>NC_142582.1:54224785-56973118 GCF_965207765.1 Zootoca vivipara | reverse complement strand
ATCTTGGTGGACATGTGGGAGGTGGAAATCGATCCTGGGGGGCGGGGTACAGGCAGTCAGTTGTGTGGAGCTGGATGGGTGGATTGCTGAGGGCTCCTGCAGTCATTCCTGAGGACTGGAATGCTTATTAGTAGGGAGCTCCATATAGCCATCACTCAGTGGAATACTGCTTATGCCCCAGGTTTAACCCCCCCCCCAAGGTTAAATAAAGCTGTGTCAGACAATGGGAGAGACTGCTAGGAAAGAGCTACTGCAAGTCACAGTAGACAATGCTGGGTTTGATGGGCAAATAACCAAACCTGGTATAGAGCCGTGTTGCCTGCTTTCTGTATCCCTAATGTTCTTCTCTGTTTCATCTGCAGGTGACATTGTTGGACTTTATGAAACAGCAGGCCAAGGTGATCAGCTCTCCACAGGACTTGTCACCCGTATAACCCCCAAATCAATCACGATTGCAATTGATGAGCCTCAAAGTAACCTTGTGAGCTTGGACCAGGGGAACTCCTATCGTCTGCTGAAACTTACCAATGATGTCACATACAAGAGGCTTAAAAGGTAAAGCTACTAATATAGGACAGGTCTTGTTTTATTGTGTACCTGAAACGGATAGTAAGCATGTCTTTCTTTTCAAAAGTTGTAAAAAACAATGGGGAGAAAGTAGGTTGTTCTCCCACCCCCTCCCTTTTCCGTATTATCACAGGACAACAAACTTTGTACAAGGACTCCAAATGCCAGTTTTGGTGATGTAGGTACTCACTACTTATAAGCAAAGTAGTGGGGTTCCTTACCCAGTTTAGTACTATGGGTTCATAGAATTATAGAGTTGGAATGGAAGAAATCCAGGTGGTCATCTAGTCCAACCCACTACAATGCAAGGGAAAGAGGATGTTCAGCTTTTTCTCCCCTTCCTCACCAACCCCCCCCCCTTCAATCTACAGACTGCAGAGATGAACAACACCCAGTTCTTGGAAGTTTACAGCAGAAGTTTATTCTTGTTTGACAATATTGCCTGAGTTTTAAAGGAATTGTTTTTAAGATTCACTCCCTTTGTATTATTTTCTGTGGCAGGGCCTTAAACACACTTAGTCAGTATCGCTCCGGGCCTGCATCTGGTCTTATTGACGTCCTCTTCGGTTCTTCTGAACCTAGTGATGCCAACAATATAAGTAAGAACTTTTCCTTCTCTATATAGAATGTGGATACCATGCTGAAAAATTCTGGACACTGGAGAAGTAATTGTAGCACATACTGTTCCAATATATATATGTATGTTCCAATAAATGTACAAATATATTTTGTTAGCGAGCCCTGAGAGTACTGCCTCACCAATCTATTGTGCCAGTTGAGGAACAGTATCACTGGAACATCTGATGCAGTGCTAAGTGATTCTGGCACCACTGCTCTCTGGCACTGGCACTCTCTTACACGTGCATCACAGTAGCATAAACATTTGTTGTGCAAGGAGCTTGCATCAGTACAAAATATTGTTGTGGATTGTCTTCATAGATTTAGAATCCTAATGTCCTCAGCAGTCAGTGGAGCCAGACACCAAGTGGAGAGGCCACTCTTGTTCCACATGTCTCTCCCGGTATGAGGCAGCACCACTGAGGTTACTCATGAGGTGGGGGGGGCGGGGCGTGTTGTTGCCACCATTTTAGATTAAGGTGCAGTGGTAATGGCTCAGTTCTTGCTGGCTAGGCTGGTAAGTATTACACTTGAAAGTAGAGGAACTTGCTTGTGTGGTTGTTCAGCAGCAACAGAAGAATTGCGCTGTGATTCCTGTTAACCCATATTCAATAGGGAATGCTTGTGTGGCTGTCTAATCATCCTATGTGTGGTTTCCCCTTATGCTTTGTTTCCAGTTTAACCCTTATTGAGTACAGATGGGAGGTTACACAGCTATGATTCCTTAATGTAAAGTGTTGGTGAAAGCAGGAACAGTGCTAGGAGCACCCGCAGCTATCACCCTCCTGTAGAATGAAGGCTGTGGGGGTACCAACTGCATTTGGTTGATGCACAATTTCTGTTGGTGAGCAAGGCTACCAAACATTATTCCCCAGAGTTCTGAATTGCAGTTTACCCTTGGAGTTTTGAGGAGTCCATAATGGACCCACAAACTCAACAGGGGTATTAGATGTTTTTCAAAAGGGCATCTTTAGAATGTGGTGGGGCCAGAAATTAATAGAGGATGGACAGAGAGACAATGGCAATTTGTCAGAATGGTTGCAAGATCCTGTCGTGAGATGCAACCCACCAGCATTCATACTCTGCAGCCTCCATTCATTTTAATGGGCACCGTACCAGTATTCACAGTACTGTAGTGTCCCCCACCAGCTAGTCTTAAACCTTCCAGTTTCAGTTACTTATCCCTGTTCTCTGTCACCCAGGAGTCACCTGGGCCAGCAGACACAAGTTCTGGTGCCAAGAAAAACACCATGGCTTACACAATATAACAGGTCTTAAGTTTCAGCTGCATGTTACAGGTACTTTTACTTATTGTGTGAACTAAACAGTCTAGTTGTTCTCAAGAATAATATGTGGGACGAAAAGGTCACAGTCCTATAATCTGTTTCTAGTGAACAATGCAGTACATGCCTGCTTATCTAATTCAACTACTGGAGAAAGGTGGCACATACTTTCTGATGCAGATGTTTGCCAGAAGATTAGTCAGTGTGTCAGGGCCAATCTGCATGCTTGGAAGAATCATACCATAGAGCTCAACTATTGCATTTCCAAAGCAGGTGGTCACACACATTTGCATTCTCCTCCCCATAAAAAGCTATCTTCACACTGAAGACTAGCTCAGCAGGGGGACAGCTAGGCCTAGGCTAGCACCTGTGAATGCTGTATTAATTAATTAAATGTCTATCCTCTTCCAAAGGAGCCCAGGGTAGGTGGCAGACAACAAAACAATAAAAAGCATCTTAAGCCATTTCAATGCAGATGCAGGCTGGGAAAGAACTCCACGTAAAAGGCTTTTTTGGAAAAGGAATAATGATAGCTGGTAACCACCAGAGGTCAGCATTCTTCTATGAGCAGCATATGCTTAAGCCATCCTGTAACTGCTCTTACTTTTCTTCTCATCTTCTCTTGAAATGTACTTATTCCATTTTTTAAGGAATCTGTATGAAGGATGTCTTTGTGCAGCTGTGTGAACATTCTGGTGCTGTTAAGGAGGATGTGAGAAGCTTGTTAGGTCTGCATTGCTGTGCTGCTTCAAAGTGGCTTTCCCTTTGGTCAGGCCTGGCTGGTCTTGAGTCATGGCACCTGCCCATTTTTCTGAGCTGCTGCTTAGTGGGTTTCCCAGAATGCTTACGTACATATAGTGTGCACACACGGTACTTCCTTTTATTTTGGCAACATTATTCAGCATACTGCCTTCTGCCTAGTTGTCCACCGTGTGCTGCAGTGAGGAATCCCCATTGCTCCCTGTTGCCGTGACCAGCCAGCCAGTCCCACATCACCTAGAAGTAGCAGCATACAGGAGCATGGCCAGCCACTACTACCCACTAAGTAAGGCCAGCCTGCACCATGGGTCCAGCAATGGCATTGCTGCAGACCCAGAAGGAGACATCTTGCTGTACTACCACCTGAGGTGCCCGTGATCTTACTAGTTCATTCTAAGGCAGCAGCAGCTGTGGTTAGTCAGAGTACCTGGCAGCTGCTGTAAACAAGCTTAGCAGGTTGTATAACACTGAATGCTAGATGTAACAACATGCAATGGGTTGTGAGCTTTCAGAGGCAGCTGGCTGGTTGTTATGCTGTTCAGAATGAATGGGGACTGGGCAATTCTTACAGGGTCAGGGCAACATTATAATAAAAGATTCAGCCTTACTGTTGTGGGATGTTTTCCAGAGTTCAGTAACCTGAAACCAGTGAATTCACATGGAATGTAATAAAAAAAATCTGTTTTTTTAGCAAAACCACAGAATCAGCTACAAGCATTAGCCTAGCCTTGCCGATTTCCCCTCTGAAGAGGGGAAAACCATTTCCTTAAAAAGTGCTTCCAATGGTAAAACAAATAAAGCAGTTACAGTTACTAATAAAACTGTAAAACAAATCAAAAGAAGGCTGGAAGAAATGGGACCTTAAGACAGTCTTTTAATGGTCAGTGTAAAGTGTGCCTTCTGTAAAACTGAAAGGTGCATCCTGATGGGTCATCCAAGTGGAAATGCTAAAAATTGAATGAATTGGGGTACTTCCCTTTCCTGCTGTTTAGAATGAGAAACCTCTTGGCAACCTGGTTTAGCAAAGGTGACGCTCACTGCCCCTTCTGATGTGCCAGCTTCTTGCAGATACAGAGGAATTAAATTGTCAGTTCTGTGTCTTTTGCCAGCCTGAAATTATAAATGCCTGTTCCACGTAGCATTTGCCAAACTAACAACGAGAACTCCTACTTGCCAACTGTTCCTCTTTTGTAAAAAAGAAAAGCCAAAACACCCTCCTTTATATTTTACTTGATTTCCTCTGGACCTCGGAGACCAAATGTTCTTCTGCTGATTACTGTAATACTCTGACATCAAACTAGCAGCAGGATAGAGGCCAAAGCCATCCTCTTTTATCTTTTGCAATTGAAAGCGTAAAGTTTAGATATTAATTATATGAACTCCTGTAACATTTGCTGTGCAAAATATTTTTAACGTCTCAAGTCTGCTCTGAATGTGTTCTCACTGTGTTCAAGGCAAATGTACCTCGACTTTTGAAATCTTGATCTCATTTATCTTTGCACAGCTGGATAGGATATTATTTAGTAACCCTGTTTTGCAGATGAGAAAATGAGACTGATAGATTGTATGACTTGCTTTAGGCCATGGAAAAAGGGTTTCTGTCAAAGCAGGAATTTGAACATTGCTCTTGCACTTACAAGCTCCTTTGCAATCATTGCCATGGCACATAATGCTCTTTCTTGCTCCCCACTTTTGTAGGATGCTATTAATCATTCTAAGAAGCCCTGTCATACCTACTTAAGCAGTGCTGGTGTTTGGCCTTCTAGCAAGGAAGGTGGGTTTTTTTTTTTAAAACAAAAGCAAAAAACCAAGAACTTCTTAGTGAGATGATGACGGTGAGATTATTGTAAATGTACTGCCTCTTTAAAATACATCCTGGCACAACACACTGACTTTCTATTCCAACACAGATTTAAATAATGATGCAGAATGTCTCTGAAATAGAGTTTGAAGACTGGGAATATTTGCAGCTAAACATAGTCTGTCTTAATGGAAGCCAGGACTCAGTATGGGCTCACACTAGGGATCCTGACTCCTCTGAGTATTAACCAGGATGTTTCTTTTGTTGCAAAGGTTATTCTTGCTATCAAATCTGCTTCCAGGAGCAGCCTCTTATTTGCATTGTTGCGTTTGCTTTCTTTTGCAAATGTTCCTTGTGGGACTGAGATCTGAACAAATGCTCCTCCTGCTGCTTCTTGCAGAGCTGTTGAAGTACTACAATGAATCACTGGATGCCTCTCAGAAGGAGGCTGTTTGCTTCTCATTGGCACAGAAAGAGCTTGCCATCATCCATGGGCCACCTGGAACAGGCAAAACGACTACGGTGGTGGAGATAATACTCCAAGCTGTTCAGCAAGGCTTGAAAGTGAGTGAGTGGGTATGGATTCTAAGGGAGCTGCTTGATGGCAGAACATAATGATGGCCGCCTAATCCTCGACAGTTTTGTATGATCTGGCAGCAGCTCTCCAGGGGTTTGAGGTCCCCAAACGGTGGGGAACATAGCTGAGTCTCACCATTTCCATTACTTCAGCCCAGCCATTCTGCATTTTACGACATATTTCTGTGTCCCTTTGAATGCTATGGGAACTGGGTTGATAGCAGGAAGAGGGAGCATCACTTTATTAGCAGTGTATATAAGAATTTTAAAATCTTCATTGTATTTGTCCCCACGACAGTGTGGCCCTCTTGTTCCCTAGTTATAGGTTGGGGAGTGACTCGGGATAGGTTGCAAGACTCCTCCAAGATTACAATAGATGGTGTTGGCTGGGGTGGAGCTGCTGTTTGAACCCATTTGTCCATACTATTGAAGCACCTTTAACCGTTAATTTGAAGTTCTCCATCCTCCCTACTGACCTTGTATTTTTTCCTGAAACAAAACTGGGAGAGATCATAGGAAGGTAGTACAATTACATGTCAGATCCTGAGGCCTGGGTTTGACTCTGGAATAATGAGAAACATCATCTTATCATTATTATTTTTAAATGTGTCTCTTCCTCTGACACTTAATAAAAGGATCCCCTTTCCCTTCTGTTTTGAAGCTGTTTCTTCAAACTAGGAGAGTTTGCATATCTTTTTTGGCCATTTTAGTGAAACAAATTGTTTTTAAAAATGTGCTCCTCTCCTAGGTCTTGTGCTGTGCTCCATCTAACATTGCAGTTGACAACTTGGTAGAAAGACTCGCTGGCTGTAAAGAGCGGATCCTGCGCCTTGGTCACCCAGCTCGACTCTTGGAGTCCATACAGTGCCATTCACTTGATGCAGTTTTGGCACATGGGGATAATGCCCAGATTGTAGCAGATATCAGGAAAGATATTGATCAAGCATTTGTGAGTTTTGCATTCCATTTTTCCACAGTCTTTTTTTTAAATGGATAAGTATTCTTCAGAATATGTTTCTGATATGTGCAGAATGCTTTAAACTCTGAGAAGGTATAAGTGCAATACAGTCTGATGTATGCAATATTCAGAATCATGGGATTGCTCTTTGTTTTTCAAAGAAGCAAGCACTCATTGTTGTGGAGGGCAATTCTGGTATGTGTGTAGGCAGTGTAAAATTGGAGGGTCAAAATCAGGCTTATTTATTTATCTGCTAATTTTATTTGTAAAATCTATAAACAGCCTGGCGTGCTCTGGTCCATGGGGTCACGAAGAGTCGGACACGACTAAACAATTAAACAACAACAATAAACCTATTATCTCATCCAGGCACTGATTCAGTGTCTTAGGTCTATGTCTTCAAAAAATTTGATCTGTGAAGTAGCTGTATATAATCAGACCTATCTCAGTTTTTCATGACAAGTGTGTAACTGGTAGTATATATGACTGCTGGACGCAGTAGAACAGCGAAATACTTAAGGAGAGATTAAAAAGCATAACCTCTTCCTTACTGAAGCTTAGTAAGTGTTAGCACTGGTCCCTTTCAGCTCTGGCCTTTGCTTTTAGGTGAAGGCTGAGTCATTGGATGAACAGAAGAAATGACATCTGCTTTCATGAACACCCCCCCCCCCACTGAGGCTCATTGGGGCTGAATGGGGTAGTGATTTCTGAATTCTCCATATATATTTTTCCTGATCACCACCCAAGTAGAGAATGCAATGCACCCATAGCATTACCACTTAAAAGTATTGGAAGAAAATTCATTAAAAGTATTGGTAGCTCAATTTGTTACATGTTCCATCCTGCCTGTCGCAGCATAGTTTTAGAGTTCTCTGCCATCCTCTTTATTTAATTTCCTGCTTTAAACTTAATTTAAAATGTGGCACTAATTTAATTGGGATATTATTTATTATTACAAATTATTGCATTTCTTTCCCAGTGACATTGTACAAAATGGCTTAATAATTAAATTAAATGCACTATGCTGGGAATTTGTCCACGAGGCATACCTGAAATGGGTTTCAGGACTTGGCACACACTTTTGCCTGCCCGGTCCACTTTTAAGCCCCTTCAGTCTCTGGGAAATGATGCAGTAATGATCTTTATTTGTCTTGCTTGCTCCTTTATACCTTTGCTTCTTTAGCACCCTCAAAAGCATTTTTACTAGTTATAATTAGTATTATTCTCATTTATTTAAACCATGCTTTATAACCTTTATTGTGCAAATTGCCACAACACGCACACATAGGTAGGTGGCTGTTCCTCATATTATGAATGAGAGATAGTGACTTGCCCAAGGCCACATTATAGCAGCATTGGAACTGGAAGCTTAACCCAGGTCACCCAGATTCATGTACACTTTGCTACTCACTGGCTAATCTGGCTTTCATTTGACTGTAAATAAGCTTTCTTAGTGATACTTTCTAGATCTCTTTCCATCCAATCCCTGGTTAGCAACTAACTTTGCTGGAGAGCCACTCAGAGTATTGGGATGGAGGGTCCCAGGCCTGAGATGCTGTTTGCTCTACGCATTCCTCTGTCATTATTATCCTTTAAAGGTATATTTACAGATCTGACAGTGGCAATCTAGAACAGAGATTGCTTGGGTGGGGGCATTTCCTGCTTGGTGTTGGTGTTGCAGAGAGATGAAGTTGGAGCAGGGGATGAAATGAATTCAGTGCTTGTTTTTATTTGGGGGGGGGGGAAGATGAGGTGCCAGAATTGATAAAAGTGTGGTGGGTGCCAGAACAAAATGTTTGCCATGGGTAGCAAAAAAACATTTGACTGGATGCATAGATTAATTAAATCATATGCAGGTGTGAATGCTAACTAGACAGACTCCATCCTGTGAAGGCAAATCTCCCCCCCCTCTTTTTGTTTTGTATACGTATCAAGAAATAAGGCAAGGAACATGTGCTCAGTTTTGACTTACCAAACCAAATGCAGGCTGCTGGCCACACTACGTTCTCCAATACTCCATGGTCGCAAGAGGTTTAGAGGTCTACATACCGCAAGGCTATTTACTGGATGTGTGTGGGGGGAGGTTGGTGTTACAAAAAGTAGCCTATTGGCCATCAGTGCCTTCACTTTCTCCACTGCTCTGTAGGAGAGCTGCCTGTGAATTATGTTTGCCTCATCGAAACTAAAAAAACCCCAACCTAACAGAAAACAGAATGTTTTCTGGAATGTTCAGAGCTGAGCGCTATCCATTGTGTTCTCTGGAGCAGTGGTGTTCTGATGTACAATCTTCCCTTAAACTACAGTGGCCAATTATTTAAACTAGAGCATAACAGGCAACTCTGCTCTTAACTGCAATTTATTTGTGTAATACCCCACACTGCACTGAGAGCCAGAGTAGTATACTAGGAGGAGGAAGACCCCAGCATCCATGAAGGTCACTGGCGACCTTGAGTCATTCACTCTCGACCGTGCCTATTTCACACAGCCGTTGTGAGGATATAATTGTGGTGCTGGTGGTTGTACATCACCTTAAGCACCTCGTAAGGGAAGGGTAGGGTACAATAGTCATCAACCTCTCTCAATACAGTAATGAAGTCTCAGTGCCCTCATGCTGATCAGAACGGAACCAAAATGGACCCACTGAGAGACAAGAGGGAGGTATCAGCATGCTTGTGGGAGGGGGAATCCCAAGTTTTGGAGAAGTACAATTTAAAAACTACCGCAACCACCAAAATCCTAATGAGGGCTCAGTATGTTCAGTGGACACCAGGCATTACAGAATGTTGTGTCAGTTGGAAGAGAAACTAAAGGGGTAGAATGAATTAGCTTTTTTAGTCCCTAACATCTTATGATATCCTGGAGGAAGGCACGCTGGACAAGAACACCCCTGTTAGGAGGTGAGTATATACTGCAACATCTTGTTGCAGTTTCCACTTGTATGTACTGTAATAATATGCTGGGAGCTAAATGTTCTTCTTTAGTGAAAGCTACAGAGTTTGCCTCTTTCAGCATTTTCAGATTTCTCTTTATTTGCCGGAGCAATGAAACAGCTCAGAAGTTGTTCCCTATTTGGGAGGAATCCAGGAGAGTGTAATTGTTTTGAGAGACTAGTGCCCTCCCAAAGCAAATTGCAATGGAAAGTAGCTTGCCTATCTCTCCAGTGTCTCCACAGCCAGCAGTCATGGAAAGGGTTCAGCAACTTTATAGGTTTTGTATATTGCAATTGCTTTACTTTTTACTTTCTTACTTTATTTCATTATTTCTTATTTTATTTTGTTGTGTCCCAAGAAAATAAAATATCCAGAAAAGGTAATATTATTATTATTATTTGGATCATCTCCTGGCACAGGAGTATGCAAGACTTTCTATTATATGGGATATTTCTTGATTTCTAAACATGCCCCCCCTCCGGTTTTGAAGGAAGCAGCAAATGTGACACACAGGCAATAGCATAGGCTAAAAGACTCATTTAACACCACCCCAACATTCTAGCCACTTTATTGCAGTGACCCAGAAGGGTAGAAATATCACAGGAATAAAGGCTAGCAATTTTATTATTCTGTCACAAGATTATTTGTGAGGACTTGAGACAAAGCCAATGGGGAAGGGGCAACTTGTATTAATTCAGAAGATTTCATATTCTTACATACAGTCATACCTCGGGTTGCGTTCGCTGCGGGTTGCGTACTTTCGGGTTGTGTACTTGGCGGACCTGGAAGTGTTTACTTCTGGGTTCTGCCGCGTGCGCAGAAGTGTTCTGCGCACTTCACGCATTTGCAGAAGTGCTCTATCGGCACTTCGCGCATGCATTAAAGCACCACTCGGGTTGAGTACTTTTCGGTGTGCGGATGGCACCCCGGAATAGATTGTGTACTCAACCCAAGGCACCACTGTACTTGGTCTGGTATATCTTGTAATTTTAAAAACCCTGCACCCATAGTTGCCTCTTTTGAACAAGAACTGATATTAATGCTGCAATCCTATATAAATTTAGCTGGGAGCAAGTTTCATTCAGCTGAATGAAACTTCTGAGTTGGTATTTATATGATTTTAATTGTAAGGCCATAGAATATTTTTTTTGCAGTTTAATACTACAAAAAATGAAGTTGTTTCTAGATATTTGTTTATGTTTTATTTACCCCAAATAACACAGGAAGGGAGGGCAAAATCAATTAATTTTCAGAGGAGAACAAGGGGGACTTGCCATTTATAAGAGTAGTCGGCAGAGGGTTTTCACCTTCTTTTCTTTCAACCAAAATGGCTTTGCTTCAGTGGCAGAACTTCATTTGGCAACCTGGCGACATTCCCATGTCCCACAGAGTGGCCCAATCGGAGCACTGCCACATCATGGCAGCACTGTCCCCAGGGGCATTGCTGGCGGGGAGAAAAGAAGTTGGTTCCCCAACTGGCCGCTGGGGGGAGCAGCTACCCATGCCCCAGCCATGCCTTGGGGAGTGGTGACATTACATCGTGACATCATTGGGCCATTTCTCCAAGACATTGGAATCCCATCAGGATGCGGTTGGTAGTCGCAGGCCCAGACCGGGGGGGGGGGCATATAGGCCACTTGGCCCGGGCCTCCGATTCCAAAGGGGGTCTCGGTTAGCATATTCACAATCAGTAAAATGGGGGGGGGGAGTAACAAAAGGTTTTTTAAAAAGGGCCACATTATCTACCTGGCCCAGGCCTCTGCTTGGCTCTGCAAGGGCCTGGGTAGTCGAGACTAAGTGGTGGTGTTGAAGAAAAGAAAGCAGAGAACCTACTGCTGCCTTCTCTTATAAATGGTAAGTCTCTCATGCGCCTCTGAAAATGAATTGATTATGCCCATCTATCTTGAAAATTATATATCTCATCTCCCAGACAAATGCTGTAGGGGTTACCTCATGGTAATCTATATCAACGGGAGTTTAGGTAGGTTGCCTAGCTTCACCTCATACATTTGGTGCCTGCTCTTAGAGTTAGAAAGGTGTCCTCCTTCGAACTGAGGTTTTCATCCAATGCAAGCTAGACAGCGTAATGGGGTTGCCTTGAGATGAAGGCATGCCAAACAAAGCTAAGATGAGGAGAAATATAGAAACTTTGTCTCCATCTTACTTTGCTGCCAATTTACACCTGTGACTTTGAATATGCAGCTGAGCTAAATCACAAAATTATTTATATTGTGAGATATTTATTGGTGTTGGGAAGTCTTGTACAATGTGCTGCTTAGATGTGACAAACCACATTAGGATGACCATGTGGGTAACAACAAAATAATGCTACCTACTGGTCACATTGTGTGTAATGTTTTATTTTAAAAGACATGCACAATTAGAAAGTGTTGCAGGTGCTGAAAGTTGCAGTGTATTTTAATTAGTATGTCCTCAGCTTGCAAAATCTGGAGCAAAGGGGTGTTTGAGACTTCTGTGTTAGAATAGTCATTATCACTAACCAATTAAATAAACCCTAGAGCTAGTCTGCATATTTTCAGGGATTAATGAATCCCAGCTGGATCCTCACATAGATGAAAAGCTGTGTTTTGCTGGGGAAGGGGAATTATTGATGCTACAACCAGAAAAAAAACATCATTCATCAACAGTACGTCCCATTAAATAATCCATATTGAATTCATCACTCCAATATACTATCAACAAACTATATTTCCCTTTCTCATGATGATTTACATTTTATCAGTATAGGCAGAAGGGCTGAAAAGAGAGCAGCTTGATGTTGAATTGCGGTATGCTGCATTTTAATGGGGAAGTTTTTGTTTTATTAACTATTAATCTTAGCTGCTAAACATTGGGTATAGTGATACCCTGGGCCATAAGCTACTTTGTAGTATGGGGAAATTGTTTTCCTCTTCTTCCCTTTTCTACAGGTGAAAACCAGAAAAGCCCAAGACAAAGGAGAAAGAAGCCATTTTCTAAATGAGATCAAAACACTGAGAAAAGAACTGAAAGAGCGAGAGGAAGCTGCTATGACTGAAATACTGACAAAAGCTAATGTTATTCTGGCAACAAACACAGGTTAGAGGAACTTTTCTGGTTTGTTTGGGTGGGGTTTTTTGCCTTGAAGAATAGCTAAATCAGGTTATTGGCAGTTACAGATTTAGGCTGCTCTACACTCCACTGCTTTATTGCGCTTTATTACGAACACCAAAGATTGCCCAGTGCATCTTTGAATTGATTCTCAGCCCAGTATGTGTAACGGTATGTGCCGTATACAGAATTGTGTCTTGCTAGATCAGGCATCCCCAAACTGCGGCCCTCCAGATGTTTTGGCCTACAACTCCCATGATCCCTAGCTAACAGGACCAGTGGTCGGGGAAGATGGGAATTGTAGTTGAAAACATCTGGAGGGCCTAAGTTTGGGGATGCCTGTGCTAGATGCCTTTTTCTTCTGTGCAGTTCTGCTTTGCAGTTGGATGGTTTGTATAACTAATCAATACTGTGTGCATGTGTACCACACACACAACTCTGCCATTCATGTTTTATAGAACATCTTTTACTTTATGCCGGCTAATGAGGGAAGGGAACATGCATTATTTATATAACTAATCAAGCATTTGGACCCAAGAAAGCCGTGAATTGTGTTTTAAAGTATGTACTTAATGTGGCTTCTTGGATCAGGGACCAGACAAATTGCTCCTGTTGGCGATCCCCATGGTATATTTATCAGGGAAGCTTGCAAATAACCTGAGTGAAAAAGATTGCATATTAAATGTTACAAACATGTGCAAAGATTATTTATGAGTACAACGCAAGTGCCATATTAAAGTCAATTTGTTGTTTAAAATAATGTTTCCCTTTTGATTGGAAAGCTGAAATAGTACTTTAAATCTCTCACCACTGAGTGTTCTAGACAAGCAGAATACTAGAGTGTATTCAAACCTAGCACACCTGGAAGAAGGCTAGGCTAGTATCTTCCTCCCTGACATCTAGTTGTGCCAGGAAGGTGTGTGGTTTGTTCATTTTTAAATGCAGGAGTGTTTAGTCATTTGATTATCCCTTCTGAAATCCAAGTGGCATAATCTAGGAACAGATCTATATTGCCATCTACTCTTTGGGTGAGTTAGGTCTCCTAATACTGGCCATCTTAGGGTGTACTGGACTTTGGCAATTTTTTTCCAATTTACTATTTGAAAGAAGATACTACAAATGTGATCCCTTGGAGGCTGTTGCTTCAAGAGCAAGAGTTGTCAGTTAAAGTTGAGACATTTATCAGGGCAAGGATATATGGGGTCACACTCAGGGCTTGGCAAGTGTACTGCTCAGGTTTTTTGTGCCCAAAGAGAGGGCACATTGCCTACATGGCAGAGGCAGTAGCCAAGGGTGTTGGGATCATGCCAAGCTTATCAAAGGGGTGTATTTGGGCTCAGGGCTCCCTGCAGTTAGAGGTCCTAACATTTACACATATTTGAGCACCATATCCCTCCTTTCAGAGATGATTCAGCCTGTTCCTTTTAAAAGCCACTTAGTGTTTCCAATACTTCTCCCACTGCACCCACACAGAGACATACACACACCTGGCAAGCATTCCTTCTGCCTCACCTGCAGGGATGGATGAACTTTTCCACAGAAATACCCAAGTGTGCTTGTTCATTAAGAGAAGTGTTTTGGTAAACAGGTAAATGGGCTGTCAGATGGATCCTCTGTTGCCCGTCACACTCACAGCACACTGCTGAGAACTACATAATGTGAAGGCTTGTGGTACTTTGAAAAGACACAGGTATCCAGCATGTCAAGGCCAACACATATTTCCTCCACCTTTTGCTATGGTGCATAACTTTAACATTTTCTCTTGTTAACTAGGAGCCTCTTCTGATGGTCCGCTGAAGCTACTTCCTGAGAACCACTTTGATCTGGTGGTAATTGATGAATGTGCGCAGGCATTTGAAGCAAGCTGCTGGATACCTCTGCTGAAGGCCAGGAAGTGTGTCCTGGCTGGAGATCACAAGCAGCTGCCTCCCACAATCATCTCTCACAAGTAAGGAACATTTCCCAAAATTGGGCCATTAATTATTTGGAGTGTTGGGGAAAACATTTACCTGGGGGTTGATGGGAAGTGTTTCAGTTTGGACATCATTACCAGTGTTTAACTGTGCAGCAGGTAGGGCTGTTAATAGCTGAGCCAACCTACCCTGTCCTTATTTAAGGACATTGGTACCAATAGATCAGCAGAAAAACATTTTTAGCAGGAGTGGTTAGAACCATGGACTCTGATCACAAGGGTAGATTTTTTCCCCTATCAGTCATAATAGACATACTTTGCTGTTGCGCCTGAAAAGATAATAATAATTTGTCCTCATTGAGAGCTGTGCCTTCTGATTAGAAGGAGACAAATATCCAGTAGCCTTCTCTGTGGGTGTGTGATTCTGCAGTGTGATAATACCCAATATAGAGATTTAGCAGAATTCCTACATCTCAGAGAAGGTTGCTTGCTGAGGATGAGTGCTTTGGGCTCACAGGAGTTGCTAACTGTTGAATTAATTAATTTCTCCCTCCTCAAAATTTGAAAATTACGGGTGTAGAGGAATGACCAAGAGCACTAGAAGCTTAGGCAGGGAGGGCCTAGGGAAGTAGCTTGCGTAAAACCTGTTTTGAGAAAGAGTGAACTGGCCAGGATTTCGAATAAGCTGGCACCATCACCAAAATAGTGAGCTGCTAGTTTCCATGCACTGTAGCAGGAAGATACTGACAGATCACTACATTTTTTGAGATCCTCTTCATATATTCATTATCAAAAGTTTGGGTTTTGAGTTTTCATATAGGGCTGTGTGTGTGCGTTCCTGGTTTGCTTGAGTTTTTCTGTTAGGAATTACTGCTGTGCTAGAAAAAAAATTACATCTTATTCATGGACCTGCTCTCTGAGAGGCATTAAGCCACTAACAGGAATGTATTTCTCCTCTGCTTTTTACTTTCTACTCCCAGTAGGAAATTAGCATGCAAGAAGCCTATAAATTGTGCATTGTTGTGTGTGCTGCTCTTACTATGTAAATCTTTAGTCAGTTTTTTTTTATGCACATGAATTTTATGGATCTCATATACTCCTGATTGTTATTACAATAAAGTATACAGGTTACTCAGATGTAAGCAGGTTTTGCAAATTTTATTATGAGCACATAATAAGATTTCCACCCTGTAGTGTATGCTATTTTTTAGGTACCAGTAAATCATTTTAGCTTTGAGCTTTAATGTTCCTGTCCTTATCATGAGGCCCTATAGCTATTTTCAGATGCATATCATGAGGTTTGTACAAGCTGTTCTGCTGTTGAGTTCTTGCAGAAATCTCTCTGTTCTGAAATATTGACAAGAGCATTGAAAAAGAAAATAGCAGTGAAGTTGATGGACATCTTTATGCACTTTCCCTTCAATCTATATTTTTTAATTTATGCTGTTCAAAGCTTGGTTAGAAGTGAAAACAGGTTTCTTGATACTTGAGTTTTGTAAAATTTCCTTGTAAACAACATGGCAGTAAAATAATTTGTCTGGTTCAGATTCTGCTGTCTTACAAACTAATATCTGAGTTGGGACTAAAGCGTGCTGTTACATTTCACAGCAGTATTTAGAGATAGTGGACTTTCTGCACTTCCTTTTGGTTTAATAGATTTAAACCAAAACAGAGCTTGAGAGAACATGGCTCTAATCAATAGTGTTTACAGATTTACATCTCCAAAGCAGAGTTGCCAATAAATGATGCCCAAGGAACTCACTGTATTAAACACAATGAATGTTCAAGACATCAGCAGTACCCTAGATCTGTAACCCAATTGCTCTTCAGACAGGATGCATTGCAGATGGCTATGCCTGCACTGAGTATCTTGATTCTTGTTCTTCTGTCCAGAAGTAGCATGTCAAATTAAAGCCCTGCCATTCTTAAATTGTCAGCAGATTCTCTCATTTGCATAGCGTTCCATGAAGAGGTGGTGGATCATTGGCATGTTGTCAGGGACTGGCTAGACGAGGAGGAGTGGTGGCTGCCAGTTGCCCGAGAAGCACCAGGGGAGGGAGAATTTGAGTCTGACTCAGACTGGTGGGACAGGGAAGAGCAATCCACAGAGGGAACCATCAAGGAAGTCTTGGAGCCAGAGAGTGGGGGGCAAAGGGGAGAGGCACAGTGTGGACACAGACCCTGATGGGGATCTGCGTTGCAGAACATTTCTATTCCAGCCCCTTCTCCCCCCACCCCTTTCTTAGTGCAAGAAAGGAGAGCTGAAAAACAGAAAGAGCAGATAAGAAAAGTTGAATCATGCCAGAAGAATGTACAGAGAGAAATGCTTAACTAAAGGAAGGTGGGGAGAGATTTCTAGCTTCTGCAGCTTTCATAGCCTGAGAGTGTCTGGTGTCTCTCTGGTTGTTAAGCAATAAAGTTCATTGCCTTCAAGTTGCATGCCTGTTCCTGATATATAGATTTTACGGCAAGGCTATTCTGGCAGCCTGACACATGTTTACCTTGGAGGAGCATGGGGAACCTCAGGTCCCAGAAGGAGAATGCAGCCCTCCAAGTCACTCTCTCAATTATTTGTCCTCTTGTGTGGGGATATGGACAGAGAATTCCTATAGACTGCAACATCTCCCCCTCCCTTGCCCTTGAGCCTGCTTCGATGCTGCACCAAGTACCTAAAGTGGGCACAGCTGACTGGGACAAAGTTCACCCTTCTCCTCCGTCTGGGTCTTAGTAATACAAACCAGGTAGGCCTCCTCATCCTCCATCTAATTATAGGTGAGGGAGATCTTAATTAAAGCCAACCTGCTCTTCAAATAGCAGCATTTGCAGGCCTGAGTTCTGGCTGATAGCAGGACCCCAATTCCTCTTGGTCATAGCTGCCAAGTTTTTCCTTTTCTCGCGAGGAAGCCTATTCAGCATAAGGGAATTTCCCTTTTAAAAAGGGAGAACTTGGCAGCTATGCTCTTGGTAGCAGGGCTGTCCTTCCCATTGGGCTGACTGGCGCAGTGCACCATGACACCCACCCAGCAGGGGGCACATCAAGGTGGCACACAGAGCCGCCTGCGCCTCTGCCTTGCCCGCTTCACTCCTTTCCCGGCAGCGGTGGCTGAAGCGAGGTGGCAGCAGCAGCAGCAGCAGCAGCGGAGCTGCCTCCATCGAGGGGCAGCAGGGAAGAGGAACAGGGCTACCTTCCGCCCACACTCCTTCAAGTCACAGCGAGCACAGACAGCACTGTCCCACAATGCTCTGTGGCACCTAATTTGCAAATGAGGTGCCACGGAGCATTGTGGGGCAGCGCTGTCTGTGCTCGCTGTGACTTGAAGGAGTGTGGGCAGGCGCTGCCCCACAATGCTCTGTAGGCAAACCTTCTGTCGGGGCAGCAGCTAGGGCTCCCTGGACTGGGAGCACAGTTGACAGTGTCCCTGCCTGTCACGCCACGCCCTCCAGCTGCCCGCTGCGCCTGGCCCTGCCCGACGGAGCGCAAGGGGTGCCGGAGGGATCATCGTGCCACGGCGCCTGGTACACTTAAGACGGCCCTGCTTGGTAGAGAGGGAACTGGCATGCAGCGCAGCCACCAATTGCCTGTGTCACATATCCCCTCACTGGACTTGTCCCCTTACCTGCAATTGGAGACCCCCCCCCCAGTCTTCCCAGCTGATCTTGTGCCAGGCACATATTAGCTGCCACCTCTGAGAGCTGTAGCACATCCACAAAAGATACAGACCCAGCCACCCTGGTAGTTAAGCCCAGGCAGAGCTCCCAGTTCTAAGCCTGGGTGTGGCAGGCTTCTCTGCTGGCCCGAGGTGAGAAAAGCCCCACATTCATGGGAGTAGGGAGGGTGTATAGACAGCTGCAGAGCCCCTCAGGACCCAAGATATGTTCATGCAAGCCATTTTGGACAGCAAGTACCCTTTTCACATTTAGAAACGAAGCATTTAAACCTGTGAGCTTGTAAAGTTGTCAGTTCATTTTGTTACCAGAATGAATAAAATTGTAATTGTACAATGGGGTGGATAACAATTTTCAAAAAAAGAATGTTTTGTCTGGAAAATTTAATGGCTGCTGTTTAAAATTATTGGAATTATTTGTTCTCCTTGCTATTAACTGAAAATTACTTTTAAAAGCTGTTTTAATCAAGTTTTGTTTGCAAAGGACAACGATGTCTGTTGACTGGTGTTTCGATTGGATTAGCTGACACACAGCTTGGCTAGATGGCTCTTCTAATTAAATGCAAAAGCCAATAAATTGGGAGCACCTTTAACTTAAAGAAGAAACGCTGTTCTAAAATGTCAGGGATTTTTAAAAAATCCAAATAAACTACTGGAAAAAGTAAGCAGCTTCTTTAAACATGTTGCCCATCAGTATGCCTTGAAATGCTTTATCTGAAGTTTGTGGCTTGCTAGAAGGTGTGTGGAGTTTAGAGAATTGGGAAGGGGATCAAGGGTGGGGAGCTGGGGACCGATTCTATAAATTTGGAAAAACACAATCTCCAGTATAAGGTTAGTTAAAAAGTGAACAGAAATTTAAATGTTAGCAAAGCATGATCTAGATATGAAACACACTTGAGTATTAAAATAATATTCAGTGTGTTCTCACAGATAAAACATTTGTGAAGTATCTGAAGGGGTTGCATGAGTTTGCATAGATGAGAGGATTTATTTTGCTTGGATTATGTACAGTAGTGAGCTTCATCATTGAGTGGGAATTTCAACCTCAATTTCTCACATTCAAAACCAGCGCTCAAGAGCCTGAGCACATTCAAGGTGGATCCCTGTCAACTTTTTATGTTAGCAATCAGCTACCACCCACACCATCCTGGACAAATAAATGTTAGGAGTGTCCCTTTGTTCACTCCATTCACTAACTCCCATATATCTCCCTCACTCTCCCTTCCACCGAGTTTTCCTTTCCAGGACAACTCCTCTCCATTTCCTGCCTCAGTTTCCCCACAGACCACAACACCTCCCATCTCCTTACATATATAAGGTAAACACCACTTCATACATTCTTCACCTGGATATTTTTGGTTCTCTGAACAAAAGAATAACTTACAATCTAAGTAAAGACAAGTTAAAATTAAAGTAAATGCTGTTAAATAGCTAAACATTAGTCTCTGTCAGGGAAGCTCACTGTTTCTTTTACCGTCCAACATGTTTGAGATTGCAAACAACAAACTTAAGAGATAATTTTGGATATTTAAAATATATGGACAGAAAGTAACTTGCCATGCTTTGCATCTTGCATACCTGTGGTGCCAGATGTAGAAGAGAAGCATGAGAACATCGTATTTTTATGTTGTTTTAAAGGTTTTTTAAAAGCAAAGACAGCTCAAAGAAGGAGAGAATGAAGCAGTGAAGAAAAAAAATCTCACAATATCAAACAATATAGGCGGTATCAAACTGGTACGTAAGCAAAAATCTGATGAGACAGCAAGAATAATAAAATTAATCCTAAAAGCCTGATGCAATAAAAATAAAAAATATTTCTTTTACAATATTAAATACATTTGTTTTTCAGATTCATGATCTTAAAAACAAATTAGAATAAAATGAAGCTTTAATAAAAAAGAAATAAATAATAAAAAGTGCCCTTGTAAGATGAGAATGGATTATTTGTGTGTATATGTGAGAAAGAGAAAGAGAAAGAGAGATGAACTGAGCAAGACAAGAGAGTTAAATGACTGGAACAGAAATTAGAAATGGAATAGACATAGTGAAACAGACATGTTTATATGTTGCCTGGATGAATTTTAAGCCTGGCATTTTTAATAAACTTGCATGTTGAAATCGACAAGATCTTCCAATCTGCTGGAGCAGATTTTATCATGCATTCAAAGGATTGCAAGGAATAGGAGAGGAAGGGGAAATCCTGGTGGTGGTGTTGGATTTTTTTGTGTGTGTGTGTGTGTGCACTCCGTTTCTCTAGCAGGTTATCACTGTTAGTTGTCAACTTTAAATCTTCATACTATTTATGTGGATAATAACATAATAAAATGGGAATGCTAATTTTTGAAATGGTGCTGGAGAAGAAAGTGTACTGTATATAGGTTTGATATAAAGAAAACCCAACACTGGGCAGAACTGGAGAGAAACAAATGCCATATTCAGATGTTACCCCTGTCACCCAGCCCCACCGCTCATGGTATAGTTTAGAATACTGCATGTTCTAAATGTGTTCTAAATCGTGCTGTGAGCCTGCAAAAATATAAAACGCTTCCTGCTACAGACCTTTCCTCTCGGATGCATGGAGGGTGGTGCAGCTGGGTGATGCAGGGGGGAATGACAACAGCAGCAGCAGCAAATGTATCTCACCGTCCCTCATCATTGGAGCCCCAAACCCCTTGCAAAACATGGAGAAAAGGTGATTTATGATGATAAGGTACATTCCAAGGAAATCTGTGTACATTCTCCATTTCACTGTAGAGGCCACTCCCCAGTGTTCACTACCATCTCAGCTGGGGCAGGTGGTCATTAGAGAGAGACACACTGCAGCTCGATCCTGATTTGTTTTAACTTGGACAAGAACAAATTGCAAAGTGGAATTGTGGTTTGTTTGAAAGTGGATGATGTTACTCTTTACCTTTCAAGCAAAGGAGGGGGAGTGTGGGAGCCCTAGGATTGCCCTTTCCCCCCAATCACCTGAACTCTGATTTAGGACAGTGATTGTCTGCACTGGGCCATTGACCTGGGCTTTGTGTCACCCTTGAGCAAACTTGGCTTCAAGCATGTGTAACCAGTTGAGTAGCCATTGCACATAAGAAAGCAAACATTGATCTTCTTTCCTTAATTTGCCAGTGAGCAAAGCTGAACCATCACTGAGAGCAGTTATTACCTGCTGATGTATATTCCTTGAGAACTACAGTAAGGTGCAGAGCATGATAGGTGGCAGAGCTAACCAGCTTTTCCAAGTAGTAGTGGTATGCTAGTGACAAAGGGTTGTACAAATGGGTGCAATTCAGTTTGGAATGTCCAAAACATTGGGCTCTCCTGTAGGAGATTGATAATGAAGTCTGGATTGCATATTGTTATTACAACCTGATTTAGTCCTAGCTATGCTTATAATCTTCTCATTTTCATTCATCTTTCCTAGATCATCTGCATTAATTCAGTATTATCCTGATTAAACTCTGCTATTTAAATATTGCTGATAATGATCATGCACCTTCTTCACACTGGAGAACCATGACACATTTTCGCTGTATTAATTTATTTTCCTTTGTCATTGTGGGATGGTTGATTTCCTGTGTGCTTTAGCAGTTTCAGCTTAAGGCAGCGATACCTCATGACTATTCATTTAGTTTGCAAACTATTTTATCCTGAAGAAGGACTTTTCTACTCGAAATACAGTGAGAATATCACATACTTACTCAGTTCAGTAAATCTGTGCATCTTCTAGAATTCTCTATACTGAATTAATAGTGTTAACTTCTGACCAAATAAAATCTCCTTTGGTGAGAAGATGTGGTTTGTGGGATTCTTACAGGGTAACTTATAGGATAACCCATCACAACATGCAGGATCAAGAAATAATTTCCCTTCAGGTCGGAAACTAGTGATCTTTTCTCCCCTCTTCCTTTGTGGCATGCAATTTCCTGCCTGCTCTTGATTTTTTTATTGATTCCTGTCTCTCTTCGTTTAGCATAAGGCCACCAGATTCCTTCTCCAATTTGAAAAAGACAAGTCAGACTTGTATTTAATGATTTTATGAAAGCTCTAGGGTCTCTTATGCATTTCTTTTCCTGCTGTACTCAGCATAGATAGGAACCCCCCCCCCTTTCCACAATCGCTCATTGCCTAGGCAAGGATTCCAGCACCGAATATATAAGTGAGGTCATGGTCAACTGCCCTCCTGGGCCTCAGCATGGCTGGCTGGCAGATTGTATCTGCCTCTGCAACCTCATTATTACCATCAGTAGGGTGGCACAAGAGCTAATACTTTATATATATATATATATATATATATATATATATATATATATATATATATATATATATATATACACCCCTTACATTGGTGTTTCAACTGTACTGACCCAATTTCTATGAGCATGCAAAGCGGAGTATATGTGGCCTTGTTGAGCAAGTATCAGATGTTCAAATGCGGCACGAAGTAAGGTATCGTTGAAATCTCCAAGCTAACCAGGCAGTTAATCCAAATGTATCTTACAAACAGGGGTTTCAGTGGTTGAAGATGGATGCATGTAAGATGTGCACCATGATGTCCACTTCCATGCCGCCAGCGTTTCATACACTCTTCTCTTCCCTATTTGTATGCTGGGAAGTTACTGACTGCTGTGTGTTTTATATGGGGGAGTCATTTGACTTGCAGAGCTGCAAGGCCTACTGAAAGTCATCTAGTCCAGGCATTCCCAAACTGCGGCCCTCCAGATGTTTTGGCCTACAACTCCCATGATCTCTAGCTAACAGGTCCAGTGGTTGGGGAAGATGGGAATTGTAGTCCAAAACATCTGGAGGGCTGAAGTTTGGGGATGCCTGATCTAGTCCAACCCCCTGCAATGGCTAGCTGCTGGAACACGCAGCTGTCCCATACAGGGATTGAACCTGCAACCTTGGCATTATCAGCACCACACTCTAACCAACTGATCTATCCAGGCTGGTCATCAAGACTCTGACATTCTGATCTTAATTTCTCTTATTTCATAGTGGCAACCAAGAAACTCTGGATAGCGGGCAGAAAACTTTTGGTTGAGGAAACGTTCTGGTTTTGTTGTGTTAAATGGCTCTGAGTTTTATGGTCACTTAAAGCCGTGGTTTACAGCATACTGTCATCTGCTTTAGGCCTGCTTCATATATTGTACTTTTCTTGCGCAGAGGAAACATACATCTCCCATAGTGTCTGAAGCAGGTTTAAAGTTTATTTCTCTGCACTTCAGATATAATGGCAAATGTGTATTTTTTTGCATGAAACTTGCAAATGCCATGTGGGAAGTGTTCTTTGGATGACTGGGAGCAGTGAGTGGGAGGAAGATTTAATGCAGAATGCCCTGTATACAGCTAATTTTGCATATTGGCTATTTAGTTGTCTTAATGTGTTACTCATAAAGTTTATTTTAAACTTAAAAATTAATTTATAAAATGTTTTAAAAGTGGTGTGGGTTGTTTGCCATTTACCCCTGTGCCTTTGCACTCACAATTTCTGCCTGCTTCATGCTTCCTGTAGATCCAAGAGTCTTCAGTATCTCTTGGGTAGTGGTTTTCGGATGTACAGTATAGAGGGTTTTTATAACCTCCTACATGTTGGATAATGCTGGTAGTTTTATTCATTTAACCTATTAAACAGTACAAAGTTGATTGTAATGTTTTCACAGCTATACATTTGCTTCTCTTTTATTGATTGACATTGCAGGCAGCATTAAAGATGTATAGTTTGTAATTGATCAGTCCAGTCACTGGGGTGCATGAGCTGTGCTCTTCTTGCACATGGGTGTTTGCGAAAAGTGAATTCTCTCTCTTTTCTTCCCCACTGCAACCCCCAGGGGATCCACAGAGAGCTCCTGAGATGGGGGGTGGGGAAGAGAAGCTTTCATAAGCTGCCTCTGCTCAACTTCCCACTCCCACTGCAACCCCTCACTTTACATCCCAGGCCTTTCTTGGTGGTCTCTCAACTTCCAAGGGGGCTGGCACTAGAGCAGCAGAGGCACTGGTTCTTTGTGTGGTTTTCTGTTTCCTCTGCTGGGACACTGGCAATATTTTAGGCCTACTTTCACAAAACAAGTTACTTATTGCTATTTATAGCCTGTTCTTTTCATGGGTGCTCATTTTGAGTGTCTGTAATCAAAGTTTGGAAGCTCCCAAATGAGCTAGAGGAAACTGCTTTGGAGGGGTTTCTCTGGGGCTCAGAAGTTGGTCTGGAAGTTCAGCGTTACAAACATGGCTTGAGCATACCAGCAAAAAAGGTGCTATGACCTCAGAGTCTGACTCCCTGCCTTCAAGGGATGGCACCATGGACTTGGAGGAAGAACCAGAGGATCAGAAGGAATTATGTGCTCTCTACTGCTCCAGTAACTCTAGCACAGAAAAGGGCCATTCTGCCAACACCTCTCTGGCCTGAGGAGGTAGCATTGACACCCTCCAGCTATGAAGACTCCAGTCCAGAAGCTTCAACAAAACCCCTGTGTTGTATCCAATGCTTGTCCTCCTCAAAGTACACCCATTGAAAATAATGGACATGACTCACTTAGATCTATTAATTTCAGTGGGCTTACTCAGAGTATAACAACCCATTTTCCTGCCCCGCACCATTGGAGTCTTATTGCTCCTGGAACAGACAAAGCTACTGTAACCAGAAGAGCTTCACACATTGGGTGAGTAGGTGTGGTGAGGGACACACAAACACCCAGATGGAGCTGTGGCTTTATTTAATGCTTAGCCCAGGGTTATCTGTTGACTAAACAACATTCTAACCTAGCTTCACTTTGAACTCTGCCCGGAGCTGTCCATCCTTTGCCATGTCTAGAGCCATCATGCAGAACACAATGGAAGTATTGTGGTGTGCAATTAATGCCATCAAAATAGTGCTTTGATTGCTAGTTGCAATACTGCTTGCAACCCAAGAGACACGTTTGCTTCCGAGGCATATATTCATTGCTTCAGTGGTGCTGAAAATTGAGAATTGATCTCATCAGTTGGCCTTGCTACATCCGTTTGTGATAATGTTGTATTGAAGGTTTTTTTTTTATTCATTTTTGTTAGTTTTCCAATAAAAACATCCAATTAACAAATCCATCAAATCATAATCCAATTAAAAATAATAAAATAAAAGCCAAATTACAATCCAAATTATATTTTTCCCCCCGGGCTTCCCATAGTCTGGGCCTCTGAAGTATATCTCCAATATTTCCATTTCTGCCTTCTTCTTGTTGTTCTCATATTTTCCACATTGGTGCCAGCTGACAATCTCAGACGATCTGTGGGTCTACGAGACAGTCCTCCCCCACCCTGGGGAGTCTGCCAGGGCTAATTACCCCCATATCAGCCCTGAATTACTGGCATGGCTGAGGTCCGACCGTTTGGGAGTCAGCCATTTCTCACCCCCAGAAACAGCCCATATTGAAGGTTGTTTGTCTGTTTTCCACCACCCACACACTTCTGCAGCATTTCAGGATAATCGTTCAGGACTGCTCTTGGAGAAAATACAAGAAACCTTGTTATTTTCCCAGGAGATTCTCTCCTGCCCCTGTCTCTCAGCCTGTGATAATTAGATAAAACCTTGATATGTTGTTGTCACCAGCTCATTGAGGAAATTGCTTTTTAAAAAATCTACATTAGAAATAACTGTTGAGAACAATCTTGGCTTTGAATTTCAAGGGTGTTGTGGACCATTTAAAAATGCCTCATTTGCTAGACACACTTCCTTAGATAGACATTCCCGACTTGGAATACACAGTTTAAATGTGGGGAACCGAGAGTCTTTGTGGGAAATGCTTCTGAGACTAGTTGACTAGCAACAAAATGTTGTCGCATGGAGTGTTCCTGCTCCAAGCTCCATCCCATCCCCCTGGTTTTCTCTCCCCACCCCCCACTGCACATAGTCAGCTGGCATTCTGTGCCCTGGTATGTTCCATTTGATGTCTTGTCTTGTTCTAAGATGACTTATCTTTATTTACTAATGTGCTGCTATGTTTTTTCTTTAATAAATAGTTTCCCCTATGTTTATTTATCTGAAACATTCATAATACTTATAAGACACATAATTTAGGCCAGTTAGGTTCAACATACCCATAACTTCAAAATAATCTATCTATTTAACAGCTTTACTTATTTGGGAATGAGTTGATTTCCCCTGTTTTGTTGTCCCTCTGGTTCACTCTGCTCAGTATTCAGTATTCTACTCCTGAATTCCTGTTTTTTTAAACAAGGACAATTTCTAAAACGAATTCTAGAATTGGAACTTGTGCATTTTCTCAGCCTTCATGCCCTTTTCTCTCTCTGTGTTACTGATGTGAACATGTGCATTAATAAAGCACTACAAAAAGGCAATCTTGACATAACTGTATGCTTCATTGTATCAGGATCATTTTTGTGCAGTGTTTACTGCTGGAAATTGATAAAACACAATGCAGAAAGAATCTTGATGCAGTCATGCAGAAGATCACATCTGAGTGTTCTATCAGTACTCAACTTGCGCCTTGGTTATGTGGTTGGGAAATCACAGATGAAGTGAAGGAACCTTGTACATTTGTAAATTTTAAAAAAGGGACAATGGAGAATTCCTAATAAGTTCAGTTTATTAGGAATTCAAAATTCCAAAATCTGGGTTGAATTTTGGTTGAATAAAATATTGAAACTGTCCCTAATGTGGGTGCATTGGTCCATAGCCATTGTTTTTCCTGCTCTTGCGGACATCGGACACTTGAGGAGATCAAAGAATTTGTTCACCAATGGTCAATGTTTCTTTCCTAATCTTTGCAAAATCAGCAGTTATTGACAATAACTAGTGGTGAAATAATGCCACATTTTATTAAAATGTGAAATAACTCTATTTATTCGCCATATAGCCTGTTATTGGCCTCTGTAGTGGGTTGCACAATATACTGGAAATGGCCGTGTTAGTGTACACAGGAGTTTTATTGGAGGCCCATGGTGAGCTTTATTGCCTCTCTTGACATTTTATGAGATTCCATTAAAAAAGGATACTTTAGACTGAGCATTTACTGCCTGACTTAAAACAAAGGGTTTCTAACTGTGCGAGATGACTATAGGCTTGCTTCTTATTTCTTGGACCTGATTAGGAAGGATTTTTTAAAATATAGGTATGGAGAAACCCCAGTTGCCAAGGTGCTGCATGTACCAGATCCATGCAGGCACCAATGATTTTCCCCATCCATTTTTGTCACACAGGATCAACACCATCTTCATACCATTTCAGTTGCTGAATGGCAAGCTGTTTTGTTTTGTTTTTTTAATTCTAGAGTGTTTAAAAGCAGTTTGGGGACCTAAGAAGGAGAAAGTGGAAGTGGAGCTGCTGTGTTTAAAAATGAATTGAGAACTCTGGTGTTCACAGGCATTTCCCGTAGATCTACTGGATTGGGGCTCTTAAAATCTGACTAATCCATCAACTCTTGTTGTCAAATGGATCATACAGCAATAAATAGGTGTCTTGTTTTATCTGACCAACTTGATCTATTTATTTTCATTTGTGTCCTGTCTTTTCTCCATGGATAAGTTTCCATTTAAATACTGGCCAAGTCCAGAGCTGCTGAGCTTCAGGATGTATTTGCCCAGGATAAAAGTGGCAAAGTTTCGGTCTAGAGTGCCTACAGTATAAGGCTACGCTCCAGAATAGTATTTGGCAGTACTGGGGGGAGGGGCAGCACCTCTCATTTGACCTCTAATCAGTTGCATCACTGCTGCTTACCAGCAGGGGGAGGCAGCCACAAGGCCTGTGTGGTGCAAACCCACCAGCAGGAGGGCTGAATTGACCCAGCCCATGATTTGCACCTCACCCATCCCCTCTAAGCAGCAGCAGTGCAACAGACCATAGGTCAGGTGCATGGCAGCGCCCTGCTGTACTGTTGACTACTGATATTTGAGGTCTTATGTACCATTGACTATAATGAGGCATTATGAGCTGAGGGAAGAAGTCCTCCCATTTTTCCTAGGTTAACACATCTCTAAGCCACATGACCTGGAAGCTATACGCCGGCTCCCTCGGCCAATAATGCGAGATGAGCGCGCAACCCCAGAGTCGGTCACGACTGGACCTAATGGTCAGGGGTCCCTTTACCTTTAAATAGGACTTTAGCATGTATTAAGTGTGGGAATCTGGAGCATTTTGGAGCAAATTGGCTGAGATTCAGACAGCTGTATATGCAGCTTTTTGTGAGTACTGGAGGCAAAAAACTGCAGGTGCAAGTAAACACTGGGAAATCCCCAACTGCGCTTTGAGTATTCACTTATTGGAATATAGCCATTATTTATAATGGCAGTCATAACATTTTTCTATACATATCTGAGAGACACACACATGTGATAAAGCTGGCAGTGCCTCTCTTTGCAATTTTCTTAATAAATTTGCTCTTTCTCTTTGTTTGGAGGACCTTGTTAATTACTTTCTTTCTGTCAGTGCAGAGCTGCCACAGAGGGTCTTTCTCTCAGTTTAATGGAACGGCTGATTCAGAAATATGATGACCATGTTGTGAAGATGCTCACTGTGCAGTACCGAATGCACCAGACCATCATGCAGTGGGCTTCCACTGAGATGTACGGCGGCCGGCTCTCGGCTCACTGCTCTGTTGCACAACATTTACTGAGGTAAGCGACACTGTGCTTGCTTGCTTGCTTGCTATTTCTCCTGACTCTAAACGTTTTCAGTGTGGATTGACATTGTCAATTAATATTGATGGAGAATATGCAGGTTTTTCTCCTGCTATCTGCAATTATCCCCTTTTCCTTTACTTTTTGCCTCTATTTTAGCAAACCAGAGTGGGTTTGTTTGTTTTTTTATCATCTTTCATTTAGCAAATATTGATCTTGGTTTTCCCTGCACTGGTTGCAAAATAGATTTATGTGCATTTTTAAAATTTAAGTAAAGCAAAGTTATATAGCAACCAGTTATATCTTGTGGGCCTGATTTTGCAGTCACTGTGGGCCCGATGGCTTGCACATACCCAGCCGAATTCTTTGGGGTTCAAATAGCTGGCCCTCTATGTCGTACCACAATGATTTTTGAAACTAAGATTCAAGGGCAGTTTGCTATCTGGGTATTTTTATTTTGTTTTGGGTGGGTGGGGTTAAGAAGTAGTGGAAAACAAGTTTAGAGCCCTCTTGGGTACTTGGAGCCTATTCCATGTCTCTTTGAATCTTCGCCTTTGATTCCAATGCCCAGCGCAGGCATAATAATATTACCAATCACTTTTAAAAATTGGAAGCATGCCATGCACAATCTTCTGTGGAATGAGGAATATCCCTCTATAGAATGTCACTCTAGTCTTTCATTGTTGGGTATGATGCTGTCTGCTCAACAAATGAATAAGTCTTGTTTAGATGATCTTCTTTTTTTTTTTTTTTTTAATTTTAAAAAAGCTTTATTGAGAATAAAATACAAAATACAGACAAAAAAAAGAAAAATACAGCACAAAAATTCGAAAGTATACTACAAAAATACTAATAATATTATAAAACAAATCGTACTTATCAGATCATGAATCAAACACAAACCGAAAAACATAACAAAAAACCCTTAAAATTTAGTTCTCCATTTAAATTAAAGCTTATCTAAACCCACATTATCAATTCCCTTATCTTTTCTTCATTATCTATACTCTGTACACCATAAATTTCCATAAACCCCTTTATTTCCGAACCGACTTCCTCTTGTCCTTTTCCCGGGTTAATTACAACATACCTTTTTCCACTGCTTCGTTCCCATTTAAATTTGTTCTGTGCAAGATGTTATAAGTAAGTCCAAGTTTTTATCATGGGGCACTGCTTTTTGATATACTCTCCAAATTTTTCCCAATTTTTAACTAATTTTTTGTTATTACCTCCTCTAATTACATTTGTTATTTTATCTAATTCCACATAACTTAATAGTTTTTCTTGCCATTCTTTAATATCCGGAATTTCTTCTCTTTTCCAATATTTTGCTAACAAGATTCTCGCTGCCGCTATCGCGTACAGACTGACTTTTTCATCCTCTTTTTTTATCTCCTCCCCCATTATTCCCAATAAAAAGAATTCCGGATTCTTTTTAATATTATATTTACATATCTTTTTCAATTCTTCTAATATCCCATTCCAAAAAACTTTAATTTTTTCGCAGTGCCACCATATATGTACAAATGTCCCCACTTCTTTTTTGCACCTCCAGCAGAGATTGTTTCCATTTTTATACATTTTGTGTATTCTCACGGGTGTAAGGTACCACCTATAAAACATCTTAATCATGTTCTCCCTGATCCCTTCTGATGCCGTGAACCTCCACGATATTTTCCATAGCCTTTCCCAGCTCTCCACTTGTATGGGCTTTCCCAAGTCTATCGCCCATTTTGTCATATTCTCTTTTACCAGTTCGTCTTTTAGATCCCACTCTAATAACACCTTGTACATTTTCGAGATAATTTTTCGATCGTCCCGTAACAGATTGATTTCCAACAAAGACGGTTCAGACAGAAAGCCATTTCTTTTTTTGTCTTCTTTAAATCTACTACATATTTGATGGTATTGTAACCACCCTTTTAAATGTTGTCGTATCTCTTCATAATTTTTTATCTTTAATTCACCATCTTTTTCTTCTAATAAATCATTATATTTCCCCCATTTTTTTTCTGTATTTAAATTCTTAATTGTGGTTAGCTCTAATGGAGATGCCCACTTTGGTGTTTTCGGCTCCAACAACCGTCTATGGCTTGCCCAGATTTTTAGCAACGATTTTTTAATTAAATGGGTGTTAAACCCTTTATGGATTTTGACTTTGTCATCTACCAAATAGGCATGCCAGGTGAATCTATTGTCGAACCCTTCAAGATCTAATATTTTGTGGTTTTCTAGGGTGATCCACTCTTTTAACCATAGAAATCCTGCCGCATCGTGGTATAAATTAAAATTTGGTAAGGCCAATCCCCCTCTTTCTTTAGAGTCCGATAATAATTTATATTTTATCCTCGCTGTTTTATTATTCCATATGAATTTTGTAAGGTCCTTTCTCCATTGCTTGAAAATATTATTTCCTGTGCCTAATATCGGTAACATTTGAAATAGAAAAAGCATTCGCGGTAAGACGTTCATTTTTATTATTGCTATCCTGCCTAATAATGTTAAATTTAACCTATTCCAATTCTCCAAATCATGTTTTACCTCCTTCCAAACTTTAACATAATTGTCTTTTACCAAATTATTTGTATTATTTGTAATCCATATCCCCAAATACCTAGTTTTTTTGACTATTTCCAATCCTACTTTCTCCTGCAATTGTGCCTTTTCTTCCTTTGATAAATTTTTGGTTATCAAATTAGTTTTTTTCATATTTATGTCAAACCCTGCCAATTCGCCAAATTCTTTAATTTTTTCTAACACTTTTGGTATGCTTTCCAATGGTTCCTCTACCGTAACTATAACGTCGTCCGCGAACGCTTTTACTTTATGGACGTCCTTTCCAATTGTTATACCCTTTACCATTTCCTCTTCCCTTAAGTTTTTTAATAGGAATTCCAAACATAAAATGAATAAAAGCGGCGACAGTGGACAGCCCTGTCTCGTCCCCCTTTGTATTTGTATCTCTTCCGTTATTTCATTATTCAATATTATTTTTGCCTTTTGCTTATTATAAATTGCTCCTATTCCTCTTATGATCTTCTCCCCAAAATTCAAATTTTGAATACACATCTTCATAAACACCCACGAGATTTTATCGAAAGCTTTCTCAGCATCAAGCATTAAAAATGCCGCCTTTTTATTAATTTTTATACTCAGATATTCCAATATGTCTATAATGTTCCTAATGTTGTTGTGCATGCCTCTGTTTGGGAGAAATCCTGCTTGGTCCGAATTAATCAAATTTTTCAAAACTTTTTTCATTCTACTTGCTATCAAATCTGTGAAAATTTTATAATCATTATTTAATAATGAAATAGGACGGAAATTTTTAACGTGATTTTTGTCCGAATTTTGTTTTGGGATGACTGTGATGTAGGCTTCTTCCCAAGTTTGGGGGACTCTTCCTTTTTCCATGATTTCATTCAATAATCTCTGTAAAGGTTCAATTAGTACTTTGGCAAATTTCTTGTAAAATAGCGCCGGAATTCCATCTGTTCCTGGGGATTTCCCTACCTTAATTTTCCTAATTATCTCCTGTATTTCTTCTTTAGTTATTGGTTCATTCAACAGTTTCATGCTTTCATCATCAACTTTTTGAATGTTGGTTTTTTTAATATAATCTTCAATCTTTATTTTATCTAATTTTTCTTCTTTATATAATTTAGAATAATATTGTCCAAAATGTTTTGAAATTTCTTTGGGATCTGTTATTATTCTCTCACCTTCCATCAATTTGTCTATAGTCCTTTCCTTTTGTTGTTTTTTTAGCTGCCAGGCTAGGTACTTCCCTGCTTTGTTCGAGTGTTCAAAATTCCTCTGTTTCAAATATCTTAATTTGTTTCCTATTTCTTCATCCAGGATCGTGGAGACTTGGTTCTGTAATATTCTAATATTTCTCTTTAAATCTTCTTTATCCTGACTTCTCACTTTGTCTAACTCTATTTCATTTTTCCTGATTTCCTTCAAGAGACTTTCTAATTTCCTTTCTTTTTCCTTCTTTTTCCAACTACATTGATTAATAAAAAACCCTCTGAACACTGCTTTTCCGGCGTCCCACACCGTATTTAACTTGGTTTCTTGATTTAAATTTATTTGAAAAAATTCCTTAATTATATCCTCTGTTTTTCTAACTATCTTCTCATCATCCAATAATGTTTCGTTTAATTTCCATCGTTTAATAGTTTTTTCCTTACTTCTTAACTCCATCCAGATAGGGTTATGATCAGAAATAGTTTTCGGCGCGATTTCTATTTTTTTACATCGTAGTGTCAAATCTTTAGTTGCCCATACCATGTCTATTCTACTTTCTGTATCATTTGGAAATGAATAAAATGTATATTGTTTTTGGGTGGGGTATCTACGTCTCCATACATCTTGGAGGTCCAAATTATCTATTAATTGAAAAAACGATTTTGGAAGGCGCCCTTCATTCTTTTTCCCCCTTTGTCTATTAGTTTTATCAAGTTCTGTCGATATTACCCCATTTAGATCTCCCATTAATATTATTTCCTGATCGCTATATTCTAATAATATGTTTTCTAGCTTCTTAAAAAATTCAAATTTATTCTCATTTGGCGCATAAATCCCTGCTATAATTATTTCCTCTAATTTCATTTTGATTTTTAAAATTAGAACTCTCCCCTCATTATCTTTATAAATTTGCTTCGGGTTTAATTTTGGATTAATATAGAATACCACTCCTCTTTTTTTACTCGTATCTGAGGATATAAATTCATCTCCTAATTTTTTGTTCACCAATAATCTACGATGTTTTTTTGCTATATGTGTCTCTTGTAGGCAGATTATATCTAATTTTTTCTTAACCAACAAGCGTTCCAGTCTGTTCCTTTTTGTTTTATTATTCAGTCCATTTATATTCCAGGTGGCAATTCTTAAATCCATTGCTTTCCTTCTTTCTTTCTTCTTTCCCTTTTCCCCCCTTACACCACGTATGAGTTATCAAAATTTACCTTTATTATTTCCTTTAATACAACAAAATCAATAATAGGGTTAGATCCTCCAATACTCATATATATAGACAACAACCAACTAAAAAAAAAGAAAAAGAAAAAGAGAAAAAAAAAGAATAACAAATACCAACTATTTCTTATTCACTCATTTTCTAAAATCACTTTTGTCAATTTTTATTGACCAGAGACGGGGTAGTCCTTCTTCCTCCTATTTCCCTTCTCTCTCTCTTATTTTTGGTGCGTTCACCAACTCTAATCTTCTTCCTCTTCGCTTTCTGGCTTATCTTTCTTTTTCTTTTTCTCTACCACCTCCCCCCCCCCCCAGCTCACCAGCATATTTTCTCCAGAATTTTTCCACCTGAGATACTGTTGTGTATTTCCTTCTAACCTGTTTATAAGTGAAGGTTATCCCTTCAGGAAACTCCCATTTATAGTAAATGTTATTTCTGTGAAGAGCGTCCGCAAGCAATTTATATTTCGATCTTTTTCTCAGCAACCTTGGTGGAATCTCCCTCATGATGATAATCTCCCTGTCCTCAATCTTTAGTTTTTGTACCTTTTTTTGTTGCATTATTTTGTCTCTTAATATTCTAGAATTTAAAAAGACCAAACAGTCATTAGGCCAATTGCCTGCTTTCGCTTGCTTCGATTTCAATCTGAATGCTCTATCTACGCAGATGGATACATCCTCTTCTTGTAAGTCCATCCAAGTCGCCACTTCCTTGATAATGATGTTTTCCACATTCTCATCTGGGTTTTCCTTTAAACCCCTAAACCTCAACGTCAGATCATTTTGTTTGAGTTCATGCATCGCAATCGTGTCCCATAAAGTTTCTTGCATGTCCTTTAATTTTTGCATTTCTTCTCTCATTTTTTCTTGGGCTCTTTTAAATTCTCTATGTTCCTCTGTATGTCTCTTTATCACTTCTTCTTGTTTATTCATCTTAGATGATATATTCTGGGTAGTTTCTTCCATCTCTTTATTTTTCCCTTGTAACTCTTCATATTGTTTATTCAAATCAATTATTGCTTTAGAATTTTCTTCAATCCTCTTTAAATTTTGTTCAATTTTATTTCCCATATTATCCAATTTTTCATTCATTGAGTCCATTTTCTCATTAATCTCCGTCTTCATCCCCAAAATTAATTCTCTTATATCCATTGATTCTGCCTCTATGCCTGATTGTCGTCTTTGCGTGTTTATTGTGGTGATGGATGGTTGATTTTTAAGTCTTTTCTCCATGGTTTCCTTTACTTTCCTCTCTTTCTCTCTCTCTGGACTCATCTGCACTCAATTTTTGTCCTTTTTGGGAATGCTGTTTTCAATTTAATATATTGCTTTCAGGTGGTTTAGTCCTTTTAGTTATTCCTGTTGGGGGGGGGAGGGCATTTGTCGCTTAATCCTGCATGATATTCAGAAGCTTAGCGTGGGGAGGTTTCTTGGGAGGTTTTCATAGAATGGAGGTTTTACTTTCTTGGGAGGTTTTCATAGAATGAGGAGAGGTAAGTTGACTATTCTTTATTCTCTGTTTGTTCTTTAGTTTTTCCTTTTATTCCTTTTATTTCCCAATTCCTATGTCAGACCACTGTGTGTCGCTCTAATCATCTATCTTCACTCTCCTGTTCTCTCTTACTTTCTAAGTCCCTCCCCTTCTTCCGGCTTCTTGTGCTGAGTGACTTCCGTTCTCTAACAATGATTCAGCACCTTCTCCGCCATTTTCTAGTTATCTCCTTGTGTTGTGTATTTATATTTTCAAGCCCTCCACTCCGCTAATCCCAAACCACGTCTTCCCCAGCAGCTTTCTTTTCCATCCGCGTCTTTCTCCTCCCTTCCCTTGTTGTTTCCCGCCGCTCCGACTTATTTTCCCTCACTTCTGACTGTCTCCCGTCTCTTTTTTTTTTAAAAAAAAAGTTTTGGGGGGATCTTCCTCTCTCCCGTTCTTCCTCTCTCCCGTTTATTTATCCTGTATTCTCCGCTGCTTTAAAATACCTCCAGTCGGGTTCAGAGACACCCCCACTCCTCCCTTCCTTCACCTACTTGTCGTATCACACCGCTCCACTCTCCGCTAAATGTTTCAAGCTCACCGCCTCGTCCTTTCCCCAGTACAGTTCGTGGGTACCTCCAGACCAGGCGCGGGGGGGGGGGGAGTTGTCTCTTCTTTCCACCGGTCTTTTGGGTTACTTTGTATCCTCCAAGTCTTCTTTGGCACACACCCGCACTCCGCTCGTCGCAGTGTGGTGAACTCCGAGATTACAGACAAGCCCCTTTCTTTGTTCTTCTTCTTCTTCTAAAACGAACTCTCCGGTAAAGCAAAGGCTACGGTAAGTTTCTTTGAGTTTTTAACTGTCCTAGCCTTGCTCTTTGTATCTAGTTCTTATTGTTGTAGCCGCCGCCAGGTTGAGCTTCAACCGGGGCCGTTTATAGAGGGGTGGGTAATTCAAAAGCGCGAGGCCCCCAAGGCTCCGTTTCCCTCAGTCAATCTCCTTTATTTTTTGGCCTCTTTTCGCGCCGCTTTGCTCCCAAAAACACCCGAACTTTTCCTTCGTGGTGCCAGGCCCTTCGTTGCCCTCGAAAAAGCCCGTTACCTCCTCTATAAAGAACCAAGCTGGTGGTTTAAAACTCCACCGACCCGATTCACGTCTAAACTCAGCCGCGACCAACCCGGAAGTCCAAGTCTTGTTTAGATGATCTTCATATGCAGCAGCATCAGTGTGCATAGCACTTCACAGAGTACAGGTCAAGGGGAGGAGGAAAGGGCCAGGGCTAAAAAGGGAACAATATCTGATAGTTTTAGTTGTGAGATTAAGGTTAGGTACAGGCTGAGTGATGGCAGGGCATGGGAACCAGGCAGTTGTTTCAAACATAAAAGGTAATTTTTTTAACTTATAAAACTCTATGAAACACACAAAGTGTATGCAGTATATTGAAAGATCTAGTTTTAAACGGCTGCTAATATGAAACTTCACTGTGAGTTGTGCTCATATTGGCCATAATCTGTTATATCCACTGGTAGCAACTGGAAATTGCTGTCAGCGGTGCTCAGAATGGAGTACTTGAAATTTTCTCTTTGCAACCACTGAAATGCAAAACATAGCAGGACTACAAACAGAGCCTTATCTTTGTGTAAAAGAAAGAAAACAGAGTAGTTAGCATTCAGGGAACACTTACATGAAGATAATATGGATTTTTTATATATATAAAGAAACTCACATTATGGATTTAAATCACCAAGAAGATAATTTCAGTATGCAATATTGATCGCAATTGCAGTGAAATGCTTTCTAAGGGCTGAAAGAAATTGTCAACAATAAAAAAATGAATTATTGTTTGGAATGAAGGAAGATGTTACACTCTTCAGTTAGGGTTTAATGCTGCAGCAAATTGAAGGCTGCATAAATTCTCACTGACTTCATTGAGCTCCAGAGCAACCTCTTAACCTGAAATATTCTCCCTTTCTCCCTTTCATAATCCCCATGCTGTAGGCTAAGAAAAGGGGAGACCAGTCTTCTAGAGTTCTAAGATTCCCACACAAACTAAGTTGCAAAGCTGGGGTACCAAATGATGATAATCCTGGGTTAGCTAAAGTGGTGCCCTCCAGATGTTGCTGAACTCCATCTCCCATCATCCCCAGCCAGCATAGTCAATGGTCAGGGATGATGGGAGCTGTAGTCCAGCAACATGTGGAGGGTTACAGGTTCCCTGCCCTTGTGCTAATCAATACTCTCCTCCTGCCCCAAGCATTCTGTTTTTAAAGTTCTAGTTATTTCATTGAGAGAGTTACAGATGCATTTAAGTATCTCCAATTGAATTAAGTGATACCATACAATCTGATTCTGTACATATTTGCACAGAAGTTTATGCTTCTACATTCAGTGAACCTACTTCCAGGTAAGTGTACAGAGAAGGCTTAACTTTTACAGGATCTCACACTTCGTTTTCAGTTTTTCCAGGCAGAAATTATTTTCCTGAGCTTGGGGAAGGATGCTGTTTGCATTTGGCGTCATTTTAGTCTTGGTAGCACAGCAAGGGATCTCCCCGTTGTCAGTTAATGAAAGTAAAAGGAGTCTACCTTGCTTTATAATTTTTATTCTGCTTATTGTTAACTGCCTTAGGTAAGCATGATTGGAAAGAACAGCATAGGCAAATTAATAATGCTGCTTTTCTTGACACTGGTTAAAAGTGCTGATAATGTTCTTTTAACATTTTTAAACAAAATGGGCTTGAGTTTTTAAGAAGACAGATAACTGAAGAGGCTGCTCACAGTATATAGGAAAAATACACATGGTATTAGCAAGCAGGTACATCTTTCTTAGGAAGGAATTAATAACAGAGTGGTTTCCTTTGGGTTCCTTTGTAGGTCAGATGTAATAAATGTACCGGTAGTGGCTCTTTTCCTCTCTTACTCCTATGCCTCATACTCTGGCCCAGAGTAGATGTCTTAGTGGAATTGCTGAGATGTAATGTTTAAAGATATTCTACCTTATTTTGTCCTTTGTATTTGGAACACCATTTTAAATTTCTGCATACTATTTTTAGTCAGATTTTTGGGGGGACTCTGAGTGTCTCTTGCTCTGGATGCTTTCAGAGATGACTATAAATTGTCATGGTGATACCCTGATTTGACGATTGTTTAATTATTCATTTTATTGTTTTCCTTATCCCTTGTTTTATTCCTTTTTTATTCTTCATTCTGCCTATTACTTTTGGTGCTTTTGTATAAGTAGTATTTTTAGGATTTGAATTTGCAAATGTGATTTATTTGTGTACCTGTTGAGCCTGTTTGAAGATTTGCAATCACCTTTGTCCATAGGCAATAAGTGATTTGACCTGGAACCTAATTATAGCAGGTGTATGTGCCTATGTGAGGTATGGCTGGAATTTAAAGGAATAATTATTCATAGTATTAAGGCAACTCTTGGTAAGCTAATAAGGAAAGTACCTCTTCTGTTGTACTCCTTTTATTGGTCAAAAAAAGATTAATGGACAGCTAATCAAAGCAAGGCAGGACTGCATGATTAACCAAGGGGAAATCATGCAAAATTAATTTGGTACATGGGCAGCTTTGGGCTGCTGTCACAAATTCACATTTGTGCATGAAATCTGTACTTGATATGTTGATGGCTAAAAGAAAAGAATCTGCCTCTGCTCTTGGCCAGAGGGCAGTAATGAGAGTTTCTTCCTGTCAACAAGGGTGAGAGCTTTCTGAAAGCTTCTCCCCTACTAATTTCTGAGGGAGCAACACGCCATTCACCAGTGCAGTCAATGCCGCAGCATTTTGAATTATCGTGTGGCCTTGTTTTGCTGATTCTTCACTGGCTTCCTCTGAGTGCTGAGATATGAAGGCTCAGATCAATTTGAGAGGCTCATATTGGTGGATTTCAGTCATATTGAGTATTCAGTCATCATTGTATATACATATTATTAATGAATCTGAGAAGAATATTTGGCTCTGCACCTTGTAAGGAATTATGTGCTAATTCCAGCACATAAGACTGAAGGAACCTGTCAAACATATATCTTAAAATAAGATATAAGATTATCATATATCTTATTTTAAGATTTGTTTGAATTTACTTGCAGAAGAAGAAAACTAGTGCATGTATCAGTATGATTTTCTGTGGCCTAAACCATTTGGAAGATGGATCTGAAAGCAGCCCATAATTGGCAACCATTAAAAGGCTCAGCATTGTGATGGCTCTGTCTTTCGGCCAATGTGTGTGGGCTGCTCTGCAGCTGAGGCATTGCAGCACAAGACAAGTGGGGGAATGCTGAAATATTTATGCTGAAATAATCAGCAATTGCTTAGTACTTTAAACACGGAACAAAGGATAGGTCACCTGGGGCCTGCAGGAAAAATGCAAGAGAGAGGCTTCCAGAGGATTTTAGTTTGAAACTAGAAACATAGGAAGCTGACTTATATAGTGACCATTGGTGCATCTGGTTCAGTATTGTTGACCCTGTTTGACAGCAGATCTCCAGAGTTTTGGTCAGGGTTCTTTCCCAGCTCTATCTGAAGATGTAAGGAATTGAATCTGGGACCTTCCAGCTGCAAAGCAGGTCCTCTTCCACTGACTTTCCAGGCCTTTCCGAAGTAATATTCTGAACAAGAGCATCTTGGAGCACATGCAGAGTGTCCTTCCTCCCAAGCAGCCACAGCCATCTTCCAATTGTCTGGAACTGGGGGTTGGATGATTAGGACTGACAACATAACCTCCAGGCAAGTACAAGAGTCCTGGTGCACTTCGAGTTTAAGCTAAAATAAGTAGCAGTTGGAGGGCTTACTCTTATTTTCAGACTTTTGCATTTGTATATAGATTTCCAAGCCTATTCTTCCAGCCCCCAGCTTCTCTCAGAAGGAAATGTGATTTTTCTCTCCACTGGAATACTGTACTTATGCATCAGGTTGTCTTTAGAAGTGACATTCACAAAATCACTCAAATCAAGACTATTATTGAGAAATGCAAGTAACCTGCTGTCATCCTGAACCACAAAAGAAGTATCCTTAATGGTGCCCTTGAAGGAGACAGTTTGCTTAGCAGGTGTGCACTAAGAGGAGACCTAGGAAAGTAAAAAAAGTAAAAAGTAAAAAATCTGAGGAACTGAAGACTCTTGACTTTCTCTGAAACAAACTTTAGGAAGAATGATCATTTTCATATGATAAGGACATGATTTAATTATGCACTGCCTGACGTGGTGGTAATCATGTAATGTTGCAGCACATTTTGATGATTTAAATAAAATGGACCATCTTGAAAAGAATGTGGGAGCTCTGAAACGAGGGAGAAATGAGAATCAGGTACTAGATGTTCCTTATTGGGGACTAGATAAATTTAAATTTAAATAAAACATTGTGAAAATGGAGCACTTCAGGAATTTTATCTCTGTTTCAAATAATAGATTCCCTTTATTCTACCTGTGTAAATTAGAAACTATTCCAAACCCTACTGGTATCTCAGTAATAATGATAATGAGCACTTGTTGAAGACTTCCATCTCAATGGAAGCGTGGGTTGCAATCATAAACATGTTGAATTGGAGGTATGTGGACTCTGTTTTCAAGAAAAATGATTAGAATTGGGCTGTTGGAGCACATTTTCTCCAAGCGGAATGCAAAGCTAACAAAACAAGTGCAAATAATTTGGTGAAACCCAAAAATATTGTCCTTGAACTGTAATTCTGGGTTCTGTTCTTACTCTGATACACCCTAAGTAAAAAATTAAATTGTTAATTTTCCACAATGGCAAATCTTGGCTCCATGAATTTACATTGGAACCCTTTAAAGTGTTTTCATTAATTGTTCAGTGGTTATGAATGCAAGTAAACAACTTTCATTTTCAAATGCGGATTATTAATATGGCTTTTTGAAGTACAAAACTTATGTTAAGCCAACGTCGTATTTGAGGTCATCAAGATTGTGCTCTGTGCCTTTTTCTAATATTGCAACTATCAGAAAATTGTCTCTTGTAATACATCAAAGGGCACTTCCTTTTAGCTCCAAGTGCTAAAATGTACAAGCATCTGCGCTGTAGAATCTTGCATCTGTAATTTGGCTCTTTGACACTATTGACATGTGCTTTTATCTTCTACTTTCTGTATTTTCGTTGTTGCTACTGAAAGTTGTGTTCCCATTGCAGACAGAAGTTTTGAAGAATTCTTTGTTTAGAATTTTGTTTTCACCTTGTATCCATGACCTTTTACTGTATAAACAAAGTACTGAATGTTTCTAGATTTTGCAGAGATATGATTTTTGAATGTGATGGCAAATGTACTGAAGGAATTGAAACATTGAGACAAGAAAATAAAGACCAAATTCATTAGCCAACTTTCAATGGGCTGGATCCAGACTAAGGCTGTAGATCTGTACACACAGGGAAGCAAGTCCTGTTTGAATGCAGTAGAATTTCTGAGTAGACATGTGTAGGATTGCACTGTTAGTTGCATTATCTTCCTATTGAAATCTATGGAACTGAAATTACAACCATCTATGGAACTGAAATCACGACCAGCTTGTCTCATTGCTTTCAGTGGGATCGAAGTTCAAATTCCTTACCTGGATCCAAACCATTGTTTCTAAACCCATCTATTAAAATTTGCCCTAGCCTGGTTCAAATATTTTATCCTTGAGGGTTACAGGTTGCAGCTTCTGAATGTCTGAAAAACAATTAGACAAAAAAACTCAGGAAAAGTGCAGCACATGTGTGTGTTGCTTATTTTGCATTAACACCTCCTAATAACTCATTTAAATATTTTGAGGGTGAATTAGAAGTAAAACGTGGTTGAAAGAACATCATCAATACACCATGATCAAAGTTATTGGCTTGCCTCTTTTTTGGCTTCATGGAATAAACACCAGACGTAGGAAAGCTGTGGCCCTCCAGATGTTGAACTACGACTCCCATCAGCCCTTGTTATAGGCCAACAACATCTGTAGGACCACAGATTCCACATGCATGCTGTACACAAGAGCCAGCAAGGCTATTTATAGTTATTTTATTTACTTAGTACATTTATATCCCACTTTTTCCCATTATGGAACTCAAGGCAGCATACATGGTATTCCCTGGCGGTCTCCCACCCAGACACCGACCAGACCCAAATCTAGTTAGCTTCAGCAGGGCAGCAGCATTATATGCCTCTAGACCATGCTCTGGGAGAATGTGAACTGTGAATGATCAAAGGTAGTCCTCAAATATGGCTGAAACACTTTGGAATTGCATGTTTGTGCACACAGTAGTTGTAAACAAGGGTTGTGATCTCAGTGTAACAATCTCTCTAAATTTTATGCAAGGCTGCCAAGAGTACAGTATATATCCCTCTCTCCACAAACATGGCATTGAATACTAATTATGTGTGGCTCCCTGAGGAGAGCATTCTACAGGCAGTCGTTCCACAACCAAAAAAGGTTAAATGCATGGTGACCTGGCTGAGCAGAGGCCTTGTTCCCTTCATCATTTGGCCCAATGGAATTCTACGAAGTGACCCCAAGTGGGGTTCACTGCAAGTGTGTATTTGCAGGTCCCACTATTTGAACACTATGAGTTCTCAGGAAATCATTCATTAGGCAAGCGTTCACATAACAAGCAGATGATTGCCATTATTTCCTATGGGGAATCTAAGATTTTTCTAATCTCAATTTCTCTCTGGTTTCCGTCTCAAATCGCTGCAGCCAACCAGCAAAAGACAAAGGAAAAACTGCCCCCCGTCTGGTCTCTTCCATTCCCTAATTTGAACTCTCTCCGTTCCTCTGTTCCTTTCCACCCGAAATGGCTGCCACTGACCAGCAAAACACAAATAAGTAAGGAAGTGGGTAAACTCTGGCTGCTTGGATATCTGAACCAGCTGTTTGTGTTACCAGGTTGGGGTATAATTATTTGTGTTTTGATAACTGACATTTCAGATGACAAACGTTCTGATAGTGGGACCTGCAGTCCCACAGAATGGAGGATTATTCTGCTCTGTGGCCTGACCTATGGAGGTTCTGTGGAATAGTCTAGGTCAGGCATAGGCAACCTTGGCTCTCCAGATGTTTTGGAACTACAACTCCCATGATCCCTGACCATTGGCCCTGTTAGCTAGGGATCATGGGAGTTGTAGTTCCAAAACATCTGGAGAGCCAAGGTTGCCTATGCCTGGTCTAGGTCAATTTGTGTTAGGATTCTAAAACAGAATGAATGTGCTGCTGTTTATATTCATGCTGGTTAAGGGTCATTAACTTATTGTTCCTTCTAATAACTTGTCAGGGACCTGCCAGGGGTTGCTTCCACAGAAGAAACTTGCATTCCATTGTTGCTTATTGATACAGCTGGATGTGGCTTATTTGAGCTTGAGCTGGAAGATGAACAGTCTAAAGGAAATGAAGGTATTGTTGTTTTACCTGCTATGGTTCTCCACACTCCCACCCTGGAATCAGTCTCCCCCCCCCCAGCCTCCACATTCCAAGTTACATTATCCATGCATGTGCTGTAATGTCAGATGCCACTACATTAAAAAGGTTGCCTTGTGCCAGCGGTGTTGAAAGTGGTAGCCCTGGGGAGTTACTGAAGAATTTAGTTATGCTATTATGATCTTGGCAACCACACATGGAAATGCATATGAATACATCCATGGAAAAATCTTGGGATGTCAAGGTTTAGACATGCTTATTGTGGTCCTAAGATGGATGAATAGCCTGTATAAGCCACCAGTACCTTTCAAAACTCCTTCAGTAGTAGAACCATGCAATTTACATGGGCTGTACATTTGCTACAAAGTAGCAATAAGTGCAGAGGTTTTCAACCTTTTTGAGTCCACGGCTCCCTTAACCAACTACATTCTTTCTGCAGCACCTCTGTGGGACTCAGGAGCCCAGTTATGTCACCCCTTGCCTGCAGAGCTGACAGCCTCTCACCCTTTTTCAAACACCCTCCCTTAGAGAATGTTCCCTCAGCCTTCTCTCCTCTCCCCTCTCCTTGGGAGTCCTTTCAGCAGCCATTGCTGCTGCCCCTGGTCTCTGACCTGCCCCACCCCACCGCAAAGAGAGGTACCTCCTCACACTGCCCCACAGGGGTCTGGGAAGAGGATGCCCCCAGACTTAGTGGCCCAACAGAGTAGTAGTAGTTTGGATTTGATATCCTGGTTTATCACTACCCTAAGGTGTCTCAAATCTCCTTTCCCTTCCTCCCCCACAACAAACACTCTGTGAGGTGAGTGAGGTTGAGAGACTTCAGAGAAGTGTGAGTAGCACAGCAGCTGCATGTGGAGGAGCAGGGAATCAAACCTGGTTCACCAAATTACGAGTCCACTGCTCTTAACCACTACACCACACTGGCTACAGGTGAATGTGAGGCCAGCACCTTACCTTGGGAGGCAGCAGTGGGTGCTGCTGGGCCTGCAAGGTGGAAAGACTTCCCTTCAGCACCAGGTGCTCAGCTCCCAAGCAGGCCTTGCACACAGCAAGGACAAGAGAGGCCAGCGTGACACCTGCCTGCCTAGCTGGCCTCATACTTGTCTGCCAATTCCCAACAGCAAGGGCTGGTGGACTAGCTGGCTGGGCTCCCTCTCCCGCTTGCTTACTCCAAGGCCACCTCAGCTCCTGGCAACCAGCACTCCTTGACCAGCCCCTGAGGCACCATTCGCCTGTGAAGCTTGTAGCCAGGGCTGCTGCAACAAACAGCTATGCAGGCCTTTGGGAGGTAGAGACACGAGAGATCATCAGAGGAGAGAGGGAAGGAAAGGGGGACAGAGGCCAGTGTTGCCTGCGGCACCCCTGACCATCATTCAAGGCACCCCAAGGTGCCACGGCACACTGGTTGAAAACCTCATTACAATGGATGTAGCAGAGGTCCAGCCAAATTATCAAGACAACAGTGTACTGTAGCCAAACAACAGGTGGAAAAACATGCAGGTGGAGAGGAAAATGGGTTGTAGAGAACTGACCATGGATGATGAAAATTCCCATTTGGATTCAACTGCACTAGACAAGGTTTATAGAGGCACCTAGCAAAATATATCCTTCCCCAAAGACCTTGAATTCTCAAAAGCAAAAAGTAGGAGAATGAAAGATTATCTAGTTCAGCCTCATGGTCTAGGGTAAGATAATAATGTACTTTAATGAAAGTTGACAGAGCTTAACAGGGCTGGACCAAGACATTTTACTCCCTGAAGCAAAAATCAAGATGGTGCCCTTGCCCTGTACAAAGGTTGACTGGGCCAACAGTTGAATTTTATTTCCACACTGGTGACAGGATAGCGCGCGCACACCCACACCCACACCCTCAGCATGTGCTGCCTGAGAAAGTCATCTCACTTTGCCTAAAAGTAGGGCCAGTCCTGGAGCTGAGGAGGAAGGGCACCTGTGATTCTTGTTGGATCAGACATCTGTGGTTTAAATAGCACTCTTGAATTGCAACACAAGCTTTGAAGCGATGGGCAAAGTCGTATGTTGTCAGCTTGAAGTGCTGAACTCTCCTGGTTCCCATATGGTTTGTTGGTACAGCTTAGCTGAGAGAGCTTTCAGTTCTAATTGCCTTGCCGAATAGCACTTTGTCAGATCTCTCAGTGAACAAAGCACAGACCTTCACAGTTAATGGGTCAGCAAGTGCCTGACCATGTTGGTGGCATATACAGCAATTCTGCTAACAGAGAGAAAGGCCAGTTCTCTGAGCGCAGAGTTTCGGAGTTATAAATCAGCCTAGTAACTGTTGTGAAGCTCTTGTCTCTGTTGCTGAATAAATAGGAAGGTTTCCATTCTCACTGAGCTCCAGTAGCAGTATTCATTCGGGAATTCTAGACTGCATTTAGGAGTGGGAAAGGGGTGTGCTCATGGGACAGGGTTTGAGCCCAGAGGGCAGGGAGGTCACATCTAGAAAGTGGGAAACTTCTAGAGGTGATTGAGGGAGAGGGATGCTTGCATGGTTGTCTCTCAATTGGGGGAAAAAGTATTGGGAGTGGGGAAGCTCAAGTATGCATTAACTCTGGAATATTTTGCATGTATGCTCGTAGCATGGCTAATTCTTAGGCTGTTTCATGCAGGAATTAAATATTACACCCATGTGTAGGTTAGCACCCTGCCACAGTCCTATTCCATGCAGGGTTTCACTGTCAGCACATGCAGTACCCATCTCTGCATATGTTGCATGTACATTATGATCTCCACCAGGGGTAAGTGATGTGGTGCCATCCATATGTTGCCAGGTTGTAACTGCCATCAGCCTCAGCTGGCCTGGCCCTTGGTTGGGTATGATAGGAGTTGTAGTCCTACAGCTTCTCAAGTGCAATCCTCATTAACAACCCTTGATCCATACTAAGAAATGGAAGTGTGCTGTCTATGTAGGAATTGCATAATGTTTGAAGCAGCCCTTGTTGTCAGTACCAGCAAGTCTAATTTAGAAACATAGTGAAATGGGCACACAAATAAATAGGCACCAGCTTCCAAAGGCAAATAGCTGCAAGAGCCGTGGTCTGAAATATGAATTTCCTAACCTATGCTGGATTAGTTCAAAGGCGGATTTCACTTCTCGGAATTGGGGTGGGGTTATCTTGGCATTTTCAACATTGATCTTGCTACCCTTGAGAATGTGAACTGTGATGCGTTGCTTGTATCTGACTGTGTTGTATGGAACTCATAACCATTTGCCCAGCTATTAAAGAAATCCATAAGGCATGCACCCCATATTAGTAAATCATTTGAAATTATTTTTACCAACATAGCAATACTGCTGCTGCTGCTGCTGCTACTATTCCATGCATGTTTCCCTTTGTAAATTTCATTAAGGGACAATTTGAGATCTATCTTTTTTTCATACGAGGAGATGTAGGGCATCAAGTAGCTTGGTGAATGTTTGAACTATGGTCAGTTTCAGAACTTTATGATCCATGGCTTGAAGCTGCCTTGTTTCACTAACCACTTTGTTCTAAATCACAGTCTATGGCTTGTACATAATGCTAAATTAGGAATCTTTGAAAGTGAAACTAAATGCTGCAAAAGTGTTTCTGGTATCCACTTGGGAAAAAGGAAGCACGCAATCTCAAGTGTTTGCTTAGGTTCATTCTAATTTGTGCACATAGCACTAAACCATGGCAAAGCACTTTACCGACTGTAAAGACTTGTTTTTAAAGTGGCAAGTGAAAAGCAGCCTTTCACTATCATTGTCTGAATTGGATGCTTTTTAAGTGGAATCTGTCAACTTGTTATAGGGTTAAATCGCTCATTCACAGCTAAGTTTTATTTTCCCCCTTCCAGGCGAAGTGCGTCTTGCCAGCTTGCACGTTCAGGCTTTAGTGGAAGCTGGTGTTAAAGCAAGAGACATTGCCGTCATTGCTCCTTACAACCTCCAGGTGAGTGTGTCTGCCATGCTATCAGAAGCACAACATTTCAAAGTAAAATTTTTAAAGCCCTGGGACTTTAGGATGAAGGGTGGGCAGTAAATTGTAGTAATAATGTTTATTGTCTTAGCAACGTCTTTGTTTTTCAGGTGGACATGCTAAGGGAGCTTTTGTGTCACAAGTACCCAGACCTGGAGATTAAATCGGTGGACGGCTTCCAAGGAAGAGAGAAGGAGGCTGTTGTCCTCTCTTTTGTAAGGTCCAACAGAAAAGGTACATAGGTTATAACCTGGAACCATATAGAGCAAAAATAAACTTAATTTGCCAGAATCGGGGAAACTGTTAAAATTGTGTGGTTTCAACTGGCTCCTTCTTTGGAACAAGGTGCTGACCTCTTTTACACATGCTCTCGGCATCAAAGGAGGTGCTTCCACATGGTGTAATCACATCCTACAGGGGGTTACTTGGGAGTAGCATGACTATGTGGACAGTACCAGTTGCATGAATCATTGGCACCTTACCTCCTGGTTAATTTCCTAACACATTGGCATCACCCAATTGTTTTAGCCAACATGATTGTGTTACTCCTGCAACATGTATCACATCACATGGAAGTGGCTTCCACACTGCTGGGAGCCCATATGCAGGGAACCACTGTCGCTTTTCCCAGAGTAGAAGATTCTCAATAATTAACTGCGCAATGGAAAAGTAATTTATATGGCAAAACACACTCCTCTTTGTCCAGAGAGCCTGGGAAGGGGTATTTTCAATCATAGGCTAAAAACTCTGGTGGCTAGGCACATATTCAAGTATAGGGCCAGTCCAAGATATTTTGCTGCCTGAGCCAATGGTAATTGCTGAATACTTGTCATCTGTCAGCTCTATTGTAGTGAGTACAACAGAGTTGTCCACAGCTCCAAAAAAATCCACACTGTAGCAAACCTGAACTGACCACAAACTTGTTGGGTGTGGGTCAAGAGCTAGCTTGTTTCCCAGGTGTATTCCTTTTGGAAATACAACAGATCTTTTGCTACAGCTGGCAGCATCCTGCCCAACAAAATTGGGGAGTGGAGCATGGTAGGCTCTGTTCAGAGCACATACTCTTTTCTGCTTTCATGGCACTAGGTCGAGGATAAAGAACACTGTGGTTGCTGAAGTCAAAACAGTAAAACTTTTCCTTGCTGCTTTTGTACTATGTTCTTAAGTGAAGTTAGCAAATAGCAGCATGTTCTCTATTATGATTTGTTATTATTTTCCAGGTAATGCTTGTTAAGCACACATTGGCAACCTAATACACTTTAATGTATCTACAGGCTCTGTTCTGAAATGTTCTATATCTTCAGATGGTAGCAGCGAAAGCTTGCCACCCTCATTTGGTTTTAATGTTTGTTTTTCTGCTTGTCTTCTGCTTAACTGCAGGAGCAGGGGACTCAGCCACACCACCCAAGCTAGGCAGCTGAGCTGACTCAACTTGGCATTTGCTTTCGGTTGTTACAGATCCTTGAGAAAATAATTGGAGATCAGAATTAGCTTCTGGAAAAGTCTCTTATGTGTCTATCATTTTTATCCATTGGCTCACACATGTGTGCTAGTTAATTGCCTTTAAAAATAGCATTCACTATCTTTCCTTCTGACCTTTATGAAAGTTAGACTTGTGTCAATAACTATGAAAAAGGAAAGTGTAACTGCAAGGCTCTGTGGGAGCTTTCTCTTCCTAATTTCTGCTGAAACAATGCAATCCTGACCTATAGCTTAAGGCCAACTCCACTGCAGACATGAACTTTAAATAGATTTAGTTAATCAGCTTGGACCATCTGTATGAATATTACTGCTGTTCCGCTTCTGACACGGTGATGTGAATCAATAATGAGTATCTGGCTTGTCCATAAGCTGCAGAAACTTAAATTTTCTGGTTCTTTGCCATTTAGTGGACATTACTTCCCTTACTTAAAAATTAAGTGGAATGAAGCTGTATTTTCAACTTGATTTCTCAAATGAGACCTGAGGCAGTATTGTGACAAAAAAGTCACAAAATAAGTAGAGCTTTAAATAAATGGTTTTGTTAAAAGAGATAGTTGACTTATTACTTGTATTTTCACAAACCAATTTCACAAAACAATTGGCTGAAGTCTAACATGTTTATCTGTTATCTAAAAAGGTATATTTACTATAATTTAGCTATTTCAGAAAGTGTAGGGTATCTTAAATGTAACAATCTAAAGCTCCCCCAATCACTGTTTAAAAGAAATGATTTTTCCTCTTTTACAGTAACACACAAGAACTAATATAGCCTCAAAAAATAATCCAGTGTGCCATCAGATCTCAGTCCCGGTGACTACAGTTTCCCATCACTAATTAGTTTACATGAGAGCAAACCCCACTAGATACAGTGCAACTTACAACTGAATAATCATGCATAAAATGATGTTATAAAGCTGCAAGTGGTAAATCAGTTAATCAAACTCATTAATTGGTGAATTGAGGTCCCAATATTGATCATTGAGAGACTCTACTATCTACACTCCTCTACTGGGAGAACATTTACTCACACTCTCTGCTTTCTGTTACTTCATCAGTTTCTGATCCACAAAAGGACCTCGCCTCTTATTCCATGACTGCTAAACATGCTTATGAGTCCTTGGTGCGGTAGTTTGCCAAAAGCCTTTTTGAAAGTCTAAGGTGGAGCACCTCTGTCTATATCCTTGTTGACCCTCTGGAAGAACTCTTCAGCAGGGCTTGTTCTCCTGTATGCTTGGTTATTTCATCTTTAACAATACTTTCCACCTATTTTCCCATAGCCTTGAATTCATTGGAAGAAAGTTGGACTATAAATGTATGAAATACTTACATTTTCACTTTTATATTCATTTGGCCAGCTTAAGCAGTGATATGACATTGGGAGGTGGTTCTGTCAACACAAGCATTTCTGCTTGCCTGATGGAACAATCTCCCCCCTCTTTCCTCCACACTGTTTTAGGGGTTCTTCCACCCAAATGCTAAGCCATTGTGGGGGGCAGGAGAAGGGGGAAAGCCCCGCTTCACTAGCAGAAGACCTTGAACATGCTTTTGATAGCAGGACCCATTAATTGGACCAGGTCCTGGGTTGAGAAAACTGAAGCAAGATTTCACTGTGCAAAAATGGTGCCCATGTTCATAATGATCAACCTGAGGTGCATCTGATCTCATAGTTTGTTGTGGTAATGAAGTTTGCGTACGTTTATTTTGCAGTTCCTCAGTCACACTCTGTAGGTATAGGATTATATATTGGGCATAGGCTACAACTCATCTAGCTTTGTGTGATAAGAATAAGATTGTGGTAATATGCTTGTTATAGGGGACCCAGGTGGCGCTGTGGTTAAACCACTGAGCCTAGGGCTTGCTGATCAGAAGGTCGGCGGTTCGAATCCCTGTGACGGGGTGAGCTCCCGTTGCTTGGTCCCAGCTCCTGCCAACCTAGCAGTTCGAAAGCACGTCAAAATGCAAGTAGATAAATAGGAACCGCTACAGCGGGAAGGTAAACAGCGTTTCCATGTGCTGCTCTGGTTTGCCAGAAGCGGCTTTGTCATGCTGGCCACATGACCTGGAAGCTGTACACCGACTCCCACGGCCAATAATGCGAGATGAGCGCGCAACCCCAGAGTCGGACACGACTGGACCTAATGGTCAGGGGTCCCTTTACCTTTAATATGCTTGTTAATATGCATTGATCAATGTAGTTGCTTATAACTCTTTGGTACTTGCAGAAGGGACCCTTGTGACCCAAAACACGTTGAGGTTTATATATGTATGAATGAATTATTTCTTTCTATACTCAACTATGGATTATTCATGCATTGGTATTAGTTGCTTGTTGAGTTCTGTAATGTGGAATGGTAACTTCAATTGCAGGAGAGCTTCAGTTGCATGGACTCCAGCTGTCTGTTCCATTGAACAGATATATCTGGGATTTAGGTCCACCCCTCTGCCCCTGAAAGCCATCTGGGTCCAAGATAGCAGGGAAGCTTGAACGAACCATAGCATAGGATCCCATGACATATCCATTTAGCATTAAAGGCATGTCTCATAACAGATGTCATGTCCTGGCATTTTGGAGCTGAGTGAACATGAGAAATCCTTAGGTCAACATGTTAAACTGGAAAATTTAGGAAGGAACTGCATACATTTTGCTGTTGTTGCGGTTACTATTGTTATTGCTACTGCTGCTTAATTTTTCCATATGCTGTTTTTTTGAGGCCTGTATTATTGTTTTTATGAAATACAGGTGAAGTAGGATTCCTTGCTGAAGACCGGAGACTAAATGTTGCAATTACTCGTGCCCGCCGCCACGTGGCTGTGATCTGTGACTCTCGGACCATTGGCAACCACATTTTCCTTAAACGGCTGGTGGACTATATGAACCAGCATGGGGAGGTGCGCACCGCTTTTGAATACCTGGATGACATTGTGCCAGATAACTATGCTGCTCCCAAGAGCTCTCAGGGTCTGGGTGACCAAGAAAAGAGACTTAAGTGCAAAACTCCACTTGCCCTAAAGGCTGATGGAGAGAAGCCAAGTGGAAAACCAGCCAAACGGACTGGGCAGAGACCTATAGAGGGTTCTGTGCAAAGCCCAGCCTGGGGGGCAACAGTGGACGCTGTAGTGAAGGGAAATTCATGTAAGCATGAAGCCAAGATACTGGAGTTTCTGGAAAGTAGCGAGACCCAACTGGATTTCCCTTCGTCATTAAATGCTCATGACAGGTTGATTGTCCATCGTCTGGCAGAGGAACATGGGCTGCAGCATGTGAGCACAGGAGAAGGGAGAGAGAGATACATCAGTGTCCGTAAGAGAGGCACCGCGACAGACTTTTCTCTGGGAGATGCTAAGGCCAGTGAACAAGAGTGGTCCTGCAGACCTGCAGGAACCCCCAAAGAATCCCAGGCCTCTGAACAAGAGTTAACCTGCAGACCCCCAAGCCCCTCAAAAGACACCCATGTCTACTGTGAGGAGAGTGGAAGCCGTATTAGCAGGAAGAAAGTGGATCTGAAAACCCTGCACATGGAGCGGATGCAAAGGGAGAATGCCAAGAGAGAGGAGAGGGCCAAACAAATTTGTGAGCCAAATGTAAACCTTCAGGAAATAACTGGGAATAAACACAGAAGTGAAGCCAAAGGTACATTATTACACCATCTTGGGATTTGCCATTCTGTAGCAAATTCCATTCCTTTGCAGAGCTTTTCTATTTGCATTTTTAAAAGGAAAAAGTGATCATTCTTCACTGCTGCCCTTTCACATGTTCCATATTTAATTGAAATTCTTTTGCAGAGGCATTCCAGGGTATGTATCCTTCGGGCATCCTTTGGGAAATTCCAGGCCAGAGCAGCAGGCGATGGGAGTCCTCTGCTCCCAGAACGGCTTTAAAAATTGATTGCAGCTTCTACGTTGCCCCTACAATCCATTTCTCCCCTTCTGCTCTGCCTGTGACAGGCTTTTCTTCTGAAAGCAACTACTTTTGACAGCGGCCAGGAATGCAGTTGAAGTTAACTGTTCTGAGACACGGAGATTATTCATCCAATAGGTTTCCTTTGAAAGGATCAGGAGAATGCCAGGCTTTGGTTTTAGAAATACGACATGTGCCCCTGCCCACCCCAACCCTTGAAAGCAATAACTGAGATTTGCAGACAAAAATGACCCAGGGCTCAGATTAGCTTGCTCCATGGAACAGTTGCTTTGAGTGCCGTGCAGATGGGAAGAAAAGATGTGAAGCTGGCAGCCATTCCACCCCCTCCCCTAAGGCAGGGGTTTATCTGGACCATGCTGTATGATGACAGTGAAATGATAATATTGCCTGGAACTGCATGTTTGTAGAGGTAGTATGTCAGTGAGGAGGAAGAACTCAGCTCTAAAATAGATCAGTAGAAGGGAGAATCTCCATCTGCCAGTTTAGGAGAATGGTGTGTGTTGGGGTGTGTGTGTTTGTGCGTTCGTTCGTTCGTTTATGCTTCATATGCATACATGCATACACACTCCTTTTCTCTTACTGCTAACTATGAAGAGAAGTGGGAAACCTCCACACACAGAGAGAGAATTCACTTGCTCTTGGATCTGTTTAGAAGCAGCAAATCAGCGCCTAGTGTATTGATCTCAGTGCTGTGTAACACAGCGGAGAACAGTCTCTCCGGGAGCATATTTTCTTCTTTGTTTATCTTGCTTGAACCTTCTGGGTAGGGACTTCATCCTGCCAAGTGATACTGCTTGCTTCTGCATGGTTTACAAAGTCATCTGTTCTCATGTGTGTGCATATGAAGACAGCCTTCCACCATTCCATACATCTGAGGTTGCGATCGCTCCCTGGGTTTCTGTTTTTGCTGATCAACTTGTTTTGCAGGCTTTACTGGGGGACTGGATGAACACACCTGTGTCCCTTCTATTCCCATGAAAAACACTGTTGAAATCATAGAATCTTAAGGGTTGGAAGATACCCCAAGGGTCATCTAGTCCAACCCCCTGCAAGGCAGGAATCTCAGCTAAAGCATCCATGACAGATGGACATCCAACCTCTGTTTAAAAACCCCCAAGGAAGGAGAATCCACCACTTCTCGTGGGAGTCTGTTCCACTGCTGAACAGCTCTTACTTTCAGAAAGTTTTTCTGCTCTCTCCTCCATGTGACAGCCCTTAAGATTTTTGAAGATGGCTATCATATTTCCTCTCAGTCTCTGCTATTCCAGGCTAAACATACCCAGCTCTTTCAAGCACTCCTCATAAGGCTTAGTTTCCAGACCCTTGATCTTCTTGGTTGCCCTCCTCTGCACACGTTTCAGCTTGTCAACATTCTTCTTAAATTGTGGTGCTCAAAATTGGACACAGTATTCCACGTTTGGTCTAACTAAGGCAGAATAGAGTGGTTCTATTACTTCTCTTGATCTGGACACTATACTTCTGTTGACGCACCCTAGAATAGCATTACCTTTTTTGCTGCTGCATCACACTGTTGACCCATGTTAAGCTTGTGGTCCACCAAGACTCCTAGATCCTTTTCACATGTACTGCTGGTAAACCAGGTGTCCCCCATCCTATTTTTGTGCATCTGGTTCTTCCTGCCTAAGTGCAGAACCTTACATTTCTCCCTATTGAAATTTATTTTGTTAGCTCGTGCCAAGCCTGACTCTCCCCCCCCCCCCCGCAACTGTTGGCTACTCATGTATACTCCTCCTTTGTGATTTTCCCTTTCTTCCATTTCTTATACTCTTTTTAACTCTCAGCACATCTGTAAGCGCCTTCTTTTATTGCATGCTAATGATTCTCCTCCCCACCCTTGTGCTTTTAGGGAAGGCTTCCGTTAAAACCAAAGTGGAAGGTGCAGCAGAGGAAGATTTTGATGCTCTGATTTCTGCTGCAATCAAAGCTGACAACACGTGTGGTTTCCCCAAATGCAAAGCAAGTGTGACAACCCTGGGGCAGCTCTGCCTGCATTGCAATAAATGCTACTGTCTCAGCCACCACATCCCAGAGGTATGTTTTTGTCCTTGCCTGGTTCAGGCAAGCCAAACATTGCCACCATCTGCTCAGTTTCTTGACCCCCAGTCCTTCAGGACTTGAATTTCATTCAGTGTGAAATAGCTGTGTGTTTTTTAAAAAGTATTTCACAGACTTCTATTTTTCCAGGAGGCTTCCAGGCACAGCAAGGTGAGCTTTTGAACCATTCGCAAGGCCAGTTGAACACGTGCAAATCTGCTGGTGGGTGGATTGCTCCCACTCCTCTTTACTTTATTTTTTAATTTAAAAAGATAACATGAAAATCTGCTTTTAGAGCAAGGGGAGAGTCCAGGTTTATGAAAGTCATATAGCATAATATGCACATGCAGTTCAATTCACAAGGGAACAATGAGTTGGGGGGGGGGGGAGTTGCTTCCAGCTTAATATATCCTAATAACGGGGAAGTTCTCTCCTGCTGGGCTATAAGTGAAAAAAGAAACTCATTCAGAGGTACTGGTTTTTTGGCCTACAGTTGTAGGAGGAATATGAAGCATTTTCTTCTTCCTTTGGTACTTTGTATGGATTTAGTTATTATGAGCCCCAGCGTGTCTGTGAAATCTTTCACCAAGCTCTAATATGAGAATGGCTTTCTTTCCTGTCAGGTTTCACAGTGTACTTTTATTTCCCCTCGCCCAGCCATTCAAGACCTTTAACAAAAAAGAATAAAATACGCCCCCATTTCTTCCCTGTCTCTGTTCTTTGTGGTGTGGAGGATAGAAAGAATGGGTCTCTTTGATTGGAATAAGGAGGCGAGGCCTTTAACACAGGCACTTAGCATTGCAGGGCAGAGGACCTGTGTTTAACGATGTGTCACTGCTGAAATAATGCGATTCTTCAGAGTCTTTTCTTCCCCCGGAGTGTCTGAGTCATTTCCTCTTGGCACAATGTACCTCAACTCACCTCTCTTCTTTTAACACTCGCCCCCCACAACCTGTTCAGATGCTTGTGGGAGGCTGATGCTCTAGAAAATGTGTGTATCTGAGGCGCTGATGGTGCTAGCCTAGAGAGGGCCACCGTTCTGTGGCACACAGCACATGCCCTTGCATGCATAAGGTCCCAGGTTCAATCTCTGGCATCTCCAGCTAAAAGGTCTTGGGTAGCATTGCGAGGCAGTGCCCAAGCCTTAAGCCTGCTCCATGGAGAGCCAGTCCATACTGAACTAGGTAGGCTAATGACCTGACTCAGAACATTATTTGACTTGTTTAAATGATTTGTGCTCTGCTTTTCCCCTCCAAAAAAGGAGGTGCTCAAAGTGACTTACAAATGATTTAAAAAGGCATCTTCATATGACACCAGCCACACCATGTGTTCTGCTCAACTATAAGCCTTTTATCTCTCTTCTCTCCCTCTCTCCTTCAACACAACTGTAGATTCATTGGATACCATGCACTAAGAGCAGCTTTAAGTAAGAGAAGTTGTGCAAAGCCCTTTCTCACTCTCTTCCCCAAGCTGCTGTTGTCACACTGGTACAAGAGATACCGAAAGCACAGCAGCCCACCTGGGTGCAGTAGGCTTTATCCTCAGAAGCCTCCTTTCTTCTAAGTGCCAGTCAAAGCAAAAGGTTATCCTTTGCCCATCACTGCAGCTGTAGCAAAGATTGGAGTGAATTGTGAGTTGCATAAGGTGGGAGTGTCTCACTCTGCAATTCTGTTAGAGCTGCCCAATGGCTGTCCCCATGTAGCACATAAAAGATCTGTGTGCCAGGAAAAATAATACTGACTTCCACTGACCAGGGCTTTCAGATGTCCTCTTTATGCCCCTCTGATTTATTTGAAGCAGTAGATCATGTGTGGTTTTAATCTCATGGAGAAAGTGTTGTAGCTAGCTGAAGACATATTGATCTATAGTGCCTGAAATAGATTTACTGGATTATGGATTTACTGGCATTCTGCCAACAGTTTGAGTTGGGTTTCTTTCTAACCGTAAAATAAAAGTATATACAGCAATATTTTCTGTGGCACATGCTGCAGCAAGGAAAAAAATCAGCAAAACAGTTTTGGTCTTAAATAGATATACTTATCATGTGACACTTGCTGGTGTTTCAACGCAAGCTTGAATCGAGAAAATCGAGTCCAGCTTCTGCTTCATTTAATTTTGAGTATACCTACTATGTTAAAGATCAGAATTTTGTCTTGATAATCAAAGGGTCATATTGAACTCTTAAGAAGTTGCTGACACACCAAACAGGTTTATTAATAAATAGTTTGATCATGAATCTAAGGTATTGTGATTTAGAATGCAAAGACTACAAAGTTCTGTAGAAACTGTTGAGAAACAAACCAGCCGGGGAGGGGGGCTTTCCCGTAGCTTGGCTTGGGTGAAACTTTGAGGGGCAGCTGACATAACTCATCATATTCCTTGGAATAATTTTGTTTTCCATTCAAAGCCAGAGAATAAATTATTGGAGAAGTTTCACTCAGTTTCATAACACAGCTATACTAGGGAAATTTCTATTCTGGGCTAGGTAATTATGAACTTTACAAACATTACTTGTGACAGCCAGTCTGCAGGGGGCCCAATGACACAAAAGAAACAAGGAAATGTGATGCATTGTTTTACTTATTTCTTCAGCTAATACTCTGTTCTTCAGCTTATACTGTATGGCTATTTCCATGCAGTTTCTTTCCCAATTAGGCACCAGTTAGACAAACCTTCTTAGCTTTATATTATGCACCCAGCACTGTGGACATTCAAGCTGCTTAGGTGAGGTGGTGGTATTGCCAGTTTATTAGCAATATATATGATGTGTTTTGTTATGATTCTAGGGCTTGATTGTTCTTGGTTTCCCTCTGATTCTTTCCGAACTGGAGATAAGTGAGAAATGTTAGTGTTTATCAGCAAGGGTGACAAAGGTGACCGGATGATGGAGTAGAGATTTTCCTTACATTTTTAGAGTTTGGGAAGAAATACTTAATCTGTCCAAAATGATTATTTAATTGTTCCTCAGGGGAAAATGACCTTCACATTTTAAAAATTGTTTTGTTTTGTTGTTAAAAGACCCACCAGTAAGTCAAGTGGTTTATTTTTATGGACTGTGAAGAATGAACAAGTTTATGATAAGCAGTTTTCACAAAGGTTGTAATTTTGTGCTGGAACATCTTGAGGCTGATATTATGGCTTTATCTCCCACAGATTCATGGCTGTGGGGAGAAAGCCAAAGCATATGCCCGGCAGAGAATCAGCAAAGAAGCGTCTCTATGTGCCAGGAGTGGGTTAAAGGACAAGCCCTTGGATCCTGCCAAGAGAGCTCATCTCCAGAGGCGCCTGGACAAGAAACTCAGTGAGCTCACAAGCCAAAGAAAGAGCAAAAAGAAAGACAAAGAGAAATGAGAGGATTAGCTATGTCAAGGCAAGACGCTCGCCTGCCTGTCCTTGAGGCACATTTGTAAAGCAGCATGCACAGGCTCCTGAGGAAAAAAGCTCATCACGCTCTTAAACCTTTTGGCTTCTTTCCCCCACCCCACTTCCCCAAAATCAAGAATATGTCCTTCAGCATTCACGGTGCTCAGAAAACCAGAGACTGACTGAAGAAAGGCTCCCACCATCTGCAGGTTTCAAACAATTCTCAAGTTGCATCTTGCACTGTAAAATGTTTTTCCTCAGTCACATCAGAACTATAAAGCCCTGTTGGTTAAGGAGAAAGGTGGGCAGCTTTTGTTTGTAGTAATTATATTGATTGGCAATGTAATAAATGTACTCTGAGCGGGCGCAGAGCAGGTTTTACAATAAAACGGTGGTAGCATATGCCTTGAGCAGTGAACTGTCCGTTTGACATGCATGGTAATGTAAAAATCATTGTCCGTGAGACTCCTGACCCCCCCCCCCCAATCAACGTGTGGGAGCAATAAAAGCCTCTCCAGGTGGTCCACAAAATTAAGGGAATACAAATAGCTTTTTCCATTTCTCAAGCTCAGAAACGTGTATGTTGAAAGAAAAGATTCTGAAAAAGATTTGTTAAAATTGTGAGGGGACAAAGTGAAGACAAATCTAGAAAAATAACCTGGGTTCACTAGCCCAGCACACACACCTTTACTGGAATATGCTGGGGTTGAGCGCAAGTCTTCTGCATACAAATTTGTGTTCTACCCCTATGCCACCACTGTGTGCTGTGGACAGTAGGGGAACCTCAGGGCCAGGGTCCAAATGAAGTCCTTCAAGTCTCTCTGTTTTGTCCCCGAGACTCTTCCCAGTGCCACATCCCTCACTGGGCCTGCGCTAGGCCCACATCAAGTGCTTTAGCCTGGATTGAATGTGTATCTGGACTGTGTTGCTGAGGGGCTCCTGTGAGGGGATTCTCTGACATGCATGTGGCTGCAATGTGGTTTATTGTGCTAAGGTTGGGTCCGATCTGTTGCTCCACTTGTTTGTTTGTTTGTTTGTTTGTTTGTTTTTCTCTGGCCCTTCCAGCCACCAACATGCAGCTCTTTGAAGGTTGTCCATGAGGGAATGTGTCCCCGCAGCTGGAAAGCATTTGCCATCCCTTGGTTTAGAATCACAGAATGTGTGAGGTAGAATTTATTTCTCAAATTCATTCAAGTTCCAATAAAAATAGACAAGTTTCTTTTTGGGGGTGTGTGTGGAGCTGTTTGTTTACAAAACAATGTAGTCCCACAAATAATTACCCAGTAGCGCTTTCATTGTGCAGAACTAAATGCAACCAAGAAGCAGGGAAATAATGGTCCCATTTTCAGGGGAGGGCTCTCAGTGTCATGTTGCTATGGATGTGGCCTCATGATTTTGTTCAGAGGCTCAAGTACTTTAAGAAAGAAAAAGGGTGCATTCCTCTCATGTTCTTTTCAGGAAGTGTCCTTTTCACCTCATCCTATGAACTACATAAAATGGGTTAAGCTTCTGGTATATAGAGCAAGTTGCCAAACTGATGGCATACCCACATTTAAATATTCATGTTGGTTTTTAATTTTATTTTTGTTGGTTCTTTTATTTCTTATATTAAGAACAGAAGAAGAGCCTGCTGGATCAAGCCAGTGGCCCATCTAGTAAAGCATACTGTTCTCACAGTGATATTTTATTGTATTACAATTTAAATTCTGTGGAATGCAATTTGTACAGTATCTAGCACAATGCATTACCATTGCTACAACAGGCAGAAAAACCATTAAGTGGTCTGCCAAGGCCATCAGCAATTTTCAAGTGGTCCATGGGAGGGGGGTAGTTTGGGAACCACTGATCTAGAATGATTGCAAGTCCCAAGTTCCTTTAGCCGCAAATGTCCTAGATATTCTTGGCAGGATTTGTTCAGCCTTGGGCTCAAAAGCAATGGGACGTCATTCTCTTGCCATGCATGGTATCTCTAAGGGTCTACAAATGCCCTGCAGTTCTACCATCTGCCAATATTAACCTTTCCAGTCTCTCTTCTCCTTTACTTTAAATTAATGTGTTCACTTGAAAACACAAGAGGTGTTTGTGTTTCATCATCTGATCCTAACAATTGGTGTCACATCATTTCTGAGATTCTAATAATGATGCAGCTACAACCTTGATTGCTCTTGGATTCTGAACCCATAACTTATAATGTGAGCCGACAATAATAAAATGAAATTTAATTCATTTTTTAAAAACCAACAATCATTATATTCTGCATAAAATTAATGTACTCTGTTTAGGAAAGCTCAGTGTGACCAGATGACACTTGCAAGATCCAAAAGAGGATTTGGAGGTATGTTGGTCCTAATTGTGGTAGATTGATTGACGTAGGACTCCAGTGCATATTATTACACTCAATGTAGTGTGGGTGTCTGTGGGCAGGGGCAGGAGCAAGGAATCTGGAAAGTTTAGAAGTGTATCCCCCCCCCCAAATGCGGACACTGGCAATTGTCCCTTGGGTTTTGCGTCTGTGTTTGTAATGTATAATATTAGCTATTTGAAGACATAAGAATAACAATATGGTGACATAATAATATTTTTATTATTATAATTTTTAAAAAGAAGTGTGGGATGGGCAGTAGCTCCATTTTTAAGGCCTCTTTACACTTGACTGTGTTTGGGTTGCTTAGCACCTTCTGGTTGGGTGTGCTGCTGGGTTAATGAGCAACCCCTTCCTTTAGTATCACCTTCTGGAATACTTCAAAGATGACGAATAATGCCTTATTAACAGAGCCCGTTCTCTGAAATGTAAAAGAACAGAAGTGTGACACAAGGTTACAGTGTAATTATAATAAATCTGTGGTGGACAATTCCCTCAATAGTTAGTTATTCCGTGCTGATAAAATATTTCTGAGCTAACATTTTTTAAAAAATTAAAAATGGACAGACTTGCTGCCAAGCAGTTAAAATTTCCCTTGGGCTTCTTGCCCAGAAACCAGTTGATATTAGTTCTGTCATTTAAATTTTCCTTAAAAATATACAATGAAACCAGCACAAGGAAAGTCACCAGCTGGCAAGACAAGGCTGAATTATTTCAAATCACAGCAGAATGGAACAGAGTATAAATTTCATCTGTTCTGCTTGTACCTCTATCTTCACATCTGCTTCTGCCGGTACCTATTTCCATAATTGTTTATCAGGGCTTAATTTGAACCTGGCACCTTGTCTTACTATCATTGCCTTTGCTGGCCCTTCTATTTTGGAGGGGAGATTGAGGAAGGGAGTTGTGACCCATTTAGGCTGTGGAGAAGACATCTGACCCCCTGAACTGTATTTAAGCTGGACTGCTGTGGCTCCTTGGAGTGCAGCAAGGTTTGAACTTGTAGCGTTGATAAGCTTTCTAATTTATTTATTGGCCTCTTAATATTTATTTTGCTCTGTACTTGTTATGCATCTAGAGGATTTCATTGTAATTTATTGCACTTATCCTTTTGGTTTTTCTTTGTTTGCATTTAGTGGTCTGTTTTGTAACTTTTTATGTTTGTATATTTAATTTTAAAAATTGCTGTTGCGAGCTGCTTTTGAGTGCAGTTCACCTTGGAAAAGTGGCATAAAAATGAAATAAACTTAGCTCATTGCTTTTGATATCAGAGCTTAGTCCCCAAATCAGCTGGGCAATAATGAGCATGTTCAAAGAATCTTCTCACCACTGAGTATCTATAGTCTGTTCCCATCCAAGCAGAGTTGAGCTCCAATTCCACAAGATTTTTTAAAATTAAGCACCGGTGTGTGTTTGGGAGCTGGAAAGACGCTAGCAATTAGTCCATGGACCGAAAGCTACTGTATCTTAACTAGTTCCAGTTCACTTTCATTGCTTTATTCTATGTCAACATAAATAATCACTATAATAAACATGAGAATGTGGTCAGATGCCGCTAGTGATGTTATATCACAGTGGTGTGTATGAGTATCTGGCTTATGTTTCACTCTGTATATTGATTGTCAGTGTGCATGTTCCTTGTGCAAAAGTTAGCATACCTCAGGGTGGCTATTACTGGCTGAAGGACGGCTGGGTAGCTTTAAAGTTTAGATGCCTTATGCTCCAGGAATGCAGATGAGCCTGCAAGAGCATGACATTATATTCCCTGCAGAGAATAATAGGAACAGCTTGCAAACTGAGCTGTCCAGGGTACTGAAAAACCTCAGCTCCTGTCGAAAGAAGTCCCGTAATTTATTCTAGCTGAGAAATTAATCATGTCCTGTTGTAACGAAGCCCTGAAAACAGTGGAGGAAATGTAATCAGTGTTAATGTATTTCAAAACGTAGCTGTAGAATGGAACTCCAAATACTCAAATACCCAGTCACTCATAGCAACCTCAATGATGTCATGAGCATCCTTCAGACTATGTTAATCTAAGAGAAGAAATACTGTGGTAAAGAGTTGTCGGAGAGGGTTTACTAGAGAATCTGCTATTGACAGAGGTTCATTTTAATATATTTAGTGGATTTGATGGTGATTATATTGTCTGGTTATATTGATTATATATTGAATATATATATTGAATATATATATTGATTATATTGTCTGGTTATATTGATGGTGATTATATTGTCTGGGACCCAGGTGGCGCTGTGGTTAAACCACTGAGCCTAGGGCTTGCTGATCAGAAGGTCGGAGGTTCGAATCCCCGTGACGGGGTGAGCTCCCGTTGCTTGGTCCCAGCTCCTGCCAACCTAGCAGTTCAAAAGCACATCAAAATGCAAGTAGATAAATAGGAACCGCTACAGCGGGAAGGTAAACGGCGTTTCCATGTGCTGCTCTGGTTTGCCAGAAGCAGCTTTGTCATGCTGGCCACATGACCTGGAAGCTTTACGCCGGCTTCCTCGGCCAATAATGCGAGATGAGCGCACAACCCCAGAGTCTGTCACGACTGGACCTAATGGTCAGGGGTCCCTTTACCTTTACCTTATATTGTATAATAAAAAAATTCCTTCAGTAGCACCTTAAAGACCAACTAAGTTTATATTTTGGTATGAGCTTTCGTGTGCATGCACACTTCTTCTGAAGAAGTGTGCATGCACACGAAAGCTCATACCAAAATATAAACTTAGTTGGTCTTTAAGGTGCTACTGAAGGAATTTTTTTATTTTGCTTCGACTCAGACCAACACGGCTACCTACCTGTAACTTATATTGTATATGTAGTGATTTTTGATGTTTCTGGGTGATGCCATGGCCTTTGGTTAGTGTAATAAAGTTTGCGGTGATGACAGAGATTCATTCACTGCAAGTGGGAGGGGCAGATCAATAGTCATTCAGCAAAGGTGGGAGAGGGCTTGCAGAGTTTTGTAGATTCTGGAGATAGAAGCTGCACAGCATAGTTGTGCTATCCAGGACCTACATGTTTTTGCTTTGTGGAATAGGCTGTCCCTAAGGAGTTAGTGGCGATGTGGTTAAACCACTGAGCCTAGGGCTTGCTGATCAGAAGGTTGGCGGTTCAAATCCCTGTGACGGGGTGAGCTCCCGTTGCTCGGTCCCAGCTCCTGCCAACCTAGCAGTTCGAAAGCATGTCGAAATGCAAGTAGATAAATAGGAACCGCTACAGCGGGAAGGTAAATGGCGTTTCCGTGTGCTGCTCTGGTTTACCAGAAGCGGCTTTGTCATGCTGGCCACATGACCTGGAAGCTGTATGCCGGCTCCCTCGGCCAATAATGCGAGATGGAGTTAGTACCTTTAAGGAGTTAGTATCCTGTCCCAATGGGCAGGACTACATTGGATGGGTTTAAGTTTTGGAAGGGTAGATTTCAGTTGAAAATTAGTTCTCAACAGTGAATGCAATTTGTCAGTGGTTGGCTCTCCCTCACTGGATGTCTTCAAGCAGAAGCTAGATAACCATGTCTTGAGGATACTCTAGATTCTCTCCATCAAACAAGGGTTAGACTGAATGGGTTACACAACCCCCACACACTTCTGTGATTCTGTTCCTTCATTCCTGGATCTATGTGGCTGTAGAATCCAAATCTGCAGCCTCTTTATCTGTGATAGCTCTGTCATGCTGCCAGGACTAGAGGTAGCAATAATTTCATTTTGTTGCTTAGCAGGAAAGGTTTGTTGCCTCACTGCATCTTAGATCGGATCCAAGGAACAGTTCTGCATTTGTATTTAGAAACAAACAATTCCATGTGTTGTATGAAAAGACGGGGACTTGCCTTTCATTTCAGGCTCTGCCTGATCTTTAAGACAGTAGTGTTCTCTGAGAGGCGTCAGCTGTGCAGAATCCATCAGCCTTAGAAGGAGTTGTCTGAGTCACTGATAAGCCAGTATATACTAATTGCAGTCTCACTTCTCGGAGTACCAGTCCTTAGGTAACCAAAACAGCACCATCCAAGCACAAGACAGGATATCTGGAGGCTTGGAGGTCTCAAGGATTACAGAGGTACGAAGAACACACCCCAAAAAAGACCCAATGAGGACCCCCATCACAAAAAAACAGCCCAATGTGGATGGAGCATGCCTTGTGTAATGCTGACTAACTGTTGGAGGAAGTATAGAAAACTGGGTAGGGGGGAATGGAGTGGTGTGTCCTAGAAAAACTGCTTCTCCTTGGCTGGAACACTGAAGGTTCCACTGTGAGTGTCATTCTATATGGATCCAAAGTAGCACCCCCTCCCCCCGCACAAAAGGGTGGTAACTCCTACAGAGATGAGGCACTTCACTACACTCCAATGAACTGCCCAGAGAACTTGGTTGGGCAAGCTACAAGTGTTCTAAATAAATAAAGGTAGAACATGGAGCCAACCTATGGAATTGGTGCATAGTTCTGGTAGATTCAGGACAGGTTAGACTGGGGGCCACTAACTTAAGATGTTTTTTTAACATACTCATTGAGTGGCACTTGCATCTTTTCAGGTTTTTGTGCTTGCACTGCTCTTTATACAACCATGAGGATTCCCCATCCCCTTCCCTCCCAAGAGCTAAATTTTAAAATAAACATTCACAGTTTGTACTGTAAAGCAGACACTATAAATGCTTTATATTGGCACTGTACTCTAAATGCACCACTTTGTGCTATAAATGTGCCCAGGCTTTTGTGGGTACTTAATTCCATTGGGTTAGTTGTGATTTTATGGTCTGAAGCTCAACATCAAAAAAACCAAGATCATGGCCACTGGTCCCATCACCTCCTGGCAAACAGAAGGGGAAGAAATGGAGGCAGTGAGAGATTTTACTTTCTTGGGCTCCTTGATCACTGCAGATGGTGACAGCAGTCACAAAATTAAAAGACGCCAGCTTCTTGGGAGAAAAGCAATGACAAACCTAGACAGCATCTTAAAAAGCAGAGACATCACCTTGCCAACAAAGGTCCGTATAGTTAAAGCTATGGTTTTCCCAGTAGTGATGTATGGAAGTGAGAGCTGGACCATAAAGAAGGCTGATTGCCCAAGAATTGATGCTTTTGAATTATGGTGCTGGAGGAGACTCTTGAGAGTCCCATGGACTGCAAGAAGATCAAACTTATCCATCCTAGAGGAAATCAGCCCTGAGTGCTCACTGGAAGGACAGATAGTGAAGCTGAGGCTCCAATACTTTGGCCACCTCATGAGAAGAGAAGAATCCTTGGAAAAGACCCTGATGTTGGGAAAGATTGAGGGAACCAGGAGAAGGGGACGACAGAGGACGAGATGGTTGGACACTGTTCTTGAAGCTACGAACATGAGTTTGACCAAACTGCGGGAGGCAGTGCAAGACAGGAGTGTCTGGCGTGCTATGGTCCATGGAGTCACGAAGAGTCGGACACAACTAAACGACTAAACAACAACAACAAGTTGTGATTTAACCCTGCCCTGGGTTGTTTGCTGCATTTTATCTGTGCCATAATGTTTTATGTTTAGAAATGTCTTTTTATTGTATGCTTCCTTGAAGCTGGATGGTTAAGGCAATTTAAAAATGTTTTCATGACTAATAATAACAACCCAAAATACATTTCTAGACATGATCTCCTTTGTTCAGTCACAAGATCAAAAACAACACAAGCCACTGTTTTTTTTTTCTTTTGCTAACTGGACAAAGTCCAAAGGGCAAGACATGACTGAGCACTTTGAGCTTCTGTTTTTCTAAGCATCTTTAAAGGATGGTTCATTACAGTCCTCTTCACTCTGCCCCATCAGTGGCCTCGGTCCAGTATACCTGAAGGAGCGTCTCCACCCCCATCATTCTGCTGAGGTCCAGTGCTGAGGGCCCTCTGGTGGTTCCCTCACTGTTTAAAGACACTCTCAAGGCAAATCTTTAAAAATATAGTATAAACACCAACAATTGGGAAACACTGGCCTGCGAGCTCTCCAATTGGAAAACAGCCTTTACCAAAGGTGTCATGGACTTTGAAGACTCAAACTCAGGACAAAAGGGGGAAATGTGCTAAGAGGAAGGCCTCACCATGATCAACTCCTGCCCGGAAATCTATGTCCCCACTGTGGAAGGATATGTTGATCCAGAATTTGCCCCCACAGTCACTTACAGACTCAATGTTAATACCGTGTTCATGGAAGACAATCTTACTCGGCTACTAGTGATCGCCAAAGAAGAAGAAGATCTTAATTTGTGCATCATTGATAAATCTGTTTGATCAAGCTATGTCAGCTCCAGGGCAAAGCCACACTGTTCGAGTGAGCTATTTGGAGTCCATGGAATAGAATCAGTGCTTTGGCCAGAAAAAGAAGAACTGGGGTTGCATTAAAATGCAAACCATAGTTACACTTCAGATCAGCTGATAAATAACTGAGTGCTCCTAGAGGTAAGAGAGTAAGTTCATTAAAGAAAGAGGTAAGTTCATTAAAGGTGACTTTCTCATGCTCCAGAGTGCTGTGGTAAAAGCACAGAAGATATACAGGCCAAGACTATTTCCCCTGTCCCACATCAAGAATGTGATGTTTGCAGGGCACACTCAGTAATAACAAAGTGGACAGCTCTCTAATCCATTTACTAAGCCAGCTGCCACTTACTTAGGAGTAAGCCCCATTGAACACAAACTAAGGAAAATATGGCCAAACTTGGTTAAAATACACAATAAGACAAGTTCATCAAAACATCAAAATATTAAAATAAATGTCCATAATTAAAATGTACAATAAATAAGGCCTGCAATACAGCATAACTGTTAAAGAGTTAAAACAGGATGTTCAATCAGCAGATCAGGGAAGTGCTTGTCAAAACAGGCAAGTTTTTGAGTTCACATGGTTACGATATTACTATGGAAAATGCTCTTTTTTTCCTACATTCAGTCTGGCCTCTAATCCCATCTTTTCACCACTTTGAAGTTGCTAATGGCTGAATAGCTGGCATTAGAGCTAGTGAAGAAACCATGTGGATGGCAGCCTGGCAATTGCCCATATGAATTTTTCAGTGTCCTCTTCTCCCTGGCTGGACTAGGAATCCTCATGCTGGCATGGAAAGATTAGTCTCAGCTGGCTATAAGGCAATAGTGATGGAATAAAGGAGAGAAGGCTGCCAGCCTATGAATAACTGGAAATATATCAATTGATGGTACAGTATGCTTCTTAGTGCAGTCATACCTCATGTTGCGCCCGCTATGGGTTGCGTCTTTTCAGGTTACGGACGCACCGAACCCGGAAGTCCTGGAACAGGTTACTTCTGGGTTCGGCGCACCCGTAACAGTTGCGTATGCGCAGAGGTGCCGATTTACGTTACGCGCATACGCAGACGCGGCGCTTCATGTTGCATCATTTTCATGTTGCGAACGGGTCTCCCAAACAGATCCCATTTGCAACATGAGGTACCACTGCAGTAGAGACTGGTCAGAATAGCTTCTCACTGCTTCTTTCACTCTGTAACACTGTGTTGGAGAGTGATCAAGATTTAGGTCTAACAAGAAAAGTGTACTTCTGTCGCACAATTCACCAACCCTTCAGTGCACAACCCTTCAATGCATAAGCACTTAATGTCACCTGTAGTCTAATCCTTGCATTCCAGTTCCTCAAAATGAGGTGAAAATGTGGCCAGAATCAATGCTAAGACCACAACAAGTCACCCCCATTATTTCATTGAAAAGGAGCTGCAACCATCAAGCCTCCAAAAATATTTACTATTTCCCCCTTTCTGGGTATATTAATGATAAAGACAAAATAATCTAGGTTTCTTCATGGGGAGAAAAAGTTTAAATATTAAAATAGTTTTTGAATCTTTAATGAAGGAGTGCATTTGAAGCAAGCAGGTTGAACTGGAATGGAAAAGGACAGCCTCTAAGTACGCCTTGCCAAGTATTGCTTGGACATTATCACTAATCAATGACAAATTGATCATTTGTGCTCACTTTGTTTCAATTCATCCCAAGCTTTCAATGCTACAGCCATTAAATAAATCATCCAACTTCCAAAGCATCGCCTGCTTCCAAGTAAATGTACTAAATCCACCCACACAATTGCCTGACATTCTCCCCAGAATCTTTGAGCAGACAAAACACCACCAAGCAAACAAACAAACAAACAAACAAAATAACCTGTTCACAACTTGCTTGCTGGCACTTAGGGAGATGCACGTTCATAGCAGCTAATACTAGAGACATGGCGTCCCTGGAAATTTCCTGCAAGTCAACATGCCTCAAATGAGTAATTGATAATGACTGAGCAGCCTTCGCACTCGGGAGAGAGATGCTGTGCTTGGCCTGCCCACATCATTGGTGACATGCAGCTTTGTATATCACCTAGGTAAAAGTTTTGACCAAATGAGTAGAACCTGGACCTGAACAGGTCATGTTTTAGTTTTATGATGTACAGACTGGTGCCAGCCATGTTTACTTGGAAAGTCCATTAAATGGAACAGACTTACTCCTAAGCAAATGCACATAAGGTGGTAAGGTAAAGGCAAAGGGACCCCTGACCATTAGGTCCAGTCGTGACCGACTCTGGGGTTGTGGTGCTCGCGTTATTGGCCAAGGGAGCTGGCATACAGCTACCAGGTCATGTGGCCAGCATGACAAAGCCGCTTCTGGTGAACCAGAGCAGCACACGGAAACGCCATTTACCTTTCCGTTTGGAGCGGTACCTATTTATCTACTTGCACTTTGACGTGATTTTGAACTGCTAGGTTGGCAGGAGCTGGGACCGAGCAACGGGAGCTCACCCCGTCGCAGGGATTCAAACTGCCGACCTTCTGATCAGCAAGCCCTAGGCTCTGTGGTTTAACCCACAGCGTCACCTGCGTCCCATAAGGTAGTAGTAGCCTATTTTAAGTTATATGATATGACGAAACATGTATTTAGGTGATATGTTTTTATTTACACATATATACAACCAGAACATAGGATGGAGCTAACTGTTTAAGATGCGGATGAGGCTGCCCAAGGCCATTACCTTAACAAAGGAACTGGTTTGACTGATTCACCAAGTTTCCTATTGAAACTATGCAGTTCTATGGAAGCATTCAAGAGATGATGTCTCTCTACCCTACATGGTTACATGCCCCTTATTCTCTGGCTCCTTTTCCCTAACTATATACCTTCCCATTGCTCATCACTTTTATGTACCCCTCCTCCTGCCAGGAAAATTTGTCTTAGTACAGAATATGGTGAATAATACTTATAAATCCTGATTATATTGAAGGCTGCAATCCTCAGATCACTTAGTGCATCACTCCTCGTAAAATATATCTGTATATTTAAAAAATATGTATCGAAATTTGCAATCCTAAACATTCTTATTAGTAAGGAAGTCCAAATGAAACCAGTGGGACATATTTCTGAGCGAATATGTTTAGGACTGAGCTGTAAAGCATGTAGAACATTTATGCAAAATAAGCACTTTAGCGTATATGGAATCAATTTACATAATTCCTTCTGGGCAGAAAAACTGTTTGCTTGTTGGAGAATTTGGGTCTCCTTAGTACAGAATTTATTAAGAATCAAAAAGAGAGGCAAACATCAGATGGCTGCCCGAAGTATAATTTCCTGGATCAAGAATGCCGCCTTACACATTTTGACAAAACTTATTCCTCAGGGCAGAGTACAGCAATGGCAAGTTGTCCCATTTCAAAAGTTGTGTCATTGGAGTTCTATTTCCTAAATGTATGTTATTCTAGAATTTTTACCCAAAAGGGAGATATGCAAACTAGAGGTTGCAACCTTTTTTTGGTCTCATGAGCACGAGCGGAATTTTGCGGCAGTGTGGGTGCTAGGCACAAAATGGTTGCTATGGGGGTATGTCCTAACACAAAATGGCTGCCAAATCTAAAAAAGAGAGGACCACAAAAACATGTGGGCATGCCCTCCTCCCATCAGCCTTCCCATCAATGGGAAAGGGCAACTACATCAACCATTGTCTTGGTAGCATAGAGATAAGCTCTTTGTACCTCTCCTCTGTTCAGAATGTAAGGGAAGGAGGGTTTCCAATCATTGGCTTCCAATAGAATGCGGGCAGGTTTAAGGGGGCATGTTCAGTGTAGGAGAGGCGGAGCCAGTGCAAACAGTCTCTCACACATTGTGAATTACTCAGAACTTTCGCAATGGGGGTCACTCTCTTGGGCACACTGATTCCTATGGGCTCCATGTTGACCACGGCAAACTGTTATGTTCTGTGGCTCCTCTTGTAAATAATAATCTAAATCTGCATTAAGATACACAGTCCATTAAAGTGCAGCTTGTTATGTTTAATCCCAATAAGACATGGCCAATAGATTCTCATTTCCCATGTTCTGAAGAACCAATTTGTGTTCAAAATGTTTACAGTGAAAAAAAGACGGGCACAAATTCATCTCGTTTAACGTGCAAGTTGAGGCATAAGCGCAATTTTTATTACCTGTGATATCTGTGATTACCTGTGATATCTGCCCTGCTGATTACCTGTGATATCTGTGATTACATGTGATATCTGCCCTGCTGATAATGAAGATGGCAACCCTTGGGTCACTTACTGGGGCAGATCACTCTCTCTGTGATTGCTTTGGAGAAACCATTCTGCAGACTACAGTGCAAAACTGATATTGGCAAGACCATGTTTCTTTCCAGACTCCATGCCATCGGAGAACTCGTCTGAATGTGGGGCTAAATGTTTCTTGTTTTTCTAACCTCAAATTCAATTTGCCACATTTCTGAATTAGTTTGCAATGCAATCATCATCATCTCCAGCTCCATGAGAATCTGTCGGCATTCTCCTAATACAAGTTTTGCAAGCAACATTACTGAATATAATGCACTTTTGTATCTTATTTTCACTCATCTATATATTTAATGCAAACTTTCTCCTAATATATAGTTTTTGTTGGAGGCTTCTACTGCAAGATTCAGAGAAGTGCACATTTTGAAGGATTGTTGTATCCCCTCAGTCATGAAGCTCACTGGGTGACCTTGGGCCAGTCGCAGTCTCTCAGCCTAACCTACCTCACAAGGCTGTTAGATGAGATGAGGAAGGGGAAGAACAGTGTACGTGACCTTGAGCTCCTTGGAGAAAAGGTGGGATATAAAGTACTGTAATAATAAATAAAATGTTGATTCATGTTGGGTTTTTTGGTGGGGTGAGGTGGGGAGATTAGGTAGTCTCACATTAGCATGTAAGTGGAACCAATTTTCTCCCCTACCTCAAGGCTAAGTGCACCCTGGCAACCGAAGGAGAACAGCTGACGCAACAAAGGCATTCTTATTTTTCCCATACAAAGGCAAGGGAGCCCCCATCCACAACTGACAACAGCTCTCAGAAAACATCCCTTATTATTCATGGCCATCTGTTCAAAGAGAGGGAATGAAACAGAGGAAACGTCATGTTACATTCATGGAGTGACTGAGTGGGATGGACCCTGAAATACCACGCCACGGCAGCTCAGAATTGGGTGTGGGTGTGTGGTGGTCACCAGATGTCACGATGACTAACAGCACCAAGGAAAGGCAATTCCCTCCTTAACTAAACAGTGCAAATGATATCCACAGATGTTGCTAACTCATAATCAGGCTTGGCCATTGTGAGAACAGGATACTAGACTAAATGGGCCTTGGTCTGGTACAGCTTTTTAAGAAGATGGCAGAAGGCAAAAAGAATGAGTGGTAAGGTGAGAGCCTCTGTGTGGCAGTATGTGAGGGAGGTGGGAATGAATTGGGCTACTGGTGCAATCCTATGCATGCAACAGGTGCGGAGGGACCAATTGCTAAGTAAACATGTAGGATCAGATCGCTGCTCATCTAAGAATATTTTTTTGTTCAGCATACTTTGCTTCCTCCCCACCAAGCCCTTTGTAGCATTTATGAGGTTGTAACAAAGAGAAAAATATCAGGGTGGAGAACAGCCACTAATATTGGTGCGGGATCATAGGTCAGTGATAGCGCACTTTCATTGACATACAGAAGATCCCAGCTCCAATCCCTGACAAATTAAAAGAGAACCAGGCAGCAAATGATGCCAAATATATCTCAAAATGCTTTGTCAATATATGTCAAGAATACATGTCTACAATGCTTTGATGGTGTTTCCTGCTTGGCAGGGGGTTGGACTGGGTGGCCCTTGTGGTCTGTTCCAACTCTATTATTCTATATCTGCCTGAGATCCTGGTGGCCCCTACTGGTCCAAATAGACAATACTGGATTAGATGGAGAAATGGACAGACCTGGTAAGACAGCCTCCTGTTTCTGTTCCTACCCAGTCTAGGGTTGTCTGGGAGTCCAGCCTTTCCTGTGGGCCCCCAGGTGGTGGTGTACTACAATCCCCATTATCCCTGACCACTGGAGAACTGATGCTTTGCTCTCAGAGGTAGGAGCAGCAGCTGGAGACCATCAGTGAAGGTAAGCTGTTCACCTGGACCTTCACAGCTGCTGGAATGCCTCCTCCTCTTGAGGAAGTTGGTCTTTTTCCACCCGTGGCTGGCAGACTGAAGCCTGCCCCACCTCACTGACAGATTGAGAGTCAATCTACCAGGGGAGTGGAGGCTACATCAGGCCGAGTGGGGGTGGGGGTTGCCCCTTTGGAAGGAGCAGCTTTGAGAGGCAAGGACAAGGGCCACCCCCATGACATCATTTTCTCTGGGGATGACCTTGTCCTAATTGTTTAAAAATATTTTACGTTGTTTAAACTGCTTTTTTAAAATAATATTTATTTATTTTCTCTTCACCAAACAAATATATTATTTACACTTTCCATACAATATCTCAGGCCATCCTTTCCCAACAAAAAGGAGAAAGGGAGGGGAAGAGAAAAAGAAAAAGAAATAAATAAAAGTACAAAAAAGGAAAACGTAAAATTAAAAAAATTATATATACAAGTACATAAACTAAATAAATACTTTAACTTTGGACTTCCTGTTATCTCCATCAGCATACCCTTTTTTCTTTTGTTATCAAATGTATATACAATCAATGCTATCTCTGCTTTTAACTGTCCTTTCACATTCATAATGCTTTAGACATCCCAATACCTACTGGTCCAATCTGTTTCCTTCCCGTTTTACTCAAATGTTATCATAGAAATTTTGTTCTCGCTGTATTTTTTTACATATTTCTTGTACCTATCCTATTTTTTGACAAATTATTCCATTACCTTTCCTCTCAAACTGTTTGAATTTCATTTGTATGCGTTGAATCAATGGAATCATATGCCCTTCATGCACTGGTTTAGAGCCATTTTGCACAATGAGATTAAGAATGACACAACCCTGTTAGAACATGACCTATTCAGACCACAAGTGATAAGGTTGCATGACTGAGCACTCCCCCATATAAAAACTCCCCAGCACAGAGCAGACTCAGGCTAGACTGAGTCTGCTCTGTGCTGGGGAGTTTTTATATGGGGGAGTGCTCAGTCATACAGTGATGTTGCAGGTTGCTGCTTTCAGCAGCCATCTTTTTCATGGGACCAATGCCCTTAGTAGTGAAATATTGGTGTTTTCTGTTTTAATGAAAGACTGATTGTATCTTGAATCTGATAATGAATCAGGCGATGCTTAAAGCCCATAACCAAATAGATTCATTATCCACATTCCCAAAGCTAATCCTTGAGATAATCTTTGAGCTGTCAGTACCTTCCCACTTTTGAGGCATAGCACTGATAGGAGCCATTCCCTGGGCACTTTGCACAAGAGTCGGTTCAATTACCTTTTCAATTTCCCAGGTTTCCATGGCGATGTCACACCAGCTCACATTAGACCATGTTCAAATGTTAGTGTGTTTGTTTTGCAATTGCAGCAAAGAGCTCTGTGGCATCTTAAGGACTAACACACAATTACAAAAATTGCATTTTTGGTATAAGCAGCCTGCCTTATCACCTGCAACGGAAAAAAATATGCTGTTGCCAAGAGACTCATTTGAGGAGACATTGGTTAGTCTTTAGGATACCATAATTCTGCTTGTTTTGTCCTCAGGAGACTTAACAATGTTAGTCTTCTAGAAACGGCGCTATCATTTTGTAGTGAGTCCATTTGTGTGACGAAAATATCAGATACAATTGAGGACTAAGGAACCATGACTAAATCCCAGCAGCAGCACGATATCTAGATATATTGAAGCAGTATGCCAAGGGTTCAGACATTACAAGTATGCACTCATAGACACTGATTCAGATCCATTCCTTTGGAGGGAGGTAAAAAAAAAAGTCAAGCTGCCCAATTACCTCAAATTATTTATTTGCTTTTCAAATATGTCCCAGTATGATTGTTGCTCTGATGCATTGTACAGCAGATGATAGCCTTGAAAGTGACAACAGAATGTTTCAAGTGTATGTCCACAGCAGCTCGTTTTTCACGTACTATGATCCAGCAAAACTAAAAGATCCCGCAATGCACATGTAATGTTCTTGTCTGGTTTGGGTGCTATTTGTGATGTTACAAGCACTATTTTTGTTTGTACTGTACTCCCAATAAGTCAGTTGTGAGTGATTATGCACCTAGCGCATTTGTTTTTTTGTTACAGCAGTGCCCACAGCCCGAGACTAGTTGCTCTTGTGGGTAGGTTTGTCTCTTTTGGAAGTGGGATATGCAGAATAAAAAGGGAGGGGAGAGGCAGCTTCAGCTGCACAGCACCCTTTCTTGTGTGTTGAAATGGAGATAGTGTTGTGTGTGATAGATATTTGGTGCTATTCAGTGCATGTTACTGTAGCGCTACACTAATATTGTCTTTGTGAGATTCCAATGCTACAACAATATGTAGCTTATATTGTTTGTAAAGTACATCTTTGGATCAACAGAAATATGTATTACTTTAATGAGACATTTCCACCCCCGGGGCACACCATTCTCAGGATTTAATTTGTTGTTGTTGACCTGAGGAACCCACCTGATCACAGCTCTTCGCAAAAGATCAAAGATACAAAAAAGGGAGGGGAGTTGCCTTGAAAATACACCTGAAAGAGATGCTGAAGCTCCTTTTGTAACTTTGGCATATTTTCTCATGTGTGTGTATCATTTAAAATTGCCAAAGAAAATGAGAGGTTATTGAGGGTAAGAAATATACCCCATGTAGCCATTTTTACAGTCAAAAACATACATGCACTTCTTATCCTAGGGTGTCTGTCCAGAAAAATATCTGAGTAGCAGTGCTGTCAGAGCAGGACTTTGAGGCAGACATCCCGAGTCTCTACTCAACCCTCAATAGCTGTAGTGTTGATTTAGCACATTAAGATTGCACACATTACCATCAAGTGAAGGGGGGGGGCACCCACCTGCAAGAAGACCAGAAGACCATTAAATCCAGAGTCTAATGTTACAGAACTGCATCTTGGCAGTGCCCTTGGCTGGCTTTAAACATGGCTGCCTATGTTAGGCAGCCAATTTAGAAATGTGTTTTCAAGAGTAACCCCAACCATGACTACTGAAGTTTCTGGTTAGATTCTGTACACCTTGGCAAGAGAATCAGAATCAGCTGTGTGCACTATCTGGGCTTTAAGAATTCCTCCCTCACATAAAAGCTAGAGCCTAGGTAACTGCAATGGGGCAGGGGGAGTCAAATGCATAAGATGCTGTCAACAATGTGCATGTGCAGTGGGGAAAAGATTATGTACAAAGCTTATGAAAATATATTACACGAGCACAGCTGCTGCTTTGCCACAGCAGAAATGATGCACATAATACAGGAATGGTGCGATGATACACTTTACATTACAAAATCACCGACAATCCCCACCCTTTCCCAAAAGTCTGCTACTCTTCTAGAATTGAAGGGTGGGTAGGAGGGAACAGGTGAGAATATCAAACATTCGAGGTACAAATGTAATTACAATCATCATAGCAGTATATCTCTTAGTCCTGCAGTATGAGCAGCTTTTAAAGACCAGTCTTTATTTATCCCAAAAGTGAATGTATCCTACAACAAGAAGTGTATCCTCATAGAAAAGTTACAGGAAAGACAAGTTTGTGTTTTATGGCCAGCATGAACATAATATGCTGATGGCAGATAAATTGGAATTTCATCCTATCCAAGTCTTGAAATACATCAAGTCTGGCCATGGTAGAGGGACTGGATGAGGCAGGCCAATCCTATACAAGATCAAGATGATAATGGACAGCGCAGGTAGTGTGGCCTGGAGCTAGAATGAGCAGGAACCCCTGTTCTTCACTGCTGACACCTTGGGGTGCTCTTCAGCCAATTGCTTAATGACTGAAGATGGCAAGGAGTGCTTTGCCACTGCTTCTCCTTGCAAGAAGGTTGTCAGGAGAGCAAGGAAAATTCTCAGGGACGACTCACACCCTGGCCGGCACCTCTTTAATCTCCTACCTTCGGGCAGGAGATACAGAAGTATAGTCAGCCGCACCAACAGGTTAAAGAACAATTTTTATCCGTGGGCTGTTGGGTTGCTGAATGCAAAAAAATAGTGGTGCAATTGACTTCCGACAAGCACACAGAGTGTGAACAAGACTGAGTGTGTGGGGAGGGCCTCGTTTAATTTCACTGCACACAGGTGGTGTAGTGACAATAAAGGTTTATTTTATTTTATTTATTTATTACCATTTTTGTCTTGTTCAGGTGTCCCTTTGTCATCTCAAGGGCTGGTTATTGGAAATGGAAGATGCAAAGGGGGACACCTTTAGTGACTGCTCAAGCTTTGCAGTCTACTTGCTGAGAGTCAGGAGTTGCCAGGAGCACATTATGCCAGGTCTCTATCATCCACACAGCATCTCTGTGTTTCACAAGCACAACTATTGTAAGCTGCCATGGAGGCCTAGGGCCGGGATGGCAGGAGAAAAATGTTAAAGATGAATAAATGCATTTTAACATGCTGGTTTTGACCTGCCCCCACATGAAGTAGACCATATGTACATCCCCTGGCACCTAATCTGAATTCCAGATTGAAAATTTGTTGAAGAGTGTCCCTGAGAAAGAACCCTGTTCAAATCATTTGACCCCAATTTTTTTTAAAAAAACTTTTCCCCCTGCAGCAACCAGAGATTCCCTCCCTGCCTCCCTGAAATTGGTGCCTTCCTGTTTGTCCTTCCCATGTACCTTGGTATGATATTTCGAATTCCACCCTAATCTTTGAGATCAGCTGGTTATAATTTCCGTAGCAAAGTTTATGCAATAAGGGCAATAAGAGAGGTAATTATGGAGGGTCACCTTAAAATTCTCTCTTCTCTTTTCCCAGCAATTCCAAGCTTGGATATTTTCCAGGGATAGACATATTATGTGGGCTGTTTTTTATGTTAGGATTAAAGAGGCAGGGACATTTTTAAATTCTGGGATGGCCTATTTATTTTCTTAAGATTCTTTCAAACATCAGTTGCATTTGGTTTTAATCTGCTATTGCTTTCAACTGTTGTGATGCTCATGCTTGATCATTTCTGCAGCTTTCTTAATTGATTTCTTATTGTTTCATTCTGACGATGTCATTATTTTAATAAGCAAAGCATCATGGGATTCATATGGACAAAGGACTACTTTCCTACCATCACAGTCCTCCTTGGCACATAGCAAAGCTTCCACTTGAAAGAAACTTGTCACACTTTTCTTAAAAGAGTTCTTGGGACACCTGAACTGGATGAATCCAGATGCCTCTCTTTTTGATGGTTCTGTCCATATGCTAAAGCCAGCTCTACTGTGGTATTTGGTTGCACAGAAGGCAAATTAAGCAGCTGTCTAGCTTTATCAAATGGGGTGGAGAATAATCTCCCATCAAATCTATGTAAAACGTATTAACAACAGAATTGCTGAGGCCCTAGCAAAGCAATAAATGTTCACTCTTGATGGAGTTTGCCAAGGTTCAAGAGGCAGAAAAGGAAAGTGCTTTCTTGAAAAACTCCAAATGTCAAATGGGCTTATGTTCAACATAAAAGTTACCCTTTTAATATCAGCATTTCTGCTCTTTCATGGTTAAAGTTGACCAGGCCTGACATCCTCAGAGAATTGCTTTAAAAAAGAAAGAAAAAGAGTTAAAGCTTGAGGTCAAAGTGGCCTCTAATGCTTTTCAGATCATTAGGGCTTGTGTTTTCCATTTTGCTTTATGAAGTGTGTACAGCCAAGCCAAGCAGCAAGTTCTTCAACAGTGAAAGAGCTCTAGAAGCAAAGCCATGTGCCTTTAAATTGGGTGGCAGAATGGCTTGGGAGAATGGAGTAGTGTTAGGGGACCCATTTTACTGATATTCCTTTCCTCAAAATTTTACTGAAATCACATACTCGCTTACTTTAAGCCAGCTCAGTGACTGATTTTCACGAAACTTTGTCATTAAAAACAAAACGTTTTTGTTTTTGTTTCTTGATTTTTCCCTTTCCCAGCAACCCTGCATCCCCCTGAATGGATGGAACAGCTGCTCTGGTGAGAAAGCATCTAAGTGATGCTGCTGGGAAGGGGGGGGCATCAGGATTAAACAGCATTACATAGTAGTCTAGATCATACTTTGATGGTCATACTCTAAGGTCTAATTTATGGTAGCATGAGGTGCAAGAAGTAGGTTCGCTTTAGGCATCTGACAAAAGAGGCTAGGGACAGGGAACCTGGTGTCCTCCAAATGTTGCTGGACTGCAATTCTCATCACCTATGGACTATGCTGGTGGGGCTGCTGGGAGGTGGAGTCTGAACAACGTCTGGAGGGCCACAGGATCCCTATTCCTGTAATAGGCTACAACAGTTGGCTTCCTGCTGCTCTTTGTGGCAATAGGCAAACATGACTACTCTTCTAGAATTGGAACCATGGATGGAGATGCATTTGACGATGGTTCTATGAGGTTATGATCTTAAGCTCATTTACCCTGGAAGTAATTTTCCAGAAATTCAGTTCAGTTTCTCTGATGCTACCATCAAATGGGATTTTCCTGCCAAAAATGTGACAAATATAAAACTGTGATCTCAATCATGCCTATTTCAAAGCAAGATCTATTAAATTCAGTGGCTCTAACCTCAAAGTAGATGCATTTAAGATCTAAGTGGAATCAAATGGGCACGCGCACACACACACACACAGCTTTCCCCCTTGACCCTCGGGGCTGGAGGAAACCCACATGGGACTCTTAATTCCTAGTAAAAAAAACCAAAATTTACTAAATGACCGGTTCTCCAGGCTGGTGATTTTAGAGTGATGGAGGCAAAAGGCCACCCTATTTGTCAGCAAGCTTGTGGTCTCTTCCAACTCTATGATTCTATGAGATCTATGAGATTCTACTTCAGGGCAGTCCTTTGTACATGAATGGGTTCCTCTCTTATGGATTTCAGTTGTCTGAAGCTTTTCCAAGGCTTGTGGTCCCATTTGGCAACTGAACACCCCCCCCTTCCCTGTTGCTGCAACTCCATTTTGTGAAAAATATTTGGAGAAAAAAATAAGTTTTCGTTTCTAGCTATAGTGAACTTCATTTGCCGGCTGTATCTGCCTACTGATAGAGTTTAGGCACCAAGTTGGATTATTCACACCAAGGTGCAAGCATGCCTTAGCTTCGTCGAAGTGGGTGCCACATGGACACAGGCTTCCTCAAGGTGGCCAGCATCTGGTTCCAATGCGTGATGCCCATTCCACCTGCAGCTGGGCCTATGACAACATGGCCAATGTTTTCAGCTCTCCCATCGTCACAACACTCTGCAACAGTAACCCGGAGAGACAGTTCCTGCAAGGAAACAAGCGGATATTAGCAAAATTCCATTGACCCAGTTTTTACCACCATCAGATGTAGTTTGAGAAGTGGCTGGAGGTACCCTTGAAAAGTACTCTTAATTTTCCACTACTGATTATATACAGAATTCACATTCTGAATTCATGTCCTCATTCCATTCAGAAAAATAACAATGCAGCACAATGAGATCTGGCAACAATGCAGAATTGCCCAACTTGATCTCAAAATCAACCCAGGGATTGGAAGTATCCTGTTTGACAAGTAAGCCCCTAGGGCCTTTCAGGCACCTGTAAAATTTGTGTGCAATGAAACATTACTTCTCTTTCCCTTACATATTAATACAACTTCGAGAACCTTTGCCCTAACCCCCATGAATTTGCATCATCCTCAAGAAGGGACAGGTTAAGCCACAGCAGTCAGCCTTTGCTTGGTCGTTATGGTAACCCATCCTTTTTCTTGTCTCCACGCCATTGCTGAAGAAAGCTTCCTCCTTTTTATCTCTCCTTTGAAGATGATTTCGTTAGATATGTTATATTATATTTTCAGCACCGAAGCTTCTGAATGACTGATAAGCAAATGAAATTATATATTCGGCCTTGCAGGTGATGCAATGATTGTGTTTACATCTTGCGTACTGGCTTTTCTTTCTCAGGGTTTAATTTGAAAGCCTTGCATGCCAAAAACCTTGTGGGCGGAATCTATCGCCAATCAAGAAAAGCTTCTGAACAGAGAAAGATTCATTAAAATTATAGATGTCAGCAGCAGTGAGGAAGAAATGAGTGCTACATTCTTATTATTACTTAGCTGGATGGTGTTGTCTACTAATGATTTTGTCTGGGTTAATCTGAAGGCCACCTGCGCTGCTCAGTAAAAGACAACATAGCAAGTTAACAGGAACAAAGAAAATGCAGGACGATACATGACATGGTTAGTTAAGCGATTTCTCCATCACAAATACATGTTTGGTTTGTTTCCTCTGGACTAAACAAACAAATTAACCCTCACCATTCAGATCACCAGTATTGGCAAAAGGTCAGTGTCTGACCCTTGAAGAAGGCTCTTGCCCTGGGCATGCCAGTTTATATCCCATTTAATTTCATGTTCATTAGGATGTCCTCAGCCACAGCCAGTCCCTTCTCCAGCCCTCCATCACTTGGGTGAGTTTCTAAGATGAACAGAGCTAACATAAGTTGACGATGAAGAGAATCTCTCTCTCTACTGTTTTCCTAGAACTTCATTCCAAAAAGAAGCATCTGCATTACCTAAGACTTTGTTATTAACATTTATGAATTGAACCATTTGAAACAGGTTTGTATTTTCAGGAGCATGGCTTGTGAAGGGAAGGAGCTTTAACCCTTTGCCCCAGCCATGGGCCCAGTTGGAATTGCCCTCTCCCCCACCATGCCTGCTATTCAGAGGATTCCTATGACCGTGAGTGGTGAGAGGTTCCAGGAGCAAAACTGCCAGGTCTATGTTATTTTGGATGAGAGTGCCCTGGAGACTTCATAGGTTTGCTTTATTTATAAGTGGAACATAGTGGAAGGAAGCCACTGGAGTCAGTGGCCATCATTGCCTCTTGTGGGAGGGAATTCCACAGTGTAACTACATGTTGTGTGAAGAAGCACCTTGTCTGTCCACTTTTAATGGCTGACAAAAAAAACTGGATTTGACCAGTGACATGTGTGCACACAAGTGGACCGGCATGAGACAAAGCAGATGGAGTCATTATGGGCATAGCTGTAGCACACCAAAATGACTGTATGAACTGGGCTTGAGATGGAATTGCTTATAGCCTTTTCAAGTAGGCAGACCTTGACAGTAAGATTCTAGGATTAACCAATGAATAGTTGGACTGAATTTGATGAGCCCTTCAACATTTTTTGTTGCATTTCACAGCCGGGCAGGCTGATCCTATGAACTGGTAGGAGAGGGTAAGTTTCCCGTGAGCTCTTGGTGTGAACTGTATGCCTGACGCTATAGACTGTGCTCTTAGCGATGCAGTAGCTCAATGGATGTGGCTGTAATCGTCCCTGTGAACCTGGAGGCTCTTACCTGTAGAACAATTGCTGGCACTGAGAAAATCATGGCTTCATTAAACACTGGGTTTGTCTCATCTCTCTTTGTCGCAGTCTTCTTCTTACTGATCTTTCTCCCATCTTGCAGCAAGTACACTTTGACAAAAGGATCTGATAGGATGGTAAGAAGCAGATTGTTTTTACTGGGTCCCCAGGGGAAATTGTTTCTTGTGTGCAGACTTAACCTCTGAAAATATGTAGTATCTGAAGCTGGTGCTACTTTCACTAAAATGCACTGCTATATTATTTAACAGCGGGGCTAGATCTTGCCAAACTGGAACATACAAGCAGGTGTGTGTACAGGCAGGACCTTCATATATGAGACTTAACTTTTTTTTTAAGCTTAGTTTAGTTTTAAAGGGCTATAATCCACTCACAACATTTTTGAGAGCAAGATAACATCCACAGGAAAAACATACAAGTTAGAAGGACTGGCCATGTGCTCTTCACTTTTGATAACCAAGAGAAATCCACTTAATTAAAACTGGAAGCTAATTGATCACTTCTAAGGCTCTTCAAAGAGAATCACCCCCTACAGATATTCAGCTTCTGCTGATGGTTATTCAAGAAGCCCAAACAGGATGCCTAAGAGGGAGACATTGTGGAACGGTTGATTATTGCCCTGCTGTGGCAACTCAGAAGTTTTAAAATATTAGATGAAATTCATTTTCTGCGGGTTTTTCTGCGGGTGTGCCTTGGATGCTATGATGAAGTCAGCTTAAAGGTGAGTATGTCTGAGTCTCTGCACCTTAAGGTGCCTTATTTTCCTCTCTGAGTGGCGTAACCTCACCACATGCAGCTGAAACTATAGGGCAGGCCCCCTAGAATCGCAGATGTGGCACCAAGACAGATTTGATTCCCAGTTTGTCGTCTCCTAACAACTAACCACTAAGAACAAGGAATGCCCAGAGCTTAACAGCAGTCTCTAGGAAAGCACTAAGGAAGACAATGAGGTCCAAACAATACCATGGGGGAGACAATGCATAATGAATACATTTATATCTCTCTACATTTCTTTCAAATGGCCCAATTGTAAGGAGCAATTGGGACTGGGACCACGGGGTGGGCTAACCATTTCTCCTCACAGTTTTTACAATAAAAATTGTGATCACAGGCACGACTAATTTACCCACTGTGGAGTAAGGCAACGTCTTCACACACTATCCAGTCACAGCTGTAGGGCAGGGCGGAGGAGTTTTGCAAGACTGTTTACTAACCTGCAGTCATTTTCCCATTGGTCCACACAAGATTCTTGGCCTTAACCACAACTACCGTCAACCGCTCTGCCGTTGGGAGATAGCTAAGAGAAAGCAGAATTTCACCCACTGAATCAGTTGCCTGCAGGGAATAAGAAGGAGACAGGTGACTGCTCATTAAATAGTCATATAACAAAATGAATGGTAGAGATTACTACTTCGGGTTTATCTGTATAGCCTTTATTAGTGCTGCCCATGTTTTATTTTAGTTTTTAGATGTCTTAGATGTTTTAACATTGTACTGAGGAGAATTGTATCTTTTCTGACTGACGGTCGAATAAAGAATGATGATGATGATTACTACTCTAGCTCAAGGCAGTGGTCAACATTAGAAAGCAACTGAGCTATATAAAAAGGTAACATTTGAGGGCCAATTGTGAACTCCGGCAGCTGCCAAGGGTCCCACTATCTTAAGGGGCTGAAGATTCTCCCTTGCCCCATATCCTTGCCCCACCCATTCTCCAGAACTCTATTGCCCTCTGCCCTGCTACAATAGGCTACCTTGTTCATGTCCTGTAGGTACAGCCACGCATTGAAGGGCCTGATGGAGAGATCCAAGTCTGACAACTTCAGCTCAGCGACTCCTGTGCTGATGTTCCTTTCGTCTTCATCTATGCCAAAGACGGAAAACCTCAAGCTGTTTTCCTCCAGTGAGGAAGGGTCCAAGGGGATTGAAAACCTCTCATCGAAGAAGACTGAGTAGGCACTCCTTTGGATCTGCACAGATAAGAAGCACAGGAGAGGGTTGAAACACCAGGTGAGGAAAAAACATCTTACACAGGAACATAGGAAGCTGCTATATGTGCAGATGTGAATGGCACAGGGATATCAGTTGACAGAAGGCCAGCAAAATACATTCTTGAGAAAACTTCTGCTCCTGGAAACACAGAGGCTGTGCACACACTATCCCTTCAACGTTCTAGTTACAGGTAGGTAGCCATGTTGGTCTGCCGTAGTCGAAACAAAATAAAAAAAATTCATTCCAGTAGCACATTAAAAGGTAAAGGGACCCCTGACCATTAGGTCCAGACGTGACCGACTCTGGGGTTGCAGCGCTCATCTCGCGTTATTGGCCGAGGAAGCCAGCATACAGCTTCCAGGTCATGTGGCCAACATGACAAAGCTGCTTCTGGCTAACCAGAGCAGCGCACGAAAACACCGTTTACCTTCCCGCTGTAAGGTATCTACGGTACTTGCACTTTGACGTGCTTTCGAACTGCTAGGTTGGTAGGAGCTGGGACCGAGCAATGGGAGCTCACCCCGCCACGGGGATTTAAACCACCGACCTCCTGATCGGCAAGCCCTAGGCTCTGTGGTTTAACCCACAGTGCCACCCGCGTCCCTTCCAGTAGCACCTTAGAAGCCAACTAAGTTTGTCATTGGTATGAGCTTTCGTGTGCATGCACGATACCAGCTGCCGAAGTTGACAATTGGCCCTCAAATGTTGAGGGTATCTGAAGAAGTGTGCATGCACACGAAAGCTCATACCAATGACAAACTTAGTTGGTCTCTAAGGTGCTACTGGAATGTTTTTTTTGTTATACCTTCAGAGGATATTCAAAGCACATTCTTTCCCTCAAAGAATTCTGTTAAGAACTGCTGGGAATTCTGTTAAGAACTGCTGGGAACTCCGTGGGGGGGGGGGGGGTAAACTATAGTGCCTAGAATTTTTTGAGGGAAAGAATGTGCTTTAAAGGTGTAGTGTGTACACAGCCTAACACACTTTCAACAGATCAGCATCTCTGAAGATTCACTGTTTCAAAGCCCAGCAAATGGAAAGGAACACTGGAACGACACATTCATACACCACACATTTTGTTTAGTTCTTTAGTTGTGTCCGACTCTTTGTGACCCCATGGACCAGAGCACGCCAGGCACACCTGTCTTCCACTGCCTCCCGCAGTTTGGTCATAATATCACAAATGGACGGATTTGGTAACTGGTGCAGAATCAACAATCGAGTTTTTCAGTTTTCTTTTCCCTTCCCCCTCATTTTTCACCTTTATGGCAGTGAAATGTCTAAAGCAAGAGGGTAGCTGAATAGGATTTCCACTCCACTCCACACCTAGGTGAAGCAGAATGAACGCACAAAATAAAAGCAACTGTTTTCTTCCACTTCCGTCCTCATTTTATCCTCACAATAACCTCACGACTTGGACTTTGGACTTGGCAAATGCAGTGAGATTTATGGTTCAGCAAAGATTTAAACTCAGGTTTCCCTTGGGTCTCCTCTAAGCACTATACCACATGTGCAAATGTGCTTAATTTATTCAAGTTGCAAGATTTGGATCTTTCCCCCAGCTCTGTTCTAGAAATACAGACATCTATCCTAGAAGACAAACAAGCAGTTATTTTGGTGCCAGTGTCAATCTGTGCCACCTAAGGACCTGCGCCCTTCAACTATTTGCCTAGGATGCACTTCCTCTGTTTCTGCCTCTTGGGATTTCCCACATGCTCTTGATCTGCACTGATGACTTTCCAACTACATCTTGATCTTCTGGTTCCATGCTGTCAGGTCTCCTTTTATACATAACACCTGCTGCTGCTGCTGCCAGCAGCACCACTGCTGTGTAGAAGGGACACCTTCTACACTCAGGTAGAAGGGAACTCCCAAGCAACTAGCTTGCTCTCTGTGCAAAATCCATAACATTGGCTTCCGTTGGTGATTCCTCTCTGAATAATGTGTTTCGTGCACTTTGCTGATTAGAGCATTTTCCTTGTGCCCACTTTCCAGAGCATTTGCACTGAACAATACATGATTTAGCTGCTTAAGCAATAATACAGTTTCTGAAATAAAGAATCTTGTGCCCAGAATAGCTCCCTAAGGCACAGCCAATCGTTACATGCAGGCGGACACACATTGTCATAAGGTAGACACTGGCCAGGAGATGCTGGCTGGGTTAACATACTTCTGAGGGGTGGCCTCAGCCACATTGGCCATGTTTGCGTGGTTTAAATGTGAATAAACAGACAGCTGGTCCCTGCTGCTTTAAAGTCCCCACTTCGCTCTTAGCTGCCACCCTGGGAGCAACAAACAGCAAGGTTTGGCTTTACTGTCTGTACTGAGGAACACATTTTGTTTCTCTTCAAACAAACCACAAACCTCTGTTCAGAGTCCATGAAAAGCTAATAATAAATTATAATAATTTATTATTTGTACCCCGCCCATCCGGCTGGGCCTCCCCAGCTAAACCCTGTCATTGTCGGAGGTGGCAAAGACAGGAGATGGGTGGATGACACTTTCTTCATGCAGAAATCCCCTCTTCAACAAAACCGTTAAGAGTGCAGGAGCCTTGACCCCTTTCTCACGGGGGCCTTGCAACTTGAAGACATCCAATGCAAAATAGGAATGGGTCAGGTTTTCTCATGCTCTGAGTGCCTCTCCATGCTAGTTATACTGTCCCAAAAAAACGGGGGCGGGGGGAATGCCTTAGATAGTGGGTAAAAGTAACACAGCCCTCACTTCCTGTTTCCACTTGAAATCTGCCATTTGGGGTTGAAGGACATTATACAGAAACGGAGAGTTCTGTGTGGGCAATGCCTATGAAGCATTGCCAGATTTTCCTGGTATGAATTGCCACCAAAAGAGTTATGATTAGTTGGAAACAGAACAAGCCAAACAAAAATGATACTGCTGTGTACACCCTAGACCTTTCAAGTACATTTGAAGCACAATATTTCCCTCAAAGAATTATGGGCAGTTTGCCCCCCACAGAATTACAATTCCCAGCAACGTTTTAAAGGCATAGTGTGTTTAGGGCGAGAAGGACCCTGTGGAAAACCTTCCTATGAAGAAATATTGCACCCCGTTTGAAGTAACCAATAGCCCTTATTTCTCTACATGACTTCAGACTCGGAGACAAAGCAGTAAGAAGACATTTGCTGCTTACACAGACAAAGAGGCGGCACATTTTGTGATCTTGCGGGAATGAAAATGGCTGTTGCCCTCTCTCCACCCCCACCCCAAGCAGCCAGCTCATGTAAGTTTTTCCACACAGTCTTGCCCCCAAAGAGAATAGTATCTGTTTTAAAAAGCAGGCAGCAATTGCTTGTGTGAGCCAGCCGTTAGATACATAAAGGCAGCACCTCTGGATTTCACCCATTTGGGGCTTTTGGACTGTCTTTTTCCAGGCTGCATCCCAAATGACTTTTTAGTGCACATGAGCAGGGAACAGGAAATGAGCAATGAAAGGATAATTTTCATGCCCGGTAGAAGACATGGAAGACATGGAAGCTTTGAGCTGGCTTAAGAGTGGTGGTGGTGGGGATTGCCCTATAAACACTTTTTTTCATGTGTCTTAGGACAGAGGAAGGAAAGTGCAAGCAGGGGCATCTCAATAGGGGGCGGGGCGCCCCGCGCTCTGCTCTGCAGCGGGCAGCATGGCGCCCCCTCGCTACTGTGGCGGCGGCGCGACCGCCATTGCGGAGGCCCCGATGTTTCTGGCCTTGCCCCTCGCCTCTTCCTGGTGGGGCGGAGGCAAGGGGTGGGCCCATGGGCGTACCCAGGATCAAAGCTAGGGGGCACACCAGCCACACCCCCAGCCACCTGATTGGCTAGCTGGCAATGACGTGGCTAGGATCGCCCCTAAGAGGAAAGGGGGCCGTTTGCAAGGCAGCACACGGAGCCACCCGCACTCCTGCCTCGCCCGCTCCTTTAATGGCAGCGGTGACTAAAACGAGGCAGCAGCAGTGAAGCTGCTTCCGTTGAAGGAAACCTGGAGCTGGGCTAACTTCAGCCCATACTCTTTCAAGTCACAGCGAGCACAGCACAGAAAGTGCTGCCCCACAATGCTCCACGGCACTTCATTTGCATGTATGTGGGCTGAAGTTAGCCCAGGTCCAGGTCCAGGTTTTTTTCAACGGAAGCAGCTTCGCTGCCGCTGCTGCCATTTCGCTTCAGCCAAGCAGGCTGAGGCGGAACACAGCAGGCAGCGTCCCTGCCTGTCCTCTCCAGCTGCCCTGCTTCTAGGGGGGGCAGCTGCTCCCCTGCCCCATGCTGGGTGGGCCAGAGAGCAGCATCAGCGGCGGTCGCTGATGCCCCTTGCCGCTCCACCTGAGTAGGAAGAAGACAAAGCGCGCGGCAAGCCGGTCCATAGCGCGCTTTGTCTTCTTCCTACTCAGGCGGAGGCGGAGCGGCGAGGGGCGTCAGCGGAGATGCCCCGTGCCACTCTGCCTGAGTAGGAAGAAGCACACATCGTGCTACGGAGTGGGTTGGCAGCGGCGGTGCTCCAGCGCCCCTGGCAACCTGCTCCGTAGTGCGTCGTGACGCGCGACGCATGCACGCGATGGATCCCCCCTCCCGGCGGGGTGCCTTCTGGTTTGCTGCCCCGGGCAGCCAGAAGGCTAGGAACGCCGCTGGGTGCAAGGAGAAGCAGCAGCCTCTCCAGGCTGGCCAGGAACAAGAGCTTCCTTCCATCTTCAATATTTCTGCAGAAGGGGAGTTTTTGTAGGCACCACTTACAATCTCTGGGAGCTTGGCAAGTGTGAGAAGAGCTGTGCCAGATGAACTGATTAGTAGCAATATAGATGCAGGACAAAGGGCAGGAACACAGACATCTCCACTGCTTCACACATTTAGAACAGTGCCTCCTCCATATTTGCACTGAGGTCTTCAAACTCCCTCCCAGGAGAAGGCTATTATTCCACCCCATCTGTCAGCCCTACAGGAAAAAGGCTGTGCTGTTCCCGAGGGCATTAAAAATCCTCGAGTTTAAAGGGATCCCCCTTCCTGACTGCTCTCTTTTCGTTCTTATGACTTTCGATTTTCGTTTACTGCCACTGCCTAATTGATTAATTAGTTGCTGGTTGGCTGCTCCTTGTGCTTCAGTTGTATGAATATGTATTTGGTGTTTAAATACTGTCAGCTGCCTTGAATATCGTTTTGCTTCAGAAAAAGAAAGACAGGATATACGCATTTTAAAATAAAGTAAGAAAAATCTCTCTCTCTCTCTCTCTCTCTCTCTCTCTGTGTGTGTGTGTGTGTGTGTGTGTGTGTGTGAGAGAGAGAGAGAGAGAGAGAGAGAGAGAGAGAGAGAGAGAGAGAGAGAGATCTGTGATCAGATCCCTCACTTCTTTTCCTTTGCTTAAAGGAAGAGCTATGGGAAAAGGCTGACTTGGATTGTGTCCACAACTATAGGGAAGGGGGTTAACCCCTTCCCCCCCTGCACCATTTCCCCTATTTGAATAACCCCTTTCCAACTGCTGCAGCGAAGGGAAAGACAAGGACATAAATTTGTTAGGTTAAACCTAACAAGCAAATGATGCCTATTTGCATTCCACTAGTGTTAGGACTTACCCACTGCATATTTTAAAAGTCCTGGGAAAGCATCATAGCTCAAGGTCACTTGACAGCCGAGCCCATTTTTCATCCAGGATACCAACCCCCACTCACATAATTTGATGTAAGCAAAAGGGACTATGCACATGCCTAAAGGCACCCTTTGTTATTAGTCTTTCTGCTCTGGTGCTTAACCCTGGCTCAGAGCCAGCATGGAATAGAGATCAGAGTGTCAAGACTAAGGCTGTGGATTCAAATCTGTGCTCAGGCATGAAGCCCACTGTGTGATCTAGGGCCAATTACTGTTAGGGCCAATTACTCTCAGGCCAACTTACCTCAGAGAGGAATTGTTGCGAAGATCAGCTCATGGGAGGGAAGATGGGAATTAAATGTTATAAAGTAAGGGCTTTAATCAGAATCGGGACCAAACACTGGGCACTGAGCAAATCACACTCAGCCACCCTCCCCCTCAGGCTTATATTTTGATCACCAGTAGGAAAAGAGCATTTAACTCCCATTCCTCGCTTCACACTGCAATTAACAAAGGAGACACATCATACTGAGGAAAGATCTCAGATACAAATTAGAGGCAGGCCAAGGGAAAAAAATCTTCTGAGAGTGTATATTTACAAAGTGAACCACCTCCTCCTCGCCCGCTTCTGTCTCCCATTCTGAGGGTGCGTGGGAGGTTTGCTAAATAAATGATCAAGCATGCAACACAAAGAGGCAGACGCTTTGGTATTTGAAAGGAAATACTGCAAACAATGTCCATTCATAAGAGAATCTTCCTCCCCACCAACCCACCTACCCCTTCCCCCATTTCCTCCCACCCCTCACTGGTGAACTTATCAATGCTGGGCTGCTCATTGCATCAGCTTCCACCTCACTGAAGCAAGAGCTGCATTTTCAGTCAAAACTTGGGGGGGGGCATTTTCTGCAGCTATTTTCTACAGTAGGGCCACCAGCGTGACAAGAATGCATGCTAGAAACAGCGACCCCTTTTGTACTGCCATGTTCCAAGCCTTGTGATTTGGAACCAATCATGGACAAAATCTTCTTCTAATCGACACCAGCCTCCCCAAGTTCACCTCCCTCCAGGCGTTGTTGGACTCTATGGCCCCTCATCAGACCCAGCCAGATGGGGGGACTGCAGTTCAAAAAAAAACCTGGAGGGCACCGAGTTCAGGAAGCCTGGTCTACAAATATGTGGCCATTGCTCCATCTGCGCAAGCTTTTCCGCTTGCCATATGGAACCTACACCGCTTTCCTCCCTTCCAGGGTCTGTTCTGAGGGTTCATTTGACCTGCCCCCAGAGCTAATTTGGGGGTGGGTAGGGAGAGGAGAGGGGAAATGCCCCTTTGCACTAGTGGAAGTCATTGCATGGGCTTCTGCAAGTAGGGCTAGTTAGCTAAACCCTGCCCTCAGGCTATTGTGACCACACTCTACCATCCTGTTCCTTGGAAGTCCCTGCATTTCATCCTTATGTACTGCAAAATAAAAATATTCCACGCTGCTCTTAAATATGCTGCCCAAACTGAAATATATGGGTGTGCTGTCTTCTTCTCCCACTTCTGGAGTCACCCTACTTTCCATGCTCTACTTTCACCCTACATTCCTACTTTTAGTGTGCAATCATGAATGTCAGAAGCAGGAAAAAGGCGTCGTGATTTGATGGAGAACCTTCAAAGCTTCCTAGATGAAGCATGTGCCGCTCCATGCAAAACAGCCTCTTCAAACCTTGGGAATGGCAAAGCAGCCACCAATTTCCTGCCTTTGCCTTCATTCCTCCTCAGATGCCATTGTTTCTGCACACTCGTGACATTTTGCCCTCCCTGGTGCTTTTTCTCATCCTTAAGAACACCTGAGGAACCAGGATTTGCACATCAGTTTGCCCTCATTCTCTGTCCTTTCTAGTTCTTATTCAATTCTTCACCTTGCTCGGTAGTACATTACTAGTCACCTTTCTGGGCAAACCTGCTGCTAGGGAAAGTGTTGCAACACATTTGTCGAGTCAGCCATTGCCACAGAGAAGCTAGCTGTTGTTAGCTTTTAGAAGCAGAGTCACTTATGGGTGTTTTAGTCATCAATATTGCCATCATATTTGTATTAAAAAGCACAAATTCTGCCGCAGGGTTAAAACCTAACCAATTCCCCTCCCATCTGCTAAAAAAAGAAACAAAATCCCACAGATTTTTTTTTTAAAAAACCCACCTTTACAACACGCAACCCCCCCCCCAGTCAATTAGGAATAGAGAAAAGTTTCAAGAATGAGAAAGAGTATGCAGAGTTCTGATGATATCAGCTCAGGATAAGTTTTCATGGCTTTCCACATGCTAAAACAGAGGGAGAGGTACAGACAGCCTGGTGCAAAGAGTTCCAGGGAAAGGGGACAGCAAGAGAGAAGGGAAGGAAGGAGGTGGAAAACAAAATCATCCATCCATAGACTGATGGGCACAACTAAGATGACAAGAATACAAATAAAGAAGAAGAGAAGGATAAGGCAGAAGAACAAAGAGCCTTTTCAACAAAAAGAAGTAAAAGTGGATCTGGCAAGCAAACAGGAATCCTGGAGAGAGTGTAACAATGTGGAAACGGGAAGAAAATAAAGTACAGAAAAAAGCCAACCAGGCAGAAGAACTGAGATCAAATCAGGAATTTGCAGTGGAATTTGCTGCCAAGGAATGTGGTGGAGTTTCCTTCTTTGGAGGTCTTTAAGCGGAGACTTCTGTGATTCTGTGATTGTAGGATCAGCCGAGGTGGTCCAGAAAGAATAAATGAGTGGCCCAATGACATTGCAGTAGAACTCAATAGCCACAAAATGTCATAGATAGATAGATAGATAGATAGATAGATAGATAGATAGATAGATGATAATCAGTATTTGAAATCTGAAAATGGCCAGTTGAAAAAGGAACTTTGGGTTGGGAAAGGTGGATTACTCCAACTGGATTACAGAGAAGCACAGAAATTGCATTATACCCCTGGACCAAGCTGGACAAGAAAAAAACAAGTTTGAACCACTTATGAAATATGTGGAATCAGGACTCGATGCAATAAGTTAGATTTCCAGCTTATTGTTTCCTGTGAACGAGCTAGTGCACGTTGCCCAATCATTCCTCTCCTGGTGTAACTGGTAAAAAAGGAGCTGCAACTAAGGCTGGCTTCCCATTATATTAAACCAGGGGTTAGTGGTTTGTTGTTCCTCAGCCAGCCAGCAACAAGCCATGACTTTGGTTGTTGGCTTGTGTGGCTCATCAGGGAGCAGCAATCCACAAACCCTGGTTGGGATTGTAATGGGAAGCCAAGCTTCATTGTGGCTTCCAGGTCTGTTTATCCTGCTCGAACCAACAGAGGACCAAATTGGGAGTGATCAGACACCACTGCTTGTTCACAATATATCACAGCAAGCCAGGAAGCTGGCCTTACGCATGAATGCAGCCTGTGTGTCTCCTGTAGAAGAAAGGACATGGCTAGGCAGGACACTTCCTTTACCAGCCAAGAGTTCTGATATGGCAGGCATGTCTAACAGGGATTTGACCTGAACCCCCAGGGTTTTCCTTCCTAAAAAAAGCTCAACAACTGAACCCCAAAAAGGGGGTAAATCACTACCAGTTTTTAACTGAGATCCTTCTAATTATAGGCCTATCAGCCTACTGGATATAACCTACAAGATCTACTCTAGATTCCTTCTCAAGAAGCTGTCCAGTTTCTGTCCAGCTTCTGTCCAGCTGGGCTGATGAAATAGGGCTATTCCACCCAGAACAAGCGGGTTTTCGCAAAGGCCATAACACCTCAGGTCACTGTCTGGTCCTTCAATCATTGATTGATAAATACCAAACCAAGTATAATTCCAAATTATATGTAGCCTTCATTGATTTGTCCTCCGCCTTTGATTCCATTGACAGATCCAGACTCTGGCAGAAGCTTAGCTCAACTACTATAGACAAAAGGCTCTTATGCCTGCTAATGGAAATTCATTCCAAAATATCGGCCAGAGTGAAATTTGGATCACACGGCGCTCTATCACGCCCCTTTCCACTAGCCAGAGGTGTCAAACAAGGCTGCCTTTTGGATCCCTTTTTGTTCAATTTTTATATAAACGATATTGTACTAGTTATAAAAGCCCTTAACCAGCCTGCCCCGTCTTTGAATCAGGCTAAAGTTCCCATTTTACTCATTTTAAAACAACATAAACACAAAAAAGAACAATATAGAAAAAGAATTTAAAAAGAAGAAAGAATAAGAAAAATGAAGAAAAAAGAGAGAAGAAAAAACCCCAAAATATCATTTTGAATCTTATTTCTGAACATTATAGACTTCCTCACATCTCCCTCCTTGAGATCCATTTTATAGCTAAATCATGCAGTTTTCATATATTTCCAACAATATTTCCATATCTCTTAACTCATACATCATACCTTATTTCCTAAACATTTAACATTGCATAAATCCTTATCACTTATACTCAAAACCTAGTTCTAATAAAATTCTAACAAACTTATTCTCTTAACTTTAATTTCTCTCCAAAGCCAATATTTCATCCCCAAAAATATCCATATAGACAATTTCTATTTCTTCTATTTATAATCAAACATTTAAAACTAATTCATTCCCCCCCTCCCTTGGAATCAGTGTCTCCAGAAATTTCCGGTAGCTCCTTAGAACATTCCAGATTCAGACCATCTTTATCCGTCCTGAGAAATCTTAAAAATTACCCTCCTTCACCCCACTCCTACTCTGACCCAATCCAACCCTTGCTCTACCCTCTTCCTCACCTGTTGCTTTCCCAATTCTTTAACTGTACTCCCATTCTTTCCATTTTTACTTCCCCAATTAACTCCTCTTCCCTTTTTTATACTCATCACATTTTGTCCCCAACATGCATCCTGCCCCCCCCCCGGGACAGGCAGCATTCCATGCTGGTTCTTCTTTAAGAGACTTTTGGATCAAGCACGGATCCTGCTCCCACCCTCCCACCGGTGGAACAATGATCCCTTTCTCCTTCTTCCTTGGATTTTTCAAAGTTCAAGTCTAATAATTCGAGGTTCAAGTCTGTTGATTCTGTTATCTTCTCCTTTAGGGTTGGTGTTTTTCCATTAGAATTGCACATCTCATCTTTAAGTTCTAAAGTTTTTTCCAAAATTAATTCCCAAAATAATTTTTCAGTATCTTCAAAGTCTTCAAAATCCAGTGCCTTCTCCTCCATCATGCTGGTCTTCTCAGATTCCATGGGCATAACAGAGCAGGAAATGGTGCAATTTCTCCTTTCCAAGCCTTAAAACACACAGTCACGTCCAAACTGGTTCCAACTTCCATTAATTTTAATCTTCTTCATATTTTAAAATCTTAAGTCAAACACTGAGCAGCCTTTAAATAATTTTTTAACCTTAGTTATAGCCTCTTTTCAATGTTAATAGCTCTCAGCCTCCAGCAGACAAACAAATTCCTTTCTATTGTGACGTCATAATGGTGGCTAGCTGATCCTTCCTTTGACCCAACTCCAACTTCCAGGGGGGCTTCCCCTTGTCAAAAAACAGTCTTTTGCATAGATCTATTTACAGTTCAACTTTCCCTTTTACCCTGCCTTAGGGAAAGCTTTTAGAGTCAATTTTTAGGCAATTTGAAGCTTCCTGTCATTTTGCGGCTTTAGACAAGTTAACTGCGTCATGAAGCACTCAGTGGGAGAGATCGACTTCCTTTTTAAATCTCCTCCCATGGCCAATTTTCAAAGTTCAAATTTTTAAATCTTTCTTTTACTCACGGTGTCCAATTCATTCAAATCTTCTTTTTGAAGGAAAAATCTGCCACTTGCAAACTGTCGGCTTGGAGCTTCGCTCCGTGGTGGTAGCGGTGTGCTCAAAATGGCTCCCACAACTTCCACTCTGCTTCGGGGCACTGCTGAGCTCTCACGACCCCAGAACGCTCGATCTGGGGGTCCTCAAGGAGAAATGTAAAGTACTACACTTGGGCAAAAATGAAAAATGAAAGGCACAAATGCAGGATGGGTGACACCTGGCTTGAGAGCAGTACATGTGAAAAGGATCTAGGAGTCTTGGTAGACCACAAATTTGACATGAGTCAACAGTGTGATGCAGCAGCTAAAAAAGCCAATGCAATTCTGGGCTGCATCAATAGGAGTATAGCATCTAGATCAAGGGAAGTAATAGTACCACTGTATTCTGCTCTGGTCAGACCTCACCTGGAGTACTGTGTCCAGTTCTGGGCACCACAGTTCAAGAAGGATACTGACAAGCTGGAACGTGTCCAGAGGAGGGCAACCAAAATGGTCAAAGGCCTGGAAACAATGCCTTATGAGGAACGGCTTAGGGAGCTGGATATGTTTAGCCTGGAGAAGAGAAGGTTAAGGGGTGATATGACAGCCATGTTCAAATATATAAAAGGATGTCATGTAGAGGAGGGAGAAATGTTGTTTTCTCCTGCTCCAGAGAAGTGGACATGGAGCAATGGATTCAAACTACAAGAAAGAAGATTCCACCTAAACATTAGGAAGAACTTCCTGACAGTAAGAGCTGTTCGGCAGTGGAATTTGCTACCAAGGAGTGTGGGGGAGTCTCCTTCTTTGGGGGTCTTTAAGCAGAGGCTTGACAGCCATATGTCAAGAATGCTTTGATGGTGTTTCCTGCTTGGCAGGGGGTTGGACTGGATGGCCCTCGTGGTCTCTTCCAACTCTATGATTCTATGAGATTGAACTTGGGGGAAACCTTGCATCTCTGCACAACAAGGATGATTGGCTGCATGCATGTATAGGACTAGACAGACATGCATCAATTCAACTTGTGTTGTCCTTTATGGTCATAAAGTCCCCAGTGCCTTATATTTTCTAAGGATCACAGCGCTCAGAGACATTGACAACTATCACAATGAATTTGAGAATCTGCCATTTGCAGAATCTTGTGAAGTTAAGCACAGCCACCATGTTGCCCACAAGGAAACAGTGAAACTGAGAGGTTTATGACAGCCCTGTATTTAAGCACTCACCTGGTACTCATAGGAGACAATGAATGGTATACAGATGAGTGAGCAGAATGAAGTGGGGAGGAAGATAGGGGACAAAGTGTGCCCAGCATACGAATGGAGGAGGCTATTGAAAGAGGGCTGGAACTCTCTGTCCCTCCTCTACTAGCCCCAGATGACTAGTAAACAGTTCTGCAGGCTGGTAACTTTAGTTCACTGATTTACAAGACTGGCTTATGCCAACATTCAAGAATGCAAGCTATATGAATGTATTGGTGCCACCTGATAAAGGGAAACCAGTCTTCAGGCTTGTAAACAGCCACATACCTGGTCTCCCGTGGCAAGCACGAATCTTCTCCAGGAAACCAAGCAGGAAAGCTTGACGACAAAACATGGTACTTTTCTCTAAAATTACATGTGGGCAGACAGGCGTTTGTGGGCTTCTTTCAAGTTTGCCAATCTCCTGCCTCTTGATAGCACTTATTCACACACTTCTGACATTTGCTGGATGAGTGAGGGCAGACTGTCTGCCACTCTGTCTGGCAACAGCTCCTGACCACTTTGGCATTCTCTCTCCCACTCTTGGACACTGTGTGATTGAGAAATTGTCTTCCTGCTGTTTCCCAGGCCCCCTTTTGCCAAGGAGCACCTCCCTAATGAAGCCTTTGGGGCTCGAGCTGCTCTGCCTGATACGCTGCTGAGTTTCTTCCATTATCCTCCCTCTAGCATCACTGCTTGCCTGGCACAAGCCCCTCTGGTGCTTGGAAAAGAGAGAATTAGCCCTGAGAACACAGCAAGCGAAGCAAGCATTAACTTTTCATCGTTTCTCAGTAGTAGGGCAGGTTGAGGAGGGAGGATGTTTGCTGTGTGTGCCTAGCTTAGCTGTCACAAGGCACCAGGGCAGGAAGAGCAAACTCGCTCTCGGCTCCCCAAACTAAGCTAGAAGCTTTTCAAATGGCAAGAACAAAATAACTACCGGTAAACATGTTCTGCTCCTCATTTGGGGTGGCGGACGGACAAAACAACACCTCATCTGAGAGCAAAATCTATTGCAAATCAATGGCACTTGCTTCCAAGTAAGTACGGTATGTTTAGAGCTGGGTCACTAGCTACAGACTCGTATAACTGTAAGGGTCAGAAAGCATGTCTGCACCATCCATCCGCAACGAGACAATGCAGTGCTATAAACATGCCCGGAATCCCTCGCAAATTAGCCCCTGGAAGATGACACAATAAATTAATCCCTTCAATTCTGGTACGGGATGAGCAGGCTTGTTTTTCTTTACATAAGAAAAAGCTTGCCTGGCAGGTTATACTTGCAGACTTTCCCTCTTCTACACAACTATAAAAGGAAGAGACGCCTCTTTTTCTACCGCCCTAATCAGAAATGGCAGTCTCCAGATGGAACCAACATATTACATGAGAACTGTAAAACTTTCCTTTTTGGGCTGACACTCAACAGCCATAGCTAAGCGGGTGGGAGGCAATTTTCATCTTCAAGGGATACCTTTATTTTTTTAAAAATAAATCACTGGTGTCCTCTGCCTGAGCCCTTGAGAAGAAGGCTAAAAATAAAAACAAATTGAGAAGCCAGGGCCAAGTTCCCTGTCCGCACTGAGTCCCAGGACTCAGACTGTCACAAATTGAAGCAGGAAAATCCCCTACCAGCTCCAAATAGGTTGCTCAAGTATACTAAGATCACAATCACCACTTCTTCATTCACTGAGGTATTTGCAGGGTTTTCAAAGGTGTATCAAGTAACCACATTACCCTTGTGGGCAGCATGATCTAGAATCAATCTAAACTGAAAACAACAGGCTGAAGACAAGTATGAATGATTCAGAGTTGAGAAAAACTACATGTTTTGTTTTACAAATGGGTTAGTGTGCATACAGCCTACCTACTCTCATCTATCTTTGTAGGCTTCTGGAACCTGAAAGTGCCAATTCATTCCTAAGAAATGTATCGACCCTTTTCACACCTATCACCTTTATGTGAATTTTTTTTAAATAAATGCTCTTCAATCATACTTTTGATGCTCTCAATGGTAACATCTTCTGGTCTTGTTTTATTCCCTCCTTTGTTCTAATACACATCCCCCCTTCTCCAATTCCTAATAAATTAAGCACCCTTCTTCTCTATAACATTGTTTTGTTTCCTCCATTAGGGCACTTTATACTCTCTCAGCAGCATCTTAATGTTGGAGCTTTTTGGCAGAGTCGCAAGCAGCCCTGGGCAGTTAATTACCTGAATAATGTAACATAACTTCTGTGAAGAAGGCACTCTCAAGCAGGCAACTGGAAACTGGCACGTAGCTAGTACAACTTGGTGTTTCCCAAACAGTTGTTTGGGGCTGTACCGCTCTCTAACATATCCAAAAGTTGTGCATCTATTTTCTCAATCAGCTCTCACACCAATGGCACCCTTTGCCCAGTCAATCAAGGCTCAGGGTGGGACTGTGATTTCTGGTCAACAATGACCCTTCTAGGATTCCCTCAGGCCTTTCAGTTATAGAAAGGATCATATCAAGGAATCTAGGGGTGCATTTACTCCTTCCTTTGGAATGATACTGCCACCCATATATTGTAAGGAGGTAGGAGATCAATGCTGCACAGAGCTTCCCCAATGCAATGGACACCGAGTAATGGGTACCTCCACCACGATGGGTTAGCTCAGAGCTTTCCAAACTTTTCATGTTGGTGACACACTTTTTAGACATGCATCATTTTGTGACACAGTAATTCAGTTTTACTAGCAAACCAGAGGTTAAACTAACCCCTTTCCAGCCCCGGGAGGAGTGCAGATTGTGTTCGTGTGACACACCTACACACTGCAGCCAACACACTAACGTGTCACGCAACACACAGTTTGGAAAGCTCTGGGTTAACTTTTCAATTAAGCTAGTGTGCCTTGGCAGATATTTAGCTACATTTCTAAGGCATCTTTAGTTTGGTTTGTGAATGAAATGTTCCCAATGTACTTACTGGTACTAGATACGTAGATGTTGTTGTTTAGTCGTTTAGTCGTGTCTGACTCTTCGTGACCCCATGGACCAGAGCATGCCAGGCACTCCTGTCTTCCACTGCCTCCCGCAGTTTGGTCAGACTCATGTTGGTAGTTTCGAGAACACTGCCCAACCATCTCGTCCTCTGTCGTCCCCTTCTCCTTGTGCCCTCAATCTTTCCCAACATCAGGGTCTTTTCCAGGGAGTCTTCTCTTCTCATGAGGTGCCCAAAGTATTGGAGCCTCAGCTTCAGGATCTGTGCTTCCAGTGAGCACTCAGGGCTGATTTCCTTCAGAATGGATAGGTTTGATCTTCTTGCAGTCCATGGGACTCTCAAGAGTCTCCTCCAGCACCATAATACAAAGCATCAATTCTTTGGCGATCAGCCTTCTTTATGGTCCAGCTCTCACTTCCATACATCACTACTAGGAAAACCATAGCTTTAACTATGCGGACCGTTGTTGGCAAGGTGATGTCTCTGCTTTTTAAGATGCTGTCTAGGTTTGTCATTGCTTTTCTCCCAAGAAGCAGATGTCTTTGAATTTCATGACTGCTGTCACCATCTGCAATGATCATGGAACCCAAGAAAGTAAAATCTCTCACTGCCTCTATTTCTTCCCCTTCTATTTGCCAGGAGGTGATGGGACCAGTGGCCATGATCTTAAGTTTTTTTGATGTTGAGCTTCAGACCATATTTTGCGCTCTCCTCATTCACCCTCATTAAAAGGTTCTTTATTTCCTCCTCACTTTCTGCCATCAAGCATATCTGAGGCTGTTGATATTTCTTCCGGCAATCTTAATTCCGGCTTGGGATTCATTCAGTCCAGCCTTTCGCATGATGAATTCTGCATATAAGTTAAATAAACAGCCTTGTCGAACTCCTTTCCCAATTTTGAACCAGTCAGATGTTCCATATCCAGTTTTAACTGTAGCTTCTTGTCCCACATAGAGATTTCTCAGGAGACAGATGAGGTGATCAGGCACTCCCATTTCTTTAAGAGCTTGCCATAGTTTGCTGTGGTCAACACAGTCAAATGCTTTTGCGTAGTCAATGAAGCAGAAGTAGATGTTTTTCTGGAACTCTCTAGCTTTCTCCATAATCCAGCGCATGTTTGCAATTTGGTCTCTGGTTCCTCTGCCCCTTCAAAATCCAGCTTGCACTTCTGGGAGTTCTCGGTCCACATACTGCCTAAGCCTGCCTTGTAGAATTTTAAGCATAACCTTGCTAGTGTGTGAAATGAGCGCAATTGTGCGGTAGTTGGAGCATTCTTTGGCACTGCCCTTCTTTGGGATTGGGACGTAAACTGATCTTCTCCAATCCTCTGGCCATTGCTGAGTTTACCAAACTTGCTGGCATATTGAGTGTAGCACCTTAACAGCGTCATCTTTTAAAATTTTAAATAGTTCAGCTGGAATATCATCACTTCCACTGGCCTTGTTATTAGCAGTGCTTTTTAAGGCCCATTTGACTTCACTCTCCAGGATGTCTGGCTCAAGGTCAGCAACCACACTACCTGGGGTGTACGAGACCTCCATATCTTTCCGGTATAATTCCTCTGTGTTTTCTTGCCACCTCTACGTAGATACATAGATACAGAGAAGCAAAACCATGGCATTAGAAACACCAGGATTTGATCATCTCCACTGCACAATCAATATACCTCCTGGAGTGAACTATGGCTTTATATGACAGATGCTGCTGTTGAAAATGGTAACCGTAATGTGTACTTGCAGTATTTCATCATCTGGGTGACCATTTCTGCCAGGGATGAGGAACCTGTAACCATCACAGTGAATCCAGATGCACTGGATTCCAACTTCCTTCATGTCCATCCAGCAAGGTTAGTGATAATTGCAGTCCAGCAACATCTGGATGTTTTCCCCATCTATGCTTTAAGACTGTGCAAAAGTCCTCCACAAAGATTTTACTAAAGCCACCAACTCTTGGATTCATGTACTATATACATACCACATCAGGCTGATTAACATTCTATGGCCTTTGTGTTTGTTAGGAGGAGAGTTGTTGTTTTATTATGTATTTTGTGTTCTCATTTTGCATTTTTATGTTGTGAAACACAACATAAAAATTTACAACATGCAAATTTAATAAATAAAACAGTAATTATCTACCTTGATAGCTTTCACCCTTTCTACTTGAAGGGAAGATTATGCATATGGGCATCCAATGATGAATCCTTGAACTTTGCAAAGGCTTCCGGGGGCAATGCTAGGCTCCATACTTTGTTCACTCACAGGAAGCAGATGCAACTGCCTTACAAAGAGCCAGACTATAGCTCCATGTAGCCCATGCTCTTGACTGGAAACAGCTCACAGATGTGTCCTTGCCCTGGAATTGCTGGGACCAGGGTCAGGCATCTTGAGCCTTGCCATCACTCAACATATAGTGGGAGCATGTCCTAAAACATACCCAATACATTCCTGCAGCGGCATATTAGCAAAGGATTATTGCAGTGGTCAGCAAGCCGCCTTTTAAGTAGCCGCCTCATATATTGCTGATCTACACAGTAAGCATGACCAACAGATAGGGGATAGGAATGTTGTATTCCAGAAACATCTGGAGAGCCATAAGTTCCTTATCCTTGACACTCAAGAACTCCTGAAAAGGTTTTAAGGGTTGATCAATCCATTAATCCACCTGATAGTGTGCTTGTGAGCGCTTCTCTTCTACAGCCCATGAAGGTGCAAAACTTGGCTCAGACGCTTAATACCAAACACACAAAGCTGCCTTGCACAGGCTCAGACCATTTTCCATCTAGGTCAGCATTGTCTAGCCTAGTAGGCGCTCACTGGGATTTTAGATAGGCATGTTTCTCAGTCCCACCTGGAGAAGTCAGGCATTGAACCCAGCATCTTCTGCACACAAATCACATGTGTGTTCTACCACTGAGCTGTCTCCCATGTACACTGCTACGTCAGTGACTAGGACTCCAGGGAAATGGCCAATAGGATTTTCATCCCCGGTATACAAGCACCTCCTTGTAGTAAAGCCTGCATATGTGGATAAGTAGAGAATCCTCAGCTACGAATGACACAAACAAGGGGGCAAAAAGAAAAAGGATGAGGGTATAAAAGCAAAGAGACAGCTTTAGCACAGACTACTTATGAGCTCAATTCATAGCCAGCCCAGCAGCAGTGTTTATAGTTTGTCTGCCAAGTCTATGCTCTGGGGATATAACTCATTTTCACTCATTTTTAAAGGCCATTTGAGATGAATGTTTGCAAGCATATGAAGCGCAGCAAGAGTTCAGAGGTTTCACAATCAACAAACAGGATACGGTCTCCTTGCATTTTAAATATCTTCAGGCTGGTTCATGTTTCCGTTCTTGCGTGGGAGACGCTTCCAAGTGGTTAAAGGTCTTCTGTTGCAGAAGCAATGTTTGTATGCGAGAATCATGTGGGGTGCATAGGTGCCGTGGCTGTTTTCCATGCCAAGCCCATGCTGTCCTGTCCTGGGAGCCTCCTGACCTCTTGGTTCCTGTACAGGTATCATTGGTGTTTCATGGGACCTGGCCATGCAGAATAAGCTCCCATTGCAACTCACAAGGATTTGTCCTGTAATCAACAATGCCTCACTAAAATAGTTAAGCCTTCTGCATCCTTTTCTAATAGCTTTGGGGCAGAGAAAGTATTTCAGCATCATAATAAAAGAAGCTGGAGAATCAGCTGCGGGAGAGGAAACTGAAGTCCCCTCATTTTTCAACAGTGAAGTTAATAACTAAACTATATATCACTTTGCTTCTAGCAACAATCTTGCATGGCAATGTGTATAAATGTGTTCATCTGAATTTTCACTGCTGGACAAATGCAGTCCAGAACAGGCTTTCTACAAATTAGCTTTTACAAACTTAATTCGTTCCGGAGGTCCGTTCTTAACCCGAAACTGCTCTTAACATGAGGCGCGCTTTCACTAACGGGGCCTCCCGCTGCCGGCGTGCAACTTCCGCTCGCATCCCAGGGCAAAGTTTGCAACCAGGAGCATCTACTTCCGGTTAGCGGAGCTCGTTACCCAAAGCGTTCGTAAGGAGGACGGTACGTAACCCGAGGTTCCACTGTATTCAAGTTTCACATATGTGGCTTTATATGTCTTATATACAAAGTATATGAATACTGAAAATGGATTTGCACAGAACCTTTGCATCCAACATTTTTTTATTCTGCACATACAGAGAATTACACCATATACAAGCAACACATTATAAAAGGGAAAAGGGGGGGGGGAGAGAACCTAAGTCAACATAACCTTCTTCCAATAAGGAATAATAATAAAAAACAAATTAATAAGAATATATTCACTTCCTCATTTAGCTTCTGTTCTAGTTACATTGTATTGCTATTCTGTAAGAATCTATTATATCCTTTTCTCTCACATATGTTATTTTATTTCTTAAATACTATCTATCCCTCCCCTCCCCTGCTTAGATTTCTTAGGGATTCTAGGTAAATCCAGTTGCTTCTGCCACATACATATTAGAAAGCTTCTGACATGATTAAAACATGAAATGGATGCATTAGCAAAAGGTTTCTTAGCCTAGTGGAAGACCCCAGCAGAGTGCTTGTTTCAGCAGCACATTTACTAAAATTGGAACAATACAGGGAACACCCCACCTGAACCATGTTGTGACACGCTAGGCAGGAAAAGGAGATTTAAGGTGATGAAATAAATATTCATTTTTAGAACAGCAGAGGCATGGGCACAATATTCATCTCATCCCCCCTTTTTATATAAATTTCACTTTGCAGGTAAGGAAAAAATTTGATTTATTAAAATGTTTATTTCATCGCATATTTTCATTTAAAGTAAAATACCCAAGCTGGCTGACAACATAATTTTAAAAAGAAAGAGAGAGATTAGAAGAAACTAAAAATGCTTTTTGCACCTACACTAGAATCGGAACATAGATCTGTGGATTAAGCCTAATAATAATAATAATAATAATAATAATAATAATAATAATAAATTAATATACACAATGGCATGTAGTACTGTATATATACAAGGTGGTTTGTCTTCTTTCCTTTAACATTTTACAACTGCTTAGACCAGCTAATACCTCCACAATAGCTGCACAGTTTTTTTAAAAAAATATGTTTTAAAATGCTCCCAGGAAGCAATTGTACATCATAATGTCCAGTTGCTTTCTGGCGAATTGTAAAGAGAAAAACGTGCTTTCCACTATCTTTCTACAGGCAGGCACCTTCTCTCCCTTGCCCCTCTTACAATGTCATTGTTAGGCTCCCAAAGGGATTGAATCTTGATAGATTAATAAACAAGATGCACTAACTTTATTAATATACATAACTAATACCTTGGGGTTGTTACTTGTAACCCCATCAATCCTTGCATGCATATAGTTCAGGAAATTAAAACCTCTAGTATTCCAAGAAACTGGAATGTGTGTAAATAAAACATCTTTCCGCTTGATATATGATACAGAGAGTTGGGATCGACTGTTTCGCCTGTAGACGAATGTTAGCATTTCTCAGCTGCAGTGATAACACAAATGTATTGTAAGTCACACAACTTCTGCCCCCTCTGAAATCTCTGACAGGTTTCACAAGATGTCACATATTCTGTAGGCTGCCAAAAAACCAGGCTGCATTGCAGCAGGGGATCTGGATGTGCTACCAAAGGCATGCAAGATGACGGAAACAATGTGGCATGGCATTAGGAGTGCTAGGTGCCAGTGAATTGCCATGGCATGCATCTACTCAATGGAACTGGATTAAATTCCACTCTAAGGCCAAATAATTCTTCAGAGCCTACAATCTTCTAGGTGAAAGGCAAAGATAATGCCATTATTCATGTCTATAGTATGTTCTTCATACTATTGTGCTCTTCATACTTATTGTGATTTGTTGTTTGTTGCGTATTGACACAATGAAATAAGCCAGTGTGCCAACCTTGCACTTTGAGGGTGAAGCTCCCATTAGACCCTGTGTGCTCTGTTACCTGAGAGCTCATTGATGGGAGTGGTTCAGCTGAAGCCTAGTTATGAAAAACGACATGCTAAACTAGGAATAGGGAACCTGTGGACACTAAAGATGTTGTTGGGACTCCAAATCCCATCAGTCCCAGTCAGTGTGGCCAATGTTCATGGATGACTGGAGCTATAGCCCAGCAACATCGAAGGGACCACAGGTTTCCCATCCCTGAACCAAACCGTCTGCCATTAAAAAGTACAACTTGGAGAGTAACTGAGTAAAGAGACAGCGAGGTTAAGCAAGGTGTTGGAGCAGGTATCCCCAAACTTCTGCCCTCCAGATGTTTTGGCCTACAACTCCCATGATCCCTAGCTAACAGGACCAGTGGTCAGGGAAAATGGGAATTGTAGTCCAAAACATCTGGAGGGCTGAAGTTTGGGGGTGCCTGTGTTGGAGGAACATACAGGGGAGGGCTGTAGCTCACTGGCAGAGCATCTGCCTTAAATGAAGATCCCAGGGTCAATTCCTGACATCTCCAGGTAGGGCTGGAAGATACCTGTGGCTGAAAGCATGGAGAGCTGCTGCCAGTCAATGCAGACAATACTGAGGCAGATGGGTAAATTGGTCTGACTCTGCAGAAGGGAGCTTCCTGGAAGCAAACTGCTCATAAGGAACCACAAGGTTAAGTAGGGCACATGACCATTAGAAGTTTCAGTTTCAACATAAGCAAAAGATCCCAAATTTGAAAGGGGTTATTCTGCCCCACCATTCTGAGACTTCATCTAGAATACTGCATTCACTTCAAGGTGCCAACATTAAAGAGGATGCTAACAAGCTGGAGAGATTTAGTGGGAATGGTATGGGGTAGATAAAATGTCTCAAAAGGTAGCTCAGATGAAGAAAATGTAAGGGACTGGGTGTGTTTTGCTCATGGGAAATGATTTTAAAAGTAGTATAGCAGGTTTTCACTACATCTGCAGAACACAGATGAAGAAGTGTAAACAAGTCACGGGGAAGTAGCTGAAGAATAACCTAGCAAAATGTCTACAAATCACTACTCACTACAAGAAGAGGCATTGCAAGGGCTTCCTCCCACCAGGTTGCCCAAACACCTTCCACCATTATCTTCCTCATATTCTCAACCTTCTGACTGTACCTCTCCCCAGTGGTGGAGCTTCATGCTCTGGCACCAGGGGTGGGGCGCGGAGAGCAGGTGGGGGCGGGGTAGACGCGCATCCCAGGAGTGTGGCACGCTGCCCACAGGGGCGTGACATGCATCCTGGGGGTGTGGTGCACGTCCTGGGGGCATGGCATGCTGTCTGCGGGGGGGGGGGTGGCACCCAGCACAGGTGGGGGGCAACTGCAATGGTACCCCACTGGGGTCACGCTGCTCGGGGCAGTGCGCTCCTCCCGCACTCCTCTTCCTCGCCAGTGCCTCTCCCACACACACCAGTAAAAGAGCTCAGGAAAAGAAGGTGGACAGAAACTCAAAGATGTGCAGACTTTTATAACTGAGTGCACTGCAGTGCAGGCAACATGCAGCCACTAGCCTCCTATGCGCCACTGCAGCTTGTGCATTCTTATTAAAATCCAGGCAATCTCAACCTTCAATTTCACAAATGCAACCTTCTGGACTGCATGCCTGCACAGGTATATTTTGAGTATGTGGTGGAAAACACTCTGATGGCACTTGTAATGCTGAGCAAATATCCCACTCTTGGCAGGAATGCAGGAGATGAAATGTGGGCAACGCTGATGTAACATGACACTGAAAAGATGCTTGCTAGCTACTGTGTGGGAGAGCCATTTAAAACAGAAGAGTTTGGCTCAGCCAGGAAATGATTGAGTAGGTTAAGGGTCAGGCATGCCTTGGGTTAGGTACAAAGCAGAAAAGAATACTGTCTGGGGTTCTCTGCTTCCCATCACTGCTTTACATGCACTGTCTTGAATCTATGCAGGAGAGAATGTGATGCTATCACTACTAAGCATCTCTTCTTGTGGCTTTTAGCAACAGTGGGGAAGGACTGATCTCTGCGCAAATTTGTATAGTCATTAGATGACAGATGATCTACCAATGTTACTTATTTTCTTAAAAGACTAGAGAGCATTAAAAGGGGGAGAACTAATGTGTCTTTATTACTTGCCACAGGACACTGAGGAGACAATAATGTCCGTGAATTATAGATAAGAGGTGATAAATAATAAATATCACTAAAGCATAAATATAGAGAGAATGGTCTTTATTTGATGAAATTTTCTTTTAACCAAAGCTACTGCCAAGATATTTGTCAGACAATATTTTGTACTCTTGGAAAATCCAATTGGGTAGTGAGTAGCTTGTCTCTCTATTTTTGTTTCTCTCTCTCTCTCTCTCTCTCTCTCTCTCTCTCTCTCTCACACACACACACACACACACACACACACACATGCCTACTGAATAGACAAATCCCAAGAGGAATTGTATGTATGTATCAGAGGAAGTTATTGCAAGGAACCCAAAGCTTTGCTTCCCAATGGTGATATGTTAGGGTTTTGCCAAATTTTGCAGACACTTTGCCGATTTCCGCCCGGACACTACTTGTGGCTGCAGTATTCCATATGCATTCGGGAAATTCCGGATGTAAGGCAACCCTATGATATGTTTGGGAGAGACAAGCCACAAGTGCCGATTTGAATACCGTGATTAATGACCAGTGTTATATCCAAATGCCGTCAATGATTCAACATGCATGTTTACTTGGAAGTATATGCTACTGTGTTTGGGGGGGTGGGGGGTTATTTCCTAGTAGACTTATTTAGGATTGCAGCCTGGAAATAGCCATTTTAATCCAACTAGAAAAGTTGCTTTCTATCGCTTGATCATTGATTGAGAGGTAAACCAGTTTGTTGGCACAGCCAATGAAATAGCAATATGTATCAAGGCTCATGGCCTTGATTCTGCAAAATGGCTTTGCAAGTTGCCTCCCATGGCCCTGGTAGGATGAGAAGCATGGGAAACAATCCTTTCAAAAACAATCACACACACATTTTCCAAGCCTAGTAATTGTCCTTATGTTTTCCACATCCAAGCTCCCAGCTGCTCTCCTTTTTTGCCAAGCTCATATGAGCTTGTCCACAAATGCCATTTATACAAATTGCTCTGCCTGTAATTCTCCAGTCTACTTGCAGTTGAAGTTAACTGCTGATTTCATCCGGGGGACAAAGCAGTAGTAAAAGAACAAAGCAGATTGTGGTCGGCACCAACACCAGTCTTTCTTCCCTCAGTGAGTTACAACATCATGGAGCTTACAGATATTGAAGGCCATGAGGAAGCAACGGTTTGTAGGGAAATGGGACGTTTTCCAGATTTGCCACGGCGACCTAACTATTAGCAAATAAATTCTACAAACCCACACATACAAAAGCTGTGTGTAAGCAGTCTATAAACCACCAAGGCCTCAGTTCAGCCATTCGTTTTGTTGGCGGGGCCATCGTGAAAAGGGAGTAAGAGATGTTGGACCAAAGCCACAAGTTGCCTGTTGACTAGGCTTCTTGTCACATATGTTTTCCCTTCCACAGGCCTCTTTTTACCTCTGAGTTGGAAACTTGTGGGATGCTTCTGTCACATCTATCCAATTTGACCCAATGGCCTCCAACTGCTCAGCCTCTTCAGATTAGCACTTTTTGCCTGCTCGTGTGTGTAAAAGTCTGTGTTGCAAGCAGTCTACCCACAGGAGCAATTTAATGTCTCATGGAACTCTTGCTGGAAACTAATCTGCAGACCTGTAGCTAAAATAATTACCATATGATTTTCATGAAGAAGAATGTGATGCCAACCCACAGCAATTATTTTGAACTTCTGCCACAACATTCCACAACTATTCTCTTAAGCAAGACTGCCGGGGGTGGAGAAGGTGGAACTGAATCAGTCCTTGAATGGAAATTATATTGAGGCATCTGTTTGGAAAACATGGTCGATGTTTTCCTGGGTGGAAAGACAGCTTGGTCTGCTCTTGTTTCTTTAATAGCAACCTCAAATGCAGGAATTAACAGAAGAATCTTCTCATATGATGGCATTGGCGTATCATCAAATGGCTGGCTCAGAAGGTGACAATTCTACTGGTGACTATTTGGGAGTTTCTTTGCTTTCTTTAAGCAAAAGCATTGGTCTTCCAAGAGGAGCATTACCATCTAACAAACATAAGGTAAAAAGAATGAAAAAGTGGGTTCCCAAATGCACGTTTCGGCTAAAGGTGGAGCCAAAGCCTAAGAAAATGCAGGTAGCGGTGCTGCTAGCATTGCATTGTCACCTAGTGACTGCAATGTAGACAAAGAGCAAGGTGAAAACTCACCGACATTGCCTGTTAAATGAATATGTACCCCAAGAGAAGAAAGACAACTATATTGATTGTTTTTGGAGAAGTTCTTCAAGGCCCTCAGCCTAGATGAACCTGCAAAATCAATATATGTGGTTGCCTTCCTGTACTGGAAATCTTATTCACAACTGGAGCCTTTCCTGAAGGATTAACAGTTTTGGGGTATAAGCCTTGTGATACAGTCAAAGTCTCCTCTGTGGAAGTTGTTTGGAATACCATCTGTCAACATAGCTGCCAAGTTATCCCTTTTTTAAAGGGATTTTCCCTTATGCTGAATAGGCTTCCTCACGAGAAAAGGGAAAACTTGGCAGCTATGTCTGTCAATTTTCTAACTTTTACAGTAGCAATTAAATGTATTCTGTAAGATGAATAAGGCATCAGGGATGGAGGCTTTAAGAAAACTTTGTTTTCAAATGGCAGGAATTCACATATGAGAGTTGAGAATTAGATTAGACTAATTCACAGGAAACAAAACAGGTGCTGGCAAGTTACTGAATCCTGAGTTGCTGCATCCATCTTTATAAAAAAAAGAGACTTCAAAGTCCTCAATATTATGCTATGTGAAGTAATTTAAGTAAAGACAATTTAAATCACCAAGAAAAGAAAGCACCTTGAATTAAGTAATTGATTTAAATGTTATTAATGCCTTAAACAAAACCGCTTACTAATTGCTCGACATAATCCTGCTTAATTTTCAAAAGAAATTCAAGGCAGGTAACAAATTCAAACATCACTCAGTATTAAAATACAACTCAGGACCCATTCCTAGCCCAGAACTAAACTACAACAAAAAATTCGAAGGCAGGCATCAAAACTAAAATATCAAAAACAAATCAGTCCTCCTCCTGAGCATGTTATCCCTCCAATCTATCATCTCTTGATAAATTTCCTGTTGCTTCAGTTGTTCATCTTCAGCAAATGCATTGACATCATGCATATTGCTTCTTCCAGATCTCTCTTGTGATAAGGTAGACTCAAGTCCATGAAAGCTTATGTCATAATAAATGTGTTACAGTAGTTGTTTTTGCTGAAACAGACTCAAGAGGGCCCCTTTCTAGAAATTGTTATAACAATTTAGCTTCACCATAAGTACTGCTTTTACATAGTGTTTGAATGTAATTGTAAGCAACAGGGTGGATAAATATGTGGCCACACAGTGTGATGTATTCTGCCTAGGAAATGGGTGAGGGGAACATTGACTAAATAAGATTCAATTCACTGCCAGTTTTACAGTTCAGTGACCCTGTGATCACACTGCTTCTGACAACCAATTCCTATTCAGCAAGATAATCATGCCGTATGAAGAGGACTTGCATTATCCCTCTCTTGAACTATGGGAAATCTCTGGAGTCTTGAAAAGGAGGAATCAGCGGTACAGTGTCACTTTCCTTCCCTTAACTCATAAATAGCTAGGGAAGATGTGTCCCTTTTTGGCGAAAGCTATCAGAGCATCCAGCCAACCTACATCCACAAAATCAGGCATCCCCAAACTTCAGCCCTCCAGATGTTTTGGACTACAATTCCCATCTTCCCTGACCACTGGTCCTGCTAGCTAGGGATCATGGGAGTTGTAGGCCAAAATATCTGGAGGGCTGCAGTTTGGGGATGCCTGCACAAGATACTTTCATAAACCATGGGTTTAATTATATAATTGCTGCTGCTTCATTGAGCAATAGCTGCTCATAGAACCTAGAAATGCAGGTTGTCCCATTGCATCAAAGCAGGCAAAGGTGTGACACATGACTCTATGGGCCATCACAGATTGCAACATCAAGGCAGATAAGTCCATCTCAAGTCAGGTAATTTCTAACAAAGATTAAACCTGGAGGGCTGAAATAGCTAGACAGCTGATCCTATTTGCTTTAAATATTTATTTTCATTTATAAAACATTACTTCTCTGATTAAAGAACAAATAAAGCAATGTAGAATTTAAAAAATCCATACATTCTAACAATAGCTCTCTTAAAGACAGGTACAGTGGTACCTCGACTTACGAACGACTCAACAACCAAATTTTTCGACTTATGAATGGGGCTAATGGCCGCTCGCTTACTAATGTCTCGATATCCAAAAGGAAACGCGGCGGTTTTGGATAGGGATTTTTCGACTTATGAATTTTTAGATAGGGTTGCTTCAACTTACGAATTTTTCCGTTTCCAATGCATCCCTATGGGAAATTGCATTTCCAATGGCATTTTTCGACTTACGAATTTTTCGACCTACGAAGGTGCCTTCGGAACAGATTAAATTCATAAGTCGAGGCACCACTGTAACACATAACTCTAGCAAATCCAATTCTAAAAAGCTCAGTCTACACCAGTTAAGGCACAATCAAATCAGGACAGTCCCTTGGGAGGCCATTTATACTTTAACTAGATTCCAAACCCCAAACATTCCACATAAAATGGTGTGGAAAGGTGTTGCTTTACACTGCTTAAAGGATTGTCTAAAAAACTGTATCTGAGAAACCAATCCAATGGAGTAAGTGTGGATGAGCGCTTACCGTAATTACAGCAAATATTCTTTCACCTCTATTCTAAGGAAGTCAACACTTATGTGATCTATTGAACTGAAGCACAGGGAGAACAAGATGGTTTGATACTCACAGCATGCCATACTAGCAGGCTCATGGCCAGTTAATTCATTACACAGTTCCTAGAATGCAGATGTGGATCACACACAATACATTTTTGCATGATTGAGAAACTTCAGACCAACTCAACATTCCCTCAGGAATCTGAAATCAACCGTAAGTGAAGACCAAAAAAGTGCCTAGATCTCACCACTTGAACAATGAAGCTAACAACAATACAGTACAGCATAAAAACTCCAAAAAGAAACACATGTTCATTTGATTGGAAAACATGGTGAAAAACATCCAGAGCATTTGCTATTATGTAATGCACCACTGTATACAAGTAAAAATGGTGGAGAAACTTACCCTTGAAATGCCAACTATTTGCTCATCCGGAAGCAAACTGATGCGCACAAAGCATGATTCAAAGTTGACATCTTCCTTCTCCATTAGATCTTTTCCCTGTAGCAGTGTAACATGCAAGGTGTTGGAGTTCACATTGTATTCCATATTGACTTCCACTTGTCCCACTGTGAACTCATGGCCAAAGTTATTTCCAATTGAGGAGATGGAACAGAGAGAATCGGTGGAGATGGACTTTTTCAGTGGCCCGTAGGGAGCCAACTCAAGGTCTTTGTTCATCAGCTCCAAAGTGCCCAACTCATTAATGTTTTCAAAGGTGTCATCCATTTTCAGGCTGGGCTTGCGAACAGGAGAGGTCCTTTCTCCTGCCTTTCGGAAGTTGCTTGCAGCTCTCTACAGACAGTAAGCAGAACAGAAAGCTAGTCAGAGCTCAAGATTAACTTCAAACTAGGTATTTACTACTGTAAAACATCAACCTATTGCAAGCCTCAGAGTTTAATTTCCTCGCATGCCCTCGTAGTCCCACCATTGAATACAAATGCTGAACTCAAGTGGGAGCTCTTATTCAGATCTGATATTATGATGGCGCAAAGGGGGGAATGGATGATTGTGGTAACTGATGGATTTCTCAATGCTCTTTACCTTTTGCTTGATCTGAGAATATGTGGCCCCATATTTTTGTTCTAGATATCTGTAGTCGTAGTTTGGAAATGGAGATGGTGCAGGATAGCTGCCAGACCTCCATAGCTTCCACAGGTTTACTCCAGCTATTCCCAGCAGAACAAGTGCTCCAGTAATATAGATACCTATTTCCCATCCAGGTGGACTTCTTATGACTGGGAAAAGAGAAAGAGTTATCATGGCACATTGAAATCTTATAGAAACATTATAGGAATATTAAGTAAGTGGCCTTCTGTGTGGTATCTTCTGTGATGCTGGGATTAAGGTTCTAACCATTCTTAATTCATAACCACCACCAACCCCACACCAACAGTACACAACACTGTTTTCACACAAAACAGCACCACAATGGCTTGACAGAATGGAACACAACTTTCTTTTCTTTCTTTTTTATTAAGGATTTCATTGGTTTACAAAGGTAGTACAATGTCTCATATTTTTCCCATGTATCGTTTTTACACATTAATCTTGATTGTTGAGACATTAGGAAGAAAGGGGGGGGGAGGTAGGTGGGGTGGGGTGTCGATGTTTCTCTTTTTTCTTGGTATGTGTAGGGGTTCAGTGTCAGCATTGAATGTGCAGGTTCTCTGTTATTCGCTTGTGCTCCTTTGTTGGTGAGAGAGGTCGGGGGTTGGTGTAGGATGTGCTAGTTCATGTGTGTTTGGCTGTGGTGGTCTTCGGTTTCTTGTGTGAGTGGGGTGGGTGGGTGGGTGGGTGGGTGGGTGTTGCAGGATGCGCTGGGTGTATGGGCCTAGGCTTCTCCTCCGATTCAAGGTGTCCTGAGATAAATATTGGAAGACCATTATGTTATTTCCTTTGTATTGGAGGCTGGTTAAGTTCCTGAGATAGTTCCATATCTCTTCTTTCTTTCTATAGCGTGCGAAGCACACAATGATGTCTCTGGGACGGGCGTCGGCTTTTGGCTTAGCTCTTAGGGATCTGTGAGCCCTTTCCAGGTCGCCTTCCTCGAGTGTCAGACCTGGAATTGTGTTTTTCAACCAGCTTACGATTAGATCTGCTGAACTTTTTCCCTCAGCGTTTTCGGGGAAGTTGCGGAAGCGGATGTTGCAGCGTCTGCTTCGATCCTCGAGGTCCGCTTGTTTGATTCTCATTTCTTCGTTTTCTGTTTCCAGTTTCTTCAGTTCATCTTTCATGAGTGTATTCTCTTCCTGGTACTGTTCTATTATTCTCTCTTGCATTTGATTCTTGTTCTCTAGGTCCTTCACTTTGGAGAACAGCTCACTGATTAGTGTCTTCAGGGGGGTCACTGCGGTTTCTACTGCGGCTTGCAGTGCTGCTTTTAATCTCTTTTCCATTTCTGTCATTTCTTCCCTCATTTCGTTTAGCGTGCTGAGCAGTCGGTTTCTTGGTGGGATGGTGCGGTTTCGGTGTGATTTGCCATTTTCTTGGTTGATGTTGCCTCGGTCTCTTTGCTGGTTTTGGTTTGAGGCCTGATGTTTTCTTGGCTTCTTTTGGGGGGGGGTGTTGTGTTGTGGTCAGGGGTTGTGACGTTGGTGGTTTTTGGGGTGTTGTTGAGTTGGTCAGGCATTGTATTTGCAGCAGCAACGCCAGCGAGGTCGGTGCACCCCTTGGTCCCCGGTGCTCCGGTTCCCCACGAGGCTCCCCGGTGCAGCGACGCAGGAGCTGTGGGATCAGGGCCCTTCACTTCGGGGGTGCTCCTTCCCCCTCTTCCTTCTCCTTTCTTCTCTCTTCTCTGGGGCAGCTGGAGTGGCGGTGGCTGCAGCCGCGAGGCAGGCTCCCCTAGGGTCGTCGCGCGGTGGGAGGATTCGGGCCACGGAGCTCCGCTTGGTCGCCGGCTGGGTGCCCTTGGCTTCGGCCCGGCAGGCCTGCGGGGGCCCTCAGCAGCTCCCCACTTGATCCACTGGGCATCTCTGGCACCCACACAGTCGCCGTGGAGCCCGCGGCCTGGAAGGCGGTTTCGGGCCTCGAGGTCCAGGGGTTCCGCCGAGCCTCCGGCCGGGCGCTTTCAGCCTCGGTCCAGTGGGGTCGCCGGGGGGGCCTCCAGCGGCTCCCCGGTTGATCCACCGGGCTCGCTTGGCGCCCGCGCACCGGCGGTGGCAATTTCGCCAGTTCCGGTGAGCCAAAGGCTTGGCAGGCGGCACGGGCACGTTGATCGCTCTCAGGAGCTTCGCACCGCCGTGCCGCGCGCCATCTTGCCTCGCTGGAAGTCCCACACAGCTTTCTTTTCAAATCTAAACTATAGTCTCTCTGTACAGTGAACTATCTAAGAAAATATGTGATTGCTTAACATAACAGGATCTTTTGTTTACAGCCATTGAAATAACTTCTCAAATTTAGGAAAATTACAATGCTCTGTTTTTATCATCACTGTGTACCTTTCTGTTCATTAGAAAAATCTTTCATTAAATGATTTCACATTACAGTCGTACCTCGGTTTAAGTACGCCTCAGTTTGAGTATTTTCAGTTTAAGTACTCCGCGGACCTGCCTGGAACGGATTAATCCACTTTCCATTACTTTCAATGGGAAAGTTCGCTTCAGGTTAAGTACGCTTCAGGTTAAGTACTGTACGGACTTCCGGAACCAATTACACTCATACCTCGGGTTAAGTATGCTTCAGGTTGAGTACTCTGTGGACTCGTCTGGAACAAATTAATCCACTTTCCATTACTTTCAATGGGAAAGTTCCTCTTCAGGTTAAGTACGCTTCAGTTTAAGTACTCCGTGGACCGTCTGGAACGGATTAATCCACTTTTCATTACTTCCAACTTTCAATGGGGAAAGTACGCTTCAGGTTAAGTACAGACTTCCGGAACCAATTGTGTTTGTAAACTGAGGTACCACTGTATTCAGTTCTTGTTCAATATTTTTGCTGACTGATCTGTGAATACTACCCATTACTAGTTTATAAAGAAGCATTTTCTTTCTTTCAGCTTTTCAAAATTGATCTATTTTTCCTCTTGCCAGTGAGAATCATCTTTTCAATGTAGAAAGATGGCCACTGTTCAACCATGCTATGAATTTCATACTGGCACAGAAAATTGCTCCCACCTGATTATGATAAATGGGAACAGCTTTCAAGCAAACAAACATTCTACAGTTTGCAGAAATGGCAATAAGATACACACTTGAACCAACTTAATGCACAACTTCTTCACATACCAAGTATTGTTGTGTTTCTTCCCAACAGAGAAATTCATTTGAAAAACCTCTAGTAACCAGCTGAGACAATCATATATGGTTCTTTGCTTGGAAAAAGGTAAATCAATGGTCAGACGTTAATACTGAGCAACAACACATGTCTACATTCCCTAGCCTGGTGCCTTCCAAATTTCAACTACAACACCCATCATCCTTGACCGTGCTGATTGGGGCTGTTGTAGTCCAAAACATCTGAAGGACATTATACTGGGGGTAGGCCTCCCCAAGCAGCTACTTACCACAGACCTTAACTAGAGAATCTACTCTGTGTGCACCTGGTACTATTGAGCTTCTCATAAATCTCTCACCATCTCACCTAGCTTGGCTCTTAGAATAAGTTCTTATGTTAGAAAGCTACTGGATTGAAGGCAAGGACTTCATCAAATGATATATGTGAGATGCAGCCCTCAGTATTTGTCTGGATATCCTCCCTTCTCTGGGGCTGTAAGAGTTTTCTGGATGCTCTGTGCAGAAAATGTCTAAATGGAAGGCACATCACATTATTATTGTTTGAGCAGGGAGACTTTTACCAAGACTGACATCTCCAACCAAAACCCTAGCACAGTTTGTTCAGCATTCAAGATACTCACCACTGAGTTGGTGCTCAGCAACGTTATTTTCCATGGTGACTATCCCGAGTAAGGGCAGTTACCTAGAAGAACACACAAACAAAAACAGTGAGGAAATCAAGACAATGTTGTATGACACTCAAGACCAGATTTATTATATAACTAATTAATGAAGAGCTAATAAAACCCCTTTCTTCTGTTTCCACAGTGACTGGCATAACAATTGCGAAAGGATCCTGCTGTTTTTAGTCATTTTTTGCTCTTTAGTCTGCTCTCTTGCATTTATTTTAGTTTTACTGGATTGTATTGGGTGCTTTATTTACTTTTATTGTATGCAGTCTAGAAACTTTGGTGTACAGCATCTAATACATGTATGTAGTATTATGACTACTGATACTACTAATAGCAGAAATTACACACTTTGCTACACATATAAAATATCCCTTTGCATACTGTCATGGGAAACCCAATCCTCTTAGGCTGCTTTGGCTACAGAGGTGCAAAACCGCTGCAGCATCCTGTGTCCCTATGACGTGGAGCAGTGCCTTTCCATGCTCCTATAATATTACTGGGCCAATGTGCTTGTTGGCCCAATGCTCCAATGGCTCTAACACCAGCAGGCCTGCCCATATCACTGAAGAGGCCCCTTAGCCCTGTAGTCCCTGGAATTAGACCATGCTGGTGTAGGAGAGTTGATGGCTACTGCTAGGCCAGCGCCAGGCCAAAAGGGTTTCATTGCTTGAGGTCCAGGACCAAGAGTCCCAGATCCTAAACTCCAACCCCATTGCATAAAAAAGCAAAGGATCCAGTCATCATGGTTTGGAAAGTACATTTATATGGCAGCTTCCCCTCCGCTCTTTCTGTGTTTTCATATTTCTGCATTAAGCTTTGCATTTCATTCTGTTTCACCCAAGAATCTTCAGATCAAGCTAGTCACACTTCAGTCCCATTTAAATCAACAGAACTTTACACACTCATTGGCTAATTTTATGGGACAGAAATGTCACTAACTTAGTCTGGATCTAAACCACTGTGGTATGGCTGCCCCCTAATTTCCAAACAGAGGCACTGTGCCTTTAACCATTGTGTGATAGGCAGCTCAACAAATGCTACTTTTCCCAACATGAAAAGGATGAAACGTGGGATTAAAAAAAATTAAATCTGTCATGCAGTTGTTATATGCATATGGCAAGCAAAAAGCTGAGAACCCTGTTGGTGAATTTTCTTTTTGGTTAATCTGCATCTTGAAATAATAATAATAATAATAATAATAATAATAATAATAATAATAATAATAATAATAATATTTATTCCGCCCCCATTTGAGTGGGTTTCCCCAGCCACTCTGGGCAGACACCAAGCATTAAAAACCTCCTGATACAGGGCTGCCTTCAGAGGTCTTCTAAAATTTGTGTAATTCTCTATCTCCTTGACATCTAAAGGGAGGGCATTCCACAGGGAGGGCACCACTACTGAAAAGGCCTTCTGCCTGGTTCCCTGTAACTTCGCTTCTTGCAGTGAGGGAACCAGCAGAAGACCCTCAGAGGAGGAGCTCAGTGTCTTCCCCCCCCCAAAAATAATATTTATTAGTTTTCAAAATTTTAACACATAAATAATAACAAAAGAGCAAAATTAAAACATAATCAAAAAATAAAATAGAAAAAAGGAAAAAAAGAAAAACATATCAATTCATTACATTAACAATAACATTGTGGACTTCCTCGATTCCCCCCCCCCCCAAACTGGGTCCATTTATTAAATATAAATTGAGCAGTTTTCTTTTATCATCTTAAATCATTCTGGCACAATTTTTCCATCATTTCCCAACCAATTCTAATCTACTCAAAACAAGCAAAACAAAAAACAAAAAAAACCATCAAATACCCTCAACCTATAATTCATTAATTAATCCAAATCTAACTTTATTTTTCTTCCATCTCTTATTCTTCCTTTAGCCTCATATTTTATACCCCCAAAATTACCCATATATTCGATTGTTATTTCTTCTATCATACTTTTAACCACATTTGTCTAATTCTACCCCCCTTCCCATGGACTCCGGATCTCCCAGATGTATCAACCAGCTCCATAAAATGTTCCAGTTTCGGACCATCTTAATCAGTCAGAAAATAACCCATTGTTTTTCCTCACCCTATTCCCACTCTTTCACCACCTATCCACCACTCTCCTTTCTTTGTCCCCTGCTGACCCCCCAATTTTCTAACTGTAGCACAGTACCATCCAGCTATGTGTCCACTTCTCAGCCCTATCACAATTTTTCCCCCAGTTAAGCTCAGGCCCCAGCATGGATCCTGCCCTCCCTCTCTCACTGGGAGAACATTATTCCATGCTGGTTCTTCTTTGAGGACTCCTTGAATCAAACACAAATCTTGTTCTCCCTCTCCCACTGGGTGAACAGTATTCCATACACCTTCCTCCTCTTTTTTGCATTCAGTTATATTGTCCTGGACTGATAAGTCTTTATCCTCTTTTACCAAGTCATTCACAATGCCCCCGGATGGTGCTTGTTCCTCTTGCTTTGATTGTCTTATTTTACGAATCTCTATATTGCTCTGCCGCAGTTCATCTCTCACGTCCAAAATCAGTTCCAGGAGTTTTTGATAATCTACAGAGTCTATAGAGCCATCTGGTATTGTGTCTACTAACATCCTGTTTATCTCACTTTCCGTGAGAGCTGCAGAGATAGCAAATTCAGACGTGGCACAGTTCATATTTCCAAACCTCAAATGTCTGATCTGGTTCTCAAATCTCTTTTTAAAATTCTTGTTCATATTTTTTAAAATCTTGTGTCCATTTCTGAAAAGAACATTATCAAACTTCTTATATGCAGCCTAATATTTGCTTTCTTTTCAAGGTTAGCATTCTCAGCCTCAAAGAGGTAAACAGATTCCTTCCTTATGTGATGTCATAATGGCGGCTAGCTGATCCCTCCAGGGACCCGGCTCCAGTTCCAGGGGGGCTTCCCCGAGTCCAAATTGGAAATTTTACAGGGATTTTAAGTCATCAATCCTTCTCCCCTTTACCCTGCCTCAGGGGGAAGGTTTTAGAACTAATACTTGGAAGCTGTCAAAGTCCTGTCAAACTCTCTGGCTGCAGGCTCCCTGTTTCAATCTCCTCCCATGGCCAATTCTTTCAATTGAATTTTTTTTTAAAAAAATTATTTGTATTACTCACGGTGTCCAATGTATTTCGAATCTTTTTTTTTTAATCCACCGCTCTCCGCTGCCGGCTCGGAGCTTCGCTCTGTGAGGGTAGCGATTTACTCGAAAATGGCGCCTGCGACTGTAACTCCGCTCTGACTCGGAGCTCCCAAAGAGAGCTTACCGGTGAGCAGAGGAGTCACCTTTGGGCGCAGCCAAGCTCTCATGCCCCCAGAAAGCTCAATCTGGGGTTCTTCTGGGGGGCTGCATTGCTCTTGCGGCTCTCCCCCTCCCTCACAGGGCCAGGAACCTCGGAGCTCGAGGATTCCTCACCGATCAGCACTGGTGGTAGGCCAGAAGTCCAGAGCTCAGTGTCTTGGCTGGACGATGGGGGTGGAGAAATCCTCTGTTTAGGCCTGCTGCAATATATCACCATTGTGGCATAGTTGTTCCCAAGAGCTTCTCCTCCCCAAAGGCTTCCCTTTACACAGTTAGCCTCATGTTAACCAGCTCCATGCAGCTCAGGCTGATGGTAACCAATCGTGAAATATATTAGCATGGGTAGAATTTTATCTAAAATATGGGGATAACAATACAGTCTCTTTCTGCTGGGCTATTGTATGCAAAATTAGCAGCTAACAACCTAATAAGAAGAGGAAAAACCACTGTGTATGTTGTTTTAGTTTGTTTTTGATAAGGATACCAGGTTACTTTGGTGGATGAAGCAGGGACATAGTTTTGATCACCCACCCATATTTTATTTTGGGAGGGACTAGCTGCCACAAGCAGCCAATAACACCAAGGCAGCATCCATCTGGCTGAGTTCCCAATGGCATATGAATTAGGCCTTGGAGTTTGCATTGTAAACTCTTCCAATAACCAGCAGTGTCCCAATGGTCTGCAAGAGAAAACAAGTTTACAGTCTCAGCCAGTGTGCTCAGTGTACATTTATGCAAGAAGAGATTCTTCTCTGTCTTTTGGCACTGCATGAGTCACCAGTGCATGGTGTTTTGTGGAAATGCGTTATTAAAACCTGCTTCTCAAGTACATCACCCCAGATTAGAGGTCATTGATTGCTGGAACCTTGCAAAATTACTACACTACGACCTGCCAGTGGAGGAGGTCTGATTTATCTTTCATTCCTGAAGGCTCTTTCTTTGCTTGCTGGGGAAGAATAACTGCATTGTTCCATTCCGTGTACAGCTGATGAATGGCTCTGTAAGGGTTTGCTTGAGAATTTCCTGCTTACCCTCTATCCATCTGAGCAGTGAGTGATCCCATGTTTTTCATCGAGAACCTCCATCTAGATTTTTCATTGCAACTCCTAGTGGGTAAGCTGAATATTCAGATGTATGAGGAGCAGGTTGTCCTACAAAGTCTCCCCTAACTCAGCATCTCATGGTCTTTTGAAAAAGACCCCGCAATGCAGAGAAAGGTGGATTCATGTTTAGTTGTACTGAGAATCCCCAGATACAGACGAATACCTTAATTTTAAAGCCTTTGTCATGGAGTGGCTGGATGCACAGGATTGGTGGGAGGTGAAGTGACATCGAAGTTGCATCTCTGCTCTTTTATCTGTGATAACGCATTCACACATGCAAGGCAAGTGAGCCATCAATTGATAAACATACATCTGCACTGATTTGAAACCTTAAAAAAACCAAAAACCTACCCAGGAAGTGGAACATTCTTAATAAAGGCAAAACCTGAAGGTAAGATACATAATCCTAAAGAAACTACAGAAGAAGTCAAGTAGCAAAGATTTTGAGAGTCCAAGGCACTGGGTGATATCTTCCGCTGAAAGCCTTTGTTGCTCTCAGCAGCAGGGGAAACTACTCACCTGCCATTAGATTTACCATTCACAATTTTAGAGAGTGCTCTTGGTGAGCCTAACTGGCTGAAAAGCTCACTTTACAAGTATCTCAGCATCCTGTACAAATCTAACTGTACGGGAGTCCATAATATTTTTTTTTTATAAAGCATTTTATTGAATTTTCCAATTAAACACATTTAAAACAACAAAACAAACAAACATTCAAAAACAAATACAACACACACAACTATCTTTTTAACAATTCTTTCCAAATTTCTCCTCCTCAATGCTCTGCCGAGCTTGACTTCCCTCCCTCCCCTCATTTGGTTTTCTATTCAGTTCTTATCTCGCAGTTCCTTTATTTCATCCATTTAAAATCAATTCGTAGGATTTATTTCAGTCCTGCAAGTGTCTTTAAACTTCTACAATTCTTTTCCATATAGTCCATAAATTTACTCCAGTCTTTTTGGAACCTTGTTTCCCCCTGGTTCCGGATCCTGCTAGTCAGTCTCGCTAGTTCCGCATAGTCTATCATTTTTGTCTGCCACTCTTCAATCGTCGGTAAATCCTGAGTTTTCCATTTTGGGGCTAACAAAGTCCTAGCCGCGGTTGTCGCATACAAAAATATTATATAGTCCTCCTTTGCAATCTCTGTCCGGATCGGACAGGAGTCCATAATCTTCAGAGATGAGGGTTTTTCAAGGGAGGACAATACCTGGACCATTTATTGTATTTGCTACTCTGACTTATTCTGTATCTTCTTTAGGATGATGCTTTTTTATTTTTGAGTTGTTTGTAGATTCAGAAACAAACCTTCTAATCACTGGGCACTATATACATCCCCCCAACATATGGTGGATATTTAATTTTGGTGCATAAGAGTAACACGGGTGTGTGTGTGGAGGCATTCTTTGACATGTTCTGCGGGTAAGCTTAATTTAATACATTCGTTATATGTAACACAGTACTGTAGGTAGAATATGCATAGTGACAGCCTTCCAGACAAATCATGAGCAATCACTAGAACTGTCCTTGGTACTGCACAGTGTTCCAGCCTGAGCTTGAGCTGTCCAAAAATACTAAAGAAGGATAATGAAGAATTTGACTTTTTCAGATCCACTTACTTGATGAAATAATTAGGTACTGGCCTTTCCAAGAAGCCTTTAGTTTAGGCCAATCCATTATTCATCACCCCAAACTGAAACTAAGCCTGAAGCTCTATTATACTTTCCTGGGAGTAAGTACCATATAATAATTAGTTCCAAGTAAATATGCATATGATTGCACTGCATCTCTGGCTGGATGTAACAGCCATCTGCTTACATTCATCTTTGGTTAATCTGACCCATTCCTCTCCTCTCTCTATTGGCTTATTATCCATACTTTTCTCTTTTCTATATTGGAAGCTCTTTGAGACAGGGATCTGTCTTTTGCTAATTTTACTCAGCAAAATGCAACATTGGCGCTTCAACCACAATGGAAAGCAAAAGGCAAGAATCGAGTTTATAAATGCAATTATGCAAACTATTCCCCCAACCGCAAGATTGTGTACTTTGAGACTCCAATCCCAAATGGTCTGACAACTCTGCACTGCCACAGAATGGTTGCAAGATAAGCCTGAGACATGCTTCATCCAGCAAAATAAATAAAGGCAGTGAGTAAACACCAGCAAGAGAATGACCCAAACACGTCATTTGTAACCTGAGTAGGGTTGGTATCTGGGAGGGTTTTCAGCTACACTTCAATGCAAGACAACAGGCAATTTAAAAAAAAATGTTGTACTTAATTAGATTTATAGCCTGGCCAGGCTCAAAAGATAAGTGCTTTTGTTCTTTTTCATCCTAAAAAAAGCAAAAACAAAAAACCCCAGAGTAGCTCACAACCATAGTTCTGGAAAACAGATAGGAAACATTCCTAAAGAAATTTCCTCAAATGAGGCTGAGAAGGAATGCAGATTTCCCAAATCTAACACCCCCATCACTTGAGACATACAGAGGAGCAGGACAAGGTGGGAGTACCCAAGGACTGTAAAAAAAACCCTTTTTTCTGGTCACAACATTGACAGAAGACACAGGGCAGCCAAGCCATGCAGCTCTTGAAGTCCCTGTGTTGCTGGAATTTACTGTGTGTGTGTGTAGTGCAATGACCCTTAGGTGTCAGTGAAGTAATTCAGATCTATGCAACAATTGCAACATGCCCCAAATGCTTAGGAAAATTTTTCCCATTCCTCTGTGCTACTAGCCTGCTATGAGGACAAAAGCCTTCAAAAGTCTATTCCAGGGGTAGGCAACCTAAGGGCAATCCGGCCCGTGGACGGTCCAGGAATCAGCGTGTTTTTACATGAGTAGAATGTGTGCTTTTATTTAAAACGCATTTGTGGGGCATAAGAATTCGTTCATTTCCCCCCCCCAAAAAAAATATAGTCCAGCCCACCACATGGTCTGAGGGACGGTGGACCGGCCCATGACTGGAAAAGGTTGCTGACCCCTGTTCTATTCAGAGTACCGGGGATGAAAACAAAACTGAAAAATATTAGCATAATTTCACATTACAATGTGGAAGTACAGGGAAGGACCTGGAGGAAATTTCAACAGTCTATGCTTTCGTTTCCAATGAACAGCTGCTTGCATTTCCAAGTTTACCTTTACAGACCTATTCTTTGAAACAGATGCAAAGGGTGTCAGATTTTTCAAAAGGACTAAAGTTTGGAGAAGCACAGATTTTCAGTCAGTTGGGGAAAGGCTAGCATAGTTCCTTGAACATTTTAAAGGTCTGTGCTTGTCTACATCACTGCTGCATACCTCAAATCCACATTTTTAGTGGGCTATGTGGGCTAAGCTAACTTTTTCTGCATTCACTTGGGGGTAATCTCTGGGAGGGTGGGAATGCTGAGTGTGGGTGGGGCCAGAGCCAAAAACAGGCACAGCCGTCCCCTTCTCTCTCTTTCTGCTATCCCTCTCTACTTCTCTGGGGGAGGACAGATCCCTCTTGCCAGAGGTATGACATGATCACTTGCTTGGAGAGCTTTTAAAATTAGGCCAATGGCTGCACATAATTATGTTTGGGGCCATGAGCAGCCCATCCCACTCAACAGTTAAGAAGCAGAGCACAGGCGTTGCATGCTGAACTCTCTAGTTTCAACACCAAGCATTTCAAGTTAAAGGGATCTTCAAGATCTCAAGATTGTTCCCAGCCCTTTGTGTCAAGGTTTAGCATTGTATCCAACTAAATCTTACTCAGAGTAGACCCACTGAAATTAATGGGGCAACTAGCTTAGGTTCTACTCTAACTTAGGTCTACTCTGAGTAGGAGAGGTGCCACCCAGAACTGACAGTCCTGAGTTAGACTGGCCAATGTTCTAACTCATTGTAAGACAGATTCATATGCTTATGTATCATAACAGGTAGCTATTTTCCCCTAAAGAAGAAATGTTTCCCAGTTTGCTGTTTCAGTGGTTTCCTATCACTCCTGGCTCCCCTGCGGAGATCATGGAGTTGCCACAGAAGTACATAACCTGGAGCAAAAATTTTTAATACTTCCAATGTATGTCACCAGTAGTTTCACCAAGGCACCGGTGGAGTCACAGAAGGCTGATGAAAATCTAATGAAGACGAAGGTAATTGAAGGCAGATTCTCATTAGTTTTCTTTATGAGCTGCTACAGACGGGAGAGTGGTGACAGGCAGGGCGAAACGAAGCCAAGGAAATCACATTCCGTTTGCACAAAAGAAATAATATTGCAAAATGGGATGGCAAGAATAAACAATCATAGGAAGAACAAAGACTTCCTGGAACAAAGGAGCAGCCGAGGAAATGGGAAGGACAGCCTTGATCAAAACATACATTAATCAGCAGATTAATCAACTTCTCAACAGGAACAAATCAACAGAGGTAAATCTTAAATGGCGGGCTGAGATGGAAGACCAATGCTGGATCATATTCTTAAGGTGTTCTGACTTTGCTGTGTTGTTATAACAAGAAATGAAAAGAAAACTGAACAGCATTTCCTTCTAGCAATATGTGTTCACTTTGGTTAATTAAATTGTTAACTTACCTCAAGACATATTATTCAATCTCTCCCCCCCCCCCCAAAAAAAAATCCCTGTCCTGAGGTCTGAGTATGGAAGGAATCTTCCACATTTTAAATAGCAAAACGCCTAACACCAGGGCACCTTATGGACTAATATACCTCCTACTCCCAATACTGAAAGTTTTTTCTCCATGTCCTGCTACCAACTGAGGCTTGGTGACTGGGCATGTGTGATACTGTTAAACCCTCAGCTGAGCAGAGGTTTCAATCAGCTCTCTGCAAGAATTTGCTTTGCCAACATGTTCTCTGCAGGGAACGTGCTGGTGAAGCAACACCCAGCAGGATTAAGTGCTCTGCCTCTTACTGGATGTTGAAACCCAGCTGTAATATAGGTTTATCTCTTTAGAGTCATCCAGGAAAACATTTCACAGTGGCTATAAACTTGTTAGAGGGAGACACTTTACTCACTTATATTGGCCTGTAGCTTCATTGACTCTGCAACTGTTAACTCCTGATCTACAGTGAAAGAGGACTGGAAATTGTTGTTTTACTAATGGAAGATGCTGAGGGTTTCCTTTGCCCTCCAGCATGACAGTCTTCTTGTTCCACCTCTTTCCTTGTAGCAGTAGACATCTGACTTAATGACAGAGCTCCTCCTCAGCCTGTAGAAGCAAGTCCTTCCCTGGCTGCTGCCCCAGAGCTGGAACTACTGCAGAGTTTGTACAAGGCTTTGAGCAGAGAGAAGGGGAAATATGTGGGTAGAAGTACCTCAGCTTCTGACCAGCTCAAGTGAGGGCAGATGTGCTTCTCTGACATCCTCCCCTCTGCTCAGAGCCTCTTATGCACGTTCTAAATCAAGGGTTGAGACATCCAGCCCACTGGCCAATTGTGGCCTGAAAGGCAGGGGTGTAATATGACCCATGAGGCCATTTCCCTCAAAACATGCTCACCTAACCCATCAGCTGATGTCCGTAAAAAACAAAACAAAACTGCACAAGTACGTTGCAAGGAAAATGGATGTGGATCAAATCATGCCCATGTGCTTGGTGCCACCTGAAGTTAGCCACCCATGATTTGGAGGCAATTGAATATTTTATAGAACAGTGGTATTCTACTCAATGTGAGGAGCTAGACTAGATGACCCCTCAGGGGTTTCATATCAGTCATGGGGCAGGGAAATTTTTTCAGCCCAAGGGCCACTTTCCCTTCTGGGCAACCTTCTGAGGGCCACATGCCCGCGAGCCAGAGGCAAAGGTGAGAAGAGCAACAAATGTAATATTTACCTTTATACAGTGGGCTAGTTTCTGATGGATTTTTAAACCGTGTATCCGGACTCACAACTGCTAGCTGTGAGCACCAATAAACAGATGAAGTTCAGCTTCACAGATTTTGGAGTAATTCTTCTTTTATTTTTAATAATCTAAACATATATAACTATAATATACAGACTGTGTGAGTTTCAGTTATCTAACAGTAATAAGAACGCATCTTTACCTCAGAACACACACTCCAGAACTGACAGTTAGGAATAACAGTTACCAAGGAAGGCTCCTCCCCCTTCTCTCTCCACTGAGTCAGGAGATGGACAGAAAAGGAGGGATGAAAATACTAACAGTTTTTACACACAATCACACACCCTTCTCTCCTCCACTCAGAAGAGCAAGGAACATAGAGTTGAAAGGCATAATAAAGATTATCTTATCTTATCATCTTATGTTTACTCAAAATAAGCCCCACAGTGTTCAATGGAGTTTACATTATTTACAGTAATAAATAGATAAATAAACAAACGGGGAGTATTGTGTTTGTTATTATGATATGTATTTTTGTGTTTTTATATTGTAAACTGCCCTATGTTCCTTGGATGAAGGGTGGTATAGAAATTTAATAAATAAATAAAATACACCCAGGCAAGTTTGCACTGGATTGAAGCTCCTAAACAGGGACAAATGCATTTTACTAACCCAAATCAAATTCCATTTGTTGGGGTGCCTCGGGGTAGTAAAATGTCCCAAAGCAAAATCAATGTGTGCGGTGTAAGAAGGGCACTTAAATCTGCATTTCTAGATCATTTTTTTGTTTGAATAAACCCTTTAATACATTTTTACCCCATTTTCCCTTTACTGGGATAAAACAGCACCCCTAAATACAAAATGTAATTGCTCAACATCAAAAAAAAAAAACTAAGATCATAGCCACTGGTCCCATCACCTCCTGGCAAATAGAAGGGGAAGAAATAGAGGCAGTGAGAGATTTTACTTTTTTGGGTTCCATGAGCACTGCATATGGTGACAGCAGTCACAAAATTCAAAGGTGCCTGCTTCTTGGGAGAAAAACAATGACAAACCTAGACACCATCTTAAAAAGCAGAGACATCACCTTGCCAACAAAGGTCCATATAGTTAAAGCTATGGTTTTCCCAGTAGTGATGTATGGAAGTGAGAGCTGGACCATAAAGAAGGTTGATCGCCAAAGAATTGATGCTTTTGAATTATGGTGCTGGAGTAGACTCCTGAGACTCCCATGGACTGCAAGAAGATCAAACCTATCCATTCTGAAGGAAATCACCCCAGCCCTGAGTGCTCAACTGGAAGGACAGATCCTGAAGCTGAGGCTCCAATACTTTGGGCACCTCATGAGAAGAGAAGACTCCCTGGAAAAGACCCTGATGTTGGGAAAGATTGAGGGCACTAGGAGAAGGGGACGACAGAGGACGAGATGGTTGGACAGTGTTCTCGAAGCTACCAACATGAGTCTGACCAAACTGCGGGAGGCAGTGGAAGACAGGAGTGCATGGCATGCTCTGGTCCTTGGGGTCACGAAGAGGCAGACACGACTAAACGACTAAACAACAACAACAATTGCTTTCTTTAGGATATTTAATGCGCTGGGTTCATTTGTTTTCAGAAAGAAAAGTCAATACTGTTCCTTTTTCCAGACATTCGTTTTTATTTGATTTTTTTTTATAGCTCCAATTCTCTACATTAGATGGGCACTCCCACTGCAACTTTTGAGTTTATTTGTGAAGGGGGATTTATGTTCCAGGAGCATTTTGATTACAGAAAGACGAGTGTGAATGGTAAATTTCCAGCGGCTACTAGCATTTAACTACTGTGGGTGTGGCAATGTCATGGGATGTAGGTGGGGTAACAACATCTCTCACCATCCCTATTAGCCATATTGGCTAGGGATGATACGAGTGGAGTTCAACAACAAATGGAGCACCACAGTTTGCTGGTCAACAATATTGGACCTAAAGGACTATGTGTAACAAGGACTACTGTTGTGTGAATTCTGCACTGGGGTAGGATGTTGTCCAACATTTGTTTGAGAAGGTTGGTTTTCTATGGAAAGGTTGAGTGTGTCATTACCATCCTCGTCAAAGGTATGTTACACTGCAATAAATTTAAACTTCTGGCATCTTTCAGTGAAGCGGGAAAATTAGCATGACGCCACTTTGGTGACCGTACCTGATTCTGACCGTGTGTTGTATTATTTAACACGAGTGCATGCATTATTACAGTATAAAGCCAGTAATGGACAAAGTTTTTTACTTGGACCAGGGAGAACCTAGTTAAGACACTACAGTATTCAGCAATGCAGTTCTCTGGTGACCTTGGGCTAAGCAGTATTTCTCACTTTCACAGGGTTATTAGCAGAGTGAGAAGAGAAAACTTTGTGCCTGCTACTTGCCCTAATAACCTAGCAAGAAGTTTGGAATACCAGGTGGGGGGCGGGAATTAAATATTACACTGCTATGGATAAATTGCAAGCCACACTGAAACTTTCCAAAAATGAGGGCTCTAAAATAAATCCTATCCCAACAGAAAATTGTCACTAGGCTTATGGAAGGGAATCCCCTTTCTCTGTTTAAACACATTTTGTAGAATTTTTTTTTAAGTGACTGTGTCACATTCTACCTAACAGCTTTTCTGAAATTGTCATCACCGAAGGTTCTTCATTTACACGTGAGCAAAGCATTCCTCATACAAAGCAATCCATTATTCATGCCATATTACACCGCCTATCTTCTACGACACATGGCAGTTTTCTTAGGAAGGTAAGAAATAAAACTAAAGCACTCCAGATGTCCCTAGGTTGTGTGTGCGCATGCATGCACACACGCATAAGAGACAGATGTGTGAAATGACAGCTTTAATCAGAACATAGGGACAACAGTGGTGAAAGCATCTAAACCCTAACTCTCTTAATAAAGCAATCCTGTAGTTCCTTGCTTCAAAGGCCAAGTAGAGGCAAGATGGTTTGGTTACAGTCACCACAGCCTGTCAGTCATCCTCTCTTCAATCATCCCCATGTCAAAGGTATCTTTGGAGGCTTGCAAGTGAGCACCACATTTTTTGCTCTTGCCACCAACCATGTGAAGAAAGAAACGGATGTACATTAAGAGATGATCACTGGCAGGTCACCATGAACTAGATCACAAAGCTTTGCAAGCTCTCAACAGTGGTCCCAGCCAGGAGGTGAAAACTCCCAGGAACATCTACACACACACAAATAAATAAACTGCAATAACAGAAAGCTTTCCTGGGTTCAGAGTGCTTGAATAGACTGAAGCATCGGATGTGAAACACAAAGCCACCCACGTAGAAACTGAACTGGAGATTCACATTTGTAAGGAACACAACTAATTCAGGTCGCAATATTGAGATCTGGGTTTTGTGGGGGTCTCCCCTCCCGCCCCCGGCCATTCTTTTAATAGAGATGCGCGTGTTCCTTTTTAAACTAGGTCTCGTCTTACCCTTGATGTATTTCCCTCCCACGCCTAGACTCTTTCTAAGCAGCTCTGCTCCTCCTGGATACACTTTGGCAGCCCAGCCTCAGTTTTTCTGCCCATTGTTTCCACTGCCATCATTCCGATTTCCAAACCCTATCCCTTTCCATCCAGAAGCTCCCCGTAACCCTAGACTTAATGGCCGGCCGACAAGCATCTTCCTACGTAGGATAAACTGGAGTCCCCCGGACAGTTCTCCCTTCTTGAAACCCAGGACGGCTCTACGCCGCAGGAAGGCACGCTCAACCAAGCAGCCCCGGGGCTACGCACAAGCAACCGAGGCGCAAACTTTGCAAAGATGCCTGGTGACTTTCGTCCCTCTCGTTCTCCGGGATCGGACCACAGATCGAGGCCGCCACAATGCCAGTCTGCAGCACAGCCCAGCTGATCGCACAGAGCGAGCGAGGTTTGCTAGGGATCAAACTAAGGCGCTCCGTTAAGTGCAGAAAAACAGCATGCCACGTTGCATTGTACCCGCACAGAGACACAAAACAGAGGCTCCTGCCGAGAAAACTGCATGCTGCGTTTGCCATTCTCTCCCGACAAACCACAGTTCCCGGCCCGCCCGGTCTGACTTCCCAAACGCTGCCGAGCGCTTTGTGTGCAGCGGCGGCGGCGCCACTTACCTCGCCCGGAGTTTGGTGCAGCACTAATGACCTGCAAACTCTGCAGATCGGCTCCGGCTCCTCAGCAGCAGCGCATCACCGGCATGCTCTTGCTCCTTTCTCTCTTTCTGCCCCGGCGGCTGAGATGAGAGGCAAAGGAATCAATTCTTCTTGCTGAGCTCCTTTCATGGAGGAGCGGCGGCGGCGCCAGCAACCTGAGTCACCCCCGCCCTCCCCTCTCGTTCTCCAGCTGGGGGGAAAAAGAAGCCGGTGGCTTCTTTCCAAAAGAGATTGAGCTGAGGGTTGGCGGCTCACCCGCGAGGGATTTGGGCGGGAGCTGAGCGAACGGCGGCAGGATTCACCGAAGCCCGCTGCTCGCCTGACTGCGGGAGCGCCAAGCACCCCTGCAATGCCCGGAGAGGTCGCTCAGCGCGCGCACACACACCCCTCTCGCGCCCTCTCCTTCGGGAGGCAGATCCACGGGGTCAGAGGGGGAAGGGAAGAACTCAGGGACGAGCAACCCAAGGAAACGCCGACGCTGCCTGGCCCTCCCGCAGCAAAGAGTCCCACCCCAGCCCCGATAGAGGCGGCCCCCAGCAAGGGCACGCCGGGGATGTTCTGGCTGGCGCCGCGCCAGAGCACATGTGCCTCCTCCGAAGCTAGCTGCAGAGGCTGCGAAGTGGGCGACGGGGAGGGCCTTTCTTGCCCCTTCACCAACCGGGGAGTGCCGAGTTCCAAGGTCACTTCTGGAAGAGGGGCAGGTCTCGGGCGCCCGAAGTCCTGGGCTGGGCCTCACGCAGCAGAATGAGCAGGTTGGCCCCAAAATGCAGCAGCAGCAGCAGGCCCGCCTTACCACTTTCCTGCCTAAAAAGAGGCAGGAACTCGCAAAGCCTAGAAGGCCCTCTCCTAAGTCCCTTACCAAATTGCACCACTGAAGTAGGGCTATATTTCCTTTATGTCAAAAGAGGCGAGGTTGGCTGAGGAAACTATCTGCCAAAATTCCCCTCTTCCAAAGAAAGATAAAACATTCAATGTGTCTTGCCCGGAGACAGCCAAAGAGATGTGCCTGCCCACTCCATTCCCATTTTTCTCACACCTGTAATTGGAGACCCAGACCCAGACCACATTTTTTTCCCATACTGACTGTGTTGTATGGCCAAAACTGGACCAAACTTCAGACTTTCCAAACAATTTTGTAAGCCAGGAGGTCCCCAGTTCAAATGTTGGCAGACCCCTGGTCTCATTAAGTTCAAATACAAAACCTCTTATGCAATACCCTGTTTCTCATATTTTAAGACATACCCATAAAATAAGCCATAGCAGGATTTTTAAGCATTCAAGGAATATAAGCCATACCCCGAAAATAAGACATAGTGATAGGCGCAGCAGCAATGCCGGCCGCGGCAGGAGGAGGAGGAAAAAAATAAGACATCCCTTGAAAATAAGCCATAGTGTGTTTTTTTGAGGAAAAAATAAATATAAGACATGTCTTATAATATGAGAAACACGGTATTGGAATCAATGACACTAACCTTTCTTAAAAGATGGCTGAGGTGATGTACGTGAAGCACTACCAACCACACTATAAATGCAACAATAAGGCTGCCTCCTGATGGCAACTTCTCATATGGCTGAAAGCCTCCTCAAACGACCCACAGCTGCTCTGATTCTAGCACACAATTCCAGGAAAAGGAATCCCTTGTCTGAAGGTGAGAACAAGATTCTGGGCTTGGATATTGGGCTTTTAGGGAAAAGATTTGTTGCTTGCTCTTGCTACATTTTGCTAACAGACCAATTTGAGGTACTCTTGGCTGGTCAGTGTGGGGCCAGGATTGAAACCCAGCCTAAGCATTTACCCCAACATACCTCAAGAGACACCTTATCTGTAATGTATTTCCTACCTGCAAGCAAATGGTACTTCTGTACTGAGGCCCACATCTGACAACAGGCCTTGTCTGTGAGGAACATCCTACTTCCCAGTTCATATGTGCAGCAAATAATGGCTCCCTGTTGATTGCAGGGAAGGCTGTGGGTGACACTAGAACACTGCAAGTGTGGGGCAAGGGAGGCACTAAAGAGAAATATTTCTAAGCCCATCCCTGCATTTGAGGGATGCTCTACACAGGACAAACAGGAGAGATATGAAGGGCAAGCTTTCCTGCTTGTCCTTTCCTCTTCTGGGATTCACTTAATGCCAGTTTATGCAATTACCAGAATCATTTTACTGCATGACTGGCAGCCCCTGCAGGTGTCCTTTTTATTGTGCATTCATAATGATTTGTGCTCATGATGGAACTGGGGTGGTTATACACAATCCTATTTTCAATACTGTTTGCGATTGCAAAAGTAGTCGGGGTGGACATACTGCTTCATTTCCAGTTGTTGCATGTCCTGTAGCTTCCGCCTGAAATTCATACCACAGATTTCGTACCTTCTTTTGCTTTTGTTGTGCTGTAGTGCAAGAGTGCTGTTTCAGGTGGCAACAATGTGTAATACTGAGGGAAACATGGCAGAAAAGCCAATAAAGAGGAATGATGTGTGGATAGTCTTAGTGTAAATCCATCACTGACACACTATTATTGTGTCAATGGCATGTTATAGAATACAACTGGGGGAAGAACACCCAGTAGACAGTCTAAAGGGGTCCTATACTACTTCAGATTGCAGGGAGTGGTGAGGAGCTTGAATGTTCTCCCTTGTATGTAGAAGTTCCATGTATGTAGAAAAAAAGTAGCATAGTTCAACCTAGCCTTTGTCATGACATGCTGTTTTTCTGTGCATGGGTTTCCCCTCACATGGGCAAGCATTCAGTGTGGTAGTGGAGTCTGCTAGCATTCCTCTTCCCTTCTCATCTCTTATTCACAGAATACAGCTGCAGATTTTTTTATTTTTCCCTCCTACTGCAATCTGTTACAAGTTCATTGCAAAAGATAAACTACTCCAGCCCTCTTCAGGCATTATATTTACAAGTAAGTATAACACACAACTGGGGAGAGTGGAAATGAGTGTGCTCTCTCCATCCCCGTCATCCTTCATCTGTGGCAATAAGCCTGCTTTGCTTGTGTAAATACTCCACATGAAAATCAAGGTTTTACATTGCACAGAGAGCTTTTACATCAGCACAGGAAGCTCCCTGGTGCAGAATGTCACATTCCAACTCAAGAGCAACACGGAGCAGAGCTGGTTTGCTGTTCTCAACTCTTCCTAGTCACATATTCTACTTAGCCTAGTGCCTGAATAGGACGTTAATCTCTAGTGGGGGGAATAACTACACCTAGACACAGAAGTAGAGGAATGCCTAGCATAGGAGGGGAATATGACTTTAATGCAGAAGACTCTGTTCCTTAGGAGATGTGATGTACACTGCATTTAGAAAAACCAACCTCTTTCTCTCATCCTTCCATCTCTTTTGGCATGAGGCAGATTTATGCATTCATTCATTCATTTGTTTGTTTTTTTAAAAAAATACTACTTAATATTGAGTTTCTAAGTGGCATAAAATAGGGATACAGCATACTTAACCATAAGATAAGAAAAACACAATTAAAATGTCTACTGAAATAAAAAGTATTCAACCTGCAAGAGGTTCAACTAGTGCCTTCTCAACAAAGGCCAAGCCTAGGTAGAGTATGTGGAGTGGTTTCTGTGGCAACATAGCTGTCATTCCCCCAATAAGGATGACCCCATTGTTATGTCATGCATCTTAGTACTGTACTTCAGTTGTTGGCATATATTTATCTTAAGATTTCTGTGAGGGAGTGTGAGATTTCTGTGAAGCTTATAGTATAAGAGGACAGTGCCTTCTCTGAGGATCTTGCAAATCTAAAATTCAGCACTGGAGAAGAGGGAGGGAGGGTGCTTAGGTTTAGTTACAGGGTAGGTTACAGTTGGGCACAGGAACCAACCAAAGGCTTGATGGAAAAGGTGGGTTGTTAGGAGGTTTCACTCAGACGTTCTGTAATGGGTTTTTTTGCAGTCCAAGGGAGACCGGGTTTGAATGTCCAGCATTCTAACACATAAAGCCTCCTACTGAGCAGGCCATCAATGCCTGACTTAAGTAACTTTATCCACTTTGTCCCCACAAGCATATATGTTGTTATTTACTGTCTCTATCCTTTCTATTTGATAAAAGGAAATGTGAAGTTAGCTGTTATTGTTTTAAACTGTCACTGTCCAATTGCTTCTGAGCAAGGTAACTTTAGGGGAGGCACTTGGACTGGAAGAGGCCTCCCGAGTGTTGGCTACTGCATTCTCGTGGCTATAACAGTCCAGTTTTTGTTTACAGCTTAGCTATCCGGTGACTATAGTAACTCCACCATTGATCCTAGTCCATTGTGCCCTTCAAACTGAGTGTGGATAAATCATTTTTAGTCCTGACTTGAATTGTATCCAGGCACTTTTGACACCACTGGTCACAGTGATCAGCTGCCCCATTCTTCTACCTCCTTATTTTTCCAGGAATTTTAGTCCCACTCTTTTTATATGTATTTTTGGGACATTTCAAAGGGGTAGTAGTTATCTGGTAAAAATAAATTGATGGAAGGTGGTTCTTTTGGTCTTAATTGTTTCTTGGTTGTATGGCTTGGGGAATATTTTTTTTAAAGAACAATTTTTTATTTCCGTTTCATAAATTACAAAAAAAATATTTTTACATATCATCAAAATATTCATTCATTCTATACATCAAAAAAGGAAAAAAATACATTACTTAATACAAAAAAAATTAGAAAAACCCCACCCAACCCTCCACCCTGTGCTGACTTCCAGCCTATTTTCTATATTGGTGGTTTTTTCCCCCTGAATTCCTTTGTATACCCATTTATTTTATTTTTTCCATTATTTAATTTGCATGAGTTCTTCGTCTTTCTGCTAAGAGATCAGCTTTCTCCATAAAATTTGCTAAGTATTCCTTAAGCATTTTCCAATCTTTTTCAATTTTCTGTTCTGGTATCCCCTTAATTTCTCCTGATTTTCTCGCTAAATTTTGGTATCTGATCGATTTAATTTGCCAGTCCTCTATGCTTGATACTAAATTACTTTTGGCTTGGGGAAAATAAATCCCCCCTCGCAGCCCATGCTGAGACAAATTGGCAGGCTCTTGTCAGATGTGTGCAGCAATATCTATATCTCTCCCTAAAATAAGATAGAAAGAAAGAACACTAGTCAGAAGGAATGACAATCACTTGCTTTCGAGAACAGTGGCTGTATTGGTACCCCAAAAAGTGCTCTGTATGCTTACTTGAGAGTAAGCCCATCAAACTCCATACAGCACCTCTAGTTTTGCTCATCATCAACTCTGGCTCAGCCCACCACTGATGAAAGGGCCCCTCCAACAGATAACACCTGAGAGAATGTGACCTTCAACAGGAAAAAAAGAAAGATTGCTCACTCCTGTTTTACATAGGTAAAACTGAACTTCACCATGTACCTGACCCAAGGACTGATAGACCCTCTTCCCTTAGCCACAAGACCACCTGACTTGTCACACCCGCAGCCTTTGCATCCTCTCCTGCAGTGCCAGCTCAAGGGTTTGGAAGGCCCTTGGGCAAGAAGACAGGGCAACAGTGAAGCAGGAGCTTGTTATTACCATTGCTGTCAGTTACATCTCCCCGTTATAAATGTTGCTAGGGAGAACTGGATTGGGAAGCTGTACCTCCTCCTCACTGTCATCAACAACAACAAACCATAAACTATTGAGCTCAGTTTAGGAACAATGATATTCTGGCTGCCTCCAAGGTATGAGGAGGGTAAAAAAGAAAACGGGTTGGATCCAGACTGTTAGCTGAGCTGAGGTCCCATTGAAATAAATAGAACAAATTGGCCATGACATAATTTAGTTCACACTGAAATGAATAGGAATTAAATACAATGAACTTTGTCTGGATCAAGGCTTAATAAAAGGACTGTATTTTATAAAGATGTAAGAAAATTTGCCAAGGATCTTAGACTACTGTTGTGTACACTTACTTGGAAGGAAACCCCATTGTATAAAATTGGAATTACCTCTGACTAATCTTGAACAGGATTGGGCAGTTAATGCTTCCCACTTTCTCCTATTATCTTGCCTCTGTCTTTATAACACAGTCATCATCTTTCCTCACCATCTGGACGTCAATAAATTAGTGGTTTCAATTAGCTCCATTAAAAAAAAATCTAATATTGCTAACTTATTAAATTTAAGAACATAAAGCTGGTTGAATGGTCACAAGTGTTTAAATGAAAGGTTTGTTTGTCAAGCCGTTTCTTTAAATTAGATTTCCATGGCACTTGGCATTTGATTTTTGAGAAACTATAGCTGTCACTTAGCAAAAAGTTCTGAACATCTGACTGTATTCACCATGAAGGCATTTATTAGGTACTGTCCCACACATTCGAAATCTGTCTTCTTTTAAAAAGAAAATGCTCAGCTTGACTGAAAGCTTAACCCTGAGCACTGATTTTTCTGTCTATAAGCATTCTTTAAAGTAATGGCTCCCACAGGGTCTGACTCTAAAGGAAACTAACTTTCTTGCCTTGGGTTACCGAGTCTTGAAATAAAAATTGCTGGTAGTTGTGAGATGCCTGGGAGCAGAGTCCAGTTTGGGAAGATGCAGTGGGGCAGATGGTGATGCCAACTGACCAGGAGAAAAAGTGGCTTAGCTTGCTCCTGCCTTTTAACAGGAACTATCTGAAATATACCAGAATCAGCAGGTGAAGTTCTTCATGGTGTGGAACTGAACACAACCATCTGCTAATTGCTGCAGATCAAACTGCTTTTAAAGGGATAGCTGCAGGAGCAGCTTAATTCAGAAATTGTTAACTTTAGGCCTGCAGTAGAGGCAGGGTCATTCCAGCACAACATCAGGCCTATATTGGTCATAGAGGAATATGGTCCCCTGCCATGGGAAGTGTGTTCCTGAGCACCATGGAACAGCAACACTGCTGAAAGTTGCAAAGACTCTTCTCAGTCATACAACTCTTACAAGGAGAAAGTTCAAAAAGTCTCTCATAGTAAAAGTTCCGAAAGAGAGTACTGGAGTCAATGTCACCTTATTTTCATGTGCTTTCACTCCATATTTGTAAATGGCAACATGCCAAGACAAGCCCTGTAAAATGCCAAGTTTTTAGCCACCAGAATATATGAGTGCTGTTCATGGCGGGGGGCATTATCATCTTCATCATCTCACACTGTGATTAGGCAAAGTCCTTCCTGATCTCTAATAATATTGAGTCGTATGTGGAAGAGCCTTGTCTGAACCAATGAGGGAAGATAGGAAACTTAGCAGAAAGGAGCAGGTCATATTATTGGCTACGTAAGATGACTAGCTGCACAATCTTACATGTCTCTACTCAGAAGTAAGTGCCCTTGAGTTAAATGGGACTTATTCCCATGTAAATGTATATAGGATTTCTCCCTTAAAAGTTCTGAAGTTTTTTGTACAACAGCATCCAAGCAATCTCTTTCTTTGGGGTGTGCTGCTACCTGTGGTGATTCTGTTAATCTGTTTCAGGCTAGTGGGTCCTTACACAACCCCCTGCCAATTTGTGGGCATGAGATTCACTGACTCAGCACACCTGATGCCCCACCCCAAATATTTCACCTGGAAGCCATTCACCTAAACCCAGTAATCTGAAGGACTGCTGGACACCCAACACGGTGTGACTTTAGATGCCTCCATGCATTCACTATTGTGCAGGAGGGATTGAGGCACGTACTGGAAATTTAGGTTTGCTCAACTCAAACAAATCTAGGTGCCTTATCACCCCAGTACAACAAAGACTCCCCCCCCCCTTCAAAGGACTTTTTGTGGTTAGAAAAGTGATGGGGAAATGCACTGAAAAGTGTGGGGTGAGCGGATGATCAATGCTAAAGTGTGTTAACACCCCATAAACAAACCAGAACAAATGCTCGATGGGAGCACTGTGCAAATGTTGTGCAAGCAGATCAGGGTAATTGGTGAATGATCAGGTTGCCTAGAGGAGCTTTCCTACAGACGTACAATGAAATACGGCGACATGCAATCAAAACATTGTAATGGAAAATGTGACTAATGCAAGTTTTAATAGAAAATGGAAAGCCATTAAACAGAAATGTCTGTTTAGGTTTTTCAAAATAAAGATTATTGATTGATGTGGTCAGGAGGAAAGGATCGTTTTCTGCCCATTTCTTGCAGAAATGCTGCTTGGCTGTTATTTATCCCGAACTGTTCCACATCCCACAAAGGCCTGTGCAAGCCACAAAACATTAGGCAAAGTAGAGACAAAATCCCTACAGAGAGATTGCACCTTTGGCAGTTGAAACTGCAGGCTGAGCTGAGTGAAGCCAGAAATACAAGTATAATCTCACAATATGGTGTGTGTGTGTGTGAGAGAGAGAGAGAGAGAGAGAGAGAGAGAGAGAGACAGACAGACAGACAGACAGACAGACAGACAGACAGACAGACAGACATCTTGCTCTATTTGGCACCAACAGCACAACAACATTGAACAGCCAAGAGGCCTGAGCCTTGGGTCTTTTGTGCTGGGCTCTAGATGCCCTGCCTGTTTTTCTCCTCGTCTTAAAAAACTTCTTAAACTTTCTTTACAGGCTAAGTAGGCATGTTGCAAAGCACACTACTGTTGAGTCCCCAGCATAGCTGCCAAGTTATCCCTTTTTTAAAGGGATTTTCCATTATGCTGAATAGGCTTCCTCGCGAGAAAAGGGAAAACTTGGCAGCTATGGTCCCCAGGCATTTGCCATCTTAATTTGCCCAGAGACATTAATTAAAATAGGCAAATTGGTGGCATAGAGTCAACCTATGCTCTCAAGTACCTAGCAGTGCACCTGCTGTGCAGGGAGGGACCTCCTGCTCTCAGTTTTCCTGCAGGGCTGGAACATGTGTATAATAGTAGCAACAGAGGCAGTGAATTATCATCACTTATCTAAAAAGATTTAAAAGGATCTTTGTCAATGGGCAACAGTGTGATCTGCAGTGGGCAAGAGTCATGAGCTACAAGGTTTTCAAAGCTGCCTAACCATTCCAGGGTTTAAAGCAAAAATTCAGACTAGTGTGAATTTCAATGGGCGACTGGTTCTCATGTTTTCTTTCACGTGTTGTTTTGGAAAGTGCGTATTTGACAGGTCCACCTTTAAATACGAACTGGGTTGAATTCTTTGCTCACCAGTGACATGCTGTCCTGCATTCCTTGACTTCTCTCCTAGCCCTACCTGGAGATGCTGGGGGTGGAATCTGGGACCTTCCACATGTAAAGGCTCTGCCACTGAGCTACATCCCTTCCCTGATATGTAAGTACTCCATCTCCACCCCAGAGATACAAAGGTGAGATTAGAGGTGCAGTGCATATGCTTCACATATGGTCAGACCAAGCTCTGGATTCGGCTCCCATGTGCAGCAGGATCATGCTGCAGGGATGGTATATCTCTACCCAGGCACCATTCTGTGCCACCTTATTGGTCTCTGAGGACAGGGGAGTGATAAGCCAAGCACAGTGGGGTACAAGGTTGCCTGAAAAGCAAGGATGAACTGGATTCTTGACTAGCATTGGCTGCCATAGCTGATGCTAAATTTGGCTGGTAGGATCAGGCTCTCTGATGTCTCAAGTTATTTCATGCTTCTTGAATCCTTGTGCACTAGTGCCACCTTGTGGATGATAGATACATTTGCTTTTGTCAAAACTAATATTGTTCATCTATCATGATATTTCAAAATGCCCTCTTCCTTTCCTACTGCATATGGAGAACAAAAGTATTTTTTAAAAAAACAACCACCACCACCAAAAAACAGCATTGCTCTTCCAGCAACTATTTCTGTCCTTTTTTTGGCATTTGTGGACATAATAAAGCATCAGAATCACACAGGCTGGGATTTGCGATCTTTTTCAGCCCGACCAACACAAAGTTCCTCCCACTCTGCACCTACTAGTCAAATACACTTCCCCCCCAAGAGACTATGTGTTTCCTCAGCAGCTGTAGCACAGTGCAGGGTTGGCGGTTCAGTTGCTTAGCACAAGGGTAGGACGGCAAAGAGACCTTCAACTTACCTCAAAGCTAGGACTAATTCTGGTCAGTTTGCTAACAATTAACTAATTTGAAGGGCAGCTTCATCATGCTGCACTCCTGATCTTCCTGGACAATATAGATTATTTGGACTGGATTCTTATCAGTTTGATTTCTAGCCTGGACTTGGGACTGAGACCACCTTTGTATTTTAAGGACTGTCTCCTTCTACACAAACCTACTTAGCCACTCTGTTCAGGAACCAATGTCCTCTTCTTAAATTCAGTGGGTGGTAACAGAAGATTCTTCTTCATGGATCACTGCCTTGTTGTGCCAAAGGGGCTTGAATAACTCAGAGAAGCTATGAGCTATGCTGTGCAAGGCCACCCAAGATGGACAGGTCATAGTGGAGTTTTGACTAAACGTTATCTACCTGGAGCAGGAACTGGTAAGCCACTTCAGTATCCCTGCCAAGAAAACTCCATGGACAAAGACAACAGGCATATAAAAGTTATGACACTGGAAGATGAGCCCCTCAGGTCGGACATGCTACTGAGGAAAAGCAGAGGACAAGTACAAGTAGATTCAGAGCTGATGAAGTGGCTGGGCCAAAGCTGAAAGGTCGCTCAGTTGAGGATATGTCTGGAAGCGAAAGGAAAGTCCAATGCTGTAAAGAAAAATATTGCATAGGAACCTGGAATGTAAGATCAAATAAAACTAAAATAGAAGGGGAAGAAATGGAGGCAGTGAGAGATTTTACTTTCTTGGTTCCCATGATCACTGCAGATGGTGACAGCAGTCACGAAATTCAAAGACCTCTGCTTCTTGGGAGAAAAGAATGACAAACCTAGACAACATCTTAAAAAGCAGAGACATCACCTTGCCGACAAAGGTCCGTATAGTTAAAGCTATGGTTTTCCCAATAGTGATGTATGAAAGTGAGAGCTGGACCGATCATAAAGAAGGCTGATCGCCCAAGAATTGATGCTTTTGAATTATGGTGCTGGAGGAGACTCTTGAGAGTCCCATGGACTGTAAGAAGATCAAACCTATCCATTCTGAAGGAAATCATCCCTGAGTGCTCACTGGAAGGACAGAACGTGAAGCTGAGGCTCTAATACTTTGGCCACCTCATGAGAAGACTCCCTGGAAAAGACCCTGATGTTGGGAAAGATTGAGGGCACAAGGAGAAGGGGACAACAGAGGACGAGATGGTTGGACAGTGTTCTCGAAGCTACCAACATGAGCAGGGCCAGCTCTAGGCCCGCTCCCGGTGGCGTGGGGCGCCAAGGCGCCAGGCCACTGGGGCGCCGCTGCACCCGCTGAGAGGCGCGGCTGAGGCTGCCCCAGGCGCAGCTCCGCTGTTCAGCGGCTTCAGGCCGCTCTTCGGAGGTGCGCGGGCCTGGGGCCACCTCCGCCGTGCGCAGGGGCGGGCAGTGCCCCCTGGCCTAGGGCCAGCCCTACGGCAGGCTGGGTGGCGCAGTGCAGCTGCGCCCGTGGCAGCCCGCCCGCCACGCTGGAAAACGGGGCGGGGGGGGCGCCGGGCATGCTTAAGACAGCCCTGAACATGAGTCTGACCAAACTGCGGGAGGCAGTGGAAGACAGGAGTTCCTGGCGTGCTCTGGTCCATGGGGTCACGAAGAGTCTGACACGACTAAACAACAACAACAACAGATGGATCTTATCAACTCGAAGGAAGGCCAACACAGCTACCTTTTGACAAGCAGCTTAAAATGTGGCTATCAAAGAATACTTCAGAACAGAGTTGATTTTACTTGTTGACCCTGTAAAATTTAAAAACAGCCAATTACACACATGTAATTGGACTGTATGCATCATGGAAAGGCAGGCTATAAATGTTAAGATGAACAAGGCAAAACAGATAAAAAGGCACCTTTCAGATAAAATATAAACATTCAGATCTGAAATCTGGATTCAGAAGCCAGTTCTTAAAAACTGGTGACTGTTGAGCCTAGACTATGCCAAGTGTGCTTTAGCAAAATGGATTACTTGTTGACCTTTCAAACCAGAACATTTTAAAAACAGAATCTTAAACCTTGTCCCAAACTCCCCACAATACCTCAAGGACCACCTCTTTCCATATGAGCCAACCTGGACCCAGAGATCATCTTCTGAGGCCCTTCTTCATGTGCCTCCTCCTTGAGAGGTCCAGAGGGTAGCAACATGAGAACAGGCCTTCTCTGCGGTGCTCCCCGTCTGTGGAATGCTCTTCCCAGGGAAGTTCGCCTGGCACCTTCATTATACACCTTTAGGCGCTAGGCAAAAATGTTCCTTTTAAACTAGGCCTTTGGTTGATTTGATTGACATCCTATGCCCTTTTAAAATATGTTTCTTTTTGGGGGGAGGGGTGTCATTAGGTTGTTGTTTTTATTTTGATTATATATATATTGTGGTTTTATTTTTTGATTTTGTTCTGTGAACTGCTCTGAGGGCGGTATATAAATTCAATAAATAAAATACAACTCATAAGCTCAAAAAGGGTGTACAATATTTGTTTTCTCTTTGGGATAAATTACATTGCGGCTAGCAGAGCAGAGCAGATTTTAGCACATGCTGTTGCTTTTGCAACTGGCATTTTGTTCAAACAAAACATCAACTATGCTCATCTTCAGACTGTTAGTTACAAAGGGGGGGGGGAATCCCAAATCAGTTGGAAACAGAATTGCAGCTGTGTTTCTAGGTCATCCGGAAAACAAACTGTCAGTTGATGCAACTTGCTGTCCAACTGCTGCTTAGTGGACTGGAGGAAAATTAGTTGCACAGATTTCTCAGTCTCCAGTGTGGTAGTCTGAACTAATTTTGCCTCTAAATGCAACATGACCAAGCCTTGTATTCTTCAGTTAAAAAGGATTGGGGGCATGGGAGCAGGACATTTTGCAAAATTAACATTTATTTAAGTGGCTTACTGGTGACACATAGCGGTTGACAGACTGAACTATGAACCTGACAGTTCTGAGTTAGTATATGTGAGAGTCTAAAATACTCTTAACACCTTAGTATCTAGGGGAAAATATCCACCTCCTTCCATGTGAGCCTGTCCAAGCGCTCTGCTAAACAGCCAAAGCTGCTTAATCGTCCTCCTAATGCCTGGCATTTCATAGGTGGGTCCCATGACATGACTTTTCCAACTAGACTGTGGAAAGAGCTCCCCAAGTGGGTTTATTTCTCTCTCTTGCTCCTTGCTTTTTTGGGAGCAACTAAAACCTGGCTCTTATGAGAGCATTTGCTCAATTCATCTGCTTGTTCCCATTAAACTACTGCCTGTTTCCCCTCTGCCTGCCTCTGAAGATGATTCGGAAAGTTCAGCTGCTACAGAATTTGGTGGCCAGGTTGCTCACTGAGGCAAAATGGTTTTAGCACTGATCCTGACCCGACTACACTGGCTGCCAATTTAGTTTCCAGGCCCAAGTCAAAGTGCTGGTTTTGAGCAATAAAGTCTTAAAAGTCTTAGGGCTTCAATACCTCAAGGACTGCTTCTCCCCATATGAACCTACCTGGAACCTGGGATCATCATCTGAGGCACTTCTTCGTATGTCTCCTCAACGAGAGGTCCAGTGTATGGCAACATGAGAATGGGCCTTTTTGGTAGTGGCTCCCCATTTGTGGAATGCTTTCTCCAGCGAGCTTTGGCTGGCACCTTCATTATACTGTACACTTTAAATAAAATAGCAAAGTGTACACCACCTTGGAAATCATGTGGATTTTTAGATTTTTAGAAGATTCCTTTTAGCACACTGAATTTGTGGCTATATAGACTTCTGAATCACCTTATTATATAAACAGAAACCAGTTTCTAACATCCTGTGTGACTGTGAAACAGAACCCAGCACAAGCAGGGCATGTGGAATTCCCTAACTGTATACTGTACCTGAGGGACCCAGGTGGCGCTGTGGTTAAACCACTGAGCCTAGGGCAGGGGTCCCCAGACTTACCGAGCGGCGGGCCGGTGCCCGCCGCGCCGACCGCGCGGTGGGCCGGACTGCAGGGGAGTGCGCGCGCAGCGGGCCGGAGGGCGGGGGAGTGCGCGCCCGTGCGCATGCGCACACGCACACGGGCGGAAAAAAAATCGGCGAAAATCGCTTGTGCGCATGCGTATGGGCCTCCCCCGACCCGGAAGTGCACCAGAAATGACCTCTTCCGGGTCGGGAGAGGCCCGTACGCATGCGCACAAAGGATTTTCGGCGATTTTTTGCCGATTTTTCAGATCGCCGCTGCGCCGCGCGCCGTGAGAGCGGGCGGCGGCAGCGGGCGGCGGGGGTCGTCGCGGGCCGGATTGGAAGGCCGATTGGGCCGCATCCGGCCCGGGGGCCGTAGTTTGGGGACCCCTGGCCTAGGGCTTGCTGATCAGAAGGTCGGCGGTTCGAATCACTGTGATGGGGTGAGCTTGGTCCCAGCTCCTGCCAACCTAGCAGTTCGAAAGCATGTCAAAATGCAAGTAGATAAATAGGGACCGCTACAGCGAGAAGGTAAACGGCATTTCCATGTGCTGCTCTGATTTTGCCAGAAGCGGCTTTGTCATGCTGGCCACATGACCTGGAAGCTATACGCCGGCTCCCTCGGCCAATAATGCGAGATGAGCGCACAACCCCAGAGTCGGTCACGACTGGACCTAACGGTCAGGGGTCCCTTTACCTTTTTATACTGTACCTACTGAGGTTTTTAATTATGCTTTAGGTATATACAGAAGCTTGACTTTATTGAATTTTATATGTTGTAAACTGACTCGCAATATTTTTGGGAAAAGTGGATTATAATTTTTCAGATAAAAGGGTTGCTGTGAATGTAACTCTGTGAGGGGTAAACTACAGTGCCCAGAATTCTTCGAGGGAAATATGCTTTCAATATGCTTTAAATGTATAGTGTAGTATACATATATACTGTATATATGTATATACAGCCTTCAGTTCAAAACATCCTTACGGGAAACAATGATGTACTAAAAGCACAGGTCCAATAGATCAAAATGCCTGTGGCAACTGATGCCTTCTTGCATGATTTTGTTTTTGAGCCAGATCAGAGATATACAGGGGCTTTGGACAAAGATTAGTGTGGCGGGGGGAGAACCTATCTACTTTTGCTGCTTCCTTGACCCCCATTTTTTCTAAATGACTGGAACCTAGGTCTTCGTATTGAACCCACTAATAACTGTTCATTAGCTCACTGCAGCTCATAAATGTTTTCAAATTTGAGCCCGGTATTGGGCAAGAGATTCCTGGATTGCAGTAGCTGGACTAGAATAGATGACCCTCATCATCCCTTTCAACACTACAATTCTGACTTTAGAAAACAACACTTCCTTTGCAAAGATGTCAGGCTGGCACCCAGATGCACTGCACCATAAATGGAAGCTGTTTTCTCTCTGCATTGTTTTTAACAGCATAGGTTTCAGACAAGTGCTAAGTTCTTTTAAAGACTTTTCAGATAGACTCTGAAAAACAGCTCATGTACCTTTTCACACTAAGCATCACTTTCGTATTTCTGAGCTCAAATTAACCAGAAATAGTGCCAAGGCAGCAAGGGCTGTTATCAGCATCTTGCAATATGAGTGTTGGATTTATAATCACAAAGGAAATGTAGCATCTTGGAATTTGGTCTCCTGGAATTTTTCTGCTCTCATAAAGTTAGAAATATGTAGGCAGTGTCTGATAAAGGCTTCCAAATCAAAGGATGGGCCAGAACAGGTTCTATTTAAGGTGAGGCTTCTTTGGTTTATCTTTATCTGTAATTCCTATCAATTGTAGTCCCCACTACCATACTATTTTCCTCCTAGACCTGCCTCTCTCTCCTTCCGTAATTAATTTGACTCTAGTCCACACCAGAATATTTTATGTTTTGTACAAACACAGCTATCACATGTTAATCAGTCACACAGTCCAGAGTTTCCCATACCTAAAGCCTAGAGTAATAGAAACAATAGCTTTTATATTTATTTTCTCCTATGCATTACTGGACATGGCCTAAAATTAAAGTCAGTTCCAATAAGCAAATTAACACATAAGGTATGGTATACATTTAAAAAATGTAATAGGGAATTTAATCTATTTTACATTTCAAGCAAAACCCATTTTTAACAGAACCTGGCCACGTGCTCAGTACCTCTGCACTGATGCAAAAACAGCTACCTATAACGATTATAGCTATAGACAGATGGTACTCATACACCTTTGCTTACACAAGTGTCTAAATTAAAATACATGGTAGGTAATATTAGTAACAAGACAGCTGCAGTTCATTCTGTACTCCTTGACACCTATTTTACATTATGGCATTGCAACACAAGCTCCTGGCGAACCTTTAATTCTGGAAGACAGAATACTGGGAAAAAGCATCACTGCACTTCCACAGCCAAAGGTCAGATTTCAGAAACTCAGAAGGAGGGGTCAATAACCGGTTTTCTCAACCTCACAGATGATGAAACGGATATTCCAGCAAGGAGAGAACTGGCAGTGAGCCTCTTGTGTAATGTTAGCACTACAGCCATATCTCTCGGCTAACAATCTTGCAAGTGTGACAAATGTAGCCTTAAGAAAAATCTGAAAGCTCTTTTCGTGCTTAATGGAAAGTCTACATCAGGGGTCCCCAAATTTCGGGCCGGTGCCTGCAGCGCCGATGCCACGGTGGGCTGGAGGGCGGGGGAGCGTGTGCCCTATGCGTGCGCACACACTATTTCCGGTGCACTTCCGGGTTGCAGGAGCACTGGAAATAGCTTGTGCACATGCGCACGGGCCTCCTCCCACCTGGAAGTGCGCCGGAAATGACGCTTGCGCATGCAATGTGATTTGATCTGTAACCATTTTGTTTTACTTCCACAGGAAATCCAAGATATTCCTGAATAATTTGGTGCAATACAGATCCATGTTCCCTTAAAACCAACAGGACCTAGATGTGCCTATTTTAACTTTGGGCAAGTTAACAGAATGTTCCTGATTTAGTGTAGCCACGTTAATAACTCTTCAACAAGTTAGGCTTTTCATCACTCTTAGAAAATCACAGCTATGTAGTCAATGAGAACCCACTCCCTTCTAAAACAAAATTTGTAATTCAGGACACACCAGCAAACAACCTTTTTTATTACATTTGTTCAGTTATCCAGACTATAACTGTAAGACTCAATATTTCAATGAACATAAAGATCAGTACAAAAGTAATGTTTTAAGAGGTCAACTTCAATCTGGGAAACCATTTTCCCCCCCTCTTATACTTCAAATTTTACACAATTAGTTCCTCAAAAAACAAAAACTTAAAATTCCTTTAACGTTCTCCCCATTGCACTTGTTACCTCCAGAATACATGGAGGGCACAACAATACAAAATTACAAGGGGGCAGAGTTTACTAGTACAAAAACAGACATGGACTATATGCCTATGCAAGCCTTGAAAAACTAGGGCCACATTAGCACAGGTACACTGGTACTACCTCTAGTCAGTTCACGAAACAGGTACAAAATTAACCTGAACAACTTCAAAAACCTACTGCTTCCATGTGGGGAGAAGGTTGTTTTTATGTACCAGCTCAACTCAGCATCTGCTCTTTTAAGATGTCTGTTAATGCCTAGCTATAGCCATAGTATTTATTATTACTGAACAACAGATAAATCCTAATTATAAACATCACCCATTCAGTGACTTATCAGTGGTAAATCTTGCACAAATCAAGAAATAAGCTTCACATGATCTTCTTAATTCTGATCATCATGAAACAGAGTTCCTTCACTCATTTTATATGCTAAAAAAATTACTTCATTTGCTGAGTTTTCAAAGATTCATTTATATGGATTTTTTTTTAATTTTGCCCTGCTGAAAGTGTCAATTGTTTAAGAAGAGAGCATTAGTGTCACTCTAGAAACAAGGCAAAGGCAGACTTGTTTTCCCATTCAAGTATTGACATGAAATGAAGCCAAGGTCTGTGCATTGTGCTTTAACCCGCAGCATTTTTGAGATTTTATTGGGGGAGGGGAGGGGGGGGGAGAGAGAGAGAGAGAGAGAGAGAGAGAGAGAGAGAGAGAGAGAGAGAGAGAGAGAGAGAAGGGTAGGGCTAACATTTTAACTTATATTCACTTCAAAGCAAATTTCCAGAAGTTTCAACATATTTAAGACAGTGTTATTTTGTTAATATTAATTTAGTGTTACATTTAAGGAGAAAATTCACACAACTGTTTTAGGAATTTGAAACCTGTTCCTATGACAACTCTAATTGTAGAGAAGATATTTGTAACATGAACTCCCATTTGTTCAATGGAGTTTTAGGAGGCAAATGACAAATAAGACAGCCAGAGTTCTTGGACTGGAGGCTCTCATGAGCAGTAGCCTTTTAGCATATAGTGGCTGACTGTGCACACTGCAGTTGCCTCGATATAACTCCACCTTATCTAGTGCAGCTTAAACTCTAGAAGTAACAAGACAGTTCTGGACGATCATATGATATGCTCTGCCATGTGCAATTGAGGGGGGGGGGGAGGTCCTAAGACTCAAGGCAAGAGCAGAAACCAGCTCAGTGGTAGAAAAATAAGGCAAAGAACACACAGCTTTGGTGGATTAAATATTTTTCACGTTCATTATAGCCTTCATTTGCTCTATTTAGCTAACAGACAGGAAAGTTAAACTTTCTGGCCTAAGAAGAACGACAAGGATAAATATGAACTGAAGAGGTATTTGGTATCAAGAGGATGCAGTATAAAACTAGCAGGCTGTTTCAAGGTAATGCACCTTTGCTTTGAGACAAAGGCAACTAGATCGAGGACCCCCAAGAGCTGTTTGCAATAGTATATTGTGCAAAGTTATGCAGTTTGTTCTTGAGCTTCAATTGCATCTCTCCATTTATTTTGTTGATATTGTATTAATAGTTGAATGAAAATGAATGGATGAGGAGGACATATTAGTAACACAGTCCAAGGTAGTTGCAGCGGAAAATACCAAACTGTTTTTCACAGTGCACATATTTATTCCATAAAATGTGTTCCTGACACCCCACAAACAGCCATGATTTTCCAGAACTGAGGCTACTAAGATTCCCTTTGCACCTGTTTAATCCTCCATTTTGTAAGATGACAGACATTTATAACACACTTAGGTGGAATTCCCCTTTTGGGAGAAGCATTGCTTCTAGCGTTAGTTGTAAACACCTTCCTCAAGAGAGATTAGGTGGCACCTTTTCCAAAAGGATTCTCATTCATGAGAAAACATCAAAACTTACAAAACTAGGGAGGGTTAAACTTGCAAGAAAAATAACTCTCTCAGTCCTTAATTCATTACTCAAGTTCAAAGTTCTTTCTCTCTGAGTTTATTCCCATTGTGCTCATCTGCCAGTACAGGATGTCCATCACCATTCCTTAAACAATTGTCCTTCCCATATTTATGTTCTTGCTTTTGCCTTCTTATCTCTTTATACCGTAAGGTGATATTTCTAGAAATAAAACAAATACATTTTAGGAAAAAAAGAGAAACACCACAAATTTAGAAAAAAAGCTCAGTCCTTTTGTTGCCTCTTTTCATTTCCCTGAATGAGGCAATTATATGACCAAACTCAGAGTTTGGCTATAGCTAAACATTAAGCATTTCCTTGTTCTAAAGTGATAATTCTACAGCAATTACAATAGCCTTGTAAATACTCAGGATTTGGAGATGATCCTTCCCACCCCGCACACAAATTTGCTCTCCCCCTTCTTTATAAACTCCATCAGTTCCAACTGTCCAGCTACTAAAAGACAAGGAGCAAATTGCCACTATCAATTCAGTTTCTCCATAGTGCAAGCAGCTGCTCCCATTTTCTCCCCCAGATTTAGAGCTACAGGGTGGAATTCAATGTTGCACAATTACAACCATTCCATCAGTGCATGCATTTCTGTCTGCCAGACAGAACAAATTCTCCAGTCTTCCCCCCTGTACATTGTTCTGGGGGACTCTCCTGACATATACAAACACCCCGCCTTTTTGGTAGAGATGTGTAGGGAGAGAAGGGTGGGGGAAAGTCCCATTGCAACAGCAGCACTAGTTGCACTGGCTTCCACTATCTCAACTGTTTAATTGACTCTGGCCTAATGACTTTAAGCAAAGTGGCAGGAGCAGGAATTAGCCTGCAGCAATGGAGAAAGGGAGAAAATGCATGCAGTGAACCAGTTCCAGTGTATGCCCAGGCAAACACTGTAGGAAGACGCCTGGTGGATCAGACCATGAGTCCACCTAGTCCAATCAGGAATTCAACCCTTGCTTACCGAATAAAGAAGCGCCACACTGTCCAAATAAGAACAAGTGTGACTCCAAGAATCCAGCACTGAGTAATGTAGAACGGAAGTGATAATGTCAGGGTGTAGGGATCATATTTTACCACAATCAGGAACTCTGTAGCTGTGATAGCAGCAACCAACCATGCTTGCTGACCCAACTTCTTATAGAACTTTCTGCAATAATAAAACAGTGTTAGTGCATAGGTATACATTCAAAATGGTATTTCCAAAACAAAAACAGAATAGGCACTTCTCTGATAACAAGACCATATTTCACATAATACTATAATAGCTTTGTTCTTCATCAATTAAAAAAAGGAAGATACAGTTTAGTTTAACAACTGCCCTTCTAATTTCTACCACTGAAGGTTGAAAAATATACAGTATAGCAATATTGTGTGGCTTAACAGTTAAGCAAACAATCTAGTGTGCAATTTCCGCTTATTTACAAAGCAGAACTTTATTGTTCAGTAACTTGACAGAGCAAAATAACTTTGAAGTGACAAGCTCTAACAAAATAAGCTCCAGCAAAATTCTTCAAGAGGCATGCCCAAGTTATCTGTTTCTACAGTGGGAAATAAAAAGTCACATCCAGTATTTGTTGCCTTAAAACACACACTTCCTGGAAAAATCTACACAAGGAAACTTTTAAATACCGTATATACTGGCGTATAAGACGGCTTTTGAACCCAGGAAATTTTTTTCAAAAGTTGGGGGCCCGTCTTATACACCGGGTCCAAGAATCTGCGGTCACCGCATACGGTGGGGGGAGCTCAAAAACGGCCGCATCCCCACTGTATGCAGTGACCATATGAACGCAAAGAAGCGCGCTCGGGAGGGGGCTGCTCCCCGCCAGGGAGAATGGCTCCCTCATGGCTTTGTGACCTGGATCAGCGCAGAGATACAGTTTTGTGTATTTCATTGGTGTCAAGCTGCTGCCTCTTCTCTTTTTGTCAGCGCAAAGCAAAGGGATCTCTCCGTCTCTCTCTCTCCGCTCTCTCTTTCACTGCTCTGCTCAGCGTCTTTCGCTGGCTGTGTGAGCCTCTGATGTCTCTGCCTCTCTATCGCTATCCTCTCTATGGTTTCTTTCCCCCCTTTTCATCGATGTCTCTGCCTCTCCCTCTCCCTGGCTTCTACTCCCCTTTTGCTCACTGAGCCAGCCTCGTTGTCTCTCTCTCCGCTCTCTCTTTCACTGCTGCTCAGCGTCTTTCGCTGGCTGTGTGAGCCTCCGATGTCTCTGCCTCTCTATCGCTATCCTCTCTATGGTTTCTTCCCCCCCCCTTTTGCTCGGTGTCTCTGCTTCTCTATCTCTCCTCTCTCTGGCTTCTTTCCCCCTCTCAATAACTAAGCAAACAAACAAACAAACAAACCACCATTTCCCCGGCTTCAGACTTGAGTGCTGGAGAAGACAGCCTCCCCTCCCCTCCCCGCCAAAAAAGGGCTGGAGTACATCCCAAATTCTATATTTTAACTTGAAAAGTAAGGGGTCGTCTTATACGCCCAGTCGTCTTATACGCCAGCATATACGGTAATAGCCACTGCTATAGCAAGAAAAGTTAATCCTTACTGCCCTTATTCTATTTACTAGCATTAAAATGTTGCCCAATCCAATGGGTGTGTGCGGACATTTCCCTCCCGCAAACAATGATTACCATTGCTTCAGACAGGGCACGATTTTCCAAATCTGGCCTGTCTTTTATTTCTCCAAACTAAGTATTTCCTCCAGTCCTGGAAGAGTGGAGTGGAATTATTTATTTTCATAGCCCCAACTCTGCAGCTGTATTTAACACAGAGAAGTGGCAGTTCTCTACAGTGCTGTCTTCCCTCCTATTAAATCCAGATATTGGTGGCAATATACCAGAAATGTATTGCTCCCTTCTTTCTCTATACTGGAACCACCTTTAGCAGGGTGGGAAGCAGCACTGTTCTGTTTCTCCTACCCTAAGCTGAAGTTCCTGTTGATGGTGGCCAGGTCAGCCTGTCAGGGTTGCTGGCAATACTATATATTTTCTCTGTTGGAATGAACACCATTCATTTATATGGAGGAAACTGAAAGCATACACAAAGCAATGCCAGTGAGGTTGGGTGGACCCTGGGTCCCTGGTGATACCAGAATCAAGCATGAGAGACAGAGGTTTTTTGACCTCTCAACTGTTCCAGAATGCAAAGTATTTGCTTTGTTCCACATTACTTTGTGGAAGCTGATGGACCGACAATGACATCTGGCTTTTGTTGTGTTCAGTTTCTTGGCCACACAGGGCATTAGGAAGTGGCTTCAACATATATATTTGGTGTTTCAAAATATCTATATAGGCATGAACGCAGTCTGCAAAAAAGGAATTCAGCAATCTTTTCAAAATCTTGCAACTCTCAACTGCCTCTTAAAATATTGCCTACCAATACAGGATTTCCAAAGTGGTTACAATTTACTATGGAAGAACAATCACAAATAAAACAGACTGGATTGACAATTTTTCAGGAAAAGGTAGTTTTTCATAGTACAGTGATGAACAAGTTTTCAACCAGGGAAATGGAGCAAGGACACTGTATCAGCATCCAGATAACACTGGAAGGATAGAACATAAGTTTTCAAAATTTTGAGAACATTCACTGAAAATTGAGAAACAGGGTCTCCCATTGCTATCTCAGATCTCAATAAGAAAGACTGCAGGTACAAATGATACAAATCTAGTTGGTATTCCAGACAACACTTGGAGATTTTTCTACCCTAGATCAACAGTGCATTTTCATGTCCATTTCTAGAGAGTGAAAAAAGAAATATGCCATGTGTTCTATCACTAAGCCATCCTTTGCACATATAAGGACCCAGGTTCAACCCCTGGTATCTCCAGATGAAAGATATCAGATATTATCGCTGAGAAAAACCTCTACATGAGATCTTTCTGCTAGGCAAATGAGGCAACACCAAATTAGCTGGTTCAGTAGTCTGCCTTACTATAAGGCCCTTACCTATGTGTTTGCAGTCAGATATGACATAGAGCTGGAAGGCACTAAAAAGCCCTTCAAGATGCACAAGAACCTTGCACAAGAATACTGTAAAGCAAGATTGTCATATACAGGTCAGCCCCTAGATTCCAAACTACAATGTGTTGCAAGCAATGTCGGGGCAACAAACTAGACTGGATTGAAGATTGCAAAGGAGATAACTCCAAAAAGTCTGAGATGAGTAAGCCACCGTAGGCAAGAAGGGGGAAAGCCTTCGTCAACCAAGAATAGTGTGATCAAGTAGAACCCATATGGGAGAAAACCCACCCATTTACTCTTAAAAAATGAAATATTATTCAGTACATGTCCATACCACTCACATCTAGTCTTGGTGTGCAATGCAGCAGAGGGGAAAATAACTCCCAGGTCTCTGCAGCCTCTAACAAACTGTAATTTGACTATTTCTCAAATACCTGGATAAAGTATCTTACCACAAAAAGAAATGGGTCTCAGTTCAAATGTGGTGATGGCCTGTGTTCATATTTAACATATATTTTTATATTGTGATTTTATCCTTTGAACTGCCCTGTATACAAATTTAATTAATTAAATAATAATAATAATAATAATAATAATAATAATAATAATAATAGGACTTTTTATACTCCCACTGTTGTTAGGTTTCACCTTATCATCCTGATTTGTCCTCAGTTCACTTCATGCTTTTAATATCAAGGATCATAAACCATGTGTGATCTTAAGCCTGAATCAGGTAGGGAAACGTCTATGGTCCGAACCTTTCTCCACAAAACTTGTCCGGAACCCCAATGGATACTTCCAAGAGATAAGACCAACCAAAACTCCATCACTGGTATACCTGCTTCCATCAGCTATCTAAGACTAACACACCCACCACTGACATCAAATTGCTTTGATTCCATATCCTCTTGACCTTATTCTTTGAAAATAACCTTAACAGTGCATTATTTATATAATCCAGAGGGAATGACACCAATACTTTCCTCCCGTCTTCCCAATCCAGTTTTCCATGTTTTTTCAAAACACAGCACGACAAACTGCAAAGTGACACTTAATCATGGTAGCCATAGGTAAGTGCATGGCAGAACTGGGGAAGAGATGAAGAGCAGCATGATAGTGAAAAGGAACTAAAAGGCTATTTAAGATTGAAGGGGGGGGGGTGGCGATGACCATGTCAACATTGTCTGCCTGAAAAAAGAAAGGTACTGAATAGCAACAATATGAGTGCTTGGGCTTTCAATTTCCTGCTCTACTATTGGGAAAAGATCTAAATTTACAGAGAACCGGGGGGGGGGTGCTGCCTTCTGTTGAAGTTTGGCTGTTGCATCTCATTCCAACAACTTTTTTTCCATGTAGAGGGCAAATCAAACTCTATATGAACTTACCCAAACCCTGCAGTCATCGTCTAAGGCCCTTCTTCGTGTGCCTCCTCCATGAGAGGTCTGGAGGGTGACAACACAAATAAGGGCCTTTTCTACGATGGTTCCGCATTTGTGGAATGCTCACTGGGCACCTGCATTACATATCTTTATGTGCCAGGTGAAAATGCTTCTCTTGATAATCAGCCTTGGTCTGATTAACATGGCCTTTTAAATGTGTTTGTGGCAGGGATGTTATTGGTTTATTTTGTTCTTGTTTTTATTCTGTATTTTGCATTCTCATTTTGTATTTTTATGATGTGAGCTGCTCTGTGATCTTCAGATGAAGGGTGTATACAAATTTAATAAATAATAAACAGCAACACCTGGCCAAAGTGTACTCAAGATGAGATCCTTTAAAATCCCAGTTGTTTACTTGATCCATATTGGAGACTTCAGGTTATTCTGTTCTGTGATGGACATTAACTTTCCTTCTTCATTTCTCAAGATTGTTCTGGACTGACTTGAGTACCACTCTAATACAACATGATAAAAATACTTTACTAAATTCAGGATAATAGTCCCCTGCATCTCTCTCCATGTATTTGACAAGCTGATTGTAGAGGCAGAGCAACAGAAGCTACTCTTCTCCATCTCCTACAAAGCATGCAATCAATAAGGAAGCCACTAAGAAGCAGCAACAGTGGAAGGTTTCCTGCCTTACAGACAATGTGGTGTTGAAAGGCAAGGGAGATTTATTCAACCAAACTTGAAGAATTCAATGACAAAGAATTGCATCTATTGACTAAGAGCTGCCTTTGAGAGCTGTATTGAACTTCAGTGCTATTGTTCATATTTCACAGAATTATATAACTGTCAAGACAACTGTCAGGATGCTTATATGGTGTGCTGAGGATGGACTCCACTGCAAGACAACTTTAGAACCTTTTGAATCAAACCTAAGTATTTAAATCAATAATTTTATATTGGCTATGCCAAAGATTGTTAAAATAATCAAAACTTAAAACCAATCCAAAGTCCTCAAAAATCAACAGGGATAAAAAAAGAAGCATGGGACCTTTAAGGAGACGTTTGACCACCATAACCAGGAATGGTCAGCCATTTTGAAAGAGGTACAAGTGGTAAAGATTTTGAAAGAGAAATCAGGGATTCAGGAAAAGTATCTTGCCATTAAAAAATTTCCCAGAAAGTTCAAACGTCCAAACTGCCTTGGCATTTTGTCAGCGAAGAAATCCTCTAAGTCAAGATTCCTCAGTTGTTAAGTGGCACTGCCATCTTACTGCTCACAGTATATGGTTGACTTTGTGGATACAGTCCAGTAGATCAATTACAACATTTTGCTTTAAGTACACCTGTTTGTTGCCATCTTCACACAGGCTATGCTTACAGTTGTGAGGCATCTAGAACCTCCTTCCAGAAGCAGATTCACAAATAGGGAGCTGTTCCAGCATGTTGTTCTTTCTGAAGTTTCACAGGCCCCATATGTCTTGTTGGTGGTGGCCTCTCCAAGGAAGAAAATAGTCTGTTGCTGGCTGCAATAGGAGCTTCCTTGCCATATTGAAAGGAATTTTAAAGCCCTCCCTCCCCCATGCCATGAACCAAGCACCCATTATTGGAAGGGAGGCAGCTTAAGTAGTTTTGCCTACCTGAGCAAGAAACAAAAGAAGAAAGCTGCAGGCAACTGTCCCACTAACTGAAGAAAGTAGGAAAAAATATGCAAAAAACTCCCTAGGGAAAGGCAAAACATATTTGCCAAGAATATATGAAGTAGAAAGGCCTCAGAACAAAAAGACTCTTGTGAACGCAGCATCAGTAAAATAAAATAAAAACTGATTACAAAGCTGATTACTTTGTCATCTGGCACATATGTAGTTAGCCAATTAGAAAGGCAGGGATAAGAGCCTTCACTTCTGTCTTGAATTCAAGACGTTCCCCCACATTTGGGCCTATACACCCCCAAATCTTTTGCTGCAGATGGAAAAAGACTGATTATGACTGATGAAACATCACATTTGCAAATGAATGTTAAGCTTATAGACTCTTAAATGAGCAGCTTTCCTGCTGCATGACAGCAGCATGTACACATGGTAAAATCTGGGATGTTTTGCAGGAAATGGTTCCGCTAACCAAATATTATTATTTAGGAATTGTTTGATAAATCATTCTGACTTCCTCATAAAGTGATGTAGAAGGTATCAGAAAAGAAGTAAAAGGCTAAGATTTTTCTGAGAATTATATACGTTGTGTTTGAAAAGATGCCTTTTAGGGAGGAAAAAAAGCAGTTATGGAGACAGGTCTTTTGCTTCCAATATTCTCATCAGTGGAAAATGTGAGAGTGGGGAAATTCTTCTTAACTTCATGTGGATCTGGAACATCAGCAGAACCGGGATGTGCTATCACTTTAGCAATAAGAAGAGCAAGTAGTAGAATATTGTTCATCTATAACTCATGATGGCTCTCTTTGCTGCATGTAGTCATCAATTTCTGCATCTTGAATGGCAACACAGTGAATGAGGCACTGATGACTTATGACGCTCCCCTGTTACAATGTTATGCCATGTAGTTGAACAGAGGGCAGAAGAACAAAGGACAAGATGTTTTTTCCAACTCAAACACAAGGACTAGAAGATGGGCCGGGGTGCTGAGGAGAGGAGCTCACTAATGAGAAACGGAGGCCTCTTCTTACCTTAAAGCAGGAAGTACATCTCATATCAGTAGGTCCAACACGAGGGGGCAGGGAATGGCCTGTCACTGCTGAATGTCCTGAAATCCGACTAAGTAATCAGGTTGGGCCCTTCTTCCCAGTTCTAGGAGTCAAAGACTTGCAAGTGAAACTGATCTTCATAAAGTATTGGAATCCTAGATTCTGAACAAACACTTTTTGTGTTGGTCAGTGAAGAAACAGTAAGCTTAAGTGGTGGGATCAGCCAGTTTGTTCCATCACCACTAAGCCAAAACCAAACTCAGCCTAAGGGATCTGGGTCCTACTGTTTGCTAAACAAGGAAGCAGAAGAAACAAGCTCTAATCAGGCTGGTGTTTGGTGCATGCACTGCCATGCGAGGGCACACTCTTATAAAATTCTAAAGATGTATAGGACATTAAAGAGATCTGTTGGAAAATCTCAAGGAACAAGATTTAAGAAGGGTCTTATGGCTAGACACAGCTATTTCCTCAATCATTCAGTTCCTTAGAAAAGGCCATTCAAAGTGCTGTTCTATGCAAAAGCTAACTGTGTGCCCAAGCTAATATGAGTCATGAGCATATTTTCAGCTTGTTGTGTGGTAATGTTTGAGGACAGCACACAGCAAAGTGACATTTGCAATCCAAAGCATACAACTGGCAAACAATGATATATTTCGTGTCTGAAAACAAAAAACTGCAACTCTTCTCAAGGCTACAGATGTTTTAGCAGCAGCAGACTGATCCATCCATTGCCCTAAAATTTTGCCACTAAAATGCAGCAATTCTCACAAATTCTAAAATTAAGCAAATAAGCATGAATAAGAAGAGTAACCACTTACGGATCATCCATGAAGTCATAGATCTCTCTCATGGCTACACCTCCCACATTCACATAAAATACAAGCCGCAGCAGGACCAGGTAGTGTTCTGGAGGCATCCACAAGACGAATTTCAAGTAAAAAGTGTTCAACTCTGCTAATAAAAACTGAGAGATATGTGCCATTCAATCACTTAATTTCAGGTGGTTTCCAATTATTCATATCTATAACATGCTGTAAATCCTTAAGTATAGGAATTTGAATATACCTGCAGTACCTTGCAAGAGTGGTATTCCTCACCCAAAAGGAGGTATTTTCTTTTACTTCAGAATCAGAGAACCACACAGGTGGCCATCTTTCTGTCTTTAGCTATACAACACTGGAACAATGGGGAAGCGTGTTCTTGGCTTCCCTGGGCAGGTATTAACAGGGAACTTAATAAAATTTTACCCCACTTCTGTCATACCCAAAGACCTAGTTTCACTCAATGTTAAGCCAAACATTGAACAGGTACCCCAAGAGAACATCACAACCATTTTGCTCCTCTAGTCCTGGTGCTTCTGTGGGCTGTCATAGCTTGGCTTAATGTTATGCCCAATTCCAAGCTTGTGGTTTATCCCATTCCAGACAAACAATGACTTGTAGCCAGGCTCTGTTCTATGGCTTACAGCTTCAGGTTTGTCTGCAGCAAGATAAACCATAAGCCCAGGTTCAGATGCAATATTAAACCAAATCATGGTGTAGCTCGCAGCATCAGGACCACAGGAGGTTGCAATCTTTTCTCCAGAAACCCACACATTTGCTCATTAATGTTAAGCTATGGTTTAGGCTTAGTGTTACACACTAACTGGGCCAAAATGGCTTATAAAAAAATGAAATAGCAATCCCTGCTATAAATTAGCACACTCTGCACAGTTTATAGATACTTGTAGATGCTATGGGTGCAGATGGTTTCTTCTCTCCTTACTTCTTACAATTGCCTTGCTCCTGGGATAAATATAGGCATGCTGCTAGAGAAACCCTACCCTTAACTATGTCAGACTCAATTAGTCTTTTTTCTGACATAGGGAGAATTTGAGAACTCCATCTTTGTAATATTAAAAAGCAAGAATAATTCTAAACACTTATGTCAGTTTGGTGCAGCTACAAGAAAGTAGTGGTCCTTACTATAAAAATAATACCACAGACTGCTAGCCATCTGCGAAGACTGGATGCTGGCTTCCACTCAAATTTAACCCAGCTGTATGGCGTGAATTGGAAGGCAATTCTCTTCATTTTTCCTCTGAGGGAGAAAATCACAAGTATCTCATGAAAAGTGTTGCATCAACCATGTTACTAAATTATAATTTTTATTTCACTATCTATTCAAATACCCAAAACTCTGTTCCATAGTCAGTACTGAAGCTCAAGGATGCTGGGAATAAATTTGGTGGATTTGTTAACTTTGTTTAGATATTAGACCTTGAGCTAATCCAGAAAGGTTTGAATAAATTGCTTATTAAGTTATACAAAATCAACTTTGCTTCAAATATCAGTGAATTTTTGTTCGTATTTCAAGATTACTGTTTTACTCCCTGTATTGCTATAATTATACTAATCAATAATTAGTATGGATTTGTTTGGAAGTGAACATGATTTGAGCTTGGCTATCCCTCTAAGGACCCAGGTGGCGCTGTGGGTTAAACCACAGAGTCTAGGGCTTGCTGATCAGAATGTCGACGGTTCAAATCCCTGCAATGGGGTGAGCTCCCGTTGCTTGGTCCCAGCTCCTGCCCACCTAGCAGTTTGAAAGCACATCAAAGTGCAAGTAGATAAATAGGGAAGGTATACAGCATTTCCGTGCGCTGCTCTGGTTCACCAGAAGCAGCTTTGTCATACTGGCACATGACCCGGAAGCTGTCTGCGGACAAACGCTGGCTCCCTCGGCCTATAGAGTGAGATGAGCGCCACAACCCCAGAGTCGGACACAACTGGACCTGATGGTCAGGGGCCCCTTTACCTTTATCCCTCTAGTTAAAACTGGATTCATTATTTAAATGGTTAATTGTCAATACACATTTATATAGACCATTTGAAAAAAAGTGGTAAATATCCTAAATTAAGAGACTTCCCATATGGCTCCTAGACAATTTTTCTTTACAAAAAGCAATTTGGCTATAATTCTTTTCTACAATATGGTCTTTATTTGCCCAGCCTAACTATGGTTTGTTTGAATGTATGGGCTTGAAGTCCTACAGATTAACCAAGGGCTTTTTCTTTGGCTACAAAGCACAATGCAAAGGCACTGTTTGCTGTTGGCTTATGAACCATGGTTTGCTTTAACTATGATTTGACACTATGTTTGAACCAAACAGCCTTGCTTAATCATGGATTGTTTGGCATCCCACTCCAGATGCATGTCAAGCTATAAAGGCATGAGTCAAGAAGTTTGGAAAACAAACCAAACTTTAGAGAAACAATCCATTACTTGTTTGCTAGGCTGTGAGATAGACGACTCATGGTTTGTTGCTGAACTACAAACGAATAAGACTAAGCCATGGCTTAGTGTTTTGTGTGAATGAAGCCAATCAAGCAAGAAGCTATTCTCCTGTCTTGAAAGACTGATGTTATAAGAAAAAGGAAGACCTAGAAACAAAGGTATCTGGGAACATTACTGCCTAAAACACACTTCTTTAAAGACTAATGCAATAAATAAGCATATCAGAAATATGAATGATGCATAAGAAACGTTTGGTTTAACATCAGCAGAGCTCGCCCTAAGCCTTCGTATATCATAAAAAACACTTGTAATTAGCAAACCACAGTTCATTGTTGGTGATCAGTTTGACTTTGCATTTTGAGAAGTATTTACAGAAGCTAGAGAGCAACAATTTCATTCATGGGAAATATAGTTCATATCATGGTTACTTTTTATCGCTTTAGTAGTGAAAATGGCAAAAAAGAACCCTACTGCCTCCTCCTCATCTCCTGTAGAAGCCAGCTGGCCTAATCTATCACCTTCCAGAAAGTCAAATATTTATGTCACATAAATTCATATTTCTAATATTATTTTTTAATTCTTTGTTTTGAAAATAGCCATTTAGCTATTGTTATGTTTTCACATTTGTTGTATATTGGATAAGATTTTTTTTGAGCAACACCTCTGTGAAATGCAATAAATAATAATTTACTCTAGATTAGTCCTAGTCTGTATCAGAATGAAAGAACTATAACAACCCAAATGAAAATAAATTGGTTACATTAACATACATAGAATTAAAAGTTATTTCATTTAGGTATGAAATTTTATCATTTAACGTACTTGTATGTCGGAATGTTCCAAAGTCCTTGCCATTTATACGTTTTCAAAGAAAGCCACCCCAAAGTCTTCATGCCACAATAAATGCCAAGTCCATTGCATACTACTACATCCATAATCCACTTAAAAAGAAAAGAAAAACTAACTTAAATCACCACTACAAATTCTGTGGCATAGCATTAGCAGTAGTGTGGATTCACAACCATATACTTTACATCTGCTTTCTATTAAATTAGGTTTTCAACAAAATTTTGCACAATTCTGATATGTACATTACACATGCTACAAATTATTTCAAAAGATTGTTATATAACCTAAAGTGGACAAGAAATGGTTTTTCTCAAGCTGTGTTTAGTAAACAATAGAAGCAAAAGCTTTTGCTCTCGTGGCTAAGTCTTAACTGTGGGTTTAGAAAAGCAAGCCAACTTCTAACCTCTGCTTACTAAGATGGTTAGTTCTGCTAACCACATTTTAGGGTTCAAAGTAATTTTAATCTGCAGCTACGCAAAAGCTGAAACAAAAGCTTCCAATTCCCTCCTCACAGCTGCAGTGGAGGTGGGGGCTGTCCTAGGTTAATTCTTCTTGCAATAAACCATACCTCATTGCTATGTCCAAACACAGGAAATATCTTTATTGGGAAGAGCCTATAAACTAACATAAGTCTATTTCAGGCATGCCATATAGCAGACATTTAATAGGCATACACAAAAAGGTAATTCATACAGATATTACAGTTTAGAACTACCTGGATTTCAGATAGCAAGGATTAAAATAGAAAGAAAAAGAAACACCCCCATCCACCTAATGCTATTCACATTAATAACTAAAAGCACCTAAAGTAGATTCTTGGCATAGTAATTTGAGCCATTAGCATATTTCTTTAGAGAACAGTACTCACGTGGTCCCACCAACATTCACTGAAGTTTGGGAGCTGATGTTCCAGACTGTACTCCAGAAATTCAAACATTACACTGATAATCATGCACATCCACCAATCACGAATCATTAAGGTCTGAAAGGGTTTAAAAAAGGAAAAGGAAAGTTAATCCTACAGATTATTCTGAATCTTGAGTTACTAAATAAAGGAACAAGCATTATATAGTGTGCTCTACAAAGGGTACAGAATAGTCTTTAATTATAGTGGGGAAAGCTTGCAGCCATAGTGGATAACAGTATAGTAGGCTGCACACTATATTTCTGTGCTCCTTTGAAGATCAGCAGTTCCAGACAAGTGGATCAGAAGACCTTATAACCATGAGCAGCACAGACTGCTAAACATATTTTCAATCAGAAGACAAAACTATTCTTTAAGTTTTCAGACATCTTTCCAAAACCTGGGGTGACTCTCAAGGATGTTTCCATTTTGATCTGAAAGTACTATTCATGTTTATCCTGCAGGGACAAACTCTGCATCAACTATCCAATATTCTAGTTTTAATCAAAAAGAGCAGAAAAGATTTCCAAACTAGCCACTTACACATGTATCTGTTAAGTCACAGAGCAGATGGAGCAGAAGGTTTAACAAGCTACTCAACTGAAAGAAGTTGCCTTTCACCGAGGGACCAATGGGTGGCTGGGCTGCTTTAATTTTGAGATTAAATACTGAGCAGCACAATCAGCATTTTACCTGGAAGAGAAATGCTAAATATCCATGACAACTATATAAAAATACAGATGTTGTTGCACTGTCCTAATGGAGCACTATTATGATGATGCAGCAACATCAGAACATCATGCAAAATTCCATGTTAAGCAAATGTTCCCCCATAGTTGCAATTCAGTCATTAAACTTAGTTCTGAAGTCAATTGTTGACAGTAGGTGATATTCAAGGAAAGCATATTCTGAGTAATCTCAATGAAATCAGTGGTTGCTTATGTCCATTGATTTCAATAGGTCTACTCCAGACAAATACTGGCTATCATCCAGATAAAATATGTTGCTGTTAACATGCAGAGGTTTAGAGGTAGAAGGTGTACTCCAATTCTGTACTTTAAAATGCATTTACCTGGGGTAATTGCACCTGGCTCAAAAAAACAAACCCAAAACCTCTTTTGCCAACACAAAACTAAGTTTCATTTATTGTAATCCATAAAACAATGCATTTTACATAATTCATATTCATAATGTACATATACATTTTTATACAAATATTTTATACAAATATTGAAGGAGGTAAAGTTGGGGGGCATCTGCATGTGTCTGGGATATATATATCTCAAATGTTACGCCTGCATTATAGGGTAGTTAAGCTTGCATTATGTTGTCTAACAGGCAGCAACATAAATTCTCTTTATAGATCCAAGGCAAAAATACAGTCATTTGTGGCCAGAAGTTTTACATTTGGGCACAAAGAAATTTGTTAGCTATGGAGAATCAGTTTGAAATGAGTACCTAAAATAATTTCTGGCCTCAACAGCTGCAAAACAATATTGAAAACATAAATGGCATATTCCCTAAGCAACATTTACAGACTGAAAGGGCTCTGACTACATATCACAAGGGGATGCTTCAACAGCACCAGAAAATTAAGCTGATTCTTATTTGCAGAACAGAGAGAGAGAGAGAGAGAGAGAGAGAGAGAGAGAGAGAGAGAGTATATATCACATCTGTATGAATTAGATTCATTAAAGCCTACAAACTATTTTTATAAGTTGCACATTAAAATTATTTGCATAAGAATTAACGGTATCTAAAGGTGTGTGTGTTTGTTTTTTAAACTATTCTAGATTTTATGTATCAAAATGTGAGGACACAACATGTAAAAAGATTCCTAGCCTTGAAGGAAATTAATGACCCAGTATAGGAAGAAATAGTTTAAGTTGAACAAATACAATTTAAACTTTTTCACAGATGAGTGCCTGACAGAACTGATTTTGCATACTAGTAACACTGAAGGAGAAGGAGTCAAGCTGCAAATGCTAACAACAGCTGAACATAAATAGGACCAATTCTTACCTTTATATACCAGCCAAGGAAATGAGCAGGAACAAATCCATCTAGTTTGTCCTTTAATTCAAGCAGAAAAACTGGGTTACACAGATTAGACCTGTTTAAAAGATAACTAGTTCACTAATTACTAGGTTGTAGTTTGGAGTATTTCTAATAAAGTTTATCAGATATTTTAGATACATACATAGTGTCGATTTTAATAAGGCAATATTTTTATTGCTTACGTCTAATATGCAAATATTCATCCAGGAAGGCAACAACGCTAACCCAAAATAAATTTTAATCCATTGTTTTAATTGCATTTTGGGGAAATCTAATTCTTCTCCTCCCAAATTTTTGTAACATTTCAATTTTGACAGAATAGTGCCTTGTATCTTAGATCAGAGGTTCTCAAATTTTCTACCCCCACCTACTTGAGATGGCTGAAAATTGAAGCCAGTCAGTTTCAAAACAGTGGTGCAGAAAATGGTGGTGGATGAAGGCAGAATTTGGCACAATCAGCTGGCAACAGATTACATTTTCTACTGATAGCTTGTTTTCCTTGTGGCAAGAAGCACCATAACGCAGCTGCCTCAAGCTAAGTACAGACATTTGCAGGGGAGGTATTGTGATAGCCTCTACATTTTAAGCAGAATTTGCTGATCCAGAGGCTCTTTTATATTTCCTTTCTCGCTGCCACATGCCTCCTAAAATCAGACAAGATTTCTGAACCCCAGAACACAGTAACACTTGACTTAGATAGTAGCCTATTCTTTTTCGATAGTCTTAAGTCTGAGCAGATAAAATATTCTAGCTTTGAAATGCTAAGGCAGATATGTAACAGCAACAGAGAAAGGGTATAGTTTTACATCAGTACACTTTGAATTGCAAAGAGCAATTAAATAATTTAACCCCACTTCTAAAGTGCCTAGTTATGTTACAGGCAAATGGATAGCACTATCTGGTCAATAGAAGGGTCAGCTGATAGTTATAAGCAGCATGTGTATATTTTGTGCAACAACAACAATAGCAAAAGAACAACAACAACAAAAGGATTTCATGCATAGAATTGCTGAATCCCAAATATAGATCTGTGAAATTTTGCTTATTTTACACAATTTGTTTTGCTTTTAACAAGTCATTTGGGGGGGGGGGACTATACAGCCTCCGTCTTCAGCCCACTGATGCCTGAAAACAATGCTCAACAACTTCTATATGGTATTTCATCCAGGCACTGCACACTCACATTTTATCATACCAGCTAAAAATTCTGAAAGCTTGGTTTTGTGTGGGGGTTTTTTTTTTAGTAAAGCCTGAGATTCTCAGAAATCTGAATTCTGCACTTGTATGGAGTTACAGAATACATATTAGTGGTTTTGAAGCAGGTGATGTATTGTCATTAGGCACAAATACCAAATGATACATTATACATACACAAATTTTTAGATCAGCTTCAGTGCTAAATCAGATATTTCAGTTTCAGTCTCTTACCCAAATATTGTGAAAGGGATCTGTCGCATTGTCTGGATCATATATAAGGCAATTTCCACCATAATCTCTTTCTGGTAAGGGGACTCCTAAATTTGGATCAATGAATTTCATAAACTGTCTTCCATCATGTACAGTCTAAAGAATTAAGCACATCTATTAGTAAGAAACAGTTAAAACAAGTAATTTTTACATTTTCTAAGATTGCAACATAGGTGGAAGTCGAGCACATTTGGTTTCATTACCTTAAATAAGAGATTGGATAAAGCCCTGTGTCCATTCACTGCTTAAGCGTATAAGTTAATAACTTACATAAGACAAGACTAAAGACAGCTAAAAGTCTCCTCAATGTATTCTTTTCAGTACCTTCTACAAACATCATTGCTTAAACAAGCCTATCCAGATGCTTAGAAATGCTGGTGTGAATTTTAATATGTTTTGAGTATTTTAACTTTTTGTCTGTTGTAATGTTTTCTTGATTTAATGGTTTTATCTTTTTGTAATGTTTTTACAATCAAGCAATAAATTTATTTAATAAATTTTATTAAATAAAATAAAATAATTATTGCAGCACTCTCCTAAGTGTACCCTGCACTCCACCCCTAATTGTGGCACCCATAGAAAATGCTTCATTAACAACAAGCACCTTTGCTTTCTGAACGACAGAAGCAAGTGACCTGAGATCCTTTGGCATTTGAGGTGAAAGTGAAATCTTCTCTCAAATAACTGGCACTTGGCTATAGGTATAGCTGCCAAGTACCCCGTTTTTCCCGGGAAACCCCCGTTATTTTCTTACCGTTTCCCGCTGGTCTCCCGAAAAGTAGTTCCTGCTGGTGGCCATGTTTCTGGCGCTGCTCTGCCCATTTCCAAAATGGCCGCTTCTACGCATGTCCGGAAGTGCGTAGAAGCAACTTTCGGTGCCGCTATGCCCATTTCCAAAATGGCCGCAGCGCCAGAAGTCGCTTCTACGCATGTCCGGAAGTGCGTAGAAGCGACTTCTGGCACTGCGGCCATTTTGGAAATGAGCACAGTGGTGCCGGAAGTTGCTTCTACGCACTTCCGGACATGCGTAGAAGCGACTTCTGGCGCCGCGGCCATTTTGGAAATGGGCAGAGCGGCACCAGAAGTTGCTTCTACGCATGTCCGGAAGTCGCGTAGAAGTGACTTCCGGTGCCATGCCGCTGCTGGTCCCGGATTTTTCAATCCGGAACTTGGCAGCTATGGCTATAGGAGACTAGAACTAATAGTATCTGAAGAAGAGTATCTCATACCAATGTTCTCTAAAGTGCTACTAGAAGGGGTTTTTTTTTATTTTGTTTCGACTATGCCAGACCAACATGGCTACCTACCTGTAACTAGAACTAATAGTGTAAGACAGGCATGGCCAAACTTGGCCCTCCAGCTGTTTGAGGACTACAACTCCCATCATCCCTAGCTAACAGGACCAGTAGTCAGGGATGATGGGAATTGTAGTCCCAAAACAGCTGGAGGGCCAAGTTTGGCCAACACTGGTTTGCATGGATGTGTGAAAGAAACTGAGTGCAGAGGAAACAATCCTCTTGCCTTGAGGAGAAGAGTGGATACCTCCTCTTCTGACAGCTCTCAGTAACATTCTCCACAGGTACATTCTCTTACATTGGACCGTAGAGATGCCATGAAGAATTAAATTATACAAATTGTATTATGGGAGGGGCAAAGCACATGCTTTATTGGCAGAAGGTGCCTGATTAAAATCCTGATGGGTCCAGTAAGAAGTACGAGGCACGAAGTCCCTGGAGAACTGCAGCCAGTCAGAGTAGATAATACTGAACTAGATGGACTGGTGATCTGGTCTGGTATAAAGAGAGCTTCCTATGTTGCCAGGCTTCCTTTTAAAGAAAACTTCCCATTTTATTGTTCATATTTGTTACCTTTTACAAAACTTCTTTCAAAATCCCCAATAAACTGCATAAAAGATGTAATTTTTAATCCTTACCTGAAAAAGTATGAAGATGAGGAAAAGCTCATATACTACACTGACACACAGCCAAAACCTCCAGTAGGCTAAAACAACAAGCAAGAAAATCAGAACATACACATAAATGGGTATCTTTAGTGCAGAATGTATTTCAAGTTATGGAGTTGTTATGTCTTCAACAGAACAATGAACAAGATTTAAAATGTGCTGCTAGGAACCCACATTTTTTCAATTAATTTTCCACATTTATTTATAATCAAGAATTGTTTTTGCACAACATAATCTTGTTCTATTCCTTTGTGACAAGATTCACATAAATATTTAATAGCTGCCTACCATTGTAATATTTAGGAAGACAAGATGACCTTTCAAAATCCTGAGATCTGATAATACCCTTGCTAAACAAGTTCTCTCTTTGTTCAGCCCATAGTTGATGAAAATGTTAAGGAATATAAGGCTAGATGGATATAGCTCAGATTTTCTACTCTGGCAAAAAATATCAGTTCTGATTTTATTATGATAGTTTTAGATATTCCATTTAAGTATCTCATGAATGAACAACCAACATAGGCAATGTTCCTCAGACACACCTTGAATTATAAACATTTACTAAGCTTTCTTCAAAGTGTATCATAGCATTGCTATTTTTAACTACTCCTGTTTTGGCAATTTAATTAGGAAACTTCCACAACTAACACACTGTAATGCACTTGTTAAAACTAGGATATGGTAAATATAGTTCAAATGCCCACACACAGGCTCCTGCTGTGAAAAGGTCCACATTTGCCTCACAAATGCAAGCCCTAATTTACAGGGTCATTTTTCTGTCAGGAATGCTAGGAATTGTAGTCCCAGGATGGTGGGGAAGGAAGAATGAAAGGGACAGTTCTAGCCCTAGTCTCCTGCTAGGAACAGGAACACCGATCACTGCCTCACCCAAATAAGGTCTGTAGTTTTGTAGGGCCTATGCGTGTTCTGTGGCTGCTCACAAGGAGCATTTGAAAAGTTCAAGCTCCATTCAGGGCAACCATAGGAATGCTCATGCATCCCTAATTAGCACTCATTTCTCTTCAGTGACAGATCACTCATTTATTCTTTTATTCTAGCACTCTTATTAACAGCTTTATGTCTTCTTCACTACTCAAGTTCAGACGACAGACTAGCTGAAATGTCCTTTCTCTAATAGCTTTGTTGCTCTGTAGAAAGCAGGTTTTTTTTTATGCTTCCCAAGCAGTTTTGGAAATCATTTTATGTAACTGCAGAGATGTGTGCAGTGTTTGAAAACAATGCTTAACTCAGGAGGGGGGTGAAAATTGGCCACTTATTCCTTTTGAACCATTTTCAGGTGATCCACCCATTCAATATTACAAAAGCATCTCCATTCTATCAAGTTGCCTTTTTCTTCTCACGTATATGATAGAAAAGGTAACATTTCTAACAGTGAAGGTCAGCATTGAGTTACAATTTCTAAATTGTTTTTCATTATGTTTTGCTTCAAAACCTGTACTATGAGTGTTTAAAGCACTCAGTTTGTTGACAAGTGACTCACAGAATCACATTATGTGACAAAGACTGCAATTCTGAACACGCCTGCCAGGGAATAAACCCACTGACCAAAGTAGGCCTGATTTGAGAGTTGACAAGCATAGGATTGCACTTTAAGGTCTGCATATTCATCCTCCTTCAACAAAGAAAGAAACAAAATAAACATTAATTTGAAAATGAGGATACTTAACAGTATCAGTCATTTGTTAGATATGCAGAAAAAACTATGGGTCCACCCTCTGCACAACAATACAAATGTTGTTTAAAACTGGGGGGGGGGGAGTGAATATGAAATAATAAAATACTGAATACAATACTCATGCTTTGGAAATTCACAAAACAACAGATACAGAGAAATGAATGCATTTTGGTTATTCCCTTCCAACTCTACAGTTCTATGAATCTCTAGATACTGAATGCATTGGCATGGAAAATGGACATAATATCCTCACTAGATCAGAAGAAAATCCAGGACTTAAAGATATTCAACAAAACGACACAATATAAACTATTATGAAAAGGAATAATCAACAATAGATATCCTTCAAAAAACATTTGATTCTTTTTATTTCTTATTGGAATTGGCATTATACAAGGGAATCTATGGTGATGGATATCCCAAGCATGTAATATAAGAACTGAATTGATGCAACTCAGAAAATGCTTTCTTGAGGCCTATGAAATGGACACATTCTGTGATGTTTCTTACTGGTCATAAATTACAATTCTTTATCAACTTTGTTATGGAGAATTTTTTTTGCAAATGTTCACACACTCTTAAATTGTATTTCTGTAATGTGTTGAATAACAGATAGGCAACAAAAGTGGGGTTGAGAACCCTTATGGTAGCTAAAATACTTATACTGAGAAGCTGGATGGACAAATATCTACCATCTACCAGTCAGTGGTTTGAATCTCACTGTCCTTTACGTTTGAATGAACAACTTCTCAATTGTAAATTCTGTTTAGATACCTATTTGGACATTTGAACTACCTATGTTTTTATCAGAATTATATCATACGTTTATATCAGAATTGTCAGAATATTATTAATGTTAATATCAGCTGGCAATCTTATTTTTGTTGTTATTTATATTTGTTTTGTTATTTTTTCTGTTATATTTGCAAATAAAAATGTCTTTTTTAAAAAAAGTGATTGCATTTGTTAAGCTGCAATTATATAAATGAAAGAAATTTTAAAACAAGGATACTGTGTTATCTAAACAAATAAGAGCCATACTGCTGCATTCTTGCATCACAGTAGCATACTTGTCTACAACAATATTTCTACAGTATTGTACTTCTGACTAATGAAATGGAAAGTATGTCAGACAAAAATATTAATGCTCTGAAGAAGAGTGTTTGTGTGTACAACGACCCACAGAGGAAGCTGTCTCTGTGATGCAAAACATTTACGTATCATGTTACCATGTTTAGCAAAACTTCAAGTGTGGGATGGTGAATACATTGGTGTTAAATAGCTTAATGTTTACACCAATATTACTTTCATTTTTTTTTTAGCATTTTCAATTTTACAAATCTGCAAAGTGGTGTTTAGCCAAATACAAACCATACATTTTCCATCAACTTCCCTTTTCAATACAGTATATTTATTTTTGTCACATCTTCAAGGATACTTGAAAGAATTAGTTACAACAATATACATTAATAAAGTCACAAAAATATCAAAATGTAACAAGTCATCAGGATCTTTCCCACAGGGCATTCAATAGTAGACAACCCTATTGTGGGGAAGACAATAGTCCAGCTAGAGCAGGCTATTCTTTGCCTGCGTCTCTTTCTATCCCACAATCTTTTCCACAGGGTGGCTGGTGGCAGATGGACTTGTGGAATTGGGGGCAGGCGGTAGACAGTGGAACAGGAGCATGAGTTTAGTGCTCTCTTTGCCTGTCTCCCTTACTCAAGGTAAGTTAATTTTGGTAGAAGAGGCAGGGGGTTGGGAACCTTCTTCAGGTATAATCTAAATCTGAAACAGATAACTGAAATGTGTGTCCTTTTCTTAAGCACTCACTAAGTGGAATACATTCGTTTATGTTCCACAATGCTCTGCAGTTGCAGTTCTCCAGCCTACATGCACATACAGCATTGGCCTGATCTAGCAAGTTCTTCTTATATTTTTATAGCAAATACTGCATTTACTTGAATCTAATGCACCATCGAATCTAATGTACACCTCAATTTTCAGAACCCTGAAACCAAAAAGAAGTATTTGCTGGTGAAAGTAAATGTGCCATCAAATCTAATGCACGCCTTAATTTTCACAATGTAATTTGGCCAAAAAAGGTGAGCATTAGATTCAATAAAATACAGTAAAATATGTCATCTGTTAAGTGACTAATGAGTACACAGTCAGATGAGGACTTCTGAAAACTATGCTAGATTCTGTTAATGAAATCACATTCTACCTAGGGGATACAGGCTATGAAACATAGGTTACTACTTTCAACATTTACATATAACCATTAGGAGCAATTTTACCAAGTGTATCATTATCAAGAGAATTTTTATGATATGAGCAATTTTGATTACCTGGATGAGGTCTTGAAAATGGCCCATCTTTTGCTTGAGTGACTCCAAAACACAAGAAAACTAAAATGCTGGCAACAATACCTCTGGGGGAAAAAAACACTTTCAATTTACATCTGTTCATGAATCATTATGGTATTTGTCAAATATGTCTTTTGAATGCCCACAGAACATCTAAAATCAGAAAAACTATTTGAAGGCAGTCTAGTCCTGAAGACTGAAAGACCATGAAGTTCATACTCTGTGATAAGTAGGTTGTTTTAGATACATTTTAGCAGTCAAAAGCATGCAACAGGGAAGAAAACTAATTTTGCCTGGCTCAATATATAGTTTAACTCTTATTACCTATTAAAAGCTGTTTGCAAATTCTTTTGAGAAAAACAAAAAGATACAACACTAATCCTCTTAAAATTGAAAGGCAGGTAGATTCTTTAAAAATCTTATTCAGATCAGTCAAGCAGTTGGCACAATTCAATTTCCCCAGCTTCTGCTTTTGGTGTGGCCATATCAAGAAATCACATTCTACCTAGGGGATACAGGCTATGAAACATAGGTTACTACTTTCAACATTCAGCGTTTGAAATTCGCCAGGCACTAGGTGCATTTTGCACCTGGCTACCGGCCAATCAAGTGAAGATGCCTGAGCACCTGGTGCCTGATGTCTCCACCATCAGAAGGTGCATGTCTAGGGATCTTTAGATCTTGCCTGTTTCTGCACACTAACAACACATCCTTTAGAATTCTATCCACAATATCAGAACAAATCTATCCACAAAATCAGAACAAATTTCAGGAACCAAAAAGTTGTATTGAAAAATACAACTTTTGAGCCGTCTGGTTCCAAAATGCCCACTAGACATTTCATTTTGGCAACTGTAACCCTGGTTTAAGGAGCCATTTGGTGCCTAGCTTATTTATCACAGTTTCTAACATTGAAATATTTCCCAAGGACACTAATGAAGTCTTGATGAGAATCAAGACCTTATGGTCATTGCTACCTGCTTTGGTAGCAGCTGAATTCCTTCCTAGCAGGGACCCCCTGAGAAGTCTACCAGGCAGTTTTTCCCCTACCGTACCCAATATGCCAAAGCTGATAAAGGCAGCAAGGGGATGGAAGTCCCAAGCTAAGTGCATGTGTGGGTATGGATCAACCAGTCTGTAGTTGAGTTATAATTAACTTGCCTGGTCATCTGCAACATGTGAAGTCCCTTTTATACAATCTGACATGCTTCCATTTGTCATTCATACCATAAACAGTTACTTGGCTCATAAATGTTATGGGGAAGCACAGGTAATATTCCGCTTCCATAATGTGTAGCTAAAAGGGGAGTGAGGCACAGCCATAGATCAATAGGTCTCGCTAATTACATACTAGTTTTCCATAGGCACATGTGATCTCATTGGCACTTTAAAACTGTTTGGGAAAGGCTGTAACATATTCTATTTCTGCACATGTGAATTAATCCTTAAAGAAAGTCAACCTAGTACAGTATTTAAGTATTTCCTGTACACAAGCCACAATTACAGAGCGATATTCAACATTAGTAATACTCAGAGTAGATCAATTGAAATAAATGATACTAACTCAAGTCTATGATTTCAACAGGCCTACTTTGAGTTTGCCTTAGTTGGAAATCACCTTATTTAGTTTGGCTGTAAGTTACCACAAAAGTTTTAATAACTAAACTAGATAGAAATATTTTCAAATCAATCAAGTTACTGAACCATAATACTGAAACCTAATGTTCTAAGGATGAACTGTTTAAACTACTAAACTATTGGAAGCCACACCATGTCTTCATATTCAGTCAGATTTGTGACCTCTATACCCTACACCAATGCTAAAAATCAACATCTGGGTCAAGTTATCATGAGTTAAGACAACATGGAACTAATTTATAGACCCTGTTTAAGTTTCACTTTATTTAATACATGAAGGCAATCTAGATTAAACATGTTGCTTCAATTCATGCATCTTGCTATAAATCATCACTGTTTTTATCTTACCATAATTTGAAATTAGGTTGCTTCTTGAGTAAAAAGATAATTGCTAATCTGAAGTTTGAGGCACACATATCAGGGGGAGAATGTTCAGGCTGTGTACAGTTTAGAGTTTTTTAACTCTATAAAGGGAGTCCAAGTCACATAGATTATTTATGAAACTGTACATCGTCATGGAAAATCTAAGCAACTAAATGAATGGTTTACGCCTTCATTTGGTTTTATGTTCCATAAAACCAAAGCAGCAAGATCAATTCAAATTGCAGGAACCTAAATTATTTGTGTGCAGACCAAAAAGCAACTCAGTAGCCTTGAGTGGCAAACAACAATACTGCAACAATTATACAAGACCTACTGCACTCAAATATGGAACTATAGATATATACCCAGAGTATAATGCTAGCCAAGGTGCACCAGGTTAACAAGCAAGTTGAAGCGCAGCCTCCATTTGAACTCTTAATCCCTTTTGTAGAATTAGGCATGCTTCCTTTTAATTTATAGAGAAAAAAAGATCACAACAGGGTAGAAATACATCTTCTAATTGCTGCCTGATAGTACTTTATCAAATGTAATTACAGTCACCACCTTACATCAACTACACAGAGCACTGGAAAACAAATTTGCCTGCTCACGTATTAAGGATATGCTCAGTAGTTTTATTATTTTTTAAATATTACTTCTATATCACCTTTCATGAAACACTCAATCAATTAACAATATACAATGGGTGGAATTCAATATAGCACAAAGGAGAAAGTGCAAGCATTTTAGCTTGCCCAACAGAACTGTTGAAACAATTTCCCCTTTCTCTCTCCCTCTCTCCCTCCCCCCCCCCTTCTGGGGGTTCTCCCAACGCTCCAAGGAAGATTTGGGGGAGGTGCAGGAGAGAGCCCCATTCTGCTTGTGGGAATCTTCATGCTGGCATTCACTAATGGAGCTGGGTAGCTGAATTCAGCCCATTAAAAATAATTAAGACAATACAACAGCAGCTACAGAGCCAGTACAAATTACAGTAAGCTGGTATTAATGGGCAGTGAAGGCTGGGGAGAAAACTTTTATCAGGCACCAAAACAAAGCACCATTGGTGCCTGCTTATCACACAAGGCAATGCTGTTTTATAGGCTTGGTAACATAATGGAAAAGACCACCAACCTAGTTACTGCAAGATGGATCTCAGCAGGCTGTAGCACAAACGTAAGGGCCTCATTCAAATATCTTACTGGCTGGGTAGTCTGTAAACATAACCTGGGCCCAAGTTGTTTAGGGCTTTGTAGGTCAGCACCAAAGAGCCAGTGCAATTCTGTTATAAGTTATAAGTTATGCTATGCTTGCAGCAGTAGCTCAACCTAGTCAATGCAGCATTAAGGGGGATGTTGCAGAGACATCTAAAACGTGATTAGGAAATAAACTGCATATTTGTATCTACCTACACAGGCGGGTCATTGGCTGAATACTGGTTATCACTTCTGCCCAATCAACATTATGAGATGCCTCAGCTTTTTTTATTCAGGTAGTAGTATGAAGTTTGTGTCCCTGCACTCCCTTCCCCTCGTGGTGATAAGAGGTTTTCCAATGTGAAATCTAGGAAACATGTCATCTATTATTTTTAGAACTTTTACATCCATCAAATCATGTTGCTTTCTTTTATCTGCAGTCAATTAGAGTTGCAGGCACCAAATGATGACCCCAGGTTATTTAACAATGTAAGAGCATAAGAAGAGCCTTTGGTTCAGACCAAAGACACATCCTGTTCTCACTAGTGGCCAATGAGATGCCCAGGTGAAATCGACAGGCGAGACCTGAGTATAAACAGCACTTTTCCCCATTTGCAATTACCACCAACTGGCATTCAGAGGCATACTGCTTCCAACACTGGAGATAATACATAGACATCATGGCTAGCAGTCTTACGTTCCATGAAATCTAAGCTCTTCAACGAATCCCCAGGACAAAGCCCCGCATTAGATACCACTAAGAATAGGATGCCCTTCCAAAAGAGGATTGAAAGGTGTGCTACTCTACACTTCAGAGTGTGGTCAGAACTGATATACGGGACTGAGAGGCCTTAAGATTTAAATTATTCCATTTACAGCATTATCAATGCACCTCCAACATAAACCTGCGAGTCCCTCAATAGCTCTACTCACATCTGGAATGAAGAACTGCAGCTCTGTTGAAGAGCATATGGTTTGCATATATACATTCCCAGCTTCCGTTTCTGGCATTTTAAGTTACAGCATTCTCCTCCAAGTCTTTGTTTCACCATTATACAATTCACTCTGGCCATACTGCATTAGCTTGACTATAGCCCTATAATCTTACTGTAACATAGGTGAGCCTTTGTGCTGAAAGTGGGTGGGAGAAAGTAGTACAGTGGTACCTCTGGTTAAGAACTTAATTCATTCCGGAGGTCTGTTCTTAACCTGAAACTGTTCTTAACCTGAAGCACACTTTAGCTAATGGGGCCTCCTGCTGCCGCCGCACCGCCAAAGCACGATTTCTGTTCTCATCCTGAAGCAAAGTTCTTAACCTGAGGTACTATTTCTGGGTTAGCAGAGTTTGTAACCTGAAGTGTTTGTAACCTGAAGTGTTTGTAACCCGAGATACCACTATATTTGGCATTGCAGGGAGGGAAACTAGAGGTGGCAGCAACATAGCTGGATAAACTCACTAGCCTTGTCACCTATTATTTGTATTCTACTACAACACCGTAATTTCCAACTACTCCACAAGTAGCAAGCACGTTTCAATATATTCAGACACATTCAGTAACTTTATATATACAAAAATTCAGTAAGTGGTTCCAATATGGACCAGTTATACGAAAACTGTAACACAGGAACTATACTTCCCACAATATTGTTTTTTAAAATTGTGGTAGAATTAAACTTCATACTCTTTCCATCGTTCTATCTGCACAAGCATTGCAGTCTGCTAGATGGAACAACCTCTCCCTTCCTCCCCCTGCACACTGTTCTGGGGAGCCTCCTGACACACACCTGCACAGAGGCAGAAAGCCCCAATATGCAAGAAAAAGTCTGCATGGGGCTTCTGCAGATTATGTGAATCCTGCCCAGTATTATTTAACAAATTTTACATACGACTTACTCTACAGAAAACCTCCATCTGATTTATTTTCAGCAGATAGGAATATTTTAATAATGCTTCTCTATGGGAGAATACTTTGGCCACCTCATGAGAAGAGAAGAATCCTTGGAAAAGACCCTGATGTTGGGAAAGATTGAGGGCACTAGGAGAAGGGGATGACAGAGGACAAGATGGTTGGACAGTGTTCTCGAAGCTACGAACATGAGTTTGACCAAACTGCGGGAGGCAGTGCAAGACAGGAGTGCCTGGCGTGCTATGGTCCATGGGGTCACGAAGAGTCAGACACGACTAAACGACTAAACAACACAACAACATGGGAGAAGCCTTTTGGTTTATCCTTTTTATTTACTTTTATTTACTTTTGGGCAGTCTTTTAAATCTCATGATATAAGTCGAGGAATTCAGTCAATAAACAAAAGGTTTTTTTCCTTATACAACTACAAAAGTTAAAGGTTTGATATAATTGTGGAATCACCTCATACAGAAAACATATTTACATATTTGGTGTTGTTATTTTTACAAATTACAGGGGAGTCATTGCTATGCATACAATGGACTGATAAATTTATCAAAATCCAAAATAAATTAAAAGTAAATGTAAAAAATGGGTACTCTAGCTAGTTAATAAAAAAACTGGCAATAAAAGCTGACTGCAAGACTTCTGTGAAAGCTAGTTACCTCTTTGTGTTGTAGGCTGTATCCTGTGGGGTTTCTTCAAGCAGTGTCACATATCCCAGGGTGCAGGTGAGGATGAACAGGACTGTTAAGGTGTGTGCTTGCCTATTGTATGGGGGGGGAGAGAAGGGGGAAAAAGTCAACAACAAATAATATTTTTCAGGACTATTTACTGTTGCTCAGTATCTTCAGCGGGTTAAAATGTATTTATTTTATTTCATTTATTAAAGATTTAACCTTCCTCCAATCTAAAGTTCAGGGCAGCTAAATTTACTTATTTATAGACCACCTTTTCAGAAACAGTTCACATAAGAATACACTAAATATAAAAATAAATTTGAACAAAATAATTGTTTCAGAGAGAAAAACAAACAACCCCTATACTTAACAGTTTCCTCAAACAACCCAAAGCCTTGCAGACCCTTTGGAAGGTTATAAAGAAATATCTAGTCCTAACTTCCACAGACAGAATATTAAAAAAATCCTTCCAGTAGCACCTTAGAGACCAACTAAGTTTGTCATTGGTATGAGCTTTCGTGTGCATACACACTTCTTCAGATACACTGAAACAGAAGTCACCAGATCCCCACATGCCAACTTTGCTGCCACATACACCCAGACAACATCATTATTGGCCCCAACAACATCCAACATACCATCTCAGGACTATTTAATTGCTCATCTTTTAACATTGTGTATGCCATCAAATGCCAACAGTGCCCTTCAACTCTCTATATCGGACAAACAGGCCAAACCCTACGCCAAAGGATAAATGGACATAAATCTGACATCAGGAATCACAAGACAGAGAAACCAGTAGGAGAACACTTCAATCTCCCAGGACATTCTATACAAGATCTCAAAGTAGCTGTCTTATTACAAAAGAATTTCAGAAATAGACTAGAAAGAGAAGTTGCTGAGCTGCAATTCATCACCAAACTTAAAACGATGGCGAAACCTGGTCTAAATAAAGACATTGGATTCTTATCTCATTATACATGATAAAGCTATCTTTAACCATCTCACCCCTTGCTTCTCCTGTGGGACCAATCGTCGTAAATTCTTCCTGTAAGACCAAATGCAGCCATAAACAGTCCGGCCCCTTCCCACCCTCTCACTATATTTGGGGATCTGGTGACTTCTGTTTCAGTGTATCTGAAGAAGTGTGCATGCACACGAAAGCTCATACCAATGACAAATTTAGTTGGTCTCTAAGGTGCTACTGGGAGGAAAAACTTTTATTTTGTTTTGACTATACCAGACCAACACGGCTACCTACCTGTTCCACAGACAGATCATCTACAGCCTGCAAGTGTAATAAACCAAGCAGCACAGATGGTAACATCAAGCCTTGAGGAACACTTTCTACCAATTTCTAAGGGGTGAATTAGTTTCCAAATGGCAAAATTCTGAGCACAGTCAGACAGACACTGCTGCAGCAACAGCCCATATGCCCGAACAAGGTGATCAAACTGACCTAAAAGAATGGCAAAGGTTGCAGTAAAAGTTACTCTGATAGCATTAGCACAAAAGCATTCCTTCTGTCAATCTTTAGCTAAGTAAGGGATCACAACACTGCATTGGAAGCTTTCCTGTAAATAAAACAGCTTCTGAAAATACAATTGCCTTCTCACAACTATACAGAAGCTTTGTATATAAATAATATGAGCACTGTAACCAACAGAACCACACTATTCATAATCAGTGTGCAGGACCACAATTTTTCAACTCAGAAGACTGGATGTTGAGGCACAATTTTAAGGAATTTCAGTTACACAATACACGAAAGGTTATCAGAAAGGTTTGTTTCTCCACACTAAGTAACCAATACAAACATGTCTGCAACTTTTCATGTACCAGCTTTCAGTAAACTCAAAACTCCTATTTATAAACACCCACATTCTCAGTTTCAAATATAAAAAGACTTTGTGTATTATTCTAAGAGAATAAGTATGCAATGTATGTCACACAATTCACATGATGGGACTTCCCTTTCTTCTCCTGCTCACTATATCCCTCTGCATGCTCCCGAATCTGTTCTAGAGGATCCTCAAACTCTTCAGAGCAGATTGGAAGGCATACAGGCATTATAGAGTGTAAGGGGAATTCATTCCAGAAAGAGTGATGGATGATCATCACTCAATAGTTTTCTTTATCTCTCATGGGCCACTTCACTAAACAGAGGGTCCAATATTCAACCATCATTTAACCAAGGAACAGAAAAGGCAAAAAAAATATCATCAATAGCAATAGTATACTTTGTTGAGATGGCAGCAATAAGGAATGGAAGAGGACATTCATGACCTAGCTTCTATGCAGAGATTACCACCAGTTCAGTAAGCTATGGTTTAATTTTGTAAAACTAGATTAGTTTTCTTTTGTGGCTCCTACATAAGGAAATGTGGTCCCCAAGTTATGTTCCATCCCATTTTCTGCAAGTCACAGAATGACAGCTGCTTGATAAACTCTTAAGTATGAAACGAAGGACAGGCAGAATCACCCCCAATGACTTATTTTCAGCATTGGGGCATTCTTCTCCCAGAAATCAATGACGTCCCAGCAACTTTGGGATGAAAACAAATAAAAGGTAAACCATGTGCTCTTTTGGTAGCATTTATCTTTAAAAACTTCTAATTCATTTCAATCATCTATATTAGAGTACAGCATAAAATTAAACTCAATGAGAGGAGAGGGCAGATTTTAGTAAACACACAAGAATCAATTTAAAGGAATCAGTAACAGGACAGCCACCTATGTCTAGATTAGTGTTTCCCAACAGGTGGTCCGCGGACCCCCAGGGGTCCGCGAGCTATGCCAGAGGGGTCCGCACCGCTGCCCAGCGCTGCCTGGGGCTGCTTCCCGCGTCCGCAGGGAGGGTGTAGTTCAGCACGGCTACTGATTGGCTGCAGGAAGCGCCAATCAGAAGGGGCAGCCAATCAGAAGGGGCAGGAAAGAAGTCTCCGCCCAGGCGAGGGAGGGGAAGGCTGGCCGGCAGGAAGAGCGAACCGGAGCGTGGGAGTGTGCGGAGGAATACAGCGCCGCGCCCCGCCGCGCCCGAGAGGACATTTCCTGGCGCGCGCCTCCGTCCTGGTTCCCTTGGGGATGATGGGGACGAGGGAGCGCCCTTCCCCGCCAGGGCCTTCGGGAGCTGCGTGCCGGTTCGGCTGCCTTTGGTCCTCGCAGAGGCTGCAATGCACGGCCTGGCGTGCGTGGCGGCGGCGGCTCCGCGGCCTCCCTCCCACCCGCCAGCTGCGTGCCTCAGCTCCCGCCAGTAGCAGACAGAGCGCAAAGCTCTTCCCGGCCCCGCATCACTCTCCTCTTCCCTGGTAGCTCCCAACCCTCTGCAGGAGACTCTCCCGAAGGGGCAGGAGGAGCAAAAGGGAGCCCAGCGCCCCACTTTCCTGGGAATGGAAGAAGATGAGTTCGCCTTCAAAGTGAGCACTTCTTCCATCTTCCATTGCTGCTCCTGAGCCGTACAGAAAAAGTTTGAACGCCAAGAAGGTTTAAAAAATGTATTCTGTGTTTTTACTTGTAACCAGGCAGTTTATATTTTCTTCTGTGGCTGTTCTCCTATGACAGGGTGTTTTTATGTTAATTTGCACATGCATTTCCACCAATTATGAAAACTATTTACTGTATGATATCATAAATACTAATGTCGATCTGATTCTCAGGGAGCTGTACCACTATAGGAGAGCTATGAGCTGCCTTGCTGGAATCTAAGTAAAAAAATTCCTTCCAGCAGCTCATACCAAAATAAAAAACTTAGTTGGTCTTTAAGGTGCTGCTGGAAGGAATTTTTTTTATTTTGTTTCGACTACGTCAGACCAACACGGCTACCTACCTGAAATCTAAGGTTTGTAGGTGCACAAAAATATTTTGAAAACAGCTGCCTTGGGGTTAGAATCATAGAGTTGGAAGAGACCACAAGGGTCATCTAGTCCAACCCCCTGCAGTGCAGGAACCATCTCTAAACAAATTAATGGGGGTCCTTGTCACAATAGTAGCTCGATGTGGGGTCCTTGAGAAAATTTTGTTGGGAACCCCTGGTCTAGATAAACAAGCCATTTCCCAGCACTTTCCAGAAGTCCTTATGAAAAACAAAGTCATTTGACAATGGTTAATTGATTATTCTGTAAAAACAGCAGAGCTAAAAGAATTTGAGGGTTGCTCCAGAAGTTCTGGCGCAACTCTCAACAGTACACAGATAACCTCCCAACTTCTCCTTCATGTACTTCTGAAGTAGTTCACTTGGGGCCAAACAAGAAGTTATGTCAGAAGAAGTGAATTACAATAATGCAAAGCCCCTACAAAATGGGGTGGCAGCACTGATGGGTTGGCAGCACAGGCAGGAGAAGCATCCCCTGCTATGCTCTCTCTCCAAGCCTGCTTTAAGGTGGGGGGGGGAGAGAACCTTCCATCAGTGGTGCTCCATGACTGAAGCAAGCCTCACTAAGAGAAATAGCTTTAAAGACTTTATTTTAGGAGGGTGGCACAGAAGGTTATTTACCTCCCTCCCCCCCCTTCATGATCTCCCACTGCAATTTCAGTACAGATTTCAGTACCATCCAGCCTAAATTGTGTTGCTGTCACATCTACTTTGCCCCTCAGTTGAGATGTTAAATGCTGAATGAATTTCAGAGGAAAAATTCTAGCATGAACATGCTGAACTACAATGAACCAGCAAGTGATTTTAAGGTTCAACTGAGACCAAATATTTTTCTTCCCCTACAGGTGTGCTATGTTATGAAGTTTAAGTTTGTGCTACAGCTGTGAATGGTCACAGTGCTTCTTTGTATATATTTCAACTTTGTATAGAAATGTCACACTGTTCACAAATGCACATGCACTCTCTATGCATGTACTGGCTACACTCTGCTTCCACCCACATGTGGAAATGTGCCTACACATTAAGAAAAATGCCAGGAAGAAAAACCATGCATGTGCCACTTTACATAAATATGGCTGCCCTTTCCAGCATTTCACTGGAAGCATTATTTTAGGGATTGAAACCCAAGTGTACAGTATTCATATGGTGGCCAAACTTGTGTGCAAACAGTCCTCATACGCCTCTTACACAAGCAGTGGAGAAGCTTTGACCTATGGGGCCCAATCAGGCCTGCCAGGCCTTTCCACTTAGCTCACGAGACCATTTTGGCAGAGCCATGCTCACCTGTCCTACACCTGACATCATATATTATATTGGCTGTGGGGCAGGCAAAGGGGGATTTGCAGACATCCCCCATACAGTTCTCTCTAAGCACCACTCATCAGCTGATTGATTACCAGTGCTTGCAGGAAGTCAACCAACTGATGTCACAATGACATTGGGCAACCTAATTTTGCCCAGTGCAGTTTGTGATTTTTGAAGTTCTGACAATAAGCTAATTGTTGGGGCTTAAAAGTGCAACACAAGGCTCTCTGGAAGTACTAACAATCAGCTGGCTATCAATGATTGCAGAGCTGTGTGCAGCTCTTTGAAACGCTAACAATTGGAGAATGGTCAGGACCTTCAAAGCCATGTACCCACAGGGTGAAAAACAAGGTACCCAACATCACAGGAATGTCAAGTGATTGATAGGTGGGTGGTCCCTATCAAACATAGCCTGCAGAGGTCAAACTCTATGATCCAGACCACTGACCAGATCTAAGCCCCTTTTCCTCTTTTACATTTAATGAGCATTCAGCTCCATTTACATGTTTGCTTTTAAACTGAGGGTAACACTTCATATATCTGATGAAACTGACTCCTGTCCATGAAAACATACACCACACTAAATCTGTTTATCTTTAAACTGCCAATAGATTCTCTTCTTTTTGCTGTAACAAACTCTCAGAGAATGAAAAATTACTTAGACTACAATTGTAATACTACTGGCTAGGAATAAATCCTAAAGGAACGCAATGTTTTTTTAAAAAAACTGTTTATTTGTCTTTTTCAGATACTATAAAGAACATTGAATGACTGAATGGGGTTTATTTTTGAGTGGACATGTATAGTATGGGGGGGACATTTTTCTGGCCAAGGGCTGCATTTTGGGCAACCTTTTGTGGGCCACAGGGCAGTGCTACGTGTCAGAGACAAAAGTGGGGACAGCATGAAATGTAAAAAAATTACTTTTATACAACAGATTAGTTTCTACACATATCTCTCTAGCCTCCATTCAGACAAACAAAAGGTAAAATTTTACTTCAAAAACAAATCTCAGCCAGACAAAACACTCAAGGACACTACAAACCCAGCAAGGGACATGCCTGGAAGAGTTCCAAGGGCAATAGAGCTGTGCTTGGCCCTGAGGTTATCCACCCCTGATGCCTAACTACCGGTATTGTCCTTCCAAAAATATCAAAAGGTATGTGTACATGCTGCACTTTGTGGCAGCATGTATGTTAATCCACCTTAAATTATGATCAATGGAAAATTACATTCCTCAGTTATTCAGTATTAGAATGAACTACTGTACATTGAATCTCTGAAAGAATCTGTTTGGTGATCAAGGTAACATAACAAGGTAAAATACTATGAAAGATCAACATTCTGTCAGTTCTTAGATTCCTTTTTCAAAAGTTATCGAGGATATCCAAGTATCAAATGTAAGAGTAGTTAAGAACTCATTAAATACTGCACTTCTGTTCATAGCTTAGACACATATAATCAAAATAGCAGTTAAAAAATGGTCAAATCATTGAAGTAGATCTAAAAGAACATCTGACTATAGAACACTTATCACCCAAAATAAAGAAACATCATCAACAGTGTTGGAAAAATAGTTCAGCAATAAAATGTACAATCTTTAAACTAGTATTAAAGAAGCAATCAAGTTACAATTTTACCCATTCTCCATTTAAAGGGCAGTACTGTGCCGGTATGTCTGCAAGATCGTTATTTGGTCACTAATTTAGCCAACTTCCCAGAATGTTCTCTGTGATCCTTCCTGAACTCTGATAAAAGATTGTGTTTCCTAAAACAATGTTGCTGGAATGAAACAAACACTACAGTCTCAATAGCTATACTCTTATGTTTGCAGGAGTCTCACTGAGTATCAGCGGAACTTTCAAGATCAACATACGGTATTCCAAATTTTATTACTGCCAAGATCAGAGAAGTCAGACTCAAGCCAAACCAGGTCGGAGTCACTTCAAATCAGGCTCTTCTCTCTTTACTAAGCCTCTCGCAGAACCAGAAAATCTATGCTCTCTGTTGTCTTTGAAGAAGGTAAATTGATGTCTAAAGCTAATCATTGTATTCCCTTTTCCATAATTGATGTATGTGGCACAAGAAGAAGAAAGGGTTTTGCAGCTAGAAACCATGTTACTTAACATACTGCAGAGGATAAAATGCTTGAGAGATTTTTTCAAAGTTTTCAGGAAATTTCGTCTCTCCCAGTGAAACTAAGGACACTGAGTTGATACTTAATTAAATAACCAGATTTCCAACTAACATCATGTTGTTTGCTAGAAAATAATTTGCCTTCTCAAGAATTGCACAAAAAGAAAAAGTTACACCCAATGTGGAGGAAGAAAAGAACCATCATTCTGGGTATTGCATTACAAGGCTAACAACTGTAATGGAAAGAATACTGTGGCACATTAAAGATATAAAGCAAGTGGAATAAATAAAGACACAAAGTGGAAAAATATACAAGAATTAGTGATGCCACAATTACTATATCTTCGTGGGCAGGTATTGTGCTATATCTTTTGTTCTTGTGTAGGCTTTTCATGGCAAAAGAATTTATTATTCTTTTTGTCTTGAAGATGGTTTTGATACAGTCTTTTTTCATACTGTCTCAACAATAACAAAGTACAGTACAGTATGGCTTTGCTTTTAGGTGTGCATCAGGACAAGTAAAGTTTTAACCAGTTCTGTTTGAGAATATAATAAACTAAACAAGGTAGTCATGATAAGTCTAAAGGAGAAAAATAACAGCACACAAGTGCACATCTACTTCATCAGATATGGAAATGTTGAGGTCTGTCAATCCTTTTTTACTATAGATGAAAAATTACCTACTAATATGTAGTTACAGGTAGGTAGCCGTGTTGGTCTGTATCTGAAGAAGTGTGCATGCACACGAAAGCTCATACCAAAATAAAAAACTTAGTTGGTCTTTAAGGTGCTGCCGGAAGGAATTTTTTATATTTTGTTTCTACTAGTATGTAAATATTAGTAAATATTCCGCCTCCATCTCTTCACGAGACTGCTCAACTACAAAAGTCACACTATCTTTCATCACCTGTGTCTACAAAACCTTATATTTTTTGTAGTACAAATGCTGGAGTAGTAGAATGATATCTGGAATACTATCACAAACCATTAAGCAAGGGCACTTAGAGAAGTGCTCTCCCTCTTCTCTACAAACTGCCCAGGCAAGTATTCTCTTGAGATAAGGAGATGAAAGTGTGGTTTTGCCTTTCAACTACCACAAGTAGGTTGTGCCTAGGAAAGCTATCCCACAAGAGTGCAATTGAAGCAAGATCAAATGTATTTACTCTGAAATTAAGTCTAACTGAATTAAACAGGATATATTTCCAAGTATGCATGGGAAAGCAGCCTCAGTTCCTTCTTGGTGCTGTAAATTACAGATATTTCTCAGAGATTTTGCTATATCAAATACTTATCAAGCCAGGAATGGTGGAAAAAAGCCAACAGTAAATATAAAGCATATTTACTCAGCAGTAAGTCGTACATGATATTTACTCAACAAGTGTGTTTAGGAATGTAACACTAATGACTTCCCCCGACTGACCGCAAAAGCTGAGGAGAGAAACCAAAAGAGGGCCAATTCTTAAGAGAAGGCACAGCAGAAGTGACTTGAGAAAAGAGGCAGGTTCAGCAGGGCTCCTGGGACGGAGACATCCAGGAAGAGAAGACCCGCCAAATTCCAACGAGATGCACACCCTTCTTTATATCCTCGGCTCCAGCATCAAGTTCAACCCGCTCACTCCCTCCTCCTTGTTGGTCCCTAGCCTTTTAAACGGACAGCCTGCCTACCCGCATCTTTAGTTGTGCATACACGCGTCTATTTACTGTGGGCAACCCGTGTCTATGGGCTGCGCCGTTTCCTTCCACGTGTCAGGAGGAAAGGGCCTTGGGGAAGAGAGGCGACCAGGGGGAAAGGACACGGGGCGCCCTGCTCCGGCCCCCTTACCAGAAGAACGTGTTGGTCCCGTCATCGTACACCTCGGACTCCGTGCTTCGCCGGCTCCCGTGCGTCGCGGTAGAACCAGTGGTGGTCGTGGGGGCGGCAGCGCCCTTACAGCGCCCCGGCGAAACCTCTGCCACGGGGGGAGAAGCCCCGTTGGGCTCCGCCGGCGGCTGCTCCTCTTCCTCCAGGGCTGCTTTTCCAGTGCCCCCTCCGTGACCTCTCCGCTCGGTGCGCCTCATGACAAGGACGGCTGGTTGCAGGCAGGAAGGCGGCGGGGAGAGAACGGCGACTCAAGCGACGCCCCGCGCGCATAAGGCGGGCCCCTCCGCGCGCCCCATCTGAGAGGAAGAGGCGAGCCCAAAGAGCAACAGCGCGCTCCGGAGTTCACATACGGCGTTTCATCACCGCTTGCTCGTGACCCTACGTAGGCCGGGGTCGAGGGGCGGCTCCGCGCTCGCGGAAGGCGTGATTCGCTGCCGAGGCGGTGCGCGTGCGCAGTCGGGGGCGGCAGCATGAACTCCACAAGCGAGGGCGGGGGGGGGGAGACAAAATGGGGCGTGGTTTTTTTTGTGTGTGTCTTTTGCTCGTGGGCGAAGAGCGGTCTGTTATGCTCTTCTAGTCCCGCCCCTACAGCTTTTAGATAAGTTAAAAGTCAAAGTTGTAGCCGTGCGCTTGCATGTTTTGAAGCAAGTTCCACGGCGGACAGTGGGAGCTACAAAGAGAGAGAGAGAGAGCCCCGTGGTATCCTAAAGGCGAAGACGTTTTATTATGGTGGGCTAGAATCTTTAAGGACGCGGGTGGCGCTGTGGGTTAAACCACAGAGCCTAGGCAGAAGGTCGGCGGTTGAATCCCTGCGACGGGGTCAGCTCCCGTTGCTCGGTGGTCCCAGCTCCTGCCAACCTAGCAGTTCGAAAGCACGTCAAAGTGCAGGTAGATTAATAATAATAATGATAATTTATTTATACCCCGCCCATCTGGCTGGGTTTCCCCAGCCACTCTGGGCGGCTTCCAACAGAAATATTGTTGTTTAGTCGTGTCCGACTCTTCGTGACCCCATAGACCAGAGCAGGCCAGGCACTCCTGTCTTCCGCTGCCTCCCGCAGTTTGGTCAAACTCATGTTCGTAGCTTTGAGAACACTGTCCAACCATCTTGTCACAGAAATATTAAAATACACTAATTTCTTAAATATTAAAAGCTTCCCTAAACAGGGCTGCCTTCAGAGGTCCTCTAAAAGTCTGGTAGTTATTTTTCTTTTTGACATCTGGTGGGAGGGTGTTCCACAGGGCGAGTGCCACTACCGAGAAGGCCCTCTGCCTGGTTCCCTGTAACTTGGCTTCTTGCAGCGAGGGAACCGCCAGAAGGCCCTCGGCCTCGGCACTGGACCTCAGTATCCGGGCAGAGCGATGGAGGTGGAGACGCTCCTTCAGGTATTCTGGTACCGCTACAGTGGGAAGATAAATGGCGTTTCCGTGTGCTGCTCTGCTTTGCCAGAAGCGGCTTTGTCATGCTGGCCACATGACCTGGTAGCTGTACGCCATCTCCCTCGGCCAACGCGAGATGAGCGCCGCAACCCCAGAGTCAGTCACGACTGGACCTAATGGTCAGGGGTCCTGACCATTAGAATCTTTAAACCAAGTTCTGTGGATTTTGCCGCGAAGGACTAAAACGGCTTCCCCGCTGGGAAATGGGAGTTTTGTCCTTGGAAAACAAACTGATCCTAAAACTTGTTGGTACGGAAGGAAGTCCCACCTATTTCAAAATGGAGGAAAATCTCATGTTACCATAACAACAGCTTATTAAGCAAGTAGAGAAGGGTCTTCTGTAACTAGGTGGTGGGAGCATAGGGCCACTTTTGAGATCAAGTATTTTGGGTACACATAATAGAAATCTGTTAAAGTGTCAAAAGCTGACCTGCCGACTTCCATCCTGGATCACAGATTTCACTACCATTTGTCTCCCACCATACAGTAAGGTTATGTCATGTATAGCACAGTCTTATGCAGCCAACTTAGAAATAAGGTGCTTGGAAATTAAACAGGGTCTGCTGATTTCTCTTTAAGGTTTCCAGACTCAAAAGAGAGCAAGGCAATTAAAGGCACAGAAGTCCTGTCCTCTATTGAGACTGGCAACCCTACAGGTTTCATCCCTGTGTCTCCCCCCCACCCTGTTCTGACCCATTATCTATCCTTGCCCCCTTTTCGCCCCCCCAATCCCCCCCAGGCAGGCCCCTACCTCCACTTGGCGTAGTCTGGAAAGCGGCCTAGTCTGCTGCGGCCTATTCAGTCTGCTGGGCAATGTTGGGCCTTGTTGCTGCAAAAGGCGTGTTTTCAGTTGGTTGCTGTGGAATTTTGAGATGTCATCCGGTGGTGCGGCTTTGGAGGCAGCAGCGTGCTATCTGCCTTTCTGTTGGATGCTGCTGGAGTCTTCAGAGCTTCTGCTGGTGATGTCTAATTTGTGCACCACTTTTTGTGTTTAATCATTATTTTAGGTGTGAAAGGTGTGGGTTTTTAAATAATTTTTTAATGCTAGATACCTCCCTGATGGGCAAGGTGCGTTGTGCCCAAATTTGTTGCAATGCGGTTCAGCGGTTACGGTGAAAGGCTGGGACATCTACGCACGCAATGCCTACATTTATGTATATATAGATTTATTAAAATTAAAATAAAAGCATGCATGAAAAGAGATGTACCTAGGGTCCCTTGCACCCTGGACAAAAATATGTATTGGTGCCCCCCCAGTCCCTTGTGCTCCTCCCTGGGGTGCCCAAGGGAGCCTGCATGCTTCACCTGGCTGCCCATAACAGCAAAGGAACAGTTTGGGGAGTAGGCGGGCTCCTAGCAACTCCGAGCCAGAGCGGACAGACACGGTTTTAGCGGGCCTGCACCCTTGGCAGGGGCCAACCTGGCCAACCCCTAGATACGCCCCTGTGCATAAAATAACATGATGGGTGCCTTTGGGATGTGTTTTAGAAATATCACAAACCTCAAGAGGCCAGTATGTGCGTCAGCTTCCTAACACACACTTGCCCAGCCATTCTCTTCAATACACATGCACGAGTTTCCATGTATAAAAAGTTAACATGAGAATCAGTGCGTACACACACACACACACAAGTCAGATAGAACAGGTTCTTCTTTTTGCACTCACCTCTGACTCAGCAATCTCACCTATAGCACACTAAAATCAAAGGGGCCTCCAGCTTCTTCAATTTGCTTTTGGAGCTACCCCTTAAAAGCATTAGCATCCAAATACGAGAACACTATTATGCACAGTCATTACCTACCTGTAACCAGAACTATGGAAGGCACCACATTGAGCCGCATGAAATGGAAGTCCATCAACCTCACCAAGAAACTTGCCCAGGTACAAACTGACATCCTCTTTCTATCTAAATGCAAAAACCTGGACATTGTACCTAAGGGTCTTAGAATTAAGAACCCTCTTCAATCAACTTATCCCACAGAATATGCCAGAAAACTATGCCACACTTTATCTAAGAAACTGCTGAAACATCTTATCGGCGTTCTGTATTCCAAACAGAAGTTAATAAAGGAGGAACTCTCTGCACTGGAGAACTCCATCAGGAATCACCCGGCCTGGCAGAAGTTCCACAAGGAAAAACAAACAATTTACCACTCTCAACTGGAGTTACTGAAGAACCAGAAAAATAAAAAACTCTGCAACCTTTCCAACCTACAGGCCACCAATCAAAACAAGATCAACAACATTGTCAATCTTTCACAGCAAACACTCAGCCCAGCTGAGGAATCCGTCCTTTCACGGGGACTATCATTCTGCCCTGCCAAATCCCAACACATGATTCAGTTCTGCGGGGACCTGGAAGCATTTTTCCGCCGTTTACGCCTGAAGGAGTATTTTCATCACACACAAGAACAAGACAAAGTAGAACAAACTACATCCCCACAACACAACACCTCTCAACTTACTGGGGAACAACCATCACCCTCCAAACGCATCAATGAACAGAACATTGACCACCAACTACCACCGAAAAGAAGTTACACAAAAAGGGACTCCACATGGACCCCTCCTGATGGACGCAATACCACACTAGATCTGTACATCGAATGCTTCCGCCACAGAATCCAAACGGATGTGACCAGAAAACACCATCGCTTACAACAAAATCTAAACCATGCTGAAAGGAGAGCCATAGAAAATCTCAGGAACAACCCAGACATTATAATTAAAGAGGCAGACAAGGGTGGAGCTGTCGTCATCATGAACAAAACTGATTACATCCAAGAGGCCCACAGACAACTTTCCAATACTGCCTTTTACATGAAATTGGACTCAGACCCCACACAAGCATACAAAAAAGAACTGAACAAGATTATTAAGGAGCTACCCCTACACATCCAAGAACAGATCCTCACAAACACACCAGCGGAACCTCGGCCAGGAACTTTCTATCTTCTACCCAAAATACACAAACCAGGAAACCCAGGACGCCCCATCATCTCAGGTATTGGCACCATTACAGTGGGTGTTTCCGGCTATATGGACTCTGTTCTGAAACCATATGCTATCAGTGCTCCCAGCTACGTACGTGACACCACAGATTTTCTGAGGAAAATACAATATTTGAACAATCTTCCTAACAATACTATACTAGCCACTATGGATGTGGAATCTCTATATACCAACATCCCACACAATGATGGTTTACAAGCCATAAGGAACACCATTTCAGATAAAACCACAGCGGACTTTGCTACCAAACTCTGCCACTTTGTCCTTACCCACAACCACTTCAAATTTGGTGATGACCTGTTCCTCCAGATCAGCGGCACAGCCATGGGCACCCGCATGGCCCCACAGTATGCCAACATCTTCATGGCAGATTTAGAACAACGTTTCCTTAACTCCTACCCACTCAAACCTCTCCTGTACCTGCGATACATTGACGATATTTTTATTATCTGGACACATGGACAACAGACCCTGGAAACCTTCCACCAGACATTCAATGACTTTCACCCCACCATCAACCTAACAATGAACCAATCTATGCAAGAAATACATTTTTTGGACACTACTATAAAAATACAGGATGGACGTATAGACACCACCTTATACAGAAAACCAACTGACCGACAAACATATCTACATGCTTCTAGCTACCATCCCAAACATACCAAACAATCCATCGTATACAGCCAGGCCTTACGTTACAACCGCATCTGTTCCAACTCTACAGACAGAGAATCTCACCTAAGAGATCTACAGCAAACCTTTTTAGAACTAAAATATCCACCTGATGAAGTTAAACAACAGATCAACAGAGCCAGACAGATACCTAGAGAGAACCTGCTGCAAGACAGACCCAAAAAAGAAAATAACAGAACACCACTAGTCATCACATACAGCTCCCAAGCTAAAACAGTACAACGCATCATCAGAGATCTACAGCCTCTCCTGGACAATGACCGCTCCCTTTCTCAAGCTCTGGGAGGAAGACCTTTCATTGCCTACAGACAGCCACCCAATCTTAAACAACTCCTCACCCACAATAATACAACCACCAGACTTAACATGGACACTGGTACCAGAGCCTGCAATAAACCCAGATGCCAACTTTGCTGCCACATACACCCAGACAACACCATTACTGGCCCCAACAACATCCAACATACCATCTCAGGACTATTTAATTGCTCATCCTCTAACATTGTGTATGCCATCAAATGCCAACAGTGCCCTTCAGCTCTCTATATTGGACAAACAGGCCAAACCCTACGCCAAAGGATAAATGGACATAAATCTGACATCAGGAACCAGAAGACAGAAAAACCAGTAGGAGAACACTTCAATCTCCCAGGACATTCTATACAAGATCTCAAAGTAGCTGTCTTACTACAAAAGAATTTCAGAAATAGACTGGAAAGAGAAGTTGCTGAATTGCAACTTATCACCAAGCTCAAAACCATGGAGGGACCTGGTTTGAACAGAGATATCGGGTTCTTATCTCATTATACATGATAAGCGATCTTCAGCCATCTCAACCCTTGCTTTTTCATGCAAAACCATTTGCAGTCGTTTGCGGTCATCAACAGCTATCAGTCAGTCAATCACCCATTTCCACCACCCTTCTGAGTGATCCCCCCTCCCCATCCCCACCCCTCCCCACCCCTTCTCTACATAAGTGCCTGGAAACTTCCATTTCACTGTATCTGAAGAAGTGTGCATGCACACGAAAGCTCATACCAAAATAAAAACTTAGTTGGTCTTTAAGGTGCTACTGAAGGAATTTTTTTATTTTACTTCGATCCAGACCAACACGGCTACCTACCTGTAACCAGAACTATGGAAGGCACCACATTGAGCCGCATGAAATGGAAGTCCATCAACCTCACCAAGAAACTTGCCCAGGTACAAACTGACATCCTCTTTCTATCTAAATGCAAAAACCTGGACATTGTACCTAAGGGTCTTAGAATTAAGAACCCTCTTCAATCAACTTATCCCACAGAATATGCCAGAAAACTATGCCACACTTTATCTAAGAAACTGCTGAAACATCTTATCGGCGTTCTGTATTCCAAACAGAAGTTAATAAAGGAGGAACTCTCTGCACTGGAGAACTCCATCAGGAATCACCCGGCCTGGCAGAAGTTCCACAAGGAAAAACAAACAATTTACCACTCTCAACTGGAGTTACTGAAGAACCAGAAAAATAAAAAACTCTGCAACCTTTCCAACCTACAGGCCACCAATCAAAACAAGATCAACAACATTGTCAATCTTTCACAGCAAACACTCAGCCCAGCTGAGGAATCCGTCCTTTCACGGGGACTATCATTCTGCCCTGCCAAATCCCAACACATGATTCAGTTCTGCGGGGACCTGGAAGCATTTTTCCGCCGTTTACGCCTGAAGGAGTATTTTCATCACACACAAGAACAAGACAAAGTAGAACAAACTACATCCCCACAACACAACACCTCTCAACTTACTGGGGAACAACCATCACCCTCCAAACGCATCAATGAACAGAACATTGACCACCAACTACCACCGAAAAGAAGTTACACAAAAAGGGACTCCACATGGACCCCTCCTGATGGACGCAATACCACACTAGATCTGTACATCGAATGCTTCCGCCACAGAATCCAAACGGATGTGACCAGAAAACACCATCGCTTACAACAAAATCTAAACCATGCTGAAAGGAGAGCCATAGAAAATCTCAGGAACAACCCAGACATTATAATTAAAGAGGCAGACAAGGGTGGAGCTGTCGTCATCATGAACAAAACTGATTACATCCAAGAGGCCCACAGACAACTTTCCAATACTGCCTTTTACATGAAATTGGACTCAGACCCCACACAAGCATACAAAAAAGAACTGAACAAGATTATTAAGGAGCTACCCCTACACATCCAAGAACAGATCCTCACAAACACACCAGCGGAACCTCGGCCAGGAACTTTCTATCTTCTACCCAAAATACACAAACCAGGAAACCCAGGACGCCCCATCATCTCAGGTATTGGCACCATTACAGTGGGTGTTTCCGGCTATATGGACTCTGTTCTGAAACCATATGCTATCAGTGCTCCCAGCTACGTACGTGACACCACAGATTTTCTGAGGAAAATACAATATTTGAACAATCTTCCTAACAATACTATACTAGCCACTATGGATGTGGAATCTCTATATACCAACATCCCACACAATGATGGTTTACAAGCCATAAGGAACACCATTTCAGATAAAACCACAGCGGACTTTGCTACCAAACTCTGCCACTTTGTCCTTACCCACAACCACTTCAAATTTGGTGATGACCTGTTCCTCCAGATCAGCGGCACAGCCATGGGCACCCGCATGGCCCCACAGTATGCCAACATCTTCATGGCAGATTTAGAACAACGTTTCCTTAACTCCTACCCACTCAAACCTCTCCTGTACCTGCGATACATTGACGATATTTTTATTATCTGGACACATGGACAACAGACCCTGGAAACCTTCCACCAGACATTCAATGACTTTCACCCCACCATCAACCTAACAATGAACCAATCTATGCAAGAAATACATTTTTTGGACACTACTATAAAAATACAGGATGGACGTATAGACACCACCTTATACAGAAAACCAACTGACCGACAAACATATCTACATGCTTCTAGCTACCATCCCAAACATACCAAACAATCCATCGTATACAGCCAGGCCTTACGTTACAACCGCATCTGTTCCAACTCTGCAGACAGAGAATCTCACCTAAGAGATCTACAGCAAACCTTTTTAGAACTAAAATATCCACCTGATGAAGTTAAACAACAGATCAACAGAGCCAGACAGATACCTAGAGAGAACCTGCTGCAAGACAGACCCAAAAAAGAAAATAACAGAACACCACTAGTCATCACATACAGCTCCCAAGCTAAAACAGTACAACGCATCATCAGAGATCTACAGCCTCTCCTGGACAATGACCGCTCCCTTTCTCAAGCTCTGGGAGGAAGACCTTTCATTGCCTACAGACAGCCACCCAATCTTAAACAACTCCTCACCCACAATAATACAACCACCAGACTTAACATGGACACTGGTACCAGAGCCTGCAATAAACCCAGATGCCAACTTTGCTGCCACATACACCCAGACAACACCATTACTGGCCCCAACAACATCCAACATACCATCTCAGGACTATTTAATTGCTCATCCTCTAACATTGTGTATGCCATCAAATGCCAACAGTGCCCTTCAGCTCTCTATATTGGACAAACAGGCCAAACCCTACGCCAAAGGATAAATGGACATAAATCTGACATCAGGAACCAGAAGACAGAAAAACCAGTAGGAGAACACTTCAATCTCCCAGGACATTCTATACAAGATCTCAAAGTAGCTGTCTTACTACAAAAGAATTTCAGAAATAGACTGGAAAGAGAAGTTGCTGAATTGCAACTTATCACCAAGCTCAAAACCATGGAGGGACCTGGTTTGAACAGAGATATCGGGTTCTTATCTCATTATACATGATAAGCGATCTTCAGCCATCTCAACCCTTGCTTTTTCATGCAAAACCATTTGCAGTCGTTTGCGGTCATCAACAGCTATCAGTCAGTCAATCACCCATTTCCACCACCCTTCTGAGTGATCCCCCCTCCCCATCCCCACCCCTCCCCACCCCTTCTCTACATAAGTGCCTGGAAACTTCCATTTCACTGTATCTGAAGAAGTGTGCATGCACACGAAAGCTCATACCAAAATAAAAACTTAGTTGGTCTTTAAGGTGCTACTGAAGGAATTTTTTTATGCACAGTCAATTATGGCCTGAATTAATCATTATGCTAAGTACTCTGCTAAGTAGGCCCCCTGCCAAATGGGGGTTCTTGTGATGCTCTAATTATCTGGGAGCTTTCCCAATATGGAGAGTATACCCATATTGATGCTTGTATTGCAGCCTTTTAAAATTCCCTGTGGTTTGGAACAGGATAGCTATTATTTTATCACAAGAAAGCGTGCCAAATCTGTAGTGGGTGGGAATTGAATATTGAGAGCCTGGTTGGCACAAGCAGTAGAATTCTTTGAACTGCAGGAGGCTGCGTGCCTGGCTGCATATATCTATGTCCCATTTTTATATATGAACACTGACCAGGTAGAAAGGGTTACTCAGAAATTTGGAGCCCTAAAAGATAGTTCAGCTTTTCATCTGGCCATATTCCATTCCACTTGGTTTGTTAAATTATTTGTTTTACAAAATTCATACAGTACATTGTTTAAAGAAAACCTCATAATGGTTTACAAAGAGCAGCAAGGCCTAAAAGGTGAAATTCAAAAGTGTGGGGGGTAAATATTTACATATGCAGGGTAATCCAAATCATATGGGAACTCAGAATTCAAAACCATATCCCCCCCCAAAAAAATCCAAGCCTGTGGCCAAGAGTTGCAAGATCCTGTGATTGCCATCTAAGGCCCTTCTCTCTGTGTCCTCCACAGAAGGGCCAGAGGGTGTCAACATGAGAATAATTGTTTTTAGTGGTGGCTCCCCACTTGTGGAATACACTTCCCTGATATGTTTCCCTGGGCCCATGTTTATCTACATTTAGGCACCAGCCAAAGCTTTCCTTTTTACCTGGCTTTTTGTGCCTGAATTTGAAAGGTTTTCATTGCTTTTTTGGTTTTTTATAAGTTTATTTATATGCTGGCAGACAAACTTGACATTCATACATACATATAACAATTAAACCTAAAGAGTGAAAAAATTATAGTAAAAGGATGTTAATACACAAAACAGAAAAAACAATATTAACAATATTAACAAAAAAGAAAAAGAAAATAATAATTAAAGTAAACACATATCTCAAAAATAAGTGATATATGTAATCAAATTTCATATCCATTTTCTTAGGTTTTCATTGGTTTATTCATTCTAAGTGATTTCAATGCTTATATTTTGTTGTGAGTTAGTTTGGGCCATTTTTGTGAGTAAAGCAACTAATAAATATTAATAATATATAAAAAAATGAGTGTGTTGCACAAGAGTAGCTAAGCCAGGGCCAGACCTAGCATTAGGCAAACCAAAGCAGCCGCCTCATGAGTAGATGCTGGTTTATGGGTCTTTAAAATAAATAAATAAATAAATAAATAAATAAATAAATAAATAAATACTGTACCAAAAACAAACAAACTACAAAGGGATGGGACATGGGTGACGCTGTGGGTTAAACCACAGAGCCTAGGGCTTGCCGATCAGAAGGTCGGCGGTTCGAATCCCCGCAACGGGGTGAGCTCCCGTTGCTCGGTCCCTGCTCCTGCTAACCTAGCAGTTTCGAAAGCACATCAAAGTGCAAGTAGATAAATAGGTACCACTCTGGCAGGAAGGTAAACGGCGTTTCCATGCGCTGCTCTGGTTCGCCAGAAGCGGCTTAGACATGCTGGCCACATGACCTGGAAGCTGTATGCTGGGTCCCTCGGCCAATAAAGCGAGATGAGCACCGCAACCCCAGAGTCGGTCACGACTAGACCTAATGGTCAGGGGTCCCTTTACCTTTTACAAAGGGATGGAGAGACCATGGAGAAATGTATATGATTGCAGCAGGTGCCAAACAATGTGTCTGCATCAGTCTGGAAAAAAATATCTTTGCAGATATTGGGCCCTAGACTAGGAATTATAATGCCTCGGGCACAACAAATTTCAATAAGTGCTGTTATGTATGAAAAGGCAGTCTGCCAAGGCCAAGATAGTCAGAATTCTGCTCTCTAGCCAGAAGCAACAAAGAACTGCATGCAAGTGAGTTCATGGAATTCCACTCAGGCAAATGAGCAGAGAGGAAAAGTATTCTCTCTGTCTTCTGTGTCCAGCATAGAAAGCAACCAGATGTGCAGCAAACTGCTGCAAGAGGAATGGAATCAATTCTCTTATCCTTCTCTCCTTGCCCCCAGTAGGCTGGTAAAGAGTTTTGCAGGCTAGTCATTTCTTGTGGCCTTGTTTACAATACCACTTTAAGAATTATATACAGTACAGTGCTTTTTCTGGGGGTACTCAAGAGAACCTTTCCGCCTCCCTCACTGCAAATATTAAAAGTATTACACTTACTGTAACAATTGCATAGTGAGTAACAGCACCTTTTTTCTATTAAAAAAGCACTGATCATATACATTTCATATACAGTACTGTATCACATGTTTTTCAACATAAAACCCAAACAAATATAAAAAGTGATCCATCATGTGTACAATAAAGCAGTACTGTATATACTAATACTTGCAGTCTTGTCAAAAGCACAGTAGATGGTGCTGTAAGACAAGTCAGTCTCAAAATGCTTTTATATTGCTATTAACTGAGCACTACGGGTTCACTTATTGGATAGCACTGTGCAGCTTTGGGACTGCATATACACCATACATCTGAAGTACATTATCCCGCAAATAATCCTGGGAGCTGCACTTTGTTAAGGGTGATGTGAATTGTAGCTCAGTAAGGGGTCAGCTACCAGGGACCCAGGTGGCGCTGTGGGCTAAACCACTGAGCCTAGGGCTTGCTGATCAGAAGGTCGGCGGTTCGAATCCCTGTGACGGGGTGAGCTCCCGTTGCTTGGTCAGCTACAGTTCCCTGGTTCTTGCCCCCCCCCCGCGTTTTAAATGTATGGTGTGTATACACAGCCTATTTCATAAAAAAACCCACAGCTTATTATGAAAATCTGCTGACCTCCACACCCAGTTTATGCTTCCAGCTTTCTTCCAGAGTATGCCACAAGATCCATTGCCTACAATATGTGACCCTCTGGATGCTGTTGGACTTCAACTCCCATCTTATCTAACCATTAGCCATGCTGGCTGGGGCTGATGGGAGCTATAGGGCAACAACACTGGGTGGCAGCAGGCAGTTTTCCCATCTCTGGTTTACAGCCAAACAATGCAATCCTTTTTCTCCCAGTTGCACGGAAGATTAATACATAGCAAGAATACCAGAATTTAAAAAAATACTTCCATTTAAGGTAATAATCAAAAGGCATATATTTAATTCTTAGTAAGCAGCAGTAAAGACTTTCCAGTTTTACATGCTTACTTATGATTTGGCATTTCCTGTGCCTCTATGGATTAGGAGAGCATTGTCTGGGATGCTGCAGATCCACAACAGGAGACCATCTGACCTTCTCAAAGACAAGGACTGGATCCTGCTGCAACAAACCCCAGTGTCAACTCTGTCCCTATATTTGCACATGTAAGACTATTATAGGGCCTAATGCCAGTTGTTCCTGGGAACTCAGGTCATCTGCACATCTTCAAAAACAATATATGCCATCACTCACTACTACTGCCAGTGCTTTTCTGCTGCTTACACAGGACCTGCTTGTCATATGCCAGCCTTCCCCAACTTGGTATCCCCCAAATACTTTAGACCAGTGGTTTTCAACCAGTGTGTTGTGGCACCCTGGCGTGCCTTGAATGATAGCCAGCGGTGCTGTGGGCCTCTGTCCCTCTTTTCTTTCCTTCCCTCCCTCCTCTGACTCCCTCTTGTGTCTCTGCCTCCCAAAGGCTTGCACAGCTGCTTGTTGCAGCAGCCCAGGCTACAAGCTCCACAGGCAAATGATGCCTCTGGGGCTTGCCAAGGAGTGCTGGTTGCCAGGAGCTGAGGTAGCCTTGGAATAAGCAAGCAAGGAAGAGGGCAAGGGAGCCCAGCCAGCCAGTCTGCCAGCCCTTGCTGTTGGGATTGGACAGACAAGTCCCAGGTCCCTGTGAGGCAGTTTGAGGAGGCACCTCTCTTTGGGGTGGGTGGTGGGGCAGCTCAGTAGCTGCCCAAAGGATTCCCAAAGAGAGGGGAGAGGAAAGAGGAAAGGAGGCTGAGGGAACACTCCACAAGGGTGGGTATTTGAAAAAGGGTGAGAGGCTGCCAGCTCTGCAGGCAAGGAGTGACAAAACGGGCTCCTGAACCCCACGGGGTGCCGCAGAAAGAATGTAGTTGGTCAAGGGAGCCATGGACTCAAAAAGGTTTAAAACCTCTGCTTTAGACTAAAACTCCACTCTGCCCCACCAACATGGGCAGGGGTTGATAGGAGTTGGACAGTGACTGGGAAACAGGAAATTTAACTCCATTTACCCCATTTCTCATTTTATAGATTGATTTAATGGGACAACCCTGAATCCTAATAATATTAAAGAGGAAGGGGACAGGGGCGTACCCAGGATCAAAACTGGGGGGGGGGGGTGTCCAGTAGAAACTGTAGCTTTCACCGCTATAAACACATGCTGAGAGCAAGTGGTGGTATGGTGGTAAGAGAGTACTGCACTAGGATGTGCAGAACTATGGTTCAAATCCCTACTCAGCCATGAACTTCTCTGGTGACTTTGGGCCAGTCACTGCCTCTCAGCTTAACCTACCTCACAATGTATAAATTATTATTAATAATAATAAGGTTATTGTGGGGATTAAATGAGCAGGGGGAGAACCATGGACACCACCTTGAGTTTCCTGGAGAAGAAAGTGAGATATAAATGCAACTTATAAAGTATTAATAATAATAATAATAATAATATACCACCACCACCCATTATTCTTCAGTTCTGAAATTCTACCTAGTGAATTAGCTGGGACTTGGGTCATTCTGGTTCTCTAAACACACAAACATACGGAAGAAAACCATTGTGGCTTTTCAGCTGCCATCAGCAGTATTAGTCTGACACATCAATGGCGGGAAGTGCCTGCCTTGTCCCTCCCCAGCCACTTGTGGTGCCCAGGTAAGGCGGAGGAGGGGGCGGAAAGGGCACGCTGGCTTCCTCCTCCTCTTTTCTGGCTACGGCAAAACCCGACAGGCGGCTCCCTCTCATCGGGAAAGGAGAGAATCGCGGCGCAGCCAGGCAACCTCACGCGGAAGTCCGCAATCCCAGAGCTGCGGGAACTCTCTGAAACCGGAGACGACAACACACGGGAGTGGAGAGACCTAAACGAAGCGTTCTGGGGGTCCCTGAGCGATTGTTCCTCTCATGCTGCGGGATCGAGCTGAGTTCTAGCAAGGAGAGATCTTGTCCTGATCTTGCTGCACGAGGGAAGGGGAGAGAAGCACTTGCATTTTTCCATCATGCAGGTAAGGGGGAAAAGAAAAAAGAAAAGCGCATATGCAAAGCCCCCTAGAGAGCCCGCCTTTTTTCAAACTGTTTCGGAAGCTTTCATGCGGTCCAGCCGCTTCGGCTCTTGCCTTTATGAACCCTGCTGGTCTGCCCAGTCGCCTTCGAGGCAAGGAGAAAACTGGCGCGGATCGAGCGAGGGCTGCCGGGAGCACCTGTAAGGTTGTGTGGCCAAGGGTGACCGGACAGAAAAATCTCTTGCTTTACTGACTGAGCTATGTAGAAGAATTGGGTTTCATTTGGGAACAGTTCATGCCCATCTATTTTTGCAAAGTGCACTCCCCCCCCCCCACATTAACTTCGATGCTGAAAGTATAAGGGTTTATGTTTATATTGGTGTGCAGCGGGATCCTGTGAAGCAACTGCCATTCGGTTCAGGAGGGGGTCCTTACTCTCAAGTAAGTTGGTATGGCATTGTAGCCTTAACTGCGATGGATACAACAATATTTAAACAGCTACTTGTTTTATTTTGTTGCTTAGCTTAAGTAGCTAACTGACAGTTGGGTAATTTATGTTAAATAAGCTTATCTACCTACCACTGCAATCAAAGTTTCCCAGGAGTTTCATACCTCCTAAGGCAAGGGTGGTGGCATAGTCCGCTGAGCACTGGCAGAGGGGGGGGAATAAGACTGTAGTTGGTTCTTCCTTCCTTATTATTTGTTCCCCGTTCCCATCATGTACACCTCCTTCCATTTACTCTGCATCCACTAGTGTGCTCCCCCTCTAACCAGTTTCGATTTGAATTGAGAAAAAGAAAGAACTAGTTGCCTTTTAAGCTGGTAGTGTGTACCCAGCCTGTAGCACTGAAGTTTGGATGCTGATGCTGCTCCGACCACAAAATAAGGAACCAGGAAACCACTCCAGTCCAATGATTAACAACCATTACCTTTCCTTGAGAAACATTTTCTCAAGCACCATTATGTGTTACAGGATGGACTAGGCGTCACTAGGGAAAGAGATTACCTGATTAGACAATGCAGTGGTTTGTGGAACTTCTTTATGCAGAAGCAGTGTCTGTACCTACCCTTTAAGCTTCCCCTGGACTTGTTCACTGTCTCTGTTCTACTCCTTTGAGTACTACTTGAATCCTTCCAGTTCCCAGATGACAAACACCCTATCTGAAAATGTCCTGAAGTGCTATTAAATAATACTTGGAGCAATTAATTAGGATAAAATTTCAGATTAATCAATAGAGGCAACTTGGATGTGGATAAAGGAGCTACCCGTCTCTTTCTCAGTATTTTCTGTTTATATTCCCAAACAAAGCTACACTGAACCCTAATTGTGTGTGTGATGCTTTGAATTTGGGTGGTTCTCATGCTCCTGAGCAGCTCTTGAGCACATTTGTATCTGAGTTACAAAGGAATATTTATTTAATCCCCAAAAGAAGACAGAATCAGATGAAGAGCTAAGGTGATAACAAGTTTTCAAGTACAGTAGTGGGCGTCACAAAGCCAATTTATCTAAGCATTAATACAAACTGTCCCTAACCTACTCTGCCAACCTAACCCCTTGTGGCTTCATAACATCAGTCTTTTAACAGCTCATCCAAGTTCAACTTGAAGTGAAATATGAACTAAGAATGTAAGAGTGCCTGTAAGGGACTGGTTGGACACCAAGCTCCCCTCCCCCCAGTCTCCCTGAACCAGAAGAGGCATAAAGAGGGGGGAGCAAAGACAGACACACAGGTACAGTCTCAGATTGCTTTGGAAGAACCCTGAAGGGGGTGCTTAGGAAGCTGTGGAGGAGACCTACAGTCTCAGCAACTGCTTCAAGGGGACAAGACCTGCTGGAGAGGAGTTGCTGTGCTCATTAGGCCTGACACAAACCTTGGCTTGCCATGTTGTCTAGATCTGGGCTTATGGTTTATTTTTCTTCAGACAAATCACTACCAGCAGCCAAGAGATCTCTACTTGCCACTTGTGGCTTGTTTGGGGAAAACAGCACAAAGACAGATTTGGATGCCTCAACAAGCCGAGTACTGTGGTCTGTTACAAAGCAGAGATTTTTAGCAATGCACTGTAGCATACTGCTTGTTCACATTAAACTATAGTTAAACATTCACTATGGTTTATTGTGATGTGCAAATACAGCCTCTATTGTCTCTCAATACAGCAGGATGAAGCTACATGTCAGTTGGCGCCTTTATTTTTGGCTCATGCTTGAGTAGCATGCACAAGCATTGTCATACATCCTGCCTCACATATCGGTCTCAGTGAAGTGTATGAAACTGGCTGGACTGAAACAAGAGATAGGACAACATCATTAGTGGATTTTTTACAACTCTACACTTCTCTTTGGTTGTGAAGATTTTCTACTTGGGAAAAAACAGTTGAATTACTGGGTTAGTGAAATGCTCAGGAGGATTTAACGACAACCTCTTATTGTGTAACAGAATTTTCCTTAAAATTCTTTTTTTTAATGATTTTTGAGCAGAGCATTTCTGCTCTGAAAAACACAGGACCTGAATTAGGGACCAGAGCAGATCTTGAACATCTGCTGCTTACCATAAAAATTCTATGCTAATTGGCCCTGTATGATGGAAGAAACTAGAAAATAAATCAGTAGAAATCTATATTTTGAAACACCCAGTGCAGTTATTCATTGATAACAATAATTTCTTTTGACACCCCCCCCCCCCCAAATGTTAGATATTTACCATACTTACTTGCTTTTGCTAGGCTGTCAGATCCTCAAGTACTTGGGCTGGTTCTGATAATGGAGAGCCTGCATATAATCAGAAACAACAACAGAGGAGACATCCAGGATAGAGTTTGTAGCCCAATTTAGAAAATAAAACCAACATTACTACACTGTGGAGTAAGCTACACGTCACACTATGCTATAATTTTTGTGTGAGAGGTACTAAACACATCAAGTGTCATTTGCATAAGTACACAGACAGGAGTATCTTTACTGAAAGTAAAATGTTGTTGCTATGATATCAGTTCCTCGGAAGTTATCAGTATGAATCTAGTGGGCCAGACATGTTCTTCTGGTTTTGGTATTGTCAGCTGAATGGTTGGTTTCACAGTTGGGCAACACTCAAGATTCTAATCAGTGTTTGAAAATCCACACAGAGTTATGATGTCTACTAAGAAGGAAGTAACTAGATATATATATGTTTGTGTTGTTTCTGCATGTATCCAAATGCTGTAGTGTCGTCGAATACTGCTGTTCCAACCACTTTATTCCATTCCCTCTCCGCCTGCAACCATCAGTCAATGTTCTATGTACATTCTATATCTTTATTAGCCTGCATTTTGGGAGGGGGGTTCATCCCTTAGAGTTTTTCCTTAAGGTGGTTTTTTGTGTGTGTACTTGGGTATACCTTGAAATTTCCCCAAGCCTGCTGATATTTCCTAGTGTGTGCGGTAATTTTGTCTACATAAGGCCAGGCATTGGGAGTATGAATTCACTTGATATATGATATGATGCTATGTTGACTATGTTACTTTTGTTATAACTTAACAAGGAATATGGGGTTCTTGCATTCATCAGGCCTGCTTCAATATATAAGCAACGAGCTGAGCAATGGACTTTGTTGGAGCAATTCCTGCTATTCCTGGAAGCTCCCACAGGTGTGACAGAACCTAACTTAGTACTCACTTAGGTAACATAACTGTGCCAGAGCTATAACATTTCAAACTTGCATGGTTGAATGGTCCGTTCCCCCCTTCCCCATAAACATAAGATCTCTCAGTTTTTCTGTATGGGTGTGTTGGGGAGTATAGGGCAGAAAACCATGTGAGTGTGAAGATGTAAAACCAGACACAGGCTCACTAACAGTGAGAATGAGGCTTGTGAATTACTTGCTGCCTCTATCCATCTCCTCCCAGCTGCCGGTCTCTGCTCCATTAACCTTTCCCAGTAGTGTGGTGGTTCTCAGTCTGGCCAGAATGAAGACAGTGACACTTGTTCATGTAAGCAAATAATATGCAAATAAAAACTATCAAAAAGCTTTTGACAGTGTTTAATGTCCATCACCAAAATAGTTGCATAGATTGGATAAAAAGACTGGTCCTCTTACAGATCAGTGACTGGTTAAAGAAAAGGAAGCAGAGAGAATAAATGGACCAGCGTTTATTCTAGCATGCAACTGGACACATTTTGTGCAGTGTCAAAAATATTTGTGCAGTGTGAAGTAAGTGTTTTGTGCAATTGGGCATATGAGATTTAATGAGGAACGAGTTTGTTTCCAAAAAAAAGGAAACAGATGATAAAAAAGCGATATACAAAAGAACTGAAGTGACTGAACAAACATAGGGGTTAAAAGAAAGCGGTGTAAACAAATTTTACCCTCTGTCTCCCTCTAAACATCCTTATGACACAAGCTTTGGGCTTGTCTTAGCCAGCAAGCAATAAGCTTTCCAAAGGCGAAGAGGTGTGATTTAGTGTTCAGCAGCCAGTGGCCTCCAGCAGCTACAGTTCTTCACAGGCCTTGAAGTGGCTTCTTCCTGCCCAGCTCTTCAGTAGAACTTAGGCCTGATAGCCCAGGTAGCACAGACCCCTGACTCTCCTTTTAGCTCCTTGTGCAGGCTCCTTAATCCTTCCTTCTCCAATATTTCTGTTTTCTTTTCTCAATTAAAACAGCACCTGCGGCCTAGGACAAGTCTCTGTGTCATACAACAGTTCCCAGGACTCCTGGAGCTTTGTTTCTATTTGCCTGTGTTAAGTTTTGTCCTCCACCTATCCCGGAGAACAAATCATTGAAGAAGACGCATATCCCATGACTATACTTCTAGAAAGTTTGGTTCAATAGAAAGCAACATCTCAGAGCGGCTTCAGATTGAGACCAAACTGTGAGGGTTTGCAGATTGAACTGGGTAGGCCAAGGAGTAGAAAGCCTCAGACAAGTTGAAGTTGAAGGAAAAGCAGTGTAGTAAATGATACATGGGTTTGAGGCAACAACACAGTTTTGGAGAGCCATTTTGTGAAGAGCCTCTGTTCATCCTTAGGATATCATAACAGTAAATATAAACATATTTTATAACCTATTTTACAGGATAGTCATTTTGTAACAGAGGGGAAATACTAAAAATTGTAATTTGGGGTGGGGGCTTAGCTTCATATTGCAAGCAAAGGAAGTCTCAGTAATGTACTCAGCTATAGGCTATTTCTAACCGAGGGTTTATTTATTAAATAAAATTGTATGTTTTATTTGTATAAATAAAATATTTATTGTTTTATTTTATTTATACCAACCTATAGCTGCAGGTCTCAGGGCGGTTACAACATAAAATCACAATATAAAATTACAAAATACATACCGGTAATAAAAATAAAAACAACCCAATAAACCCCCTTCTCCCTAATAAAAAAAATTCCTTCAGTAGCACCTTAAAGACCAACTAAGTTTTTATTTTGGTATGAGCTTTCGTGTGCATGCACACTTCTTCAGATACACGGTGTATCTGAAGAAGTGTGCATGCACACAAAAGCTCATACCAAAATAAAAACTTAGTTGGTCTTTAAGGTGCTACTGAAGGATTTTTTTTAATTTTGCTTCGACTCAGACCAACACGGCTACCTACCCCTTCTCCCTAGTTATAATTGAGAGAGACATCCCCTTACTCCTCTATTCTTTTCAAGTCACCCTGTGTTTTTTATTTCTTCAAATTTCCCATCTTTTCTTCCTTCCTGTCTCTTTGTCATTTCTTTTTTTATCTTCCCTCTTTCATGTTCCTTTCAGGTAAAAAAAGTTCAAAGGCAAGCAGTGTGCTGGCTGCTTGTGCAGTAGGAGAAGCTTAGAATAAATCCAGAAATGGACACTTTTAACAATGAAGGAATGTAAGAATTGCCCCTCATTGGTACTGCAATGAAGTGCTTATGTTCTCTATTCGATGAAGCTAGCTGTGCCCTCTCTTGTGTGCCTCATTAGCCTTAAGTCTGTCTGATGGAAATCTGTACAGATTGAATTGCTTACAAGTAGTTTTTGCAATACTTAACTTGTGTTCTTTATAACGTTCAACAAGTAAGAGCAGGCATAGGCAACTTTGACTCTCCAGCTGTTTTGGAACTACAAATCCCATGATCCCTAGCTAACAGGGATCACGGGAGTTGTAGTTCCAAAACATATGGAGAACTAAGTTTGCCTATGCCTGAGTAAGAGGCAGGATTCAGTCATCATCTCTCCCCCTCCCCCCCCGGCAGACAGGAAATGCTAAAGAGAACCAGATTCATTTCGCTGGTTAAAATGAACTTTTGTTTTGCTGGTTGAAATGAACTTTTATAGAACATAGTTTATACTCTGATAATTATACTCTGATAACACATGATAGTGAACAAGTACAGTATCACCTTCACTTAGTTAATCTGTAACTTTATTAACTTGCAACTCTGAACCCAATTTAGCTCAGATCCTGAAAACTATAACTTAATAGCAATGCTATATTTGTCTGGGGCAAATAAATGCATCAAACTATTGTTGTCAATATATAATGTAGGAAAAATTAATCACCTTAGTTTTTTGTTTCTTGGATTTCTGCCTGAGCAGTTTAATTTAATGCATTCATTTCAAGCCTTATCTTTACAGAGGCAGCGATCAATATTGTACCTGTCTCCAATCAGATTCTTCTTATGATACTTATGCTTTGACACTTATTTCATATTAGAATGATCAACACTTTGCTGGTTTTGCTCCTGCACCTTTAACAGCAACCTTCTAGATACTTAACAGGTGAAACCGCTTGTAGTTAGCTCTGGCTGTTTAATTTAGCAATGCAACAATTACATTTATAGGAACAAGGCCAGCAAAAAAAGTTGACAATGTTCAGGAATTATGGGAAAACAAAGATTTGATAAGTGCAATGACATTTTGTGGTCATAAAAGAAAAGCTATCTTTTAACTTTTAAAATATCTTTCTCTAGGATGAAATTGCGCTGATGCCTTTATCTCCCTTTGAAGACCACGAGGCTCTAAACCCAGTAAGTTATAGACCTTCATTTCGAGCAGAAGCCTTTTAAAGCCCAGATTGAGGTTCCTTTATTTATTTATTTCAAAAATGGAGATCCAGAACAAGGAATATTAATCATAGTCTTAAATATTGCTTAGAGGTCAGGCATGCTGGCTAGGGATAAAGGGAGTTGGGAGGCAATCGGACTTCATCTGGAGGGCTACAAGTTTTTCACCCCAGTCCTAAACTAATAATACTAGTTACTAACAATATACTTTCAGACCTGCATATGCCACACCTCTGCAGCAACCTATGGGTTGCTTTATATAAATTGTTCAAATGAGTCAGCAATATTTGACAATTTGAAGCCAGGATATTGTTCAGTTTGCTGCATAGGTAACCTGAATAGACAGCTAACTATGTTAGACTTTTGTAGCAAAGCCAACAGTATTGTGGCACCTTAAAGACTAACAAACCTATTGTGACAGAAACTGAAGTGGAATGCAGTCTTTCTTCATTTTGATATATAAGTGAATAGCCAAGCCCCGAATGAGATGGCCACCTCAGGAAGTAGATTTTGGGTGTCATGAAAGGGAAGCAAATTATTTGTTATACAGTTTATTATTTTGTATATTTCCTGCCAGAGACGTGCTGGGATGGGGGAATGAGTGCCATTTGCTGATCTGCCTCAGACAACAAAATGTATTGGGTCAGTCCCGATTATTTGTTACCAAATCACCCCTCCTTTTTTTAATGTGTTGAGCAGAATTAATGTTAGGAAATGGTACTTAAAACCCATTACCTCAGCCAAGCCTGCCATTTCAGTAAAAGGGCAAACAGGATATATGAAAATACTCGGGTATTCTGAGCCCCTTGGCATCTATCCTGATTTGGTACTGTGTATCTGTTAGAATGACTGGGACCCAGGTGGCGCTGTGGTTAAACCACTGAGCCTAGGGCTTGCTGACCAGAAGGCCGGCGGTTCGAATCCCTGTGACGGGGTGAGCTCCCGTTGCTTGGTCCCAGCTCCTGCCAACCTAGCAGTTCGAAAGCATGTCAAAATGCAAGTAGATAAATAGGAACCGCTACAGCGGGAAGGTAAACGGCGTTTCCATGTGCTGCTCTGGTTTGCCAGAAGCGGCTTTGTCATGCTGGCCACATGACCTGGAAGCTATACGCTGGCTCCCTCGGCCAATAATGTGAGATGAGCGCGCAACCCCAGAGTCGGTCACGACTGGACCTAATGGTCAGGGGTCCCTTTACCTTTACCTGTTAGAATAGTGTTTGAGATGTCAGTCATCTGCTCCACAATCATTTTTACATGGATCAAATATCAGAGAAATGTTTATTTAAAAAAAATATTTTAAAACTGAATCCATGGGGAATGGATGGTTGTGATTTATTGGTAGAGGGGTGAAGTAGTAGGGAGTACACTGTAGTTAAAATTTCTCGCCTGCTCTATTCCTTTTTTTCAGTAACCCTAACTTTTTCTTACTCATTGCAAACTTGGTTGTCTAAGAGGGCAGCGAAATGGTTACCTAAAAACAAAATAGGGGTTTCTGCATACTCTGAGGATTCCCCAGGTATGTAAAAGCTGCAAATGGAAAGGAGACCCCCTGCTTCCTAGCAAAGCCAAGCCCTTGGGACCATTATACTGGGACAAATATCTGACAGCTGTTGCAATACATTGGAACAGTAGAGAGAGAAATGTAAAATGGTGACCTTCCCAAAAACTTTGCAAAATTTGATAGATGTAAAGCTCAAGATGGCCACCACCAAATAGTAATGTTTTAAAAAACATTTTCCCTTGCAGAAGTCTGAAAATCAAATACTTGTTTTGAATGTTTACAGATTGTTGCACATATGTTTTAATTAGCTATGTCAATATAAAGTGGTCCTGAAGAGATTTCTGCCAATGCATCACAGGTGGTTTACAATTTTAAAATACTAAAAACAAATAGAAGTTATAAAGTACTGAATAGCAGAGTTCTCTCAGATTGTTGATGGTCTCTTCAGAATCTATCAGAAGGCAGGAGCTCTCTGTAAAGTAAATTGCAAAAGAAATTATTCTGACATAGAATCATAGAATTGTAGAGTTAGAAGGGACCTCAGAGTCATCTAGTCTAGCCCCCTGCAATGCAGGAATGTAAAATAAAGCATACACGACAGATGGCCATCCAACTTATGCTTAGAAACCTCTAGAAAAGAGAGTCCAGCACCTCCCGTGGGAGACCGTTCCAATGTCAAACAGCTCTTACTGTCAGAAAGTTCTTACTGATGTTTAGTTGGAATCTCCTTTCTTGTAATTAGAATCCATTGAGTCCTCGCCTCCAGAGCAGAATTCAGCAAATTCTCTTTATAGCTTGCATGGAAATCAAATGTAACTTGAAGCAAAATGAAATTTCTGATACTGTCAATGCGCTATATACACAGTTAATTATGACTGTAAGTTGATTATCATTTATAACATTTCAACTATACAATGGATTTTCATCAAACCAGAAAGGCAGCACTTTTCCTGAATTTTTGATAGATGCTAAACTGGCAAAACTGAAAACTGGAGATATGTTGCGAGTCCACAAAAAACATTAAATCATCTGGATTTTATAATGATTAGAATGTCAAGACATTATTACCTGCTGCAGTGATTGTGTAAGAGAACTTGGAATTTCACAGCAGTCTGAACACCAGCAACATACGGAACTTTAATGGCAATGTATCCTCCTTCATGAAGGTAGGTTCCTGGGCATTTGGAAATAATTATGCTCATACCTTGAGGCAGCCAGAAATTCTCTCAAGTTTCAACTGCATGCCTCATAATAATAAATTTCTCATTGATTGTTTTGTCATATGTGTAATATCTTGATTGGAGAATTGCTTTCATAACAAAATATGATGAAAATTCTCTTAAAGCACTTTTCCTTCATAGTTTCTTTCTTCTGATTTCCCCCAACTTTATTTGCTGCATCAATAGCGATTACTACCATGTCTTGGGCAGTGTTCCTTGCTTGAGAGTTCTGGGACCTGCACTGTAAGAAGGATGTAGGACAAACTGAAATACTGTAGCTCAGAGGATGGCAGTGAAGATGGCTGGGTATGGAAAACACGTCCTATGAGGAAAGCTTGAAGAACTTGGTATGTTTAGCTTTAAAAAAGGAGACTTAAGGGCAGACATTCTTCAAAGGGCTGTTGCATGCAAGAGGTCAAAAAGCCTTGTTATCTGCTGTCCCAGAGGGTAGAACTAGGTCAGATGGTGAGGTGTAGCTGAAGTGGTGCCCTCCAGATGTTAAGAGTACAGCTCCCAGCATCTCTTAAAATTGGCCATAAAGAGTGGGACTGGTGGAAGTTGTAGTCCCAGGTCTCAGGTTCAATCCCCAGCATCTTCAGGTAGGGCTAGTAGAAACTCCTACCTAAAACCCTGGAGAGCTGCTGCCAGTCAGTGAAGACAATATTGTCGCTATGGGATTTTTCACAGAAAGTCTACCCAGCAAGAGCTATAAAAGAGTCAAAGGTTTACAAAGAGAATATAACAATTGGATATATATAACTGTTGATTTGCCCCTAAAGTTCTCAGCTGTTTGTGGTTATTATTTTTAAAGATCAGAAAAATATTCCTTTCTGGTTTGATGGAAATGATTATATATTAACATAGTTATAATATGTTTAACTTTCATATTTTTATTTTATGTAACATGTGCTGATACTGTTAGAAATCCATATTGCTTTGAATTAAGTTCAAGAATCTTTTAAAGATGATGTTCAGGGTTTTTTTTCCATTGTAACAAAATTTCTTCTGAAATTTGTTCTGGGCTGTTTTACATATTAACAATACTATCTATGTACAATAATCTGTTTAAGAGGCATAGAAGTCTCACTGGATGTTTTACATTGACTGAAAATGATTCCTTGTCTAAAGATATTACCCCTATTTAGACTCAAATGCATCTTCATCAGACTTCTGCAAGGTAAACTATGTTAATATTATTATTTGGTGACGGCCATATTGAATTCTCACTTACAATTTTCCTTGAATTTTTGAGAGGGTCACCTTGGTCCAATTTATTTGCCACCTTTCTGTGATGTTAAAACAGCTGTCAGTGCTCTCACCCTGTAAATTTATCATGGAATTATATTTTGCCTCTTCTAATAGGACTGGAAATATAGAAACAGCTTTTAAGCCTTGTGAGTGATGAAATTGGGAGAGGGGAAGGGGAAAAGGGAGACTGACAGTTGGGAGACAGTTGTTTACAGCTGAAAATGACAGTTGGTATGACAACTACAGAACATTTGTTAGGTTTGTGTGAGAAATGAGTTACTAGCATGAAAAATTAATTATAGCGACATAGCAATACAAGATAGATAGTAAGAAGAATAAAATAATGTCTGAAACTGTAGAAGAAGAGTTTTCGCATCCTGGTCACTTTTCACAGTAGCTTCATGTGAAAAGAAAACTAAATGGAGGGAGGGAGAGAGAGACAAAGGAGAACATACAAGATTTTGGAGGCATAAAATTTGATCATGCTCAATTGTGTGAATGAAGGTGTACTCAATATATAGGTGTCAATTGCCCAAATATCTGAGGTGTAAGAAAAATTCTGATCATGATTACATGACATTTTCAGTTTTGTCACAAATATTTTATCAAATCTCTCAACTTGTGAGCTCACTCACTTACAAAATTACCAGTATAATGAAACTTTCCTTCTTTGTAGCTGTAGAAATCCATTTTAAAATTCTACCAAGCCAATAAATTGTATTGTTTATGAATACAGGGTATAGTATATCCTAGCTGAACAAATCTATAACAGTCTGAGCCTCTCTCATCAACATTTACAGTAAAAATAAGTTATATTTAATTTAGAGTCTAAATTAGTTGGATGGAATGAAACATAAATGTATATTTCCAAATACATGTATTAACCTTAAGTACACTTGCTAAGTAGCTAGATAAAATCTTGACTTGCGTCAGCCATAAATCATAGCAAATAAATAAAATACAATAAAATACAGATATATCTAGATGGTTGGCTGTACAAAATACATTCTAAGAATTTATATAAATAAAAGTGTTAATAACTGTCCTTGACCACAAAATAAAACATATGAACGAATGGGCTTTCTTTACCAGGCATTAAGCAGGTTAGTCAGATGGTAGATCTTACTGTAATTGCCCCGGCTAATGTTTTTGCCGTGTTTGCTGTCACCTGGTAATCTTGGTCTGCAAGAAGGAAGGACACTGTAGCAGTAAATGAATGAGCTGGTATAGATAATAGAAGAGGGGTAATAACCTCATACGCAGATCTTTATAAAGAGAACAAGTTGGCAGTACACACACTACTGTTTCAATGCTGCCGTCTCCACATGAACATAATTATTTCTCAAGCGGAATTTGACGGAAGCGACCTTTGAGTACGACTGACAGCAGTATCTTAAATCTTGCCTAGGTGAAAGCACGTCTGTGTTTTTAAACTGCTAAGCTTCACAGATAGGATGGGGATGTGTGGAGAAGACTAGGTGGGGAAAAAATCGTACCAAGGACAATTTTTTTTCTTATGGTAGCTAAATTATTCTGTTGCTCAGTAGATGGGGCTTGTTCCTGACAGCTCCCTGCCAAGTATATGCTTGGTGGCAAACAGTGGTTTTCTGATGCAAGATGTGTAAAGCAACTCTCACTATTGGATCTCAGTAGCGCTTGTGGGGACTTGTAGTTTTCTCCCATGGCAGAGATTAATGGAAGGGTGACTGCAGGACAGGAGGACTGTCATGTATGTGAGATGAGTATGTTAGATGGAGAGTACACTAATGGGGAAGGTGATCTTTCAGTGTCTACTGGAAGGGAAATAATATTTACAGATCATGTATATATGTGGGAGTGAGAAACTTTTGCATCATTCTACAAGTTGATTCAATTTGTTGTTTTCTTTGACTAGTTCCCAACCAAATGGGATTTTGTCCTAGTTTGTGATGATCACAGCCTCAACAGTGAGAAAGATAAGAAGAAGAAAAGTTTTCTGGATGAACTGCACAGGAAAGGGTTTATTATCAAGGTGAGACTTACATTTTCCCAAGCAAAGGCAGCACCATGTTCTTGAGATCCTTTCTAGCTATGGAACCGATCCCAGTGTTGTTGTTTTTTTTGGGGGGGGGGGGTTCTTTCCTGGCAAGAGACCTGTAGCCCTACCCTGCTGAGGATAGAATTAATGCTGGGAGAACAGGGCTCACTTTCTCTGTTTGGAGCAAGCAGTTTGGATTCAAACCACTTTCTCCAAATAGAGATTGTCTGCAGAGGAAAAAATGCTCTGTTTCCTCTTTCCCCAAATGGAGCATTTCCTCCTGTGCAGAGGAAGTGGTTTGAAGCCAAACAGAGGGACAGAATCATAGAAATGTATAGCTGGAAGGGGCACTGGTGGTCAACTAGTCCATCCCCCTGCAGTGCAGTACTCTTTTGCTCAACGTGGGGCTCGGACACATGACTGAGATTAAGAGTCTCATGCTCTACCACATATACTTTGTTTTGAGGAAAAGGTTTGGATTAAAACCGCTTCTTCCAAATGGATTTTTTCTCCCTCTGCTGAGGGGAAAATGTTCTGCTTTGACAAGGCAGTTTGACTCCAAACAGCTTCCTCCAAATGATTACAGCAAGCCCCTTCAGTTCTGGGAGTGTGCCTTGAAGTCAGCTGTTTGATGCTGAACCACCTCTTCAAATGAGACCCATGTATTGCATTGATAAAGCAGCAATTGGAAAATACCTGTCCAGTCCCTCTCACAGTCCATGATGCATTATTCCCTGCACTTTATTCCCCCTGTTCTCTCTGTTGCTTAGATGATTAAAGATGAAAAGCTCTTTTATGGAGTTCAGGCCCCAAGTGTAATGTTCAGAAAATACCAGTGGCTTCTGAAGAATATTGACACTGATTCAGAAGTAATATCTGGAGTGCAGCAAGAGGACTCTTCGGAAGTGATCAGTACAACAAGGTAAAAAATATCCCCATACCCCACAGGCACCCCCAAACTGCGGCCCTCCAGATGTTTTGGCCTACAACTCCCATGATCCCTAGCTAACAGGACCAGTGGTCGGTGGAGATGGGAATTGTAGTCCAAAACATCTGGAGGGCCGAAGTTTGGGGGTGCCTGCTCTAGTACTATACATATGTCAGCTACTATGCGCAGGGAAAGGAACTTTAGGCCTAGGGGCCAATGCTTTTTATTAGAGCATTGGGCATCCTCAGGCTGTGCCCCTCACCAACTCTACACTATGCATCCTCCAGTGTTTTTGCTTGGCTAGTATGTGCTCTTGAAATGTGATAATACTTCTTGCTGGCCTAGATGGAGTTGTGTGTACATTCTTCCATGGCTAGAGAGTAGCCTGCTGTATAAAGGTAAGAGTTGCACTTGTTGCTCTACCCATTTTTGTCTCGGCCAACCTCCCACTGCCCCTGAAGATTCTCCATGAGATAACACAGCCCTTTGGTTGAAAAAGTTTACCTACTCCAGCACTAGCCAAAGCCCATTCTGAAACATTCCAGTTGAATGGAGGTGTTCACTGCATGGTTACAATTACTTTTTCCATATCACTGTAAACATTCAGGAAGGTTTGTGTTAGCAGAATACTGTGCCAATTGTAGGCTTTTATCTGAAACCTTATAGTCAAGGATTAGGGGCTGAAAGTGATAGTGGTTGATAACCACTTAAGTATGGATCATCTCATGCTAGGCCTACATATTCTTCTTTCCACGGCATGTGCTGGACAAATTAGAGTTGCTGCCTTTTTAAAGGATCTTTACTTTTAAGAACTGCATTATCAGGCATAAGTTTCTTTCCTAACGTGTATAGGGATACCCACACTTCTTATTTGCTGTCCATTGGTAAATTTAGTCTGCTCTTGCTATTTCTCAATTCTGTGTTTTAGAATACGTATTGTCAGCTTTATCCTGCAGAACATAAAGATTCAAAGCACCAAAGGTATGGGAAGATTTTTCTCTTTGTTTATATGATACAATCAATGTATTTCCCCCTTCTCATTTGCTGTATCCATTCTAAAAGTAAAATTGAGTCTATAAGTGCTGTTTACTATACAGTCTTGCATTTGTATACATACAATCATTTTTGCATGCTGAAGGATATGTTGTTACCTGTTAACACGAGTATTATTTAAGCAATCATCTGCCTGCTAAGCAACCTGTGATGAGCAGAGAGTACACACACACACACACACACACAGAGAGAGAGAGAGAGAGAGAGAGAGAGAGAGAGAGAGAGAGAGAGAGAGAGATTTAACTTGCAAAAATATTATTACGCCAGTTTTCACTTACAGCTCAGGGCTTGCTTTGCAACAGACTTGTGCTGGTATAATCAGTTGGCCATAGTGTGATGCTTTTACCTGTGAAACCCAGGTCTAAATTCCCACTCAGAACCACCCAATAAATATTTTACATTCACAGTCTGGGTGCAAAAAGTACCTACATGACAAGATATATGCTATTAATATTTATTAAATTTATATATCACCTTGCACATGAAGATCATAGGGTGATTTACAGTATAAAAGCACAAAATGCAGAACATAACAACAACCAGAACAACAACCAATAGCCCCCAGCACATTCTAAAGTCTATAGCAGGCATCCCCAAACTTCGGCCCTCCATATGTTTTGGACTACAATTCCCATCTTCCCCGACCACTGGTCCTGTTAGCTAGGGATCATGGGAGTTGTAGGGCCGAAGTTTGGGGATGCCTGGTCTATAGATTGTTTAATCAGCCCAAGACCTGGGTGAAGAGGAATGTTTTTTGCCCAGTGCCAATTGAGCCTCCCTGGGGAGAGCATTCCACAAATGGGGAGCCACTGCAGAGAAGGCCCATTCTCATGATGCCACCCTGTGGCCGCATTTAGAACACAGGTTGCGGAGACGCTTTCTAGGTACGGGGAACAGCTGCAACTTGTGATAAAAATACTGTGTTCCTGTTCAGACATACAACTGATTGGCTTTTGCTGCTTCATTTCAAGATAACCATAAATACTTCAGTGTCTAGCCTTGGTTTGTAGGTTCAGAAGTATGTTGTAAAAACTGTCCTTTTTTTGTCTTTGTCGTCCTCTTGTTTCTGCCCTGCAGGTCTGTTAGAGAACCTTCATGATCTGATAAAGATGAAAGTCTTTGAAACAGCATTTCCTTTACATGAGGTGAGAAAATTTGAAGGCCAAGCCAGACTTAACATTAATTATATGAATGCAATTAATGTGCATGTTTTAAAAAATGTAAATCGTAGGAGCAGGGGAAACAACGGCAGAATCATGGGGTGGAGAGAGTTTAATCCTTTCTTCCCAGACTTTGTCTCAATGAAATTCTCCCCAGACTAAACTAAATATATATGAAAATAAATTATCAAATAGTTAAACATAATAAAAAAAGAAGAGCATAATCCTGGCAGATATATTAGCATTTCTGTTCAGTATTGAACTCTGTGATCATTGTCCAGTCTGGTTAAGGTTGATGGGAGTTGTAGTCCAAAAAATCTGGAGGATACCAGGTCAGGGAAAATTTATATAGTCTGTCAAGAGCTCTAATACGTATAACCACATTATTAAATTCAGAGGGAGAATCTGGGTGCATTTCTGAAGATGAATTGGGCCCGATGGAGAGACATCATCTATAGACAGCCAATTGAAGAAATCAGGTAAGAGAAAATAATGCAAAAAATCCTCACCCTATTAATGGTAGGGAAGATGTTCTGAATTGCAGAAACCCACTATTAGAAAGGTCTAATTACATTAATCCAACTAGTAAATTTGAATGTGATGTACAAGAGGGGAATTGAACTGGAATAATATTTAATCCCTCCCTCCCTACTCTCACCCCACCCCCACTGGAAGAAGTTATTGGGTGTTAGAATCATTTGCAATAAATGTGGAAGGATGGTGGCTAAACTGGCTGATCTTTTTATAGGCAGCTAATGCCTTCCACATGTCGCTGGACTACATCTCTGACAATCGGCCATACTGGCTAGGACTGACGGGAGTTGGAGTCCAACAACATTTGGAGATCTACAGGTTCCCCACCCCTAGTTACATTAAGGCAAGTATTGCTCTTTTGATAATAGCGTCAAACTTTTGTGTTTGCTTTCCAGGACCTATTTTGGGGAAAAAGTTGCCCTTTATTTTGCCTGGCTGGGCTGGTATACTTGCATCTTGTTCGTGGCTGCTGTGCCAGGCATTATCCTTGCCATATATGGGTTAATTAGCTTCAGTTCCAGTCAGATCAGGTGAGTAAACATTATGAGGAAACAAGCTTTGCATAGGGAAGCTGGTGAACTATGTGCAAGCTGCCTGTGTGCACAAATGTTCACGAGTCTTTGCATGCCTTTGTGAAAGAATGTATGCACCTCAGAGAGTGTAAACAGGCCCATGCAAGCTTGTCTGAAGCCCAGGGCCAGCTCAGCTGTCTGAGGCCTGGGACAAGTGTACCCGGCTTCCCCCTTCCCACTGCATGGGCCTGCGTGTAAGCACTAATAGAATAATATATAATTTTGTGCCATACACTTTGACATGTCTGTGGCTGCTACTTGTGAGATTATGGCAGGATTGTTTTGGCAAATGACAATGTTGTAACAATCTTGCTGAAGTTAAGCAGCAATTGCCTATGGCACGATCTGGGAATACATATATTCCATCTTGATTCCATAATGAAAGAAAGGCAGAATATAAATGTGATAAAGTCAAACAACAACATGTAGCTGCAGTCCTCATTTGCTTTGGTTGTGATATCGTATTGGACTAAGACAGGCTGCTGCATAATTCAAAGTACTGGTGCTGATCTATAAAGCTTTACAAGGCTCAGGACCTTAAGGACTGCCTTTCCCCATGCAAACCAACCCAGACCCTGCACTTGTAATCTGAGGCCCTTCTCTATGTCCCTGCTTCCTTAGAGCAGGCACCCCCAAACTTCGTCCCTCCAGATGTTTTGGACTACAATTCCCATCATCCCTGACCACTGGTCCTGTTAGCTAGGGATCATGGGAGTTGTAGGCCAAAACATCTGGAGGGCCGCAGTTTGGGGATGCCTGCCTTAGAGGTTCAGAGAGTGACAACATGAGAAGGGAGCTTTTCTCTGGTGGCTCCCCATCTGTGGAATGCTCTCCCCAGTGAGGCTTGCCTGGCACCATCTTTACATGTCTTTAGGCACTAGGCAAAAACATTCCTCTTTACCCAGGCCTTCAGCCATTAAATAACCTATGGCCTGTTCAAGGTGGTGGTGGGTACTGTTGTTATGATGATTTTATTATTATTCTGAGTATTTTATGCTCTGTATTATGTTTTTATTATTATGCTGTGTAAATTATGTTCATAATGTTGTACACCACCCTAGGATCTTTGGATAAAGGGTGGTATATAAATCCAAGTGAATAAATAAACCTGTTCTGATAGCATGTGGGCAAAGAAGACAACTAGTTCTGTGTACGGCTCTGCCTTTGCCCTGTTGTTAAGTAGGATAAACATTGGGCAAATCAATCTCTATACCCTCTGCTACCCTTCCTGATTTAGCAAGGAAATCTGTGCAGCCAATACTACTATGATGTGTCCACTCTGTGACCAGAAGTGCCCTTTTTGGCCATTGTCAGAAACTTGCACATATGCCCAGGTAAGATTAACCTACATAAAATGTATATTATTCGTCTCTTGTTGTGGAGTCTTCTAACGTTGCCCACTCCTAAGGATGTAAAAGATTCACTGTTGATTATGATTGCTTTGTGAAGATTAAGAAGAACCTCTCAAAGTACACAGAGATATTAGAGACTTTGTCTCCTTTGCCAGTCTAGATATTCCCTGTACTTGTGCCTGAATGGTAGTGAGCACCCCACTTTTATTCCTTATACACCTCTCACTATGTCCCAATTTTTCAATGGGTGCAGCTTTTCAGTGGAAAGTGGTTGTTTCAAACAGAGTTTTCCTCAGCACACCTTTTTTGACATTAGGACTCTCCCTGCAACAGTGACTCTTACTTCTTTCCTTTACAATTTAGGTCACCCACTTGCTTGATAATGAAGGGACAGTTCTCTTCGCAATATTCATGGCTGTCTGGGGTAAGCTTTAGCATAGGTTGGATCTAGAACCTGTTCTAAGTTTTATGACAAACCCCGTTCCTAACTGTAAACCCAGTTACCCCTTAACTGTAAACCCAGGACAGTGAGGGGTGCTAGACCATTATTTTGCTATGGTGAAATGTATGCAATATTCAACACAGATGTGACTAAAGTGTATTTTTGCATCTAAGAATGAAATGTAATTCTAGAAAACACACAAATGTTTGTTGATATAATATAGCTCCTTTGGGGTCCTTCTGAGATTAAGATCATCATGACCTATACTCTGAAAGGCCCTTTCTTTAGATCTTCTCTATGGAATGGCTGGATTTATTTCAAGCTATCTTTCTCTTAAGGGACCCAGGTGGCGCTGTGGGTTAAAGTTAAACCACAGAGTCTAGGGCTTGCTGATCAGAAGGTTGGCGGTTCGAATCCCTGTGGCGGGGTGAGCTCCCGTTGCTCGGTCCCAGCTCCTGCCAACCTAGCAGTTTGAAAGCACGTCAAAAGTGCAAGTAGATAAATAGGGACCGCTCCGGCGGGAAGGTAAACGGCGTTTCCGTGCGCTGCTCTGGTTCGCTAGAAGCAGCTTTGTCATGCTGGTCACATGACCTGGAAGCTGTCTGCGGACAAACGCTGGCTCCCTCGGCCTATAGAGCGAGATGAGCGCCGCAACCCCAGAGTCGGACATGACTGGAGCTGATGGTCAGGGGGCCCTTTACCTTTATCTTTCTCTTATTTCCTGCTCACTAAAAAAGCTGACTGGCCTATAGTTGAGTGTAGGCACCCCTGTAAGAAGACAGACAGGCTGATTTTGTTATCCTGTATATATTCATTTCTATGTTTTGATTCTAAATTTATAGCCACTGTATTCTTGGAGTTGTGGAAGAGAAAGAGAGCTGCAGTTGTCAGTGCCTGGAAGTTGTATCTGTGGGATGAAGAAGAGGTAAGGTTAACTCTTTCATATAGCCATCTTTTTATATAAGTTCACTGTGGCGGTCCTACTCTTGATCTGAAGAGGACTAAAGGTCTTTACTGCTGCCCGTGGGTGTGAGGAAAATCTCTTCAGGTTTGGGTCCTGACCTTTGCACTTGATATGATTTCAAGGGTCATGATCTTCACCTGCAGGGCATCAGTACCTTTTGTTATATCAGCGACCAATTCTTGGTGGCACTGACTTGAGTCCAACTTGCCAATCATTTTGCCATTGCACTTTGGCTCCCGGGAGACCTCTGCCTCTGCATCATCACCAAGAAATCATGCCTGAAGCCTTCCAGCTTCTTCATCTTCGCAAAATAGCATTTCTACCATAGATATATCTTTAGGGAGCCACTGTGGAGCCTGGGTATCCGGTTTGGGAACAACTGCCTGGAGAGCTCTTAGACAATACTGGGCTAGACTCAGTGTTAGACAACTTGGTTTGTCACTAACTGGTATCAAGGAGACTACTTTTTTTAAAAAATGTTAACAGGGGCCATGGTGTCTGGGAAAATCCGTATGTATGGCGACTCATGTTGGGAGTGTAGATTTTGGCAGTTTCTTAAAAAAAGCTCAGAAACTTTTAAAAAACTGCAAAAAAAATCCTCAACAACTTTTGTGTCTGGATTTTCACTTTTTGAAATATGGCAACCCTAACCTGGTTGTATCTCAGTTTTGACAGAAAAGGTTTCCCAGTAGACCCTGCAGATAATTTGGCACAGATGTCTAAAGTAGTTTCAAATCCAGGTCAAAATGAATATGAAAGTCCCAAAGAGTCATAATTCTGCCAGGGGATCTCAGTAGTATCTGGAGTATTCCCCTCCTCAACTTGTTCAGAGTTTGGGGTTGAGGGTATTTCAGCCATTTTGTGAGGGGTCTTGCAAACAAGCAAGGTCAGGGCCAAACTTGGCAGTAGTGGCAATCTGACTTCACATTGTTGTTGGATATTGTGCTTTTGTTTGTTTTTTAAACCTACAAAATGCCAGTGTGAAGGAGGAAACATTGCCTTCACTTTAATTCTGGTTTCAGTCAACATCATCTCAATGGATGCACACGTCATCACAGTCAAATTGAAATAAGGGCAATGGTTTCCCTCCCCATACTAGCATCTTGCACCCAGCACCAGCAGCAAATGTGATTGTTGTTGCTAGCAGAATCACAAAGCAGGTGAGCCATGAGGGATGGTGTTCATGAAATATTTTAACCCATGGCTCCTCTTGTGAGCCAAATAAATTATGAATTCTAAGGACCTGTCAGTGTGGCTGTATTTTTGTCTCTAGGAGGAAGTGGCTATGGAACTCATCAATAACCCAGAAATGGCTTCCCCGCTGCACCAGCATTCTTACATCCGCAGCACTGTTGTACTCATCTTAGTTGGGCTTATGGTATGTGGTTACTAATTTTGTAGTGCACTTTTGGTATGCATTTTAAATGTTGGCTCTTGTATGGAGCATTTTAAAGCTACCCTACAGCACAAGGGGCAAAATCCTTGAGGTGAGATTGGAAATTTTCATTTGCAGGAAAGCGGATATTTCAGAAGACTTCTTGTGCTTTTTGATTTCATGTCTCTGTATAATGCAGCATAGCAAGTATTACATATGTTCTTTTCCTTGTCTCTTACAAGATGCATAGCTGCCAAGTTATCCCTTTTTTTAAGAGATTTTCCCTTATGCTGAATAGGCTTCCTCGCGAGAAAAGGGAAAACTTGGCAGCTATGACAAGATGTGGCAATAAAGTTTTGACAAATACCTCCAGAATGAGTATATAATCTGAGCAGAAATCAGATGGTTAAATACTGTGTAGCTTTCCCATTGAAGAGGAATCAGCAGTATCATTTTTAGCAGATTAATTAGGGGAGAGGAACCTTTGATGTTGCATAGCTACACCTCCCATCATCTGTAGCCATTGGTTCTGCTTGCTAGGGAACTGTAGTTCAGAAACATCTGGAGGGCCAAAGGTTCCCAACACCTAGTTTAAAGCCTCAGAAAATTATTTTCTGACTAGTACTAGTTAGTGCTATCTGCAGGAATATTGCCATGCTCGTAAACCACTTAGTGGTTGTATTTGCAATTAAGCAGTACAGTGGTACCTCGGTTTATGAACACAATTGGTTCCGGAAGTCTGTTCATAAACCGAAGCGTTCATAAACTGAAGCGAACTTTCCCATTGAAAGTAATGGAAAGTGAATTAATCCGTTTCAGATGGGTCCACAGCGTTCTTAAACCGAAAATTCGTAAACTGAGGTGTTCATAAACCGAGGTTCCACTGTATACAAATTCTACTAAATATTAAAAAATAACTAACAACTACTACATGTTGGTAACAAACAGATTTTAGGTGTATTTAACCCTCATACCACAAATATTAAGCCTGCCATTATGTTCTATTTGCACATCTATGCATAAAACTTGTTTAATATTGCTTCTTTCTCCCCATGGAACTCCAGGAGAGTTAGTTTTCTGAGGGGTATTGGGCATTTCTAACAGAATTCCCTAGCACCATCATTAAGCAAGTTTCCAGGATCAATGACCTATAAAACTGCAGTTACCAGGATCCTGCCACTTTCTAAAAGGCAGGATCTTGTGCTGCATCTCCAAAACATGATGCAAGGTCAGGACAATGCCTGGTGCCTGCTTTTAAAATGTGGTGCTTTGCTATCTTTCCAGTGGAAGAAAGCCCCTAGCAGAATTTAATTCCCATCCTCAAGCAGTTTAGTGAAGGGTAGACTGCCTTTTTCAGTAAGTAGACCACAGACTGCAAAGTAAGTTTAAAATGGTTTACTTGCAGTTTCTTGGTCTCCAACATGCATTTTCTTCATGCAGCAACAATAAAATAGTGCAAGTATAACGCAGACACATGTCTGGGAGCTACATTATGGCACATCTGCCCTGCAGCAAAGAGGAAGAGGAACAAGAACAGGCTTCCTGTTAGGTGTGACCTAACTGTGTCTATTTTAGCAATAAGAACTCTGTGGTCCTTAACCCCATCATATACTAACTAGAAAATAGGCATTGCTAGGTTTGACTGAATCTCCCACAAAATTGACCAGTGTGCTTTGGCATGACAGGTACTCCTGCCACTCCAGGAGAGCCACTTGCCATGTCCATCCCTTATCAGGCTTAGCTTAGGCAAGTCCCACTGGTTTGTGCCATGTTAGGTCAGGGGGATTACTTTAACTTGTTTCTTTCTTAGGTTGCCTTTGTCTTTGTTCATCTGTTGTCTGCTTGTTCTCTCTCTGGCTTGGATGCGGTCAGAACTGGAGAAAGAGACAAAGGTGGAATCTACACACATGAAAAACACTGTGAAAATGCTTTTAAAAAATGTTTTGGAAAATGTATTGAATTTGCCATAGCTCACCATTGCCATCTAGTGTCACATTTATATATTGCACTTTACAACACATAAAACGTTTTATTTGCAGCAGTATAGCTGAGTCTAAAGACTCAGGAGCTGGCAGTGGCAATCATTTTAATGCCATGTGATCCTGCCTGCCCTAGAGCAGTGGGGGCGTTAACCTGTTGTTTACTGCCTCCTGCACGGCCCCAGCTGCTTTATAATTCTAACAATACATTCTTGCCTTGTAGATCTGCGTGATTATTGGTATTGCCCATGCACTTGTCATCTATAGGGTCGTGGTGACAGTCATCTTTACTCAGTCTGACTCAGAATTTTTCCGAGAACGAGCCAGTACCATGGCAGTGATGACAGGGGCTGTGTTGCATTATTTAACTATCATCATAATGAGCAAGGTATGGAGTAAACATAGTGATATTTTCCAGCAATCTGTCTTGCAGTTATTTTCTGGTGTATCATATTGCTTTGTTTGCCTCTTGTCTGTTGTAGGTGAATAGACATGTAGCGCTGTACCTCTGTGATATGGGTAAGAAAATATCCGTGCTATATACACTATTTCATCTATATGAAATATGTTCGACTTGATAAGTAAAAGGTTGCCCTATCATGAATGCATTTTGTGACTTGGTGCATAGAATAAGGCATATATAAAAATAAGAATAGGAATGCCAGGTGCCACAACTAAATTTGGTGCCTATGATCTTATTTCCAGAGAAGCCAAGAACATTCGCTGAGCGTGAGAAAAACGTCAGTGTCAAACTCTTCACCTTCCAGTTCTTCACCCACTTCTCTTCTGTGATCTACGTTGCTTTCTTCCTTGGGAGGTAAACGCAAATAGCAAAGAATGGAGAGTGTATCCCACTGGTGAGGGTGCTAAATTTGGATCAGGTGATTTGGATTTGAATTAAAGCTTTACCACTTTCTTCCTGCTTCAGATATGCAGCTATAAAATGGGAACAATGGTGGATTTCTTCCCATAGTTTGTGTGAGGGCTAATAGGGCATTTTATTTATTTTAAAAATGCTATATGAATTATGCTGTAAGATGCAATGCGTTAGTCCTGCATTTTTGCTTACTGTAGTGCATCTCTGACAAAACTGAAGACCTATGTTCTAAAAGACACAGAGTGTTTATCCATAACTCTAACAGCCACCCTTGCTCTCTGTCATTCTTACTACTTTAGTTTCTGTTGGTTGAGGTGCTGCTATTTAGCTCTGCTGCAGCTTCATTACTCATTGTGACTATTATCTTCCAAACTGTGTGGTTATCAAAACTATAAATAGCATTAGGAACTGACTGTATCTCAATTGTACTTTCTTGTTAGGATTAATGGTCGTCCAGGGGACTATGTACGTGTGGGCGGCAAGTGGAGACTGGAAGAAGTAAGTTCCTTTGTTGCAGTGATGTCTTCCCCTACCTCCCCACCTAGTCTCCTGTTCATTAAAATAATTGCTCAGGCCTTCTCTTTCATCTTCCCCAAATGTTTTCTAATCCATCTTTCTGGAATCCCCAAGCTGAAGACAGTTAAAAAATATAATGACTAATAAGTTTGTGGGGCATTATTATATTCAATGCAAGCAGACCATAAGAACCATTCTGGTTCTCATAGCTCACACTTCATTCTGTTTGCATCCAGAAATTCCTATACTGTACAGATTATTTATTATTATTATTTTATTTAAATTATTTCCTGTCCTTTACCCCAAAGAACCAGGGCAAGTTACCACCATTTAAAATACAACCTCAGTTTTAAAAAGCCTTATTGCTACAAAAAATAGAATTATAAAAAGTATCCAAAAATGGTAGCAAGCATGTGTGATCTCACTGTACATATAGAGAGGTATGAATCTGAGATACATGAAATAAATAGTGGAAACTCCCTTTGCATTACTGTTGATGCATTGCATCACATTACAATGATGCAGGCAAGCAGCCTTTCCTGGCAGTTCCTCTATGAGAATTTTAAAAATGCAAGTAGCTAAAAATGACTTTGGAATCAGTGACTTTCAGATGCAAACCATCTTTCTCTTGTTCTTTCCAGTGCCACCCCAGCGGCTGCCTTGTAGATCTCTTCATCCAGATGGCCGTAATCATGACATTAAAGCAAACACTGAGCAATTTTGTGGAGTTCATGTTGCCGTAAGTCAGCATAGTTAGCATGATCTGGTCCTTGGGGGTTAGATCCAGGACCTCTTTCCCCCTGCAGCATCACAGACTGTCACAGCTGGAGTGAAAATATAGTATGGGGTTGGCTTGTGTGCCAATATAACAATTCCTTTCGTGGGAAATATTTGGCGAATTGTGTTTTGCCCTTGTGGAAAGTCAGAGCTTGCTGAACTTGGGACTAGGGAGCAGTTCTGTTTCTTCAGATCAGGTTGGCTAATGGCTTGGAGTGTTGGGAATTCTGTTTTCTGGCAAGCTGTGGCTTGGCTCTTGTCTGAATCATCTAGATTTAGGACAGGGAAATGGTGAAGAATCCTTTTTCAGTCCAAAGAACACATTCTCTTGTGGACAATCTTTAGGGAGCCACATGCAAGTATTGTGAAGGGGCTATAGAAACAAAAGTGGTAGAGCAGTGGTTGTGGCTCTTTGAGTGGAATGTAACCTCCTGTGCGATGGTAAGAGTCACAGATTTCTAAACTCACCCACAAAAGCACTTGAAGAAGGTGTGGAGCAGGACTAGAGAAGGGTATGACCTGTATGTGGCTTGGGGAGAGGCCTAAGAGCCAGATAGGCCGTATTGGCACTATACATTTAAAGCTGTTTCATACCACTTTATTTATTTTATTTTTTATTTATAATTTTCAAGTTTATACATTTCACTGATTTTACAATCATTTTGACATTTCAAAGCTTGACTTCCTTCCCCCTCTTTCTGCAGTTCCTTAAATTTATTTTTAATATCTTCTGCATATCCAAATTTGCTCATTTATTCATCTTCTTTAAATATATACTCTTATGAAAATGCAGGTTATTACAATAATCCTGCCAATGTTCTTATTTGTTTACAGTTTATCTGTAAATATTCAATAAACCATTCCCATTCTTTTATTAAAAGTTTGTTATCTTGATTTGTTATTCTTCCGTTAAGTTTCGCCATTTCTGCATATTCCATAAGTTTTTGTATCCATTCTTCCTTTGCTGGAACTTCTGCTTATTTCTATTTTGGGGCAAGTAACATTCTTGCCACTGTAGTAGCATACATGAATAGGTTTCTGTACAGTTTAGGTATTTCTGTCCCTATAATTTCCCAAAAGAAAGGCTCCTGGTTGTTGTTTTTTTTTTACAAACGTTATTTTAAACATCCTTTTCATTTCATTATATATATTTCCCGATAAGTTTTAACCTTACTACAATACCACCACATATGATAAAAAGAACCTTCTTTCTTTTTACATTTCCAACACTTATTTGATTTAGATTTATACATTTTTGCCAATTTACTCAGTGTTAGACCATTGGTATATCATTTTCATATAATTTTCTCTTAGACCATGTTTCATACACTTTAAACAGTCATGTCTTCCCCCAATGAATTCTGGGAAGTGTAGTTTAAGGGTGCCAAGTTGTTAAGAGATTCTTATCCCCTTAAGAGCTACAGTTTCCAGAACTGCTTAACAATCAGTCCATCTTCCCAGGGAACGATGTTTACCGTGCTGGAAACAGGAATTTTTCACTCAGTCATGTACTTTGGGGAATTAAGAAGTCGGAACAGGATATGGGACCAGAGTAAGGCAGAGTGGCGTGTGGCCAAGACTCGCCTATGAAGACTTGGGGGAATATTTACATATGAAACATTGTTGCACTGACTTTGGGCAATATGTGCCAATAAGTTGAAGACCCAGGGCAGTTATAAAGGGAGCTCCAGCATGGACTACATTATTGTCCTCTTATAGGTCTTTGATAGCTTGCAGGTCTTGTAGTTAGAAACTTGTTTTATCTCACTTAAAGTTGTGTTTACCCCTGCAGCTGGATACGCTACAAGTACAAACTGCTGTTCAGAAATCCCAAAAGCAACAACAGGGTTCATATGGAGGAGAGTGCTCGGGACCCATGCAAGGAGGAATGGCTATGGAACTATAACCTTAATGAAGTGAACGTCTTCAGTTTGTTTAATGAATATCTGGAGATGAGTAAGTGAAATTCAACTGAATGGTTTTGGTAAGGGTGAAATGCTAGACTAAATTGGGACAGGACTCAACATTCTGTCATTGGAACTCCCATTACATTAGTCAGCTAGCTAGGTATTTGGCCAAACTAGATTGGCTGATGGTTTTCAAAGAGATTAAAGTGGAGTGTTATAACAATTGTTGTACAGTCATTTTTTTCCCTTTCCTTCTGTTGCCTTGGGTCAAACAGGTTTCTGAAATCTTTGAATAGAGATGATAGTTTGGATGTATGTGCACAAAAAATGAACACTGCTTCTATCAAAACTTCAGCTCACTGAAATATGTATATGCTTGTTCTATCTAGATTACAAAGAGAATGTTAGGGCCTGCAACAGAACTCTATGCAATTTCCTCTATGCAATTAAAAACAAACACTGAAAGATTCCTCACATTGGCCTATTAGCATCCTTCATATATTCTATTCACTTTTGCTGATTTGAGTAGTTTTTCTTACCTTTTTAAGATACTTAGGACACCCAATTCTTGCTGTTCTGAAATTTCCATTTCCTTAAACGTCTCCTAACTACTTACATTGTTTTAGAAGCTATGTGCAAACTCTGGTCCAGCAAATGTAATAATGACTTAAACATTCTCCTTTTGTTTGCTGCCTCTTTTCAGTGTTCTCTTTTTAAACCCTCAGTGATCCAGTACAGCTTCACCACTATTTTTGTGGCTGCCTTTCCCCTTGCTCCACTCCTGGCCTTTATCAACAATCTCATCGAAATTCGACTAGATGCTATCAAGATGGTGAGATTGCAGAGGCGTATGGTTCCCAGGACAGCAAATGATATTGGTAAGCTGAGGATTAGACCACTGAGGAGAGGCTTTCATTTTACCCCAATATGGTCATACTTAACTCTTTTCAAAGTGGTAGATTACTTAGGGAAGGAACTGAATTAAGAGCTTCATTCTGCCACTCAAGGTATACTTGGACCACAAAACTCTAGGGGGGAAAAGGCATTCAGAAACCGTCACTGTGGATCAGTGTAACTTGTACAGAAACCTGTGACAGAAATGTAGAGGAGGCAGTTTCCATAGGAGTTCTGTGAGTTGGATTCAACAGTCAATGAAAATGGGGAAGGAGCCAAGGAGATAAGCCCAGTGTAAGGGACTCTGGGGCTTGAATTGGAATTTTTGGAGCCTGGGGCTGGAACCTAACCTACTGAGCTACCATTTAATTTAATTTAATTTATTTCATTTTGTTTATGAATCACTTTCTATGAACTAGTCCAAAGTGATTTAATAATTAAAAGAACAGAAAAAAATACATATTGGATCTAGACTGGGACAAAAAATCTTCACTTAAGAGACTTGTTGAAAAAAGGATGTCTTTAATAGGGGCCAAAAAGCAAAAGAGATTGTACTTCTCTGATACATAATGGTAAAAGGTAAAGGTAAAGGGACCCCTGACCATTAGGTCCAGTCGTGACCTACTCTGGGGTTGCAGCGCTAATCTCGCATTATTGGCCGAGGGAGCTGGCGTACAGCTTCCAGGTCATGTGGCCAGCATGACAAAGCCGCTTCTGGCGAACCACAGCAGCACACGGAAACGCCGTTTACGTTCCCACTGTAGCAGTACCTATTTATCTACTTGCACTTTGACATGCTTTCAAACTGCTAGGTTGGCGGGAGCTGGGACCGATCAACGGGAGCTCACCCCGTCATGGGGATTCGAACCGCCGACCTTCTGATCGGCAAGTCCTAGGCTCTGTGGTTTAACCCACAGCGCCATCCGCGTCCTGATACATAATGGTAAGGAGTTCCAAAGGTTAGGTGCCTCCACACTAAAGGCCCAATTTCTACGTTGTATGGCTCCTGATGAGATGATACTTGCAGCAGGCCCTCTCCTACAGAGTGCAGCATCAGTTGATTATAAAATGGGTGAGACAGTCTTCTAGGTATCCCACTCCCATGCCTTATTGGGTTTTATATACCTGTACCAGAACTTTGAACTTAGCTAATTGAATAGCAATGCAGTTTTTTTCAGCAGTGGACTAACATGGTGGCAGTATTCTGTTCCAATGAGCAATTAGGAAATCCCAAGAAAAACTAGAAATGGAAATCAATCTAACAAATAGCGCTGTTTTTGTTTTCAGTTCAGAAATGATACAAAATTGTTTACCATTCTTCCCCAGTCCATTTAAATTCTGTTTCCTTTTCATTGAAATGAACAGTATGGAAATAATTACATCACTAATTATGGTAAATTTATAACTTGTGTAACTTTTTAAAATAATTACGTTAAATTACGGACAGCAAGATGAATAACATAGTATTCGGAGAAACTGAACTGCAGTGGAACGGAAATGGTGTTCATTGTGATGAAGACAAGTTGGAACAGAAACCATTGCCTTCTTGTATCCCTAGCTGCAACTTCTGGGCAGCCCCACTTAGAGGGCATTGCAGAAATTCACTCTGGAACTTACAAGCAAATGGATGGCAGTGGTCATGCTATCCTGGGCCAGAAATGGTCCTAACTGTCTTGCCAGCCAAACCTGATGAAAAGCACTCCTACTCACTGAGGTTACCTAGGCCTCTACTGACAGAGAAGAATTCAGGAACGACCCCAGACTACAAATCTGCTCCTTCGGGGGGGGGGGGGAGACCCTGTCCAAAGCAAGAAGTTGACCAATCCTCTGGACAAAGATTTTAGATTGTGGAGAAGAGGGAGGGTTAATTAAAGTTGAAACAAATGCCATTTGCTTGAGGGAATGTGTTTCTCTTATTTTATCCCCTGTTGCAGGTATCTGGTTGCTGATTCTGGAGGCAATCGGTATTTTAGCTGTCATTGGCAATGGTATGGTAATTGCCATCACCTCAGACTTCATCCCAATGCAGGTGTACAAATACACTTCTAGCCCCTGCGTACAGAAGAATTACACAGGCAAAGAGTGAGTGCCATTTGAGTCCTTTTGGTAGCTTTCTAGTATAGCATATATTCAGTTAGTCAGTTTCTTCTTGTGTGTACACTTGTTATATGTGACAAATGCTAAACAGCAAAGTTTGCTAAGGCTAGCAGGATATGGCTACTGAATATGACCATGTCTCGAGAACAATTTTTTCACTGTGGGGTTACTTCAGAGATTAATTTATTGTTATGGAACACAAGCAGCTTCTGTTGCTAAAGGTATGTGTGTACGAGACCATTCATAAAGTATGTGATGCATTGTTGTAGAGGGAGAAAAGGGTGGGAAAGTTAAGGCAGAGGAGGAATTTAGTTTTGGACAAAAAGAGGCAAAGTGTGATAAGCAGGGAGGAGGCAATTTTAAAAGTGTAACATATATTAAGAATACTGTGTGTGAGAAAGAGAAAATCAATATATTTTATTCTGTTTCTTGACTCCTCCCTACAAAAAAATAGAAGACTATTCAATTATAGGCTGTGTAAATTAATCCTCCTTTCTTTGGCTCATTTTAAAATGGGTTTTTACTCAAAATTCTGGATACAGTATTCATTGAGGAAGAAAGTTTCATTAATTAGTTTCATCTTGCTGCCTGTGAGTGTCTAATGTAAGATGGCATCAAGGTCACCGTGACTTTTCAGAAATGAACCAAATGGCTGCATGGTCAATCAGCACGTACACCATCTAGTGCTGAGAAGAATGCTCCTTGGCTAGGCAGTATCCGCTGTTATGTATGCAGGGGTTTTTTTTTGTATAAAAATAGTTTTCTAAAAAAATTGGCGCCCCATTTTGAGGAAAATCATGGATTGCAACATCCACATGTGTCTGGATGCAGCTTGCTGGTCCAATGGGGTCCATGACTCCAATGGTTGGTATTAGGGTGAGGCGAGCTAGCTATGTTGTTTTCTGTCCTGTGCTTGAATTCTCAAATGTGTACTTACACTGTTAGCCTTTTTCTTAATTGTCCTTTTTTATTGGAAATGGGTTCTTATGTGTGTGCTTATAACCTCCTTAATAAAGCTTTGTGTTTATCCTGGTGTACCTTATTGGAGCAAGCTTGGATCTAAATTTGGTACTTGGCTGCTTGGTGCTATGCTACTGAGCAATTTCTGGGCTTAGGACTCAAAAGTCAAAAAATGGACTTTTTGCCTCTTGTTTTTGTGAATCCCAAGGATGTCCAGAAACTCCCTGAGTTTCTCCTGGCTTGGGTTGGGGGATTAACAGGGGCTCTGGCAATACTACCTGGCAGGATAGTTTTTTACGCTAGTGATTCAACATCCTGGGTACAACTCAAAATGTTTGTACCCAGGGGTTGTTGGGGGATTATGTATCCATCTTCCCTACCTTATCCCCCCTTCTTTCTTTATAGGCTGCATAAATGTTTAGACTCCATTTATTGGATCATATTACTTGAATGCATTGTGGACAGAAAGTATTGCACTGAAGAAGAGTACCTCCTCCATTAGAACATCTAAGAATCCAATGCCTTAAAAGTGCTTTGTAGCTTAATGGGGATAGGTACTCAATAAATATTTTATTTTTATAAAATGAAGCTTTTCCGATAGGCACCAAATCAAAACTAGACATTTTCACATGTAACTGGAAATCTTAACAAAATAGTTAAGGTGCATAAACAAAACACCAACGTCTCAATTTATTACTTAATATGTAAAATTTAGCACTAAGAATACAAAGATTCTCCATATTTACATTTACTAGTCAAACAAAATTTGCTAAATGATATACAAATAAATAATTTCTAACAAGCTAAATAACAAAAGGCCCAGCATCCAAATATTTCAAGCAATTGCTGACATTTTGTTATTTTATTTTCCTGCTAAAGTCTAGTAAGCTGCACAATTTAACTGGGACCCTACTGCACCCCATCTGATTGTCACATTTTGTTGTTGTTGCCCATAGCTGTTTGGCAGGTTACGTCAACTACAGTCTTTCGGTGTTCAACGTCCAGGACTTTGGGAACCATGAGAATCTGCCAGAACATAAAGATCCCATGGGGAATGTGATAACGCACTGCAGGTACTGGCAAATGTATGGTGATGTTTCCATGCCCTCAGCTTAAGCAATGAAACTTCCACAGCCCAATTGTTATTGGTGCAGTCCTCCATCCCTTCAACACAGCTTGCGTTATCTGTTGGAGCTTTTGTGTGTGTGTGCGAGGAGAAACTCAGCCCAGCATTGGGCTACTCTGGAGATTATATTCTTTTCCATTTGCAATCACACTGCAAATGTATATGTATGAAGATCAGGGGAGGTGGGGGATGGAAAATCTGTTATTTTTGTGGAAATAACACTAAAGCCTTATTTTTGAATGCTGAAAGTCAACACTTTATATTGGTTTATATCTGTGGAAGACAGTATTAGCCATAGATCACCTGAGGTGTGTTTGCAACAAATACGGTATTTTCCCAAGATGCATAATGCTCAAAAGTGAGTGCTGTTTGAACCAAATCCTGTGTGGAGTCACAGTTTACTGATCCAATTCCAGATGTGGTTGCAGGAAAATGAATTCCACTTTAAGAGAGGAACATGGCTTGCCTGCAATATTCACTGCAGTGTCAGAGTAGACACGGCAGAAACACAGAACCTGCTAGCTGGGAAAAGCAACCTGCCAGTGTTCTACTTCTGATCCTGTCCTTTATCATTACATTGGCTGGGAGGGGCTCCGTTTCAAGTGACATGTTGGAGCCCTGCTTGCTGACAGACCTCATCACCATTCATATAAGTAGCAGCAAGACTTTCTTGAAGGAGGGACAGAAAGAAGGAGTGGCAAGCAAGGAAAGAAGCATTTGATTGCTTTTAACATCTCAAAGTCTTGCATGTATTGTCCAGTATTAGATGCCCTACTATCTGCTAGAGAGGATAGTGCTCACTTAGTACTAGTTTATGATTGAACTGTACTAATTATTGTTCTCCCATCTGATTTAGCTTCTGAAAACTGTACAGTATTTTTAACCTCACTTTCCTGCTTCAAAAAGCCCCCAAAGCAGCTTACAAAAGTTAAAAACAACAAATATCAGTAAATTCACCATAAGAGCAAACATTAGACAAGCATCCAGAGAAATAGCTGCTAGCAGTGGGTTTTTTTCTTAAAAAATGTTTAGGGGTACTCTCATTTTGACTCAAGAAAACCACCATTTTATAGTTCAAATCAGGAAAAATAAATACAGTAAATGGACAAAAGTACAAAGATTCACAAAATGTTTAGAGGTATGCATAACCCTGCATATCCCCAGAAAAAAGCACTGGCTGTTAGTCTGTTGCAGCAATGACAACCAAAATCCTTTGTTGTCAAAATAAGACACTAAAAACAACACGTTTCAAAAAAATAACTGGATTTTTGTAATAGGCAATACATACTGTAGCATTTATGTGTTGCTTTTGCCCTTCCTGTAGGTACCGAGATTACAGGGACAGTGAGGACTACAGTTATACTGTTGAGTTTTGGCATATTTTTGCAGCACGCCTTTCCTTCCTTATCTTGTTTGAAGTAAGTATTTTTGTTGTAAAAGCTCTAGAAGGTTAGTTTTCAGAAGAACACAAATGTGTGTGTGAAGGAACATTTACATTTAGGCTCCTTAAGAGTGTAACTTCATTGATCATAGCTTAGGACAACATTTATGGAATAATCTTGTGTCACATTCAGCCAAGTATGACTAGGGTATCCCCAACCACACTTCTCATTCTCAAAGTAATGCACTCTGAAAAAGCTTTCATATATGAGAAGAAATAAATAAACTCTGTTCCTTTTAGAGATGATTCCCTTGCTAACAACCAGATCACATTCTGTAGGATATTGGACTTGGCAAAGCAGCAGGCAATAGGGAATGGAGAAACTTTTTATTTTGTAGAACTGTTAAATTATTGTAAGTTTTGTGTTTCACTCTTTGTTCACAGAGCTCTGTATGTCCATAGAACATAAGGTTTCTTTGTTGTTTGCAATCCAGGTACTGGACATTACAAGCCCTCTTAGCTTTGGAGATGAAATATCTCTTTCAGTGTGTTCCGAGTCCAGGAACAGAATCTCTGCCAATTAGCAAGGGGCAACTGTACATGGACTTGACTATCTTTTCCAGGACTAAATAGAAAGTCTGTGTTGAATGATAATTGGGGCATCGCTTGAGATTTCCTCTGGACACGGCCTAATAGTGGGTTTATAATGGACTGTTCAGTCCCTTCACAGTCAGTGGAGGGTCTTAGATTAATGTCCATCCATGGTGCTTAGTTGCCATGATGTAGTAAAACACACAAATGTCCAAAAGAACCAATGTAAAGTAGTTAAGAACAGCAGGTTGTTTTGCTTACTGTTGGTCTTTATCTAGACAAACAATTGTATTGTTGAGTTACATTTACAGTATGTTTGATTGATTGATGGTGATCGCAGTATGTTTCCTATAAGGAATAAAATCTGATTCTGTTTGCTCTTTGCAGCACGTGGCCCTTTGCATTAAACTGATTGCAGCCTGGTTTGTGCCTGATGTCCCCAGGAGCATTAAGAACGAGCATCTAAAACAAAAACGTGAAAGGCTGTTGAAAAGACTCAGGTGTGTGTTTTATCCAAGTATGATTCTCTTGAGAGGCAAACAATGGACAATAAAGCTGCAGGGAGTAGGCTCTTCAGCTGGGGTATTGTTTGGGGAGGGGGGTTGATGTTATTTATATATTTTTGGTATATTTATTTTCAGATCTTATTGTGATTTATGTGGAGATTGTTTGGTTTGGTTGTGTACTTTTTGATGCATTTTATTTATTGTTTATGACTACTTTTTATGTTTGTAATGTAAATCATTTCATGCTGTAAGCCACCTTTAGCATGATTTTAACTATGGAAAGGCAGCATACAAATAAAATGATGGTACCTTGAATAGTCCCAAGTGGATAACACTACAGCAGATGTTATGGCAGCAGAGATTAATTTTACTTGCTTTTCTTGTTGCACCGTTAACATTTAAATTTAGTTTAATTTAAGCCTGTATGTACGGTACTTCCAAGTTGAGCCCTATTGGGGCATTGATTTCACATGATTTATAATGGGGATGGAGAAAAAATCCACAGAACTCTGATTCCACAATGGACTAATCTGATCAGAGCAGATCATGACCTGGATTAGATCAATAGATTCCTTTGAACCCACAGTGCTGCAGAACCCAGTACTGAGCCAAGGGCTCCAGGGCTGGCTTCCTCTGTTCGTTTCATATGGTTCCCTCCATCCCTTTTTAAAAGTTTCAGAAGTAGTTTTCCAGCCATTCAGAGTCTGGTACAGTGAGTCTTCTTCAACAGAATAGGGCAAGTTTCCCTGGGAACAATGGAGCTTTTTGATGACTACTGTGTTTTTTGCATCACCACCACCACCACCATATAATACCTGATAAACCCACCTGATTGGGTTGCCCCTGCCACTCTGGGTGGCTCCCAACAAAAATTAGTAAAAACACAATACAACCTCAAATACTAAAAACTTCGCTTAACAGGGCTGCCTTCAGATGGTTTTTTAAAAATCACATAGCTGAGAGCAAGGGAATGTTATCAAGCCCCATCACTCCCAGGGCTTCAGCTGACGTGATTCTTCTGCTTAAGATACAAACATACCCTGCTGTATATCATGCACACATCAGTTTGTCTCCTGGAAGTGACCTGTGGGAATATTTTTGTTCAATGTGCAAATAACTCCTTGATGTATCATTCTGTAAGGTGGTTCCATACAGCAGGTGGCAATGAATTCTGTTTTATCCCCACAGCTGAGATGGTTTCATGCTCTCTTATAGGAAATATTCTTGTATCCTCCTTTCTATTTTAAATGCTTAAATGGCATAGGAAGGACCCTCATTGGCTTCCCTTCCAGGTATTAGTTAAGCCCACACATCTTTAGCTTCACCATTTTTTCCCTTGCAATTAAAATGCTGCATCTTGAACTGAAATTGAGAATAGTTGTTTCTATATATTTTAGAAGAATGGATGACTCCACAGAAGTATAGTGAAACGTCATATGAGAGTGGTGGGATCAAGAGAAGAAATCCTAGAGTCAAGCCTCTAGAAGAATGGTGCTGAAGACTTTGAAGATGCCAGCTGAACTCTGCAGGCGTCGCTTGATCTTTTGTTTACTGTTCTTGGATTTTACCTCTTCACTGAAAGGAAACTGCCATTGTTTGCATGGTAAGATTGTTTTGAATATTCAAGTGTTCCTAGGAGACTACAGGGTAGGAACAATGTCACATGTCAGAGCATGAGGCAGAAGTAAGCAGGAGTGTTTGCACTGACTATAAAATAACTCTCTTGCTATAAAGTTAAAATAATTTTGGTTACACCAAAACTTCCATGCTCTGCCACCACCACTCATAACAGATTTGACACTTAACACCCATGAAACTCTCACAGCTGTCTCAGACTTTCAGTATAAATCAACATGAAATCTCTTAACTCTCATGGCTCATAGGAATATATATTAATATATTTTCATTTCCTTTATTACCTTGATGGTGCTCTTTGAGTGGAAAGAAATATATTGTTTGTATAAAATATTTTTCCTTTGTATAATTTAACAGCACATGTGCACAGTTATTTTTATAGGGGCTTTTTAGCATTGTTTTTTTTCTTCATCAAAGCCTCCAAACTGCTGTTTAAAGTTCAGAAGAATTGTTATTTTGAAGAGTTTCCATAATTCCTATATGTGCGCTGACATCCTTTTAGAGATTACTCCTTTCAGCTTTTTAATGGTACACCATTTGATAAAAGTTTCTTGTGTGCTGGTTTATAAAAAGACCCAATTAATTGCCTACCTCATAAAGATGATAGGAAGTTTAATTCAGTTCTGAAAAGCATTTTAAGGCCTTTGCCTATATTGTAAACACTCTTGATTCTATCATTCCATCGAGCCACTGGGATAGTTGCCCTCATGGAATCTATGAATGAAACCCCTCAAAGGTGGCAATGTGTGTATTACCTCACTCAACTTTTTTACATGTAAGTTGGGGTCAGATGTACCCACACATAAACTTCACAAGAATAGGTATATTTTTCCTTGGATTCTTAATTCATGATGCTGTTATAACCCAGTTTCTGACCAATCCAGAAATGTGTGTGCACTTACAAAGATTATATACAGCAGTTCCTTTATTAATTCACTCATCCTAAAGAGGTCAGCTGTTCATAGAACTGTGTATATACATCATTCTGGGATGTAGCAGAACACTGGGCTTTGGTTAGCAGTTTCAGCCTGTTGCATCATAGAGCTACATGTGTGAGAAAAGCTGCTCGACGAAATTTACTTTTACTTTTCTGCATAAGCACTAAAGGCACAAAGGCTGTGCTTCATCGGACAGTTATGTATTCTACAAAAACTGTTTTGTTTCATACCACATGTGCCTTCTTTCCAACCAAGTACTGTATCTAATAATACACAGAAATAAAGCACATTTTTTAAAAAATCCTGATCCAAAAAATGTTAAGGCTTCAGGATGTCTTTTAGATGTAAGTTCAAATTACTTGTGTCCCCTCACCTTTTATTATATGGATTAGGTAGAACCGCTGAATTAATGTTCGTATTCATATGTAACTTATCAACTTGACATTCGGATTCTCTTTTGTTCTTGTCTGCAAATGTTACATCTTACGTGCATTGTTAAGTTATGATTGGAACTAAATCACAGCACTGAGAATGTAAAGATGTAACATGCTAAAGGGCACTTCTATCCTGTTTTTATCCTCAGCAAAATCCTTAGTGGATATCGGTGATTGCAATTATGCTCTCTTGCTCCTGAAGTTGTTTTTGCAATTCGTACTTTTGACTGAAAAGATCATGCAAAGTTAAAATTCCTATTACATACCTAATACCTGTATTTTTTCTTTTCTTTCTTTCTTTGACAAATTCTAAATTTAATTGCAAGTTAAGCTTCAGCAGCAATCACAAGTTCATTCCTTGAAAGCCAATGGGACTTGGATTCTAGCTGAAACATATCTGTTTGAGAATCTCTATAATCTAATTCTGGAAGCATCTTGCTTAGGGAAGTGCCTTTAAAATTGCGCCTTATAGCAATACTTTGGCTCTAGATTACTTTAACATCCTTACCTATTGAATTAGCGACCTTAATTCAATTTGTAATTCCTTAGGCTTTCTGTTCTTGTGTCACACTGTTTAAAGTTGTACTTTTAAAGAAAACACAGTTACTCTGAAATACTGTGCAATGTGTAATTTTTATGAAATGAAATTTTATACAATAAACTTTTTAAAACTTTTAAGCATAAAGACTGGACTGGCTATTTTAGTTTGGACAGAGTAGTCAGAAATCTTATGTTTAGAGAGAGACATATCTTTTGGGGTTTTGTATCAAAGGGTGTTGGGTATAGCTCTGGTATAAAAAACAACGTGCAATGCGGGACATAAGGGGAGTTGAAAATAAACTGAAAATGAGGACACCTTCTAACTGATGTAGGATAACTTTATTAAACATAGTTACAGGTAGGTAGCCGTGTGTAACTAACCAGGGCAGTCTTGCACTCCACATGGAAACTTCAGGAACAATGTGTTTCAAAAACAGAATCCTGGATAGGCCACTAATGCAACATGCAATAGTTGGTCTCCACTGCTGCCTTACATAAGAACATAGCAAGCTGCCTTATATTGAGTCAGACAATTGGTCCATGTAGCTCAGTATAGTCTACACACTGACTGGAAGCAGCTCTCCAGGATTTCACACATGGAGTTTCTCCCAGGCCTAAATGAAGATTGAACCTGGGGCCTTCTGTATGCAAGACAGATGCTCTCCCACTGAATCTTGAAAGTGGAGCCAACTATACCTGAGCTGCTCTTTTTGTAGAATGTGTGTGATGTTTTTGTTGAGTTGTACCGAGTTATGAAAAATAAAATAAAAAGGATATTAAACACAATTCTTCAGCGACTATAGACAGTGATAATATGAAGTGGGACACTACACCTTGAAAGTCCCCTCGTTACATTATTGTTTTTATTTTTCTAAGAGCATGCATGTATAGACCACAACTTTCCCATAAACTCCTATTTTGCTCTTTCTTTCCTTCACCACCCTGCCCCCAATGTATTAAACTTGAAAACTTCAATTTGGCAAGGTGCCTTCAGAATGAGTCTAGATATGACTTAATACCTACTTTGGTGTGCTCCAGAGTTTGGAGACACTACTTTTATGGACAGTCCCCACAATGATGTGTCAGAGAAGCGAACAATACAATATACAGTGGTACCTCAATTTAAGTACACAATTGGTTCTGGAAGTCTGTACTTAACCTGAAGCGAACTTTCCCATTAAAAGTAATGGAAAGTGGATTAATCTGTTCCAGACGGGTCCGCGGAGTACTTAAACTGAAAGTACTAAAACCGAAATGTACTTAAACCGAGGTATGACTGTAGACATCTTTCTTCTTGCCTGTACATGGGATTTGATGCTATAATGCATTGTTATATATGACTATGTTGTTTAGATGTGTTTATGATGAATATGTGTTGTAATGCTATTTGTTTCTTATAATAATAGATTTTAAAAGTAAAATCTATCTAGGCAAAAGGAAACCTTCCCCCCCTCAATACTACAAATCAAATTTCCTATATTCTAGTCTATAATGTTGGTTGTATTCCAGAATATAATGCATACTGCTACTTTTCTAATATCAATCCTGCTGATTTTTATCTTCCTTAACCCTATATTAGTGCTACAGATTTGAACATACATCTTGTGTTCATCATTTGAGGTCCTTCTCCAGGTCCTCCCTCTCTAAGAGAATTTCCAAAGCTGCCAAAAAGGGGAAGATTCTTTTCAGCTGTGGCCCCTCATATAGGGAATGCTTTCTCTGGCGAGGTTCACCTGATGCTGTCATCAACTTCTTTTGGACACCAGGTTAAGCTTACTGCTGCTTCAGTGATATATTCTGGGAGGCACAGGTATAGGCTTTGGAAGCCACCTGGAATGCATTACCTATAACTAAAGGAGTGCTGAACCTGTTGTTTAACATCTCTGTTGAGTCACTAAACTTTAGTGGACCACCTCAATATTATAGAACACTCAGTGCTAATGCTTTGTTCTATCACTATAGAAGGGTAAACCATTATTACCGGATACGTTAGCTACCTAGCAACTTGTAATGCTAATTTCAGAGATGTAAGGAACATGCATCTGCTCTGAATTTTCAGTAGCTTGTACAAGCAGCTGGTAGTGGAACTAGGCTAATAAACATGGCTAGATCTTATTGCTGTCCTTTTTAAAAATATATAATTTCCTATATTTTATAGGCACAAATATTTTAAAATATTTGGAAATACATAATGAGATCTCAGTTCTATTATTGAGAATAAAAACTCATCAACTGGAGTAAATTACACAAAAGTCAAAATGTTTCAAACTGGGAAGTGTTATTATTCATACTCACATTCCAGGAGCAGAGGTTCTTCCTTAAAAAAGAAAAAAGTTAAGAATCATAGCAAAATATGTCAAAGGTGTTTTCTTTTCTATCCTGGTATAATAGATCTCAGTTGTTTTGCCTTCACATCACTTGCTTTCCCATTTGAATTAAAGCTATTATGCTGAGTGGGTGAGACCCTGGCATTAAACAGTGTGCTGTTTAATATTCAGAGTTTGACATCCAGTCTGCGTGGAATGAATGGAGCGGAGGTTTGTCCTAATCACGTCCGGTTTAGTATGGCAATTCCTATTAAAGGATCCATCTACTACAGACAGAATTTTATTATAGCACGTTCAGCAGAAGGAACATCCTGGCACCTGCATCTGAATTGCCATGGAGAGACACTCACTACTTTGTGCCTCTTAATGCTCTTTATAGTACTGGAAGCTTACATGATAAAAAGGGGTTTATTTTAGAAGACAAGCCTTTTAGTGTTGCAGTAAATTCTCATACACAGGATTAGTCTGATGGGCTCATTATTGTAACTTACAGTCATTTATTTATGCTCAGGAGTGAAGAAGCAGGAAAGTGAAATTACACACATCATTAATACTTTCCAAAGCTTGTCTAATGTCTGCTATTACTTCCTTTTCTACTTTAATGCTGCTCAATGTTTTCCCTCTCAAGACAGCCAGAGAGCACAAATAATCCCATTAAGTAGGTTACCTTTCAGTCATTAGCTATATGGGGTCTCTTCTTCCCAAATATGAAGTGATTGCATATTGTCCTCACTCTCAATTTGCCTAATACACAGTTCAGAATCTTTAACTTCCAGCTCTATAATTCTGTGACTCTATGCCTTGTATATATTGGCATAGTTCCTTGGCATGAATGCTGTGGAAGTGCTGGCTGCAAGTATGCAGGTTGGGGGAGGGGCTGCCATGTGTGCATGCGTTTGTTTACAGTGTCACATTTGGGCATGCTCATTTGTGAGTGTGTGTGTGTATTTCAGAGCACAATTCAAAGTGTTGGTGTTGAGCTTTAAAGCCCTAAAAGGCCTCAGCCCAGTGTACCTGAAGGAGCGTCTCCACCTCCATCGTTCTACCCAGACACTGAGATCCAGTGCCGAGGGCCTTCTGGTGGTTCCCTCACTGTGAGAAGCCAAGTTATAGGGAATCAGGCAAAGGGCCTTCGCAGTAGTGGCGCCCACCCTGTGAAATGCCCTCCTATCTGATGTCAAAGAGATAAACTACCTGCTGTTTAGAAGACATCTGAAGGCAGCCGTTTAGGGAAGTTTTTAATGATTTATGTTTTAATGTACTTTTAATCTCTGTTGGAAGCCGCCCAGAGTGGCTGGGGAAACTCAGCCAGATGGGTAGGGTGCAAATAATAAATTATTAAATTATTATCTGTGACTGACCATGCATGCGGAGGCAGAAAGTGTGCCAGGATTGGGTGGTGGTGTCGCTATGGATGCAATGAGTGTCCATTATCTTCACTGAGCTTGGGCAGTTTCTGTAGTCCTAGCCACCACTGTGTGGGATTTGGATCAGGAGTTTTTATGCCAGCAGATTGCAGCAGCTATGCAACATGGCAGATTCCTATAATTTAGATTGCGCTATTGGGCTGGTAATATTTACTCCTGTTCATTTCCTGGGTAAAGGGTTTTGTTTTGTTTTGTTTAAGTTGTACACAAACAGGTATAGAAATAGCTGGACATGTGGCCAGAACAGGGGGAAAAGTCCTGGAAACTGAGGAAAGGGACAGAAAAACACCCCAAATACCTTCAAATTCATTAATAAGGAAAACATACAAAAGGCAACGAAACAGAAACATACCAAATCATTCTACAAAGCTCAGCAAGCACCAGAACAGCAATGAATAAAGGAAATGTGTAGAGGCTAACATGCCAAAAATACACACAGGAAAATTGGACTTGATGACCTATTTGCAATATAAGGTCCCTGTCTGGAAACCCACTATGTTCCTTAAATGTACCCTGAAACGGGGGGGGTATATTGTTTTTAGCAAACTACATCCACTTTGTTTCATGGGGCTTCATGTAACCCACACTGAGGATTCAAAAAGCACAGTCTTCATAATATTAAATAAGAGAAAAGGTTGCCAGAAAGCCCTGCCCTCCCTGCACATCTCTTGGAAAAGGAAGAGAACCAGCAGCATCCAAACCTAGCCCAAGCAGCATCTTAGGAGAAAAAAGGCTGAAAATTCTGTGACAGCAGAGGGAAGCTGATGCCGGTCCTTTTCTCCTTTCTCCTCTGTAATATAGTTAAAAACAGTAAGTTAAGAGTACCAGGCATGTATTAATTAGTTAGGTCTATCTCCGTTTCTTGTTTGCGGCACAATTTACACCAGTATCTATCTAGATCGATAGTTTTAAAGGATCTATGAAAGGAAGTCGCCAACAACATTACCGATATGCATACCTGATACACAAACTTACTTAAGCCAGACATTTTGTCCGCATTCCTGGGACTCCCAGCTGGCGCCTAACGGACTGCGAAAAGGAACAGCCGCAAAGCGACCCATTCCGCCCTACTAAAACCGCCTGAAGTGCAGGCTCTGAACAACAACTTTTTCCAAGTCTGCTGACTAAGCAAAAAGTTAGCATGTTTAAGTTATATATTTTCCAAGCCACCTATCTATCCTCTTGCTTCGATCCGTCTACGCAGCTCTACGCTAAAGAGTGTAAACAACAACGCATTCTGCCTGCACAGGTGTGTGGGGCCTAAGGTCGAGGCAGCCAGTTGCATGCTGGGAGATGTAGTATTTTCTCACGAAAGGAACTCAGCAGCGAGGAAGCTGCCGCACTACACTACCCATAATTCTTCTGCGAAGAGAGGTGTGAGGCATCGCCCTTTGGCTACCTGAGCGCAGGTTGTGGGTTCCCATGGCAACAGGGAAGAGGGTTAGTTATGAAGACGCCTCCTTGTCCCCTCAGCTGCTAAAATTGTTATCTTCGCGCAAGAGGGTTTTTTTTGGGGGGGGTGGGTGCATCTGGGCCATGGCTTCTTGAGTTAGAGGTTGGTGCTGCTTTTTTTATTCATTGGAGTCTCGCGTGCTGGGTCTTCTCTGTACTAGGCCAGGAAGAGAGAAACACGCACGTGTCGTGATGGTGATAAGAAAAAAGGCTTTTCTTTTCTTTTTAAGGCCTCCAAGAGTGGAGCTTAGGTAACCTGAGACTATTACTGTGGGAGAGGTAGCAGCTTCTGGTTCCTTGGGCTGTGCCTTCCTGAGTACAAAAGCAGTATATTGGGACATACAGTGAAAATGGGATTGCTGCTTTTAGTAAAGATTAACCCTTTATTCCTTTTTGTAACACCATTTTAGCATTATTTTGCAGGTATTCCTCAGCAGTGATTACCGTATGTTTGCCCATGTTAGGAATTAAGGTTGAAGTTAAATTTGCAGCTTGAAATTGTTTGGTGTAGAAGTAGTCCCCTGTTATCTTACCTTGGGGCAAAGTGTGTGGTTTGGGGGTTTGCCTAGCGTTATGTTGAGATAATAATCCATATTTTTATTTGAAAAAGGCTTGGGACACCTAAATAAAACATGGACTCCCCTAACTAAAAGACCTATAGCTTGATCTTGTTTACCTGGAAGTCATTAGTGCAAGTTGAATGGGGCTTACTCATAAGGAAGTTAACATAGGAAAATAGGCTTTGGATAAAATGCATACTTAGTATTGAGCACAGTAGGACTTGCTGCTTTTGAGTAAACAGGCATAAGATCTACTGAGGTAAAGGGTGGGGAACAGGAACTTAACATTTCCGTCTTAAACCCATTTAAGCAAGTCAAATTGATTTTAGTGATCCAGGCAACAGTATTTACGACTACAGCCACAGATTCAGTTTTCTTATTTTAATTTGTGTTCATTAAAAAAGTGTAGGCGCACAATCTAGCCAATGTTTGAGACATTTTTAACAGCACAAACTTACACATATACCCAGAAGCAAGTAACTTTGCTCAGTGGGGCTTAATTCCTGGCAAGTGCACAGATGATTGCAGCTAGGACCTCCTTGTACTTGGTGGGACAGTGCTGAGTATACATTTAGGCTTGCCACATGAACCCTTTGTTCCTTAGTGAAACTAATGGGACCGAGAAGTGCTCAACTTTGGCTGGGTGTGATTAGTTTTTTGTTAGACAACTATACTGTTGCTTCTGAGCTTTTAAAAAAAATCCTAAAATAGAATATGATTACTAGATCATATTGGATATCTTGGACATTTTATACAGAAGCTGTTTTTGTAAAACTGAATTTTAATTTATTAGTTACAAAATGAATAATTGGAAGGATGTGGATATGTTTGGAAGATGATTGATTGCTGGGGAAACTGGAGCTGAAATTGTACGGCTTGGTTTCTAGGGCAACAGGTTTCACTGCAGCTGTTCAGAAAAGAATGAAGCCATGCATAAGGGAGAAGTCTATAATCTGTTGGTAAGATTCTACCCTAATTTCATGAGTGCTTTGGACTGTCCAGGCAAATTAAAGCCACATTTGTTCAGAATTCAATATACATTATAACTAATAAGCTATGCATCTCTGATGTTCCCTGAAATGCATCATTTTGAGCTTCTTGGGGACAATGCTACAGCATCACATGGACAGAACAGATGAAAACAATTTTTGTGACTTGAAGAACCAGATTTTATGGGCCAATATACTTAGGTATACCTGCGGGGACGCAGGTGGCGCTGTGGGTTAAACCACAGAGCCTAGGGGCGGTTCGAATCCCTGTGACGGGGTGAGCTCCCGTTGCTTGGTCTCTGCTCCTGCCAACCTAGCAGTTCGAAAGCACATCAAAGTGCAAGTAGATAAATAGGTATCGCTCCAAGCGGGAAGGTAAATGGCGTTTCCGTGTGCTGCTCTGGTTCGCCAGAAGCGGCTTTGTCATGCTGGCCATGTGACCCGGAAGCTGTTCTCCGGCTCCCTCGGCCAATAATGTGATATGAGCGCACAACCCCAGAGTAGGTCACGACTGGACCTAATGGTCAGGGGTCCCTTCACCTTTACCTTTACTTACGTTACAAAACATTTGGGCCAAAATGCATAAACCATAATAAAATATCTCCCCACTCTGCTCCAACTTGTAAGGCTGTACTCTACCATCAAGCTGCTTTTCAGATGTACTGTGGTTAGTTAGACTGAATATTGGTATTCCCATTGCACTAAATGAGAAACACAGTACTGTATTAAAAGCAAAAACCTGATCTTGTCTCCTGTGGAAGGCAAATAGGAATCACAAGGAGTACCATGCCAGGTCATAATTGTGCAGCAATTATAGCATCAGTGCAGTGCAGCAAATACTCAGGATGTGCCAACACAGCACTCTGCAGTTGCTCTGTGTGAGGTCTTGCAAAAGTTAGATATGTGGAGTGTTGGGGAGTATGATGCCACTCTGCAAAATCCTTGAATCGGGAGACTTCCCACCATAGTACTGTTACCAGTGTTGTGACCACAAACCATATAAATTAGTCAAATGTGACCATTACTGTAAAGCACTTTGCATGTTGAAAGTACCATGTAAATTATAAATAACTAATTTTAAAATGAATATTGGATGCCAGGGCCCATAATTCAGAACCTTCCTAGGGCATAGACACCAGTTGTACAGTGAAAAAACTGGTACGGTAACTGCCACACGCTCCATCTCATACTAGTACTCATGCCCATGGGCAACACAGAGCAGATGGGACAGAGGAAAGGGAACAGGAAATGCAGTGGATGGAACCCCAAACAGTGGGTGTCTGCTTTGTAAATGTTGCCCTACTTGGAGCACAGCAATTCTGTTCAAGGCCTGTCCCCATCTATCAGGGCGAGCTGGTGTGCCTCAGGTGATAGTGCCTGCGGTATCTGAGAGGATGGTGAAAGAAATGTGTGCATGAGTAGAATTTTGTAGCAAAATCCACATGTCTGCAAGACAAGACTTCTGTGGCAATACTTGATATATTTCCTGTTTGTGAACATTGTCACCCTGTGTGTGACGGATGATATGCAAATACCATAAACAAAGAGCTGTAATGGGTCAGCTATTTAGTTTAGTATTATATTGTTACCACCATTGCATGGATTTGTCATCTGCATTTTCTGTTCTTGGAAAATGTCTTAAGCTGTTTTTGTCTCTTTTGGAAGTTACTTGACATAGATTAGGTACCCCTTACCGTAACAAACTAAAAACTTTCCTGCCATTCATATAGTCAGTGTGGTTAAGGATTACTTGCTTATATGGGACAGCAGCTTTGATCAGGTAATGATTTTAAATACAACTTTGGGGAGGCTAGTGGTTATTCCATGTTTCATTTTTAGGTTTCTGAAAGCTGCTCTGTACAGTAATCGGAGAGTTGTTCCTCTTTTATGCATTTTCTTTCACAACTGAACTGTATATCAGCTGCACTTCATGATCAGAATTATTAGTAGCCCTGAGTGTGTATTTTATGCTACATTTAAAAAGAAAACAGCAGCACATCTTTTACAGATTAAAAAAGAGAATTCAGCTCTACTAGTATTGTTTTTCAATTCAGTAATACAACTTACACTCATGGTGTAGCTGTCAGGTTTGGTCTTGTCTTGAGATCTCACATTTCCCCTTTGCATGAAAGCAGGCCTCCTTGGTGTATTTTCCTTGTTTACTCCTTGGGGGGTTCTTGTTTACTCCTTGGGGCATTTTCTTGTTTATAGTCCACAGCGGTCTTTGCCAGGATCCAGGATAACCAGCTGGCTTAGTGCCATAGAGCGGCAATCCTCACAGCTGCAGAGCTTTTGAGCAACCTGGCTCCTGGCTCTTTACTGAGCAAACTCTTGGTCGGCTGTTTTGCTGCCAACAGGCTGGGTGGGTTTGTTGATTTTAAGAGTCCAGGTTTCATTTTCTCCTTGTATGCAGGTGGAAAGGTGGGTGGAGCAATGATAGCAGGTGGGAGGAACTGGCTGTCCCTAGTGCAGGCCTGGAAGATTGTGATTGGGGGTGGAGAATAGAACAAGTCATTTAAGGAGGACATGGAATGAACAAACAAACAAAAAAGCAGAGAGAGATACTTAACTGGCAAAGCCAGTCTGTTGGCCAGTCATGTGATTAACATGGCTACGATCAGGGAGTGAGCAGCAAGGACACACAAGGAGTCTCAGGATTTGAAGGTGGCTGCCTGAATCTCAAAGAGGGAAGTCCATAAAGGTAATTATTTCCCCTGTGCTTTTCCATTTTGTAGGATGCTGCTTGTGAATAAGCTAAAATGACTGTGAAATTGCTCTCTCTTCTGCCTGTGCCATCTGTGCTCTTGGCTTTCTGCCTTGCCACAAGGAGTGAGCAGGAAAGGACAGCAGCTTTTCAAGGTGAGACTAAAAGAAAAAGTTGTCCTGGTGTTGGTCTGTGTGTGTTTTATGAATATATGTAGGCTTGTGGTGCTTAGCAATAAAGGCAGTCTGACCCAATGTTTTTTCTTCTCTGTGCCCTTCTTGCTTGACCTGATGCAGTCACTTGTGCTTCAACCACTAATCTCTCTTCTGTGTTTGGATATCTCTTTTTGGAAGAGACACACTTTATTTATCAGACAATACGAGTATTTTGAGGGAAGATTGGAAACTTCTTACATGGCAGGCCTATTTCCATTATTGTTTCTGGTTGGCACAGTGAGCTTTCCTACAGTAGGCCTTGCTTCCCAATTTGAGATTATTTTTCCATTGTTATTTTTGGTCAGTGAGATTTGTGTGCTCACGGTTGTATTTAACACTTGCTATCTGATCATAGGGGTGTCCTATGTTTTCCATTTGTTCTGGAGGCCTCATTGAATTCCATTTTCCCATGACACACGTTGCCAGGTTTCTGCAGGCTTCACATTAATTAGCTGACTGATGCTTGATATGGCTGGCTTCTGTCCTGTGAGGGCTTTGCAGTAGTCAACATTTGTCTATCCATCATTCTCTTTGCCTTCTCTGCTTAACATTTGCTGTAGGGGTGCATGGAGCTTTAGGAGAGAATGAAAAGTGCATCCACTGTCCTTCTGACCTATACAATCCAGTCTTACTCTGCCCTCTGCCCATGCTGGCTCTGCAGCCAGCGGCAAAGCATACAGGAACTTTGGAGAAAAAAAATGGGCTATTCCTCTCTCAGAACACAGGATGCTAGCTAGTCAGTTGCATTCTAAGGGGTGGCTTAGTACAGCAACATAGTCACCCTATTGGCCAGGCATCCCCAAACTTTGGCCCTCCAGATGTTTTGGACTACAATTCCCATCTTCCCTGACCACTGGACCTGTTAGCTAGGGATCATGGGAGTTGTAGGCCAAAACATCTGGAGGGCCGCAGTTTGGGGATGCCTGCTATTGGCTGATCACATCCTAAGTTTATCTGCTGACCACCTATGTGGTGTTGATTTGTTTTCTGTTTTTCGTTTGCATTGCTGTTGGCTGCCTTGGACATATGTAGAAGGAAGCGGAATACAGTTTTTAAAAGAAATTAATTAGTAGTAGCCAACTTGTAGGGATCTTCAAAATATGTGAGTATGCTACTCTAGTATACATTACAGTACCTGTGCAAACCTGTGTGTGTTAGGCTACCAGTGGCTTTCCCTCTAGTCTTCTAATCTAGGGGTAGGTGTCATTGCAGTGCTGAAGAAACAGGCAATAATATACATTTGATTTTGCCTTAGGCCTATAAATCCTCTGCTTCTAGTCCAGAAGTGCCATAGACTCATTCTGCCTGTGCCACTGTGATGTTTGTGCCACAGCTGGAGACTATGGGGTTAAATTTAGTATGTGGTGGGGCAATGAAACACTAGGTTAGCCATACATGGAACTGACACATTTATTCTCATAATTTGTTGTAGTTGTTTAGTCGTGTCCGACTCTTCATGACCCCATGGACTAGAGCACGCCAGGCACCCCTGTCTTCCACTGTCTCCCGCAGTTTGGTCAGACTCATGTTGGTAACTTCGAGAACACTGTCCAACCATCTCGTCCTCTGTCATCCCCTTCTCCTAGTGCCCTCAATCGTTCCCAACATCAGGGTCTTTTCCAGGGAGTCTTCTCTTCTCATGAGGTAGCCAAAGTATTGGAGCCTCAGCTTCAGGATCTGTCCTTCCAGTGAGCACTCAGGGCTGATTTCCTTAAGAATGGATAGGTTTGATCTTCTTGCAGTCCATGGGACTCTCAAGAGTCTCCTCCAGCACCATAATTCAAAAGCATAAATTCCCATAATTAGTGTTTTCAAATGACCATATAAATAAATAGTTGAGCTATCATTCTAGGAAGTGAGCAGATTTATCTCTGGCGTGTCACAGATATCTGCATACAAGATTTTTACTGCCTTATGCTTTATTTTTGATGTGGCTCACGAAATGATCAGGCAGTGCACGATGAAGAAACTCTTCTGTGCTCCTTCCAGATTTAACTTGCTATCCCTAAGTATTGGTAAAATAGCTTTGTTAGTACAGAGATGAAGTACTCTTTCATAACACAGTCTACTATGAAGGTAAGGATGCTAAGATCTCTATTTCCATCGATTGACAATAGGGAAACAACCTGCATCTCTTATTAAGTTGTATGCTTAAGTAGGGTTGTGTTGGTATCCGTCTGTCTCGAGAGACAATAGACAAGTGTGCCTTCGGGAGTGAAGTCAAGCTGTTGGAGAGTTACAGGCTCTAGAGACATATACAGGAGAGATACATTTTCTTGCAGGTAGAGCAGAAGAAGGCATCTGGTTTTGCTGGTACAGTTACACCAGGCTTCTCCAAACTGCGGCCATCCAGATGTTTTGGCCTACAACTCCCATGATCCCTAGCTAACAGGGCCAGTGGTTGGGGAAGATGGGATTTGTAGTCCAAAACATCTGGAGGGCCGAAATTTGGGGATGCCTGAGTTACACCATGGTGTTTCTTCTCTCTGCACTCCTACCAGTGGTCATTCCTCTGGTTACTGTCTGTCTCCAGACACTGTGATTGCCTGCAAAGGGTTCCCTTGAATACTACCCTTCATCCAAAGATCATAGGCCAGCTTACAACATAAAAACACAAAATACACAGCATAATAATAATAAAAATACCCCCTTCTGTTATTCATTCATTTATCCCACATTTCCAATGCCTTTTCCCATGACTTTCCAAACAGCAGAAAGCCTGATTCTTTTTTAAAGTGGCTTTGTTGAGCTGGTGCAACAGAGCCTTTCAATCCAATTTAATGGCTCAGACCTAAGTTTCCAATGTGCTCTTGAATCCCACTTGCAAAATAGTGACTGTCTAGAGGCACCCTTAGGCAATTTATGCTTGCCTAATTGAAACAGCAACATAAGATGATGTGGGGTGCTACATTTTGATGTTTCTTCTTAGAGGCTTTCTTCTTCTGAAATATGATTTGTCTCTTAGAATTCCCACTTGAGTATCCATGATGAGTAGTGCAGAAATCTTTGTACATGTTGCCCAAGAGGATAAAAGATACAATATTGCCTTGGTCTAACCTCTTAAAACAATGGCTATTTTAATTTTCTGTCTCATAGGAGTCTCAAAGCTATTAATTGGTTAGAAATTGAGATAATCCTTATCTTTCTCTGCCCCTCCCAGTTTTATGGGTTTGTGTGTGCCTGCTGTGATCCTGGGAAAAGCACTGGCAAAGTCAATACGATAACATTCCTGTCTGTAGGACCAATAAATAATCCATAATCTTTGAGTTTTACATACAGGTGCCTTTTCAGTTACTGCTGTTGCGACATACCAACCTAATCTGCTTTTATTGATAATGCTTTTGTATAAATGGACCACACCTTGCAAAGAAGCAAACTGGCTAGAAAGTGTGTGTGTCATGGTGGGGGGGAGTGAGAGAGTGAGCTTGGGAGTTCGTTTGCTCAGCCAGTAATAGGTGTCAGTATCTTCAAAGTATGCTGTTTGTTGTGACATTTCTTTGTGTCTTCTCTGTATACTGGGAGAACCGTGGGTGCCTCCCAGACCACTTACAGACACATTTACACAGTTTTCTTCTCATTTAGTGCTATATTTGTGTTGGCCTTTGCAAAGGGATAGCCATGCTGACATTCACTTATAGAAACAGGACTGAATGTGTACTCCAGTGCAAGCCTGGTTTGGACAAAATGCCAAATTGTGGTTTGTTTAAAATAAAGACAGGAGGAAGGAAATGGATCTGTGTGGCTCATACTTATGCTGCCAACCCATGCTTGGGCATTATGTCTGAACCAGTCCTAGGTGTGTGACCACAAATGAAAATTCTTTGAGGCCATTTACACTGCACCTTAGTTTTGTTTTAACCACATTATTCTGTGCAGTTTTACAGAGAAGCATTTTGCACAGCAGTTACTGGTTTTAAGTTTATTGTGGCAATTACATAATGAAGGAGATAATTGATTCTCCCTTCCAGACTCTTTTTATGATGATGTGAAACCAGTTTACCATCTTGCAGGGATGCACGCTTCGTTGTTTGTAAGTTGAAGCTTGCCATATTTGTTAATGAAATAGGTGATGTTTAGGGTTGGTATAACTGCCCTAGGGCATTTTGCTGCCTGAGAGGGAAAGGATGACTTCCCCACTCCCCTTGCAAGTACAGAATCTGATTCTGGCAATGAGACAGCATCCTTCATCACACCTGAACGCATCAGCATGCCCAGGACAGGCCATATGGCACATAGAGTTCTGTCTTTCAACACTTGGTTACTCCTCGCCCTAATTGGGTCATTGCCAACACAGATAGATGCTGCTGTGCAGCAGCATGTGTTGCATGAGCATGTGCTAAAGTTTCTGGACTTTGTGACTTATGCTGGTTGCCTCTTTGCAATGCATACTTCTTCAGTCGGGCTTTCCTGTACTGTGACGTGTTGAAAGAAAGTGACTAGGTGAGACAGATAGCCATACTAGGCCAGCAACAAGCAGGCTCACTGGCATAGGAGGGTAGGAATGTCCAAGAGACTTAGGGGGAACATCCAGGGTGGCGTTGTTACCACCTGAGACAATTGCCTCATTCTGTAATGATAGGGTTGCCCCTGCAAAAAGCAAAGGCTGTCCCTACCATTATTTGTTTAGTTAGCTGCCTGTGGCTTGGATCCTAAGCACAGTTTCTTGGAGGTACATTTCAAAAATGGTAGGATTTGCTTCCAAGTAATAAGATGCATAAAAGTGAGGTGCCAGATTACTACAGTTCTAGCAGATAAGTTTCCTTACCCCTTAAATTAAATATATCTACTACATTGAAGTAGGATATTGATTATATGATTAAGCCCTTTAATTCATCAGAAATGTGAGGAGATAGTCGATAGAGCAGAAGACTCTTTAATCTCAGTGTCATAGATTCAAGCCCTACATTGGGCAAAAAGATTCTTGCATTGCAGTGGTTTGGAGTAGATCATGGGTCAGCAAACTTTTTCAGCAGACAGACAGCTACTATTCTTCAGACTTTGTGTGGGGTCAGACTATATTTTGGAGAGAAAAAACAAAAAATGAATTCCTATGCCCCACAAATAATCCAGAGATGCATTTTAAATAAAAGGACACATTCTACTCATGTAAGAACATGCTGATTCCCAGACTGTCCACGTGCCAGATAGAGTAGGCGATTGGGCCGGATCTGTTTGCCTACCCATGGAGTAGATCAGGGGTCAGCAAGGCTGGACCGGCACAGCGCAGTGCAGGACATCACGTCTGCGCATGTCCGCGGCACTGGAAATCACTTCTGTGAATGCCCAGATGACGGAAATTGTGCCTGCACAGAAGTGATTTTCGGTGTCTGGGCATGCGCAGAAGTGATTTCCGGTATCTGCGCATTTGCAGACACAATTTCCAGTGCCACTCGGCAAGTCCCTGCGCCACGCTGCGCCGGTTTAGTGCAGCGCGCAGGGGACTCACCAAGCGGGCAGCTTGGTTCGGGGGCGGCTCTTGGGCTGATAAAACGGTCTTCGTGGGCTGGATCTGGCCTATGGGCTGCACGTTGCTGACCCCTGGAGTAGATGATCCTTGCGCTCCCTTCCAACTCTATGGTTCTTTTCTCTGCTACTGTCTAAAGTGTACAATACTTTGGACTGATCCCAGGATTTGGGATGGTTGGTATTGATGGAGTTCTATATATAAACATATGAAAGGGATGAAACAATTACATTTTGTTTTGAAATGTAGATTGATGTAGTTAATATTGATTTGTGCAAAATACAAGGAATAGTAAATGCCAAAAAAGAAATGGAAATCTGCGTGTTGGCTGAGATAGGCAAAATATAAGAGCAGAGGAATAAATATGGGTTTAAGGACCCTTTCCTGTTAGTTGGGGCACAAGAGCTTACTTATGTAGTGGATTGTGGCCATGATCTTTGATATTCATAGCAGTATGAATCATGGAATATAGCTTTCTTCACATTGTCTGATATACCTAATAGATATCTGAGAATCATTTACAAAATAAAAGGGACAGGTTTTTTATCTCATAGTTGTATACTAGGAGATAGAAGGAACTGCCTTTGTATTTTTAAGTCTAATATCCCAGTCTTGGGATGCAGAACATACAATGCTCTATTATACATGTATATGCTTGGACAGGTAGTCTCAATTTAAAGGAATATATGTGCATTCTGGGCACACAACGTGAAATGGATGCTTTCATGGTGTAGTGAGGACTGGAGTATACATTTCTCTAGAACAGATCCCTTCTCACAGGCCAAGCAAGCTAGGACCAAGATCTGACTAGTGGTGGTAGTAGTAGTGGCAGTAGTAACATGAGTAAGAATAAAGGGCTGTCCTCTCAGCAAGGAATGAGTGAAAGCAGATACCATACAGGCCCCAGCATGAGCTCCTCCTCCTGCTCTGCCCTCTGAATGAAACCAAAGTAAAAAAGAGACTTCAGATAATTTAAACTGGAGACAATAATAATTTTTGAAGAGAGTTGAAATTAGTTTTCCTTATGTGTGTGCTTCTTCTGTTTTGCTGGTCAAACATGTTTGGCAGGTTTTTAGTCAATACAGAAACCTGTTTACCAGAGGTCAAAATGGGATGAGTAGTTGTATTACTTCCAAACCAGTTTTTGCTCTCCAGTCCCAGTGAATGCCATCCATTTCCTCTAGACTTCCTGCAAACACAATGAAGATTGTAGGATGTTTGAGTGAAGGGAACACACAAACATTGCTTGCAAAATAATGCAGCATAAGACCATGAGCTGAAGCAGGAAGGATATATTGTGCAGCAAACTGCAGCCGCAAAGTGTCCCTGACACAAATGATTCAATCTCCGTTGCATTTATAAATCCATTGTGGAGTCAGAAATCTTTGGTGATCACTCGTAAGATTGTCTTCCATAAACACGGTTTTAACAATGAGTCCGTAGGTGACTGTGGAGGCCAATTCTGGATCCACACGTCCTTCCACAGTGGGGACATTGGTTCCCGGGCGGGAGTTGATCACGGTATGGATTTGCCAGGCATGCCTTCCTCTTACCACGTTTCTCCCTTGTGTCCTGAGTTCGAGTGCCTTCAAAGCCCATGACACCTTTGGTAAAGGCTGTTCTCCAACTGGAGTGCTCGCAGGCCAGTGTTTCCCAGTTGTCAGTGTTTATACTACATTTTTAAAGATTTGCCTTGAGACACTCTTTTGTTAACCAGGGGTCAGAAATATGCTGTATTTGACCAGTGCAACAGTGCACTGGCTTGAGTAACTTCTCAGAAAATGTGATATTCTTGTACCAAAAGCACTACCTGTGCAAAAAGCATGAGGGATGATAGTGGAAACGGCCCTGAATTAAGTTGCATAGTAAGTGTATCCTGTTGTGACAAAATCCATTTATAAATCAGCATTCAGTATTTGAAATATTTGTGAAAGGACCCTATGAGAATTAGCACCCTCTGAGATAAGTCTTTGGTTGCATCTTAATGCTGGGATCTATACCTGCCTTTTCTCCCTCCCACTATCTGATGGTTGGGTGTGTGCTTAACAGCTCCTGTGTGTAAGCAAAAAGAGCAGCATTTCTTTCTTCAGTTTCTCCCTGATCAGGTATGGGAATGTTTGTCTAGCAGACAAAGGCAACATATTATGCATACTTGAAGGGACCCAGCCCAGTCACAGTAGGGTGTTGTTGTTTTATTCATCGTTTATGGATAGAAGGACGAAATAATGAAATGAAATTCTGTGGCAGTACTACTCTGGCAGTTCTTTGTAGAATAATTATGGTCATGATAGAACAGACAAGAGCAATAAAAGATGTGTAGGATTAGGCTGCATGTATTCAGATGCTGAGTTCAGTGGGCTTTACTCTCTTGCAAGGTATAGAACTGCAATCCTATGTAACTTTTGTGTTAGCAGAAAAAGAAGCCATTCATATGAGAAGCCATTCAGTTTCCACCTGGTAAATTTCATTCACATAAGTTTAACAACAGCAACAACAATGATGATAATGCAGTAATGCTTATTTGGAGTGTTTTCATGACAAAGCATCACAGTAGTCAGTGGCACTTTAACAACTGTGTTTGCATCTACTAAAGTTACTGCCATTTCTGCCAGAACATCATAATAGTGAACAATTCATTGTATATATAGGACTGTTCTCCCACCAACAGTGAAAACCTTTGATAATGGAAGTGCTCACTTGAATATGAATTCTCACTTGACGTTCTGCCAGCAGTGGAGTTAACTATAGTAGAGTTGCATATTTAGGTAAGGTAAAGGTTAAGGACCCCTGGATGGTTAAGTCCAGTCAAAGGCAACTTTGGGGGGCGGTGCTCATCTCACTTCAGGCCTAGGGCCAGCATGACTAAACAGCTTCTGGTACAATGGGACACCATGACGAGTGCCAGAGCACACGGAACCGCCATTTACCTTCCTGCCACAGCAGTACCTAATTGTCTACTTGCACTGGTATACTTTTGAACTGCTAGGTTGTCAGGAGCTGGAACAGAGCAATGGGAGCTCACCCCATCGCGTGGACTCGAACTGCTGACCTTCCGATCGGCAAGCCCAAGGGGCTCAGTGGTTTAGATCACAGCGCCACCTGCTCCCTATAGTTGCATATTTATGCCTACTGTTACACCAGCAGTGGTAGTCAAGAACCATTGGGTGCCTCCAGCATAGTACATCAACAGGCAACCAGAGCCCTTGAAGTTGGGTTTGAATCTCTGGTTGCTTCTATAGCATACAAACAACACACAAAAAGTTCTCAAATACATAAGTTACTCTTAATTGAGAACTGCATGAGAAAATTATGTGCCATGTGCTACATCACTTGGCAAGTAGATTCCCATTTAAATTTATCTGCTAACATGAGGGAGACTATGTTAGAACTGGTACATAGATGGTACTTAGGTCATTTAGCTATCATATATGATGGTCATGTGTGCAAAATGAATAATACTTGGAAGTCACCGCACCCCAAAATAGTATTGATTAGTCATAAATGATGACATTATTTATGCTTTGTACTTCTGGACATTTCTGAAAATGATTATTTTTCTTAGAAATACTTACCACCTTTTGTTTATAGCAGCTAAACTGGATAGGTCTGAGCTTTGGAAAAGATACAGAACCTTTATCTATTTCTCAATGGTATCAAATAAGGTGGAGGTTCACTGTCATGGACAAACAAGTGCATCCATTTCATGTACATCATTGCATGATGACCCCTTGATTATATGACAAAGAATGGTTCCAGTTCCAGTTCATATCAAATACTGAAGTATACAGACATGCAACTTTTTGCTCAGTGTGTTGTACAGGTGTTTTTTTTTAAGTTGATTGCTTTTCCTTTGAACTTGTTGCTCTGAAGCACTTATGATAATTATAGTGTTTCTTTTTTAAAAAAAAGTTTCCAGGTGTGCAAATGACCAGAGAAAACCACCAATTCTATTTTTATAAATACATTAGCAGTATTTGGTTGGCTAGGTTTTCCACCTGTTCTTTCCTTTTTCCTATGGTGCTTGCTTCAGTGCATTGGCTCTCTTAGCATTTTTTGTGGTGTGTGTGCTATGAGGGGGGTTGTAGAATGTGATCATTGTGTTCATGCCATTATTATCAATTTATTCTCTGTACATTATAAATAAGGAATCCATGGCATAGACAGAGTTCTAGTTACAATCGCATAGTTAGCGGATCTTGTTATCAGGATGATAAATATTTCTCTTCTCTATAGTAAATTCACTGTAAACAGTCTTTCAGGAGCAATCACATGGTATGCATATTGAAAGTAAATTCAGCTAGGGGGGCAGTGTCTATGACCTTGTTGGGCATGAATGACTTGGTTGCTGTTGGAGTTGCATATTCTGTGCTTGCTGTAGAAATGTAGGTTGGATTATGCATCATAAAAGTAGTTGCAATTTAACTGCTTTGTTTTATTTAGAATTCTTTTCGCTGACAGTTTCATCTAATTTATCGTGTGTGGACCCAGATCACGTCTATGATCACACCATTTGGACCCAGCAAGAATTGGTTAATCATTTGTTCTGCCCTTTGGATAACCAGAGCCTCCAGCTTCTTCAGTCTACCTCAAACTTTAGCATCCAGTGGAGCAAAAACTGTCATCTGCTTAACTTCACTGCGTTAAGCCACCTGCACAGCACACTGCAGAACACAACATACCTTACCTTTGAGCTTGCAAATGCCAGCGATGCAGGCAACTATACCTGCACACTCTACTTGAACGATCAGAGAAACAGCTCCTTCACTGTCCGACTGGTCATGGCAGGTGAGTGAAAGAAGTGGGAATTTGTAAACATGCCTTTGGATCCCAAACCTAACACTGACGTCTCCTCTTGGGCCCATCCCAGGGGAAGCAGTACTGCTACGGTACTGTTCAAGACGGGCCACTTGTCTGCCTAAGTCTGGCTCCTATGTTGCTCGTTAGGCACAGGGCAGCTGCGAAGTATCTAATTATGTAGGGCATGATTTTGTCCCCTTTCACCAAAACATAAGGTACTGATCATACTCAAATAAGTTATGGCACTAGATAAGCCATGGGGAAGTGAGCCACTTTATCAAGTGCTATGATCCAAATGATGCATTGTCAACCAGAAGTTGGCGGGCTGATGTCTGTGGCTGTATGTGTGGCTGTTGTTGAAGAGGGCTTCCTTTTGCCTGGGAGAAAATGGCAGACACGTAGCTCTTTCTGAGCCCTCTGTGCATTTTATGTTTTAACTAAGATGACATATAGAACTGTGTGAACAAACAAACCTGACGAAGGCTTCACTGTGGTGGAGACACAATTTAGGAGAGAGAAAAGACAAGGTTTCAGAAGCTGTGATAACAAGTATCTAAACTGATGTGAGAGGTACCTGAAGCTACCAAGATAAGCTCACTCCGCCCCCCATTTGCTTTTAGATAATGTTAGAACTAGTTGTATTGTCAGAGTTGAAATGGGGAAAGACAGATTTAAAAAAATATATATGCTGAGATTTAAAAAATTAGCAGACTTGTTGGGACAGAGAAGTGTGTTTTTGTCTCTGCTTAATATTTTGTAGTGCACTTAAACTAGGATGGATCACCATTTTGGAGCACTTCATTATGCTAACATAAATTAGCTAAAGATGGTGAGAGGGAGATCTTACATCATTTGAGCTGAAATCCTGCACACACATCCTGAGACCTGGAAGTCAAGCTTGCTAGGCACTGTAGGTCTTATTTCTGAGAAGATTTGTATAGGATTGTACTCTTCAGTTTTTTTTATTCATTAAGATAAGGATGGTAGTTGCTGGTTTCTCAGGAAGTTCTCCTGAATTGGCTAAGGACTGGATATCGGTAAAGAGTAATTTTTGTATTATTATCCCTTTAAAATAAAGGTAAATATTGGAAATGAGTCCAATACACAGAGCATTTCCTACAGCAGGGAGAGCCTTTACATTTTTAAAAATGATGGCAATGATGGCCTAGTTCTCCTTTTCAGAATTTAAGGGAAAGGAAAATTAGGGACAAGTACTTGTGACATAGACTGGGACGCAGGTGGTGCTGTGGGTTAAACCACAGAGCCTAGGGCTTGCTGATCAGAAGGTCGGCGGTTCGAATCCCCGCGACGGGGTGAGCTCCTGTTGCTCGGACCCAGCTCCTGCCAACCTAGCAGTTCGAAAGCACATCAGTGCAAATAGATAAATAGGTAATACAGCGGGAAGGTAAACGGCATTTCTGTGTGCTGCTCTGGTTCGCCAGAAGCGGCTTTGTCATGCTGGCCACATGACCTGGAAGCTGTATACCAGCTCCCTCGGCCAATAATGTGGGATGAGCGCCGCCACCCCAGAGTTGGTCACGACTGGACCTAATGGTCAGGGGTCCCTGTGACATATTCTAGTTTTTAATGCAATGTGACATTTGCACCTTAAACCCCCTATTTTCCACAATAGGATTCAGAAAATTCTTCATTAAAAAACACACACGCTCACATATGCTGAAAATGTGCAGAAGGCCAAACTATATTTAACATGGATGAATGAGTTGACAGTATGAAAGATAGAGGGGGAAGAACAGAACTCTGATGGACTCTGAACAGGCTGTGAGAATAATTAAAGTACTCGCACTAGGACTTCAAAAGTTAATAATTAATACCTTATCTCATACTCAGCACTTTTGTGATGTGCATACCCCTTTATCCTGGGCATTTCTCTATAATGGGACATGACATGCTTTCCAGATAACCTGAACATTCTGTATTTCCCACTATAGTCCTTACTGAATTTCTCATTGTTTCTCAAGTCTGATCAGAACTGCAGAACCAGCCTTGAGAGGGAGGTTGTACTCAGCAATTTGTCTTGTTAAGTTTCCTAAACATGGTGAATGGAGGCAGGAATCATCAGCGAACCCACTGTGCAAGGGAGATTGTGCTTAGGTGCAGGGTCACAGGGACAAGAGTAGCTTGACTTTCTTTGTTATGTTAGCCAGACCTAAATAGCCAATATGCAGTCTAGAAGTTCAGTGCTCTCATTGAAAAGCTCTCTTATGGTGTATTGTTTTTGTTGCCCCAACAGATATTTGCAGTGCCCTTCCTCATTTCCTTTCCCCCTCCAGCAATCTGACTTTGCAACGTGATTTGGGAAGCCAGTTTGCACTGAACTGCACTGTGCAGCTGCCCTACATGAAAAGCTGTGATTTTGGCCTCCGTTGGATGAAAGATGACCAATTGCTAGACAATGAGACCTATGCTGCTTCTACTCATTGGTAAAAAGGCTTTTATGTATAATGGAAATTAAAGCTAAATTGGCTGTATAAACTAGAAACAAAAGAGAGAGAAACAAATTAAAATAATGTCTCCCAAACTCTGAAGATAATGGTGGATCTTTAGGAGCTTATGTATACTATTAGCCTTATAGGTTTGTGGAATAGGGGCAGTAGTGTAATATATATAGTTCAATGGGAGGAAATATCCTTGCTATGGTAGGGCGAGATTGAGTGAGAGTGGGAGAGTGTGTTTCTTTTAAAAAGAAAATTGTACACTTAAGCCCTGGTGAGTGGATCTCCATAAAGTGAGACGATGCTCTATGTATCAGTCTTCAATGGGGAGGCACTTTAAGCAGTAGGACATTGCTACTATAGTTCCCCAAAAGAAGTACCATACTTTTATGTAAGACATTGGGATCCCATACAACAACTAAGCAACCACAAGTAATCCATTGCTTTAAAAGAACAAAGAAAAAGATGATTTTGAAAGTTTCTACTAGTTTTTGTGGAAGAAAAGGTTGTCAAAGGCCAACATGATAAAATAGTGACAGTATTTCTAGATCATAGATACTCATGGACACTCTTGTTACCAAGTCACAGTTCATTCCTTGTCCAAATTTAATGTTTTGTATAATCCAAGATTCATAGGGTGGAGCCCTCTGAGTTTCCTTCCTGTCCGGTTCTGACTGAAATTTCCTAGTGTTTGTTTTCAATTAGTGCTAACCTAAATCTTCTTCTATTTGCACCCCAGGCTCAATGAAAATACATCAGAGATAATAATCTCCAGCACTTTGGATATGAATGTAACAACAGATGAAAATTATGGAGCATTTGCCTGCTTGGTTAGAAACAGTGCAGCAGTTTTCACACTGCAAAAACCAGGTAGCATTTCTTTGAACTTCATACCATGTGCATTTGGGTGTGGGTCGGCACTCTATTTGAAGGTTGTTATCTTTATTAAGTTCAAAAAAGATTCTGCTACTCAGTAACTGTATTCCATAGTAAAATTCCCATTAGTATTTCTGAAATGAGAGTTGAAGATGGAGATACTTTTTTTTAGAGTCGTCGGACCACTCTGAAAACACACTTACGGCATTCAATCCAAATGGAAATTTCCCTTTCAGGGTTGACCTCTGAAAACCAATAAGTAAGGATATGGCTGTGTACAGCATTGATTGGCTGATGCCTTTGAAGAGTCACACACACACACACACACACACACACACACACACAATTTTTTGACCCCACCCCAGAGCAGTTATGCACTTTGGTTAACAAGATGACAAATAAACATGAACGCAATACTTTAAACTCTTTTTAATTTAATTATCTTTAGAAGAGCAGACTCTTATCTGAAGCATGATGGGAGGGGCAAGTGTGATAACTAAGCTTGCATTTGCTTTGCTGAAATGTACATTTGTCATTAAAATGGCAGAACTAGATAAATCTGAGATTGCGCAGCAGCTGAGGAATTGAATGTGATTTATATCTTGTCTGCCTCCTCTTGAGACTCAAGTAGCCTAAGTGTTTTGGATTACATTTTCTAATTACAGTCTAGAAGTGATCCATGGTTCAGCATCATTATTTCATTTCTCCATTGGTGTATGTGTGATGCTGCGGGCCATTTCACACATTATGTGTGTGTCCTGGAATGGAACACTCTCTCTCTCTCTGTGTGTGTGTGTGTGTGTGTGTGTGTGTGTGTGTGTGTGTGTGAGAGAGAGAGAGAGAGAGAGAGAGAGAGAGAGAGAGAGAGAGAGAGAGAGAAACTACATCCTTAGGTCCAATGTACAGGATTCAGTATGGTCTATTGAGGATGTGGGTAGCATGGAATCTGGTCAGAGTTTGACCCACAATGACTTTATAGAGGTGTGACAGCTTCACTATACATTTAGTTTATAATTCTCTCCACATTTTTCACTTTGCAGTGCCACTGTTCAGCTCACTTTTTGGCATGTGTGCAAAGGCAAATGTGTTTTTGGGGGAAGAAACATAGTTTTGAACTAAGATGGCTTCAAAATTCTGAAGTATTGTGTGACCCTCTTGAGAATTTATGAACTGGGTATATCAGCTTGGCTTTCCTTCTTTTAGGAAGAAGCAAGACTTAATTTTCTATATAGAAACTAACTGTTCTCATTTTAAAAATAGAATATTTTACTTTAGCCCATGCATGGCCATCTGATAGACTGAAGTCTATCTGTGGTGATAAGAGTATTTGCTTTATGCTGTATATAGATGCCTTCCTTTTCTTTTGAGTAAGTTTTCCCTGTTTTATCTTGGAATTCAAGAGACTCGGCTGAGCCTGCCTGATCCTCTTCTTAGACTTTAGAAGACGTTTTTGCTCTAACTGGTAGTAGGGTAGTTAAAAAGGGCTTTGAACCAGACTTACCATGTCTCTAGAGGAGTTTAATATAAATACAGCCTTTAGTGCCCTCAGTATTGCTCCATGCTGGCTTTAGGGGCTCAGTTTACAAGAGCAATTTTATGATGGCGTCATCAGTGAATCTGATGGCAGAAAATTGCCACATGATGGCACCAGCAGACAATAGAAACTTTTCTGAGGTCTTCAATCAGTCACAGCCTCAAATGGTTCTGCACACCAAAACAAACGTGCTTTTAGGCTGCCCCCAAGCAACTCAGCTGTTTTGGCATGCTTGAACACTTTCAAATTCCTCCATCTGGAAGTTTCCATAGGCTGATGGAGCAATTCTGAGATTAGAGCCTCTGTGTATTTTAAAGCAACATTCAGCAAATGGCTCAGTTAACAGTATATTCCAGAGTGTTTTACAAAAAGTCTAAATGAACATGCCCAGGCACTTGCAGGAAGAAATTGAATTGGCACTGGAGAATGTGAATAATTTAGTTCATGCACATCTTTACTCTGAAAACCTTTGATTTACTTCTGCATGTGCATCTTGTGAATGGAGATACTTACAAAATTTGGAGGATGGTCTAACAATGTGGTGCTAGAATAAATCTGTCTTTTAGCTTCTGCTCATCTCTTCCTCATCATGGTTGCACGTTCTGATAGTCAGAACAGTCATCAAGATACTAAAAAAAAATCAAGAATGACATAACACTTCATTTTCTTTATAATTTGGTATATTCAAAGACCATAGAACCCAACTCTTCTCGTCCTATCAATTGTAAGGATATTTTCTCATTTAATGCTATTTAAAATATGTCTTTCTATTACAGCAGAGACTGCTGGACACTTGGGCGCTCTGCTAGCTGCACTTGTCACTGTGGCACTGCTGTTACTAATGGCTGTGATGTATGTGAAGTGCCGTCTGAATGTGCTCCTCTGGTACAGGAACCGTCATGGAGAGGTGGAGATCAATGGTAAATATTGGGCTGGAGAGTTGGCTGTCACTTTTCCCCTTGTGAGATTCGAGTTTCAATGACAGTCCAACCCAAAGTGTGAACTTCTACAAGAATTATCCCCTCAGTGTTATAGCTAGTCAGCACAGGTTTTGTTGTTGTTGTTGTTTTTACAAAATTATAAAACATTTCTCCTCTTGGTACTTTTCCACAGATGGAAAGCTGTATGATGCCTATGTGTCTTATTCTAACTCAACGGATGATAGAAAGTTTGTCAACTTCATAGTGAAGCCACAGCTGGAGAATCGTCATGGCTACAAGATTTTCCTGGATGATAAAGACATCCTGCCCAATTCAGGTATAGAACCTTGCCCAACACCTCATTTAATATGTACCTGGGCACTCAGACTTGCTGTTGAGTTTAGGCTGCAAATAACTTCTCTAAAATGGATTAGTTGGCTAAATGAAGAGAAACCTTCAGTTTAATTTGCTCATTTAGCATCCTATGTTTAATATGGTAGTTTTATTAAGTGTTAAAATATCCAATTGAAATTGGTACACACACTAATTCTGAATATCAGGTTAACTCTTGCATCCATTTTCAAACAAGAGGAGGAGAATGCAAAATACACTATTTCCATTAGACACTGAGACAGCAGGATGAAAGTCATAGCTGCCAAGTTATCCCTTTTTAAAGGGATTTTCCCTTATGCTGAATAGGCTTCCTCGCGAGAAAAGGGAAAACTTGGCAGCTATGATGAAAGTTGGTATGCAACTTCAGGGCAACATTCTGCATTTCAAGTACAGCTTAATCCATGTCCCTGTTTCCAAGGGAGATTGAAAAGATGTAAAACATAGTGCAGTGCTATATCTGACTGAGATATTAGAATACAGGCTGGTGTGTACATTCAGGACACCATTCTGCATTTCATATATGACCCGAGCTTGACATCTGTATCCTTTTTCAGAGTGAAGAAAAGGGCCACAAACATTGCAATGCAGTATCTGAAATGAAGCCTGTTGAACGCTGCACTTTGCTACTTAATAGATGCAAAAGTATGGCTCTGAAAAATTACTTTGTCCTTTGGCACTCTATTTTGTGCGTTGGAAGCAACCTAAAATACCTTTAATTCTAAACACCAATAATGGCAAAGTTGTGCAAAGAAGGAACTGAATATTTTATAGTCAGGCTCTCTGTTATACAAAGAAAAATGTATTCTCCTTAACCACCCAGTTGTCCACAATTAGGTTCCATTTGCATATTAAGTAGGATGTATTCACAGTCTGCCCCTCCTCCCAGTATATGCTCAGCACAACTTGTGGGCTTTCTACACCTGTTCAAAGTCTGTGACATGATGCATTGCTTAACTTGCATGACCTTGCAGATATGCATTTCATAGAAATGGGTGGTTGTTTGTGTTGGCCCGCTGCCTCTCCCTGTGACTCCATGTTTCCAGGCTGTTATTGCATATGTTTGACAATGTATTGTTTCTTTATTTTGGGCACAGCTTGTTTAATCTTCCTCCAAAGAGCATAAAGTGTAGTTCCTATCCAGGCACTTCACAGGGCTACCCCTGTTCTGGCTTCAGCAGTATCACTGTAATCATGTACCTTCAGACCATTTGTTCTTCAACTGTTTTGTTTCATAAAACTTCTATAAAAAGTATGCAGCATCCATATGCATGGGGATGCAAACAATCTGTGTACAAAATGCAGCTCCTCCGTATTCTATAATGCTGCCCACAGTGGACAGTGCTGGTTAAACAAGAATACACCACAAAACAGCATTTCTCAGCAGTATAGTGCTATGGAAAGAGCATTTGTATTGTGTTCTTTGTGGTGTGTCTAATAATAAAAAATGCAATGTTTGAGTATACTCTTCATTTTATTCTTAAAATGTCCTGAGTATTCCACCAGAGGCACTCATATCCGAAACCAATGGTGCTGTCTGAAGGACAGGGAAGTTCTAAACAGGCTGGTTAGTTTTTATTCCATTGCCCAGGGGTTCTCCTTTCTGTAGAGCAGAGCTGATATGCATTTGGATGCTTGGGTGTTTCTTTCTTGTACAGGTGAAGGATGAATGCTGAAACAACAATGGATTGGTTCTGGCCCTTCTCAGAAGAGATTTAGTTTTTCTCCTCTCTTTCAGAACCTTCTGCAGATCTGATTATGAATGTCAGCCGGTGCCGCCGCCTCATTGTGGTTCTTTCTAATGCATATCTGGAACAGGAATGGTGCAACAATAATTTCAGGTAATTGCAATAGAGACAAGTTCTCTGATCCTCCTTTCATTTTGGGGGGCTCAGGAATGACTCATGTGTGCACTTCCTCCTATTGCCCACCTTGTTTAATAGAACGTTTACCAAGTTGACTAAACAGGCAAATTGTATGTGCAATTCTGATTTGGAGGAATCACTAAAATCAGTTTGCTTATTTGGTTGTTCTGGTAAACTATGGCTTGTCAAGCCAGTCAGGTGTTCCAATAAGTTGTACTCGTAAGAGGAGGAGGGAAGGTAGAAGGGAGTAAGAAGGCAGTAGGGAGTATGTTCCTGGCTCTCCTATCTATGATTAGAAGGGCCTCTGAATTTATCCAATTTCTGTATACACCTCCTATTCACAACACCCAGAATCTCTCTTATATATCTGGAAATGAAGTACGGCAGTTTAGTGTTAATGCCTCTCAAACGAGTTCCTGAAGTTTTAATTGAACTGTTTAAATTCTACTGAAACTAGTCGTGCTTAGAATTAATATTTTGGGTGACTAGATTGGGTTCAAAGCTTTTTCTAGAATTTGGTTGTGGATTTGTTTAGGACTCTAACCGATTGTCTGGTTTTGCAGGGAAGGTCTTTGGAGGCTACTGGAACTATCCCGGAGGCCAATCTTCATTGTCTTTGAGAGCCAGTACCGAGAAATAGCACATCCAGCCATAACTTTGCTGAAGCAGCAGAAGAGCACAGTGACCCTTCTGATGTGGCGTGCTGGGTCCATGGTAAGTTGTGGGCTGCAAGGCCATAACTTCATCACTGTGGTTATGTTTCTCAGTGGTAAGGCAGTACCTGAAGCTATTCAAGAAGCATAGAAGTGTAGAGTAGCTTCTCTTCCAAGAAGAGTTGAGAGCCAATCCTCCATTACTTGACCTTGCTGTAATGTATACCAGAGTAATAACTGTTACCTGCTTTACTTGGCACTAAAGAGTAGCACCTTCATGAAAGTAGCCTGAATATATTTTTGTCTGTCCATTATTTTGATCATGATCTCCTGTTATTATTTTAGCTATTTACCTGTTGACTAGGAAATCATCAGCTCCAGAGATTTGCCAAATGATACCTTTTAAGATGAACATGACTTGACTGTTCCATGGGTCATGCAGGGAGGCCATGAGCAGTGTTGTAAGCACTGCAGAAAATATAGATAAGTTATATTTTAACTCCTGCTTTAAAGAAGCAAACAGAGCCACAGGGGGGCACCAGAACCTGTGAAATAAGAATTGGAAACAAATACTGTACTTTGCTTCACCCAGAGTACTCTCAGTGCAAAGAGAAATTAAAAGAGAGGGGAAGTTAGAGATTGGAGAAGGAAAAAAGCATAAACCCGTCCCTAAAATGAGCATTTGCAGGGGAGCATTCTAGCAGTATAGAGACTTCTGGTTTACAGTTATTGCTGTTTCTTTATCTGTGCTAAATGAACAATAGCATGCTCGTGACTCACAATACTGCTTGCAGTTGCACATCAGGATATTAATTTTATTAGGTTTCTCACCCAACCTTCACCTCACGGTCCCAGGTCAGGTTACAACAATTAGAAAAACTAGTGACATGACACATGTGTGTGTATTTTTAAAGAACTGGACCCATCGTTTTCTGTAAGTCTGGTATAATGTAAAACTTGTACCTCATATAAATATTTAAATACATAAACAGGATGCACACACAGGTAAACAAATAACTGCAAGCATGCTTCCAATAGATCTTAGGTTTCCAGAACTTAGGGAGGGCGAGGAATGGAGGGGAGGGGACAACAGCACACAGTGCAAAGACATCCCATCAAGCACCTCCCACTCTTGGGGGACAGGAAGCACTGCAATAGAGTTCATTTTGAAGGTGGTCTGTGGACAGATGTGCACAAAAATCCACATGGGAAAATCAGAGCTGTGCAACTCACTTGTGCAATTAACACTCTGCTGTGTACACAACCTATCCCTCAAGACATAAGAAAGGGGCTTCTTGATTTTACTTGCAATGTAAAGAATCCTAAGCAGCTTTGTTAAACAGTCCTTTTAGACACAGCATTCAAGGAACTACCTACTCCTCGCCCCAGCTAATAAGTTACGACAGGCAAAATATTTCAAAGCAGCTTTAACAGTGCCTGGAAAATGCCATTAGGTGTAAGGATACTGTTCCCTTCTGGCAGTGAGTGGATCAAAGCCACCATATGTCTGCTTTTTTTTTTTGTTTACTCCTATCTCTAAGACAAAATGGGAACAGCACGTTAACATTTTTAATAAGACTGTTGCTGTACATGAGCAACAGGCTGCCAGTTTTGAGATCTGTAGGTGCGATCTTTGGCTTCTTGTTTCTTAGTCAGATTAAAAAAACGTCTCTTTCCAAAACAAGGCATTAGGAGAGGAATTAATATCAAGAGAGGTTTTGAAGTAACATCCAGTGGAGTGGTCCTGTCATTGCTAAATTATTTGGTTTTAAAAAAACCAATTGACTGTAGTCCATCAGGGTGGAATCCGAGCACAGCGGCCCCAGTTTTCAAAAAAGGCGACACGCAAATTATATACCAATCAGTCTTATAGATAGCATTAAAAATTACATGCAAAATTCCTCCTGTTTTGAGTATGAAGAATGGCCTATGTTGCACAATGTAATTGCTGAATAACAAGCTGACTTTAAAGCTGGCTAGTTAATGTTTGATAACCATTCTGTGCTTGCTCATTTAATTCCTGTGTTAACAGAAAAAATAAGCTCTTCGCAGTTTTTGTTAATTTTAAAACTGCCTTTGATTACATCAGTAGAAATACATTCTGGGAGAACCTCGAACAACAGCATTGCTTGCTATGTGTTAATTTTGGTAGGAGTATTGCTCTTAAATACTAAGCTAAATTATCTCATAAGTGGACTGTGTCCAACTATATTCCTATATTTAGGGAGGATTCCAGATTGTTCATTCTGATTAGTTTGCAAGGAGGTTATACAGCAGAGTGGGCAACCTCTGGCCCACAAGCCAGTCTTCATTCTGGCAAAGCAAACCCCTTCAGCCAGCAAGATTACATTCTCCACTCTCCACTCACCAGCTGATGAGCAGAGGGTTTGATAGTGCTCTGTTTGGCTGTACATACCTGCTGCCCTGCTGGAAACAGGCACACAAAGCGAAAGAGCTCTGTATATTCCATCTCTGGTGGTTTGCAGCTCCCCTGAAATTCCATAAAACTAAAAGTTGAATGACAGCTGAATAGTACCTCGAAATATTGACATGCCTATTACCAATTCTAAAATGGGTTCAAATTATCTATGCAGTTGCTCTTTGCATTTGAGATCTTGGGGTTTAGGGTGTGTGTGTCTGCTTCTCATCTGACTTGACTGGCTTCAGAACACCATCAAATATGCTAACAGCATTTCTCCAATAAAAAATGGGCAATTTTAGCTCTGAATGTAAAAGTGAATGCTAGCCTGCTTTAACTATTGGAATTAAATTCCTGCAATTCTATTGAATCAATATAACCAAAAGGTTGTTGTAATTAATTGTCAGAGGATAGTTTATTCAACTCGGATGCTTGGTAACAAAAAGTTTTTTTTTCGTTGAATATTTTTCCAGCAGGAATTCTAAAGTTGCAAAACTTGATTTAAAGAATAGTGTTTGTGACCTCTTTATTCAGAAATACCTACATTTTGTTTCCAACTCTAAAATCACATCATGGCAGTTAAGTTTAAATATAAACATATTGAATTGTATCTGATGGATCTATCAAATTTCACCAGCATAAGACTTTCCCTTTGCTCACAATGCAGTGTATGCAACTTCCTGTCACGGGAGATGCAAAAATATTTCTTTTGCTTCCCAAATCTGCTTATGTGGAGAACGTTTTGTGAAAGATATAACCCATTACTTACTGGATACTAAATTTCTGAGAAAGCTTGTAATTTTTTCATCAGTTTCTGGGGGAATGTTGCCATTGATCGGGCTTTCAAATAATTTATTTTTTACTGGCAAGTTAAAAAAAGGGTATTATCAACACAGTGGCCAGCTTTTCCTTAGCTGTGGCCAAATGCTGTTAAAAGTTTGTGGATGCTTCTGCAATAGGACTACAGGCTGAATGTTTGTGGTGGCTGTTAATTTCCTGCCAATGTTTTTTGTTTAATGATGTTTTCATTTTTGAATTCCTGCTGTTTTATTTACAGTGTGGGTCCTGTGTAGCTGAACATTTTGACTTGATATGGCCAATGGTCAACATAAATAATTCCCTATTTAATTTGGCTATCTATCCACCTTGCTGTTCCCCAGAGAGGCACACTATCAGATCAGTTGGGCTGAAGTAGCAACAAGGACATGGAATGGATTACGTAGAAATATTGTGGTTTCTTGTGCCTGAAAAGGCTGTAAAGCATTGCTGGAGGTCCCTGTCAGCTAAGCCCCTTTACCCCAAGGGTGCAGGCAGCTCCCAGTATCTGTCTCAAATTCTCGTAACCTCTATAGGTCACTTTCTCCTCTAGGGCTATGGCTTATTGCAGGCTTCCTCAAACTCAGCCCTCCAGATGTTTTTAGCCTACAACTCCCATGATCCCTAGCTAGCAGGACCAGTAGTCAGGGATGATGGTAATTGTAGTCTCAAAACATCTGGAGGGCCGAGTTTGAGGAAGCCTGGCTTACTGCATGCAGCTGTAGCTTGCAGCTATGGTTTACTGTGATGTACAGACCTGGCTACTAAGGTTAGATGAAGTCAGGAAATAGCAAGCTTGGGAAAGCTATCTGTGCAAGGCATTGAAGCATTGTAATCTGTTTCTGAGTTTTCGCTGGATACCAGCCACATGTTCTCTTGCCTTTTATCCATGAGGACAAAGCCAAAAGCCTTACTTTAAAAAAAAAGGGGGGGGGAGAATTCACTCAATTTAAAATTGCACTGAAATCCTAGGTTAATGGAAAGGCGAAATCTGTTGCTTTATCTGGTCACGAAAGCCTTCCATCAGAAGTAATGCCACTTAATACCTCTTAGATTTTGCAGTGTGTTTCATCTCAAAGATGAAACAAAGCTGAATGGGGAAACTGTTGGTGAAGCTGTAGATCCCTCTGTTGTAGTGAACATTTATCTCCCTCTGTTCAATCCTTTGGGAGCCTGTGCTTCATAGATGAGGAGTGCCTGTGAGAACGCTGCCCTCAAGGCAGGGCTGCTGGGACTTGCCTACAGATATATCAAATGAGGCTTTGTGAATAACTGATGAGCATGTGTCAAGATGCTGCCTCTTTGCTGTTTCTAGGCGCCTTCATCTGATTTTTGGAAGGAACTGTGCCTCGCCCTGCCACGAAAAGTGTCCTATCAAGGCCTCAGAGGAGACCCCCAAACCAGTTTCCAGGAAGACAAGGACCCTATGCTGATCCTCAACAGCAATTACTTGGATTTCCGGGGGGATTCGCACCCTGAAGGAGACTCTGGTAACAGCACTGTTTAATCTTCACTCTGCCACCATAGCATGCCAACAGGAGACACACAGTTGCTTTTGATCTTGCTGTGAGGTTTTTTGGTTTTTTTGAGTGTTAGTCCACAGTTAGCCAGAAAGATTCTCAAGTGAGGCTCACAATTAAGTTTGAAAGAAAGAACCTATTAAAAATCACTTGATAGAAGAACACTGCAATTGCCAAAATTAGCAAAAGTATAGCCCAGCAGCTTTATTAATCAGTCAGCCAGGTGCCTTTCTACACCCTGCCATGAGCTAACTGTGTGCTTCCTGTCTGTATTATTACAGCTATTTTAGTACGGTATGCCAAAACCCTATGTACACTTACTTTAACGTAAGTTCCATTGAACTCAAGGGAGCTTCCTTTTGAGTGGATATGTATAGGATCAGGCCTCACTTTTGATTACTAAAGCTAAGGCTAGTCAGATAGTGATTGCCCCCCCCCCGAATTAAATATGCTTTGGAATATATGATCAATTGTGCTATGTACTCTCATCCTAGTTTCACCTCTAGGAAATAGGTTTCTTCTTTATTTCAGAATTATCAAAACTTGTTGAGCCAGAGGTGACAGTGGAGACCAATGGAAGTGAAGCCTCTGCACCCACTTTCAGATTCCTTAAAAAAAAATCTCCACTTTAAGCCTGTGTAGTGTAGTCAGATCACAAGCAGTAGTATTTATTTAAGGCCTTTATATACCATCTGACTTTGCAGAATGTGTCTACTTTGGTTGATCACCAGGCTTGGTCACCATTGTATGCTGTTTCTGTGGCTTCCAAATGGCATAACAGGTCTTTTTCTTTCTTTCTTTCTTTCTTTCTTTCTTTCTTTCTTTCTTTCTTTCTTTCTTTCTTTCTTTCTTTCTTTCTTTCTTTCTTTCTTTCTTTCCCAATCCAGAGTTCCATCTGATTAGCTGATCCTTCATCAGTCAAACAACCATTTTCATCCAAATGAAATTAGCTTCCCTGTCATGCAGCAATCCACACATACATACTGTGGCACATTTTGTAACAGAAGAATTAATTCATCCGTTTTTCCCATTCACTGCTGATACTGGACAGGGAGCAGGGCAACAGTTTTCATAGAGAACATGTTATTTTGGCTATGAATCCATTTGTGTGTATGTAGAGGAAGAAAGGAAAGAATGGTGTCATTATTGCTACATGCTTCCTTAGAGTAGCAATACCAAGGAGTGGAAATTTACGTAATTTACTACCTCCCTCTATCATTTATGTGCAAACATACCAATGGGTTTTATATCCACCAAAGGGCAGTTTTCCATTCTCTGAGCCTGAGACTACAGAGAGCTTGGTGGTTTAGTCCTGACATCCTTTTTCCTAGGCCTGTGGGACTATGGCTGTACAATGGATCAATGAGTTGGAAGCACACCTGAGGCATCGGTTCCAGAGGTTGTGAAGAACAGGCTCTGGCCCTGGGGATTTGTTAACACAGGCTGAGCACTTGCAAAGCATTATATTTTAATTTTAGTAACAGGAACAAAATAAGTTCAGTGGTCATAAAAGATTTACGAGCGACTGGCAAGAGCAAGCTCAGCTCGCTTGTACATGGTGATTTTATTGTCAAGAGAAGAACAGAGAAAATAATGGGTTTGGCTGGGCTTTTCTTTTAGTTGAGACAGCAGCATTGGGTTTATTTTGCTGAGGGTGTTGCATTCACTGTCATTAATAGGCCTTGTTTCTTGTGTGGCGCGGCTGTGCACCTTGTTGGAAGCTTTCCTCATTAGTCTAGTTGCTCCATACAACAGCATGCCAGGATGCTTGAGGCTCCTCATTCTCTTGCTTGCAAAGGGAATAGTTGCTTGGAAGACATTCCATTCTCACTAGGAGCGCCTGATTTTTACACGCACACATACACACACTCCTGCTTGGGAGAAAGTGATGCGCATTAAACGTATTTCATGAGGCTTACAAAGGTGTTACGGTTTCTCTTCTCGGCTCCCCTCCTGAGGTATTTGAAATGCTGCCTGTTATATATAGTTAGCACTAAGGGGAAGAGCAGCTCCTCTCAGGGGAATGGTGAAAGGCAGGACTCCAGATTCCCTAGGTGTTGAAATGTTCAGGCCCCTTACTCTTGTCTGACATGTCAAGGCATGCTCTAAAATAAAACATTTAAATTAAGTTTAAAACTGCCAACTGACTCCCAAGCTGCATGAGATGCAGGAGGTCTATAATTAGATCTCCTGACATTTCTGCTTTTAGTTTAAAGTAGCCAGGGGCTCCAGCTTTGATTAGAGCAGTGACCCTGAGCCTCAGGCCTGAGGAAAATTTTTTTGAACTCTTTCCCCCTGTGCCATTACCCCAATCTGTACTGTCTCCTAGTTATAGATCCCCTGCATCTCACGCAACTGGATACTTAAATTGGTTTAATAGTTCTTCCTTCTCTCCGGCTAGCCTTAGCAACTACTTCATTGAGGAAGGATAGCGATCTCACTGAAGTACTATTCACAGAAATTGTTTTTTTATAAATCATTTTTATTAATTTTCCAATAAAAACAGCCAATTAACATACCTATAATCATAATATAATTAAAAACAATAAACTAAAATTAAAAAACCAAATTACAGTCCAAATTATTAATTATTAATTTTTCCTTGCTTCCCATAGTCTGGACCTCTTGAAGTATATCTCCAATATCTTTGTTCCTGCCTTCTTCTTGTTGTTCTCATATTTTCCACCTTCTGATCTTAACACTTTAAAGTTCTCCGTCCCTGGCTATGCGATTCTCAATCATGTCAGAAATCATATATCCTTTCATCCATTGAATACAGCTTTATTTGTAAATTTATATTTTTCCAACTGTCTATTTGCCAGCGCAGCAATCCAATCTTCCAATCCGGGCTGTTGTCCAAGTTTATCGTTTAGAATTTAATGACGCAGCAACTCCCATGTTGTTAAGTTATTCCAATCCGGGCTGTTGTCCAAGCCTGTTGTTTGCTGTCAAACATACTTCGTTTATATTACATTGCAATATTGCAATGTAAATGAACTATATTCCACAGATATAAGTCATTTGACAATTGATCAGCTTTCGGAGACCACACAATCCCCCCTTCTGGGCCCTAGAAGAGGGGCTGCTAGACATCCATTTAGCCTTCTCTCTCCCCCATAATGAAGAAATTCTGCAAACAGATGCACTGTATGTTATCCCAAATTATTGCCTCAGGTCACTACAAAGTCAGCCAGCAAGCATCTCCCACTCCCCTTGAAAAAGGGAGGAACTCTCATTTGTCTGTGCTGCGTCATATTAACAAGTGCCATCTTGTTTCTTCTTTTATCTTTATCAAGTCTTTCAAGTCTAAGTAAAGCTGCGCAATTGACTACTTAATTATAAATAAAAGTCCATCTGTACTTTTCAAAAAAAAAAATTAGGCTTCTTAATGAGGCTTGGCATAGAAAAACAAATGTAGGTATTGAGAAGAGAAAAAGAACGTACCGATCACCTCCATAGTCCGAGCTTAAACACCGGGGACTGTGCCATTCTGCAAGTTTTTTCTCAGTCTTCTTTGATCCAGACTATGTCTGTTTATTGTCCAAATCTAATTATTTTATCAAACAGATATTTCTAGCTATGAGAGTGGCTTCGTAGAGTGCCAGCCGTGTCGTGCTCTGGGACCCAGTGTCCTGCCACTTGCACCTTGATGCAAGCTGACAATCTCGGACAATCTGCGGGTCTACGAGACAGTCCTCCCCCACCCTGGGGAGTCTGCCAGGGCTAATTACCCCCATATCAGCCCTGAATTACTGGCATGGCTGAGGTCCGATCGTATGGGAGTCAGCCGTTTCCCACTGCCGGAAACAGGAAGCCACTATTCGCAGTAATGTTGGTGGGAAGCAATGATACTTAAACTGGTGTTTGAATGAGCTTGAACTGTATATATGTCCTCCTTGTGAATACTTGCAGAAAGTATAGTGGCACTGGTCATTTTAAAGCACTGCAACTTTTCCCACTCTGCCTTGCCATCTCTTCCTCTTTGCTAACTGCTACCTTCTCCTTCCCATCCTACAGGTGGCAGGGGGTCCATTTTCAAAGGCCCACCGCCTCCTCCCATGAGTGGCCCTGATGGTCCTCCACTTGGTGCTTTGGAAGAAATACAGCTTGGGGAAAACCAAAGGAGTGAGATTGACATCTCTGATTTGGGATCTCGGAACTATGGAGCAAGGACAGACTTCTACTGCCTGGTGACAGAGGATGATATCTAAGAGAACCTGGAACTTTCCTTGGTGAAACTGATTATCACGATGTGCCTTGACAATGACAGTCAGCTTGGTTAGTTTCTTTGATCCATTACAACCAAATTGAGTGGTGTAGGGCTCTGTCCTGGGCCCCACACTCTTCATAATATTAATCAATTCCTTAGCTGAAGGGGTGGAGGGGAATCCTTAGCACATCTATGAAGGACATGGAAATAGGAGGGATCACTAACACCTCAGAAGACAGAAATAAAATTCAACATGATCTCAATGGGATGGGAAACTAGGCTGATTAACACATGAAGTTCAAGAGAGACCAATGCAAAATTCAAATGCACAGGTTTGGGTGGTGGGAATACCTAGGTTGGCATGGCAGTAGTATACGTGAGAAGGATTTTAGCATTGTGCTTGATCACAAGCTGACTATGTATGAGTCAGTGATGTCAGATGACTGCAAAAAAAGACTAACAAGATTTTTTGCAGCATTAATAGAACCATGGTTTTCAAGTCACCAGAAGTAGAACTGTGGCAGTGGACCCAGTCACCTAGAGGCCAGGTGGTTTCCTGAGCTGGAAGTCTACATGAAGCAGCTGGACCTGAATTGATATAGCCCACAATATGGGTATCCAACTCCAGTTGATATGGGCCCCCACCTAACTTTGTCTTGTCCCCCAACACCACAACAATTTGGTGGCAGCAGCAAGAAGAAACAAAATTAAAATGGATAGTGCTTGAAGGTGACCAGCTACATACCTGTACATGCAGTGTGCGTGTATGTGTGTGCGTGTATGTGTGTGCATGGATCCATGCATACATGCATGAATTAAGGTTAGTCAAGAGTGAATGCAGCCTTTGGGCCCAAAATGTTAGCCGCTCCTTGTCTACAGTATCCTTTCCAACTCTATGGTTTTATATCACTTCAGCACTGTAATTGTTGCCGGGGGGGGGGGGAGTTCTGTTAATCCTGGAATGTGCAAGACTTTGTTAGTGCCTTATACTCTGATTATCTTTAGTTTGTATAACTACTCAGGATCAAGGGAAGTTGTTAGGAATGAATGACCCTATTGTAGGTTCTTGGGTGAAGATCTTGCGCTAGGTCACTATGCTGAAACCCCAACAACGTCTGTCAGACTCCTATGTTTTTGCTAACATCTCTGGACAGGCCTTGTTATTTCAGAAATGGGCACTGATGACTGGCCTACATGGAGGTAATAGAACAAAGGAAAATAACAGCAATTTAGTGTGGCACTGCTGAGACCCTGTTGTGGCTGGAAACGTATCAGTCAAAAGCAGTGTAATGGAGGCAATATATTGGACAAAACAGATTAGATTAGCCATTTGGTTTCCAAATGAAAATCAGATTGACAGCTGCAGCCCTTGGGTAAGTAGCACTTTCTAAGAGTTTTACAGCCTGATCCTAGCCACATTTGCTTGGAAAACTTGCCTTTAGTTAGTTAGTTAGTTAGTTAGTGAGTACAGCCTTAGCAATGCATTGTTGCCACTAAGTGCAGATCAATGCCTAGGATGGAAAGAGAAGGGCTATTGTTGATGGAACATCTGCCTGAACTTCAAGAAAAGCATAGTTTTGGGGGGAGGGAGGATTTGAAAAGTAATGATACTGAAAGTTCAGAATGAAAAGGTCAAGTTTTACTTACGTTCCAGCTAACAAAATTGTCACAGCAAGTCTTAGAAAAGGTTGGCACATGGTCCTTTGTCCTCTGCTTCTTTGTTTTCTTCTGGCAAGGCCCTGAGTAAGTCACCCACCAAAAGGCCTAATTGCAATAATGGCACCTCAAAAAGTGTTTCTTAGGCTATGTTTAGCTACTAATGTTGTTTGCTGCCTAAACAGTTCACTGGGCAGGTGTTCTTGCTTTTAAAAAATTGTATGCACACCAGAAAGTGGCTAAATAAATAAATATTTTAAGCTAGCTGTTTTGTGGCATAAGTAGTCACTGGGCTGTCAATTTCAGCCTCTAGAAAGCCGATGTCTTCAAGTTAACTGGCATGTAAGGGTTAAGCCCTGACTTGGGAAAAACTGGAGCTTCTGCATATCAGGGTTGAGTTTGTCAGGACTAAATGGGCACTACTAACTTGGTCCGGCAGCTAAAAACAATGAAGTCACAATGGAATTGACATTCTCATGGTCTTTATACGCACCAAAATTTCTTTCCCACCAAGAACGCTAGCACTGTCTAGTGACGTCCATTGGTTTCTCAATGGCATGTAAGGACACCCAGAACAGTGAGATGTGGTGCTCAATCTCGAGGCCAAACTGGAAATCTCACTTTATCTGGATACAATTCCTCTGAATAGGCTAATGACTGTTGCCCCTCACTTTCCTCCAGGCACAAAGAGGTCTAGTTTAGTGAACGTCTGCATGGGGACTCCTCTTGCTTCCAGTTCAGCTCTTTAGGTCACAGTGAAAGTGGTAGTTGTGTCCTGAGAAAAGAAATACAATGCACCATAAGGCTGCTGATAACACTTTGTTTGCACTGCTCCTAGGCTACACAGATGTGCAGGTCTGTCCCACATAGGTTGAAGGCTCATAAGCATATATACTGAAGGCATTACAGTAGATATATTCATGAACGTGTTTTGTCACGGAAGGCATATGCACTAGTGATCTTTAATAATGGGTATAGTAACTAGGAGACAGGAGGCAGCCTTATTCCTTTCAAAATCATTAGCAGGAGAGGAGACCTCTTCAGTTACACTCTAATCAACATACTTCTGAAATACTGTTTTCATTTTTAAGGGCTTTTCTGAGGTTAGTTTTTTAAAGGTTTTATCATTTTGCTATATTTGTGCTAGTCCCAATTTAGTCCCAAAATATGCCAGAAGCATATTTTATTTGCATGCAAAAAATATATATGGTATTTTTGAGGCCTGGGGATTTTGGTGTACATTGCCTAATAATAATAATGCATTAGATAACTTAATGCTGTTAAAAGCATTAGTTACCAATGTGAAAGCTGGCAAAGAGGTGGTACTATTTCATAGTGTTTTTATAGTTGTAAGTTGACAACAAAGCAAGTGTCAAAAGAATTTGAAGAGCATTTTACTAAAGAGCATTTTAAAAATCTAAAAATTAAATACATAAGAAGCAGGAAACCAGCCAATGAGGCAGTTGTATCTGTAGACAACCATGGAGTGGTAAGATTGCTAAAGAGGGGGAGAGAGAGATTGCAGAAAAGTATAATTAATTATTTGCATTGAACTAAATTACTTTTTTAGTTCATGCAGCATAAGGTATGAGGGCTAAAATTAACAATCCCTTATATCCAGTTGAAATGCACCCAGGATTCATTAAATAATAAAAATATGCAATCTATCACTATAACTGGGCTAACTAAAGGATAGCCAGTCTCTCTCTCTGTGTGTGTGTGTTTGTTTGTAGGGAAGCCCATTTAAAAGATATATATCTTCCAGTAAAAGCATTAAAAGGATGTTACGAGAATTGTTACAGCTACTGAAGACAAGCCTTTTTGAGGAACAGTCAACATGGTTTCTGAATGCAAAAAAGTCCTGTATCATAAGCCTCTTGTAGTACTTTGAGCATGCCAGCTGCCATTTTCTATGTGGATACAGGTAATCCTCTGGGCATTTTCAGTTTTTCAAGGTGTTACATATTCTTTCCCTGATATTCATTACTGTTGTGCCTTCCCTCAAAGAACCCTGGGAATTGTAGTTTTCTGATGGTGTTGAGAATTCTGGTCTAGAGCCTTTCCCCAATTCATGGAATCACAGTTCCTGGAGTTCTCTGGAGACAGAGTGATAAACCAGAGTGGTAAACTCAAAGTGTACATGTCACTGACATGTAGAATATAGCATAACAAGAAAAAATAACAGCAATAAATGGTCAAAGCCTTTATTTAGCAACATCAGTGAGTCTGCTCAGAATTAGAGTGCATGCACTGAGCATGCTCAAAAGTGTGCAAAAGATTGTCAGATTCAGGGGAAGACAAGGTTCTTAATAGTTGTACAGGAAACAGAATTTTTGCAGGTGCAACATGTCATACAGGGGTGAGAAAAGTTGTACTGGATGGAATTCCTTCTATACTGCACCACTGAGGCTGATCACCTGATGGGTCAGTAAGCCGTCTTAGCAGTTGTGGTTTATTTCTCTGTAGCAGAAGCACTGAAGCACATGTTCTTTGATGCAGCATTTAACATGCCTATCTTTCAGTGCTTCAGGTTCTCATAAAACAAACAGAAATACAGTGGTACCTCTACTTACGAATTTAATGCGTTATGAACACACATTTGTAAGTCGAAAAAATTTGTCAAGTCGAATCCCATAGGAATGCATTGGGAGAAAAAATTCGTAAGTAGAAGCAACCCTATCTAAAAAATCGTAAGTAGAAAAAATCCTATCTAAACTGCATCCAAGATGGCGGACAGAGCTCCATTCGTAAGTAGAGTTATTCGTAAGTAGAGGTACCACTGTATAATATTGAAATACTGGTATTTTTACTTCAGAAGTTAGAGAAGAGCCTAACAAACAAAGGTAGAGATGTTCTTAAGAGCTCATTTAGTTCCTAAGAGAGAATCCAAGGGCATAGTTATTACTTGCCGTGTTCATTACAATTTAAACTTTAACCAGGTCTATTTTACCAGCAAATGGGCCAAAGGCTGTGGCCATCTTCACAGAATGACTTGACATCCTATTTCTCTCCTTGTGTTCATGGCTAAGGCTTTCAATCCTGCATCCAGGGTACTCATTTGATGATTGTGCCTCTTTGTGGAGAGCAGAGGCAGGTCTTTGGCAAACAACATTAGTAGAAGCAGCAGACTGGCAAATTAGCAAGTTTTAATTACCTGCTTAACTTGCTGAGCTATGTGCATTTGTTGATACTTTTGGCTCCTCCCCTCTCCCAGACAATTGTTAAGAGATAACAGCTCTACTTCTAGGCAGCCTATCTGATGCTTGAGTGTGCATGTTCCAAAGGGATAGTTCCACAATAACATCCATCCTTACTTGGAAATTAGGGGAGCTGTTTCCTCAGTTTTTATATACAGATGATCACCTCTGAAAATAGGAATAGTGTCAGATGTTGGAAGAACTGGTGAGTGGTGCATCACTATGCACCATGCAAAGGTAGCTATTTTACTAAAACAAGATGCCAGCTGCTTAATTTACTTTCTTAAGGTGAGTTCAGCTTTTCAGTTGCACAGTTGTGATTTCCAAGGAAGCATACATAATGCTGTCAAAGTTAATGAGTTGTTAAAAGCAGAAATTTTACAAGATAATAGCCTATCCACTATACTGAGTAAAAACAAAAGCATTCTATATACAGTATGTACAGGAGAAACTTATTCCCTCTTATTGCCCCTCGAGTCCATCTTGGCTTCCTGTTGTGGCTGAGCAGAGTCTGGTCTCATATCTATGCTGGGTACAAATTTTAACAATTACAGCAGGAACGTCAGAGAGAGGATGCTGGGGTAGCTATTTTCCTCCCAAATACTGAAATCAGCTGCCATTCCAACAGCAGCTTGTCTCTAAAGTAAATGAACATGGCTAAATTAGGCCAAGTATTTTAATAGGTCTACTCTTGAGTAAAAATTAGTTGAATACCACCCATAGTATTTGCATGACTCACTTTGATAATGACAGCTTTCGAGGGCTGCTGCTGATTTATGTGAAAGGTAGTGCAGTTAACAGTGCAAACTACTCCAGTAAGAGAAACCTTCTCAATCAATGGCTTTCAGCTAGGCAGTGAAAAAAGCCTGTCAGGTTGGTGGACATGGCATGTAATGGGACTAGTACCAGATCCTACAGCCTCCAGCTTCACCATTGGACTAAACAGGTACAGTACCAGATTACAGCCATAACCATTGTGTGTCTGCCATCAGAGCCTCTGTAGTAATTTCCCCTTTAGCCAACATTCTGATGACATTCCAGTAATCTGCCATTCGACTGCAGGAAGGATGTACCCTGAGTGAAAGCTACCGTGAGTTAGTTGTTATGTAACTTCCTTCATGTAGAATACTGGCACACAAAAGACAGCTTAATTTTACTAAAACTTTAATCCGGTCATCTTGTGCCTTAACATATTCTATCCCAGCCAGTGTTCGCTCATTTGACAGGGCCTAGCACTTTAGATCAAGGCTGTTGGTTTTACCCTAGAATCAAATACAGTTCAGTGGGCCAATACCTGGCACTTTATAGCCACCAAGGCATTCCTGCCAGCATAGAGCCAAAGTAACATTTTGCACAAACCACAGCAAAGCTGGCCAGAGACCAGCCTAAGGACCTCTTTTACCCCAGCAGGTTCTAAGCCAGCCAGCACCCTTTTTGCATAATCCCACCCACCTCTTACTTTACCAGCACTATCACCCAAACAGAAACAGTACACATATACAGTATGTGTGGCTCCAGAAAAATCCTGTCTTCAGGATTCCTGCTATTGACCATACAAACTAATTAAAATGAAAGGATCCGCCACCCAATTCCACCATAAAACTATATGCCAAAGCATTCTTGCCCTACTTTTTGGCCAGTGCGAACTTTAAACATTGCATTTATCCCTCAAAATTCCATTAACAGTTTCAGTATCACCAGAAACTGGTGTCATATGTGTAGAGCTTATAGTTCTCATTAAAATTGATCCATGCCTCAAGAAAAGAAGATATCCTAGATCTTTAAAAGTGAAAAGGAAGCCCATCATTTTGGGGGTTCACAGAGGATGGTGGGGACTGGGGAGTGACCTACAAACAGCAAGACTTTTGGGAGGAAGAAGGAAGGCCCCTCAGCATCCTTCCCAAGACTGGAAGTCCTGCCATGACATGTGTTCGTGAATTTCAAATAATGACTGGGGATCCAAGGGCATCCAGTACAAGACGTGAAGGAGAAGGAGAGTCCTGAGAATTTGCCTGGATGCTGACTCACGGCTTTACAGTTAAGATTTGTTTTTATGGAGATAAGATGGCCAGCAGAAGAAGAGTTTCCAGCAGGCTTGAAAAAACAAACACTAATGAATAATGCAAAAATAAGGCACACCAGCCAAATTGGCCTGAGATCTATAAAAAGGAGGGAAGCTGCAGAGGGCAAGCTTCGTGCAGCAGCGCCACAGTCCATAATGGTGATCCACGTACAAATTTCATGAAGGGTTAGGGCTGGACAGTCCATTTCTGCATTCCCTTTTCTTTACAGGCCAACAAAGTCTTCTTTTCGATAGCCCTTCTGTAAAACACAGAAGAAGAAAAATATCACAAGGGCACATCATTCCACCCACCCAGTGCCCTATTGATATAAGACCCAAGATTCTCAAAAGAACTGTCAATCTAGAATTCATATCCCTGGTACTGGAGAAGAGAATGACCTGCAGCAGTGGGTGCCCCTTCCTCCCTCATAAGAGAAGTTTATTGTGCCTGATGGCTGAAATGGAACCCCCCCCCCCACACATGAGAAATAAGGGTGATGTATTATGTTCTAATAGTGTGCTAAAATGTTCAAACATTTAAAATAAGGGGGAGCCCCCAAAACAAGTGGCACTTACCAAGCCCTTGGAGGACACACATTCCCTACACCTTAGATAAGTGCCATGATTCCTGGACTAAAACTATAGGTTAATGATCTATTTGGGGCAATATCCTCAGCTAAGGCCAAAATGGCAGCTGAACAAACAGCACATCTCTCTGTTTCCTATTCAGTACTATAGGGCTAAACCCAAAGCACAGCAAGCATCCCTTGTTAAAGTTACTGTTAATAGTGGTTCAAAATAGGGGTGTAGAACAGGTATATGTTTTCTTACCCCTCCATGACAAACTATACTTACTGAAATCCCTTCTTCCATAAAACGACTAATACAGGCATGCTGGCCTTTGTAGCTGATCATATTTAGAAGATACCTCTTCTAGAATAAGAAATCTACTCATGCATATTGCAGCACAGACACCCTATGAAGTCATTTCTCTTGTGATGTGGATGTCCAGGAGTGCAAGCTTTCACACTGCAGGACTTGAAGGGGCAACCATACTTCCCCCTCTAGACTGGGCAGGAAGTCAGTTACTTCTCTGTAAGCTCACTGAGGAGTAGAGAGAGAGAGAGCAATTGGGAGGAAGGAACATACCGTCTTATAGTCCCGATGAAGCTTGCTGTACTGCCACATGTTGGTCAGGAGGCTAGAAGCGGCTCTCGATGACTTCTCACTGTCTGAGCTGGAGAATAAAGACAGACACAACACATTGCAAACACACTTTAAGACATAGACCAGGCATCCCCAATCTTCAGCCCTCCAGATGTTTTGGACTACAATTCCCATCTTCCCCGACCACTGGTCCTGTTAGCTAGGGATCATGGGAGTTGTAGGCCAAAACATCTGGAGGGCCTGCAGTTTGGGGATGCCTGACATAGACTCTCTTCCTTCATAAACTATTGGTGGATTTTATACTAGGTTACATCATGTCTATTAGTGAATCACTGAGAATTAAGGTAACAACCCTTAGACACATAGTGAGGAATTCCACAGAATGCTAAGTGGGGTATGCACACAAGGAACAGTGTCTGCTTGTGCAGTGGGATTTAGCTACTCTTCTTCCCTCTTGTGCCCCCCTAAATCTGTTCTGGGGGGGGGCTCCCACCATCTTCCAGAGCAAATTTAAGGGCATAGAGGAAGAGAGGGGGGAGTCTTGTGCAGGTGGACCTTGATCCATGCATGCAACAACTCAGCTGAATTCCACGTACGTATGACTAAGCCCTACTAAATGTATGATACATCCAATAGGCTTGGGCTACACTTCTGGAAGAAAATTGGTCTGTTTTAACAAATGGGCATGGGCTGTAGGAACAGACTCACAGCTTTGCAAATCCGCAAACACTACCCTTAATAGAAATTTGGACAGGAGGACATACTGTTTATGCAGCAGGTGGGCTAATTTCACACCCTTGCAATTGGTATAAAGCAGCCAGATGGCCTAAAATATAACTGAATATTGAGTTTTGGGAATTCAACTGATGGTTTCAGCATATGGAATTGGAGCAGGAATCCCCAGGTCTTCCCCACCTGTCCCTTTTCTTCTTGATGTAGAATAGCTTCCGCAGGCCATCAAAATAGACAACGTCACGTGCAGCAACGGGGCTTTCCACAACCAGGTTGTTCAGTACAGCAATAATGTTGACAACCACGTCTGTTGGAGGCCACTTCTCTCCAGAGCTGCCTGGGAGCTTCTCGATCAAATGACTCACCACCTTGGTTGCTGCAAATAAAAAACAAAACTGATCAGTGATGCAGGTGACTATAGGTGAAGCCCCAAGGAATGGGACACTCCCCAGAAACACTGTGTGCATGGAGTAGGCAAGGTCATTCTGCATGGAGGACAGTGCCTCCCAGCTTTCTTCCAGGTCCTGGGATGGTGACCTTTTGCTGTATTTTCCAATTGGAATGACACTCACACATCTCATCCTTATTGCGCGCATTCCGGGAGAGATTCCGAATCAGACCCGTCAGCGAACGAAGTTGGTGATGGTCAGCTGTGCGGACTCTGTCCAGCACTGGGTTCAGGATCCTCTCTTGCTCCAAAGCCACTCTGCTGAGGACACCAGCCCACTGCAATGAAACGGGAGTCAGCAAGAGGATGAGTTGTCAGCCAAGCCAATAAACCATCTGAGCTCAAGTTGCAGATGTGGGGAGAGAGATTCCCACACTCCCTCTGGTTATTGCTGTAACATTGTTTATCAAAACCCCTTGTGTTTAAGATGCCTCCATGGAAGGTTTCCACAGCAACTTAGTGCTACAGCACAGAAAGCATCAAGTTCTTCTTCAGGGGTGAGGGGAAAAGAGAACGGGAAGCTTTCTTCCCAACTGTGAATTGGGGAGAGCTGGTTATGGCAAATTACAGAACTGGTACTGATATTTGGCTATTCCTTCTCCTTCAAAGTACATTTAAATGTTTCCATTGGCCTACATTAGGGATTCTTAACCAAAGGTCCATGGATGGGCTTCAGGAAGTCTGTGAACAAAGTGCAAAAAAAATCCCCCCTCCATTGCAACAAAAGTTTGTGTGCATGTGTGTGTGTTTATGTGCATTTTTCTGGGATGGAAGTCTATAGCTTTCATCAAATCCTCGAAAGGGTCTGTGGGCCCAAACATGTTAAGAATTATTGACCTATATATCTACAACAAGTATTGGGACACTGCAAACAGAGAAGTCAGTCTGCCCTCCCCCTTCATCTACTCCCAGTGCTGTATGATCTATTGGTTCTTAATCTTTTCTGTCCTAGCCATGTTTGGATTCAAGCAGGTAAGGGAGGCCTTGTCACCTCTTTTCAAACTTTGCACAAGCCACCCTTCTGCTCATCATCTGTAACATGGAGGGTGAATTCTCACTGCAGTGCCTGTTCAGGTCTAAGGAAGGTAAGGCAGGCACAGCCTGCAAGGGAAGTTCCATCACAGGCACCTTCTCTTCATGTTGTTTAGGAAACCTTTAGGCTGTGGCAGTTGTTAGTATTACGGAACAGAAGCTGGGAAAATGCTCAGAGCCTGCCCCTTGAGTGTATGAGTCAATAGAATATATACAATATTCCACAATGGGTAGAAAAGTCCCATCAGTTCAACAGTTTTTAGTTTCTTGCTAGTCTTCAAAGTTTGCAATCTTAAAAAAAGAAACCCTCTAAGTGATAGACTGAGAACACATTCTTGAGCCGCCTTGACCCTGCTTAATTTCACACCATTTTATCCCAGTGTACCCAACAAGACTCTCGGTGGGATGTTTTAAGCTGTTAACCTTACCCTCCGGTCCCCTGCTGTGATGTTCTGAAGAGCCCCAGAGGCTGCCTCCGTGGTGTGCTTGTTTAGTTCACATCTCTGTAGCAGCCTGTTGTACACTCCTATAATTTGAGGGTTCCACAGCCACTCCATCCCTTTGGGATCCTTGGAGACCTCTGTGAAAGTCACAATGTCTGAGTTCATGTGGAGCTTGGGAGGGAAAGAGAGAGAATGTTCAATGACCATTCTATGGGGGTCTAGAGAACCGTTTTCTACCATATCACCCCCTTCATACCTCGCCCAGACCTCAGCTCATGCACTGTTTCCATCATGGCTATCATCCATTTCTATGGACACAGCTTCCCACGCCTTAAATCCACTTCAATCTCTTTCAGGATCTTACTTGCTTCATAATTGCTTCTCATGTGTCCGATTCACTATATCATTAATTCACTATATCATTAATTCCCAGCATTCAATGTGAAAATAACGCTCTGGAACTCCTTGGGGAGTGTCACCATCACACCCTGAAAAGCAACTTCTAGTGCTTAGATCGAGCAACAGGCATGATGAGGATCAAAGGAACAACCAATGATCTGAAAGTTCTTCCCACTCATCTTTGAAATTGGGGGTTTCACTGTAGTTACTCAGAACCAAGGAAAATGTCTTCACATTTTCAGGGATACTTTAACAAACTCTTACTTCATATTCTGAGGATGAGTGATGATCGCCAACATGATAGCACATGTTTGGGTGGAGCCCTGGCACAAATTAAGCTATGCAGACTTCAGATGCACAGACCCCCTTAATAGGCTCACTTCATTATCCTTAAGCAACATTTGCTGCCAGGCCCTTCTTTCTATCCCCCATAATAACACCATTTGCCCTCTCACCTCTCGAGCTCTCCTGCTCTGTGGGCTGAAGCATCCAACCAGCTCGCTAGTCATGGTTGGCCCCTCGCCCCTCCTTTGGCCTTCCAGTCTCTGGAGTGCAGAAGGAGGCATCTCATCATAGAGACGGTAGGAGAGGTTGCGCAGTACACAGACAGCATTCTCTACACTCTGTAGGGACAACAAAAAGTGGGGTGTGCTTTTAAACGAACCATTTACAGCAAATTTTCCAATGCAAAGTATTTCTTTTTTCCTTTTGGCAAGCCCTTAAGGAATTATGTTTTTAAGTGGTTGCCCTGGATTGTATTATAAGATACTGTTCTGTGTAGATTTCAGTATTTTATGTATTTTTGTTTGTGTTTGATTTTTCTCGTCAGCTGCCTCAGGCAAAAATTTGGAGAAGCCCCAAATGTAAAATATTATGCACACAGACACACACACACACAATTTATATTTTGCCTTTCCAGTTTTTTACTGGAAGCAGCTTACAAGAAGACTCCTCACTGGCTTTGGAGTCAGGATAAGGGATATGGTCCACATCTGTGCTTGGAGGCAGACATCTGCACTACACTTCTGCCAAGAATGAGAAAGGCTAGGAATGGAGATTCCCAGGCAGCTCTGACCCAAGGAGCAACCAAGCATATTTGATTGTAGCCCAGGCACAGAAAAATGCATTATTTTACAGTCTACAGAAAACTTATTTTACTTAGATGTATAGAAGCAGTCAAATTCAAGTCTTTTTAAATCTACAAATCACATTTTGGCTGACTTGTTGCTGGAGACACACCCTGAATTTTAATGGAAGAATTCAATATACTCTTATCTGACCACTTACAAGCTAATACGACTTTTATTCTTCCTTGTAGTTTCTTCCAAGATGCCCAATATAGCATACATGGTCTTCTGTGATGTAGGTTAGCCAAGTATCAGTGCTTGGCTGAAGATCATCCTGCGGGTTTCATTGCTTAGGGCAAATCTGAACCAAGGACATTCGAGCCCCAGTCTGATGCTCTGTTCACTACACTACACAAATAGGGGTTGCTTCACACTTTCAATTTTTGGGTGTATACCAAAAATTCCATGTGTATGTCTAAACTGAAAAGTGTAAAAACACACATTTAAAACACCCACCCACCTACGCACCATGTGATTGTGATTAGCTGTAACACAATCTGAGTATACACTTGTTGGCAGACCTTGCTTTGTCTACATGTAATGTGTGAAGTGGCTTGCCGTGTCTTTGGATTGCTTCCCAAAGTTTGTCTGAAGAGCTCATGTCAGGAAAAGTAACAAAGGAAGTTTTGACAAAGGGTGGAGAACCTTGGGTCCTCCAGAAGTTGCTGAACTACAACTCCCATCAGCCCTAGCAAGCAAGGCCAGTGATGATGACAGCTGTTGTACAGTAATATATGGGAGGAGGGGGCAAAGGTTCTCCCACCGACTTAGGGGGAGGTCTCTTACTTGAGGCAAACTATTAACCTACTCTTGGCTCTCTCAGAGAAAACATGCATGAGGCAGTCATAGCAGAGAATAATACTTTGAAACCCAGCAGCATCCATGGATAATCAATATATACGGTATTTAAATGTAAAAACGGTGGAATTGTGGGCTCCACTTTTCTCCGAAACCGCTTGACCGATTGTGTTACAATTTGGACACAACAGTCCACGTCACAATCCGAGTGTTTGCATAAGCTCAGATTGTTCACACCTCATACCTACGGTACACAGATAAAAACGTGTTTTTACACAAACAAAAACAGCGCCCTCCAGTGGCAAAATCCCTACACCTCCTCCTCCCTCCCCATGGAGACTAGCCCACACCCCACAGACCCTGCCTCTGGCATGCGCTACACCACCCAGGGAGATCCATATGCCAACCCTCTGGGTAGGCCAGCCCCACGCCGTCCCAGAGGTCTGGAAGACGGTATCAGACACAACCGACACCAACGCGATGCCTCCTCGGGAGCAATCCCACTCCCTCAGACAGCCCCGACCCCAGTGTGCCCACCTCCTTGGGAACAAGCCCCCTTCCTCTGACGCTGCCTCACCATTCAACAGACCCCAACACCACCACAACCGCCTCCTTGGGAACAAGGTCGCTCCCTCAGATGCTGCCCCACCGCCCGACGCCACCGTGGCCGCCTCCTCGGGAGCAAGACCGCTCCCGCAGGCGCTGCCACACCACCTGACAACCCCCACTCCACCGTGGCCACCTCCTCCGGAACAAGTCCGCTTCCTCTGATGCTGTCTCACTGCCTGACAGCCCCCGGCACCACCGCGCCTGCCTCCTCGGGAACAAGGCCACTCCCTCAACCCACTCCCTCAGACGATGCCGCACCCCTGACAGCCCCTGACACCACCGTGAACGCCTCCTCGGGACCAAACCCACTCTCTCAGGCACTCCCACAACGGCCTGACAGCCCCACCACCACGGCCGCCTCCTCCGGAGGAAGACCTCTCCCGCAGATGCTGCCCCACCGCCCTCCAACCCCAACACCAGCGTGACCCCCTCCTTGGGACCAACGCCTTTCCATAAACCGCTTCCCCTCCAACCATCACACCCCGAAAAACCCGCAGCCATCTCATAGAATCATAGAGTTGGAAGAGACCACAAGGGCCATCCAGTCCAACCAGGAAACACCATCAAAGCATTCTTGACATATGCCTGTCAAGCCTCTGCTTAAAGACCTCCAAAGAAGGAGACTCCACCACACTCTTTGGTAGCAAATTCCACTGCCGAACAGCTCTTACTGTCAGGAAGTTCTTCCTAATGTTTAGGTGGAATCTTCTTTCTTGTAGTTTGAATCCATTGCTCCGTGTCCACTTCTCTGGAGCAGCAGAAAACAACCTTTCTCCCTCCTCTATATGACATGCTTTTACATATTTGAACATGGCTATCATATCACCCCTTAATCTTCTCTTCTCCAGGCTAAACATACCCAGCTCCCTAAGCCGTTCCTCATAAGGCATCGTTTCCAGGCCTTTGACCATTTTGGTTGCCCTCTTCTGGACACATTCCAACTTGTCAGTATCCTTCTTGAACTGTGGTGCCCAGAACTGGACACAGTACTCCAGGTGAGGTCTGACCAGAGCAGAATACAGTGGTACTATTACTTCCCTTGATCTAGATGCTATACTCCTATTGATGCAGCCCAGAATTGCATTGGCTTTTTTAGCTGCTGCATCACACTGTTGACTCATGTCAAGTTTGTGGTCTACCAAGACTCCTAGATCCTTTTCACATGTACTGCTCTCAAGCCAGGTGTCTCCCATCCTGTGTTTGTGCCTTTCATTTTTTTTGCCCAAGTGTAGTACTTTACATTTCTCCTTGTTAAAATTCATATTGTTTGCTTTGGCCCAGTTGTCTAATCTGTTAAGGTCATTTTGAAGTGTGATCCTGTCCTCTGGGGTATTAGCCACCCCTCCCAATTTGGTGAAATCTGCAAACTTGCTCAGGATGCCCTCAAGCCCATCATCCAAGTCATTGATAAAGATGTTAAATAAAGATGTTGAATCTCCAAGGGACCCAGTCCACTCCGGGAACCCTTTCAACCTCCCTGGGACACAATCCTCCCCGGGAGATGCTACCATCAATACACCCAAGGACCCAATAAACAATAGGACCCCACAGACCTCAACCTTCCTCGGACAACTATACCTCTTCCACTCCACACAGGACTATAAAGGTAAGAGATGACATCTCGGACCCCGCCTACATCACCACTACCCCCCCACACCCCAAAAACCCACCTAGGGACCCATGACTACCTACATTCCACACCCACCCTCTAAAACTTTACGCCATCCCACATCTCCCCCACCTCGCCCCACTAACCTCCAAACCCCACCCGCACACCAATAACTGCCACCTTAGGACCCCTAACCACCTCCATTTTACACTTACTATACAACACCAACCACCCTCTATAACTTGACGCCATTCCGCAATACCCCAGTAACCCCAAACCCCCACGAAAAAAAACCACGCCCAGAGACACTTCACCCACGACAAAACTGTCCACAACACCATCCAATGACTACTTCAGAGACACTTCACCCATGACAAAACCTTTACCAATGACGTCCAATAGAGACCGCTCCACACTACCGCCGCACACACCCCAAGAGAAAACCCAAACCGCAATGCCCACACCTCTGGGTGTTGGTGTGAACGCCATGATTCCTCCACAAAATACATAAAGACAGAACAGACTTTCTAATATCAACTATCTTACTCCTTTCTTACTAATTTCACACACAATACCACAGCAATGCGTGGCAGGGCCAGCTAGTTGATGCATGTTTTGCCCTTCCTGTATTATGATTAAGATGGCTTAAGAAACAGGTGCCTTCTGCATGATCTCTTTAAAAACAGAGTAATTTCCAAAACATAATTACTCTTGATTAGAACATGAGCCGGGATCTAGAAGTCTGCTGGTTCTCTGCCACCACCTGACAAGAACAGATCTGGTGGCTGTAAGGAATAAAAGCATCGTCTGGCTTGGTACAGAAGAATGAAACTACAACCCTGGCCTAAGAAGATGGCCCTCAATGATTTAGGGAGAAATCATTCCACATCACAATTGTTTCCATGTACAAGAACAACCACAGAGAACTTGGCCTTGGAATAAAGATCTATTGGCCTTGTGTAGATAATGGTTCAGCCACAGCCACAGCACATTACAAGGCAACCAGCTAACAAGGGAAGGACTCACCTTGTCCTCTGACTTCCCTACTTCTAGTGAACTGTTAATGTAATTGACCATGGAGTCTACCAGCCCATGGCATTCACGCATCTTCTGACGAGTTTGCTGGCTGGCAGAGCTAAGATTCCTAGGAGGGAAACACAAAAGCATGTCATCACAAGGAATAATATTCCTGTCACCTGAGACCTGCCATCACATCTTAAAAGGTCAAACTAATTAATATACTAAATAGAGAAAGCAGGAGATTCTGCCAGGTACATATCCGAGGGAAGCAGTATCTCTCGGGTAAATTCTTCTGCTTGACCTGGCAGCTGCATATGTATAAGGCAGAGAACGAACATGATCTTGACAATGGAACCCCAAAAGTAGGCTGCAGACCTAACCCTATTTACCTGAGAGCAAGGCCTGTTGAATTCAATAGAAATTATCTCTGAGTAAACATAGTTAGGACTGCACTGTGAGTCTCACTGTCATGGGCAGCCAAATGAGACCCATGCAAAGAGAAATGGGCAGGGCTGCATTGTCAGTCAAACTGGTCCATTTTACAATCCACGACAGAGCCCCAGAAGCTATTCGTAGACACCGCGAATAAGTGTGACATTCTTGGCTTTAAAAATCAAAAGTGCCAATTCATTGTGGACTTTGATTAAACCGAAGTGACATTGTTTAACAGTCCCCTCCCAACCCCTTGATTCTGTCCTGGAAGGTGCACCAACTGATTGTTCATGCCGTCTTAGTAGCAATGTACTAAGAGAAGGGCAGAGTGCGAATGACAACATTGGTGCCAGCTTACACTATGGACCACTTTGCCCTGCCATGGAAGCTTTTACAGTGTAAAAGTAGCGCTGCCTCTGTTTCTTTAATATTGCTTCACCGAGGATATTGAAATATTGCCACATCATGCATAGCTTTCCCGAGTTGGTCTTATAAGGATCCAATAGCCATGGAATATGTATTTCCTTTAGTAAGGAGAAATACCTGAGGAAGCCAGTAGCATTGTAGAAGATTTCTGCTTCTGAGGCATTTTGCTGGATAAGAGCAGCATTGCCTGTCCCAGACAGGGGAATCAAGACCAGGTCTGTGAGCTTCTCCAGCGTGTCACGTGCCAGGCGGTCCTTGAGGTTATCGCTGGAAGACAGATTCCAGAGGATGCCTGCAGAGCAATGAGACAAGGATGTGTAAGGAAACTTCACTACAGAAACCACTGTTTCCCCACAAGATGGGGAAACTCACAGCTTCCTGAGGAACTGTAAGCAGTAAGTAGTGTGTTTTTTTCATGCCTGGGTGGCTCCCATGTCTTATTAAATCATCATCACTGTGCAAAATGCTTCACAATCTTTACTCACTTGTCGCCAGAATAAGCCTGCAAGTTAGGCCACTCATACTTTAGCTTCACAGATAGGCAACTGAGGCCCAGTTTACAGGAAGATTTCCTCACACCCAGGCCCTTATTTTCTTCACTGGATCATAAAAGGAAGAACTGTAGCTCAGTGGCAGAGCATCTGCTTTGCATGCAGAAAGGTCCCCGGGTTCAATTCCCAGCATCTCCAGGTAGGGCTGGAAATCTCCCCCATATGAAACCCTTGGGAGCTGCTGCCAGTCAGTGAAGACAACACTGAGCTATACAGACCAGTGTTCTGACTTTGTATAAAGCAGCTTGCTATATATTCCTTTCCTATGAATCTCTGAATAGCACATGGCTTGCTATTTGCTTAATGGTTTTAATGGAACTCATCGTACTTCGTTTGATTTGGGGTTCTATGTATAGGGTGTTTCCTTGAAGTTGCTCATGACATCTCCAGACAGCCATCCCTTTAAACATTAAGAGTAGCTAGCAAGCAGCATCCCACACAATGCTATTTAAAGTACAGTTGAAGTGAATTGGAAAATCAATGTAAAAAAGCAAATATCAATCAACCATGTTCAAAACCTTCTTATAAACCCTGCAAAGCAATTAACCAGTTCCAAAGGGATAAAATAACAAAGCACTGAAAATCCAAGTATCTGCTCTGCAAATTTTGCAAGAAGCAATCTCAAAAGAATAGCTATACTGTATTTGCCACTCAGTTGTATGCTTTTGTTCAATGGGCAAGGTGGCCTTAGGATTCCAATATACAAACACGAAACTCTTTGGACTGATACCCTGGGATAAGTAAGAAGACATTACTTTCCTATTTATCAGATGAAACTAAGATTGTTTTCTATCTACATTAGTATTGCAAAAGTGATGTACCACATGATGCTGTGGTTGCTTAAATATATAAAATGTTGTGTGAGTTGGTTTTTTTTAAGAGAATAGATCTATTTGTTTCAAACCTCAAATCCACAACTACAGAATTTCAAAATGAACAAAAATGCACCGTTCAAAAAGGGGGACATATTGTGATCTCATTGTGGCAGCACTTCATTCTATTCATATGGTTTCCAAGGGTATTTTGGAATGGGTGCTTGAAGTGTTGATTCCTTGTGGCAAATGGATCATTTGAAGGTTCCATCCCAGGACAAATATCAACATGTGTGTGTGTGTTGAGAGAGGGGTGGGGGGAGAGAGAGAACTGCTAATTTCAGTGGGGCCTCCATAGATGAAAATATTAGAATTTTGAGCTGTTATCTGTTAACCACCCAAATCAGCCTGAGTGACAGAATGAGACCAAACAGCAGCCCCAGCAACTCCTCCAAGAAATGACAACAAGAGAAAGATGCAGGCAGACGCCATGTAGAAACTTGTACGGATCCAAGCCCTGTAAGACTGTCAGCATTACTGGGATGCTTTACTACAAAGACAAGAATGGTTGAGTCACATGAACTTGTTGGAGCAAGACAGCCCTGCAGGCTCTGCCATGTGTCAACCTTGTTCTTCCAGGAACTCATCTAACCTCTTCCCTGTTGCAGTTCCTCAAACCTGAGATCTTTCCTGCAGTACTGACAGGATAATGTCTGACTTGCTCAGCTTTGTCCAGACCAGCTTGCTCTTCTTTCTTTACCTCTACTGGGATGCTCTACATCAGGCATGTCAAACCTGCGGCCCTCCAGATGTTTTGGACTACAATTCCCATCTTCCCCAACCACTGGTCCTGCTAGCTAGGGATCATGGGAGTTGTAGGCCAAAACATCTGGAGGGCCACAGGTTTGACATGCCTGCTCTACATCAACAAACAGACCAGATCCTCAGCCAGGCCCAGCACCATCTTTTGGAGGGGAGTGCTGGGCCATCTGCCCTAAGTGCCCCCCAGCACAAACCAGCCTCCCAATACCCACCACCACTTAGTTCCCTGGGCTGCAACCACTGAGCTCCCTCTCCCCCTAGCTCTGACATGGGCTCACCAGGCACTCCTCTGATTGGGTAAGCTGACTGGCAAATGCAACCATGAGCTCCCCCCTTGAATTCACAGGTGAGTCGGGTTAATCTATGCCAGCACTGGGAGGAGGGCTGTAAAGGGCTGGAATCAGAGCAGCCACCAGGCTCCCAGCCCATTAAGGTGCTGCTGAGGTAAGGGGCAGGGCAAGAAAAGTGTCAGTGCTGGGGTGCATGGACCCCCGGTTCCACTATGTTGACAGGATCAACAGATATTCTGGATACAATTTTCAAGAAAGCAGGAAACACACACACACACCTATTAAAATATGCCCAAGAGAAAAAATGCATACTCATTGAGAGAAACAGAGTAACACAATAGGCTATGGGGAGAAATCAAAATTTTACTGGGGAAGCTCTATTTAATGGAGAAATGAGATAAATCAGGAAAAGTGAGTGCTTGGTTCTCACAGAGTTCGAGTTACTGTGAAAGCAGAGCAGGAATGAGAGTTCAGCCCACAAGAGTGCTTCCAAGAGCCAATATTCGTTCATACATGAAACAGTATACACCTCATGTTGGGATTGGATTGGGAGCACTAAGACATGAACTAGGGGGAAAGATGTTGAGTTCTGGAGGAAGGAATCTGTAGTTATACACAGAGATTTAAGTATGAAAGGGGTAGGCAAGTAATTGGGCAAGAGAAGATAAAGAAGACGTGTGAGAGGAAATTCCCATAAAAGAGTGAGTGGCAGGCATGATAAAGGGAGTGAGTTTTAACCTGCTTCAGGAGAAAACTAAAGGGATGGTGCAGATTTGGATGGGATATATCCAGACTGAGATTGCGCACTGGTGATGATGAAGGATTTGGATTATAGGGAAGGGAACTACTACATGAAAGCTAGCAAAGTGGGCAAGTTTGTCTGATTTAGAAAGTGAGCCTTGCACAGCACAGCAATTCACCCTGTCCGACTGGGAGAAGCGGAACAACAAATCACTAAATGCATCAGTGCAATGTTTGCTTTAGATGTTTTCAGATTACTGATTTGCCTACTACGATATGTCTCAGTAGGCTTCCCTGTATACAGGAGAGGTAAGGAAACATGCCCACAAAACGTATTATTAATTTTGTCATGTGGTTGGCAAAAAGTGGGAGATCAGTGTGTGTGTGTGTGTGTGTGTGTGCGCGCACACACACACACACACACACACACACACACACACAGCTATAGCCAGACAAGAATGCAGTTGTCTTGTCTCTTCCCCACCTCCAATCCATATATACCAGCAGCAAAAGGCTAATCTCATGCACAGAACGAGGTATGCCCTGGGCTGTGATATCTGGGGATTACTCTTTCCATCCTCCGATTGTATTCAGCTAAAGCCACTTTCACAGACTCCACCATGCTTGTAATAAGCATTAAAGCTCATTGCATCATAGCTTCTGGACCTAACTTTCCCATTAGCCTGGTATTAGATTAGACAATCAGAGCCTGTTGGGCAGGATTAGGAAGGTCCTTTTGTAACAGAAGCAAATGTAATCTCTTCTGTTGGCTGGACCTCTATATTCAGTGCCCTTGCTCTCTCCCAGTGGAAAATACAGTTGCAGACAGGCTGGAGTCAGGTCCCAACCCACACCCTGGCCCTCCCTACCACCTATATTTATCACCTTCCTTTGCACACCATGACACACAGAGCAACCAGAGTGCGTAATCTGAGGATTTGGAACTCCCTCCCCCAGCCTACGTAGCTCTCCAGATTCTGCCAGGTTTTGTGTTTTCCTCTATGAGGATTTGCTGGTGCTTATCCCATTCTCTTTGTGAATGGGCAGGGGTGCCAATCTGAGCTCAGAGAGTGTTTCAATAAACTGGGAGTTGCTAGTATCCTACTGATTTATTCTGTTCACAGGTTAGTGTGCCTTCCAAGCTTTTTGTGAATTGAGAAATGAGACACCTGGAAAATTTGTGCTGAGGTGTAGGGGGTCAGGGTCAGGGGCTGGGGCTGGGTGGGGGGTAGGAGAGCGGCTAGTTCTGAAGGGGACCTGGGACAAAAAGGAGGGGAGCAGCATAGAGAAAAAAAGCTCTAGATGCAAATGTATCATGTGCAGTGGAAAAGATGATGCAGGTGCATGCAAGGTGATTCATGGACCAAACACAATTAAGGTGCATGAGAAAAGACCAAAGTTGGTCTTCATATACAAATTCAAATACATGCAGGTGTGGGCTACTCTAGTCTTATTTGAAGGCGGGGTGGGGATTTATTAACAGCAAAATACTGCTCAAATGTAGGCAAGCCCTTACTTTGCATGCAGAAGGTCCCAGGTTCAATCCCTGGCACCTCCAGAAGAGCTGGGAAATTATTATTTTTATTTATTGAATTTATATACTGCCCTATACCCACAGGTCTCAGGGCGGTTCACAGGATAAAATCGGAATATAAAACCACACAATACATAATCAAAATAAAAACAACAACAACCCAATAACTCACTTGCCCGAAACCCCAGAGAGCTACTCCATGTCAGTGTGGATAAAACTGAGTTTGATGAACAAGTGGTCTATGACTCTAGGAGTTAGAGAGAGATATTTGGCTTTACTTACTGGCTTTATTGCGGCTTTGCAGTACTGCATTGATTTCATTGTCATTTGTATTTTACTTGGGCCAAACCCATGAAGTGCAGGCAGGCAGAATCCAAGTTGCAGCAAGAACTCCTAGGAGTGACAGTAGGGCAGGGGGCTACTCATGGGAAGACTATTTGGGGCCGCAGCTCTGTGGCAAATATAATGTTCAGCTCTAAACACTAGAGAGCTTGCCTCATCATAACTTGCCTGATGCAAAGTTCTCTCACCTGTGACATTCTTGCGCAACTCATCATCTTGCTCGCATAAAGTGCGCATCAGCTCATAGATCCCATTTTCTTCCACCAGGGCCAGCTTGTTTTCAGCATTGTCATAGATGAGGTTACGCATGGCTCCAGTGGCATGGCGCTGCACCTCATGGTTGGAGTTGTTGAAGAGCTTCACTAGTTTGGGCACGGCTTGGAGGCTGCGAGCCTGTTGAGGCAGAGAGACAGAGACAGAAAGAGCAGTACACTTGTCAGAGAGAAACAAGGAAGCAGGTCTCTGCATTGAACTTTTCAGTATGCCATGCCACCTAAGGCTGCCTGCTCTGTTCTCAGATAACTTACCCACCCCCACAGGCAAGAGCCCAATGCATTAGAATGAGTGCTGTTGCAGGCTTTTCAATGAGACGTATCAGTGACTAAACCTGCAATCCACATTGGTCCCCCCTGGGGGCTCAGGCCCATTCCCAGTATCGCCTTGGGATATGCCTCTGCTGCCTCACCTGTTTCTTGGCATCATTGTCGCTATAGCATTTGTGCTGGATGTAGGCAGCTCCAAGAACCTGTAAGTTGGGGTCACTGGCCATCAGGTATTTCACCGCAGAAGGGAGATCAATGTCATCAAACCTGAAAATCAAGGCCTAGTTAGAGGGGATAGTGTGCATTTTCCCATCTTCACCTCATTCACACAGAGCTTTAATAAATGTCCCCTGAATGCTCTCTCTCTCTCTCTCTCTCTCTCTCTCTCTCTCTCTCTCTCTCTCTCTCTCTCTCTCTCTCTCTCTCTCTGTGTGTGTGTGTGTGTGTGTGTGTGTAGAGCAAATATTAATATCTTTATTTTATCATGTTTGCAGATCGAAGGTATACAAAGGGTTTTTCTTTCTTTTCTTTTTTTTGCAAAACCAAAAGTATTTTGTAAAAAGGGGGGGGATAGAGGGGTTTGGAATTGAGAATTAGATGGCAAAGGAGAAGACTGAAAGGGCAGGAAGGTCCAGCACAGCAGAAAAGCACACTGAGTAACAGCTGCAAACCTTTGGTCAGGCTTACTCTGTTTTCTGAACCCTTACTATTTGGTTCTTGTAGTTCTGTGCCTTTCTTCCCTAACTGCAATGGCTACAGTAGAAGCATGCTTTGTTCTTCAAAATTATGAGACTGGAGAGTCTCAGAATGAAAGCTACCAAAATGGATTCCAGATTCTGTGCTTCCACAATGGATATGCTGAAAACAGAAAGCAAAGCATAGTATTCCACCCCACCCCACCAAGGGAATTACAGAATGAAAAAGGAATATTATTTATAGGGAAGTATACTTATTAACTCATAAGTCAACACCCTACTAGCCATAAACAAGTGGATGGACAGAGGCTGCCACATTGCCTTGGCTTTGGCTTCAGGATGTTACATTCAAAGCACTCTAACATGAAGTTTGGGAATTATGGGGGAAAGAAGAGTAGAAGCCCTATCATCTTGCTTGAAGCACCATCAGTTGTACTTTGCTGCTAGAGTAAAGGCATATTTCCAGAGAGGGACAACATTCACATGACTCACTGAGCAGCATCAAACAAGTGATGATCAACTACTTCAAGGAAAAAATATCACCAAGGCAGGAAGAACACGATGCTCTGTGTCCCTGATTGTTCCTCTTTCTTTAGACCACCTACGCTGGGAACAGAGTGCCCCACACCCTGCAAGTAAACCGCAGGACACTCACCCTCCAGAGAAGGACTGCTGGGACATCAGTGTGTTGTGACCATCGTACATGTCAATGGCACGCAGGTCTTGCAAATGGTGGTTGGAGTCAGCCAAGCTGCGCACAGAGGGGGCACGGGAACTGCGTTCCATCATTCCTGCATAGGAGCTCCCGACCTGAGAAGCCTGGACCGCACCGTAGGTGCCCGTGCTAAGGCGGGAGCGGTTGTTGCTCTGGAAGCGCTGCAAGGTGCGCATGGCCGGTGCACGGATGACGGGCCTGTTCTGCGGTGCCTCCACACCATCCATCCAATCGATGGGCCCCTTCATGCCGGCGTTGGAGCCGGCGCTCATCTGCCTTTCAAAGGTGTAGGATCTGCTGAAGCCGCCACCTGCCCGGTTTTTGTAGAGAGCTGCCTGGGCCAGTGGATCCAGCTGCTCAGACACAATGCTGTAGTGGTCATCTACACCCCCAGGACTGCCTGGCCCATCCGCCAGGCGCAGGGAGCGCAGGGACATGGTGTCATAGTTCTGATGCCCCCGGTAGTTCCGCTCATGAAAAGACCTGGGGCGGGGGGCAGTGCTGGCAGACTGAGACAGCGTGTAATTTGGGCTATAAGCCAGGCCCTTTGGCCCAACGCCATTGCTGATGGAGGCCATTCTCTTGTTGGGACTGAGGTCCACCGCTGAGCGCGAGGACCAGCTAGTAGTTTTCACGGTGCTGTAACCTTTCTTTCCAGCTGGTGGTTGGTACAGCTACAATGGCAGGAAAGAAGGGAGTGCAATGTTTATTTTCAAAAGGAGATAGACTCTTCTATCAAATGAAATACTGTACAGTATTTGGTTTGTCCTGCAAATGCCACACCCCAGCTGCAAGGTCAAGTGGGATCTTTCCATACCACCCATTTATTTGCCCTTGATGGGCACCATCCTTAGTGAACTGGCAGGCCACATTCTGCTCTTAGTTAACAGCCATGCTGCTCTGCACAGAATCTTAAAAGCTGGCAGAGCTGGCTCTGACACCATCACTGGGATATTTACTGAAACAATCACTGCAAGATTGCATAGTACCATGGGGACCAGTTTTACAAAAGCAGGGAGAGCAAAAGTGGGAATTAGATTCCTTTAACGCTGGTGGTAATCATCCCGACAGTCATCATCACCCACAATCGCAGTTCATTAGCAATCAATAGGCAGTAGAAAGAGCTAGGTTTTTGAACTTACAGAGCTTTTGGGGGCTGTGCCATTTGTCTGGGATCTGGAGCTGTAGTGCTGCTGCAGAGTGCTGCATTGGCCATTGGTGGAGTTTCCGCCTGCAGGACAAGAATACATTGAGCTCACTTAGCAAGGACAGTATTGCTTTGTTTGGCAAACAGTCCAACAGTTGGGGCAGGAGGACAGCAACAGGCTGGAAGTGACTAAACTTGGAAGGAGAAATACAATATGCATGAAAATATCAGACTTTATCCTTCAAATTCTAGAGGTCTGGATTCTGGGTCCATGGCTGACCTCAGTTTCTATGTTAATCAAAACAAGTGTCTTGGCTTCAATTACTCCCATGTTATGTTTCCCAGTTAATCCTGGGAACTAGTTTATACTGTTACACGGTTGGTTGTTCTAGCCTAATATTGTCCCCTCAGACTGGAAACAGTTCTCCAGGGTCCCAGGCACAGGTCCTTCTCAGCCCTGCAATGAGAGATCCTGTTAACTGGAGATGCCACAAGCTGACCCTAAGTGTCATGATTCCAGAGTGACCAGGACACCAAAACAGAGACTATAGCATCACCGGCCTAGGAGCCACATCAGGTTCCTGACTCTGTCTCCAATGCTGGTGATCAGGGAACCACTGAAGTCCATCTCATACAACATGAGATGGAGCCACAAATGGAATCTTCCCCAGGGCCCATGGAACTGAGTGTCTCCCATACTAGCTTGCCAGTCTAATGGCAAAGAGTGTGTGCTAGGTAGGAAGCTATAGAGTGCAGGAGACTCTAGCAGGAGGAGCAAGAGACTCTAGCAGGAGGAGCCTAGAAGAGGTGACTGAAGGCAGAGGCTCAAAATTTCAATTCCAGCTCTGGTTTGAGCAAGCTCCTCAACTAAGAGCTTTTCTTGCTACATGGGCTCCTCCATGGGACCAGAAGAGGACAAAGACAGAGGTACATCAAAAAGAATCCACCTAATCCAGCATTCTTTTTTCTAGCTGGAAACTTGTAAGCCGTAGCATGATGTCTATGCTATTTGTCCACCAGAAACCACTATCCTCCATCTATACTTGGGAGATTCAATTTCACCGTCATGGCTTCCTGCAATATATATCTTAGACCAAGCAGCCTATGTGATGAAAGACCATAGTGGCTGTCTATGACACAGTTCTATACCTTATGGCAGCCCAGGGAATTCAGAGAAGTGGAAGCCACCAGACCTTCGACCTTATGAATCCTCCACCACACGGGAACTGGCCTTACTCGGGATTTACAGGTACCTTCAGAACCCTGTACTAACTTCTTAAGCAATGTCACCTCTTTAGTCCTAGGCATTCTGGTTGGGAAACAGTTGCTTATGTGTCTGGGTTACCTTATCTTTTTTTCTCACCTACCCAGGCCTTTGCCAAGTGACGTTATAGCCTATGTACCAAATTGTTGTTTTCTGGGTGCTTTTGGGGATGGCATCCTTGGTTTATCTAACCACTGTCCTTTAAGTGCCTTGCTCTCACTATAATCTATATTTCATTCCTTCTGATAACTCATTTACGGGGACACTACAGTTACTCAGAAGTGTGGAAGATGTTCTCTGCAGTTACACAGAGGAACTTTGGCCCAACCTAACTTTGTATATCTCAGGGATGAACCCTGTCATTGGAAACAGATCCTAGGAATGAACCCTGGAGGAAATTAAGTCCTAGCACTAACTTGAGCATTAATAAATGCTGAGTAGCACAGGGCTATTTACTGCTTGATAGATTCCTGGATATGAAAGCTTCTGTTAATTCAGTCTAAAATTACACTGGCCTCCATTTCACTCCACTGCATAAAACTGTTGACTCAGTTGGTTATCTATTATCACCCTTAAATGCTTGTTGGCATCATGACTGCATAGCCAATTATCCAATATCTTGTCAAGGGTCTCTGACCTGAACCTAATTTTCAAAGCTATCCCTCATTGCCCTTGCAATGTCCCTGTTGTCCACCATATGTTCCTAGTCATTTGGATTTGCCTGCAGCTAAGCCTTATATAGCTCGGAGAGGCCATTGTAGCGCCTGCCAAAACCATAGCAAAAAGCTCGCAAACACATCGAGGTGTCCCACACTTTCTGGAGCGTAAATTACTGTTACAAACATGTCCTTTATTTCAGAACCTCCTTGTTTTCCACAAGACAACTGTCTAGCTCCCACTCTTTGAGCTTGTCAACTCTTCCAAAGACACCTTCATCCTCTACAAAGGCTCAAAGCTTTTCACAAAGAACACAAGGGCATAATAAGTACCTTGCTGGTTCAGATCAAAGGTCTACCTAGCCAGTCCATCATTCTGCCTCAGAATGTGGGCAGCCAGGTGTCTCTGACAAACTCACTAGACAAAAAATGGCAACAGTCATACCCTTCAGTTCGTTTTCAAACAGCTGGTATTCACTTAAACTAGGGATGTAGCCTCAAAACATGGGAATGTGTTTTGCTATCATGGGTAACAGCTATCAAAAGTAAGCTAAGCTTGAACTCATCACCATACTTGTGGTGTCATGCCATTAGTTAATGAACCACACTATGAATAAGTACTTTTTCTTCATCCTAGATCAAATACTTCTTGGAGCAACTTTGTGTTCTGTTCTTATGGGAGAAGATGGACAATTTCTCTCTCTCCGTTCACTTCACATCATTCATGATTGTATAAACTTTAGCTTGTGCCCTCTGAGTTGTCTATTTTCTAAGCCAAGTAAACTCTTATTTCATTTTTATAGGAATCTTCACTTCCCCAATTATCTCTCTTATGTCAGGTTGTTTTGTCTTTGCTGAGATATGAGTTATCCTCCATCTTACTGCATTTGGCTCTTCCCTTTCCTGTCATCCATTTATTTGTGGTGGTTTTCTGATGCACCTTTAATCAGATTGTAATAGCATGGTGGTTCACATTTCACCTACGCATGAATTCCTGGATAATATCCCAGAACACACTGTACTGGGATCTGGCACAGTGCCTTCTGGATAATGACACCTCCACTCACTTTTTGGGAAGAAAGTGGAAATGGCTACACATTTTGGAAAGATGGTCTATTCATCCATTATGATTTAAAATCATTAGTGTGATGATTATTAAAGGTGCCTTTGTTCAGAGGTGCATGCCTCCTAGGGCAACTGCAAGGTAGAAGGCAAAAATGAAAATGGCAGGGAATTGTACTGGCTTTGCACTTGTCAGAGGCCCAGTTGGGACATAACACTAAGCCAAACCATGGCTTAGAGTGAATAAGCAAACGTGCATGTTCCCAGAGAGAAGACTGGCCATTTTGCTTCTTCTTTGGTCCTGCTGCTGCCATGTTGCTGTGAGCTGAGCAAGGCAAACCATAGAACAAACTTTGGCTACAGCTCACAGTTTGTATGGAGCAAGATAAACCATGAGCCCAGGTTTGGACACAACACTAAGCGAAATCACGGCACAGTGCTGGATGTTCTCCCAGCTGTGTCACACACAATCCTTGATCATAGGTCATATTGTGGGTGAGAGAGAAGGAAAGACCAGGACATTAGCACCGCTATCTGCACTGAACAAGCTTGCACCTGCAGTTTTAGTAGAGGAAACCTCCAAAGCAAAGGCACTTGCTTCCTGTGCCCTTCACAAAAAGGACCCTATAGTCGTAGTTTACAAGTCAGGTGCCAAAGAACGGTGTGGGAAATGGCTTTGGAGCTGTCCTCTCACTTTCTTATCTGCAAAATGCTTGGTTTTCTTCTTACTTGGCTGCACTGGTTCTCCTTTCCGACAAACAGAAATGCAAGACAATCCCACAGAGGGGCTTGCTAATAGGCTTCAGCTCCTTGTGTTCCCTCTCCATTAACTTTCTCCACTCCTTCTTTCCCAGGCATTCTTTCATTTTGTATAAATATTAAAACACTTTTTAAATGGTTGCTTAACAAAGGCCCTTTTTAGAAAGCTGTAACCTGGCACAGTTCCTGGATAGCTGAAGGGAGTTGACCAGCTATCAGCGCAGCCATAATGCTACTGAGTGATTGTATTTCAGAAGCTGCAGAGTCATCGGGAGAGACCTGAGCCAAAATCCAGCAAGTAGAATGTTTTTGGTGGGCTCAGTTTTTGTTCTGAGCCAATGTTTTTTCTCAGAACCATCTGACTGCTTTTGTGGCTGTGAGGGAGGAGATACACACAGCAGTAAGCCTATCCCATATCCATTTTACAAGAATCTGTAGAAGATAACAACTTAACTCAGAAGAAGTGTAAAACATGGTTTACCACTAAACTTGAATGAACAAAACCTTATTTTGACTGATGTTTGAACCAGACCAAGACACAAGTCTTAACCCCTATGGGCAAGTTTACACTAGCAGTTTTTTGGATGATACCATATGAGATGCACCCCTAAGACTGGAAATATTGTGTATTCCCCAGAGACAGCACACTATTGGTGTGTGTGTGTGTGTGTGTGTGTGTGTGTGTGTTTTAAAGCTGGGGAACAGTTTTTGCTCCTAGGACATGCTGTACTCTTAACTGCTTGGCACAGAACATGCTAACTAGCTAACTATACTATTGCAACATCAAGTTATACTGACACAGCAAATATGCTACCGTAGTGCACAAGCTTAGAGAAGTAGTATCATTTAATGCTTAAAAACAGCACCATGGACTGGTTTAAAAGATCTATGGTAGTTCAAAACATCAAAAGAAAACCTATACAAATGGTCACAATGCAGAGCTCCAGAAGAGGGAGGAAAAACAAGAAACACCATTTATGTGAAGCCTGTCACTTAACTCAGGGGTCACAAACACAATGCCCATGAGAACCAATGTGCCCACCAGTTCCTTCTATGACACCCTCGAAAGGTATCAGTAAATATCCCCTCAAAAACCCACAATGTATGAGGGACTATTTCAGGCACCCCCAAACTTCCGCCCTCCAGATGTTTCAGACTAAAATTCCCATCTTCCCCGACCACTGGTCCTGTTAGCTAGGGATCATGGGAGTTGTAGGCCGAAACATCTGGAGGGCCGCAATTTGGGGGTGTCTGGACTATTTGCTCTTATTGATCACTTCCTGTTTGCACCAGCTTGGTTTGTCCTATATTCTCCCACAGGAGCCATTTTATGTTCTGTCACACCCCCATGGCAGCCATTTTGTGATTGGCACCCACAGCCTTAAACCCTTTGTTCTTTTTAAAGAATACCATTTTCATACATTAATCCCTTATTACTCTTTCCTTTCCCTCTCTGTGTGTTCTCCAACTCTGACACACACACACACACACACACACACACACGATTATGTTTAAGTTTAGTGTATGTGATATGAGATCATAATATGCACAATTTCCTCAATCAAGGAACAGCTGCTAGAATGGGACTCCTAAAACCAGTGGGAGAAACAAAAGGGGTGTTTAGAATTCAGGTCCATTAAAATGGTGTGGATAATGTTTTAAAGCCTGGTGTAAATCATATAGCATAAAAAACACCACAAAGAATCACCATTTATTTACGCTACAAAGGGAAAATGGAGCTGGAAAAGATAAAGAAACACTGCATAATTAAGGAAACTACCACACCTATCTTGTGTATTGCACCAATGATTAAAGGTGTAGATTTTGTAAAAGCTTAATGAAGCTGTAGTGAGAGAAAAATATGTACCTGCAACACTAGATGACCTTCTCCTGAAAGAGACAGGAACCAAAGTATTTTCCAAATAGGATACTTCAGTTTCTAGCAAATACCTTTGACAAACTAGACTGCTAAAGTGACTAGATTTATCACACCCTTTGGGAGATTTTGTTTTCAGCGCTTACCATTTGGAATTGTGAGTGCCTCCTAGATTTTTTAAACAAAGATGACAGAAGTCCTGAGAGAGATAAAAGGAGTAATTGTCTTCCTAAATGACATTCTAATACAGAGTACATCAGTGGAAGAAACACCATGACAAAACACTGGTCACTGTCAGGAATAAGATCTATTAATCTGGACTCAATATAAACAAGGAGAAATGCATTTTTCATCAAGGTGAAGTTGAATTATTTGGACAACTAATCACACATGGGACAAAGCCATGCCTAGAGATGGTAAATGCCATCAAAGAACTGGAAGCACTGAAGGCTACAGAACTGAGACAATTTCTGGGAATGCTGAACTATCTTTCTAGGATGCTATTTGTACAACACTTGAAAAGAGAAACAACCACTACACCAATTATTGAAATCCACTACTTCCTGGTTTTGTGGATCAGTTCTGTGGGCTGCCTTTAAAAATATAAATGAGATGATCTCCAATCTTAGTTTTAGGATGCCACAAGCCTACAATGGGTAGCACTGATGCAATAAACTACAGACTTAGAAGGAGTGCTATTACAATTGCATGGTTCACAATGGATGCCAGTCACATTCTACTCTAGAACTCTAACCAGAGCAGAAAAACTATTATGAAAAAATTGAGAAATTTTTGCTAGTGTTTGGCATGCAAAAACTTTTACAGATACCTATGCAACTTGTCTTCTTTCAGATTTGCAGACCATAATCCCTTTGTGACCTTGATTAAAGAAAAAAACATGTAGCAGAATATATTACAAGAAAACAATTGATCATAGCAGACACCTTGTCACAAAGTCCCACAAGAGCTTGATTATATTCTGCTGAGAGTGAACATGGAATACTTAACAGAAACTGATGATATCTTCTTCCTATCACTGAGAAGGTGCAATCACCAAAGGCAAACTCTGGGGCTTGCATAGCAGGACTAAGAAGCAATGTTACTGTCAAGACTACTACTTACTCAGAGCTATTTGCAAGCTGTGAACTTGAAGACTTGAACTATCAAGTAGTTCAACAGCATTGATTTACTGGTTGTTTATTTAAATAAGGAAGGGATGTTGTGTGGATAGTGCCATTCTCTGGTTTGGTCAATAGATGGCATTGGACTTAGTTAAATCTAAACGGCTTCAAGAGTTTGCTTTGCTGGTTCTGTTCTTGTTGGAGACAATGATGTTCTTATCTAGCTGCCTGACTGGGATGCCCTCTAAGCCTTCCATGGCATGTGATAACAAATCTATTTAGAGCAATGCTTATACAAATCAAAACTAATTATTATGTGCAAAGACGAAACCAAACCAAAGGAGTTGCTATGGGAGTGAAAAAAAGGGTTGTGCAAACTAACCTTGCATGTCTCCATGTTATGCCAATTAATTCATTACTTAGAAACACATAAGGTCAGCACTTAAAGAATGTGTGAACCTTCCCAAGTGTTGCACCACAATAAAGACACCCTCAGTTTTTCCTCCTCTGAAAGAAATTGCCCTCTTACCGTAAAATGTAAGTAAAGTGGGGGAATCTCTCTTCATACCAGAAGATTAGGAAACTAGGTCTGTTTCTGCAGAGGCTTTCAACTTATTAAGCTAAACAAGATAAGCTTTATAGAGGAAGTGAAAATTCCTCCCATTTTACTGAACAGCTGCATGTGTAGTTATCAAACATGACCCTAAGTTAAAAGAATAATCATTTAGGAGCTGTTTGCCAAATAAATCCAATGACAGATGAGGCTGATTTTCCAGCAGTGGAGGAGACACAGACCAGGCTCAAAACCGCAGATAAAATCTGAGTATTTCTCATTAATGCAGGCACACCTCATTTATTGTGCTTTGCTTTATTGTGCTTCACAGATATTGCTCCTTACAAGGATGCAGGTGCAGCTGCAGGGAGCCCAGCCACATCCAAGGGAAGGAAGTGCCCTGCCACCATCCTTCTTCTGGCTACAGGAGTGGGGCTGGCTAGTGCTGGAGCTGGGCTTTCCCCCTCATGCCCCTGGTGACAGGGTGAGGGGACTGGCTTAGTAGCCTACAGCATAGACAAAACTTAACTTTTCACGAAATGCGACTTGCTTTAATGCAATATGTGCTTTATTGTGCTGGTCTAGAACCAAATCCATAATATCTCCAAGGTACACCTGTATCTCCTTCCTTCTCTGTGGCATTCTTTGTTTTGCAGCTACAGTACTTTTTAGCTCATGGGGCTGTCTTAGAGCAGGATGGGAAACCTGTGGCCCTCCAGATATTGTTTGACTGTGTAGCAAGACACCCCACTGTATACTTTATATGTGGAGGACCAGATTTTATTTCTCACTTATTCACTTTCTAACCACCAAATATCAGAACTATAGTTTACTAATGCTAATAACTATAGCCCAGAAACTATGGCATTATAGATGTGGTACGAAACCATCTAGACACTCTTTTATAATTAAATAATATTTAAATCACTGAGCCTAGGGCTTGCTGATCAGAAGGTCGGCGGTTCAAATCCCTGTGATGGGGTGAGCTCCCGTTGCTTGGTCCCAGCTCCTGCCAACCTAGCAGTTCGAAAGCACGTCAAAATGCAAGTAGATAAATAGGGACCGCTACAGCGGGAAGGTAAACGGTGTTTCCATGTGCTGCTCTGGTTTGCCAGAAGCGGCTTTGTCATGCTGGCCACATGACCTGGAAGCTATACACCGGCTCCCTCGGCCAATAATGCGAGATGAGCGCGCAACCCCAGAGTCGGTCACGACTGGACCTAATGGTCAGGGGTCCCTTTACCTTTACCTATTATAAATATAGAGGTATGATAAGGTGAGTTATATACTTCAGTTTGTTACTATTGCTTTAATACATACTTATATTTGCTCTAATAAGGTTCCTGTATCTTTAAATGACAGTTATAAAGGTTTACATAAGGCTGACTGGTAAAACTTAGTTCCTAACCCTATTTAACTTAATGCCGCTTAGTCTGTCTTCCCAGTCAATCTCACTACCAAGTCCTTTGAGACAGGCTTGCAGGCAGTTCTCACTCTGGACAGCTCCAGAAGCTTCTTGCTGAATTCCCCTCATTCCTTAATGCCCTTATATGGGCTCATTGCCGATCTTCAGCTTATTCAGTGATCCAGCTCTTTGGGAGCAGACTGTGTTCCCAGCTTGGATAGCCTCTAGCCTGTCTTCCACCTGCTTCAACTCCTCTCTCTCTCCCCTCTCCACATCTTTGCCCCCTGTTCTTCACCCCTCATTGTTTGTCTGCTTCAACAGTAGTAAAATAGACCTATTTATGCCCCAGCCAGCCTATTCCTCAATGGATCAGATTTGATTCATTAAATCCCTCCCTCCTCATCAGTCCACTTTCCCCATCCAATAAGAGACCAATAAATTCTGCCCAATATGCCAATCAGAAATGTAGTTTTCCAGTTGCAGGAAAATGGAATGGCATGTTCCTCAGTAACGACCATATCTTTCTTGTTTTACATGAATATTTTTATTTGTTATGTCTGCGTCTCATTCTTCCTCCAAGCTGCTCAAGGAAGTATACTTGGGAGGTTGTCTAGTTTATCCTTGCATCACCACTGTGAGGAAGGTTAAGTCCATGGATAATGGCTAAGCAGCGATGTGAACCCAGATCTCCCCAGTCACAAAGGTCAGCTACATATTATGTGCATAATCTGCTATTGGATCACTGGTTATTTAAAAGACAAAATGTAGCTGGGGGAGGGCTGTCAATTTATTTGAAGCAGAGTATATGCATACGACTTTCCTCCTGCATTGTTTTCCTGAAATTATCTCCCCAAGCAAGAGGGAAAGTGCCTATATTTTTCCCCATGCAGGGCAAATGCAGCTGTGTGAAAGATTTTGATCAGGAAAACAGTGCAAGGAGGGACATATAAAACATACACATCTCATGTACTGCTCCAAAGAAATAGGCAGCCTTCCCCACCTACACCCCTAGTTCCTGCGCCCCCATTTTAAAAATGGGGAGATCATGATAGCTGGTTCCAAGCCTAGAGATGGAACTAGCCACACTACACCACACTGGTTCTGACTGGTGTTAACAGCTTTTCTTCTTCCCATTGAACATCATTTCCAAAGCAACCTTCTGTACTGAAGAAGTTGTCTTATGCCTAATATACAAGATACAGATACAGCAGAGATGGAGGTAGTAGAGAGTGCTATGGATCAACACGGGGGCAGATTTACAAAGTTATGAAGGAGCCTAGAACTGAAATGGCACAATGCTGGCTAGTGTTTCCCCGCAAATCTGATTTTTTATTTTTAGAAATCTGTAAGAAATCATGGAGTATGTTTACTATTTTTTATGTTATGATTTTTAAAGGATTTGTTTCAACACAATATTTTTGTTTATAAACCACTCTGTATAACTTATATAAAGGTAGGGAATAGATAGGGGGAAAGTTAATAAACAAACAAACAGACAAAAGAGCCCTTGTGAGCCTATGTAAGCTTGGCAGTGGGGAGGGCAAACTAATTATGTAAGCCAATATTTCACCTACAAGTCAGTGTAGAACTCACTATATGATCGATTAGAGCAGGCTGAGCGCCATTTGGATAAGCCAACAATTTGTGCTACCATAAACTAAAGGGAATTTAGTACAACAGGGGGGTGGAATCAGGTACACTTGCAGGCCCAAGCAGGATTCAACATGTTGTGAAATTTTCGGCTGACAAAGGAGAAGCAGCATGGGATGACAGGTCAGAAACTACTATATGGAAGAGAGTCTCCTAGCTTGCGGGGTCCTTGTGGGAGGTGGGAAGAAGGGCAGATGTTGTGTGTATCATATTATGGCTTCACTGCATGGTGTGTTTGTGGGTCCCACAAGCAGGGTGGCTGAAAAAACAATCCGGCAGATGTATTTGACTCAGTTTCCAGTAAAAGTATTACCTATTATTCTGGAACATACATGATACCTTTAAAGCACATTCTTTCAAACAATTCTGGGCACTGTAGTCTACCCATCACAAAATCACAGAATGACAATTCCAAGCAGCCCTTAAAAAACTACAGTGCACAGAATTATTTGAGCTGGTGGCAGGTGGGGGATGTGCTACAAATTTGCATTCTGAAATCCTGTACAGGACAGTGGGGCAGCTGCTTTCACAGATTTTGTTTTTATACATTTATTTACTTCCGTAGCATACTCATAAAAATAACAATGACAACAAGTATTTAGCAACACTGTGTCCCAGGCACTCAGGAATCTTTTACAATCCTGTCACCCTTGTTGTAAGTGACTTCCTAATGAAAGGTTAATGTGGAGAGGTGAGGAGATAATTCATTCAGGCCCAAACAGGTGGAATTCCCACTTATCAACAGTAAGTACACACTGTCACACAAATGATAACATCAGGGGCAAAGTATAATTTACACAGCCCTCAGAGGGAGAGTTTGAGTTTCAGTCCACTCTTGCTAGTGCTATTTGGTGTGTCCAGCTGCCTGAAGAGACCAAGAGAGCAAATCCCGACACAGAAGCTGCATTTCCCTTAGAGGCCATTCATGTACGTTATTTCCCCCAGCTCTCGTGGTCATTTTTATTGCTCAGACAAGTGACCTTGAAATTAAATCAGCTGCCATGAAGTAAAGGATGTGGAAGGTTGAATCCATCCAAACAAGTCATTCCACAGCCACTGAAAAGCCCCTTGTGAGTTTATAGCATTTGTTGGATGATAGCACCCATCACCTGCAACTTTTCCATGCCTTTCACTAAGCATGAATGGAGAGCAAGGCTGGTTTGTGACTGCCTTGCAGCGGAGGTATAGTCGTGGGGTGGTGCAGAATTCTGAGTGCCTTTGCAATTCTTTGTTTACTTCACCAAGTACAAGTCATTTTATTATGGTCAATTACACGGGTGGCGCTGTGGTCTAAACCACAGAGCCTAGGGCTTGCCGATCAGAAGGTCGGAGGTTCGAATCCCCGTGACAGGGTGAGCTCCCGTTTTTCGGTCCCACCTTCTGCACACCTAGCAGTTCGAAAGTACATCAAAGTGTAAGTAGATAAATAGGTACCGCTCTGGCGGGAAGGTAAATGGCGTTTCCGTGTGCTGCTCTGGTTCACCAGAAGCGGCTTAGTCATGCTGGCCACAAACGCCGGCTCCCTTGGCCTATACAGCGAGATGAGTGCTGCAACCCCCCTAATGGTCAGGGGTACCTTTACCAGTGTCAAGACAAAAACACAAATATTCCTCTGCCAACCCTCAGGCAAAGAATAGCTCTAGCTGCCAACAAATACTTGTGTCATGCACTTAAAATTATCATCACCCCAAAATGTACCACATCACCAGCACATGACCAGTATTGTTGTTAGTAGAATTTGGCAGGATGCAAGGAATTCTGTGGCAATGTGATAAACGAGCCAGTAATTTATTATTATTTTGAATTGTCTTTATTTATCATATGTTTCACTGTATTTGCATATAATGTTGCATGCCGCCTTGACATTTTATATGTGTGGGTGGGTATATTAATATTTTTTAAATAAGTAAATAAACTCTATCCTTCCATCTGCTGAGTCCAAGTCCCCAGAGATTTTAATTTTAGCACCGCACAACAAAGCCTAGGCATTGCCTCATCCTTAATGCCTCACACAAAGCACACACATGCTAAATTAACTAGGAGTGGAAATAGGAGAAACATTTTTAGAGCGGTTGGGTTAGTTTGGAAATGCCTTCACTGTACTCAGCCCCATCTCTCTCCTTTCCAAGGTCAAGCTATTTTTTAAAAAATGCAGTTCTGCCAGTTTGCAGCAGAAGCGAGGCAGTCAGTGTTCAGTGGACAGCACCCATGACAACACCGAAAGCAAAACAAAACCCAGTCCCCAGAGCAGCATTAAGCTTCTTCTTTTAATTTTTCCTTTCTTCTTTTAATGAATACATCAAAGATTAATGCATAGACATACATTTATGATGCTTTGAAAATTAGAAAAAGGGGGAGAGTCCAGATGACACACAGAGGAGGGAAGGGACAAAACTGACAACTAAGACAGCACTTGATGTTGTAAGTTTACCCACCAGCCATTTCAGTAACAAAGCCAGGAGGCAATGGACTCGTCCTTTGGCAGAGGAACCTGCCCATGTGATCTGCTGTGAAACCTGTTTTAATAAAGCACCCACCTTCCACTTCTGTGTCAGCCTTTAAGTTACCCTGGAGTCTATATATGATGCCCTGCACTTCCTTTGCCCTGTAACAGTGGCGTAAAAATCAGCTTTACTGGGTAAAGTACCCCACTCCAACTGAAGTGAGAGCCTGCTGCATTGCTTTCACAGACTGGACAGCCGTTCCAGAATGAATGACTATGACGTAGTTATTGAACAATTAAATAAGCTGCTTTATTTAATATACCTTAAGAATATACAGCCCTAGCTCCAAATCCCCCAGGAGTTGCAGCTATATGAGTTTTAAACTGACCCACATGTTAAGCAATTGGACACATTTGGATATTGTCTTATGTTCATTCCCCCCCTTCTCTCAGCCAGCCAAAGATTCAGATAACAGAGGTAAATTGTTCTTGAAGTGTCTGCCTTTGATCTGCAGACTTAATCTGTTGCAGAGGAGAGGTAAAGGTAAAGGGGCCCCTGACCATCAGGTCCAGTCGTGTCCGACTCTGGGGTTGCGGCGCTCATCTCGCTCTATAGGCCGAGGGAGCCGGCGTTTGTCCGCAGACAGCTTCCGGGTCATGTGGCCAGCATGACAAAGCTGCTTCTGGCGAACCAGAGCAGCGCACGGAAACGCCGTTTACCTTCCCGCCAGAGCGGTCCCTATTTATCTACTTGCACTTTGATGTGCTTTCGAACTGCTAGGTGGGCAGGAGCTGGGACCGAGCAACAGGAGCTCACCCCGTTGCAGGGATTCGAACCGCCGACCTTCTGATCAGCAAGCCCTAGACTCTGTGATTTAACTCACAGCGCCACCCAGAGAGCACTTATTCGTGTGTGTGTGTGGAGCTTGCAAGTTTTTCATCTGCCAGGTTTGAACTCTCTCACCACTTATTGCTAACTATGGATAGAATTCTTAATTTGGAATTGAATCTAAGACTGTGCACATATTACAGGCTTAAAACACAGCTAGGGTGTTCTTTTCCCTCAATTAAGATTGAAGCTAGTTCCAGGGGGCGCGCGGGGGGGGGGGAATACATGGAATATTTCATAAGAGAGATAAAGGAGAGATCTGGATTGTGGCTAATATTGTGTGTCCACTGTTTCTCAAACCAGCGTTGGGAGCACACTGAATGCAGAGCAAAAGGAGGTATTTACACAGCCAAAAATCTCTGCTCAGCATATACTTGAGCAAATCACTGTTTTTCAAGCTTCAGTTCCCCCATCTGCAAAAAGGCCACAATAAGAACCTACCCTTTAGGACCGTTGTGAGGGCAAAGAAACAGCAGAGCTAAAATTGGCACAGATTATAATGGCTTCCAGTGAAAAGTGGTTGCTTTGCTGTACATCCCTCTCTTTCATATTCCTTTTTAGACTTCTAGAGCTACTTGTGCTTTAATGCAAAAAGAGTTCTTCTGTGTTGGGAGTACAAGGACAGGAGCCAAGGGTTCTTACACATGTAACCACCCCCAGATGTTTTATTTATTTATTATGCACTTCGAAAGCCAAGCTATGTCTCTTAAGCGGTAAACTGTACTGAAATCAACGCAGCTTAGTTTTTGAATGATGCGTTGGATCAGGATGTAGAAGCATTACATAATTTATACATTTGTAAGGCTAACAAACAATAGCAGCACTAGCAAAAGCTGTGCTAGTTTGCCAAGCCCCTTTTCCCCTCGGGGAGGAGTCATTGGTAGACTCAGATAATTAAGCCTGGATGAATCTCCTGCTAGGGTTCTCCTCATTGTTTCAAGGGAGACCCGAGGCAGCACAAAACTAGACTTCTTCTGATCTCAGCTGTTAAATAAAGCAGGTGTAAACATTCAGATGCCACTACTGCCCCCCTCCTTGTAGTAGCTACTATGCCACCATGCATGCTATCACTTTGAAAAATAAAATGTCAGGTGTTAAGAAGTAATGAAGAAGAGGCCTCCAATCATAAATTGTAGATGTTTGGGATGAGGGTGCTCAGGCTAAGAGCAGTGGCTTGTCCAAGGTCACCTAATGAGGTTGAGGCAAAGATTAGATTTACCGGTAACTGGAGAGTCTACAATGTAGACTTCCTCAGTCTGCTATGCTACCCCAGCTCTCATATCTGTGTGTACACACAGTCCTGCAAATCAGGAACTTGGGTGCTGATGTCTCCACAACCAGTTTCAGTTCAGCCTTGTACATTGTGGTCCCCATTCTCCCAGTCAATTGGACACTTACATGGAAGTTTGGCCAAGACGGTACTCAGATGCATTGTCAAATGTGTTGGCAGGGGGAAGCCTAGAGCTAACAGAACATGCATGTTGTAAGTCAGAGAGGCTGAGATGTACATAGGAGAAATACAAATCTGTGTTATACCTGCCTCTGGCTACAGCAGACATTTTTATGAGCATTCCAGCAACCGTAATGACGCCTATCTGTATGCAGTTCTCTCCCTCCCTTTCCTATTCCACTGCTTTCTTTATCATGTATGGTGTCTGACTAAAAAGGAAGTATGAATTATGTACAGCTGTCACTCTTCCTCTGTCTGGAATGCATCCCACCATTGCCCCTCCTAGTTTCTCCAGCTCAAAAACAGGCTGAAGCAGTTCTCAACAAGCTTGAGTGGTTGACTTTCCAAGCAAACAGCGCTTGGACCTTCACCTGACATACCCTCTTATAGCCTCCAATGCCTTAACCACCACTGCAATCCAGCAACTGCACACTGGCAGGGCTACATTTGAACTCCTGAATGCATGAAAAGGGAGCTTTGGAATGTTGCACATGGGTGGAGAGAGGTACGCAAAAGTAAGAGGTAGGGGCCTCTCTGTCACTTGCCTACAGTTTACGACACCGTTGCAGGCCACCAGCACAGAAAAAAAAAAAACCCAAAGTTTTCTTCCCAAGTTTAAATTTGTAACATTCAGTGAATTGTATAATAACCCGTCCCAAGAGCCACCAATGGAACCTCCACTCACAAAGGTGGTTGTTGCCATGGGGAAAGAGAGGCGAAGGTGCCACTTCTTGCTCAGGCTATTTGCATTGGAAAAAGAATTGGCACCAATGGGATATTGTTTTTCTTATTATATAAAAGTCAAAGGTTTAAGTCTCTTGCACTGAAAACAATCAAAAAATCTTGAGGCACCTTAAAGATGAGTAACATTTATAATGGCTTTCGTAGACTTAAGCTTGCATCATCAGATGCATTTAATGAAGTGGCCTTGGGTCAGTGGAAGCCTCTGCCACAACCACAAGACTCTCTGATTGTTTTTCATTGGGCATGGAATGCTGTTGGATGGCGCTGGGGGACAGGATGGGAAAGCCCGTGGGTGGGGAATTAAGTCAAGTATTTCAAAGAGCATGGCTGGCTGCCTAGAGCACTGAAGGAGGAACACTCCATACTGCAACATTTTGTTCCAGGTCCAAAACATTTTTTGGCCATTTAATGATGCCCACTAAATCCTCCTGGAAAGTAACAAATGCCTCAGGAAAGAAACAAAGAGTTGGAAATACATTGTTTTGTTACACTGAAAAGAGGGAGGAAAATGAGATCACGTGAAAATGAAATGCAATATATACAGACTGTGAGAACTGCATTAAAGTTTTAAATCAGGCATAGGCAAACTCGGCCCTCCAGCTGTTTTGGGACTACAACTCCCATCATCCCTAGCTAACAGGACCAGTGGTCAGGGATGATGGGAATTGTAGTCTCAAAACATCTGGAGGGCTGAGTTTGCCTAGGCCTGTTTTAAATGAATCTAAAATAACAACAGTGACAATTCAAGAAGTAGTGTTAATGATATACAAACATGCTAGCATTGGTAAGTCAATTATCAACCTACATGTGTTAATACTACAGATAGAAATGAATTTCTGGATGTTATGCGCACCAAATTGGTTATATTTCTCAGTTTAAAAAAACCCAGAGGTTTGGCTATGTGTTCATCTGCAGAGCTTCCAAACATTTTTAAAAACTCAATAATAAAGCAAAAGCTTCATATAAAAGGGCATGGCTTTGATGTGAAAACAATGAGCTGTTTGCCACTTATTATCTGGGGTTTTTTTATAAAAAAAACTGACTAGAGGTGTGCCTTTGTACAGTCATTGCAAAGCAAGGGAGCATTCAGTCTATAAAGGCTAAGGGAAGACGGCAACAAAGCCAATCAGCCCAAGAGGCAGACACTGGAAAAAAGAAGTAGCAGACTCAGAATAATGATCGCTATGACCAGGGCGAGGCCCCGCTGTTGCAGGAGGAGAGGCGGCAGCACGCACATGAGACAGCACACAATGAAAAGAGTCACAGCAGGAGTGACGATCATAATCTGTCCTAAAAGCAATTTTTTAAAAAGAGACTGCCAATTTTATTTTGCCATTGCAAAGATCTGAAGATTGCTGAGGAAAGACTTATGTGGTAAAAATGTAAGTGCCTATTATTAACTTTTATATATTCCACATCTCTAAAATTGTGCTAGATTATGAAGTAACCAGGGCATATGTGCTGAAGAAGAAAAATGCCACCATGAATAACAAGGTGTCATCTTTGAACAAAGGGAGAAGACCAGGAGAATTCACTTCACTTTGCCCATATGAGCCCCCTAGGGTAGCTTTTTGCCAACCTGGTGTCCTTCATATAATGTTGGGACCACAACTCCCATCAGCTCCAGCCGGCACAGCTGGGAGTTGGAGTCTGACAAAATCTGGAGGGTGGCAGATTGGCACTGGCTGTCCTAGGATGAGACAAGTAGCTTCTTGCCTGTGAAATTTGATGGGCATGGTTGGGAGTGCTGCCAGGATGCTCCAGCTCTGATTACAGCCATGCTTCTTCTACTGCACCTCTCATCATCTCCCCTGCAGCAGCTTCTACCCCACTTTTCTTAACCCCTTCTCCTGTCTCTATCACTGTTGCCACCACCGCCAGGCTTCAAGGTTTCTACAGATGCATACAACATCTGCTCTCACTTCCCTAGGGAAGGCACACCATGGTTAGACTGTGCATCTCCCTAAATAGATTGGATCAGCTCTAGAGAATGCCAGTGCCACCTTCTATCTGAAGGAGGGGAAGAGATTAGGGTTGCCAGACTCTAAATAGAGGACAGGACTTCTGTGCCTTTAATTGCCCTGCTCTCTTTTGAGTCTGGAAACCTTAAAGAGAAACCAGCAGACCATTTGTTTAATTTCCAAGCAAAGGGTATGCTGGTTTCTCTTTAAGGTTTCCAAACTCAAAAGAGAGCAGGGCAATTAAAGGCACAGAAGTCCTGTCCTCTATTGAGTCTGGCAACCCTAGACTGGGAAAGAGCAGAGGAGGGGAGGGGAGGGGAGAGAACCTCCCCCCCCGTGTTACCCCTCATCTTCTGCACAAGAATCAGGGCACCTCAACTCCATCACTGATGAGAGGAGGAAATAGGATGTTTTGCAGGACTTCGACTTTCCATTCTGGGTATGGTGAAATTTGCAATAGCTCATTCAGACCTGTAGGATTGGTGTAACTGAGTGCACATGTGCACTCAAGTTACATAGATCCTATAGATCTGGATGAGACACTACAAATTTCACCATACCCAGATTGGATGTTGTCAGGGGATTGTTGCGGAGTAACGACGCTCCGCATGCTTGTCTTTCAGCAGTCTTTATTTTGTGCAGGCTATTTACAGTGAGCTGGGTATGTACAACATGTCTACTCAGTCTGACGCAGAATCCGGTACTGGACCGCCCCTGGGCCTCCTCCAGCATAAGAGCCTGGGGACAGCAAATCTCTTTCCCCTCCTTCTCCTGCGTAATTCCGGAACCGGAGGAAAGGGTCTGCGCTCCATGTTTTCCTTCTCCCCCCTTTCCCCCCCTCTTCCTCCCTCCTGTGTCGCGGGGGCTCTCCCGTGCTGAGAGAGCCTTGGCCCTCTCTCTCCACTTCCTGACTGGACTCCTGGGTGTCCTCGCTGTTATCGCTGCTTGGGGAGGGGCTGCTTCTGATGAGGGGAAGAGGATCCCTATATTCTCTTCCCCTTACAGATGTCTAAGATCACTTCAGTTTACAGTGACCACAAGAAATGCATATGCACCCTGTACCTTGTTTTAAGGTACTTCCGTTTCATGCTGTTGTTTCTCAAACCTGCTCCACACTGATTGGGGTCCTTAAGCTGTCCCTAATTTGTCTCTAGCCAAGGTGTGAGCACCTTTTAATGTGAACACACCCTTACAGCACAAGTTTAACCAGGTTTACTCAGAAGGAAGTCCCAATGATTTGAATGGGATTCACCTGCAGGTGTGTAAGCTCTGAATGGCGGCTTTCCTTCTCTTGGATATAAGACCACATCACACGATAAAGCAAGTGTGTCATTCAAGCAGTGAAAAGCAAGTTTTCAGAAGCCTCAGCACAATATTCCAACCATTAGGAAGTTACATTGTTGACCTAAATTAACTCCCCACCACACAAAATAAAGCCGCGCCTATTGGATTTCTGCCTGTTCTGTAGCTCTTAAAGACACCGCTCTGTCAGGCTCAGGGTAGTGACTAAAAGCACATGATGAAGATCAGGCCTTGTCTGGATGCAGGAACCAGTGTCTGCCACCTTGAATCTCTATTTTAGGTCCAACAGAATCCTAACATAGGGAGGGTGGAATGGAGGACTTTAGCAGTACAATCCCCAAACTCAAAATAAAAGTGTCTCATACCTTCTTTGAATTAACAAGGTTTCAAACCTGTTTAGGATCAATGGTTTGCACTGAGACATGTAGGATTGTGGGAATACAGGCAGGAACTGGGATCTCCTTTCAGGTAGGCCCATCCTTCCCCTGTCAGCCCAAAGGACAGCATTGCATAGGACACGATAGACATACCAGTGCAGGGTGTGGGACTAGACTCCACAATTAGAACTAGAGTGACAGATCAAAGGGTGGGTGCAGTCATCAAGAAAGTGAGCTCCAGGTGTGTCCAAGAGCTTCCTACCCTCTGGTGTTCTATCATTAATCCCAGTGTAGTTCAAAAGCTGTATATGGTAACACAATCCAGTGTTGTGGATCTGCCACTATACAGCAATCTCATATTGCAGAGATAGTAATCTCCGAGTATTGCAGAGATAGAGTTAAGCAGGTTAGCTGCTAATTGCGCCTTTGATTCCAGGAACGTTCTTGTTCCCATTTCACAGGTTGGCAAACAATGACAAATAAGAGACTGAAACTAGCTCATGAGGGAGAAACCATTGAGACCATCACCAATTGTAACTGAACACTTAACTGAACACTTTCATCCCGCTCTTCACTGCAGCACTGCCAAGGTTGGAGAACAGTAAACAGTGCCTTTGACTTTACATACGGGATCCACCATCACACCCTAACCTGTGACCCTCCAGGCATTGTTGGACTCTAACCCCATCAACATGGTCAATGGTCAGGGGTGATGGGAGTTGTAGTCCAGCAACACCTGGAAGGCCACAGGTTCTCCAGGTGTATACAATGCATAGATGCACTATATACTGAGAAGTTAAATTATTACTGTTGGTGTACATGGTTCTACTCTGCACAATTTAATCCTCACAGCATCCCTATGAGTTAGATTAGGCTAAGAGACAGTGATTGGCCTTAAGCCGCCCAGTGAGCTTTATGACTGAGTGGAGGTTTAAACTCTGGCCTCCCAGTTGCATTTAGCTGTGTTTTGATATAGGCCAGGCATCCCAAAACTGTGGCCCTCCAGATGTTTTGGCCTGCAATTTTCATGATCCCTAGCTAAGAGGACCAGTGGTCAGGGATGATGGGAATTGTAGTCCAAAACATCTGGAGGGCCGAAGTTGGGGGATGCCTGATATAGGTAATGAACTGAGAATTATTTCCAACTGGTAAAATACACCGAGGCCGTTGAGGCAGAATCACAAGAAACGTAAGGAAGAAAATCCCAAACTAGTCTCAGGTTCTTGTGAGAAACTTTCTACCTCTATTGTTTAGCCAGCACCTGAAAGAGGAAACAGTCTGACTCTGCAAGCAAAGGAAACTTTGTACCGTACTGGAATCCTGCCCTGGCGTTTGTGGCAGGGCGTTTACATGAATGGAATACATCAACCTGATAGGGGGTCATAAATTACAAGAGACCTCTCCTAATCTCTGGATTGCAATCTAGGTCTCCAAATGCAGAGGTGAAAAACAAGCAGTGGGAGCAGCACTAAAATATGTCCAACTTCCATGTAAAGAGACCCACTTGGTTCCTTCCAAAACACTTTTGTGGGTGTGGCAGAGGAGAGCCTAGTAATTAAATGCAGCATAATTGTCACTGGTGCCATCAAGGAAACTGGAAGGATTTCAAGACTATAATTCTACTGAAGAGAGGTGACATCTCCCCATCTCCAACAGAGGCCTTCTGTTAGCTGCTTGACTGGCAGGCATTCCAGCAGTGAAAGCGTCTTCAGTTTAGTGGTACTGTGGGTGGTGAAAATGCCATCAGATGAATTTTTGCCTGTCACACAGCTGTTATAGGCGCAGCACCTTTCTCAGGATGACTCAGGAAGTGCAGAGTGTGAACCCTACTGTTGAAGGACGCTTGCTCCATCTCTCCTCTAACTCAATGTGGGGAAATGGATAGTTATCAGTAGAGCATGGAAAGCTCAAGTTCAAATCCATATCCTGCTCAGCCATCAAGCCCACTGGGGCTGCCAGTGAGCTACTCCTATGCACCTGGGATGCCTCCCATGACACTGAGGACTCGTCCACAACTTCATTTTGTCCCATAATAACTGAGTAGCTAGGGTAGAGTGGCAAATAAAACTGACAGTGTTGACATTTAAGCAATCCCTACTGCTTCCTCAACATAGTGCTAGGTTTTGATCAGGGCTGAGAAACCTGTGGCCCCCTAGATCAGGCACCCCCAAACTGCGGCCCTCCAGATGTTTTGGCCTGCAACTCCCATGATCCCTAGGTAACAGGACCAGTGGTCGGGGAAGATGGGAATTGTAGTCCAAAACATCTGGAGGGCCGAAGTTTGGGGATGCCTGCCCTAGATGCTGCTGGACTCCAACTGTCATCATACCTGATCATTGGTCATGCTTACTGGGGCAGATGGGAGTTGGGAGTCTGCTGGGCCACAGATTCCCTAGCCCTGCTGTACATAAATTGTGTGGATGGGAGAATTAAGAAAGTGCACACTACTAATACTATAGTATTAAGCCCTAAGGGGCAGCTTGGGAGAGGTGAGGGCGAGACAATTGTCCACAGAACCAAGGTTGCTTCCCCGTGTGGTGCAGTGGTTAGAGTGTTGGACGAGGACCTGGGAGGCCAGAGTTCAAATCCCCACTCAGCCATGAAGCTCACTGTGTAACCATAAGCCAGTCACTATCTCTCAGCCTAACCTACCCCACAGGGTTGTTGCGAGGTAAAATAGGGAAGGTGAGGACCACACCATCCACCTTGAGATCCTTGGCTGGAATATAAATGTAAAATAAACAAATAACATAAAAGCTGCGAAATAGTAGTCCAAACTAGGTTGGTAAGGTTAGCATAATGTTACCATAGGCACAGTGGCTCCAGGAAGAATGATTGTTTTGCAGACAGAAGAAGGAGGCAAAGAACTACAGTAGTAGAAATTACTTGCATAGCTGGAGAAACTGAGAGCAGTTTAAGTGTGAGGTATGGGGGATATTTGACTGAATCTCATGTTTGATTAAATCTATGGGGCAAGGCAAATTGCTGGAGAGGAGAATTCTTCTGCTATCTCACTTAGTCATTCTCAGTTCTGACTAACCTTTGTCTGGCCTGCGTATCTTGAGTGTGACCCAGATTAAACCTTTGAGAAGGTCCACGCCACCTTCCCAGAGAGGAAGCTGTCTTGGTAACACAGCCCTATTATTATCATAAAAACTATTGACGACAGTTTCTCCTTCTGTCTGCGACAGTTGGCATATAAACCTATGACACTGGCTGGTTGACTAAGCCTGCAACCACCCCAACAAGGGCATATTTCCTGGTTGAAGCATCTGAATCAACAACACAGCTGGGCTAACTCCTCCACTGCACTTTTTTGCCGGGTGCCATTTTATCACAAGGTTTGATTAATGCAGCTGCACCGCATAGCCGAGAGTTAGAAGAGTTCGCACAACAAACAGGAGAGAGTTCGCACAACAAACAGGAGAGAGGGTTAGGAGTGGCGAGCTTTGAGCTGGGAGGCCCTGAAGTTCCCATCTCACCTCACCCTTGAACTCCCCAGGGGTGGCCTCCACCAACCAACTGTTTTCTCAGCCTAATGGGAGTAGCAACGCTGACTTACCTCGCCAGAACATTGCAACAATTTCCTAGATAATGGGAAACTAACTTTTACTCAAGGCAGACGACTGGAATCAATGGGCCTGAGTCACGTGCATTCATTTCTGTGGGTCTACTCTGAGTCAAACGTAGTTCAATACCGACTCTTCACAATTCTCACACGATCGACCCAAAGGTTTCTTTCTACCACCTGACGCCCCTCTGCAACGAACAACCTGTGCCCAGTTTCATTTCTCCCCTCGCCTACCTTTCAGCTCGGCGTAGTCCTGCATTGCTCCGTTGGTCCTGGGGGCCGAGTGGCTCTTCTGCAGCATCCTCATGCGGACCTGCTCTTGCACCCGGGCGCTCTTGAACCCCTCGGCGGCGTCGGGAGCCTCGCTCTTCCTGTCCAGCTGCTTGTCCGAGGGCAGCGCCAAGGAGCACACGCCATCCTCTGGCTGCAGAGCCGACAAGAAGAAGTTATTCTCCTGCATGCTGGCTGGTGGGCCAGGCGCGCACGTGAAAAACAGCCCGGCTCTTTCCCCGGGTCAACCCGCCCCTTCCCCGCGCCTGCCAGGAACTCTGTGTGGGCCGAGGGGAAGTTCCTCGCGAGGGCTTGGGGCAGCCCTTCCTCTTCTCTGCGCCCAAGCGGCGCGTTGACACGCCAGGTAAGTTGCGCGCTTATTCACAGGTGAGTCTGTCCGGCCCCCCCTCTGACTTCCTTAGTTAGTCTACCAAAAAAAAGTTTCTTCATTCAGGGAGCGCGCGCGCGCCCACGCACACAAATACACCCTCCTCCTCCACGCCACCCCCGGTCTTCTTTCAAGCGTCGTTTGGTTTCCTGGGACTTTCCTTCTCTGCGCTGGTGGTGACACACCTACGTGTTTCCACCCCTCTCTCTCCCTAGCAACTGACATCAGCCGGGAGGCAGAGCAGCAGGTCGGCCGCTTCCACCTTAAGCAGGTGAGGCGCTGGGCAAAGCGGTGCCTTTAAGGTGGAATTCCAAAGATGCAAGAACTGGCCTGGCCTTGGCCCTGCCCTGCCCCACACCTCGCCCTCAGCTGTGTAAACTGGCAAAAGCGGTTATGGGTGCGGTGCCTCCAGGGTTCTTGAAGGGTGTACCTTTTGTGTGCCTAGAGATAGAGGGCTGTAGGCCGTGGTGCCATTCCGCGCTCCTCTCTTTTTGTTACACCTTCTCCATTCCGCGAAACAAAGCTCCCCTGGTTCTGGCAGAGGAGCCCCGTGTCAACAAAAGTGCAGCAAAACAAGGAGCGAACACGCCTCGATTCGAACGCACCCAGCTTTGTTCCCTCCCAGCTTGTGAAATAACTTAATAGCCTGTACATTCCAAACACTGAGCCTTGGGAGCTGAGCGGGAGAAGGGACAGAGGCAGGCCAAAGTCCAGGAGCTCAATCCAGGCTCCTCCTCCTCCTCACCCAGAGTCCCAGGAGGCACCTCAGAGCATCCAGAGTGTGAGGCTCAGCTACACAGGCACGTTCTGTGCCATGGCTGCAGCCAGGGAGAGATGGTGGGTGAATGAGTCATGTCAGCTGTGGCCTTTCCTCCCCCGTCATTTTATTCTACCAGAGTATATAGGTAGCTGCCTTATACAGAGTCAGACCACTGGACCATCTAGCTCAGTATTGTCTACACTGACTGGCAGCAGCTCTCCAGGGTTTGGGGCAAGTCTTCCCAGTCCTATCTGACTGGAGATCAAAACTAGGACCTTCTTTGTGTAAGGCAGATGATGTACTACTGAGCTTTCGATCCTTCCCCAATTATCTCCTGGATGTTAGAAGCAACAGACATTGCTGACTGACGGAGGTGGTGGCTGGGCTGGAAGGAATGTGACAGGGGTTCCCCATTACAACTCAGGGTCATAGATCACTTCTGAATCATACAGTTCCAGGGCTTCTTGCCCTACCATTAGGCAGGGTGTGGCACCTGCTTCAGGCAGCTAATTTTAGGTGTTGTCAAAAGGCAGCAAATCGCCAGTTCCTTAAATTATTACTAGTATAATATTTTTACTCTCAGGGAGAGGCATTTGGTGATTTTATGTCTCAGGTGCAAAACAATGTAGTCAGCCTTGGATGCTGTGTACCTTTGGGGGGGGAGACACCATTTGCTGCAAAATACATTTGGGCTAGCCTTGTAGACTGCAATACTAATGAAGGGGGAAGAGCCATTTCCTTGCTTCTTAGGAGGGTATACAGCACTTGCTCAGTGTTGGAAGACTTTGGGTGGAAGCAAGTGTAGAGAGAAACAATGCCATTGTAATAGAAATGGTCTTCTACACTGGGCAGAATCCTAAAACTGCACACACGCTGCTCTCATCACCGTTCCATTGTGGCCTTGCCATCTGCCAAATCCCAGTATGTCCTTCATACAGATCTATGTACCTTTCCATAACCACCCCATAATGGGTTATTGATTCCTGTTCATCCCACCATTAGGTTACTACTTCTTGCTCTACAACTCCAAGCCCACTAGACTCTTTGCTTACCCCTATACTACTGTTGGGGGGATTCTTTGACTGTTACTGGACCTGTTCTCCCCTGTCTACCATCTGTATAGTATTATGTCTGTTCCCTTCTACTTTAACGGGATGGCAAGTAAAATAGATGCAGACTGTGACCATGCTCACAAGGGAAAGTCTTGTCCATTCCTCAAAACTGTTAAACCCTTAAGAAAAAAGATGCCAAACTCTTTAAAAATGAATACTCTATAGACCAGGCACCCCCAACCTTTGGCCCTCCAGATGTTTTGGACTACAATTCCCATCATCCCTGACCACTGGTCCTGTTAGCTAGGGATCATAGGAGTTGTAGGCCGAAACATATGGAGGGCTGCAGGTTGGGGATGCCTGCTATAGACCTTAACAGTACATAGAATATACCATGTGAGAGCAAATGGGCCATGTGAGAGCAAATGGGCCTAAGTATAGCCCATACATTTCCTCTCTGCATATGCCAATCAATCAAGGTAATCAGTCATTGCTACCGGTAGCATCAGCACTGCTATAGGCTTGGTTGTTGTTGTTTAGTCGTTTAGTCGTGTCCGACTCTTCGTGACCCCATGGACCATAGCACGCCAGGCACTCCTGTCTCGCACTGCCTCCCGCAGTTTGGTCAAACTCATGTTCGTAGCTTCGAGAACACTGTCCAACCATCTTGTCCTCTGTCGTCCCCTTCTCCTAGTGCCCTCAATCTTTCCCAACATCAGGGCCTTTTCCAAGGATTCTTCTCTTCTCATGAGGTGGCCAAAGTATTGGAGCCTCAGCTTCACGATCTGTCCTTCCAGGGAGCACTCAGGGCTGATTTCCTTAAGAATGGATAGGTTTGATCTTCTTGCAGTCCATGGGACTCTCAAGAGTCTTCTCCAGCACCATAATTCAAAAGCATCAATTCTTCGGCGATCAGCCTTCTTTATGGTCCAACTCTCACTTCCATACATCACTACTGGGAAAACCATAGCTTTAACTATACGGACCTTTGTCGGCAAGGTGATGTCTCTGCTTTTTAAGATGCTGTCTAGGTTTGTCATTGCTTTTCTCCCAAGAAGCAGGCGTCTTTTAATTTCGTGACTGCTGTCACCATCTGCAGTGATCAAGGAGCCCAAGAAAGTAAAATCTCTCACTGCCTCCATTTCTTCCCCTTCTATTTGCCAGGAGGTGATGGGACCAGTGGCCATGATCTTGGTTTTTTTGATGTTGAGCTTCAGACCATATTTTGCGCTCTCCTCTTTCACCCTCATTAAAAGGTTCTTTAATTCCTCCTCGCTTTCTGCCATCAAGGTTGTGTCATCTGCATATCTGAGGTTGTTGATATTTCTTCCAGCAATCTTAATTCCGGCTTGGGATTCATCTAGTCCAGCCTTTCGCATGATGAATTCTGCATATAAGTTAAATAAGCAGGGAGACAATATACAACCTTGTCGTACTCCTTTCCCAATTTTGAACCAATCAGTTGTTCCATATCCAGTTCTAACTGTAGCTTCTTGTCCCACATAGAGATTTCTCAGGAGACAGATGAGGTGATCAGGCACTCCCATTTCTTTAAGAACTTGCCATAGTTTGCTGTGGTCGACACAGTCAAAGGCTTTTGCATAGTCAATGAAGCAGAAGTAGACGTTTTTCTGGAACTCTCTAGCTTTCTCCATAATCCAGCGCATGTTTGCTATTTGGTCTCTGGTTCCTCTGCCCCTTCGAAATCCAGCTTGCACTTCTGGGAGTTCTCGGTCCACATACTGCCTAAGCCTGCCTTGTAGAATTTTAAGCATAACCTTGCTAGCGTGTGAAATGAGCGCAATTGTGCGGTAGTTGGAGCATTCTTTGGCACTGCCCTTCTTTGGAATCGGGATGTAGACTGATCTTCTCCAATCCTCTGGCCATTGCTGAGTTTTCCAAACTTGCTGGCATATTGGGTGTAGCACCTTAACAGCATCATCTTTTAAAATTTTAAACAGTTCAGCTGGAATATCATCACTTCAACTGGCCTTGTTATTAGCAATGCTTTCTAAGGCCCATTTGACTTCACTCTCCAAGATGTCTGGCTCAAGGCCAGCAACCACACTACCTGAGGTGTACGAGACCTCCATATCTTTCTGGTATAATTCCTCTGTGTATTCTTGCCACCTCTTCTTGATGTCTTCTGCTTCTGTTAGGTCCTTACCACTTTTGTCCTTGATTATGGTAATCTTTGTACGAAATGTTCCTTTCATATCTCTAATTTTCTTGAACAGATCTCTGGTTTTCCCCATTCTATTGTTTTCCTCTATTTCTTTGCATTGCTCATTTAAGAAGACCCTCTTGTCTCTCCTTGCTGTTTTTTGGAAATCTGCATTCAGTTTCCTGTATCTTTCCCTATCTCCCTTGCATTTTGCTTGCCTCCTCTCCTCCGCTATTTGTAAGGCCTCGTTGGACAGCCATTTTGCTTTCTTGCATTTCCTTTTCCTTGGGATGGTTTTCATTGCTGCCTCCTGTATAATGTTACGAGCCTCCATCCATAGTTCTTCAGGCACTCTGTCCACCAAATCTAAATCCTTAAACCTGTTCCTCACTTCCACTGTGTATTCATAAGGGATTTGATTCAGATTGTATCTTACTGGCCCAGTGGTTTTTCCTACTTTCTTCAGTTTAAGCTGGAATTTTGCTATAAGAAGCTGATGATCTGAGTTACAGTCAGCTCCAGGTCTTGTTTTTGCTGACTGCATAGAGCTTCTCCATCTTTGGCTGCAGAGAATATAATCAATCTGATTTCGATGCTGTCCATTTGGTGATATCCATGTGTAGAGTCGTCTCTTGTGTTGTTGGAATAGAGTGTTTGTGATGACCAGCTTGTTCTCTTGACAGAACTCTATTAGCCTTTGCCCTGCTTCATTTTGAATTCCAAGGCCAAACTTGCCAGTTGTTCCTTTTATCTCGATTCCCTACTTTAGCATTCCAGTCCCCTGTAATGAGAAGAACATCCTTCTTTGGTGTCATTTCTAGAAGGTGTTGTAGGTCTTCATAGAATTGGTTAATTTCATTTTCTTCAGCACCGGTAGTTGGTGCATAAACTTGGATTACTGTGATGTTAAAAGGTCTGCCTTGGATTCGTATCGAGATCATTCTGTCATTTTTGAGATTGCATCCCATTACAGCTTTTGCCACTCTTTTGTTGACTATGAGGGCCACTCCATTTCTGCTACAGGATTCTTGCCCACAGTAGTAGATATGATAGTCACCCGAACTGAATTCGCCCATTCCCTTCCATTTTAGTTCACTGATGCCCAGGATGTCGATATTTATTCTTGTCATCTCATTTTTGACCACATCCAGCTTACCTCCACTCATGGTTCTTACATTCCAGGTTCCTATGCAATATTTTTCTTTACAGCATCGGACTTTCCTTTCGCTTCCAGGCATATCCGCAACTGAGTGTCCTTTCGGCTTTGGCCCAGCCGCTTCATCAGCTCTGAATCTACTTGTACTTGTCCTCCGCTCTTCCTCAGTAGCATGTTGGACGCCTTCTGACCTGAGGGGCTCATCTTCCAGCGTCATAACTTTTATATGCCTGTTGTCTTTGTCCATGGAGTTTTCTTGGCAGGGATACTGGAGTGGCTTGCCAGTTCCTTCTCCAGGTGGATCACGTTTAGTCAAAACTCTCCACTATGACCTGTCCATCTTGGGTGGCCCTGCATGGCATAGCTCATAGCTTCTCTGAGTTATTCAAGCCCCTTCGCCACGACAAGGCATTGATCCATGAAGGGGATCCAAATAGGCTTGGTAGACTTGAAAAAGACTTTTGGCTTATTATTACAGCCTTTTAATGGGCCAGATGCACCAGGAATTCAAGAGACTGCCTTTATTTTGCATATGAATGACAGCAAGTGCAGTGAGACATTCTGACATGAGGATGGCCCAAATGCTAACAATACTATCTGACTACCAGTTAATAGAAACAAACCATTCACTCTCCTCTTGCACAGTCCTCAACTGGCTTATTTATCTCTCGGGGAAGCAGCATATTCCTCTTGTAAGTATGCCTGCCTTGAGGCTTGCAGGGGACAATAATCAAGACACACAGTGTTCCATATGATGGTTTTCCCTTAGGTGGTCTCTCACCAAATAATAATTAACTAGCATTTGTGAAGCTCTGTCAGATGTCCAGATGAAAGACTCTCTGGACGTGTGTAGCGTTAATCATTCTAATAGCCCAGCCCAGCCCAGCTTAGCTTTTAAAATTCTGCACAGCCCAGCACAGGCGGTGCTCAGTTTCCAGCTAATAAATGCTCTGTGACTAAAGTATGAATAATCCTCTGAGTTAAAAAAGCACTCCCAAATTAAGGAGACCTCATTAAGAAGAAGTGTCCCTCTGTTAACTAGTGGGAAACTGAGGCACGCAACGTGGAGCAATTCATCAGTCGGAAGTGGAGCAAGGATTAATACTCAGCAGTTCCCAGGACTGTGCTAAAGGCTAATTGGGCATTTCCCCTCTTATGCACTTTCACGGGAACATTAATTGCCACTGATATCCCCATTGATGTTCAGCAACAACAATGCCCCAGGTAGAGGAATCTGGGGGAGGGGCAGGAGTGTGTCTTTTTATTATTTCTTATGATGTTTGGTCAATAAGATTATTCATGCTAGAAATTCAAAATTCCTGGCAGTTGTCAGATTTTGGGGGAACTAGTGATACAATGCTCTTTAACAGCCTGAGGGCAAACAGTGTACCTGCCTCACTGACCTGGAGTAAAGGAATCCTGTGAAGTAATTTGCTTTTGACCAGTCACAAAAAATTGACATAGGGAGAAGTCGTTTCTCATAGAAGGTCATCCTATGGGGACCACTGCATGAACTTGCCTGAGTGGGCAACCTGTGGCCCTCCAGATACTGCTGATCTACAATTCCCATCATCACTGACCACTGACTGAGACTGATGGGAGTTGGACTCCAGTAACATCTGAAGGGCTGCAGGTTGCTTACCCTTGCATATATCAAGCATTCATCTCAGAGTATAAATTTCATCTGCGACTCATGTCAGGCTGTTTCCAAACAAAACCCATTTGGGGTGTCGTCATGTCCCGATTCAGGGTACCTTACAAATCCAAGCTACACAAAGATTGTGATCATCCTTGTGATGGTTTTCCCGTGATCAATTGGTGGACCAGGGTCTCACTGGATCAGTGGAGGCATCACAGTCCAACATGTATTGGGCCACCTTTGTCCACACTTCTGACTTAACACTGTAGCACTGAACAAGCCACCAGGGAAGGTGCTTTGAGGACATTTTTCCAACACCTTTTATTTCCTTTAGAGGTGATGGGGAGACAGAGCAGAATGGGCCCAACCTGAAGCAGTGGATTTTAGTAAAGTGGCATAAAATCCTTTCCCCTTCTGCCATCTATATTGTGGCCTTTGCTCTTTTCCTTCTCTGGTGAAATCTCCAAGATAGCATCAGGAAGCAGGAGGTGTGGGGGTCAAGGGTGGGTCATCAGGATAAAGATGGGCCTGGACTTATCCTTCCCATATCAGCTGGCTACAAGACTAAAGATACTTCTGGATGTGATTTTGGGCACAAAGGAAATACAAGAATGGCATTGTATTGTCTGTCTGTCTATCATCTATCATCTATCATCTATCATCTATCATCTATCATCTATCATCTATCTATCTATCTATCTATCTATCTATCTATCATCTCCCTGGTTCCCATTGTGTGAATACTTCAGTATGAACTTTCCTTTATCTACTGAGGCTCTTGACATTAGGAAATGTGAGTCTGCCAGCCTTTAAATGAAGTATAAAACCAGACAGTCTTCCTCAACTTGGTGTCCTCTCCAGATATTACTGGACTACAACTCCCATCTGCCCCAGTCAGGATAGCCATTGCTCAGGGATAATGGGAGCTGTAGCCCAACACTTCTGAAGGGCATCAAGCTGGAGAAGGTTGAAACAAAAAAATCTTGCAGCACCTTAAAGACTAACACTATGGCATAAGCTTTCAAGGAGTCAGTTCACTTTATCAGACGCATGAATTAAGACACTGTGTGCAAGGCCATTTTGTGTGATCTATCATTGAAAATAACATGAGGAGGTGTTGTTGTTTTTCCTCTTCCTGGTTGTAATGCCAAACCTACCAGAAATCCTGGGAAATGTAGCTCAGCCAAACTAATTAGAGTCTGTGCTAATTAGTGTGAGGGCATAGTGGTATAAGCACTAATTTGGTTTGTGCCACTGGCACTGATCCTGCTAGTCCATTTGGGTTAGCAACAATCAGCACAGGGATCACCATCAGTCCTGGAATCATTGCACCTGAAACTCATGAAGCACTTGATCTGAGAGTGCCCTTAGTAAGCGAAAGACACCTTTCCCACAATTAATCTGCGCAAGTGCTTCACAATGTCCATCTTCCTGGTTACTGCTCCACCCCACCCCTCACTCATATACTGATTTGGTCTAGCCCGTCTATCTACCTCACTAATTTCTTCTGGAAAATGTAATTTCTGACTTTGTGTGCTACCATGGCTGTTGAATAGTCTCGTCACAAGTTCTCTCCCCCCTTCCATTTTTTAAATATTTTGCACAGCACAGCAAAAATCTGTTTTCTCGGAAGCTTCACATGTTGTATTGTATTGCACAACACAGCATTATTTTAGAAAATCCTGCAATCTCAAGAGAATATACCACACCCACCCACACACTGAAAATGTTTGAAAACTACACCTGCAATGGTGCCAGGTGTGAGTTCAACTTACTGAACTCACAGTACACACAGAACCCCCTCTACAGCACTGATGTAGCTGACTGACAGTGCTGGTTCACTGAAAACCACAGCTGCATTGGGGTGAGACATGGGTAACCACATGATAGGAGGGCAGGGCTCCTGTTCCTTGGGCAGTTTTGCAGGGGAATTAATTCTGATAGGTTTTGGTTTTGATTATTTTTCACCTATGACTGAAAGATTGCCAATATTCCCTCTCCTGTGCAACCATAAAGGGAGAGGAGTCCACTTCACCTGTTGTCCTTTGCATTCACTCACCCAAAGTAAAACTCTCATGTGAACTGGCCCATTCACAGAGAAGGTGCTCCATTCCTAGCCGAATAATCCCTTACCTGACTTTGGTATCGGACAGAGATTGCATGACCGTTAGCCCATGCACAAGGGAGGCCACCAATATTTTACATATCTCTACAATAAGAGAAGATGGCAAAGTTCTCATATAATTGGAAACTGTTCCCACAGTTTGAGCTGTGAATTTAAAGAGCCGGGCATGGGTATTCTCAGATAATTAATTGTACCATCCTAGTTTCTGCCTGCAAGAAACCATTTCCACATTGACTTTTCTGCATATCTGCTATGGGATCTTGTGTGTTCTGGAGCAGAAATGCCAGAGCATCAGGCCAAGCGGCCAAATGTCGCCCTCCAGCCCATCTCGCCCTTCAACCACACCCACTCGCCAGCCATATACCTTCTCCCTAGGTCACAGCTCTCACCAGCCTTGCTTAATACCCTCCTTGAGTGTTTCTGCCTGGCTGGAAGGTCATTAATTTCAGGCAGCATTCCATCACATTTCAACAAATTCAGGTTTCACAATTAAAGTGGATCAAAGCTCTTGTGCAACAAACTTCCCCGCCCCCGCAACAAAACCCAGACATTTTGCAATAAGGAAAGCTGACCTCCCTGCATACTTCCTGCAAACTAATTAGATGAATGTTCAATATACAGGTCATCTGAATGTGACTTGTGGTAATTACTGTTGGATGGAGGAGTGTGTGTGTGTGTGTGTGTGTGTGTGTGTGTGTGTGTGGAAGCTAGCTTACTGTAGAAATTGCATCTCTGCTGCCCAGTATGTTGATGATGGATTTGCACAAGCTGTTGTCATGGAGAATTCCATATTTTTATATACATTGCGCTCCCCAAAATGCACTGCTCTCTGCTTTTCAGTGGGATGGCCCAGAAATGACCTCTTTCAATATGTCCATGCGCAGATAGCATCAAACATACCATACAACACTGACATCTGTGTAGCAAAGGTACATGCAAAATAAATCAACCTGTATCTTGCTCTTAGCTGATGAAAGAGAACTTTGCTAAGGTTATTGTCTCACTTGTCAGTCTTATACAGAGCAGGGCAGCCCCAGACAACTGGTTAAACTGGAAACATTGAGACAAGCAGCCAGACCCTCCACATAAAAGTGCCCATGCCACCATAAGTCAATGGCAACTTCTTGAAACCCACCTGCCAGCCTTTCCAGCTGCTGTGGTTTAAGTTCCCTCTTGACTCAAATTTCTCTCCCACAGTCAGTCACAAAAGCATTGAAATCTACTCTTGCAGAGCAATCAATAAACTTTTGTCCCCACCTAAGGACCAAATCAGCCTTGTCATGAAAGGGAAAGAGAAGGAGGGGAAGTATGAGAGCTGCTTCCAATGAAAAGCTGTGAACCATCAGCAACAGAGAAGGCTTAATGCATAAGCGCCAAAAAATAAAAATTACCAGAAGGTAACTGAAGCTGCAGGTGGAAGACGTTTTGAACAAATATTATGCATGTTGAGGACTGGTTGTTAAATGTTTTTATAGCACTTACAACATATAAAGTATGTTGTAAGTTTTAGCTAGATCATGTTCACAAGGAATTAGGAAAGTAAATAATGAATGAGATGCTTTGACTGTGTACACATTACCAGCTTAAAATGCATCTAGGTATAAAAGATCCTTTTCTAAAAACCCCGAAGCTTTTCAAAAAACAAGTGAGTCTATTGATGTATGCGACCACGGCTGTGCGGATTTTACTTGCACGAAAGTGGAGAACAGACGCAGTTCCACCAAAAGAGGAGTGGCATCATAAACTGCTGGAATACGTGGAACTAGTGGGTATGGCTAATAGAATAAGAATCAGAGATGAAAAAGAACTTTAAAAGGATTGGTGTTATATATAGAATATATGAAAAATTATTATAATAAGACAACCTAGCAGGATGAGCATAATTCAGCAGCGTAAGTTATAACATGAGATAAAGAGAAGGAGAGAGGAAAATTTGGAAGAAAAAGAAGATGAGATAGGTTGGGAATAGAGAGGAAACCAGAGAAGGAGTGGAAGGAGAGAACATAGATGAGGGACAGAGAACCTTTGACCCTGAAGAAACTGTTCAACTCAACTCTCATCGCCATGCTGGCCAGGATCTGGAAGGTCACAACTCCCACCAGCCCCGACCAGAATGGTCAGTGGTCAGGGATGATAGGTGTTGTAGTCCAGCAACATCTGCAGCTTGGGCTACAACATCAAAAAGATGTGCATAGCTCCATGTAGTGCCAATGCATGTCCTTTCAAATAAAGATTCACATCATAATGATGGGGTGAGCTGTAAGGGCAGTCTACAGGGTCCGCACAATTATTTGCTACCTACAAAACCAGTAGCCACATACTACCACTCACCCCCTACCTCAGCAATGCTGAATTTGAGGTGATGGGCCCATTCTCTGTGGCATACTAAGAGCTCCAACACTTGCTGGAAGACCAGTGGAACCTCCAAAGGTTCTTCTTCGCTCATTAAGTGCAGGATGATGTAATAGCTGAAGCAGCGTGAGCCAATTGCTTTACTGCCAGAGGTATGATGTCTGTAGGATCAAGCTGCCTGGCAAGTTAATGTAGCCCCATCCCATCAACTATCTAATATGCAGCTGTAATAAGCAAGCCCTAATCTCTCAATCACATGTGTAAATTAAAGGAATGGTGTTGACCCACCTCTGCAAACTGCTTTGAGACCTGCAGATGAAAGTTGCCAGATACAGGGAGAGAGTTATTAGTTTTGTTATTTCTCCCTATCCTGCTCTGTGCACTTTACTCCACCTCAGCTTCTAGCCTAACTCTGCTGTCTGACTCTATTCCATTCATCCATCACTCTGATTATCACTGCTTCATTTCCCCATAAACAATGTATGCTGACTACCCAACCACTTCAAATCCTTCCAGAGAAGAATTTTAATCAAACCTTCCTTACACATTGATTTCTTCTGTCATAAGCTCTTTGGAGCATGAATCTTAACGACCTTGCACAGTTAATCAAGTGCATACTATGCTATTGACATCTACCCAATATGCCATTAAGAAGATGCTTTTGACTGAATTTATCCTTGCGACTGGCTTAAGGCATGGATATGAGACAAAGGTGTACTGTTCTGAGACCCATGCTTCCCAGGGTTATATGATGGCGTCAAGCTGCAGGGACAGTGATAACTAGAAAAAAAAACAAAAAACAACCCCCAAAAATTGTAACTTGATTCAGTGATGATTGCCTGAGGTTTATAGGTAGCCTCCTAGAGGTGGAGGAACTGCAGCTACTGAGGTGTTCCCAGGGCTTATACCCATCAGGTAGTGAATGTAGATCTCTGTACTGTGTCCCAGGAGCACAACATCTCCCCTTACTTCATAAATCGCCACTCATGCCCAGAGAAATCAGGGGCGGAAAATGAGTTCTGCAAGCCCAAATAGTATTTTCATATCATCCTGGTTGCCAGGTGAATGCAATGTTGCTTATAATAAGCAGCATAGCTGCCAAGTTTTCCCTTTTCTTGCGAGGAAGCCTATTCAGCATAAGGGAAAATCCCTTAAAAAAAGGGATAACTTGGCAGCTATGATAAGCAGATCTCCTTTATGTTTTGTTCCAGAATACAGCAGCTTTGCACATAATGCTTTCTTCACATTTCAGGAACTACTGCTCGTCCTCCCCACCCCCAGATTTCTTTATGTGATCATCAGGCAGCATCACAAGTAAGTTGTCCTTAGCAGCAAATCTTTTGCAGTTACTCCTGTATTTAGACTTGTGGGGGGAAATATAGACAACAACTTTATAAAACACTAGAACATGTCATGTAATCATATGCTCTTTACTTTGAAAAGTTCCTTCCATTTCTTAATTTTGCCTGAACAGATGGTTTAGTAGATACTTGAAATGATATAGGCCTGCTTCCAACATTATTTTTAAAAGACACGGAAGATTTTTACTCTTACCACATAAGATACAACCTATCATTTTGTAGGGAAGTATATATTGTGCATCAGTTTCCCAGCAAATTTGTGCAACAAAACTCCAGCACCTCATCAGATTACGCATTACTTTGTTAGAGAGTAGATGTATGAGTAACCTTATGGGGTGTTTACCTGGATCTTCAGGTACACTCAAGTCTTAAGGAACTAATCCCCCCAAAAGCTCTCAGTTTTATTGGTTAGATCAGTTGCTCTCAAACAGTGTGGCATGCCACAGTGGAGAGGAGAGGATGACAAGTGTGCTGGGAAGATTCAAGAACAATCAAAGAAACATTTAAATATTTCAATGTAGTACAGTTGAGTAGTGTAGCGTAGGGTATCAATATAATATTTTTACGGATAGATATGTACCGGTATATGGAACAGGAATCTTCAACTCTGCCAAATGTGAAAGACCAGAAAAGAGAAACGCTTTTTTGTGTTGATGAGAATATGAGTTTGTCTGTCTCAAATTAGACCTAATATAAATTAGATTACCTGACAAAAGTAAGCCCATACCTTTTACTGAGTTTGTATACATACTATATATATAAGAGGCTCGTTTATATTTTGGGAATGATTCGTGGACTTATGTAGCTGCATTGTTTTATACTTTTCGAATGTCTCATGATCATATTATAAAGTAGTAGTGTTTCTGTGTAATAAATCAAGCACTGCTATGAGTTGTTTCTCACCTCCCCCCAATGTATTTCTCATCAATAACAAATTCAGTATGGTGCAAGCAAATTTTTATTCTGAAAGTTTGGCCCAGAGAAAAAAAGTTTGAGAACCACTGGGTTAGATGGTAGCAACTAAAACTGTCTTAACTGACCAGCAATAGTTGTTGTCATAGGTTACAAAACAAATGAAATAAGTAAAGCATTTATTTATTTTTCCTCCATTGCTATCATGGAACCACTCAGAAATTTTGATAGTGAGGGAATAAAGGAGGCCCTATGGTCAAATGCCTTCCTCTGCAGGATAGAAAGCCTCACACAGGAAGTTACATGCCTCTGTTCAAATTGTGCAGTATATGTTTACTCCACAAAAATCCTTGGACAAAAATGTGCTTTTATTCTTCAGATTAATCCCTAAATAAATGCCAACAGCTGCACACATCCTTGAGCAGGTGGTTAATCCTCAAGGAAAATAATTGACAAGGCTGCCTCTGGGATATCCCAGAGCTCCTCCTACCATAGCTGCCAAGTTTTCCCTTTTCTCGCGAGGAAGCCTATTCAGCATAAGGGAAAATCCCTTTAAAAAAGGGATAACTTGGCAGCTATGCCTCCTACTGAAACACTTCTTGAAATGCTAAACTGAGAGCCACCATTCTGGTTTGCTTCTTTTTTGAGGTCTACCATATTTTCTCATATGACGGCAGCCATTTTGAAGTCATTGCATAACTTACAAATTAAAAGTCATCTTCTTCTGGCATGTAGAAACATTGTTATGAGTTTGGAGGGGAGGAAGTAGGTTGTATGTAAGATTCTTCTAGTGTTAAAATATTAGGCTAGCTTTCTGTGTTGAGGTGATAGCCTGGGTGATGGGCTATTATGGGAAACAAATGAAAGGGGCTCTGTGTGAGATGGCAAATGGGTGGTTCCACTCCCTCAACTCAGGGATAGTTAGAAGGACAAAGCCAGAAGGGTCAGCAGTAGGTAGGGCCAAGCCATAGCTGTCAAGTTTTCCCTTTTATCGCGAGGAAGCCTATTCAGCATAAGGGAATTTCCCTTTAAAAAAGGGAGAACTTGACAACTATGGGCCAAGCCCATCACCTATTCTCCATACCTAGGCAAGTCACACAAACTCTTGTGTGTGTGTGTGTGTGTGTGTGTGTGTGTGAGAGAGAGAGAGAGAGAGAGAGAGAGAGAGAGAGAGAGAGAGAGAGAGAGAGAGAGAGAGAGGAATGAAAGGAATCTGGCTTTTTTTCAGGGAGAGATGGTGGAATAAAGCAGTAGTGAGGTTGTAAGGAAAGGAGGAGCTCTGTGTTCTGTACATCTTTTCTAGTTCTCACTTTGTTTGAAAGACTCACCCTTTCACACACAGTTCTGTGCTCCAGGTGAACAAAAAAAAAAAGCTTGTGCTGAGGGAAAAGCGGCCGCTTGCCAAATAAAGGATGAGTTTGCCAGTTTTAGTAGAAAGCAGGCAACACATAAGTGTCTCGTATCCTGGCCTAGCTCTTACAAGGCTTGTGATGGTGTGTGTGTGTGTGTAACTCTAGTCTCAGCCTCCCCCTCAGGAGAGGGTGGTGACGTGAGTTGGCCTGGCAGAGGAAAACCGTCACAGCACAAGTCAGTACTTGCCCGGTATTGCTTGCTGCTGCTGCTGCTGGAAACAGACATTACTATCCCAGCTGCCTTGACTGTTTGGTAATCAACTGGATTCCTCCTCAGGTGAAAAAAGCAAGGGCCGAACCAGATGTGTATGTTTTGAAATGCGCACTTGCTGGTTTGGCTATAGAGCAGGGAGGAATCTACTTTTATTATTAAATGGACCATGGGGGGAAATGGAAGCAAAAACTGCCTCCTCCCCAGCTTTGGTGTCCTACATTCACCAGCTGGAAGATCACCCCCGTCCTACCCCAATAATACCCCAGTAATTTCCTTGGTATTGCAGCCAGGCTAGGGGTGGAATTAAAGCAACAAAGCACAGGGAAGGAAGATAGAGGAGAGGGCGGTTTCCCTCCTGCTGCGAGCTCAGTTTAGTGATACTGTAAAGGCAGAGCCTCCACTTTCACTTTATAGCCAAAAAGAAAAGCACGTATTTAGCAAACACCCTGCATCTGAGCTTGGCCCTGATTTGGATCACTGGCTCCCCGCTGCTCAGGGATCTCTTCCAGCACTACCTGCCCATGTTTTTCTTTGCAGGAGACACACAGCGTGTATGTCAAGTGCAATGATTCCCTAAACCATTCTTCTCCAGTGTGGCTTGGAGGCAGCAGCAGATTGACTAATAAAACAGGTAGGACTGAATTAAAATGCCAGCTCTGCTCCGGGAACGTGCCCTCCAATGTGAAATGCAGCCAACTTCGGCAATTACTAAAGTATGCTACCTTTCCATGTACAAGTTAGGTCTTGCGTACAAAGCCTGTGGTTGACCACACCCCACCACAGGCCTGGGAACCCCCCTCTAACCATCCCAATATCTGTGTATAAACTCCTAATTGCTCTGCATTCAGTGTGCTCCCACTGCTGGTTTGGGTGTACTGTACATACAATGTTCTCCACAATCCATATCTGTCCTGTTGTTTCTTGGCCAATTCTATGTTCTGATGCATTCTCTCCCCCCCCCCCCCCAAGCTTCAAACTGAATTGAGAAAAAGAACAACTTAGATGCTTTTCTAGTCAATAATGTGTACACAGCCTAAGAAAACTCATAGCTGAAAAGCAGCACGTGGCTGCCTAGGAAACACTGACCAGTTTTCTTCGTGGTGTGAGTACCTCGGGTTACGAACGCTGCAGGTTGCTCATTTTTGGGTTGTGGACCGTGCCGAACCTGGAAGTACTGGAATGGGTTACTTCTGGGTTTTGGCGCTCGTGCATGCGCAGAAACACAAAATGACGTCACACGCATGCGCAGAAGCACCAAATCGCATAACGCGCGTGCGCAGATGTGGCACTTCAGGCTGCGAACGCTGCGGGTTGCGAACGTGCCTCCCACACTGATCATGTTCACAACCAGTGGTAAGAGTATAATTCTCTTTCTACTACTGTTAGGCTTGTAGCCTTGTCCAACCTCCATTAACCACGTCCATTTAGAGCTCTCCTTTCTGAGTTTATTTGTGCCTCACCTTTAACATTAATATAGAACTACTACGGTATATATTTTGGAAAATGGTTTGTCTGTTCTCTATGCACTTGGATACCTCTTAAGATATTGTAACCAAATTTTGCATTATGGTTCTTGAAATCAAGAAGCAGGTTTTTGTCTGTTTGGAAAAAATAGATGCCTTTCAAAATTACACTAAACCTTTCAACCACCAATTTCAAAACTTCACTGGGGTTTTCTTTGGTTTCATTTCTTAGATTTCATGAGCAATGTTGGGCACTTGACACTAGTACTGTTCTATGAAGAACTCCAGAAAGAAAACAATCCCATACTTTGCCCAGACTACAGAGAAAATTGTGCTCATTGTACCATTGACCAAATTTCCCCATAGGGGATGGGAGAGGTCAATGTGGTAATGATAGCAACTATTTCATTTATTTTATTGAGGAACACTTATAAACTAATTACCATGATAATAAATCTCAAAGCTGTGTGCAATATAAAACATAAAAATGTAATAAAACCCTTATTATAAACCCTGTGTCACTAACACAACATCCAAACTTATGAGCTCCAGGACCAAGTATTAAATTGTGCAGGAGCAGGAGCAGCAGTAGCAGCACACTCAGGATGTGAGTGCAGAGGAAGATTCTGTCCACAGGAGATCTAAAAATGGGTCTGTCATGCCCCCACAGAGCTATGGTGTGTGCAAGAGTGTGAGAGAGGTCTGCTTCCATCACCAAAGGGGATATGCACTCTGCTGCTTTCATTCTTCCTGCTCCCGGCCCATCTCTGATAGAAGATTACATCAACATTCACAACACATCCAGTAAATAAAAGTTGAATGTTCAAAGTTTATAGCTTATTGCGGTACTTTCACTCTACCACTGAACCTTATGAATACATACAGCACACCTGCCATATCCAAGTACCTTTCGCAGTGCTTATTCCACAACTAGGGCGGTTGACTCCCCTTTTCCTTGTCATTCCTATTTCTTTAATGCTGTGTCTGCAGCAGCTCCTCCTCTTTTTTTCCAGTACAGGAAAGATTCTGGCAGAAGCTGCTTCTGATTTAAATCTCCTACCACTGTTAGCACCAGACCAGGTAGTTCTGCCTTGATCTATACCAGCTCCTCAGTACCATCTATCCTCAGCCCCCTGATCTTCTTTCTCATACACACTATCCCTGGGTGACCTCATCATAGCCATTGTTTTTAGCACCACTTGCACTCAGATGACACCCATCTCTGCCTCCCCTGTAATTTAGTTCCACATCTCCAACTTCCTCTCCAATATCTCTGCTTGCCAACATCTCAAACTCATTATGTCCAAGACTGACCACCTCATCCTTCCAATCCCTCCTTTCCACTTAAGCTTTCCTTATCCATTGGCAATGTAATCACCCCACCCTCCATTGATCAGTCATGTAGCTTTATTATGGACTTCTCTCTCTCCCTTATTCCCCATATCCAGTCTGTGGTCAAGTCATGCCACTTCTCCCTTTATATCATTATAAAAATGTGGCCCGTCCTCTTTGTCCTCTGAGCAAAGTTTCTGATCCATGCCCTGATCATCTCTTGCTAGGCAGCTACATTCTTATTCTCCCTGTTCTTCCATTGCTTCCCCATAATCCCCTTGCATCTACCTGGCATTCTTCTGCCAAAATAATACACCTTTTAATCATTCTGATCACATGAAATGCCTCCCTAAATCCCTCCTTTGACTTCCCATCCTAGGGAAAAAAACCCATAGCTCAGTGGTTGAGCATCTGTTTTGCATGGTTCCAGATTCAGTCCTGAAAATCTCCAGGTACAACTGGGAGGGACCCTGTGAGAAACCTTGGAGAGCTTCTGCCAGTCAGTGTGCATAATACTGGGCTCCTTTGTGAGGAAGGGTGGGGTACTTTTACTAATAATAACAATAATAATCTAGATGGACCAATTATCTGATTCGGTATAAGGCAGCTTCCAGTGCTATCAGTTCAGCACAAATTATTACCCTTACTTTTGAAACCCTCCGTCCCCTATCTCTCACGTATGCCCTGTCCATTTGTGATCTCCGCCCCCCCCCTCTGTCCTGTGCCGTGTGAAGTTCTGTTCCCTGAAAAAACTCCACCCTTTCTCTCTCTCTCTGCCCCACATGCTTGAAATTACCTCCCAGAACTGCTGCAGGATGCCACTTCTCTTGATTCCTTCAAATCCCTTTCTTTGGCACCTTTGGTTCCATCTCCCAGTTCTCATGCCCTGCTGTAGGTCAGCCTTTGCCTAGGTGCATGCAATTGCATACTGCTTCTACAGTATGTTGATCCAGCCTCTATGTTCCTCCCTTTCGTGTGTTGTTTCCACTGTGACGAATTTTAGATTGTAAGCCACACAGAACAGGGAGATGTCCTCTTCTACTGTGTAAAGTGTGTGTACCTTTCCAGATGGATAGTTGTGTTAGACTTGCAAAAACAACAAGGCTGTTGTAAAAACTACTGGGAAGAATTTAAATGTGCTATATAGAAATAAATGCTAATGATGTTAGCAGCACATGCGACTTAAATTGCCTTTGAGCCTCTCTTGTGCTAGTTCTGTTAATGGCTGGTTATTGCTCATGAGAATAGAAGCTTTTGTGATTCAATTCAATTACAAAGCTAACTAAGGCAAAAGCCGCTTTAAGCTTCATGTGTAAAATGCCCTGTTTGGTGTATGCACTAAATCAGAGTTTGGAAAATGGCCTCTTGTAAACAACAAATATGTTCATCAACTGCCCATGCATACTGCTTGCATGCTCAGAAATGTAAAATATCACATTATTGTATATTGATATAGTGTATGTGGGGTAGGTGCATTTCTGCACAGTTCTAAACAGGATCATCTACACAAAGCTAGAAGTAGCATATCATGGGGGTTTTGAGGGGGATTGACTGTACTGCCTAACAACATCATTTTATAAGGCAAGTGACAATCATTTTTATAAACTACAGAGAGGGAAACAGGAAGCGCAGTTGCCTCCTAGAGGACGCATTGAGCAAAAAGCGCCAACCATGTCAAATGGCAATGTTTATAGAGCCTTCATCCTGATTTGTTTGCAGGGGGATTAGATTACTTTGATTGTTGAATGAGCATTCATTGTATCAAAGCAAGTGTTATCTCACACATTCTCCCGCATTGCCCCATCACTTTCCTCATCAGAAAAGTCCTCTTTTTTAAAAAAGGAAGTGGGTTTGTTGCACAGAAGCTCCCAATAAGCTGTAATTGCACAACCTGAATTTGCCAGTACAGTATATGATTGAATCACACCCCAAATAGTGACAAACTCGAAGTTCCCATGATAAGATTTCCATAGGTCTAACTAACTCATCTTATTCTCTCTCTTTGACTGAGCTCCCTCTGAGGCCTCACTAGGAAGGGAAAAGAGGGACGGGAAGGAAGGAATAAAGGGAGAAGATGTAAATTATTTAAGAGCTAAGGAAGCCTCAAATGAAACATTACACATTAGAATTTATTGCATGGTGGGCATGTAAAAAGTTTAAAGAATATTGGGAAATGATTTATGAGATGAAAAAAATGTTTAAAACAACCTTCCCAAAAAGACCAGAGGCATTTCTGCTAGGAATTGTTCAGAGGTCTCCAGTTGCCAGAAAAACTTATTTATATGTGCAACAATGGTGGCTTGGATTTTGTTAGCCCCAAAATGGAAAGTGAAAGTAGTCCCCAGTAAGGAGGATTGACAATTTAAGATGATAGAATGTGTGGAACTAGCTGGTCTAAGAATGAGAGCAAGAAGAACAGGTATTTAAAGAGGAGTGGAAAAAATTAGCTGAGTATATGAAAAACAGTTGTGCACAGCTGAAAATGCTGGCAACATTAAGGTAAATTCAACATTATAATAAATATTAGAGTGGTGTAAGTTAGGAGGACTGAATTAGATGGTTATAGCAAAATATGCAGGAATGGTGGATAAACTAAATGAACCATGGAGGGGGAAGGAGGGAAGTCATTGAATGTATGGTATAATGAAAGATGATTATTTTGAGATGTAAAATTGAAAACTTAATAAACACACACACACACACACACACACACACACACAATTGCACAATAGCCTAAGTGTTTTCCAACCAATATAAAGTGCAGCCTCTCCCTCCAAAACAATGGTGGGCTCATAAACATAACTGGATTTAGAAAATAGAGAAAGAATTAATAAGCAATTTATCACAAGTGGAGAGGCACAACATAACCAGACACTGTACCTTTCCAGCACAACAATAGACAATGGATACCGAACAGTTTGGGAAGCAGCTCTCCTTGAGAGATTAACAAAGTATTGGTTGGCATGTGGACAGATCAAGAAAGATGGTTTTTACCCCGGTATGGTTTAATTTCATAACATATGCCAGTATTCCAGAAAATGAACAATTCCCACCATCAGCATTTGGCTCAATCTGGTTGATCTAAATTTAAATTTAAACATAAATTATCATCTTCACTTTGAACCCCCACCTACCACTTTCATCAATATACCAACACTTTATATTGTTTCACTGGTAACATAAGAGGAGAAATGAGTATTACTCATACTTAATCTAAGCACAACCCCCAGAGCTCCTGATTAAGCGTTTTAGTTATGCAATGAATGTTAGCTCTGTTCTATCCTGCTTCCGCTTTTTCATTTTTGTTTCTATTTAAACCACTCTATGAACCTAGAACTTGTACATTGACCACTAATAATGAACCATATGTTGTATATATCACTGCAAATTTATTGTGCTATTTTTGTGATGTGGCATGAGAAGGCTTGGTCTGATTATTTGTATAATTTGTTATTCCTATGATCCCTGCTTGTAAAACCCAATGAAAGGTTAGTTGGTTAAAAACAACAACCCTGTCCATTGAAACAGCAACATCGTGAAGTATTCTAGTAGTAGTAGTCAAAATGCAAATAGGGGATCAATACAACCTTCCCATATATCGTTTTTAATGTTTGAAGGGCAAGGGCAGTCATTGAAGGGCAGTTTGATGTATGCATAATTTGAGGTTATGAAATCACATTTAGAATGTCCAGAGGCAACCGAGCCCAGGGGTGAGGGGAAAATGCATGTGTCACAATGGAGGCAATGGGAGAGCACTAGAACTGTTACCACATGAGGGTAAAAGGCCAATTAGAGACATTTTTATGTTACAGTTTAAATTTGCAGAAGATGTATAGAGCTCATAAAAGCTACTGCTTGTGTGCCCTGGCAAAGAGGTGTGTGGAGAGGAATGCAGATTACTTGGTCAAGCCTACTGTTGGGTTAGTTTTGTTTCCAGAGCAAGACGATCTTCAGTTATTCCACTCAGCGCTGCTCCTCTGACAATGCACCTCAGGGTGAGGTTTACAAGGTAGATTTCCCATGCAATCACTGCAGCTATCTCATGATAATTTTGTATAGGTGCAACTGCTGTTACAAATTATTACCTCATCAATTCAAGCAATCACTTACTAAGTAATATACTCCAGTGCTTGCTATTCCACAAAAATGAACTGGATTACCTTACCTTACCAAGGAACTCTGGGCATGGTAGTTTTATGAGTTAGCTACCCACCCATCTGACTTCATAACATTTTTGCCAGTACAGTGGTACCTCGGTTTACAAACTGAATCCATTCTGGAAGTCCATTCTGAAACCAAAGCCATTCTTAAACCGAGGCGCACTTTCCCTAATGAGGCCTCCCACCGCCGGTGCCCTTCCGCCGTTCGGCTTCCGATGGTAGACTGAGGTAAAGTTCGCTAACCGGAACACTACTTTCGGTTTTGCGGAGTTCGTATACTGAATAGTTCGTAAACAGGGCTGTTATTAAACCAACGTACCATTGTACAAACCATAAAACCCCCATTGGCCTGGCCATGTTTTTACCCCCCTTCAGGTGTAAAGGAGGTAGGCATGGCTAGGTCCCAACAACCTGTTGAGCCAAATATGGAGAAGAAATTCTGCAGTTATACATAAGCCTCTTAATAAACCTGTTAGGTTACTATTTCCTGTGTGGGTCCTGAATGTAGTAGTTTACTTTGAATGGACAACACAGGCCTGGAGATTTGACTTTGGGTGACTACAGATCTGGTAAACAGGTCATCTGTATTGTATTGAGTAGAATTTTATCAGCCTCCCCCTGCTTCCCTGGATTTCTGAAGAGGCGCAGAGAGTGGCAAGAGTTTCCATACTACTTGGCAGGGCAACAGATTACCAGTTTACCAAGTACCGGTAGTTCTATGTGCAGTGTTGTAAGTTGCCACCTCGCAAATGGTTGATCGTCTTCATCCAGTAGTCTCCCCAAAACCTTGGCAGGATCCAACAGGTTCTGATATGTGCTCAAGACCATTCTAGAGCGGTTCCAGAACCACAATTTCACTGCAGAATTCCAGCCTTTCATACTGTTTGAACTAGCCATGTTCCACAGTACTGGACAGCAGATCAGAGGCCAAGAGGGATTTGGTTAGGCCCCTGCCTTGGACCTTTTAAACCTGTGGTGAATCAGATGTTGTTGGACTACAACTCCCATCGTCCCTGACCAGTGGCCATGCTGGCTGGAGCTGACAGGAGTTGGAGTCCAACAACATTTACATGACCACCTCTGCTTTAAACTTTCTTGTTATTCTTTTCTTCTGGGAGCAATATTTCCTTTGAAAAATACTGTCTCTGTTAGTGGTCCCCCATGGCTCAGATGTTCACCAAGAGCCGTGCGACTTGAGATCAGATAGGCCCCTTTCCTGCTGAACTTCAAGCACTTTACAAATACCTTTCTATTCCAGCAGGCATCTTCAATAAGTTCCATTAGACCTATTTCATGTTTTGACCTTTTTATTGTTTCAATCGGGATATTATTTGATGGATGTCTTATTGACTGTTCTATAAACCGCTTTGAGGCCATTTATGGAGAAAAAGCAGTCTACAAATGTTGGAAATTAACTAACAGAGTTACAACTGGGGGATGTTCAGAATAAAAGGCAACACTAAGGGAAAGCGATCTGGAGATAGTTGTGCAAATTATGAATATGCAAATGAGATTAACTAAATTAGCATGCCTCATTTGTGGGGTATCTGACATTTGGAGGTTGTGACACAACCAAGAGGCATTCTTGCTTCTTCACCACTTCCTTTGGCCAGAGGCATTCCCTGTTCAGAGGCCAGAACAACAACAGCGTGTGAGCAGAGCATTACGTTTCACCGAGTTGCACATTTTTTTTGTACACATTCCTGTTTTCTTTCTGTACTACTACTGCTATGATGAGGATTAGACACACACCTCTTCTTTTTTTAATGAAAGATTTACAATCTGAATCAATTGATGAAGTACCAGAGCACCAGGCAGAAAAAAATGGATTCTGGATCCTACCCAGATTCCTGAACAGTGTAAACTCTGCCACATGGCCTGCACCTTCAGGATCCCAGGGTACAAGTGGGGGTTGCCTGCAAACAGAAGCCAATACAAAGGATGCTGGACATGTATTTGCAAAATTATAGGGAGGGGTGGTCCTCGCAGATGCCTACACACATGTTTTAGCATGAACAGAAGAATTCCTAAGAGAAGATTCTGAGTCTCTTGGACAGGCTCTCAAGTAGGGTTGATAAACATCTTCAGCTTGCATAAATTGCCATCTCTCTGCTACATCAAGACCTGCATTTCATCCCACCCTCTCCTGATTCCACTAAATCTGCTCTTCCCCAGAGGAGGGCTATGCTGCCAGGGTGTGGAAGGAATGCACAGAGTGAGCAATTCCTTCAGTCCCACACCCACCACCACTGCCTCTGGCACATGTAAGTTGCAGAATATGCAACAGCAAACCAAATTGATGAGCACCAACTTGTAATGAAATAGTTTCTCCCTAATGAATATTCAGTCTGTAGCTGAGTATAAGCTGTGCCTGGCATTATCACTCATTTTGCAGGCAGGAGTTCCCTTTCTTCTTGGATCATTTTTCCTCCACCCTTGCTCATTGAGAGTGAATGTGATGTGTGATCTTGGATCAACTGCTCCTAATAAAGTTGTCCTTCTTGCATAGCTATTGAATAGACATGTTGGCAACCATGTTCATGAAACTCCCACATGCTACACCTCTGCTCTCTCTTCCTTCTTGCTCCTCTTCGTTTGATTTTATGGTAATTTTTTTATTCATCCTCACAACAGACTTGTGAAATATTTTGCTAACATTCCCATTTTATAGGTGGGGAACTGAGACCACACGGGCTGCTGAGAAGGTTTGAAGTCAAGGAGTGAGACAAGCCCATGTCTGTCTTCTTAGATCAGACAAGTTAGGTGTATGCTCCTACTCTACTTTTTCTTTTTTTAAATAAAATTCTAACCTCCTGAGCCAAGTTTTAAAGCATTTTTATCTACACAGGTTATCTGCTGGAGATACCGACTTTTTCATGCCCTGCATCAATTTACAAATTTAAGCATGACATGTATTTTGTAGAAATGGCTTACTTGACCAAGTAAGGGGTTTACAGTAACATCCTTTAAGATCAAGTGAAATGGTTTTGCTAAAATCTATAAGCATGACCCTTTATGTTCCACTATAGCTCTGTGGCAGAAGCTATTATTCACTTACTCAACATTTCTAGATGTACAAAATACATTGTTATTCCCATTTCAAACAGTCACTCAACATCCCATATGAGGCTTACTGTTAAGAGTGTAAGAATTGGCATGCTGGATCAAATCACAGGCCCTTCTAGTCCCAAATTCTAATATCCACCTCTGGTTAACTCACAAGCAGAGCATGTAAGAGGTGGTGATGGCATTCTCTCTTATTTGCTCTCAGCGCTTAGAGGTGTGTGGCTTCTGGTTATATAGGTTCCATTTAGCTCTCACAGCTAATAGCCATTGATAGTCCTCTCTTCCATTAAGTTGGCTAATCTTTTTTAAGGCCTTCAACACATTTCATGATGCTGAATTCCATAATAAGTTAATTAGCCATTGTTTGAAGAAGAGGCACCCCCCTTTTTGACAGGAGAGGAATTGGGGCTTGGAAGTGGAGATTCACATGCAACCACTCATTACATTTATAGCTGATGTGGGATTTTAAAAATCGACAGATCACAGAGCCTCTAAACAATATCATCCAGAAGGATCCCAGAGGACATGGAAATGCTATCCTTTCTAGTGGGATGACCCTCTCATTGTGCCTATTCTGTCTATCTGTAGAGAAAATCACAATGACAGATCACAAGTCCCTCTCTCTCTCTGGTTTGCAGGATGTAAGCCATTTCAGGATCCAAAGGATGACTTGCTCATGACAGAGTCCTGTGCAGCTCAGTCCTAGGCAATTTTACACGAATGCAAATACCACTAAGTTCAAGGTGGTTTGGTCCCAGTGAAGCTGGATTGCAGCTCTGGTGCCATTTCACCATATTTTTGCATGACCCACCAACATCCTACTACACACTGTGCCAGAGTCTGAGATTTTACACCCAGCAGCCCAGCACTTGCTTGCACAATATCCCAACACTATCTTCTCCGAGTTCTGCTCATCCACCTCTCTACCTGTGTAGACCGAATGAAAGCATGAAATCAGAAAGAGAAAGCTGGAGACCTACAGTGTTTGGCATCCTAGGCAGTTTGTTCCCCTGCTGCAGCATCCTCTCAGTGACGATGGAGACAATTTCCCCACGTGCCTTCTTGGCCCAGGGCTTTTGAGGTCCCAGAGGCTGCCGACTGGGCAGATACTTCCTTCTGCAAACACTTGGGTAAATTAAACTCTCACTCTTTAACCGTAACCATCAGTGCAGTGTCAGGCTGAAAGCAAAAAAATTAGTCCCACCCACTGATGTTGCCCAACCAGTTAATTTTCTTTTGTTGCTGCTTTAAGCACACACACACACACACGTTTAAAATGCCCTAAGACAAGTTTGTTCTCTCTGTGGCAGTGGTGCTCATCTTGCAGATCAGCAACAACAGCTGGCTGTTGGGTGAGACTGCTATGGTCAGAGCTCCTGGCAGAAGGAAGAATCAGAAGCCCTCTTCAACCTATCCCAGCCTTTCATTTAAAGCTACCTTGACCTACAGCTCAAGTTTCAGTAATCTCTTGGCACTTGGGCAGGGCAGGGCTGAGGTTCAGATAAACAAACACCATACAGTACTGGATTAAAAAGGAGATGAATCATTACCACATCATCAGAACCTTGCTTTTGTTCCTTTCTACTTTTCCCATTCATTCCCCTTGCTGGGCTGGGTGCCTGCCTGGCCTTCTTCCCATACCTTTGAGGACGCTTCCAGTTGCTATATTCAGGTGGGCTTCTGTCACACACAAACACATCCAGGTTGCACAATTCAAACTGATTGGGAGTTCTTTTGCAACAAATCTGCTTTCCCAAAAACCCAGCCTTTTCACGATAAGGAAAGTGACTGGAAAGTGCAAGATAATACTGGCTTTGACACAAGGTCATCTAATTTCCTTGCAAACAAATGAGTATGAATCCGCAACAAACAGGTTGTATGAAAGCTTCCTCTGGGTCTGTGCCCCTTCTTTCTTTACTGGGAACCTTGGGAGGAAGTGATCGTGTCCTCTTGGATTTCATTATTCAGAGACAAAGGAAAGCTACATGTAGTTGAACTTTAAGAAGGCTGATTTGACAAAGCTTAAGGAACTACTGGATAAGATATCATGGTCAGAAATACTCAAAGAGACAGGAGTCCAAAGTCCCTGGGAGTTTCTTAAAGGTGAAATATTGAAGAAAGAAGAGTGGGATGTATCTAAGGAAATCAGTGTGGCTGCATAAGGAGCTTACAGATGAGCTGAGATTTAAGAAGGCCATGTATAAGAAATGGAAGACCGGGGAAACAGCAAAGGAGGAGTATACACAAATAACCAACAGTTGCAGGGGAGCTTGCAGATGTTATCTCAGAGCCTCTGTCTATAATCTTGAAAAATTATTGGAGAACAGGTGAGATCCCTGCAAACTAGAGGCATGCAAATATTGTCCCCATCTTCAAAATGTTGGAGGGGAGAGGACCTGTCAGCTTGATGTCAATACCAGCAAAGGTCCTAGAACAGATAATTAAACAGTTGGTCTTGAGCACTTAAAAAAGGATGCTGTGGTTACTTAGGCCTAGCATGGGTTTCTCAAAAGCAAGCCATGCCAAATGAATCTCATTTCTTTATAAACTCTCTCTCTCTCTCTCTCTCTCTCTCTCTCTCACACACACACACACACACACACACACACACACAGAGAGAGAGAGAGAGAGAGAGAGTTGAAGAGAGAGTTACAATATCCCCCATAATATTCTTGCAGAGAAATGGTAAAATGTGGGCTGGATGAGACTACTATTAGGTGGATTTGTAGCTGATTGACGGACCCAACCCAAAGAGTGCTCACTGATGGTTCCTCATTATCCTGGAAAAAGTGGCAAGTGGGGTGCCACAGGGTTCTATACTGGGCCCATTGTTGTTCAACTTCTTTAAAAATGACTTGGTTGAAGCAATTGAAGTGATGCTCATCAAATTAGCAGAAGACACCAAACTGGGATGGGTAGCCAATTCTGCAGACGACAGAACCGGGATTCAAGATGACCTTAACAGATTGGAGAACTGGACCCAAACTAGCAAAATGGATTTCAATAGGGACAAATGTAAGGTTCCGTACTTAGGCAGGAAGAACCAGATGGGGGACACCTGGATTGCCAGTAGTACATGTGAAAAGGATCTTGGAGTCTAAATGGACCACAAGCTTAACATGAGTCAACAATGTGTGGAAATGGCACCAAATATCAACCCCACCACTGGGCAGACACCAGGTGTAAAAAAAAGATGAAGTGGTATTCGACAAAGTTTTACTCAGAGTAGATCCTTGAGATTAATCAACACAACTAAGTAAGGCTCATTAATTCAATATATCTACTCTGAGTAAAAATGATGTGGAAGGGGATAAGGGCTGAGGTAGCATCAGATAGATGCTCTCGGGGATCACAGGAGCCAGTATTAAATGCCTGATATGTGGGCAAAGAGGTGCGAGTCATTGATGAAACACATGGTCAAACTGACAGGGAAGGGAGGGAGTTGACAACAGCAATCTGTTTGATTCTCACTCAGCCATACAATTAACACTTAATTGCATTTGGTTAGTAATTTTTTATTGACATCTTGTAAAACACTGCAACTAGGGTGAGATACTACATTTCCTTTGTATCTCACTGCTTTTCCAGTGAGCTAGGGACTCAGCTTCTGAAAGATTTGAGAGCTGCTGTAGAAAAAAAAAATCATATGAGCAACCTATGTCCTTTTAAATGTGTTTGTGGGAGCAGCTTACCCAACCTCCAGTTGTACAAATTCTACTTGTACAAGTTAATTATGAGAGCAATACCTGCAATAAATTGCATGGGTGGAAAGAAGAGTGCGAATGTCCAGAAAAGGCAGCCGGGGGGGGGGGGGATGAGGGAGAAGAAAGGTCACCAGAATCCTTGCTGAGGGTGGCGACATTCTTTCTCCCTCTCAGCTGTGTAGCTTGTATTAACTGTTTGCACGGTTGCAGATACAGTCTGTGCATGTACTTGAGGTTTCTTAAAAAATAGGTCACCTTTTAGGCAACACCCACATTGTAAGATGAAGAACAAGGATGCAGCGCAAATGACTTGACACACCCTCTTTTTAAAGTTTTTCACAGCAGCCTATAGCACAGGATGTTAAAAACTAGAGAGAGAAGTGGCATTGTATTCTTCACAGTGCGCCCCAAACGAGCAGCAAATGTGTTTGCCCGAAATATCATAAAGTAGTGCCTCACAATAAAAAGGGGCCTTGGTGTGGATTGCAGCCCAGCTTAAAGAATCAGGTAGCAAGTGATGGGAAAGACCTTTCTCTGCTAGAGACCCTGGACAGCAGCTGCCAGTCAGAGTAGACAACACAGAGCAGACCAACAGCTTGACCTGGTATAAGACAAGCTGCACTTTTTGTTAAAGGACAATGTGCCTCTCCTGGTTTACCTGGGATGAGGTGTGGCAGAGTGCCAATGGGCTTGCCTAGGCAGAAGCATTGAGCTCATGTATTTCTCAAATGGTGTCTCATGACACTATTAACAAATGGAGTTTTGACATGTGGAACTCCTTCACACTGCCTAGCTGTCTCCCTCTGCCTTTTCTTCATCTCAGAAGCCCAACACAACACTAGCTGGAAGCATCTGCATAGTAGCAGTAGCTGCAATATATCAGTGCTTTAAATAGTGTTGCGCAATTGTAAGCATTTTACTAGTTTATGCTGCTACCCGGTTGTCTATGTTTGCATTTTTGTATGGTGCATGTTAATAATTAGGCTACATTTGATTCAGTGTGTATCTGGATGAATTTGGCAAAGGGTGAGATGATAGGGGAACCTCAGCATAATTATTATGGGCAAGGGGAGATATGATGCAATGGAGCAGGCAGGTGACTGTGGATATTTACAGGGCCATTTCCTATTCTGGATGCTCTGCTAAGGAGTTTTGTCTGCTGGGAGCCAGACTAGCATGTATAATTGAGACTGGTTGGGGTTAGTCTGACCCAGCTATGTCTGTCTTGCAGCACAGCAGCACCAACATAGACTTGAGGGTTTGGAGGTGGTTTGCTATGGTCCAGAATAATGCCATATTTCTTTTCAGAGACATTTCTGCCCTGGAACACTGTCTGTGCCTGACTTTGGGCCAAACAAACTAGAGATACTGCTAGTTTGCTGCCCACCTGCTGTTTAGCAGCCTCTCTGGCAATCTCAAATGTGATGCTGATGAACTTCAAAATTCTGAAGCTGCCCTCAGTGGGTCTTCATGACCTCCATGAAAACCATGGGGATGTCTCAGTATGTCATCTGCTCAGTGCACAGAGCAGCACACATCCCTCAATTTCATCCTTGCCTTAGGATATGAGAGGGCTAGTCTGGAGACAAGCGAGATTAAGACAACTCTGTTATCATGGTCAGGTTTGGTCTTATGGTGGCAGTCGCTGATACCTGTTATGCTTATTATTGTGTTAGTTTTATATGTGTTTTGCAAGAGTTATTCTATATATTGATGTTTGTTTTTAATTTCTTTTCACCTTAACTTTCTTTTGACTTGTTTTTATTTTATTGTTTGGTTTTATGTTTTTATATCATTGTAAACCACTGTGATATATTTTAAAGAAACAGCGGATATAGAAATATTTTTATAAATAAATAATATTTGTTGGTTGTAATTTTAATTTTCTCTATTATTACAAATTGCCTTTGTGATTTTCCTTATGAAAGATGGCATAGGAAGATTTTCAAATAAATACAGTGGTACCTCGGGTTACAAATGCTTCAGGTTACAAACGCTTCAGGTTACAAGCTCCGCTAACCCAGGAATAGTACCTTGGGTTAAGAACTTTGCTTCAGGATGAGAACAGAAATCGTGCGGCGGCAGCAGGAGGCCCCATTAGCTAAAGTGCTACCTCAGGTTAAGAACAGTTTCAGGTTATGAACGGATCTCCGGAACGAATTAAGTTCTTAACCAGAGGTACCACTGTAAATAAATATAGGCCAAGTAAAAGTGAATTACTCACTGAATTTATGCCACTTTCTCTTGCATATTGAGAGTGGAGGAACTTTCTCCTTTAGCTTCCCTCAAGGCTCCATTGTGGATTGCTGCTATCAGAACCTTTACATGGCTCACACTGGGCAATGCGGCCAAACGGCAGGGCTTAGGAATGAATGGCCTTGAGACATGCAGGACTCCCAGATGCATAAGGACTTCCGATACAAAATCTCCTGAGCTGCCCAAGAGAGGAGGGAACTCAAGGAAGAAGCAGGAGACGAAGCAGCCTGAGGCCCTGGGCAAACCAGCTGGTGTTGGTGCCATGTAGATGGGCCCTTGTTATCATAAGCTATCCTGGTGGATAGGTGGAGCGAGCCCAGACGCAATCTATTACCAGGTGGGGCTCCCTGAGAGTGCAGTCTGTTGATGGGGAGAGGCTGAAGTGAGGTTTGCATATGGGCTGGGGATGAATATATTTAACTTTTCATCAGCAGCACTAGCTTTGTGTCTGAAGTGGGGATTAGAGCCTGGGTTTTCCCCAACATCGAAACCCAAACGCTCCAGCCACCACACTTGATGTGATGACACTTCTTTCATCTCTCTATGATAGCTCTTAGGCTTATCGCTGCTGTCACACAGGGTCAGAAAAAGATGACACAGCTTCACAACGTGTGACAAAGTGAGAGTATGTTCTGCTGGGCGAGATTCCTCATAGGTGCCTTGGGAAGTAGGAGCTGGGGAGTCATTGCTTCTTGTTGCTTGTGATGAGGGCGGGGCTTTAAGCAACAGGCGTATTAAAACTTGCATCAAACCAGTGAGGCAAGATTTCCAAAAGTGCTTTAGGGCAATTGCTCGCCTTTCAAAAGTTACTCTTGCAGAATGATTCTCTAATAAGGTATGATGTTGTTTTGAAAACCAAGCCATTTATTGGTCTGCCTGCGGAGACTGATAGCCACTATACAAGTTATGAGTGTAACCTAGGCCTGACTGTAATTGTGTGTAGAGAAGTCTGGATATTTGTAATAGAGGACATTTGTCCGTGTGTCCACTCCCAGCTGTCTTGCTGAGTGTCTTGCTCACCATAACAACAAGCAAATCTAATTTTCTCAAGATATTCATATCTTGAACCAATAAAAGATGAATTCTGCAATCTGTATAGATTATGCAAATTGAACACAACTCCCAATATTTTCCAGTATTGTTTCTGCAGTGTTTAGTACTTTGCATGATTTATTCTGGTTTTGCTGGTCATGGGAAGGGAAAGGATTACACAAGGTACTGAGAAGACCAGCCCCAATCTCTAAACCTTATATAGTTATCGTCCTTCAAGTATTCAAGCTATAGGCTCCAGAAACTTTTTCTTTTTAAACATTAACACTGAGATTATGAGGAAGCTGAATTCTTCACCTAGGAGAATAATGCATGCATTTTTCGTGCTTCTGCAGAATCACAGTGTATGTACTGTCCAACCATTGTTGAAAAAACATGCAATCTGATGTCTGTCTGGGAAACAGCACTCATATATTATGTGAAAATATACTTAGGTGATATACAAGAAAGCACTTCTAAAGCAACACAAAAAGGCTGAAACGATAGCGAGAAAGTGAATGTGTAACTTGCATTTAATTTTTGGAGGAAAATGGAAAGCAGGCAATATCACTTGGAAAATCAATACAACCCAGGTGGTTAGGAAGGTCCAACAGAGACTCCATTTCCTTAGGGCCTTGCGTAAGAACAATGTCAAACAAAAATTGATGATCTCCTCCTACCGGTCCACAATAGAAAGTGTCCTTTCATACTGTATTACAGTGTGGTACGCTGGTTTGACAGCCACAGACAGGCAGTCCCTACAGAGGGTGGTGAATACAGCACATGATATCATGGGCTCTCCCCTGAGTTCACTAGATGACTTCGCAGGAGACCAGTGCCTCAGAAGAGCGAAGAAAATTCTCTGGGACTACTCACACGCCCTGGCCAGCACCTCATTAATCTCCTACCTTCGGGCAGGAGATACAGAAGTATAGGCAGCTGCACCAACAGGTTAAATAACAGTTTTTATCCGTGGGCTGTTGGGCTGCTGAATGGAAAAAAATAGTGGTGCAATTGATTTCCAACAAGTACACAGAGTACAAACAAGACTGAGTGTATGTGTGTGGGGGGGGGGCTTGTTTAATTTCACTGCACACAGGTGGTGTAGTGACAATAAAGGTTCATTATTAATATTGCAGATAACTGTGGTGACAACTCCTGACTAAAGCCTGATTTTCCAGAGACACATGATGACAGTTTTGAAAGCAAAATTCTACCCGCCTGCACCCTGGGCACTAATACTTGGTGGTTGGTTTAAATTTCATTTATTCTTTTTGTTTGCATTATCTCTATTTATTGCTAGAAGCTACCTTGTGTGAGGATGTTGCCCTTAAAATAAAGGAATAAATATTGAAAATAAACAAGTAAATAGTCATAGGAAAACCTGTCTCTATGCAGTGAGCCAGTGTGGTGTAGTGGTTAAGAGCCGGAGACTCGTAATCTGGGGAACTGGGTTCGCGTCTCCGCTCCTCCACATGCAGCTGCTGGGTGACCTTGGGCTAGTCACACTTCTTTGAAGTCTCTCAGCCCCACTCACCTCACAGAGTGTTTGTTGTGGGGGAGGAAGGGAAAGGAGAATGTTAGCCGCTTTGAGACTCCTTAGGGTAGTGATAAAGCAGGATATCAAATCCAAACTCTTCTTCTTCTTCCTCTTCTTCCTCTCTATCCTACACATTGACCTTGTTCCACCAAGTATCTGCATCTCATGCTATTGCCTCCACTGAATGTTACTGGAGCCTTGGGGATTCCGTTGTCTTCACACATTCAGCTGTCCCTGAAAATGGTGCAATGTAAGAAGTACGGCAGCAATGAGAGCTGGGTATATGCGCAGCACAATCCCAAATGGCAGCAACACCCAGCTAGAATAGATGTCTAAAGTGGAAATTCAGTTTGCAAAGCACATTGAAAAACATGAACTTTACTGCATGTTACACCATTAAAGAAAAGATGGTGAATATGCAGTTTTGGTGGTACTTTACACCATCAAACTCTCCAAAATGCAAAAAAGCAATTTGAATAAGTTTGGGAAGTGTGGAGAAAAAGTAGGAGATTTTTATCACATGTGGTGGACATGCAGTAAAATCAAGGAGTTTGGGAATATTATTTATGATGAGATAAAAAAACTTTAAAGTAAAGTAACATTCCTAAAGAAACCAGAAGCTTTTCTGTTGGGAATCTTGGGCAGAGATTATCCGGAAATTTTAAGAGAAATCTTTCTTTATGCAACGGTCTATTAATAGCATCTAATTGGAAAGGGGAAAAGATACCAACGTTAACAGAATGGCAAAATAAATTATTAAACTATGTGGAATTGGCTCAGTTAACAAATAGGTTAAGATGTAACAAAGAAATCATTTTCTCAAAAGTGGGAAATGTTTAAGAGATGCCTACAAAAAAAATAACAGTGACATACTATCTATAGCAGTGGTTGAATGACCCTTGTGTAAGCAAAATATTAAGAAACAAAGAAAAATCAGTACGATATGTTGTAAGAAAGTATTAGAAAGTACGTTTAAAAAAAGGTAATAATTATAAGTACATTCAAAATCATAAATATCAACTATATCAGGAAATGATGGGAAGTCCATTTTATTTTACTTTGATATATGTTATGTTATTTTATTTTATGTACCGTATATTCTGGCGCATAAGACGACTAGGTGTATAAGACGACCCCCAACTTTTCCAGTTAAAATAAAGAGTTTGGGATATACTTGCCGTATAAGAAATACAACCCGGTGTATAAGACGACCCCCAACTTTTGAGAAGATTTTCCTGGGTTAGAAAGTAGTCTTATACGCAGGAATATACAGTAATATTATTTGATCTTGGCTAAGCGGAAATCTAAGTGGAATTTGAAGTTTAAATTAACATCCTATAGTAATGAAAGAAAGAAAGAAAGAAAGAAAGAAAGAAAGAAAGAACTTGTTACCACCTCGTTGACTTGCTAGAGGTGGCGCTGTGGTTAAACCACTGAGCCTAGGGCTTGCTGATCAGAAGGTCGGCGGTTCGAATCCCTGTGACGGGGTGAGCTCCCGTTGCTTGGTCCCAGCTCCTGCCAACCTAGCAGTTCGAAAGCACGTCAAAATGCAAGTAGATAAATAGGAACCGCTACAGCGGGAAGGTAAACGGCGTTTCCATGTGCTGCTCTGGTTTGCCAGAAGCGGCTTTGTCATGCTGGCCACATGACCTGGAAGCTATACGCCGGCTCCCTCGGCCAATAATGCGAGATGAGCGCGCAACCCCAGAGTCGGTCACGACTGGACCTAATGGTCAGGGGTCCCTTTACCTTTACCTTTAAGCGGAAATCTAAGTGGAATTTGAAGTTTAAATTAACATCCTATAGTAAAGAAAGAAAGAAAGAAAGAAAGAAAGAAAGAAAGAAAGAAAGAAAGAAAGAACTTGTTACCACCTCGTTGACTTGCTAGAGCAGGAGTGGGGGGACCTTTGGCCCTCCAGATGCTGTTGGACCTCAACTCCCATAAGCTCCAGAGAGCATGGTCAATCAGGACGCCAAGTATGGGGGGTCCCATACAAAATTCTAAATCAGAGAGCTGCCCCCCCCCCAACTTCTGTAGCAGCAGTGTGCTTACACCCTGAGGCATGTGTGTGCGACATCAGCATGCCATGGGGCATGTGTGCATGGTGCACTGTTGTCATGTGGCTCCTGAGCCCGCTCAGTCATGGGGGCAAAGTGGTGGTCAATGATTAGAGATGATGGGAATTGTAGTCCAGCAATGCCTGAAGGGCCCAAAGGTTCCCCAGCTCTGTGCTAGGGTAAGGAGGGTCCACCAATTATCCTGGCCCCCTAGCAGGTGATGTGAATGCTGCTGCTCTGGTGAAGGTTATTTGAGCATAGAATTCAGTGTTCTTTTTCTCTTAATAGTTATACATTGGTGTGCAAGTCACATGTATGACACCTGACACATCCATGGGTGGTGGTGTGTGTGTGTGGCACTGCAGAAGGAGTCTTTTAGACCCTATCCAGCTTTCTTATTTCAGTGCCAACATAGCCCCTTCACAACCTTTGTTACAATGCTGCCTTGTCTGGTAGTTCGCCACAAGTGACCTCCTCTATATTCCTTGACTTTTACTTAGCATGTAAATTCTGCCATTTTCAGTTTGTCTCTCTCTCTTCACAAATATTCATGCTCTCAGCCAGTTTCTGTTTTTAATGCAAGTTTAGCATCACCGTTAGCCAATGGACCGATTCTATTTGCATACATTTGCATTAATTAATATAGACAAAAGGACATTGGAAAGAATTCTTCCCCCACCCTTCTCTTTGGAAGCCTCTCCGACTTCTCTCTCCTATAGCATATTTGTGAATTACCTCTGCACTATGAGGAAATACTCTCCAGTGTTCTGTTTTACAAAATGCTATTTTCTGTGAATTGGAGTGAAACATAGGTCAGGAAAAATTAAGGCATGTGTATTACTCTGGAGCTATTTGTCATACACTGGCAGGTGTAAAGGCCCTATGATGGAGAGGAGAGCTGTGTTTAGGGAGGATAATCAAATGCTAAAGTGGCACACCACTGAGATCTGCTCTTTATCTGAATAATTACCTATGGCTGACTATTTAGGTGTTAGTAACCGGGTCAACACCAGTTCAGCAGCTGTACTCTTTCTGTCTGACTTCAAGAGTCGAGCACTTAGATGCCATGCTCAATGCTTCAGGTGTTGTTTTGCTTCAGAACTATTTCTCTTATATGGTATAACCATGGCCTATGCTTGCAGCTGTGTTGCACCCTACAGTGCAATTGGTGATGGCTTCCCATCTTATCTTTTACCAACACCACATAATGTTCCTTGGTTCCCATATATTGTGTTATTGCTGTTGTGTTGCTTTCTATTGACGTTTTGTTGTTGCTGTTGACTTTTTAGCTGAGGGAAGTATGTGTTCTTTTAGGGCAGAAACAGACCACATTCACACCATACATTATTTGGTGGCCAGGAAAAAATAGATATATAAAATGAGAATTCCTGGATGCCAAGATCCAAATTAGGGGCAACTACTCTTTGGTGAGATTTATTTTTTAAAAAAATGCAGCGAAGTTAAGTGTTGAAATATATGCTGTTAGACCTTTACAATATGCTCGTCTAAGTTTCTTCCAAAATAGTCTCCTCTTTCCACAGCACAGGAAAAGACCATGGTTTGACAAGTTAAAAAATGTTTTACTTACAAACTCTCCAAAGGTCAGATTTATGTGCATTTCCATAAATTAGTCATAAAACACAGGCAATACATCTTGGCTTAATTACTTCAGTGAAAGTTTCTAAATTGTTGGTATAGGGATACAAGAATGCCTTGTAAAAGCCATGTGGTCTGAGCTACAGCAACCAGCTCAGACCTCACACGTTGAGCTTCTCAGGTAGACTGAAGGTGAACAAAGGCCTTGATTACCTTTCTCCCAAGGTGAGGAGGAGTAAACTAGCCACTCTGGGAAAGCCGTGGATGTTTAAAATGTATTATAGTGCTTTAATGTATGGTGTGATTGTAGCCACAGTTTGAAATCAGAGAATATGAGATTAATTGACACAAGCCAGGATCATTAAACTGAAGGGAAAGCCTTGTTTGCCATAGCTCATACTATCCATTTGCCCTTGGCATGAGGAAGGATGTAGACACAGGAATGTGCTCTGAGACCAGGGGTTGGTAACATTGTGGGTGGCAGCTTAAAAATACCTTATTAAAAATAACCTACCGGTAAGTGAAGGGTGGGAGTGTTGTGAGGTACCCAGAGGCAAAAAAAGTGAAACAGAGTAGCAGGCCTCATCAAGCTAATACCACATTAGGAGGTATGTTCCTGAACGGTAGAAGAAACAAACAAAATCAATTCATTTATCTTTTTTCTAGAATGTTGTCTCTCTTTGTAAGACTTCCCTTTATAAGAAAAATTACATCTGATACATTCTTCTTCTTTTGCCCCTAAGGAAGATTCTTATCAAAACACTTTGGGCTTTTTATATCTTCTATACTTCAGAAATAAATCATCTTATGGGTACCAGCTGGAGGCCCACCTTTCGTTCTGTGTTGCTATTTATAACGTTTACCATCCAGGCACACAAAAATTGCCTCATGAGACAATAGTTGTCTCCTTCATCTGGGCTTGCCATCTCATGGCTTTGAAGGGCGCCTTTAATCAGCTGGATGTCAGGTTGAGGTTCAGCAAGAATGAGGGAAATGGCTTTAGCTATAGGATAGGTGAGGGGGCTGAATTCCTTCCTGCCACTGAACTATTAAAGGATCAGGAATAGGTATTCCTGAAGTAGCCTAAGAGAGAGGGTCATTGATACAGAAAACCCTTTTCTCTGACACTACTATTTCCTCCCATAACTTCTGAAACATGGAAGGTCGTCACAAAACCTGACACTCCATATAATACAAGATATGGCGGGGTAGCCAATGTGGTGCTCTCCCGATGTTGTTGGACTCCCAACTGCCATCAACCCCCAGCTAGCATGGCCAATGGTTAGTGGTGATGGGAGTTGTAGTCCAACAACATCTGGATAGACAGCCTACCCTAGGCTATTGCTATCACCCTAATTCAGGGGTCAGCAAACTTTTTCAGCAGGGAGCCGGTCCACTGTCCCTCAGACCTTGTGGGCGGCCAGACTATATTTTGAAAAAAATAATGAAAAAATTTCTATGCCCCACAAATAGCCCAGAGATGCATTTTAGATAAAAGGACACATTCTACTCATGTAAAAACATGCTGATTCCTTGACCATCTGTAGGCTGGATTTAGAAGGTGATTGGGCTGGATCCGGCCTTGGGGCCTTAGCTTGCCTACACATGCCTTACTTCCTCCTGAATCCAAGGCTGGGTTCAAACTTTCTTGGTAATTTTAAGTAAAAGCTAGAGAATGTGAAGGCATGGTGTTACCCTCCATTGGCTGCCGAGTTAAAGAACTGGAGTAAATGAGCAGTAAAAGAGCAGTTGACATTCACATTCAAGCATTTATTCAAACAAAATATATCACTGGGGTTGGGGTGGGGTCTCTCCAGTGCTGCTCTTTGCAGGGTGCTCAGCAAAGGAAGAATGTTTAAAAGCATGTGATTGTTGTTGTTTGGGAGCTGCTGTAGAAAAAAAAATCATACGGGCAACCTGTTGTTGTTGTTTAGTCGTTTAGTCGTGTCTGACTCTTCGTGACCCCATGGACCATAGCACGCCAGGCACTCCTGTCTTGCACTGCCTCCCGCAGTTTGGTCAAACTCATGTTCGTAGCTTCGAGAACACTGTCCAACCATCTCATCCCCTTCTCCTAGTGCCCTCAATCTTTCCCAGCATCAGGCTCTTTTCCAGGGAGTCTTCTCTTCTCATGAGGTGGCCAAAGTATTGGAACCTCAGCTTCACGATCTGTCCTTCCAGTGAGCACACAGGGCTGATTTCCTTAAGAATGGATAGGTTTGATCTTCTTGCAGTCCATGGGACTCTCAAGAGTCTCCTCCAGCACCATAATTCAAAAGCATCAATTCTTCGGCGATCAGCCTTCTTTATGGTCCAGCTCTCACTTCCATACATCACTACTGGGAAAACCATAGCTTTAACTATACGGACCTTTGTCAGCAAGGTGATGTCTCTGCTTTTTAAGATGCTGTCTAGGTTTGTCATTGCTTTTCTCCCAAGAAGCAGGCATCTTTTAATTTCATGACTGCTGTCACCATCTGCAGTGATCAAGGAGCCCAAGAAAGTAAAATCTCTCACTGCCTCCATTTAAAGCATGTGATAGTGTTAACTTATTGGCTGCATATTGTCCACGCATAACCTACACTTAGAATGGCATTCTTTGCCAGGAATAATAATCCTTAATCTTTCTTTATCCTTTCAACCATCAGTCTTGCCAGGCTCTTTGTTTCTGCACTCTGCTGCAGCGTATTCACCAAACTCCAACACATGCTTTTGTGAAATCAGAGTGCCGATCTCTTCAGCTGGGGGGTTTGCAGCACAAAAACCCTTCACTAGGCTAAGCATGTGCTTGAACTCATTTTTCCCAGGCAGAGCCTCCCAAGTCCTGCTGGTGGAGGTCCGTTAGCACAGCATTCTGGGTAGGTGAGAGGGCTGGTAGTTTTTTCTCTTTGTTTTGCAACTGAAATAAGAAGACTTCTGCCTCAGGGCTGTCAACCTGGCACCTGCTGCTCATGTTGGTTTAATGAGAAAAAGAAAGAAAGGCACAGGTACAGGTGAAACATTTCTGTTTTCTTTGTAAATAACCTATCACTATATGCTGAAGCACCTCTGGAAAAGGGCCAGCAATGAGTTAAATGCACAAAAGGTTTATAGCCTATTCAGCAGGGTGAGGTGTTGTGCTGTGCTGCCACTGTGCAGCAACTGAGGGAGGAGGAAACCCTGTAATCTTGCCAGAGGACTTGACAAGGCAAACACATGGAAACTGTTAGAGTCACACTGTGTGGGTTCTTAGCTGCTGCTGGCTGACTTGCAGTCTCCATGATGCCAGTGTGGCTGCGCAGGATTGATCTGGCCTCTGTCATCATCACCTCTCAAACCCACTGGTAATGGTGCTGAGTATGGTGGCCCAGCAGTGGCCACCAATAAGAATATGAGAATAGCCAGTGCTTTTTTTCTTTAAAAAAATGTTTAGGGGTACTCTCATTTTGACTCAAGAAAATCAGTGTTTAATAGTTCAAATGGGGGAGGGAATACAATAAATGGACACAAGTACAAAGACTCACAAAATATTAAGGGGTATGCACCCCCCTGCATCCCCCCAGGGGAAAAAAGCACTGAGAATAGCTCTGCTGGATCAGACAAATGCCCTTTTAGTCACTGACCAGATGCCTGTGGGAAGCCTACAGGAGTGCAACAACCTTTCTCCTGCTAATGCTCCTCAGAGCAACTGTTATTCAAAGACATGCTGCACAGCCACCATGACTTCCAAGTTCACCACTTCACCAGCTGCCACTGGATATACTAATGAAGAACTGGATACTTTGAGGATCCCCATCTTGGCTTGTAGACCCCAAGGCTTCCTTTTTGAACTAAGACATACTTTAATTCCACCCTGAGAGAAGTCTATCTGTTTCTTCACAGTTTCAGTAATTTAGAAGCCTGCACTGTGGTTGAACCACAGACATTTCTAGGAGTGATGTTGCACTGGCCCCAGCATTGCATGTACAGTTGCCACATGTCCAAGAATTCAAGGGCTACTTGTGATGCACAATCTTCAGTTTAATTAGTACATAGAAGCTTCTCTTGTGGCCTCAAGCAAGAACATGGAAGTGGGAGAAAGTGCTGGATGGAAAAAGAGTGGATTTTTCAGTGCCTTGCTGCTGGAACCAGGGATGATACGCTGTGTAAAGGGGAAGTTCTGGTCACCTCTCACCTTTTGTATTGTCTCTTTAAGAGTGAGGCCCAGAAAGCTTCAGCAGCTGCAGGCTATGTGAATGAATTGGGAGAAACAGTTTCAAGTTTGGGGAAGAGGCCATTAGGAGCAATAGGGACTGCATAATTTCCTCAGAAGCTGGATGGTGCTGCTGGGAGTGAAAGACAGGCAATGGTATTCAAGGAGAATAAGGTAGGCCTTGTCTATCCTCACCTTGCTGCAAGAAGTCTGAGCTAAACCTTATAATGTTGAGATTCTGAGATAACCACTGCAAACTGATAATCTGGCAACTCTGAAGTGGGGATTAAGAAATAAGCCTTTGTAGAGATGGGACACTGGCACCAGGGCTTTATCTGAGTCAGTTTTAGTTTGGTTTGGTTTTCTTTAATTTCTTCATGAGGCAATAAAACAAAAATACAAATCGGGCAGTAAAAGCGGACCAATATAAGCAGAGTGATAAGAGTTCAAAGACAACACATTTAAAATAAAAAAATTCCTTCAGTAGCACCTTAAAGACCAACTAAGTTTTTATTTTGGTATTGTTGGTCTTTAAGGTGCTACTGAAGGAATTTTTTTCTTTCGACCCAGACCAACACGGCTACCTACCTGTAACCAACACATTTAAAACCAGTCTCGAAGCAAAGTGGAACAACAACCCTGTCCCCTCTCAAAAACTTAACAAATGTCTACAAACACACTGGCTGGGAGTTCCATAGACTTGATATTCAGTGGAAAAGGCACTTTGCATCCTGTACTGAGTGGAGTGACCAGGGATAATTAAAGTTGCTCTAATAGGGATGTAGGAGAAATTTGGTTCAGTTCACATCTGTCTTGAATGGCAAGATTTGGTGGTATTCAAGCATTTGAAACCCAAAGGCTGGTGGAATCTACAACCAGGGAATGATGATTTTCCATTACCTGAAGATTGGCTTTGCATTTTAAGGGTTACATTCCCCTCCAGCAACTAAGTACAGTGGACGCTCGGGTTGCGAACGTGATCCGTGCGGGAGGCACGTTTGCAACCTGCAGCATTCGCAACCTGCAGCGCTGCACGATTTGGCGCTTCTGTGCATGCGCAAAGCACGATTTAGCGCTTCTGCGCATGCACGAGTGCCAAAACTCAGAAGTAACCCATTTGAGTACTTCCAGGTTAGGAGCGGGACGCAACCTGAAGCACCTGTAACCCGAGGTATGACTGTAATACGATACAATTAACCCTCTTTACCTAAGGCACCATCCTTAATTAATCCCTGGCTTTGCTAAATGAAAGACTGCCATGTTTCTTTTTTTACTTCTGCTCTCTGCCTACCCAGGGAACCAAGTCCTTGGTTGAAGGTTTGGGACGGTTCTAGGTTACAAACCAGACTTTAATTTAGTAATAGTTACTCTTTTTGGGAACAATGGAGTGTCTGATGAGAATTCCCTTAATATGCATTTTCTGCAATTCCTCCTTTGTTACTCCTTTTCCATTAATTTCCTTAGGGTTGGGATAGGGAACCCCCTTTTTAGCCTGAGGGTTGCATTCTTTTCTGGGCAACCTTCTGAACGTCAAATACCAGTGGTGGGTAGGGCCAGAGACAAGTGGGTATAGCAGCAAGTGTGAATTTTATCTTGGTAGTGTAGGCTAGTATCTACACACACACACACTCCTTTCTACCCTCTGTACAGACAAGCAAAAAACATATCGGAACTCAGATTATAGCCAGGCAAAAGCCCTAAGGAGGATGCAGAGCAAAGCTGTTGATGAATGTGATGCAGGGAGAGTACCAAGAGTTTGGAAGGCCTGCTATACTTGAAGGAAGTTGCCTTTGTGTTGAATGATCCTCATTCTCCTGTTACTGTATCCATCATACTGTCTGCCTGCAAATGTATTGTTCTGCTGATGACTTGGCTGTGACAAAACCAGCATCCTTCAAAGCTGTGCAAGGTCAAATAACACCACCACTGGTGTTACATGGTTGGGTACATGCTGTCTGTGTTTTATCACTGGTATTATCCATGGTATTAGGTGGCAGAAGTCGGTATTAACAATTATGATGGTGCATGGTTGGTTAAGTTTAATCTGGTGAATTCTGAGCTAAACACAGGGCAGATGTAGAGGTTTTGATACATGCACAAGAGGCAAAAGAAGGTGATACTGTAGTAAAGGTAAAGGGACCCCTGACCGTTAGGTCCAGTCACAGACGACTCTGGGTTTGCAGTGCTCATCTTGCTTTACTGGTCAAGGGAGCCGGCATACAGCTTCCGGGTCATAATTGCTTTCTGTACATATTATTATTCACCATACGAGTATTATTTAAGTACTTTAACCCTATTTATTTGATTCTAGAACGTTTATTATATATTGTGCATATATGTATAACCTCATGGATATCCATTAATCACTACCCTTCTTTATCTTACATTCAGACATTACCTGAAATATTTCTCTTCAACACGGAAGTGTATTTTATACCTGGTTATTTATTGATCTGGCTTCTCACGTGAGAATCATCAACCCCTGTCTGTAAGGCCCCTCTCCCTAGTATCACGTCCATAACTTGAGGTTGCACCACTTTCTCACTTTTTCCAAGGCCTCTGGTTGTTAGGTCAGGACCATTCTACTCTCCATCACCACTTTCTCACTTTTTCCAAGGCCTCTGGTTAATGGGTTAGTTACTTCCACTCTCTTGCTCATAGTATAACTGGTTTTCCTGGCGGCTGGTATTTTTTATTTCTCTTTCCCTTCAGACCACATCTCAAGTGCTCCTACCGATCCGATTTCTAGCCTGTAGTAACAGTGCAATGGACTTCGCGCAAGCGAACCAGAGCAGCGTGCGGAAATGCTGTTTACCTTCCCGCCAGAGCGGTACCTATTTATCTACTTGCACTATGGCGTGCTTTCGAACTGCTAGGTTGGTAGGAGCAGGGAAAAAGCAACGGGAGCTCACCCCGTCGCGGGGATTCAAACCGCTGACCTTCAGATCGGCAAGCCCTAGGCTCTGTGGTTTAACCCACAGCCCTTGCTTCAAATTACGTTGTCTGGAGTTTGAAGCATGGACCTGAGGAACGGGGTCTTCTCAACAGTGTCACCTTACAATATAAAACTCCCCAAGAAACTCCTTACCACGGATGTCCAGAAAAACTGTAAAATTTTTGTTTAAATTTCAGCAAGCGTTTTGTGGGTAGTGACTCATTTTAACTGTTGCAATGGCTGCTGTTCATAAGTTTGGAAGATATTTTAGGATTTTGCTTTAACTGTTGTATTTTAGGATGATTAATTTTATTATGCTTTTATGGTTGCCTTATGGGCTGATAAGTTACAATATGTTGGCAGCTTCTCTTAGGGCCCTTTGGAGGCGAATGGTGGGATATAAATCCAAAACTAAAATAAACAAATGTACACAGAAACAGGAATTCTCTGCTGTGGGAGGAGTACACTATAGATATGGTTACTATAACAGATGGTAACACATATTCCATACAGATAGAGCTATGCTTGTTTCCCCCCTCTCCAATTGCCATTAGTCTGATGCGCAGTCTACCTAACCTAACCCGGCTCTTTGGGTGACAACTGCTCCCCCCTTCCCAGTGGCATGGGGTGGAAGTGATAGACCTCTCTGGAGTCCCAACTCATTTTGCCATCCTCATCCCATGCCTGATTTTTAATGAAATTTAATTAGACAGGAGATTTGATCAAAGAACACCAATATATTGTCTAGGCTATGTCCAGACAGGGGCATTATCTCACAAATGGGTTGTTAAGATCAGATCCCCCCCCCCCCGTGTACTCAGTTGGCACATGAGGGTCAACACATGGCCGTTTTTTTAAAATGTCTTTTTATTTTTAACACACTCCCATTTTTTCACTCACCATATGAATGACTATTCTGCTGCTTGTTGTCCACCTCATGACATAAGCTTGGCAGAAAATATATTTGGTGTAGGTAGTTTGTTTGTTTTTGTCCCCCAATCACTCCTCTGTGTGCATACACACACCCTGTTAATTTACAGGATTAAATTGTAGTTCAGTTGTTCTTTCTTTCTTTTGCTAGTTTTATGGTTTAATAGAATTGTACAAGATCTGTCATAATAACAGCAAATTGGGGATTCTTGGTGCTGTGTGTGTGTAGCTTTCTGTAAATTAAGATCATTCTTCTCTCCCAGCCTTCTACAACTGACATCCAACTTCAACTTAAAGCACCTCAGGATCCTATCTTGTAGCTGGGAGGGAGGGGAATCAATCCATCCTAAACCTCTTTCTCTCCAAACACCCCTAGTTTGGCCCTCGCCTTTCATTGTGATTATACTGTTGTTTAGGTCATAACTCCCTGACCAACTTCAAGCTTCCAGGCCAAGTCTAGTGCTTGATATTCTAATCCTTCCTCTGCTTGCTCCTCCGACGTTGACAGAGTGGTACTGTGCTTGGAGATGCAGAAATAGCCCCACTCCACATGCTGGAAGAAGGACAAATACCTTCTCCAGACAGAGACGCTCTTGGCTAATTCTAACACAAGGAGGACCTTGAGTGTGGAGGCTTGCTGTTTAGCCCTGTTATTATTATCATCACCATCACTTTTAATTTGTATACCGCCTTTCTATCATACAATACTCAAAGCGGTTTACAAGCTGAAGAAACAGAATCTCATGAAATACAAAACAACCTTATAACTATCTAATGCAATACAAAAATATGATAATAAAACATAGCTTTAAAATAAGCAATCAAATAATGTAACGTTCAACAATCATTACAATAGTATAGAATAATATCAGCATATGAAAATTAAACAGAAACCCACTCTTAAAATTTACAATAATTTCAAAACAATAATCAATAAAACAATAGCAAGCCACAGTGCATAAAACAAAACAATACAAATTGAAAAATAGAGACTGGAGGGTGAGGCAAGGCAGGTGGAAGGAGGCCTTGCCTGATGGAGTCTCTCCCCTCACAGTTCTTCCTCCAGGCACAGCTTCCTTATGAGGAGTCCCAGGGCTGGAGGGGATGGGGCAAGGCAGGTGGAAAGAGGCCTTGCCTGATGGAGTCTCTCCCCTCACAGTTCTTCCTCCAGGCACAGCTTCCTTATGAGGAGTCCCAGGGCTGGAGGGGGCAAGGCAAGGCAGGTGGAAAGAGGCCTTGCCTGATGGAGTCTCTCCCCTCACAGTTCTTCCTCCAGGCACAGCTTCCTTATGAGGAGTCCCAGGGCTGGAGGGGATGGGGCAAGGCAGGTGGAAAGAGGCCTTGCCTGATGGAGTCTCTCCCCTCACAGTTCTTCCTCCAGGCACAGCTTCCTTATGAGGAGTCCCAGGGCTGGAGGGGATGGGGCAAGGCAGGTGGAAAGAGGCCTTGCCTGATGGAGTCTCTCCCCTCACAGTTCTTATTGCATGATTAGCAAGGGGTTTGGGGAAAGCCTTTTCATAAGTAGAGCTGAAATTGCCTTTGAACCTCTTGCATACTACTAACATGAATTTCTGACCGCTGTTAAGGGTTGTTGCACAGTGATTTTGCAAGAGTTGCCTTTCGGAAGGGCAATAATGCAGTAACATCGAGGTAGTATCACAAACAAAAGAACTGTGGCGGTCCAGTATAAATCCTCTACTAATGCTCTATTACTGCATAAATGACATGTTACAGAATGCACTCACAGAAAAGCAGCCAATCTCGTGGGACCCCTGGTCAGCAATGATAGCACTGAAAAGTTGGCCCCATGGATCCACAGCATTTCCAAAGGCTAAAAGTTGGCTTTAGGAAATGGCTGTGAAGACTCTGGAGAAGACGGCTAATCAAATCTTTCCCCAGGCTCCCTGCCTGTATCTCAAGTGGGCTAGGAAACAAGCTCACATTGAGTCTTGTTTCATACTCTCACAGAGAGCCTGAGGGAGTTCGTTATTATTTTTTCCAGCTACAATCGTCACCTCACTTGTCCATTGGCACCCAGTGGCCTGGCTAAAGCACTGCAACCTTTTTTTTTAATTGCTTTTATATAAAAAAGTATTTGCTTATGAAAGTACATACAACATCTCTGTTTTCCATAGAATCCTTTAATAGAATCCTTTCTACAGATCAGTTATATTTGATGTGAGACACTAATGTTATGGACTGTGTATGTAATGAAGGGGAGAGGGGAGACACACCGGGATGAAGACGTCCTCTTTTGTTTGTCTCTGTGCTAATTTCAATTTGTTGGTAAGTTTTTCTAGCAGAGCTGTTTTCCATATGGTTTGGTACCCGTGGTCCATGTTCACTCCTGACAGGTCCCTCCAGTCTCTAGTTACGATGCTTCTGGCTGCTGAGAGTAGGTGACTTATGAGTTCTTTGTAGTGTGAGTGTGTGCTGTTGTCTTGAAAAATACTCAATAGGGCCAATCCTGGGGTGTGTGTGTGTCTTCTAATACTTTATTGATGTCCTGGCATGAAAGAGAGATGGAGGTCAGGAGTGCTCCTTCGGAAATGTTTGTTCATTGTCTAATGGGAGGACTCCAGTGTCTCCCTTGGCTCTGTGTTACAAAGAGGTGGAAAAGGCCAAGTAGAAGAACATGGAATCAGTTGTATGTGCAGAAGGGGGCAGGAGCGGATTGCAGGTCAGCTTGCCATAAATCAGGTTTACAGCAATTTGTAGAGATGAGATTAGCCTAGCTGTAATGCAAAGCGCAGGATTGAAAGCAAGAATAAACCTGCCGTGTGGCAGCAAAAGAGAATGGGAAGTATATGGATTTAGGAGTCATGAATTTGATTCTCCACATCCCATTTCCCCCATACAGCAGTTTTAGGCAAGTCATTATATCTGTCAGTACTCTCGTTTCTGCCCAGAGAAATAGAATTTAACCACAAGGCTTGTTTGTTTTCTACAACCCAGACTTGGCACTTGGGAGGGAGTACTGCCTCTGACCATGTACAGAGTGCTTTTCTTTTCCCATTGGATTATGACATAGTTCTCACACATTTGGGTTTAGTGGGGAGATCTGCCAAAACAGATACTGTGATTCATTGGTAGGCTTGAGCCCTGGTACATTTTAATTTAGGAACCGAGCATTTAATGTTTTATTTAACTTCCTTCTTCTTCAATCACTCGTAGCCAAGAAAGATTGTCTTCCATAAACACGGTTTTAACAATGTGTCCGTAAGTGACTGTGGAGGCCAATTCTGAATCCACATGTCCTTCCACAGTGGGGACATTGGTCCCGTGCGGGAGTTGATCACGGTGTGGATTTGCCAAGCGCACCTTCCCTTTAGCACGTTTCTCCCTTGCATTCTGAGTTCGAGTGTCTTCAAAGTCCATGACACCTTTGGTAAAGGCTGTTCTCCAACTGGAGCGCTCGCAGGCCAGTGTTTCCCAGTTGTCGGTGTTTATACTACAATTTTTTTTAGATTTGCCTTGAGACAGTCTTTAAACCTCTCTTGTTGACCACCAGCATTACGCTTTCCGTTTTTAAGTTCGGAATAGAGTAGTTGCTTTGGAAGACGATAATCAGGCACCCGCACAACATGACCAGTCCAATGAAGTTGATGTTGAGGGCAAAGCATACTTTATCAGACTCCAGTGGTGATACATTAACTGATAAAAGAGTTAATTAAAAGTGCTCCAAGGTTCTCCCCTCCCCCCCCCCATTCTAGGACGAACCCTGGCTTTTAAAGCAGCTTCTCTGTTGGTGAACACACTGGCTCAAATAAAGTCCAGATATCACTGGACCAGATCTATGACAGATTTGTACCACTTACATCTGATACCTCAAATATAGGCTCACCGCAGGAGGAATGTTGCATCCATTATTCATGCCTTGGTAAACTTTTGGCTAGATTACTGAAATTTATTTTACATGGGACTGCTCTTAGCAACTAGGTGCATAATCTAGCAGCCTGTCTTGAAGAAACACCTTTCAGCATGTGAGCTTCTCTGTCCTCTGAGGTTATGTAATGTAGCACTGCTTCCTGTGTCCTCCACACAAAAGGTAAAATCCCTCTTGGGCATTAAAACCCTTTATGTTTCACCAATTATTCATTTAGTTTTCTTCCTGTACGGCTTGTCATTTGGATCCAAGTTCCTAAAGAGGTTAACCATAAAAGATGAATTAAACACACACACACACACACACACACACACACACACACAGAGGAAATGCATGAAACATACTAACATGGTCCTCCAAAACAGCAATTAAAAACAGCTGTGTTTAATTGGTGTTAGGGTTGGTGCTGGCTGTTGTTTCTCTTGTTTGCTGCTTTACTGTTACCTATGTTCATGGGTTTTCTGATTTTAAACTATGTGAATTTACTGTATCGTTATTGTTAAGGCAAGCTACCTTAAATACCTGACTGAAAAGATGGGGAACACATCTTAGAGTGAGTGGAGAGTGAACAAGTACAGTATAGTATTAGGGAATGGAAAGCTCCTGACCCAAACTAAAAATCTACTGCAGACCACCCCTCTCAGTTAGGGATCTAAAGCTGTAATGGATACTTACCTGGGGGTAAGGAGAACTCAGTGGGATTTAACTTCAAAGCAGACATGCATAGGATGCTTACTCTCAGGCTGTGGATCCTGCCCCATCGCTCAGGACTGGCTCTGATTCCAGGTTCTTTATCAGAACTGGATCCTAACTAAATGTGCTGGTGGTGAGTTGGACAACCTCAGAAAGGTGTTCTTGATGGTGAAACTGCTGGCTGGGTGTGCCAGAAAGAGTGTGCTGGCTGGGTGTGGCTGACTGGGTGGTGTTCATGGCCCCAGGGGGATGCTCAGATTCTCTTAGTCAAGCTAGGGCCTGTGCTTGTTCATCAGCAGGCAAATATGTATGTGTATATTTGAGGGGGGTGTTTCACTCTGGCTTCCCCAGAAAGAAAATGATTTTTTAAAAATTCTTAGGCAAATGCCCTTCCAAAACAGCAGTTAAAAACAACAAAAGATGAAAAGAACAGTAGTACCCCCAAAAATTAAAGCTGTAACTCAGCAACACCCTACGTATTACTATTTTTAACAGAGGTGGGGAAACCAAAGACCAAATTAAAGAGAAGGTATAGTTGTCCATGGCCTCCAAATATCTAATTTTTGCTTTTTAGCATAGGAAACGGTGCCTTATATTGAATCAGATCATTTGTTCACTTTCTGGCAGCAGCTCTCCAGGATTTCGGACGGGAGTCTTCTCTGCCCTACCTAGAGATATCAGGGATTTTATTGCTATTTATTGAATTTATATCCTGCCCTACCTCCTGATAGAGCCTAGCGCAGCAAAGAGGTCCACATTTCTTAAAACACAAACACACACACCACACACCCAAAACAGTTAAACCATTCTGGAAGCAATTACTGTACAGTTAAAAGCATTCTAAAAGCAGGTACAGTTCAAAGCACTGTTCCAGCCAGTGTTCTTGCGCTTGCCAGGAACAATATTCTTCAACCACCAAATGCCTAGGTAAACAGGAACATTTTCAAATTCCTCCTAGAAGTTATTAATGGTGGCGACAGGTGCACCTCGCTAGCGAGGGCATTCCACAGCTGGAGAAGCACCTATGAACAAGATAAGATAAGATATAGATAAGATATCTTTATTGTCATTGTCCCCTTGCGGGAACAACGAAATTACTCAGTTGCTACATCCACTCAGATAAAGCTTTCCGCATAATCCAAAATTACAAAACCTAATTAAAAACAGTAAATATAATACAAATAACAAGTAAAATAAGATGACTTCAAAGTCCAGGCTTTCCATTTAAGGCCAAAATCGCTCTAGATAAGAAACTATTCCTGAGACGGCTCGTTCTTGCCTGCATAGTTCTATATCTCCGTCCCAATGGCAGGAGCTGAAACAATGCCATGGGTCAGCACCAAGCTGGCAGCCCCGGGGCTGAACAAGGGACCTTCTGCATTCAAAGCAAATGCTTTACTGTGGAGATACTACCAGTTCTGTTTATTTTGGGCTTGCCTGTTTGAAATAATTTTGTAACTCTGTAATTTAAATAGTCTAGTTTTGTAGCAAGTCTAGGCTTGCTTTAGCTTCCATGAGCTCAAAGGGAACCAGCATATTTGTGTGGTCCTCATCAGCCGTGGTTTGACTTACCGTGATGTGCAAGCTATGTTGCTCATGTTGTCCGCATGTCCTGCTATGTGACTGCAGAGCACCTTTTTGAGGGAGAACTCAATTATCAGGAAAATGTGCAGGGTCCAAGGTTTTACGGAAAAGGTTTGTGTGACTGGGTAGGTTTGGGTGAATTTCTGTACTAGGTTGGTTTTTGAACAAAGAAATGCTTTGACTTTGGGATCATTTTCTAAGTCACCTATGGCAGTGATGGGTTGGTGGGTGAGGCAGAACATAGAAGAAGTGTTTGTGCAATGAAAGGGGAAGAAAATGAATCCAGTTTTGAATTTTCCGTATCTGGGCAAGGTAATTGAGAGAGCGGTTGCTGAACAGCTTGGCAGGTTTCTGGAGGAAACATTGGCTTTAGATCCATTTCAGTCCGGTTTCCATCCTGGTTTCGGGTCCGAGACGGCTCTGGTCGCCTAATGGATGATCTCCATAGACAACTGGATCGAGGCAGGTCAGGACTGCTAATTTTCTTAGATTTGTCAGCAGCCTTTGACATGGTCGATCATGATCTTCTGGACCACCGCCTCGCCAACATAGGGATACAGGGCATAGCCCAACAATGGCTGTGCTCTTTTATCTCTGGTCGGGGACAGAGGGTGGTGCTAGGGAGGGAGATGTGGTCGCGCCTCTCCTTGGTGTGTGGAGTGCCGCAGGGCGCAATCCTCTCCCCAATGCTTTTTAACAACTTTATGCGACCCCTTGCCCAGGAGCTTTGGGCTGGGTTGTCACCAATATGCTGATGGCACTCAGCTCTATCTGCTGATGGATGGCCACACTGACTTGGCTCTGGACACACTGACCAGTTGCTTGGAAGCTGTGGCTGGATGGTTTTGTGGGAGCCGATTGAAACCAAATCCTTCGAAGACAGAGGTCCTCTGTCTGGGTCAGGATGGCATGGGGATGAGGGACCAACTCTGTTCTCTTCTGGGGGCCCAATTAGTGCTAGTGCCTTCCGTTAAGAGTTTGGGTGTAATCCTTGACACCTCCCTTTCCATGGAGGCGCAGGTTACAGCAACAGCCAAGGCAACATTTTTCCACCTTCGCCGCATCAAGCAGTTGATCCCTTACCTTTCCCATCCCGATCTGGTCCCAGTGATCCATGCAACGGTCACCTCCAGGCTTGACTACTGTAATTCGCTCTATGCGGGGCTGCCCTCGAAGCTGTCCCAGAAACTCCAGCAGGTGCAGAATGCTGCAGCTCGGCTCCTCACAGGGTCCCTGCCATGGGAGCATATTCACCCAGTGCTTTATCAGTTGCACTGGCTCCCAGTGGAGTATAGGGTCAGGTTTAAGGTGCTGGTTTTGACCTTTAAAGCCCTTTGTGGCTTAGGGCCCTCCTATTTACGGGTCTGCCTCTCCTGGTATCCCCAGCAGAGGACCTTAAGGAGGTCCATGAATAACCATAGTTTAGAGGTCCCGGGCCCTAAGGAAGTCAGACTATCCTCCACCAGGGCCTTTTCAGTTATGGCTCCGACCTGGTGGAATGCTCTTTCCCCTGAGACTAGGGCCCTACAGGATTTAACCTCCTTCCGCAGGGCCTGTAAGACAGAGTTATTCCACCTGGCCTTCAATTTAAATTTAGCCTGATCTTTTATTCCCCTTCTCTTCCCTCCCCCTCCCCTTTTTATGAAGATTACCTGCTCTGGGACCCCACAACTAACTCTCCCCTGGCCTCCTTGCTGGCCCAAGTAGGACTAATTTAGCCAGCTAGCCCTGGTTACCATTTAATGTTTATTAGATGGGTTCCCCCCCCCCCAATTGATTTTTGAACTTTGAATTTATTGTTATTCATGCATACTGTATTTTATGCCGTTTTTATGTTGTATCATAATTAAGTGTTTTAAATTTGTTGTTAGCTGCCCTAAGCCCGGTTTCTGAACTGGGAAGGGCGGGGTATACATAAAATTTTTATTATTATTATTATTATTATTATTATTAAGGTAAAGGTAAAGGGACCCCTGACCATTAGGTCCAGTCATGACCGACTCTGGGGTTGTGCGTTCATCTCACATTATTGGCCGAGGGAGCCGGCGTATAGCTTCCAGGTCATGTGGCCAGCATGACAAAACCGCTTCTGGCAAACCAGAGCAGCACATGGAAACGCCGTTTACCTTCCTGCTGTAGCGGTTCCTATTTATCTACTTGCATTTTGACGTGCTTTCGAACTGCTAGGTTGGCAGGAGCTTGGACCAAGCAACGGGAGCTCACCCCGTCACAAGGATTCGAACCGCCGACCTTCTGATCAGCAAGCCCTAGGCTCAGTGGTTTAACCACAGCGCCACCTGGTTCTATTATTATTATTATTATTATTATTATTATTATTATTATTATTATTATCATCTGCCTGTTGAGGCTGTGCAAGCTAGCAGTGACTTGCTAACTGACATTGGAAGCTTAATATTTTTATTTGGAAAATAAGCACAACCAATGAGAGCCAAATACTTTTTTTAAAAAAGAAAAAAGTTCACCTTCTGTTATGCTGATGCCTCCAGCTTGTGGAGTTGATAGGTGGGAAAGAAACTCCATACGTAGCTCTCGCTTAGCTGCTCCCTTACCTTTAGGGATTGCTTCAACCCAGGAATTTGTAGGTACCGTAGCAGTTGATTAAATCATTCCTAATTTCATTTACCTATCAGAACTGATTGTCCCCAGCTCCCAAGCTATCTCAGCAGCCTGATTTAGGAGGAGGTAGGGAAAGCTTTTGTTGTTGGTGTTGCTATTGTTGAACAGTTGGGAATGAGAAATCCTTGGTGTCCCAAATATCAAGGGGTGGATGCCCATCTATCTTCTGCCCCACCTCTGATCTTGATTGCATGGGAAAATGTTTTGTACTGTATATGACAACACATATTGGCAGTGCTGATATCTTCTTTGCATCTCTCCTCATTTCCTTCTGGGTCATCCACCTGTTGTGTTTTGTAAGCAAAGCAAGGTGGTGGTGAGCTGTTTTTGTGCTGCAGTGGAAGGTGCTCAGCTAGAGAAGTCCAGGTGACAGACTACTCCTGTTGTTGTTTTTTGTGTAAAAAAATATAGACCACACTTAGTAGCCATGCCAAGGTTTACAACAAAAATAGAAATTAATATATAGTTATATTAAAACAATATAAGCAACTATCCCTGTATTCAAACAGCCAAGATAAAACCAGGAGTAAAAGTGACAGCTTTAAAATGCCAGCCTATGAAAAATAACAAGTGAGTGGGTCTGATGGACCTCTTTAGGTAAGGAATTTCCACAGGGAAGATGCTCCTGTCAAGAAGCCCTTGTTCATTGATGCCTTTGTCTAGCCTAGGAGGGTGGGGTTCTCATATCATGCCTTCTTCTGATTATTTAAGAGTCTTCAGAGGAACATATGAGACGAGACATGCTTCCACTACCCTGGGCCCATACCCATGGAGCTTTAATGACAGAACAAAAACCATCAGGTTTCATGGGCTTTTCAGCTTAGCCCAACTCAGCTGTGGGCACCTATCAGTCCAATGGAGTGGATATGGAAGGTTTGAGATACTTAATTGTACCACTGCAGTCAGGAATAGTATCGGGTGAAACAGCCTGATCCCAATACTATGCAAAATCTGGAACCAGCACCATAAGCACCCACTCCAGTTTGTCTGATGCACAGCTGGCCATCGGTATTATGCAATTGCATGGGTCAGTGTGTAATGGGCCTCTAGATGTGGCTCTAACCTTGCAGGGCTAGGTACATACTGAAGAGTTATCAAGATGATATTTACTGCATGGGCTCTATGACTCCTCCTTGCCCAGAGACTAAGAATGGATTCATGGAGACTGCATAAATGTGGTGCCTTGAGTGATATGTGAAAGGTGGAAGTTTCTTCCTGTTATAGTTGTAGACCTAATGAATTACAAGAGGGAAGTCTTGAGGCCTGCTAACTTGTGTATAAACTGGACCAGATCCTCTCCAAGGGGTGATGAGGTTGAGACCCAGCTTCTGAAAAAGATGACTTACCTGTGAGTAAGGAGCAAAAGTGCTGTGATTCCCCCCCTTTTTAATACATACATAAAGGTAAAGGGACCCCTGACCATTAGTTCCAGTTGCGGACGACTCTGGGGTTGTGGTGCTCATCTCGCTTTACCAGCCGAGGGAGCCAGCGTACAGCTTCCGAGTCATGTGGCCAGCATGACTAAGCTGCTTCCGGCGAACCAGAGCAGTGCACGGAAACGCTGTTTACCTTCCCGCCGGAGCAGTGTCTATTTATCTACTTGCACTTTGTGCTTAATCAGTTCTGTGCACCAGCAGGTTTGCTTGTTCATGGCTTGCCTTAAGTGAGGCTATTGTGGCAGAGACAGCGTTCCTTATGAGGTCCAGCCAGAATGGGAAAAGATTAATGCAGGGAAGTCAGCTCCTCTATAATGAGAGCCTGGCTTTCCTGGAACAAAATGCAAAGGGAGCACTAATCAGGGACATGATTATTCAGAGAAGATGAGGTGCCATCTTTCATGAGTTTGTTCTTCTGCTTATGCCTTTGCAGGGATTAGCAGGCTGTAGTTAGTTGCCATCAGCTCTGTATCCATGTATTTGACGCTTGAAAGAGCCTGCATTGCAAACAGCCTTAGCTGAATCTCTAGAGCTAGCAAAAAGGAACATTCTCTCATGGCAGAATCAAACTAATAGTGTTGCCCCCTACCCCCCAAGTGTGTTTTGTTCAGAAACCCAAAATGCATTTAGCCACATTTTCTTAATGAACAAATTTCCTAGTACCTGCAGAGTTCCTCCTGCCTCTCGTGTCCTTTTCTCAGTGGCACTGCTCGCCTTCCCTCTTCCCCCCCCTTCTCTTTAGAGCTAAATATAGCCCCAAAGCATGTCAGTGTGACCACACCAAGCTGTGGCCGACCAGGGTGAAACCTGTGTGGCAGGGCAGAGCAGCATTGATGAAATCTGGATGCGAGTGTCAGTTTGGCATTCAGGCATTTCTTTCTCATCCTTAGTGCCTTTTCTAAAATTCAGAAAGTTGTTTTTCTCTTACAGATACTGAATGAATACAATGTGCCTTTCTCTTGCCCCCATTTAACGCAACCAGACGCTCCGCATGAGTGGCGTTCTTTTTCCCCACTGCACTTTCCACAGGTGGGGTGGGGGCAGTTCACCACCCACCATAGCTGCCAAGTTATCCCTTTTTAAAGGGAAATTCCATTATGCTGAATAGGCTTCCTCGCGAGAAAAGGGAAAACTTGGCAGCTATGCCACACACAGCGTGGCAAAGGGAGAGGGCGCCAGCAGAAGTTCTCATGGATGCCATTGTGACCATGCTGGCAAATCCAGGCTGAAGCGTAAAGGTGTTTTGGGTAGTGCTTGCTCAAACATGTCCTCCAGTTTCTTTAGATTTCTTCCCTTGTAAAAAGAGACTTCTGTTTTTCTGCCTCATTCACACTGTGCTTTAAAATGCATTTATAACTTTGCAAAGAAGAAAAGAATATGGTGTGTTTTTCTTTCTATTAAGTATTTCCCTAACACTCTGCAGCCTTCCTGATCTGAAAAGGCCCATGGGATGAATTTTCCCCATGGTCTCTTCTCCTGGAGTTACGTGAAGCTGGGGTGACTGGCAACCTAGCTCCTAGATTTAAGCGCTCTTCCCTTTGTTTCTAATACATTTTTTCTAATACATTGTTTCTAATACATTTTTTAAAATGTACTGAATTCTTTAAAAGTAAAAATAACTTAAAAGCTGGGAGCATGGTAGACAACCCTCCCATCTTCCTGTGCTTACAGAAAAGCCCAGCCTGGGATGTCACAGGCTTTTCAGACTTGGAAGGGCTGCAGAATGCAGAACACCAGGGAGATGACTTTGATAATTTCATAATGCAATTTCTTTTTTCATTTCTGATAGAAAATGCTTGGGGCAAAGTGGGAGAAGTTTTCAGCACAGCACCAATTGCAGGGTCAGACCGTCCTGGGGATAGTCTAGGTGAGGTAAAGGTTGAGTGCACCAGTAGTGTCACAACACAATACTCTTCCTATACTATTGCGTGGCTGGGAGGGGAAGGATCTTTGCAGTGGAAATCAACCCTTTTCCAGATGGCATTTGCAAAGCACCAAAACTGAAACCTGGGAGATAATCAGAACCAAGACATTTACTTTATTTTTAATAACAATATCAATAAAAATAAAAAATAAAACAAAACCAGACATAACTTTCTGAAAACAGCTTTCTACCTCATAATTTCACAGAAATTAGCTTGGAAATATTGTTGTGCCCTCCCCTCCTTTGATTCCTGCACAGTCCCTTTCTGTTACCCAGCCACAGCAGCCTGTGAAGATGAACCTGAGGATAGTGAAACCTTCTCCAACTATTTGTGGCAAAGGAGGGGGGTTCCTCTGGAAGTAATGATGACTAGAGGAAAGCATGGGCCTCCAGTCCACTCTTTCAGCCCATCCTAGCAAGCCAATCCCCTCCCCCAAATGAGGGCTTTTATGGTGGTGGGTGTTCACACCTCATAGCTTGACGTTTGTACCCAGCTTTCTCTCATTAGCTTGGTTGGGTGACTGGAGAAGAGTGGGCAGTAACAGGAAGCTTAGGCTCACTGAGCAACACAGCACTCAGAGGTTCCCAGGGTTTCTCCTTAATTCCTGGCTGCTCCAGTGATGATGGTTATACAGAAACTCACCTACTCTCTCCGTGGCCACTTCAAATGGCACAGAGAGCTACTCAATACTTTCCTTGTACATTCAAACAATAGATGGAAGGATGAAAGGGAAGAATGAGAAGGGTGCAAGCCAATTCTGATGTGAATGTGTTGTGATGGGGAAAGAAAGTGGAAGAGCCTCAATACTTTTCTGTCCCTTTGCCATTTCATTGAAGTGTGAAAGAGAACTGTACTGTTCCTATCTGGAGTATGTCCTCACATTGGGAGTCTCTGCAACTCCAGCGCAGGGGAGATGTGAAAGTTCTCTTTCTGATAAGACTGAGATGTGGAAGAACAGGAAGCACAAGGTCCCCTTAGCAAGATTATTGCATCTGAAGTGGCTCTGAGAGAGTAGTGAATGGCACTCTCATGATCGTGCCCTCTCTTCTCTTGAAACTCTTTCCCCTAATCTCCATCCTAGCATGATCTTCATCAGTCACAGAAGCAGCAGGTACGTGTAGGAAGATCACAGGGGGCTAGATTTGGGGCTGCCTCTACCTAAGACAGATCCAGAAAATATGCAGATGGGCCAGAAATCCAAAATTCAATTAGAAAGACTGGAACCCTTCCCCGCTCCCAAACCTGACATGAGCCTCTCCCTCAAAAATCCTCTTAGGACATTGAGCTCTCCTGAGGGCCCACTTTGACCATGATATAGTGCTGAGGCCCAGTCACCTCAGGAGTGAACAGCACTTGTCACAATGAAGATTCTTCCTTTGCTTTCAGGTGCCAAAACTATGAGCCAAGTAACAACCGTGATCCTCCCCTGGCAGCTGCATGAGCTTTGTGCAGCGGTCCCAGCACCTTCCTTCCTGGCTGTAGTAATACTGGAAGGCACATCCCATTCTCCCTTTCAGCAGGAATCCTGACCTTTCAGTACTACTGAGTTAATAAATGCAATTTCTGACTAAGAAATTAGATCCTTTAAGAAAAGTCACAAAAAAATCCCAAAGTAAACATGGTTTGCTTTAAATAGTTCAGTAGAAACCCTCGACTCCCGAGAGCCCTTGCGCAGGGCCTGTGACTGATGCTGCATCCAGAAGGGCACCTGCTGCCGTGTGGAAAGTGTGCCGAGTCACAGGTAGCAAAGCCAAGATGGCAGCTGCTGCTTCCTCTTTGCCTCCCGAAGAGGACCAGGAGTGAGGATCAGCTGAGGGCAGGGCTGGTGTTTAGTCTTTGGGTGTCTTCTTGCTGCGTGAATTCCACATGCCACGTTTGGAATGGTAGTAATGGTAAAAGTTCCTGAGTCGCAAACGTTCCACCTCCAGCCCGCTCTGAAGCACCCTGGAGCAATGGGTGTGAGCAAGCCAAACAGAAGGAAATCAAGAGAAAGAAAGGTCATTTAGTCCTCCAACTAAACACCTGTCTCTCGTAACATTTTTACAAATCAGTTTCATTTGTTGAGACATTGGGAAGAAAGGGGGAAAAGAGGTAGATGGGGGAAAGATGGGTGGGGTCGGGTGATGATGTTTCTATTTTACTTAATATATGTGGGGTTTTTTGTCAGCATCGCTTGTGCAGGTTCTCTGCTGTTTGCTTGTGTTCCTTTGGTGGTGAGAGATGTTGGAGTTGGCCTAGGGCAGGCATGTCAAACCTGCGGCCCTCCAGATGTTTTGGACTACAATTCCCATCTTCCCCAACCACTGGTCCTGCTAGCTAGGGATCATGGGAGTTGTAGGCCAAAACATCTGGAGGGCCGCAGGTTTGACATGCCTGGCCTAGGGTATGATTGTTCATTTGTGGTTGGCTGTGGTGGTCTTTGTTTCATGTGTGAGTGGGTGTTTTGGATCAGGTTAGCCATATTGATTTGTATGCTGTTGGTGGATTTTTGTCATTGTCTTGTTGGGCTGTGTATGTGATAAAGGGGAGCCATACCGGGGTGAAGCCATCTTCTTCTATTTGTCCCCGTGTTACGAGAGACATTGCACATATTTTTGTAAATCAAGAAAATCTTTAATAAAAAGAAAAATACTATGCCACTAAAACGCATGCTGAGACTCCCTCACCCTTGCTAACACAGGGTATAATGTGGGAAAGAAACGGAATGTACATTTTGCCAATTGAGATTTTAAAGTTATCATTGTGTGGTAACTGAAGAACAAACTACTTTTAAATGTCATGTGTAAAAACACCTTTTAGAGACTGCCTCCTAAACTATTCCCCCTTCACACCTCTTTAGCATACTCATTTGAGAGCATGTTCAGTGTGTAATTTGCAAACCAAAGCTGTAACACCCTTATCCATCTCCCTGTGACTTACTCCTGAGTAAACCCATACAGCAAACCTGAACAAACCTGCTGGGCTGCATGGCATTTAGGGAGAGATTATCATCAGCTAATCCAGATTTCTGAAATTTCTCTCTTAAGCTTTGCCAAAGCTTGAACTTCCAAAGGGTAAAGTAAGATCTTTTGATGTGGGCAAACACTTAGTCCCTAAGGATATGCTTGCAGGGATTTGTTGTTAGTTGCATATTTTATTTATATTCTGTTTATTATTGTGAGTATATATAAATTGCTTTGTCCACCGACTGCAAAAATAAAAGCCTCAGATTGACAAGTAATTCTTGTCTTCTTCATCCTTCATTGCTAGGATCTGACTGCTTCCAGATGGCGACCTTTTTGGGTGTCAAACATGCTGACTGACATAAGAGAGGATAAAACTGGTATTGCTGCTTGTTACTCCTTGAAAGTAAATGCCAAGTAAGTGCTCCATATCCACAAGCAGCATAATGTTAGAAGAACAAACATACAATATCATGGCTCTTTTGTGAATTGGGACCCTGCAGTTTTTTCTGGTCACAGAAGGAAAAAAGGTGATCTCTTCTGGCATCATGATTACATGAGCAGACCACTCATGTGAATGGTAAGTTTGTGGGGAGCCAGCCACTTGCAGTGCCGTCTGCACCAGATCTCAAAAGTAACCTCACAGTGACAGATCTCACAGTGACATGAAAGTTACTGTGCTGGTCCGTATTAATCAAGAGGCTATCGAGAAACAAGATTGCTGTGGGTGGCCAAATCCAAAACTGCAACTATGGCATGGTGGTACATTTCTCACCATGTTTCCAGGCTGAGCCACTCATGAAGGACATGGTCATACAGACAAGCCTTGAAAGTGTTGCTTTTATGCTTTTCTATCACTCCCTTGTGCTAGGGGGAGACTACCACAGGACAAGTAAACAGTTTCCTGGGGCCAGTTCTGCAGGACAGATAGACAACGCAGTAAACGAGAGCAGAAGGAGAAGGGGTGGGGGGAACTGACAACAATGCTTTTTCTTTTAGGACTCTCTGGGTGGCAGAGCAGAAGGGGCCAAAATTCACTGGTGGGAGCAAAGGCCCCTTCCTCTGTTGTGTGCTAGCAGCGCCCCCCCCCCCCAAAAAATTGGAGGTTGTTGTTCTAAGACTGCAGCAATCGAAGGGCCCTCGGTTGAGTTATGTGACTCTGCAATGTTGGCATGCAAGTTTTAAAATCAATTTAATCTGCATAGTTAAGTTTCTAAAGACATTTTGATAATTTGGTAGCTCTACCAGATTGATTGAAAGGAAGCCTATAAATGTAAGTAATAAATGATAAGTATGAGGAAATCTCAGTTTTGGTTCATTATTCTGAAGGAAGTATATATGGCAGGATCACTCATCTAACAACTAAGGGGAAAGGGTTTCACTTTTCCCCGTGTACGTCAGGGACAGGGAGACCTTGCAGGTCTCCAGTGCAAACCTTGGGGTGAATGGCTTCCCCTTTACTAAGCAGAGGTTAAAATCAAGGGTGAATGCAGCATCCTGGCCTTCTGAACACTGCAACAAGGAACTGGGAATTGGTGACACATCTTGAAATGAAAAAAAATCTTCAAGTAGACCAACAGCCTCGGGGCATTTCTGCAAAGTCACAGCAGAGGCTCCAATCACATTTCAGATTTGGCATGAAAGCCCCAGGCCCTTTTCAAAGTCAAATTGAACAACATTCAATAGATGGAGGGGTGGTACAGGTTTGCGTTGAGAGGTGGGAGAGAGGCTGTGCTGCAGTTTGCCCCTTCTCAATTAAAAATGTAGGTAGGTGTGTGTGCAGCAGCAGAAAACACACCCTCCAAAGAATTTCATTAAAAAAGGGTAGAACATTGCTGTTGGGAAAAGAAAGGGTTAATTTTGTTGTCCTTCAAAAAAGAGAGAGGAAGGAACAAAAGTGGGGGGAGAGGCTAGAATGCTGGAGAATACCACCTTCTCCCTTGACATAAACGTAATAGTATTTTAGGGCATTAAATTTGTCTTCATGGTGCTGATTATGCCCACCCTGCTGAGGGATGGCAACAGGGATCTTGAACCATGCTACATATGTTGAGGCCTGCACATATGACATCATTGCCTCTGCAAAGTGCAGTAGACCTCAAGATCCTCATCTCTACACCAAATGTTGCCAGCTATCTACCCAGAGTCAATAAGCCTGCCTTGTCCTGCACCAGGTCTTTACCCAGCACTGGAGGATTTTGGGGCTCTGGGCCATCCCAGAAATCTCACCTGTCCAACAGCTCCCAGTCCTCTCCACCCCAGCGGTCCCGGAACTCTTCTGTGTTCATCCCACCAATACGGTCAAAGTCAGATTTGTAGATCCCAAAGAGGCCAAAGCCATTCACCTCCCAGTAGCCTGAGAAAAATGAACCGAGAATGTTGCCAGGATCTTGATATGGAAGCAAGGCTATGCTTAAGAGCCTAGAGAGTTCTGGTCTCCCATTCATTTTGCTACCCAAAGAAGCCACTCTGTCCTCTGCTGGCAGCAAATATTATCTCATGTGGATTCAAAACGAACTTCTGCAAAACCAGGACTTGTTTCTAGTCTTCTTTATTCATTTTTTATAGAAATTATATTGTGTCCCTCCCTTCAGTAGTGATTTCAGGGCAAGGTACAACAATTTAAAATACAAGCACCAATTAAAACAAAAAAGGAAAATACAGTGGAAAAAAATCATTGATCTATCTATTGTTACAAACAACAGGGCCATGTTGCCCCCATGAACAACATGTTCAGTGGGGAGATGATTCCACCACTGGGGTGCGAATTGCCAAGAAGGCCCTCTGGCAAGTCCCAGATTGCCTGATTGCAGTCAACGAGGGGACTGCAGAAGAACCTTCCACAGCCAAACCCAAGAGTTCCTTCAGATCTCCAGGTCCTGAACCATTTAGGACTTACATCTAAAACTTTAAACAGGGCCCAGTGACATACAGTCAGCCAGTGCAGATCTTTGAGAACCAGTGTTATATGGCCTTGTGCAGGCATGTCCATTAACACTCTGACTATTGTTATTTTGCCCCAAATGCAGTTTCCAGACCATCCGCAAGGGCAGTTTCACATAGAGCTGCTTGCAGGACTTTACTAGTACAGTACCAGGATTGCTGCAGCTGGATTATTCCTGTCCAGGTAAAGTAAAATCCAGGAGTCCCGTCTCCCCACCACAGACTATGCACCTGTCCCTGTGATGCAGTGCAACCCTGTAGGCCTTCCTATTTCCAATCCATAGCAGCTCGATCTCACCATGGTTTAGCTTCCATTTACTGTCCCTCATCCGACCCATTAGTGCCTCCACACATTGTTCCAGTACCTGCCCATCTTCACTTGACCCAGACAACCTTGTCCGTGCTGACTGGCAGCAGTGCTTAGCAAAGTCACAGCCCTGGGAGAAGTCAAGTGTATTCACTCTGCTGCCCAATCTTTTCCAGGGTTCTTCTGCCCCAGATTTTCAACACAGTGGTCAAAAATATGAAACAGATTTCAAGTGACAAGTACTTGGCAAATAAGGGAACGCCTACTACACGAAGTCCAGATAGCCTGAAGATTTCAGATAAAACATATGGACCCATTGACACAATAATAAATAATTTAATAACACCAGGTATTGAAAATCATAACTTTGTTGTATGCGCACGCTCTCTCTCACACACACACACCCCTGCTGTTTTCTACTGCTGAAACATCCACACACATGCTGAATCTCTCTCCACAGTCTCTTTTGGCAATGTTACTATTCAGGGCTTTTCTTGTCAAAACCATTTAGAGAAGAGCAGCCAAGTCAGGTTTCCCAGCAGGAGAGTCAGAGCCCAAGGCTCCTGGATTCTTTTCTGAATTTGTGGTACACCCCTCAGGCAAATGGTCTGGCCTTTCTCTGCTGGGTTCCAAAGGGGATACAAAACTTCCCTGATGGAGCCACAAGAAGTTTGAGTTGAAGCCTACAGAGCAGCTGTCAAGCTGCATGTTATTTCTGCTCTTGCTTAAGAGCAACGAGAGTGAAGTTTTAAGGACGGTTTCAGATAAGAGGTTTTTATTTATTACTATTTATTTATGAAACGTACATCCCGCTCTCACACAGGGTGGTGCACAGCAATATAAAAACATGTTTTAAAATATTTTTTAAAAAAACACCGAAAGCGGTACAGAACAATCATTAAAACAACTGGCTACACAAGAAAGTTTTAAGCAGCTGCATAGGCCTGTTGGCATAACAGTTCTTCGGGAGACTTCCAAGAAAATTAAAAGTGAGGGTGGCTTGCCAAATCTGTGCTGGAAGAGGGCTCCACAGCATTGGACGGGCGACACTAAATGACCAACGTCTAGTTGAGGCCAATTGGGGGACAATTAACAGCACTCATGCAGGTGATCTCAGTGATCACTGTTGTGTCTGTAGGCTACCTGTAAGAGGGCTAGATGTGAACAAGGGCACAATTATTGTGCCAGCAGCTTGGCTATTTAACTAACTTTTGCTGCCCAACACTAAGCTGGCTGTGTGAGGAATGTAGCCATGCTGCCTCATTCTCATGCAAGCAGCCTCATTCAGACAGTCATTCAGTCCAGCCTCCTCCACTTCCTCAGCAGCCAGACGTGTTTCACTTACCATTGGGCTCTCGCGGAGAGCTCCCGCAGCTCAGCCGCATGACAATGGGCGCATAAGCCAGCTTTCCCTCCACGCAGTGCTTCCGGATGCTGTCGAGAATGTTGAGGGGGAAGTGGATGTGCAGGTCACACAGGAACACAATACTGCTGCTATCCTGAGGGATCAAAGAGTGGCACAGACAAGCCATGACAATCAGGTGCAAAGCAGTCTTGGGAACAGCTACCGTGTTTCCCCCTTTTTAAGACGTAGTCATAATATAAGCCATGGCAGGATTTGAAAGCTTTTGTAAAATTTAAGCCATACCCCGAAAATAAGCCATGCCGCCGCCTGCCAGCGCTGGGCATGGGAGAGAGCAGGAGACTGATCAGCCACTGCGGCATCGCGCTGCCAGAGACTCGCAGCCACTGAGGAGCTCGCAGCACTGGGGCTTGAGGGTGGCTCTCGCCTTGCCGCCCTTTCTCCCGCTCCCGGGGGAGACGCGGCTTCCATCCCCCGTTGCCAAGGAAATGGCCCAGGGGAGAGACGCCAGAGCGGAGGGGCCGCCTGGCTGTTGCCACCGCCGAAAACGGCAATGCTTAGGGCCGCCTCCTCCTCGCGCGAGATGAAGTAAGGCCCCTCGAGCGGTCCAGGGCTCGCTTCCAAATGCGCAGGGATAGGGCTGCGCCATTAAACTGCTTGCAAACTCCTTGGAAAAAAGAAACGTGTCCTGCAGAGCGCCAGATCAAGGAGGTGGCCTGCGGGGTTGTCACCGCTCAGCACCGCGCAGAGCGCCGGATTGAGGAGCCGGTCTGCAGAGTCGGCGCCCAGCAGCGCGGCGCTGGATTGGGGAGGCGGTGCTTCGTGCGGAGCTGCTGGGCACCGACCCTGCAGACCGGCTCCTCGATCCGGTGCTCTGGGCGGTGCTTCTGGGCGCCGACCCGGCAGGCCTTCTTTTTTCCAAGGAGTTTGCAAGCAGTTTAATGGCGCAGCCCTATCCCTGCGCATTCGGAAGCGAGCCCTGGACCGCTCGAGGGGCCTTACTTCATCTCGCGCGAGGAGGAGGCGGCCCTAAGCATTGCCGTTTTCGGCGGTGGCAACAGCCGGGCGGCCCCTCCGCTCTGGCATCTCTCCCCTGGGCCATTTCCTTGGCAACGGGGGATGGAAGCCGTGTCTCCCCCTGGAGCGGGAGAAAGGGCGGCAAGGCGAGAGCCGCCCTCAAGCCCCAGTGCCGCAAGCTCCTCAGTGGCTGCAAGTCTCTGGCAGTGCAATGCCGCAGTGGCTGATCAGTCTCCTGCTCTCTCCCATGCCCAGTGCCAGCGCAGCTGGGCGCCAACCCGGCACGCCGCCTCCAGCAGCAGCAACGTGGCAGAAGGAGAAGGAGGCTTGCTGCACGTCCTGAGCCCTGAGTCCGTGGGACCCAGCAGCAGCAACGTGTACAGTATTTTTTTTTTTTAAAAAAAGACACCCCCCGAAAATAAGCCATAGGCTTGTTTTCTTGGGTAAAATAAATATAAGACGGTGTCTTAAAATGTGGGAAACACGGTATCCCCTTTGCCCTCGGTCCTCACCTCTATGGCATCTACCCCGGCCTGCAGTCCTGCTGAGCGCTCAAAGTTTCCTGTGCGCTTCAAGTATTGGTATCTGTAAAGAAGATGCACACCAGTGAAAAAGGGTGCAGAGATTCTCTCTCTGTGTGTCTCTCTGTCTCTCTCTTTGTGTGTGTAATGCCTAGTGGAGACCAGAAGTTGTGGGGTTGTTTTTGCATATTTTGTAACCTGGTTCTAACCACCAGGGACTTCCAAATACCAGGAAGGTGGAAAAAGATATGAGTACCACCAGCTGAAGGAAAACACCAAACTACAATCAAGGCAGGCTAGAGACGGTTACATATTTTTTAGTTGATTAAATGATATACCTTTAACTCAACTGAATTAAGTATTTTTAAATAAATTTGCATGCTACCCTAGCCTCAACATGGATACTTTTTAGAGCTGTTGAAAGGGTTGCAATACTTTGCAATTTAATGGGGGGAACTTCTTTTTAGAAGGGAACATGAATGTTTTCTTGTTCTTTATTAGTAACATGCTTGAATGAAAAGAGACTCAGCAAATGAATAGCTGTCCTTTAACTTTGAGACCCACTAGTTAAAGTGGTCTGTCACTGATTAATCAACTATGGTTGCACACCTAATTGGGAAGAAGTACCATGAAATTCAGAGGGATTACTTACAAGCAAACATGCAAAGGATCTTGTTGCAAAGTTTAAAGTCCATTACAGTACAAATCTATGTATGCCAATTCAGAAGTAATGCCATTCTTTTCAGTGGGGTGCACTCTCTAGTGTGCTAAGAGTTGCAGTCTTAATGTACCAATTAAACTGATTGAAATTTGAAGCCATAAGGATATTATTTGCAGATTAAGTCATCAGGTTGGTATTTGGTCACAACTCATAAAGCAAGGACTGAATGGAGAAATGGATGTAGCAAGGGCACTGTGCACATAGACACAGCATGCTTAATAAGGCGTCTGATTTCAGCAGGCATGGTCCTAGTGTTGCCCTCTCTTTCCATACACACATGATCTAGGGCATTTCTGCTATTGCTATTTGCTATTCAAGCCTCATGTTTACAGACAGCTAAATAGCAGGCTAGTCATGCACAATACTGAAAAGTCTGGAGAAGAAATAAAGCTGTAGATAATTTAAATGGCTTTATTTATTTATTTATCTACCTAGCTGTACCCACTGTATAATCCAAAGTAATGCACTTGGATATCATTATTGGTCCAGCTCAGAAATCAAGCAGCGGTGGCTTCAAGACTTGCATTGTGCAGGCACAGAAACCTAATGAGACAGGCTCCAGAGCTTCCAATGTTCCTTGCATTACCTGGGCAGGTGAGCTTCCTGAAGTGCCTTCTCCACATCCATGTCGTCACTATCAAAGTCTACCAGGATAACGTTGAAGTTGGCATCCTTGGTGTTCAAGTATAGGTTAGACATGTCTGAGATGAACTGCTGTACCCAGCGTGCTTGGTTTTTAACTGCAAGTTATGAAAACAGGCTGTTAGCATTTGTAAGCACACTCACGTCAATGTTGATGGGGGAGCATCTTCATGACAAAAGGCTCGTATGATCTATGTGGACACATATCAACAGTGGCAAGAGAATAACACTCTCAGCATGTGTTTCAAGCATAGCCAAGACTTCAGTGGCATTCAGCCTGTGGCAATTCAGCATTCGGCGAGCAGAAGAAGGGAATAATTACAGACTGAGTGAATACAAATATAGAGTTAAGAGCAGCCCTGCTGGGTCAGACCAAAGGCCCAGCCAGTCCAGCAACCTGCTGTTTCCCACAGGGGCTAACCAGATGCCTCTGCAAAGTCCACAAGCAGGACCAGAGTACATGAGCATTCTCCCACAGCTGTTCCCCAGCAACTGGTTCTCGGAGACATGCTGTCTCTGATCCCGGACTCGGATGTAGTACTGTATATATCCATCATGATAGCCTCCCAACACTTACACTGAACAGAATTTGCCACCCCCCTAGTTTGGAGAGCATCTCTAGGAGCTCTTTGCAATTCCTTTTTGTCTTTAGCATCCTGAAACATTGGGTATTACCCCCAAACTTAGCCACCTCGCTGCTCACCTTTAACTCCAGATCATGGCATATATTTGGCACATCCACATTCTCATCACAGAATATGGTTTTTGTATGTGTAAACAGACAAAAGTTTTAATTAATTTGCCACAGGTTTTATCTTTTCCCCAGGGGTACAGGACTTGGCTTGTTGCTTTTGGGGGGGGGGGCGACGACATGTTACACAGAGCTGTCTGACTATAAGTAAGAGACACCATGGCCTCCTCACTGCCTTTTCATGGGGGAAAGCCAGATTTCCTCACATCTGTATTCTGTAGTAGTCCTATAATTTACAAAATGAGGAAATATTGTGGGAGGGAGGGATCTTATGGGAAGTTCTTCAGTTCATGCACTAGCTTCCCAAATGGGGTGTGGAGAAAGATATTTCCCATGTGATTTTCCCAAAGAGGTACACCTGGTGCTGATAATACTGTCTTTGTGGTTTCAGGTTAAGATGTTTTTATTTGTCAAGGGATTCTAAAGGGTTACATTGCCTCACCCTGCTTTTAGTTTCTATAGTCTTATAGCCTGTCCATTTGTCTGCTGTCATAAAGGAAGTTGTTTTTGTTATATTTTGTATGATTTTTATAGAAATGTGTATGATACACAGAATCAACAGGATGAATGGCAGCTCAGAAGCTCAGATATATTGTAAACACACACACACACACACCCCTTCTCATTTCCTCTATCACCAGAGTGCCCCAAGGAACAACAGTGGAGAGGCAGCAACGCTGTCCCTTGAGTAACCCATGAATTGGGCCAAGGTCCCAAGCAAACCTTTCTTGCTCTACAGACATGCCCTTACCCCTTGCCCTGAGAAATGAAGGCAGAATGAATGAAGGATCGCTGCCTGCGATATGCAGACTCAACCCAATTTCCCCTCTGGTAAAACAAGTTTTGCATGCAGCTGCATTGTTATAAAGAGATTGCAAAACATGTCTGAGCAGGGGTGACAGTAAAACAAAAGAAATATATGTATACAGCAGGGGAAAGGAAGGCATCTCTCAAACCACTTTCAGCACACTTTTTTAAAAAAAAGCCACTGTTGGTGGTTGCCAGTTTTGGTTCCCTCCCCCCGCCCTTCATTCCACTAGTCCCTAAAAAAGCAGCCATTCCTTTATTGGATGAAGTGGACAGTCCCTTACCTGGGACCACAAAATGCACCATAACATTGTGCCTCCAGCTAAGCCGCAGAGGTCGGCACAGGATGGGCTTCCCATAGAGCAGGCTCCAGGCACTAGGTGATGGCTGAGATTCAGTGGACACCGTCGCAGGCCCCTCGGGGTTCACTTCAGTGCTGTCCTCTGATTTTCCCTGGTGCAGCAGGACATAGATGTACTCTGAGAGCCGCACAGTCCTTTGGCCTCTCTCCATCAGCTCCAGCTCCATCAGGTAACGGTTGCCCCGGGCCGTGTCTCGCCTCTTCTCCACATTGATGATCCTCAAGAGGGTGTAGATGCTGTGAGTGGGGGAATGGAAAGCTGATGCAGTCCCGGCCTAGACCAAATCATCGTAAGAAGCTATCTTGCACCAGGATCACATTCAGACCGTACATTTAAAGTACATGGGGATCCCCCATGCCACAATAATAATTTCATTATTTATACTCCACCCATCTGCCTGGGTTTCCCCAGCCACTCTGGGCCTCACAGAGCTACCCTTAGCAAACTACAGTTCCCAGGATTCTTTGGGGGGAAGCCATGTGGTTTGAATGTGGTGATATGAGCCTGGTCAGGTTATGTGCACGCCAACTGTCTAGTCTTGACTGGCTGTGGCTATCTAGGGCTTCAGGCAGGGAAGGGTCTTTTCCCATCACCTGCTCCCTGAACTGCCACTTTGAATGGGAGACACAAGGGATCGAACCTGAGATACTGTATGTGCTCTCACTGGGGCCCTTCCCCACTCCAGAAATGCCTCTCCTTGTTTTAGGATCTGTAGGGGCAGATTAGGAGAGACCCTGATGCACACAGAATGGTCCCCTAGCAGCTATAGGGAATATTAGGGACAATAATCTTTTTGCGTAGGCTAGCCCTGCTCCAAACAGGCCTAATCAGCAGAAACAGGGTCTATGAAAGCAGGAGTTCCACAGCTCTCACACAGTGGGATTCTTTAGGCATTTCCATAAATGGGGAGGCCTGCAATAAAGCAGCAGGATGTTTGTGTGCCTCACAACTTAACAGAGGTAGGAGGAACAAGGGCATAGGTTTGTGAGAAGTGGGAATCTGCTGGTAGTTCAGAAGTCGTAGTTCTGGCTGGATCAAACTAGAGGCCGATTTCTGCTTTACAGCAAGCAGAAAGACTTAAGTAGAAGCCTGATTTCTCAGAGTCCTTCTGTGCAAACATCTGTTTTGCCACAGTTACCCCAAGAGTTCATCTGCCCCTCCATTTCCCAGGGGTAGTGGTAGGCCTCAGTTACCGTGGCAGATTCAATTCAGTTATATCTGCTGATTTACCCCCTTGCCCACTGATCAGAGGAGAGCTTCCAGCTGTCCTAAGTGAACACAACATCTTCCCAAAGGGTAAGCTCTTTTACTGTCTGTCTGTCTCCTGAGTGGAAGGGGTGGGCGTGGGCTCCTCATTTCAGCCCCTGCCTATTGTATAGAACACTATCCCTCCACACCCCAGTTCTCCCTTCCTACCCGCCATTCTTCTCGTTGAGCTTCTCCATATATTGAGCCACCACGTCCACCACCTCGCTCTCGCTCAGCTGCAGGTTTCCCGAGACGTTGCACCGGAGGTCGTTCCAGTCCGAGCGCAGCAGCTCGAAATCCACAGGGCTGACACTGAATGTCCTCTGCCAGTTGATGGAGTCCTCCAGCCAGCTCTGCTGCAGCTCAGAGTTCTCGTAGCTGTAATCGGACAGCTCCTCCTCGGCTTCCTCCCCCAGGGCCTTCTCTGGGCCCTCCTCCTGCTGGGACTCCGTCATCTCAGACATCCGCAGGAAGGACGTCACTCGCACACCTTCAGGCAGCACCACCTCGGAGGAATTGTAATCCAGGGTGGTCCTTGCCACAGTGGTGACCTCAAAGGTTTCTTGGCTGAAGAGCCCTTCTGCAGGCAGGCTCAAGGCACTGGGCCGCACCCTCTGCTTCCTTCGGGCCTTGGGGGCCTCTCGGTCATACAGCTGCTCCCATTTCCTGCTGGCCCGCTGGCTTTTCCTTTTAGAAGGGTCTGTTTCTTTGGAGGCATTGCCGGTGAGCCAAGGGGTCCTATGGCCAGGGATGGTGTGCAGCTTGCTGGAGGGAGCAGGCCGCCGCTGAGGGAGCCTGGAGTTCAAGTGCACCTTCCTGGGCAGTTTGGGGTAGAGGAAGACTCCGGGGAAAGCCTCCTTTTGGGACGGGGCCTTCTTCTTGCTGGGCTGCAGCCGCGTCACATACACCTTGTCTGGGGGTTTCTTGGTGTCTTTCTTGGGCTGCCCCTCCTCCTTCGGGCTCTGCTGTTTGGCCTTCCCAGCAAAGAAAGGCACAGAGAGGCGAGGCTGGAGGCCGAGGGAGCTGCCTCGCTTAGGTGGCAACAGCAGCCCCAACTCGCCCTCCTTCCTTCCAGCCTCTTTGTCCTCCTCATTCTGCGCCCAGCTGAGGGACCGGCCATAGAGAACCCCCTGCTCCCCGAGAGGGGCTGCCTTCTCGTAGGCCTGGGATGCCTTTGACGGAGTCACAGGACTCTGGCTCAGTCCAGTGTTTGCACCTGTGGAAACAGGCTGCCCGGTCAGGGTCCCCTCTTCATTAAACCTCTTTTGCTTCTGGTTGAAGGTATAGTAGTCCACATCATTCCCATAATCCTTTGTGACAAGGGGCCTCTCTTTCCTCTGAAGCCCTGTGAACACATTTGGATCCAGAACGCCCGGGCTCTTGTCCTTGTCCTCAGGGGGTGGGTCGGTGGGCTCAGGACTGTCAGCTCCTTCTTCCTCCTCTTCAAGAAAATCTATAAAATAACCAGCAGCAGAGCAGATAATGTCTCAGGGGTAACATGCCCAAGTGCAAGGGAAACTTGAAGGCAAGAGGGGTTTGGAGGACTCTAAGGCAAGAGGCAGCTGAGGAAGGAAGGGGTTGGGGGAAGGCCTGGAACAGAAAGCAGGGGAAGGGTGAGTATTGGGTACTGTACTGGTAAGCAAAGTCTCTGTGTACCACCATGGCATGAGGTCAGACCCTGAAAATTTTTGAAAAAGTGCAGGCTGTGTCTGTGAATGTCTCTAGTACTGAGGGAGCGATGCTTTGTCTGAGCATGCATGGTTCCTCCATGTCTAGCTGCCCTTTCCTCAGGGCCTCCTGTTATGTTCTCTGACCTACACATCCCTAATGACCTTTCTTTCCCTACCCCTGGTGCTGGTCAGCACAGTCTGTAGGATCAAAATTAACTAAATGACTTCATGCAAAATGGGAAAATGTGTACACACTGTGCGGATTTGAATAATTAATTTAAACGCATAATTTTGGTCTCTTTGGGACTTAACAAGGCATTTGGATGGCATAGCCTTGCCCTCTTCCTTTGTACATTTCAACCAGATGAATCGAGAGAGAATTTCCTCCATACTAAGTAGTAAAAATCACATAAATTAACTGAGGAGAGTCAAGGCTGCATATCAAAGGGATGGCGAAAGTCTAATATTCTTGCTACAAACAAGATTTGGAGTGGGGGGGGAGTACTGATTGCATTTCAAGGTATTCACAAGCTTGGTCTCAGCACAGATGGGCCTCTGGATTGCAGAGGTGGATTGCAGAGGTCGAGGTGGGAGAGGGGCATTTTGTCAGCCGAGAATAGGAAGCTGCTGAAGATACCAGAAAACTCCCCACAGAACATGGCAAGAACCAGATACTCTTCGTCCCAGGTGTTCAGTGGTGGCAGTGACTTTGTCCATGCCCCCTTTAATGGAGGTAGTCGGCATAAACCCAAAGAATTCCAGTCTTTGGCAATAGGTACCGTATTTTTCTGTGTATAACATGACCCCTATTTTTGGGGACTCCAAATAAAGAAATCCCCCATATGCACTATCCGTGTATAAGATGACCCCCAATTTTAAACTTGAAAAAATAGGGGGGGGAATATAGTCTTTTACATGAAAAATACGGTATATCTCATGGCAGCTTTCTTGCGTGGGAGCCAGAAGGGAAATCAAAGCGACAAAAAATAAAGAATCACTGTAAATGCATTCAGGAGCCAGGCTGGTGAATTGCTGCCTGCAGTTATTCTCCCACCCTCACCAGGCAATCTGTTGCTGTGACACAACCTGCATGGGAATGCAATCCCTGCAAGCGGATGGCACAACAGACTTGCTTGTTCTAACACCAGAGAAACACACAGAATCACAGAATTGTAGAGTTGCAAGGGACCCCAGGGGTCATCTAGTCTAACCCCCTGCAATGCAGGAATCATAGCTAGAGAATCCCTGATGGATTCCAGCCTCTGTTTACATAAATACACACACACTTCAGAAGCTGCTCATAAAATGGACAGAGATCAGAGTGTGGTTCCTGCCTGATTGGAGGAAGCTGTATTTCCCAAATACTACTTACTCTCAGGATTCAGGAAGAGAAAGGCTCTCTGGTGTGGATCCTCCTCCTCCTCCTCTTCCTCTTCGTCCATCTTCATGTATTTGTAAAAGCCAAATCTGGAGGGCCAAGCAAAAAGTCTCAGATAACACACACACACACACACACACACACACACACACACACACAAACACACACACCTGTGTTGCTCAAGGATAAGCCTGAGGGCTTTTGCTTAGCAGGGAATCCTTGTAATAGGCACCCAGCCTACTTTTTCACAGAGGCAGATTCCAGAGGGACATAGTTGTGGTAAAAACAACAGAGTCTGGTGGAACCTTGAAGACTACCAATGCATTGTAGTATAAGCTTTTGGGGGCCCTGTTGGATGCGTGAAGTAGTCTCTTATGGAGGTAGACAGAGGCAGACATACATAATATTGATGGCAAGAGTCTCTTCTTGAAGTTGAGCTTCAGAGCCCCTTTGTAGAAGAGACCATAAATTGGTTGTGTTTGCCACAGAGTTGCATGTAGTTGAAACAGATTACAAAATGGAAGGTGGGAGGTAACACTAAAGCCAGAGACTTGACTTTGAAATATCCCGAACAGCATCAAGATCAATGGATTCTGCCATTATGACTCAGAGCAGTTATGGATGTCAGGGAAAGAGGGCCAGTGAATGTGAACCAAGTTCTCTTCCCCTCTTGCCAATTCCAATCGAGCCGCAATGGAAAATTCCTTCCCTAGGTTGATTACTTTGTAGTTCCTGTAAAATTTCTCAGCCCCAATGGCAAACAACAGTGACCAAATCAGAGAGGATCAGGTTCACCACCAACCCTTCTATGGTCCTATGGTCCACATTCATGTTTGCTGCACCTTAGATTTCACATTTTACACTTGCAATCTCTCCACCCCCAACAAAGTACATCTGATGGGTTTCTGATAGCTCTTGGCAGTCAGCTTCCTTACTGCCCTTCCTGGTTCACACTTACTTTTCCAAGTAGAGCGGAGACTCCCTGTAGAAGCATTTGTTCTCTGTCTCCATGTGCGTAAGCCGGGTGAAATCATTGGGGTAAACAAATGAGAGGTAGACCTGTGGGAGGGGCAACCTGGTGAGAAGAGTCACAGCAAAGTAGGTATGTTTCCACTTCCTACAGGTGGAGGAGGAAAGGGGTGAATTATACTGGGCAGGAAGGAGAAGCTGCTCCTGGGGCCCATCCCAGAGAACACATGGCAGCAGGCCGTGGGCGCAAACACTACCAGCTGGACCCAGGAGCAGTGAGAATTGCACACGCCTGTACATTGTGACGCAGATTCTGAAATCTGCCTTTGTGGTTTTTTATTTATTCAGAATCAAGCTCCCACCACTGCATTCTGTGCCTGATAGGAATCAAATAAGCTTTGGGTCGGGTTACAAGTGCTCAGGTGGCAGCCAGTACAGTTATTTACCCCTTCCCTTCTTTGTCCCTGCCCGATCCTTCTATCCTGCCCCCAACTCCCCATCTTTTCTGGTGCACTAGCTTCAGTTCAGTCCCTGTTATTTTTTTAAAAAAATCTGCTAATGCTGCTGGCCAAAATGACCCAGCAATAATGTCTTTTGAATTTGGTTCCCAGAGCAGTGCAGGCATAGCCTGCCCCCCACCCCCCACTGTAGGGCAATGTGCTGTGGTACAGGTGCATAGGAATGAGCGATGGCAAAAATAGTGGAGATACTTCTCCATGGACAGAGAGAAAGCTAGGCTATAAAGCCCAAATGGGGACACTTACAAACTGCAGGCCCTGATAGCGGGCAATAGGGAAATCCTTCACCACGTACGTGGGGCTGTAAGCACAGGGCACCAGCACATTCTCCACGTGGGACGGCTCGATCTGGGGAGCTGAGATAAAGGCAGTTAAGCAAGAGGAAGAAGCCACAGGATCAAACCCAAAGGTTCCTGAGTCCACCTGCCTAGACTGTTGCTCACTTGACTGCTACACACCATGGATAAATAGCAGACATTCTTCTCCCTGGCATCTAGTATTCCATGAGGAGGGTTTGTTTTGTTTTGTTTTTGTTGTTGTTTTTTGTAGCACTCATTCATGTGATCTCCTGGTTTTTGTTTTTTAGTGGAAGAGTCCAGAACAAGCTTAAGGATGAGGCAGATAGGCCTAAGATTTCTGCTAGGAGTGTGTGTGAGTGTGAGGAGGTTCAGTGTCCTGCATAGCTCAATTCTCATCACTGCTAGAAAATCAGAATTAATGTTAAGTAGTAAAAATAAGATAATTTGCATGATTTTTTTAAATGCTAATTTTATACTTGTTAAAGTATTCACTCTCGGCACAAGCACAGAATTTTATGTTGTTAGGCACAGAAACTGTAGATAGACCCACTGTAGAATTAATCCACATTGACTGTTATATCCATAGCTGCCAAGTTTTCCCTTTTCTCACGAGGAAGCCTATTCAGCATAAGGGAAAATCCCTGTAAAAAAGGGATAACTTGGCAGCTATGGTTATATCTAGGAGGTCTTCTGCTTTTGATCTAAACCAGGCAACCCCAAACTTCGGCCCGCCAGATGTTTTGGACTACAATTCCCATCATCCCTGACCACTGGTCCTGTTAGCTAGGGATCATGGGAGTTGTAGGCCAAAACATCTGGAGTGCTGCAGTTTGGGGATGCCTGATCTAAACTGTAAACCCCCATCTCCCCAAGAGGTCATTATAGTGTCACTCAACATTCCTGGAGACTGAGAACCATCTTCTGTCAACATACCTTCTTTTGAGACCAGGATTAATCCAGTCTTGCTGGAAAAATCGACTCCCTTCCCCATCACAAAAGTCTCACTTTTGGCAAATGCAAAGGTGATCATCTCGTCTCATAGTTTCAGATCAATAAATATCCTGTTTGAATGCCTCCTTCATCCTATTGCTGCAGACACTGATATTTAGCTAGCTCTCCACTGAATGCCTGCTCTTTCTATCCTGCATCAAAACACAGTAAGAGGGATACAATGCTCCCAAACGTGTTTCTTTCATGGGTAGGTTGCTTCCAAACAAATATGCTCTTTCTTGAGCTCCACCAATTCCCTCTCTTTACAGCGAAGGGAGCCAACACAGGGGGTTGGACTAGATGACTCTTGGGGTCCCTTGCAACTCTACAGTTCTATGATTCTATGACAATATGCTGAAGATGTTGTTGGACTACAACTCCTCAACATGTTCCCTAACGTCATGGCTTTTCCAGCTACTCCACCCTTTGTTCTTGGAAGCTTTATAAGATGCTGTTGCAGGAGAAGGATTGTGAGCAACATCATGGCAGAGGTGTTTCTAGGAGTAAGGTGAAACTGTGAAGCTCCCTTGTTATTTCTGCTACTGGTTGGTGCTGCAGGTTGTTTAAGTAATTTTTTTCTGTTTATAGAAATGTGATTTTTCTGGTACAGTATGTTGTTATATTTTGGCTTTCCTATGTTATTATGAAATTGTTACTAAGTAATTGCTTTGCAACAATATTATAACATGGTTTTTGTAGCATTTCTTTGAAATGCATCCCTGTTTCTTTGTTGCAACCTGCTTTGAGTGGGAAAGCGGCAGACAAATCAAATGAATGAATGAATGAATGAATGAATGATCACTGGCCCTTTTGGCTTAGGCTGGGGGGGGGGCATTGTAGTCCAACAACATCTGGAGGGCACCATGTTGTCATCGAGTGTGGGAGGGGAGGGAAACGTTAGCAAAAGCTAGAAGGAGGCATCCTGACCCAACGCCAAAGCTCTTGTCCAAACTGAGACCACTTATGCATGCCTAAGCAAAAACACCCACGCCCCTGCTAATACAGGCCACGCCTCAAGTGCCCCTTCATTCTTCCCTCCCTGCCCACCTCTATTCCTCTTCCTCTACTGCAATGGCAAGCAAACAGACTTCACTGGAAGACCCTTTCTCACTTACTGAGGAAGAAAGTGTCCCGAGGGTCAGGCTTCAGCATATCTGCTCCATGCTCATCTCTCTGCGCACCCCAGAGGTAGCTGCCAGAGTGGCTGGCGAGGGACTGAGGCACATGCGCCACCTCATTCATTTTCAGGCTGGATTCATCTGGAGGGGAGGAGAGGAGGAGGAAGAGAGGGGTAAGAGAGGGTGGGTGACTCGTGAAGGGCAAACTCACGTCTATAGCTATAGCAGCAGCACTGGGTTGTTGTCTCCAGAATTTCCCACAAATGTCAGGTGTAGCTATCAAGGAAGGAAGCAAGCACATCTTGGGTGAATTAGGGTGTGTGTGTAGTTGGTTGTGTTTCTGGGTGCAAGATATATGTATGCCCAAAACCCCTGCAGGCCTTGCTATGCTATTAAACCTGAGAAGGAAGAAGGAAGGAAGAAGGAAGAACGCTGCTTTAAATATCTCAATTCTTCAAGAGGAATGCATGGCTTTTTTGGAGCATGATCATTCATGACTGTGTTTTGGATTAGGTACCGATATGGCTTCTCTCGAGAGCCAAGTCTGGAGCAGAACAGTTATAAGGCTTCTGAGATGGAAAGCTACATCTAATGTGTAGCGGCCACATCAAGGCCATTATATGCTCCACACAGAGACCTTCCATCATAGGCGCCAACTGTCGGAAGCAGCATAAAATCTCTATCTAGCCTCCCAATCTTGCCTCTGCTCCATAGGGAGTTAGCACCCTCCGTTTCCTTAAAGAGAACCCTGTGCCAACTGTGTCACTTAGACAACCACCTAATCTCAACCGAGCAAAGGTCAAAAGCAGCTCATGCCATCCCAGGCCTGGCAGCTCACAAATCTCCTGATGCCTCTCATTTACTCACTTCTAAATACGCCACCAGGGTTAATTTGAAAATATTTGAGCCTCTGAACAAACAGAAAGCAAAGCAAGGAATAATTTCTCCAGGGATACAAGGGCTCAGAAAGGCAAAGCGCAGCCCCGCCTCCTGCAAGAAACGACAAGACTGCCAGGAATGACATCATCGGTGTCTGGGAGGAACGAAATGCCATATCAATTAAGTGCTGGCTGCCTCTAATGTCATGTTTATTAGATGAGGCTGTCTGTTTGCACATATCCGTACTAGGTAACTGAAGCAAGGCGAGCACAGAAGTGCAAGAAATTAGAAGGGCTGCCCTCCGCCGCTATCTCTTCATCTGTCTTCCCACTCAATCCTAGTAAGCAGAGGGGAAAACACAGTCACCTGATATGGCAGAGTCACAGTACAGAAAAACAGAGCTGGCCAAAGACTCCACAAGCCTAGCTATGACACTCATGGCACTCATGGGGAAAACATCAGTGCTGCGGTTACATTTTGTGGCTCTATGGTTCACAGCTGTAACACGGGGTGGTTGTTCTCAGTTCTAGCCAAAGCCTTCCTGGATAAACTTTCAGAACTTGTAAACCAAGAGAGCTAAAGGCACCTCAGAACTCACACATCGACTGACAGACTAAATAATCTGTTAAACTGGGCTGGTGAATAAGGCCAGAATGCATGCTGTGCTCACAAAAACAAAAATCACGCAGAATTTTCCTAAGAGGGCTATTAGGCTAATTATCAAGGAATTAATTTCCAAAGGGCGGCTCTTTTGATAAAATTTTATGGCAATTCCTTTTATTTAACTCTGCCACCACCTCCAGTATTCTAGCACTGTGCTCTCTTCTGCAATGGCATGCTCTTTTTACGTAATAAACTCTGAATTGCGCCACTGCGCCCAGACACACTTCACTCGCAATGCAGCTTGGAAAAAACGATGGGGGCAGGGACACACACCATCAGCTGGGATTGTCCAACAGCCAGGGCTAGTTTCTGCTATTAGCCTTAAGCAGAAGACATTAGTAGAAACGAACCTGTGAAGACTGCATAAAATAGCACCAATTAATTTTAAAAGGAAAGGAAAAAGGAAAAAAAGAGAGACTTTGATGTAGATCCTAAGTTAAGCAAGTTCATGGAAGGAGTTTCCTGCCTCTCTTCTCCCCTTACCCCTCTGCAAAGCCTCCTGATCCATGTGGGATGGGATGGGATGGGATGGGATGGCAGGGGTGGGAGTGGGGACTCTGGTGGAGAGAGGCTAGAGATGGTAAAGTTGCCTCCCTTAAGTTAACTTGTGCGGCAATTCCTCTCTCCTCCAGCAGCCCCATCCCAAATTGTTCAGCAGGGCCTCCCAACCTCCCAGAGAAGCTTTTTGAGGAGGCACAGAGAAAACAACAGAGAGAAAAAGGGATGGGCACTTTCCCTTCCATTAAGTTCCTTGATCATTTATCTGAGGAGGATCAAAGGCTTTAGGATTGTATCCAGCGAAGTCATCCTGTTCACACAAGGGCTTCTGCTTGTGCGACAGAACTTCCCTTCCCTCTCCTTAGCAAGGGGGTTTCTGTCAAGACCAGTTTGTGCCTTTTGAATGAGGCATAACCTTCGGTGTGAAAAAACAACAACCCTCAGAAGCAGAGTGCTAAACACTATTAGAACGTGAAGTCACAGCAGACAACACCATTTCCTTGTGTGCTGCTCTAAAGGCGATCAAGCAGAAAACTGCCTGCCCTGATAGCAACTGGCAGCACCTAATGCCATTTTGATTCCTCCTAAGCAAGGGGTATGGGCAGGGGTGTAGGAAGATAGGGGCGGTGGGGGCGGGGCGCCCTGGGCAGCGCAATTCCAGGGGCGCCGTGGCTACCCGCCCCGCCCCAAAATGTGTGTCACGCCCCTGGGGGCAGCGCGCCTGCTCTCTGCCCCCTGGTGGCGGAGCATCAAGCTGCGCCCCTGGGTATGGGACACGGGTGGCGCTGTGGGTTAAACCACAGAGCCTAGGGCAGGGGTCCCCAAACTTACCCAGCTTTGGGCCAGATGCCCACCACGCCGATTGCATAGTGGGCCGGAGGGTGGGGGAGCGCGCGCCCATATGCAAACACTATTTCTGGCACACTCCCGACCTGGAAAGTGCTGGAAATAGTTTGTGCACATGTGCAGAAGCCTCCTCCGATCCGGAAGTACACCGGAAATGACGCTTGCGCATGTGCACAAGCTATTTCCGTCACTTTTCTGGGTCAGAAGTCAGCAGCCGCGCTGCACCGCGCCGGTAAGAGCGGGCGGCGGCAGCGGGGGTCCCCAGGGGCCGCATAAAAGAGCCTTGGGGGCCGTATGTGGCCCCCGGGCCGTAGTCTGGGGACCCCTGGCCTAGGGCTTGCCAATCAGGTCGGCGGTTCGAATCCCCACGACGGGGTGAGCTCCCGCTGCTTGGTCCCAACTCCTGCCCACCTAGCATTTCGAAAGCACGCCAAAGTGCAAGTGGATAAATAGGTACCTCTACAGTGGGAAGGTAAATGGCGTTTCCGTGTGCTGCTCTGGTTCGCCAGAAACGCCTTTGTCATGCTGGCCACATGACCTGGAAGCTGTACGCCAGCTCCCTCAGCCAATATAACGCGAGATGAGCTCCGCAACCCCAGAGTCGGTCATGACTGGACCTAATGTGTCAGGGGTCCCTTTATCCTTTTAAGCAAGGGGTGCAGGTTTCAGCCAAAGTGCTTAGCACAGCAAAAAGTCAGCTTAGCAATCAGGTTGACTCTCTTCACGTGGCGAAGACTGGAGGGTTCAACTGTGGGGGGAGGGAGGGCGGGGCAGGCTCAAATTGTGGCTTCACACTGCAACACCAAAGCAGCAGACATTCGCACTCAACTCTTTGAGTCGTTTGTTCAATCAATCAATAAGACAGGCCTCTTTTAAAACAGAAAGGGAAGGGGAGGAAAATATAAAAGGGAAGAACTATGTAGCACATACTGGAGAAGTTAATTGCACTGTGTATCATTCTATTGAAAAGAGCAATGGCTTGCTCACACAGCCCGGTTGCCTGGGACAAGGGAGAGGAATGGCAACATTAACTCTCCTTTCTTGTGTCAGCACAGTCTGTGCATGGTCTGCTGGAAGAAAGGCAGATGTACCCATCACTAAGGACAGGTGGTTCTCACTTGCTTGCAATTTTTTTGCTGCCAAGGTAACTTGTGCTTGGGAACTGGGTAGGGTAAAATCAGGACTACATCAGACATTTCTGATTGTCCCCTGAAGAATGGGAAACAAACATTAATGATTTTATTATTGTGGCCATTCCCTTTTTGTACATAATTTACCTACCTAGTGCTCTCAAGGCAGGTACACTACATTCAGAGACTGAGCTGTGCTTTCTACATAGTGCTCACAATGGTCCTCTCGGGTTTCCCTCCCAGGTGCCCTCCCAGCGGCGCGCTCCACATTTTTTCAGGCAGCGCTGGCCTGGCACATGCCAGCTGTGTCCCTCCTGGGAGGGATACATTTGCTTGGGCGGCATGCTCTGTGCTGCTTGCCCCGCCCACTTGGGATGCCCCGTCCCATGGCATGGCGCACGTACGCGCACACACCCCACCACCACTCCAGGCACTTGTGGGGGTTGCTATACTGGCGTGTTTTTGTATCCTGTGGTCCCACTGAGACTAGAGAAAAAGTAAAGAACACCTCCTCCCAACCGGATGAACAGCAGAAGAGGGTAGAGTGAGGAATTTCAATGCGACCCTCAGCTGACAAAAGCCTGGAAAGTTGCCTGTTGCCTAGGTTAACTGCAGACAAAAGGATTCTGCTCATGTGAAACTAGCTTATGATGTTGACCAGATATTCCAAAATGATGAGCTGAAACTTGAGGAATTCAATATTTGCAAAGCCCAATATGAACTGGCTTGATCCACTCCTCCCAGGCTAATGTACAGGGTGGAAGTTAAGCTAGCCAACAGCTTTTGCACTTTCTGAATGGTCTGGTGCAGTTTTTGGCTCAAACCAAAACACATATAAAATGCATATTTTGATACAAAATATGCTTAGAATATTTTGAGGGGAAAATATGTTTAAAATGCATATTTAAATGTGAATTTTCTTCCATCTCTCTCTCTCTCTCTCTCTCTCTCTCTCTCTCTCTCTCTCTCTCTCTCTCACACACACACACACACACACACACACACACACACACACACAGAGAGAGAGAGTTTAATACAGAAACAGGGCCAGAACAAACATCTGGGTGGATACATTCATTAAGTGACACAGACAGGAAATATGGAAGGCTTGGTTACTAATAGTGGATGTCAGAGACACAAGAGCTAACAAATGAGCAACTTCAAGCAAGTCCTTGTATAAACCCAAATTATCTGGATAAACCATCTCTGCTTGATTTGGCAAATGTTTCCTCCCTCAGTATTGTTCCTATAATGCTAATAACAAGACTCCTTCAAGGCAAGCCTTGGTAGCAAAAAACAAAAAATAAAATAAGCAACCTAATAATCCAGAGCAACAATTCTGAAAGCTTTCGACCTATGCTGTGATTAAAGTTTTCCTGCCTATGGTGAGAGAAAAGATGCTTTTGACACAATGAAAGCAACCTCAGTCTCTAATCCCCCAGGTTGAATGCTAAAATTGATGCTTTCAACAATGCTTAATATATATTTCCAGCTTCCATTCCTTTTCCCAGGCAGCCGAGAATAAATAAGACACGAATATAAAACATACTTATTTTGATTTCCCCCTTTTGAGCATTTGCCCTAAAATTTACTAGACAGTAGCACACAAGCACTTAATGACACAAAAATAAGAAGCATGATATAAGAACTTTCGTGCTGTAACACAAGAGCCAACCAAGCCTTCATGCTCTGAAGCACTCAAAAGGCTATTATAAAAGTCGCCTCACTCTTATTTACAAAAAAATATGCCTCCTGGATTTTCAAGTCACATCTGTTTAGCTCACTGACAGGGCAGGATTTCCACTCATGCCACCTGACTGGAGCTGATACAGCTGCAGGAATGTAAGAAGCAGCAGAAAAACAAGAACTTACTCAATTGGTCAATGCTCAAATCCAGACTCTGGAGGCATTTCCCAACATGACACAAGGTAGAAAATGGACCCAAGCCGGTGGAAATTCAAGATGAAATTATTTGACGTTGCCTGAGAGAACATGTCAGAACAGGGGACAGGCAAAGGACTTGGCAAGCATTATTGAATAAGGGCTTAGCCATACTTACCTTTCCTCTGCACTTTGCAGGCATGTTCCACCATTTAAATTTTCATGTCCTTTTTTGCTTTTTGCTCCAGAGCTTTCCTTGTGAAAACCTGCTCTTTAAAGCTCAATTGGACCAAGCATCAATCTGTGGAAAACCCAAGTTGATGTTTGCTCTGATTCAGCTTTAAAGAGTGGGCTTTTGTGGAGAAAGTTTGGGGCAAACAAAAAACCCAGCTGCTTAGCTAAAGAGCAGGCCAAAAGGTAAGTGTGAAAAAGCCATAAAGTAACTTATTTTCAATGGGTATCAGAAGGTAGTGTTTGCAGAACCAGCTCATTACTAGAAGAATGACAGTCCTTTACTAGATCTTAGAACAGGGTAAGACTAGGGAAATATCAGGCAAGAAATAACAACAATATATAAGATAAAGAAAAGGGCATGATATATGTATGCTAAGTGAATTAATTTGACTCGGGAGAACTGTGGATACATTTAATTATATAGAGTATAAATACATGAATGAAACTAATGTTGTAATATACTCTTCTGATCATTGCTGATGATCATGATGTTTTATGCTGCCTGCATGTGTGCATATTCTTAAAAGAAAACACAATACATTTTTGATATTAACAAAGAAATGGGGCAGGCCATTCACTCTTTGTGGGGGGAGACTGGATGGGCACCTCTTTTGTCAAATACACAAGCCATTTGGATCCAGGAGAGCTCTTTGCATCCACCATTAAAGGCCTGTCTCAGTCAAAAATTCTTCACCACAGCTTTCAAACATCCCTTTTGGGAAAAGTATACTATACACAGAAATGGCAGACTGTTAGGTGAGTGAGTGTAGGCCAGCTGTTCAGAGTCTCTTCACACAGAGTATAGAAAGGTAAAGTTGGGGTAAGGAAAAGTAGGAGAGGCTGGATAGCTCTGGCCAGGGCTGGGGATGGATCACTTCCATCAGTGGAAGAGATTTTAGTTACTCCTACAAACCCATGCAGACAGCATCCTGAAGCTGTATAGTACCTATGACTATTGTAGCACCAGCAGTGTCACCGTCTGCTAGTCTGAAAGATGCAGCATAATCACATGGTAAGATTTAGCCTCTGCCATTCATGCCATGGTGACTTCCAGATTAGACTGTACTATCACTATGACTTAGCTTGGGTCTAGCCAATGTAGTGCCCTCCAATGTAGTTGCTGGGTTGCAGCTCCCATCATCATCTCTGACCATTGGCCATGCAGGCTGGGACTGATGGGATTTGGGAGTCCAAGGACATCTACACGGCACTCTGGGTCAGCTGCATGCACCAAAATGAAACTGCTATGTGCATTTATGGGCACGTCTTAGGAGCCCCTTCTGACATCTAAGAATATGCAGAGATTATTGTTGACTATTTCAGCGGCTAAAAATACACTACGAAGAGATCACATTTTAGCCTTTCCCCCAAAAGATGACACCGTCTCTTCCAACTCCACGTGCAATCACTTCTTCTTAATAACTGTCCTGCAGCCAAGGAAGGAGTTTGCAGCCAGAGAGCGAGAAAACAAGAAAATCACTCCTCATGGGGCACAAAGCTGCAGATCAGAGGGTAGAGGAGAAAACTCACAGTGACTGATGTATCTGGAAGGAAATATCCCCCCCACAGCACATCCATCTTGCAGGCACTTCTGTCAATAGCCCAATTGCCACTATTCCTCTCGTGCCAATCGAGCCCTCGTGCTTCTGTACCAAAGGAGGCTGACTTGCCCAACCCCTCCACCTTATCTCCACCTTCCACGGGATACTTAATTACAGGCGCCTTGTGTATTGAGTGCCAGGCAGGGATCTATTCATCAAGCGCCTCCTGCTGCCGGGCCAGGTTATGAGGAGGGAAGCAGAAGATCTATGGATTTAATTAAACTCGGTACTATCCATCCCTGCTTACTAGACAGGTGCTCATAATTCAGCTCTGGAAGCACCAGCTGACGGGTATTTGCCAAGGGTGCTCTTCTGCTGGCCTCTTGCTTTTCACTCTGAGATGGAGCAAGACACAAGGGGGAAAGGGCAGCAAGAGCCCTGGGAAAAGAAGAGCAAGGGGACAACTGCTTATATAGACTGCCAACAATACATATGCCCAGCATGCACATGCCCAGTAAAGTCTATACACACTCCCAAGCCCCCTTTGCCTTTTCATGAAGGATCACAGCTGCCTGCTATCTTTTTAGCTTTTCCTTCCTGCAACACACATACATACACACACACATACATGACATGATTACAGTTCTTTCCTGGCTCAGTTGCTTGATTCATCTGGGACTATTTCTCTAAGTGTATTTATCACCCCACAGACATGGAGCAATGGGCCAGCTCTTGGCTTGTGCACTAAAAAAAAAGTGAATACTGAGAGCTAAGCAGTTGCAGGTGGTCATATACCAAAGGTCTAGTGGACTGGTTCTCAAACTCTTTTTCTCTGAGCCACATTTTCAGATTTTTTTCACCGATAAGAAATACATCAGAAAACAAAAAGAAGCAACTCCTAGCAGTGCTTGATTTATAACATAAACCACAACTACTCTATAATATGATCGTGGGACATCCAGAAAGTATAAAACAATGCAGCTATATAAGAACATTATTTATTCCCAAAATATAATTATAAATGAACCTCTTACGTATGTACAGTGGGACCTCGACTTACGAGCTATTCAACTTAAGAAGTTTTCGACCTACGAGTGTGCATTTGGAACGGATTAAATTCGTAAGTCGAGGTCCCACTGTACCTTAAATCTGTATACAAACTCAATGAGATGTGAGCTTGCTTATGCCAGGTAATCTCATTTATATTAGGTCCAATTTGAGACAAACACACTCTCATCTACTCATCAATACAAAGAAGCCTTTCCCTTTTCTGATCTTTTCATATGAAAATCTCTATTCACAACAATATGTCGTGGAGAACTGCAGAAGAATAGCCAATGCTCTTGAAGAGAGGCATGCATATTGTTTCTGGTTGCATGTATGTATATATAATATTTTTATACTATACTATACTATACTATACTTAAATGTTCAAATGCTTCTTTGATTGTCCTTGAATTTTCTTGCTACACTTGCCATTCTCTCCTGCCACAGCAATGTGGCACACCACACCCTTTGAGAACCACAGGTCTAGTGAAAGGGCATTGGACTAAATGACTTCAAAGAGAATTTTCAGCCCTGCACATTACAATTTCTGCCCTCTTTTTTTGGGAAGAAAAAACTCACACATTTAGACCTCTGATGTATCTACTCAGAAAAAAATCCCCCGCGTTTAGATGGACCTACTCCCAAGTGAGCATGCTGAGGTTTTCTGCCCTACAGTGCAATCATATAGACTTTTACTCAAAAGTACACCCAAAGCTCAATTCAATGGGATTTATTCCCAGGAAGGTGTGCACACTAATTCTCTATCCTCCATACCAAGAAGCAAGGAGCCTTAGCAGAGTTCAATGACACATTCCAGCCAAGCAAAAACACTTGAAGTGCAAAGCCAGGACCAGGGCAGTCTCGAGCAGGTTGGGTGCCCTGGCACTGAGGGGCGGAGATCGCTCTTGTGCCCCCGCCCTCGCAGGGCGCAGCATGGTTTCCGTGCGGCTTCACCGCGCAGCGTGCCACCGGGACTCTACCTTTTGCAAAGTGTGGCCTGGAGACAGGGGCTGTTAGAAAGGTGGGCCCCTCATAGTACAATGGTGTTTTTTGGCATGACAATGGGAGGTCTCAATACATGGACAACCACTGAACTCTACAGGATTGTGTTGGCATGCTCCTTTCTTTATGCGTGCACCAACTACACACATTGCAGGTTGCAGGAGGAATCCTGTATCAAAGGTAAGGCTACAAAGTCTCAGGGGGGAGGGGCACTTTACCTGTATAGAGTGAAATGTAGGGTGAATCGATGACCTCAAACTTGAAGCTGGGCAGAAAAACACGCCACTGAAAGAGACAAGATAGTGGTAAAGAAAGGTCAATCTATATATGCATGCATTTTGTGTGCTCCTGCATGTGGGGGAAAGGAAGTTTGCAGAAGGCCAGCTGGTAGGAATGTGAATGGGGAGGAATTCAGGAGAGCTGGCTGCTAAAGTTCCCATTCAATGCCTATTTCACACTGGCTGGCGACTGTTTCTGCCCCATGTGGCTCTTCATCTGCTCTCCAGCACAACTCCTTGGGAGAACATGTTGCAGGGAGGCAGTGTGTGCTCCATGCCCAGCCAGCAGCCTGCTGTTCCTTGGGCATGTAGGCACTTTGGGGCTGAGCCCAAGAATCAGGTGGCACTACCCACCATAGCCAGTAGCTTAACTAGGAAAGTTTGCTCTGTGTTTGGGAGTAAAAAAGGAAGAAAGATGCAGGCTATTCCCTGGCTGTAGTTCATCTGGTGCAGCTTCTGGCCTTCAGAACACAGGTGTGAATCAACTACAGAGGTAACAAACTGAGTCACTGCACTGATCCAATAACAGCGTTTTAGTGTTACTAGCTAGTCTGGCCTGGCCACACCCTGCAATTGGGTCAAGAACATGCAATTCTGCTGAATCGTTCTGATCCTTTTCTGGATAATGGGCAACAGTCAACTATATTTTACTTGGAACAGGCCCAATGAAGTGACTGAAAATGACTAAGTTAGTTAAACTTGGTTGAATAACACCCAGTGTTATTTTTGGTTGTTCTCTAACCTGCAGACAAGTTGGGCAGATGTTACTCAACAACTGCCAGTAACACGGTGATCTTAAAACAAATTAGCACTTTTTCTTTTTACAGGAACATTGTATTTTCTGAGCACTCAGCCAACTTCTTTCTTTTCTTTTTCTTTTTGCTGGGAAAGTGAGAAATGAGTGCTGTGTGGAATGAAGTTGCCCAAGTGTCACAGTGTCTGGATAGTGCCTGGGTCATCAATATGATGGGTGCCTCCTCCACTGCCCAATATGTGCCATTTGGTGAACTTTTTCAATAAGTTCTATTATATTTTAACTCTTCCTTAAAACAATTATTTTAAAAAAACCAGCAGTCCTCATGCAGGATACACATGCAGCCATTTAAAACATCAACACAAAAGGACCCTCTTAGCCTCACCACAAAATGAACCTCCTCCACAAGCATGTTTGTGTGTTAAAAAATTATTTGCAGGCCATATGCTTATTTATTTTATTTCTATACTGCCCTTCGTCTTAGCATCACAGGGAGGTATACTTCCCCTCTCCAGCAATGAAGCACAATTACAAACTGTTCGGGAGATGCTTCTGAGCTCTCTGACATTCAGCTGAACCCTTGTTCATTCTTTTGAGTGAGGAACTGTAACATGCTGTGGCTTTCTATTAAAAGGGTAAGCAAAGGGTACCCACACAAGTAGTAAAAAAGAAAGAAAAGAAAAGACGTTGGAGGGCAACTCCACCAATAGGCTGAACCCAGCTCTTCTCTCATTCAGAGTAGGAGCAATGGGATCAGTGAACCAAATACGGATTCAGTTGACTGAACTGCCCTTCCCCCACTTGCCCATGTGCATTTGGTTATTTTAAAAGCAAAACACAATTTTAATTTTAAAAAGCTGGAAAGCTGTTCTGGGTAAGCCAAGTAGTTTCGTAATGTCACTGGCACCAGCCAATCAGAACTGTGCATACCCAGCTTCTACTGTGAACACACAGAGGACTGGGAGGGAAGATGTTATTTTTTTAACAAATCCAAAGAGTGTGTGCATGCTTCCGTAGCAGGCTCACCATTCAAATTTTGCATGTCCCTGAGAGAGAGGGAGTGCTTCTGTACCATCATTATAAGGAACACAGCCCAGGATTTTAGCAGAGGAGAGTCAAACAGCTGCTATCTGGGCTCACTGCTAATATTTCTGTAGCTGAGCAGACATACTGTTTTGCTATGTAACAGTTTGTAATGTCGAAACACGAAGTAGTTTTAATAAAGGCTACTTCCTTTTCTCCTGCAGCAGGCTGGAGATTTATTATTGTTAATCGGGGTGCCTGGAAGGCCTCTGTAATGACTGACAAGCTTTCCAACATTGTGTAAAATGGCAAAAGCGGCAATGTGTCAATGTTCATCTGTCTAGTTTACACACTTGCTTTTAGACAGGCCCATATGCTGTTTATTCTGCACATTTAGTACTTACGTAGACATGCTAAATAGCTGATGAGCAGGAAGAACAACCTTGCATGCGTATGTGCTTCTTATCCATCAAAGCAACCAGACGATTGGTGCATATTATTTTAAAGCAAAGATAAACCCCATCTGGTAATTTTTTTCATATTCCCTGCACTCTGGGTGTTACACCTGCCAGGGTGACCTAGAATCCTTTTGGCAGAGACTTCACAGCAGAGAGAGGCAGCCATTGGGAAGGAAGAGCATTTGCACTGAGTGGCTCTTCTTCCTTTTAATTTAGATGTGGGATGAATGGAGCCTCTTTAAAAAAGACTAATATTTCACCTCCAGCAGCCTGCTGTGCAGCAAAGGCTTCTGTAAAGGGAACACAGCTCCTCTGAGAGGCATGAAAATGAGGCTATTTTAAAGTTTCTAGGAGATGGGCGACATTTTATCTTGAGAATAAAAGAGTTTAAGAAATTACCAGCTAGGAAGTCCCTCTAATACTCCCTTCTGGCTCTTTCCCCAGAGAAGGACACAATTAATTTTAAGGAGAAAAGACTTTTCTCCTCAAGCTCTGAGGAAAATGAGAAAAATGGTCTAAGGAATAATCTTCCTCCCACCCTCTGCTTTACTGTAAAGCAGATTCAGGAAGTTTAAATGGTGGAAAACATGTTTCATTCTGTTTGCTTTTGGGGGCAAATATGGACCTTTGGGTGCCTCATGGCCAGAGGCTTTTTCCTCAACTGGTAATCTGCAAACTAGTCCTGAGTTAATAAGAGCTGTTTCAAAATTGACCAGTGAAAGCTGTGCTAAAGATGTCTTTTTGACTATAAAGGCTTCTTTGATGGGGATGGAAGGTTTATTTACTGTCAAGATTTTTAGTCAAGAGAGCACGAAACAGAAGGCTTCTTGGCCTTTTTTTTTTGCTAAGATCAAGTGTAGGTCTGTTTCTGTTTTTCAAAACAAGTTTAATATTCCTACCAGGTGCTCTGTACCTTAAAGTGGGGGGGGGAGGCTTGAGAGGGATTTATTTACTCACACCAACTTCCACATGGTCTGAGCCACGGTCATCCTGCTTGTGGAGGAGCTCGAAGTAATAGCGCCTGGAGGAAAGGACACTGTGTGGGAAGCAAAGGAGATCATTAGAAAACAGCAAGCGTACTTCCAAGGTTACATGAATTCTAGGACTACCATGCTCTTGTCCCTGAGGAACTCTCAGCTACAGCAGATGCTGGAGGGCCAGGGAACAGAAATCTTAGGTGAATGAAGCTGGGGAATGAAGCCAGTTTCCACCCACACTCTTCCACACTGACTCTTCGGCAATAAATATTGTGTGTGCCCCGAGATAAGGGAAGGGGAAGGTAGGGTTGTGGTTCTATTTACTGTTCAGTTGCCATTTCCTTAGCCAATTTCCTCCTCTTTCCAGGATCTCTCAAACACCATGATCTGGCTGGAAAATGCACTCCATACCAGAGTGGAATTCAACATCACACTAGGGTGATTGTTCTGTCTCCACAAGCATTTCTGTTTGCCTGATGGAATGATCTCCCCTCTCCTTTCCCCATGGGATGTCCTAGGGGTTCTCCCAACCCACCTGAGCAGATCTGGGGAAGACACAGAGGGAGGGGAGAAAGTCCCATTGCAGGACTTTTTATGCTAGCTCCTTATAGCCCAATAACTTAGCTGAATCTGGTACAGAAGTGTGCTCACCCTCCACATATCAATGCTCCAAACACAGGAAAGAATTGCACAGGAGTGTGCAAAATCACTCAATGTTCCACAATGTATTTATCATGGCATCAATCACATTTTCACATAATTAGGAACAATTTAGCAGTGGCTGGTGTGAGGGAAAGAGGAAGAAGATGGTGTTGCAGTGGCCAAGCGCTTGAGCTGTAATCTGAAAAGTCAGTGGTTCAAACATCATCTCAGCCACAAACATTCCAGCCCTACCTCCCCTTGGTCCCTCAACCTCCCCTCTCTCCCTGCTTTCCTTCTGAAATATAAGGGCAACAACAACAATCTGTTTTGCAGCATGGTTGTAAGGATCACTGAATGCTAAGAGTCAAAGCCATGGTCTTTAAATCACTTGCCTGTCCTGTTTATGTATAAAGCATAGGGTTGGGGAAAATCTGCTTTCAACATCAACTCTGATACTAGGAGTGAACTGGGATAAAAGAAAAGTGCCTGATGCAATGGATTATTGAGAAGTTACAGCTCTCCTCACCCATAATAGTGTTATCATTACAGACAGCAGAGTCAGGATGGGGAAGAGAGATAGATATGGGGACAGAGAAGAGGTACCAGACAGAGAGAGAATGGGACACAGGCATGTGTAGCACAAATAAATTCTGCTTTCTGATTACTGGAAGCCCCACCTGCAGTCTCATTTGGCAATACAATCTGCATCACGCATTGTCCACATAGGTTCAGTTTTTTGGCCCATTTAAGTTCGGTTCTTTTCTGTACAACTAGGCTAGACTCAAGGCATTCCTTCTTCCTCCCAACTGAAATCTGGATACCTTCAGATGTGAGCCAAATTCCAAACCATGCAGCAAGATTGCATATGTGATACAAACACAGAGCCTCAGCACAGGAACAAAGCAAACTAGGAAGAATTCAGGAAGCATTCAGGAAACAACCATCTACATTGAAAAGGAGTGGAGCAAAAGGTTTAGGAATAGAACTAAAGAACAGATAGGAAGAGAATGCTGTCAGCAGTTCTGGAGGCGATAGATGCCCACACCCAGTTGACAGAGGAAAGGCATTGCAGGAGCAGTTGCAGCTGAGATCCCGCTGTTCAATCACTGCTGCCTGTCAGTCCTGATCAGTGAGAGCAGAGGGCTCCTAAAATCCTTCTCACACAGGCTCTCGCTGGCTTGGTGTGCTGCATGCCACTGCTGCCATGGTAACCAGGAGACAGGACTCTCTTCTCTGCCTTAAGCTGCCCAAGACACCAGATACTTGGGATGCTAGCTTCATTTCGCAGCACACACAAACACCCTGGGCTGACAGACCTTTGGTACTTTTCATGCAAGGGATTGTCAAGTGCTGTGAAGAAAATGCAGGCCAACCCCACAGGGAGAATGAAGGGGTGGTGGCTGCCAACTTCAGCTGGTGCCTGCTAACTCAGCTGCAGCCGTGGTTCAGCAGAGATATGGTGTTTCAGAAGCCTGGCGGAGAGAATAGCTGATCCATAGAGCTGGTGGCAAAGGCAATGGGCCAGGTGGAATCTTCCTGGGAACATGGGCTCGTACAGTACACCTCAAACACAAATAGCAAGGAGAGGGACTGCCCTAATATCAAGCAGCCACCAAAATGGGAGGGACTAGAGTGGACTGGAAGAGCATGTGCTGGAGAGTGGGAGGGACTAGACTAGAGTGGACTGGAAGAGCATGTTCCAGAGTACAGTACTGGGCTGGATGGACTGTTTCCTATGTTCTCCAGGCAGTAGCCTCACATGTCTTCAGGAACTGTAAGTAAGAACAGAAACAAGAGACAGTCGCTTCACACTACCTCTGGAATTCAGCCACTGGCTTCAAATGGAGAGGCACGTGCTTCCAGACACACCGAAGATTATTAGGCATGGCGCCTGAAGCGAGTTTCCTAGAAAAACTAAACACTTCTATTGCTTCTGAAAGCAGGGTGCCCATGTTTGGGAAGGCACTGAAGGGTAGAAAGCATAAAATTGACTGTGATGGTTTTCTTCATAGTTTTGCTTTCTGAACATTTCCAGGTTTGAATTCGCTCGTCTTGGTTACTATCTCTCCCCCATCGTAAACCACTAATTTCTGGTAATATTGCTGCCATTTAGAGTCTTTGTGTTATGTCGCAGTTTGATTGTGTTTCTTCTTCAACTCTCACTTCTTACTTCTAGTGTTACTGTTCTGAATTACCTGTCCCCTTTGTATTTGCTGCCAACTTGCTTTGGGATCTCTTGTTATCATCAGGTTTAGTTTCTTCACTCTTCTTCCAGGGGTGGCCAGTCCCATTTTGCCACCTGACATGAATGGGAAGGTGGCTCCCCTGGCTTGCTTACCTGTCGCATGGTGGCTTCTGGAAAAAATCTCACCAGAAGCCATCACCACCATGCAACCCTGGCACTGGTAGTGGGAAGAGTGCCACCCTGAGGGATTCCACAGCTCAAAGCAGCTGCTTCAGTCCAGGCTAGTTCATGAGCAGGCTAGTTCTGTCTAGCTAGCAGGACCAGTGGTCAGGGATGATGGGAATTGTAGTCTCAAAACATTTGGAGGGCCAAGGTTGAGGAAGCCTGGTCTAGAATGACGATTACAACAAAACCCACAAGCCATGCCCAACTCTTCAGCCAAAAACAGGGTTCAGTTCTGCGTATGCAGAGACAATATTGCTCAGTTTGGATCTGGCAATGGGGAGGTGTGGGGGTGATTAAACTCCTTCCTAGCCCGATGTGAGCAGGTCTTGCTGTTGTTTGGATTTCAGATCACAGAGTTTGCTCAAGTGAAATAATGAGAAATGCATTCATCCTTTTTTCATCAGGATGCCTAGGCTTTGGATTTACAATATGAGATGAAATCACCCAAATGATTGTTTGGACTGCAGGAGAAGTCTTTTCTTTGGCCTGCTGAGTGCAGTAGCAGAGCTGTGTGAAGACTTGATACCAAAACAGCAAATATGCTGCAGGACAGGAATGAGGTGTGACAGATGCCGTCGTGCTGTGGAACGCTTTTAAAAATCAATCAATCAATCCTGTCTGTGTCACCCCTTTCATATCCTATTATGTCCCATCATCCATCAGGTAATGCAAAGAGAATAAAATCAGTCTCTTTTGCCATGTGCGTTAGAGCACTGCTCTGTGTAACCAGGGTGTGTAAACCAAGAACACCAAGCCCAGCTCACCACAACTGTGGTTCAATTGGAGGAGAAGGAAGAGGAGGAGAGGAGAATAAAATATCTCAAAATTTCCCTTGGGAACTCCAGGACATACACCAGGCAGCCTCTTGCTCTCCAAGCTGGCCAAACTCCAACCAGCCGCTTCAAGGAACTGTGTGTGGCAAATGTGCCCAAACTATTCTTGCCGCCACCAACAGTCCCCGCCCTTCCCTCCTACTTCCTTTCATCGGCTCCCTAATTAGATTACAGCACTGAATTGTTCCCAGCTAATCATCTGCAAGGGAATCTGAAGTATATTCACACCCCACACTGAGTGCTTTTAAATGGTAGCCCCACAGGGGTGCCAGAAATCTCGCAAGGCCTATTCATGTCTTATTCATGAGCCAACCACAACCCTTGCAGGCAACCATCTATGACAGCGGTTACATGGAAACTTGGGCTCTCCCCATCTTGATTGTTAAGAGCAGTAACAGGGAACCTGTGGTCCTCCAGATGTTACTGGGCTGCTATTGGGAGTATTTTCTTATGGCAAATCCACTGCACCATATACTGACTATTTCAAAGAGATCAGTGAGGAAAATAGTTCAGTCCAATGCCTTTTAAAGCTGAAATGGGGAAACTACCTGCAGATTCATCATGTGTCTCCCACAGAGGTACAAGACACAAGAGATCCCTGGTTTTATTTATTTATGTCTGGTTAAGAAGACACATTTCCCATCATTCACTGGACCCTAATACTGGGCAGGCTTCAACTAACTGGTCCTGTTGGCAGAATCCCATGCAAGGATTCTGCTAAATCAATGATGCTTCCTTCCCACCTTCTCCTGTGCCCCTGGAATTGGCTTGTGGCCGGTGGTGGGGGTGGGGAGAATCCCTAGAACAGCACATGGGGGGGAGGGAAGGGGAGATTGTTGCATCGGTGCAATCAAAATGCTTGCATTGATGGAGTGATCTCCTTAGCGCTATACTGAATTTCTCCCACGAAGCAGTACTATCACAATGATCGGTAGTGACAGAGATCACATTGATTAGTTCTGCTGAGAGGCAGACATGGGACTTAAGCTGGAAAAATCTGCCAATGTGCCCAGTACTGAGGCTTGGTTTGGGCCCCTCTGTTCTCAGAGAGCAGGTGCTTGTCCATTCATATTCCTCCCACCCCCTATTTTGCATTTGGACAGCTTCCCTCATTTCTTTCTTCCAGCAGCTGGGGGAAGCAATAAGCATTCAGCACACATCTCCACTATTATTCCACAGCTCTTCATGTCCTGACCCTAGCAAGAAAACTCTGCATGCCCTGCTCTTCACATTTGTCCTTCTGCCAATCTGAGGGCATGGCACACAGGATACATCGCAGAGAAACAAGAGGCGATGCCAAAATGTTTGCAAATATATTTATACAGGGCACATGACGACAGCCCTTGGGCCACCACTGGCAAGGGAGCAGTTCATAACCTTGAGCAGCCTTTCCCAGCGGCCTCTTTCAGCACCACCATCGCAAGCTCTGCTCACAACACTGGAGCTGCCTGCTGAATAAAGCCCGTTTCCCAGTGTAGGGCAAAAGGATCTCTGCCTCTGCAGCCATTCGTAAGAACATGTAAGAGGTATGCAGAGTGGACAAGGAAAGGCTGCAGAATGCCAAGGAAGTTCCTGCTCAGCAGCAGACTGATAGCACAGACAAAGAGAGGCCCAGACGAGAGCTGCCAGCTCCATCCAGGGCTGTGTCAAAAAGAAAGAGGCAAAGAAACGGGAAGGGGGAGCTGACAGGCACCAAATCTAGACAGGAAGTACCTTCAGACCAAGAAGCCTGGAAATAGGACAAAGAGGAGGAGGAATGGATAGGAGTGTTGCAATGGGAAAAGAAAGATGCAAAGAGATCAGAAACAAGCGCTATATGAAGCAGGAGTAGCTAACCTGTGATTTCTGGTGGCCTGCAAAGCACGCACACACACACCAATAATTTGCCTCCACTATTTTAAACTTAATGTTTTGGGGCAGCAGGTGGCACTATTGGGAGAGGTCTCTGCTGATATGCAAGGATGGGAGGTGTTACCGGTACCTCTTTTTACCTTTACAAGAGGGCCCTTTCTACGTCCAGTACTGCACCATTCTTACAAAGTCGGTGCCATTGTTGGAAGGCTTTAGAGAGGCAAAAGAAACAGGAAGAAGCATTCTTTCCAGTTTCCTGTCTAAGGACCTTCTACCAATAGTGCCATACCACAGAGAGAAGGGGCTTTGTTCCTCCTCCCAAGGGCAAAAGATTATCCCAGGGCAGGCACTGCCCTAGAGAACATAAACACTGAGTGTATGCATGTGTGTGAAATGGGCTTGGTGGGCATGCAGATCTTGAGGGAGTGGAAAACGCTCAAAGGGACCCTTGAGCCACAGAAGGTTAGCCACCCCGATATAAAGGATAAAGAAAAGAAGAATGGTGGTTTCTGACTTGGCTGTTCCATGCCCTTCAATACTATCTGGATGTCTTGCTTCTGCACCATTGTAGTGAATGAGACACAAAATATACAGTTTCAATTGGCGTTAATTGTACCAAGGTTTTGACAAAGCGCCCTGTGTAGTAAGGTAACCCTGCATGCTTCACCAGCAGAACATAAGCTTCCCTTCTTTTATATCTCTCCAACAATGAAGCATATACAAGATGTTGAGATCTAAGTAACATATGCTCACTTGCTAAAATGGGGGGGGGGGGCTTTCTAAAGACATGCACAATTTCATAAGATACACTTTCAATTTTATAAAAATATTAGTAACGCCTCTTTGTTTAAATATATAATCATACCTACTAGATATGGTTCAGCATTCTGTTTCCAGCATGGGTTAGCCAGATGCTTCTGGGAGCAAACTGGCAACAGGCCTCCCCAGAAGCTGGTATACTATTTGTGAACATGGAATTTCATAGCTAAAAACCACTGAGAGATCTATCCTCTATGAATTTGTCAAATTATTTTTTTTAAAAAAGTGATCTAAGCTAGCGGCCACCATCCCATCTTGTGGCTGTGAGTTCCGTATGTGAGTTGTGTGTGACCTATGGCTTCAGCTGTATATGGTGGATGGCTCTGGAGGGAGCATTCTCACACCACATTTAACATCAGATGCTGGGGGATATGGGCAAGTGTTTGCTAGCATTACATCTCACATGCTCACAGCCCAGAGTGGCTGGTCAGACGGATGGGACACACACACACACACACACACACACACACACACAGGCCTACAACAAAATCTGGACAGGGTGTAGACATGTGTGGGTTGTGTACACACTATACCTTTTAAGCACATTCAAAGTACCTTCATGTGTGTGCACAGCCTTAGCTGTCTAGAATGAGAAGGAGGACAGGGTAGCAACACCTACCGGATTGGCTTGGAAACTTGTGAGCTGAATTTTGTGAACTCTCCTGGGGCAGTCCACTCAGAGCCCAGCTAAAGAAGAAGAGGAGAAAGAATGTGAATATGGGGCCAAATTCAATCTTTGATCAAAGGCCAAAACCAATACCAAAAAACTAGAAGAAAATTAGGAATGGCACTGGCCAAAGTTGATTAGAACATCACAATCCACATGGTTTTTGAGTACCTTTCAGGGGAATAGCTTGAAGCTGATTCACAGCAACTATGCCTAATTTCCTAAGCAAATAAATTATACTAAGAGGAATATGGGGAAAGCCCTTCATATAATGCTGTCATAATTCAACTGGTAGACTTTTCTTCCTGTTACTGTGATATCTTATTTCCAATCTTCTAGTTTGTGTCTGATCTGGTCTGCTTTATATACCTAGTGCTACAAAGCGCTTATAAAAAATCAAATCTCTAAGGTTTTTCTAAACTGTCTTATTGGCAATTAATATCAGCCACACAAAACCCAAGCCACTAGATCAAATGATAATCCCTTCCATCAGGTCACCTCTGAGTTAATTGATATAAGAAAAATCAAGCTTTGTCTCACAGTGTGGTCTGCATGACTAGACAGCTCCGTAATGGGTAGGTTAAAAGGCGTTGCCACAATCCTGCAGGGCTTGTACATTTCTATTGCAAATGTACAAGATTCAGCATTGGCCTTTAAGCTTTCATTTAAAATGCACGAAAGGGAGTGAGCTACAGCTGTCCTGGGACCTGCAGCATTGAATTTCTTGACTGTGCATGCTGAAGATTTAATTTTGTTTACATTTATTTGTTAGCAGAACAATCAAATGGTGAAACAAATTTCCAGTCTTTGCTTGGCAATAGCTTTACCCACCAGTGGCTTGAGAGACTCACTGCGGACTATAGATCTATTTAGAATAGCCTGACAGTGCCAAACCTTTCAGAAATACCCAGGCAGCCTTTGAAGTATACTGGGAAAGGCACTGCTGAAATGTTCGGAGAAAAGGGGAGCAGTTGTGAAACTTGTAGAATTTCAAATGGAAGGTTAGACACTCATAATCTTGAAGACACAACAAATAAAATCTTTTGGCTGGTTTGATTTCTGATACTGTGCTATTTTTTATTTTATTGCATTGGATAATCTGGATTTTTTTCTTCTCTTTGAAGTGGTATGTAACATGACTATATTCTGTGCTGCATCATAATTTCTATGGAGGAGGTTTTCTTTTGTTGCATATGCGTTGTTTAACTTATATGAAGAAAAGCATTTTTAAGGGGGAAGGGGAAAGTGGCAATAGCAGTGGGGCAGTGATGAAAGTAAGGAGTCATATGGGTCAGTTGACAGATCAGGGCAGCAGGCCCATGCCTTCAAATGTGTGAGTGTGTGTGTGAGAGAGAGAGCAGGGGGAAGAGAGATTTAAACTCCCAAAGGGGCACGTAGGAGTGGAAGGTATTGGTTCCTTCTCTCCTCACTTCATTCTTACAGTTCATCTGACAGGATTTTCTCCTCCCTGCCCCCAGCCGTGTTCTGATGCTGGAAATGAACTTGGCTAGGATATAAACACTTGTTGAAAAGAGGGGAAAGTGGCAGTTGTGAGAACAGCATTTAGCACAGATATCCACTTTGAGACTTAATTAGCATTCCACCCCTAGGCTTCAGAGCAGACACAGGTCTGCCACTGTCATGCATTAGGTAAAGGTAAAGGTACCCCTGACCATTAGGTCCAGTTGCGGATGACTCTGGGATTGCAGCGCTCATCTCGCTCTATGGGCTGTGGTACCTATTTATCTACTTGCACTTGACGTGCTTTTGAACTGCTAGGTGGGCAGGAACTGGGACCGAACAATGGGAGCTCACCCTATTGCGGGGATTCGAACTGCCGACCTTCTGATCAGCAAGCCCTAGACTCTGTGGTTTAACCCACAGCGCACTGGTTGGGCCTAAGACCTATAGGTCATGGGACCACAATTTTCAAGTTGTGTATGAGATGTCTTGGGTTCAAAACACTGACAGACCTGTTGGAGTGGTGATATACCTTTAAAACACAATATGGAACACAATTCTTCCAGTAGTTATTAGCTATAAACCCCTAAAATGATATCCTCCAACACTTCAGTGATGAAAACAATCCTGTTTGTGATGGAGTGAAACTAGGGGCAGAGTCTGGGAAACTAGCAGAATGGACAGATTCATTACTATCGGATTCGTTGCTTGCATGGCACACAGAGACATATACAATATATACAACCGCAACCACCCTAGTCAAAGGTCTAACCCTGCAAATCTGAAACCTGCGCTAATTCCTTATCACCTCCTGCATGCTGTTAGCATTGAACACAAGGGCAACAGGAACACTAAGCAAGTGATGCCCTGAGGCCACAATCATACTTTGCTATCTCTGTCAAAGAAATTGATTTTGCTGAATGGCCTTAGAAATGGGACTGGCCTGAGTATCTGCATCATCTCTGTACCCATGGTCTCTATTTCTCTGCTTATATATGGCACAGGGATTCAGTCTCTCCCTGGGCTCAGGAAATCTCAAGCTCTGGAGCAAAACCAGAGGGAAATGCTGGCAACATGGACAAAGAAACACTTGCTAAGTTGCTTTTGAGCATTTTTAAGGCATTGCACCAGACAGAAGACTTAAATAGAAATTTGAAATACTGCCGATCTCTCCACCTGACAATACTTTCATTAGTTCCTAGCTGTGCTCCTTAGCTTGTTTCTTCCCAACATAGCAAAGCTTTCACGGTATGAGCCAAGTTTAATGTTTTAAATCCAAACCATTTTGCCAGCTATGAAATGGCAAAGTGCATTTCTCACCCCTTACATAGAGAAAAGGACTCCTTATTTCCATAATTTCTCTATTTGCTAACGTGGCTGTGAAACAGGCTCTCTCTGTAGCCACCATGGAAATAAGAGCTTTACCTTCCCAGTCAGAACAAAGCAGAGAAATATCTGCCCCATCTGTGCACAGGCTTAACCTTGAAATCAGTGTTACTGAGCAAACCAGGTGTAAGGCTCAGGTTGTGAGCCACAGCTGCAGAAAAACATTACTGTCGAAACACAACGGCATTTAGAACAGACTCATATACACACATATTTGTGTTTTGTGTTATAATAGGTCCAGGTTTTAATTATGCGGCTTCCAGATGTAAGAATCACAGCTGAGTTGGCTCGAGGTTTATATGGCTCCCAGTGGCAATACTACTGGCTACATTTACATTTAACTATCCCAGCAAGGAACCAGGGAGATGACGCCAGATGGCATTGCTTGTAAGAAGACAGCAAGAAGCACATCTATCCATGGAAAGATGCTACAATGCCACTAACGTGTATCTATCGGCCTTCCTATTACAATGTGAGAAGCTAAGAGAAAGTGAAAAATGGATTCCCACCTTGCCCACAAATGCCACCAGACGGGCATTGGCTGGAGTCTCATCAGGGCTGAGCCAAAATTCAGAGTTGTCATCCGAAGCTACAGAAAACTGGAAGTCCCCTACAAGGCAAAGAAGAAAATCTGAGCTGCAGGGTGGACTACAGGAGAAGGTGAGAGCAGGAGGCTTGAGCAATAAAGATTTCATATGCTGGTGGGCTGGGTATGTTGCGGCTGACAGAGACAAGCCTTTTCAAGTCAATGTGTCAAATGTCTACTGAATGCCATGGTCTGGGACTCAAGAGCCCCTGGAATGATGCTTGGTCACTGGTGAGTGGGTGGGAGAAGGGGGACAGAGAGATGGTAGTTTCTTAACTTCTCTAGTCTGGGATACATTTGGAAGTGTCCTGATGGCATGAAGCCTCTTGACCTAGAAAGGAGCGGGTCCCACTGTGAGAGATGAGGAGCAGGGGCAACAATTTGCATATGATTTTCTTTAAGGCAAAGGTATCTTTGAGTGGGAAGAAGGTGAGATCTCAGCAATGAAGCGCAGCTTTGCAGACAGAGTTAAGGGTTGTTAATTCAGCTCACCATCTTTGAAGGGATGGATGTATCCAAATATACGGAGGCCATAATTCTTCCACTTGGGTGACACAGCCAACTTTTTCACTGTTGTGCGGGTCTAAGAACAAGAAGAAAAGAGGAAGAGAGTGTTTGAATGTAATATTACACAACACAGGCCTTGAGTAAATGTATATTATATTAATTTGTTCAATATTTATCATACCCTTCATCAGTTCTATTGCTCCCAGTGCAGGTTACACCTCAACACACTACCAAACCATACAATAAAAGACGGGTTTTCTAATATAAAAAATAATTTTTATTGAAGGTTTTCATGATTTACAAAAGTACAGGCATTGTCTCTTTTTTCAGGTTGTTTTTTTCCTATAGATCAATTACATTTCTTGTGGGACATTATTGTTGTATACAGTATAAGGTTAGGGAAGAAGGGGGAAAGAGAGGGAGGTGGGGGGGGCTAGGGCATGGTTGGTTATCTTTAGTGGCTACAGTGAGATTTGTTTTTCATGTGTGAAAGGGGGGATTGTTGGGTCAAGTTAGCCATATTGATTTGTATGCTGTCAGTGGATTCTTCTTGTCTACAATAAAAGTTTAAATAACTAAAGCGTCGGCTAAAATATATCAAACAGCAATACAATAACAAGCTGGTATACCCATCACTAGTCAGCATTTACTCAGCTCCCTGCAAAAGCCTTGCTCAGAAGATATCTTGGGAACATGCTTACACACTGGAAAACAGAGAATGATTTATATTCGCCAAGCCTCCTCTTCAAATTCCTCCTTCCACTCAAGTGTCTTTTAGGGAGATTCATTCAGAAGTTCCATGTGTAGCATGAGCCCTTAGCAGATGTATCATCGTAAGAGTAATACATTGCCAGTGTCTTGCATGGAAGTAAGTCAGCCTCCTTGATTTTGTTTGTCTTAAAGCTGGGACAGGCACAAGGATGTGAACATGGGAATGGGATACCATAGCCCAGAAGCAGTCAATGTGGTGCCCTCCAAATCTTGCTGGGACTCCAATTCCCATCAGCCCACCCAGCATGGCCAATGGTCAGGGATGATGGGAGTTGCAGTCCAGCAACATAAGGAACACACCTCATTGGATAAACCTTATCCTGATACTGGCCTGCTGAAATCAAAAGAACTACACTTGTGGATTTCATTAGCATTTAGATCAAGTTAAATGCCCTAGTTACTAGCAGAATGAAAATTTACTGCAACAGTGGCTATGGATATTTACTGCACACAAAGAGATTAACAGAAACCTCCCTCCTGGAAGTTATGCGGGAACTGGCCTCTTCATCTTGCAGAATCACTTGTACTTACATGCGGATAGAGGGGGAAATGCAGGTTCTTCCTTAGGTGCCCAACAGCTCCTCCACACCAGTCTTCAAATACATGAAGGTTTGCTTTCCCTTTGTACTGCAGAAGAACAACATTTAGGCTATATACAAGCTCTTTGAGGCAATTCTGTGTGAGTGGGTGTATGTATGTCTGTGTGTGTGTGTACATGTGTGACAGAGAGAGAATATAAAAATTACATAGTGCAACACAATCCTGAACGGTGACAGGAGCCCTAAAAGACTATCACAGTATTGCAATACCTCCTTCTCCTGGTGGTGCCAGGTGTACACCTAAGGCCTGCTGCAGACATGGGTAGGCCAGCTGAGCCTGTGGAATATTGAAGGGGACCAACCCCCTCTTTGAAATTTTTAGGGGGGTCCTCAGCCCCCTAGATGGCACCCCTAGGCCAGAAGTCTTTCCAATCCTACCTAGAGATGCCAGGGATTGAATCTGGGACTTCTTGCATGGGACCTCCTGCTCTGCCACTGACTTTTGGTCCTTTCTCTGCTGACTGCTGCAGGCACACCAGTGTTCCTCACAGCAAAGATGTATCTTCATCTTTCAACATTTGTGTACAAGAGCTTGGGAACCCTAACAGGTCCATGATGCAAACTTGTCTAAAGATGTGGATATATCATCCACACGGTATGTGTTTACTGCAGTGAACACCAGCGTCATAAGCGATGTGCCAGGAGCAAAAATATTTTAACCTCATGTCTTAAACAAGAGGAATAGGAAGAATACACAAAGCCTTTGTGAAAATATAAAGTTATCTTTGCTTCACCCCAAAATCATAAACTCTGAGCTCAAGCTACTCGATTCTCTTCTTCTTCCCTATTTGTAGCTCTCCAGCATTAAAAATATATATAACATGTATATAGCAAAACATAGCTATCAGAAAATTTAAAGTAAAATAATATGGGCTAACAACACTAACATGTAATCAAAAATAAAAATAAAACATTTTCAAAAGACATTCAGATACTTGTGATCTGCTTTAGCAACAGAGAAGACATTTGACACATAATGAGCAACAGATCTCTATTCTTCAAGCACTGAAATGTAAGACGCAAGAGAATCCTGTTATGCAGTTAATGTACTGGCTAGCTTAGCAAATTCCATTACTTTTCTGAGTCATTACTTTCCTTGGGTTTGGTTGTTGCCTTCCAATTTTTGTACAGAGCTGTCCCACTGCAGTTAACACATCCCTTTTTAACATAGCTGGAGGTGGTGTATGGCGGGTTCTGATACTGATTTACGTCACATACCTCAGTAGCAACTTTAATTGCCATCCCACCTACGCCCACCCCCACCCTCAAGAAAAACCAGAGGCCCTACGCATGCAGTATGAGCCCAAGCTCTTCAATTACAGCTATCATTTTGGGCTCAGACTAGGCAACTCAAACAAGCTGGAACTGGATGCAGAGCCTCCTGTTTGGTAGAGCAGTATATGCAGCATCTATTGAACCAGCTGTTTATTTAGGGCCAGTATGGAGATCTGGCCCAGTGCAATTAAGGGCATCAAGGACTCTACTCCCATTCAAGCATGGAGTGATGTTACTGATTACTCCTTAAACATCCTGTGTTGTGTACATATACTTGTGGCATAATCAGCACAACAGAAGCCAGGTCAATGATGGTCACACTGATCAATGCAGAGGACCTTAACTGAATTAAAAAGCTAGGGAGGCGTTTCCTGGGTAGGCATAATCGGGATGAAATTTCAGAAGGTTAAAACTCCTTTCCATAATTACTTCTCTCCTGTTTCGAACCACTCAGGTTATTAATTCCTCACAGGCAAGGTACCAGCCAGAATTTGGAACAATAACTGCTTCCTTCTACAAACAACATCCACACTCTGACAGTAGCCTTGCCTTGTCCATATATGTGTTAGGAATACAATACAGGTACTAAAACTTACTTTATGACCATGTCATATCAAATGTATCAGCTGCGGCTCTTTTAACGATGATTGCTAATTAGTCCATATCCCCTTATTATGAAAACGCTTTCCCAGATTTAGCTATACAGTATCCAGCTCACATAACTGTTCCAGGGATGATGCCCATCCCCCAATGGCCCCCACCCCAAGCCTCTGTACTTAAAACAGCATGCACCACATATTGCCATATCACACTGGCTCATTTTGCATGCAACGCTAGCCAGAACATGGCTAAGTATGAACGAGCAAGCTACATGTGTGCAGAGTGAAAACCACAGCCACTTCTCTTCAAGTTCTTTGGCTGCTTTGCTACCTGCAGCCAAGCCATGGGCAAACCCAGGCTTGTGGTCTGTCTCTACCCAATAAACCATACAGGGCCGGCTCTAGGCATGGGCTGGGTGGCGCAATGTGCCAGGGCACTTGGCCACCAGAGGCACCGAAGGGGCGCTGAACGGCTGGTGTCCAGCTGAGCGTGGCAGCCAGGAGCTCCATGCGAGGCGGCAAAAGCTTCCTCTCCTCCTCCTCTTGCAGAACCAGCGAGACTCCTGCCTAGAGTGGCAGCAGGTGCATGGTTCTGATTCTGCAAGAAGAGGAGGAGAGGAAGCATTTGCCGCCTCGCATGGAGCTCTCCTCCTCTTCTTGCAGAACCAGCAAGACTCCTTGCCTAGAGTGGCACCATGCGTCTGCTGCCACTCTAGGCAGTAGTCTCGCTGGTTCTGCAAGAAGAGGAAGCTTTTGCCGCCTTGCATGGCCGCGCGCTACTGCCGCCATGGGGGGGTGGGAGGGCGCCGGCAGCAGTGAGCTTTCTCGTCAGTCGTTCCTCTCCCCCCGCCGCTGACGGAGGCACAGATCCCTCCCTCCCTTACCAGGATGTCCCCAAAGAGCAGCTGAGGTCCATCCAGTCCACGCGGCCACCGTCTGGGATGTGGATGACCTTGCACGCCTGGCCGGGCTGAGGGTCCCGGCCCCCACGATGCAGATGACCAAGGTAAGGAGTGTGGGGGGAGATGCGCGTGACACCATGGACCCTCGGCGCAAGCTGCCTGCCTGCTTGCCGTTGCTCCAATTCCCTTGCTAAGGCAGCCACGGCTGCACCTGCTCCTACCAGTGGGGCTGGAAGGCTTGGTGCGGAATGCGGATTTGGTTGAAACGTGCACACTGAGGCGGCGGAGCTCTTCCCAAGGGACGCGCGGGATGCTTTCCCTCAGGCAGTGGCGTGACAACTGCCTCCTGCTCCTTGGGCCGCTGGACAGTGGGCTGTAGTTAGGCAGCCCCAACAGCGCCCTCCACCCCAGGCTAAATTTTGGGAAAGGGAGGGGGCGCCGGAGGGACCTTTGTGCCACGGCGCTGGATGTGCTTAAGACGGCCCTGAAACCGTAAGTTAAGGACAAACATTGGCTACAGCTCATGGTTTGTTTGGAGCGAGACAAACTATGAACCTAGGTCTGTACCTAATGCTAACCCAAACCATGGCTTTGCTCTGGGTAGTGCTGTAGCAAAGCAACTGCCATTTTCACTCTGTGGCGGGGGGGGGGACATTATTATATTATGTGCACCCACACATGATGCATGCATTTATGGGAGTGCTACAAAGGGCTGTGCCACCTCAGAAGGCTCATGTGTCATGGGTGAAGGAGGCCAGTATAAACATAAGCTGGTTTTAAAGTTCTTTCTTATGGCATTCTCAAAGACTTGTGAGAACCGTAGCTTTGTTAGAATGTTGAGAATTTACTGTTAGACTCTTAGCCCCACCCACCCACCCACAGATCTATGATTCCCAGGATTTCTTGGGGGTGGAGATCTGTGGCATTTTAATTGGTTTGATTTTGTAATGAAGAGATGCCCCAGTTCTGGCAGGCTGCTCTTCTTTTGCCCATTTCTCTCTCTCATTATTTCTTAATTTCTTTCTCATTATTTTTTTCCAGCCCTCTGAGGCTTATTTTAGTGGTTAAGCACAATCATCTAATTAATTGACTTCATATGCTCAATATACTCCCCCCCCCATTATTACTATTGGCTACCCTTTCAGCAGGACAAAGCATAATATGGGACTGGTTCACAGAATATGGTAGTGTAATGAATATATAGAAATACACTTGCAATGCAGCCATTTCTTAATGAAAAGATTCTCTCTTGGATGCCAGGCTTTCTAGACTGCTCTGAGTGGAAGCTATCTTATACAGAGTCAGAACATTGGTCCATCTAGCTCAGGAGTGTTTACACCAACAGGCAGGTGCTCTTCCTGGGTTTCAGACAGTTCCCAGCTCTACCTGGAGATGCCAGAAATGGAACCTAAGACCTTCTGCACTCAAAACAGTTGTTCTTCCATTGAGCTGTGGCCCTTCCTCCAAACTTTCCTTTGCCTCTGGTCAAGCAAAATATTCTGTGCACATTCCATGCACATTTACAATACTCATGTGCAAAGTACAATGCAGGAATAATTAGGGGAACACACGATACAAAGAAGGGTAAAAGGCAAGTTGGGGCCTTTATTCATGAACAGGTCTACTACTGAGTAGCTGTGCCATCCTGCTGCTTGAAACTGTAGGCTGGAGCCCTTATGAGTAAAGTGTACGGTAATTGTGGGCAAACTAATTTACCTGTGGAAATGCAAGGTTGGTACACATGTTTGTGTGCATTCAACGGAGGCGTAGTATTGGGTTGTTTTTATTTTGATTATCTATTTTGTGGTTTTATATTTTGATTTTGTTCTGTGAACTGTCCTGAGACCTCTAGGTATAGGGCAATATATAAATTCAATAAATATAATAATAAATAATAAATAATATGTCAGGGGGAAGGCTAATGCTAGAAACCTTCTCTGTTTTTACAAACACAAGGAGAATTTAATATGGGGGCATTGTCAAATAAATGATCTCTTGTGTGCCTTCTGAGGTGGTACAGTCCTTTCTACCAGTAGGACTAGGCAGTCACATATGTATGTGTCATTTGATGTTTCAAGCCTGACATGAATAGCAAATGCTGAGATCAGGAATGGCTCCTTGCTATGTGGACTATGTTTCAAACCATCTAGCACAATTGTGGTGGCACAGACAAGCCACAGTTTTGGTATGGGCTACTTCACAGCACCATCTGCAGGTATCAGTAACACAGCAGTAACTGTTTAGGCCAGGCATCCCCAATCTGCAGCCCTCCAGATGTTTTGGCCTACAACTCCCATGATCCCTAGCTAACAGGACCAGTGGTCGGGGAAGATGGGAATTGTAGTCCAAAACATCTGGAGGGCCGAAGTTTGGGGATGCCTGGTTTAGGCATCCATTTACAGATATCCACCTGAGAGATACAGAGCAAGGTCATACACCAGCCTCTTAAGGAGGGGACCATGTGAGCCAAAACTCTTCAGTTCCTATAACAGGCCTATAGTTCTACCATTATAAAGTTGTAGGTTTCTATCCTATCCCATAATAACCTTCCATGGAAATCAACAACAATAAAGCATACATAACCCCACAACAACTAAAACATTTAAATTTCTAACTTATGGAACAATACAATCAAATCAAGTCAACTTAAATGAATCAGTTTCCTCAAGTATGTGCCTGGTGGAGTACAAATGTCTTGATCAGCCTTCCCCAACCTGGTGCTCTCTAGATGTTGTTAAGACTACAATGCCCATCAGCCCCAGCCAGCACATCCAATGGTCAAGAATGTAGTCCAACAGCATCTGGAGGGCACCTGGATGGGGAAGCCTGGGGTTGAACTAAAAAAAAATATCCTAGTATTACTTATGGTCTGTAAATGAAGAAGTTTCAGAGGTTTGGTGTCAACGTAGAGAAAGCCCTGCTTCTTGTAGCAATCAAAGGTAACAAAAGTGTGGTCTCTTTACATGACTGTGGTGAACGTGGAACATCATACGGGACAGGAGTTTCTCGGGTATTCTAAGCCCAATCAGTATACAGAGCTAGCTATGGCCGGAGAGCCCTTTTCCAACCTTGTTCTATACTCCTGGCAAAGAAATTCTGTGGCAACCACAAACTTTCCCTATACAGCATGGGACTGCTAACACTGGACTCCAAAAATTCTGGCATCTCATGCACTGTCAACACCAGAGAGGTACAAGGAGGGCTACAGTAAACAGTTCAGCATTATGAGGATAATGTGCAAACTTCTCTATGGTAACTTTTGAGCCTACAGCCTTCTGAGATGCTAACAAGGGCCCGCTCCTCTCTTAATAGCAATACACTCTTAATCTTCCTCTCCATAATCACAACAGAGTCCTCATTCAAACAGTGATTAATGACCATCCCCGCTTCCTGGATTCAAGTCTGTGGATCAAAATCTGGCACATCTCAGCTGCTGCTCCCTCTAGGCATTGTTGTGCACTTCAAATGGAGGGCTGGATCATCAGCTGGTGCAGATGTGCCGCTTTAGTGAAGTCGATGGTGCTTAACTAATTCATAGGAGCTGAGGAAAACAGAAGCTGCTGGGAAGGATATCATGAGAGGGGGAGGGATTTCCCTTCCAATGGGGCAGCTGAAGAAAGCACCATGGAGCCCCCCAACTGGTATGCATTGCACCACCAGTCTGTAGTAAACGATCTTCCCCACAGCCATCAGGGAACCTTCTCTGGAAAGAGAGGCTAAACGTTTTAAGATTGACTACTCAATAGGTGTCATGTATATCAAGGTTGCCATTTTGCACAAAGCTACTGAGGATGCTGACCAGCCTCCCGTGAAACCTCGCAGATAATGAGACCTAACCACTTGACAAATCAACGAACAAAGCCCATTATGTGCCACAGCATGTCCCAGACTTCTTTTGCCTGGCTGCTGATGGTGCTTACTGATCTGTGGGATTTGCTCATTTGCGATTCAACTCCCAGGTCTGGCTCTGTGATCAAACTGCACCCTCTTCCCATAAGTATCACTCAGCACCTACCCTCTCGGGTATCTCAATGCATCCCACTAACAACAGCTTTCCTGCCACAGTTCTTCGGGACCTTCCTGATGCTTTTCATGGTGGCAGGCAGAATGCTGGCTGAATAATGCATGAGTGCATTAAGCAGGCAGATGCCCAGGCGCAGGTGTCAGTCAATCTAGGCTGGGCTTTACCCTGAACTGATAAAAGTAAAACAGTGCTGGGAGATCAGTGTGAAATGGGCTGGACCAAATGTGATGGAGCAGGATGGAGCGATTGCACACTGGCCTCTGATCTGCCTTGGACGCCTGGTCTAATTATGTGTGTCTGTAATTTTCTCTGCATCAATATCTAAAAACTGCATCCAGTTGTTATTAGTGTGCAGTTCAAGAAGGGTTCAAATACTGTAAGAGGGGAATTGCTGCTGGTATCTCAAGCTTTATGAACAGGAATTGGGAAAGAGGGTCAGTACTGATCTTACACAGTTATTCATTTCACTGGGACTTAATTAAGGTTATTAATCAGAATTGTGCCCAATGATTTCACCTTTGCACACAGCTGATAACTGCACAATTAGTATCATTTTCCAAACTTCCCCTCTGCAAACCACCCTGTCCCTCCAGATTGCCTCCCTTCCTTGAAAATGTGTTTTGTCCAGCTTACCTGCTCACTCCAGGGCAGAACATGTCTGGTTACGTTTGGCTTTGGGGGTCTTCCAGCTCTGTCAAGGCCACGTCTTTTTGAAAACCAACCATCAATGCCTTGCTCTTCAGTCTGTTAAGAAGGGAGGAGGAGGAGGAGAAGCAACAACAGCAAATTCAGCACCAAGTGGAATGAATCCCATAAAGGGCCAAGGTGAGAGAACAAAACAGAAAGTACTAATGTCATTTCTATTATTAGCTATTGCCAGCGCAACATGCTCTCTGCTTGACAGGATCAATTATCTGCAGCACTAAATTGTTTGGCTTCATGGAAGTCACCTCAGCACCCGGTGTAGGAGTTCATGCATTAATGTCATACGGAATACATCATTCTCCTCCAAACTAGAATCTTGCAATTAATTGAAACCACCTCAGTCCACAGTGTAGGGACAGGGAAGCTGCGGGGTGGGTGGGTAATTATATCCAGAAACAAAGAGGAAGAGGAGGAAAAAAATCATTTTGAACACATTTACCGTAAGAACATATAGGAAGACATCCATCTAGTCCAGCAACCTGATCTCACAGAGGTCAACAAAGCTGCCTGTGGGAAGTACCCAAGCAGCACTCTGCCCCCTATAATTCCCAGCAAGTGGTATTTAAGAGGCATACTGCCTCTAGCAGTAGAGGTGGAGCATAGCCATTGTGGCTAGTAGCCCACCCAGGTTAGTAGTACCTAATGTGCATTTGGTTAGAACCCTATCAGGACCACCCACAGATTCTGCATCAAAGGAATTTCTTGGGAGGATGAGTGAGATACAACAAATGGAACTGCACACTAGTCAAAGGGATAAGCAGTATTTGCAGTTTCTTTTTTATGCCTGTGACATTAAACTGACCTCACCTCCCCACTCCAAATTCAACAGCCCTGTTTAGGGAAGTTTTTGATGTTTGATGTTTGATTGTATTTTTAATATTTTGTTGGAGGCTGCCCAAAGTGGCAGGGGAAACCCAGCCAGATGGGCACGGTATAACATAATAAGAATAAGAGTAAGAATAGAATCATAGAGTTGGAAGAGACCACAAGGGCCATCCAGTCCAACCCCCTGCCAAGCAGGAAACACCATCAAAGCATTCCTGACAGATGGCTGTCAAGCCTCTGCTTAAAGACCTCCAAAGAAGGAGACTCCACCACACTCCTTGGCAGCAAATTCCACTGCCAAACAGCTCTTACTGTCAGGAGGTTCTTCCTAATGTTTAGGTGGAATCTTCTTTCTTGTAGTTTGAATCCATTGCTCCGTGTCCGCTTCTCTGGAGCAGCAGAAAACAACCTTTCTTCCTCCTCTATATGGCATCCTTTAATATATTTGAACATGGCTATCATATCACCCCTTAAAATTGTCTTCTCCAGGCTAAACATGCCCAGCTCCCTAAGCCGTTCCTCATAAGGCATTGTTTCCAGGCCTTTGACCATTTTGGTTGCCCTCCTCTGGACACGTTCCAGCTTGTCAGTATCCTTCTTGAACTGTGGTGCCCAGAACTGGAAACAGTACCGGTACTCCAGGTGAGGTCTGACCAGAGCAGAATACAGTGGTACTATTACTTCCCTTGATCTAGATGCAGCCCAGAATTGCATTGGCTATTTTAGCTGCTACATCACACTGTTGACTCATGTCAAGTTTGTGGTCTACGAAGACTTCTAGATCCTTTTCACATGTACTGCTCTCAAGCCAGGTGTCACCCATCCGTATTTGTGCCTTTCATTTTTTTTTTTGCCCAAGTGTAGTACTTTACATTTCTCCCTGTTAAAATTCATCTTGTTTGCTTTGGCCCAGTTCTCTAATCTGTTATGGTCATTTTGAAGTGTGATCCTGTCCTCTGGGGTATTAGCCACCCCTCCCAATTTGGTGTCATCTGCAAACTTGATCAGGATGCCCTCAAGCCCATCATCCAAGTTATTGATAAAGATGTTGAATAAGACTGGGCCTAAGACAGAACCCTGTGGCACCCCACTAGTCACTTCTCTCCAGGATGAAGAGGAGCCATTGATGAGCACCCTTTGGGTTTGTTTGTTCGGTCAGTCAGCCAGTTACAAATCCACTGAATGGTAGCATTGTCTAGCCCACATTTTACCAGCTTCTTTACAAGAATATCATGGGGCACCTTGTCAAAGGCCTTGCTTAAAACAATATATGCTACACCCACAGCATTCCCTTCGTCTACCAGGCTTTGGACTCTGTCAAAAAATGAGATCAGATTAGTCTGACATGACCCATGCTGACTTTTAGTGATCAAAGCGTTTCTTTCTAGGTACTCACAGACCGTTTGCTTAATGGTCTGCTCTAGAATCTTTCCTGGTATTGATGTCAGGCTGACTGGGCGGTAATTGTTTGGGTCCTCCCTTTTCCCCCTTTTGAATATAGGGACATTTGCCCTCCTCCAGTCTGCTGGGACTTGGCCTGTTCTCCAGGAATTCTCAAAGATAACTGCCAGTGGTTCTGAAATCACTTCTGCCAGTTCTTTTAATACTCTTGGATGTAGTTCATCTGGCCCTGGAGACTTGAATACATCTAAACTAGCCAAATATTCTTGTACTATTTAGATTTGGTGGACAGAGTGCCTGAAGAACTATGGATGGAGGCTCGTAACATTATACAGGAGGCAGCAACGAAAACCATCCCAAGGAAAAGGAAATGCAAGAAAGCAAAATGGCTGTCCAACGAGGCCTTACAAATAGCAGAGGAGAGGAGGCAAGCAAAATGCAAGGGAGATAGGGAAAGATACAGGAAACTAAATGCAGATTTCCAAAAAACAGCAAGGAGAGACAAGAGGGTCTTCTTAAATGAGCAATGCAAAGAAATAGAGGAAAACAATAGAATGGGGAAAACCAGAGATCTGTTCAAGAAAATTGGAGATATGAAAGGAACATTTCGTACAAAGATTACCATAATCAAGGACAAAAGTGGTAAGGACCTAACAGAAGCAGAAGGCATCAAGAAGAGGTGGCAAGAATACACAGAGGAATTATACCAGAAAGATATGGAGGTCTCGTACACCCCAGGTAGTGTGGTTGCTGACCTTGAGCCAGACATCTTGGAGAGTGAAGTCAAATGGGCCTTAGAAAGCACTGCTAATAACAAGGCCAGTGGAAGTGATGATATTCCAGCTGAACTATTTAAAATTTTAAAAGATGATGCTGTTAAGGTGCTACACCCAATATGCCAGCAAGTTTGGAAAACTCAGCAATGGCCAGAGGATTGGAGAAGATCAGTCTACATCCCAATTCCAAAGAAGGGCAGTGCCAAAGAATGCTCCAACTACCGCACAATTGCGCTCATTTCACACGCTAGCAAGGTTATGCTTAAAATTCTACAAGGCAGGCTTAGGCAGTATGTGGACCGAGAACTCCCAGAAGTGCAAGCTGGATTTCGAAAGGGCAGAGGAACCAGAGACCAAATAGCAAACATGCGCTGGATTATGGAGAAAGCTAGAGAGTTCCAGAAAAACGTCTACTTCTGCTTCATTGACTATGCAAAAGCCTTTGACTGTGTCGACCACAGCAAACTATGGCAAGTTCTTAAAGAAATGGGAGTGCCTGATCACCTCATCTGTCTCCTGAGAAATCTCTATGTGGGACAAGAAGCTACAGTTAGAACTGGATATGGAACAACTGAGTGGTTCAAAATTGGGAAAGGAGTACGACAAGGTTGTATATTGTCTCCCTGCTTATTTAACTTATATGCAGAATTCATCATGCGAAAGGCTGGACTAGATGAATCCCAAGCCGGAATTAAGATTGCCGGAAGAAATATCAACAACCTCAGATATGCAGATGACACAACCTTGATGGCAGAAAGCGAGGAGGAATTAAAGAACCTTTTAATGAGGGTGAAAGAGGAGAGCGCAAAATATGGTCTGAAGCTCAACATCAAAAAAACCAAGATCATGGCCACTGGTCCCATCACCTCCTGGCAAATAGAAGGGGAAGAAATGGAGGCAGTGAGAGATTTTACTTTCTTGGGCTCCTTGATCACTGCAGATGGTGACAGCAGTCACGAAATTAAAAGACGCATGCTTCTTGGGAGAAAAGCAATGACAAACCTAGACAGCATCTTAAAAAGCAGAGACATCACCTTGCCGACAAAGGTCCGTATAGTTAAAGCTATGGTTTTCCCAGTAGTGATGTATGGAAGTGAGAGCTGGACCATAAAGAAGGCTGATCGCCGAAGAATTGATGCTTTTGAATTATGGTGCTGGAGGAGACTCTTGAGAGTCCCATGGACTGCTAGAAGATCAAACCTATCAATTCTTAAGGAAATCAGCCCTGAGTGCTCCCTGGAAGGACAGATCGTGAAGCTGAGGCTCCAATACTTTGGCCACCTCATGAGAAGAGAAGAATCATTGGAAAAGACCCTGATGTTGGGAAAGATTGAGGGCACTAGGAGAAGGGGACGACAGAGGACAAGATGGTTGGACAGTGTTCTCGAAGCTACGAGCATGAGTTTGACCAAACTGCGGGAGGCGGTGCAAGACAGGAGTGCCTGGCGTGCTATGGTCCATGGGGTCACGAAGAGTCGGACACGACTAAACGACTAAACAACAACAACCTCCTTACTTGTTCTGGGCTATGTTTTCCCTGCTGAATCATCTGCTCCATATTCTTCAGGTCGGGCATTGTTTTCTTTTTCATCTCTGTATAATAATTGTTATTATTACTACTACTACTACTATTACTATTATTATAATAACATGGAGAAGCAAGGTATGTTTAGAGTCAACACAGAGTATTTCCATAAAATCAATGGGACTTGCTTTTGAATGAACATGCAAAATCTGTGATCCCAAGTTTAATTATTTGGAAGTAAATTTCTCCTTGAAACAATGGAACAGAATTTACTTCCAAATGTTTATAGTTGGATTTTAAAGCTATTTCTTATGCAGTTCTTACATTTCCAGTGAGTAGACTATTGCTGGCTAGGATATACCCTTGATTAAAAAAACCCAGATCTCTTCCGCTTTACTGAGTGCATGCAATAACACTCCCAAGTGATGTGTTACAAGCAGGATGGTGTTAACTGACTGGCGCCGCTTCCTGTCTTCCAAGAATGTCTCCACTTTCTCACCAGGACACAGCTCATACCCGATCCTATCTCACAAAGCATCTAAAGTCTAGTTTCTGAACTTCAGGGAAAAACAGAGCAGAGGTGCTTCAAAACGTGAAGAGATCCCAGGGTCAGGGCCGGCTCTAGGTAGAGTCCTGGTGGTGCGGGGCGTCAGGGCGCCGGGCCGGTAGGCAGGGCACTGCGCGGCAAAGCCACGTGGAAGCCATGCTGCGCCCTGCGAGGGCGGGGGCGCCGGAGCAATCTCCGCCCCTCAGCGCCAGGGCGCGCGACCTGCTCAAGACTGCCCTGCCCAGGGTGGCTTCAGGACAAGAGCAAAGAGAATATAACACGGCAGAATGTGATTCGCCATGGAAAAAGTAACAATATCCATTCTGAAGACAAGAGACAACATACAGGTGCACACATGTAGCACTGATACATAAAAGACACCATTAAAAAAAATAATGAAAATTCAGGAAGAAAGACTTGGAGAATGTATGTGGAAAGTGTGCAAGAGAATAGGAGATATTATGGGGTGCCCTCTGACTCTTTGGGCCCTATTTGCATGCGGAGGCAGAAAGGAAACGACTCAGGCCTGCCCCAGTCAGTTTGTGCCATCCAGTCCTCATTATAAAGAGACGAATTACTCAGCCGATTAGGGTACTCAAAGGAGGAAACAAAAGCCTTAGCCTGTGATAAATGACTCCTTGTCAAACTCCTAGTCTGGCAGAATTAATTCTTGGCCAGCTGCAACTAGTGAAGAGTAGAGGAAGCATAAACCACATCTGGGGCTTGAGATCAGCAGGGTATTTCTCACCTCTTCCCCAGACCCTCCCTGTGGGCAGCCCACACCAGCTTAAGAATGGAAGCACATTAATACTTATCTGTATTCCGGGCACTTTACAACTGGCTCTGACTAGCCAGCCATTCATCTCCATCCCAAACATGAGAATGGTCCCTAAACTACTAAAAAAATCTGGGTGTGAGTGTACGTAGAGATGTTCGGCTTATCATGCAGTCAGAGGCTAAAGGTAGCAGGATATCCACACGAACAGAACGGTAGCACAGGAAGTTTCGACATAGCCAGCACATAGTAGTGGCTACTTGATTTCACCCCAAGTCTGCATTTTGAGCTTTGTGGGCTTGGGTGGTGAGCCCGTGCAAAGATGCAATTTCTTCTGTCCCTCCATTGAAGGATTACAAAGAAGAGCCTTCTCTCACTTTCCCAGAAAAGTTGAGCACGTCCCAAAGTCAGCAATGTTTCCTGGTAGACCTGCAGTTACAACCATCTGGCAGCTGTTGGACCATACTTACCCACTAAGCCTGGAATAGATCTCTGTCAAAACCTTCCTACCTTCCTCTTAGCCTTGAGCACATATTGTAAAAGAGCTGGTGATCTGTATTACTAACATGGGAAGATGGGGTGTGCAGGGTGGCGGTCTGCTGCTCACAAAAAACGTGGAAGAACTCTGAGGTGAGGAGTGCTAGCTCCAAGGTGGAAGCATATATACTGCATACAGTAGGCCATGGGTTCAATCTCTGACATTTCTAGGTAAATCTGGGAAAGACTCCTGTTTGAAACCCTGGAGAACCAGATGGACCAATGGTCTGACCTAGTGTAGGGCACTTTTCTGCATTCCACATAAAAGGAGCTGTTTCTGAGGATAAACTGCACAAGAATGTTATTGACTTAGGAAGAGCCAGAGACTGGACTGATCAAGGGCCTGCCAGAACCAAGATTCTCAGTGGCTGCCACCCAATTTATGCCAACATGTGGCACGATGTTGATCAAGCATCTTACTCAGTTTCCCCTAGACTTGACATCTGAAGAACAGGGACAATGCCCCACTCCCCGTTTAGTGAAGATGATGAGCTCACCCTGAGACAGTTGCCATATGCTGGTGGAGTAGTGGTACTATTGCCATGCCCTTTGTCACAAGCTCAAGGTCTCTTGATACACAACACATCCCTGCAGTTATCTGGTAGCAAAATGGCTCCTATAGTCTCTGCTTCTCAGCATGGCTCTTGGCTACACGCCGTGAGCCTTCTCCCAAATATTGCTCTGTGTCCTCCCTCTCTGTCTCAAGTGTGTGATCAAACCTCTAAGAGAGAAATCTTCACACACGCAGGCAGCAGAGATTATTATAGCATCATCCAGCGAGGACAAGGAACAAAAAGCCTTTGATGGCAGCCACATCTAATACTATTATTTCTGAGCCGACTTCCACTTAGTTCAGACATCTCTTCAGAAGCAAGCAAGGGACTGCCTGCCTCTTATGTGCAGGCCAAATACATGCTGCCTGGGAACAGATATGACAAAAGGTCTTGGGTAGGGATGGGGATTAATATGGAAATGCCCCATTTTGCAATTTCCACTTTGGCACTGAGACAGGCCTGGTTCCAGGGCAACAAAACCCTTTGCCTTTAATAAAACGGCATTCTGAATACCACCACAGGTCTGAGGACAATACATGCATGGCAGTTACACAAATGCTCCTGAATATTTATACATTTGGGGGAAATGAAAAAGGGCAGGAAGGAAAAGTGACCTGGTATGAAAGACGGGCTATGAGGAAATGGGCACCTCAAGTTGCCCCTCTCGAGTGCTGAGGCTGTGGCTGACTGTGACACAAATGCCCATTCACACACAGCTGCAGTTGGAACACTGTAGCTCATGGACCCTTGCGCAGGAGCCCATCAAGACGACATAGTCACTGGGATCCCCCAAAGTAATATAGATCTTGGTCTCAATGGCTCAAAACAATATCAGAATTCGTGATTACTGAGATCTCTTGCCACAGCTTCTCCCCAGAAGCTCAGAGGAAATGCTGAGGAGAATTAGTGCCTAATGTTTTTATTATACACAAAAGTGCCAGTCAGACACTTGAGGCTCCAGTTAGTCATAGATCTTCACTTAGCAATGCTGAGCAGGCCCATTACTTCATAATACACACAGCAAAGCCCTTCACAACTCATGCTGGTCCAACTTACCTGGGTCTATTTGCAAGGATGGTCCGATCCATTATTCTGCCCGAGGTGGTGCAGTTAAGTGCCCCCTCCCACACACAAACCAAGGTTCTTTTGACAAGTTATTCTGGTACCTGAGGCAAAGAATCACATAAGCACCCCTCCCACACACACAACACAAAAATAAGTAATTTTTAAAGAGTTAGGTTTGCTGCTCTTTTATGCAACAGCTCATCAATATAAGAGTGTGTCCAGGGTACACTCAAACCCAGAGCTGGCACTAGCTACTTGGCTCCTCCAGCATAATCCAGGACTTCTCACACAACCTCAGTGGCACAAGGAGGAGAGCAAGGCTATTGCAGTTCCTGCCGCGCAGCTGAGATAACGTAAAAATGTAGAGCAAGTTGCAGCCCACCTTGACTCCACACAAGTAGGAAGAGAATAAAAGGTGGGTGGATATACCCTGCTTAGAATTAGCAAGAACACTGCCGTCTGATTGTGACACCTGGAGATCTGCCATAATGAAGCCAACTGTGTTACAGACATTCATTCTAGCTTTAAAAAAACAAACCGGAGAGCAGGATAGTGTTCGATACTTTGTTCACTTTCACCATCTCCCCCTTTCAGCTTTGCATTTAAAACAGATTTGCTCAGTAACCATTGGGCTCTGAAGAGTGGCTTATTGATTGGCTGGGTGATAATTGATAGCAGCTTGTAAAGGGCCCTGGTAACACTTCCCTTCCATTCAGCGCTTCCTCTACCCACTCACACAGCAGTTGTCTAATCACATAAACGTCCTTTGTGGAATTCCACTTTGTTGTGTCACTAGCAGCATCGCTGCTTTCTTGAGTGGGTGGGTACTCAAGAGATGCATCATTCACTCTGGGCACAGGGGGCTCAATTTTCAGAGTCTTCATTCTATGGATTTTTCTGTGCCAATAGAATTCTAAGCAGTTTGTTATAAAACTTATACGTCAAGTAAATATTGATAACCCTACTTTATGAATGAGGAGAAACATGGCTTGCACACCGAGATTCACTGCAAGGTCACACACCGAATGCCTGCTATTAATATGTTTTATTGTGAGCCACTGGGGGGGTTTACAAACAAAAAAAATGGACATAGATTTCTAAAATAAAAAGGCTTCCTATTTTGCAGGCTGAGCAACTTGTTCGTTGCTGAAACCGAAACTGGAAATTTTGGCCAACACAAATTCATGCAATTTGCAGTCATGAGGCCTACAATGCCACAGTATAGACAGAATGTGGTTGGTGATGGCTATTAACATGGAATGCCCTCCCATCAACAACTATCTGACTTTTAGAAGACATCTGAAGGCAGCCCTGTTTAGGGGAGTTTTTAATGTTTGAAGTTTTATTCTGTTTTTAGCGTTCTGTTGGGAGCCACCCAGAGTAGCTGGGGAAACCCAGCCAGATAGGCGGGGTATAAATAATAATAAAAAATTTATTATTATTATTAAGAAATTCAACAAGGGGAATTCAACACAACCGCAGTTCACAGGAGTTAAGGTGAAGTAAGAATGTGACATTTCCTCACGAATCCAGCAATCAGCTCTAGCGAGGACGAAGAAATGAAGCTGTAATAACATTAATCATCTGGTAGCAAAAAGATAGCGGAATGTGATCAAAAGTGAGCTCCCTTCATTGAATGGACACAGTAAGCGCTTGCTGCCTCCCGAGCCCCACCTACTCTACAAACTCCTTGGGCAATTCCCCTCCCCCCCCAACCTCCGCTTACTAAAAGAGATTGGCACATGCAGGGAGGCAAAATGCCCTCCTGGGTCTCCCTTCTTTTTTTTAAAGGATTCTATATTAATCCAATTCTGGGTTTGTCTCTCACAATAGAGATGGATTAGTCTGCAGCTCACCTTTATGTAATAAATAAGGAAAGAGGGAAATACACACATTATTTCACTGTGCTGCTTGTGGAGTAGGCTGAAGTAATTCCTAAGCCTCTCTCTGGGAAATAATAAAAATGAAACAGTAAAAGCTTATTAACAGCCAAGATTAGTATGCGGGGTCTGTGGGGCTTCTTGTGGCAAAACCAGTCCTGTTTCCTCAGAAGGGCTTAAAGAGACGGTTCAGCCTCCAAGCAGTTGCAGGCCCTTTCTCCAACAGATTATAAAACTAACCAGATTTCCCCTCAGCAGAAAGGAAGCCTTGCAGGTAGCTTTTTCTCTCAATAAAACTATTCTGTGCAAGGCTATCAATGAGGTCAGACAAGTGGATGTTTCACCTACGACGGAGGCAGTGAAGCTTTTAGCAGACCTGTCCCAGATGCATGCAAAAGTTGCTAGGAAAATAGTCAAGGAAACACACACTGTGGAGCACCTGCAAACGCAAAGCAAGCATTGCCACTCACCAAAAAGACTGTGGCTTTCTGTGTCACTTTGAGATAGGAGGGAAGCTCATATACCCAAACACTGATGTGTGTACACATTAAAAAGCTTGGTGGAAGATATACCCCCTTGCCATTTGCTTCAGCAGGTAACAGCTCTTATGGCAACTGGCACTGCTCATGTGGGTGGGATTTTGGCAGGATGAAGCTAAACAGTTGCATTAGTACAAGGATGAGCACTAGCACAATAGGGTGTCTCCCTTTCTTCTCCCCCCACTGTGTGTGCCCTGTGCCATCTCCAGATCTGCTCCAGAAGGTTGGGGAAATGCCCACAGGTTTAGGGGGCAAACGAGGGGGGGGAGCGGAAAATGTTTGGTCATACAAGGAGAAATCCTTGCACTGATAGAATGCTCTCTTTAGTGCTATTGTGAATACAGCTCAGTATCTCTCTGGCTGCTCCTACACTATACATTGAGCACCTTTCCCTTCCTCAACAAGTATGCACCATGTGGTACGCAGGGCATCTGGTATTCAAACGAGGTGGGACTGGAATTAGTATGTATTTTTTAATACTTGCAGGGCAATCTTACTCAGAGCAAGTGCCACTGTGCTCAGTAAGGTCTGGCTCCCTAAAAAGTATGTTTAGAACGGCAGCCTTAATGTGTCAGGTTCTTTACAAATCTCATCTCATTGATAAAACTGGCTGGAAAGAATTTTCTTTTTAAAATTAAATGGTGTTTTTCTTATTAAAAAAAATTAAAAAACAAACAAAATGATTGCTTTTTTTAGTCTAGCATGAGCAAACTACTGCCCTCTGGTGGTTAGATTCAGCCCAATTCAAATGTTTGCAGTTCATTTCTCTGCAACTAGAGCATATCTCATTTGACCTTGTCAACCATATTTACCCATATCTACCACTTTCCAGAAGTTTTTGACTACAATGCCCATCAGCCCAAAGTACCATGGCCATGCTGGCTATGACTGATGGGAGCTGTAGTCCAAAACATTACCATGTTGGGGAAGGTCGGTTTAGATTACAGGCATCCCCAAACTGCGGCCCTCCAGATGTTTTGGCCTACAACTCCCATGATCCCTGGCTAACAGGACCAATGGTCGGGGAAGATGGGAATTGTAGTCCAAAACATCTGGAGGGCCGAAGTTTGGGGATGCCTGGTTTAGAATTAACTGTACCGGTAGTACAAAAATCACAAAAGGACTATATGGAAAACCCTGGTTAACTTGGTATCTTTTCAAAATAAGATAAAAATAGACCTGGAAGTCTACAGAATTTAGTTTTCTGAGACATTACTGAGACCAAACTCAACATGACACAGATCAGGTAATTTTCATGCTAATATCAACAGTTCTATTTCTTAAAGCTGTATTCTATTCTCCTGCCAAGGAACTCACAGTCAGCATAAAGGGGTTGCCAGGCAAGGCATTCCGAATCAATGCATCATTCATGTTGCAAGGAGCTGTTCTAATCCTGACTGTGTCTCTCAGTTGCGGGCCGTATCCTCAGGGTGTATGTTCTAGCAAGTTTCTAGCAATGGCCCATCCTTATTCCTTACACCACAGGTGAATACCAATGAGCTCTTCCTGCTAAGAGAAATGCTTTGTGACTGAAATTAGCCATGGGCCTGCCCTTAATGTTGAAACCTTTTGAACTCTCAGCAAGAAGCCACTGGTGGTTAAGGTCGCAGGCTGGGTCCTTTGCACTGACACCTTGTCTTTGACCTCTGCTCCTCGTGAGCTTTCGGTGCCCCTGATTTCAGTGGCCTGCTGGCAGAAGAAACACAGAGGCCTAGATAGAAGGTGTCTTTGATATTATATCAAGGCAGAAGTAGGTCCAGCTTAAAAGCATGTCGTTCGATAAGCAGAAATGTTAAGAGAAGCAGAAATGGTTCTTTTGTTGAAGGCCCTGTCATTTTTGAGCAGTGTGTAGAAATAAACCCTCCAGGGAACAAAGTAACCCCATTTTTGGATGCAAAAGTTTCTATTGATTTTTATTTCAGAGACACTCTGTACATTAGATGACTTTAGAAATGCTCTGGAGTGGAAGGAGCACAATTGTAGATTCCCACACACGGCTACCTCTAAGCAAAAAAGCTTTATGAACTCCTACATCGGCTTTCAGCAGACACTGCCAGGATGCCATTTGTACCATTAACTAATCCAGTTGTGTCAAGGAAGCCCTTACTGCCCCTGTTGTTCCAGTGGAAAGTGGGCTACAATTCTGCCATGGAGCAAATTAACAGAGAGAGAGAGAGAGAGAGAGAGAGAGAGAGAGAGAGAACTGTGCTGGAACCACTCATGCCATCCCTTTAACACACATACCAAGCCTACAGCTGCAGGTTATTCAGTTAATAAGAACAACTGACTTCATGCCCTTGCTCACTGGGTGTGGGCTGTAGGACCATCAACTGTTTACACTGGTTGCTGCAAGGGTGGCTTTTAGAGCTATGAAGAAGGCCAACTGGAGGAAATGTTTGAAAGCAACAGCAGCTCTCTCCAGTCCACCTCATAGTCTGCGGTGGGGACAGGGACTTGAGCCATTGGCCTATGGAGCACATTTAATTATAGACCACACAGGCAAAGAACAAAGTGTGAAGCCTGGGTGAATTGTCTGGCACTTCCCGGAGGCCAGAGAAGTTCCAGTAATCGAACTATCTGTGCATCCCTTCTCTTTTCCTGCCTTATAGTATGCCTGTGAAACCCATTTGCTATTGGCACAAGAGACAATAGGGTGGGGGTGGGGGAATAGTGCCATCATGGATTCAGCACTGGCGTAACTAGGTATCCTGTTTCCATGAAACAAAGCGGGGGGGGGGGGGTTGCCTTCGTGCAAAGAAGACCACCAGGAATGTGTGTGTGTGTGTGTGTGTGTGTGTGTGTGTGTGTGTGTTTAAACAGGATAAGCTGATATTGTCTTTTAAAAATGGGAATGCATTGCAGGGATGTGGTTCTGCTGATGTTCGCTTGGTTTTCTCTTCTGATTGGGAATCCTTGTAAGAATAAAAACACACACACACACACACACACACACACACACACACACACCTTCAAAGTTGTGGCGGTGTGCGTGTGACTCATCAGATCTGCAAATAGGTGCCCATAGTATTTGCATAATCACTGTACAGATGACACATGCTATGCGCTAGCTGAACCCATAAGGTATGGAAATACTAGCTGGAGATAGAGAAGAGAGAGAGAGAGAGAGAGAGCGCCTTGTACTGTTTTAAGGACAAAATACTGCAGCATCCACATAACAGATGGACAAGCTGAGAAGGAAGGGGGGAAACTTTGGATCTCTGGCAACAAATGAATAACAACTGTGTATTTATCACTCAATATCTGGAAAGTCGAGGCCAGAATTGACAAGCTCTACAAGAGAAGACTGAGCTGGGCCAAGCAAACCTGTTAATGCCAACCTGATGTCCTCCAAATGGTTGGGGCTATGGCTTCATCAGTCCAGCCAGCAGTGTTGAGCTAGGTAAGACTGCTGGGAATTGTAGTTCCAAACCTCTAGAGGGCACCAGGTCAGGGAAAGCTACACTATGTTCCAAAACAGAAAACCTCAGCCTTCAAGAGCAAACGGCAGCTGCTCCCCTTGCCTTTGCCCCTCCCTCTTAAACAAACAAAGCTGGATTCCCACAAAACCTGAGAATTTACTTGGATCAGAGTAGCCTAGCTCTGAATAGCTTCCTCTATATATTCAGGAAGTGGGGAAAGTGCACTCTGCTTCAAGAAGCAAACCTTGAAATTTTTTCCATGGGTCCAAAACAAATACAACATCAGAGAGAGAGAGATGGAAACTTTTACCCTACCATTACAAAATTCTGTGAAGCATTAATTTGCGGGGGCCTTTGTGAGAAACACATTTATAATAGCTGTGGCACGGAGAAACTGCCTGGACTGGCCATAGCTCCTTCAACAGAGTGCTCTCTTTCTCCCACCCCCAACCCCCAAATTTCTCTTTGCAGCTGTAAGAGAAGAACCTTTTGGTCTTTTCTGCTGAAGAACACAGAGGCCCTTTAATCTGCCACTGCTTCAGGCACACTAAGAAAAGGGTGTGTGTGTGTGTGTGAAAAAGTTGATTTATTCAGCTTCTATCAAATCTGTGCTGTCCTTCACATTTTGAGACCCAGCTGCAAACTGCGTACCAAGAAGATTGTGAGAAAAAAGGGTTTTTAAACTGCTAGCCTGAGGTTGCTGCTCTGGTCCCTTGGTGAGGAGTCAGGATTGGCCCTGTGGGATTGGTACCACAGAAAGCCATGCATGTGTGCAGCCATCTCCCCCCTCCCCACAATGCTAGTGGGAGGAGCTGTTAAAATATGCCATGTCTGGAAGAGGGAAACAAGACACCCCTCCTTTCAAGAAGCACAAATGTGGCTCCCAGTGGCAAGTCCCCCCCCCCACATCTTCAAACTCAGCAGCTTCTTGAGACAAACTTTGTACATAGTTAACAGCTAAGATGCCAAAGCAGCAGCGGAAGAAATTCTTCCTTTTTAAAACAATCACAGCGCTATTATGTTGTCTCCCTAATAATGCCTTCAGAGGGCATTGTGTTCCTTTCCTCTGGGGCTTTAATTAGCTCACTTCGACAAAGTTGGCTAATTATTTCTTTAACACTGTGCATCCTAATGGGCTCCCTTTTGTTTACAGCATTTATTATCAGCCACTGCCTTGGTTCTCCCCAGCCTCATTTCTCTATCTGGCTGCCTTGGAACAGCTTTTCTTACTCTCGTTGGGATTCAGATATATTCATTACCTCAAACTTCTAAACAAAAAAACTAGCCCTCTGTAGCCAGGCATCAGGGCTGTGTAAATGGCTGCATGCAGTTCATTCTACCTGTGGGTGAAAGATAGGCACAGTAATTTTGGAGCAATCCCTCACCCACAGTATGAGTGCAGCTATGTAAGTGGTGATATAAATAATTCCTGCAATGGAGTGAAATACTGAGATCTGTATTGCAGACCAGTGCTATCTAACCTACATGATCTGGAGTCAGCAATAAAGCAGCTAAGTCTGGGAACATCACCAAAGTAGTATTTGGGGTGGCAAAAACCCAAGCAGGCAGCGAAGGGTTTCACAAGGGCCTATCCAGCATTTAGCAACCTTATTTCTCATTTGCTTTGTATGCTACAGAAGCACTGGTGCCGGTAAAAAATTATTTATTTTATTAATGTGACAGTAGTTTTGAAAATGTTCCAGTTAGCAGTGCTGGATAAGAGACTCTTAGCTCCTGAGCACAGAGGAATGTGAGACACTGAAAGCATAAATAATTGTTACTAAACAATGAAGAGAACAATTCGTGGATTATTTCTCTTTCACTTATTAGCTACTTGCTATACTTTCAACAGGCCAGTTCCTAACCTTTTAGCGAAAAAACAAATGTATTGTCCTTCATTTTCCTTTTATGATCTTTGGGTGAAGCAGCCATGCTTAGGGAACTGGAGTCCAGCAAGCTTCCCCTTGGTTTGCAGCTCTAGAGCAATCTTTCGCCAAGGAAATGTCATGGGCTAGCTGGATGCAGAGGAGTGGCGGGAGGCACCAGCTAGCGAACCCCAAGGAGGTATCAGAAGCTGAAGAGGCAACAGGGTTTAGTGAGCAGGAAGATCTATGGCAGAGAGCACTCCAGAAACAGACACAGAAGCAGAGGCTGGAGAGGAGGGAAGCTGAGAGGCCGAGATTAGGCAGGCTGCTGAAGAAGCCAAGGAGTCTCCCCCTCCTGCTGTGACCAACTCCCCTCCCCACTGTTCTCCCAGAACCCACAGAGGAGCATAAACATTGCAAAGCTTGTGTTTTGTAATGAACAAGGGCTGTAAGGAAGGGCAGACAAGCCAAATTACAACAGAAGGGTGTCCTGTAGCACAATGTGTTACTTACACCCAGGAAGAAGGGACGAAAACAAATTAACATTGAATTATCTCCTTGAATTTTGTTCAGCACAATGGCTTTAAAATGGGCCTCAAACGATCCATATGGCTGCTATTCTCTCTAACAATTACTCTCCCTTGTGTAGCAAAATGCAATGTAATTGGAAAATAAAAATGGTTTTTGTATACATCTAAACAAGCGTGAAGTATTAAGAGAACCTCTCAGCCAACATGTTCAGAAATATCCTGAAATATGACTTCCTTAAATTTGCACAAATTCAGAATGCAGAGAGGGAGGGTACTGCATATTGGAATGCTACCCACATAAAAGCTCTCTCTGGCACATAGAAAACGAGCATTTGATGAAGAAGTGAGGCTATGCCAAACCATCCTTCTCCGACATACAGGTTTTCTTCATGGAGGAAGTGTTTTGTTTATTTCATTTTGGTTGTCAGTTTGTTGTTCTTGTTGCTGTTTTTACATGGAAAAGCACTTGAACATGCAATCACTCCATCTGCAACTTGAATTAGTACAGTCCAAGGAGGGCTGTGCAGTGTGAAACTTCTGGATGTGTAGTTCACTTCTCATGCTTTGCATGACTGCATTTGGTCTACAGGCATGATATGGGAAGTCGCCACTGTAAAAATGTGAAACAAGAATCAGGAGTTTTTGTTCCATCAGGCTTTTAATTAGATGAATGGGAGGGTTTTCAGGGTGGGTGGTTAAAGGGTTGGGACTATTGTTAGAGAGGAAAATTTGTATAAGTAAATGAATTTACCCTTTATGGTTATGAATTCTGGAAACACACTTACTGTGCTCTCTTCCTATCATCCACCCCCTCATTGATTTCTTTCTTTCTTATTTATTTTTATTAACATGAACACATAGAAAATACAGTAAAAGTGATAAGTGTAACAAATAAAAATGCATATAGAAATAGAAAAAATAAAACAGAGGAACAATGGGGAGGAAAACCTGGAAAGCATTGATTTCACCACTATCCCAGTTCTTTTTTTAAAAAAAAATACCACCACCCAGAATGAAAATAAAATTCCAGGTGTTATGAAAAGCCAATATATAAGGTATACATATGTTGGAATACCTAAGCAGATTCATATTTTAAAGCCTTGTTCTTCAAGACTTCTACCAAAGTGTGGGGGCCACAAATAGGGTCAACAAAAATGGTTGTGTTTCTAGCAAGAGAGAAGACTCTGCCTTTGCCTGAAGTGCCTCATACCGATCTCCAGAAAATTAGGCTGCAACAGTAAAATGTGTTTGCCTCTGCATGAACACATATATTCTCTTTAAGTCCTACTCTTCCCCAGTCTCTATATAATCAACATATTGTTAAATGTTATGATTTATTGCCTCTGCACAGGACTCAATTAGCATTTGTGTCATGTACGTGGGTGTGTAACATAACGCAATCTCCTCAGCTTACGCTAATTGTTCTGCATTATTTTGAGTCCAGTGTTGTCGTTATTTCCTCCTCTGTTCTGAAGGTGCTAAGACCTCCCATATTCACCACTACCGAAATGAGGGGAGCACAAAGGGCAGGTGGTGACACATGCCGTTTCCCTTCCACATACATGAACCTCTTGTCGTACACAACCTGCCTGGGGAAACTGGCCCAATGCTGGGAACAGCCAATGTCTGAATCATAAAGCAATATATTGCCCTAAAGGGACAATGAATGCATAATAACCAACATTACAGGGGAGCTAACATAGCAGCTCTGCCAATATCTCCCTTTTACCCTACGAAGAAATGCCAGCTCCAATGAATCACTGCTCAAAGGGCAATCACGCTCAAGCAAAAAGAGACTCATAACAATGCTCTATGTGTGGCAATCTAGGCCCTTTACATTCACAGTGATATTTACCAAAGGACACATTCTGTGGCCACAATACTGAGCATCACCGAGGCCCTACGCAGCAGGGACTGCTTTATATATATATATATGTATAGCTAGTGTCACTATTTATCTTGACCCTACCTTATGTTAACTGTCAGTGACAGCAGACCCCTGCCCCATTGATCCGTCTTCAATAGGTTTTTGTTCCTGCCCCTAGATCCCCAAGCCAGGAGAAAATATGGGTTGCAGCAATGGAGGAAATTCCATGGGAGAAAGGCAAGGGAACAATATGGGAAACGGTGAAAATGGGGTGTGACATAGCACGCTGGAAAAAACGATAACGTTAAGGTGGTTTCCTAGAGAGATTTTTAATGTTTTAATTTTAATGTTTAATGTTTAATGTCCGGGTGTATTGAATTATATGTAACAGACTGAAAAATATATCTAAGCCACCCCCTGCCTTTGGGTTAGAATAACAGTCTAATCAATAGAGCAAACACCCTGTCCCAGGCCTTCAAAGAACAGATCAGTGCCTCACATCCAAAGGTATGTTTGCATCTAGTCTATAATCCCCAGGTAAGAAACTGACAAGTGCCTGCAAGTGTGTGTGGCAGCTCACCAATGGTAAGTGCATGTTTTAACCTAGTAACAACCTGTGGCCTTTTCCCGAGACTAGAGGTGTGCCAGGGTGGGCGGGCTGTTCCTCCCTGTTGCATGGGCTTTGGAGATGCTTAGGAAGTAGATAAATACCTCAAAGACTTTCTACCATCTTCAAGGACAATATGAGGTCAGGGAGAGCCCCTTCAGGCTCCAGAGAAAAACAAGGAGTCTCTCACTGACCTTGTCCTAGGCATGCCTGTGAGGTCCTTACAGCTTAAAGCTTGGCGGGGTGTGTGTGTGAGAGACCTCATCTATGAAGTTGCTCCCAATACCATGAAAGAGAAGCCCCCACTACCGCCAAGCTCAGAAGAGGAGAGGACAGGTGGGGGTCTCATCCACACAGTGACACAGAACTTCAGAGAAACTCAGCATGACATCAGAGACAACACCTTGCCCCTTCCTCTACTGCAGTGGTGGTAGACCTCCAGCTCAAAGGCCTAATTAGGTCCACCAGGCCTCTGTGCAAACCACCCTCACCTGCAGGGCCGGCTATAGGTAGACATCTGGTGGCGCGGTGCGCCAGGGCGCCGGGCCAGTAGGCAGGGCGCTGCGCGGCAAAACCACGTGGAAACCATGCTGCGCCCTGCGAGTGACCTCCGCCCCTCAGCACCAGGGCGCACGACCTGCTCAAGACTGCCCTGCTCACCTATTGGTTGTGTGACATAATATGCTCTAAGTACCTAGGATTAGGAACCACTGCATTTCCTCCACTGCCCTTCTAGTATGCAGAGTAATCACAGTGATGTGGCAGAGATATCTCCATCTCCCAAACAAAAACTGTTAGGAAACTTATTTTCTAATTAGCACACAAAACACAGAAAGCAAGAAGCCCGGCACAAGTGAGATTACCATCTGCTCGTCCTCCTGGCTCTCGCTGGAGTCCTCAGCCTTCCTCTGAGGAGAGGATGCATGGGCCCCCGCCGCATGCCTGCCAGGGTCTGTCACCTCGCCCAGTCGCTCACCATCTGCAAAAGAAAAAGCCGATGCACCGTAGGGCATGAGAGGACAGCAGAGAAGCCATGGCCCCTACCAACCCATACCCCACAGCCATCAAAAGGCAGCAGCTCTATACTTCAGGTTCAGAAGTTAGAAGAGCTCGTGTGCCTCATGTCTCAAGGGACATAGCTGCCAAGTTTTCCCTTTTCTCGCGAGGAAGCCTATTCAGCATAAGGGAAAATCCCTTAAAATAAGGGATAACTTGGCAGCTATGCTCAAGGGAGGATTCTGAAAGTAACCAGGTCATGATCTAGCAGCCCACATTTATGCCCTCTGTTTCTGACATAAACAGATACAGGACTAAACAGGTTTTGGAGTTGTTGGGGTTCTTTTGTTTTAAACCTGACAATTCTTGAAAATGCCTCCAGTACTTGGGTCACTAATCACCTTCGGCTATCTCAATACCTTTCCAGGTGGTCAATTTATATTGCAGTAAAGTGCCACCATTTGGTATTTTGAGTTTTGGTATCTTCTTCCTCAAAGCAGAACCTTTGTTATGGGGATTTCACATTTTCTTCAGTACTCCAACTATACCAGTTTCTCACTGGGAAACTGTTTTTTTATTATTATTATTTCTCCTCAGGTAGAGAAGGTTATTCCAAGGTCTGTGTACAGTGCTCTTGAACAAATGCCATGGCTCCTTATTTTGCCTACTGCCTATAAACTTCATTAGTGACCCTCACCCTCAAAGCTTACACAATCTTGTGACCTTTAACGCATACACTCTCTCTCTCATATGGTTGTTTGTTTCTCCCCAAATTTCTGAAAGGTTCAGTGCAGGGGCGTAGGAAGGGAGGGGTGATGGGGGCGCTCCGCCCCAGGCAGCGCGATCCTGAGGGCGCCATGGTCGCTGCCCACCCCGCCCCCAGAACGTGCGCCAGCCCCGCCCCCAGTGCCGGAGCATGAAGCCAGTTGTTCAGTGGTTCAGTGTTCCCCATAATATACTGTTTTTTTAGAAAGCAGGTTATAAACATGCTTATTTTTCTTACTCAACAATGCACCACCACTGCATTAATCTACTTAAATTTTATTTTGAGGGTTTTTAAAAAAATTATCTGAAGGTTGTGCATTTCCAGCGCAGGAGGGCACATCTCTCCTGATTACAAAAGGGCAGGGAAAGATTGAGAGAGATGCATAGTGAGCCCAGATTCCCTGCAGCAAAGCTTCCCAGTCTCCAACTGGGGGGCAGCTGGAATATTGTGTGAGTACAGTAATAAGACTGGGAAAGCCCCAGTGACAGCTTTGGAAGGCCACTAGCAGCAGAAAATAGGGAGAAAGTTTTCCTATCATACGAAATAAAGTGCTATTCACTCAGATACCGTGTTTCTCATATTATAAGACATGTCTTATATTTATTTTTCCCTCAAAAAAACACACTATGGCTTATTTTCAAGGGATGTCTTATTTTTTTTCCTCCTCCTCCTGCCGCGGCCGGCATTGCTGCTGCGCCTATCACTATGTCTTATTTTCGGGGTATGGCTTATATTCCTTGAATGCTAAAAAATCCTGCTATGGCTTATTTTATGGGTATGTCTTAAAATATGAGAAACAGGGTAGCAAGCATCAAACCCTTGTTGTAACATTTTCATTAGTATATTGCCCCAATTAACATTCCTGGCTTCATTTTCTCATAAGCTTTCTTGCATTCCTAGGTACAGGGATATGAAGCCCTGAATCCTAGCAGCTAAACGAGCCCATCTGGAGGGATTACAGACACTGCAATTATTAATGAGAAATCATGATACCATCATCAACTTCATGTAAACATCTGCTGCTTAGTGCACTGAGTAGTGGTATTCCAATCTTCCATACCAGACTATGTCGGTGCAACAACATATGTGCCTAAGCTGCTATGTGCTAGCTACACAAGCAGCCCCTTCCGGGCGGAAACCAGCTCCCTGCTCCCCACGGGCATTTGTGAAATGCCAGAACAGATCAGTAAAAACACCTGTACAAATTAGGAGATCTCATTCATCGCACCAGGCTTTCTTTACAAAGAGACTGGCGCCAGAGTAATGGGACATGAAAGAGGAACAGCGCTTATAGGCATTTACTGACCAATTAAAACTACCAAAACACTTCCTAGCTGATATCATTTGTTTGCCCAATCATAATGCAGACAGTGGATAATCACTCCTACCTTCCACTACAATTCTAGCAGAACAAGAGGCTGAAGAGCACAAAGGAACGAAAGCTTCATTCTGCAGCGACCCCACCACCCCACCAAGTCCCTCGTGCACTATCTATATTACCCCTCTGGTGTAGTACTCCTCACCCCCACCCTCATCCTGGCAAGTTTAGTCAGGATTCCCTGGTGCCCATTTGAATGGAAGATGCTGCTGCCCACCTCTGTGCCCCTTTTTGCAAGGAGCCATTTTGAATCGGAGGCCCAGCACTACAAGTTGTCTGAGATTCAAGGTGCATGGAGAAGAGGGGAATGTCTCGTTCAGAGGTTGGGTGCAAGTCCGCAGGAAGGGGTTGCCCTGGCACCAGATCTCAGAAGCAGATAGCTTGCAGTTAGGCGAACTTGCCCTGACTCGGGGGGCGGGGGGCGGGGAGGCACTGTTTTTGCAAAAGGCTCCTTCATTACATTATGCTAAGCAGCTTGCTTGGCTCATCAGTGTCATGTTTAATTATATCTAAAGCAACTGTTACATAAGAGCAAGGATAAACTCCAGCCAGAGCACAGACTGCTACAAACTCCTTTCCAACACATGGCCATGTGCTCAGTGACAGAGAGAGCACGAACACCGTGCAACACTGGCAGAGCCTCACATCCTCTAGCAGCCCTTTACCTTTCCTTTGGCTGATGCTCCACAATATACAGTAGTCTCTTGTACATGACCTGTCTCTTAGGAGTAACGTGTCTTTCTTAGGCCTTCATGGCACAGATTGGGGTGCAATTAAAAAAGGGCTGAAATATTAGGTGGAGTCGTGAGATCAAAGCTTCAGAAGAGTGAGGGAGCGTTTAGAGTTTTGTTGTCTTTGTTTACACAATGATAAACTGATGTCAATTATACTAGACAATTGTATTCCGGGGGGGGGCATTGTACTCAAATAAAGCTTGATGTGAGATGCATATGTCCCCTACTCACCCCAGGTAGGTTGAGTACGTCTTTAATACAGAATCTTATAGTTTCTCTGAAAGTGGTGTCTGTGGTGTGTGTGTGTGTGTGTGTGTTTGGCAAGGGCCTATGCACAGGAATAGACATACATATCACAAAAACCCCAAACACCTATTTCTTCTACCAAGATACAGATCTTTTTCATAGGGACACTGTGTGGTCTTTTCTTCCTCAAATCAGTATCAACTCTTCTTCAGTTGCACCAGACTATAGAACATTTGACCAAAGAATGTTATTTCATAGGTGAGAGGGGGGGCGGGGTTAGCAAATGGTCAATTCAGAAAATAAATCAAAACAATGTCAACTTCTGTACTATAGCTCAGCATTAAAGACTTAAATGCTGGGATAAAAGGCAGCATAATATCAACTCATTATCAAATTGATGGGCAGCCTTTTTCTGGATGGGTGATCTGAGATAAACACAAAAAAGCCTGTATATCTCAAAATGACACTTTGGTGGGTGATTTTTTTTCCTTTGGGCACCTCAGCTAATCAAGCATGGGACTCAAAGCTTAATGACACTTGTTAATTTGGGCCCAACAAAATGGGAATTTAGTTTTGAAAGAGACTGGTTCCTAGTCTGAATTATTCCTACCAAAGGCAGCTGAGGCAGGAAGGGGCATTACCACTTATTAGGAGAGGGTTTTTCTTAATTGTTTACACTTAATATAGCACTGGAGCAATGTGCTTTTCTGGAATGGGATTCAGTCACAATGTTCTCAGGGCACATGGCCATAAAGAGTTTCTTAAACGCAAAACTCCCAATTACTTCGGGATGCTTTTGCAATGCCTATCGCTCCCACATTTTTATAGATGAAGGAAAATTATTTCCATTGAGTTATAAAGCACGATGCAACAGATCACAACTGGGACTGTCATTAGCTTTAAAACCCATTTGGGGAAGGTAAACGGCGCTTCCATGCGTTGCTCTGGTTCGCCAGAAGCGGCTTTGTCATGCCGGCCACATGACCCGGAAGAAGAAGAAGATTTTGGATTTGATATCCCGCTTTATCACTACCCAAAGGAGTCTCAAAGCCACTAACATTCTCCTTTCCCTTTCTCCTCCACAACAAACACTCTGTGAGGTGAGTGGGGCTGAGAGACTTCAAAGAAGTATAACTAGCCCAAGGTCACCCAGCAGCTGCATGTGGAGGAGCGGAGACACGAGACTGGTTCCCCAGATTACGAGTCTACCGCTCTTAACCACTACACCACACTGGCTCTCTGAAGCTGTCTGCGGACAAACGCTGGCTCCCTCGGCAATAGAGCAAGATGAGTGTGCAACCCCAGAGTTGTCCATGCCTGGACCTAACGGTCAGGGGTACCTTTACCTTTACCTTTATCCTGAAGAAGACAAGATTTCAGGGAGATGTAACAGCTGCCTACAAGTATATGAAGTGGTGTCATGTAGAAGATGGGCTTTTTCTATAGCTCCAGAGGGCAGTACAACTAGTGGGTGGGTGGAAACCACAATGAAGCTCATTTCAGAGGAAGATTTGGAGAAATGTAAGAGCTGTTTATAGATATGGCCTCACCTTCATGGGAGATATTTTAGCAGAAACTGGGGTGTTGTATTTTCAAGATTGCAGCACTGAGCAGGGTATATGTGTGTAGATGACCACTAAAGGTATTTTCCAATGCATATGATTTGAAGTTTTAAACGAATACAAGAGCACAAATATTGTATCCATGGGCCCTGAAACATAACAGGTAGCATATTCGCAACTTGGTTAGGTTATTATTTTTCTCCTTGTGCCACAGGCACCACCACTGTCCTCGATCCTATAAAGTTTCAGGTTTCAAGAAGAGCCACAGAAGGGAATTGCCAAGGGTGCAAAGTGAACGTCATTAAATTATAGGAACTGAAGAAAGACAGGGAAAACAACTATTGTCCAAACGAACATCATCCCATGGCTCATTCCAAGACAGTTAAAGCTTGAACTTCAGAAACCAGGTTTACTCCTATAAACTGAGGAGACAAAGAGGGATGTAAAAAATGATCTGACCTCCAAGGCTGCAATTATCAGCACTGTATTAGGAAATACCATTGAGCTCAGTGGGAATTGCTTCTGAGTAAACGTGCTTAGGATCATACTGAAAAGATGTTTTCCCCAAAGGTCTTCCTGAAGTTTGTGTGTTCAGTTCAGAGTATGCAGTAACTGCAGGCTCTGAGAATTATAGCAGAGCCTCAGCAGACTCTCCCAATCTGTCCAAAGAACCCAGACATGGACCAGCATGGCACTCTCTGCCCAAATGAACAGCTCTGCAGAGAGTGACTGTCATGCCCAACAGCTTGCAGATTTACACCTTTTTTCTGTGTTCTATTTTTGTCTTACTGCTGAGTCACACAGTGTGGAACGGTGTAGAAAACGGCTGCCTGGACACAGAGACTCCAGCTCCAGATATGGATGAACCCAGCAGATTCTCCTGCAAAGCTCAAACACATATTTTCCCTGTGGTGGATTTTTCCTAGGTCAATATCAGAGGTAGAATTCAGAATCCATTTCAGCGTGCTCTGTAGAATGCCCTTGACACATCCACTGCACAATTTGGATGATGGATATAAGTGCACGACCCTTGCTCACCCCTAACCTTTGCCGAAGGCAAGGTCAACTCTGTGTCCATGTAGCCATGAAACTTTTTTTTAGAAATTGCACTGTGAGCACACTCATGTTAAGGAGTTTCCCCAAAAGGGTAGGACGAATCACAGCAGCAGATTAGACTCAGATGGACGCAGCCAGGAGGTTTCTTAGGACACCTGGACTTGGCTGGGCTACAGGCATCACAGACGGATCCTAATTGTATATTGGCAGGAGACTGCTCTCCTGTGTAATACGAATCTCTTCACCAGAGAGCTCCCATCGCTCAAACTCACATTTACCACACTTGAAGGGCGGGAAGGACTCAATAAATTGCTTCTGGGAGGAAGACACTGCAAACAGAGCCCTCACTCACACTAAGTGGATTGAAAAGGCCTATCCACTCCATGTATTGATCTCTGCCTACGATTTGGCACAGACAAGACACCTCTGGCGTTGAAGGGACTGAACACAACTGGGGGCCTACAGCCTGGTACTGCTGATCCAGGAAAGTCTTGGGTGGCAGGTACACCCCAGACAGATACACACCCAAGCATCCGAGTCACTCTCTTTCAGTCACAAAAGATATACAACTGGTTCTGAAATCTGTATCAGGTTTTATCAAGGATGTACACAAGGCGTTCATATTTTTCAGACCTAAGAAAGAGGGTCCAAGTTCTACTGGACTGCAGCTCCATTATGGATTCTTAATTGTTTGATTTCACATCAGTTACCCATAGAACATGGCTACTGAAAACCCTCAGAGCAACAATGTATCAAAAAAGAGATTAAACTTAACCAAGCAACATATAAATTACACATACTGTATAAATGTAAAAACGACACACAAGCTGGCAGAACCGAGACAAACAGCAATGATAGCTCATACAACCAACCAGGCTTCACCCAAAGAGACCTGCCGGGAAGGGGGAAAGTTCATACAAACCTTTAAGAGTGAAAATAGAGCTAGCTTAGTGTGCTTCTTTGGGGAAGACGTTTTGCAATGAAGATGCCACTACTGAAAAGGCCCTGCTCCTAGTTGTCAGTAATGAAAACTCTGACATAGATGGAACACAGAGCAAGGCCTCTTGAGATGACCTCAGTGTACCAGGGTCTGTGTAGGAGATGATGTTGTATAATGCAAGCTAGGCAAAGGCAATTTAGGGCAAAATATTAAATTCAGTATTTTGAATTTTGCCCAGAAACCAAGAAAAAGCCAAAGATATCTTAGCACTGTTATTACATGCTCCTAAAAACCCACTGCTGCATTTTGGCTAATTAAAGTTTCCAAACAGTCTTCAAAGGCTACCCCAGTAGTCTAAAATCCAGGTACCAGAGTATGCCTCATGATAGATAGCCAAATCACCATTTAAAGGAGTGGCTGTAATTGGTGAACCAACCAGCTAAAAAATAGTACAGTCATACCTCAGTTTAAGTACTATGCTTCAGTTTAAGTACTCCGCGGACCCATCTGGAATGGATTAATCCACTTTCCATTACTTTCAATGGGAAAGTTCGCTTCAGGTTAAGTACGCTTCAGGTTAAGTACGGACTTCCAGAACCAATTACACTCATATCTCGGGTTAAGTACGCTTCAGGTTGAGTACTCCGCGGACAGATTAATGCACTTTCCATTACTTTCAATGGGAAAGTTCGCTTCAGGTTAAGTACGCTTCAGTTTAAGTACTCCACGGACCGTCTGGAACGGATTAATTCACTTTCCATTATTTCAATGGGAAAGTTCGCTTCAGGTTAAGTACACTTCAGTTTAAGTACTCCACGGACCCGTCTGGAATGGATTAATCCACTTTCCATTACTTTCAATGGGAAAGTTCGCTTCAGGTTAAGTACGGAATTCCAGAACCAATTACACTCATACTTTGGGTTAAGTATGTTTCAGTTTAAGTACTCCGCGGACCGTCTGGAATGGATTAATCCACTTTCCATTACTTTCAATGGGAAAGTTCGCTTCAGGTTAAGTACGCTTCAGGTTAAGTACGGACTTCCAGAACCAATTACACTCATATCTCGGGTTAAGTACGCTTCAGGTTGAGTACTCCGCGGACAGATTAATGCACTTTCCATTACTTTCAATGGGAAAGTTCGCTTCAGGTTAAGTACGCTTCAGTTTAAGTACTCCACGGACCGTCTGGAACGGATTAATTCACTTTCCATTATTTCAATGGGAAAGTTCGCTTCAGGTTAAGTACACTTCAGTTTAAGTACTCCACGGACCCGTCTGGAATGGATTAATCCACTTTCCATTACTTTCAATGGGAAAGTTCGCTTCAGGTTAAGTACGGAATTCCAGAACCAATTACACTCATACTTTGGGTTAAGTATGTTTCAGTTTAAGTACTCCGCGGACCAATTGTGTACTTAAACCGAGGTACCACTGTACTCTAGCCACAGCTGCTACCTGACAGTGCCTGAGGTTCTAGGGGCACTCCTGGCCCAGAAATACCAAACTGTGGTATCCCTTGGTTGGAAACAGTATGCTTCTGCATACCAATTGCTAAAACCCACAGAAGAGCTGAGTGCTGTTGTGCTCAGGTCCTACTTGTAGTCTTCTCATAGGCCTCTGCTTGGCCACTGTCAGAAAAAGGATGCTGGACTAGATGGGCCACTGGCCTGATCCAGTAAGTCTCTTCTTATGTTCTCAAAATCCTTCATAGAGAGTGTGACCTCATTCAAAAAAGGATGTTCTAACTCCCTGATCAGCTGGACCCACCGCCATCAGCACCTGTGATTTGGCAGGATTCCCACCTTCAGTTCATCCACTCTCATCCAGTCCATTACTGATCCCAGTCACCTATTTAAGGCATTTTCTTTCTTCACAGTTTTTGGTGAAAAGGAGAGATGAGCGCACTGATGACGCCTCACCCCAAAATGTCTGAACAACTTATCCCAGCAGTTGGGATGTAATATGTAAATATTAAAGAGCACAGGATGCAAGACAGAACCTTATAGGTTAAACCCCATGAGACACAACAGCAATTCCCAAACACTACTTCCTCAGGTCAACCTGACACACAGGAATGGAGCCACCAGAATTTAGTAATTAAGGTGGCCAAAAGGAGAAGAGGACTGGGGTTCTGCACCATTAACACTTGTGCAGAAATGGGAATTTCAGTGGCTGGAGATGTAGAAACTCTGTCCTTTTCCATCTCTGGCCATTAGTGACTCCAGCTCCTAATCTATTCAGGTGATGCAGAAGTAAAGCATGGTTGATGGTATCAAAAGATGCTGAAGTGCCCAGAGAATTAAGAGCGTCACACTCCCTCAATCCCCTCCCACACTTCACCCACCAGGACAATCAAGGCAGTGTAAATTCCAAAAGCAGGCCAGAATTCAGACTAATATGGATCAAGATAATCTGTGGAACCCAGAAGATCCAGGAGCTACGTCATCACCTCTAAGCTGCCTTCCCCATTTTTAAAGCTTATCAGTAACTCCTCTTGCAGTTAGCGACATACGGTACTTTTGTTTAAATACAGAAAAAATATTTTATTAAACATAAAAGTTATTTTATTTTAGACTTTGCCCTCATGTTATGAACTAAGGACTACTAGATTGTGCCTGTTGGGTCTTTGGACCACAATAAAGAATTGAATAAATAGATTCTGCAGTGACCCATTATGCACATCTCTGAATCTCCTTGTTAGAAATCATGGATGTTATTATCTGACCCAGAGATATTTGCAGCTTCTTTTTAACTTCCAATGAAGCTAGCTCATCCCTCATGAGTTCAGGCTAACATCAGTTAAAGAATGAAAATTGATGTAAAAAAGAAAAGAAGGTGCAAAATCATTAGTGGTTGTTAACAAGCCTAATTCCAGGTATCTACTTGCTGTTCTAACAGTGGGGTCCTGAGGCTACTCTAATTAGAATTTACCATAACAGTAATTCCTGATCCAAGTATTTCTCCCAAAGCCTACACTGATCCTTCTACTCTGCTAAAGCAAGGGAGGTTTATATATAAAAAGAGTACTTGCAGTATTAAAAATTATCTTCTCCCCCTAAACAATACCGACAGGGCTTTTAAGATGTATTAGCTGCTTCTTTATGAAAGTCACACTAAAAATCCATTCAAATGAGCAGTAAGGCTATGAGAGAAGCTTTGGGAGAAGGGCAAGGAATTCAGCTCCCATTCATCAAACGCCCTCCCTATTTTCAGCTGATCAGAAGAGAAAAGATGGAACAATGAAGCTATGTTTCACTCTGTGAAAAGAGGAGCAGACATCAAGAGCATGACTGACCATTTGGACACTGTGCGAAGAGAAAGCATAGCTTAAAATTTACAATTGCCAATGTAAAATTGAGCCAGGCACTTTTGTGAATGTACTAAACAAGATCACTTTATACAGAAAAAAATAAGTGCAGTAAGTGTGCTAAACAAGACTTCTGCTGGGAAGTGAAAATTAACCATCCAAGATTGATGGTACTTGGAAGAAAACGCTACTTGGTAAAAACAGGAAGAAGGACCTCCCCACCCCCCATTTTATCTGCTTTTGCAAGTGCATAAGGCTCGCTCACTTCTTCTTCTTTTTACAGCCCACTATGTTCGGTTATTATTTATTCATTTTTTATGATGCTAAAATATCCATCTACCCAACTGAAAAGTGTTTCATATTCCTAAGTGCCAGCACTACGTGTTCAGGCATCAGTCCTGTGGTGGGCTGGAAGTGAGCATAAAATTTCTTCAGGTGCCCAAATGTCTGGTATTTCTCATGCCCCAACATGCATACTTTTCAAACAAAGAACTTCTCCCCTCTATTGCATTTCTCTGGTACTTCTCAAGCTGGGGGGGGGGCAATTTCCTTCCATTTGTTTTCCTCTTATTTGGCAAACAGCTGCAAAAACATCTCTTCCAGAATTGGGGGCAGGGAGGCTATGCAGGACAGATGGATTTATGTTAACAGTGATTCCTCCTGACAGAGGGAGAAAGTAGAAGACAGTATATGTTGGCCTAGTGTTATATTTTGTAAGTGTCAGGCAGGTCTATTTCCCATAGGAAGCAATAAAGCTTCCCAGGAGACATTCAGGAAGCCAATCTTCTGCCAAGATTCATCCCAAGAGATTCGCTCCTGTCTCTCCTTCTGATTTTCTTTCCTCTCTCTGCACAGGGAACTTCCTGCCTAACTACCTTTTAGGCATCTATCCATAGTCCATCTATCAACACTACACATCTATGATTAAGAATGCTTTAGCCATTTCCCTCAAAAGACTGTAAAGGTAAAGGTAAAGGGACCCCTGACCATTAGGTCCAGTCGTGACCGACTCTGGGGTTGCAGCGTTCGTCTCGCATTATTGGCTGAGGGAGCCGGCATACAGCTTCCAGGTCATGTGGCCAGCATGACAAAGCCGCTTCTGGCGAACCAGAGCAGCACACGGAAATGCCGTTTACCTTTCGAACTGCTAGGTTGGCAGGAGCTGGGACCGAGCAATGGGAGCTCACCCCATCGCAGGGATTCGAACTGTTTGTCTTTTGTTAAGTGTTAGCTGCTGTTTTTATACCCTGTATTTAACACTTGTTTTTGTACGCAAGGTACTGTTTATACAGTGGTACCTCGGGTTACGAACGCGATCCGTTCCGGGTCGCAGTTCGTAACCCGAAAAGTTCGTAACCCGAAAAGGGCCCGAACCGCCGTTTTGCGCATGCACAAAGGCGCGCGGTGCTTCTGCGCACGCCGAGAATACTTCCGGGTTTGCGAAGTTCGTAACCCGGGTTGTTCGTAACCCGAGGTGTTCGCAACCCGAGGTACAACTGTACTTGCTAATGTTGTTGTTCTTGTGTGTAACTAACCCTGGGACTAATTGGTGAAAGGCATGGTTATTAATCAGGTAGATAATTAATTAATTAATTAATTAATTGACGACAACAACAACAACAACACCATCCTCATCTGGAGTGGGTCCCCATTTAAGTTTGTGGTTGGTTTAACTAGGAGCAACTGCTCCAGGTTGAGTAACTGCAAGGGGAGAGAGACATCCAGAACTTGCTTCAGTTCCTGGGACTTGGTGAGACTAATCTCCCCTCTGCACAAATTTTAAGAGAGGCGAATGATCCTCATTACGGAAGCCCCAGCCCCACTTTGTTCTCTGTACATGCCTGCCTCCATGGCGTTGATGCCATTAGTATTCTAGAAGCAACCCACTGCCTCCCCCTTTTCCCCAACCCCCAGCCCCATCTCCTAGGAGACAGGAGCAGAACTATCATCCACCCAAGACCTGCATAACAGGAACAGGAAATTAAGTCTTAAAATTCCCTTTATCCTGTTCCTAACCATTACCGAGCCTTGACAATCCGATTTCTTCTCCCGCTTTTTGGCAACTGTCTATACCGCTCAATTCCCCACTAACTTATCTCATCCCTCTCCTTTAAAAATATGCTATGAATCTGCTAGAGGTAGGGTGGGTACAGAAAGTTACAGGGCTTTAAAAGGTGACTGGTGCACTGTGGTTAAAAAGGAGAGGGCAAGGCAATTATGGCCCTGATTTGTTCTTGGATTTCACTGCAAACGGTTGCCTTGTAACAGGAAGTAAAACACACACACACACAGAGAGAGAGAGAGAGAGAGAGAGAGAGAGAGAGAGAGAGAGAGAGAGAGAGAGAGAGAGATCCACCAGTGGCTTCCACAATTAAAATGAAACAAGTAAAAGGCAGTAAACCATCTACTGTACTCATTGGCGGTGGTGCAAGTTGTTTGGGACAGAAATCCAGGACACCATCCAGCAAAGTAAGCAGGAAGGTCTCCAAACACAGCAAATCTAGAGGATTCACTTGCCTATACTGGGACCAACAACCCTTCTGCCCTTCTCTTCTATTTCTCTCCCCGCCCTCTCATTCTTCATTCCCTTAACAGTGATTATTGATAACCACAAGGCAAAAGTAGTTTTAAGCACTTATTTCCTTCTCACACCCACTTGAAAAGCGATTACCCGCTTGGGATAAAGCTTTGGCAGTGAGGGGAACAGAAAGAGTGGCCAGGGGGCTCACTAATACAAGCCCAGTGCAAATATCCATATGTTTCTGCAATGCTTACTTAGCTTGTATGAGGAAGGCCAGCAGTGCTTAAGTTTCTAAAAAGAGGGATGTGGCTCTCCAGTTTGCTGAAAAGTCAAATTACTGACCCATAAATCTTCTTAATTCTAGAATGGAGTGGAGGGATTGTTCTGGTTGGGGAGGGGGGAACATTCTGAGTAACCTCAAAGACCAATTATATAAATCTATCTTTCACACACAGCCATGCTTTGACCTTGAGATTATATATAATCATACATATGCATAAGCTGTGGACCTGATCCCACCCTATGCCACCTGACAAGAGAGACAGGGCAACCCAAGGTCAAAGGCTTCGCTTCCACCACCGTAATGTTTCCAAGTGCACTTCTCTTTGCCCCCCTCAGGAGCATAGCTGTCAACTTTTGGATTCGAAAATAAGGGATCAGCAGTCTACAGCAGGCATAGGCAACCTTGGCTCTCCAGATGTTTTGGAACTGCAACTTCCATGATCCCTGACCACAGGCCCTGTTAGCTAGGGATCATGGGAGTTGTAGTTCCAAAACATCCGGAGAGCCAAGGTTGCCTATGCCTGGTCTACGTACGGTATATCTAACAATCCAGGATAGCAGCAGGAAACGGTGATGGAATAAGGGAATTTCCAACAGCTATGCTTGAAAATTGACAGCTATGCCAAGGAGTGAATGACAGCTACAGTTCCAGTGCATGGAAGTCAGCCAGTTTCACAAGAGAAAGGGGGGGCATGATTAATATTGCCCCCAGGGTATTTCAGCACCTGGGGTGGGGTGAGGCAATGTCCAGTGTCAGTCAATGAGAGCCCTCAAATATTACAGGAGAAAACAAATAGGATTCTTAAGGAAATCAGCCCTGAATGCTCAATGGAAGGACAGATCGTGAAGCTGAGGCTCCAATACTTTGGCCACCTCATGAGAAGAGAAGACTCCCTGGAAAAGACCCTGATGCTGGGAAAGATGGAGGGCACAAGGAGAAGGGGACGACAGAGGACAAGATGGTTGGACAGTGTTCTCGAAGCTACAAACATGAGTCTGACCAAACTGCAGGAGGCAGTGGAAGACAGGAGTGCCTGGCGTGCTCTGGTCCATGGGGTCACGAAGAGTCGGACATGACTAAATGACTAAACAAAAACAAAGGATTCCATGTGTCAGCATGCATATTACGGGAAGTCATAGGGTCTGGAGGACAAAACAACTAGTCTGATCCTAATCTACAAAACTCATTGGAAACCAAGCCCAAATCAATCTGCATAGGCTCCACTCAGTTTCTTGGTCATGCTAGGTGTGACAAACATGTGCAGCCTAGGAAATGGCTTTCAGATATCCAAGGAGGAGACTATAAAAAAATTTCTTGCTTTGAGTACTTTATCACAGCTCTGTATTTCTTACGTGTCAAGGCAATCGGGCGCTTCAGAATTTCTCTAGAATTAAGCAAGCAAGCAAACATAAATACTATTTTAGTTGGTGCCATAATAATCTCCATCCCTTCCCTAGACAAGAGATGGTAGTGTGTTGTTAGGAGAAAGGCTGACCAGATTAATGCTGAAGCACTTATTTCCTTCTTACACCCACCACTGGGAAGCAAGAAGGTGGGTTGCCTACTATTAGATCCCTGCTTTGCCTGAGTCACTGTGGTTATTCTGCATTAGAGTTATTAATTAATAATGCAACTCAGCCCCTGTGAAGCAGGTCTGGGAAGTATAACACGGCATCCAATGCATCTCTGGGGAACTCAGAGGCTGAAGCAACTATCTACCTTACACCAATGCCTGCTATCCTTAGTTCACCCCATCACTCTTGAGCAGGGACACTTAAGAGATGGACTTCCATGTATGAACAGCAGAGGCATTTTTCTTTGATCATAGTTAACGCCCTGTCTTATCCAAGGTACATTCTTGGACCACAGCCAGAACCAGAAGCTCACAAGGAATTGAGCAATAGGACAAGGATATAATGCGAGTATTCTGCATTCTGTCAGATCTGATGTAGTGTATAAACACGACATTCCTCAGCCACGTCCGTTCTACCAAGAGGTAGCTGATATATTTAGCTCTATGTACAGTAGCTGTAAGTTTAGCTCCATTTTATTTGCCAAAGATTAAGTGGAAAAATCCAGAGTTTAACCCTACCATAATGGGTTTCAAACTTCTCAAAAGTCATCTTAAGAATCTCCTTGCACATGTCAAGGAATCCCAGCACACTGGAAAATATTCCATAGTATATTCCAGGATATGCACATTCTTCCAGGCTGCCAGTCTTGGACCTACCTGCTGCCCTGCATAAACTCACTCTTTGGCTTAGAAAGTGCCCAATGCTTCAGCCACCAACATTTCTACCCTCCAAGATTTCATCTATGGTCACTTCATGTCACTATGGAACCCAAACCTAGAAATGTATCACACAGTAAACATGAGCAACATTTTGTCAGAAAGAGCCTTTAATACCACACACTAAAAACAAACAAACACACAAAGCAAAGCTGTAGTCTCTAGTAGCACAGCAGCTGCTGCAGTTCACCCAAGTGAAGTGTAAATCTCCGGGGATAGACAGTGATTTGGTCTAAAGGCAAGGGAAGCACGAAGCTGTATCTAGATGTGCATGTTCTGATTTATGCTGTTTTTAAAAGCACAAGTTCAAGATACTTCAGCCTCCCACTCAAAGGCAGACACAAGACAACCAGCAATCCCTAGCATTGCCAGGGGAGCTCTTAAATCCACATATCTTTTAAGAGGATTTTTTTAAAAAATTGCACCAGTGCCACCAATAGTTTTTACATTAACATGACAGACAAGAGGAACTTCCTTTCCCCCAGCCTGGAAGTATGTGATAAGCAATCCATCCCAGACTGCTGTGCCCCCCCCCCGCACCCCTTAAACATCAAAGGCTGGACTTCAGGGCTTGCCAGTCACAACAGACTAATCCAGTTCAATACCCATTTGATCTTCACTACTGTAGGCAAAGTGGGACGCGGGTGGTGCTGTGGGTTAAACCACAGAGCCTAGGGCTTGCAGATCAGAAGGTCAGTGGTTCGAATCCCCGCAACAGGGTGAGCTCCCGTTGCTCGGTCCCAGCTCCTGTCGATAAAAAGGTACCGCTATAGCGGGAAGGTAAACGGCGTTTCCGCGTGCTGCTCTGGTTCGCCAGAAGCGGCTTTGTCATGCTGGCCACATGACCCGGAAGCTGTGACTCAGAATCGGTCATGACTGGACCTAATGGTTAGGGGTCCCTTTACCTTACTGTAGGCAAAAATGTACTACTTTCTCAGAGTGTTGCAAGCCAGCCAGGTTCAATGAATAGGTGTTGGACCTGGGAGATGTGGGTTAAAATCTCAATTCATCCATGAACTCCCTGGGAGGCATTAGACATGCCATTTTCTCAGCTTCACATTTCTCACATCTGTTAAAAGAGTAGCTACCTCAGATGTGATGAAAATGAATGAAATAAAGACTGCAAAGCACACATAAATCAGTTATAGTATTTACACAAATGCAGAAGTGTCAAGACGTCTTTCTAGGGGTACATACGGTATACTGTGGAAAAGCAAGATTAATCCAAATTCTCTGACAAAGCCTCTATTACCTACTTCTGATAATAACATTTTGAAATAATAATAATAATAATAAATTTTTATTTATACCCCGCCCTCCCCAGTCAAAAACCGGGCTCAGGGCGGCTGACACCAACAGAACCACAATAAAACATAAAAACAATTAATTAAAATACAGATTAAAATACAGTATTAAAATTTAAAGTGCAGCCTCATTTCAAGTAGGCCATAAATCCTATTTATTTATTTATTTCCCCTTTTTATTTTCATTGATTTTTAGGTATACAAATACAAACGAAAACAAAATACAACTGAACCAAACAACAAGAATACATTTTAGACATTTCACTGGGAACACTGAACAAAAGAGTGCATCAAGCCCAAGAGCGTCAATTGTCTTACTAGTTCGATCCTGCCAGTGGTGAGATGGGCAGTGACAACCCACACAGGATCATATTTCCCTCCCTACAGGAGGAGCTTTATATTTTGCTTGATAATTCACAGTCATCATGTTAAGTTTTCATTTTAGAACAACCTCCCCTGCCCGCCCCCCAAAAAAACAAATCTCACACAAAATCATTAAGGTACACATGAGGTTGGTTCCCAGCTCCCAGGAGAAACTACCCCCACTCCACACCTTTTCCTTGGAATTGCAAGTACCAGATCTCAGTTTTTCAGCATGTGTAGTATTCTCTCCACAACTACAGTATTCAGTTCAGCACAAAAGGCAGAGAGTGCCCCTCCTCCATCAGCAGCACTGCCTGGTTTATAAGGAAAATGAAACTAGTTCCCACTGGGGCCACCTGACATTTTACTCCTGCGGATCAGAGGCAGTGATTGTCTTGCATGCCGGGCTCGCTTGGATTTATGCACACACGACAGCCCTGCCACCACGGTGTCAGTGATTGACTGCTTTGTTGGCTCTTTCTCCCAGGTTGCGCTTTGCCAATCAGTAATGAAGCAGACAGAGCATGCCTGATGAAGAAGCAAATTTGTCTTCGACCCACCATTCCTGCAGGATTTTGCAGCTCATCCACTGCTCAAAATGTCAAGTATAACCTAAGTGCCTCGAAGGCAGCCGATTAGCTCTATCTTGTGCTGCCTTCCTCGGGGGGGGGGGGGTAGGAAGTTACTGCAGCACAAAGCAGAGCAAAACCAGTTCAGCTGCTTGCATTATTGTACATTACGGGGTCCAAAATCTCCTGGGAGTTATAATCTGGATGATTTGCTGGCTGTGAATTTGCATGCATGCAGCTTTGCCCGTAATTTGTTCCTCACAACAGATTCACAACAGATTCTCGAGTATGTGCCCTTGAAAAAGCAAGCATCTAGTCTTCATTTCCTGCCAACCTAGCAGTTCGAAAGCATGTCAAAGTGCAAGTAGATAAATAGGTACCACTCTGGAAGGTAAACGGCGTTTCCGTGCGCTGCTCTGGTTCACCAGAAGCGGCTTTGTCATGCTGGTCACATGACCTGGAACCTGTCTGCAGACAAACGCTGGCTCCCTCAGCCACTAAAGCGAGATGAGCGCCGCAACCCCAGAGTCGTCCGCGACTGGATTTAATGGTCGGGGTCCCTTTACCTTAGTCCTAATTATTGTGGAGTTTACATTTAGAAATCTGCCAGCTATGCCCCAACAATGCTTCAGTAGTCAAGGTGCAGAGCCTTTACCTATATTTATTTTCCTTGTGGCTTTTCCTGGCATACCTACAGTCCCTTCTAGTAGCTGCATGATAGATATTAATCCAATAGGCGACGTTTCACCCAGCATGGAGATGCAGTGATTGGAAGTACTTTGCCTGCTGACCTGCTATAAATTAGGCACAGGAGCCAAATCCCCCAACACCACCCCAACTGAAGTCACTGTACAATGAAGGAATCTTGCATGAACAGCTTCTCTGACAGATGAGTGTCCAGCCTCTGTCTTAATACCTCCAGCACAGGAAAGTTCATAAGCTCCCAAGGTATGCTGAAATCCACTTCTTTGAAATTTCCACCTACTTCTGCCCTCTGGAGTAACAGAGAACAAGCCTAGAGAACAATGCCCCATCCCCACTCCAGGTACTAAACTATCCAGCCACCCTATATTATATATAACATATGTTGAGTAGCCCTGTAGCACCACTAAATTCTGCAGCCACCACTACCTCCATACCATCTTTTACCATAGTTACAGGTAGGTAGCCGTGTTGGTCTGAGTCGAAGCAAAATAAAAAAATTCCTTCAGTAGCACCTTAAAGACCAACTAAGTTTATATTTTGGTATGAGCTTTCGTGTGCATGCACACTTCTTCAGATACACAGTAACTATCTTTTACCATAGTAACTATCTTTTACCATAGTTACTATTCCTGTCCTCTGTTGGCTTCCTAACTCCAACCTTTATAGAATCAAAGAATTGTAGAGGTGGAAGGGACCTTGAGGGCCATCTAGTCCAATCCCCTGCAATGTAGGAATCTCAACTGAAGTATCAATGACAGATGGCCATCCAACCTCTGCTTAAAAACCTCCAATGAAGGAGTATCCACAACCACCTGAAGGAGTTCATTCCACTGTGGAACAACTCTTACCATCAGAAAGTTCTTCCTGATGTTTCACCAGAATCTCCTTTCCTGTAAACTGATCAATTGGTTCAAGTCCTACCATTCAGAGCAGGAGAAAACAAGCTTGCTGCATATTCCATATGACAGCCCTTTAGATATCTGAAGATGGCTATCATGTCTTTTCTCAGTCTCCTCTTTTCCAGGCTAAACATACCCAGCTCCCTCAACTGTTCCTCATAAGGCTCAGTTTCCAGACCCTTGATCATCTTGGTCACCTCCTCTGCGCATATTCCAGCTTGTCAAAACGCTTCTTAAATTGTGGCACCCAGAACTGGACACAATACTCCCAGTGGTCTGACCAAGGCCGAATAGAGAAATACTATTACTCCCCTTGATCTGGACACTGTACTCCTGTGGATGCAGCCTAGTATAGCATTAGCTTTTGTTGCGGCTGCATCACACTGTTGACTCATGTTAATCATACTAAGGCCCCTGGATCATTTACAGATGTACTGCTGGCAAGCCATGTGTCCCCCACATTATATTTGTGCAGCTGGTCATTCCTTACCTAAGTGTGCAGAACATTACATTTGTCCCTATCTTATCCTTTATTTTATTTTTTAAAAAAAACATTTTTAGGGTGCTTTCCAGCTCTAATAAGTTTACAAGAAAAACCACAAACTAGATTAAATAGTGACAGAAGTAAACAAAGGACAATTAAATTGTCAATCTCAAATTAAAAACCATTAAAAGACAAATGGAAAAAACTGGTGGTTTTTTTGCTGCCTACCTCAAAGTTATCAGGGATGGAGCCCTGACCCATGTCATTTACAAGTTTGACCATTCTAGTCTTGAAAGCAGACAGATATGCGTAATTCATTCTAGGCACAGAACCTGTGTCTCCTTGCAGAAGAACTTCACATTATGAGCACAAGGCACACAAGCCCTGCCGATTCCACTTGCCCTCTTTTATGTCTGTCATTCCATTCCTAGCCTGCATCATAAGCGTTGCTATCAAGATTAATGGAATTGCATTGTTCAGTGAGACGCACCATCCTGTGTGTGCTCAAGCACCCTAATGCATCACATCTGCTGTTTTCTTTCTAGCCACTCATTTAGCAATTCAGTTTAGATTAAGATTTATCTAGCAGAATTTAACTCCTTGCCAACAATATATGCACCCAGTGGTTTGCAGCGGGCAGTGCTCAGCAGCTCCAATCACTCCCATACCAGCCCAAAGATAGTTTCCAGCAACATGCCCAGAACTCATGGATATACTTAAGAATTCCAGAGGAGCAGCTGTGTTGGTGTGTGATAGCAAAACACAAAAAATCTTGCTACATTAGAAGACTAAACTAATTTATTGTGGCATAAGGATCCATGGACCACTTCAACCAATGCATGAAGCAGCATCCTCAACTGTGTGTGCACTTGCGTGTTTAGAAACCAGTGGGAGAACATTTCACTGCCCAAGGGCAATCTGCTAGAAGTCACCATTCAGGGGAAAACATTCTTCTAAGGAAGCTCTACTGTGAAATTGCTGAACCAGATGTTATCAGAAAGTTTGATTCTATTCAAGAGGGACTCAAATGCAAAGGCCTCTCTCCCATCAAAAATGTTAAACAGCAAAGCTAGGGGAAATGTGTGATCACCAATTACCACTGCTGCGGATGGTCTCTTTTTTTATACAGACAGCTTTGCCTAGAAATGTCTCAGGTTGAACCTCTTGCATTTCATGGTTTATTGGCCTCAGGGTTTATTCTGCTGCTGTTCCCCCTCCCCAGTGCCTGCCCCCCCTCTCTCTGTGTGTATGTGTACACCTGCCCAAATGAGGACAGCACATCATGCATCAACAAAAGTTTATGCAGCCCTAAATATGTTAGCCTGTAAGATGCTTGCAGAACTTTAGAAAAACAATCACTTCCCTATTTTGTGGGGATTAGTCATCCATGCAACTTTTCCAGAGCTGCAAAATCGTTTTCATGCATACATCTGGGAAACACAGCCGCTATATAACATCTCCCTGAAGAGGCACTCCCATGATTCCTTTTGCAAGTCTCTCTGTAAGCTCCAAACATTATGTCAGAAACAACTCTAAGTAATTAAGATGTCATGCTGAAGGCACCACTGTATGGCATGATGGAGCGGGTAGGAGTGGAGTGTGATAAGTCACAATATTTGGGGTGCTGTGCAGGAATTCTTTAGAAAAGCCTGGACCAGCATGAGGAGGAGAATAGGACACATCACCACACCATCATATAAGCTACATGCAAGCTCTGGGACACCAATTTTTATACACAGTCATACCTTAGTTGTGGAATGCCTTGTGATTCGAATGTTTTGGCTCCTGAACGCCGCAAACCCGGAAGTGACTGTTCCAGTTTGCAAACATTCTTTGGAACCCATCATCCGACGCTGCTTCCACAGCTTCCAATTGAGCGCAGGAAGCTCCTGCAGCCACTCGGAAGCTGCGCCTTGGTTTTTGAACGGATTCCATTTGAGAACCAAGGTACGACTGTAATATGTTGCACTTTCATCCCAGTAAAAAATGGGCAAGATCTTGATGCTTTTGTTTTTTAAAACATGATGATATCCAGTTGGATTTCTTGATTGCATCAAACACCTCCAATATTCATGCATTCCGGAGTCCCTGGTAGCCTAACAGTACTAGAATTGCCCGAAGCCACTCTGATGATGAAGTGATCCCATGAGCTCAGCTCTGTAATGCTTCATTTGGGTTCAACCTGCCTAGAAGTTGCAGCAGACCATGGCGCTGCAGCAGCTCTCTAAGTGTGGGCAAAGGAAGATCTGAAAGCACTGCTATCAAGCATTGGTTCCCTGGGTTGGCCTCCTTCTGGAAGGCAAGGGAAGCATGTGAGAAGTTGTGTACCTGACAAGCCTTGTGAACAAGCGAACTAATGTGTGAACCAACTCAAATAATTAATTACAAGGAGGAATACATTACCACTTCCTCCTCAAACACACACACACACTTCCACATAGCTAACAGGACTGGGTGGTGGGTTTAAGTTACTCACACCCCTAAGCAACAGAAGGATAGAGGCAAAAGCTTCTGGTTTGGAACAGCAAATTAAAAAGCTTGTCACTGCCATACTAAGTTCTGGCATGCTCTGGCGTGCTCTGGTCCATGGGGTCACGAAGAGTCAGACACGACTAAACGACAAGCAACGACACACTAAGTTCTTATCTATCAAAAAGCAACAAGAAAAAACCATGCACTTCTATTGCAGCTATTGAGCCAGTCATATAATTTTAACTCTTGCCTGGTTACCCGTAGAGAGTAGCAACAATCTATTCCTAGCAATGAGACATATCCCAGGGAGGGAAGGACAGGAGATACAGTGCCCAGCATTGTACGGACAGGGGTTCAGAGCCCCTTGGTTACGCCTAAGAAATGCCCACTACCTGCCATGGAGAGTGGGACACACATGCTGCCACCACAGTGCTGTCTGGTAGCACTGTGACACCTGCATGTGCAGTTCTCTTTTCAGGCCTTCACAATCTACCTCCTCATTAAAGTTAGAAGGGAAGGGGCAAATGATGCATGGCCTCCATAGCGCTGCCCTGTTTAACACAAGGCTACACTATGGCGACTGCATGCATTATGATTTCAGTCTCCCTTCCAATCTTAAAACTACTTGTCACTAAACTAAGAGAGAGAAGAAGAATAAATGAACATGGAACATCCAAGATGCTGTCTTCTGTTAAACTATCCCTAGTGCCAGTCCTGGGCCCCACAAGCAACTGTGACAGCCTCACAAAAGGAGGTAACTGGTTTTGGCAGCAGCACATGGTAAAAGGGGAGAAGAAGTGGCACGGGTGATCGCTCCAGCGGGTGGGCCACCATATCCTGAGCAGTTATTTGCAAGGCTGCAATAATGGAGGGGGACAGGCGAAGAAGGGAACAATCTGAAAGGGCATGAGGCCACGTCATTCTGCAGGCTGGCAGGGCACTAATGAAACTGTTGTTAACCCAGCAGGACAGCTGTCAAGCTACAGAAGTGGCAATGCTGAAGCAGGTCATGACTGATGTTGAATGCTGCCCTTTAGCTACAAACGGTAGGAGATTAGCAGTGATGGACATGGACCCCAATGACACTTCCTCTTCAAGGGAGATAACCTACCAGGAAGTTCAGGTGATTTGACACCCCACTTTGACTAACTGGGCTATAGGACACCTGCTGTGCCCTGGTATCCTGCACACCATAACAGGCTAGGGAAATTTTGCAAAGCTATTAGGACAGAGTTAATTGCACAGTTTTGTATCTCAATTAAGGCGCACAAGCAGTGATGTTTAAGTAACTGCCAAAGCCCGTGACACTGATCGCATTAAGTTGGCATCCAGTGTGGCATAAAAACACTTCTCCATCCATTAAGAGTAGAAGAGGTCACAGACTGAAACAGTAGGACTTAGTTATTTCTTTCCCCATGAAGAGCAGACAGAAGAACATAGGAAGCTGCATTATACCAAGGTCAAAGCACAGGTCCGTTTAGCTTAGGACTAGAAGCACTGACTGGCAGAGGGTCTCTCTGATCTTCAGATGAGAGTCTCTCCCAGCTCTACCTGGAGATGCTGAGGATTAAACCTGGGACCCTTCCCCCAACTAACTTTCTGTCTTCAAAACAAAACAAAACAAAAAGTGCCTGAGGTGCCTAATTGTGACTCATGCGCAATTCCCAGCACTCTTTTTACAAAGCAGTTGCCATACCTCACAGGAGCCATGCTCATGCCTCCTGTAGGAAGCGTCAATCTGCCGGTTATGCTGTCACCCGACTGAAGCAACCAGGTGAATCTGGATACTCTCTACACAGCTGGCAGAATGTATCTGAATCTACAGACATTCCAACATCTTTTCTAGCCTAGAGCTCTCTAGCCCCCCCCCCAAAAAAAACCTGCACTGGTGAGCCTGAAACTCATTTAAAACCAAGTAGTTAGGGGTCTCTTAAAGAGGGTGGTTGCTATCTGAAAGAGGAAATATATTCATTACTTCTAGCAAATTAAGTAAAGTTGAAAAACAAATGTTCTGCCTTGTGTTACGACAACAGTCCTCTAATCCACAAAATTATGCTCTCACTCTAGAACCTGGCTTCCCCATTTCTAGGGACCTGGAACCATGTGCTCTCCCCCACCTGCCACCCCACCAAGACTCTCTCAAACTGATCATTTTTGCCATGAAAGGTTGTGAGAAATGGTAATGAGCTAACTCAGTTGGTGTGGAAGGGTGGGAGAAAGGATTGGTTACACAGTGGGGGACTAATCCAGCTTTCCTGGCTCTCTGAACATATTCCACTAAGGAGATGCCTGAGCAAATATTAATTCTAACATGAAAGTGCCACAGACAGGAAACCAAAATTCACAACAAAGGCTTCAGATTTATCAACAGTTGCCCCGGGGACATCTAAGAGATAGCTTCCAGAAACAGACAGGACTAGGGATTTGCATTGGAAAGGCACAATATCAACCATCAAATACCAGACTCCCACTAGATCCTAAGAAGCCTTTTAACATTCATATAGGTCTGGCTGCTAATCAGTAGGGTAGAAGCCCACATCCCCGCCCCTGCACTAAATTTGAATTTTCCTGATCCATTTATAATCCAATAAGGGAAGAAAATCCAATACGAAACCACATGTTACCTAACTGTAGACACATGGCAAGAGTGTGAGGGGGATTATTTTACATGTGTGGTGAAATTTCGTTGGGTGTCATCTATTGCCGCACTCCCTACTTCCATTTTGTCTCTATAGGCCCAAAGGAAAGGATGTAGCCTGCCCTTTTCCACCAGTCATTGATGAAGGGACATTCACATACTGTATTTTCATTGTTAAAAAAGCTCTTTTGTGCAGAACTGCTCTTACACAAAGTATCTCTATTACAAAGAGAAAAAAACACCCTTGCAGTTACAGTAGATAGGAAAGGAAAGGGGGAAGAAAGGAAGAAGCAGCCTTTCATTCAAGCAACTTCAAGTCCTTTCCTGAGTTGGAGCGACACATGCATGATTACTATTGTAATTTTTAAAAATGACTGTTATTTTGCACAAATCTGGTATGTCATGAAACTTATATTTTTTTAAAAAAAAATCCTTAAAAAAGAAAAAGGTGCTTGCACACACAAACACACAGTTAAATACCTGCAGTCTTACTCCCAAATGACTTCATGTTTCTGGTGGGTAAGGAAGCACTAACTGAGCAGACGAGGCAACAACAAACAGTGGCAGTACAACCCTCAAGCACCACCCACTAGTCTGGATGGGAAAACCTCAAGACAGATTTCAGATGCATCAAGCTGAAAGTGCTCATGTGTGGACCGAGGCATACAAATGCACATATGAAAACAGTGAGCTATGTACACATCTACACTCTGGTGTGGGAACAGCCTCTGCCTCTTCGTTACCACAAGTGACAAAAAATGTAGCCTTACGTTTCAGACAGGAACTAGCTGACCCACTTCAATACTGTATTGCAGGAAAGAGACCTCCCTCCTGAGAATGGCATAACTATGTTCTCTCTGAGAACTGCGTATCTATATCCAATCTGAGAAGCCCCACTAATATAACTATATGCTCTTAACAGAAATATTTTTATTATATGCATTCAGTCCTAATCTATGTCCATAAACTGTCGTGATAAGCAGAGAATGGGAAACTAAACACTAATTACAGTTTATGCACAGCAGGCTCCTGGCCATATGTTTCTTCATTGCTGAACATTTCACCAAATAGCCTGATGTCTGCCCCCTAAATTGTCCATTGCAGGGGCGGGGAGATAAATCTATTTACCTCCGGTCATGTTTCTTCCCCATCACAGATGCAATCTGTGCCCTCATTAGGCAGTAATTATGAAGCTCAGACAGGAGGGGCCCCAGGAAGGAAACTATTTAGCTGTCAAGCTCTGGCAAATGAACTGAGAAGGGGCAAAATAAAAAAAATGTGACCCAGGATCTTAATTAGCAGCTCCTTGTCAGGCAGAATTGCAGCCCTCTTGGCCCTTTATGAGAGAGAGTGAGGGCTGGCAAGGAACTGAGGGCACAGAATGGCTCCAAGAGATCAATCCAACTGTTACACTGTGAGCTAGATGTCTTTAAATCACACTTCCCCTTTTCCATCTCAAACCACACTTTGATCCCAATTTTAATATCCTTGTTGATACATAGCTAACGTGGTGACCACCAGATGTTGCTGAACTACAACTTCCATCATCCCTGGCCACTGCCCATGCTGGCTGGGATGGATGGGAGTTGTAGTCCAGTAAAATCTAGAGGGGCAGAGTTGCCTGCTAACGAACAACAGTGGTCTAAAGAGCCCAGGATTGGAGCACTGAAACTGGGAGGGAGGAGGGGTGGGTAAGGCCCAACATTTGCTCTCTGCTTAGAACTATGGTTTTATGTTTCGAACTACAATTTCCATCAGCCCCATCCAACAGGGAGAGGTCTCCATGCACAGATCTCCCCTCCTGAGGGGCTTACACTCAACTTGTATGTTGGAGCATAAGGTGGGGAAGCTATGAGGCCTTGTGGGCAGGGCCAGAAGCATGATCCAATAGTCTCTTCCTATCTGGAAGCTCTGTTCTTACAAAATTGTATGGAATCTGAAAGGTCTGGACTACTTAGTCTGCAGAGATTCTGAAGTCATGTGATCTCAGTGGAAAGTCTGAACATGGCGTTAAAGGAGTTGATGACTGTGTAACTGATACTTTGCCTTTGATCAGACGTCTTTCATTATTATTATTTTTTAAACCACAGTTGCTTATTTTGCATTTTGAACTGTGCAGTAAAAGAATCTGTATTCAAAACCATTAGGTCCATGATGAATTTCACCCTTTCCTTCCCCAACCCATCCAGTTTCAGTTGACTCAGAACTATAGCCCACTCCCTTTAAATGTCCTCCCCAATGCCTCAACCCAGGATACCCTAACCACATAAAACACAGTCAACCTGCATCTGAAGTGAAGAGTAAATAGAAGTGCAATGCAATCCAGGTTGAGATGGTGACGATGGCTGCTTTGTGGAAATCCATGAGTCATTTCGAACCTGTCTGAAAACTGAGACACAACTACAGATACAGGGGATGGGAAACCAGCTGTGGTTAAGCCTACGCATGACAAAGGAAGTTAAGTTTTCTTGACCGAGATCAATGAACACTGTTCACCGAGCTCTAACAATTTTTATATGGGTAATTTAGGTGACAATGTCACATAAGCATGAGCATCTGCTTATGGAGAAGATCTGCAAACTCTTCGTAACCGGAGGTACCACTGTAGAACAGTTTGTACAACTGGTACCTGCTTCTGCTTATTTTATTTTTGCCTGCTTTTCCTTTTTTTTGTCACGCCCATTATATCATTTTGTTTTGGGTTGTAAATGACTTTGAGCATACCAACAGGAAAATGTGGGTTTTGTTTTTTTAAAAAAAAAAATCTATATCTATCCATAGCAGGGTCGGCAAAGTTTTTGTGGCTTGGGCCAGTTCACAGTCCTGTGGACGCCTCAGTGGGCCAGAGTGTGTGCACGAGCATGCACGCATGCGCAAGCACTATTTCCGGCGCTCCTTCAGGCGCGGAGGAGGCGTGTGCAGCTTCCTGCAGCCAATGGGAAGCTGGCCAGTGTTCCGGAAGGTGGTCCCCGCTCTGCTCTGCGCTGGTTTAGCGCGGTGCACGGGAGCTGACCGAGTGGGCGGCGGGTGCCCATGGGCCTTAGGCTGCCAACACCTGATCTATAGCTTCTTAGTTTGTGATTTCTCACAATGTAGAACTAGCTGGATACAATGGAAACCAAAAGGGTAACCCATCAGAGAAACTACAGCAAGTTCAAATAAATCAGGCAATTGAGAAATTTCCAAAAATATATATCAGATAAGCCTGTTGCTTACATTAAATGCAAATATCATGACTTGCCAATGAGAGTTTCAAATAATTCAGCTGTCATACCAGCAAAAAAATAACTAAGGATACACAATGCAGAAGTTACTTCTTAAAAAAAAGAAATGCGAGAACAGAAATTAGGTAGAGGCAAAATAAAAAAAATTCCTTCAGTAGCACCTTAAAGACCAACTAAGTTTTTATTTTGGTATGAGCTTTCGTGTGCATGCACACTTCTTCAGATACAGTGAAATGGAAGTTTCCAGGCACTTATGTAGAGAAGGGGTGGGGAGGGGTGGGGATGGGGAGGGGGGATCACTCAGAAGCGATCTTCAGCCATCTCAACCCTTGCTTTTTCATGCAAAACCATTTGCAGTCGTTTGCGGTCATCAACAGCTATCAGTCAGTCAATCACCCATTTCCACCACCCTTCTGAGTGATCCCCCCTCCCCATCCCCACCCCTCCCCACCCCTTCTCTACATAAGTGCCTGGAAACTTCCATTTCACTGTATCTGAAGAAGTGTGCATGCACACGAAAGCTCATACCAAAATAAAAACTTAGTTGGTCTTTAAGGTGCTACTGAAGGAATTTTTTTTATTTTACTTCGATCCAGACCAACACGGCTACCTACCTGTAACCAGAACTAGGTAGAGGCAGTGCTTTTTCTGGGGGTACGCAGGGGTATGCATACCCTAAAAATTTTGTGAATCTAAGTTTGACCTCATTGAGGGGCAGTGTTTCAATATGAGTAGGAAAATAAGAGTATCCCTAAACACTTTTTTAGGGAAAAAGTACAGGTGTATTTAAAGCTCCCAACTATAAAATTATTAGGTCCTTCTTTCTTATGCCTTTTGTTTCCCATGTGAACTACAGGAGTGCTATAGCTGCCAGTGCAAAGAAGATGTGGTAAGTTTACAGAAGGTCTCGCTAACTCAGGCTTCTCAATCTATGCCATAGTCAGTAACAACAGTAGCAGCAGCATTCCCAAGAGTAGCTAAGGTGGCAGTTTGTCTCGCAATGTTCATTCTGCAGAAGAGTAGATCATCACCAGAAGAAGGTGGGAGAGCATACCTCAGGGATGGAAGATCTGTGCCCATCCAGATGTTGTTGGACTCCAGCTCCCATCAGCCCTAACCAGCATGGCCAGCAGCCAGAGAAGATGGAAGTTGCAGTCCAACAACTTATGAAAGTACAGAGGTTCCCCATCTGCAGCACACACAACAGTACAGAATTATTTAAGACTCTGTGTGATTAACTACAGTGGTAACTCTACTTATGAACGTGATCTGTTTCGGGGTGCCGTTCGCACCCCGAAAAGTCTGTAAGTAAAGCGCCACTACTGCACGTGCGTGAAGCACGATAGAGCACTTCTGCACATGCGTGAAGTGCACAGATCACTTTTGCGCGCGTGGCAAGCCCGAAAGTAAACATTTCCGGGTTTGCCCCGTTCATAACCTGAAAATCAGCAACATGAAGCAAACGTAACACGAGGTATGACTGTACTGTATATGGAATCCACCCTTCCTCCCCTCTCCCTGCCCGTCTAAGATGCAGGGTTGCCTCAGTGGCATTCAGCACGGACAGCCAAGTTAAGAGCACACAGCCATTCATAGCACACTGGCCAGAACTAAATAGGTTTGGTTGTCTTTTTATTTCTCAGTCCAATAAAGGAAAACATTTGGAAGGAGGTTAGTTTCTGGCAATCATCCAGGCATCCTGCAGAGAAAACATGCCTCGCACTTTGAGTATCAGCACTGGAATATATTTTGTATTGTTTGTTCACATGACAATGCAACATTTGCATTAATAATGAATAAAATAAGCACTTTTTGCAACTGGCTGCTTCTCAGTAGTTCAGCATACTGTTGCAAGTGTTGGGCATTTTTCAGAATTCCAATTAACAATGGAATAATAATGATAATGAGAATATTTTCATCTCTACTTTTTTCTGCCTTTTGTTTCCCAGCAAGTGAAGGTAGAAGTGAAGAGGGTGAATTGAGACAACTTTAAAAGGACTGCAACTGTTTCCTTTTAATTACAGGTCCACAAATGCATTCAACAGGTTGCAACCGGCAACTGCATTTTCTCTCTCTCTGACCACACACACACACACACGCACACACCCTTGTGCTGTGGAGAGGACTGCGAATGAGTGTGAAACCTTGCTCATTCCACCCTTTCAATGCTCTAGACAAGGTTTGGGAAGACCAACTGCCTTTATTCCAAGTCAAGCAGGAGGGGGGGGAGCAGGAATCTCTCCTGCTCACACTGAGATATGGATAGGCTTGAAAAACAGCAGAATGTTCAAAAGATCACACCCTTGCACATACGTACAACTAACTCAAAGGTGGAGGACAAGGATGGGGACTTTGCTCCTACAGTTATGGGGGGGGCCTTAAGAAATGCACTGTAATATTTTTGAAGCTCAGCGTGATATCACAGACAGAATCTTGCCCCTAAACTTCTGGTTTTAATGAACATGCCCATGTTTCCATAGACAAGGCTGCAAGAAATACACATGCTAACATTGCAATGAGTTATTTTCCATTGCCATGATCACCCCCATGAGGAGGGTAATACATCAAAGCAATCCAGCATCATATATATATATATATATATATATATATATATATATATATATATATACACACACACACACTCCCTTGCAAAATGCAGAGAAAACGGTTTCTCCTCTCTCCACAGAAAATTTTCTACCTACTTCTGACCCTGGCTTTTCTTTTTTGCTTGCTAATGATGCAGCACTCTCACTTCATAACAACCTCTTCCTTTGATTGGATTTTTTTTTTTGAGCTGGATTCCCCATAGAGTATTTTCAGAACTGACAATTTGGTGTTTTTCCCTCACTGAAACCACATGATTATGGGGTTTCCCATTTTGATAGCTCTAAATGAAATTCCATTCATTAATAGGTTATTACACACGTTCAAATAACATCATTTATCATATTCCTTAATGCTTGAAGAAATGAAACCAAGCAATTTCAACCACATGATTCAGATACAAATCCTTTGTTTTCTTCACATACACTCATATCCCATGGCCTTGATATTAAGGAGCAAGACATTATCCTGAAGACAAAGGTATAGCCCTTCTTTCTGAAAGCTTTGCAATAAGGCAGAATTACACATTATGAGGCAAGTACAAACACTTCAACCCTGTAATGCTATTCCCTGCCCTATTCTGCCTTCCCACAGTTGGGCTCCAGAAATTTTAATTTTGAAGCGAACAGAAACTATTTTATACGAATAAGGCACTCTTTTTCTTATGACAAATGTCAGCAATAGCATCTAACTACAGTGGTACCTCAGGTTACAAACGCTTCAGGTTACAAACGCTTCAGGTTACAAACTCCACTAACCCAGAAATAGTACCTCAGGTTAAGAACTTTGCTTCAGGATGAGAACAGAAATCGTGCTCTAACGGTGCAGCGGCAGCAGGAGCCCTCATTAGCTAAAGTGGACCTCCAGAATGAATTAAGTTCTTAACCAGAGGTACCACTGTATAAGAGATCTTTACCCTAGAAGTTTGGGTTACCTACACAACTAAAGTGAAGGAAGACTATGTTCAAAAAGCCATGGATATACCTGCTGCAAGAGATTCAAAAGGTACATATAAGTTTCCCAGCTAGGACCTATTACTTACTGTATGGCCTTGAAAGTTTTCTGAATAATGCTAAGGACAGAAAGACGATAATCAGAAGAAGCGGAATATTTGTATTATTCTGTAGGATTCTATGTCTATTAAGGAAGGGCATCAGCTTTGTCTGTTTCGCAAATTATGAGTTGAACAGGGGTGATACAGGTAAGGTTTTCACTTTCCAGAATCGGAATGTCATTAAGAGATGCCCTTCCCCTCAGAGCTACAATGCCCACAGTGGTTTAGCAATCAATCCCTTTGCCCAGAGAACTCTGGGAACTGCAGCTCTGCAAGGGGGTTTCCTAACAACTCTTAGCATCCTTAACAAACTACAGTTCCCAGGATTTTTTGCAGGAAGCTGTAACTGTTAAAGTGGTACAATAGTGCTTTAAATGTATGGGACAGGTGTGGCCTCAGTGTGGTGAGGCCACTTTCAATATGGTGTTGCACCTGTCTTCTCCCATTATAAGCCCCTTTTCCCTTCAGGACATTTAGGCACATGGTCACTTTCCAGCTGCTACTGTATACTGCTCTCAAGTCACACCTTCTTCCTCTTGGAAGAAAATGAATTGCCAAGAATTATTCCCATCCTCTTTCAGCCTGCCCAGTCAGTCACCTTATCATCCTGTCAATCACAGCACACCAGCTGTTGTTGTTGTTGTTGTTGTTGTTGCTGCTGCTCTCTTTTCCCAAGGCACGGACTGCAGTTTTGTCCATTACTGCTAAGAACAAGATTCCCAATTCTGGGACTTGGAAAGCGAATAGGATAAAAGCTAGGCTGGATGGAAAAGCGGGAAGATCGCAAAGCATTTTAAACTCCATGCGGTGGCATCACATACACACACTTCTCTGTTCTCCATCGAGGCAAACAAAAGGCATAATGAAGGACACATTTCAGCCAGGAAAAACAAAACAGAACACTCAACCAAGATGCGAAGTAGAGCCTGCGCTAGGCTGGATCCTTCAGAGACTGGCATCTCTCTGAAGTGCAGTGGATAGAAACAATTATTAAGCTCAGACTGCGAGTTCCTGCTTTCCTAGCTGCTTCTTTAAAGCAGGGGGGGGATTGCCCCCCTGAAGAGAAACTTTAAGAAAGTTTCTTGTGACAAACATTTTTTTTAGTGGTCAAATAAGATTTGTATACTTTTGTGAAAGGTTGTTTTTTGGGGGGGAATTTGCCAAGTTCCTGCAGCTGCCTACACACTCCAATCCTCCAATCCTCTCTAAAGGGAGTGCCAGTCTCGTTCTCATCAGACCGGAAGGGAAAAGACCGACCAGTCTAAAGACAGCTCTACCCAAAGGCAAAGCCAGGTGGGAACCCCCAAGGAGGAGAATGGCTTGAGGTTTGGTGCTATTTTAAGCACCAGATCACTGGGGAGAATGAAGCCAACACAAGGAGCCAGCTGACCACCTGCGTAAAGACATATGAGAGAAAGAGAGAGAGGTGCAAAGACACAGGGACCAAAGTGACCTCTTGGATGCATCTTGACATCCCACTGACCCCACTGGGAAATAAAACTCATTCTCCCTGAACCATGCAGGACAAAGCTCTGAGGAAGGGGAGGTGGAGAACCCTGAGCCCTGCTTGGTCCAAGAAGGTAGAGGGAACGAAATGTTACAGTTGTGTGACAAAACTAGCAAATGCCTCCGCTCAGCAAGTAGGAAATGGGAGTCATTACAAGACTATATACAAACTGGGGTTTGTAGCTGCTCATTGGGGTTTGTGAAGGCCAGTCCTGTGCAAAAGGGAGAGGTTAATGTGTGTCCTGATGCCTTTCTCAATGTAATCTAAAACACACACACACACACACACACACACACACACACACATCTGATAACACATTTATGCAAAAAAAAATTACCTTCCCCCCCTTCTCAGTTGTTTCTATTGCTAGATACAACACAACATGGAATTTCCATATCTTCAGCAGGTAAGGAAAAGAAAATATTTAGCAGCTTCTCCTAGTAACTGCTGCAGCAATAGGGATAGTCAGAAGTCTAACTTCTGTGCAAGACACTAAAACTGCAGTTGCACCCATTTGCAATATTGATTTCATGAACATATTGTATATTCGTGCACATCCAATCCAAAATAAATCTGTGGAATTGCAAGAATAGCAAGTGCAACTATCTACTGGCCTTTCAAAAAGAGTTGAAAGTGAGATTGGAGCAGGGCAATTACACAGGCACACAAAGGGCAATGAAATTCACAAGTGGCTGGCAGGGCCAGCCCAATACATTTTGGTATTTGAAGCAAACCACAAAATGATGTCTCCCTCCTCAGTACAGAAGAAGGGGTGAGTGAAGATCTATATCAGGAGCAAGGGGCCAAATAAGATCTGCATCAGGATCTAATGCCCCTGTGGATCCTGTTGCCCAAGGCAGTTGCCTCACCTTGTCTCACGTTGGGGCCGGCCATGGTAGCCAGAGTTAGTTGTGCTAGTCACCATTACTCATTCATGAAGTATGTGCCCCACGTTCATTTTTGCTAGGTGCCAAGCTGAAGCAGGCAAATTTGAACCTCCCCAGAATCAGAACATTTTCAACACCAAATACCAGATATAACTAGTGCAGATGGGCATTACAAATATATGGATATACAGTAAATAACTAGCATAGTCAAGAACTACTGTCATTAACAGACAATGAGGATGTGGAAGATTTCCCCCCCTTCCTGAAGATCTCAACAGTATTGGAATTTCACACACTGACAATCCCTATTTTCAAATTTAGTGAATATAGGCCAACATGTTAGACTGGTCATAATGCAGGGTTGTTATTTTTTTTCTGTTGTAAGACTCTTGACTGTAAGCAGAGAGGAAAACAAGGACCTAGAGGAAGCTTTTGAAAACTGTTGTTGAAACTAGGAACTCACACATTCAGCTGGTTATGCCTAACCTAAGATGCAAAGAATCTTTTTTTAAAAAAAAATCATTTTTCAATTTTGCAACAAATATATTGATATCCATATTTGAAAATACAATTTGAATCGACTTTCCTTCCCCCGCCCCACTTCTACGCAAACAATCAATTGCCTTGGAATCTTTGCCTATTCTTATCTTTTCTACTAATAGCACAAAACCTACTGGATATCTCCAAAGATAACCTTATTTTCCAAAAAGTTCATTTGGGAACCAATAATTTACCATTTAATGAGCATTCAACCCAATTTGTTTGGTGGCAATATTAAGAGGTTGTTGCCTATTTAATAAACATTTATCCTGATTTGTTTGTAGGGAGATTTAAACAGTGTTACATCAAGCAAGGGTTAATCCCACATTTCCCCATCACTTTCCTTATCATAAAAAGTCTGACCTTTTGGGGAAGCGGGTTTGTTGCGCAAGAGCTCCAAGTCAGTTTTAATTGCACAGCCTGAATTATCCCACCCAAAAACAGTGACACTCTGGAAGTATCCAGAGTCCTAGTTTCATGGTCAGACTATGGAAAGAGTGAGAACACCGTATGGTGGATGGCGAGAAGGACATAAATCTACATTTAATCAAAAAAGGAGAGAGAGGGGAAAACAAGTAATAAACTCGATTAACAATATAATTAGAGCAATAAAACAGGGCAATCAAACAGTGAGCAACAGGCCGATGAAGGGCCATAAAATTAAACTCATTAGTGATCTTTGAGTGCCTCGTATTATGGCATTCTCCGCTGGAGAACATGGCAAATTGCAACTGCAAACCCACACAAAACTTCAGGGCAAGCGCAGGCATCAGAAGAGTGACCCCCAAAATTGCCCTGGCCCTGGGAACAAAAGTCAGCTTTCACAATAGACCCTGTAAAAATTCAGAGATGTTAGGTACCAAGTCACTGTCCAGATGAATAATAGCAGGAAAGATGCTGGAATGATTGGCTGGGCAGAGAGGCTCCCTTGCTAAGGCATGAAGAAAAGGTGGGAGCAAATGAGCCAAAGCAGCAATGGGTTGTTTACAAAGACGCAATTACTTCCAATGTCAGCAAGTACTGACTTTTTTGGGAGGAAGGGGGCTGTCTCATAGAGAAGCCAGCACTTCCAATGTGCTCTGCACTAAAGGGACCAAATTCAGCCCCACTCAATACTGGCAAAATGCCCATATACTTTTGCCCGATAACCTATCTTGCCAGGCTGCTAAGCTTTTAATAGGAAAACATTATTGGCAGACAGGTACCAAGCTTTTAGTTTCTTGAGAGCAGGAAGTGGGGGGGGGGGGGTAACCAGAAAACAATGGACAGAAAGCACTGGCTTTCTTTTTGCTTTAAGCTCCAAACACAGGTGTTTTATGGGCTGCTGTCTTCAAAATCAGCACCCTTTGTTGACGCAAACCCTTCTTAACTCTGAATCATTCCACTACCAAGGGCCTCCTTTTCTATGAAGAGTCATCCCAGAACAGCAATCTTATTAGTCTGCAGCAGCAGTACAAAGGCAAAAGCTGGCATGACACCTTTGGGACTAATCTGTTTATTCTTGTAGGCTGTTGGCCATAAAACTGCACAGCACTTGATCTAATGTGTGATGTTCAATAGCCAATAATGCAATATAAATGCAAATTCTAACTTGTAGCTAACAGGGAACAGAGGATACAGTATAGGGAATCCAGCTTGGTGGTGGTGGGGAATAAATACATAAACTAGGGGGTTGCCAACTGTTTTTGACTAGTGGATACACTTCACATTTTAAGAAAGTGCTGAGGGAATCCGTCACAAAATGGCTGCCGTGGGATGTGACATAACAGAAAATGGCTGCCAAGGGTAGCATAGTATAGCACAAGTTTGAGAGACACAACCACTCCCCACAACTTTATGCTTGCCATCACTATGCCTTGATTATGGAGATCACACACTGATGCTGTCCAATAGCAAGCATTCCTCAGGACAGAAAAAAATATACAAGGTAGCCACAACACGCACATTTCAAGGAAATCACTTCAAAGGTAACTGCACATTTTACCACATAACTTTCTAGAAGCGATTAAAAAATGCTTTATTATTGAAAAAGAAATAAAAACTGGGAGTCTGATGCTCCTGCCTAGAGGCACCACTGAAAGCCTTCATGGACCTGGAACTCCCTGCTCCAAAGGCAACAAGACTCAGCCTCCACACTTCTGAATTTAAAAATCAGATGCAAGAATCCGTTTCAGCTTAGTTCACTTGAGTTCCAAGACAGGAACTGAACAGCTTGTACAATGTCACCCTCTCATCGAACCCTCCAGTCCCTCGCTCATGTGTGCTTTTGATAGAATAGAGCATGTACCAGTCTCAGTGCCGTGTCTGATCCTTACCTCTAACCTCCAAAGGGCTCTCCTTTTCCAGAGCACCCTCAGACATGGCTAAAAGAAGCAGCCATCAGAAGTACTCAGTCTGAAGAAGGGTACAAAGGAGAGGTGCTGCCGCTTTGTTCAGTAACAAGCCTAGGGCTGTGCAGCTCCAGAGTGGTGGCGGCACAGCACGGCAACTAAAAGCCCAAGGATATGTCTGCCTGCTTCCTTTCAGCTAGTCTCTTATTATCCCAGTGCTCACCTATGTGTAATTCCTGTACATATAGCCTTCCACACTTGTGGTTTGTGGGCGGTGGGTCAGTGTTGCTTTGCCTTCTCAAGACAAGGCTGCACAGCTTGTGACTGACTTGCCATATTGATGGAGCGTGCGCCAATGTCTAGGGCAGTGGGCATGACTGTGAGGTGTGTACAAAGGAGGTGATTTCTTCTGTAACTTTCCTGTATTTTGCTCTTTGAATTCCTTTACTGGGAGAGCTTGCTTTCTCCCTTTTCTACATGTGACAGCTTAAACTGGGAGAAGGAAATTAAAGTTGTACACCTTCAAAGTTTATGTCAGGACTGAGCATTACAAGCAGAGCAAGAGGTAACAGAGCAAGCTTGTGGCAGCAAACAAAGAGACGTGCTGTCAAATTTTCAGTCGTGTTTGCCTTGAGATACCAAGCAAAGAGAAATGCAAGGAGAGAGAAAGAAGGATTCCCTGCCTCCATCTCATCTAATGTTGTGGGCTAGCCCCAAGCAAGAGGGGACAAGCAGCAGAGAACTCTGGAACTTTCTTCTGTGTAGCCTCCTTGCAAGAGAAGGGGAAAAACTCAGCCTCTCCCCAAAAGTGTCAGAGGACTTAAAATTAAGCTAGCTGTGTCTGCATTATGTGCAGCAGTAATTAATAGTAGAGCTGGGCAAATTCTGGTTAGCAAGCATGTTCCAGTAATAATTCCCCATATAAAGACGGCCTTCATTCACTGCTAATTCTACTCCATCACCACCTATGCCTGCACAGGAGATTAGAGCAGAATGACACTCATGTCGTGGATGAACTTGAAAAGGAAGAGCACTTTGCCAAGCCTGTCGCTTATAATAATAATAATAATAATAATAATAATAATAATAATTTATTATTTATACCCGCCCATCTGACAGGGTTTCCCCAGCCACTCTGGGTGGCTTCCAACATAATTAAAAGCACAATAAAACATCAAACATTAAAAACTTCCCTAAACACACATGCAACACACAAACACCCACACATGCCTACCAACTAGAGATACCTCAGAGGTACTGTATCTCTAAGTTCAAAAAAAGGAACACAAAATACTCCCTGGCAGGGTAATTTGGTTGTATACTTTTTCACGTTTTGTTTATTGTTTGTGAGCACCTTTGCTTTGTTTGCAGTTATGTAATTTTTTTTTAATGTTGTAAACCATCTTGACCATGGTTTTATCTTTGGAAAACACAAATACAAATAAAACAACTGATTGAAAGCAAATAAGAACATTGTAACACAAGCAGTAAGACAGTTAGTGTAATTTGTACCAAGAAACAGGTGTGGATAAAAAGAGACAGTTTCTACACATGAGAGAAATTTCTTTAAAAGTAATTCATAGGTAATACAGCATACCTCTCAAACTTTCCAGTATCTGTAAAGACTCACACCTGTTCGTGCTGTGCAAGGATATGCTGAAAAACTTGCTTACCTCAGAACTCAACCTGCATATGTATCTGGATTTTTGGAGGTAGTGTTTTAAGAGATGCAGGCCATTAGAAAACAGTAGAGTGCAAGAATTTCCCAGTTAGCATTCTTAAATATTTTTAAATGAAAAAATAAAAACTGGGCTAGTAAGGAGCTAAAAACAACAAAGAAACCAAAACAGTTAACAGCAGAAAGCCTTAAAAGTTGCAAAAGATTGAAATAAGGCAAATGCAAAAGCCCAGTTTGTTTGCATTTTTTGTGATGGCAGAGAACTTAACACAAAAAGTATGACTGACTAAAGGACAAAACAAAAATGACAATAGTGTTGCAACTTGATATCAGATACCAACTAAATAAGATGACAACATGGGCTCACCCATGCAGTACGTACAGATTTGGAACTTGTGACTCCCCATAGGCTCGGAAATCAAATGCTCCACATTTTCTACAGCTTGCCTGAGGTCTGGGATAGCTTCACTTGACTGAAGGGATGGATCTCCTGACATTTAACTCTGGACATTAAGTCTGGCCTGAGGTGCACTGTGAAATATCAGAGCCGCACCTGAACCAATCCTATCATCAGCACTCGACTAGCTATGCACCAGGGTCCAAAAGGAGGCAAACGTCTTATACCCAATAACTTCTCTCATACAACTCAGGCCAATTATGTATGGCCCAGTGAACAGGCTCTCTCATCTACCATAGCGGGAAAGTAAATAAATGAAGGTTAACACCCCTGGCAAACTCATTTGATACACTGCATTGGTGGTGATGGCAATGGAAAGAGCAGGCTTAATAAAACATTTTTACACCACATAAACTGTATTTTATGCGTGTTTGCCTCCTCATACCAACAAGACTAAGAGGCAGCAGGTCTCTGGGGGTTCTCAGCAAAATGTCTCCATCACAGAAGGGAAGCAGCAGCTAATAACCACGACTGAAGGCTAGTGTGCTATTTTTGCTGCACTGTCAGGCTCTCAGTACGTTCGGGTGAGAAAAAGAGGTCTTCACAGGCCTGCTAAATATTCATGGACTCCAATGACGAAACCTCACCTGAGACTCAGCCTGGCTCATAGGGAAGGAAATACAAACTCTCACCATTTAATCTCCCATTCCTCCTTTGCTGTAAAAAGAAAAAGAAAGTGCGTCCATTTATTCCCCGCCCTCTAATGTGATGGGCAGTAAAAATGATAGATAGTGAATATGAGAATAGCTCACGCTCTGAAACACTGAAGCAGGTGTTTCTGAAGAGAAGGGGGAGAGGGGTGTATTTTGGTTGTTTTAAGAAGCGGCAAGTACAACGTGCTCACTATTTCCGAGCCCAGGGGTGGGCAACATCTGGTCCATGGGCCTAATTAGGCCCCCCAAATCTCAAAGGTGGGCCTGCCAGCGCAACTCTGTCACCCCACTCCTAGTGCACCAGCTAATTGAGCTCCAATCCTCCCACGCCCATCCGCAAAATATTTGTTCACTGTTCGGAAAAACGGATTGAATTTTTTTCAGGAGGTTGTGTTTTTTTCTCTTTCATCCACTCAGGAGACATAAGCCGCCTCCTTCCTTATGGGACATCCTTATGAGTCTCTGAGGGAAAATATATGAGAGGGAGAGAGCCATGAGGAAGGAGGAGGCTTGTTTCCATAGCTGCCAACTTTTCCCTTTTCTCGCGAGGAAGCCTATTCAGCATAAGGGAAAATCCCTTAAAAAAAGGGATAACTTGGCAGCTGTGCTTGTTTCTCCTGTGTGGGTGACTAGACTCAGCCCCTCAGCCACCTATGCTATGTCTTGGTTATGACTGGGAAATTTTGGCCAGTTCTTTCTCACTGAATGAGCCAGTGTGAAAAGCCATCATAGCCCACCGTCTAGAGTGTAATGAACAGCCTGGGGTCCATGGACCCTCTCTGCCAAAAGAGCCACTGGCAATGGCCACCTCACAGAGCAGTTCAAGGCACACCATGTAATTAAGACTGTAGGAGACTTTCTACATTAAATGTGCCATTAAAAATTCTAAACAGAAGCAGAAAAGAGGCTCCCATGGACGAAACATTAAAATACCTGCCCATCGTGGATCATCATTGAACCACATACCAGGTCCCTTCCAACTCTACGATTCTATGAAGGTGGCCACCAGCAATTATTCTAAAGAACATGGCGTGGGTGGTTCTTCATAAAATGCTCCCCAGATTCCCTGATGCAATAGGGGTATTCACACTTCAGGTAATCAGTAAGCACACATATGGAAACAGTTTTAGATCCTGGACAAAGGTTCCCCTGGAAACTGAGGGCTGGTTACAGTCCATTGGTGTGCCTGAGGACCACCCTGCTCAGTAACAGACATCCAAAGCCCCTTGTCTCATCCAGCAGAGATTATGAATGGTCTTCTTGCCTAAAACAGCCTTGCTACATTCTTATTTGCTCACCATGGCAAATAAGACACTGGAGATTGTGCACAGAACCTCCTTTCTTTTACTTTATTTTGAAAGCAGATGCAAAACAATCCTGAATTAAATGAGGGCTGTAGCACTGGGGAAGGAGGACTTAAGCAGCACTGCTTTCCTGATCTAAATCCACCCACATTACTATATGACCTTTGGGATAAACGTGGGGTATGTGTATGTTCTCCCTAATGGAGGAAGTGACGGAATTTTAAAAACCACCCCCTTGTGCTTTAGCTCCAATACAATTCATGGCAACCTCTTTTGCTATTAAGAGAAATTAAAGAGAGAGATGTGAAATCCAAATAGATTCTTCATCAGCTCATCTAGTTTAGCCCAAAGATAATTCCGAATTTGTGGCCAAGCTCCATCCTGGCCTCTTATCACCAAACATGACACAGGTTTATGTGTTCAAGAATCAAAACACATTCCCATAAATTGAATTCCTAATCCATGGAAGATCAAATTTTCAAGAGTTCCATGAAAAGACTTCAGTTGTGGTGCCAACGCTATGGAACACTCCCCCCCCCAATTATTAAACCTTTGCTTTGTAGCTTCTGGCACAGTTATGATTTTCCCATATGTTTTCAATTAGCAACATAAAGCAATCTTTCGCATATTAGAAGTAAGCCCAATGGTGTGAAATGCAGCTTACTACCAGGTAACTATGTACAAGTCTATAGCTTTAATCTTTTTGAGTTTAAATTAAGTTTCTTTTTGTCAGGTTTGTAGGATTCAAAATCACATGTTGAGACAATCTTGCTTCCAACCTATTGGGCTGTTCCCTAGTGGGAACTTTTAGCTGCATAAGGGATTTTTACTGACATTATTTGATCTTGTGTAATTGTACAGCACATACTAGGAACTAAAATATTTACAATGTATGTTTCCCGTTTACACAGCACTGTTAAGAGAAGGATAGGTGTAATGACAAACTTAGGTTTACAGCTTAAAACAGCAGCCCTGCTTCTGATTTCTCCCTTTTCCACATACTGTAGATATGGAAATGTGTGGTGTGTGTGAGAGCCACACTTTGTGCATATCCCCAAACAAAATGCACCATGCTTTTTTCTTTGTGGGGGGAGAACTTACATGATGTGATGACATCAGCTCACACATTTCTGTAACTACACAGATTGGGGGTGGAGGGCGCTCAGTATGGGACAGCTGTTTCCCCAGCGCTTTCTGAGCATATAGAATAGTTTGCATTTTGTCTCATCAATTCGCACAGCTACCCTTCCACCCCCCTATCATGCCAACTAATGGGAGAGCAAGATTTCCTTCCAAAATGCACAAGAAACTTCATGGCTCTGCAATTCATCTTAACCCAGGTCCAAATCCAGCGCTTTATCTTTTACCAGCACAGTAACAGTTGTGCAGATCGACTTTTACACACAGCATCAATTTCCTTATACACCATACAAAGAAAGCATCTCAAATTTTCCAGCTCCCCAGCCAAAGCAAGGATCCTCGAAAGGCCGGCAGGGGCAGGATTACATATGTTCTGAGAAGCTCAGAACCATATCCCCCTCCCCCTACCAATTTTGCTTATTGAAAAAAAAAATCCTAAGCTTTTGTCCTCTTGGCTCACACTTTCAATGTATGAAAAACAGTCCTGAGAGTATTGTGACAGCACAGTGATGTATGGCTAATGCAGGCCATGGGGGTTGGAGGGATAATTACCTCTGCATCTCGCTGGCTGGCAGACATCAAATACTTTTCTAGACATTTAGCAGAGACGCCAATTAATCCGAGTCCTTACTAGATAGCCCCAGAGCCTCAGCAGCTTCATCCACGAAGGCATGATAAAGTGAGTGTCAAAAGTCTGGCACTTGCGTTCTGGGGCCAGAGTGCACTTCACTTTCGCCACCCCTTAGCAGGAAGGGAGCCCATTTCTGTCAGCATAACAAGACTAATAAAGATGTTTCTAGGAGCAGGTTCTTATATTTTCTCAACAGCACAGAAGCTTGTCCATTTCCCCAGGTCAGGAAGGCGAGAGTTTGGATGAGAGCCAGTGCATCAGCAATGAAGCAGCTCAGGCTGGGATCTTACATAGGAACTAGGAGCACCCTTTCCTGGTGCTCCTGATTGGAGCAGGTGCTTCCCTCTCCTCCTCAGTAGCCCCATATGCAGCTAGCCAGGCACTTGGGTGACAGCTCTGAAGTTCCTAGCTCACTGTCCTCTCCACTCCCTGGGGAAAATTGTGGAGCGGGGAAAGATCTGAGAGCCAGCCAGAAATCCAAGCAGCAGACGCAGGGGCCCCCAGTCCTGGAGACTGATCCTCATAGAAATGGAGAGCTGGAAGGGATTGAGTCCAACCCCCTGCAATGCAGGAATCTCAACTAGATCATACATGACGCCCAGAGGGGTTGGGGTTAGGCAGTCTACACTTCACCATCCCAGACAAAAAACCCTCATCAATACTTCTGTGTCTTTCATCTTCATTCATCTTCCTGCCCTATGGAAAGGTCCATGAGAGCTATTTCCCCTAATACTGTAGCTGGACCTCTCTCTCAAGCAAGAGATCCAGCTTCTCTCTTTACCAGCAGTTTCAAGTCCCAGCAACTTCTCTCTACAGAGGAATGCCCACACCTTCTAACAGCTAAATCACTTTTGGGTCTCCAGCTCAGTGCTGCGTCATGGAACTAGATAACATCACTGTCAGATGCCTCTAGCACTGTTGTCAGGTTGGTATAGCTGCTTGCTATCCACTTAAATACCCATAGGATGGAGCTGAAGTGCTTCCACCTGCCAGCTGTGTGTATGGCAAGACAGCTAGGCCATCATCTGCCTGTGAGTGGCAGCTGTGTATTGTTCCAGACAGACAATTATTTCTCCTTCTCCTGATCCCAAGAGCTGACCATTCCCAGTCCTGTACCTTTAAGAGATTCCCAGAAAGGAAGATGCCAGCTTCTGGTGACACAGTGTTTCTGTGGTAGGAAAAAGCATACTAGATTAAAGTTTTGTGCCACACTTAAAAGACAGTGTAGGTTCTGGGCAACCTTACCCCAGATTGGGACACCTTGGGGTGCCTCAGTCACCATTACACTGAAGGCCCAGGGGGCGAGATTAGCATGCAGAGGCATAATTTAAGGTACAGGCATAATTTAAAATTTAAACACAGGCGGGGGGGGTCACAATATCCTAAGTGCATAGTTGACAGCACAAAGCACGTCTGCTTAATTGCACACGTGGCTCCAGGACTCGCTGCCTCCTTTGCACCACTGTTCATTACAGCTCTAGCCTTTGTGTTTCCACATATTATGCAAATACAACAGCAGGCAGCTATTATGATCTCTGCCTTAGTCACTGAAGATCTCCAGTGCCTGTCACGTTTACAGAATATTCAGCCTCTCTGCAGGTTTGCACAGCTGGGAATAGCGTCACAGAGAGAAAGAAAAAGTGATTCCTTTCACAACCTATTCCAAGGACAGATTACAATATATCCAGACCTCATTTTATCCTCACAGCCAAAGGAAGCATCACAATGGAATATCAAGAGTATCATCCAAGGTCAGAAATGCAGGTGACCTCTCTAAGGTTATCAGTGGTAAGAGAAGGAACTATAATCCAAACCTGAAGATTCTCGCACTTCTAGTTATCCATTTGCAGAAGTGTTAAAGAGTTTGTGTAAAACATGTCACATTTTGGCTAAAAGGCAATTAAATATAAATACATAAATATTGGACCATTTTGGTCAAGAGATACAGACCACCAGAAACATGAAAGTCAGCTATAACTACAGAATGAAATGTAAAAATAAGAGTTTTAATCATCCTAGTGACAAAATAATTTTGGCACTGCCTTGCTTGCTACCTCAAAAGCAAGAGAAGCCACTTGTTCTATTGTATCTCTGTCAGAAGGGTTTAACAGAAACTGAAATAATAGTTAATTTTTTAAGGATTTATTGTTTCCAGTTACCATTACCTTAACCGTAAGGATATCTACAACACCACAGGCTCAGCTGACTATTCAAGAATTTGATCCTGAACACATTTTTTGAATACCCCACTGGAACTTACTTCCAGCAATCTTTCTTCTAAGGAAATGTATGCAAGTTCCATTCAAAGGGGAAAGAATCTACAACACACACACACACACACACACACACACATTTTGGACTGCCCTTCAAGTAAACCTGGTTTGTGTGGTGTAGTAGGACCCCCTGCTTTTAACCTTGGAGTGCAATGAGGTTTTATTTATATAGTCCCCCCTCTTATTTTAGTGGAGCCACAATAAATGTATTTGTCTGTAAAGGTGCCAGAAGAGGGTCTGGTAAAGACAGCAAAGCACCCTTTTGGCTGTTGTGCAGCAGGGCCATCAAGATAAGAGGAAAGAGTATTTAGTTAGAACATCACCTCCCATCTTAAGAGCTCTCAAAGTCCGTACAGCAAAAGATTGGGGGGGGGGGCCTGAATTGCAGCAGCCATTCCACTTTCCAAGATGCACTGTAGAGTTACTGAAAAGCCAAATGCCTTCATTCTGCTCTCTGACAAAACTCCACAGAGCAGAACTAGATAGGTCCCCTGATCCTTTACCCTGAAGTATGTTGGGTCAGCTGTAACTTCTTGCTACAGAGAAGCCCTTCACCTGCCAAACTGGAGTGAATAGAACATCTTCAGCCACATAAAGCAACACAGGGATCACAGCAGAAAAAGACAATTCATAAATGTGAAGCAGTGACAGGGGCATAGCTGCCAAGTTTTCCCTTTTCTCACGAGGAAGCCTATTCAGCATAAGGGAAAATCCCTTAAAAAAGGGGATAACTTGGCAGCTATGGACAGGGGAAAAAAGACTTACTGGAGTTCCCGGAATTCTCTGCACTTAACAGACTGCAGAGACTATTGGGTGGAATTCAACGTAGTGCTAAGCAAGGTATACATGCAAGTAACGAGGTCTGCTCATGCAACAAGACCCCCACCCTCCCCCCCACATGCTCCCTAAACCTAACCCCTCAACCCCAGGGATACAATCAACCCCCCAAAGCAGATTTAGGAGGCTGGGGAGCAGGGAGGAGGCAGAAGAGTCCCATTGCACAAGCACACCTGCAAGAATTAAGCTGATTCCTTCCCATTATCCATATTATACAAGAGTAGGTGTGGGAAAACTTTGACCCTCCAGATGTTGGTGAACTACAACTCCCATCAGCCCCAGCAAGAATGGCCAATAAGCTGGAATGGTGGGAGGGCCAGAGGCTCCCACACTCTAGAGTTAATACAGCATAGGCTATATATTAATTCAGTCCATGAACTTACAGTTATATTGTTTACATTAATAAGACTTAACCTGATCAATTATGATAGTTTGAATTGCTGCAGCAAATCTAAATCTACCCTTCCAGTGGTTGGTTAATAATAGAAAGAGGCATAGGGACCATGGAATAGACTGCAGGGGTCAGCAAGGTTTACCTCGCCTGGGCCGGTTCACTCCAGCAGAGGTGGATTCTATGGGCCGGATTGCACACATGCGCGTGCCCGTGATTTCTGGTGTCTGCGTCGGCAGCAGATGCGTCACATCCGGCAGATGCGATTTCCGGTGTCTGCGTCGACATTATTTCTGGCGCCGCGGAAGCAAGTCCCCACGCTGCGCTGCGCCAGTTTAGCGCAGTGTGCAGGGACTCGCCAAACGGGCAGCTTGGTTCAGGAGCGGCTCGGGAGCTGGTTAAACGACCCCCGTGGGCTATTTGTGGCCCATGGGCCTTAGGTTGCCTACCCCTGAAATAGAGTGTCTACCAACCACCACCACCTGCTTCTGCTGGCATCATCCTGAGTAAAGCAGCATGAGTAGACATGAGGTAAAAAAATAAATCAGAGTGGGAGCTCCTTTACATATTTCTGCCCTGGAATCTCAGGGTGGTTGGTCGGTAAATAAATAAATAAATAATCAATGCTGCACTTCAGCTCACAGAGCTCAGTTCCATCTGCCATCAAGCTTCCAGGGATACAATCACATAGAGGAAAATGTCAATATAAGACAGGCTGTTCAGACAGTGAGCCAACAACTGCAATGATGGCTCACTGGGTGTACAATCCAATTCACACTAAGGCTGCTTCCCTACCAGCATCTCCAATGTCACCTAATCATTACTTTTCCATTGTAAGCTACGAACCTTCTACCGGTATGTATACATCATGCTATGTCCCATCTACACCAGTGGGCATGATATAGCTGCTATAAGTGGGGTCATTTAAAGCTCTGCATGCATTCACTACAACCCTTGCAGTGGGCACTGTTTTATGACCCAGCTTAAGTTCTTCCATTGATCTTCTAATTCATGCTAAAATGCTTCTCTGACTATATATATTATTCTAGTTACAGGTAGGTAGCCGTGTTGGTCTGAGTCGAAGCAAAAAAAAAAAAAATTCCTTCAGTAGCACCTTAAAGACCAACTAAGTTTATATTTTGGTATGAGCTTTCGTGTGCATGCACACTTCTTCAGATACACTAGAAACAGAAGTGTCAGACCCTATATATATATACAGAGGGTGGTGGGTGGGAATGGGAGATGGGCTGATGGGAGTGGTAAACCTGTAGATGGGTGTTAATGGCTGCTGATGGCTGCAATTAGTCCTGGGCTGAGGTGCTAAAGAAAGCTTGATCATGCATAATGAGATAAGAATCCGATATCATGCATAATGAGATAAGAATCCGATATCATGCATACTGAGATAAGAATCCGATATTCAGCAACTTCCAAAGGGAAGTTGCTGAATTGGAAATCATTACCAAGCTTAAAACCATGGAAGCACCTGGGATGAATAGAGATATCGGATTCTTATCTCATTATGCATGATCAAGCTTTCTTTAGCACCTCAGCCCAGGACTAATTGCAGCCATCAGCAGCCATTAACACCCATCTACAGGTTTACCACTCCCATCAGCCCATCTCCCATTCCCACCCACCCCCACCACCCTCTGTATATATATAGGGTCTGACACTTCTGTTTCTAGTGTATCTGAAGAAGTGTGCATGCACACGAAAGCTCATACCAAAATATAAACTTAGTTGGTCTTTAAGGTGCTACTGAAGGAATTTTTTTATATATATTATGAAAGAGTGGTATAGTGCTATAATACCACAACGGCATTTTTTTGTGATACCTCCAGCTTGAATAGTATGGGCAATGGTTCCCCAGGCAAGATATCTCCTCTCCCCACCGCCTCCAAGTCTGCCACTGAGCCAGACCAGAGATTGTGGTCAGAGAAGGTAACACTATTGGCACCTACACCTGTGTAGATGGTGCTACTTCTCCACTCATCTGAAGAAAAAGATGGATGTTTTGCAGTCAGACAGAAAAGTCACAGGGAAAATAAGGGGTGAAGAAGAAATAGTAGAAGAAGGTGCTGTTATGTGGTTGCCCCATAAAATGTGGGTTAGTAGTGTGGCAATTCCACATTAAAAACCTAGTGTGGAAGCAGCCTAACCTTTTCCCATACAGCTGCATTCACGATCATGTGATGATACAGTGTAAACTAGCCCCGTGGGTTTTTTTAGCACAAGCATAGATGTTGAGTCTGCTGTGAGATGCTATTTACAGATCCCACCAAAAGCAATTAAACTGATGTTTCTTGGTGACTAATCAGAATTTCAGCTTAGGTTTCTGCCCTTTTCAATAATTCTTTACCAAACATCAAAACAGAAACACCCAACTAATTCGAAACAAACACAACAACATTTATTAATATTTCATGGTGCAGGGGTGTGAGGGCTGTACTCTGAAGCCTTGAAGACCAGGATGCCAGTCCCATCAGTGCCCGACACGTAGCAACATCAGCAGCGTTGGGCTGCTACTACCTTCCATGTGATGAGAGATGTTAAAAACAAATTAGCACCATCTCTGTGGTAGGTGCTATGCAGAACATAAAAATAACCGTGTTCCACACCAATTTACCAAGGTAAAGTGGTGTAAGACTGAGTGAGAGAATACAAGAGGATATTTTAGCAGTGATGAGCTACGGTTGAGCAGCAAGAAAATGCAATGGTTTGGGACAGGATTTGTGGAACAGGCAACTGTGACAAAAGTGAACAAAGAGGACTGACCTCTACAGGCAATAGGAAAAGTGGTAAGCCAGGAGAGGGGAATATTTTCCAGCCTAAGGGCTGCATTCCCTTCCAGTCATCCTTTTGTGGGGCATGTGTGGCGCCAGAGTCAAAAGTGGGCAGAGAAACAAAAGTGAATTTTACCTTTGTTCAGTAGGTTAGTTTCTGCACACACACACACAGACAAACACCTTTCTCTGTCTCCATCCAATCAAGTAAGAGCCCTTATCAGATTCCAAGCAAGCAAAAATACCCAGGGTGCAAAGCAGCACCAGTGAGGAGTGTGGCCTGGGGAGAATTCTAGGGGCCAGGTAGAGAGGCCTGGAGAGCCACATTTGGCTCCTGGGCCTCAGATTTCCAAGGCCTATGATAAAAAGGAGGGAAAAATCAGTGGCACTTTACAGATCAGAGCTCAAACTAGAGCAGTGCCCAGCCAGAAATTTGCTTTCACAATAGATTATGGTAATTCTATACCATCAAAAATGCAGAGCAAAATGAAAGGGTGTTAAGAAGTCCCCTCCCAGTCATTCATTCCTCATAGCCCCACAGGCTCCTGCCTCTGCTGGCCCACAGGAGTGTGAATTTGGAACTCCCTCTAATGAGCAAGCCGGGGAAAGAGCAGAGTGACAGCCAAACAGCTTTGAAACATCAAGAAATGCAGTGCCTGCTGAAAACCACAAAGTGTTTCTCCCTTAAGGAGACTCGGCGGCTGCCCCGCCTGGGATGTGCTGGGAGGCTCTTTCTAGAGCAGTGACGCCTCTGACAAGCGACTCTCACGCAAACATGTCAATGAGGCGTTTCCAGCCGCTCTTATTCCAGCTGTCTCAAAGAGTGACAGCCAAGCGCAGCAGATAACTAGTGACACGCACCATAGGAAGCCTTCCAATAAAATAAGCTAACATAAGAGGAAAGACTACGCGAGGGGGGGAAACCCTCAAAGAGAGACAACAGAAGTGACCAGGCTCAGCGGCTGCCCTTTCACCACCTGCTCCTGGTAGTCCTTTGCAGATGACACACCGTAACCAGGTGACATCCCAAGGTGCAAGAGGGGGTGGGGCTCTGCATAACCACTGCACCGCAGCATAAAATCTTCAGTGCAGCTTTAGTCCAGGCTGAGCAGGGGGGAGGAGCGAACAAACAAACAAATAAAGGGACAAATGAAGGAGCAAGCAAACAAGCATCTTACTGAAGAACAAACTATACATGACATTTGTCAGGTAGCTTGCTCAGACCAACAGGGACAATAGCATCAGGGTAGGTGTGCTGCTCTGGTTCGCCAAAAGCGGCTTTGTCATGCTGGCCACATGACCTGGAAGTTTTACGCCGGCTCCCTCGGCCAATAAGGCGAGATGAGCGTCGCAACCCCAGAGTCAGTCAACGACTGGACCTAATGGTCAGGGGTCCCTTTACCTTTACCTAGGCATGACTTGAGTACTTTACCCTCGCTGCAATCCTGGGTGGAATTGGCCCCCTCCATGCCTGACAATCCAACAGGGAGTGTGATTCCAACTGAGATTGTAGTGGTGGTGGAGGAGAGTTAAAGTTCCCCAGCTGGTCATGCCATGTTCCTGGTCCAGTTCAGGGGGCCCTGCGCCAGCTATTCATTGTTGTTTTTAATCAAGTGCTCCAGGGCAAACTAACTTTACTTATTTGTTATTGGGATTTATCGGTAGGTCACATCAAAGGAAATAAGAGCAGCTCATAACACAGTATGAAATACACACTATGCATATCTTAATCCCAACAACACATTTCTTCATCTGCCACTACCCAAAGGCTTGACAAAATAACAATGTTTTCAACAGTTGTCAAAACTCATATAACATAGAAGGGATGCCTGAGCCTTCCAGAGCCAGGGCACCACCACCAAGAAAGACCTGTTCCAAGTTGCAGCAACTTGGATCTCCCTCAATGATGGAGCAAGCAATGGAGCCTCTCTGACCAACCTAAGGTCCCAGACAGGATGGCACTGAAAGAGCTGGTCTTTTCAGTTACCTGGGTACCTAACCACTTAGTGCTTTGTACGTCAGGGTTAAAACACTGAACGGGGCTTAGTGGCTGCTGAAGTTGCCCTTCCTTTGATTCCCAACCTGAGCTTCAAGTCACAACACCTGCAGTCTCATCCAAAATCAATAGTGGATTGCTGTGTGCAATATTCATTTTATTATTTATTTCTCATCAAATTTGCACGCCGCTTGACTTTTGTTTTTTTAAAAAAAAGCTCAATGTGGTTTACGAAAGATAAAACAGTAAAATCTAGAAAACTGTACAACCTAGTATTGCAGACTTGCCTTTTGAGGCGTAGGAGGAAAATTCCCACTGGGAAGATTTCCCTTGGGAATCTCCTTGCATACTACCAGTCTCTACTTTGCAGGGTAAGTTTCCTGTGTTTCTTTTTCTTCCCATTATATGAAGGGCCTGCAGACTCTCTTCCCCATTCAATTTGAGTGCTCACTCTGGTTACAGCATCTTCAGGTGTTTATGTATGGGAAGAACTGACTCCTGTAAAGTCCTCTCTTTAACACCAGCCTGCATGTAATGTGGTCCGCCCCCACCCCCAATTCGTGTCAGAGATGAGTGAAAAAACTGGCATTACTCTGCTGCTTCTGCTCTGCATGGAGAGGGGACAATGAGACAGAGCAGAGGCCTTTCAATTTGATAGCAATAAGATAAAGTCTGGTCTTTATTTCAACATCTCCTTGTATAACTGAATTTAACTTTGAAAATGAATTAAATGTTGTAGGGGGAACATAAGACTAATTCAGTGTTCCAGTTCAGGCATAACATTGTTGCTTCACAAAGCATTGTTTGTTAGAGTTGGGGTAGAGAATTGGCTTAAGTGTTCGTCCTCCTCCCTCTCCTCTAATATGCCGGTCTTGAAAGGGCACGGTTCAATCAGTTTCCCATGATGTCCAAACTATGATTTGAGCCCTGTCTACAAATCAGAATGGCAAACAAAGGTTTGGCCCTGGTTCATTGCCAGCGCTTAAAACGTAACGCCTTGGTTCAGATGTCATAGTAACCTCTGGATCAGCAAACCAGGAACTCTTTTTAAGCTGGGCACCCAAGGAGGGCATACTGGATCAGGCCAATGACTCATGTAGCCCAACATCCTGTTCTCACCCTGGGAAAAACCAAAAGCAGGACCTGAGCACAATAGCACTCTCCCAGGTTTCTTGGACAAAAATACTATTCAGTGTTGAACAGATTTTTTTTTCTGTTCCCATCTTATTAGTTCTCATGATATAACTTTGCAGAAGTGGGTAAAACCGAGATCGTGAGTTGCTCGGAGCCACTCTGTGGCAATTTCATGGCTGACGTAGGATTTAAAAACTCAATTTCCCATGTACAAACTCAATATCCCTGGTCTCTGAACCATCTCAGATGGCATTTAACCTTTTCCTGTGCCTGCAGTTAAAAGATAGGGAGTTCATAATCAGTACCCTGATACTAAAGACATTTACCCAGAAGCAAATTCCATTAAAAGCATGTGTTTTAAATGAAGCCCACTTTATTTGGCATTAGCATGTCCACAGAAGCAACACCAAATACAACTTAAGGTATCTTAGAGACACATCCTCTAAAATATATTTATTTATTTATTCATTTATTTATTGAGTCTTCTCTCCCATGTCTCTGTTTGCTATTGGTATTTAGTTATAGGAATTTATTGATTTTTATTTCAAAAGTTATAGAGTTCTCAAAATGAAGTCTTTGAAGAATAAAAAAACAGATGAGATTTATCTGCTTTATGTATTAGACCACATACACAACATTGAGGTTACATAACCCCCTTTTTGAGCTTAAATGTAAAACTGGAAGCCTATTTAAGTACAGCAGGGGTTGAGAGCATGAAGCCCAAGGCAGGAGCTGAATGAGACCTTCTAGTCTGCCCTGTCTGACTCTTGAGATTCTCTCCAGACCATATCCCTTGATGGTCCTCAGGGGTGCCAACTTGAATAAAATATTGGGGGTGGGGCAGGTAAGCCCCAGCCCACATAACTGATCGCATGACATGGTGCATGCATACCATTTGAATGGCAATGCCCATCAGCCGGGCGTGGCAAACACCTGAAATATTTTATTGGGGTGTCAAAGGTGCCTCGGCCCCTAGGAGTCGGCTCCTATGCTGGTCCTGCTCTGCACTGCTCTTGGGTGGCTGGAACATACCCTACTGTATGAATAGAGTCACAACCATTGCCTCACCCACTTTTTGCCTCTGCCCTCCATCCACCACCTCTTTGAGACTCCTGGCAGGTTGCCCATGACAGAATGTGGCCTTCTGGCTGAAAAGGGCTCCAGACCCCTGAAGAGATACAGGATTTAGTTTAGCATAACATCTCAAGAGCAAGGCATGTCAAGCCACCTGCGTTTTCCAAGCAGCTTTTAAAATGGCTTAAACCACTTTTCCTGCCTGAGCTTCACACTTAAGAATCTGAAATGGGCATTTATAAATCAGAAGGAGGAAGAAATAAATATGTTTGATATTTAATCATTACAGACCCTGATTCAACTAAAATCAGTCCAGATTAAATAAAGCCCACTGACCATACCTACCTTAAATCCCATTATTTTCAATGAAGCTTGCTTTCCATCTGAGACCGCAGCTCAAATAAGAATGCTTACTCACTCAGAAGGTGTTTTCTTACTCAAAAGTAGTAAGTGTCAAAAGGACTGCAGGTGTTGGGGGTTTTTTTGGTCCAGATTATTGTTTCTCAAACAGTGGGTCTCACTGCCACATCCTGCCCAGTGATTCCTCACTTGCTTGCCCCAAATCCCAGCCATGCCATAGCCTTTTGGTAGGACTGATGCCAGCTCCATCAGCATCTTGCATGCTGATTAAATATGCCCAGGAGTCACGAAAGTTCCTGGTGGGAGGAAGCGGAGGAGGGGAAAGGGTCAGAGCAGGTGTTGAAAGAAGTTAGAAAGTGAATTAAAGGTATTATAGTATGATCATCACCATCATTATCAATAGCAAAATAAACTAGGAAAGAAAAAAACGTATGAGTGGAAGAAATGAATGTAAAAAGAGGGTCGAGGCCCCAAAAAACTGGTATGTGGGAGTGTGGGTGGGTGAGACAGAGATACAAATAAGCTACAAGTTGAGTGTGAAAGAAAAGTAGGAAAAACAATTACAGGAGCTGGGGAAAATATTTTTGCAAGGCATGTGAGGGTAAGGAAGGGGGGAATTGGGGGAGGGGAAAATCTGCCCACACCTGGAGGGGAAGGGGTTAATTTTTTCTTCTCCATGTAGAGCTTTTGGATCAGGAATCTCTTCCTGAAGTGGGGAGGCTGTCACAATACTTCCAAAGCAAATATCTATACTTAACTTTAAGAAAGCTGAACTTTGGAACTGATAGCCATAAGGAAAACACTGCTGCAATATATATATATATATATATATATATATATATATATATATATATATATATATGTGTGTGTGTGTGTGTGTGTGTGTGTGTGTATAGCAATATATATAGCAATATATATATAGTAATTTAGGTATTAGCAGAAAATGATGTCAGTAACACCCAGCTGACATTGTCAAATTCTGCCTCCATTTAGGCAGGACTCAGTAATTTTAAGCCATCTCAAATGGACCCCAGGGGTAGAAATTGTGAGATCCTCTTCTCTATAAGGAAATCCCTATAAAAAATGGGACCAGAATTCAATCCAGCACCTTTCCTTCAGAAGGAATGTAAAAAGAAAAAAAAGGGGGGGACATTTCATCCTAAGGAATTGTACAGAACCCTGAACTTTTTCAGCGTAGACATCTGTGGTATAACATGCATGAAAATGTCCATCTGCCAACAATCCATACCCTTCTTTCACTCTCCACCACACAGCCTGTCAAAGTCATTTTTACACATAAAGCAAGCACGGTGGAGGACAGAAGCAGGCGATCCAAGCTGTTGCATGCAAAGATCTTCGAGAGACAGACTGTTTTGATCAGATGGGATGAATTCTGGCATACATTAGTATTGTTATAATCACTGGGCATTAATATTGTACTTTGAAGTATGTAAATGCTTTTCACCCAGTCAACAATTCTGTAAATTAGGTTGCATTCTATTTTACAGAGAGAGAAAATGCTGGTCACATTCAGGTGATCACCCAAACCTTTGTAAACCATGATTTATGAAGTCATGAATAAACTATGTGGCCATGTGTTCTTCTCTCCCAACATCACATGATGGATTCAGCATAAAGATTCTGACCTGCATATAGCTGGAGTTCCCAGTATATTTATTTTCCTGGTTTGTTAAATCTGAATTCCCCATCATATATAATGAGGACCAGTGGATTAATACAAACCTGTTGTTGTTGTTTGCGCAAACTTGATAGGATGGTAGAAAAAACAAGGAAGATGAGTGCAGCCATGATGCACCTTCATATCTTTATAAACCATAGCTTATGTCTTTGTGAAGTTTATAAACCATGGTTTATGAATCTTTGGATCATTGTCTAAACAACAAAAAGGGCTTTTATGGGTATGTCCATAGCAAAAGGAAGAACAAGGAAACAGTGGGGTCACTTAGAGGAGAAGATGGTGAAATGCGAACAGGGGACAGAGAAAGGGCAGAACTCCTCAATACCTTCTTTGCCTCAGTCTTCTTCAAAAAAGAAAACAATGCCCGACCTGCAGAATATGGAGCAATGATTCAGCAGGGGAAACACAGCCCAGAACAAGTAAGGAGGTAGTACAAGAATACTTGGCTAGTTTAGATGCATTCAAGTCTCCAGGGCCAGATGAACTACATCCAAGAGTATTAAAAGAACTGGCAGAGGTGATTTCAGAACCACTGGGCGTACTCTTTGAGAATTCCTGGAGAACAGGCGAAGTCCCAGCAGACTGGAGGAGTGCAAATGTTGTCCCTATTTTCAAAAAGGGGGAAAGAGAGGACCCAAACAATTACTGCCCAGTCAGCCTAACATCAACACCAGGAAAGATTATAGAGCAAATCATTAAGAAACGGTCTGTGAGCACCTAGAAAGGAATGCTGTGATCACTAAAAGTCAGCATGGGTTTCTGAAAAATAGGTCATGCCAGACTAATATGATCTCATTTTTTGGCAGAATTACATGCCTGGTAGATGAAGGGAATGCTGTGGATGTAGCCTATCTTGATTTCAGCAAGGCTTTGATAAGGTGCCCCATGATATTCTAGTAAAGAAGCTGGTAAAGTGCGGGCTAGACAATGCTACCATTCAGTGGATTTGTAACTGGCTGGCTGACCGAACCCAAAGGGTGCTCATCAATGGCTCCTCTTCATCCTGGAGAGAAGGGACTAGTGGGGTGCCACAGAGTTCTGTCTTGGGCCCAGTCTTATTCAACATCTTTATCAATGACTTGGATGATGGGCTTGAGGGCATCCTGATCAAGTTTGCAGAAAACACCAAATTGGAAGGGGTGGCTAATCCCACAGAGGACAGGATCACACTTCAAAATGACCTTAACAGATTAGACAACTGGGCCAAAGCAAACAAGATGAATTTTAACAGGGAGAAATGTAAAGTACTACACTTGGGGGGGGGGAATGAAAGGCACAAATACAGGATGGGTGACACCTGGCTTGAGAGCAGTACATGTGAAAAGGATCTAGGAGTCTTGGTAGACCACAAACTTGACATGAGTCAACAGTGTGATGCAGCAGCTAAAAAAGCCAATGCAATTGTGGGCTGCATCAATAGGAGTATAGCATCTAGATCAAGGGAAGTAATAGTACCACTGTATTTGGCTCTGGTCAGACCTCACCTGGAGTACTGTGTCTAGTTCTGGGCACCACAGTTCAAGAAGGATACTGACAAGCTGGAACGTGTCCAGAGGAGGGCAACCAAAATGGTCAGAGGCCTGGAAACGATACCTTATGAGGAACGGCTTAGGGAGCTGGGTATGTTTAGCCTGGAGAAGAGAAGGTTAAGGGGTGATATGATAGCCATGTTCAAATATATAAAAGGATGTCATATAGATGAGGGAGAAAGGTTGTTTTCTGCTGCTCCAGAGAAGCGGACACGGAGCAATGGATTCAAACTACAAGAAAGAAGATTCCACCTAAACATTAGGAAGAACTTCCTGACAGTAAGAGCTGTTTGGCAGTGGAATTTGCTACCAATGAGTGTGGTGGAGTCTCCTTCTTTGGAGGTCTTTAAGCGGAGGCTTGACGACCATATGTCAGGAATGCTTTGATGGTGTTTCCTGCTTGGCAGGGGGTTGGACTGGATGGCCCTTGTAGTCTCTTCCAACTCTATAATTCTATGATTCTAAACATGACCAATGTCATACTCTGTGGTTACAAGTCAGTGTGCACCTGAGAATAAATTTAATCCTGGTTTCAACATGATCTGTTGGCCCACAGTGTATCTGTTTAGTACTGAGAAAAACAAACGTAAACAATGTACTTTCTAAGAGCAGCAACTTTAATCATGCATATGAATTTCTCCTCCTCTGCCATGACCTAACTCTGAGCTTTAATGCAAAGACTCAGAGAGTGCTGGAATGCAGAACACTGTATACTTTGTGTTCTGGAAAGTGTTTGCCCCTTCCTCAAGTACTTCCAGATGTATGGGGTCTATATGCCTTAGAAGTGCAACATTAAGCTAATGAAAACAACATTCCTCCTTCCCAGCTTATGCCTAAGTCTATCCCCTTCTTCTATTACATCACATAAGAAAAAAGCATCAGAACAGAGACACAGTTTTCCCCCACCATGGCTGAGGCATGGAGACTTTCCAAGTACATCTCCTTTCCTCAATTTACCACTCTCCTCACATATCAATTGTAGTCAACTGTTTGAAGTTAACCTGCTAAACTATCAAGTAGTTCCAAAGAGGTGCACCCAGATGCTAGGATAACAAACATGTGGCCCTCTGGCTGTTTTTGGACTACAGTATCCACCAACCTTGACCATTAGATATACTGGCCTGGGCTGACAGGAGCTGGAGTCCACAGGCTCCCCATCCCTGACCTTAAAGCTCTGCCACTTCAGTGTTCTCAACACATGACATTACGGTGGCATCACTCAGTTTTACCAGCACAGATGCTTATGATTAGGCTGCCAGTACCACTAGAACAAATGCAAAATTTCAAGCACTTAGAGGGTTAACTGATCAGAGCTTTCGTTTGCCTGCCTACAAGCCAGACAGCACTTCTCAACCTTGCAAGCAAAATTTTGCCTTTAAAAGCATTCGGAAAGAGTTCCAGAGAATTAATGAGTCCAAAGGATAAACAAGTGCATTTCAATTAATATTAATTTCACATGCTGAAAGATCACAGCCAACCTTTGTCTCAACATGTATCCCCATGTTTCTTTTATTACAAGAGAGGTCAGACCACAGGGCTGCTGCTGCTTATGAGTTCACCTACTTGTGGTTACCCTTCCCCTGTGTATAACATTAAACAGCATAAGCTACTACCTGAACACCACATAGTGCAACTTCAGGCCTGCAATTAGCAGAGCTTCCTGGCTACAAAGGAAGGGGAAAGCAATATGGATGACAACTGTTAGCATAGGGAAGGGGGGGAATTCCCTTTTAAAGATTCCATAAGTCACAAGAGAAGTTCTTGAAGACAGTTCTCCTACAAAAAGGGAGGAGTGGGAAAGAGAAGGAAAACGGAGATGCTGTGGGACAAATGGCACAAAAACAGAAAACAGAACTTACAGACCCACTAACATATGGGATGAAGCTTAAAAGCTCAGAGCCCAACAAGGCTCAAGGCATCTTAAGAACTGTCATGCGGGGTTAGACAGCATGATCATCCAAGCTGAATGTTCTGTCTATTGACAGTGACCCCCCCCCCTCAAGTTTTAATGCCCAATCAGTCCATGTTTTGGATGAAACCTCCTTGCTGATTTACATAAGCAGACAATATAAACATTCCTTTAATACTAAGGCACTCAAAATTTCTCTTGCCTATGTATTATCTGAATCCATATGTAGGATAAACAACCTGAAGTTATTTCTCTGTGTATAAACCAGTGGTCCAGAAATTTTGGTAGCTAACCATAATCAACTCCTGCTTATAGAAGTATGGGGCATCTGAAAGAAGACCAACGCTGAATATTCAGGCATTCATCAAGGTCTCAGGAGAAGGGCTTGGCACTCACTCTGTCCCAGGCTTTTGAGAAAGGCAAAAGCCGTGTGAATCTATTTCACTGCTTCAAAGCATGCTAGAGGACTCTGAACAGGGTAGGAGGAGGTTGCCTCACACCAAAGCATGAACGGACAGGAACCCTCCAAGTTCTTTGCAATATGTGGAGAACTTGGGGAGAGAGGGGTCTCCACTCATGCTAGGTATCTGGAGAAGGGGTAAGTGCTCTCTCGGTGAGAAGGGGTAAGTGCTCTCTCAGAATTCAGTGACACAAGATGGAGTAACCACTAGCTTGGATGATGACAATGATTACCGGTATTCTTTTTGCTGGTCATTCAGGTGCATTTCGGGAAGAAAATAAGAGAAAAGGTGGAAAGTGTTCCAGTACAGAATATTAATTTGTGTTTTAATTTCTATTGTTTACTCAAGCTGTCCATCTGATGTGATGGGCACATTTACTATGCAGGAGATTCAAATATAAATGCACTAAACAGAGAACAGAGAAAAGCTATACAGTTTGCCCCCAAAGTACTGCATTAAGATGAGAGACGGGACAATGAGCCTATAGGTTCCACTCCATTAAAGAGTAACTGGGGTAGAAGCTGGTAATCCATTGCTCTCTAACCAAGAGAGACTGCAGACTAAACCCATCCAATAGGGAAACAAGAGAGGAATATTAATATACCAATATCCCATTGTAAAAAGCAAGAGGTGAAAAGAATGACCAACGCACCAGACCTAACGCCTATACAGCCAAAGCTAAGGCAGAGCCTGTCTCTCTGTTGCTGAAACCTGTACGCAAGGTGAATTATGAAGCTCTTAAAGGGCCAGGAAGAATCACCCAATTCCTGATCTAGGCTCGTGGTGCAATGAAGCTTCCTTGGTTGCTGAGGCTTGTTTAATTGTGCAGGTACCTTATGAGATATGCTTCATTCAAAGGAGATTTCCCATTATTTCCTACTTCCAGGTAGGAACTAGAAAGTACAGCCATAAGACAGACCCTTGTCAACCACAGCAAATTAGTTAATTTTCATGAATTTATGTATCTAAAACAAGTTTCCTTAGTTCGATTAATAACATGGAACCGGAACCATTTCTATTTTTATTTTTGCAGGCCCATCATTTTGCTGGTTTAACTAAAATGAGCACCAGTAAATCTGCTCTGGAATATGGTTTGGTCAGTCCCAGCTGGAATGTGTGTTTGTGGAAGTAAAGGCTTGCATGCCTATCTGTTTACCCTGCACTAAAAAGCAGCCATAGTAACTGATGAAGTGTTTTTAGCCAATTGATTAGCACTTAGCCAGCTAAATCAACCAATTAAAATAAATATTATGCCAGCTTAATACAAGTAATATTCTGAGAATACACCATCAAGATAACTATATATATTAATCAAGAAATAACTAAAAATCCATATGTTGTATGCAAAGTTAACTTAAATACATTTCTTGGGGTGCATACAGACTGTTGGGGAAATGGCATTTGAACTGAGCACCTTCTCACATGGGACTGACACATTTATTCATTATTATTCTGCAATTATTATTAATACTTTCTGCCCTAATCTGCATGCTTTAATGCCTGGCCCCCCTCAAGGGAGTATTCTAAGGGATACGGTGAGTTAGAAGGCCATGCTATGGATTAACATGCCTACTAGCTACACTTCTGCAACAAGAGATCACCCTCCTTCTCATATAACGCTAAACCAAAACATGGATTAGTAGGGAACCTTTTTCAATTCTTTTTGGGTGGGGGTGGGTCTTGCTTGAGATGTGGAAAAGGTAGAGTGGGAAGTGGCAAAAGAGCCACCTGGGCAACTTTATTCAGTGGTGAGGACCACATTCCCTCATGGAATACCTTCCAGGGGCCACGTACTAGTAGTGGACAGGGAAATTGTGCCACTCTGGCCCTTGTACATTCCAGCCATGCAAAAGACAAGAGGTTTCTCTATATAGGCAAAGGAAGAAGCATTGTCACAGTTTGAGGACACATGCCAGGCAAGCAGAAGTAATTGAGGAGGGCATGGAGCAGTCTGGGGACAGTTCCAGCAGTCAGACAGTGAGGTGTGGAGGGCTGTATTCGGCCCCCATAGTAAATAAGCAGGTGTGTGAGCTCACTAAGAGGAGATTGCAGCAACTTTAACCAGGAGTCCAGTTTGTATACCTACATATTTGCTCATTTGCATTAAGTTATGGTTTAGCTTAGCAGGATGCACAAACTGACTATTGTATCTCAATCTAATTTTCAAACACAGAGAATATCTGCTGATTGTTTCTCTTGCACACAATCCCTCCAGCTGCTCCAACAACCTTATTTGCAACAAATGGATATATGATATGATAGGAGCGGAAAGTGGATTTTCATACACACACACACACACACACACACACACACACACACACACTTTACACACACATCGTTTGTGCTACAGCAGCCAAGGTCCTTTTTCGTTCAAACCTGCGAACTCTTCTATTCTCTTCTAATCTTGCTTTGCAGCATTTGCTAGACAGCTAATGTAGGTCAGCCATTCCAAAGTCAGAAGGGTGTCAACCCATTGCAAAGCTGACACACAGATTTTTTACTTTCCAGGTCCCACCCAGATTTCTCAAGTTTAGTGACTGACATAAAGAGGCTGACAAGGAGGCACATCTAAGATAGATTCCCAAATAGCAGCTTGCACAGAGATAAATTAAGCAGAGAAATCACCCAGAGACCCCAAGACAATCCAGGATTGACTGCCTGAGGCAAATCTGAGGGCTGTGCCTGCCATTAAAGTGCCTTATGCTTGTCTTATTACCAGTCCTTATAACATCATAGCTTTGAATGCATGCTTTGCATATTAGGAAATCACCCCTTCCTTCTATGCATGTATCACTTGTGTAAAGGGGGGAATTGCTATTGGACAAGTAGTGGGCAACCCAATAGGTCCAGATTCAACCACAGTACCAGATTCTGCTAGTGGAAGCCAGCACAAGGACTCCCCTGGTGCAACAGAGCCCTCCCACACCTCCCCCAAATCCACTGTAGAGGGTCAGCAGAACCCCCAGAACAGTGTGCTGGGGGAGCAGAGGGGAGATTGTTCCACTGGGCTAGAAGTAAAGCTTATGTTGATGGAACGATTGTAACAGCTGCATACTGAATTCCACCCCAGGATGTGGATGGTGCTCTCCAAATACAGAGCAGAAAACTACTACCGGTAGTTCAGATGTAAGGCAGTAATTATGGGAAAGCTTTAAATATCCTATTGATCTGAATACAAGCCAACCCAGAATATAGGCCACACCCCTAAAATGAAATACCTTAAATCAGGCATCCCCAAACTGCGGCCCTCCAGATGTTTTGGCCTACAACTCCCATGATCCCTAGCTAGCAGGACCAATGGTCAGGGAAGATGGGAATTGTAGTCCAAAACATCTGGAGGGCCGAAGTTTGGGGATGCCTGCCTTAAATCATAGCTTCTCCTCCTTTAATAGTGCAATTACAGTCCATGATTGGGTTTTATACAGGCCAGATTTAAAGGGGGGGAGTGTGGTCTATATTCAGACCAAAATGTATTACATTCAGAAATTGGAAAATGCTACTTTGCACAGACATCTGGATTTATACATTGCCTACTTACTGCAATATCCAAAGTGCCATATGGATGTTTGCACCACCCACTATTGTGCATCTGTGTGTGTGTGAATTATTATCATTGCTTTTCCGTTTCTGATTTTAAACATTCTTAGTTTATGTATGTGCGCGCACGCACACACAATTAGGTACATGCGCAACAAGAAAAGTGTTAGAAGGCAATAAACACATTCTCACCTTCAGCATGTATGTAGAAGCATGTCTAAAAAAAGATATCAAATTAAAGGCAGTTACAAAGACATCAGAAGAGAGGGGACATTTATTCATGTCAAGATTTCGCCTGCACTGCCTTCGCATGCACATCTTGTATGGCACAAACTTCCTGTTGCTAGAGCCAAGGATTTGGCACCTTAGGGCAGAAGAGAGTCCATGAGCAGAGCTTCACAACACCTCCCTAGTGTGTGATTTTTAATCTTAATTGCATTGGAAGTGGGAAAGTAGGGACAAGGAAACAACTTAACAAAAAAGATTTTTTTCCCTTTGCAATTGTATCTGCTATTTTCAAAATTGCTACCATTGTTGCACAGCATGCTATCACTGCAGAGCACAACAATTTATTTGGATTATATAAAAATGTCTTCACTTGTGCTTGTGAAAAGCTTCCCCACTTGGACAGAATGATGAGAAGCCATAGGAAGGGGGAGCAAGTAACCCATGAGACAGAGCTGCACAATAAGGCTGGCATGTTAGTGGTGGGTGGGTGCATACCTGTACGTGCTTTGATATATGGCAGAGATGCCTGAAAGCTAGGTTTAAGAGCTGCTGACAGGCAATACACACATAGATGGGGCAATGGCTCAGTGGTACAACATCTGCTTTGCATGCAGAAGGTCCCAGGTTCAATCCCTTGCGTCTCCAGGTAGAGACTCCCTGACTGAAAGCCCGGAGATCCGCTGCCAGTCAGTGTAGACAGTACTGAGCTAGGTGGACTAATGATCTGACTCTGTATAAGGCAGCTTCCTAAGTTCCTATGAAGCACTCTATAGAAGACAGCTCTTTACTGTATTTCAATTTTTCCTGCATCTTCATTTTCCAACTTCCAACAGTTGGTGAATAGGAATTAGGAAGAAGACCTGTTTTGGACGGGGTTGCATTCCTCTTGAAGGAGCAGCTTCACAGACTCCTGGATTCAGCTTTGATGGCTAGGAGCACCTTTTACCAGCTTAGGCCATTCCCAGACAGCCTCCTCCCAGCAATCCATGTGTTGGTAAATCTCCCAGATAGACTACTGTAATGCACTTTTTGTGCGAGGACATATGGAAGCTGAAGCTTCTGCAAAATGTGACAGATCAGCTGTTAGGGTCCATATAACACCAGTCCTAATGGAGTAGCATTGGTCACTGTTTACCACCAGGCCACATTCAAAATTATGATGTTTGTTTATAAAACCCAAAACTTGGGAGGAACCTTCTCCCATACCAAAGATCAACTGAGTAGCTAGGTCACATTTCCCCTGTCTTATTGGTACCTGTTTATCAATAGCAGGCATAGGCAAACTCGGCCCTCCAGATGTTTTGGGACTACAACTCCCATCATCCCTGACCACTGGTCCTGTTACCTAGGGATGATAGGAGTTGTAGGCCAAAAAACATCTGGAGGGCCAAGTTTGCCTATGCCTGATCAACAGCAAGGTAGCTACTTTAACCCAAACCTTTCTCATCTTGAGTATACACTGCAAATATGCTAAAGAGCCAAAATATGTCTCAGGGAAGTCACAGAACCATAATATTGTAGAGTATCCTCAAGCTCATGCCATATGTGCATAATATGACAAAAGCTAGAAATTTGTCATTGCTGCCAGACCAACATTGTGGTGGCTCTTGAAAGCGTACTCTCCCTGTTCGTTTGCATGAGACCTCAGTGCCTCATAATGGTTGAGGAAAGCAAGCAAGATGCATTGTTTATGAATATGTTTTTATTTGATAAGACTGCTCTTCATTTAAAAATAAATAAATCCCAAATGGTTTGCCCAATGGAACACCCAAATACAATCAAAGCATCTAAATCAGGCTTCCTCAAACTCGGCCTTCCAGATGATTCGGGACTACAATTCCCATCATCCCTGACCACTGATCCTGCTAGCTAGGGATCATGGGAGTTGTAGGCCAAAAACATCTGGAAGGCTGAGTTTGAGGAAGCCTGATCTAAATTAACAAATACAATTAAAACCTACCTAAGAGCAGCTGAAGAAACAGCATACAATATGCTTTCCATGTACAATTCACTTTTATGGAATCTGGTATTGCACATATCAAAGAATTCCAGAAATCTTAAAAATGCTCCCCTCTTTATCACTTTATCACCCAGAAACACATTTTTCCGTTGCCATACATGTGTGTTGTGACATCTACCTATCTGCTACACATATGCAGCAATTAAATACTATACTACACTTCTGATAATGCTATCCAATTTATTAGATGTGGTTCCAAGAATTTATTAGATGTGGTTCCAAGAAAAGTTAGTATGCTCCTATAATAAGCACACATTCAATGAATACCACTACTTATAGTACGTGTTCTAATTAGGACACCTCTAGAGAACCTCGGAGCAAAAGACCAATTAGTTCATTTTTCATTCCACAGCTGCCATCCTATATCCCATTACAAACACTTGCATCCACTGATGTCAATGGAACAAAGTAAACATTAAATGAGTGCAGGACTACAGCCTACAATTCTGTGCAACTGACAACATGTTTATGATGGCCTTACTAGAGATCAATGAAAACTATTTGCTAACATTCAAAAACCTTGAAAAAGAAAAATTATTTATTGTCTGTGGTACAAGAGCAAACACCTGATCTATTTTCAAGGCTGGAGAAAGAAAAGTTGCAAGGGCTTTTGCAGAGGCCTGATTTCACAAGATGTATGCCTAGGGGTATCCAAAATGCTGCTCTCCAGAAGATGTAGGGACTAAAACTTCCACCATCCATGTCCATCAGCCATCCTGGCAGGAGCTGGTCCAACAACATCTGGAGAGCACCAGTTACCCCGATGCATACCTGCACACACACATTTTTCTCTCACTGTCACCTATGGCCAGAGAGGTTAGGTTACCAGAAGTGAAAGTGGGATGATTGTACACAATCATATAATTTTTGATAATTCATTTTTTGTACCCCGCCCATCTGATTGGGTTGCCCAAGCCACTCTGAGTGGCTTCCAACAGAAGCCCCTTTTCAACTCTTCCTGAAGTTGAAGAAAAGGGGGTGGGGATGGAATCACCTGACTCAAGTCTAACCCTTTGGGAAATGTACAGGAAAATTGCTATTAATTATTTTTTTTTAAAAAAAAAAAACATTGTCAGGACAATTTCTCCCAGGAGGGTTTGTTTAGGGCCAGAGATAATATTGATCTTATCAGGCTAACTTCCTCTCTCAGACTGCTTTCCTAGAACAGATAGCCATCACTCCCTGATAGAAGAGGAGGAGGAGGAGGAGGAGGAGGAGGAGGAGGAGGAGGAGGAGGAGGAGGAGGAGGAGGAGGAGGAGTTTGGATTTGATATCCCATTTTATCACTACCCTAAGGAGTCTCAAAGCGGCTAACAATCTCCTTTCCCTTCCTCCCCCACAACAAACACTCTGTAAGGTGAGTGAGGCTGAGAGACTTCAGAGAAGTGTGACTAGCCCAAGGTCACCCAGCAGCTGCATGTGGAGGAATGGGGATACAGTTAAGGAGCTCTTCACGGTGAATTTAGTTAACATTTCCACAACAGTTTCATTTGATTCACAAGCCCTCTTTTAAGCAGTTTCCAAACTCCAACCCAATAAATGGATCAGATTATTGAAAATAACATTTCAAGTGGGGGGTTGCTATCTAAGATTTATAAGCAGCCTCTGAGATCTAGCTTAAAGGAAGACAGGTATAAAAATAAATGAGTTCTAGTTATAGACATTCCAATAATAGAAAAGCATTAGAACTCAATAAATGAATCAACTCAATACATGAATCTATCAGATTGTTCTCCCAGTCCTTAAAATTTGAGAGAAATATAGTTCTATACAGATGATACCTCAGCACTAGAAACCTAGTCAGTTAAATAATGTCATTCATAAAATAATGTAGTTCCAGTGTTAGATACAACATATGGCACTAATTTTTTTGCAGATGTGGTGATAGGGTCCCCATGTTAAAGACTGGGGGTATTAAATTTTCTTTTGCTAACTGGTATTAAGTCCAAGTGTTAGTAATATTGTTACCTTTAACTAGTAATATTGTTACTTTTTTAAAAAAAAACCTGATGGTTGTAGTTAAAAGATTATAATGACATAGAGTTGGAAAATCTAGTTATCCTTTCTGTAGTGCGGATTTGCACTGTCTGTTGCGGAAATGGGCAAATTAGCAAAAGGAATCCACACTGGGAAGGATTTGTTACTGAGATGGGTGCCCTTTGAAGTATTCTAAATTGGAAGAGTGGTAGGGTTTGGTAATGTCTGATTTTATAAAATCTGAATGAAGTGAATGCATCCTTTTAGGTTTTTTAAATACACAAGCATATATTGCATGGGTCTCATATATTGCATATATTGCATGGGCCTCATATGTGGAGCAAATGCTGGAGACTAGAAGGAGACAGACAATGCAAATACAATACTGCTTCCTGAAATTTAACTGCTCCCATCCCACCTGCTGACTGACACAAACTATTGAAGTCCCCATGTTACAAGCACAGGTGGGAGTTCTCTTTAACCTCCTTGCGCTTTCATCAAAGGAATGGTGCTCTCCTCCCCTGGCCTTTCCTAATCTGCTGCATTTCCTCCATCTTTAATGTCAAGATATATAGCCTAGGGCTTGTTACAGGGGGCCAATTCAGGAGCAGCTCACCTGAAAAACCCAAGCTAAAGACTTAGGTATCAGCAGAAAAGTAGAAACCAGCCAATGAGGCAGGAACTAAGTGGGTCACAGCAGTGAAGAAGTGGTAAAGAGCTGAGAGAGAAGTCATGTGGAGTGATTGTGCAGGTATCCTTGACTGGCAGAGAAAAGGGTTGTGAGTTCACAAAATACAACCGGCATCTGGAAGCAAGGGATAGCTTCAGGCAGTCCACCAACTCTCCAACATGCCAGAAAGCCTGCCAACTGCCGGGATAATTTGCTCTGCTTCAGAGCTCTCAGTGCTGTCAGAAATGCCATTCTACTACCAGAGTTATTACAATATATGTTTGTGGATCTGCAGCCTCACCCATAACTTTAGGATGTACAGATTCCTGAGCATGCAGGTATATTGTACAGTATACTTCTTTTGGCATGAGGTTGAGAATAATGTAGAATAGACAAAACAGACAGATAGATGACTTCCCTGGGAGTGGATGAGGTTGTGGCCACTGATGGGTAGGGCCAGAGCCAAAAGTGGGTGTGCTATCCTCTTCACGTTTCTATGAAGCTCTTAAGCCACAGGTTTTCCACCCCGTGTTAAGTCCCTGTCTTAACCTGCTCAAATGTTTTTATATAAGCTCCTAACTGTATGGTTGCCAGGCAGGCTGAAGATTTTGCAGACAGTTTATGAAGACCCAAAAAGAGAATTTATAACTGCGTGCATGCGCACTGGCGTAACTTCATTCTCCGGCACCTGGGGCGGAGAGCAGGCAGGAGTAGGGCTGGGAGCGTGGCGCAACTGAAGTTGGTATTGCTGCTTGATTCTGTGGTATGACAAACCCTGATAGCAACATGCACTGAAATGACACGGGGGACCCCAAGCAGCTTAAATAAAAGTTGTCCATCCCCACCCCCAAAAAATTGCATGTATGGTGAAGATCAGCAAATTGCTGGTATCCTATATCAGAACAGAAGGAACCCCATCAGCAAGCTTCTCACTGGTAAATAGCCCAGGTGTTTCAATAATGCTTTTCTCACTTTAAAGAGATTAAGTAAAGCCACAGAAGGGCAAGTTAGCTTTAGGTGTTTAATTGCCATAAGGTGAAACGGTCAGACTTTGGGGCTAAAAAGCATTACAATAAGTTCTTCCACTTATGTGGTATGATAAGTGGGCTAAGGAGGGAGAAATAGCCATGCAATTTTACTCTTTGTAGTACAGGAATTCCCTAGGTTAAGATAAACAGCCACTAAAGCATCAGGTTATTTACAGGGAATAGGATGGGACTGATGCTCTGCAAGTAGGGGCTTCAATACATTTCAGAGGCAAGTCTTCCATGAGAAGTAAGCAAGGAATGCAGTACTGCAGTAGTCATCACTATCCTTTTTGTCCTTCCCTATACACATGCAAGCAAACTTAATTCATCCTACTCTTTTAACAAGATACAATGGATTCTGAATTATGCAAAACCCTGAGCAGGCAGGGAACCGATCCAAAAGATGAAGCACTTTATCTTATGGAGATTTATGATGGCACAAGGAGGGTTTTCTTCTGGGAAAGGTGCCTTAGTCATTCCACAAAGTAACAGTCAGCAGAGTACGCTGCTTGTACAGCCTGTGTATCACAGGCCCTGATCACAATTTACCTATTTACACTTGTACTTTGAGAGCTAATGGACGAGACTTCTTCTCAGAGGCCAAAGGATCTATTCACCACGGGAAACCAGTAACGTACAGTATTTGATTGCTATGTTTTACAATGAGAGGATCAGCCATCAGTTTTCCCCTTCCCCCACAAGCTCGGGGAGACAAATCATAAAGCCCTTTAAAAATGTGGTGTCAAAGCACCCCTCGGCCCACCCCAAACTTAAGATACAATGAAAGCAGGGCCCCCCAACATAGCAACACTCTTCTGCAGCACAAGCAACTGGGCAGGCAACAGCAACGGTCGATACAGCTCATATTTTTGCCCAGCAAGAGCAAAGAGACACATTAACAAGATTGACAGTCAGCACTCAGCTGCTATTCAATGCCCAGTGGGCAGTAGAGAAACTGTCAAAAATAATGCCAATTTCTTACTGAAGGAGGCATCTAGCATTAGTTGAGGCAGACACTGTTGGCAGTTATGAAGTAAGCATACACACAAAGGACTCTGGGGAGGAGCAAGCAATCTTACCCCATATACTTACCCCTTCATATCTAGAGAAATGCAGACAATTACGCTTTTGTATCATTGTTCAAGTTTAGCCAATGGTCTCCACGAGGAGAAATAAATGGAAAATACAAAAGATAAGTAGGAACAACTTCCAGCGCATGATTCTCACTAGAGCCATTTCATTAAGGTTGAGGAGGGAGATGAAGTCTAGAAAAACAACAGAAACCAGGCCACATGAACACATCTTTATGGGCAGCCCCACTGCCTCTGAACAACCCACAACAAGGGAAATGAAACACATACGGTAGCAATGGCTAGGAAGAGCCACAACGTTAGATTCAGTCTACACTAGTTTTGCAAATGTATCTGTGCCTCTTTAACAAGGCAGATTAGCTCAGCAGAACAGCCACAGTCCAGTGGCAGAGCACATGCTCTGAATGCAGCCTTGTTCCATGGCATATTTGGCTAAAGTTTACGGTCTCCTTCCCTCCTCACCTTTCCTTACAGCAGTTTTTATCATAAGCAGCAGCAGCAGCAGTGGGCGGGTTTGCTGAAACAATGGAAGCAAATAGATGAGTTTCATTGTCCTCTGAAGAGCACAGAAGCCTTCCAAGAAGCAGGGCAAACAAGAATACTAGGGGAAGTGCTGTACAAATGAGGAAAGAGCAGGCTACAGACCAAGGGTGGTATTGCAGCTACTGGTACTGCCAATGAAGTTTCCAAAACTTGGGGGGGGGGGAGCAAGAGGAGCAAGAAGAACATGACCGGAGAATGATGTTATTGATTTGTAAATATATATATATTTGAAATTCACCTTTGCTAAATTTCTGTGAGTTTTGTGGCAGGGAGCTAGAAAAAAAAATACTTGGAGAGCCATATATAGTCAGCAGATTAGTCACCATGAGCTAAAGGATGTTGGATAGCAGGTTTCAGAAAGACCTGTGTCTGCTGCTGCCAGAGAGCATTTATGAATGGACTAAAAAGTACCAACAGTCTGGACTATGCATTAGGCATCTTCATATGTTCACAAGTGATGAAACACACACACACACACACACACACACAGAGAGAGAGAGAGAGAGAGAGAGAGAGAGAGAGAGAGAGAGAGAGAGAAAGTGCCAGGAAATGGTGTACTGATAGCAATACGTTCATTGGATTCACTGCGGACCCTGTCCCCTCCTTGTGTGAAAACAAACCACAAATTGCATGGGAAAAGTGCAGCTCTGAGCATATCCGATTGCTCCTCAGTTTTCTACCAACCCAGAATGCATCTGTAGGCAGACTGCTGCCTCATCTGTAGTTGACAGACCAAACTCTCATTGTGCTTCCCTGCATTCCAACAAGTACCTCTCTAAAACCTCTCATTCATACATTGGCAGGTCTCCCCTCCCTAAATCCATGCCCCTTCACCCCACTGCTGACAGCCAGGACATCAGTATTCTGGAAGGGAACCTATTAAAGCTGCTGTTTACAGCTCCTCACAAATAAAACCCGTCTCCTGTTTGACTCCTGCAATAACCTAAAGTGCTAAATCACTCCCTTCAGCGAAACGCCTGCCAGGGAAATCTCCAGCTACTGAAGTGCTGGCAACCCCATTAAGAGTCATTTTATTTTATTTTAATTGTATTTTTTACCTGGTGTGTGCTACAGTTTCCACCCCATTGACTTGGTGTGCTTTGCAGCCTGGAGAGTACCGTAATGGCCTCATTATTTCAGCTGAGGAATCTCTGTGTTAAATTAGGCAGAGAAGGGTAATTATCTACTTGTAGGAGATAAGAAAGAGGTTTATTTTATCAGCGACATAATGCTATTCTGGTCGGGATCCAACTCTCCAAATTGTACAATGCTGAATACAGGTGGGAGACCAGCATTTCCCCTGTGAGTAGTGTGTAGCGAAATGCAAACAACTACCGGTAGCCACCTTGATGCACAAGCAGCCCTGCAGAGAACATAAGCTATGAGCTTAAAAATCAAGAAATGCCAAAACTCCACGGCACCTTTCCCCAGCCCAGCCCTGAAGGCAGCAGCTTATTTGCCAGTTATCATAACCTTTTGCATGTCGACACTGCAGAAACAATTCAGTAGACAGCAGGAGATACTACTACACACACCCAGCCCTCAGCCTATGCAAAGTGCATCTGCTTAGAACTGGCTAATTTAACAAGCAATTAACCTTTCTGCACATCCTCCCCTTGGCTGATCTGAGAATCAGCAAAGTGGGCCATAACCAGAGAACAAATTGGACTGTGCCTCACCGTGGCAGAAGCCCATCAGTCCTGTAAGGTACATGCAAGTGTGCACATCACACTCCCCAGAGGCAGTGTCCATCGCTTGCCAAAAACCAGTGCCCGTTCTCTGGCACCCTTCCTGGAGTCCAACAATCTGTCAGCACCCACTTGTCAGTTGTAACAGGAGGGCCCAACACAACTGACAACAGCATAATTAAATATATTTTAAGTGCCCCGTGCTGAAAAGGGGAAGCAGTGGGCTAGGCAAATGCCAGTGGCTGCCATCTTCCTCCCCTCCCCCACCATGCCTCTGGGATACACTGCAGGGATATATAAGGAAAAGAAGAAGAGCACACTCACCTGGGCTCCCGTCAGAAGCTTATTAAGGCCTGGGGTCAGGATTGCATCTATCATGGCTTCTGTCTTTCTTGCAGAAGCCCAGTGATGAGAGGAGCACTGGGCCAGGCAGTTAAAGCAACTTCTCACTATTGCTTGGATAAACCACCATAGCAGCAAATTTGGGAGGGGGGCTGCCAGAGTGACACTGTCATCAACTCCCTTAATCCAAACAATGGTTTAAAACAGACTTGCAAGCAGCCACTCACTTGACTCAAGTAAGAATCCTCCCCAGGCAAGCAGGCATAAATGCTTTACACAAAATGGATTCCTTATTCTTACAGGGCACAAATGGCTAATGCAGGCTATATATGGAGTAAGCGGGCTAGGAAAGCGGTGTTCTCTGGTAACCCTTGCAGGGTCTTACTTGCAAGGAGTGGTTTGAGGATCTTAAAATAAAGCAAGGCATGAACTGCATTAGCCTTTTAATTCCTTTTTGAGGCTGACAGACCAGTGATCCTTAATTAGGGACATGTGGTCCCCACAGGGATCTGGGTAAGGGGTGTAGACCTCTGGGGGCCATTCTACATTTAGGCAGCTCCTTCTCCCTCTTGCAGTAGCAGCAGAGGACAGCTGTGGTAAACTGCTTATACCCTGTCTTGAGTATAAAATCCCAGATTTCTCCCCCCAATTCCTTTAAAAAGTGGTACATGGCAAAGAGGAATCAAGCAGGTTCTAGCAAAAACAACAAAACGATGCTCCAGCCATTTAACAATGATACTGTAGAATGTAGCCAATGCTGTCTGTGCGTAAGCAGAAAAGGCTTCCACTCACACAGCGGACTTCCTCTCTCCTGCATCCCCTCAAAAGCTGCTGGAGGAACCTTGAAAGAGTATCAATGGCTCTCAAAAAAAATCCAGCACTTCTTGGAGAACCCATATTCCCCTTGCTTGTATGACATTTAAAAACACCCTGCACCTGAGGCAGTGCCAAAGGAAGAGGGGTGTGGTGGGTGCGGTTTGCGCCAGGTGTCATCACTGGGGGGGGGTGACAAAATGGCAAAAATATGAGTTTTTAAAATAAAAAAATTGGGCTCACGAAACTTTTTAGTTCAGTCAACAAACGCAACGACGTTGTGGCTTGGGCGCCTGCAGGCTCCACACTGCCTGAAACGGCAGTGTGGTGCTTGAGACTGCCCACCGCCTCTCCCTCAGCCGCCCTACAGCTGAGGGGGAGGCAGCAGAGAGGCTTTGTGCAGTGCACCCTGCCCTGGCTCGCCCTGCCCGCAGGTGCAGGGCACGTGCACCGCCCCAAGGTTAGGGTATCCCATAAATGTTTTGCTTGTGGCTCAGGAGGCATTTGATTATCATCAGGTGTTCGCGTTGAGTGGAAGTTAAGAACTGGTGAGACAGACGTTGCTATGCTTCTGGTGCCACTTGTGTTTTCTATCCACATTTCTGCTCCCTATTCCTTGCCATATCCTACACCAAGTATCCTCTCTCTCTACCATAAATCCCTGAACAAAAAGGGAAATTGCAAATAGGAAAGATCAGGTAAGTGTTGCCAACCACACAGATTTTTGATCAAGGAACTGCTGGAGGGATATATTTAAAAAACCAGGCTTATGGGCACCCAATCAACCTAATTTTTAAGCATTCGAAACATGGGAGCCAACTCCTAGGGACCAAGGTCCCTTCAGCCCCCTCAATAAAATATTTGAGGAGGCCAGGGCCCCCATAGTTGATGGGCATTGCTATTCAAATGGGGGTGTGTGCCATGTCTTTTGATCGATTATGCAGGGCAGGGCTTATCTGCCCCCCCCCAATATTTTATTCAAGTTGGCACCCTGATTAGAAATATGCATTGACAGCAACCTAAATGTACATGATGGGAGGCAAGAGGCTGCTGGAGAGACAATGTAAATAGGAGTCAAACAGTGACTATCTGGCCTGAGTACCTTCATTGCAATGTCTACAGAAGACAAGCTGTGAACAGCTTTTTAACCCACTGGCTCTCTCCTCTTGAGATCACCTCCTTGTTCCAGTCTATTAGTGCTAAATTAAATGGATGTCAGATCTAAAGATCTTCCCCCGTGCTGCTCCAGTCAGCTGACAGCTGATCTCTCTGCCAGCCACAATTGTACAACTAAGCTACCCAGTTGGTGCACCAGATGGTCATCAGCATCTTCCTCCAGAAATGGAGGTCAGAGGAAGGTTAGCCTTTCAGCATCTGGTATTGGCACAAGGTCAGCTATAAAGCAAACCAAGAGAGCAGCCCAGGAACTGCACTCCCACCTGAGCACGCAGCATTCCAAATACAGCAAGGTTCCAGGCTGCTCACAAGACAGGAAATCTCAGTTTGGAAAGAAGACCAGTTCCCATATTTAAACAGACTTGCAAGCATGTAGGAGAAGGCCATCTCTGGGTCCACCTGCCAGCTGCAACCCCTCCAGCAGCCTCTTGCTCGCCACCACTGCTTCATGCTCAGTCAGTGTTAGAAACTCAGACATATAAGCTAATCACTGAATGGTTAAGAGTGTTGGACTAGGACCTGGGAAACCAGGGTTCAAATCTCCACTCAGTCTTGAAACTCACTGGGTGACCTTGGAGTCAGTTGCAGCCTCCTAACCTACCTTGCAGGGTTATGTAGGGATTAACTGAGGAGGAGGGGTGAACCATGTACTCTTTAGAGAACAAGGTGGGATTATGCAATAAATAAACTCTTCTGCTTGCTTGCTGGGAGGGTGAGGAGGGGCAGTTGCTTACTAGACTGCTATTCTTGGCCAACTGCTACTTGCCCCAGGCAAAGGGTAGGCATGCAAGCAGCTGTCTCTCAGCTAAGGAGATGTTAACAGCCATACAGGTGTCTCTAGGCTGTTGCAAATTGGATTTAGCTTCTTCAAACTGGAATTGAGTCAGATTTTGGCTCCAAACAGAAGCAGGTTTCAAACTTGGTTCAGTAGCACATTACATCAGTTACAGGTTAAGATTTCCCTCCAATTTTTAATTTTAACAGCTCATTTAATTCCAGCTTAAGCCTCTGTCATCTGGATGGAAAGGAAAGCACAAGCAATTTCAACAGCAATACCCCCCCAAGGGAGCTTCAATAGATGCCACTCTGACCTGCCTATAGAATCCACATGACAGCCATCACTGCAGCAAAGTATTTATACTTGCATAAATCAGAATCCCAAGGGGCCCCTTCAGTTTACAACTTTGTCTCTGCTGCAGTTTCATACTTTCCACCCCCTACCTTAAAGTGCATTTTATCTAAAGCTCTTTGTCCCCTCCCCATACTTATCCCTCCCTCCATCAAGGATCTTTGAATTTCTGTTAGTCTGCAAAGCTGAAGAAAAAGACTCTTGCAGAGAGGCTCATTCAACTCTTGTGTAGCAGTGGAAGAGGCGCTGCAAACCTCCTCAATTCAGTCGTTTTGGGGGCGTTCTTTTAGGGGGTGGGTCTCAATCAAACAATTTCCCTGTACTACCCTTCAATTCCTGAATTCCATTTTTATGGAAGATGAAAGTCTCTATTGCCTCTGTCCAGTTCATCATCCCAACTCTGCTTGCTTTTAAGAGATGTAGGAAAGAAGCAAAAACAATGCCTACATATTCTTCAACTAGTTCTGGTGTAACATGCAAAGCAGGACTCCTGGATTTCACCTTCAGTCCTTCATCTATTTAACAAGGAAAAAAGAAAAGGAAGTGCCCCCGCCAAGCTTATAGGTAGCATATGAACCAGCTCTCGGAACTTTGTTGGTACATCATCGGTGTTCTCTCAATAACATGAAAATAGGAACAGTGTCTTTTTATCAGAGCTTTATCTTAAATAAATATCATCATCATCTATTTACGGTATTTATGTCTCGCCTTTATCCTTGACAAGGATTCAAGATGGCTTACAGATAAAAAACAGCTAAAACATTTTTTTAAATCATAAAAAGCAATTAAACATTGATAGAATTAAAAACTATAAAATCTATCAAAAGCCTACACCTAAGTACAATATAAACAGCACAGTACAAGCCGTTTCATTAAAAGCAATCAGTTCCCAAAAGTCTGTTGGAGTAAGAAAGTCCTCACTTCCTCATCAAATAATTTGCTAGTTTCTTTTTTAATAGGATCTATAATTTGCACCGGGCCTTCAGAGAAGCCCACTATAGAGAAATAGCAATGAAACATCCTACATCATCATTCCCCACTTTCTCCCTTCTGCACCTTACAAACTCTGCAGGGGATACACAACCCACTGGCTACCAAGTCACAACTCTGCCTACAGACTGAGATGCCACCATCCTTTGCACACTTTCAAGGGTTATGGTGAGACGGGCCATCAGATCAGTTCGATATGAATGTTTTTAAAAATAACAATTGGCCCATGAGCAATCACCATAGAAGGCAGTCATCAGATTAGTCAGATGGCAAACAGGTCTGGTAAAATAGGAATGAACTTAGCCTTTGGTCACCCCACCCTGCACCTTTATTGATTTCATATGTCACAAATTCAGCTTCAAAGAAAGCCTCCCTATATTAGATCACTGGGCACAGATTCATGGTGTGCACATTTGCTTTTCTAATAACAGAGTTTACAGCAGCGTTCATCTGTAGGAAATTATTGCTCATCCAGTTGCACTGTTAGCAAGCTGAATCAGGCTGCAGGAGGAGGTGTTTCCTTACCACTGTACATGCCACTTTGAGTAAAAGAGCACATCAGCTGCCAGATTGGGGAGATACCCCTCATAAGGTTCATGATGAGAAACACCGTCAGTGGTTTTCTCTAAATGCTTGCACGCATGAGAGCAGGATGTGATGGGAGTGTGTCTATAGCGAGTGTTTAATTATCCACATCCTCCTCTGTATCAGCATATCTAGTCAGCAAGAAAACCACAACAGCAGCTGAATTCAGATCCATTGGTGTCAATGGCTCAAATCACATATGTCTCCCAATTACTTCCAATAGACACACCACTTCATTGCACAGGCAAGTCTCCATAAGTGGTACTGATACATTTAAATTGCCACAGCCAATGACCCTCCCACCTCTATGATTCTCTAACAGCATTTGAGTCTCTTCCACACATGTTAAAGGGCCATCACTCAGCCAAAGGCAATACTTTCGCCGGCCACTAGTAAGTAACTCTAAATCTTATGTCACTGTCTCTGCTCTGAGCCAATAAAGATTAAGGGCACATTTTTTCACTGTTGTAGGATAACTCTCTTCTCAACTTCTGGATCAAGTGTAAATGATAGACCAGTGCAACCCTGCCTGGAGTCAAAGTCTGATTGTTGGAGCTAGTAACCTTATATGTGTGCTTTATAGCCTTCAGATTAGCAAAATATAAATAGGGGTTTAAACTAGGCATCTGCAGCTTGGTGCCCTCGAGATGTTGTTGGACTACAAATCCCATCATCCCTGATCATTGGCCATGCTGGCTGTGGCTGGAGGGCACCAGGTTGGTCTAAACCAGGAGTGAGGAATCTGTGGTCTTCCAGACATTGTTGGGACTCCAACTCCAATTGGATTCGACTGGCATAGCCAGTGGTTGTGGATGATGGGAGTTGTAGTCCAACAATATCTGGAGTACTGCAGGTTCTTGTCTAAGCCATGATTCTCAAAGCCTACAGAGGAGATTGTCAGTTGCTAAGAGGCTCACATTTTTCTCTTCTCCCCCACCCTTTTAACAAATGATTTTGAGTGAATAATGATGCAAGTTTCTGAATGCACATGTTTCACCAGTGGAAGATACAGAAGCTGACATTTACTGTCTTCCCATGCCTTCTCGTTATGGTATCCAGGAGATAACTTTGCTTGCTGCAGATGCCACTGAGAACTAGTTCACAGGCAAGGTAGTTGAAACAAAATTAAAAAATTCCTTCCAGCAGCACCTTAGAGACCAACTAAGTTTGTCATAAGTATGAGCTTTCGTGTGCATGCACATTTCTTCAGATACACTGAGACAGAAGTCACCAGACGCTTATATAATGGGAGGGTGAGGAGGGGTGTTACTCAGAAGGGTGGTGGGAAAGGGTGATTGACTGACAGATAGCTGTTAACGACTGCAATTGGTCTTGCAGGAAAAAGCAGGGGGTGAGATGGCTTTATCATGTATAATGAGATAAGAATCCAATGTCTTTATTCAGACCAGGTCTCTCCATTGTTTTAAGCTTGGTGATAAGTTGCAGTTCAGCAACTTCTCTTTCCAGTCTATTTCTGAAATTCTTTTGTAATAAGACAGCTACTTTGAAATCTTGTATAGAATGTCCTGAGAGATTGAAGTGTTCTCCTGGTTTCTCTGTCTTGTTATTCCTGATGTCAGATTTAAGTCCATTTATCCTTTGGCGTAGGGTTTGGCCTGTTTGTGCAATATAGGGAGCTAAAGGGCACTATTGGCATTTGATGGCATACACGTTAGAAGATGAGCAATTAACTTGGGAGCTGTATGTGATTACTAGTGGTGTTCCGTTATTTTCTTTTTTGGGTCTGTCTTGCAGCAAGTTCTCTCTGTTGATCTGTTGTTTAACTTCATCGGGTGGATATTTTAGTTCTAAAAAGGTTTGCTGTAGATCTCTTAGGTGAGAGTTGGAACAGATGCGGTTGTAACATAGGGCCTGGCTATATACAATGGATTGTTTGGTATGTTTGGGATGGTAGCTAGAATATGTCAGTTGGTTTATGGTATAAGGTGGTGTCTATACGCCCATCCTGTATTTTTATAGGTAAAGGTAAAGGGACCCCTGACCATTATGTCCAGTCGTGACCGACTCTGGGGTTGCGCGCTCATCTCGCATTATTGGCCGAGGGAGCCGGCGTATAGCTTCCAGGTCATGTGGCCAGCATGACAAAGCTGCTTCTGGCAAACCAGAGCAGCACATGGAAACACCGTTTACCTTCCCGCTGTAGCGGTTCCTATTTATCTACTTGCATTTTGACGTGCTTTCGAACTGCTAGGTTGGCAGGAGCTGGGACCAAGCAACGGGAGCTCACCCCATCACAGGGATTCGAACTGCCGACCTTCTGATCGGCAAGCCCTAGGCTCAGTGGTTTAACCACAGCGCCACCTGGGTCCCTGTATTTTTATAGTAGTATCCAAAAAATGTATTTCTTGCATAGATTGGTTCATTGTTAGGTTGATGGTGGGGTGAAAGTCATTGAATGTCTGGTGGAAGGTTTCTGGGGTCTGTTGACCATGTGTCCAGATAATAAAAATATTGTCAATGTATCGCAGGTACAAGAGAGGTTTGAGTGGGTAGGAGTTTAGGAAACATTCTAAATCTGCCATGAAGATGTTGGCATACTGTGGGGTCATGCGGGTGCCATTGCTGTGCCGCTGATCTGGAGGAACAGGTCATCACTAAATTTGAAGTGGTTGTGGGTAAGGACAAAATGGCAGAGTTCGATAACAAAGTCCACTGTGATTTTATCTGAAATAGTGTTCCTTATGGCATGTAAACCATCGTTGTGTGGGATGTTGGTATACAGATTTCCCACATCCATAGTGGCTAGTATAGTATTGAGCATAGGTAGTTGAAGGTAAGGCTGCTGGCCAGCATGTGCTGTGGAATGCTGCATCAGTTGACTTCTCCAAGGCTCTGGCTGCCTTACACATTACTTTTAAAAGTTGCTGATGCCATAGTGAGAATGGCAGTGAGCTCTACCAATCAGACACCACCTTCATGGTTGCAGGATCAGTGAGAGTACTGGAATAGCATGGGGTTGGGCCAAGCACCCTCAGTACTCTCATTGACCCTGCAATCTCAAAGCTAGCATCTGATTGACATAGCTATCTGCTGCTATCTGCTTCTTTCATCCCCAGGATCAGAAATTTTGAAAATCAAGGTTGGAGCCACTTGCTGCCAATGAACAGGGAGTCTTTGGTGGTGGTGGGGGGGTCATGAAGGAACCCCGGGGTGGTCCAGGGCCTCGGAGCTCTGCTTGCTAGTTGGGTTGTAGTGGCACCACTGGCTCAGATGATCTAATGTTTTCCTATGCAAACAATTTCTTCTATGGAGAAAGCCAAGAGTGATATGGTATTGTGGAAAGGTACATTCAGATTCACAAGCCCTCCACCTGTGATATTGACCCAGACACAGGTTTATCACCTCCATGGGATGTTTAGCCTTTTTTTTGTTATACCATATTTTTGCTCCTTTGAATGTGGGCCTGTGTAGCCAACATCCTCCTTTCCATTGATTCAGATGTTAGTAAGCACCATCCCATCAATCATATATGTGGAGTTTTGCTGTATAATCATTCTCAAACATCTAAAAGTAAAGCAATTTTGTGAAATATTCACACATCCTCACTTCATATTAGGACTGAGAAAATAACAAGTTTGACTTATTACTAACACAGCTTTATACAAGGAATTATCCCTTGATTGTTTCAAACACATTTATGATGCTTGTAATTGTACCAGTAGTGACCCTTTTTAGGGATAGAGATTAGTGCCCTTTAGTAGTTCTTGAAAAGATCCTTTAGAAACAGGAAGATCAGATACTGATGCCTAATTCACATTTTTTATCACAGAGGTGTAAATATGAAGTAACTACCAAAATCAGAAGCGATCACTAATGAAACGGGAAGGATAACCAAATTCAATACTGTACTATTAAGTCACATTTCCCCTTTGTGAAATAAAATAAAACAAAATTCATAGTTTGAAGACACCCCACATTCTTGTATAAAGTTGGCTTTTAAAATTAAATATAGAACTGAATGGAATTGTAAACTAGAACCAGATTCCCTTAAATATGCTGAAATTTAGTTCCACTCTCTTCTGTGGCAATTATTTTGCTCTTGGAATCCAGACAATAGCCCACACCCAACCCTTTTGTAGCCTCTGTTTTGGAAGCAGGTTTCATGATTACAGTACACAAATTTTCCCATTGCAAAACCAACTAAATGCCAGTTAAGATTTTTAACATGTTCTGCTACTGAAATCAGCACACAAAGGTATGCAGTAAGGCAACACAAAGTTTTTGATTACATCTCTGGGACTCTACAAAAATCACTATCTTAGCTTTCACTATAGAAATTAATGCATATTTCTGGTCCTCTTGGTTTCATATCTTAGCTTAAAAATGCCATTTCACAGTAAAAAAAAACTTATATTTTTAAGGCATATTTCCAAAGAATGGTTCTAAATATCTAACCAAATCAAAGGACAGTGGAAAGCTGTCAATTTCTTGTTTTTATCAATTCCAGACTTTAGAAACTTCATATCTGCCAGCTGTGGCTCCGCATCATTTCCTGTTTGTGCAAGATATGTGCATATTATGCTCATACCTGTAGCTGGAAATACACAAGTCTGAGGGTCCTGGCCCAGTCAAGAACCAAAAGCTACATTTAAATAATAACTTTTAAAAATTGAATCTGGGGAGTCCCTCCAACCCATTCCCTTAATTTTCATCTTAAACACATGTGCTAGTGAACAACCATCACTGCAGGAGGGGCTCTACCCTCCTCCCTCTCCAATACCTACAAGAGCACAGCCCCCTTGGTCATTCACAACACACCAGTGGCATAAAGATAAAGCTGTTGCTAGGTTGGTAGAGGGCTCTCTTTTAACAAGCCTGCACAAAACTCAGCAACTGACCTGGTTAGAGAGCTGGATTTTCCATGTGCTTTGGAATTCTTTCCCCCACAACATATACAGTGGAGCTCTGTGCTCTGGATTCAGAAATGATCACAGAGTCTTGCTCTAAAGAAATATTGAGTTGCTGCTACAAACACTCTGCCACAAAGACTAAAGACCTGGAGGGTTTGGACAGTTTGTTGGCAATTATAGCCAAGTGCCTGACCTGAGTTTTGAAACCCAGCTAACCACACAGAGGCTCTTCTGTATGCCTCTCTGAATCAAGATTGCCTTTGTCTTGGCAATCCTTGGTACATTTACTTAGAAGTAAGTCTCCTTGGACACAGTGGGGCTTATTTCAGAGTAAACATGCATAGAACTACAGAGTTTCCAATACCAATTCTCCAGCCAAAGAGGGAGTATTCTGCAAACTGGGAGAATGTAAGCACCTTAAGAGATCAAGGGTTTGGCAAAGGCAATAGCTTGGCTGTCCTCCTTGAACGGGGATCAATTCAAATAGCCACAGATTTTTATTTATTACAAACACTAGTGTGTTCACATGCACTCCTTTAAAAGTTATGACCAGCACCAGGGTTGGAGAAGACACTGGAAGGCGAAATATATAGCAAATATATGAAAGGACTTTTGAGAGTTGGCACTCTACTTGCACAAAGTGCAAAAATTAGACAATGGCCTTGCTCCTAATGAGCAAAGAGTACATATCAAAAATCACTTAAAACCCAGTCCTATATCACAGTCTTTCCTCCTCTCCAGACCAGTGGAGCAGGAATCCTAACTTACCAGCAAGTGTCAGTATTTAAAGTGGGTCGTGGTGGTAACTATTCCAGATAAAGTATTCCAGGGCACAAGAGTTGCTGTCTCCGGAGGACTGCACGGGTGAGGTTATTATACTTTGCTTTGATTCAAAACTAAGTATGGGGAGGGGAGAGAAGGAAAGGAAATGCAACGATTGATTTGTGAGTAACTGAACGAAGGCTAAAGACGATTCCCCTTAGAGGTGGGGAAGGCCCTCATTCCGGGGTAGGTAAGGGGCAAAAAATGGGGGCCCGCCGCTTGCTTACCTCTGCCGTAGGCGAAGTGCAGGCGCAGCGCCTTGCCTTGGCGCACCAGGCTGATGTGCAGGTAGGTGAACCACACGGCGAAGGTAAGGAGCACCAGGAGCAGCAGCAGCTTGAACTGCTTCCGGATCTTCTTCACCGGGAACCACAGCATCCTCCAGGCAGCATTCCCGGGGGGGGCTGCCTGCCCCCGGGGGGTGAGCGAGGGGCGCCCGGGCCGCCCTGTCCGCGAAGGGAAAGCGGCGGCGGCGGCGCAGGGGGTGTTGCCGGGCGGGCGCGAGGAGTGCGCGCCTAACCCGGCCGCCGGCTCGGCCCCTCGCCGCTCATTTCGCCCCCAGCGCCGCTCCCCTCAGAGCTACGCCCGCTCCCCGTGGGGCGCCCGCCCCTCACCTGCAGCAGCGGCGGCGGCAGCAACTTCGGCGCCTCGCAGCTGGCGCGAAAACTTCGCTGTGACGCTGACCGTGCACGGCGCGCGAAGCGACGGCGCTGAGAGGAGCCCGGTGGAGATGCGGGGAGTAGGCTCCTAGCGCTCTCCCCGGAGCGGATCCCAGCCGCCTCCCGCCAGGTCCCGGCGGCGAGGGACAAAGGCATCCAGGCAGCGGCGGGGTGGCATCGGGGAGGCTCCCGGCGACCGTGAGGGGAGGCGGCGAGTCGACGTCGCCCTGAGCCGCGGGGCTGGCGGGTCGCTCGCTCGCTCGCCGAGACCTCCCTCCTTCCCGCCGGGATGCCCAGCTGCCCAGAATCCTCTCCCCAATGTGATAATCCGTCCACGGCAGGCAATGAATGGAGGGAGGGAGGGAGGGAGCAGCAGCAGCAGCGCGGAGTTTCTCCCCCTCCGTCTCCTTCTCCCCGCCGCCTCCTGGCTCCGGGGCTGCTATTGCATTGCACTGGCTCCTCGGCCCGCGCTTTACATTGTCCTCCTCACGGCTGCAAAGCAGCGGCTGCTGCTGCTACTATTACTACGCCCGTCCTGCGCGCGCGGCTTGCAGCGATGCTCTGGCGGCACCACCATTGCCTCTCCGCCACTGCCGCTGCTCTGGCTCGGCTCGAAGAGAGCAGCATCCCCACGCTGTGATGCAACCGAGGCTGAAACGGGGCAGCCAGACAGACAGACCCGCCGGGCCCAATCGGAGCCCAGCACTTCTCCTTTCGTCCAATCCTCAGCTTCAAGGGGCGGCGGCAAAGGCGAGGCTCGGCTGTGAGCGGCGTTCATCTCCACGCCAACGTGCAAACATCCACCTGGGGCGCGGATCCGGTGGATGCAGCGGCGAGGCGGAGGGGGGAAGCGAAAAAGGAAGGCAAATGTCCTTTCACCTCCTGCAAACATCGTAGGCTTTGAGTGCAGCTTATGGAAGAGAACTGTGGCTGTTCTAGCTTCAGGAAGGAAAATCTCCCGTTTCCTGCGTGTTGGGGCTCGTTTTGTTGCAAGGCGAATTGCAATGGTATTGCGGCCTCCCCTTGGCGAGGGTTGGTACCTTCCCAACAGATGCAAGCCGATACTCTAATGAGGAGGCAGCAAAGGATGCTCCAAGGCTGAGGAGGGATGCCGGCGTAGTCAGAGGCAGCCACAGGTAGAGAAGTGCAAAACCGTGTGCACTTGTGGAAGGATGCAGGCGTTTTATTCTCGCGTGTGCACAAACAGCAACAAATCCAAACGCTGTGCACCTTATATGTGAACATCTTTGCTTTTGTCTCAAACGTTTATTATTGCTTGCTGTAAATGACCAGAGAGCACACACTGACAACCTTCCCCAACGTGGTGCCCTCCATCTTGTTTTTGTGTGTGTCCAAACCCTATTGTCCCTGTGCATTGGCTATCTTGCCCCTCCAAAACACCCGAGGTCACCAAACACCTTGCCCCTCCAAAACACCTTGGAGAAGGCTGTCATAGAATCATGGAATTGTAGAGTTGGAAGGCATCCCCAGGAGTCATCTAGTCCGGGCTTCCTCAACCTCGGCCATCCACATGTTTTGAGACTACAATCCCCATCATCCCTGAAGACTGGTCCTGCTGGCTAGGGATCATGGGAATTGTAGGCCAAAAACATCTGGAGGGCTGAGGTTGAGGAAGCTTGACCTAGTCCAACCCACTGCAATGCGGGAATCTCAACTTAAGCATCCATGACAGATGGCCATCCAACCCTTGCCTAAAAAACCCAATGTCTACTCAGCCAAACTAGCAATTCAACATTGTTGCCCCATCTGCAAATCAGGAGTGGGGGCAGGTTCTCAAACTTTGCACTTCTGGGTTTGTTTGTTTGTTTAATTCAGTTTCCTCTAGGTGTTCTTATAGTGTTATGATGTTCAGATACTGAAGATGTGTCCAAATATGCTCACTGTTGCAAGGCTTTCCTTTTATATTGCTCACAATATAACAATATTACAACTTAAAGCCTGTTTTCTTTGCCTCTGACAGTTCACAAAGACAGACGATAAGAGCTTGGGAGAACTCAAACATTTGCATGCTATTTGGGGGTATTTTACCAGGTTAAGTTATATCCTGTCTTTACTGAGCACCTCTCTTGATCTTCTCCTTAGTCATTCATTAATCCCACAATCTTCAGTGCGTTTCCCGATCACTTTCCTAACTTCTAAATGTTGGTTTATTTATTTTTTATTTTCAAGTGAATTTGTTGCACTAGACTAGAGTAACCACCCCATTTCTTTTGAGTGACACAGCACAAAGAATGGTCCTGTATGCCCTAGCTGGGAGGGGGGAGAATGGAAACAGAAAAGGAAGGCAAAATCACTATAAATTGTTGTGGGGATTTGGAGGTTTAATCTGAAATCAAGATGGATTTGGGTTTGTTAGTGTCTCTGATAACCTCTCTCTTACAACATGGATGTTGTGGATTTTAGAAATTTGAGCTGTCAGAGTTGCACAAAGGAAACTGTTTGAATACTTAAGAACTTGACAAAGACTGTGCAGCTTTTTATATTATGGATGTATGTTTTGTATTATTTTATTAATGCTATTGTTTAATACAGGTTTGTCGTGGACTTTGGCTAAAACAGTAAACTTATGAACTGAACTAGGGTAGCAGAGCCCTTTAATCCACTTCATTTGGGCAAACATAAAATTTTGCACTTGGACTGGACTAGAGGCTATGCGCATGAACAATCTTCTGTAAACTTGTTCCTGAATGAATGAATATGCATTGTCTTAGTCTGTAGGGCACATTCTCAGCTTGCTCTTTTCAATAGCTAAGTTCTGTCTATATCTTAAGCTTTTCTCCTATCTACCTAATCCTGCTCTCTGGAATATCATAGTATATCCTACCAAAAAGCAATGCAAGCAGGATGCGGCTAGGCTAAGAAAACATGGTAGACAGACATGCTGGAATCAGCTGACAATGGGCTTAAGAAAGGAAAAGTTACATCATTCATTACACTATAACAGGCATGTCCAACCTCCAAGAGACTGTGATCTACTCACAGTATTAAAAAACTGGCAGTGATCTACCCAGAGCTGTTGAGCTTTTACAGAGCCAAAGTTGATGAGCTTTTTTTAGAGTGGAGATCACAAGGGGTCATAAGAACGACCAGGATTGACCAGGAACATCCCATGATCGACCAGTAGGTCGCAATTGACATGTTGGACATGCCTGCACTATAATAAACTGATGCAAAGATGAGAATGAAAACACTATGTTTAAATTAACAATAGCACTGTATTCCAGATATAGCACATGGCATGTTTTACTCTGCCTTTCAATCTGATGGACTCATGATTGATGGGTTATCTACAAGCATTTTAAAGTGCAGTTTAGTTTATCAAGATTACAGCATACAAATACCAAGAATTATGAGTCCTTTCCTTTCAAGCCATCATTGTATTATCTTGATTAGGCCTGGGAAAGGTTCCTCCCAGAACTTGATAACATAGAAAGAAAAAGTAGAGGGAAAACTCCAATATCCATAGTAGGACAGGTTACAGGTAGGTAGCCGTGTTGGTCTGGATCGAAGTAAAATAAAAAAATTCCTTCAGTAGCACCTTAAAGACCAACTAAGTTTTTATTTTGGTATGAGCTTTCGTGTGCATGCACACTTCTTCAGATACAGTGAAGTTAGGACAGTATCTTTATTAAGTATAGTAGGACAGTATCTTTATTAAGACAATCAAAATGTTCAAAAATAGTGTGCAATATTTCAAGATCACTATTTTGTGACATTTCAGTAAGAAAATCCACAAACAAAAACCAGACAGTAACCCAACATCATCTCTGGGACCAAACAGCAGAATTGTTGTCAAATACTAAGTAGCTTACATGTTAACTTTTGACTTTTGGTTCATGATAAGCAGCTTGGCTGGATTTTTAGGCTATGTATTAGTTTGGCAAATGTTGGGCAGGATATGAATAGGAGCAGGACTGTTTCTTAGCCATTACACTAGATCTGCTCTCCTTCATTGTCCAAAGAGACTGAACTGTGGACCAAAGGGGCCTCTGGGTTGACTCTCATCTCTTCCAAGATCTCAGGTGGCTAGAGAAAACCACTCAGGTTTTTGTAGGCAATATGGAGGCAATAGGTAGCACTTAGTGTGTTCTGCCCCTTTTCTTATTTATATTTATTGCATTTATCTCCTACTTTTTCTTCAAGGAGTACAAGGTGACACACACATTTCTTCCCCATTTTATCCTGGCAACAACCCTGTTAGGCTGAGTGCATGTGACTGGCCCCAAGTCACCTAGTAAACTTCAGGACTGGGTCAGGATGTGAACCCTGCCCTTCCAGGTTCTAGTTGACCACTCTAACCACTATGCCACACTAGCTTGCTCACACTGAAAGACCTGGATGGGGTCGGGGATTTGCTTTACAGAGGCTTCCCTTTAATGCCACCTGAAAGGATATGCTCAGTATGAAACCATATTTACGGGATCTGTATGAGAACAGGATCAGAAGCTGGATGGGTAGCAAGAAGCAGAAAGTAGGAATAAATGGACAGCTCTCTGAATGGAGGAACGTAAAAAGCACAAATGACAAGTAAAAATAACTTTGCATTATCTCTTGACCTCAAGGCATTTACATAATAGGCGTCCCCTATTAAAACAGTGCAAAATATTCTATTAAAAGCAAAGGCTGTGACAATATAGTAAAGGCTTGTTCTGTTGTAGATTATCATTTCTTGTGTTTTCTGTGAAGGGAGCTATTAAACCAGGAGTTATTTTTAACAAGATAGGACCTCCTCACTCCTCCCCAGTTTTGCTACCTACATGAACATTTCATTATCAGGTGTGTGAGGGGAAAGGCCCCGTACAAAACTTTGCCAAAAATATTAAAGAGAGAACATATCCTATATGATCAGGATATGGATAATGAACGTTTACTCTTAAATCATCAGATGACTTCTCAATAGCAGGATCCTGAGTGGCCTGAGCTTGTTACTAGCTTTTGACTGGTGCAGATTGAAGGAGTGGGTGAGCTCAGCAGCTTGCATGGCTGAGCCTGTTTTTGGTAAAGAACACCAACATCATGTTGGAGGTGATGTTCATGCAGATATGGTAGAATAACAACACAGGAAGCTGCCTTATGCTGAGCCAAACAGCTAGCCAGTCTAGCTCAGTAGTGTAGACACTGGCTTGCTGCAGCTCTCCATGGTACCTTCCTAGGCAAGAATAGAGCCTGGGGCTTCCTGTGTGCAAAAGCAGGGGCTGTGCTAGCAAGCTATTCCCTCAGCGCAAATGATGATACCTCCCTTAACCTACCATACTGTGCATGGACAGCGCCACACGTCCTCAAATTGGGCCTCTACCTATTCCTGCCATCAACCAACTGCCTCTTTTGCAGCATCCCAGTCATTGCCTGCAGAGATCTCCTTTAACCCAAGAGAAAACTGGTCTCCCTGGTCAGGTGGAACAACTCTCAATTGGCATTCCTCTGCCTCTAGAAATCAATGTGCTGTATAGATGCTGAGAACTGTTTTCTGCCTCCTTTTTCAGTTGCTTTTCTTTTCTGTTGACATTTTAAGCTGCTTAATTGATCGAACAGCCATTTCTCTAGAGTCTGTTCCATGTATAAACTGCTTGGCCTTGATTCCATCTCTCTCTCTCTCTCTCTCTCTCTCTCTCTCTCTCTCTCTCTCTCTCTCTCTCTCTGTGTGTGTGTGTGTGTGTGTATTGTGTGTATGTCTGCCTCTCTGCCTTGCAGCCATGAACAGCAAAAGGGATGCAGGTTTCTGTGACCTTTCCTTGACTCTGAGAGTGCTTGAAGCAAATGTATGGGATCTAACCTAGAATAGCACCATGGATTGCCATTACTTTGGACAGATTCAAATAGTCAAATCTGATATTTTTGTTTCCACTGTGAGGTGACCCCCCCCCAACCACACATACCTCCCACCTGCCCACAAGTCATTCTGCAGTAGATAAGTGTTTCTAAGTGGTTTGGGGAGCAGGTGGGAGTTTTAAAATGTTTTCTCAAACTCCTTCAAGATCTGAACACATGGTGAACTATTCAGAAATCTGGGGGACATTGTACCACTGTCTGCTACCTTTCTGATTGAGATGGATGGACAGATTGTTGGTTGGATGCAGGTCCAGCATCAGCACCCAGCTGATGGAGGCGTTTGCCAAAACCCATGTACTCTCACTGGTCCACTGGGCTTAGGCCTTGCTTGACACACACATACACACACCAGCAGCCCCTGCTGCCACTTGGGCTCCCCAACACTAGTGCCTCTGCGATCATTAGGCTCCCCCTTGTGCATACGAATGAGTGGGCTTACTTTGTGGCACTGGTGGCTCATGGTGGCTAGATAAGTTGCTTCTCAAGTGTCAGTGCAAAGGAGGCTCCCTGTTGCCCCACCCTGTATCATTGGCAGGTCCTCTTACCTCGTAGCCTCCCTGTAACAGGCTCCCAGAGAGGCCCCTCATGAGAGAGGGAAGGTGGTGACTGCAGGATAACCACTGTGGATTAAGGCTCCGTAAAAACTGGGCCTCATGGATGTTCAAGATGTTGTGATATATTAACCCAAAACATATGTGGGCAGTGCTTTTTTTAAAAAGAGGTGTCAGAACTCACCATGAACACCTCCCTTGTTCTCTTAGAACGGCAATGGCACCCACCCGAGAGGTGCCGGAACTGAGTTCCAGAGAATTCGATCTGGGGGGAAAGCCCCGTATGTGGAGATGATCACAAAACATTTTCCTTGGCTTTATTTGATTTTTACCATACTGTAAAGTCAGGCGTGGGTAATGTGTGGCTCTCCAGAGCTTGCAACTCCCAGTGGCCATGCAGGCTGGAGCTGATGGAGTTGCAGACTTTGTTAACATTTGAGCATTAATTAGCTGTTAATACATTCATACCAGTAGGTGGTCCCTTTTGTATTTGTCTAATTTGTTGATTCTGTTATGCCAGTTAATTAGCTGCATGTGCACCTTGTTTTGTTTTTTAAAATTTACTGTCCAGGAAATGCGTAAAAGCACACAGACAACTGTAAATTCTTACCACACCATTTTAAACGTGATTTGCTTGTGCAAGTTTTCTGGTTTTTGTGGAAATCTGAAGGATCAAAAGAAATATAGAGTAATTCCATAGCAGCCAATGTGTCAGGAGCCTTTGAATCACTGCACAAAGCAGGGACTCAGTGCTAAGTAGGATCGCTTCCCTTCACCGCAGCTGTTACAAAGGGAGATAGATCTTGCTGAGTTCAGGTGTGCAGCATCACTCCCCCGTCAGCAGAGGAAATATGTGGGATGTTTTCAGAAGCCAGTGTGAGTATGCAGACAACATTGCTTTATATCCTTCCTCCTGTCCCAAAATAGTATGCTAAAGTTTTCACAATACTAGTAGCTGGTGAAGAGGATGCCCCCATAACCGTCCTTTCTTTGCTGATTACTTCTGCTGAAATCTCAAATAGCAACCCTGCATACAAAAAGCAATAAATGCACCATTCTCAGTTGCCGCCTCTGTGCTGTGCACACAGCATGGATGCCTTTCTTTTGAATTGTGCAACTATAATTTGTTCATTATAGTTGGGGAAGAAATGGAGGCAGTGAGAGATTTCACCTTCTTGGGCTCCTTGATCACTGCAGATGGTGACAGCAGTCACAAAATTAAAAGACGCCTGCTTCTTGGGAGAAAAGCAATGACAAACCTAGACAGCATCTTAAAAAGCAGAGACATCACCTTGCCGACAAAGGTCCGTATAGTTAAAGCTATGGTTTTCCCAGTAGTGATGTATGGAAGTGAGAGCTGGACCATAAAGAAGGCTGATCGCCGAAGAATTGATGCTTTTGAATTATGGTGCTGGAGGAGACTCTTGAGAGTCCCGTGGACTGCAAGAAGATCAAACCTATCCATTCTTCAGGAAATCAGCCCTGAGTGCTCCCTGGAAGGACAGATCGTGAAGCTGAGGCTCCAATACTTTGGCCACCTCATGAGAAGAGAAGAATCCTTGGAAAAGACCCTGATGTTGGGAAAGATTGAGGGCACTAGGAGAAGGGGACGACAGAGGACGAGATGGTTGGACAGTGTTCTCGAAGCTACGAACATGAGTTTGACCAAACTGCGGGAGGCAGTGCAAGACAGGAGTGCCTGGCGTGCTATGGTCCATGGGGTCACGAAGAGTCGGACACGACTAAACGACTAAACAACAACAAATTTGTTCATGGGGGGGGGGGAATTCTTCCAGGCTGCATATCTGCTGCTATGTGGAATGTGATAATGATCACAAACATCTGTTGGTCATTGCCTTGTGCCATTGTGGGATGAGATCAACTCTCTTCCCCACAACCAACCCAACACATTCTGCTGCTTGAGATGAAACCAACCCGACTGGGAGATGAGTCTGACTTCTACAATGGTGATGGGACAATGTCCTCCACTACACCTGTGGGCAAGAGGTGTAGCTTAGGGGCCATGTGCCACACACAGCTCTGCCTTCCAGTACCTTCCCATTGCTCACCAGTACCCCCCAGCACCCACTGCCTGAGGTGGCATCTTCACTCTGCCTAACGGTAGGACCAGTGTTATACCGTAGCTCTAACCTGCCCTGCACCCTGATTGTCGACAGGTACACATCACAAGAATATCCATCTCTCCATCCTTAGCAACTATAATTTGAATGTGAACTTTATTTTGCAAAGCCTAACATGCAGCTGGGGTGTGCAGTCACCAGTATAACACTATGTACACTGAATCACTCAAAATGATAGGACTTGCCCCCAATTATACATGCATAGGAGTAGGCTTATCATTGAACACAGAGTAATTTACTTTTGAGTAAAAATGCTTAAGGAGTGCAGTTAGTCACAACTAAACTTTGGTTGGATAAGAGCCAGTACCAACCACAGTTTAGTTGTGACTGAGTCATCTATATTTACTCAGGAGTAAAGCCTTTTGTATTTAAGGATAAGCATGCATAAAATTTCACACCTGCTTAGAAATAAGCCCTGTTGTATTCAATGGAACATACTCCCAGGTAAGTGTATAGCCCTAATTCCATTGTTCTGTTGATTTTGATGGGACTAAACATAAACTTATTTGCATCTAAAGCACACTCACTATGTTTCCAGTGCTGGATTTTTCATCCATGTTCACAACACCTCATCCCAAATGCTTATGTATCCTGTACTTTGTAGTGAAATATTACTATCTGATGTGTTGTTTCTCAAACCAGCTTCACACCAGTTGGAATCCTCAAGCCTTCCTACCGGTAATTGGTCTCCAGCCAATGCGTGAAGGTAAAGACATCCCTGCCCGTCATCACCTCCTGATGTGTACACAAACAGAAACAAATCTGACACTATGTTGATGTGAACAGCTGGGGTAGGGAAGCTGTTAACCGTACTGGAAAATAGAACAAACTACACTGCGCTCTAAGGGGGTAAGGTGAACACACCCTCAGAGAAGCCAGCCCTGTTGTGTTCAATGAGGCTTAGCACCTTAAATTTTAGGATAGCAAAATTACACTGCAACTGTAAGCATGTCTCCTCAGAAATGACTTCCATTATGATCAGTGGCACTTACACCTTAGCAAATGCATTCAAGATCGCTGCCTTAGTTATTACTAACCTCAGCCAGATTGGGACCATTGTTGCCAACAGCTAGCAGGCTGTGCAAGATAAATTCTTCCTTGGTCATAAATGGCTTTTGCTGCTACAGAAGCAGCATTTGATGATGTGAGGGAAGCTGAAGTTCAGCCAAAGGGATATTATGTTTGTAGGCCATTTGTCTTTGAAACCACAATGCGAGGGGGTGGGGGTTGTAAGTGGAAAAGTGGAGCCTGATTAATTCCTGGGGCATCCTTTGCACAAACATCATCTTAGTTACAACAGCAGTAGAGAAAGTTTGAAGAGGCTCCCCACCTGTTTCATGACCTCTCTTGCAAGGTGAGGAAGACTGTCTGCTATAACTGTTTCTGCCCCAGCCAGCCACCTTCCCACTAGGCTGAGGCTAATCACAGCAAAGCCTTCTTACTGCTTAATGCAAGACCTTTTCTCTCCAACCCTTCTTTTGGCCCAGGGCATGTTTCAGCTTATTTTGTATTGATGTCTGAACAAAATCAATGAGGCAGCTGGGACATCTAGAATGCCACTGACCAGAGCAAGGCAGAAGGATGGAATGCTGAGACTGCTTATCAGTCAATCTAGAAGAGCAATTCGTCTTTTGCTTTCAGTCATTCTGGAGATTTTGCTGGGGAAGTGGGGGATTTCTCTCTTTTTAACAGCCTTTCTATTGATTTCAAGGGTAGAATCAGGAGCTGGCAAGCAGCCAGCAGCCTGAGTGTATTTTTTCCTCTTCCATAAAATCCTGTTGTAGGGTTCCCTCCACCACCCCCACCCCCCACACGCCTTCTGTCCTGACTTGCACTTACACCCTCTCTGAATTAAATGGGAGGAAGGGAATCTCAGTACTATGACTTGTTTGGGTTGTTTTTTTTTTTAAGTGGGCTGCGAGTGAATAACTTTTAATATTACATTAAATATTAAGATTGTTGGCCTCCTCCTGAACCAAGGGGCTCTTTTAACATCAGTGTGGGTGAAGACTGCTTATAGCATCTTTGTGCTGTCTCTGCTGTAGAAAGCAGTGAAAAGGCCACCAAGGAACCCCACAGGAAAGAGACACAAGGCAAGCCTCAGCTGTGGCAAGTAAGTTCTACTGCCACCAGGATCCAGCCCAAGACATTTTGGCACCTGAGGCAAACCACAAAAAAGACACCTCCCCACCAGCTAAGATGAGCAGGAGGAGAGAAGATCAGCCTTAGAATGAAAGGAGATGGAGATTGCGATGGTGATGGCTTTGCAGAGTGGAGCTTTGCCAGATTCATTTTACTTTTGCTGTCACCTTTAAATTCAGGCCCTCTTCTTGCCATTCAAATGAGAAAGGTTCCAATGTGAAGGAGATCCCCCCCTTTTTTTGTCTTGTCTTTGATCTCACAATGATTGGCTATGCCAGCTATTGTGATGAAGCAGGGTGTTTCCCACTTCTGTCAAAGGAACTCCATTGCTCTCACAGATAATCTGTGGTTAGGGGTAATTGCTGAGACTTTAGCTCATTGCTTTATTCAGCTCCAAAAATAGAAGCAATGCAATTAGAGTGAGATACACACAAATGCAAAATCAAACAAAACAAAGAAATGGTTTGTTTGCCTATGTTTTGCTGAGCTCTGGTTTGCCAGAAGCGGCTTTGTCATGCTGGCCACATGACCTGGAAGCTGTACGCAGGCTCCCTCAGCCAATAATGCGAGATGAGTGCCGCAACCCCAGAGTCAGTCACGATTGGACCTAATGGTCAGGGGTCCCTTTACCTTTACCTTTATGTTACATTTCTACTAAGTCAGATTTTTATTGTACAGGGATTCGCAGATAGCTGGTTTAAAATGCTATAGGAAAGTTTGTTTGTTTGTTTGTTTTAAAAGCACAGGTGATATGGGTTAAAATGCTGCAGTGTGTTTAGAAGATGGAAATGTGGCATTCTTGGCACTCCTGGGGCCACACCCATTTCAAAGCCAAGACCATATGTGCCCCACAGTTATTCATGAACAGAATAGCACCCTAACCCTCCCTTGCAATGTGGGTGACTCTTCATCTTGGGTATGATTTTTTTGTTGCAGGCTTCCTGATTAGATGGAAAAGCTGAGAGCACTTACAAGCCCAATATGTTTACAGGGCAGTTATAAGGCAAGGAACATTCATTGTGCATTCATGTCGATTTGCTTGCAGGCTGTTTACACATTTTCATATTAATCGTCTGTCCATTCCTCACTTTTCAGTGCATTACCTAACATTTTCCAAGCTGAAAAAGTCCAGCATTTTCTAGAAGTTTATTCAATGTGCAACATTAATCCTCTTTGACTGTGCAGTTATAGTAGGAACATGAATCTCTACCACAAAATACTGACAGTCTGGAGTCACCTTTTGACTCTTCTCTCAGTTTTAGTTGGGGTAAAGCTACCTGAGATCTCCTCTATGAGTTTTTGTGTGTGTTTTTTTGCAGGGGACTGGGGGACTGCTCCTGCTACTCAGTTACAGAGCAATAGTGCCATCTGCTGGACATTAGGAGTATTTTGCACGTGCTTTGAACATTCAGCCCATTTCATGAAAGTCTTCACCCATTAACCTTTTGTGGTTTTGTCAGATGTAAAGGTTGGTACAACTACAACATTGCACAAAACTAAAATAGTAACAAATCTGCCCTCACCTCTCTGATATTCTCTCAAACACAGTCATATTTTGAGTTCTGTATTGAATAGCCATAGCTTTTTTCCTCTTAACTACTGCTAAAATTACCATATTTACTGAAGTCTAATGTGCCACCGAATTGAATTATGGTGCTGAAGGAGACTCTTGAGAGTCCGATGGACTGCAAGAAGATCAAACCTATCCATTCTGAAGAAAATCAGCCCTGAGTGCTCACTGGAAGGACAGATCCTGAAGCTGAGGCTCCAATACTGAGGCTACCTCTTGAGAAGAGAGGACTCCCTGGAAAAGACCCTGATGTTGGGAAAGATTGAGGGCACAAGGAGAAGGGGATGACAGAGGACGAGATGGTTGGACAGTGTTCTCAAAGCTACCAACATGAGTCTGACCAAACTGCGGGAGGCAGTGGAAGACAGTAGTGCCTGGCGTGCTATGGTCCATGGGGTCACGAAGAGTCGGACACGACTAAACGACTAAACAACAACAATGTGCCACCGAATCTAACGAGCACCTCAATTTTCAGAACTTTGAAGCCAAAAAAAGTATTTGCTGGTGAATGTAAATGTCCCATCGAATCTAATGTGCACCTTAATTTCCGCAAAGTAATTTGGTAAAAAAAAAAAGGTAAGCATTAGATTCGAGTAAATATGATACTTATAATTAACAGAATTTAGTAGTACAAGCTTAGGGAGCCAAATAGTGAAGGGAGTGGAAAGGGGAAGCTATTTACTGTCCCATTAAGGTTAACCCAGACTACCTCAATCAAGACGATCCACTGCAGGCTTGTGATAGGAGCTCTATTAAGGAGTTGTAGATAACCTTCTCACGGTTAGCTCCAGGTCAGTTGGGACTTGGGCATAAGGCCTTCTGGTGGGACTTCTTACATCAGGGGCCACAAATGAGCCTTACTTTGGTAGTGGGCAGCTCTCCCAGGAAACTAGCCTGGAGTCATAATTTCATTTCCCACAATGCCCCAGAGCACCACTCTCATATTACTCCTGCATTACTCCAGGGCATTGTGGGAAATGTAAATGGTGGCTCCGGAGCAATGCTATTTCAGGGTGCTCTGCACCACTCCAAGCCACCCCTGCAAAAAAAAAAAAGGAAGTCCGGTGGGGGACTGAAGGCTTGGTTGGGGTTATAGCAACTACCTGAGGATGCCATGTGCTGAGAGCATAGCTGCCAAGTTTTCCCTTTTCTTGCGAGGAAGCCTATTCAGCATAAGGGAAAATCCCTTTAAAAAGGGATAATTTGGCAGCTATGGCTGAGAGCAGCCTAGAATCTTGTAAATAAATCAGTTATCGACACGTGTGTGGAACTAGAATTTAATAGCCAAAGCTTCAACAGAAAACACAGAATGGCCATAAGAAGGGAGTTGCCCCCACAAGCACCCTGCCTCTCCCCCCCCCCCCCGGGTGGAGAAGCGACACTTGCATCAGCACTGATTTCTGGCAAGATCTCGTGGTGGTGGGTGGAGGTGGGCCGTGTGGAGATGGCACCAGGTGGTGCGGAGGTGGCAGGCACAGCAGAGTGTGGCAGTGGAGTGTGGGCAGTGGCACAAAGGAAGAGTTAAGAGATAGGGGGGAATGGGATGATCCAAAAAGTTGGCATAAGTGGCTGAATATCAACCTGCAAAAGTGCTATGCAACCCGTTTTGAAAACCTTTTCACATCACAATCGGTTCGTAGAAAAGTGGGCTTTATCTTCAGATAGGCTGATTTATTGATGGAGAAATTTTTAAGGGATCTATTGGCCAGGGGTCCCCAAAGAAACACCAAACAGACAAGGGCTTTACGTGAAAACTAGACCTTTATTGGTACAAGCGTACGCAGCGACAGTCTCTTTGAAGAGTCAGAGACAGACTGCAACGTGGCATGATGGAACAGCATTCTTATGCAGTTCTGTGCCACAGATGTGATTACCATTAGCCAATCCTATGGTTGCAACAAAACATTCTAAAGCAATCACAACCCAGCGCCTTAAATCTAAGCCAATTAGGAATATCGTAACTCCTCTGCACAGCCCTCCCCAACTTTCTCATTAATTCCTTATGATTAAAAATAGCAATTCAACAACATCCTTCTTTATTAATTTTTGATCAAGCGTCCTATTCATTAGCTGTTCTCTAATATCCTTAATCATTAACTAATGATTAAGTATAGTGGTTCTCCATGGTTGATTCCATTCTTCTAAATAGACTTATGATTGAATGAGGTCATTCTACCTTACTGATTCCTTGCATTCCATTCTTGTTGTATACTGCCGCCTTCTATATGAGCATTCTCCTGCTGAATAACTAATTAAAGTACAGCACAATTGCTAAGCTGCAAAATAGATTCAAATGAAACAAGAAAATTGAGTTTTCTCCTTTATTTGCAGTTTTCTCCTTCAATATCACCCAGTCACTAGAAACATGGTGGTTGAGAAAAAAATGAAGGAGCTCAAGGTGTGGATAAAACCAAATACAGTACAGTAATGTCAGTTGTGGAGCTTTATATGCATAATGCAAGCTTAGCAACACTAGGTGGAGCCATAATATCATGAATGAGTTTCAGCTTCATTAATGCATTGTAGCCAATTGTGTTCCATCTGCTGCATCCAATGAAATGCACAAAAGAGAAAAGGAGCTCTCCTTTGTGAAAGCAGTGAAATACAACCTGAGCTGTGGGAGGGGGAAACGATCTATGCAAAATGTGTGTGGATGGTTGTCTCCATTGGAAACAGATTCCACAGGTTTGTGTCCCTATACAAGAGAGAACACTCAAGCAGCTCGTATCCCTTTAAATTAAAAATAAAATAAAACCTCCCTGATCAGCAATTTGGCAGGGAATAGAAAACAGGCAAAGGGCGGGGCTAAATCTGCCTCCCTTGGTCAAAGAGCAGCTTCCCCACCCACCATTTTAAGGGCTGTATGCTGCCTGACAGTCCAACTGTTGTATTGGGAGGGGGCCCACAAGCACAGCACCTGGAAACACATCCAGTTACTCATTCAGCAAACATAGTTATTGGCATCCATCTATCTCAAGAGACAATGGAGTGCACCTCCAGGGGTGAAGTCAAATCACTGAGGTAGCAGCACCAAAGTGACCCTCCCAAGACACAAGCCTGGGCAATGTGTATTGCGGTCCTGGGCCTCTTGAGCTGCTGAGTAGAAGTGGAGGAGGGTGGGTGAGGATTCCTGGAACAACTGAGTGGAAGGTGTGCCCTTTCACTTGCAGTGTGTGCCCTCCCAGACGGATGTATCTTTGCAAACATAAGGGAGTTGAAAATGAAGATCTGCTTAAATAAACAATTTCTTACTTTTGTGGTTGAGACCTGTATAAACACAAACCATTAGATCAATTGGAGAGGTTGGTTGCCAAAAGGCACATTTATCATCCAATCCTATCCATGTTTGTAGTTGTTTAGTCGTTTACTCATGTCTGAGTAAACGCCTTCTGTTGCTACGGGGCTGTGGGTCTTCTTTATTTGACACCCCCCCCCCCCCGGTCGGGATTATTAAAGTAGTTCTCTGGGTCACCTACTCCAAAATTAGAGAATCCAAATAACAAAACACACACACACAAACACCCCAAAACACGCAACAACGCCCAAATCATACAATACCCACCAAAATAAATGACAACCCCCAAAATAAAATTAAACAATAATAACTTCTGCTTCTCATGTTCTTATTTCAAAAAAATTTAATCTAAATATATATATAAATGTTCGCGATGCGTGTGCAGGGGCCAATGTATGGAGATACAGGGGGAGGGGCCAACACTCCCCGGGGAAAACAGAGGGAAGGGTATCCTACCGAAACACAGGGATGAGCCAGGGGGTTGGAGGGAGGAGGGGCGGGATACGCCAAGGATTGGGACAGGGTGGGGTCACAGCAACACGTGGCCGGGCCAGCTGGTCCTCTATGAATTTGTTTAATCCTCTTTTCAAACCATTCAAGTAGGTGGCTATCACTGCTTCCTGTTAAACCCTTTGTTTCAGAAGTGGAAAGGAACGGCACCAATTTGAACCATTGATTTCGAAGCTGCACTGATTTTTTTGGGTTTCTTATAATTCCTGAGCAACACTGGGGCACAAGGCTGCTAAAAGGCAATGGTAGTAAGGTTTATCTGCAGGAATTAGCATGTGAGCTATAACAATATGGAGCTAAACTTGCATCACCTGTTCATTTCTATAGATCAAACTGCAGCTTAAAGAGAAACTACAGGAGTCAGTTGTTCTATTCATGTATAAGAAAAGATTGTCGCCCTATTACATAAAAAACCATTTTTAAAAAATCATTATCCTTTTAAAAAAGTTGTACTCAAGTGCTGGAGGAAATAAATACACAGCTTCTGGAAAACAAACAGGCGAAACAAAGTTAGACAGTGGAACATTCAAGAAAGCACAGTATGGCAAACGGGGAGGAGGAATCTGTCCCTGCCTTTCAGTGATTTTAGTGACACAAAATATGAAAATGACCTCAATAGAGACTCAAAACATAACTACACTTACTGATTGTGGTTACTGGAGGATGAGTCACAACTAGCATGGTTTGTTGTTGTTTAGTCGTTTAGTCGTGTCCGACTCTTCATGACCCCATGAACCAGAGCACGCCAGGCACTCCTGTCTTCCACTGCCTCCCGCAGTTTGGTCAAACTCATGTTCGTAGCTTCGAGAACACTGTCCAACCATCTCGTCCTCTGACGTCCCCTTCTCCTAGTGCCCTCAATCTTTCCCAACATCAGGGTCTTTTCCAAGGATTCTTCTCTTCTCATGAGGTGGCCAAAGTATTGGAGCCTCAGCTTCACGATCTGTCCTTCCAGCATGGTTTACTGGGTTCAAAGGGTGATTACGAGCAGTTGTTTCACAATAGAAGCAGATTCTAGAGAAATCTTTTTTTTTTTTAAATCAGAGATAGCTGTGCAAAATCTCTGCATATTGTAAACCCTACAGAATATTGCAAGGCCCTCAGATCTTGAGCTATACGTATACCCATTTAAGCAGAAAAAAAAAATCCCAGTGACTATTTTTTGGAAGAAAAAAAAAATTGTGTCTTAGTCCCGTCCCATCCCCAACTCAGTATCTAATTTTCTTGGAATGAGACAGCCTAATCCTTAAATTTCATCTAATACACACAAATAAAGGAAGGAAAACACCCACAGGATGCCTGCAGGGAACACACAAAGACCTCCTGGAACAAGGGCCCATGATTCACCCAGGGAGAGAATGATTCTTTTGCCAAAGGGAGAGTCAGAGCTTCATTAACACGTGACCCTGAAATTCCAGACTCCCCCAAACTGAGGCCAAAGTTTTCTGCTACTTTTCTGCTGTTTTGTGCTGCAAATCCTGCATTTTGTGCTGCCCCCAAACTGAGTAATTGTCAAAGCAAATCAGGGACACACGTTACTGCCAAAAAAACATACAATCTTGTCTGATTGACTCCAAACAGGGGCCAACGTGTTGTGCTAGTTTTGTGCTGCAAACCACACATTTTCTGTCACCCCCTAAAATGAGCAACCGACACTCAAACCGGGGTCACAAGGGCCAAAAAACTCAACCTCGTCCTATTTGACTTCAAACTAGTGCCAAAGTGGTATGCTGGTTTTGTGCCATTTGTGTCAGTTACTGTCAAACCTCAGATCCCGAATGCCTCCGTTTTGGAATAGTTTGGCTCCTGAATGCCAAAAACCCGGAAGTAAATGTTTGCTAGGGCTTGCCGATCAGAAGGTCAGTAGTTTGAATCCCTGCGACGGGTTGCGCTCCCGTTGCTCGGTCCCAGCTCCTGCCAACCTAGCAGTTCGAAGGCACATCAAAGTGCAAGTAGATAAATAGGAACTGCTACAGCGAGAAGGTAAGCGGCGTTTCCGTGCGCTGTTCTGGTTCGCCAGAATTGGCTTTGTCATGCTGGCCACATGACCTGGAAGCTGTATGCAGGCTCCCTCGGCCAATAATGCAAGATGAGCAGCATTTTTAAACAAAGTAAAGGATACATGTACATTTTGGATAAGTTTGTGAAACAGGGATTTCAAAACCCGGCATTAAGTGCACAGTAAATGCTGCGGTTACATTCGATGATATAGTACTGCTACCATATTTTGGGGGGAGTATTGGCTGCTACTTCTTTTATCAGTGTTTTACTTGTGTGGGAGTTTTGCCTGTTTTTCTAGGATAGGATTTTTGAGCATTGCCAATTTTTTCTTAAGTGAAACAGGTATTTTGTAATGCCCATGACAGTTTCTGAAATTTCTAAATATACCCCCAGGTACACATTATGGACCTTTGCTCTAAATAAGGAATGGGGATCTTTGGCCCTCCAGAAGAAACAAAGCTGTTGGTAATATGAATTCTAAGGTCTCAAATATAAAATTAATGTTCATAAATGTACAAGGCAAAAACATACATAAGTATAAAAACCACGTGTCTGAAATAGTACAGGAGAACAATTCTGAAGCCATTCTTACTCCCAAATTGACTTAAATATTTCTCTGCAAATATTTCTAATTGTCTTTGGACTGTAGGGGCTTACACCTCCCTTTTCAAATGCACTCTGGCAAGTATCTGTTAAACTGAGCACACTATCAATATGCGTAAGAGAGTCAGGAACTAAGTATTTACCATCTCAAAAGAATGGCCAGGCTACCCAGAAAATGCAATCAAGTAAGGCATTATTGAAAGCATGTCAAAGTGCAAGTAAAATAAAAAAAATTCCTTCAGTAGCACCTTAAAGACCAACTAAGTTTATATTTTGGTATGAGCTTTCGTGTGCATGCACACTTCTTCAGGTATCTGAAGAAGTGTGCATGCACACGAAAGCTCATACCAAAATATAGGGGCTTCCGGTTGACCACGCCATCTTGCTCAGATGGGGGTCCGCACAGCGGAGCGGACCTCGGCGCTTCAGAGGTGGAGGGAATCGTTCCAGCGAAACGAAACCTCCTTAAAAGCCCCAAATCGAGCTTTTTGGGGACAGATTTTGCCTGGCGGCGCCAAAAGCGGGCTCTCTCCTCCCCGGATCGGCTTTGTTTAAGCCCCCGAGAGCGAGGAGGTGAACCGCGGCGGACAGGCTGACATTGCTGCTCTGAGAGTGCGAAGCTGCGAGTCTGGGAAGTGGAGGTGGCCAATTCTTCAAAGAACATTCAGCAAATGAATAGACTGTGAGTAATTTGGATTCTTTGGAATGTAAATTAAGGCAACAATTTGGACCTGGGAGAGAGGGGAAAAGAGGAAGCCACCCCCCCCCACGGTAACATAAGAGACAGTAAACAGAAACCCGAAGCCGTAAACAGAAGATTTTAACTTAAAAGGATTCCTCAAAGGCATCAAAGAGAATCTCCCCTAAATGCAGGGTAAAAGGGGAGAGAGACTGTGGTTGTGATTGCCCTGCAGAATGAAGTTAAGACTAAGAAAGACCTTTCTTTTTCTCGGGAGCCGGCAGCCCAGAAAACCCAGTGAGCTGACCAGGATTTATAGTTAAATTTTATTTCTATCTTTATCTTTGGACTTTTTGGAAATTCTTTTTTGGTTTATATGCTTTTGAAATGTGAGTTCGAACTTTATTTTTAAGAATGCAGCCAGCTTGTTAAAATGGAGTCGAGAAAATAGACTGCGATCATATTCCACCCCATGTGACAAGTTTTGACCTTGACAGGACTGAACTATGTCAACAAAAAGGTACCCGCCTGAGTTTCAGCGGACTGTTTTGACCTTAATGTGGGAAGCAAGAATAGAACTATGTCAAGAGGAGACACAACGGCAAGTGTTACAGCAACAATTCCAGATTGTGATGACAGAATATGATTTCCTAGAAAATGAAGCTTTTGAAACTGAAGAAGATGAATGTGAGAATGACAATGATGAGGACTGTGATGATTTAACACAAAATGAAGCCCATCACGAAAAAAATGATGATTTTACTCTACAAAAAGTTGGATGGAGTGCCTCCCCTTCGAGGGGGGCACGACTGGACTTACTGGAACTCCAGAATGACCACAGGGAAGAAGGAAAAATTAAGCAGAGAAGAGAAGAAGCTCAGGGGTCTGATATGGAGGCCTGGATGGCAAAAGACTGCAAACAGGGGGTGGGGTGAAGGGAAAGTGAAGTGGTGATTGTAAGGATGGGTTAATAGGACTATAACTGGACTGCTGACTATGGAACTTGCTGGATTGGTGGGGTGGAGCCGGTACTTGGGGGGTGTAAGGTTAGTTTGGGAATAGTTATAGGTTTAAAAAGTGAATTGATTCTGGAAAAAGGTGAAAATATGGAGGCCTATAGAGGGGTAAAAATTAGGCACGGGAAGAAAAAATGGGAGTTTGATTTCTCAGTGATTGGACAATAGGCGAAAATGATAATAGTTAGTTTAAAAGTGGTACAAGATATAAAGGTGTATGTTATAAAATATGAACTATGAAACTGTTGAAGATGATAAATAAGGGAGGAAAACCGGGGAAGGGTGGGAGGGTGGGGAAGCCCACAAAATATGGTTTAACAATTATGAATTTAACAATTATGATGAATTTTTTTTTTGTCTTTTTTCCTTTTTGTCTTTTTTTTTTCTTCTTCTCTTTTTTCTCTTTTTCTCTTTTTGTATTTTCTTTTTTTTTGGTATGACAATAGATGGTTGGATGGATGAACTCCTGCGTACTGCCCTGGTTCACTGGAGCTCCCTGGTGGCAGGGGGGGGCTTGGGGGGCAGGGGAGGGGGAGGAGGACAGAAACCCAATCATAAAATGGACCACTTCTGACTGATCACCTGCGTGGGATACTTCTGTGGCAGGGGAGGACCCATGGAGGGGGGTGGGAAGAAGGTGGAAAAGGTGTTTATGTATGTACCATCTTTTGTAATTTGTAAAAATCAATAAAAATTATGTTTTAAAAAAAAAAAAGCTCATACCAAAATATAAACTTAGTTGGTCTTTAAGGTGCTACTGAAGGAATTTTTTAATTTTGCTTCGACTCAGACCAACACGGCTACCTACCTGTAACTAGAACTATGAAAGTGCAAGTAGATACTAAATAGGTACCACTACAGCGGGAAGGTAAATGGCGTTTCCGTGTGCTGCTCTGGTTCGCCAGAAGCGGCTTTGTCATGCTGGCCACATTACCTGGAAGCTGTAAAGTGAGATGAGCGCCGCAACCCCAGAGTCGTCCGCAACTGGACCTAATGGTCAGGGGTCCCTTTACCCTTTACCTTAAGGCATTATCAGGTATCCTGGCAGACAAGAGAGAAGCAACACTCTCAAATTTCTGCTGTAGACTGTCTCCTTCTGTGATATATGTATGATGTTTTTGGATGGTGGTCTTGGGCTACAGGGCGGGCAATTTCAAAAGTCTTTTAAGGCTTGTGCACCATTGTTTAGGGTTCTCCTCCTTCCTGCGTGTGTTGAGTGGAGACCCTGTTTCAACAGTTTATTTCTTTGATTAAAGATCCGGCTTACTACGGTAGCTGCTTTGCTTCTCTATATACTCTGGTTAGCCTCTGTTATTTTTCTTCTACCGATAGGGAACCCACTGAAGGATCCTATACAGGCTCTAGAATACCCCATAAGGGAAAGGGAACAGTTTTTTCATATAACACATGTATTACCTGGCTGTCACTTTGTAAATGGAAGAGGTAGGGATAATCAAAGGAGGAATAAAAAAAATGAGAGGAGGGAACGGGCTGATGGAAGGAGAAGAGGTAACAATTAATCAAGAAGATTTTTGTTACAAAAGCCCGGTGCCTGTTCCTCTGTCCTCCAAACAGTGGCCAGAGCATGGGGTCACGGGGCACACACACTGGGTCTGTGTCCCTTTGGAGAATAGAAGACACGGCAAGGACTGTTGTGCCTTTCAGAAATAGGGTTTATTTGCCTATTTGCACCTTCAGTCTGCGTGGAGGCTGTCCAGATCTTACAGCATGGCTCACAGCAGTGCAGGGAAACTTTCATCTCTTCCTCCAAGATGGCTCTCAGCCTTACTTCCTTCATCTTCTTCCCAGAAACCCCTTGCCCTCCCACTGAACAGTTACCCTGACAACCTTCCAAATTCCCAGTCTCTGGTCATACCTAGGGCCTTTGCCTTATTAACAGCCCTCAGTGGGCCCTCAATGGCTCCCTGTTGTTCCCTTAATAGCCCTAGCTTGACCGGGCTACCCAAGAATTCCTTTGCAGCTTACATTTCTCCCTTCCCACCCCAAATAATCAGAATCCTAGAATTTATTCATTTCTATGTTTATCCTAAGTCTACAACAATAATTACATGGATAACTAGACCTTCAGAAGCCAGAGGACACCCTCCCACTCCCTTGCATTAAAAAGTCACAAAGTAGGTAAAAGTTTCAGTTTTGGTTTCCTCTGAATTACAGTGGTGCCTCGCTTAACGAATGCCCTGTAAGACGGATTTCTCGCTAGACGAATGGATTTTGCGATCGGAGGTTGCCTCGTAAGACGAGGAGGTTTTCTATGGCTACTGCTTCATCTTGCGAAGCGTGGCCATAGAAAAATGAACCTCCAACTGCAAAGTCTGCCGTGTAGCAAGAAATTGCTAGGGCTTTTTGCCGCCTGCCTTCCCCTTGGCTTGGGGAAGGCAGGCGGCAAAACGCCCCCACACCGCCGCACTTTGGCTCTATTGTGTGGAAGCCACAACTTTAAACAAAGACAGTGTAACAGAATAGGGGTGTGTGTATGTATGTGTATGACTGTAATCAGGCCCAGCTCGTCGTAGACCCCCGGTGGCGCAGTGCACCATGGCGCGGGGCCGCAAAGCCGCGTGGAAACCAATTGCGCCCTGCAAGGGCGGGGTGGGTGGCGGAGCGATCTCCGCCCCTCAGCACCAGGGCGCGCGATCTGCTCAAGACGGCCCTGACTGTAATTGTGTTTTTGTTTTGTTTTTAAGGAAGGGCATTCAATTTCGTTCTACTATTTAAAGTACAATGACAATAAAGTATCTATCTATCTATCTATCTGGTATTGTTTTCTTAAACTGTCCTAGAAGCTCTGCTGGAGGGTGGCTATACATTTTTAAAATAAATAACATATATGAGTGAACAATTGTATAATTTGCAATTTTAAAAAAATAGCTGGGTTGCAACTTCGATAAATTAGAGATGTATCAGAACACCAGTGCATTATGTTTGTATGTGTATATGGTCATTAAGCTACAACAGCCATACTGTATTAATAACTTTTTTATGCAATGCTGACATATTTTAAAGTAAACACTTGCAAAAAGGAGAGCTCGCGCATAACGCGGGGGCGGGGATGGGAGGACCACTCCTCAACTAAACAGCGGGGCATGCTGGGGCACATAGAGGGCAAGCAGTTCACACATCCGCCTGAGCAAGTTTCCCAAATTTGGAGGTGCCTGCCTTCAGTTTCGATTCCTTCAGTTTGCCCACCATTCCATGCTAGGAAACAGGGAGCGCATCCACGCCTCCCCGGGACAGAAGCCGGGCAGCTCCGCCTCCTCTCCCGCCTGCCTTTCACTCGCCGGATCGTTGCCCCACGAAGCAGTTCTTCTTGAGAGACCCGGTTGCAGGCGCGAAGATGGCAAGCGCAAGCGGCGCCCACTTCCCTTTGCCCGGCCAGGTCAGCGGCGGGCTGCCGCGCTACGAGGAGCTGAAGGACGAGCACGACATGGCCATCCTCGACCCCGCGGGCGCGTCGCCTGGCTCCACCGTGATCCATATGCACAACCAGCACCAAGTCTGCGTGGCGCCTCCCCGCGACCACATCTTGTGGTCGATCTGCACCATGCTGTACTGCAACATCTGCTGCCTCGGGTTCATGGCCCTGGTCTTCTCGGTTAAGGTGAGAAGGGCAGGATGGACGAGAGCTCCGCCGTCCATGGGACGCTCCCACCCCTTCCGGCTCCACGCTCCATTTGCCCCCTCGTGGGTGGGGGACGGGACGTGATCAGGACTTTTTTTTTTAAAAAAAAGTTTGGGTTACTCAGAAGTCACTCCAGCCATTCTAGGAGCCCTCCTATCCGTATTTACTCGGAAATGATCCCCGTTGACTTCGATTGAACTTTTAAAAGTACAGTACAGTATCTGTAGGGTCGTTGCTTCGCTTCGCTTGCTAGGAGGAGGGGAGGCCATTAATCACCATGGCCTCTCACTGGCAAGAGGCAGGGGAATGACGGCATTGTTTCTTCTTTCCCAAGTTTCAGAGCCGAGTTTTGGGTTTAGATTTAACCCATGGGGTAAAGTATAGCTTTAATCTGGGCACACTTATGCCTTTGAACCAAAACTCAGCCCTGGCTGCAAAGTCTGGCAGATCAAAATAGGCTGTGACACGTCCACTTGTCAGCCATGTGTCGATGTACAGTATAAAGCTGGGGGCCGTGTCTTATTTCCTGCAAGGAAAGGGGCATGGGAGGGGAGGGAAACCTTTCCCCCAGTTGGCTCACTTCCAGCATTGAAATTGCCTGGGAGGAAAGGTTTTAAAACAAGGGAGCACAGTGAGGAAAAACAGCATCCCCCCCCTCCTCTGCATCATCTTGTGTGTGTCTGCATGTGCAACAAGTGGGGGGAGGGGGACACCCATCCATCTGGCTTCATCATGGATATAAAAAAGTGGGCAACCTTAACACTCAGTGTCTGTGCTCTTGCCTTCCACTAGTGGTAGGAAGCCTCAGTCAGTAGAGCACCGTGTGACTTCTCTCAGTAGAGCATGAGACTCTTAATCTCAGGGTGACAAATTCAAGCCCATTGTTGGGCAAAAGTTAAGTTATTGGACTAGATGACCCTCAGGTAAATTCTGTGATTCTATGAAATGTGGAGGAAAGTTGTTAGGGCAGGGCAAAAGCTAGCTGGTCTCTAGGAAACTTGGAATTCAATTTTTAAATTTGCTGGTCACTTGCTCTGATTGTTTGGACAGCCTCTTTCTCCAAAGCTTAGCACTGAAAAACAAGTATCTAAGACTATCTAACCCCCTGAGATAGGTGTTTTCTACACTTCAATAGTAGAAAACTTCTTCGTTGATGTGCATGTAGCTTAACACAGAAGAGTCAATGACCAAAAAACAAGTCCATTTATCATCTACAACACTGATTTTTCTTTTAGACTCCGTGGTGTGATTGCAACATCTGGGATTTCCCCCCTCTCATCTTAACTTTAATATGCAAAAATATTGATCTGCAAGGGCAACAGCAGACCAATTTTAAGAACTTAAAATAACTTAACTTAAACTGCTGGATCAGGCCAATGCCCCATGTAGTCCAGCATCCTGTTCTCACAATGGCTTTTGCGAAACCCATAAACTGGACATGAATACAACATCATTCTGCCCACCTGCAATTCCCAGCAAAAGGCATAGCTGCCAAGTTATCCCTTTTTAAAGGGATTTTCCCTTATGCTGAATAGGCTTCCTCGCGAGAAAAGGGAAAACTTGGCAGCTATGGCAAAAGGTATTCTGAGGCATAATCCCCTTGACAATGGAGGCAGATCATAGCCTTCTCTATGGTTTTGTCCCATCTCTTAAAGCTATCCAAGCTGGTGGCCATCACTGCCTCCTGTGGGAGTAAGTTCTATTATCTATTAACTTTAAACAAGGAGTGCATGTGTGTCTAAGATAATGAGGGGGAACCAAAGGGTGCTATAATAGCACCCTTTGGTTCCCCCTCATTATCTTAGACTGCTATAAATAACCCAAAAAGAGGCACCCCAGTTATTATTATTATTTTGGCAGAGGAAGGTCAGTTCTGAAGTTGTGCAGGCTGTGCCTTAAGGTTGCAGCCCAATACACACTTACAAAGAGTAAACCTGCTTTGGATTGCCCTGTAGAGCTCTTCTTAAAACAGATCAGTATCAAAATAGAAGCTTGGAGAAAAGATCAGATCCATCTTTGCACTTTCTTTAACGTATGAACTTACAGCACCTCTCCAACAATATTGCCACTTTTTCTAGCATTAAAGGATTTTTAAGAAGCCAACAAATATGCAGCTTGATTAAAATCCATACAAAACTGCTGATGAAATGCACGAACTGGTATGTAGAGGTGTTGACATTTTTATATTTTTTGAAACCAGTTGTTTAATGTGTAGGGAAAATATATGCATCTGCAGAGTCATACAAATTTCCTGCAGAGTCTGCACAGGGATATGAGCATAGGATTCTTGCACACTACATTCTCCCTTGTTTTTTTGTTTTTTTTGTCTGTCTGTCTGTCTTTTGGTGTAGATGAATTTTTGGTGGTCTAGCGCGAACCCAGAAGTGTGGGAGCAGCTCTGCTACTGATGCACAAGCAGCTTATCTTCTAGTTTGTTTTCAATAGCTGACTTTTGTTTGTTTCTTCTCTCTGAACAGGCAAGAGATCGCAAAGTGGTTGGTGACCACAGTGGAGCTCGCAGCTATGGTTCTACTGCCAAGTGCCTCAACATCACAGCCGTGATCATGTGCATTGTGCCCATTGTCATTGTCATCATCCTGCTAGCAACAGGGGTTTTCACTCCTAATAGATATTAGGAAGCCTATGGAGAACCATGTCACAGATGGATTTCCCTTGTAAAACCACTCACTGCCTTTTCCCTTGCTGCCAAGGTTTCCACTCAAGTCACTTTGTTTGTGGGTAATGGTGATGATTTGCTTTCCAATGACACGGGTCTGTAGTTTGTCAAAGAGCAGCCCTAATATTGAGAGTATGGTACTTCCAGTTGATGTCTCTCTAGAGCTTGCCAAGATGGAGCTGGATAAGCATCCATTTCAAGAGTTGTCATGCTGTGAATTGTGCATTAGAGGGATCTCCCCCCCCCCCAAAAAAAAAAATCCACATGGCTCTAGTGCCTCTTCTGCTCTCAAGTTATTTTCCTATGGAGTATAAGCATCCAGTTTTCTCTCTTGCTGGTGCACATGGGGACCAAGTGACATGAAGATTCATCTCCTGCTCCTGATGCAAGGAAGACAAATTATCCAGTTCTTACATTCTCTCTCTCCCCCTCCCCCCACTTCTTTGTAATAAGAGATGCTTGCAGAGTTTGGTTTTTGCAACGTTATCACTGTAATACATTTGTTTAAAAATATTTTTAAAAACAAGCTTTGTGAAGTTTTTCTTCTTGTACATATTTACCGTATTAACAAAAGAAGCTATGCACACCCCAGAGGGGTTACGAAATGAGTTCCAGTTGTAAGGACAATAGTTTCCTAGGATGTGTTTACACTCCAAAGCCATCCAACTAATGTTCTTTTGCCATGGTGACTATGGCTGTGCTGGTGTTATGTTATGGCAAAACAATTAAATGGTGCCTGTGACATCAGTGCAAGCAGAGGTACAATTCTTGCTGCAGTTATCTGTGCCATTTTCACCCCCAAACACAAAGGCTGTATTCATCTTACCGGTGCTTGGCTACCTGCTTCTAATTACCATTAAAAACAAACTTTAGCTATCACTGAGAGGCAGGACTAGCCCTCTTCTCATCCATGTGGCAATAGATGCCCATTTGTGGCTTGCACAATTTAAAAAATGGAAGTATTCTTCACTTGGAAAAAGCACAGCATCTAGAGTCCTTGTAAGAGAGTGGGAGACTGGACTGAGTAAAGACGTAAAGGAGATTCAGTGATGTGTTGTAGGTTTCATGATACTACCAGTATATGAAACCAATTACTGGGGAGGGTCTCTCACTGGAAGTCTTCCAGATAGAGGCTGGACAGACTGTTGGGAGGGGGAGGAGATCTAGCTCTGCATTCCCTGCATCAGGCAAGGGACTTGATCTGACAGTGCAAGAGATTTTGGCACCTAAATAGGGGTTGGGAGGACATACTGCGACACCCTACATGGTTCCTACATGCTGCTCATTACCTGATGACTGCAGCATGAAGTAGTCAGTTGGGTCTGTGAATAAGTCATTGCAGATAAGAGAAAAGAAAATACACATCACCTCAGGCGAAACAAAATAAAAAAAATTCCTTTGAGTAGCACCTTGGAGACCAACTAAGTTTGTCATTGGTATGAGCTTTCGTGTGCATGAAGAAGTGTGCATGCACACAAAAGCTCATACCAATGACAAACTTAGTTGGTCTCTAAGGTGCTACTGGAAAGAATTTTTTTATTTTGTGTACTGATGGATGGCCTTTGCAGTGTGGGACGGGGTGTGGGACCTTGCTTCTGCAGATAAAATCGCTCAGATTCGGGAAAAGGTAGACTCCGCCGTGGGAGCAGGGGAGTGCTAGAGTCCTATCTAGTCAAGTTGCGTGGGATCAATTCCAATCTCTTATCTCCGAGGATGTGGACAGGCTGCTTGGATGAGTGAAACCAACCACCTGTCTCTTTGATCCTTGCCCATCCTGGCTTATAAAAGCTAGCTGGGAAGGGCTGGACTATGGGCTTTGTGGGGTGATGAATGCTTCTCTCTGTGAGAGCCTTCCCAGACCCATTGAAAGAGGCGGTTATTAAACCGCTTCTTTAAAAAACATTTTTAGATGCGGCCAATATGGCCAACTATCTCCCAGTCTCAAATCTTCCATTCTTGGGCAAGGTGATTGAGCGAGTGGTTGCTGAACAACTCCAGGCACGCCTGGAAGAAGCGGACCATTTGGATCCCTTCCAGTCGGGATTCAGGCCTCATCATGGGACTGAAACTGCCTTGGTCGCACTGGCCGATCTCCGGCGGGCTAGGGACAAAGGTGAGAGCTGTATCCTAGTCCTGCTGGATCTCTCAGCGGCTTTTCACACCATCGACCATAACATCCTTCTGGACGTCTAGAGGGGTTGGGAGCTGGGGGCACTGTTATACAGTGGTTCCACTCCTTCCTCCTGGACCGTGTTCAGAAAGTGGTGGGGGGGGGATGAGTGTTCAGACCCCTGGGCTCTCACTTGTGGGGTGCCTCGGGGTTCTGTCCTCCCCCATGCTTTTCAACATCTACATGCAGCCGCTGGGAGAGATCATCAGGGGGTTTGGGCTGGGTGTTCATCAGTATGCGGATGATACCCAGCTCTACCTCTCTTTCAAATCAAAGGCAGTGAAGGTCCTGTGTGTCTGGAGGCGGTTGGGGGATGGATGGCGGCTAACAGATTGAGGTTGAATCTCGACAAGACAGAAGTACTGTTTTTGGGAGACAGGAGGCGGGCAGGTGTGGAGGACTCCCTGGTCGTGAACGGGGTAACTGTGCCCCTGAAGGACCAGGTGCACAGCCTGGGAGTCATTTTGGACTCACAGCTGTCCATGGAGGCGCAGGTCAATTCTGTGTCCAGGACAATTGTCTATCAGCTCCATCTGGTACGTAGGCTGAGACCTTACCTGCCTGCAGACTGCCTCGCCAGAGTGATGCATGCTCTAGTTATCTATCACTTGGACTACTGCAATGCGCTCTATGTGGGGCTACCTTTGAAGGTGACCTGTAAACTACAACTAATCCAGAATGTGGCAGCTAGACTGGTGACTGGAAGTGGCCGCCGAGACCAAGTAACACCGGTCTTGAAAGACCTACATTGTCTCCCAGTATGTTTTCGAGCACAATTCAAAGTGTTGGTGCTGACCTTTAAAACCCTAAACGGCCTCGGTCCAGTATACCTGAAGGAGTGTCTTCATCTCCATCATTCTGCCTGGACACTGAGGTCCAGTACTGAGGGCCTTCTGGCGGTTCCCTCGCAGCAAGAAGCGAAGTTACAGGGAACCAGGCAGAGGGACTTCTCGGTAGTGGCACCTGCCCTGTGGAACGCCTTCTCACCAGATTTCAAAGAGAAAAACAACTACCAGACTTTTAGGAGACATCTGAAGGCAGCCCTGTTTAGGGAAGCTTTTAATGTTTAATAGATTATTTGATTTTAATGTTCTGTTGGAAGCCGCCCAGAGTGGCTGGGGAAACCCAGCCAGATGAGCAGGGTATAAATAATAAACTGTTGTTGTTGTTGGGTGTTGAACACCTGGCACGCCACAATCTGACTTTGTTTGCTTGGTGCACCATAACTTGTACAGGCATGGGTTAAACTTATTTGCAGTAACCACTGAACAAATGAATAACTGAGGGAGAGGGAGAGGCTGGGTGAACAGCCAATTTTTCAGAGAAAAGCTGGAGTTAATTAAATCCTTATGTGTATAGTCATGGCTGGTTCCTTTACTTTTGAGCTTTTGAGTTGCAGGAGTCATCAGACGGCCAAATTTTTGATCAACAACTTTTCTGTCTGGATTTTCTCTGCTCTGTTTGAAATAGGGCAACCCTAGCTATCTGTAAGATTTGGGTATTTGCCACCTATGCCCTCATCTGGTTAAGTGAAGTGATGATGGCCAAAGTGACAATGCTGCATGGTGTATGAAGAAAGTATGAATGTTTGCTTGGACTTCAAACCATAACACTAGTAACTTCAGGCATTTCTTTAAAAATTATCCAATTAAAAGGTATCTGAAAAGCTAGGCTTTCCTTTTAGAAATGTGTTCCAAAGTGGAGTCTTGTATATTCTGTTATATTTTACTCCAGGAAGACTCATTTATCCTAAATAGAACCCAATAAGACCAACATGTATACAGTATAGAAAATATTTTTTTAGAATGTGATCCCTTTGAGATCCCAAGATTAAATTTTGCAGGAAGCTCTTAGAAATATGAAATAATCAATACATTTTTGGGGAAAATTTTAATCATGTTAATTTTTATTCACTTTAAAACTTTAAATTATGCAAATTAAATTTAAAGCAAATCCATCACGTGCCATATCATGTGAAAGCTCATGAAGTTCTGAAGAGTTTGGTATTTTTAGTTTTGAAATATCTCAATTCTGGGCTGAGCTTTTAAGGTTTTAGTGCAGTCTGTCAAGGCCAAAATTGTCTATTTTTCAAAAAAATTCAAACCCTCATAACTCAAAAACAAAATACAATAAAAAAATACATTTTCAGATTTAAACTTAGTTCTGATCATTCAACAAATGTACAAAATTTAAAGAAAATTGGACCACTTGATATGGAATGACCTTCTTGGTACCCCTGGAATCTCACACTGCTTGAGAATTGAGTAGCGTGTAACAATACATTGCCTAACCAAAACGTTGACATCCCAAGAAAAGACACGGGATTGTTAGGATTATATATGGCTTGTTCCTGGTTGGAGATGAGAGGAGTTCTCATTCATGACTGACGAACTGCCCCCCCCCTCTTCTAAGAAGCCTAATGCCCTGGTCTTTTCAGGTCCCTATCCCCATTGCTCTCCATTTGCTTTGTGAGCAGGGTTTCATCTGCCTCTCCTGTTGCTGCCATTTAAATGCAGGGCAGTGGGGAACATGAAAACACACAAACACACACACACACACACTGCAATGATACACAAGGACCCTGTGTAGATAGCTCAGCTGCACTTTGACTCCCCAATCTTCAATTGCTATGGATTCACAGTTGGGGCAGAACAGCTTCCCTGTCATGGTGTTCCTAGGAAATGTCTACCCATTTCATGCTAGTCTCTACTTGAGTCCATAGAAAGGAGAACTCGAAGCAGAAGAAGAGAACCTGGAACAGACCCAAGTTTACTAGTCCTCCTCCTTTCTGCTGTGAGGTTTCTGGTGCAATGAGAGGATGCCAGTATCTTTACACCTGTAAACACACTGGAAACCTTGGACCAAGTGAGAAGCCAAAAACACGCTGGAAGACTGTTGGGGCTTCCCCTTTCTACTATTGTGGGCTGCAATATTGCCAACCTCCTTGTCTGCTCCAGGTCTTGGAGTGTGTCACAAAGGCTTAGGCATTGTCCCTGTGCATATTCAGAATGGATTGCATGAGAATTCTCAGCACCATAATCCACTGCAGTTGGGCAAAGCATACCCTGTGACTGCCTCTGCAGATAAACTGGCAATTCTTGGAAACTATTACCGGTAATTCTTATTTACTGAGCAACACTGCAATTCACCACATGTTAGCCTTGGTTCCAACTGCTCCTGACCTCCCCTCCCAAATAAGGGAAGCAGGGTGGATAAAAATCAATGTTTTTTTATTTATTTATTTTAAAAAATCGGATTTTTAAAAAATAAAATGCTTTTTGAGGAAAATATATTACCATCAAAAGGTTATTCCATCATGAAATAAATATTAGTTTTTTAATTATGTAGAATAAGGTTGTGTGTGTGTGTGTGTGTGTGTGTGTGTATATATATATATATATATATATATATATATATATATATATATGTGTGTGTGTATGTAAATAAATTCCATTAATCCATTCACAATGTCATGCTCTTCCAAAGGCTTTTGTAAGATTATTGGGCAGTTTCTCTGCCTACAAGATATTATCACAGATGCTTGGTTTACTTTTCCAGTTCTCAAAATTGAATTTGACTCAGCAGAGATCACATGCCTCTTCTTCACAGCAAAAATGTTATAACATGAACAGAGTTGAGAAAAAGACCTTAATCCTATGGTTCTACAAACCTGTGAATACAGAATCAACCCCTTCAGTGCTAAGTTTCAAGAAGTTCAGTGAACAGAATAGAAACAATATTTTTCTGATTGTTTGGAGTGGACAGTATTTAAGTTTTTCATGTGTAGGCTGGGCTGACAGTCTAAGTTTCTTAAAATATATATATATTGTTTTTGTTTAGCCAAATTAGTTAACAAACATGAATGTTTGTTTAAGCAAATAACATATGCTGTAATGTTATTGTTTCAGTTGAATAAATCTATTTAAATTGTTATTATTAAGGTAATGATTATTTTTCTCCTTCCTAAGTACAACAGAAAAGTTGTCCAAATATGAATGATTAACCTATTAAACTGGGGATAAAAAAACTAATATGAAAAGTTTTTATTCTAAAAATCTTCATCTACTAGCATATTAAAGTAATACCAGCAAGAATTAGTCTTTATGTAGAAAACTATGATTTAAATCAAGCCTTACTGACTAGTGATTTAAATCGTGATTAAAATCAGCTAGATTTAAATCAAATCCACCCTGAAGGGAAGGAAGGAAGCAGGTCAACATATGTTTAAATTCATGTTTATATTTGCAGAAATATTTTCTTTTGGCTACCTGGTACCTGAAGCTTGGGATTCTGGCAAACTGTCTAACTTACCGTAACTATCATCATGGGGATCCATAGGATTTTTTTTCCAGAAGAAAGCAAAGTAATGTTTCAAACAAAAATAAACATAATTAATTCCTGACCAGGGGAGAGGCATGGGAACACCCAGCCTCTGAAAAACTTGTACTCCATCCAGCTATAGCCCTCCTGTTTTTCATCCAGACAACACCTCCCATTCACTGCTGAGACCCTCCGTTTTTCCTGGGTCCCCTTCACCTCCTGCAACTCTTAATTGCAGCTACACTCAATCTCATAATCACCCACACATTTCCTGGGGGAAACCCCCAACACACCAGGATACCAACACTGGATTACATGCAGAGCTGTCTTACACTACTCTAACTTACTTCTCCCACCCCCAACAAAATGGGTATAACAATATTGGGTTTCTCTGCAGGGGTGGCATATCCCACTCAGCCACAGCTCTGCCTCCTCCAATATGGATACCATGGTGGTCTTTTATCTGCATTAGCGTCTGCATTAGCGGAGGAATTTCTAAAATGTTTACAAATTCAGGGGTTTAAGGCCAGAGTTAGAAAGAAATTGAACTGCTGCTTTTGCTGCTACCTGTTGCTTCCGAGTTGATATACTATTCTCTAATCACAGCTGCACTAAAATTCTGGATACCTGAATTGATTTTATGAGGTGTGGCAATCACCTCTTCACCAGGAAAGATCAACCTAAAAGGCTTTAAAATGAACTACAGTAAAAGATTCCTTCTTCTTCTAGGTGTTTCACTCTAGCCTTCTTTTCACTAATTTAGCTGGGAGGACCCTCCCGCCCAAGGCCTAATTAAACCTGGCTAGAGTCCAGAGGCTATTCCTCCCCCCCTCCACACACCCACACCCCTGACATAGAGACCAGGAAGTTACCTGAGTGAGTCAGGCTGAACTGTTTCACCTCCCTTCCTTGTTCTATTCAATAGGCTGTTCATGGAAGTTTGAATGCATTATGTAAGGAATTCATTACCACCTGCTGAGCGCTTTCTGCTTCTCTTGACCCTCAAGTCCAGCACCGACCAGGATGCTGACTGTGAGGCCACAGTTTCACCAACTAAGGAGCCAGACCAGATCAGGGGTGGCAGGCAGAAATCCACTGAATTAGATACAATAGCACCAGGGCCCCTCAAACTGCAGACAGGATCCGCATGAGCAACTTCTCATGGTCATGAGACTATAAAAAGCCTTGCTGATCAGCCCAGTGGCCCATCTAGTCCAGCATCCTGTTCTCACAGTGGCCTACCAGATGCACGCAGGTCCTGCTTCCCATAGGCAGCAGCACTCTTCCCACCTGCAGCTCCCAGCAATTGGCATCCAGGGACATGCCACCTCCACAGTGGTGGCAGAGCATAACCAATGTGGCTAGTAGCCATTGATAACCTTATCCTTTACAAAGCTGTCTCTAATCCTCTTTTACAGCTATCCAAGTTGATGGCCATCACTAGCTCCTGTAGGAGTTGACTTCCATAGTTTAACCATGCACTGCGTGAAATAAGTTTTCTTCTCTCTGCTGACTCTTCCAACATTCTATTTCATTGGTTGTCCCCCAGCTTTAGCATGAGAGAGGGAACACACCAGGCGACAGGCCACAGAGCATGGGAAAAGTGCCTTGCCAGGGGACTGTCCCGCTAAGAGTTCTCCCAAAGGGGGAGTATCTTCAGAGCTACTTGGAGAGCCCACCCCCTTTTAAGGTCAGGACTCTGCTCATCTCTTAAGTTTGTTTATTCAGACTCCTGCCACCTAGTCTGCTGCAGAGTTTTCAAATCTTCCTCTCTTACTGTTTTCTCTCTCCTTGGTAAATGCTTGCTGCCAAAGAAGCACATTTCAAAGGAGTCTTCCAATTAAGATTTGTCTAAACAGAAGTGGAATTTATCAACAAAGAGATGCCCACTTTAAAACGAGAAGTTTTATTTGTTGTTTAGTCATTTAGTCGTGTCCAACTCTTCGTGACCCCATGGACCATAGCACGCCAGGCACTCCTGTCTTCCACTGCCTCCCGCAGTTTGGTCAAACTTATGTTAGTCGCTTCGAGAACACTGTCCAACCATCTTGTCCTCTGTCGTCCCCTTCTCCTTGTGCCCTCCATCTTTCCCAACATCACAGTCTCTTCCAGGGAGTCTTCTCTTCTCATGAGGTAGCCAAAGTATTGGAGCCTCAGCTTCACGATCTGTCCTTCCAGTGAGCACTCAGGGCTGATTTCCTTAAGAATGGATAGGTTTGATCTTCTTGCAGTCCATGGGATTCTCAAGAGTCTCCTCCAGCACCATAATTCAAAAGCATCAATTCTTCGGCGATCAGCCTTCTTTATGGTCCAACTCTCACTTCCATACATTACTACTGGGAAAACCATAGCTTTAACTATACGGACCTTTGTAGGCAAGGTGATGTCTCTGTTTTTTCAAGAATGGGAGTGCCTGATCACCTCATCTGTCTCCTGAGAAATCTCTATGTGGGACAAGAAGCTACAGTTAGAACTGGATATGGAATAACCGATTGGTTCAAAATTGGGAAAGGAGTACAACAAGGCTGTATATTGTCTCCCTGCTTATTTAACTTATATGCAGAATTCATCATGTAAAAGGCTGAACTGGATGAATCCCAAACCGGAATTAAGACTGCCGGAAGAAACATCAACAACCTCAGATATGCTGATGACACAACCTTGATGGCAGAAAGTGAGGAGGAATTAAAGAACCTTTTAATGAGGGTGAAAGAGGAGAGCGCAAAATATGGTCTGAAGCTCAATATAAAAAAACCCCAACTAAGATCATGACCACTGATCCCATCACCTCATGGCAAAAAGAAGTTTTACAGAGGGGTCTGTTAATATATACTCTGTATGCATTGAGTGTTAAAACAAAGCTGTTGAGTTTATGTTGAACAGAATGCTGTTTTGTTAAAGAAGATTGGTTTGGATTTCTAAAAGCTTTCTTTCTTTCTTTTTAAAAGAGAAATAACTGTGGGTGGGTGAAGGCCAGTCTGGGACTTAGCAGACCTTCAACTGGCAATGAAAGCTTGTTTTCCTCTAGAGTGGAATCTCTGTAGAGTTGAGAACTCATAGTTTCAAAGTGCCTCTTTGAGGTGAATACATGGCTAACACAGGATTAATCAAGATAGGTTTCTCTCTTTTTGAAGCTCAAATTGAAATGCTGTGATGATAACTCTTAGGCACAAATGTTTCATGTAGCTTCTTTGGCCCATTAAGGTCTGCATTAAGAATGTCATATGGGCTATTTCTGGTGTCTCAGTCTTTATTGTAACATTGAGAACTTCGTGTGATTTGTCAGGAAAAGTTCCTCTGTGTTCCAAAATTATTTCCTACATATTAGAAATATTGGTGGCTCCTCTCTGGAGAGTGGAAGTGGGGTCGGGGGGGGGATGTATTTGGCAGTGGGAGGAGAAATAGGTATGCTTGATCAGGGTCTGGGGTTCTAAGGGAGCATGGAATACTTTGCTGGTTTTTAAGCAGAGGTTGGATGGCCATCTGTCATGTACGATTTAGTTGAGATTTCTGCATTGCATGGGGTTGAACTAGATGGCCCTCAGGACTAGATTACCCACAATGAAACAGAACACCATCTGAACAGTGCAAAAGAACATCACAATTAATCCAGATTCTCTAAAGCAGTCCACTTCCACATTTTCTTATAGGATAAAGCCCACATAAACCATGTTTGATATTCCCTTCCTGCTTGATACCATAAAACTGGAATAAATGATATATTAGAAACTTTGTTGGTTTCAGCTTTTAAGATCTATCAAATGGCAATTACTCTCTCCCATTTATATTCCTTTTAGATATTTATCATGAAACCAGAGTACCAAACAATGACAGGAAGTTTTGAAGAAGCTACCACAGGAGAGCACAAAATATGGTCTGAAGCTCAACATCAAAAAAACCAAGATCATGGCCACTGGTCCCATCACCTCCTGGCAAATAGAAGGGGGAGAAATGGAGGCAGTGAGAGATTTTACTTTCTTGGGCTCCTTGATCACTGCAGATGGTGACAGCAGTCATGAAATTGAAAGACGCCTGCTTCTTGGGAGAAAAGCAATGACAAACCTAGACAGCATCTTAAAAAGCAGAGACATCACCTTGCCTACAAAGGTCCGTATAGTTAAAGCTATGGTTTTCCCAGTAGTGATGTATGGAAGTGAGAGCTGGACCATAAAGAAGGCTGATCGCCGAAGAATTGATGCTTTTGAATTATGGTGCTGGAGGAGACTCTTGAGAGTCCCATGGACTGCAAGAAGATCAAACCTATCAATTCTTAAGGAAATCAGCCCTGAGTGCTCACTGGAAGGACAGATCGTGAAGCTGAGGCTCCAATACTTTGGCCACCTCATGAGAAGAGAAGAATCCTTGGAAAAGACCGTGATGTTGGGAAAGATTGAGGGCACTAGGAGAAGGGGACGACAGAGGACAAGATGGTTGGACAGTGTTCTCGAAGCTACGAACATGAGTTTGACCAAACTGCGGGAGGCAGTGGAAGACAGGAGTGCCTGGCGTGCTCTGGTCCATGGGGTCACGAAGAGTCGGGCACGACTAAACGACTAAACAACAACCACAGCTGCTGCCAGTGTGGAGCTGAATTTAACAGATGAACAAAGGACTTCACTGTCCAGCCCCTTGAAACTGAAAAAAGCATACCACAGAGTGTTGTCATAAGTTCAGATGGAAAAGATCAGTCTATCTGCTTTCTCAAAAATGAAATCTCTGGGTTTCTCTTCTTTCCCCATAGCTCACAAAACAAGAACAGCTTTGATGGCAGAAATTCTGTCAGTTTCACAGACTGCAACACATTTATTATAGTAGCCAAAGTTCAACCTAAATACCGTAGCTCTGCTTTTTGCCTGGGCTTTTGAAAGATTATGTTTCATTAGTTTCTACTTAGTCTCCTAGAATAAGGGTGCAATCCTGTACTCAGGATCTGCTGGTTGAGGAGCTGTAGGAAGTGTTGGAACTTCCACCAGAAGTGAAAGCAAATGGGATGGGATGGGGGTGGAGCTCGCTTATACTAACACATTACCCCTTCATTTCACATTCATGCCCACATATTTGCTAACTGACTACATCCTGCTAAGATTCAGAGTCTATTTGAAAGCAGCATTTATTATGTTTTTCAGATCATCTGTAATCACAAACACGCACATTATTTAGTTTAGGACTCAATGTGTCATATATAATTATTCCAGGAATAGAAAAAACTACAAAAACCAAGGGTGTTCTTCTGCCAATGCAATAGTTTGACTTCACCTCTGCAGGAGTCTCTCAAGACATTATTAATCTTCCCACTATTATAATCTCAGGAAACAGCTTTCTTTTGCTCCCATTGTACTTTTCCTGCAAGACTAGTACAGTACTGGGCTGACCACAGCCGTTGTAGGAGATGTAGTCTCTTTTCTCCCATGCAATTTCCCCAAACTTGTTTTATAACTGCAGTGGAAGTGGGGTGGGGTGGGGAAAAGCACAGGCACAATATGTGTATCTGACATTCTTGTGGGGTGGTGGTGCAAAAAGACAGTAAGACACACACACACTTTTTACTGTTGTGCAGAAGAGGGAATCTCAGTTTGTAATGTCAGTTGAAACACTCTCTTTTATACAACTATTAAAGGTACAGACACCCTGTTTCTTTTGCAGTGGGATACCCTAATTTCTTCTACTGCAAAACTAATAGCACTTTCTTCAGGGTGATTCAGATGGGTCTTCTCTAAATATGGTGCTTTGAGGAAAATCAGTCCCACACACCTCAATAATAGTCTTAAGATCACATCCTCACATCAGTTGAGTTCATGATCATGAATCTACCATGTCTTGTGTGGTTTGGTCATCAGGAGAATTCTTCACTTAGTCCTGCCCTGGTGTTTTGCTTTGTAGCTTTTCAGCTGCTGTTGGGAAACATTCTGCTTTATAAACATTTATCAGTTTATATGATTACCTAAATTAAAGAACCTTTTAATGAGGGTGAAAGAGGAGAGCGCAAATTATGGTCTGAAGCTCAACATCAAAAAAACCAAGATCATGGCCACTGGTCCCATCACCTCCTGGCAAATAGAAGGGGAAGAAATGGAGGCAGCGAGAGATTTTACCTTCTTGGGCTCCTTGATCACTGCAGATGGTGACAGCAGTCACGAAATTAAAAGACGCCTGCTTCTTGGGAGAAAAGCAATGACAAACCTAGACAGCATCTTAAAAAGCAGAGACATCACCTTGCCGACAAAGGTCCGTATAGTTAAAGCTATGGTTTTCCCAGTAGTGATGTATGGAAGTGAGAGCTGGACCATAAAGAAGGCTGATCGCCGAAGAATTGATGCTTTTGAATTATGGTGCTGGAGGAGACTCTTGAGAGTCCCATGGACTGCAAGAAGATCAAACCTATCCATTCTTAAGGAAATCAGCCCTGAGTGCTCCCTGGAAGGACAGATCGTGAAGCTGAGGCTCCAATACTTTGGCCACCTCATGAGAAGAGAAGAATCATTGGAAAAGACCCTGATGTTGGGAAAGATTGAGGGCACTAGGAGAAGGGGACGTCAGAGGACAAGATGGTTGGACAGTGTTCTCGAAGCTACCAACATGAGTTTGACCAAACTGCGGGAGGCAGTGGAAGACAGGAGTGCCTGGCGTGCTATGGTCCATGGGGTCACGAAGAGTCGGACACGACTAAACGACTAAACAACAACATGATTACCTAAGGAAGTAAAGAACTGAACTCCGAGCCAATTAAATGTTCTTTCTTGAATCAGGCTAAAAAACATTTTCATGTGTACTCAGATTGTAGAAAGGAGCAAGCCTATGCAGGCTTGGATAGCTAGTTTCTAGGTGTTTATTTTCTAACAGAGTTCTCAACACTGGGAGTCAAGTAACCTCTATAAAATATGAGCCTGCTTTAGCCCAGGACAAAGAAGCAGGAAAAAGGAAATATGTTTAATTGTGACAAATGTCAAGACGTTCCAAATTAGATCTGAAATCTGAGTACCCCATGCACATGTTACAACAAGACGAAATTATCAGTATAACTTTCTGACTTTTAGAAGACATCTGACTTTTAGAAGACATCTATTTAAGGAAGTTTTTAATGTTTGACGTTTTATTGTGCTTTTAATTCTGTTGGGAGCTGTCCAGAATATCTGGGGTATAAATAAATTATTATTATTATTATTGGCAAAAGTTTGTCAACCGCCAAGTGGATATAGATAAATCAATAGGGCAAGAGAAAGGGACTTTTAACTAGATAATTAGAGCTGGACAAAGCAGGGAAAGTGTCATACAACCAGTGCTTTAAAAAAAATGTTTAGGGGTACTCTCATTTTCCTACTCATATTGTAATACTGCCCCTCAATGAGGCCAAACTTAGATTCACAAAATGTTTAGGGGTATGTGTACCCCTGTGTCCCCCAGAAAAAAGCACTGCATACAACCTGTTACCTGGACCAGGCAACTGCATCTCTGTAAGAAGCTGGAGTTCAACAGGTCAGGTTTTTGGGTTGCTATGTATCAGGCAGGGAAAATACACAATATATTTTCTAGACCTAGAGGAACATAAGTAAGACTATGTGTGCCAAAGTATACAAATACTTCTGTTAACTTTTACTCAGAGGAGATTCGTGGAAATGAATAGACCTAAGTTGGTCATGGCCATTTCAAAGGGTATACTAGGAGTAAAAGTTAGCTGAATACAACTCTTTACTAAATGAACTGTTCTCCAGTCCACTTTTGGTAGTGAACAAAAATTTTGTTGACAGATTATTTTAGTGTTTTGTTTTTTAAGAAGTTAGACAAGCTGCCTTTCTCACATACTTGTTCATTTGTCAGACCATGGGCATACCCAGGATTTGAGCGGGGCAGGCTTTGGGGGGGGGGGGCAGAACCAAGTTATTTGCAAGGCAATTGGCCAGTTAGTTAAGTATTTTTATTTACTTACTTAATTTAGACCCCCCCCCCGGAGTACACCCATATGTCAGACCCTTTAGCCCCTCTTTTTGAAAGTAGAAGCAGGGTACAAGGGTTGAAATAAAACAATGCAGTGAAAGGCCTGTCTCCAGGACCAGATTTACCGTATATAAGGCGACTGGGTGTATAAGACGACCCCCAATTTTTCCAGTTAAAATATAGAGTTTGAGATATACTCACTGTATAAGAAATACGACCCAGCGTATAAGACGACCCCTGACTTTTGAGAAGATTTTCCTGGGTTAAAAAGTAGTCTTATACGCAGGAATATACTGTAGGTTTGATGAGTTCCTAATCTACTGAGGGTAATGGGGCCCTTTAAATGTCCAGTTGTCCATTGTCAACAACAAATTGCTGTTTTTTGTGTTGAATATACAGTATGCTATATGGTAATTTTAGGGAGCAGGCTAGCAGGCGGGGCCCATTAGCCTACAACACAACACAAACCACTGTTGCTGCATGTAGGTTTTATTTTATTTGTTTTTTATCTTATATTTTGGAAATGTACATCCAGGTTTTTTCCCCTTAATTTTTTTGGGAGACCCCAAGAGAGTGGGACCCTAAGCTATAGATTGTTTCGCTTATACGTAAATCCGGCATTGCCTGTCTAATAGGAATATACGTAATTCCCCCTTTACTTTTTGACGGTAGTTCTCAAAACCCCCCCCCTTTTTTTTTTTTAAAAAAAAACTACGCTAAAAGCTTGCTGGCGAATTACCAGTGTGTGAGATACACTGTGGTGGTTCCTTTTCTTTAGGCTGCTGCTAGACAGCGGGGGGGGGGATAAGAACTCGCCTCCCCAGGCCGCGTGGCCCCAGGACGGCCGCTGAGCTTCCCCTGCGGCTCCGGGAACAAACCCGCCTTCCCTCCCGCGCCCTCCAGGGATATACAGTATATCCATTGCCCTGTTCGCCCTGCTCCTCTCCCGTTTTCAAGGCCCCAGCTTCGTGCGCCAGAGGCCGCTCCTGACTAATCAGAGGCCGAGGAGACCCTCCCTCACCCTCACGGGTGGCGGGATCCTCTCCTCCTCCTCCCTCCTCCTCCTCCTCTTCCTCAGCAGCCTCCCGCCAGCACTAGCAGCTCTCGGCCACCATGCAGGTGGAAAGTGCCATAGACGTCAACCTGAGGCCCTACAGCGTCGAGATGATCGGCGCCGACACCATCACGATCTGCCCTTACCCGTTCGTTGTCGAGCAGCCCAAGGACTACGTGCTCTTTTCGCTGTTCAACTTGTCCTTCATGAACGCCTGCTGCCTCGGCTTCGCGGCCCTATACTACTCCATCAAGGTGAAGGCGCCAAGAAAAGGCGGGAAAGCTCCGCCAGTAAATCCTCCGGCCGTGGGCCCTCCTCACCCCTCACTTTAGTTTCCGCCGACGCCCCCCCCCCTCAAAATGGCTGGGCAATATTTTTGCCTGGGCCAGAATATATTGTACACCCCGGTTCTTGCTTCGTTTCCTGCCCTTTCTAGGACAACCCCCTCGCTTTCCTCCACCCTTGACTCAGATCCTAGCGTTGCCCTTTCCAAGCAGCCTTTGTACTTTTCTCAGCAACTCTGGGAAAGTAGAAATCCAACAGCTGTGGCTCCCTGGTTCCCTTTGTGGTGGGAAAAGCATCACCTGTTGGATTTCTGCCAGTTACACAGGTATAAACCCCTAACTGAAATGTGTTAAACTCTCAAAGTTCATCCCTGTCCGCTTTCCAAGATTTTTGCTCATGGAAAAGTAAAGTGAATGTGCAGGTGGGCACATGTGCTTCTGTCTGTATTGGGAGAGAAGAAGAAAACAGGAGTTGGTTCTTACTACAGTCTCAACATTCCAGATACTTCCTTGGGCCTAGAAGGGTTGGTGGGCTCTCATTAAAAGAATATGAATGAAGCTGAGGCTAGAATAGGGCGCAACCTTTTGGGAAGCAGGAACTTTCATTTTGCACAATCCTTTGGTCGCTAATAGCACTGATCAGGAAACTCTAGATTTGATTATAATTACACAACAGCCATGGAAAGTCCATTTGAGCGTTAGGTGTTGTAAGCATGTCCAAATGTTTCCAATATTAATTCTTGTTTGTTTGTTTGAAAATATTCTCTCCGCTACAGGCAAGGGATTGTAAAGTCGCTGGAAATGCTGAAGATGCAACTAGATATGGCAAGAAAGCCAAGATTCTGAATGCCGTTGCAATAATTCTGGGTCTCTTATTGTTCCTTTCGATCATTGTCCTGATTTCCAGTATTTTAGTATCTTTACGTGGAAGAGTCCATAAGTTGTTTGATGAATACAAAGATAACATTGGTCTTTTTGGAGCGGGGAGTGGTGGATCTGGGTCTGGGTCTGGGGTAGGCTAAACAAATCTTTAAGCACTGGCTGTCTTTTCTTCTGCTCTGACAGTGCCTGTGCCTGCCCTGCTTGTTCATTTGCCGAGGCATGAGACCTTCTGCAAAGCAGTACTACTCACGTTTATGAAGATGTACTGCCACTGATTGCCTACCATCCAGTTTGATATGTTTATTGAAAAAAATGCAGTGCTTTTATGAGCAGTGATTTCTCTGTCCCAAGCTCTGGATTTGCAGCATTTCCAGTTCTGTTACTCATGGGAAGCGCCACACTCATTTGGTTTTTCAGTATTTTGGCAAGTTTCCAATTCAGTATATGTATTAGAGCATTTGATGTGAATTATAGGAAAATAAAACATATTTTGTTATTCCGTGTAAAGTTACTCTGTTAGTCACCCAATAGAAGGGCATCTTTTCAAACTGGCAGGCTGTTGAGCTCCACCAAGACCCAGACAGCTCCTCTTCCAATGTTACCACCTTGACTGTCTCCTCCATTGAAAATGAGGCTTTCACACTACTTCCCACGGCCTGTGGAATTGGACGGAGCTCTGGCAGGAAGAAAGAGAATGCCAAACAGTGTAGCAACAACTGTGTAGTGTGATTGGCTTTGCTGCTCATTTGGTTTTCCCGCTTGTTCACTTGTCCAGGTAAGAGGGTACTGCTAGTTTGGCCCAGCTCAGATAACTTGTTTCTTGTGGAAATCCAGCCCAGCACTGGAGAAGGATGAGAGAGGAAAAGCTTTTAATCACTCCTTCTCCCTCTCGCTCTGACTACACAATGTTGTCCAGATGGGGAAGCTTGCTAACTTGACATGTGAAGGGGGTGGGACAAAAGGAGTTACTCAGAAATCCAGCAAAGATGAGGATAGCAAAGTTTTGGTGCTGGCATCTATCTGGAAAACTCTGGTGAAGAGATGGACAGAGGAGATTATAGGGCTGGATGGGAAGGTGAGAAGGGGGGCACACTAGAACACAATCTATTTGGGAACTCTTCAAATACAGTCCACTCTCTTTATTTTGGAAATTATTCTCTCTTTATTTCTGCAAGGCCAAGAGGTGGGTCTTGTCATCTGGACAGCCCTGGACATCCATGCACACTGCCCAGGCTTCTGTCCTGGGGAGGTCACTTCAATGCTGCTAACACAGCAGTTTGACTTCACCCTCAGAGCACACTCCATTGTCTCTTGAGAAAGACAAATGCCAACAACAAGAGTACCTAGGAAGCTAGTGTTGAGTGTGAAAAATTGGATCTTTATTCCCTCTATATTAATTTGCTTGAATGAGAACAGGAGATGGTGTCTGAAGAGTCAGAACCACACCAGACAAAATCAATTTAATAATTGACAAACAAAGACATGTTGCATTAAAGACCAAGTCTGTGACCATTTAATAAATTTTGTTACTGTTGTATTAAAGTATAATAACTGAAGCACCTACAATATGGTTACAAGTACATGATAAAAGAGTTAATGAAATATAAAGCTACCGTAGTTGTATTAACTAATACAGGTACCGGTATATTAAGAGATCCTAATATGAGAGCAATCAGTGCAGCTTTACTTCTGCTCAGCTAACGTTAAAAGCAAAAGCAGTGAAAATGTATTAATAGACTATAAAGAATTAAATGAATTATTCCAGAGAAAGCAATTCAGTTAGTTATTAGCTACATTTAATTCCCAGCATAAAATATATTATATCTACAGTGGAAAGTCCAGAATTCTCAAGTAGAATTCCAGATAAGAAACAAAAAGTCCAACACTTTCAAACAAAAGTCTATAAGTAAAATTAGTATTACCAAGGGGCAAAAGAAAATTTTAAATTAGAAAGGATATAAGTAATAGAAGTCTAGTCATGGGTTTTTTCCAGGGCTTTTTTCCCCAGCCAGAACACACTGGCAGACCCTGGATGGGAGTTGGCACGGCACATGTTTTTGGTGCTTTTTAAGGTAGCCGGATGTGGCGCATGTTTTTGGTGCCCCATCCCCAAGTTCAACAACTTTGGCACTGCCACCCTTAAATCAAGTAAATAAATAAAAACACATATCTAACTGACCAACTGGGTCACAGATAGCTCGGATCTGTGTCTCCCAACTTTGGCTACATCCATGAGTCTAGTCAGAGTTTGGGGCAAGATCTGTGAAAATGGTCATTTGAAGGAAGTAGTTTGTGACAGATTCTTGGCCATGAAAACAGAAAAGCTGCAAAATTAAGAAAAGCGTGAAGATCTTGGATGGAAAATCAAAGACGACATTGGTCAACATCAGAACTTCCAACAAACAGGGAAACATTGAGTGTCAGAGAGTGTGTGAAAAAGTACTTGGAAGCAAATAATTCCTTTCCTTAAGTGTCTCTCCATAAAAGTTATCTTCTCACCAATGCAAGAACAACTAATCATAGTCCAAAACATTTCTTGCATTCTGACTGATTCTCTCTAGTTGCCCCTTAAATAATTTACCCCTTCTTGAAAATGTCCTCTATTAATTTATGATTTAAAGCAAGATCATAGGTCTTCTTTGTCTTCTTTTAATCTGAATCCTTCAGCACCCTTATCCAAAGTGATAAGTGGTTCTATTATCAACAAACCATTGGGAAGAAGTCTGAGGCCACATAGCCCAAATGGCCACCTGCGTAGCAACCGCTGCCGGTACCTGGGGGGGGGGCACACCACCTGAGCTCTGTCTTACTTTTCAAATGATGGGCTGACTGTGATTGATTATGTGAACTGTGAACTTCTGGCTACTTCAGATGACAACTTTGAACTAGGCTAAGAAGAACTTATAATGGGACGTGGGTGGCGCTGTGGGTTAAACCACAGAGCCTAGGGCTTGCCGATCAGAAGGTTGGCGGTTTGAATCCCTGTGACGGGGTGAGCTCCCGTGGTTTGGTCCCAGCTCCTGCCCACCTAGCAGTTCGAAAGCACGTCAAGTGCAAGTAGATAAATAGGTACTGCTCCGGCGGCGGGAAGGTAAACAGTGTTTCCGTGCACTGCTCTGGTTCTGCTTTATTCCGTGCACTGCTCTGGTGGCTTAGTCATGCTGGCCACATGAGTCATGACCCGGAAGCTGTTTGCGGAGAAACGCTGGCTCCCTCAGCCTATAGAGCGAGATGAGCGCCTCAACCCCAGAGTCATCCACAACCGGACCAACGGTCAGGGGTACCTTTTCCTTTACCTTTAAGAACTTGTAAGCCTCACTCCCCCCCCCCCCAAATTCCAACCATGAAAAGTTAAAGTGCGGCTTATATTCGCAACCATACAGTTTGCAGCCAGGAGCGAGGGGCAAACAGTGCCAGGAGCACAGCAAAGCAGCGCCCGCCCCGCGCATAATCCTCCATCCCCTCCGTCAAGGCTGGGAAGGGAGAGAGCAAGGAAGGGAAAAGGCTGCTGGCAACGCAGCGCGGCTCCCCCGCCCTCCCAGTATCCAGCCAGGAGCAGCGAGGGAGTGGCTTATATTCAGGTATCCCCCCCCCTCCAATTTTAAAGGTGCAGCTTATATTCAGGTGCAGCTTATATTCGGACCAATACAGTATATTGGCCTATTGCTATCTCTTTTTCTTAATGGTGACATGGACCATTCATGACATAGGGATATTTTTCCCAACTGTGAGGGCAGTGAGGTGGGGTAAGCGAAGAGAAGCTACAATGATTAACTATAATGTTATTCACTGCTCCTTCTCAGGTTGCACAGAAAAAGCATTTTGATTCCTGAAATTAATTCTGATTGTGCAGATAAAATGTAACTGATAGAATTCTACAGGATGGACTATTAGTGTGTGAGAACAGTACAGATCCAATGATCTCCAGACAAGCATCTCCAGATGATGGAGATGTCAGGTGCCATCCTGGCGCCCAGGCATCTTCACTTGGTCGCAAGTTGCCAATAGCCGGGTGCAAAATGTTCTTGGTGCCTGGTTAATTTAGAATATGACTTTATTATGATGTCAGAAGTAATTTCACAAGCTACTAAACCACCCACTAATATTGAGAACCTAATACAGTAAGAACAACAGGTCATAACTGTAAAGGACTACTGTCTATATTTTATAATATATTAGCAGAGGAAAAGCAGGTACATATGAGGATTTTAAATCATCTTGGGAACAAGATATTCAAACTAGACTTCAACCACAACATTGGGATGCTATTTGAATCAAAGCTTCATTTAAATCTGTGCCACCAAAAATATTTGGAAAAACATTGTCTCCCCAAAATCCTCAAAGATCAGAAGGAAATGTTGGAAGCACCAATAACAATCTATGAAGTCCAAAATGCTATTAAAGAAGCAAAAACTGGGAAAACTCTGGGGCCTGATGGGTTCTCTGCAGGCTATTATAAGAATTTTGAGGATATCTTAGGAGAACCATTGAAAGATATCATCCTATATAATAATGTCCAAGTTGTCCCTGCATCCAAGCTGTCCCGTGTCCCTGGGGTACTGCGCATGTCCCCCAGAGACACAGGGATTGGACCAGAGACTTGGAACGCGCGCGCGCTCTCTCTCTCTCCCCAACCCCTCTGCCTACCGTTTGCGGCAGCCAACCACTCGCTTCTAAGCAGCAGTGCGAGGAGGAGGAGGCGGCTGCGGGATAGACCCGTGGGCTTCTCTCTCTCTCTCTCTCTCTCTCTCTCTCTCTCTCTCTCTCTCTCTCTCACACACACACACACACACACACACACACACAAACCGCCCGCCCGTCGCCACAGCAAACCACCTCAGGCAGTCACTGGAGGGAAACGCAGCCGCAACTTTCCCCTCTCACGGCTGCTGCTTCCCCCCCCCCTCTCTGGCAATAAATGCCGAGGCGAAGAGGCGGGCCCCCTCCTCGGGGAGAGGGGAATTGCTCTCCCTCCCCCAATTAAACACCCATTACTAACTCAAACATGGACCGTGGGGAGGGAGGAAGAGGCGCCGAGGCAGGTCCGAGGTGCGCTCTTGGGAGACGGGGCAGCCCAGCAAGTTACATTTCCCTGCATGGAAATATTCCCCTTCCCGCCCCCGTGAGGCTGCACCTGGCTTGGGAAAGGGAGGGTGGGATTAGCGCCCGTTTTCTAAACGGGCTGAACAACACTAGTGAACAATATTATGATGGAGGGAGTTATGCCAGATACGTGGAAGGAAAGTTTCATATCAGTAATACCAAAACAGGGAACGGACCATCAGGTAATAGCAAACTACAGACCCATTGCGCTTCTCAATAACGATTATAAGCTATTCGCATACATTTTAGCACAACGAACAAAAAAAGTCCTCTTGAACGTCATTCATGACAATCAGGCGGGCTTTCTCCCGGGTAGGCGTATCTCCAATAATACTAGAAATATTATAAATCTCCTGGAATACCTGGATATAAGGATAGATAAGCAATCTTTATAGCGGTGGATGCTGAAAAAGCTTTCGATCGAGTTTCATGGGATTTTATGAAAGGTTTACTTTATCAAATGGACTTTGGGGAGAGATACCTAAATGGAATAAACGCAATTTATACAACACAGAAAGCCAAAGTTATAATAAATGGGAACATAACCCAATAATGCGAAATAAATAAAGGGGTTAGGCAGGGGTACCCTCTGTCGCCGCTGATATTTATTTTGACATTAGAAACTCTTTGCAAACAAATAAGGGAGGAAAAAGAAATTAAAGGTATAACTTTAGGAAAGAGAAGTTACAAACTAAGAGCTTTTGCGGATGATCTTATCATAACTGTTGAGGAACCCAGACAAAGTCTTATTAAACTTTTGGATCTAATAAAAGAATATAGTGCAGTTTCCGGATTCAGACTAAATTACCATAAAACTAAATTATTGGCAAAAAATATGACATCAGCGGAGAAAGAAGAATTACAAAAAGCTACCCAGTTAACCATCCACCCTAGATTAAAATACCTCGGAATAATGTTGACCCCGAAAAATATCAATTTATTTGAAGATAACTATGTAAGAAAGTGGGAAGAGATTAAAATGAGTCTTGAAACATGGAGCAGGCTTAAACTATACTTTTGCGGTAGGATTGCAGTAATTAAAATGAAGGTTCTGCCTAAATTATTATACTTATTTCAAACCTTGCCAATCATTGGAAAGACCATGATGATTGATAAGTGGCAGAAAGAGTTATCTAAATTTCTTTGGCAAAACAAGAGGCCAAGGGTCAAACACAAAATACTGATTGATTTTCCAGAGAGGGGAGGATTTGGCCTCCCAGACCTTAGGCTTTATTACGAGGCTTCCTGCCTAACATGGCTAAAGGACTGGTGCCTGCTGAAGAACGTGGACGTATTAGACCTGGAAGGACATGAAACCAGGTTCGGGTGGCACGCTTATTTAAATTACGGAAAAGGAAAGACACATAAAAAATTTACAAGCCACATAATTAGAAATGCTTTATTTAGAACATGGGACAAATACAAAAGATATCTTGAACCAAAAATCCCAAGGTGGATATCTCCAATGGAGGCAATAACACCAAAAAGAGTAAACATGGAAAATAATTGGATAACATATAACATGATGATAACCGAAGTAGAAGGAGAAATTAATATTAAAAAATATGAAGACATAAAGGAACATCTAAATACATGGTTGGATTATCACCAACTGAATGAATTATTTAAAAAAGATAAGCAAATTGGGTTCCAAACTGAATGTACAAAATTTGAAAAAGAACTGTTGAAAGGTAATTCGAAACTTATTTCCAAAATGTATAAACTGCTGCTAGATTATGAAGTTATGGACGAAAAGGTTACAAACGCTATGATTAAGTGAGCACAGGATTGTGAGTATCCAATTACGAGCTTGGAATGGGAAAATCTCTGGAAAATCAATATGAAGTTCTCGTCGAGCTGCAACATAAGAGAAAACATGTTAAAGATGTCTAACAGATGGTACCTCACACCTTCTAGACTATCAAAAATGTACAAAAATATAGCAAACGTTTGTTGGAGGTGTGGAGGAAATGATGGAAACCTATTTCACATGTGGTGGACTTGTGAAATAATTAAGAAATTTTGGAATAAAATTCACGACAAGATTCAAAAAATAACGGGGAGAAACATTCCCAAAAGACCAGAGATTTTCCTACTAAGCATAACATTCCAAAAAGGGATTCCATCACAATCAAAAGAGATCTTGTTATATTCTTTAGCAGCGGCTCGCCTGGTTATTGCCAAAAGATGGAAAGAAAGAGAGCCCCCAAAAATAACAGAGTGGCAAAACAAATTGCAGGAAATGGCCGAAATGGCACAACTAACAAATAGTTTGAGAGGAAAAGGTCAGGAAGAATTTGTTAAAAGATGGGATAGATACAAGAAATATGTTAAAAATTATACGGAAGATAAAATTACTATGATAGCGTTTGAATGAACAGTTAAAGAAATAGGTTGATTTAATAGATATTTGGAGACTTAACGAACTAGAATGTGAAAAGATGTCAAAGTAGAAACAGCATTGATTGTACATACATTCGATATTGAAAGAACAAAAAAGTAAGCTGCTGGAGGTAACAGGAAGTCCAGAAGTTTATTTATTTAATTATGTATATATTATCTTTCTTATTGCTAATGTGTTTTTTTTTGTTTTTTGGGGTGTGTGTGGGTGTGGGTGTGTTTTCCTCTTTACAGTATTACTATTATTATTTTCTTTAAAAAAATTATTTTATATATTATTATTATTATTATTATTATTATTATTATTATTATTATTATTTTAATGATGTATAGAAAATCTGTATAAGAATGTTGCTTGATTGGAAAATAAAGGAAAAAAATCTGTGCCACCAAGGATTAAAGATAACTTGATAAAACTCATTTTACATTGGTATTTTACTCCTTCCAAGTTAAACATAATGAACTCAAATTTGCCTCTCATGTGTTGGGAGAAATTGTGGTGAAAAATGAACTTTTTATCATATGCAGTGGTTTTGTAAAGAAACATTTAACATTTGGTCTGAAGTTTTCAATGCGATGGGGAAAATAACTAATCAAAAATGCAACCCAAAAAGAGTTTGGGTGTAATCCTTGACGCCTCCCTTTCTATGGAGGCACAGGTTACTACAACAGCTAAGACGACATTTTCCACCTTTGCCGCATCAAGCAATCGGTCCCTTACCTTTCCTGCCCCGACCTGGCCACAGTGATCCATGTGACGGTCACCTCCAGGCTTGACTACTGTAATTCGCTCTACGCAGGACTGCCTTTGAAGCTGTCCCAGAAACTCCAGCGGATGCAGAATGCTGCAGCGAGGCTCCTCACGGGGACCCTGCCATGGAAGCCTATTCACCCAGTGCTCCTCCAGCTGCACTGGCTCCCGGTGGAGTACAGGATCAGATTTAAGGTGCTGGTTTTGACCTTTAAAGCCCTTTACGGCTTAGGACCCTCATACTTACGGGACCGTCTCTCCTGGTATGCCCCACAGAGGACCTTAAGGTCCATAAACAGCAACATCTTAGAGGTCCCGGGCTCGAAGGAAATCAGATTAGCCTCAACTAGCACCAGGGCCTTCTCAATACTGGCTCCGACCTAGTGGAACGCTCTGTCACCTGAGACCAGTCACCAGGGCCCTGCGGGATCTGATTTCTTTCCGCAGGGCCTGTAAGACAGAGCTGTTCCGCCTGGCTTTTGGCTTGGAGCCAACCTGATCCCCTCCCCTATCTTTCCCTTTCCTTTCCCTTCTGTATGAGGCTGCATTTTAATTCTAATTCTAATTTTAATGTTGTAATTAATCTTGTTCTTAAGTTGTATTTTAATCAGTTGTTTTATATTTAGCCGCCCTGAGCCCGGCCTTGGCTAGGGAGGGCGGGGTATAAATAAAATTTATTATTATTCATTGTTAATTTTTGATGATTCCTCACAAACTATTTTCTTTAAATATTTAATAATGATTTGTATTGTGGTTTTGTGACAGACAGAAAAGTAAAAGCAAAACACTGGAAACAATATAATCCGTATTTACTGAGTCTATGGTATAAGAAACTGGCAAATCGTGATAATGGAAAACCTGGCTTTTAAATAGAAAGACAAAAGAAAGGACCAGAAGCAGACAAGTTTTTCACGACAGGGCACAAGTTTATTGAACTTATGGCCTCAGGCCAATAGCTCACTTCATCCTCCTTCAACGCACGGAATTCTGCCGATAGCTACTTTTGTCTGTTCAGAAATCGCACGACAGAACTTACCATGATCTGTATAACATATGTTACAATATGCTCTGCTCTTCCTTGCTATCCTCTCTCTGGTTTTTTTCTGACATGCTGTCTACCCTCTCCCATACCTTTATTTTGTTACTTTATGGTTATACGTATATGCACTACCTAAAATGTGCAAACCTCAATAAACACATCACAGAAGAAAGAAGGGTACACAGTGGTACCTCAGGTTACGAACGCTTCGGGTTACGTATTTTTGGGTTACGAACTATTGTAACCCGGAAGTAAGTAACCCGAGCTCTCAGAGGCCTCTCTGCTGCCCGGAGCGAAGCCCAGACATCGGCAGGGCCTGCAGGGCCTCTGTGACGGCTCCAGCCATGGGAGCGCTCAGAGGGAGCCCAGTTTCCCCGCTCTTGTGAGTGTTGGCAGCGGGATGCTGCTACTGCCGCCACTCACAAGAGCGGGTGATAGCCCGGTTGCCCCTGCGAGAGGCAGCAGTGGAATGCCACCGCCTCTTCTTGCAAGAGCAGGCTTGGTAGGCTTCCTTCCTCCCCCCCCCTCTTTCTCTCTCTCTCACCCCTTCCTTCCTTCCTTCCTTCCTTCCTTCCTTCCTTCCTTCCTTCCTTCCCTCTCCCTCTTTCTTTCACTCTCTCTCACCCCTTCCTTCCTTCCTTCTCTCCCTCTCTTACCCCTTCCTTCTTTCCTTCCTTTCTTCTCTCTCTCACCCACCCCTTCCTTCCTTCCTTCCTTCCTTCCTTCCTTCCTTCCTTCCTTCCTTCCTTCCTTCCTTCTCTCTTCCCTCCCTCCCTCCCCCTATCTCTTTCCCTCTCTCACACCTTCCTTCCTTCCTTCCTTCCCTCTCCCTCTTTCTTTCACTCTCTCTCACCCCTTCCTTCCTTCTCTCCCTCTCTTACCCCTTCCTTCTTTCCTTCCTTTCTTCTCTCTCTGACCCACCCCTTCCTTCCTTCCTTCCTTCCTTCCTTCCTTCCTTCCTTCATTCTCTCTTCCCCCCCTCCCTCCCCCCTCTCTCTTTCCCTCTCTCACACCTTCCTTCCTTCCTTCCCTCCCTCCTTCCTTCCCTCAGTCAATGATCAACGGTCTCCTTAGACCAGGGGTTCCCAACAAAATTTTCTCGAGGACCCCTCATCGAGCCGCTATTGTGACAAGGACCCCCATTAATTCCTAATCCTAAAATTAAAAAGTGAGAGCCAAATTAAGAGTCTTTTTACATTTTATATTTATACGTTTTTTACAGTTCTTCCTCTTCATCTGTAGCCTTTGTCGTTTTAACGAACCACTTTTTAACCAACGGTCCATTTTTAACTACGCGAACTGTAGCTTCCGCGAAAAACAACGCTTTGTTTACAAACACTACTGTTTTGCAAAGAGGCAGCGCACGCCAGGGGGGAGGGAGGGGAATGGAGAAGACAGGGGACCTGCACAGTAGCTCACAAATGAAGCCGACGCGCGCAAAGCATCTTGGGGAGGTGAGCCTTAGTAGAATGCGCGCGCTGCCTCTTTGCAAAACAGTAGTGTTTGTAAAGCGCCACCTAACGGCATACAGCAGAACTACTGCCTCTATCTAATTCTAGTTTTGCGCTAGACTCTGCTCATGCAGGAAGCGGCCAAAACAAAAAATCTGTTATCATACGAAATATATTTAATATATTTTTTATTCTAATAGCATCTTGCGGACCCCTCTGGCATAGCTCGCGGACCCCTGGGGGTCCCCGGACCACCTGTTGGGAACCACTGCCTTAGACAGTAGAATTCGTGTTAAATTGTTGTTTTGGGGGGTATTTTTCATCATCTGTAATGGATCAATCCACCTTCCATTACTTTCAATGGGAAAGTTCGCTTCAAGTTAAGAACGCTTCAGGTTAAGAATGGACTTCCGGAACCAATTAAGTACTTAACCTGAGGTACCACTGTATAATATACCGTAGTATGCACACAGCCATAGTAAAGAAAGCTCACCAGGGGCGGATCTGTAAACAATGTTTTTGTTTGACGTTAAAGCCAATCCGGGAATTGAAAAATGCCACACAGAAAAGCAGGTAGGTGTTGGTCTGCCGTAGTCGAAACACAATAAAAAAATTCTTTCCCGTAGCACCTTAGAGACCAACTAAGTTTGTCATTGGTATGAGCTTTCGTGTGCATGCACACTTCTTCGGGTATCTGAAATGCACACGAAAGCTCATACCAATGACAAACTTAGTTGGTCTCTAAGGCGCTACTGGAAAGAATTTTTTTATTTCGTTTTGACAAATACTGTCTGCTTAGTCCAACCATTCTTGGAAAGATTCAAGCGTCATTAAACTTGAAATCTGGGAATACAAGGAATACTGGAATTAGGCAGCCGAAATCTGACCTTCCTGAATCAAAACGCAAAGCAGCATCATAATTCTCTTGCCAGCTGCGTCCCCTTCACTTCCCATCACGAGGCTATTTTACCTTTGGGAGAAAAGCCACAGCCCCCGGAGTTTGAGAGCACTAATGCAGGAGAGAAGAAAGCAACTTCTGAGATTTGTTCACTGCTCGCCTCCTAATACTGAGTCCACAGCAGGCTCTCCCCTCCCCCCCAAAAAAGTTTTTCCCGCCCACCCCCAGGGGCTCTCCAAGCCTTTGGCCACAGCATATTAAGGTCTCACCTAGCGCGGATGACATTTATTGAAAACCTACAGAGATTTCGTTTTGACTCTGAATACAACGCCAGCAGGAACACTAAGCTCAAGCACAAAAAGCGAAGAGAGTATTTGGGGAGGGGGTACAATAGTACAGGATCCAAAAACGAGGGGTGCATATCGCCACCCGTTCGTTGAATCACCGTTTCTGTTGCGCGAAACTTGTTGCAGCTGGGAGAAAGTGGTTTCGAAGCGGGCCTTGGCGAAGACTCCGGGGGCAGCGCCGCCTCCCACTGCGCGGAATTCGCTCCCCCACTCCCACCCGCGGCGCTCCTTCCTTTTCATTTTCTGCGAATTGGGGAGGCAGATTCAGTCCCTGGGCGCGTCCTGCCCAATCAGAGCGCGAGAGCCGCGCCCAGCCCTGGGCAGACTCCAGCAGCGCGCCCTGCGCTCGCCGTCGCCACTCGCTGGGGACCTCTCACCATGCAGACCGCTCCGCACCCTGTCGCCATCCACATGCAGCCCCACGACGGCAAAGAGTCGGGCGCGCCGCCGTACCCCTACGCCAGAGCGGTCGCGGGCCCGCAACCCCAGGACTACGTGCTGTGGTCCTTGTTCAGCTTCTCGTTCCTGAACGCCTGCTGCCTCGGCTTCGCCGCTCTCGTCTTCTCCATCAAGGTGAGGGAGCACACGAGAGCTGCTTGACCTTCCTCTCCTCTCTGCTGCCTCCCTTCAGTATTGACTTCTCCCTTGCACCCCGCTTTGGCTGGGTATAGTTATTTCTTGCTCCTTCCTCCGCCTAACCTGGAGCGCTCCCCTGCTTTACTGAGGCAGTCTCCTTTATTTCTTCTACATCCCTCTTTAGAAGTCATTGCCGCTTTTGGCCACTTTCTTGGCCAGCTTTATACAGTACCTTAATCAGGTCGTCGTCCCCAGACAAGTAGAAATTCAACAGGTGCAGCTTCTCTACAACAACCTGTTTTCTGAAACACATCACCTGTTGAATTTCTGCCTGCCATGAAGCTCTTATGAGGGCATGGCCCCCACAAACGAAATGTGTTGATTGTAAGTTAACTCTCAAAAGATTTTCCACCACACCCATTCCCAAGGAAGTTTTAATTCCCGTTACCTCATCTAGCGATGGTTTCATTAAAAGAACAGGATAATTGTAGAATGGAAAATAACAGGCTGATGTTTACCACGCATTAGCAGACGTTTGCTGCACTCAGAGTTCTAAACCAATGGATGTGCTTGGCACTTCTTCTTTTTTTAATAATTAAATATTAAATATATAAGCATATTCATTACTGTTATTTTCTAGCCGTTTGGAATCTGACGTTCTGTACAGTTCAATTTGAACATAAATCTTCAACAGCAAAAACAAACAAACCATCAACTTTAGTTCTTAAGACTGTAATATGATGTCAGCAATTCCCTTACAATGGTGGCATATTGCTTTAAGACAGAAAGAAAAGAACATCGCAAAATTAAAAGCACAGCATACAAGTAATTGTGTCTCTCATTCTCTGCAGTGTTTGTGAATGTAATGAAGGTTCCACCATTTTCCAGAGACAGTGTCCTCGTCACGTCCAACAACATACCCCCTCCCCACCCTTTCTTTACATACATAAGTGTCTGGGGACTTCTATTTCAGTGTATCTGAAGAAGTGTGCATCCACACGAAAGCTCATACCAAAATAAAAACTTAGTTGGTCTTTAAGGTGCTGCTGGAAGGAATTTTTTGATTTTATGTTCTAATGTGCATTTGTTAAATTCTAGAATAGCAGTAGTAATAAATCTACTGTAGCAAAAAGGACAAAGAGGCTTTGTGGCACATGAGAAGCTAACAGGCAGATTTTGGTAGCCTGAGGTTCTGTATAGGGTCTGGCTTTCTGGGAAGGGCACAACACATGCTTACGATGAAAGTTGAGAAATGACGTGTTGTGATTTGGTCCTTGTTGTTGAGCCAGTGTGGTGTAGTGGTTAAGAGCGGTAGACTTGTAATCTGGTGAACCAGGTTCGCGTCTCTGCTCCTCCACATGCAGCTGCTGGGTGACCTTGGGCTAGTCATACTTCTCTGAAGTCTCTCAGGCTCACTCGCCTCAGAGTGTTTGTTGTGAGGGAGGAAGGGAAAGGAGAATGTTATCCGCTTTGAGACTCCTTAGGGTAGTAATAAAGCGGGATATCAAATCCAAACTACTACTACTACTACTCCTCCTCCTCTTCTTCTTCTTCTTCTTCTTCTTCTTCTTCTTCTTCTTCTTCTTCTTCTTCTTCTTCTTCTTCTTCTTCTTCTTCTTCATATTTGCCAGAATTGTTGGGTGAAATCAAACTGCCTTCATGGCCCCTCTTTTCCACATTAAAACTGTATGCATAGTAAGTGACCATGTAGTGAGATGCTGGGCCATATTCTGGCACCCTTATTCTGTCATCCCCAGTGGCATGTCTTTTACTACCTGGGGCAGTCACTGATTTTGCCATGCCTCTCTCCCCTCCTCTCTGAATGTCCTTCCCTTCTCTCCCGCTTCCCAAGGGGCGGTGGGGGCGGCTCGCCCCGAGCGACGCAATCCCAGGGGCGCCATCAAGGCGGCCCGCCCCACCCCCGGAACCTGCACCCCGCCCCTCTGGGAGGCGCACCACGCCCCCAGAATGGGCGCCAGCCCCGCCCCCGGTGCCGGAGCATGAAGCTTTGCCACTGCTGGAAAGTAGGACTCGAACCAGTGGCTTCAAAGTACAAGAAAGGAGATTCCAACTAAACTTCAGGAAAAACTTTCTGACAGTAAGAGCTCTTTGACAATGGAACAGACTCCCTTTGAAGGTTTTGAATTCTTCTCCCTCGGAGATGTTTAAGCAGAGGCTGGCTGGCCACCTGTCATGGATGCTTTAGTTGAGATTCCTGCATTGCAGGGGGTTGGACTAGATGACCCTTGGGTCCCTTCCAACTCCACAATACTATTAATTCTATGAGAAAGGAGCCAAAAGAGGAAAATTGCTCCTGCCCCCCCAACAAAGTCCTCCCCCCCACCACAAAAATCCTGGCTGTGCCCATGCAGACATGGAGCTTTAAAATGTGGACTTGTGCCTGGAAAAAGCGGGGCAAAAGGTAAGTGTGGATAAGCCCCCAGTCTTTGCTTTTAGAATGAGCGAAATGCTTTTAAAAGGCAAGGTTGTAAGTATTGCATTAGTGGTTTGTTCTCAAAATGTTTTCTAATAATGATGGAATACCTATATCAAAGGTAAAGGTAAAGGGACCCCTGACCATTAGGTCCAGTCGTCACCGACTCTGGGGTTGCGGCGCTCATCTTGTGTTATTGGCTGAGGGAGCCAGCGTATAGCTTCCAGGTCATGTGGCCAGCATGACAAAGCCGCTTCTGGCGAACCAGAGCAGCGCACAGAAACACTGTTTACCTTCCCGCTGGAGCAGTACCTATTTATCTACTTGCACTTTGATGTGCTTTCGAACTGCTAGGTTGGCAGGAAACTATATCAAACAAATCCACAATTATAGTTCCTCTATTCCAGGGGTGGGGGAACTTTTTTTGTTTGTTTCTGGGGGCTCTATTCTCTGTTGTGGAGGTTGTTGACAGGATTGGATCTGGTTGTGGGCAGGACCAATGACAATAAGGGGAAGGGCTACTCTTCTCTTCTCTGCACCCCCTCCTTTCCTCTGTCCCTCCGACACTGGTTTCCATTATGAGTTCTGGGAGGTGAAGAAACGAAAGATTTATTTTCCTCCCTGTGCAGCACAGAAATGAAAATTGCTGGTAGCTCTGGGGTAGAAATTCCCATCTGTAGACCACAGACACTTACACATCGTGCCCCACCAGCTGCAGGTGTCTTCTGTTGCGTGGGAGAGAAAGTGGGTCTGTGCTTCTAAACAGAGGAGACTGAATTAAGAAACAGAGGTAACACGAAACAGCAGAGCAGCTAGATCACACCCAGCCAATATCCTCCCATTTGCAAATACTGGCACAGGACTGCCAGAATTACTGAGCTAATGCGTGTGAAGTATTGAGAGCACGTTGGTAGGGAGGAAGGCGGCCGGAACTCAGTGGAAATGGCTGCTGATAAAACAGCTACGCAATACCTAGTTGAATCCCACGCCAAAATCTTAATCTAGCATGTATAATCACCATGTTTAAACAACCATGAAAAGTCTGTAGGGGCTTTAGATATTCCAAGCCTATCCAAATGTACTTTCAGTGTTAATTCTCATTGTTATTTTTAATTTTTAATTATATTTTTTCTCCCTCCCCTACCTGCCACTTTCAGTCAAGGGATCGCAAAGTTGTTGGAGATCCTGAAGGTGCGGCTACTTATGGCAGGACCTCCAAGTGTCTGAACATCGCTGCTCTGATAGTGAGCATCATAATATTCATCATCCTCATCGTCATCCTTGCTACCTCTGCAGCAGTTTTCCGAGCACAATTCCAAGAGATGATGAAGAATCACCAATAACTGTAGTGTTGGCTCAGTGGCAAATTGAGAAGGCAGAATATGCCCCCCAGCATTATAGCATTGCTTGTAAGCTTTGGCTTGCCTTTGCTTCTCTGATTGTACCCAACCTGCTCATCCACTTGCAAGGAAGGAGGCATTCCACACAGCACCTGGGCATGTTTGCCTCAGGGTCCCTTCCAACTCCATAATTCTATGATTCTATGAAAAATGGAGGAGAGACTCAGATGTCATCTTGAACTTCACCATCCAGTTTAAGATGCTTATTGAGAAACGACATTTGTTTGATGCTCTTTCTTTGTTCAAGATCTGGATTATTGGCCTTCCTTCATTCTGTTGCTCATTAAATTTAATCATTATTTTTTATGATGTTCAACAAGTTTCTTACTCAAGATGTGTACTGCAGCTTTTCTGTATCGAAACACGAAGTCTGGGGTGAATTCTGAGCAAATAAAAACATGCCTACCTTATTCTGCATCAATTGCTTTCTTGTTGGTATAAAACTTAAAACATTGAGGCTCCCCTTTTGTAGGATTCTTCAATATTATGGTTTCAGTGGCCAGATTGGATGCAACATGGAGATTCATTTAAAAGCTCCAAATATCCTTAGATCCATTAAACATTTTTATATATGTAACCATTTAATTCTCTCTCTCACACACGACATCTTTTAATTAAAATGGTCCTAGTTGTAAGAATTAGCATTCCTGACTCTTTATCTTCAGCCTAGAATTAAATCACAGAGGAAAGCACACACTCTCATGACAACAGTGTACAGTTTGGATGGTGGGTTGATGCTGCCTTCTGTCCCAAAAGATACACCCCATGAGAGAAAGTTGCATGTTGGGAGAAGCTTGCTCATTTATTCTCTTGTATACCTCCCTAGCGGATCATGCCTTAGTAGCTGAGAAACATTTGTGTTGTTACGCCATCAACATATAGGCAACTCCCAATTTATGTGGGGGTAACATTCCAAGGCATCGGATGTTTAAGTGAAATCATGTACATTTGAAGCACTATTGAAAAAGCCTGCAAACACCCCGTTCTGCCCCTTTATGTGACATTTTTGGGTCACTTCCAGGTTCGGGGCGATGCACATGCACATATTAGTCGCCTAAAATGGCCACTGCCTGTATATGGTGCTTTACAGAGAAGACATGTTCTTGCTCCAAGGGGCTTACAATCCTAAATGTTGCCTTTTAATGGCCTCTCACTGCCTCAGTGCTGGCTGGCAGTCTTCCAAATTTTTAGGGGGGCTGGCGCCATGTTTATTTGTGCTTATAATTTGATGATTGCCAGATGCTGTTTCTTGTAGCAGCAGCTATCATTCCACTTTGTTAGAAAGCTTTTGTGAATTTTCCTCTTCTTTAGGGAAGGGGAAATGGTTGCCCTCCGGATGTTGGATTTTGAGATTACTAGGTATGTATCCAAAGCCATGTGTGCACTCCACCGCTCATCAGCTTTTGCTTTAAATATATGGCATGTGCACAGCCTTCTTTGAACCTCTTTATCCTGGCTTTTCACACTTGAGATGCATATTTTTGGGACCCATCTTATTTCTGTGATTTTAAGTTGTTTCAAACTATTTAGTGATCTTTTTAAAGTGTACCCTGCCCTGGGACATTAGAATGAAGGGTGGGTGAATATAGTGATGATAATGATGATAAATGATAAATAAAAAGGAGCTTATCGTTGCTAAACAACCGGCAGAAAAATTATTAAGGGGTTCACCAAGATGCTCAGCAGTTTTCAAATGGTCTGCGAGTGGAAAGTTTGGAAATCACTGTTCTAAAAAGCCTTTCAAAATTAATCTGAAAGGGTTCTTTTGTCATCCAGGGAGAATTGTTGTTGGGCAGCTTATAAAGAGAATAAATATGACCCAAATATTAAAATGGGGCTTACTCCTCCCAACACTTTGACTTCACCCCCAAAGATGCATTCCTCCATAGTCTCCCGAAATGCCAACAATGTCCAACAACTCCACATTAGTAATGTACAGTGGTACCGAACAATTTGACTTCCGAAGGTTTCAACTTCCGAAGTCGACAACCCCGTCAGTCTTTTCGCCGCGCGTGCCCCCGTGAGCGTTCTGCGCCTGCGCAAAGTGGCGCGTGCGGTCGGCACATGCGCAGAAGCGGCACTTCAACAACCGAAGACTTCAACTTAAGAAGACGGCCACGGAACGGATTGTCTTCGTAAGTCGAGGTACCACTGTACTTACTAAATTTATACCCTGCTCTTCCTCTCAAAGGAAACTTGTATATACATCAATGCAAACATATGTACTTTGGGAATGGGAAACTAAAGATGAGGAAGTTAAATAAGTAATGATTAAATGGGCACAGGATATAGGGCATAACATAGAATTTGATGATTGGACAAAACTATGGAAAGTGGATTTGATATTTACGAACTGTATATTGTTAAAAGAGAACTGTATGAAGATGATGTACAGGTGGTATGTCACGCCAACAAAATTGGCAAGAATGTATAAAACTGAACAGAACAATTGTTGGAGGTGTAAAGAAGGGAAATGTACCTTTTCTCATTTGTGGTGGGAATGCAGGAATATCCAAACTTTTTGGGAAATAATATACAGTGGTACCTTGGGTTACAGATGCTTCAGGTTACAAACTCCACTAACCCAGAAATAGTACCTCGGGTTAAGAACTTTGCTTCAGGATGAGAACAGAAATCAAGTGGCGGCAGCGGGAGGTGCCATTAGCTAAAGTGGTACCTCGGGTTAAGAACAGTTTCAGGTTAAGAACAGACCTCCAGAATGAATTAAGTTCTTAACCCGAGGTACCACTGTATAATGAACTGAAAAAAATGTTCAAAATGACTTTTACAAAAAAAACCAGAAGCTTTTCTGATAGGAATTTTGGGACAATTGCCGAAAGAAAAACGAACATTGTTTATGTAAGCAACGACAGCAGCCAGAATTTTGATAGCACAGAACTGGAAGACCGGAGAAATACCATCAAAGGAACAATGGCAAGAGAAGTTGATTAACTATGCAGAGCTGGCAAAGCTAACAGATAGACTATGTGAAAGAGACAATAGTGACTTCGAAAAAGAATGGGAACCATTTACATCATATTTGCAGAAACAGCAAAAAAAAAAAAAACAGAGTCATCGGCAGGATTTAAATAAACATTTGCAATTTTATTTGTAAAGAGCAAGAAATATAATAGTATGATAATATGGAAATATATACAAACAGCAGATTGTAATATGAGATATAATAAACCAGGGGGGGGGGAGTTGAGGGAAGTCAGTAGGAAAGGGGGGAAATTGAAATTTCAATGTAATGTATTGATTGCAGATATTGTTATAAGAGAAAAAACCCAATAAAAATGATTGTAAAAAATGCAAACGTATGTAGATTTAGTCAATTGCTTAAATGGTTAAAGGCAAATGATTAATCACTCATGCATGGTTAACCCTATTTTTATTATTATTGCAACTTTTGTTATCCCCAAGTCCTAACCCATTGGGTGGAGTGTGAATCAGCTACTTCTATGATACACAAATAGCAAGGAGACCCTTCTCCAGCAGGCTCCAGCTCATAGCGCTTCAAAGAGCTCATAGCGCTTCACGATCGCAGGATTCCGGTAATAGGGTTGTTGACGAAGCAACGTCTGGGAGATCCTTGGCCGCCGCTGATCCCAGAACGGAAAGGGGGCGTGGAGAGCCAGAGATAGCCAGAAGCTGCAGGAATATAATAGAAGCCATTGCAGCAGCTGCTTGCCTCCCAATTCTGGGAAGCGCAAAGCGAGTCCATTGCGTGGTGAGCAGGCTCTCCCCAAAAAGCTTTCCCGCCCACCCCAGAGGCTCCCGAGGCATGATCGTAGCGGGGGGGGGCAGGGGAAAGCTTCTCCCCCAAATCAAAATCAATACAAATCAATATAAATATGAGGTTCAGCATCCCCTAACAAAAGCCGCTGCCCCCACAACAAAAATCCTGGCTGCGCCCATGTCCCGAGGTATTTTGCCACAGCATATTACAGACCGCTCTCGTCTTCTCCATCAAGGTGAGGGAGCGCACGAGGGCTACGCGGGTCTCCTATTTGTTTCCACTGCAGTCTTCACTTATCTCTTTCCCCGTGACTGGGTAGTATTTCTTCCTTGCTTTTCTGTTTTATTTACTGGAGCATTCACCTATCTTTGTGAGGCAGTTCTCTTTATTTCCTCTTTCTCCCATGCTAGACTCACTTCCACTTTGTGTTCCTTTCTCAGCAGGCTTTATACCTCTATTGGTTCATAATGATAATGATAATGATAATGATAATGATAATAATAATAATAATAATAATGATACCCCATCCATCTGGCTGGGTTCCCCCTGCCAGTCTGGGCGGCTTACAGCATATATTGTTGCTGTTTAGTCGCTTAGTCGTGTCGGACTCTTCGTGACCCCATGGAGCAGAGCACGTCAGGCACTCCTGTCTTCCACTGCCTCCCGCAGTTTGGTGAGACTCATGTTGGTAGGTGGTAGTGTGATGGTGAGAGTTACTGTTTTCTCCCATGAAAGTACATTTGAAGGAGGAAATTGGAAGGTTGACACTCTCACTTCCTCTTTCAGCTGCTGTACCATACAGTATGTGTTTTTCAAGGCTCAGAGTAATTTTACTAGATTCAACTTTTACACAGGTCCCTTGGGAAAGTGAGGTGTGTGCATTGTTTGTGTGCGTACAGTATCTGTGTTCTGCGAAAGTGGGGAGAGAAGTGAGAACAGATGCTCTTGAAATGGTATAATTTGTTTCTAGGTTCCTCTTCCAACAATGATCACCTTGTTTCCTTTGACTAAACCAGGCATCCCCAAACTCGACCCTTCAGATGTTTTGGGACTACAACTCCCATCATCCCTAGCTAAGAGGACCAGTGGTCAGGAATGATGGGAATTGTAGTCCCAAAACATCTGGAGGGTCGAGTGTGGGGATGCCTGGACTAAACTGTAAATATCAGAGATCCAGTGGTCTCTGGATCTGAGACACATAATCTTATAGATCTCAACTTTTAATTCTTTATTTTTTTTACACGTAATCACCTTAAAACAACCATCAAAATCATCGGTCACCTCTGTGTCCATAGATATAGTCTGAGATTTGTGGGTGGTTTTGTTGTCATCCTACGCAAAAATCATGTGGCTCCATGTTTGGAATAAATGTTTTTGAGGTAATGGGAAGCAACACACCTTTGAAGTCTGTCAGTGTAAGCTTTAATCATGAGGGTTGGGGTGTGGCTTGTATAAAATCATAAGATAAGATAAAATTACTCTTTTAATGGATCTGATTTTTGCCCATGGAAAAGTAAAGTGAATGTGCAGGTGGGCACATGTGCTTCTGTCTGTATTGGGAGAGACGAAAACAGGAGTTGGTTCTTATTACAGTTTCAACATTCCAAATACCAGTACTTCCTTGGGCCTAGAAGGATTGGTGGGCTCTCATTAAAAGAATATGAATGAAGCTGAGGCTAGAATAGGGCGCAACCTTTTGGGAAGCAGGAACTTTCATTTTGCACAATCCTTTGGTCGCTAATAGCACTGATCAGGAAACTCTAAATTTGATTATAATTACACAACAGCCATTTGAGCGTTACCAGTAGGTGTTGTAAGCATGTGCAAATGTTTCCAATATTAATTCTTGTTTGTTTGTTTGAAAAAAATCTCTCCCCTACAGGCAAGGGATTGTAAAGTCGCTGGAAATGCTGAAGATGCAACTAGATATGGCAAGAAAGCCAAGATTCTGAATATCGTTGCAATAGTTCTGGGTGTCTTGTTGTTCCTTTTGATCTGTGGCCCGATTACCAGTGTTTTAGTAGCTTTACAAGCAAGATTCAAGAAGTTGTTTGATGAATGCAAAGTGAACATGGGTGTCTTCGGATCGGGGAGTGGATCTGGAGCACCCTAAACAAATCTTTAAGCACTGGCTGTCCTTTCTTCTGCTCTGACAGTGCCTGTGCCTGCCCTCCTCGTTCATTTGCCAAGGCATGAGACCTTCTGCAAAGCAGTACTACTCACGTTTATGAAGGTGTACTGCCACTGATTGCCTACCATCCAGTTTGAGATGTTTATTGAAAATGCAGTGCTTTTATGAGCAGTGATTTCTTTGTCCCAAGCTCTGGATTTGCAGCATTTCCAGTTCTGTTACTCATGGGAAGTGCCATACTCATTTGTTTTTTCATTATTTTTGGCAAGTTTCCAATTCAGTATGTGTATTAGAGCTTTCCTTTATTGAAATTTTACATTTGATGTGAATTTTAAGAACATAAAACATATTTTGTTATTCCGTGTAAAGTTACTCTGTTAGTCACCCAGTAGAGGGGCATCTTTTCAAACTGGCAGGCTGTTGAGCTCCACCAAGACCCAGCCAGCTCCTCTTCCAATGTTACCACCTTGACTGTCTCCTCCATTGCAAATGAGGCTTTCACACTACTTCCCACGGCCTGTGGAATTGGACAGAGCTCTGGCAGGAAGAAAGAGAATGCCAAACAGTGTAGCAACAACTGTGTAGTGTGATTGGCTTTGCTGCTCATTTGGTTTTTCCGCTTGTTCACTTGTCCAGGTAAGAGGGTACTGCTAGTTTGGCCCAGATCAGATAACTTGTTTCTTGTGGAAATCCAGCCCAGCACTGGAGAAGGATGAGAGAGGAAAAGCTTTTAATCAACCCTTCTCCCTCTTGCTCTGACTACACAATGTTGTCCAGATGGGGAAGCTTGCTAACTTGACATGTGAAGGGGGTGGGACAAAAGGAGTTACTCAGAAATCCAACAAAGATGAGGATAGCAAAGTTTTGGTGCTGGCATCTGTCTGGAAAACTGTGATGAAGAGATGGACAGAGGAGATTACATATAGGGCTGGATGGAAAGGTGAGAAGGGGGGCACACTAGAACACTACAGGTGAAACTCGAAAAATTAGAATATCATCGAAAAGTTCATTTATTTCAGTAATGTAACTTAAAAGGTGAAACCAATATAGGAGATAGACTCATGACATGCAAAGTGAGATATGTCAAGCCTTTATTTGTTGTAATTGTGATTATTATGGTGTACAGGTGAAGAAAACGCCAAATTCACAATCTCAGAAAATTAAAATATCAAATGAAATCAATAAAACAAGGATTGCAAATAGAACAATATTGGACCTCTGAAAAGTAGAAGCATGCATATGTACTCAGTACTTGGTTTGGGCCCCTTTTGCAGCAATTACTGCCTCAATGCGGCATGGCATGGATGCTATCAGCCTGTGGCACTGCTGAGGTGTTATGGAAGACCAGGATGCTTCAATAGCGGCCTTCAGCTCTGCTGCATTGCTCGGTCTCATGTCTCTCATCTTTCTCTTGGCAATACCCCGTAGATTCTCTATGGGGTTCAGGTCAGGCGAGTTCGCTGGCCAATCAAGCACAGTAATCCCATGGGCATTGAACCAGGTTTTGGTACTTTTGACAGTGTGGGCAGGTGCCAGGTCCTGCTGGAAATTGAAGTCAGCATCCCCATAAAGCTCATTAGCGGAAGGAAGCATGAAGTGCTCCAAAATCTCCTGGTAGACGGCTGCGATGACCCTGGACTTAATGAAGCACAGTGGACCAACACCAGCAGATGACATGGCTCCCCAAATCAGCACAGACTGCGGGAACTTCACACTGGACTTCAAGCATCTGGCATTGTGTGCCTCCATTCTTCCTCCAGACTCTGGGTCCTTGGTTTCCAAATGAGATGCAAAAGTTGCTCTCATCAGAAAAGAGGACTTGGGACCACTGAGCAACAGACCAGTTCTTTTTTTCTTCAGCCCAGGTAAGACGCTTCTGACGTTTCTTGTTCAGGAGTGGCTTGACAAGAGAAAAACAACATTTGAAGACATCTCCAGCATCTGTCTGTGTGGTGGCTCTTGATGCACTAACTCCAGCCTCAGTCCACTCCTTGTGAAAGTCCCCAACACATTTGAATGGTCTTTTCCTGACAATCCTTTACAGTCTGCAGTCATCCCTGCTGCTTGTGCACCTTTTTCTTCCACACTTTCCCCTTCCACATTGTTGTTGTTGTTTAGTCGTATCCGACTCTTCGTGACCCCATGGACCATAGCACGCCAGGCACTCCTGTCTTGCACTGCCTCCCGCACTTTGGTCAAAACCATGTTTGTAGCTTCGAGAACACTGTCCAACCATCTCGTCCTCTGTCGTCCCCTTCTCCTTGTGCCCTCCACCTTTCCCAACATCAGGGTCTTTTCCAGGGAGTCTTCTCTTCTCATGAGGTGGCCAAAGTATTGGAGCCTCAGCTTTAGAATATGTCCTTCCAGTGAGCATTCAGGGCTGATTTCCTTAAGAATGGATAGGTTTGATCTTCTTGCAGTCCATGGGACGCTCAAGAGTCTCCTCCAGCACCATAATTCAAAAGCATCAATTCTTCGGCGATCAGCCTTCTTTATGGTCCAGCTCTCACTTCCATACATCACTACTGGGAAAACCATAGCTTTAACTATACGGACCTTTGTAGGTAAGGTGATGTCTCTGCTTTTTAAGATGCTGTCTAGGTTTGTCATTGCTTTTCTCCCAAGAAGCAGGCGTCTTTAAATTTCGTGACTGCTGTCACCATCTGCAGTGATCAAGGAGCCCAAGAAAGTAAAATCTCTCACTGCCTCCATTTCTTCCCCTTCTATTTGCCAGGAGGTGATGGGACCAGTGGCCACGATCTTGGTTTTTTTGACGTTGAGCTTCAGACCATATTTTGCGCTCTCCTCTTTCACCCTCATTAAAAGGTTCTTTAATTCCTCCTCACTTTCTGCCATCAAGGTTGTGTCATCTGCATATCTGAGGTTGTTGATATTTCTTCCGGCAATCTTAATTCCGGCTTGGGATTCATCTAGTCCAGCCTTTCGCATGATGAATTCTGCATATAAGTTAAATAAGCAGGGAGACAATATACAACCTTGTCGTACTCCTTTCCCAATTTTGAACCAATCAGTTGTTCCATATCCAGTTCTAACTGGAGCTTCTTGTCCCACATAGAGATTTCTCAGGAGACAGATGAGGTGATCAGGCACTCCCATTTCTTTAAGAACTTGCCATAGTTTGCTGTGGTCGACACAGTCAAAGGCTTTTGCATAGTCAATGAAGCAGAAGTAGACGTTTTTCTGGAACTCTCTAGCTTTCTCCATAATCCAGCGCATGTTTGCTATTTGGTCTCTGGTTCCTCTGCCCCTTCGAAATCCAGCTTGCACTTCTTGGAGTTCTCGGTCCACATACTGCCTAAGCCTGCCTTGTAGAATTTTAAGCATAACCTTGCTAGCGTGTGAAATGAGCGCAATTGTTCAGTAGTTGGAGCATTCTTTGGCACTGCCCTTCTTTGGGATTGGGATGTAGACTGATCTTCTCCAATCCTCTGGCCATTCCTGAGTTTTCCAAACTTGCTGGCATATTGGGTGTAGCACCTTAACAGCATCATCTTTTAAAATTTTAAATAGTTCAGCTGGAATATCATCACTTCCACTGGCCTTGTTATTAGCAGTGCTTTCTAAGACCCATTTGACTTCACTCTCCAAGATGTCTGGCTCAAGGTCAGCAACCACACTACCTGGGGTGTACGAGACCTCCATATCTTTCTGGTATAATTCCTCTGTGTATTCTTGCCACCTCTTCTTGATGTCTCCTGCTTCTGTTAGGTCCTTACCACTTTTGTCCTTTATTATGGTAATCTTTGTACGAAATGTTCCTTTCATATCTCCAATTTTCTTGAACAGATCACTGGTTTTCCCCATTCTATTGTTTTCCTCTATTTCTTTGCATTGCTCATTTAAGAAGACCCTCTTGTCTCTCCTTGCTATTTTTTGGAAATCTGCATTCAGTTTCCTGTATCTTTCCCTATCTCCCTTGCATTTTGCTTGCCTCCTCTCCTCCGCTATTTGTAAGGCCTCGTTGGACAGCCATTTTGCTTTCTTGCATTTCCTTTTCCTTGGGATGGTTTTCGTTGCTGCCTCCTGTATAATGTTACAAGCCTCCATCCATAGTTCTTCAGGCACTCTGTCCACCAAATCTAAATCCTTAAACCTGTTCCTCACTTCCACTGTGTATTCATAAGGGATTTGATTTAGATTGTATCTTACTGGCCCAGTGGTTTTCCCTACTTTCTTCAGTTTAAGATGGAATTTTGCTAAAAGAAGCTGATGATCTGAGTTACAGTCAGCTCCAGGTCTTGTTTTTGCTGACTGTATAGAGCTTCTCCATCTTTGGCTGCAGAGAATATAATCAATCTGATTTCGATGCTACCCATTTGGTGATATCCATGTGTAGAGTCGTCTCTTGTGTTGTTGGAATAGAGTGTTTGTGATGACCAGCTTGTTCTCTTGACAGAACTCTATTAGCCTTTGCCCTGCTTCATTTTGAACTCCAAGGCCAAACTTGCCAGTTGTTCCTTTTATCTCTTGATTCTCTTGATTTTTATCTCTTGATTCCAATCCCCTGTAATGAGAAGAACATCCTTCTTTGGTGTCATTTCTAGAAGGTGTTGTAAGTCTTCATAGAATTGGTCAATTTCACTTTCTTCAGCACCGGTAGTTGGTGCATAAACTTGGATTACTGTGATGTTAAAAGGTCTGCCTTGGATTCGTATCGAGATCATTCTGTCATTTTTGAGATTGCATCCCATTACAGCTTTTGCCACTCTTTTGTTGACTATGAGGGCCACTCCATTTCTTCTACGGGATTCTTGCCAACAGTAGTAGATATGATAGTCATCCGAACTGAATTTGCCCATTCCCTTCCATTTTAGTTCACTGATGCCCAGGATGTCAATATTTATTCTTGCCATCTCATTTTTGACCACATCCAGCTTACCTTTGTCCATGGTTCTTACATTCCAGGTTCCTATGCAATATTTTTCTTTACAGCATCGGACTTTCCTTTCGCTTCCAGGCATATCCGCAACTGGCCCAGCCGCTTCATCAGCTCTGAATCTACTTGTACTTGTCCTCCGCTCTTCCTCAGTAGCATGTTGGACGCCTTCCGACCTGAGGGGCTCATCTTCCAGCGTCATAACTTTTATATGCCTGTTGTCTTTGTCCATGGAGTTTTCTTGGCAGGGATACTGGAGTGGCTTGCCAGTTCCTTCTCCAGGTGGATCACGTTTAGTCAAAACTCTCCACTATGACCTGTCCATCTTGGGTGGCCCTGCATGGCATAGCTCATAGCTTCTCTGAGTTATTCAAGCCCCTTCGCCACGACAAGGCATTGATCCATGAAGGGGGCCTTCCACATAACTTTCCATTAATGTGCTTTGATACAGCACTTTGGGAACATCCAACTTCTTTTGCAATTACCTTTTGAGGCTTTCCCTCATTATGGAGGGTCTCAATGATGGCATTCTGCACAACTGTCAGGTCAGCAGCCTTTACCATGATTGTGATTCCTACTGAAGCAGACTGAGAGACCATTTAAAGGCTCAGGAACCCTTTGCAGGTGTTATGGATTGAGTAGCTAAACACTATTCTAATTTTCAAATACAGACCACTCTCTTTTTTTGGAAATTATTCTCTTTTTATTTTTGCAAGGACAAGAAGTGGGTCTTGTCATCTGGACAGCCCAGGACATCCATGCACACTGCCCAGGCTTCTGTCCTGGGGAGGTCACTTCAATGCTGCTAACACAGCAATTTGACTTCATCCTCAGAGGCACACTCCATTGTCTCTTGAGAAAGACAAATGCCAACAACAAGAACAAGAAGCTAGTGTTGAGTGCGAAAAATGGGATCTTTATTCCCTCTATATTAATTTGCTTGAATGAGAACAGGGGATGGTGTCTGAAGAGTCAGAACCACACCAGAACAAATCAATTTAATAATTGACAAATGGTGAAAAATTGTAGATATTCATTAAAAACAGTGAAGCTGTTGTATCAAACAAAGACATGTTTCATTAAAGGCCAAGTCTGTGACCATTCAATAAATTTTGTTACTGTTGTATTAAAGTAGAATAACTGAAGCACCTACAATATGGTTACAAGTACACGATAAAAGAGTTAATGAAATATAAACTAGTTGTATTAACTAATGCAGGTATATTAAGAGACACGGGTGGCGCTGTGGTCTAAACCACTGAGCCTAGGGCTTGCCGATTGGAAGGTCGGCAGTTTGAATCCCTGTGACGGGGTGAACTCCCGTTGGTCGGTCCCTGCTCCTGCCAACCTAGCAGTTCGAAAGCATGGCAAAGTGCAAGTAGATGAATAGGGGTCCCTTTACCTTTAATATGAGAGCAATCAGTGCAGCTTTACTTCTTACAGTCTCCTGTTCAGCTAACGTTAAAAGCAAAAGCAGTGAAAATGTATTAATATACTATAAATAATTAAATGAATTATTCCAGAGAAAGCAATTAATTCAGTTAGTTATTAGCTACATTTAATTCCCAGCATAAAATAAATTATATCTACAGTGGAAATTCCAGAATTCTCAAGTAGTATTCCAGATAAGAAACAAAAAGTCCAACACTTTCCCCAAAAACGAGGGGTGCGTGCACATCGCCACCCGTTCGTTGAATCACGGTTTCCACCTCGCGAAAATTGTTGCAGCTGGAAGAAAGTGGTTTCGAAGCGGGCCTTGGCGAAGCCCCCGGGGGCAGCACCGCCTCCCACTGCGCATAATTCGCCCCCCACTCGCCCCCACCCGCTGCGCTCCTTCGTTTTCGTTTTCTGCGAATCTGGGGGGGGCAGATTCAGCCCGGGGGCACGTCCTGCCCAATCAGAGCGCGAGAGCCACGCCCGCGCCCAGCCCCAGGCAGACTCCAGCGGCGCGCCCTGCGCTAGCCGTTGCCACTCGCTGGGGACCTCTCACCATGCAGACCGCTCCGCACCCTGTCGCCATCCACATGCAGCCCCACGACGGCAAAGAGTCGGGCGCGCCGCCGTACCCCTACGCCAGAGCGGTCGCGGGCCCGCAACCCCAGGACCACGTGCTGTGGTCCTTGTTCAGCTTCTAGTTCCTGAACGCCTGCTGCCTCGGCTTCGCCGCTCTCGTCTTCTCCATCAAGGTAAGGGAGCACACGAGAGCTGCTTGACCTTCCTCTCCACTCTGCTGTGCCAGTCTCCTTTATTTCTTCTACCTCCCTCTTTAGAGTCATTGCCGCTTTTGGCCACTCTCTTGGCCAGCTTTATACCTTAATCAGGTCCCACCGGACCCCCCCCCCCACCAGACGAGTAGCAATTCAACAGGTACAGCTTCTCTACAACAACCTGTTTTCTGAAACACATCACCTGTTGAATTTGGTAGCTTTGAGAACGCTGTCCAACCATCTCGCCCTCTGTGGTCCCCTTCTCCTTGTGCCCTCAATCTTTCCCAGCAACCGGGTCTTTTCCAGGGAGTCTTCTCATGACGTGGCCAAAGTATTGGAGCCTCAGCTTCAGGATCTGTCCTTCCAGTGAGCACTCAGGGCTGATTCAGGAAGTTGAAGTTCAGCAGATGCAGGTTCCCAACAGTTTGTTTTAAGGAACACTTTACCTGTTGAATTTCTTTCCGCCACACAGCTCTAGTATACATATGAGCCCTGAAAAGTGTCAACTCTTAACAAGCACTCTAGCACCCCCTTTCCTTTGAAGTTTCCCCATAAACCCCTGAAAGTACATTATGCAAACTTGTACACCATGCTTGTAACATGATACATCTGTAAAACATGTTCTTATTAAGTGATCCACAAATTAGTAGAAAAACCTTCGGAACTGTTCTTTGGTTTTCTGGAGTAGCCTACAGTGGAATCTCGGTTTACGACCACAATCCATTCAACGGAGGCGGTTGGAAACCGAGGTGTTCACAAACCAAAGGCATCTGGTTTCCGGGGGGATTGAGTGCTTCTCTGCACGTGCGTGCTGCGTAGATCGCTTCTGCGCATGCACCGCCGCAAGACACCGCGGAACCCGGATGTAAACACTTCCGGGTCTGTGGCATTCGCTCCCCGAAGCGTTCGCAAACGGAGGCAGACGTAAACCGAGGTGTGACTGTATTTGTACCACCATTCTCCAGCAAAAGTGCCTTAATATTTTTTTCCTCTTCTTGCCACTCTCAATTTGTGCATCAGTTTTTCTGTACAGGCAATACACCATACTTTCTTGTACAGTACTAAGCATTCACGTTTGTAGCTTTTAAGTTCAACATTGTACTGTATAAGTCTTTTCTTTCAGAATGACTGAAATGCTATTTTAAGACAAGCTTATAAAGTATTGCAATAGCTGTTTGTTCTCAAAATGTTTTCTGATAATGGATTGATGGAATAACAAATATTAAACAAGTCTACAGGATGGGGCAATCACAGTTCCTGTATTACAGGGGTAAGGAATATTTTTTTTGTGCTGAAGACCCCATTCCCTCCAGGGTGATATCAGCATGGGTGGCTATTGGCAGGACTGGATTTGGTGATGGTTAGGGCCAGTGACAATAAGGCTACTCGTCTTTTCTCTCTCTCTCCCAACCTGCTACCTACACTGGTCTCTCCAACACTGGTTTTCATGATGGGTGGGAAGGTAGAGAAACAACAGGTTTCTCTTCCACCCTACCCAGCAGAGAAATGAAACTGGCTGGTAGCTCTGGGTGAGAGTGGGGCCCAGGGACTGGGGCCAAGAAGATGGGGCAACCTAGATTGAAAGTTGCTCCTATCACTAGTCTACAGACAGACACGTGCAACTCTTACATCTTGCCCCAGTGCTGCAAGTCACTTCCGTTGCATGTGGACTACGATTCTATCCAATGCAGTCAGTGTGGAGGAATGTGTGTTTTGATAAGATTAGACAACCATGGAAAGTCTATTGGAGCTTTAGGCATTCAGCACGTACAAATATATATCCATTGTTAATTTTCATAATTAATACTGTTAAAAATTGTCTTCTCTTCCCTCCTCCCACTCCACTTTCAGTCTAGGGATCACAAAGTGCTTGGAGATCCTGAAATTGCGGCTACCTATGGCAGGACTGCCAAAAACCTGAACATCACTGCTCTGATACTGAGCATCATATTCTTCATCGCTTTCATCATCATCATCGTTCGCTTCCCGGCATGGCAGGAATGGGGAAGATGAAGAGGAATTGCCACTGAATGTTGGCTCAGTGGCAAAGTGTGTGCAGAATATTTTCCCTGGCATTATAGCGCTTCTTGTAAGCTTTTGCTGCCTTTTCTTCTCTGAGGCTACCCACCCTACTCTTTCATTTGCAAGGAAGGAGACATTCTACCTGACACCTGGTGCATCCTGCACTTCTGGAGATATGAAGGTCTCAGCACTGTTTGCCTATGAAGGTGGAAGAGAGGCTCTGATGTCATCTTCAACTTTGTCATCCGGTCTGAGACTTTTATTGAGAAAATAGTGTTTGTATGAGTGATGTTTTTCTTTGTCCAATATTTGAATTTGTGGCCTTGCCTCTTCCTGTTACTCATGGGATATAAGCAGTATTTTTTATGATCTGGTTTCTACTTCAACGGGTTTATCACTCAAGATGTAGTATGCTGGGAGTTTTTCTTTATTGAAACATGAATTATGGGATGAATTTTGAGCAAATAAAACTAAGTCCTTATTCTGTGTGAACTCCCCTTCTGTATAGTTCTCCAGTATTAATTCTTTACAAGCCTACATCCATATATTATCATGACTTTTAAATGAATAAATAAACAAATAGGGGGAAAATTTACTGGGGGATCATTAATTTAATGGAACCAAATGAAAGATCATGATTTTGTATGTATGTATGATAACTAAAAGTGTGTCAGATGTAAGAAATCACTCTTCGGTGTACTTTCAGCCTAGAATTAAACCACTGAAGCAAGCACACTTCTTCTTCTTTGGTGATCGCTTGTAGCCGAGTAAAATTGTCTTCCATGAAACCAGTCTTAATAGTGAGTCTGTAAGTGACTGGGAGGCCAATTCTGGATCCACACGTCCTTCCACAGTGGGGACATAGGTTTCCTGGAGGAAGTTGATCACAGTGAGGGTTTGCCAAAGGTGCCTTTTTCTTAGCTCATTTCTCCTTCTTGCCCTGGGTTTGTGCTTCTTCAAAGTCCATGACACCTTTGGTAAAGGCTGTTCTCCAGTTGGAGTGCTCACAGGCCAGGGTTTCCCAGTTATCAGTGCTTATGTTACTCACTCAAGATGTGTACTGCAGCTTTTCTGTATTGAAACATGAAGTCTCGGGTGAATTCTGAGCACATAAAAACATGACTACCTTATTCTTCATCAATTGCTTTCTTGTTGGTATAAAACTTAAAACATTGAGGCTCCCCTTTTGTAGGACTCTTCAATATTATGGTTTCAACATGTAGATTTATGTAATATTCTGATGACTTTTTACACGGATTTTAAAAAATTAACCTGGGAGGTCAGTCATTTAGGGAATCCAAATATCCCTAGATCCATTAAACATTTTTATATATGGGATTACTTAATTCTCTTGGAAACACACCCACAGTATCTTTTAATTAAAATGGTCCCAAGTGTAAGAATTAGCATTGCCGACTGTGTATCTTCAGCCTAGAATTAAACCACAGGGGAAAGCACACGCTCTCATGCCAATAGTGTACAGTTTGGATGGTGGGTTGATGTTGCCTTCTGTCTAAAAAGATTAGCACTATGAGAGAAATTGCATGTTGGGAGAAGCTTGCTCATTTCTTCTCATTATCTTATAGGATCATGCCTTGCTGGTTGAGAATCAATTGTTAGAATCATAGAATTGTAGAGTTGGAAGGGACCACGAGGGTCATCTAGTCCAACCCCCTGCAATGCAGGAATATTTTGTGGGGCTCAGACCCACAAAATTGAGATTAAGAGTCTCCTGCTCTACCAACTGAGCTACATGAATTGATTGTTATTATGCTATCAGCATAAATGGTGCTTTACAAAGAATACAGGCTCTTGCTGCAAGTCCTAAATGTTGCCATTTATTCATCTCACTTCCCCATGCTCTTTAAAGAAATGTGTCTCCCAAATTTGGATGAGGGTAGTGCCATGCTTATTTGTGCTCATCATTATTTGATAATTGCCAACATGCAGTTCCATTCACCCAGTTCACAGTGCTTTTTCAGGGAACTGCAGCTATCATGCCACTTTGTTAGAAGCCACTTTTTAAAACATCCCTCTTGCTTCAAAGAAGCAGATGTTGGTATTCTGACTCCGAACACCCTGCAGTTGATCTGACCAACTGTCGGGGATGGTGAGCATTGTTGTTGAAAACATCGGGAGGGGGCTATAGATACCTCATTCCTGCTCTGATAGAACCTTTCTTATTCTCCCCTGCAGGGATGCCAACTTGTATAAAATATTTGGGATGGTGGTGGTGGTGGGGAGAAATAAGCCTCACCCTGAAAATCAATCACATGATGTTTCACAAGCACACTATCTGAATATTTTAGGGGGGCCCTAGGAGTTGGCTCCTATGCCCCGCCCCCATTCTTAACATGAGACTGGAGGGCAGAAGGGAGGCATGGGATAGCCATCCTTGAGGTGGAGAGTGTTATTATTACGTATTAGTCTTGATGGAGGGTCCAAATGGAATCGATCTTTCCCAACACCCTCACCCTAGAGACTAGCATAAAGTGCTGTGTAAATCATTTATCCCGGGAAGTCTGACATGCTCCGTCAGAAGGGGTGAGCTAACTAGTGTCTGTTTTTAAACTTGCATAGGTGGGCAGTCGCGGCAAGAAACACACAGGATGGCAGATGCAGTTTGGGCCAACAAGGGGGGAAAGACTATGCAGTTCTTTGAAGTTTGGCAGACAGGACAGGAGGGGTGGGGCGAGGTTTGAGACAGATTCTGCTTTTTCACAGCTGTTTAATCCTGAACTCGCTCCAAGGAACTGTCAAAGTTTATTCTACAATTTTAGCGAGGTTGCTGCTGCCAACGACGCTTCATGTTCAGGAGCAAAGCGTTGGAGCACCACAGCTTCCTGCCTGCTTTCCCATCCGAGTTTCATTTCCTACCAAATCTGTCCCTGCTCTAACTCTCCCCCGGACTGCTTCCCTCCTTCGTGGTTTTCTTAGAATCGAAAGCGGCGGCTTATCTCATGCGATGCAGCCGCCACAGGCACTGCCCAATCAGGACCCGCCCTTGGCCCTCGCGCCCCATTTCGCCTCAGTGGCCGTCCGCCGCCGCCTTGCGTCGCCTTGCAGGGCTGTCTTAAGCATATTCTGCGCCGTGGTGCGAAGATCCCTCCGGCGCCCCCCCCCCAAATTTCACAGAGTTGTCAACCTTTTTTAGGCGGGGGACCCCCAAAGTTGTTGACCATTTTTAGGAAAGGTTCCCCAGAGTTGTTAACCCTTTTTTTGGGGAGCTTACACATTATCTCTAACAAGCCCTTAGAACAAAATAAAATGAAAAGGCAGAAGAATGGTCCTCAATTCCAAAGCAAGACTCATTCAGATCACCACATATCAAGTTAAAGCAATCACCAGTTTGTTGTTCTTTGATAAAGACACTTGTGTTTAAGTACAAACGTGACGTTTTCAAATAATTATTTTTTTGGGGGGGTTGTAAAGCAATGACATCCTGAACATAAAAAGGACCCAAAACCTGGGTCACAAAGGCTGCAGCCCTAACTGCACTTACCTGAGAGTAAGTCCTGCTGAATCTAATAGGACCTTAAAACCCTCCGTCGTCTATAAAGGTGTTTGTTTGTTTTTAACCACTAACTGCATGGAGAGCACGCTCTGGAGTCCATCCTTACCTTTGAACTGAGTCCTAATGGTAGTGCTCCCCCCCCCAGCTTTCCCCTCCCACCGCCCCAAATCCGAATGAATCCCTCCTCCACCCTTTTGCTCGAAGGAAGGGATGGGGTGGGGGAACGTTCTTGGTGGTACCCGGTGCAGACATTTATTTATTTATTTTGCACCCCGAGTGTGTCTCTGTGGAAGTTTCAGCTTCTGCTTGCTGCATGTTCAGGAACAGTTGTGGAAAAAGACTTGTGCGTGTCCATGTGTCCATGTTTGTGTATGGCCATTATCAGATATCAAGAGCACCTTCCCAGGGCCGTCTTAAGCCCCTGGCGCCGTGGTGCGCCAGATCTGTCCGGCGCCCTCCCGCCCCGTTTCCCAGCACGGTGGGCGGGTGGGCGCAGCGTGGCTGCCATAGGCGCTGCTGCGCGGCAGGCAGGCAGGCACAGCGCAATCTCTCCGGCGCCCTCCCCCCCCGTTTCCCAGCGCGGTGGGTGGGTGGGCGCAGCGCGGGCCTGTTGGGCCAGCGCCATGGTGCCCTGCGCCACCCAGCCTGGCCGTAGGGCCGGCCCTGCACCTTCCAGACAAAGCACTCCTGGATACTGTGAAGTAGGATAAGTGAGGGATGTGGCCTGAGGATAGGTGTATGGCCTAGGGAGAGTTCTGAGGGCCAGGTGGAGAGGCATGGAGGGCCGCATCCAGCCCCAGGTTCCATGGGTATAAGATCATATGTGACAGGATAAAAGAATGTGTGAAAGCTGTGTCAGAGAATTTATGTTTTGGAGGTTGTGGTCCAACTTCCTTTGCAAATGATGGGGAAATGCAAAGGGCCAGAGGGAGCTATGTTTACATGTAGTGGTACACTGGTGTGTGTGTGTGTGTGTGTGTGTGTGTGTGTGTGTGTGTGTGTGTGTAATATTTGCAAGTAAGGGAGAATCTTGAGAGAACGGAGTTCTGACAGCTCAGATGGTAGAGGGTGAGACTCTTCAACTCAAGGTTGTGGGTTTGAACCCCATGTTGGGTAAAAAGATTCCTGCAGGGGGTTGGACTAGATGGTCCCCTATGGTCCCTTCCAAATCTACAATTCTATGCTTATATCTGATTGACCAAAGGTCCATACCACATCCCTTCCTTTTCTTAAATGCAAGCAGAGTCACAATGAAGGAAAGCGCTTTATATATTCTTATTAATTCTGGATGCACTTGAGCCACTCCTTAAATGCCCACACCATTCCTTCTATATCAAGGGGAGCCCTTTAGATGTTGCCCATTTGCCATGTTGTATGGGGTTGGTGGCAGCTCAGGTCCAGTATATGGAGGGCACCCCATGGGCCAACCTAGTTCTGCCTCTGGATGAACAAGGTACACAAACAATGGGACCCACAGAGACCCCTACACCCCCTGCCCCAAAGGCAGAATCCTAAGCAAACAGACCTATCCCCCCCACCATTACTAACACAGAGATGCTGTGCGGCTCATACCTCAAACCCCGTTGTGTACCCCCACACTATTGTTGTTGTTGTTGTTTAGTCATTTAGTCGTGTCGGACTCTTCGTGACCCCTCGGGCCATAGCATTCCAGGCACTCCTGTCTTCCACTGCCTCCTGCAGTTTGGTCAAACTCATGTTCGTAGCTTCGAGAACACTGTCCAACCATCTCATCGTCCCCTTCTCCTAGTGCCCTCAATCTTTCCCAACATCAGGGTCTTTTCCAGCCTTCTTTGGCGAGGCAGTATAAACAGAAGCAGCCCCGCTTGTCAATTCATAGCAGTGGCATAATCCCTCTGCGCTCTGTACCTGCCGGATCGCATCTCCCATTTCACACCCTGCATGACACACACACACCCCAAACACCCAGACACATAACAGATAACATCACAAAGTGATGCACACACAGTTACCCCCCCTCCGGCACAGCGCTACTGCTAAACAGTCTCACTCACCTTGCACATGGATGGAATCTTGCATCCCTCACCCATTGCACATGCTACCTGTGCCAGTGACCTCCGTGGAAACATCTGATAAATGCACAAACCCACCCAACCCTCCAGCACACCAAATATCCTCCTTTCTGTGCATGTTTGAGAGAGAGAGAGAGAGACCCACCGGAGGAGGGAGAGAAAGCTCTCTGCGTCACCCCCCACCAAAAAAAGCCTCCCTCGCCGTCTCCTCCTGTCTCTGCCTGCTTTGCCCCCCCCCCTCTCCTCTCCCTCCCTCTCTCCCTCCTTCCCCTGAGTTAAGGGAGCAGGGGCGGCCAGCAGCAGGTCCGCCGCCACTCTCCGCCGACTCTGGTGGGGCTTCCGGCGCTGCAGGGCTCTTTCCAGGCTGAGGACTCCCTGCGCCCCCAGTGGCAGCTTCAGGAACTGCAGGGCTCTTTTCGAGCTCTGTTCAGCTCGGCTCTTCCCTGGAGTCCCGGACGACTCCAAGTTAGCCCGGACTCCCAACCAGGCGCCCTCCGGACTCGGAGCTTGGCGCCCTGGTAGGGGCTGTCGCCATGCAGCCCCTCTCGCCCCCGGTTGCCCTCAGAGTGGCTCCGTACGACCGGTACAGGCCCGGTACGCCGCCCCCCGCGAGCCCCTACCCCCACCCAGTGGGCTGCGTCGTCGTCCAGCCCCCGCAAGACTTCGTCATCTGGTCGATGTTTAGTTTAACCTTCATGAACAACTTCTGCCTCGGCTTCGCCGCTCTCATTTTCTCCATCAAGGTGAAGCCGCACTCCCTCCCTCCCCCACCCGCGAAAAAGGGCGGGAAAGCGCCATTATCTAACTAACCCAGTTATTTGCCCCCCCCCTTTCTGGTTTTCTGCTCTCCCTCAGTCTTGGCTTCTTTTCCTCCTCGTGGACTGGATAGCATTTCTGCCTCCGCTTCTTGCTTTTCTCTCATTTTCTGGGGCAGACTTCATTCTTCTTCCACCCCATTCACTCAGGTCTTGGAGTGGGACACTGACCAAGGGCACTTTCCTAGCAGCATTTGGCGTTAATAGCTCTTCCCTCATTGCCTCTCTGCTTGGGGGGGGGGGGGATGGCCACCTGTCAAATTTCTGCCCCTCACAGAGGCCCCTACCCCAACAGTGTTAACCCTAAACTAAATCGTTCTGTCCCCACCCCTGCATGTATATAAGATGGTGTGTGTGTGTGTGTGTGTGTGTGTGTGTGTGTGTGTGTGTTGCTGTCACAAAAAGGCTTGCGCATGGAAGGCTTAAAACAAAGTGCCACCAGCTTTTGTTTAATACTGTAGTCTTTGGCTGCCTCATTTATTCACCCCAAAATATAATGTACTGTGGAAAATAGAAGACATAAATTCCATTTGCCCAATAGCACTTTCTAATATGCACTGTGGTCTAAACTACTGAGCCTAGAGCCTGCCAGCCAGAAGGTCGGCAGTCAGAAGGTCCGCAGTTCAAATCCCCATGACAGGGTGAGCTCCTGTTGCTCGGTCCCAGCTCCTGCCAACCTAGCAGTTCGAAAACACGTCAAAGTGCAAGTAGATAAATAGGTACCGCTCCGGCAGGAAGGTAAACTGTGTTTCCGTGCGCTGCTCTGGTTTCGTCAGAAGTGGTTTAGTCATGCTGGCCACATGAACCGGAAAAACTGTCTGCAGACAAACGCTGTCTCCCTTGGCTATTAAAGGAGATGAGCGCTGTAACCCCAGAGTCATTCGCAACTGGACTTAACTGTCAGGGGTCCTTTACTTTTACCTTTAATATGCGGGTAATGTATCAGAATATAATTGCCAAGTAAATCATTCTAGAGTATTTGAAAAAAGAGTACTATCTCATTGCTAACAAGGATGCTGCAGTGGTAACACTGAGCAGGAAGTTCTTGGTTTGAAATGATCGCACAACAACCATGAAAAGCCTGTTTGACCTCCAGGTGTTTAAAGCATGTGCAATGATGTTTCTACTGCTAATTTTCTTTTTTTTATTAAAAATATATATTTTTTCTCTTCCCCTGTTTCAGTCAAGGGATTGTAAAGTCATGGGAGATCCTGAAGGCGCAGCTATGCATGGCAGGAAAGCAAAGTACCTGAATATCATTGCTTTGATAGTGGGAATCATATTCTTCATTAGTATGGTCATTGTGATTACAGCTGATCCACCACCTTTCCATAGAGCAGTGAAAGCAATACTGCAGAGATACCAATGATTCGAGCTGGCTAAGTTGGAACTTGTGTGTCAAGGATATTCTGCTCAGTACTGTATTTATATATAAGTGTGCATTGGCTACACTTTCTTCTGCTTTGATTATACCCACTTTGCTCTTAACACCTGCAAGGAATGAGGCAGTTTAAAGAAGACAGGACATCTGGCACATCTGAAGATATAAAGGTTTATGCTCTTTTGCAGCTCTATAATTCCACCTTGTTTACAAGGACTATGAAAGGTTAGGGTGATCATTCTCAACTTATTTATCCAGTTATCTCAATACCTGTCTCAATGCTTGAGTGATGTTTTCTCTGTCCTAAAGTCTGGATTTGTGGCCTTCCTAGTTCATGATGTTGATGGGAACCATCACTCTTTCTGTTTCATTTTTTCAGTTTTTTCACAAGTTTCTCAATTAAAGTGTGTGTTAGAGCTTTCATGTATTGAAATATGAAGTCTCTGGTGAATTCTCTGCAAATAAAGGCATATCTTTCTGATTCTGTGGGAAAAGTTCTCTTATTGGTAAAAACAGGTAGGTAGGTAATTTATTTCGGCCATTGGCCCATATTAGAACAATATCAAACAATTCCATCAACTTTGACCAAAACAATATACATTTAAAACAGGTCACACGATTCAGCAATACCCAATTTAAAACAGCAATTTAAACTACTATCTGATAAAATTAATCAATATATCGAATAGGACTCTGGATTCTCTCCAATAAAATATAGCCTATTTCTAAGACCTTTAAATGATTCTTAATTATAATTATCAAGAATGCGCAGTGATCCATTCCTCTTCTTGTAAAATAAAATATTAATCAGGTATCTAGTGACTGCAAGGGATCTGCTTGGATCTTCATCGTTCATATATTAGTTGAGCATCCTGCGTTCTGTCAGTAATTCTCGATAAAAATGGCGACAGATATTTAGCTCGGGCTTCCGAATGTTATGGACAGCAAAAAAGTATGTGGTGTAGAGATTCTATAGAACCACTCTTACAGTCGCATAGAAGAGAGATCTGGCCATTGGAGAGTCTATTTCCCATAACATTTGATGGAAAAGCGTTGAATCTGGCCTTTATTAAGGCGTACCTGTGCCTTGTAACGGATAGAGAAGTTAGATAGGATGGTACTTTCAAGAATGGTGTTAGACCCAAGTTTAGTGGCAAACAGGTGCCAGCGCCTGTTGCAGTGTTGTATTGGAGGTCAATTTCCTCAATTTTTTGGGTGGCAGATCTCTTAGCTGTAGCTAAATCGAGGTTCAGTAAGTCAGACAGGGCTAATTTGATGGACACGAGTTTCGTATGTATTGCTTTGGTCCAGGGATTGGGATACTCATCTCTCCAAAGGCACTGGATTAGATATAGGTTGGGAAGTCTGTGCCATAATGTCAACCAGTAATTAAGGATTCGTTTCCATAAAGTAATTCCTAATGATGTTACATTTAGTTTCAAGTGTGTGGCTGCAATACTTATGCATCGGGGTAGTTTTAACACCCGACTTAAAAACTGGTTTTGGATTGCCTCCAGAGATGTTAAATTTATAGAGGAGCCCCATATTGGGATTGCATATACTCTGGTTTCTCTTCAGATCGTATTGGTAAAAACAGTTAAAACTATTCAGGACTGAAACATTTAGGACCCCCACTGCATTTTTAAAAACATTAGTGTTTGGGTAGTTCTTGTTTGATTCCCCTATCAGGGTGAAACTATGTATTGAACTAATGTTGCATCTTTCAACTAGAAAGGTTAATTGAGTTTTTTAAGTCTTAAAAATTTGGTTGGTAGAATGTGGCATTCAACCTTTTGGGACCCAGCATCAACATAGTCATACTGCTCATTATTTAACAGTGTTCACTTAACAGCTCCATTCAGCTGTAGTTTGCATACTGCTCTGATTAGAAATCAGTGTTCCTCAATCTTTTGGGCCTAGGTGCATTTAGCATTATGAAAAAGTGATGTGGGCACCACCACAAAACAGCAAGAAGGTAAAAGTAGCATCTAGCAAATAAAACCATGATCCTCTTGTATGATTGTTACATAAGATGCCCTGCAAACCACTATCAAGTTAAAGCTTACATTGGTGTCTGCCGACTGCACAGTAAATTAATTGAAAGATTGGCTGTTTACCACCACCATGGAACAAAAATGGCACAAAAACATGGACCCAAGGCACATGTTCTCATGAATTGTGGTCAGGCTCCTCTCAAGGATATTGGGCGCCATGGTTCAAAGGTCCCTCCGGCGCCCCCTCCCCGTTCAAATATCCCTCTGGCGCCCCCCTCGTGTCACCACCTTACAGCTCCCGCCACCATGCCCTGAGGGCCCCTTTGCCGAGGGGGAGACGGGAAAGGCAAGAGGCAGCTCTCCTCCTCCGCCGCCTTCCCGCCTCCTACCAGGCGCTGCTGCAAGGTGCCCAAGGAGCTCGTATGGGGAGGGGGGGAAGACGAGGACAGGGTCCCCGGGGAGCGCGCTGGAAAAACAATGGGGCTGGTTGGGCTGTGGAGAGGGCGGGTGGGCAGTGGCAATTTTTCTTTCACACCCCATTGAGGAAGGGGTGTGAGGAGAGGAGGAGAAAGTTGCAGCTGCCACCCACGAGGAAAGGAGCTGTGGCTCTGGGAGAAGGAGGTCGAGCTGAGGAAATGCCAGTGCGGGAACTCCTGAGCCGGCGTGAGGTGGAGGTCTTGAGAATGCACACGGGGCAGTGGGGGGAATTGGGGCATCTGCCGCCTGGGCTGCTCTGGCAGCGGCCGAGGTGTTTTTGCTGCCGCAGCTCCCAAATGAGCGGCACTCTGGTCTATGCGGCAGCAGTTGGAGGGCGGCTCCCCTGACGGTACGGAGGCTCTGGGCGCTGCACGGCATGGTGGGAGCTGGCGGTGAGCTGGTGCGGAGAGGCGCCACGTCCAGCCCCCGCCTCTTCTGTGGCGCCCTCCAGAACTGGGTGCCGTGGTTCCCCGCGCCACTAGCCTCTATGGCTAAGACGCCCCTGATTGTGGTATTGACAAGTTGTGGATTTGTAAGATTGACAAGTTCTGGATTTTTACTGTGTGGTGCACTGTATTGTTTTAATTTGATGGTACAAAGAAGCTGTGTCTCTGTATGGGAGGCTCCCATCCTCATCATGTGATAGCCATTTTATAATCACCCCAAATGCTTGCTGCATGATTAGGATGGAAGCTGACCTGTACAGGCCACTTGGGTGTCAGTGGTGGACAGTGAGAGTCTTGCAGGCACCATGTTGAAGGATGTCTAAGTTAAGAAGATAAAGGTAAAGGTAAAGGGGCCCCTGACCATCAGGTCCAGTCGTGTCCGACTCTGGGGTTGCGGCGCTCATCTCGCTCTATAGGCCGAGGGAGCCGGCGTTTGTCCGCAGACAGCTTCCGGGTCATGTGGCCAGCATGACAAAGCTGCTTCTGGCGAACCAGAGCAGTGCACGGAAACGCCGTTTACCTTCCCGCCGGAGCGGTCCCTATTTATCTACTTGCACCTGGATGTGCTTTCGAACTGCTAGGTTGGCAGGAAAGTTAAGAAGATAGGACTCTGTAAAACATCTTGAAAGTTGATAGATGCTCCTATGATGGCCTAAATAAATAAAAGCATTTCTGTAGTGGTTAAAAGAGGAAAATATGCATTCTAATGGGTTCCCCAACAACTCAAGCAATCAAATCCTATCTATACATTTTCACTGTGAAGCACATAAGATTTCATCTTTAGTTGCACAAAATTATTTTGCCTATGTAGGGCTGTGCAGTATAGCTCCCATGAGATTCCTGGAGCATAGCCATTTATGGCCCTTTGGAACTGACTGGCCCTACTGTTAAATGGAATGAGGTCACTTCACACAGCCTGTGGGAGGCAGGGAGCAGCAGAAGGGGGATGGAGGACAGCTAGGTGTTTGAAGTAGGATTTACCTTCCAGTCTGTTAAGAAATTGGGCAGTCTTGGTGGTGGGACAGTCTTGTCATAGGAATATAGGAAGCTGCCTTATATTGAGTCAGACCATTGGTCCATGTAGCTCAGTACTGTCTATACTGACTGGCAGCAGTTCTCCATGGTTTCAGGCAGGGTCTCCCAACCTTACTGTACATGGAGATGCTGGGAATTGAATCTGGTACCTACTGCTTGCAAGGCAGACTCTTGTCATTTGCCTTGGTTCAGCTTTCACATTGTCCACAAAGGGGCCTGCAGGGTTACTGAGATTGGAAGAGAGTTCAGAGTGCATGTTGAGTGAAGTTGCTTGAAGAGGTGAAAAAGAGGCCGAGGAAACTGCAATGAGAATAAAAACAATCACACGGAGGAGAGAGTAGTCTTCATGTTATACCCTCACACAGTGATCATAAGCAGCAGCAACTGCTCTACAGCCAGGGGAGTGACAGGAGAAGACTGACAGATATGCATCAGGAGAGGATGTGTAGGTATTGTTACTTTGATGGGCTGCACTGGGGCTTACAAACAGACTGAATCCTGGTAAGATCCTGTAGCTGGTATGTGGCCTCTGACAGAAATAAGTTGTCCCACCTCTGGATTTGTAACTTTTCATTTCTCTCTGACCTCACTACTTTTCTCTCTCCCCCTGTGCACGTGTGTGTGTGTGTGTGTGTGTGTGTGTGTGTGTGTGTGACAGAATAACAACAGGAAAACCCCCAGGAAACTCCCCACACACCCCTGTCTAGTAAGGAAACCAATTCACACATCTGATCAAGTGGTGTTCAAAAGTCTATCCCCTACCATAATACCGGTACCATTGTTTAATCTTAAAACCCTCTACTTTTTGCTTAGACTTCCTGTGCTTTTTCTTCTGGCCACATGATGGAGCCAAAGAAAAGAGACTGGGAGAGCCTGATGTTCTAACATTTACACTGTAGTTATATACATAACCTTGACTTGCAAGCTTTTGAGATTCTTTCACAGGTTACTTTTATAGCAGGTTACTTTTATAGGCTGGTAGCAGCTTCAGTAAAGTGATTTGAATCCACAAATAACCCAGAGATGCATTTTAAATAAAGGGACACATTCTACTAATGTGAAAACATGCTGATTCCTGGATCGTCCGTGGGCCGGATTTAGAAGACAATTGGGCCGCATCTGGCCCCCGGGCCTTAGTTTGGGGCCCCTGCCTTAGAACAAAATAAAATGAAAAGGCAGAAGAATGGTCCTCAATTCCAAAGCAAGACTCATTCATATCACCACATATCAAGTTAAAGCAATCACCAGTTTGTTGTTCGCTAAATAAATTGATAAAGACACTTGTGTTTAAGTACAAAGGTGACGTTTTCAAATATTTTTTTTGGGGGGGGGGGTTGTAAAGCAGTGACATCCTGAACCTAAAAAGGACCCAAAACCTGGGTCATAAAGGCTGCAGCCCTAACTGCACTTACCTGAGAGTAAGTCCTGCTGAATCTAATAGGACCTTAAAACCCTCCGCCGTCTATAAAGGACTTTTTGTTGGTGTTTGTTTGTTTTTAACCACTACCTTTGAACTGACTCCTAATGGTAGTGCGCCCCCCAGCTTTCCCCTCCCACCGCCCCAAATCCGAATGAATCTCTCCTCCACCTTTTTGCTTGAAGGAAGGGGCGGGGGGGGGCGTTCTTGGTGGTACCCGGTGCCTGTTCTATAGTTTAACAGCCTGTGCTTTCTTTTAGTGGTTTATTAACCACTATTTTTTATAAAAAAATAATTTTTATTAAGTTTTTCCAAATAAACAAACAAAACATAACAGTTTTTTTGTACAATTCGTCTTAAATTCACCCATCTCAGTTCATTTTGCTCTGCCGAGCTGTGACTTCCCTCCCTCCCCTTATCCGGTTTTCTTATTCACTCCTATCTTGTAGTTCTTTGTTACCCTTACTTTAGTCAGTTTGTAGGATTTATTTCAGTCCTGCAAGTGTCTTTAAACTTCTACAGTTCTTCTCCATATAGTCCACAAATTTACTCCAGTCTTTTCGGAACCTTGTCTCTCCCTGGTTTCGGATCTTGCTAGTCAGTCTTGCTAAGTCCGCATAGTCCATCATTTTCATCTGCCACTCATCAATCGTTGGTAACTCCTGGGTTTTTCATTTTTGGGCTAACAATGTCCTAGCCGCGGTTGTTGCATACATAAATAATACTTGATCTTCTTTTCCAATCTCCTCTCCTATAATTCCTAATAAAAATGCCTCCGGTTTTTTGGGAAAAGTATATTTAAAAATCTTTTTCAATTCATTATATATCATTTCCCAAAATCTTTTAACTTTATCGCATGTCCACCACATATGATAAAACTCACCATCTAATTATTAATTATTATTAACCACTAACCACTAACACTTTGCATCTTCCTGGTTCAGCCCACCATCCCTACATTTGCAATCTACATTAAACAGTCCTCATCTGTTTAATACAGATCGTAAAATGCATAGATGGTGGGCTGAATCAGACACAATGCAGATGTCAGCTGGCTTTTTGCTTTTTAGTTTTTCAGCCCTGCCAAAGCAAGGCCTCAAAAAATTAGTTGAAAACTCATGAATCTTTAGTAAAAGGCGAAAGATTTATGCGATTTGAAGAGAAACCAGAATATGTCAGCTGCTTTTAAAACCTTGTAATGTACAAGTGCAAAGGGACTGGAAGGGTAAGAAGCAGGAGACATTTCTGCAGGGATGGAGGTAAAAACCCCTATAAGATAAGGTTTGCTAGCTCTGTCTGCCCTTAGCTGATGACCTTGCACATATGAGAGCACTTGCTTGTCTTTGAAGACAAGTGTCTCAATTGTTGGCAAGCTCTCTGAGACGGCGTTGGGCCAACACCAACCACAGGGTTATAAAAAGCACTCCTCGCCCAAGGGAGCGAGGGCAGGCTTGGAAACCAAACAGTTCTCTCCGTCCTGGCAAAGCATTTCTGATAACCACAGTCAAACCAGAGCTGCAATTTCCCTGTTTTATATATAGATGGAGATGAATCTTTGCCTTGGCTGGGCACTATATAAACGGTTGTCCCTGCCTTTCCCCGCTCACAGGCTGCCACTGCTAGGAAACAGTGTGATTCATCCAGGGAAACGGTGTGTGATTCCCCCAACTGGAGCCATGGACACTTCTTATCCTCGTGAAGACTACCTGCCCATGTCTTCCCATAAGCAGGAACCTTCTCCAACGGTCATCACTGTCAAGCCTCCGGTGATCCCCCGCGACTATATGATTTGGTCCATATTCAACACCATCTACATGAACCTGTGTTGCCTTGGCTTTGTCGCTCTTGCCTATTCTGTCAAGGTAGGAAGATTCTTCACTGTTTCTTATCTCTACGTATTTGCCTGGAATGGCCCCTCCAGAGAATTCTCATTGAGAGCAATTCCCAGAGAGTAGCTGTGGTATTTGGTGGCATCAGTTACACAGAATCTGCTATGGCAGGCATCCCCAAACTGCGGCCCTACAGCTGTTTTGGCCTACAACTCCCATGATCCCTAGCTAACAGGACCAGTGGTCGAGGAAGATGGGAATTGTAGGCCAAAACAGCTGGAGGGCCGAAGTTTGGGGATGCCTGTGCTTTGGAACCTTAGAGATAAGGAGGAAAGCATTTCAGTCTATCTTGGGGTAGTGGACATATTTACGCATAATGATGAAGAGTGCTGTGAAACTCCTGTCTCCTGTCTCTTACTGTTTCACACAGCAATTCCATTCCATAGTTTCTCTTCTAAAAACAATGGCCATATTGAAACCCTTAATTTAAGTTTTAAAACGCTGCTTTCCCCAGGGGATTGTAGCATGCATTTCAAGTTGGTCTGGTATAATAATTTTTTCCATTTCTCTCCGTTCTTTGGATTATGAAGCACTTTTTAAAAAGCAAAGGAAACAGAAGTAGAAATCGAAATCGAAATATCTAGTAATCGAGGAAATACCACAAACTCATTGCACTATAACCTGGTCATGTGTGAAACTGCTGGAAGGAGAGTTGAATTCTTGGATAGTTGTGGTTTTTCATGAAAGTTTGAAGAGCAGAATTCAGGGAAAACAGAGATGAAAATTTACACTTGGTGCAGAAATGTGACTTCAGGAATCACTCGATGGCTACTAAATGTTATACCTGATAGAGCACATGCTTCAAACAATTCATTTTCATGCAGATGACATTGGTCACCTGGGCTAATACACGCTTTCCCAGTATGTAGCTGCAGAAAATAAATTTGGGAAGGAACCAAATTCTCTCCACCTCTATGTACACCAGTCTTTATAGCTTATTGTTTGTAATATTGTCTTGTTCAGGAGAATACTATGCGTTTTAAGAGCTGTGGCACCCAAAAACGTTTTAAAGGAAATGTTTCCTGGTATGGAGATTAATGGGGGAGAAAGTCTTAGCAACTGCGTATTGTGAACTAGGTTGTTAATAAAAGAAGTTACCGTAGCTATCCTGAAGTGAAGCAAAGATTGTAAAGGATGCAGAGGGGCAAGAGTACAAAAAAATGTATAGGATCGATTTGTGGTGTGTCATGCTGTCCCTTCCATTCCCACCGGCGCAGGCTGATTTGTTGATAGTTCATAAAATTGTGTAATTAATAGTCTGCAGAGAGGAAATGGGGTTAAGAGTTGGGATGGGCAATTGCAAAAGCTACTGTAACCAATATTTCAAGACATTCCTGCATGTGGAACTACTGGTAAGTCAGTGATTTATCCAGAGATAAGAAAGCTACTGTACACTCTCTTTGGTTTGTGATTGATGCAATGATTGTAAAAAAATTATTTATGTATTTATTAAATTTGTTAGTCATTTTGTCTTGCCCAGGGCAACCCAAAATGACTTACAAGGAAATAGGTGGGCATTTAACATAACAGGAAAGAAACAGCAGTAACATGTAAGTAACCAGAATCTCTCTAGACCTGGAAAAGGAGTTTGGAAAGCCAGGCTGGAGAGATGGGTGTAGTTTGGGAATTAATGCTATGTAGTGAATAGCAGAAGTAAAATAGGTCACTGCTTCTAGAGAGCTGGATCGAGGATGTGCCATACTTCTGTCTCCGTGACAGCTCCACCCTGTACACCCACTGGCCTACTGAGCATCCACTGAGCATCTACTAAGCGCATGGAGTGTCTTATGCTGCCACTTTAGGACTTCTAGCACTAAATGGATGTGTACGGAACACAGGAACAAGTGCTCACTATAAGGCAATACCAGCTTGTGTGGGCTTCTGTAAACCATTCTTACATCTGGATGGTGTCACGTATGCCAACCATCACCCACCCGATTTGCTTTGTGAATTTCAGGGGAATAGAATGAGGACTGACCCTAATACCACAGGCACTGTGTAGACCAAAGAGGCTGACCGAATCCAGCTCCCAGATATACGTAGATGTCTTGACATAGTCACAATGTCTTCTAACATTGTGACTCCAGTTTTGGGTGTTGTCCTTCTCAGTTGTGTTGTTCTGCTTTACACAGGGGGTTTCCCTTCCCCGTCGCTTTCTTCTTGTGTAGCCTTACTAATGCTCTGTGCCTTTTCCTTCTTCTTTCTTGAAGGCACGGGATCAGAAGGTGTCCGGTGACCTGGAAGCTGCCCATCGCTACGGCTCCAAAGCCAGATGCTACAATGTCCTTGCCACAGTGTGGAATGTGGTGCTGCCGCTCATGCTCATTGCTCTGGTGATCACGGGCGTCCTCCACCTCTCCAAGCTGGCTCAGGAGTCCATGGACTTTTTGGCTTACAGACTCTTTCCTAACGATGATGACAAGAAGTGAGCCGAGGGTGTCAAGCATTCCTGCGAATGTATTTTTGACCATTAATATGGCTCTTTACTGAAACTGTCAACTGGTGTAACCCAACCACTATGCACTACAAAACATCTGCTAGCTGTAATTCAGGTCATCTGGTGCATTATACTGATGCATTAATACACCTTGGAACTCATCTCCCAGGTCACCCTTTGGGGTTGCAGCAGACGAAGAAATTAATCCTTGACGTTCTTCATAAACTCACGGCTGAGCTGCCCATCACAGTGTTCTCTGTCTCTCATCTTCCTCTCTGCTGGGCAACAACCATACGGAAAGCAGATAGCTCAAGATATACTGATAAAGCAATTAAATATACTTGTGTAAACTGCATACTATATTTACATTGTGCATACTATTTGTCTTTTATTTTTGCTAGTTTGTGTGTTTTCAGTGTAGTTTCTATCCCCAGGAGGTTTGTACGAATATTAGTGAACATATGTTGAGGCATATGTGTTAAATAGTACAAAAATGTGATCTTTATTCTTTATTGTCTTGATCACAGCTATTCAATCTGTTATTGAATAATTAGTTTCCATGGTTACTGCTGATTGGTATATGTTCAGTCATGTGGTGGCTTATCTACAGAGACATATTTGATCTATTAGGAAGGATCCTAAAGTCACCATCTTTTATCCTGTATTAACAAATCAGGTGGATAATAATTACCCTGGAACCTTTTCATGTTTCCTTAGGTACAAACCTTAGAAAATTCTTTTTAAAGCTGCATTTTCTTCTTCCCTGACTCCAATCTTTCTTGTTACTATTTAAGTAATTAAATAATTTTACAATTTACCATTATGTTGTGCAAGTCTGTATTAATAAATACAAAATGGGTTGTGTTCCCTGGGTTTTCAACCTGTAAAGGTAAAGGTAAAGGTAAAGGGACCCCTGACCATTAGGTCCAGTTGTGACCGACTCTGGGGTTGCAGCGCTCATCTCGTATTATTGGCCGAGGGAGCTGGCGTACAGCTTCCAGGTTATGTGGCCAGCATGACAAAGCCGCTTCTGGTGAACCAGAGCAGCCCACGGAAACGCCGTTTACCTTCCCGCTGTAGCGGTACCTATTTATCTACTTGCACTTTGACGTGCTTTCAAACTGCTAGGTTGGCAGGAGCTGGGACCAAGCAACAGGAGCTCACCCTGTCGCATGGATTCGAACCGCTGACCTTCTGACCGGCAAGCTCTAGGCTCTGTGGTTTAAACCACAGCGCCACCTGCGTCCCTACAGCAAATATTTCACATCAAATAAGAACCCATTTTAATATTAACACAAACACAAGGCTTTGATGGGTTCACTTAGGTACATAAGCACAATGCCTGTGGGCAGCTTTTGGAAAGGCCTTTGATTTTGTTAAAACTTTGAAGCCGGTGAACTTTTGAAGTGCTTTCGCCTGTTGCACAGTTTAGCAGAGTATAGCAGAGTATTGCAGCACTTCATAGGCAACTCTTGAGATTGCCCAGGCAGGACGACGATCAGGAACAAAACTGACGACTAGTAACTTAACTCTTGTAGTTTATTATATACAGCAGTAAACATACAAGCTATCTACAAGCTACTATTTACAACAGGACTTCTTCACTCTCAGCAACAACTCCTCAGCACCTCAACAACCAGTGTCATAGGTCATGCTGCCTATATGAGGGACCTCAGCCAATCACTGAGCTGTTGTCGGGTCTCCTTATCTCTAGGCAAATTACTTTCATGCTCTGTCTTCCCAGACTGTGGAGACACTAATTGCTAAGCTGCACATAGACTATGAATTCCAACAGATTTATTCAAACTCTCCTCCTATCTACAGCCTTGAAGGCTGCAGCCACAAAACAAATGTGTAAGCATGAGATTTTATGGAACAGTGGGAGGAATACAGACACGTGCCAATCGACTTGGCCAAGGTGAGAAGAGGGCACAGGAGACAGTGACAGAAATGAGCTTGGCAGAAGCTTCAAGTATCCTCACAGTGCAATCATACGTACGCACGTCCACTCCTATGGTCAGTGGGGCTTCCTCCCAAGGAAGTGTGCATGGGCTTTCTACTGAAAACTATAGGTATTTAAAAGTGAGGTCAAGATAACGTTGCATAATGCATCATGGACCAAGAGTCTCACTTCTCTAGAGATAGCTTGTTTTAGATGGGTATGTGTTTGAAGAATCAACCCAAACTCTTTGAAAACATTCAGACATGGTCTGTGCTGGTTCAAATAGTTTTATACCTGGCCAGCTTTATTGGTAGAAAGTCCAAAACTGGTGCAAGTCCAGAACTGTGAGCATTCCCCCTCATGGAATGAGATGCTCACGACCTCTCAGTTTGGCTTTCATTTTGAATGCCGAGTTGGGGAACCTTAAGTCCATGGGCCCTCCAGGCTCTACTCATCCTCACTGGTTCTGTCCCCCAACCAGAGTGTCCATTTCCGGCTAGAACGTGTCATTGTTCTTTGATAGTGCGTCTTGCTTCTCTGGATATATGACTGAGAAAGGAGTGCAGGTGTCTGTGGAAACTACCCCCACCCCCCGGTACAGAAAGAAAAATTGTGTTCCTTGCTCTGCCCACATTTGCCTCTGGCCCTGTCCAACACTGGCATGTGGCCTCTGGAAAGGAATGCGGCCCTCAAGCTGAAAAAGTTCCCCCACCCCTGTAGCAAAGGCATAAATGCAACATCTGTACATATTTCCGTGAGTCGGTTTGCACCGGTTTGCTGCTAATACTCAAATAGATTACCTGGATCCCAATAGCAAAGTGCAAACACTTGCATATAATTGTTCCTTTGCTGTTTGCATGTGCTGTCGGGCAACCGTCTCATGCCATGCTATTGTTGCTTATCAGAGTCCCTGATAAATAAATGCACCTACTTTCACAATGAAGCAATTATAGTGCCACAAACAAGGCCTTCGAGGAAATGACTTGTAGTAATTTACCAAGCAGGGACAGATGCCAGTAGTCTCACACATTCACATATTATCTTTCTCAGTTTACATTAAATACAGAATAACAGTAGTGCGAAAACCCATCTGAAAAAGTAAAGATAAATCCAATTAAATAATCACAAAGGTGCCTGTATATATCTGCATTCCTGACCTACTATTGCTCAGGATATTTCTGCCTTGCTTGGCCATTTTGTATTTCTCGGAAGATGTTCTGCTAAATGGCTATTGGTTCACAACCCCTGGAACACATTCCTTCAAGGCTGGCCTGTCATTATATTCCTGGCTACGTTTAAGAACAGGGACAGCAGTGTAGTGCAAAACTGTAATTTAAGAGTTTTGCCTCTCTCTCCCCATGTCAAGTATTCATGTACTGCTGTTTGTTCTAAAATAGTTCCCTAGCAAAAAAAAAAAAAAAGACAGCTTTCATCTTTGGTCACACTCAGGTCGTCTGTCCTGGCCATTATCTCTTTCGCCTGCCAGGGTGGCAGGGTTTCCCACAGAACAAGGTTATTTCAATCCAGGATAATAGTAGTGAAGTTCTGCACTTTGAAGCCCTTGTGGCTAGCTGCATTGTGGCTTTGCTTTAACATTGCACTCCCATGTTTTCAGCATGCTTTTGCTTGATGGTGGCATGAAATTGCCAGCACTGCTGAAAGCCCTGGGAGCAATAACAGTGTTGTTATTATCAACTATATATTGCAGCCTGTGGCTTTGGAAAACCAATGGGATGTGCCATCCATTAATAGAACTCTTTCATTAGCATCTTGACTGAGTGAAACAGAAAGTTAATTGGGTAGTGCACAGACACACATCTTTCAGCAAGCAGAATGCCCACTGAAGCACTTTTTTACCTTTAATTGGAGCACTTATTCCCGATTTTCAGATTGGTTATAATATTTTTTGGTTTGTGCAGGACTTGCTTCTACTACCGGTAGTTAGTGAAGTTCAGACCCCTTTTAAGGATGAAATCCTGTGCATACATACCAGTAGAGTTCCCATTAGTTCCCTTGTCTAGGAAATGGGGAGCTGGGGTTCCTCTTTGTGGCCCAACTCCTAGGCAGAGTCTGGGGTGGCTGTGACCCATGTAAGAGCCTTCTTAGTTGTGGCACCCTGCTTCTGGATGCGTGTCAGGTGTCTTCTCTACTTTAGTTTCACAATTTGCTTAAGCAGCACCTCCCCCCCCCCTGACCTTTGGGCCCTTGTGAGATGTGAACAGTTTGGTTTAGTTTATCATAAGTATTTTCTTGCTGCTATTCATTTTAGTTGTGTGTCTTCTGATACAGTGGTACCTCTGGTTACGTACTTAATTCGTTCCGGAGGTCCATTCTTAACCTGAAACCATTCCTAACCTGAGGTACCACTTTAGTTAATCGGGCTTCCCGCTGCCGCCGTGCGATTTCTGTTCTTATCCTGAGGTAAATTTCTTAACCTGAGGTACTACTTCTGGGTTAGCACAGTTCGTCACCCAAAATGTTTGTAACCTGAGGTGTTTGGAACCTGAGATACCACTGTATTTTGTTGTACACTTCTATGTAAGCTGCTCTAGGATTTATTTTCATCAACAGCAGTATAAAAAGGTAAAGGGGCCCCTGACCATTAGGTCCAGTCGTGACCGACTCTGGGGTTGCACGCTCATCTCGCATTATTGGCCGAGGGAGCCGGCGTACAGCTTCCAGGTCATGTGGCCAGCATGACAAAGCCGCTTCTGGCAAACCAGAGCAGCACATGGAAACGCCGTTTACCTTTCCGCTATAGTGGTTCCTATTTATCTACTTGCATTTTGACGTGCTTTTGAACTGCTAGGTTGGCAGGAGCTGGGACCAAGCAACGGGAGATCACCCCGTCACAGGGATTCGAACCGCCGACCTTCTGATCAGCAAGCCCTAGGCTCAGTGGTTTAGCCCAAAAAATGAGATAATAAATAAGACCCATGACCACTGTGCAACTTACTTCTGAGTAAACATGCATAAAATTTAGGTGCAAGTCTGAGAATGAAAACAAAGCTGTTGTCAGGTCTTCGTAACACCTTCAATACGTTTGGCAAGGCCTGCTCTTATTTTGAGGACAGTGGCCACACTCTAGCTACCGTAAATTTAGTCCCATTGAAAGTAATGGGACTAAAGTTAGTCACATTGGTTTAAGTGGGATTAATAGTTAATCCCTGTACATGTTTTCTCAAAAGTAAGTCCCATTATTCCCAGTTAGGGTGTATAGGAACACCACCTAAGCCGTGAACAGTTTAGCTGGGTCTACTGAAGAAACAGTAGGGGAAAGTGGGGCACATTGAGCCATGGGGCACATTGATCCTTTCCATTTTAAAACCGTACTTTAGCTTTTATACAAAGTTTGTGGCAACACTACAACAACAACAGTGATACTACATACTGTCATTGTGTTTGGGTTTGGGTTTTCAAAGAAGTTTAAACAAATATCCAGATTTGTTAAATTAGGTAAGCTTTAGGGGAAAAAATTGTATGTATTGTCAACCATGTAGCTCTAAAAGTTGTAAAGGTAGCGGAAATATCTTTTCATTTATGTGATCATAGTTAATATAGCTGTAGTATGTTCTAAAACAGGGGGTGGCCAACTCCCAAGAGACTCTGATCTACTCACAGAGTTAAAAACTGGGAGTGATCTACCCCCCTTTGGGGGGGTTCAGGTCAAAGCTGTTGAGTTTTTTTAAGGAAAGGAAGCCCTGTTTTGGGGGGTTTAGGTCAAACTTGTTGAGCTTCTTTTAGGAGGGAGGGAGGCCCATTTTTGTTTAGGGCTTCAGGTCATAGTTCAGCTTTTTTTAGGGAGGAGGAAAATTTTGGGTGAGCTTTCTTTAGGGGTGCCAGTGATCTAGCAGTGATCTACCACAGACATCCAGTGATCTACTGGTAGATCACAATCTACCTGTTGGACGTGCCTGTTCTAAAATATTTGTCATGGCTGCCAGCCTGTTTTGCTTAAAATAGATTTATGTCTCAAATGGTGATGTGGGGCACATTGATCCAATTGGAAATGGGGTACATTGAGCATGGATCAATGTACCCCATGGAAAATATGGAAAGGCTGTGTCAAAAATTATTAAAGAAAAGTTGAATGCGAACTAGCTGTTTGAAAGTGACTCGACTGATTTTGAAACATTTTCTAAAGATGAACTAGAGCAGGCATCCCCAAACTTCGGCTCTGCAGATGTTTTGGACTACAGTTCCCATCATCCCTGACCACTGGTCCTGTTAGCTAGGGATCATGGGAGTTGTAGGCCAAAACATCTGGAGGGCTGCAGTTTGGGGATGCCTGAACTAGAGGAAGAGGAAAATATAAAATTCAACAAGACTGATGTGAAAGAGGGAAACTTTGTTATCGTGAAGATTTTAGGAAAAACCACAATTTCCGATTATGTTGCTGAAGTTACCGGAATTGATGAATATGGGGACTTCATTGTAATAGTTCTGAAACGTGTTCTGTCCAAAGTGAATGAGCGGCCCAAGTTCACTCCCTCTTCTGAACCAGAAGCTTTGATTTCTTTTGAGGATATTGTAAAATTGGTGCCTAAACCACTCTGCTTCGGAGGAACTGCTCGTGCTTCTAAGATGGTAACATTTCCATGTTTACTTAATGAGTACAAGATGAAGTGATGCTGACTCTTAAGAACTTTGAGATGTTTTTGAAACTCTTTTGGAAGTTTATACTGTGTAGTAAAAATGCCTTGTTTGCTCTTAAATTGGAGTGGCTCAAAGTGCCCCAAATGAAGGATCAATGTGCCCCACTACTGGGCACATTGATCCATTATTTTGAAAAAAATAAATGTGATTTTTTTGTCATTTTATTCCATCAAATGTGAAACATTAACCATTTGATTTTGTTTAGAATAGTACCTAATAAATGTTAAATTCAAAATTTTTCTTTTATGTGCATTATTTTGAGGTGTGTAAAGCTTAAAGTAAAAAATGGCTCAACGTGCTCCACTTCCCCCTAATTCAGAACGGAGTCCTCTGTGCTTAATCCTCTCCCACTGAAATCAACGGGATTCAGTACATGCATGTACTGCCTTGAAAGAAAATGTAATGAAGAGGATGTATAGATGGTATTTAACACCAGTAAAATTAGCCAAGATGTATAGAATGAGTAGTAAATTATGCTGGAAATGTAAAGATAAAGAGGGCGAATTTTATCATATGTGGTGGACATGCGAAAAAGTAAAAGGATTTTGGGAAATGATATATAATGAATTGAAAAACACAGGAGATACCAACGATTGAGGAGTGGCAGACGAAAATTATTGACTATGCGGAATCAGCGAAGTTGACCTGCGGGATCCGAAACCAGGGAGAGGCAAGGTTCCAAAAGGAATGGAGTAAATTTCTGGACTATATGGAGAAATACTGTAGAAGCTTAAAGTCACTTGCAGGACTGAAATAAATCCTAAAAATTGACTTTAAGTACGTGGACTAAAAGGAACTGCGAGATAAGAGTGGGTAAGAAAACCAAATGAGGGGAGGGAGGGAAGTCAATGCTCGGCAGAGCAAAGAAAAGTAAAATAGTGGAATAGAGGATAAAATGTGAAAATTTTGTTTTTGCTGTTTGTAGTTGTGTTTGTTGTTTATTGTTTTGTTATTGTTTAATGTGGCTTATTTGAAAATCCAATAAAATTGGTTAAAAAAAGAGAAATCAACGGGATTCAGAAGAAGTCCCTTACTTTGGTTGGGTTGTACCCAATACAGGTATCTCTCAGGCCCTTGGACAGGGGGAACTGTGCTGATTACATAGAATGCCTCTGTCCTGGGTCACAGAGTCCTCTTTAAATAGTATTGTTCTAATTTTCAGTCCAGTACTTTCCTGAACCTCTAAGGTCCCCAGTCCCACAGATGTTCTCGGGTCATTCTGCCTAAGTGTGAAATGAAACCTGCATCCCTCAAGCCAACTATAAAAGGGGGAAAGAACAAGTTTGGGGGAGAGGGTTCCACTGACCCACCCAGCCAATGTGGTTTTCTGATGATTAGGGGCTATAAGTGGTTAAAAAGAAAAGAAAAAAGACAGGCCTTGATTCTCAGCCAGACTAATTACAGGGCAGAAAGCCTCGTTTTTCTCCCTCCTTAAACATTCCCACATGCTGACATGAAGCTTGCAGGAGTTCTCAGTCTTTTTATACATCTACTAGCTGGCCCTGCACGCATTTCTGTGCGTCAGCCTGTGAAATGGAGGGTAATAGCTCCCCTTCAGATTTATTTTTGTCTTGTGGTTATTTGGTGGGGGATTTTTTGGGGGTAGTGGTGCTAAATTTTAAAGTAAAAAGCCCTTGCCGTGCCCCCAAGTGTGTTGCTGTGGGTTATCCCCCCTCCGGGCCTAGTGGGGGCCTGGCAGGGGCCTACATAAAACAAAGGCCATGCTGCAACCTGCGATCCGGGCGCTCACCCTCTCTCCATAGCTGCCAAGTTATCCCTTTTTTAAAGGGAAATTCCATTATGCTGAATAGGCTTCCTCGCGAGAAAAGGGAAAACTTGGCAGCTATGCCCTCTCCCCCCCCCCAGGCCTAGTGGGGGCCCAGCAGCCTGGCAGGGGCCTAGGGGTCTGATAATGGCCGCCTTGGTGGTTTCAGTTGCTTGGTTGATGATGTCATTATTTGGTTTGCGGGTGTGGTGTAGATTTCACAGGAAGGGAGGGGGTGTAGGAGGAGGAGCTGAGGGAATAACGCCACTTGAGGGCGCTGTTTGACTTGCTGGAAAACCAGGTATATATCTGCCCAGGTATCAGGTTCGAGGAGGAGTGGCTTGGATCGTTGTGTCAAAATTTCAGGACGATCAGTCAAGTGGTTACAGAGAAAAGTGGAACACACACTTTCACGATTTTCACATTTTTATATATAGAGATGTTTGTTTGGGATTCTTGAATGTGTTCGAACAGAAGCTCCTCCTTTGCAGATTCCCCCCCCCCCACATGCCTTGTGCGTTAACACGATACCAGGTAGGTGAGAGAAAGAGATGCAGGCAATACATCAAGTGCAGAAATGAGGCACATTATTTGCTGTTCGGTCTTTTAAATGTGCCTGGAAAGTATATTGAGGTCCCAACTTTAAGGGGCTTCTAAACACCTTCAGAACAACTCCAAAACAACAACTCCAGACAAACACATATGGGGCTATGAGTGGTTTTATGTCAGTGTCGTTTGTGCAGGTTCTCTTTACTATTCGCTTGTGTTCCTTTGGTGGTGAGGGAGATTGAGGTTGGCCCAGGGTGTGGTTGTTTGTTTGTGATTGGCTGTGGTGAACTTTGTTTTCAGTGTGTGGGGTGTGTGTGTGTGTGTGTTTTTTTTTTTTGAATCAGTTAGCCATATTGATTCGTATGCTGTTGGTGAATTCTTGTTGTTCTCCTGTTGGCCTGTGTATGTGATAAAGGGGAGCCATACCAGGGTGAAGGCATCTTCTTCCATTTGTCCCTGTGTCAGTTTCAGTTTATTAGTTAAATTTTTCTAAATGGGCTTCTGATCTGGGAAAAGCAATTATCGAGTTGAACAATGGGAAAAACTATGGGAAATCTCATGGAAATTTACAGCCTCAGAAGGGATTAAGGAGAACATGGTCAAAATGTTTCATAGATGGTACATGACACCGGTTAAGATCCATAAAATGTATAAGACAAAAGACAACTTATGCTGGAGGTGCCAAAAAGAAACAGGAACTTTTCTATATACAGTGGAACCTCGGTTTATGAACACCTCGGTTTACGAATTTTCGGTTTATGAACGCCGCGGAACCATCTGGAACGGATTAATCCACTTTCCATTACTTTCAATGGGAAAGTTCACTTCAGTTTATGAAGAGACTTCCGGAACCAATTACACCCATGCTTCGGGTTAAGTACGCTTCAGGTTGAGTAATCCGCGGACCCATCTGGAATGGATTAATCCACTTTCTGTTACTTTCAATGGGAAAGTTCGCTTCAGTTTATGAACGCTTCTGTTTATGAACAGACTTCCGGAACCAATTGTGTTCATAAACCGAGGTACCACTGTATGTGGTGGCAATGTGATAAGACCAAACCTTTCTGGAATCAAATTTTTGAAGAAATTTAAAAAAATAATAAAATGTAATGTGAAGAAGGGTCCTGAAAATTTTCTACTGGGAATGGTAGATGAAGGAATTAAAAAACAAGATCAAAAAATATTCTTATACGCTACTGCAGCGGCAAGAATATTAATCGCCGCGTATTGGAAAAAACAAGACATACCAAAATATCAATGAATGGCAGGAGAAATTATTTGGTTATGTAGATTTAGCAAAATTAACAAATGCAATAAAAGGCGGTAGCAAACAAAAATTTGAAATTCGGAAAGTATATGAAACAACAATGCCCTGCATTAAAATCCTGCATTTATTTCTAAAGATCTGTACTGTATGCAAGGATTACAAAACAGAAAGGAAAAACAAGTGAAGCATAGAATGGTGAGGGAAGCAGTAAATAACAAAAAGCTTAATGAGACCAAGATGTAGACAAGTGGAAGTATACGAAAGGGGAGGATAATGTATTAGTTTTATAGATGTATGAGATATAAATTTATATACTGTATATTCCTGCGTATAAGACTACTTTTTAAACCAGGAAAATCTTCTCAAAAGTCAGGGGTCGTCTTATACACCAGGTCGTATTTCTTATACGGCGAGTATATCCCAAACTCTATATTTTAACTGGAAAAGTTGGGGATCGTCTTATACGCCCAGTTGTTTTATACACCGGAATATACGGTATGTTTTATTTTATTTGAATTCAATTGAGTTAAAAAATTGGAAAGGAAGGTCTAAATGAACCTTGCATTGTGTAATATATTTTTTATTTTGTATTATATACCAGTTATTTTTATGTAAGTCTGGATGTAGGACGAGTGGTAAGGTTTTGATTGTTGTAATTTGTTGTGTTTTGTTGTGTTGTGTTTTGATTTGATATGTTTTGATTTGAATTTCAATAAAGCTTTATATATATTTTTTATTTTTTATTTAAAAGGCTGTTTCCCATACCATCCCTTTTTTTGTTTTAAACCTGGATCTTATTTTGCTAGCGGTTTTGTTCCATTTTAGTATTTTTTGCCTCTTATATTTTGTAATGTATTTTTTTGGTCTTTTTCGTGTAAACCACTGCAAAAACAACATTAACAAAATGCTATACTCTACATAGCATTTTGCTCCATGGCCTCCATCCACTCTTTCTTCCTATCCACCTGTTGTAACAAGCAGTGTGTATGCTGCACAGCAGGCAGGCAGGCAGGCAAGGGATGCCCGACTCAGCAGGTCTAGGAAAAGAAACTGTGGATGCTTGCCCCCTCCCGTGCTGCCTTTGGAAATTTAAAAAATGAATGTTCTCTTCATTTCTCCCCTGGCATTTACACAACACAGGTCAGGGTAAACAGATCACAGTGCCAAGCATAGCCCATTTCCTCTTTGGATGCTCCTTTCACTTGCTAGTGGGCCTTTCCTTCCCTGAATCAGTGGTTTTGGTGCCATCATGTGGTTGTTTTGTTGACTTTCAAAAGCTAAAAGTGGGAGGAACACCCCCAAACTTCCCTTAAATAATTCTCCCCCTTTGCCAACTCCTGTTCATGCAATGTTTCTACAACCGCCGGGCAACTCTCAGACAGTATTCCACTTTGTGGAGGGAATGAATGGTTTTCTTCATCCTGGTGAAAGATTGCAGTGAGCAACCGTGTTGATGACCCTGAAATTCAGATTCCCCTCCTCTGCCCTCTGACATTGTCAGGACATAGCCCAACAATTACCAGTACTCTTCCCAAACATCAGGATGAGGAAGGTCTGTGGTGGAGGTGGAGGAACAGGACTTGGAAAATAAAACTCTCACAGCACATGCAAAGAGAGCCTTCTCTTAACCGCTGACTAACCAAACAGTGAAAATGCCATCTTGGTAGTCAAGATAAACCTGGGGCTAATTGGTGCTAATGAGGTCATATATCAGGGGAGGCTGTTATTCACAGCAGCTCAGTTATTCCCTTATCTGAGAGATGGACGAGAACTGGAAAGAGGCTTCTGTCAGAGGCAGTGATGGCTACTCTTAGGTAAACATGCTCCACACTGTCTTCTCATTAAGAGTTTTATTTGTGCAGACTATTTACAGTGCAAAGATGTTAGCGGACATGACTTCCTAGTCCGAGTCAGATTCCCGCAATGGCTTCTTTTGGCTTCGCTCCCAGCATAAAAGCTTCGGCACCCCAAAGCGTCTCCCCCTAGCCCTAGTGCTGGCCCGTCTCAATCCAGGTGTCGGGGGGAACGGTCTCCCCTCCATTTCCCCTTCGCCCACCGCTTGCCTTGGCTCCTCCTCCCCTTGCTCCCGTTCAGGTAGGCGCTGAGGCTCTCTTACCCTAGAAAGCCCCTTCCCGCTTCGCTCACTTCCTGGTTCTCTCCTTCTGACCCGCTGCTCGCACTGGTACTCTGCGACGAGCTTGATCTGATGATGGGGGGCTGCTCTCTGTAAGCATCCCTCCTGACAGCTTCTAAGCCAGGGGGCAAGTTAATTGGATGATTGCTGCCAGCGTATGAACGGTAGCTTGCTTTTTGTATAAGTAACGCTTAACATATTAGCCTCTCAAAGACAAGCCGTGGCAAATGCTTGCTGTTTCTGCATCCATCCAAAGTCTGTAAAGGTAGCAAGGTCTTCTGCATTGCCTTGCAAGTTTCCATTTGGGAAACCTGCTGAAGAACCTTTGGAACTTGTCGGGGAACTCCACTCTCCTCGCGGGGAGGGCCAGCGGCGGCCGCCAACTCGCGAGGACACATTTACGCAAGAGGGATGACCCGGGATGGATCTGCCACGCGAGGCGGCCAGCAGGAGGGTGCTCTCACTAGAGGAAACCCTGCGTCTGTACAGAGAGCCTCAACCTCTCTTGTCATCTGACACCTCCACTGAGGAATCCCCCCCCCCGACCTATCACTGGAGGAGGGGGGGGAATGGGAGGAGCAGGGAGCCAGGCGGTGGAAGGGCTTTCTGAGGCTGCCCAAAGACCTGGCAGCGTCACACAAACGGTGTCGGAGGGGGAACAGCCAGTTCCGGCGCCCAGAGTACGTAGGGGGGTCAGGAGGAGGGATTTCAGACCCCCGAGAATCTGGTGCTGGGCGCTCAATAGGAGGGGGCCACTTCCGGACTCTGCTTCTGACTGAGCAGTCATGGATGTACATACGGTAGCTCCGCACTGTAAATAGTTATTGTCAGAGGGTCGTAGTGGCTACTCTAGAGTAACTCTGCTTGAGTCCAGTTTGTCTTTAACACTCTGCATTGTGCAAAGTATTTACTGTGCAGAGACAGTTCAAAACATGACCTCTCATCCAAATCAGAATCCGGCAATGACGCATGTCCGTTTCTACGCCAGCAAAGTAGTCTGGGGACCCCAAAATGCCTCCCCCTTGACCTGCGCCGCTGCGCTCGCCTCACCTCTTGCCTGGGGAGGAGCGCTGCCCTCTCAGCCTCTTCCTGGTCAAGTAGGCGTCTGGGCTCTCCAGCCTCCTGGAGCCCTAACCTACTTCCCCCCTCCCCTGAGTGTTCACTCCGTACCGCAAGCTGACTGCTCTCTCCCTCCGAGCCCCTATCTTTTCCATTGCCTATCCCTGACCTACTGCTGCTACCTGAGCTGGGAGAGGTGGACGTCAGGATGATGGGTGCTGGCTCCCGGTAGGGAGTCACCCTCACAGTTATTCCCCATAAAGTAGTCTTTAGTAAAGACGGACTAGTTGTTACCGTACTTGTGAGCAGCACCCTTGCGGGAACCTGACACAACTGTCAGAACCTTGAAAATGCCAGCGTCAAGGGGTTCAGTTCTGGTCTGAAGAAAGATAACTACTGACTCGCAGTTTTATTTATTTATTTCATAACATGTATATAAACCATGATTGCAAATATATATATATATCTAAAAGTGGTTTACACTCCCCCACAAATGGGGAAAAATTGTGTAAACCTGAAAACGCAGGCAGCTTTACGATAAATTCAACAGTGTAAGTAAGTTTTGATGGATGTAATAATGGAATACTGAATGGTTTAGCAGACTGGAGGAGGGCAAAGGTTGTCCCTATTTTCAAAAGGGGAAAAAAAAGAGGACCCAAACAATTATCACCCAGTCAGCCTGACGTCAATACCAGGAAAGATTCTAGAGCAGATCATTAAGCAAATGGTCTGTGAGCAGCTAGAAAGGAACACTGTGATCACTAAAAGTCAGCATGGGTTTCTGAAAAATAAGTCATGTCAGACCAATCTGATCTCATTTTTTGACAGAATTACAAGCTTGGTAGACGAAGGGAACACTGTGGATGTAGCCTATCTTGATTTCAGCAAGGCCTTTGACAAGGTGCCCCATGATATTATTGTAACGAAGCTAGTAAAATGCGGGCTAGACAATGCTACCATTCAGTGGATCTGTAATTGGCTGGCTGACCAAACCCAAAAGGTGCTCATCAATGGCTCCTCTTCATCCTGGAGAGAAGGGACTAGTGGGGGGCCCAGTCTTATTCAGTCTTATTCAACATCTTTATCAATGAGTTTGATTATGGGCTTGAGGGCATCCTGAGCAAGTTTGCAGATGACACCAAATTGGGAGGGGTGGCTAATACCCCAGAGGACAGGATCACACTTCAAAATGACCTTAACAGATTAGAGAACTGGGCCAAAGCAAACAAGATGAATTTTAACAGGGAGAAATGTAAAGTACTACACTTGGGCAAAATAAAAAATAAAAAATGAAAGCCACAAATAAAGGATGGGTGACACCTGGCTTGAGAGCAGTACATGTGAAAAGGATCTAGGAGTCTTGGTAGACCACAAACTTGGAATGAGTCAACAGTGTGATGCAGAAAAAGCCATTGCAATTCTGGGCTGCATCAATAGGAGTATAGCATCTAGAGCAGGCATCCCCAAACAATGGCCCTCCAGATGTTTTGGCCTACAACTCCCATGATCCCTATCTAACAGGACCAGTGGTTGGGGAAGATGGGAATTGTAGTCCAAAACATCTGGAGGGCCGAAGTTTGGGGATGCCTGATCTAGATCAAGGGAAGTAATAGTGCCTCACCTGGAAAACTGTGTCCCGTTCTGGGCACCACAGTTGAAGAAGGATATTGACAAGCTGGAAAGTGTCCAGAGGAGGGCAACCAAAATGGTCAAAGGCCTGGAAATGATGCCTTATGAGGAATGGCTTAGGGAGCTGGGGATGTTTAGCCTGGAGAAGAGAAGGTTAAGGGGTGATATGATAGCCATGTTCAAATATATTAAAGGATGTCATATAGAGGAGGGAGAAAGGTTGTTTTCTGCTGCTGCAGAGAAGCAGACACGGAGCAATGGATTCAAACTACAAGAAAGAAGATTCCACCTAAACATTAGGAAGAACTTCCTGACAGTGAGACCTGTTCGACAGTGGAATTTGCTGCCAAGGAGTGTGGTGGAGTCTCCTTCTTTGGAGGTCTTTAAGCAGAGGCTTGACAACCATCTGTCAGGAATACTTTGATGGTGTTACCTGCTTGGCAGGGTGTTGGACTCAATGGCCCTTGTGGTCTCTTCCAACTCTATGATTCTATGTAAAATATGCAGGGATTTATGTTATGCAAAATGAACCATGGAAAGAGAAGAAGGGAAGTCATTGATACATTTTAGAATATTCATTTAAACAACCTTAAAGTAAAACAGAAAATTTAATAAAAATTATAGGGGGGGGAATATAAGTGGTTTACACTCCACCCTCCCCTCCTCCAATGCTAATAACAATGTACAATAAGCAAAGTAACAAGAAAGGTTTGGGGATTTCTTCAGACAACTGCTCACCCCTCCCTCCAGAAAAAAGGCGGAAAAATAAGCTCTTTTCTCTCCAAACTGTTCTTAACCTGAGGTACTTTAGCTAATGGGGCCTCCCGCTGCCACTACCACGCAATTTCTGTTCTCATCCTGAAGCAAAGTTCTTAACCCGAGGTACTATTTCTGGGTTAGTGGAGTCTGTAACATGAAGTGTCTGTAACCCAAGGTACCACTGTACTGGCTGTCTGCTACGCTTGGAAAGGCTTGGTAGTTTTTTCATACTTGTCACAGAATCAAAACAAGCTGGCTTTAAATTGTCTCAACCTTCTGGATCCAGCCAGCAGTTACAGGGAAGGAGATGATCTGTCCTGAAATAGAACAGAAAACACACAAGATGTAAAGGTGGCCACCCAAACAAACAACTCTTCTAGTATCATCGTCTTTTTAGCCTTCTGTATACGGTAGACGCTGCAGAGGATCAACAGGTCTCCTGAGGTAACAACTTATTCCACCTATATTTAGCTCGTCTTAGGGCGTAAATATTTAGGGAAGTGGATCCAACAGGTTGGTTTCAGCTTGGACAGGAGGCATTTCTTAAAACCACCACCACCAAGGTGGTGAAACCTTTCCTCACCATCTTTGCTATATATATACCAAGGGTGGTGTTCAGCTAGATTTTACTTAGAGTAGGACCACTGAAACAAATGAACATGACTACATCGGGACCATTAATTTCAATGGGTCTACTCTAGTTCACTACCAACCCAAGAATATACCTTGATTTGTTAAAACAGGCACCCCCCATATGTTTTAGCCTACAACTCCCATGATCCCTAGCAAACAGGACCAGTGCTCAGGGATGATGGGAATTGTAGTCCAAAACATCTGGAGGGCCAAAGATTGGGGGTGCCTGTGTTAAAACATTCAGCTAACTGGGAGGAGATCTCCTTGTCAGCAACAGGAAACCTTGATAATACAGCTGTAGGAGGTGCTTTACCTTCATTTAAGGGAAGATGCTTGCCTGTTCCTGCCAGCACAGCCTCCAGACCAGGTGACTGTAGGACGGAGGAGGCCTGTGTCACTTGGATGGTGACATCTTCTTTGGTAAGGGTGAAATTCAGCTTGCTTCCTAAGTAGCACACGCCGGTGATCTTGAGCTTCTTTATGTTATCTGGACAAACGGGGTCAAACTTCAGGTGCTTCTTGGTGATCCTAAAGGAAGCACAGGAAGACTTCCTGTTGGAAAGTCAAGAAGGCACCCTACTTCTTTTCCCTCTCACTTTCCACACCCCACATTCACAATGGACTGGACAGTTTAGTATGGTTCCTGCCAGTTGTGCGGGCTGGCAGAGATGAGAAGCAGCCACTAAAGGTGGACTGTGGCAATTAGAACCCACCTGGGAACCACTTCCGCTCATGCTCGTCGGGAGAATGGCTGATTTATAACATCTCTCTCGACTCCCACGGGGAATTTTGGCGGCTGCTTTGGGAGTATGCAGCCTCCCTAACCCTCCCGGGATGACGGGAGGAGCCGCTGGCCGGCAGATGCCCCTTAACCCATTCCGACCCTTCGGGCGGGTGGGGGGCCTGGGCCGAAGCACCCATGGGAGCCAGAACTCCTGGAGGCCACCCCATTCATGCACGAGTCCCAGAACTTGGAATTTTAATTAGGCAAAAAGTTTTGGGCATGCCTCGGACAAAGGAGTAAAGAGAATATTGCTAATGGATCCAGCCCTCAGCAGCTAAGAAAAGAAAATTGGAAGAAGTGGACTTTATAACGGTATGTGAAAGCGGGGAAGAAAGGGGCAAGCCCTGGACCTTATGCTTGCTTTGCCTCAGTATTATACTTAACACGGGTGAAACCCCCCCCCCCCCAGAAAAACCACTTTCACTTGGAAATAGCAAGTGGACTTTAAAGATTGAGATTGATTTTGGCAGAAAAGATTTGATTTTATATTTAAACTGTGTGGAATTAAAAACAAGATTTTGAAAGACTTATTAGTAATGGAGGACTTCCGACTTTGCAAGTAATGGCGCTGCAAGAATTGAATCGGTGTGGGGAGCCCGTGAGGCAGAGCACTACTCCATAGGGAGAAGCCAGTTCTGGTTGTATATTGATATTGAATTTATATTAGTTGACTGGCCCTCCTGGAAAGGGGTATGTGCAAAGCAAGCGGGGGAGAGTAGCAATGCGAAGAAGCTTGGTAAACAACAGGACGAGAAGATGGCGACGGTCAGAATGTGGCATTTGGAATAAGAAGATCGACCTTATCCACACAGAGACATTGTTTATTATAATTTAGCCTGCTTGCTGGCATACATCAGAGGCTGTGGAAATATTGGAAAGAATTTTAAAAGCAATCGATGGAGGTGCTCAGGGAAGCTCTGGCGTCCGAGGCATGGGAAGTCCACATATAAAAAATTTATTATAATAATTAAGCATAATTGGAATGTTTCCTTTAATTGGGAATTGTATAATTAATTTGGATTGTAATTTGAAATGTAATTGGGAATAATTTCAATGTGATTTGATGTGATTTGTATTGGAAAAATCTAATAAATAGATTATTAAAAAAAGAACCCACCTGGGAACCATCTGGTGGTGCCCCAGCAAATGCTACCACAGAGAATAACATTTTTTTCATGTCTCCTTCTGTTGATTCTGCTTCTATAAATATTAATCTTCATTTTGACAACCACCTCCTGCCTTTTTAATACTGACATTATAACTGTGACAAATCAATATAAGTAGAAATATATATATACATTATCAACACAATGCCAATTGTGCAAAAGCACTGAGGCTCCCAGGCATAGCTGAAGGGGCCTGAGGACAGACCAAGAAACACCCCCAGGAGGGCATTTCCCCACTTCCTCAGGACTCTCAAAACCGGGCCTAATTTGAGCACTTCATCCATTTCCTGTTCTTCCTTAACCTAGAGGCAGCTTCGTAGTTATTTTTATCTGAGTGCCGAGAGGCTCTATCCCAATTCAGTATTGACTCAAACTTCGTTAGGACAAGCTTTGTGGCTGCCACTAAATTTCCCACACATGTTGATTGCAAATAAACCATCTCACTAGGAAACACACACAAAAAAACAAGAACACCCCTGCTATTCCTCCCACCCTAGGCCAGCCAAACTTAAAACACACGAGATAAAAAACCCTTCTTTCTAATAACATCTCTCCACTGGAACTGTTTGCTCGTGTTGCCCTGAAATTTGGGTGAAGCACCCACAACACTTTCCTCAGTATGAAGATCAGATTGGGAAGAAATCAGGAGGAAACTGGATTACTTCAGTCTCAGGGCCAGGGGTGTACAGGCTTTACTGGGGCAGGTCAGAGAGTGACTCGCCATGGACCAATCTGGCAAGAGTAACCATTTAAAACCAGTCTCTAGCCCCCCATCCCTATTTGAAGCTCTTTGTCAAGTTACAATCACTCCCCAGTCTTTCAGTCATCCAGCAGGGTGGCAGGGACAGGAGGGAAGGGGATTCATCTTTCCTGACTCCAACAAGTCATTACAGAGACAACAGGTGGAACCTACAGCTCATATGTGATTCAGTTTCCTGATGTAGTGAGCACCTTTTTGATAGCAGCTGCCATCCTTTTTATTCCAATGAACTTCAGAATCATGTACATTCAGCAGCATAGCTAGCTGCTTGGGCGCCCAGTGCGGGACGCATGGGGGGTGGGGTAGGGCACGTCAGAGTCCCACTGGCTGAGCCCCATTCCGTTCTGGCACCCTGCAGGCCCACGTTGCTTTTTCGAGCAGTGCAGAGCCTGCCAGGAGTTTGCCCATTGCCCCCCCCCCCGCTGTAGCGCAGCTGAGGGGGAGGTGGCAGGCAGACACAAGCCTCATACTGCCCTTTTGGGCAGCGTGGAACCTGCAGGCACTTGAGCCACAGTGTCACTCCCATGGGAGACGTGTGGCTCGGGCGCAGTTAAGTACCACCCCCCATGGTGTGGCGCCCAGTGTCCCCTTCTCCCCCCGTCCCCTAGCTATGCCTCAGTGTACATTAAAATTATTGTTAACATAGCTTGTACCTGAATCCAGTGTATCCATAAATGATAGCTTGCAGAAATCCACTCATCCCTGTAAGGAAGTTCACAGCTCCTGATCCATCAGGGTTCTCCACCCAGATCTGAAAGAGTCGCAGAAAAACATTTTTTTCAAGGATGTTGTGTGGAAAGGGTACCTACAGGGATCAAATTTTAAGAGGGGGGTGGGAAGCTTTGACCTGCCCGACCTTGAATGGCTCAGTGATGTTGCTGAAACATTTGCTCAGCTGCTGTTGGGCTCTTCCGGTCTCCTTCAGCTCCAACCAGCCAATAGCAAACATGCTCTGATGGAGAAAAGGAACCAACGCCGTTACCAGTGAGGGCCACCACAGCCTCATTCAGATAAATTCATTTCAGCAGCAAACCCATGGAAGACCTCGCACTGAAACCGTTTGAGGTTTCCATCCTTTTCAAGACAAGGTTTTTTACCCAGGTCATGGCTGGCCCCTGAGGGTCAGTCACCGGTTCATACATCTCTAGGTCATTCCTTCTGACTTCTGGGTCCATGGGATACATGACAGGGAATCCAAGCAGGACAACATCAGCCTGTTTCACTTGCTCACCTGAGGAAAGAACAAGAGGCAAGACACACATGTCGCCCAGGCCCACGTGCCTTATGGTGAATTGTACCGGAAACCAAGTTGCCAAACTACCTTGGGTGACAAGTAGCCTGTAATTTTCCTGTTAACAAGGAGGTATAATGAACAGCAGGCAAAAATTCTGCCCTTGCAGCTCTCCCACAATGCATTTGCACTGGCTGTGCAACAATTAAAAGGCCTAGGAGCAGGGCCTTCTCAATCCAGCCCATGGATAGTCCAGGAATCAGTGTGTTTTTACACGAGTAGAATGTGTTCTTTTATTTAAAATACATCTCTGGGTTATTTGTGGGGCATAGGAATTTGTTCATTCCCCCCCCCCCCAAATATAGTCCATCCCACCACATGGTCTGAGGGACAGTGGACCGGCCCATGGCTGAAAAAGGTTGCTGACCCCTGCCTCTGCTACTCTGAGGTTTTGTGGGGAGCTAGGGTCTAAATACACTGGGGGTTCTCTCTGGCATGTGGGAAATCACTCCTACCCTCTGCCCATTTTGGTGACCCACACTTTGGCACATGGAAACCCATTTTACTAGCAAGGCAAGTGACACTGATGTGAAGACTTTGGCCTGCACAACAACTGTGTTAGGCCCACCACACACTCCCTTGTCATGAATCGACTCACCTGGGCAGTACCCATCATACTCTGGGTGGTAATTCCTGCTTTTATCAAAAGGCACTTTAATTTTCTTCCAAACTTCCTCCCACTCTTCAGGGATTGGAATATGCAACTGAGACCCCAAGTCAATGGCAAAATTCAAGCTGGAAAGCAGCAGAGAAAAAGAGAGATTTTTTTTTAAAAAAAAGCTTTACAAAAAAAAGTGAAGAAGGAAAGAAAGAGTTGGGCTAGCAAGGCAAGGCTGAGAGCTACAAGGTGGGACGCTTTAGGGTGCTTCTGGATTGCTGCTATTTTTGTGTGGGATTCGGTCACTTAGTGGTAAATTCATGTTGCACAATTAAAGATGACTTGGAGGTCTTGCATAACAAGCCCACTTCCTCCCCTAAACTGAAATTGTTGCAGAAAGGAAAGGGACGGGGAAATGTATTGGAAAGTGTGGGGGTAATGGCGCTTGATACGAGGTCTTGTAAATGCCCCACAAACTAATCGGATTGAATGCTCAGCGAATAGCCCATGTCATCTGAGCTCCCCACAAGCTTTCCACAAACAAATCAGCATGAGTGTGGAAGCAACCTCCATGTTTTAAAAGGCATCAATCAAGCTGTCAATGCCTAGAGTAAAGGGACCATGAAGGAAAATGGTGGTGGGGAAAACAGGAAATGCAAATGGTCAGCCTAGCTCACAAATCACACTGAGCTAAGCCATGGCTGAGCACTACTGTTCAGGCTCGGCGAGAGGAGACTGCGGCCAGTAGATTTGCTGCTGTGCCACACTGAGCTAAGCCATAGTTAAGTTTTTTTAATGGAACACGGAGCCAAGTTGTTCCACTTCTTCCTGCAGCTAAACCAATAATTTAGAGCTGAGCTGTCCTTTAGGCAATAATCAGTATTGGAGGTAGAAATCAGTACTGATGGTTAATTCGGTTAAGAGATTATTTTGTTTTGTGTTGATTGGTCTAGTTTGAAGATCTTGCTGAGTTATTAATTTATTATAACGATTATTTCTTTGTTGTTATATCCCCCGCATCTTCTTTCATTCTGCCGCTACCTTATACAATGCATTTTATGGCCTTTCCTGATTTTATGGTCAAGCAGCCTGCGATTTGGCAGAAAGGTGGTACAAACTTTTTGAAAAGAACTTTTAATTAATTAATTTATGGAGGCATTTGCCTGTATCCATCTCCCAAGCATGAAGAAGAAGAAAGGCAGAAAGCAGAAGAGCATGGGGAGAAAATGTCATCAATTCTGCAAGTCCCTTACCTCCTCTGGGCAATGACATTGGTATAAACAGAGTTATCTACAGCACAATGATATTCATCGGGGGGCAGGACACCTAGAAGAAGGCAGAACATGGAAGCACTTCCTGGGTTTTTTGAACATTCAGAATGAATTTTTAAAAAATTCAGTATCTGAACCAAGGTGGCTCAGAGCCCAAGTCAAAAAAAGTCAGACTCTAGGAGCTAAACAAATGTTGCAGGTTAATTATATTGTGCATATACTTGCCTATTTTGCATATATCTGCTGTTAGGTATGGGATGCGGCAAGGAGTCATGCAGATAACTAAGCCCCACTTAGTCAGCACTGGAACACGGCAAGCTGCTTTATATTGAATCAGACGGTGGCTCCAGCTGGCTCTATATTGTTGGCTCTACAGTGGCTGGCAATGACTCTCCAAGGTTTCAGAAGCAAAGGTCTCTCCTTGCCCTACCTGGAGATGCTGGGGATTGGAGCTGGGACCTTCTCCATGCCAAGCAGGGTCTCTACCCCCAGCTACAGTCCTTCCCTTCTATAGCCCCTCTGAGATTTTAGCGGTCACTGCAAACATGGTTCCAAGAGCCTAGAAATGTTCCGTAGAGAAAGGGCATGCACACGGGCATGTATAATTTCCTGGGCGAAGCTCTTGGGGAAGCACATTCACTGCATTTTGGACACAGAAGGACAGACAAAGCGTTTTGTCCCAACACTGAGTTGGTGGTGGTGGGGAACCTCAGGGCTGACAGTCTGGTCCTTGTGACATACAAAAAGCCACCTCTCTTGCTTCCCCAGAATGGTGTCTGCTTTCCCCTCAGAGGATTAAGGAAAGAGGCCAGAAAACCAAACAGAAATCACTTTGCATCTGATTTAGAAGCAGATTGCAGGCAGCTCAAGAGGCAGCACAGGAAATGCAAAAGTCGGTGTATGTCTTTTCGGTGAAGGAGGAGTCCCCCTTGCGCATATTTACCAGGGATGTGGTAGCTCTGGTCTTCTGGGTTCCACACCACCCGACTGCACCAGTACTGAGCCACAGCATGGACCACCTCCCAGCCTCCTGCCTGATGAAAGAGCTCCAGGTCCTAGAACAAGACAGGAAAGAGGGTCTCAGAGGGCCACTGAGTTCCAAGTTTCCATCCTAGAACAGGATAACATCAGTTGGATAACATCAGTTGGTTAGCGCTTGGTGCTGATAATGCTTGGTGCTCCTGCATTGCAGTGAGGCTGATCCCTTCCAACTCTATGATTCTATGAACATGGTTCAGGGGGAATGAGAGGTACCGTAAATACCAGAAGATGCATTAATTGGTAAGAGGAATACGACACTGTCTTCAGCGATGAAGCTCTCTCCATTTCAAAAGCATGTGCTTGAGGCTAGATTACAGGTAGGTAGCCGTGTTGGTCTGGATCGAAGTAAAATAAAAAAATTCCTTCAGTAGCACCTTAAAGACCAACTAAGTTTTTATTTTGGTATGAGGCTAGAGTTTTATTCATTTACCACCATTGCAATACAATATTGCCCCACACTTACCTGAGTGATGTAGTAATACTGCTCAAATGCCAGCAAAACATCTCCATTGATGTGGATTTCCTCGTTTCCATAAACCTCCTCAGGGCAGACCTCTCGGCCTGTTGCTGCACTCTCCCAGGGGAACTTTGCACCCTGCCACAATAAGATCGAGTAACACTCAAAAGAGATAATAATTCAAACAGTGATTCTCTATTTCTGTGGGCAATTTCAAACCCAGGGCAACCTTGCACATTAGCCGCTGTTGAAAGTCATGCATACTAGAGACTGATTGTGACCCGCTTTGTGTAATCCATTTAACACAAATCAGAATGGTCCCATCTGCACTATACATTTAAATCAGAATTGTACCACTTTAAACAGTCATGGCTTCTCCCAAAGAGTCCTGGGAACCTTAGCAAAGAGCTACAATTCTCAGAGCGGTTTACTAATCATTCCTCTTCCCATGGGAACAAAACGCCATACCCAGGATTATTTTCTGACAAGTTGGATTGTGGAGTGGACTATTAACAAATATGATGAGCGGGGGAAATAAGAGTGCATGAACCCTCATGGGTCAATCTCTCTCCCTCTCTCTTTTTAGACCTGAGCAATTTTGCAGCTAAAGTCCCCATTCTGTTTCTGTTGCTCCTACCTTGTATCCTTGCTCCTGTGCATTGCACAGAGCTCCTCCTAGCGTTCGAATCCGGTATTTCAAGATAGCACAAGCTGCTTCCGGATAGAAAAGCAAGATGTTTGGGTACATCCAGGTATCCTGAGTTTAATGACAATATCACATATTGTTGTTAGATGGACAAGCTCATATTCCTTCTAGCTCACCACCACTAACCTGGTCATAAAATCTGTATGTTGATTCTTCCTGAAGCTTTTAATGATGTAGGACAGTGGTAGCCCACATAAGATACTATTTTACAGCGTCTAGAGAGCCACAGGTTCCTCATCCCTGGATTAGGGGATAGTGCCCATGTCTGACTTTTTAGAGAGGTATATGCTACAGATTTCCCTTTCCATGGCTTAAAAAAATAATACCCTGAATTACAGTTATGGCTTCTTGATTATAGTACGAGTGGGTTATGACTGTCATGGGAAAAGGTTTTGTAATTACATGATTGGTTAGGTAGTGAATCCATGGTAGTTCAGTGGCATGTATACAAGATGGTGTTCGAGAGCTAAAAACAGGTAACCTCTCTGGGATTTGTGAAAGGCTGACTCCTACATACATTTTAATAAAGGCCAATCTTTTTTACTCAAAGTCTATGTCATTTTTCTTTGGTTTTCTTGAAGGGTTACCTCCAGTCTGGGAACCCCTTTAAATTTCTCCAACCTATAGTTCCAGTTTCATTTTCTGGTATCTTTAGTTTAAAAGATCTCAGTCTATAGGACTGGAAAAATCTCTGCCTAATATCTTGGAGGCACTGGGTAAGATAAGACTTATAGTCTGACTCAGTTTCCTTGATTTTGAACAAGTCTTTCATGATCACTCACGACACGCTGTGTATATAACATGACAATACTTCATTCTGGAGCGAGTTACACAAAACTTAAGTAATATAGCACACAGGGAGAAAATTATGCGGAATTCACGCCACCTCCCGTTCTTTATATCTCAAAATTATATACTCTGGAAAACCAAGATTTGCCCCAGCAACCAAAGAATAAGCTCAGTTCGGGGCGATCTCTTCCCTACTGGCATCTCCTGACTGATTTCTGCACTTCATCACCTCTGTACAGAGATGGGAAACTGGAGACATAGTAGTGCCTTTTGAATCACCTGGTCCCAGAAGACATGACCCCAGTAATCTTCACCCGAGGTGCCATTAGAAAGGCCTCCAGGGCTAATTCCGGAGAATGGGAAGTCAGAAGAACCCAGGGGAGGAATGGCACTCAGCAGGTAATAGAGGCATCCATAAACAGCCTGGCTCAGTGAAAGAGGTCCCTCAACTTCCACACTGCATCCTTTCCAGAGGGCTGACCACGCCTGGACGTGAGACACATACAATGAATGAGAGACAATCAGTGACATTCCTTCACTAAAGCTCCTTTTCACGTCCTCTTCACTCTCTGCTACAGCTGTGAGGAACTCCCAGGTCTTTTCCTTCTCCTCCCCAGGGAGGGTCACTGCTTGTAGCACTGGGGTCCAGATCATGTGTACAGTAGGCCGAGGACCACTCTCCACCTCAGGGACCAAAGTCTTTCCATAGATGTAGCTAAAGGAGAGAGGGAGAGAAAAGCTGCAGGAAGGAAGACCTTGCGGTTCTTTCATCAGATCAGAGAATCTCACAAGGAATTCAAACCCCATCTCTAACTCTACCATTAATCCTACCATTAGTTTCCTATCTCCCATCCACATCATACACAAAATCTTTGTCCTCCTTACTTTTCAAACTCTCTGTATCTTTGCCCTACATCAAGAGCAGCTCAGATATTTTGGACTACAATTCTCATCCTAAGAACATAAAAAAGAAATCAAGATATACTTGGTAGATCAGGCATAGGCAACCTTCGGCCCTCCAGATGTTTTGGCATACAACTCCCACGATCCCTAGCTAATAGGACCAGTGGTCAGGGATGATGGGAACTGTAGTCCAAAACATCTGGAGAGCCAAAGGTTGCCTATGCCTGTAGTAGATCTTCTCCCCCATTAAGGACTCCCTGGAGATGCGAGACTGAACCTGGACCTTCTGCATGCAAAGTATGTGCTCTACTGAGCTATGGCCTCTCCTGCAAACCACAGGAAGTACCCAATTCTTTCTGCCACTGTCTTTAAATCGCAGGGGAAGAAGGACAACACAAAACACAAATCTGACCCAATCTTCTCATGATGATACTCACTGAGCTCCCTGGAAATCTGCCCCTCTGTGCAAGTCCAGGTCTGGGCTCTCAGGTGTGAATTGGGTCTGCAGATTCACAGCAATGGGTTCGCCTTCAAGCGTTGACCTCTGGATGGTTACGCTGAAGGCCAGAAGGTGAACAAGGGATTGGTGGGCATAGATCCTGTGAGTGGCCGTATAACCCGAGGCCTGGATTGTGTGGATATAGGTCCCTGCAGGAAAAACGAAAGAGAATGATCCATGTCAATTCAGATTCTTACACTTTTATGTAAGTTCTAAAGAAAGCCTAGCAACACAAATTTCACACAAGGTCTGTCTGGTTCAAAGTTCACTTTTGGGACAAGAACAACTAAACACAATCTACAACATTAAAATGATATACTTGGACAAATAATGAGGCTAAAAAAACCCCTTTATTTTGTTATTTACTGAAATAAGAATTATATCAGGCACCCTATGGAATTGAAAAAAAATGTCTAGTAGCACAAGAAGACAGAAAAACCATCAGATCTTAAACACATTGTAGTGGAAAAATTGATTACATTTGAATCCTAAGTTTCCTCTGGAGTGGTATACTTTGGATTCCATTGAAGCTTTATTTCAAAACTGGTTGATAGAGTGCTGTTGGCTCCCAAAAACTTAGTTAACTTTGTGCTAAGTGGGAATTTGAATCCATGACATCCTGAGCCCAACACCAGCATACTCTATTCAATGTTCACCTTTGTCTCTTTAAAAGTAAGAGCTTCCTTTTAAAACAATGTCCATGCTCAGTGCAAGCTAAATAAAGTAGCCCCATCATTGTGGCATTGCTGCATTGCAATGAAAAGCAAGAAAAGAAGGGCAACAACACTGTTGACACTTACCTGTCCTGGTGTCCAACGAGAAAGTCTCGATCAGGCTGTCCTCAGCAGCCGCACTCATTTTGACATTAATAGGGCTGGGAACATCAGCACGATGACAGTCCCCGACTGCTCCATTATACACCCCGTTTACATGCAAGATGTCCCTGTAGACACGAGTGCCCAGGTAGGCGTTGGTCACCGTGGCAAGGAGACGGGGGTCAGAGGGCAAAGTGGCAGAGGTGAACACAGCAGGATCTTCCTCTGCCATGGCAACATACCACAGGCAGCTGAAAACAATGTGATGGCACACACTGAATATTTCATCAGATGAGAAATGTTATGTGTGTAATCACAATAGAGTCATACTTCAGGTTACAGACGCTTCAGGTTGCGTCTTTTCTGGTTATGCACCGCGCGAACCTGGAAGTACCCGAACGGGTTACTTCTGGGTTTTGGTGCTCGTGCATGCGCAGAAGCGCCAAATTGCGACCCGCACGTGTGGGTTGCGAACATGTCTCCCACATGGATCACGTTCGCAACCCGAGCGTTCACTGTACTCAGCACTAAGGCATGCAAAATGAAATGTAAGCTCAAAGCTGGATGGAGGTGTGAAAAATGTTCTTATATGGAAGTGGAAACATTGTGTTGCTGTGCTTAGTGTGACCAAGCAGTGAGGGGGACAGGGATTGTCTCATAATAATTTTGAAAACTGGAACTCTTCTCACCCCTTCAGGGCAAGATGGACCTGCTCAAGTTCTCTCTTCCATGCAGTTTTAATAGAGAGAGGAATCCTGGCCTCTTTGGCATCTGGCTGTCCACTGAAGGAGGGAACTTGCTCAGAGAACACCGCCCTGCGAGTCCAGTCTCAGTCTCCCACTCAGCCACAGGAAGCGAAGGCTGTAAGCATGGTGGTCGTGCCCACAGACTTGAATGTTCTTCCTCCTTTAACTGGCAAGATTCTCTCTTACAAAGATGAAACCAACAGGAGAGGACTGATCTTTCCCTCACTTTCCATAGGTCAGAAAAAAAGGTTCCTGCTCATACATATATGAAAATTTTCAAAGACTGGACGCTAATGCGAAAACCTGTTTTTAAGAGTCATATTTGCAACAAGGTTCCAATGGAACAATGTTCCATTGCAGCAGTCTGACCATGTAAGAACTTGGGCAGCTGCAGGATTTTTTTCCCAGGAGAGATGCAGCAAAGTACAAAATGTACATAGATACCGTACATAAGTACCGGTAGTACCAAAGGACAGGTCTATCATTTCTGGTAGATCTGGTGACTGAGTGGTGGTGAGGCCTGGGGACCATGTCTACTAAGCTGAGGAACTAATATACCATATTTCTCCCACTGTGTTATTTTTCGATGGGCAGATTTACTGATCATTGCAGACTTGCTGTTTTGACAATATTTTTCCACCACAGCTGAAACGCTTGATTTTCCCCCTGGCTCCCTTTGCCCTGCACACCCTTAATTCATTGCACTGCTGCTCCAAGTAACACCACAGTTCCCTCGCATTTGCCCTTTTAAAAACAGAAGAAAACATGGGAACAGTACACTGCAGGGCTGCCACTCCCTACTGCAGCACCCAGCAAAATGGGTATATCACTGGTCTGCTTCGTAAGGCTACTGTACTCTCTGTTCTCTCAGCAATGTTATCCTTGTTAGTACCGGTAGTATCATGGCAATTTTACAAGAAGGAAATCACATGTATGGGACATAAGCCTAGAGGTCCAAAGCTCAATCAGAGCTATAATCTACGGTATTTCTGACTTTCCCCCATGGAACAGCAATCACTCCCCCTGTCCAGAAACACTCACTCCAAAAGGTCTGTGAGAGGGTGGGGGGGGGCGCTCAAAAAAATAACCAGGAAGTTTCTACTCCACCTTTCTTTTGGTTAATTGGCTAGCTCCGATTTCTCATTGTTACGACTGCATTCATTGGCTACACACAGACTGAAAGGAGGGAGCAAATATCTTACAAATACAAAAGGTGCCCGCACATTTTGCCTCCCATCTCAAACGTCGATAAGTTTGCCCATGGTTTGCTGTGATTATTATTGAAAAGCTGGGACTCTACCGCTTCCCTTCTCCCCACTGCCTTGCTGGCAGTTCGGGAAAACTCCGCTTCCCTCAAGCAACAGGTATAAAAACAACACTTTCCTGGCGATTTTCCTGCAAAAGAAGCTCCCTCTGCTCGTCCGCCCTGAGGATCGAGCAAAACACGCACACGCAACATAGTCATTTAACCACATTAATGGAGGCGTTAAGCAATCCCATAAATGTCTACTCAGAAGTAAGTGCCATTGAGTCAGATCAGGCTGACTAGTGCCAAGTAAGTGCGTGCACACTTACCTTGGAGTAAGCCCACTTGGATCAATGGCACTTACCGCGCTAAAAGACGTGGTGAACTGGAGGCCAGTTCATAGTAGGCTGCAGGCAAAGAGGGAACCGATGAGTTGCCTCGGGAAAACAAGGGTTGGGTCTTGCCTTGAATCAGGTCGCTGAGATCCGGCCTCTGGATTGCTGCTGGAGGTGGAGCCGCTGGAGGACGACGGGGGCGGGGACATCGCAGAAGAGGGATCCTGGAAGCTCAGGAGGGTGGAAAAGGAAGTACAGTACGTTTAACTAGAAGAAGAAGAAGAAGAAGAAGAAGAAGAAGAAGAAGAAGAAGAAGAAGAAGAAGAAGAAGAAGAAGAAGAAGAAGAAGAAGAAGGAGGAGGAGGAGGAGGAGGAGGAGGAGGAGGAGGAGGAGGAGGAGGAGGAGGAGGAGGAGGAGGAGGAGGAGGAGGAGGAGGAGGAGGAGGAGGGCCGGTTTATTTTATTTATTTTTTAAAAATTGTGAAAAAAGTCATAAAACAATTTCTGATTTATTTTCTCAAACAGAACACAGTTTTAGCAGCATGCATTATAATTAATAATAATGGCTTAAAATATAGGAATATGTAACTTGGAAATGTCTCTCTTTTCCACCCTCCTGAGGGAAGGAAAAACTTCATTCAAATGTGTCCTGAATTGAGAGACAGTATGTCAGTTATGACTAATAATATTAATAATAATAATAATGGTGGCTAATAAATATAGTATATAAAATAGAAGCCTGTTTCCCCCTCTCATGAGATGAGCTTCCTTCAAATGTGCCCTAAATACACAGCATGTATGTGTCTGTTATAATTATTACTACAGATGCACACAACAGCAGCTAATAAATAGGAATATCTAAAATAGAAACTTAAAGCTTCCTTCAATCATGTATTGAACTGGGAGACAGCATGTATGTGTGTCTGCTGTGATTATTATTAGACACACACATTACAAATAATGTTAACATTGAAATATTTATACTTTGCTTTTCCCCAAGGGAAGCTTCCTTTAAATGCATCCTAAATAGGGAGGCACTGTATATATATATATATATATATATATATATATATATATATATATATAAAGGTAAAGGGACCCCTGACCATTAGGTCCAGTCGTGACCGACTCTGGGGTTGCACGCTCATCTCGCATTATTGGCCGAGGGAGCCGGTGTATAGCTTCCAGGTCATGTGGCCAGCATGACAAAGCCGCTTCTGGCAAACCAGAGCAGCACATGGAAACGCCGTTTACCTTCCCGCTGTAGCGGTTCCTATTTATCTACTTGCATTTTGACGTGCTTTCGAACTGCTAGGTTGGCAGGAGCTGGGACCAAGCAACGGGAGCTCACCCCGTCACAGGGATTCGAACCGCCGACCTTCTGATCAGCAAGCCCTAGGCTCAGTGGTTTAACCACAGCGCCACCTGGGTCCCCATATATATAAAGAAAAGCTATTTTAAAAAATCCTAAAATGCAATTATTTGTGAGGGGTGGCATTACATTCACCACATACTATGTACGTATCTGGTGTTCTGAATAAAAATAGCAGGCACTGGGAAACCTGCGAAGGGGGTGGATTCACATTCGCCACATACTTTATACATACCGTATATACGTGAGTTACAGGTAGGTAGCCGTGTTGGTCTGAGTCGAAGCAAAATAAAAAAAATTCCTTCAGTAGCACCTTAAAGACCAACTAAGTTTATATTTTGGTATGAGTTTTCGTGTGCATGCACACTTCTTCAGATACACTAGAAACAGAAGTGTCAGACCCTATATATATACAGAGGGTGGTGGGGGTGGGTGGGAATGGGTGATGGGCTGATGGGAGTGGTAAACCTGTAGATGGCTGTTAATGGCTACTGATGGCTGCAATTAGTCCTGGGCTGAGGTGCTAAAGAAAGCTTGATCATGCATAATGAGATAAGAATCCGATGTCTCTATTCATCCCAGGTGCTTCCATGGTTTTAAGCTTGGTAATGATTTCCAATTCAGCAACTTCTCTTTCCAGTCTGTTCCTGAAATTTCTCTGTAATAAAACAGCTGCTTTAAGATCTTGTATAGAATGTCCTGGGAGATTGAAGTGTTCTCCTACTGGTTTTTCAGTCTTATGGTTCCTGATGTCAGATTTATGTCCATTTATACTTTGGCGTAGGGTTTGGCCTGTTTGTCCAATATAGAGAGCTGAAGGGCACCGTTGGCATTTGATGGCATACACAATGTTAGAAGATGAGCAATTAAATAGTCCTGAGATGGTATGTTGATCCATGTGGTCATGTGGTCAGCATGACAAAGCCGCTTCTGGAGAAGCAGAGCAGCCCATGGAAACGCCGTTTACCTTCCCGCTGTAGCAGTACCTATTTATCTACTTGCATTTTGACGTGCTTTCAAACTGCTAGGTTGGCAGGAGCTGGGACCAAGCAACAGGAGCTCACCCCGTCGCTGGGATTCGAACCACTGACCTTCTGATCAGCAAGCCCTAGGCTCTGTGGTTTAACCCGCAGCACCACCCGCGTCCCTTCAAAATTGATTACATGGCGCTTTTACAGGTTGACATGCAGCCACATACCTTGATTTTTTGGCTGTCCCATACTCCCATTTTTCTGGTCTGCTCTAGGCATACTAATACTGACTTCTACCAGCAGATGCCCCTTCATGGATCAATGCCTTGTCGTGGCGAAGGGGCTTGAATAACTCAGAGAAGCTATGAGCTATGCCATGCAGGGCCACCCAAGATGGACAGGTCATAGTGGAGAGTTTTGACTAAACGTGATCCACCTGGAGAAGGAACTGGCAAGCCACTCCAGTATCCCTGCCAAGAAAACTCCATGGACAAAGACAACAGGCATATAAAAGTTATGACGCTGGAAGATGAGCCCCTCAGGTCGGAAGGCGTCCAACATGCTACTGAGGAAGAGCGGAGGACAAGTACAAGTAGATTCAGAGCTGATGAAGCGGCTGGGCCAAAGCCGAAAGGACGCTCAGTTGCGGATATGCCTGGAAGCGAAAGGAAAGTCCGATGCTGTAAAGAAAAATATTGCATAGGAACCTGGAATGTAAGAACCATGAATAGAGGTAAGCTGGATGTGGTCAAAAATGAGATGACAAGAATAAATATCGACATCCTGGGCATCAGTGAACTAAAATGGAAGGGAATGGGTGAATTCAGTTCGGGTGACTATCATATCTACTACTGTGGGCAAGAATCCTGTAGAAGAAATGGAGTGGCCCTCATAGTCAACAAAAGAGTGGCAAAAGCTGTAATGGGATGCAATCTCAAAAATGACAGAATGATCTCGATACGAATCCAAGGCAGACCTTTTAACATCACAGTAATCCAAGTTTATGCACCAACTACCGGTGCTGAAGAAAGTGAAATTGACCAATTCTATGAAGACCTACAACACCTTCTAGAAATGACACCAAAGAAGGATGTTCTTCTCATTACAGGGGATTGGAATGCTAAAGTAGGGAATCAAGAGATAAAAGGAACAACTGGCAATTTTGGCCTTGGAGTTCAAAATGAAGCAGGGCAAAGGCTAATAGAGTTCTGTCAAGAGAACAAGCTGGTCATCACAAACACTCTCTTCCAACAACACAAGAGACGACTCTACACATGGATATCACCAAATGGGCAGCATCGAAATCAGATTGATTATATTCTCTGCAGCCAAAGATGGAGAAGCTCTATACAGTCAGCAAAAACAAGACCTGGAGCTGACTGTAACTCAGATCATCAGCTTCTTATAGCAAAATTCCAGCTTAAACTGAAGAAAGTAGGAAAAACCACTGGGCCAGTAAGATACAATCTGAATCAAATCCCTTATGAATACACAGTGGAAGTGAGGAACAGGTTTAAGGATTTAGATTTGGTGGACAGAGTGCCTGAAGAACTATGGATGGAGGCTCGTAACATTATACAGGAGGCAGCAACGAAAACCATCCCAAGGAAAAGGAAATGCAAGAAAGCAAAATGGCTGTCCAACGAGGCCTTACAAATAGCGGAGGAGAGGAGGCAAGCAAAATGCAAGGGAGATGGGGAAAGATACAGGAAACTGAATGCAGATTTCCAAAAAATAGCAAGGAGAGACAAGAGGGTCTTCTTAAATGAGCAATGCAAAGAAATAGAGGAAAACAATAGAATGGGGAAAACCAGAGATCTGTTCAAGAAAATTGGAGATATGAAAGGAACATTTCATACAAAGATTACCATAATAAAGGGCAAAAGTGGTAAGGACCTAACAGAAGCAGGAGACATCAAGAAGAGGTGGCAAGAATACACAGAGGAATTATACCAGAAAGATATGGAGGTCTCGTACACCTCAGGTAGTGTGGTTGCTGACCTTGAGCCAGACATCTTGGAGAGTGAAGTCAAATGGGCCTTAGAAAGCACTGCTAATAACAAGGCCAGTGGAAGTGATGATATTCCAGCTGAACTATTTAAAATTTTAAAAGATGATGCTGTTAAGGTGCTACACCCAATATGCCAGCAAGTTTGGAAAACTCAGCAATGGCCAGAGGATTGGAGAAGATCAGTCTACATCCCAATTCCAAAGAAGGGCAGTGCCAAAGAATGCTCCAACTACCGCACAATTGCGCTCATTTCACACGCTAGCAAGGTTATGCTTAAAATTCTACAAGGCAGGCTTAGGCAGTATGTGGACCGAGAACTCCCAGAAGTGCAAGCTGGATTTCGAAAAGGCAGAGGAACCAGAGACCAAATAGCAAACATGCGCTGGATTATGGAGAAAGCTAGAGAGTTCCAGAAAAACGTCTACTTCTGCTTCATTGACTATGCAAAAGCCTTTGACTGTGTCGACCACAGCAAACTATGGCAAGTTCTTAAAGAAATGGGAGTGCCTTATCACCTCATCTGTCTCCTGAGAAATCTCTATGTGGGACAAGAAGCTACAGTTAGAACTGGATATGGAACAACTGATTGGTTCAAAATTGGGAAAGGAGTACGACAAGGTTGTATATTGTCTCCCTGCTTATTTAACTTATATGCAGAATTCATCATGCGAAAGGCTGGACTAGATGAATCCCAAGCCGGAATTAAGATTGCCGGAAGAAATATCAACAACCTCAGATATGCAGATGACACAACCTTGATGGCAGAAAGCGAGGAGGAATTAAAGAACCTTTTAATGAGGGTGAAAGAGGAGAGCGCAAAATATGGTCTGAAGCTCAACATCAAAAAAACCAAGATCATGGCCACTGGTCCCTGTGATGAGTAACAAGTAACCAAAGAGTTAACTGTTTTATGTATAGCACCTGACCACTGAGGAATATCATGTTACAGAATGTACCAGAAGTGTTTCTGTATGTATCAGTTGGTTTCGTTTCTGCCTGGGAGACGGTCGCAAGATGTCTGCGCTCTCACCAGGTTGTTTGTTATTTTTCTCTCTAGAATAAACTTAAGTAGTTATTAGAACACTTTGGACTCTGTGTGTTCTTAAGAGGCTTTTTATCCAACGGCTATACAAGCTTTCGCTGTGTGAGAAGAAGAAGAAGAACTCTGCTGTGTGTTGTTTTACTGCCAGCCCGGGTTTACGGAGCAGAGGCGCTAGAGAAAGCGTGCGGGCGGCTAATTAGAGGTTCCTAATTGAGTCATAAACAACTCAACGGAGCCCTATACCCGTCACAGGTTATGGGAGATAAGAGGTCCTGAACCTAATCAATCACCAAAGCAATAAAAGGTGATTGCAGCTGTAAAAGCCGTGGAGAAAGCCGGAGTAAAGAGCTAGCTGGGAGAAGCCTGTTGTTTTGCAGTCGGCAATCAATAGATGCACTCGCTAGCAGAAAGACCCTGTACCAGAAGGCTGGGATCCGCAGTCTACCCGGAGGAGCAACGTCAGCTATTCTGAGTGAGTACACAGACACGGAGCCCGGGGGTGGACAAGATGGCGGAGCAGCTACAGGAGTCATTTGTCGTGCCGTTCCAGAGGTTGAATGGCGACAACTATGCAGAGTGGAGAGAAAGGGCCAGAATGTGGTTGCTGGGAAAGGATTTGTGGACTTGTGTGTTAAATCCTCCAACCCCTGTCGCTGATAATTCAGCAGCTGAAGTACAGAGGTTTGCAGCAGAAACCAGGAAAGACAACAAGGCTCTATGTGCCATTGCCATGAGCTGCGATGCTACGCAATTGCCCTATGTGCAAAATGCTGAAAATGCCAAGGAAGCCTGGGACAGTTTGGAAAGGGTCCATCAGAGAAAAACAGCTGGAGCTAAGCTGCATGCTATGAGGCATCTCTTTGAGTTGAGACTGAGACCAGGGCAACCCATTAAGGAGCACATTGCCAATGTGATTGATGCATTCCATAAGCTGCAGCGGCATGAGCTTGTGTTCAAAGAGAAGGAAAAAGTTTATATTTTGCTGTCTAGTTTGGGAAACGCCTATGAACATTTGTGTTTAACATTTGAATCAATGCCTGAATCTGAACTCACGATTGCCTACGTTTCTGGGCGTTTGGCGGATGAGGAACTGAGACGCCAGAAAGAATCGGCTGAGAAGGGGGGCCGTGGGCGCAGAGAAGCCAGTGGGGGTGCAGTAAAAAGCACTGAGGAATCCACTGTGAGTGCGTGCGCAACAAGGCTTTGTTTTCGGTGCCAGCAGCCTGGGCACGTAGCGAGATTCTGCCCAGCTCCGGAAGCAGCCAAGGTCACTCAGCCAGGTGCCAGGCAACCCAGCGGACGTGGTCATGGGACCAGCCAGCATCGCCGAGGCAGAGGACGTGGGAAAACTCCAGATAAGCCTGTCAGCCATCTTTCTGCTGCCTTAGCAACGGTCAGAAACAGAGGACAGGACAGTTTCACTTTTATTATCGACTCAGGCAGCACCCATCATCTTGTACCGCCTTCAGGACAGATCCTGAACTGCAGGCCACTTGAAGATGAAAAGAGCCTGCATCTTGCTGATGGTTCTTCTGGAACAATTAAAAGCAAGGGTGTTTTTTATATGCAATGCTTAGACACTAACCTTGATGTTTATGTTGTACCAGGCATGGAAAATGGTCTTTTAAGTGTGTCTTGCTTATTGCGTGAGGGCTTTGAAATAAGTTTTGCCAATGGTGTTTGCAAAATTGCCAGAGATGGGGCTGAGCTGGTAAGTGTTACTGTTGGGTCTGATGGTCTGTTTGTCCTAGATGGGAGGGGGCAAGCAGGTGGAAGTAACACTGGTGATGCTCAGGCTAAAAGTGCCAATACCCCAAAGGGCACAGAGGGCGCTATCCATAAGGATTGTATTCATGCTTGGCACAGAAGATATTGTCATATGTCTTTTCCTTATGTGCAAAAAGCCCCTGATTTTGTCAAAGGTTGCAGGTTCAAGCCATGTCAAAAACACCTGCAATGCCGCGCATGTGCGAAAGCGAAGACGAAGAGATGCTCTTATCCTAGGTCTGAGAGGAAGAGCACAAAACCATTTCAGTTAGTGCATTTGGATATTTCTGGGCCTATGTCAACGTTAAGTTTAGGTGGTTCAAAATATGTTTTGTGTCTTCTGGATGATTTCAGCCATTTTTCCTGGGTCATAACACTGAAAGAGAAGGGGGAGGCTGCCAGAGTGATACAGGAGTGGGTAGCCGAGGTAGAACTACAGTTCTCCGTCACTGTCCAGTGTTTTCAGAGTGACAGGGCGGGAGAGTTTTTGAGTGCAGAACTACAAGGGTTTTTCCGAAGCAAGGGAATTAGGCACAGGAAAAGCGCTCCTTTTAGTCCACAGGAGAATGGTTTAGCTGAAAGGAAATTTAGAACGCTGTCTGAACTGGTAGAGGCAACGTTGTTTGATGCAGGACTACCCCAGAAGTTTTGGGGGGAATGCTATAAATTTGTGAATTATTGTTCAAATCGTGTTTTTAATTCAGTTGTGGACAACACACCTTACTACATGTTGTATGGCAAAGTTCCGAAGGTGCACTATTTCAGAACTTTTGGGTGTGAGGCTTGGGTTCTAATTCCAAAGCAGAAGCGCAGAAAGGGAGGATCAAGATCCAGAAAAATGATCTTCTGTGGTTACGAACCAAACTCAAAGGCTTGGAGGTTTGTACCAGCAGAGGGGGACCAAACCCGCGTTCACATTAGCAGGAGTGCTACGTTCTGTGAACAAGAGGGCTGGAGACGCATTCATGCTAACCCCAAAGTTCTTCTTGACTGGTCTTCAGGTTTTGACCAGGAAGAGGAAACTCAGGTGGCTGATGCTGGAGTTCCAGGTGCTGCAGGACCAGATCCAGGTCAGGCAGCTGGTCCAAGTGGTGTAGCTCCTAGGGAAGTGAAGCAAGTAGTCAGAAGCGCACCGACTTCACCCCAGGTCAAGCCTGGGAAGTACAGCAAACGTGGTAGGTCACCCACTTCACCCAAAGCAAGCCCAGAGGGGGCTGCAAAGCGTAGTAAGTCTCTTGACAGTGCTGCTAGTCCGAGAGAGCCACAGTCAGAGACAAGCAGTTCGGATTTAGAGGGGGAAGATGTGGGACCAAGGCGTTCAAAACGCACCACGAAAGGTAAACCACCTGAAAGGTTTTCAGCTGTCAGTGTATGGGCGAACCTAGCAGTGTGTGAGCCTGAAAGCTTTGAAGAGGTGCAACAGTTGTCAGTGGAGGAAGCTAGGAAGTGGAAAGTTGCAATGGAGAAAGAGTTGAACTCCATGCAATCTCTTGGTGTGTATAGCCTAACACAGTTGCCAGAAGGTAAGAAAGCAGTCAGTTGTAGGTGGGTCTACAGGCTGAAACCCACAGTGACTGGAGAGCCTCAGTACAAGGCTAGATTAGTGGCTAGAGGTTTTACTCAGAAGAAAGGAATCCACTACACAGATGTCTTTAGTCCGACTTCGAGAGCGGAATCTTTCAGGATGCTTTTAGCGACTGCAGCGCAGAGAGGCCTAGTGGTCAACCACTTTGATGTGGACACCGCTTATTTGAACTCTGACCTCCAGGAGGAGTTGTACATGTTGCCTCCTCCAGGGTTTGAGAGTGACGTGCCAGGTCAGGTGTGGAAGCTGCACAAGTCAATCTACGGTCTGAAGCAATCCGCTAAAAATTGGAATTCATGTCTTGATTCTGTTTTGAAGAGCCTAGGTTTCAGGAAGAGTCTAGCTGACAGTTGTCTGTATCTCAGAGGTGAAGGAGAACAGCAAGAACTGTTGCTTGTCTATGTTGATGACTTGATTTGCTTAGCAAAGAGCCAGATGCAAGTGCAGAAGTTTGCAAAAGAGCTAGGCAAGAGGTTCAAACTCAAGAATCTAGGTGCAGTGAATGTTTATCTAGGTGTGCAGATAGACAGAACTGAGGATGGAAGTTTCTTGCTCAGTCAGAAAGGCAAGATTGAACATTTGCTTGAGAAGTTCAGAATGTCTGACTGTAAAGGGGTCAGAACACCCATGGAGACAAACTTTGTGAAAGATTCACAAGTGAAGGACAAAGTAGCGTTTGAGAGTCCTGAAGTGTTTCAGTCAGCGCTAGGGAGTCTGTTGTATTTGTCACAATGGAGCAGACCAGATATTGCTTTTGCAGTCAATTTGCTCAGTAGAGAAGCATCGAAACCTAGCGTGCATGCTTGGAATGGCATTAAGAGAGTGCTTAGGTATTTGCAGGAGACCAAAGAGTATTGTTTGGAAATGTCAGCGCAAGGTGAGCCACAACTCACTTGTTTTGCAGATGCTGATTGGGCCAATCAGGAGGACAGGAAGTCAGTGACTGGTTTGGTAGTCAAGTTTGGAAATGCCCTGATTGGTTGGCGGTCGCGCAGGCAAAGCCTAATAGCAATGTCTTCCACGGAAGCAGAATTCTGTGCGTTGTCTGCGACATGCACTGAATTGGAGTACTACAGATGTTTGGTCCAGGAAATCTGGGGTGATTGTAGCCAGCCCATCACTGTTTGGGGCGACAATCAACCATCTTTGAGACTGGCGGAGTCTGGACAGTTCAAGGCCAGAACCAAACACTTAGACATCCGCTTCCGAAACGTATGTCAGAGCATACAGGTAGGCTTGGTGAAGTTGAGGTATTGTCCAAGCCAAGAGAACCTAGCAGATGGGTTCACAAAACCCTTGAGTTTCCAACGGCATGGGGAATTCTGTGAAGGGTTGGTTTTGGGGTAAGTTTGGATACCCGCTATCCCCAGTGTTCAGGTGAGAGGGGGTGTGATGAGTAACAAGTAACCAAAGAGTTAACTGTTTTATGTATAGCATCTGACCACTGAGGAATATCATGTTACAGAATGTACCAGAAGTGTTTCTGTATGTATCAGTTGGTTTCGTTTCTGCCTGGGAGACGGTCGCAAGATGTCTGCGCTCTCACCAGGTTGTTTGTTATTTTTCTCTCTAGAATAAACTTAAGTAGTTATTAGAACACTTTGGACTCTGTGTGTTCTTAAGAGGCTTTTTATCCAACGGCTATACAAGCTTTCGCTGTGTGAGAAGAAGAAGAACTCTGCTGTGTGTTGTTTTACTGCCAGCCCGGGTTTACGGAGCAGAGGCGCTAGAGAAAGCGTGCGGGCGGCTAATTAGAGGTTCCTAATTGAGTCATAAACAACTCAACGGAGCCCTATACCCGTCACATCCCATCACCTCCTGGGAAATAGAAGGGGAAGAAATGGAGGCAGTGAGAGATTTTACTTTCTTGGGCTCCTTGATCACTGCAGATGGTGACAGCAGTCACGAAATTAAAAGACGCCTGCTTCTTGGGAGAAAAGCAATGACAAACCTAGACAGCATCTTAAAAAGCAGAGACATCACCTTGCCGACAAAGGTCCGTATAGTTAAAGCTATGGTTTTCCCAGTAGTGATGTATGGAAGTGAGAGCTGGACCATAAAGAAGGCTGATCGCCGAAGAATTGATGCTTTTGAATTATGGTGCTGGAGGAGACTCTTGAGAGTCCCATGGACTGCAAGAAGATCAAACCTATCCATTCTTAAGGAAATCAGCCCTGAGTGCTCCCTGGAAGGACAGATCATGAAGCTGAGGCTCCAATACTTTGGCCACCTCATGAGAAGAGAAGAATCCTTGGAAAAGACCCTGATGTTGGGAAAGATTGAGGGCACTAGGAGAAGGGGACGACAGAGGACAAGATGGTTGGACAGTGTTCTCGAAGCTACGAACATGAGTTTGACCAAACTACGGGAGGCAGTGCAAGACAGGAGTGCCTGGCGTGCTATGGTCCATGGGGTCACGAAGAGTCGGACACGACTAAACGACTAAACAACAACAACAACAACAACCAGCAGATGGCGGAATTTCAGTGTAAAATTACCGGAACCGAGGACAAATCCATTTCTTTCCACCTTTTTCCTGGAGATACTTCCTTGTTGCTGAATGCATTTAAACTTAAACAGAAACCGATGACATACAAAGGGCTGTCTGCACTGTAGAGATTGTTTTGGATCTTAAGACTGAGAAGAAATTGCTTAGCCTATTTCAGGTGACCCTGCTCTTTTGTGTTCCAGAGGAAGAAGCATCCTGGTTTTGTTTGTTTTCTCTTTCACGTTCATAAATGACACCACCGATGCGGCCAGGTAAACCAGGATCACTTTGGTTGCAATCCTGTTCAGATTAGTCCAGGTTGCTTAATTGAAATCAGGTGGACTTTAGTGAGTTTTGAAGTAACCGAATTGTGAGCAGTCATTTTGTTAATTTTGGAGTTGCAAAAAAAAAAAAAGGGTGGGTGGGAATTTAAGGTGAAGGACCCCTGGACAATTAAGTCCAGTCAAATTTGACTTTGGGATGCGGTGCTCATCTCTGCTTTCAGATAGAGGGACTTAACAGGCAACCTGTCATTTGTCTGAAAATGGGAGCATTTGCTGTGATTCAAAATCTTAATAATAATAATAATAAACTTTTATTTGTATCCCGCCCTCCCCTGCGGAAACCGGGCTCAAGGCGGCTAACATCAAATACATAACACTGAGATAAAATCAAACAATAATCAAATTAAAATCTAATTAGATGGCTTTCCGCAGGATTAGGGTTGGGAACAGTAAATGCTCATCAGGCTTATGCTCATAAGATGTGATAAGGAAGATTCTTCTGGATTCCAGGAAGTGGATTTTTAAGGACAACTGAAAGGAGGAGTGTTGAAGGAAGACAAGGGTGGTGTCTGAAGTAGGGTAGGATATTGCACAGTGCTGGTCTATGCAGATTGCTTAGAAATCCTGAGGCCAAAAGGTTATCTAACTCACATCTGCTTACAATCCCCAGATGTGTTAGGGCTGCTATGGGAAATGCAGGGGAGTCTCCTCTTGTTAACTCCATTGAAGTGCAAACCACTAGCAGCTGTCATGTTCCCGGACAACTGGAAGATGTATGGTTTTCACCTTATCATTGGTCAGCTCACAATTAAAGGTTTAATTTGATTGGCCTGCGTTAATGCATACCTCGTGGGGGACTGTGGATTGTTTGCCAGCCATAGTCTATTATCCAGTCCTTGCCTTAGGGGAGAAGGAGTAGAATATTATTTCTGTTTGTTATGTGAGTATCAAATGTATATCAGACATATCAGACGTATAGGTAGTGATACTGTGTGTTGTTTTATTTCTGTAACCTTTTCTTGAGAACTGTATAACCATTATATATATTGGCTGTTTCTTTTCTTTTAAATAAATTCTTAAATAACAAGTTTGTTTGTGGTTTTGGGATTTCCGACTGCAAAGCTAAACCAGTGTCAGACTGCTTGACCCTACCTTTGGGATTTCTACCTGTGCCCACGGTAAAGTGGGGTGGACTTTGTAGCCTGGAAACGTCAGAGGGTTGCCCCTTTTCCCTTGTGTACAGGGCTGCCAGTGGATTCAAAGTGGTGGTGGCAACTATTACAATCTAGTCTAGTGACCCCCCCCCCCACTGCAGGAAGTGTCTGCCCCCCTCCTCCTCCTACAGCCAACATGCAGTTCCATTCACCCAGTTCACTGTGCTGTTTCAGGGAACTGCAGCTATCATTCCACTTTGTTAGAAGCCACTTTTTAAAACGTCCCTCTTACTTCAATGAAACTTGTGGCCTTCCAGATGTTGCTATTCTGACTCCGAACACCCTGCGGTTGATATGACCAACTGCCAGGGATGGTGAGCATTGTTGCTGAAAACATCGGGAGCGGACTATAGATTCCTCATTCCTGCTCTGACAGAACCTTTCTTATTCTCCCTTGCAGGGATGCCAACTTGTATAAAATATTTTTTTTGGGTGGGCGAGTTAAGCCTCACCCTGAAAATCAATCACATGATGTCACAAGCACACTATCTGAATAGCAGTGCCCATCAAATATTTTATGGGGGCCCCTAGGAGTTGGCTCCTATGCCCCCCGCACCCTTTCTTAACATGAGAATGGAGGGCAGAAGGGAGGCATGGGATAGCCATCCTTGAGCTGGGGAGTGTTATTATTACTTATTAGCCTTGATGGAGGGCCCAAATGGAATATCTCTCTTCCAACACCCTCACCCTGGAGACTAGCAGAAAGTGCTGTGTGTGTAAACCATTTATGCCGGGAAGTCTGACACACGTCCGTCAGAAGGCGTGAGCTAACTACTGTAGTGTCTGTTTTAAAACCTGCATAGGTTAGCAGGCAGCCTGGGCAAGAACGCAGAGACAGGCAGATGCCATTTGGGCGAACAAGGGCGGATAGACCATGCAGTGCAGCAGGCGGGGGGGGGGGTGTGGCGTCAGAAAAGTTATGCTTTTTCAAAGCTGTTTGTTGTGATCCGAGAGCAGCCTTTGCAGCCCCGGCACAGGTGAATAAATTTGCCCTTCCTCGGAAAGAACCCGTGCCTGTCGTTATTGACTAAGTAGAGTCGCCACACCATGAGATGCCCCCCACCCCCCCAAGGTGAGCTGATCCTGAGCTCGTTTGTTCCAAGGAACTGTCAACTGTCAACTGTCAACTATTTTATCGGGCTTGCTGCCACCGACGCTTCGTGTTCAGGAGAAAAGTGTCGGAGCACCACAGCTTCCTGCCTGCCTCTCCCATCTGAGTTTCGTTTCCCACCAAATCTGTCCCACTTAAACTCGTCGTCGCCCTCCATTGCCATGCAGCCTGGGTTGCCCCCGGCTTCCCATATGCCGCCCACCACGGGCCACGACCTCGACCCAGTGGCCGCCACCGCCGTTCATCCCCCACAAGACTTCGTCGTCTGGTCGATCTTTAATTTAATCTTGATGAACTACTTCCTCATCGGCTTAGCCCCTTTCTTTTTCTCCCTCAAGGTGATGCCGCCCCTCTCCCCCCACGAAAAAAGGACAGGAAAGCGCCATTATCTAACCCAGTTATTTGCACCCTCTCCCCCCCTTCTGGTTTTCTTCCCTTCCTCAGTCTTTGCTCCTTTCCCTCCTCATGGACTGGATAGCATTTCTGCCTCCGCTTCTTGCTTTACTCTCATTTTCTAGGGAAGACTTCATTCTTCCTTCCCTTTCCTAGCACCATTTGGCGTAAACAGCTCTCCCCTCATTGCCTTTGTGCTGGGGGTGGGGGCGCTTTTCAAGGGAGTTTTCATTTCCCTCACCCATGTCATCTAGCTAAGGATGGGTTGATAGGAACCAGGCTCTGCTAGGCTGCAGGGTGGAGTCAGAGGCCTTTTAACACACCTTAGCTGCAAACAGAGGTGAAAAGATGGGTGCCCTATGTAGATTTCAATGCATGTGTATAGGATATATATATATATATACACACACCGGTATATATTGCTGTCCCAAAAAGACTTGCACATGGAAAGCTTAGAACAAAGTGCCACCAGCTTTTATTTAATAGTCTACTGGTATGAACCAAGGGCCTACAATGGCATACAGTATAAATTCAAGCAATGTCATTAAAACAAAAATACGAAAAACAAATGGAATTAGGGAATTCAGTCATAGAAAACACAGTCTGATCTTATAGGTAGAGAAAGCCAGAGCAAACACGTATTTTAATACCTGTTTTATTTAATTTTAATGTATTTTAATATCTGTTGGAAGCCACCCAGAATGGCTGGGGAGACCCAGCCAGATGGGTGGGGTACAAATAATAAATTATTATAATAAAAAGGTGTGGACAGTGTCCAGCTAACCTGTCCCCCCTCCTATCCATCTGTGTCTTCCCCGATCTGTTCTGGAAGGTTGTGGGAAGGAACCCCTAGAGCAGATTCGTGGGCATGGGAAGGGGAGAGGAGAGGAGGGGGCATTCAGTTCACAAATGGAAATGTTTATGCTGATGGGATGCAGCTGGATACTGCCCTAGATGTCTGAAGCAACTGATGAGTGGCTGCTGCTTCTCTTGTGGCAGATGGAAAGGCATAATACAGGAACAGTAGCAGAAAATGCCTCTCTTTGGGTTCCCTATGATATTCTGTATGGTGTGGTGTCACAAGAGGTTATCTAAATTAAGGTGGTTGATGTAGGAGCAGGGAGTCTTTTAGGTAACCTGCAATATAGTATCAACCACTTTTTAAGTCCCATGTCATTCTAAGGAACAATGCAAAGTGGTGGGTGGGAGAGTTTTCTTTCAGGAATGTTACCTCATGTTACCCAGGTGGCGCTGTGGGTTAAACCACTGAGCCTTGGACTTGCTGATCAGAAGGTCGGCAGTTCGAATCCCTGTGACGGGGTGAGCTCCTGTTGCTCAGTCCCAGCTCCTGCCAACCTAGCAGTTCGAAAGCACGTCAAAAAGTAGATAAACAGGAACTGCTACAGCGGGAAGGTAAATGGCGTTTCCGTGTGCTGCTCTGGTTTGCCAGAAGTGGCTTTGTCATGCTGGTCACATGACCTGGAAGCTATACGCCGGCTCCCTCGGCCAATAATGCGAGATGAGCGCGCAACCCCAGAGTCGGTCACGACTGGACCTAATGGTCAGGGGTCCCTTTACCTTTACCTCACTATAGTCCTTGGTATACAATAGAGGATGGACCACCCCATTGGCTCTATTAACAGTTTTATCCAGAAATGAAATCTAAAAAACACTTTTCCCCCTCACATAATTCATACATTTCGTATTATGTGTACTGTACCTCTCCTGTGATGCTCCCAAAAATATTTCAATACATTATAGATCTCCAGGGAGAAGGAGCCAAACTAGGCAAAATGGGCAAAAGTTATTTTTTGGTGAAAGCTCCCTATTACCAACAGGCAATGAGGTAGATATGTTTATACTTTCTAAAAAAGGCTGCCTCGTTTATTCACCTCAAAGTATAATGTACCGTGGAGAATAGAAGGCATTTGCCCAATAGCACTTACTAATATCCACTGTGGTCTAAACCACTGAACCTAGGGCTTGCCAATCAGAAGGTTGGTGGTTCGAATCCCCACGACGGGATGAGCTCCCATTGTTTGGTCCCAGGTCCTGCCATCCTGGCCAGTAAAGCGAGGTGAGTGCCGCAACCCCAGAGTCATTCACGACTGGACTTAACTGTCAGGGGTCCTTTACCTTTAATATGCAGGTAGTGTATTGGAATATAATTGCCAAGTAAATCATTCTAGAGTACAGTGCTGTATTTGAAAAAAGAGTACTATTTCATTGCTAACAAGGATGTTGCAGTGGTAACACTGAGCACGAAGTTCTTGGTTTGAAATGATCAAACAACAACTGTGAAAAGCCTGTTTGACCTCCAGGTGTTTAAAGCATTGCAACAATGTTTCTACTGCTTATTTTTATTTATTTATTTAAAAAATAAGTTTTTTCTCTACCCTGTTTCAGTCAAGGGATTGTAAAGTCATGGGAGATCCTGAAGGTGCAGCTGTGCATGGCAGGAAAGCAAAGTACCTGAATATTTTTGTTTCGACACTGGGATTCATACTCCACATTACTCTTCTCATCCTGTTTCTGACTGGTCCATCACCATCTTTACGTACAACAGTGAAAGGAATACTGCAGAGATACCTAGTGAAGCAAGCTGGCTAAGTTGGAACTTGTGTGTCAAGGATATTCTGCTCAGTACTGTATTTATATATAAGTGTGCATTGGCTACACTTTCTTCTGCTTTGATTATACCCACTTTGCTCTTAACACCTGCAAGGAATGAGGCAGTTTAACGAAGACAGGACATCCGGCACATATGAAGATATAAAGATTTATGCTCTTTTGCAGCTCTATAATCCCATCTTGTTTAAAAGGACTATGAAAGGTTAGGGTGATCATTCTCCATTTCTTTATTCAGTTTGTGTTTCTCAATACCTGTCTCAATGTTTGAGTGATGTTTTCTCTGTCCTAAAGTCTGGATTTGTGGCCTTCCTAGTTCATGATGTTGGTGGGAACTATTTCTGTTTCATGTTTCAGGTTTTTTTTTACAAGTTTCTCATTTAAAGTGTGTATTAGAGCTTTCATGTATTGAAATATGAAGTCTCTGTTGAATTCTCTGCCAATAAAGGCATATCCTTCTGATTCTGTGGAAACGGTTTTCTTATAGGTAAAAACAGTTAAAACTTCAGGACTGAAACATTTAGGACCCCCACTGCATTTATAAAAACATCAGCGTTTGGGTAGTTATTGTTTGATTCCCCTATCTGGGTGAAACTATGTATTGAACTAATGTTGCATCTTTCAACTAGAAAGGTTAATGCTTTTGAATTTTTTAAGTCTTAAGAATTTGGTTGGTAGAATGTGGCATTCAACCATCATCATGCTCATACTGCTCATTATTTAGCAGTGTTCACTTAACAGCTCCATTCAGCTGTAGTTTGCATACTGCTCTGATTAGAAATCAGGGTTCCTCAATCTTTGGGGCCTGGGTGAATTTAGCATTGTGAAAAAGTGACCTGGGCACCACCACAAAACAGCAAGAATGTAAAAGTAGCATCTAGCAGATAAAACAGTGATTCTCTTGTATGATTATTACATAAGATGCTCTGCAAACCACTATCAAGTTAAAGCTTACATTGGTGTTTGCCGACTGCACAGTAAATTAATTTAAAGATTGGCTGTTTACCACCACCATGGAACAAAAATGCACTGCAGTGGCACAAAAACATGGACCCAAGCACATGTTCTCAAGAACAGATTATCTACATCTTGAAAGTTGATAGATGCTCCTATGATGGCCTAAATAAATAAAAGCATTTCTGTAGTGGTTAAAAGAGGAAAATATGCATTCTAATGGGTTCCCCAACAACTCAAGCAATCAAATCCTACCTATACATTTTCACTGTGAAGCACACAATATTTCATCTTTAGTGGCACAAAATGATTTTGCATATGTAAGGCTGTGCAGTATAGCTCCCATAAGAATGATTCCTGGAGCATAGCCACTTGGTGGTAGGGTAGTCTTGTCATAGGAATATAGGAATCTGCCTTATATTGAGTCAGATCATTGGTCCATATGGCTCAGTATTGTCTACACTGACTGGCAGCAGTTCTCCATGGTTTCAGGCAGGGATCTCCCAACCTTACAGCAGTGGCAGAGCAAGTGGGGGTGGGGGGCGGTACGCCCCGGGTGTCAGCCTGGGGGGGTGTCATGGCACCTCCCTGCCCCGCCCCTCACCTCCACCGATAGTGTAGTCCAATTGGGGTGCCGCTGGCATGCGGCGGTTCCACGGTGTTCCGCACGCACTTGGGGGCCCTTATGGGATGCCGGTAGCTATGGTATTTGGTGGCATCAGTTACACAGCATTTGCTATGGAACCCTCGAGATAAGGAGGAAAGCATTTCAGTCTATCTTGGGTAGTGGACCTATCTACGCATAATGATGAAGAGTGTTGTGAAACTCCTGTCTCCTGTCTCTTACTGTTTCACATAGCAATTCAATTCCATAGTTCCTCTTCTAAAAACAACAGGCCATATTGAAAAGCCGCTGATAGCGCGCAGCAGCCCCACAAGCCGCCTTTTCGCTTGGCGGATTGCAAGGTTGCCACGGAAGCGGCTGAGACGGACAGAGCATGCGTGGCTTTTTCACACATGCTCTGTCCGTCTCAGCCCCCCCCCCAGCTGCTTCCGTGGCACTCTTGGAGTGCCCCCCCCAACCCCTCTGCCTATCTCTGCCTATGGTCAGCCAACCGCCGCTCCGCCAACCCCCGCTCCGAAGCCCAGTCTCATGCTGGAGGTGCGCGGTGAGGCAGCGGGGGAGAGAAGCGCTCCCCCCCGGCAGCCTTGCCGCACACCGCCGGCATGGGACGGCGCTTCCTCGGCGAATGCAAGCAGGCAGACAGCCCGCCTGCTTGCCTTCCCCGAGGAAGCCGAAGCGGCAGCGGGCGTCGAAGTGCGGCGCGGCGGGTGCTTTTCGCCGTTTGCCTCCCCCTGGGGGGAAGGCAAATGGCGAAAAGCCCCCGTTGCGGACTGGCTTGGCAGTGGCGGGAAGACCCACCACCGCCAAGCCAGTCCCGGAGCCGAATTGCGGCACGGCGGGTGCTTTTCGCCGTTTGCCTCCCCCTGGGGGGAAGGCAAACGGCGAAAAGCCCCCGCTGCGGACTGGCTTGGCGGTGGCGGGAAGAAGGGGATAAATTCCTCCCCTTCTTCCCCCCACCGCCAAGCCAGTCCCCGAGCCGAATTGCGGCGCGGCGGGGTTTTTCGCCGTTTGCCTCCCCCCTGGGGGGAAGGCAAACGGCGAAAAGCCCCCGCTGCGGACTGGCTTGGCGGTGGCGGGAAGAAGGGGAGAAATTCCTCCCCTTCTTCCCCCCACCGCCAAGCCAGTCCCCGAGCCGAAGTGCGGCGCAGCGGGGTTTTTCGCCGTTTGCCTCCCCCTGGGGGGGAAGGCAAACGGCGAAAAGCCCCCCCCCGCGCCACAATTCGGCTCAGTCCCCCACGCGCTTTGGTTTGGGGAAGCAGGCAGGGAGACGGGAACAGCCCGGGAAGCTGCCTGCTTCCCCGAGCCGTAGCGCATCGGGGGACAGAGCCGAAGATCGGCAGGCGCTGTTTGCCGGGGTTGACAAGCCCCGGCAAGCAGCGGCCGCTGATCTTCGTGTGACAGGCGGTGGGGAATGCAGGCAGGCAAGAGAGCAAGCGCCTGTCTGCCTGCCTGCCTTCCCCGCCACCAGTCCCCCGGTGCTTCGTGCAGCGCTGCTGGGTGCCGACCTGGCAGGCCGCTTCTTCTAGCGCACGTTTTTAAACGGGCTGAATTCCACTAGTACCAAAATAAAAAACTTAGTTGGTCTCTAAGGTGCTGCTGGTTTTTTTAAAAATTTTGTTTCAACTACGTCAGACCAACACGGCTACCTACCTGCATATAGAAATTATTGCATTATACAGGCCTACATTCTGCACCCGTGATAGCTGCACAATGGTAGGCCTTTGTACTGGGGGGGGGGGCATTTCCTTCCACAAACTCTTTCTCTGTCAGTGTGGCAATTGAGGTTTGTCCTATCACCATAGCTCTCTATGTGTGTGATGGTGGGGCTTGCAAGGTAGCAACCCCCCCCCCCACACACCTTCTTGTTGTTGTTTCTTTTATCACTGTAAGTTGTACCTTTGTCTCGTCTCTCATTTCTGGTAGGAATCGGTTATGTGGCTGCACAGCGGCAGCTCCGTCAGGTGGACTTGGTATTGGACGTGTGGTTGTACAATGGCAACCTCTTTGTGTTGTGACCCCTTGTTCTGTCTTGCCCCTTCTGGTCTATGCAGTGGGTCCTGAAAAGCGTGGTTGCTAGTGGCAGTACTCCCCTTTAAGGATGTTGGTTTTTGAACGTATAGTTGCACAATGGCAACCTCTTTGTTTCCCCTTGTTTCTGCATCCCGTCTGGTCTATGGAATGGGTTCTAAAAAGTGTGCCTGCATAGAGGTGGCCCTCCCTTTTAGGGAGGGAGGGTGGGTGACACCCACCTGAGGGGAGGGGTGAGGGCGGATATTGAAAGTATAGCTTATCTGTATCCCCATGTTCTGTTTTGTTTTTTCTCATTTATGTCCCATGCAGGTCTCTCTCTCTCTCTCTCTCCAGCAAAGGGCTGAGGGGGGGGGGTTGTGTGTGTGTGTGTGTGTGTGTGTGTGTGTGTGTGTGTTTGGCATTGAGGCTTGTGTCTCCAACAGGATCAGAGGGGGGCTGTGGAAAGTCAGAGGGGGGTTGTGGAAAGCTTCCCCTTCCCCTTTCACATAACTCTGTTATCTGCATCTCTAACCTTGCAAACTAGGAAAAAGAAAAAAAAGCCAAGAGGAGGAAGGAGGGGGGAAAGGAGGGGGGAGCGCATGCGTATGGGCCTCTCCCGACCCAGAAGAGGTCATTTCCGATGCACTTCCGGGTCGGGGGAGGCCCATACGCTTGCGCACAAACGATTTTCGGCGATTTTTTTCTGACCGTGTGCGAGTGCGCATGCGCACAGGCGCGCACTCCCCCGCCCTCCGGCCCGCCGCGCAGTCAGCGCGGCGGGCACCGGCCCGAAGCCCGGTAAGTCTGGGGACCCCTGATTTAAATCATAGTTTTCTACATAAAGACTAATTCTTGCTGGTATAACTTTAATATGCTACCGGTAGTAGATGAAGATTTTTAGAATAACAACTTTTCATATTAGTTTTTTTATCCCCAGTTTAATAGGTTAATCATTCATACTGTATTTGGACAACTTTTCTGTTGTACTTAGGAAGGAGAAAAATAATCATTACCTTAATAATAACAATAGATTTATTCAACTGAAACAATAACATTACAGCATATGTTATTTGCTTAAACAAACATTCATGTTTGTTAAGTAATTTGGCTAAACAAAAACAATATATATATATTTTAAGAAACTGAGACTGTCAGCCCAGCATACACATGAAAAACTTAAATACTGTCCACTCCAAACAATCAGAAAAATATTGTTTCTATTCTATTCACTGAACTTCTTGAAACTTAGCACTGAAGGGGATGATTCTGTATTCATAGGTTTGTACTGTAGAACAATAGGATTAAGGTCTTTTTCTCAACTCTGTTCATGTTATAACATTTTTGCTGTGAAGAAGAGGCATGTGATCTCTGCTGAGTCAAATTCAGTTTTGAGAACTGCAGAAGTAAACCAAGCATCTGTGATAATATCTTGCAGGCAGAGAAACTGCCCAATAATCTTACAAACACCTCTGGAAGAGCATGACATTGTGAATGGATTAATGGAATTTATTTACCAAAAAAATTAAACATATACAACCTTATTCTACATAATTAAAAAACTAATCTTTATTTCATGATGGAATAACCTTTGGATGGTAATATATTTTCCCCAAAAAGCATTTTATTTTAAAAAATCCAATTTAAATTTTAAAAAATCTGATTTTTTTGATATATTTTTTTTTAAATCATTGATTTATCCACCCTGATCAGAAAAATACAAACCTGTGTGCTGAGAATTTACAATTGCCTTTGGGGAATTTTTTTTAAGTGTGCCTACAGCTGTCTGCTTGCATGCCCTTGCCATGGAAATATGGGTTTTGAAGAACATGGAGAAAGCCAGTCTGTGTTGAAAAGAGTTCTGGGTAATGCAGCCAAACACTTGTGAGTGGGCAAAATTACATAGCTGGGCAGGCAGTAGAAGCGGAGGAATACTTATAAAGCAGTGGGCGATGGTGAAGGCAAGGAGAATAAGGCAGAAAGCTGATGCCCTGTTGTTATGCTGTGTGACTAGGCTGAATAGTCAATGCATTGCTGCCATGTGAAGTATGAAGTGAATGCTGTTTTTCCTGTGTTTAGTGTAACATTTCTCCACTGCCCGTGAAGGGCATGTTTCCACAAGCTATGCTTTTTAAATAAACACCATTTAATCGATCTTGTCTGGTGTCTGGATATTGACCATCAAACATCTGCTTTAAAACTTCAAGGAAAGAGAGTCCACCACCTTCTGAGGGAGCCTGTTCCACTGTACAGAATTAAAATATTAAGTTAAAATCTGCTCTTCCACTATACAAAAAGGTTCTCAAAATTGATTACATGGCGCTTTTGCGGGTTGACATGCAGCCACATATAGTAGCGGTAACTTGATTTTTTGGCTGTCCCATTTTTCTGGTCTGGTCTGGTCACACTAATACTGACTTCCACCAGCAGATGGCAGACTTACAGTGTAAGATTGCCGGAACCGAGGACAAATCAATTTCTCTCCACCTTTTTCCTGGAGATACTTCCTTGTTGCTGAATGCATTTAAACTTAAACAGAAACCGGCAGTGACATACAAAGGGCCGTCTGCACTGTAGAGATTGTGTTGGATCTTAAGAAATTGCTTAGCCTATTTCAGGTGACCCTGCCCTTTTGTGTTCCAGAGGAAGAAGCATCCTGGTTTTGTTTGTTTTCTCTTTCACGTTCATAAATGACACCACCGATGCGGCCAGGTAAGCCAGGATCATTTTGCTTCCAATCCTGTTCAGATTAGTTCAGGTTGCTTAATTGAAATCAGGTGGACTTTGGTGAGTTTTGAAGTAACCGAATTGTGAGCAATATTGCAGTCATTTTGTTAATTTTGGAGTTGCAAAAAAGGGGGGGTTAAGGTAAAGGACCCCTGGACAGTTAAGTCCAGTCAGTCAAATTCGACTTTGGGGTGCAGTACTCATCTCTGCTTTCAAACGGAGGAACTTTACGGGCAAGCTGACATTTGTCTGAAAATGGGAGCATTTGCTGTGATTCAAAATCTTACGTGATGTGATAAGGAAGTTTCTTCTGGATTCCAGGAAGTGGATTTTTAAGGACAACTGAAAAGAGGAGTGTTGGAGCAAGACAAGGGTGGTGTCTGAAGTAGGATATCATACAGTGCTGGTCTATGTAGATTGCTTATAAGTCCTGAGTTCAGTGGGACTTTGTCCCACATAAATGTGCACAGGTTTGCAGCTAGTAAACCAATGTCACAGGTCTTAATTCAAATGAAACTTTTCTCTTTCAAAAATACCTTCTCTCTGAATCAGTTCACGTGTTAACATTTCCCAGCACGGGGAGCTGGTTCTGGAAAGGAGACAAACAGTGACTAAAAAAATAAGTGAACTCTCCCAGCTTTTGTATCATTTTGCCAAATATATTTCAGAAAGTCTGTCAAATACATCAAAAGCTTAATTTTTTTTGCAATTCATGATGATGCTTGCTCAGTTTCTTTCAGAATTAATAAAGTATGCCTAATGATAAATAATGTCTGAATTAGATTACAGGGAGAAATACAGAGAACATATCAGAGAGAAATACCGAAGCCCTGAAAGAAGGCTCGCTAGCCATGGGGTCTATGGGCCTCCCGATGAAAAATATGAGCAACTAATTATTGCAAATGGAGACAGACGAGAGACTGAAATACTGCACAGACCATGGAGACATTCTGGGGCCATGTCAGAGCAAATGGTTGCCGTTCCCACCGAGGCCTTGTTTGAGGCTGACAATGATGGACCACAGACCGTTGTGCTTCTGGGAGGGGCTGGGACTGGGAAAACCACCCTGGCCAGAAAGATCCTGCTAGACTGGGCATCTGGAAGACTCTTTGACGTGAGATTTGATTACCTTTTCTACCTCAGTTGCGGGCAACTGAATCTCGTTCAGGGCCAGGCCGACTTGGCCGACTTGATTTTAAACAGTGACCCTGAGCTGAGAGAGAGGGAAGAGATAATGGAACTCCTAGAAAACCCTGTCAAGCTTCTCTTCATAATTGATGGCTTTCATGAACTCACTTGCTCCATCGAACACCAGGAAGACAACCCGAGCATTGATCCCAGGGAGAAGAAGCCGGTGGGAGTCCTCTTGAGTGCATTATTTCACAGGGCCCTTCTTCCAGAGGCCTGCCTGCTAATTGCTACCAGGCCATCTGCTGTGGAAAGCCTCAGGAATTGCCTGCAATCTGAACGCTGCGTGAGACTTTTGGGTTTTTCTGAGGAGGGCAAAGAAGAGTATTTCCTCAAGGTCTTTGGAGATAAAAAATTAGCAACGCAGGCTCTTAGTTACGTTAAAGGGGATGAAGCACTCTTTGCCCTCTCCTTTGTCCCCAATATGTGCTGGGTCCTCTGCACTGTGATGAAACAGCAGCTAGACAGGGGCAAGGAAGATCTAGTGCCAGTGTCTGAAAAACTCACTGCGGTATACGCACTTTATCTCTCCCGTTTGACTGAGTCTCCCTGCAGTAGCTCAGGGCAGTGGAATCTGAGAGGGCTCTGCTCACTGGCTGCTGATGGAATCAGGAAAAACAAGACCTTGTTTAAGGCCGAAGAAATCCAGAAGCAAAGTTCAGGTCACTTAGGTTCTCTTCCTCCTGCTCTTTTTCAGAAAGACCCTGATTCTGAAGGTCTCTATAGGTTCCTCCACATCAGTGTACAAGAGTTTCTTGCGGCCTTGTTCTACGTTTTGGAGGACATGCCCAAAGATCCTGAGACTATGAAGCAAGATCTGGAACTCTCGCTAGCAGGATGTGGCAGAGACCCAGGAGATTTGACCTTATTTGCTCAATTCATTTTTAGCCTATTAAACAGAGAAATAATGGAATACCTGAAAGAACAATGTGGGTGGCAAATTTCACCTGCAATTAAGGCTGACTTGCTGGATTGGTTTAAAACAGACACACAGATTAAGTCAGATTATCCAAATTACCGCCCCCTGGAGCGTTTTCACTATTTGTATACGATCCAAGAAGAGGAATTTGTCCAATGTGCTCTTGACCATTTGACTGAAGTAACGATGGAGAGATTGACATTTACTCCCCTGGACCAAGCTGTTCTCTCCTTCTGCGTCCAGAACTGTTTACACTTGGAGGCACTTTGCGTGTACGGAAGTTTGTTTCTGTCAAAAGAACCTGAGGGAGAAGAACTTCCAGAGCATCTCAGTCATTCATGTCAGTAAGTAGGACCCGAACTCTTAACTGTATTACTGTTGTAGATTATTTTTATTCCTCTTCTTTCTTACTTCTGATAGTATGCATTAGCAAAGACTTCTGCTCTTTGCTTTCTTTTTTCTGTTTTTTGACAAATCCCTTGGAGCTGGACCTCAGTGTCTGGGCTGAAGGCGCTCCTTGAAGTATACTCCTTCTGGTATACTGCTCTTGGACTAAGGTTACCAGACGTCCCCGTTTCCTGGGGACAGTCCCCAGATTTACAAATCAGTCCCCTGACAAAATCCATCCATTACAACTGAAGTTGAAAAGTGTCCCCAGGTTCATTGAAAAAAATCTGGTAACTTTATCTTGGACTCCAAATTCCATCAGCCCCAGCCAGCATAGCTAACTGTCCCAAGCAACCTTCAGAAATATAGTTCCGTGAAAGGCCTAGGGCTCTCTGAGGAAGAATGATCACCACACTTACGGACCTAGAACTTCCTACATTTATTGGAAAGAGGCAGCGACAGTTAAACTACTTTTAAACCAGTTTAAATTTTGTAGTGAGAGCCAGTGTGGTGTAGTGGTTAAGAGCGGTGGACTCGTAATCTGGGGAACCGGGTTCGTGTCTCCGCTCCTCCACATGCAGCTGCTGGGTGACCTTGGGCTAGTCACACTTCTCTGAAGTCTCTCAGCCCCACTCACCTCACAGAGTGTTTGTTGTGGGGGAGGAAGGGAAAGGAGAATGTTAGCCACTTTGAGACTCCTTCGGGTAGTGATAAAGCAGGATATCAAATCAAAACTCTTCTTCTTCTTCTTCTTCTTCTTCTTCTTCTTCTTCTTCTTCTTCTTCTTCTTCTTCTTCTTCTTCTTCTTCTTCTAGTGCAATCACTAAAAACTGCTTTTTTCTCTTCCAAAACAGAAAGCGTTGGGTAACCAATAAGCATATTTTGTCCATGGTGCTCATTTTATATGAGAAAACAGAATATAATGAACTTTTCTACCTTTTTAGGCCAGATCAGAAGCGTTCAGCAATTTACCTTCTCTGTCAAGCACTGAAAGATCCAAACAACAAAATCAGGAAACTGGAGTAAGTCACAGCTGTTTTCCCTGCCCTGTTCCTGAACTTGTTTGGCTCTGTTGAATCAGACACACTCAGCTAATGTGTGTCTTATTGAGGTTCAGATATCTCCACAGCAGTGCCTGAATGGGTCCCAGGGCAGCCCCACATTGTCACAGGTTTGCTGAATAACTGGCAAGTGGAAATGTCTGAGGTCATGAAAGTTTTGGGAGGCTACGGAGGACTCTATATTAGATCTCACCATCTGCTCCTTTCTCTGGCAATATTCAAATGATCAAGTGCGAAGCAGATCTGTCGGCAAGGCCTGTGTTGAGCTTTATGATTCCTGCATTGCATGAGGTTGAACTACATAGATGACTCTTAGGGTGCCTTCCAACTGTACAATTAATGATTCTGTGAGAGTTGCACCAAGCCCCTCTTTAGGGAAAGCTTAAATTAATACCGTGGTACCTTGGTTCTCGAACTTAATCTGTTTCCGAAGCTGTTCGAAAACCAAGGCACGAGCTTCCTGCACTCAAGCGAAAGCTGTGGAAGCCGCGTCAGACGTTTGGCTTCCGAAAAACGTTTGCAAACTGGAACACTTACTTCCGGGTTTGCGGCATTCGGGAGCTGATTTCTTTGGGAGCCAAGCCATTCAACAACCAAGGTACCACTGTACTAACAATTAAGTGTTTCAAAGTTTCCTTCCCATGTCAGTCATCAATGGTTTTTTTGTAGGGGACTGGATCATTTGTGTGTGAGAGACGTAATGAACCAAGTCAGGAGGCGTCAGGCTTTTCCATTCTCACGTGCCACAGACCTCTGGTGGGTGTGAGCACTGATCATTCTTTCTCTCCACCTTAGACTTTGGAGATGGGTGGAGATAATCCCCACAGAGATCCCATACATTCCCTGGCTCCAAGCTTGGGAGGTCAGCCAGGGATTGCTTTCTTGCTGGGGCACCCTGATAGCGGAGCAGCAAAATTGGCAAGCTTCCCTCCGGCCTTTCCTTCAGGGACAAAGCGCTTCCTTAGCCACTCCAGCATCCAACACACCTTTAATAATATAGGAAGCCATCTACTCTTTTTTGCTTGGCTAGCAAGACCAGACAAAAATGTGGCTCTTCTTGGCAAGAGGGGAGGGAAGGCCTCTGGAAAGACCAGGTGGACCAACACACCCCAAGTGCCAAGGTAGCTGTGGAGGTCCATTTCTCTGTGTGTTTTCAGTACAGTAGGAGAGGAGAAGCTGTGGCCTCTCTGGATATTGCTGGACTTTTGCTCTCATCAGACCCAGCAAGCCTGGCCCCAGGGGTCAGGGATGATGAGAGTTCTTGCCCAACAACATCTGAAGGGCCACAGCTTAGCCTCCTGTGCAGGACAGAATGAGAAGTCGCTTGCTGCCTAAGCTAGTTATTTACATCTGGGTTCCATTTCCTCATATCTGCTGGGTCTTTAGTGTGCTTCTCAAATGCCTTCCCTTTGCCTAGGGCAACTTCCCAAAGCATTTCTGTGGATCCCAGAGAAAGAGTTTGCTAATTTAGTGGGAAGATTAAAAGCTGTTGTGCTTTGAAACACCAAAGGAGAAAAACACAGAAAAAAATAGCTCCAGGTGCAGAATGTTTTACACATTCAGGTGGCCTGTGCATCATCAGCATCGTTGAGATGATAGAGAAGAATCAGCCACATTTATGAGGATTTTGTCCAAAGGACACCCAGGGAAAGAGCTGGCCAATGGAACCGTTTCTGTCTCATTTTGCAGGCTTGATGGATGCCAGCTCACAGACGGTTGCTGGGCAGATCTTTCCACTGTTCTCTCAACAAGCCAGAGGCTGGTGGAACTGGACTTGGGGGCAGCCAGTCTGAAGGAATCGGGAGCCAGGCTGATATGTGAAGGGCTGAGTCATCCCAACTGCATGATAGAAAAACTGGGGTAAGCTGAAAAGAAGCGTTCTCTGCCCCTAAGCATTACTAGCAGAACATAAAGGTATTGAGGGTGCATGGTGTCAGTTGTCTTCAGGTGTGCAAAATTACTCAGGGGTTTTGCTGCTTTAAAAAAATAACCACAGCACAATTTCTCCCTCTTGGACAAAATACTTTTTGGGGGAGATTTCAAAATTTTAAACTAGAAAATGAAGCTTAAGGGCCCACTATCTCTCAGGTGTGTGCTATCAGTATCTCCCTTTCTTGTGGTCCCTCTTCTGTATCTTGATTCACACTGCATCTGTGTGTATTCCTTCTATACATACTGTGATGTATAATGTTGGATATTGTTTGCCATATTATATAATTCCTGTCATCACAGATCCTAACCTGAATTTCCCAGAACTCCACATATAGACAAGTGTGTATGGACTGTGTGTGTGTGTGTGTGTGTGTGTGTGTGTGTGTTTTAATCAGTTTTAATCTGACTTACTTTCATCTCTTAGTCCAAAGCATCTTTCAACATTAAAGGCACCATTGTTTGAAAATGGATGTCACTAAGTCCCCCAATGAATTAAATCATAGCTATCCTCAATGAAACCAATGATCACTATACCTAGTTATGCAAGTGGGCCTAATGTGGTCTATGCTCCCCAAGGAGTGAAAAGGACTGCTGGATCACACCTTCTTTTTCATGAGTCTTAGAAGAAGGGTGAGAAGCCACATGATGTCATCTCGATCCCAGGCTCTTTCAACCACTCACCTCTTTTTTACCTTTTCAGACTTAGGAACTGTGGCCTGACCTCTGTTTCTGGCGGAGACCTTGCCGCTGTTTTCGGTACCAGTCAGAAGCTGACAGAGCTGGAACTGGGTTGGAATCCTTTACTGGGAGATCAAGGAGTTCAGCTGCTGTGTGAGGGGCTGAAGCATCCAAACTGCAAGCTGCAGATATTGGGGTGAGGAGCACCATTCCGTCCCTTTCAGAACCAGTCTGCCAAAGCCCAGAGCTGGTGGATCAGGTCTAGTGCTTTTTGATAAGCAGGTGGTCTTACCAAGCAGGTGATCCCATTTTTTTAGGTCTTAGCCAGCACTTTAAGATGGACTCCGGTGAATCAGGCAATGGTGGAATCGTAAGCTCAAAACTGCGCTAGCTGCAGTTTTAATTTTGCTTTAAAAAAAATTATACTGCTGTATCATAAAATATATATAATAGTGGTTTGCAACAATTTAAAACATAAAACCAAACAATAACATCATAGCAAGTTAAAGGCAAAAATAAAATAAAAGCATCAGCAGACCTTTGTGGGGGGTGTACTCTTAACTGCCTGCATAGGCCTGGCGGAATAGAAAAGTTTCCCGCAGGCTTTTAAAAGTTGGCACAGAAGTTGCCTGCTGAATCTTTATTGGCAGGGTGTTCCATAGGATCGGGCCAGTGATGCTAAAGGCTCAGCTTTTCGTTGTTGTCAAATGAGCCTCGCCAACTAGGGGAATGATGAAAGGTTTCTGAACGTTCCTCAAGGGCAGTCACACACAGATCATCCTGCAGTGGTCTAAACCAGGGTCATGTTTTGTGGCCCTCTCCAATACACACACACACACACACAATATTTTTAAAAGGTTGAATGTTTGTAGCCTCTGAACTTTTTATTTTTAAATTTAGGAAGAGAATCCTCATGCCATGTGTTTCTCTTTCCTGTTTTGCACTGCACAACCACCCAAAAAACTGCCCTGAGCCCTCCAGAGCAGATTTTGGGGGCTGCAAGGGGTACAAAGAGAAATTGGAAGTCTTGCAGATAACCCACCGTGGTGCTGCAATCCCAAAAGTTTTTTGTGGGATCCCCAAGACTCCCCCCCCAATTAATTTATCCATTAAAAAAAAAGTGTGTATTTTGCTGTGTTACTATAATGGCAAAAGTGAACTTCCACCCTGCCACCCTCAGACCCAACCTTGAACTTTGATAGCAATTAACTGATCACAGTTTCTGAAAATATCACACAATAGCTGATAGGAAAGCCTTTGGGATAGCAAACTTGAGAACTACAGTCTTCACTGTTTCCACATTTCTACTTTGGCCACCCCCACTCTGGCACATGGCGTGGGGGGGGGGGAGCGAGCAAGCACTGCAGTGCAAATGGGATGCAGCTCATCTTGGTTGCAGCTTGAAGTATGAAAGAAGCACAAGCTCAGCAAGTACCCCCCCCCCCAAAAAAAAGTAATAACAATTTTGTACACACTCCCTATGCAGGTTGGACGGCTGCAATCTCTCAACTGCCAGTTGTCAGGATCTCATCCCTGTTCTAAGTACCAGCCAGACTCTGATGAAGCTGAACCTGGAATGTAACAAAGTGGGAGATGCAGGAGTGAAGCTGTTGTCTGAAGGACTGAAACATCCAAACTGCGTACTGCAAACTTTATTGTAAGTGGGAGCCAAATTCCTTCCTTGTGAAGTCCTTGGGCAGCTTACGTTCAAGGAGTCCTGGGCAGATCAGGGGCCCTGCTGGACAACATAGTGTGGTCTCTTGGTGTCTATAGAGCTGTAGGCTCATTCATGCCTTTATTCTCCTTGATAAAACAAAGGATAACCCACCCTGCCTTTCTGAAAGGGAGGGATGAAAATCTGACAATATCACAAACACTTATTATTTCTTCTTCCCTGCAAAGCAGAACCAGAGTAAACCAGCAGTTTGTAGGAACAGACCTTCAGACTGGCCTCCATGTAATTTCCATTGAGGACCACCTGTTCAGCTACAGTTGCATAAAGGCACTAGGAAATGTTTAATTGACCAGGAAGTTCAGGTGTGCATGCACGGTCAGAGTTTTTGACTCCTAAACCTCTTGCAATTCCAAAATTTGTGTGTGAGCATCCGGCTCATGGGTGTTTCCTCCATCCCATATGTAACACCAGGCATGGAACTGTTAAACCCAAAGGCCAGTTAGAAAAGGGAGACTCAGGAGCACATTCCTGCTTCTTCATTTCTACCCGCTGGCAGAATCTGGCACTTTCTGGCAGCAAAGGAAAAGCCTTCCTTTGCAGGCACAGTTTGAACAATCAGGGCTGCAAAGGAGGATTCTGTTGACAGCAGGTGACTGACAGGTGGTTGACTCTTTGGGGTGGGGATGGAGGAGCATGGGATCCTGCTCCCTGGCCAGAGCCAGTTCCCCACCCGTGCCTTGGAGGGCGTGTATGTGATGGGGTCAGATGGAGGTGAGCTGAATGTCCAAACCAGCTCTCCCTTTCAGGAATCCTCACCCTTTCTCCTTTATTGCTGTGGTCTTATCACCTCCATGACAGAATAATTTCTCACGTGCCTAAAAGAATTCTCTGGGACCAGAGCCGAGAACTCAGTGAAGGATGAGAACAGGGAGAGTGAGGCTTTGGCTGGGTACACCTTAACCATCTTAAAGCACAGCCAGGTGGCTCTTTTTCTCAAGTCATGTTGAAGCTGGTTTGGGAGGAAATGCATCAAAACACAGCCTTGAATAGGATCGCTGCAGCATAGATGTGGATTGTGGGTTGCAGCTAACTGGACACAGAGTTAACGGGAGCATGTGCGCAGCCTTTGCTGCAGTGAATACCATGTTATAGGTGAGGCCCTGGCTGAAGGGTCCCAACCTGAGTTCTTACATTAGAACCATCCACAGATCATGGTATAGATGCAGCTCAGCTATGGAGGCAGACAGCCTTCCTTTCATCACCGACTGTAAAGTGAAGAAATTCACTGATATGATCACTGCAATTTAGAGTGGAAGGGCTGTTGTTTCATTTCACAACAGCAATTCACAATAATGTATCTTCTTAATAACAGAGGGTGAAATAGAAGGGGGCTGTAGAAGTGAGTGAGCCATGTTTGCACTTGTTGGATCTGTTTGTTTTCTCTTGCAGACTGGACACAAATGAGCTCAGCCCTGCCTCTTGTAGGGATTTCAGCTCCATTCTCAGCACCAGCCAGACATTGACGGAACTGGCACTAGAATATAACGGACTGGAAGATGGTGGAGTGAGGCTGCTCTGTGAGGCGCTGAAACAGCCCAGCTGCAAGCTGCAAAAACTGAGGTGAGCAGCGGCTGGGATTTGTGCTGTGGGGTTCTGTGATTTGGTGTATTGCAGAATGATTGCAGAATACAAAGTATTGTCTGCTCTCAAGGGAAATGAAAAGAGATGATTCCCTTTTGCACAACTGCAGCATCCTTGATCCACCATATTGGGGAGAGGGTTAGGATATTTGCATGCAGGAACAAATAGCTGTATATTTTAAAATATCAGAATGAATATGAACATAGTTCCTCATATATATCTCTATCATCTATCTATCTATCTATCTATCTATCTATCTATCTATCTATCTATCATCTATCTATCTATCTATCGTTGCTTGATAGACATAGCAGAAGAGGAAAGGCATAGGAAAGAATGTAGGGAGAGGAGAGGAATAACTTGAAGGTAAGGAGGAGGGGAAATGGATCATGACCCAACACTCGTGACCCAGCCTTCAGAGAAGCTGCTTGCTCTCCGTGGCTGATCTAGCTGGCTTTGCAGATCTCTCAGCCATTTCTGTCACTTCTAGGGGGGTCACACTTTGTCATGGGCACTGTAGCTTCCCTGCAGGTATCTCATGGATCTGCTGTGCTTACTGACATGCTTGTCTTCTTTCTCCGCCCACCCACAAATGAGGATGGAGCAGCAGAGCCAACCAGTTTTAACCTGCTTGTTGCTCTTGATTTCCTACCCCTCCTAAAATGCCTGGCAGCAGGACTGTGACCATATGAAGAAGGCAGAGTTGCTCTGAGAGGCATCACATACAAAGTGGGATTCGTACACACAAACCCAGCACACCTGGCACAAGGTGATCTGCATGAAGACCTGAAGGGAATTTAGGTTTTCTGAGCAGGACTGATTGCTGCTGCACCTGCCTTGGGGCAGGGAAGGGCCCTAGCTCTATGTCGAAGGGAGGGAACTATCCTTGCTGAACTACAAGTCCCCTCATCCTTGCCATGTTTGCTGGGCCTGATGGGAGTTGACTATCGAGACCACACTGAGGGGTGTGAATAGGAGCAGCCTGTGTGCTTGTGAGTGAACCAAAACCGCATACACAAATAAGAAACCCTTCCTCAGAGTGCCTGCACAGCTGGAATGTTACTTTGAGTCCTTCAGCACTCTTTAATCCTGACAGTGGCTAGGAATAAAGGCTTCAGGGTTTTCTAGCAAGTAGAAGTTGTTTGTGGGGGGGAAACATGAATGGGAGAGGTTTTTCATTCATATCTTCTTCCCTTTCTCATGCAGGCTGGCCCGGTGTAATATTACAGCTGCTTCTTGTGGAGATCTCTCTTCTGCTCTCGAGGTCAGACAGACTCTGACAGAGCTGGTGGTGGAATGTAATGAACTTCGAGATCCGGGGGTGAAGCTCCTGTGCAGAGGTCTGAAGCACCCGCACTGCAAGCTGCAGCTTCTCAAGCAAGTAATCGGCTGGATCCCTCTGGGGTTGGATAGCATCTTTGGAGCCCAGGTTGTAGTCCCCCCCACTGAGTGTAAGAGACCCTAGAAACGCTGCACCCCAAGGAGGAGCCAGACCGACCCTTTTGTACAGCCAAGGAAAGCCTGTTGAGGCATCACTTGTTTCTGTTCGGAATCACAGTATTCCAAGATCCCTTCCTAAATTTTGATTCCTTCACCTTAACTATTCATAGGGTATTAACAGGTTGCCCCTCACCCCCACTCCAACAAAAAAAATAGACTTACATTTCCTGCCATCAAGTGCTGGGGTCAGCAACCTTTTCCAGCCGTGGGCCGGTCCACCATCCCTCATACCATGGTTGGGGCTGGCCTATATTTTGAAGGGGGGGGGAGAACAAATTCCTGTGCCCCACAGATAACCCAGAGATGCATTTTAAATAAAAGGACACATTCTACTCATGTAAAAACACGCTGATTCTCGGACTGATCCACAGGCTGGATTGAGAAGGCGATTGGGCCACATCCGGCCCCCGGTCCTTAGGTTGCCTACCCCTGGCTGAGTCACTACACAACTTCTCTGCCTGAGTTTCAGGGTGAGAAGATTCTGCACCTCCAGGAAACTATTTGAGGGACATAGAAGCTCATTTTTGCTCCTTGAATGGGTTCAGTAGCAGCCACCGTCAGCTGAGGCATGACCAAGAAAGCCCTTGTCATCCAGTTTGTTACATAGGGGCTGCAGGATATTGCTGCATGTGACAGGAATGATTTGTAGTTGAAGAAAGTTGCACGATGATCTGAAGATTCAGGAGAAGGGTCTTTACACTTCAAGCCATCCCCTTAAAACCCTATTCTTCCATGCCCTGCCAGAATCCAGTTCCACAGAGTGATTAGATGTGGTACAAACTTGAAAAGGGGATGAGGAATGCAGAGGAACTCTTCTAGCTTTTGTGTGAACATAACACAGCCAATGTTTTTCCCCTCCTGTAGCTTGTACAATTGTGATCTCACTGCTGCCTGCTGCGCAGATCTTGCCTCTGTGCTCAGCAGCAACCAGACGCTGACCGAACTCTTCCTGGGAGGTAACCAGCTTGGGGATTCCGGGGTGCAGCTTTTGTGTGAGGGGCTGAAACATCCAAAGTGCACGTTGCAGAAATTGTGGTAAGGAAGAACTCTGTTCCTTCAGGTTCAGATCATGAGCACAGTGCTTGTGGGTTCGGAATTGTGTTCTGTTGCATGTGAGGGAGCAATCTAGTTTTCATGAGGAAAATCCCTCCCTTATCCATCCATCCATTCATACCACACTCTCTTGTTTTCATTTTTATAGTCTTTATATGTGCATTTTCATAATTGCAAAAGTACACATGCCCTAGCCAAAGGAGGCCATTCCCCACTCCAGGCTAATTTCTCCTGTGTTTTCCATCCCTTTAAGAGGACTTTACCTCTTCCCTTGCCCATCCCATTTCTCCCCTCCCACCTCCACCTCCAATCTACGGTCCATCCCACTACAATGATACATGGAGGCATTCAACACAGCGCTGTGGAAATCACATTTCAGCTTCCCAGATGGACTTATCCCCCTCTTCTTCCTCCCTCCACACCCTGCTCTGGGGGCTCTTTTAACTTCTCCTTGAGCCAATTTGGGGTGGGGTGGGGTGTTGCAGAGGGAGTGCCAGGTGAGGAGAGAGGAGAAAGGTGCATTGCACTAGCAGGACTTCTTAGTTAAAAGCTGCCCAATATCTCCTGCCCTTTTGGTGTCTTTCCCAAGGAAATTCCCTCCACCCACCCAATTCAGTCTTGGTGGTCTCACCATAAACCACAGGGGCTCCCTCTTCTACCCTTCCCGAAACCCATGGTCACACGAGGTGCGCTTGTGTCCTGCAGCTTGTGTGGCACTGAAATAACAGCAGCAGGTTGGGGAGAGATCTGTTCTGCCCTCAGCACAAACCAGATGTTGGAAGACATTGATTTATGGAACAATCCATTGGGAGATTCAGGAATGAGGCTGCTGTGTGAGGCACTGAAATACCCAGGCTGCAAGCTTCAGATTTTGTCGTAAGTAATAAATCTTCCTATCAAAATGCATAATGTGAAGCATATTTGCACCATTGCTTTTATCTATCTACACAGTTTTTTAAAATCTGTTTTTGAATAATTCAGTTTTTCAAAAACAAAAATATTGTCAGGAAATGAGCAGCGGATACTTAACAGAAGGTAACAATGAGAAGCACATGGAAATATTATGAAGCTTTTCCTTTCAACAAAGAGTGAGGACTAGTAACTTTTCTCTTTTCAACCCCCCCGAAATCCCAACAAAGCCTGAAAGCTGAAATTCTCAATAGGTAGCGTTTCATAGCAAATTCTGTTCTATGAACAAATGTAACAGCACTGAAACACAATGAGGAAAGTACAATGAATTTGACTAGTTAATTAATTTGGATCACTGTGAGTATGATCTCGGTGTGTGACCACAGATGCGCGCACCACTTTCAGACCCAGAAGAGGGTGTAACGGGGGCAAGGGGGGCTCATGCGCACTCCACCAACAACGGTGATGCGCATGAAGACCTGGAATGCAACCCCGGCACAAATTGAGGTTGCCTGTAATATATCAAGAGTTCTCCCGAACTGTTGCCACCCTCATACTTTGTGGAGTTGTATTTACAAGTAAGGAACAAGTCAGCAGGCCCTCCCATCCTAGCTGTTTGTGTCCCCCCCCCCCAGATTATGGAATTGCCAGTTCACCTCAGCTTCCTGCAGGGATCTCTGCTCTGCTCTCCGCACCAACCAGAGTCTGAAGAAGCTGGAGCTGGGGGGTAACGAACTGGGAGATTCCGGAGTGAAGATGCTCTGTGAAGGACTGAAAGACCCAAGCTGTTGCCTGGAGGCAATTGAGTAAGTTGCAGGCTGTTTCCTTGCTGTGCAACGTTCATTTGAGGAGCTGTGTGGTTGCCTAAGGTTGGCTCCCAAGGGCAGAGATGCCCCTGACTTTTAAAAGGGAAAGTTAAGAAAACAAGGCAGGAGAAGATTCAAGGGAGCCAGTGTGATGATCAAACCGTGAGTAGAACCGGGCAGGGGGACATCAAGGGACAAGGGGAAATTGCCTAATCAAGAGTGGCATTTGTGAAAGAAGTCAAGAACAGGAGCATGCTTACCTGTGGAGGTCAGAATCACTGTTGGCAGATTGTTCCCAGGAACATATCAGCACATAGAGAATGGAATGTAAATTATTGTTCTGCTGCGTATAATGATTAAAGCCTATGGATTATGAATGGGGAGCCTGTGACCCTCCAGGTGTGTTTGGACTCCCATCATCCCTGGCCATTGGCTCTGTTGGCTGATGGGATTTGGAGTCCAGCCAAAGGTTCCTGCTCCATGCTGTAGAGAAGGTCCTTTTCATGAGAATCGCAGGCTTTGAACTCGACCCATTTACTTGATATCATCAAATGCCCCATCTCTGTTTCTTAACCACTAAAAACACACCTTGGGCTTTTGCATCTAATCATTACCACTGAACACTGGGTCTCTGCTCCTTACTTAGAGATGCCTCCTTCACTGAGTTTTTACAACTCTAACTTGTTCTGATAAGCACCAAGGAGTCCTGTAGAATTCCAGTGAGCGTAGGTGTGTTTGCATGCATAGGCAGTTTAGCTGTTTAAATAAGGAAGGAAAAGAATAAAGCCCAGTGGAAGCTTAAATGACTTGGAAGTAGCCTGATGAGGCCCATTAGTCATCTCTGAACTTTTGACTTTCTCTCCACATAATTAGGGTGGGGTGGGGAGTGTACACAGTATATCAGGAGGCTAAAAAGATTTGCCATTTTAGCAAATACCTGTGAACGTGGTGTGCTAGAATATAATAGCATGTCTTAAGAAACCACTCTTAGCAACCTCAGCGGGTTTAAACGTCACCATTTCTGTCCTGCAGAACCTCCCCTAGAAACGAATTCCGGGGGACGAGTGGGGTTCTTCCCCCAGGAAATGTTCAACACCACCATGCAAACTTGCATATTAAAATGGGAAGCAGGGACCTTGAAACGTAGTGTGTATAAGTTGTGCATAGTCTTTGTTGCCATGTATAGGAGGAGGCAATATAATGTTTCTTTCTGTTCCATTCACAGACTAGATATTGAGGAGTTATCTGAAGACACAATGAGAGAGCTTAGTAGCGTGAAAAGAATTAAGCCTGACCTGGTTATAGGCACATAGGAGCAGCTATGATGATAGAGGACAGGAATGGTCATGGATGGAGTACCTGGATAGCTCTGTTGGGAACTGGGATTCCGCTGAACCATGTCATCTCCTACTTCAATCACTGGGAAGCAACAAAACCAACCTTCAGGCCATCCTGAGAATCAGAAGCTGAAGCAGCAGCCAGAATGGGAAGGAAAAGGACCTCTTGTCCATTATAAGATTTCACACATCCACAATACTGCCCTGCCCATTTTCAGCAGCCAGTTTTACTTACTGGTGAAGGACTGAGTGTAGGACTGTTTGCTGAACAAATAATAAATTTCTGCCCAGTTTGTTAACCCTTTATTCTGTTGCTGGTTGGTTGATGTGAATGTGAGTGTTCCAAGAATTCTGCTCTTGTCATCAGAACTTTTTTTTAAAAAAACTGCATTTCATGTTTCGTTTGTATACCTTAGTTTCTCCTGGGTTTTTCTTTGCCTCTAAAGGCTGAAGCTTCACCATTTGCTCTGTTTTATCATGTCTTGGTTGCCTTAGTGCACCAGGGTACATGCTCCGTCTTATCCACACACCAAACACTCAGCAACCGGGATGCGTCATGCATTAGCTACATCTTGCTTAAATTAGATTCTTATGAAGGGGAACCAGCTTCCCCATTTCACTTCATGCTGTAAAAATATACAGACAGAAATCCTGTTCGCCAGCTTTTACTTCTGGCAAGAATGAGTCTGCTCTCCAGTCAAGCTTTTGGCTTTATCATAAAACAGTACTTGCTCCAGTCACATGGACTGGGATTCACCCCACCTAGATGATAATAATAATAATAATAATAATAATAATAATAATAATAATAATAATTTATACCCTGCCCATCTGGCTGGGTTTCCCCAGCCACTCTGGGCTGCTTCCAACAGAAAAATAAAATAAAATAATATATTAAACATTAAAAGCCTCCCTAAACAGGGTTGCCTTCAGATGTCTTCTAAAAATCTAGTAGCTGTTTTTCTCTTGGACATCTAATGGGAGGGCGTTCCACAGGGTGGGCGCCACTACCGAGAAGGCCCTCTGCCTGGTTCCCTGTAGCTTTGCTTCTCGCAGTGAGGGAACCACCAGAAGGCCCTCTGTGCTGGATCTCAGTGTCCGGGCAGAACAATGGTGGTGGAGACGCTCCTTCAGGTATACTGAATCGAGGCCGTTTAGGGCTTTAAAGGTCAGCACCAACACTTTGAATTGTGCTCGGAAACGTACTGGGAGCCAATGTAGATCGTTCAAGACTGGTGTTATGTGCATATAAGAGGCATTTTTGGACCTAAATACCCACTGAAGAAGGTGAGAATGCAGTTTTGTACTGGTCACCTGAGGGGATCTGCCCTCCTAAGGGAAGACTAGAGGAAAGATCCTGCTTCATTAATCACAGCTTTGAGTCCAGCAGAGAGCAAGCATTCCTTTGTGTCCAGCTCCAGTCTGCTTCCACCTTCCTCACACACAACTCTGGCTATTGTTCTCCTACCTGGCATCTAGGTGAGAAGGGGAGGTCCTCCCATTTATCCTTTTGCACAAAGCAACTTCTTTGGTTATGCTCATTGTGGTGCTTAACTAGCCAGCCAAAGCCATTGCCTAGACAAAGAAACTGGTTTGGTAAGTTTGCTTTTATACATTCCAAACCCAGCCACCACAGTATCATAGATTTGGAAGAGGCACATAGTATCAGCCAGAATGGCCATTCAACACTACAAAGCCATTCAAAAAAGGAATTAAATAAAGAGATTGACAGAAGGAAGGGACACTTCTATGAATGTAGTAAGGAATTCAAGGTCAAGCCTCACGCCAAACAAAACAGCAACGGGATTATTATGGCTCCAAAGAACACATTATTCAGCATGAATAAACATTTCCTGATCAGGGCAGGGTAGGGGGTGGGCATTGTGCAATCAAGGGATTTCCAGCCATTGCTCTAGAAATGTACCATCTCCTTAAATATCACGAACTCTGCTGACTCTTGTGAAAGCAAGTATTGCACAATAGTGGGGTTCTGCAAAGCCCTTTCCCCAGGCAAGAATTTCCTCATTCCTGTTTACAGAACAGTTTGGGATTGCCATATATAAAAGCCCCACCACTGCCACTTGCCTCTGGTTCAGAGAAAGACACCCAGAAGAGCATCCAAGAAAGTTTTGCAAGAAAAGATGACAGCCTTGACTGGTTTCCGCCTGGCTCTGACTCTCTTGGTGGTTGTGTCTGTGGAGGAGAGAGGAAGCTTTGGACAGGAGGCAGAAACCAGCTGTTGTGAAAGTGAGTGCAAAAGGGGATGAGGTGGGAGGTGATTCTTGTTTCTGGACACGTATAAAAGGCAGCGGGACAGCCGGTGCATTTTATTAATCCAGTCTATTTAACAAAGATTTTAATCTGGGCCAGGGGTTCCCAACAAAATTTTCTCGAGGACCCCTCATTGAGCCGCGATTGTGACAAGGACCCCCATTAATTCCTAATCCTAAAATTAAAAAGTGAGAGCCAAATTAAGAGTCTTTTTATATTTTATATTTATACGTTTTTTACAGTTCTTCCTCTTCATCTGTAGGCCTTTGTCGTTTTAACGAACCACTTTTAAACCAACGGTCCATTTTTAACTACGCGAACTGTAGTTTCCGCGAAAAACAACGCTTTGTTTACAAACACTACTGTTTACAAACAGTACAACGCTTTGTTTACAAACACTACTGTTTTGCAAAGAGGCAGCGCGCGCCAGGGAGGAGGGAGGGGAATGGAGAAGACAGGGTACCTGCGCAGTAGCGCACAAATGAAGCCGACGCGTGCAAAGCATCTTGGGGAGGTGAGCGTTAGTAGAATGCACGCGCTGCCTCTTTGCAAAACAGTAGTGTTTGTAAAGCGCCACGGCATACAGCAGAACTACTGCCTCTATCTAATTCTAGTTTTGCGCTAGACTCTGCTCATGCAGGAAGCAGCCAAAACAAAAAATCTGTTATCATACGAAATATATTTAATATATTTTTTATTCTAATAGCATCTTGCGGACCCCTCTGGCATAGCTCGCGGACCCCTGGGGGTCCCCGGACCACCTGTTGGGAACCACTGATCTGGGCTGCAAATTGTTTTTATGTTGCCATGATGCAAGGACTCTTTTTTTTTTTGCTTGTTTAATTACTATTTTATATTGCATTTTTTTTATTGTAAGCTGTCCAGGAAATGTTAATTGCACACCTACAGAAACTCAAATAGTTGTGCAGAAGAGTATTGCTGGAAGGTAAATGGCGTTTCCGTGCGCTGCTCTGGTTTGCCAGAAGCGGCTTTGTCATGCTGGCCACATGACCCGGAAGCTGTACGCCGGCTCCCTCGGCCAGTAAAGCAAGATGAACGCTGCAACCCCAGAGTCATTCAAAAGCTCAGGAAAGAAATTTTGCTTTCTCAAAAATCCTCGCAACAGCTGCTCTGTATGGTTGGTAAAGATGAGAAGACGGCGCCTGAGGATATGAACCTGCCTTCCCCTCATGTAAATGCAGTCCTATCTGCTGCACCACATAAGATGCTTGGCACTCCAGTCTCACACAGGTTTATACTCTGTCTCATGTTTCCTGTTTCAGAGCTGAAGGGCCTATCACATTGTGGAGCTGGCGGGATCTTTTTCCAGGGTCAGCCAGGGATACCAGGAATACCAGGGGTGCCCGGAACAAGCGGATCACTTGGGCCTAAGGGTGACCCAGGCCCTCAGGGTCCTCAAGGTAAGAAGATCCCAATCTCTACTTCAGAGTTTGTGCCAGACAGATCTGGGGATCATTTGCTCTAATTCAGCCTCATCGCTGTGGAAAAGAGGCTCACTGCTATAATTCTGCAATTGCAAACACCATGTCTAGGAGATGGGCTGTTGGGGGCAGGAAAGACTGTTTCTAGAGATGTTTTTGATTGTTTCCAAAAGCCTTCATCTCTCACCTGTTCCCTCTCAGGTGAGAAAGGTGTTTCTGGGACACCTGGAAAAGCTGGACCCAAGGGAGACAAAGGAGACAAAGGTAATATTGCATCTATAACTCCACTGTAAGGGGAGGGGTGTGGCAATTCAAGAGCTTGGGTTATTCACAGGTGAAAACTGATCCACCTGTGCATTGTGCTTGAGCAGAAACAGCTCCCAGTGCTAACAACGTGATCCCCTTTGCCTCTACTACTCCACTGGAGAAAGAAAATAAACTCGCATAAAAGCATGGAATCTGGAACTGCTCTCACCCTCACCTTTCTTTTTAGCTTGTTCACCTCACCAGACGTTGTTTTTCTCTTCCTGCAGGAGAAGACTGCAGCTTGGACACTTCTGCTGGTTGTCGGCCACAAGGTATGTCTTACCATCATCCTCATCTAACCATCCTCTTACTAGTACAGCTGTGTTTGTTTGGTTCACCTTCTGGTCCTTTCCAATCTAATGCAAGAGGGCTGCAAACACAGGTCATGACAAAAATATAGGGAAGGGTGATTGTAATTCTCCGGTTAATATAAATAAATAAATCCCATGGTGGAAGCTCAAGTTAAACTTCTCTGTATTCCCAGAATCTTGTTGATTTCTGTGCAAAACCAAACATGAAAAAGACAATATGTTGCTCTCATCACAAACATACTTCCAGAACGGAAAATAGGTGAACTGAATTTCCCTGCCTGTTTTGCATTTCCCTCCCTGATATTTCTCCTAGAGGCTGGAGCCAAAGATTGCAAAGAACTTCTGCAACGTGGAGAGACCCTGAGTGGCTGGTACACCATCTATCCTGCCACAGGGAAAGCAATGGTGGTCTTCTGTGACATGGAGACGGACGGAGGAGGCTGGCTGGTGAGCTTTACCCCGTGGAGAAGGAAGAGCCATTTGTTTATGACTTACTAAAAGGGTGTCAGGCAATATGATGCACATTCTTCAAGAAGTGGAATCCCCTGCCAGGAAGGCACTTGGGCAACTCCTTCCTCCAGAGGCATCTCCTTCTCTGAGCAAAGGAGACTTGTTCCATGGTGCTAAGCCACGCAAAAGCAGCCCCACATGCTTTCTGCTCATGCATGTTGATAAACAGTAGACTAGAGAGAGGAAGCAGGAGGGGGAGCTGCCTTCCCTTGTTTGCTGGCTTCTGCAGAGCTCAGAGGTGCTGTCCAAGGGTGTTCTGTAGGGGAATGGCTTATGTAGGGGGAACAGAGGAGAGTTTGCCATTTACAGCTTGTCGGCACTTCCACAATCCTTTGCCTAAAAAACCAAAAGGTCCGAAAGGTTTCCCACTTGTCCTGTGCTTTCTGAAAATACATGTGGTGCAAGCTGAATTCAAAACTATTAATCTGAATCAACAGAGGAGGGAACATGTACAAGTCTATCCCTTACCATGTTTTTTGTTTACGTTATAGTGCTTTGTAGAGGAGGTATGGTGTGGAAACCCTGCTGGTGCCCTTGCGAGAATTTATTTTCACATTTTTATGAGGTTATTGTCCTCATTCCCTAATTCATCACCATGTGAGATATGTTAGACTAAGGAAAGGTCAGTAGGGATACCTCTTTGCATTGTGAGGCCTGTTCTGAAACCAAGCAGTCTGCCTGAAAGAGCCCACCCAGCCAGGTGCGCCAACTCTATGGGGCTGAGGAATCTTCGGCTCCCTTAATATTTGCTAGGATGGAGGTGGGCTCCTCGATGTTGGAGGAGGCAGAGTGCAGAGCCTAGCATGGTGCGGCTTAAGTGGCAGCCTCCTCCCAAGCACATGCAAGGAGGAGCCACTGGCCCTTGTAGCTGCCCCATGCTGGGCTCCGCTCGGCCTCCTCCTGGCGATATGTGACATTGCGCACATTGCGTGTCAAGTGCATGACTTCATCCACACACAACACATGGTGCCCCCCCCCAATCTTAGCCTCTGCACATAGCACTTGTAGGGAATAGGAAATGGGCTTGTCTTTCGGCTGGGACACTGACATATCACCTCTTTTTGCCCCCAGGTCTTCCAGAGGCGACAGGATGGGTCGGAGGATTTCTACCGTAACTGGGAGTCCTACAGGAAAGGGTTTGGGAGCCACGCCTCAGAGTTCTGGTTGGGCAATGATAAAATCCACCTTCTTACAAGCTCTGGTAAACCAACGTTTTCTCTTCTGTCTGTTGCTGGAGCATCACTGGGTGTTTTTTTAATGAATAATGGAGAAAGGTGTGGAATCAGTTATTGAAAGCTCCACCAGAGTAGAACCTATGAAGTTTTTACGTTGGGATAAATACCTGCAGGGTCATGTCTAGATCATATTGTTGGAAGAGTGCTCTTGGTGTGTACACTGTGGAATACCACAGGGCACTATTTTATTCCCAATGCTATTCAACATCTATATTAAGCCAACCACTGGGAGTTTTGGAGCAAGGTGTCATCAGTACGCTGATGGTACCCAGCTTCATTACATCCGAGTCAGGACAGACTGTGCAATCCCTGGACATGTGACTGAATGAGGGTAAATTGAGTTTGAATCCTGCAAAAGCCGAGGTCTTGCAGGTGAGTGGTTCCTGTGTCTTGGCCATTAGGTCAATTGCCTGTTTTGAAGGAGCAGATTTTCAGCTTAAGGGGTACTCCTCCACCCATCTTTGTCACTAGAGGGTGAGGTGATTTGTGTGGCTTTCTACCAGCTGTGACCATTCCTGGACTGGGATAGCCTGACTACAGTGGCCCATGCATTGGTAACCTCAAGACTTTACTACTGCAGCATGTTTCATGTGGGGGGCTCCCCTTGTATCTAGTGTAGAATGCAGTGGCCAGACTGTTCACAAGAGCAGGTTACTGGTAGCATGTTACTCCTTTCCTAAGAGAAATGCACTGGTTGCCAGTTTGCTATGGGGAAGGTTGAAGTTTCTTGTGTTGATTCCCAAAGCCCTACTTGTTACTTTTTTTCTGAACCCCGTCAACAGTTTGCCTTCCGTGAAAGGGTGTTGGGAATTGTTTCATTGCAGTAGTTGAGTAGTGCATGATCACTTCTATGCCTGAAGCTGGCTCCCCATGCTTGTGAAATGACACAACCCCTCACACGCACTAAGCAGAATAATAGAAGCATAACCACCCAGTCCCATCCCACTCACCACTCCCCCCCTTTTCTCCTTCCTTCCTTCCTTCCTTCCTTCCTTCCTTCCTTCCTTCCTTCCTTCCTTCCTTCCTTCCTTCCTTCCTTCCTTCCTTCCTTCCTTCCTTCCTTCCTTCCTTCCTTCCTTTCCTCCTCCTCCTCCTCCTCCTCCTCCTCCTCCTCCTCCTCCTCCTCCTCCTCCTCCTCCTCCTCCTCCTCCTTCTTCAATTGTTTAAACCAATTCATAAACCAAGAAGTTATACATTGACCACTATAATGAAACATATGCTGTAGATATTTTTCCACATTTATGATGCTATTTTTTGATATACAAATGACATGAGAACACTTGGTATACTTATTTGTATAACATTATTCTTATTTATAAAGCCCAATTAAAAAAACAAAAACAAAATCAATGCTTACTCTCGGATCTCTTCCATTCTCTTGGGTGTTAGAAGTACAACAATTGCGAATTGACGTGAAGGACTTCAATGACACTAGAACTTATGCTACATATACCAGCTTCAAAGTCTTGAGTGAGAGGGAAAACTACACACTGGAAGTGGGCTCCTATTTAGACGGCAACATGGGTGAGTTATACAGAGAATTCTCTTTGAGGCATCTGCTTCAAGGTGAACTAAAAACACGAATATTGCATTTTTGAAGGTCATGGAATTTAATCTAGGAAGACCTTCTGCCTGCAGAGCATCTCATCTGGCCGTCTTAAAGCATATGCGGCACCGGGGTGCAAAGATCTGCCTGGCGCCCCCCCAAGGTTTCCCAGAGTTGTCCACCTTTTTTTGTAGGGCGCTGACACCACACCAGTGTGTTAGTGTGAGCCAGTGTGGTGTAGTGGTTAAGAGTGGCAGACTTGTAATCTGGAGAACCGGGCTTGCATCTCCGCTCCTCCTCCTTCGCTTCTTTGAAGTCTCTCAGCCCCACTCACCTCACAGAGTGTTTGTTGTGGGGGAGGAAGGGAAAGGAAATTGTTAGCCGCTTTGAGACTCCTTAGGGTAGTGATAAAGCGGGATATCAAATCCAAACTCTTCTTCTTCATGCTTATCTCTGCTCGGGAAAAGAAAACAGGGGCAGGCTAGTTAAATAGATCCCTTTGCCATTATATACCAGCAAGCAATCTAATAAATTGAGTTGCAGAGCAATCCAGTGCAGTAACAAGGCAGAAATAATTTTATTTTAATTTTTTATTTTTAAAACCTGCCTAAAAGCTCAAGATCCGAAATGAACAAACACAGTGTTTAATTTGAAAGGAACCCTTTATTAATTCAAGGAACCATCAAGAAAGCTGACAATGAAGACTCCTAAATAGCCTGTACCAGCCCTTATCAAAAATGGCCACTGCTTTAGTGGACCACAATATGAGTCAACAATGTGATGCTGCAGCAAAAAAAGCTAATGCTATTCTAGGCTGCATCAACAGAAGTCTAGTCTCTAGATCAAGTACCACTCTATTCTGCCTTAGTTAGAACACATCTGTGTCCAGTTCTGGGTGCCACAATTTAAGAAGGACATTGACAAGCTGGAAAGTGTGCGGATGAGGGCAGCCAAGATGGTCAAGGGTCTGGAAACCAAGCCTTATAAGCAGTGCTTGAAGGAGCTGTGTATGTTTAGCTTGGAAATGAGGGGTCTGAGAGGAGATATGACAGCCATCTTCAAATATTTGAAGGGCTGTCACATGGAAGATGGAACAAGCTTGTTTTCTCCAGCTCCGGAGGGTAGGACACAAAGCAATGACTTCAAGTTACATGAAAGGCAATTCTGACAAAACACCAGGAAGAACATTTCTGACAGCAAGAGCCCATCAACAGTGCAACAGACTCCCTTGGGAGATTTTGCACTCTCCTTCCTTGGACGTTTGTAGTTGGAGGTTGGATGCTGTCATGGATGGTTTAGTTGAGATTCCTGCATTGCAGGGGTTGGACTAGATCAAGCATAGGCAACCTTGGCTCTCCAGATGTTCTGGAGCTACAACTCCCATGATCCCTAGCTAACAGGGCTAGTGGTCAGGGATCATGGGAGTTGTAGTTCCAAAACATCTGGAGAGCCAAGGTTGCCTATGCCTGGACTAGATGATCCTCAACAGGGTCCCTTCCAACTCTACAATACTGTACTATAATTCTAGGGGAAAGGAGCCGAAAGGGCAAAAATCGCTTCCCAAAGGCATCTTTCCATGTGAGAAAGGATTTAAAGCGAGGCAGGAAACAGTTAAGCAGGGAGATGTGGAAAGGTGGGAGAGGGCAGAGAGAGAGAGAGAGAGAGAGAGAGAGAGAGAGAGAGAGAGAGAGAGAGAGAGAGAGAGAGAGTTGCCCTGTTAATTTGTTCGCAACTTCAAAAACACAGCCCATTACTCAAGAAAAGAAACCCATGAGGTTTTTTTAGGTTACATATGCCAAACTGGTTGAGCTTTTTTAAGCTTGTGGTGCCCAGAAGAGCGGAACAAGCGCGAGGATGAATGCAGGCGCTGCAAAATCAGCCAAGGGAGTGTGAATGCAGCAACGAAAAGCAGACTGCCAGGGTCCTAGCGCCTCCGCAACAGTCGGATACATGGAGATTCTTTTTTATAGAAAAACAGATTGGGATTTTGTTGCCCCCCTTTTGGATGGCACTGCTTCCCACGCCCCCACATTGCAACGCCCCTGGCAGCAGCAGCTGCCTGCCACCTATGCAGCGGGAAGGTGATTCTAGTCCTGGTTTTGAGGCTGGGGCGAGCGCAGGAAGCAGAGCCAGTGCTAGGGTTTTTTGCGCCCTAGGCGAGATCACCTTCTGGCGCTCCCCCCCCCCAAAAAAATAAAAAAATAAATAGAAATAGAAATAGAAAAAAATAGAAAATAGAAAACAGAAAAAAATTAAAATAAAATAAAAATAAAAATAAAAGGTAGAAAAAAATTAAAAGTAGAAAAAAATTAAAAAATAAAAAGCAGCTGGAAGGCACGGGGAGCTGGTCCCAGGCTCCTGCGTGCCTCCGGAGCTTCGCGTGGGAGCGTGAGCCTGGCCACCTCGCTGCGCCTGTCAGCTGTAGCCTGTAGAGCGGCTTCAGGCCACTCTCTGGAGGCACACACGCGCCTCGGGATAGCGGCCTGAAGCCACTCTACAGCTGACAGGCGCAGCGAGGTGGCCAGGCTCACGCTCCCGTGCACCTCCGGAGCTTCGTGCAGGGAGCACAAGCCTGGGGCCACCTCCACCGCGCCTGTCAGCTGTAGAGCGGCTTCAGGCCGCTCTCTGGAGGCACGTGCGTGCCTCTGGAAAGCAGCCTGAAGCTGCTCAGCACGGGGGGGGTGGCGGGTGGCGGGCAGGCTGGCCAGCGCCCCCTCCATTCTGGTGCCCTACCGTGTTTCCCCCTTTTTAATACGTAGTCAAAAAGTAAGCCATGGCAGGGTTTTTAATCATTTGAGAAATGTAAGACATACCCCGAAAATAAGCCATACTTCCGCGATGTGCGGAGCAAGACCACTGAGCGCCCCAACCAGCTAGCGGGACCCAGCATGCTGGCTGCAACAGGAGGAGGAAGCCTGCTGGGTCGGGTCAGTGCCCGGAAGCGGTGGCTGCTGCTGCAGCGCCGATAAAGCGTGCAGCAGTGCCGCACGGAGCACCGAGGGCACAAGCCAGCAGGACCCAGCTCCTGCAATGCCGGCGATGGCAGGAGGAGGAAGCCTGCCAGGTCGGGTTGGCGCTCGGAAGTGGCGGCGGCTGCAGCGCTGACAAAGTGCGAAGCAGCGCTGCACACTCTGTGTGTGTGTGTGTGCGTCCGTCTCTTTCTCTGTGTGTGCGTGCGCGTCTCTCTCTCTCCCCGTGCGACTTTCTCTCTCTCTCCCCCTGTGTGCGCGTCTGTCTCTCTCTGTATGTTTGTGATCGCGTCTCTCTCCCCCCCCCTCCCCGACAGAGAAAAGGTGCCGCGCAGGTTCCTCTTTGGCTCATCATTCAGCTGCCCTGGCCTCCTTGCCGAGAGCTGACGCCGCTCCTCTCCCCCTCCTTCCCGCACGGAGCACCAAGGGCACGAGCGTCAGGAGGAAAGAGAGAGGGGCTCGTTGCTTGCGGAGGGAAAAGTGTGGGCTCGTTGCAGGTTTACCTCACAGCTGAGGGGGCAGCAGGGGCCAAGCACCTTCCCACCCCTCCCCAGAGCCCAGCCCGCAGGCTGTTCCCCTCAGGAAATGCGGCTCTTCCCGTCCCCGAGGAGAGCCGCCGGCCCTGGAGCGCCTCTCTGCCGCCCGAGGCTCTCGAAAGGCCGCCTCAGAAGCAGGCAGCTCCCTTACGCCATCTCCGTATCCCGCCGGCGGGGTTACTCAACCCGTTTGGCAGGACTGCCCCCGCCCCCGCCTCTTTGCAGAGTTTGTGCAGCTTGTGCGGCTCTGCCTAACTTCTTGCGCGGCAGGCAGGCGGGCGTCCTCCCATCGGCGCGGCGAGCTTTGCAGAATCGGGTGCTGCAACTCGGAAGCCGGCCAGGCGAAGCTTAGCTGCCAATCAAAAGGACAGGGGTGTACGCAAGACGTTCTCCTTAGTTGCTTGGACCAGTTTGGTGATGGTGATAATGATGCCCTTTGTTGAATCGGTAGAATTGTAGAGTTAGAAGGGACCCTCGGGGGTCATCTAGTCCAACCCCCTACAATGCAAAAATCTCAGCTAGGTCATACATGGCAGGTGGCCATCCAGCCTCTGCTTAAAAGCCTCCAAGGAAGGAGAGCCCTTGACTCAGGATGGGTAGGAGGGGAAAGGGAGAGAATAGAAGAGGCAGAAAACGGAAAGGACCATAACAAAGTGGCAGAGCACCCTGTGCTCTGTATGCATAAGGATCCCAGGTTTAACCCCCAGGTACCCCCAAGTTTGAAATCCTGGAGAGCTGCTGCCAGCCTGGTTGACAGCAATAATGGTAGAGGACACACGTAGCATTAAAAAATCCCAGTTTCAATTGCTGCAATTGCTTGCTATGTATTATGTATTGTATTTAAATAATCTCCTTATTTTCTTGTTTCATTTAATGGATGTTATGTACATCATGTTGTGCATTATGTTACAGTATTATGTTGTAAAACCTGGATAGCTCAGTTGGCTAGAGTGTGGTGCTGATAATGCGCGTGGAAGAGAGCGCTGAGCATCCTGAGCCAGTGGGACCCAGTTGTACCGGCACTTTAAAAAAAAAGAAAGAAAAAAAGACACCCCCTGAAAATAAGCCACCGTGTGTTTTTTTGAGGGAAAAAAGTTATAAGACGGTGTCTTAAAAAAGGGGAAACACGGTAGGCAGCTGCCTAGATCGCCTGAATGGACGCGCTGGCCCTGGCAGGAAGGCAATTCCAGACCGGACTTCGAGGCTGGGGTGAGTGCACCACTTGGAGAGAAAGATGAACAAAAGAGCCTCGTTTGCTCGGCTCGCGTCGTCCCTCCCAGCAGCTAGGGAGCGCAGCGGCTTCAGCGCCAGGTGCCTGTGGGTAAGCCGGGCCTGACTCCATCGCTCAGTGCCCCCTGCCTTTTCCCAGAGTAATAAAGCAAGTAATTAGAATGCTAAAGACAGGTGTAAATAACAGGAATGAGTTTAAACACGCCAAACCACGTCCCGCTGCTGGGCACCCCTGCTGGGCGGGCGCTGTGGTGGATGGCGCCACTAAGCCAAATGGAAAATATGGCCCTGCTTATATATGTGACCCAGCAGGTCTGTGCTAGCAGTGCATTTTTTTCACTGCTTTAGCACACAGAGTTAAAGTGAAAGAGGTGAATTTGATGTTTTCCCTGCTCTTCTCTTTCAGGTGATTCTTTCTCAGGACACAGGGGCATGGCCTTCTCCACCCGAGACAAGGACAACGATATCAATGAAAGTGGCAGCTGCGCTGTGGCCTACAAGGGGGGCTGGTGGTACGGTGTTTGTCACACTTCCAACTTGAATGGCCTGTACCTCAAAGGCAAACATTCTTCTTATGCTAACGGCATTAACTGGAATACTGGGCAGGGGCATCATTATTCTTACAAATATGCAGACATGAAAATTAGGCCTCAATAGGTGAAGTGTCCACCTGTTCGGGAACTTGCTTCAGCATTCCATGCCTGGCAGGGCAACCTCTGAATGAGGAATCATCTGCTTTTAAAATAGAATACACACAGAGGCCCTCCTTAGAGCACAGGGCACTGCAGTGGCCTGAACAAGAAGAGGCCAGTCTGATGTGGCACCTGGTTGTCACTTGCAAAAATGGACAAATTGTGGCTGGATGCTTGCTTTGAAACACCCACAACGTCCCCACATACAGCAACAGCCCTAGCTACTGCAGCGCTGGTGGGTGTTGAACACCACACAAGAAGTTTATATGCTGGTTCAACTGCTTTTTTAAAAAAATGATGTGAAATGTTCTAATTATTTTTATAAATTCCTTGTCTGTGGCATGCATGAGGCTGAACAGAGTTTCCCATGTTTCGTTTCGTTATTGTTGCTTGGCTGCTTTATCAATGCACATTGGTAAAGCAACACATCACAAAATGATGCATTTTCATATGTACAGTCATATCAATAATGGTTTTATATAGAGTTTTGTCAATGAATGGATTGAGGTTGAGGAGATACGAAGGAACCAAAAGTTGTAGCAAACAGCACATTTGCAAATAAAAACTGGAACAATGCAGAGTTCCTACTTGATCAGTTAATACTGCCTTGTGCCTTTTACTAACAATTAGCAGCCAGGTTTATTTCCCCCCTGTAGTTCTACAATCACTCTGACATTGTACTGGAGATTATCATCATGAGGGCCTTTCTATATTATTCATTTATACATTTTTAAAAGAGCATTTGTGTTGCTAAAATAGCAACCTCCTGTCTTCTCTTGAGCCTTATTTTTCATTGCAGTATTTCTCAGGATTCCAGTTAGAATATTTTGCTATTGGGAAAATACATACACAACATATTTCATTCTTTTGCGGGCCACCCGCATCAGCTGGACATCTAAGCTAGAAAATGACATAAAGGAGTTATTGCATTCAGATAACTGTCCCTTGTGCTTCTTTTTCTGGGGGGACGACGCATACCCCTAAACATTTTGTGAATTTCAGTTTGGCCTCATTGAGGGGCAGTATTTAAATATGAGTAGGAAAATGAGAGTAGCCCTAAACATTTTTTAAGGGGAAAAAAACACCACTGGCTGTTCCTATAAACAAACACCAATGCTGACGGCAGATACTGCGGAATCCATTCTTTTGCTACTGCCACCCGCTGAGCAGTCTACTTTATCGTGCTAGCGGGGCTGATGGGAGTTTTAGTCCAAAACAGTGGGTGGGAGACTTGCAGTATATTTTATGCTCTTCTTGGCACTTTGTACGCGTACAAGGAGAGAGGGAGAGAGAGAGAGAGAGATATGGAGAGAGTTAAACAGACAGTTTCCCCTATTTGGGCCTCTTTGGACTTTGACTTCGCACACTTTCTTTCTTTATGTTTATACAACTCCTGCTCCTGGACACGCTGGTTCAAAGAGACAGAGAACAACTGGAGAAGCTAAGGACAGGACCTGAAAAGCATTGTGATATGAAACAGGGAGAAGCACTGCAGCAAAGCAGAAGGGTGCATATGTATTTACCCTTAGATTACACCTTAAGCATTTCCCAAATTCTAAACATGGCGGGCAAGGGATCTTTGGGGTATTTACTAGAGTAAGACCCTCACTTTGTGCAATGGGGTGGGAGGGCTGGCAGCATACCAGGATCATGTTATTGTAACATGTGCATGACCCAAATAATGACCTGCTTGTGGTGGTGAAAGTGAACTGGTCTTGTGGGGATGTGCAGGCTGAGCTGTCTCAGAGGCCAAAGGCCAAAGGATGGACCACTTTAAGCACACTGTTAGGACTTGACACGTCTTTTAACAAATGAAAAGTTTGAATCGGGACCACAGTGCGATAAGCTTTTCCCACCAAAAATCGGCTCTGCTCCAAGCCTGTTTGTCACATTACAGTACTCCCATAATTGGTGTTACACCTTCTTTAAACTTCCTTCTAGAATTCTGTCAAGCAAGTCACACTTTTCAAGATAAATCTATTTTTATTTTTGCACTGGGCTCTTCAAAAACATTTCACACAGTTTAGTAGAAACTGTTTAGAGATACTCAGTTCGAAGCCCTGATATTTCCTGCTGTCGAGGCACCTTTGTGCAGTTGCTTGCTATCGCAGGGAAGCAACTGAGCAACTCAGCAGCCAATCAGAGCCAAGAAAGTGGTGCTAAATTGGTCTGGCAGGAACGGAGCCACTTGTTTTCCTCTCCGACCTCTTGGAAACCTTCAACTGCCTTTGGACAAGCGAGCGTGCACTTGTTGTGACACCAACAGCTGCAACTTCCCAGCTCGAGAAGCCGAGCCCATAGACACTCCCTACCAAAGGGCAGAAAGCGCCATTTCAGCAACAGCTTGGGGGAGCTCAAAAGCGAATAGCTAAAAGAAAATGCTGCGTTTCCATAAGACGTTCAGATTCCTGAATGCAACAATGAGGAATCAGATCGTTCCTCGAGCAAATATCACAGAGAAGCCACCTAAGGAGATCCTAACGCCAATAGTAAGTATCCTTTTTTGGTGCCTCTGGACCACCAGGAAATTAGGGTAGTCCAGCAGATACATTGTATTGTCGTGTGTTAGATGTCACAATCGGATTTCAGAAGGTGAGAACAGTCCCCTGAACTGGCAGCTACACACTTTAATCAGCCACAAACCTGAAGCCTTCATTTTGTTTTCTGAAAGGAATGTCTGTAATGGGGGGGGGGCAGCCTAGGAAATTCCCTTTTTTCTTTAACATTGCAGTCCTGTGCATGCCTGCTCAGAAATAAGCACCATTGAGTTTGCTGAGCCTTACTTCCACTGTAAATATGCTCAGATCACTTTCTGCTTTAAGAGGGACAAAAGAGGCCCAGGGCCTTTTCTATTTGCCCCGACTGATCCAAAACTGCGATCCTAGATCCTAAAGCAGCCTCATTGAACATAAGGAGTACTTCTATCCAAGTAAACCTGTATAGAATTGCATAAAATTAGAATGGGTTTGGAAGTGAAAGCAAAACAAGAAAGAGGAAAGGGCCTCCTTCAACCATACAATATAATATCATATATGTCATTTTTTAAAAAAATGCTTCTGGCACACCAAAGCAGAGGGTCTGGTAGAAATTTATCTCCAACTTTACAGAAGAGGCAGATACAATGGTTATAAAGGAATTTGTGATTTATTATTGGTTTGGTTAAATTGTTTGGGGGTGGGTGCTTGCTATACATGTTGGAGTTTAAGGTAATTTGGTCTTGTGATATAGGCTGTATCATATATTTGTGTTTTATACCCTATTTTCATTTCTTTTATGACGGGAGCCATCTTGGGAGGGCGCAATGGCATCCAAATAAGCAGATACCGGTAATTGAAACACAGTAAAAACAGATGTCCTCTCATTATCACGGATTTCTTCCTGTTCTCACTACTTCTTGCCTTAGAAAACAACAGAGCGTGTGGCACCTCAAAAACAACAGAATGATTATTGCACAACCTTTCGTGCATTCCCTTCACTCACTCTAATAAAGATCCCAAAAAAACTTTGGTTGTAGCAGAACTGGACTGCTGGATGCAGGGGAAGGATTAATCCTCCTCCTCCCTTGTCTCTTTTTTCCAGTGAATAAATTCCCCACAATTTGCACTGTGATATCAGGCATGAAAATGGCACACGATTTAAGGCTCTTGAGCTGAATGCCAAACACACACACACACACACACACACACACACACACACACACATACACACACATGGCTGCTTCTTTGTTAAAAGTGGTGGTGGGTTCTAACCAAGTGTTTAAGTAATGCTTTGAACAGACTGCGTCATTTGGCCCTCAAGCAGCTGCTCCCCACCCTTCTGAAACATAGGCCATTACGCCTTCCTCGCCATATACTGTCTCAAATTCTGTTCCCCAAAGTTGCAGCACAACAGTACAATTTTACTGGTGCAATTGGGTTGCGCTTATTCCTTGCACCGTGTTTGTGGCACATTTGCTTTGTATAGCATGCAGGAACAACTCAAAATGGCTCTCGGTCCCACTGCCCACATTTGAATGTTACTGTCAACTCTTTCAACTATAGTGTGGACATGTATCAAAGTAGGGCTTTCCCACAAGCCAACCTTCATTTCAAGTCTTCCTAAGTGATGGCTTTCCTACTACAGGTGTGGTGGGTCCACATTCCATGCAGCCAGGGCTGACTCCAGAGTTTGCAGCCTAAGGTGAAGGACAAATCAGATGTCTAGAAGCTGTCAGGGTGGCAGTTAGGATCTTTCTCCAACATTGGCACTGGGACATCGCCCTCCACAACTCATGGCAGTAGGCTAGATTAGGAGCCATGTGGCACACACAGCTCATCTCCTTAACCCCTTGGCGTCGCCCCCCCCCCAGCATCTGCCCACTGGGAAGGGCAGCACTACCTGCAGTAGGCAGAGTGACATAATACTCCTGTTTCTTGCAGCAAAGTACAGATTACATACATATAGCCTTAAAGTGTCTCTACATACATCTGAAAACTTTTGAGACGCGAGTACACGTGTGCCAAAAGGTGTGTGTACTTTATATTACAGTACTCTCCATGTTGTTTGCTTTGTGGATTTGAAGGTATTCTAAATCACTTTTAGGGGAAAGAAGCTAAGCTTTTGTTTAATACATTTAATCAATGCAAAAAAACCTAATAGCCAAAAAACTAATGTTTTGAGACACATGTAGAACTCCCCCCCCCCCAGCAAATTAATAATGGGACAGAGTTATTTATAGAGACCATCTCCTCCCGCCCTCAACTCTTGCACATCCAGCCTGATTAAAAATAATAATAAATTCATTTCCTCAATCTTCCCAGCTTAGAGTGTGTTAAGAACTTTGGCAATATGCCTGCACAGAGCCATTGTTCTCCAAATCTGATACACGTACCAGGAAATAGTAATTTCACAGCTCTATACCTTTTATGGCACAATCAGGTGAGCAGCAGCCTTTAGAGGCCTTTCACATACAAGAAAATCAAAGATTCATTTGAATATACACAGGCAGTATCTGCAGCCTTTATTGATCAGTGTAGAATTTTTACCACCACAAATAAATTCTACCAGTTTTTACGGCCTCCAGTCAGGTCCCCTTTCTTCATGTTGCTTTTTCAGAATTTTTCATTTTTTTGGCATGCACATTGACTTCCTTGCTGAAAAACTAAGTTTGGCACCAAATTAACAGCCCAGAGTTGTCAGTAACAACTTGTGATTAAAAGAGTGGTTTCTGAAGAAAGGGCAATTTTTTATTTCATTCTTTCATCAGATGAATCTCAACTGAATTAAATTGTGAGTAAGCACAATTGAAAATCACGTCCACCCTCTATAGGAACCAAACAAAAATATATGCTTTATGTATTTTTTTAGTACACACGAGTTAGTATGTACAACGAATTATAACTAGTTCAGATGATTTCTAATTGGGATCAGGCAGGCCTGTGCTCCTGCTCTGAGAACAAAGTCACTTGAAAGTCAGGCTACTGCCAGTATGCCATTGCAAAAAGATTACCGATATCTCCTTGCTCAGAAGTAATCTAAAGGCTGCACCATTCAGCAATACTTTTCTGGGCTGACTACAGCCTTTGCTTATAGCTAGCAATAGTGTGGGCCCAACTAACACTTTATATTGAATGATGAAAATTATGTACATTGCATCGTTGGAAAAACTAAACGAAACAAATTAACAGGCACAGCAAGACCACACATTTGATAAGAGGAGGTTGTACTGTTCAATCTCAGCCAAACAATGGTGTGTGTGTGTGTGTGTGTGTGTGTACACATACATACATAAACCCACTCCCTTGTGGGACTTCTTTGGGAGAAGAAATGGCTAAGGAGTAAACCCCACATCAATCCAGAGCGGAATCCTTAAGATGGTTGGATGGCGTCTTGTATGCCTCCTTCTAGCAACTCCTGCAGCCAGGCTGGTGCCAAACGTATTGTTCTGCTTTCCTTTGAACTTTAGTAAGGCCGAGAGGGAGGTCTTGTGGTCTGGGCAACCCAGGACCTCCATACACACTGCCCAGGCTTGTGCCTTGGGGAGGTCACTTCGGTGTTGCTAACACAGCAAAAGCAACACAGGAGGCAGCAGTTACGAGTTACTGGTCTCCGCAGCTACAGCAGGCGCTGTGATTCTCCAGTCGTGTGACTTCATACACACAGCCTAAGCACACACATACTGCAGGTGTTCATCAAAACGGAGGCGAACTTTACAAGACTTTGTCTAAGATGAAGAATTCTTGTTCTCAACCCCACTCATCTCCATCACCCATTAGCCCGTCCCTCCTCCCCTCCCCTTATTAAAGTGGGAACAGCATCAAAGGTGTGTGAGTGGAGAGCAGAGGATTTTGTTCTCCTGCCCTATTGTGCTTGTGAACAGACTGGAGAGAACTATGAGATGTAGTTCTTCAAAGGCTTCTGCTTCTGTATGAAAAGGGGCTAGCAAAGGGAGACCAACACTGGAAATCTAAATATAATATAAGCAATCGTATCAATTGTGTTACTTTTTATTAATGCTATTGTTATTTTATTAGATGTTATTTTTTGTGGTTGCATTTTTTTGCAGTTCTATTTTAAATTATAACCTGCCCTGGGACCTTGGGGTGAGGGATGGATAATAACTAAAATAAAAACCCAAGCCCTCTGATTGACTTAGTTTTCCCAAGTTTTCCTTTTTTGGTAGGAAACCTAGAAAAAAGTCCAATCCAAAGAGTTCTTCATCTCTAGAGCACACATGTATGCAGTATTTATACTCTGCTAAGACTCCCAAGGCCTTTCCAAAACTACACAATTAGGTGTATAGCAATCTCTTTTAGGCCCTGACAGTTATTAATGCAATTCAGGTTTCAGGCTCTTTCACAGAAGAGGCTATAGGAGCTATAGTTCAGCATGCCTGACTGTTAAAAAAGATACCAACCAACAGAAGGCCTTTCAATTATCTGCAGATTATTTTGGGCCCTGGCAGTCAAGACTAGTCAGGCAACTGAGGATTCTTTCAAAACCATGATGAACATCCTCTAAGGACTTCACTGCACTGTACAAAAATAAAGAAAAATCACACAGCACATACAGTAACTTTAGCCCACTTGCTTTTCCCCCTGCATGAACTATAAATGGTGATTAGCCCAGGAGAACCCAGAATGTTCTACAACATTCATAGTACTGCAGACGACATTCACCTGTGTCTCTCCTTTGCACAGGACCAAGCTATTGGACTGACTGTGATGTTTGTAACCTTCTTGGCCCCATCCGGTTGGATACTGAGCCATATGGAGGATTACAAGAATGCGCACCGTGAATGAAGCACAGGCAGAAGTTTTCCACTATGAACGTGGTCACAAAGCAATGCCAAAGGAACTTGCATCTTCCCATATGCAAAGCTGTCTCTTGCTGTTTTTATAATTAAAAAATTGCTTTGAAAAAACCATGGTGAAATTTGTTTTTTCAGGAAAAAATGCCCCTTATTCCTCTTCCCTATAGCAACATGAAATAATAAAACATGCCAAGGAAAGAAGAGAATAAGTATTCAGTTAGCATAGCGCAGCGGCTTGACAACCAAGCTGTAAATCTGAAATTCCCCAGTTAAAATCTCATTTCTGCCACCAACTTGGAGATGGTACAACAGAAAATGGAGAATGTGGTTAACACGGTGCCTTCACATGTCTCTCAGGCCCCAATCCTATACACACAGTACATAGTGGGACTTGCTTCTACGTAAATGTGTTCCACAGATACTTCTCAACCCACATTAATGAGAAAGCAAGAAACAAGCGACATTAGACATTAGCCTTTTTCTTGGATGTGCCACTCCAGACAGCAGGAGGGGACTAAATTAATAAATGCTGCACATAGATAACTAGGTAGCATGTCAGGGTGATGCCTTGACTAGAACTTTTTCAAATTCAAAGCTGCTACTGCAGGTTGGATCAATAGAACCGAGAAACCGATTTACCATCTCCAAGAACAAGGTAAAAGGTAAAGGGACCCCTGACCATTTGGTCCAGTCGTGACTGACTCTGGGGTTGCAGCGCTCATCTCGCGTTATTGGCCGAGGGAGCCGGTGTACAGCTTCCAGGTCATGTGGCCAGCATGACAAAGCCGCTTCTGGTGAACCAGAGCAGCGCACGGAAACACTTGTTTACCTTCCTGCTGGAGCGGTACCTATTTATCTACTTGCACTTAGATGTGCTTTCGAACTGCTAGGTTGGCAGGAGAGGAACAAGGTATGCTGTCACTAACAACGTCCTCTACATACTTTTGTTACAGATAGATGCATTATCCCCTTCACAAGGAGTAAAGACTGGAATACACAGTACAGTTAAAATGGACCACTTTGCAACTCAGCTGAATTAGTGGAAATTGTATGTTGAAAATGCAGTTGTACAAAAGCACGCAACTATCTATATCAAAATAATCAGTTAGCCAACCCCACACCTATAAAAGGTTGAGTGATGTAGCTTCATGTCACACTTGTTGCAATGTTATCAGTTATAAACCAGCGTAACTGAGCAAGGCTGTGATGATATCAGAAAGCTGTTTATACACAACTGGCAGCAGCTAGTTCTCATACTTTTGAGTTTCTTTAGCAGATGACCAAAGAACTATTAGAAATGTCAGCTGTTGATTTTTTGACATGAGAGGCCAGTCAGCCCCTTTGTGAGTGGTTAACAGTTTTTTTTTTACATTTTACACTGCTCTGACCAGCCCTGGGAACTTCTTGTGAACGGTAGATAATCTAATCATAATTATCAATTCACCATCACCACAGTTCTCATCAATTCAGAGGAAAATATCTGGTCCTATGATCTCCACAGAATCATAGAAGGGATTCTATGGAAGGGATTTTGTGGGTCATCTAGTCCAACCTCCTGCAATTCAGGAATCTTTGGCCAAAGTGGGGCTCAAACCCACAACCTTGAGATTAAGAGTCTCATGCTCTACTGTAGACTGAGCTGTTAGCCTACTTCCCCCACCTTTTCTCTATGTTCAATTTTTAAAGAAAATTTGCACATTTTCCTCTCCACCCCCAAGGGAATCTGACCAGAACTAAAACAAGGGCAGATTTTAGTTTACTAACAACATGTCCAAGGTGAAAGTCACAGTGAAAAGGATGCTTTTCAAGATAGCCTTTAACATTGGTGAGCACCCTATTGTAAATGAATGCTATTTGGTCACCATAAAATCCCTATCAGAGAAGTCTTTGTCATTAGATGCCCATTTCACCTTCAAACATGAAACTTTAAAATGGTCACTGAAGCCTAAAAGCTTTTTTAAAATAGAGATTTGACAATGTATTCAAAAATTGGAGAACAGAGCCCCTTTCAAGATCAAGTCGAGTCATCCATTACTGCTTTAAGACTGAGAGCAATATGAACATCGAAATCATGCCTTCCATAGACATGTGATTAGTAATATTATTATTTAAAACCCACTGATCTCTGAAGGGCACAAATAAACTGCTAACTCTGGTTTTGTGCCTCTTATAATAGGACTGCTGCGCAATTCAAGACTCAGTGTAAAGCATACCAACAGAACTGCGCAAGAGGGAAGGCAGAGAAATTTATTCCAGCAGTTATTTTACTGCATCACACTTCAGGATAAAACGTTCATAAAAGACAAGAGCAAACCCAAGGAGAGTATAAAAACAAATCCATTAAATTTATGATTTTATTCTTGGAAAACTCATTGATGGGGTTTGAGCAGTTTCCTCTACTGCAAAACAGAGGGAGACTAGGGGAAAGAGGCATTTGTTCTCATTTATGCTGCCTTTGGACTGGCAGGGAGAAAGGTCATGCTCTCCCCCCACGTCCGTCTGAAATGCCCAGTGACTGAAGATGGCCCTTCCAATGCAAAATGGAAGTCCTGCTGCCATCCCACTGCAGAGCTAGTGACCTCCACCCTTTAGCCCATAAGCCCCAAACATCCTCCATTGCGGCAGCCTCACACCAAGACCGATTAATCCACCATGAAGGAGTCCTTATTGCCTTTGGTGGCAGCAGGATGGGAGCTCCCCAGGAGAATGCTAATCAAATGGCTTAGCACGTAGGAGGGAATTCCCGACTCCAAGCACCAAAGGGTTACACGGCAAAGGCCACTTAGTCCTCTGTACAAGCATCAGAAAAGTAGTTCTTTCCCTCCTCCCCTAGCCCCCCTTTTAATATAATTCAGTACAGAGTCAGTGGTCAGGGCACTGCCAGTTTCAGCAACAGTACAAGACATTCCCTCAGCCAGTGCAAAGTCCTCTATGTCAGGATATCGTGGGCTTGGTGCTCCACCAACATCTCCATGCTCTTCACATCTGTGCACCAGAACTCCAGGCGGTCTTTCATGCCCTTTATCTAGGAAATAAACCCACAAGCACTTTAGGAACTTGGACTCAGCGGATACACACAGACCAAATAAGGGCCATGAAAGATACAAAATTTTAACCATTCTGCATCAGAATGTCTCCTGCAACACACTACATTAAAATCCTGTTTTAGAGAAAAGATAAACTGCAATCTCCCAATGGTGTGTATTATTGGTTTGTCTTAATGACAAGACATTTTTGATAGGGAGATTCAAAGGTGCCAGAAACAAAGTAAGCATTGTGAAGAAAACTGAATTAAGTCAATTATTCAACGTGTCATAAATTCGACACGTGACCTTATAAAGCTGTTTCTGCACTGAAGTAAAGGAAGACATATAAATGCAGTGTGATTAATCAAAGAAACCACACCCTTTCTCCCCAGAAAGCTGTTTGGTTTTTTTACTAAGATTCCATGCCATGCTTTATAAGGAGAGTGTTGCACTGAGATTTCAGCAGCACTGATTACCTGTTGTAAATCCAGCACCCGTGGTTGGACCCATGTCATGTGAACTCTTTTATCCACTTCATCAATACTGCCTTTCACCAAACCCACTGACAGGGCTTTCATCACTAGCAGCTCCACCTGCAGGAAAAGAAAACCAAGAGTCCCTTACTGGCTTTATAAGAACATATCCAGTTGTTTCCACAAAAATCACTGCACCTTACCAGTCTGAATACTTGCTACAACTCAAAAAGAGACATTTAACAAACAGAGAAAGGGAAAATGTCCAAGATCATGGCTGCTGTAAATGCGTATCTGGAAATTTAACTGCATCAATTTTGAAAATGGAATGGCACAGAGTCCCAGAACATTTGGTTCCCTCATACAGAACTGCAAATGCAACTCACCTCATTTACAGTGACTTTGGCACTTTTAGCAATCTCTTCAAAAGTGAGTTGCCTGTGGTTAGCTGGTCGGGTGAAGGTCATCTGCAGTCAAGTAAAACTAAAGTTAAAACCAACCTCAGCTTACGTGAAAAAATAGTTCCCAACAGAGTGATCAGAAAGCCTGATTTCCCCAGTTTTGTTTGCCTTTGTGCAAGACATTATGGTATTTGAAAGATGCAGTAGATCTTCAATAGCAATATACTGTATGTTACATTTCAATACAAATAAAAACTTCTGATCCAAGGGGGGGGGGCACTACAGATTATACAGATTATACAATTTAGCATTGCTAGACTTACCTCCATGAGGCACAGCAGCTGGATCTTCTGTAGAAGAAGAGCTTCATTTGCAGCCAAGTCTGGCTGTAAGACATGACAGATGAGAACTTTAGTTACTGGTACTCCAAAAATCTTATTGTGTTTTCTTTTATTTAACAAGATGCATGCAACACACAGAAAGCGCTCATCACTTCATTTGTCTTGCTTGTGTGTCATGAAACCACAGCCTTAGACCTACCATTGTAAATTGTTCAACAGAAGTGTTTAATTTCTAATTGCAACCGTTAAGATTGATTAAACCAACATCTCTATGGGAATGAGAAAATGAATGCTACTACACAGTTCAAGACATGTGGCAATGCATCTGTTTCAGAGCCTGGATTTTAAATTGAAGTGGGATGCTTTGGAGTTATTTGGACCTTCTCTGAAGCAGATCCTTCCTGAACTGGCCTGGTCCCAGGGCTTAAGTACTCTAAAACAGCTAATGGGGGAACTCTGTCCTGTTGCCCCAAGGTTTTATTGAAGACTCTGAATCTACACCAGCTGTTATCAGAAGTGCATAAGCTTTACTCTCCACTAGCAAGTCAAAGAGGAAGTACTTACAGTATTTAATCAGTCAAACCAGCCACCTACCTGCTGCCCCCATGCTGACTTCAAAGCCTGGAATTTTTCCACATTGCCACTATTGAAGGCGTAAAGTGTGTCAATCAACCATTGCCTGTCAGTGTTCCTCAAAGACTCCAGCACTGGGTGCATAAGCTGAGGATGGAAATAAAGTAGGACATTGAGATATAGTAGCTAGCTTCTGGTTCATGAACATTTTTACCAATTAAGTTCTACTTACCAGTTCCCCAAAGTTATAGACTCCTTCCCCAAGGAGTCCTGCTAACCCCAAAGTAAAGGCTCTCTCCTGCTGGTCTGCCACTGAAAAGAAGAATGATCTGGGTCAAACAACAGTCTGAGAGACCACACCCTATTTTAGCGCGTGCGGCGCACACACACACGTACATATATTATCCTACCTTCAATAAAATGTGAGCATTCTATACACAAAAGTACAGTAAATTATTTGTCTTAGGCCTATTTTCCTGAGACTCCAGGTTCCAACAACAATAATCTGGAGGATAATTTCTATTTCCCCCTCTGCACAGTAAATTTAACCCATTTGATACAGGTCTCCACAGCACAAACAAATGCAGCTTGTTCAATATGGGAAGAAAAGAGCATTACCTGGGAGATCTTTGACATCTATACAGCCCAGGAACCTTAATGCATCCTTATAATAAGAAGCATGATTCCCAATTGTCTGGTAATACTTGCTGGAGAGATCATAGAAACGGCTGTGAACAGATGTCACACCAGGAAGATTATTCAGCATCTCTTCAACATCCTCAATGGTCTCCTAAAGGGGAAAAAGGTGATACCAATCCTTAAAATCCACATGTATTTTATATACATGCATACAAAAGCATGTTACAATACCTTGTCTAACAATTATAAGCAATATTTGAAGAGAGAAAAACCACACAACTCCAAAGAATGGCATGATCACATTAACTTAAGGATCAGAACATATTTGTTATTTTATTTCTGCTGGTACTAGGACTTGCCCTGCTGAAGTCTCAACTCTGCTGAAGAGACAAATCCACAACTGTATATCCTTGTCTGCTTGAACACTACAGCTCCTAATTGTGGTTTATAAAAAAATGAAACAACCTCCATTATATAAATTTAATAACCTTGTTAATTGCCAAAACAAGTTTCTAAACAGATGTTTACAGGTTCAAAAAACCCTATTCTTTGCTTGTGGCAAACTGATAAACAGCTTTCATTTGTACAAAGTATGAATACATTGCAAGATGTTTATTTGAAACTTTTATGAACTGTTTCTAATGGGCTACGGAGTATGTTACTGGATTATACCAGCAAAAGAAATCAAATCAAAAGTGATCTCTGGCCATCAGAATGGAAATAATAATGCCACTTTTTAAAGGTACAAATACTATTACTGCATACTCAGCATCTTATTTTTTTTTGGGGGGGGGACCCAACACAGTATCTTATCAGAAACACCAACAACACTTTTGATTATTTAAATCGTATTGCATTTTCGGTAACACAAAGTGGAACACAAGAAGCAGACAGAATTTAGTCTTCTCCACACATCCAGTACTGGGGAGAAGTAGGTCCACAATATTGGTAGATCCTTGCCTGGTGTCCAATACAATGGCAAAGATTTCTGTCTCTCAATTGTTTAACAATGGCAACAAAACGCCTCTCCCCCTGCAACAATGAAGAATGCTTGGGGGTAATCAGGAATGGATTTTTGTATGGAAAGAGAGCAAGCTCAGCTCAGTTTTGGTACCCAAAACAAATCATGCTGATCAGCACCTGCTCGATGTCCTTCAATTCTAAGTTTATGTCTTTTGCACCTGCCTCCAGCTAACGGCTTTTCAGAGTACCTATACAGGCCTGAAGTCTGCCCTCTGCTATGTTAGAAGATAACTACTAAAAGCTAAGGGCTGCATAAAAATGTAAGAGCCATCCAATACAGCAAATTCAAAAAAGGTTTTGTTAATATGAACAAGAAAATATGTATTTTGTCTCACCTTTGTGACTTGTAGATCACCAATGTTTAATTTCAGAGCGCCAATGGCAGTTTTACATAGAATCACAGCTTCATCACTGCTTTTCACCTGCAGCCACAATACAAAATGAATGTAATAAAACGGCTATTGTTTCAAATAGCAATGAAACTACTGTCTGTCAAAGAGTGCATAAGTATTTAGCAGTTTTTCCAAATTTGACTGTATAACTATCCTTGATAATTTTCTTACTGGCAACGAAGCATAGTTTGTTGGCCAGTTCAGTAGATGTGTTATTAATTTATATTGTGCCTTTCAGGACAAAAGATAGTATACAGAAATTGTAACATAAAACCTATAATTGCTTATTTTAAATCAACAGTTTTAAGTCTACACCCCTTTAAAATGAATGATAAAAACATCAGTAAGCTACAGCAATGAATAAAAGCTAGTAACGGCATTGAAAACAATTCCATGCAAGCGGATCAAAGTACAGTACTATATAAAGCACCTGTCATATATCATACTTACTTTTTCTCGGGTCTTTTCCAGAAAAGTAAGAGCTACATTAGGATCTAAGGAGGGACAAGCAAGCAATTACATTCACATAACTTCTTATTGGATCCTATCACAAAAGTTTTAGAATTGAGGACCTGCCTCAATAATACTGTCCTTGGGGAGAGGAGTAGAAGGCTTCAAGACATGCTTCCTCCCTTCGTTCCGAAAAACAAAGAATGACAAAATTTTTGCTCAGACTTCTGGTTTCAAGGATCTCCTGATTTAATGTCCCAAAGTCAGAGGAGAGCTTGTATTCAAAGTAACATGAGATCTCCTGTTTGATCATTCCATTTCTCTCTACACTGAGAGGGAGTGATTGTGCAAGCCAAAAGCCAGCTCCCAGATACTTCCTTGGATCAGTCCCAGGGAGAAACCAGCACCCAAAGAAGCATTCAGTCTGTCAAACTCCTAGGATTAGATTTTCAAATTCTACATTAATACATCTCTGCTGGCCTTATAGCAAAGTTAAGGAGTATTAATGACTAGCGTCCACAAAGACTGAAATGTGAATAATTCCCTTTCTCCAAGACTGAGTAGTTCAATCCTTTGTTACTTTCCTAAAGGTCTTATTGTTGGCCTCAGATTTCCCCCCCTGAACCTGAACCAGTTCATAATGAAAGATAGCTATGATAAAATGAAGATGTTTTACCTGTCATCTGCCGCACTACATGAAGAATTATCTCTACAAGGGACAAAGGGTTCACCCTGAAATAAAGAGATGGTAACATGAACAATTGAAGAAGTATATGAAGAAGTTTGCATGCACACGAAAGCTCATACCATTGACAAACTTAGTTGGTCTCTAAGGTGCTACTGGAAGGAATTTTTTTATTTTGTTATGAACAACTGGAGTTTTAACAGCAATTAAGTTTAATAATGAACTTTAGAATTAAAATATTGATCTTAAAGTGTAAGGCCTTCCCTAAATTTTAAGTATTTTAAAAGCTTTACCTGTGTTCAAACTCACTGATAAAGTTCTCGTAAAGCTGTAAATGAAAGAAAGAGGTGGTAAGTTTAGCAGTACAAGTGTGTTTTGGTTAACAAGTCAAGTTGATCATTAGTACATCTAGGACACTACCTACAGTTGAATTAGCGTGCGTGGAATTCCTTACAATCAATATTAAGTCCCTGGTCAGCAGTAGGCCATAGCCATAACACCTTTGTTACAGCTCATGCCTTGTCTGGAGTGAGAAACACCAAAACCGAGGTTTGAACAACATGCCAAGCCAAACCATGGGCAATACCAGTAGGCCTAGAGAAAGAGCAAAGCAGATGTGATCTCTCTTCAAGAGCTCATGCATTTACACTAAGCCATGGTTTAGCTTAGGTACGCTGGAAGATGGCAGGATCCCCAAGGACCTGATCTACAGAGCTGGCTTCTGGCAACAGACCAACTCTGTGGTACAAAGATGTCTGCAAATTATGTGACATGAAGGCTGGCAACACCAACCCTGCTCTTACCAGTAAAACATTTTATCCTAATATTCAACTGAAATCTATCCTTCTGTAACTGAAACCAGTCAGTCCTGCCCTCTAGGTATAACAAGTACAGTATGTGATCATTTCTATGTGAGAGCCTCTATTTCAACAGTGCTATCATGTGGTGGACTCTGCCTCCTTGGAGGTTTGTAAGCAGAGGGTGGATGGCCATCTGTCATGGATGCTTTAGCTGAGATTTTTTGCATTGCAAGGCATTGGACTAGATGACCTTTGGGTCCCTTCCAACTTCTATGTCCCCTCTCAATCTTCTTTTCCAGATCAAACATATCCAGTTCCTTCAATCCTTCTTGTTTTTCATACAACTGTCTGTCTTGTCCTCTTTTAAAGCAATCCTTCATTCCTTTAGTATTTTCTAAACTATAATACAGGGTGGGCTGGATCTATAACTGGCACATCATCCACGTGCCATTTTGACAGGTGGGTGGGGCTACCCACCTGTCAATCACCCAATGTAATATGACACCAGGTGATTCAAACTTCAAACCATGGGAGTAGGCACAGACTTATATCTGCCGTTAGTATACAGTGGTCCCAACAGTACGGCCTATTCTTCTGATATGCTTGGGCTTATTTCTGATTTTAGCACTACAGTGGTACCTCTACTTACGAATTTAATGCGTTGCGAACGCACATTTGTAAGTAAAAAAAAAATTGTAAGTCAAATCCCATAAGAACGCATTGGGATAAAAAATTCGTAAGTCGAAGAAACCCTATCTAAAAATTCGTAAGTAGAAAAAATCCTATCTAAACCGCATCCAAGGTGGCGGACGGAGCTCCGTTCATAAGTAGAGTTATTCGTAAGTAGAGTTACCACTGTATAGTGCTTAGCACTAAGATAGGAGATCCCTTATTTCCAGTCTTGACAAATAGCACTTAGACTGGAGATAACAGATTATCCATGCCTGATGTCATATGGTGTCAGATGACTGACAGGTGGGTGTAGTTTGCCAAAAATGGCCTGGTGATCAAAATTCAGAGGACTGGTAGGCCTAACCTAAGCAGAGGTTCCCCACCAATGATTTAATCTGGCAGTTTCTCATTGCAATGTCATCTCATACCATTTTGCATCATCTGTTTAGAGCACCAGCATTATATTTACAAAATTCACCCTTTCACTCCTGAAAAGAATAAAAATGTGATCCCAAATACCAAAAAAGTGATACAGAAGTCAACAGAATTTACAAAGCGAAAAATTAGGACATAAACTACAAAGCGCTGGAAGCGATGTGTTCAGTGGAGTTCCCCTAAATGCCTCATCATCAGAAGCGTTTGTATTCACAAGAAGCCAGGGGTATACATTTACACTACTCTTAATTTTAATTTTTCTTATTTATGGTAATTTCAAGAATCTTGTGAATTAATTACCTTGATGAGTCCATCTCCTTGGGCAAAGCAGGGGTCTTGCACAAAGTCCAGAACCTGAAGGGTCAGCTGGTGCCAGAGTCTGTAAAACAACACAATGGAAATGGCAAAGGACAGGCTGTCAATTTTACAAAATGAGGGAGAGCAAGGGAAGAGTACAGCAGCCAGGAGACCACAGCAAACCCTCAACGGTGTATTTACCCAAATCAAACACCAGTTATATGAATAGAAGCCCTTGCACAACACACACACACACACACATTTTGGCAACCAGGCCAGCGCAGAGCCTCAAAGTGCTTCACACTTCAGACCCTGTTGTGCTTATGCCACCTTGGCCTATCCACCATTTTCCTAAGGCAAGCATCCTGCCCACACATCTCGGGAGTGAGGCCCGATGCACCAGCTTGCTGAACAGTGGGGTTCGGCTTCAAGAACAGGAGATCCCCCAGCGGATCATCTCCAGAAAGAGGCACAGAGTCGCCCCAGGGGAAACCGCAGAGCGCCCCTTCCCCAACTCTCGCAGTCTCCCCCCCCCATCACCCTCCCAACCCCGCCTCACTTCTTGTTGTAGAGCTCCTCCAGGCGGTGCCACACGGCGGCCTGGCCGGGCCCCGAGCTTTGGCTCTGCTGCAGGAAACCCGGCACGTCCTTCATGGCGAGGCCGGGACCGGGGAGGCAGCGGGAGAGAGAGAGAGCGGTTCACCCTCACGAGCAGGAACAGGAGGCCGGGCCACCCTGCCGCCGGAAATGCACACTCACTTCCGGCACCTTCGGCGCGGAGCACGCCGGGTACCGTATTGGCCTCGCTCAGCGCAGCATTACTTCTCGATCCCGCCCCACGCAGGAGGAGGGGCGAGAGTTCCGGGGGAGGGCGGGCAGGCCCGCTGGTCGCCATGGCAACGGCCTCTGCTTCGCGAGCGAGCCGGCGAGCTTCTCTCGGGCTCCCCCTGCAGTCGTTGGGTGCCGGTTGCCACGGCGGTCCGCCCCCGCGCGTGACGCCACTCGTTCGCCTAGTGTCGTGGAGGGGGATGCTGACGTCACTCGCCACCGTCTCGCGCCACGAGGAGGAGGAGGAGGAGGACGACGACGACGACGACGACGACTGATGCAGCTTCGTGAAATAAAGCATTGCCGCCACCGGCTCGCTATACCTGTCGGCGGCAGAGAACATGTTTCCCATGTGGGAAGTCCCTGCCATTTCCCCCCCGGTCGGGCTGGGGGAAAGCCGCTAGGGCTCCTCCACGTTGGCCATATGTGAACTGGATAGGGTCCCCCAGCCCCAGGTTCCTTTTGCTCTCTTTGCTCAGGTGCATCGTCACCGTCGGACGGAGGTTTGGGCAGGGGAGCGTCGCTCTCCCGTTTCTGGCCCCTCCGTCCCTTTCTGCCCAATCTTAGAATCGGAAGGAGCTGCGGTTTCCTTTGCTGTAAGTGGCATCTTGCGACGCAAAGAACAAAATTGTTGCACTCATTGCTGTATATTGGTTTCGAAAATCATGGATGGGGATGTGTGTCTGAAGTGGGCCTTGCCTTAAAATGAATGAAAAACAGAGCTGTGCTTCTTGGGCAATTACGGCAATCGGAGACGAATGACACCCCATAAAAAAGCCACTGTGACTGATTACACCCAGCAGAACCTACAGCAAAGAAAAAAGCTATTGTCAGTTCAGAGCAGTACTGTATAACAAGCAGTTTTGTAGCAGATGCCTTAAGTGGTGGTGCAATTCATCTCCAAAAAGCTGCTGTAAGGGTGGTGGGGACAGTAAGAAATGGATTTTTAGCATGAACAGATCTAGGCCCTTCTATTAGGAACATTAAGGTAAAGAGCTTTTCAGCTGTTCTTTCAGTCTGAAGATCACTGAAAGCAAACAAGAGTGGTGCTTTGCCCTACACCCCACTCCAGATCTTCTGTAACCTTCAGACCACAAATACAACCCAAACAGGAAACTGGCGAGATACAGAGTGATAACAGCCTCCTGCCCACCTGCATAGGTAGAGCCATTAATAAAGGGAAGAACACAGAAGACATAGAAACCTCTTGATTTTTCTTTTTCTGGTACAGGACTAGGCGGCTGGAGGGAAATGAACTGGAGATTACATTCCAGAGTCTCTGCAGGAAGGCATGCATTTTGTGCTGAAAGTTTTCAGAGAGCAATAGGTAAGTAATCTAATACAGAAGAATATGAATGAACTGGAAGGGGCATATCAGATTTTGGAAGAGTTAGGAGAGCTAAGACCTGGAATGGAAAAGCTTACAGGTACTCAGGGAGATGGTTGGCATGTTTAGTATATATAGGAAAGTTGATTATAGGGAGCATTCTTACAGTGCATCAGACCATTGGTTGAGTACCCTGACCAGACAACTGCTCTCCAAGATCTTAAGTGGACAGAGGCCTTTCTTGGCCCTGCTACCTGAGATGACTAGAGATGCCGGGGACATTTTTCATAGAAAACATACAGTCTACCACTGAGCTAAGGTGTTTCCTCTATGAACCAATTTAGAGTTGGTAATTTTTTACATCTATCTGTTTGTAGGACACTTTTAGTCTGCAAAATGGTTTATAACTCTCACATCCTCCGAGGAGCCATATGAAGGAAGTGCAGTAAAGTGTAACCTCAGACTTTTGCAGTGTATCCCCTTTTATCCCCTTTCGTTGCATAAAGTGTGGGTCTCCTTTGAAGCAAAACCCTGTTGCTTTGTCTCTACAACTGCATGATAGATACTTAATAAAAATGTATGTTCTTCAGCAAATACTAGTCATATGTAATGCAAGGCTGGCCAACCTTTCCCACTCTCCAGGGCTCCATTCGTGGGGGGAGGAGTAGTCAAGGCCATACACCTGTGGTGTTTGGGGCCATGGCCAAAAGAAGGCAGGGTCAAAGCATACATAGACATTCACACCCCATTCACAAACCTACATACAGTGGCACCTCGGTTTATGAACTTAATCCTTTCCGGAAGTCCGTTCTTAAACCTAAACTGTTCTTAAACCTAGGCGTACTTTCCCTAATGAGGCCTCCTGCCACCGGTGCCTTTCCACCGTTCGGATTCCATTCTTAGACCGAGGTAAAGTTCGCAAGCCGGGACACTACTTCTGGTTTTGTGGAGTTCGTAAACCGAGTTGTTCGTAAACAGGGCTGTTCTTAAACCGAGGTACATGCACATATAAACGCTGTATCAGGCCGCCAGTGTGGTGCCCTCTCTTCATCCACCAGACAGCCTGGTCAATGATCAGGAAGCGTCAGAGTCGTAGTTCAACAACCTCTGAAGAACACCGCATTCTGCTTGCTTGGCTTCTGTGCTACGTGCTTCCATGATCAGCACAGAAATGCCCAGGAACTGCCAATGGGGGTAAGAAAGTAATCTCTTCCTTCAGAAGCAGCTCAGTTAACTTGTGCTGCACAGTGTGAAAGGGACTCCTTTTCTGACTGTGCAGGATAAAAATGCACCACACTGTCCATGAAGGAAGAACTGCTCAGCTCAGCTCAGCTCAGCTCATGGGCAGCTCAGCAGCAGGACTCACCCATGTTTCCTCTTCCCCACTACTGAGCAGTAATTTTCAGTAGGCTGAGCAATGTAGGGCAGCGGGAGTTTTTCCTCTCCTCACTATGATCTGTTCTCCCCAGGCTACTTTACTGATTGAATATTACAGCTCAGCTCAGCAGTTGGGGGTGGAGTGAGTAGATGCATCTGGATCTGGGGAAAGACTGGCAAGCCAAAGGGGAGATCCTGTGGGCCACATCTGGATTATGAAGTGGAGGTTCCCTACCCCAAAATAAAAGTTTAATTAACTAAATTAGGGTTAATCCTATTGTCCCCACTTTACTTGTGAGTAAGCCTCATTAAATTTAATACGACTTCTTCATTGGGATTGCACTGTCAAATGGTTTTCTATTCCTCAGTGAAATTTCATATAGCCAACTATTACAAAACCTGCATTTGAAATTGGTTGTTATGTTTTATAGGATGGAGGAATTGCTGCATATGTTCCCAGCAACATTATTATGGGATTTTTTCTGGTTCTATGGCCTGCAAAAAACTGCTCCGAACTTCATTGAAACCCACCTTCTTTCCAAGTGGAAATCTTTTCTTTCAAAGAACTCCAGAAAGCATAATAGAAGAGATTACAAGTACCTATGGAGTGAGGTATGATATCCTTTCTCCTGCTCATTTTAACTTTGAATTCTGCCACCTTCCTTCACAAAACATGCTTGGGACGGTTGTATTTATTTGTGTTTCTCTACCTTATCCCATAAGAATATAAGAATCTCCTTGATTTAAAGTGTGTTCCTGGTTCTTCCTTTACAGCTGTGGCTTCAGTTATTTTAGAATTCAAGCTGTGGCTGCAAAGGAAGTGTTGAGAGCACACTTTAAGTCATATGATACCAGACACAGGACGAGTAAAGCTACATTGTTAAAAACAATGCCAATTCAATGCTAATATGAACCGAGGGAGTTTTCTCCCAGCTTCAGTCATCTCATTCTGGTGAATGACGTTTGAATGTGTTTCTTTGTAACCTGTTGATATGTTGCTGGCAGGCCCTTTTCATTATCCACTGCTCTAATGGTATTCTTTGGAGGTGGCAGAGGAAGAAATGATGGTCAAAAGGAGCAGCTCACCCTGAAGGATGTGACAGAACTAATTCAGAAGAAAGAATGCAAGAGAGTCGTGGTGATGACTGGAGCAGGGCTCAGCACTCCTAGTGGTATCCCTGATTTCAGGTAACACTCAAACGGCTGTCAAGGCCTTGCTCTCTTGACTGTACAGACATTTCCCCTACTCTGTAAAGTCTCCACCTTGTGGAAACTCTTCAGCAGCCACCACACTGCCCAGTCACAGATGGAGCAGCTTCAAGAAGCAGGGCACAGGCAATAAGAGTGAACTAGGCTATTTTTTGGAATTGAAGGAAGAGGCTGGTACTGTTGGTATAATTTTTTTCTATCCCAACATCGCACCAAACAAAGTCCGTTAACGGTATAGCCCCTTAATGCCAAATAAATCACATCTGGTTTTATGCTGCATGGAGGATGCCACAATAGGTCCTTTAACTATTTAATTTGACTTCCTTGCATCCAAAATTGCCCCTTTTATGGATTGCAACCTATGTTCAAAAACAAATATCAAGAGAATCCAGAGCAAATACACCAGGTGTTGTGCATAAAGTGACAGACACGCATTTGTGAACAGAATGCTGTTTCACCAGTCATGCACCTTCCCCATCCTTCATGTGGATTGTCAGCCTTTATTTAATTTTTGAAAGCATTTTGTGAGCACGTATGCCTATAACCATTCAGCCATTGCCTTATTTTTTTTAAAAAAGAAACTTTTAAAAGTTTTCTTTTTAAAAAATAGGGCAGTAAAGTGAAAAACTGCTATTGGGGATTAGAGAGGGATGTTTTAGGTGGATTCATGCAGTGCCAGCCAGTGTCCTGCATAATCATCTTCTGCTTTCAACACATTTCTTTTTTCAGAGAAGGAAGGCATGTTTAATCTGAGTATTTATGTAAAGATCTTTGGTCTCTCGGAAGTTTCACATTTTGCTGTTGTTCTCATTTGCTTCTTTGATCCTGCTATGCTGATAAAGAGTGAAACAATATGCTACTGTATCAAATCAAAACAACGTTTACCTTGTTTGAATTTCTCTTACCAGGCATGCTATCAGCTACCCCCCTTCTCATTTTCTGGTATCATTGTCACAGTGTCTCCTCCCATCTTAAAAGCGTCATTGCTTCTTGAGAGAGGCCTCCATTGCTGAATTCTCCTTCCAGTTCACCATAAGATGTTCACATATCAACTGATAGGCCACTTTGGTGGTATGTCTTCTTGACAAACTTGTGATAAAATATTCCTCAACTGTGTTTCCTCATATGTGAATTTACTTCTAATAGGGGTATACCAGCACATGAAAAACCTTTGCAATGGCTTGGTTTCCTGGCATGTTCTGTTGTTTTCTTCCCCTCTTGTCTCCACAGGTCCCCTGGGAGTGGTCTCTACAGTAATCTCCAGCAGTATAATATTCCTTATCCAGAAGCCATATTTGAGCTTAATTACTTTTTCCACAATCCCAAGCCTTTCTTTACATTGGCCAAGGAGTTATACCCTGGCAATTACAGGCCAAACTATGCTCATTACTTTCTCCGACTTCTGCTTGACAAAGGGCTCCTTCTGCGTCTGTACACACAGAACATTGATGGGCTGGAGAGAGGTAAGTCTCCCCACCCCCTCAATTTGGATCTAAGAAATAGAAATCTAGTCTAATGTTAGAGATACTGCAACAAACCTTTGAGTGGGAGAGTATTCTCCTTTGCGCTGATGGAACGTTGGGGCCGAATTGATCTTAACTCTGAGTTTTGTGTTCTAGTTGCTGGGATTCCTCCAGATAAACTAGTTGAGGCTCATGGTACATTTGCTTCTGCTACATGCACTGTCTGTCGAAGGTCATACCGTGGTGAAGACTTCAGGGTAAGTTGACAGCACAGCAGATATACCACTCCAGGAATATCACACATACTCCAAAGGATGCTGGTTATGTTTGGCTTAGGCACCAAGAATCTTGTTTTGCAGGGTTCACAGACTTGCTTTTACTTTCATTAATGCTTGGGGTGTTCAATCAATAGTACCTATGAAAAGTGTCCCTTGTAATTTCAAATGAAGTAATGCAGGCATCCCCAAACTTCAGCCCTCCAGATGTTTTGGACTACAATTCCCATCTTCCCCGACCACTGGTCCTGTTAGCTAGGGATCATGGGAGTTGTAGGCCAAAACATCTGGAGGGCCGCAGTTTGGGGATGCCTGAAGTAATGTGTGGCTTATACTGCCTGATGTGGACTCATATCCTGCTTTCTGTGTTATCATTTTAGGAAGATGTGATGGCTGACAAGATCCCCAAGTGCCCTGTGTGTACTGGAATGATCAAACCTGACATTGTGTTTTTTGGAGAGGAGCTCCCTCATCGGTTCTTCTTGCACGTGACAGATTTTCCTGTGGCAGACCTGCTCCTTGTCATCGGAACCTCCCTTGAGGTCTGCGCTATCATGAACATGGGAAGAGAATGAAAGCTGGGGTATTGAGACAGAGTGGTTCGGGGACTCTGGAAAGCAATGCGGATCCAAAGGGAAAGCGAGGGTGGCAATTCAGGGATCAACAAAATCGAGTGCATCTTGGGAAATGTGTAAGAAGGATTTATAAATAGCTCGGGAAGCATAGATTGCCAAAATTGAAGAAGGGATTTTGTGTATCTAGTGATGTAGGTAGAGGCAGAATCAGTGCTGTTGTCTCTCAGTGGCAGGGCAGAAGTAAATGTGCCTTCAGCATATACATATGACAAGACAGGCTTAACTAAATATTGTTGTGCACAAAGTCAGGAATATTGAAAATGCAAGCAGTTTTTCCTATGGCATTATCCCAGCACACACAATAGAAATCTTAACATGCACATCGCTCCATCACCAACTGTGTTAGCCAGGGGAAAGGGAGAGCAATATGGACTCATAGTCACCTGTACTGTAGGGATCAGTGATGAATCAGTACATCCCATTTCCTAAATAAGAACCATGTAGATTTCCTTAGCTGCTGTTAGAATGCTCTGCATTAAGTAAGGGTGAATAGCTGGTACAATGTATGGCCAAGGGTATGCACCCTGAAATAGGAAGGCTTCAGTTCAAATATTAGCTATGAACTCACTGGATGGCCATAAGCAAGTCATTATCTTACAAGCCTCAGCTATACCCTTTCACTTAGGAATAATATTGCTAACCTACCTACCTGATTTGTTGAAAGGATTACCTGAAATAATCCCAAGTTTGAATTGCTTCGCGTGAGCATTTAGCAGAACCACTGTACAACAGGTAACATATTTCCTTTTTGTTAGCAGGTGCGTAGATAGATCTCAAGGTGTTGTGAATTTCTTTTGAGCTGTGACTTTGGAACAGAATATGCAGCCTTTTTCTTTTGGTGTTTGGATTTTAGGTGGAGCCATTTGCCAGTCTAGCTTATGCAATTCGCAGCTCTGTTCCACGTGTGCTGATCAATCGGGAATTGGTGGGACCATTTGCCCATCAGCCACAGCACAGTGACGTGGTTGAACTGGGAGACGTCATCATTGGAGTAGAAAAAGTAGTGGAACTGTTGGGCTGGAAGGAGGAGTTGCAAGAATTAATGAAGAAGGAAAAAGAAAAGGTATGGAAGTCTGAGTTGAAAAGCTTTTATTCTCTCACCCCATTTCATTTGCAGAATCTCTCATGAGTACAAACATTGCAGGAGTTCTGAAAAGAGCAGTTAATCGCCAGTGTTGACATAATATGGCCTATACAAGATGGGGGGTATCTGGCATGCCAGTACATGTGAAAAGGTTCTAGGGGTCTTGGTAGACCACAAGTTTAACATGAATCAACAGTGTGATACAGCAGCAAAAAAGCTAATGCTATTCTAGGCTGCATCAACAGAAGTATGGTGTCCAGATCAAGGGAAGCAATGATATCGCTCTATTCGGTCTTAGTCAGACCACACCTGGGCACTGTGTCCAGTTCTGGGTGCCACAATTTTAAAAGGATATTGACAAGCTGGAACATGTGCAGAGGAGGGTGACCAAGATGATCAAGGGTCTGGAAACCAAACCTCATGAGGAACGGTTGAGGGAGGATAGGACCCAAACAAATGGCTTCAAGTTACATGAAAGGAGATTCTTAGTAAACACCAGGAAGACCTTTTTAACTGCAAGAGCTGTTCGACAGTGAAAGGGGCTCCCTCGGAAGGTGGTGGACTCTCCTTCATTGGAGGTTTTTAAGCAGAGGCTGGATGGCCATCTGTCATGAATTTCAGGGGATTGTACTATTTGATATTATTGAATTTGTACATCACCCTTCATCCGAAGATCTCAGGGAGGTAAACAGCATAAAAATACAAAATAAGATGAATATCCCCTCCCAAAATAATGGACTAGAGGAGTCCCCTCCAACTCTATAGTTCTGTGATTCTGTGACATTAGAATTAATGGCATTTTCCTATGTGCTTGTTGTATTCTTACAATTCAACAGTGATATGCTTTCATTTACAGTAACTGTAAATGAATCATTTCCTTCTCTGTGTTGTTGCTTTTTCACTTTGGTCAGCATCAGCTGTTGAACGAATGGACTTTGGAACAAGCAAGCTTCATAGACAAATAATTGTTCTTTCTATTTTTAGCTGGATGCAAAAGACAAATAGGAAATCTGACTCCTGCTGTTGGAAATGATGTTTACCTCCTAAAGGACTGTTCGTTGCAACCAAAGTTTACAGCAATAAGAGCAGAGAACTGGAGGAAAATATGCTCTCCATTGTGCTAGCACCCAGTAGGTTAGAAGAACTAAAAATCATTCAGAGAACCAGTCTAGTTGCACTTGGATGTCCTCTGAAGGATCTTGGGAGATAATGATCAAATGGTAGGTTGTGAATTTGGTTTTGCATAAGGAGAGGCTCTAGATACCAGAGTGGAAGATGAAGATGTACATTATAGCTGCTACTTCCCATTAAACATCACCTCTTAAGCTGTTTCTCCAAGCAAACTCTTCAAATGTTTTCTAAACCATCACAGATCTTGTGGTGTTGCACTAGTAGCCGTCGCTGCAATAGCATGCATCACAGAGTTATGATGAATTTGACATTGTACCAACTTGTGAAAGAATTTGGATTAGGCCAACTTTAATAACTAAGCTTAGAAGTTTGACTGTTGAGTCAGTGTGTCTTCTGCTGTAGCTTCTGTGAAGATCAACCTGAAATCTGATATTCTAAAATATTAATATGCAGTGTATCATTTATGTAACATGAAGAGATAAGGTGTGTGTAACTACAATTCTAGCAAGAAATGACAACTATGAAAAGTGTAGTGAAGCTGCCGTTTGAACTTGAATAAACACTTATTGAGTGGCAATAATTAGTCAAAATAAAAGCATGTTTCAGCAGTCTCTCAATATTCTCTCCGCAGATTTTCCAGTATTTAAATTCTAAACTTGTATTTTCTGTCCTTGAATTCATTCAATGGGGGGGGAAGTATTGTGGACATCATTCACATAATTGTCTGACATTTTTCTGGGTGTTATTCAGCATCTATGAATGACAGGCTTTTTATCTGTTTAAAAGAGATGCTGGACTTCTGGGTTTCTTCTTTCATTATGTAATTCTTGACAGATGAAAGGAAGCTCTGGGTGGTTAGAACAGTGTTATTTGTAGTGTTACCCTGAATTAACATTGAAATTGTGAAACCTATTAAATCTAGTACTGCTACTTTATGAACTTCAAATCACCATGAATATGCAAACACCACTTTGTACGTGTCAAGTGTGTGTCGCTTAATATTAACTTTGTGGTTGTGCCATGTGATAACCATGTAAGCCAAGGATTACCTGGCCCCTCTGCTTTTAGGAATTGTCATTAGTTTGCGTCCCCAATTTGAAGAGCTCTACTTATTTCTCTCCAATTACAATCTACCTCAGAGGCTGGATCCCCCACCCCCAAGCTCTATTTTCAGCAAGGTAGTTTTTGCAAAGAGCTTCTGATAATTTGAATGTGCTAACAGATTTGTTTATTTGAATGTGTGATTCAAATATTGGATTGGAAAGCTCTTGAATTTAGGATAAGCCATTCAAATGAGACATTTGAATCACCAGCCCTGCTTAAGTGTGTGCGCGTTTGCGTTTGCTATATACTGTCAGCCCTTACTTGCCTTTTCTCCAAACTAAAAACGCTGGAATATTTCCTTACAGGGGAGTTCCTCCATCATATTGGTTGCCTTTTTCTAAACCTTTTCCAACTCTACAATATTGTTTTTGAGGTGAGGCAACCAGTACACAGTATTTCAAATGTTGTTGCACCCAAGTTTTGTCTAACAGCAGTTTTATTTTCAGCTCCTTTCCTAATGCTCCCTAGCATGGAATTTGCCTTTTTCACAGCTGCAGCACAGTGGAGCAGCATCTTCCATGGAGCCATGCACTCCAACCCCAAGGTGTTCCTGGTCAGTGTCCGTTTAAAACCCATGAGCATACATATGAAGTTAATTTGATTTTTTCGTCTGGATATACATCATTTTACACTTGTTTCCACTGAATTGCTTTTGCCCTTTCATTCAGTTTGGAGAGTCATTTTGGAGTTATTCATAATTTTTGTTTTAATGACCCTGAACAATTTTATTTTAATGACATGGAAGACAAAAGGAATATCAATGGCCATTAGGCATGATAGCTACATGAACAACAGGGGAAGGCTTGGTTGTGGGCTTCCTGTAAGTGCCTGATGATCACTCTGGCAAGCAGGATACTAGGCAGACCTTTGGTCTGATGTACACACCTTCAATTAGTTTCATTGTGTTGAAACATAAGTGATTAATAACCTTTTAACTATATATTAGAAGGATGGGGTATGCAGAAGAGTCATAATTATACTCGATGTTAGTTTGTGGAGATAACCCAAAGTTTCCAACGTTTTCAAACAGTACAGCTAGAATCAGTAGCTGGAAGATCATCCAGTCCTATGCAATGGACAGGATACTCCACATATCTGATCACTACAGATTGACTGATATACACCAATGGCCTCAGTGAGGTTTAGTTTGTTGAAAGCACAGGAAGTTTCACCGCTCACCCACACATTGTGCTTGAGTACAACACTGCTATAACTGGACTCCTCCCAGTTTGGCTGCAGTTATATTGCCAAGAAATGTAATTTCTAATTGCTCCGATACAATCACCCAAATAATCAGCAGATGCACACACATTGTTATCTGAAGGCTTCATTTATTCTAGTGAAAATCTTTATATTTGTGCTAAGTTCAGAAATTGTTGGCAAAGTTGGAAACAAAGTAGGAGATGGGGGCTGCTTTTTTAAACAGAAAAGCCTATGATCAGGATGAAGGTACATAGCAGGGTGAATGCAGTGTTATGGATACAGGGCAACTGAAGCAGATTATTTAGAGTGCGGTTAAGCAATTGGTCATTGCCTTTTGTCTGAAGAGCACAGAGTGAGATTAATCCAGAAACTAAACATGGTAGAAAGAGGAACATGGTGTCAAGGTTATAGGGGGGATTAGAGGCCTCCTGGCCCCAGATTATCAGCAAACACCAACATTAATGTTGCTGTGAGCAAAGGATGTCTGAGTTTTGCACATTATCTCAGATAATGGACACATACCCCACATATACATCTATTTTAACAATGCTTATTTCCTTACCTGCATGTTTCCATACACATGCAATGTGTCTTAAAGGAACTGCCTAAAATGTAACTGATTGCCACATACATTGCACTTATATGCCTCCAGGAGTATGCTTTCTTGCATTTCACATGTAAAAAAATTCCAGGCTTCTCATTGTTCACACATTTCTATAATATGTCCCAGTCGTGTGTGCAAATAGACATTTACATTTGTCAAGAGTATCCGTGTGTTTTAAACACCACTACGCTGTATGGTTGCTGCATTATGTGCTTTGCACAAGTATCAATGTGCACACGCGCGCACACACAAACATGTATCACCTGTGTGTACCACATTTTAGTCCCATACAAGTAACTGTGCAGTGCACTCACAGCACCCTTAAGTGCTACTAAACCTCCTTGATATAATAAGAGATTGCCCTTCCCTCCATAAAATTTCTGCTCAAAAATCATTGGAATCCGAGTGTAATAATCTTGTGGACACAGAGGGAAAATAGATCAAAAGAGCTAAGCTGTAAAGAGAGCTCTAAGGTAGGAGGTGTTATAGAGCTAGAGAAGAAACAGATGTTATACCACTCTGGGCAGTGGAGATCCATCCCATGGGAAGTCCTTTCTTGGGACTGGTCTCCTGATACAGCACCTGTTACAGAGGGAGAATAGAGGGTCCATAGGTTTTTGAGGAACAGGAGAAAAAAATTCAGTCCAATTCCAAGTCAGAGTCAGATGATAATCTCTCCTCAGATATCTGATGGACAGCATCCTCCAAGGAGGTTACATTGAGAGAGGTTAAATTGCCATCTGGATTGACTCCCATTGGTTGGATGACTCGTTGTCTGCAATGGAAAGGAGAAATAGCACAGTCAGAGGGGGGCTCCTCATGATAACATTCTTAGAGAAACCACCAAGGGGAAGCCTACATTAAGGACAGACCAACAGTATGCCCACTTTGAGAAATGTAATTCATTTGTTGATCCTAGCAGAAATAGTATAAAATAGCCATACATACCACCACCAGTAAAAACAGCCCCAACCCTCCCTCAGTTTGGCATCTGGTATATGTACTGGCACTGCTTTGCTCACACCCAGAATATAAATACTCACACCATGGACAAATGCTATTTGCTCAAGTACAGATGTTGCACTATTAACATTTCTTGAAGTGCTTTAGGCTGATATTCAATTACTACTGGTTTTGTATGACAATCTACAGCAGGCATCCCCAAAGTTCGGCCCTCCAGATGTTTTGGACTACAACTCCCATCATCCCTAGCTAACAGGACCAGTGGTCAGGGATGATGGGAATTGTAGTCCCAAAACAGCTGGAGGGCCGAGTTTGGGGATGCCTGATCTACAGTAACCTAATAGTCTACAGATCATCAGGTTGTTAGGGAGATTTCTTTTCCAGCTCAGGCACCTAAGATTGGAGATTGTAGGAACTGAATCTGGTTCCATTGGCAAAGCATGTGCTCCGTCACTGAGCTACCTTTAAGGATTAAGTGGAATGACTTTTCCACTGCTTTTCTATCTCCTAGGGCCCTTTTAGTCCATCAAGGGAACTTGGTCAGTGGATTCCAAATATGAAGAACATTTTTCAGTCATAAATATTCTTCAGGAGAAACTATTAAGCAACAACAAATGAATCCAATCAGAATGTAGATTTCTTAATCCCATTTAATCAAATGTAATAATAATAATAAATAATACGGTAATAATAATAATAATAAATTTTTATTTATACCCCGCCCTCCCCAGTCAAAAACCGGGCTCAGGGCAGCTGACACCATGTAAATGTAAATGTAAATGAAATACTGTATAATCAGTGTGTCAAATCTAAGAGTGGCGCAGGTGGCACTGTGGTCTAAACCACAGAGCCTAGGGCTTGCTGATCAGAAGGTCGGCAGTTTGAATCCCTGCAACGGGAGCTCCCATTGCTCGGTCCCTGCTCCGGCCAACTTAGCAGTTTGAAAGTACGTCAAAGTGCAAGTAGATAAATAGGTACCGCTCCAGCGGGAAGGTAAACGGCATTTCCGTGTGCTGCTCTGGTTCGCCAGAAGCAGCTTAGTCATGCTGGTCACATGGCCTGGAAGCTGTACGCCAGCTCCCTCGGCCAGTAAAGCGAGATAAACGCCTCAACCCCTTAATCGTTCGCAACTGGACCAAACAGTTAGGGGTCCCTTTACCTTTCAATCTAAGAGTGTTGTTTAGATTTCTTGGGTAGAGAGGATGTACTCTCCATATTTGGCCAGAAAGCAGTTTTTGATGCTCAGAAACCTGAACAGAACTGCCTACATTCTGACTGAAATCAATTCATATGATGAGCCATTTCCACTGAAAGGAAAAACATTTTTTGTTTGAAACTCAGTGGGAAATGTGGAGGCTAGCTTGCTAATGAATCATAGAATCAGATTTGGAAGAGACCACAAGGGCCATCCAGTCCAACCCCCTGCCAAGCAGGAAACACCATCAAAGCATTCCTGACAGATGGCCGTCAAGCCTCCGCTTAAAGACCTCCAAAGGAGACTCCACCATACTCCTTGGCAGCAAATTCCACCTTCCAACAGCTCTTACTGTCAGGAAGTTCTTCCTGATGTTTAGGTGGAATCTTCTTTCTTGTAGCTTGAATCTATTGCTCCGTTTCCACTTCTCTGGAGCAGCAGAAAACAACCTTTCTCCCTCTTCTATATGACATCCTTTTTTATATTTGAACATGGCTACTATATCACCCCTTAACCTTCTCTTCTCCAGGCTAAACATACCCAGCTCCCTAAGCCATTCCTCATAAGGCATTGTTTCCAGGCCTTTGACCATTTTGGTTGCCCTCTTCTGGACACGTTCCAGCTTGCCAGTATCCTTCTTGAACTGAGGTGCCCAGAACTGGACACAGTATTCCAAGTGAGGTCTGACCAGAGCGGAATACAGTGGTACTATTACTTACCTTGATCTAGATGCTATACTCCTACCCTATTGAATGAAGACTTTTTCTTCATTTTACGGTGCACTGGAGCACTATTTTTGGCTTCATCGCTAGTTAAAGGGCACATTAGCCATGCACCAAATGCTAATTACCAGCCTTTCTGAATCTTCATGACATCCTGGCAAAGTATAAGGGTGTGATTTTCAGAGAAGTAAGGTCCAAATGCAAGTTTGTAACAATGCTAAAATTACACTGGAAACCCAGGAAGTGATTGCTCCTAAATTTTTCTCCGCTAATCTAGTTGGAAAATGCCTCAGGGGTCCTTCTGATTAGGCCACGTCAGCAGCAAAAGAAAGTAACATTGTAGTTGAAATACCATTAATGAAATGCTCAGACTAGCATTTCTGTCTGTCTAATGCACACAGGAAACATGGGGCATCTGCATAAATAGACTGACTGCTGCTCAGCAAGATGTCATTTGAACTCCTTAGGTAGATCCTGGACTCCTGCCTGCACTACTCTTAAATGATGTATGAACAACTACTGTAGAGTGAATGCCTGCTGGGAAGGAGAATGGGTGGCATTAGCTGCCATCTGCCTTTGCCATAGTACTTCCTACTAGCAGCTAGCCAGAGTTATCACTACATAGCCTGCAGAATTAACTTTGTGGAGATGACATTCAAATGTATACTGTAGGTAAGTAGTGTGCAATTCCCCAGGGTGCAGATTTCCATTATTCCCAGTCATCACACCCAGTTTATCCAAGGGGTTCATTTTCCAGCACAGATGAACTGCCACCTACAGCACTGGTTTTGCGTTCCACTTCCCCCTCAGAATTCTAGAAAATTTCTGCTTTGATATTAAAACAAATATTTCCAATCCTCATTGTTGAGGAAGAAACTTAATGATACATGGTCAACATTTTCCACGCCCTGCTACTCTATAGTTCCATTAGTCAAAAGGCCAGAATACCAGCACCCTTTTGGTGTGGTCACCTGCCATTGCCTTCCTGTTGCTTGCCACTAAGCTCAATATAATTCTCCTAGTCCACTAGCAGTTACAAAACAGTCTAAATGGTTGGTTTTTTTAAATGAGATGCACACTATTTCATTCCAGCAACCACATTTGAAGCCAATGAGTAAAGCCCTACTGTCACCAAATGATGGAAATCCAGTGTAGCTGTTGGTTACCATGAGAGAGGAGGCAAAGGCAACAGGGAGCTTGACACAGTGCATGGATTGGCACCCACACTGTGCTGAGCTCCCTGCTGCCATGCCCCCCTCCACCTCTTTGTAACTCACAGTGATGCATAGCATTGGGAAGCCAAGAGAGCAATGCTACCCCATCAGCCACCACTGATGACAGGGCAGTACTTCACTCTTTTGATTCTTTCAGACAAATGGTTCTACTTCATTCCCATTCAGTGACTGTTAACACATAATGGCTTATTGGACAAAATCATACTGATCTCCTGTGCTACCTAACAGGCTCATGGCTCTTTTTAACGGCCTTTCTTGATGCTAATAGTCCTCTTCCCTAGGAGCTCACAATCTAAGACAATTCAATGATCTGGAGCAGGGGTTCCCAACAAAATTTTCTCGAGGACCCCTCATCAAGCCGCTATTGTGACAAGGACCCCCATTAATTCCTAATCCTAAATCTAATTCCTAATTAATTTTTCCAGTAAGCTTAACACTGATCTTGGAAGGGTTAGGTTCAAGGGACGCCGACGATTTAGGTTCAATGGACACTGACAAGATCGGTTCGAGAGTCACTGACTTACTTGCTTGAACATCAAATGCATTATCTTCCTCTTCATCTGTAGGCCTTTGTCGTTTTAACGAACCACTTTTTAACCAACGGTCCATTTTTAACTATGCGAACTGTAGCTTCCGCGAAAAACAACGCTTTGTTTACAAACACTACTGTTTTGCAAAGAGGCAGCGCACGCCAGGGAGGAGGGAGGGGAATGGAGAAGACAGGGTACCTGCACAGTAGCGCACAAATGAAGCCGACGCGCGCAAAGCATTTTGGGGAGGTGAGCGTTAGTAGAATGCGCGCGCTGCCTCTTTGCAAAACAGACTCTGCGCTAGACTCTGCTCATGCAGGAAGCGGCCAAAACAAAAAATCTGTTTTACGAAATATATTTAATATATTATTCATTCTAATAGCATCTTGCGGACCCCTCTAGCATAGCTCGCAGACCCCTGGGGGTCCCCGGACCACCTGTTGGGAACCACTGATCTGGAGGATAAAAGAGGTCAAATGTAATTCAACAATTCAGAAATTATTTGTTTGAAGCCACAAAGAGCTTGGAATTTCAGAACCTTCAATTTTAACTGGCTGACCTCTTTTAGCCTCCTCTTCAAACTGCTGACCCACTTCCAGATAAATCTATCTCATGGTACCTTGAGAGCTTGTCAAACATGTTCACCAGTTTCATTGCTTCAACCTCTTTCTGCTCATCCGTCATCCCCTCCATTGGGTTGGGAAGCTTCTCCTCCACACGTCCCGTTATAGGGTTAATGCTGTACGAGTCAGTCAAAACAACAACACACAGAAAGAAGGCAGAAACATGTTCATTTAAAAGCAGGCAGATATATTGACCACTGGCATAATGACTGTTGACTGTACCAGAGATGTAGCAACCATTCTTCAACACTATATGCTACCTAAAATACTACTAAAAAATTGAAAATGGCACAGGATTCTTACCAGGGCAAGTGGCAATCCACCTACTGACATGCATGCCAGTTTTGATCCCTATTTGGACTAGTTATAATGGAAGCAGGGGAAGAGGTTAGCAGCCCAGCAATTTAGTGCTATAATTCACATGCCTATCATGGACACACACCTTTAACATGAGAATACAAGGTGCTTTTGTGTCTCTGTCCCCAAAGTGTCCAGAATAGCACTCTTGACTCAGTTCAGTTCAATCTTATCCCTCTCATTGTCCAGGTTCTAATCTTCACACCTTTCCCAGTCATGTTCACTTCTCCCTCCTCTGAATTGCAATAGTCTCTACTTTAATAAATTTTCTTTATGTGCAAATGCATTCCCATGCATCACAATATAACTGATGAGCAGGGGAAAATGGGAAGGGGTAGCAGAAGGAAAGAACATTGACATGGGATTGTGAAGTTCGTACTAATAAAACAGTTAGCCAAATAAATCCTCAAGATGGATTTAATCGTGAATGGTGGAAATTCTGTATGTATTTGGAATAGAAGGGAGAATTTTCTGCTAATGAAGGGGATGGGAGGGATGGGACAAGGGATAAGAAGAGAGAAAGCTACCTAGATACATGGGAGTGGGGAGGAGTCAGAACCTCTTTCATGACATAGAAGCTTTTGTACATACAGCTACCTATAAATGGAGTTCAAAACAAAGGTTTGTGATTCTCTGCAGCAGATTATAGGGGAAAGCTGTTGGTCTAGACATGCATCTGTGAAGACATGGCAGGCAGTGAATAAGGCCATTAGGCATGGAAGCAGATAACCACAGTATTGAACACAGGGAAATGAACATCATGCTAATGAGTAAGTTGGAAAGAAAAAAAATGAGTAATGGGTTGAGTGAGGAAAAGTTAACAAGGACTTGTGCCAAAAGTAAAAGAAAATGCAATACTTAAGGAAGCAATGCATACAAGGGGGTCCATACTTGGGTTTTGCCTCCTTGTATTCCTCTGTATCAGTGTCTTCATCCTCAGAATATTCTCCTTCTGTCCGACCTCCTGTCATGAGGCCTCGGGCTGCCAGGAGCCCCGCAGCATTCCCATATCCCGTGTACTTCACAAACCGTGACACTGTTGAGGAAAATAAAGGCAAAAGGGTCACATTCTTCTGCTGCTACAGAAACAATATGTAAAAGACTGCTGAATTCAAATGATCATAAAACCGAATCTTGCTATCGGACCACCTTTCAAGGAAATGATTTCTTGCAAGCCTCTCAAGTCTGTAAGTCACATTCAGAGCCGCTTCACCTCACCTCTTTTGCTTCTCACTCTCCAACCTGCTGTACAGGCCCAGGGAATCCCCTTACCCCTGTAGCAGCAGGGAACCCAGCTTCTTTGACTGTGAAAGCTATTTGCATTACTTTTACCTCAAGCAAATATAATATCCACACTAGAAGAAATGTGTGAAATCTCATATGGGACTGGTTGTAGGCATCTATGGGCTGGTGCATGTATTTGGAAGGAAACAGTCACTTTGCAAAGAAAAAAATATGGAAAACTTTTGCCATTGTCCTAACATTCAGCAAAAAGAGTGATTTAATTGTGAAGTGAGGCCTTTTGATAGAACTTGAGAGAGAATATGTAAGTGTGCAGCTATCAAAGCTTAAGTTTGGAATTCCCTCCCTTTTTACAACAAATATTTTTCTTTCCTAAGCGTATCTCTAGTCAGTGAATGTTTAGGTGAATTATTTGGTTCTGTTTCATTCCATCCTTATCCAGGCAATATGTAATTTTGCCTTATGACTCATAAGTGAATTGCCTCAACTCTTAGCAGCCAAGCCACCATTAAAACATATTCTGTCTGTCTACCCCAGTGATATGAATCTTTCAGCAGTTACGAAGTTGGATGGATCAGTCTATTCACTCAATTGCTTTTTCAGACAGTCAATGTTACAAGACATTATAACATACAATGTCAGACATACAATGTTACAAGACAACCTTCACTAGGTGAAATAGAATATGGAAAGGCACACACCACTCTCCTTGCAGAGAACAAAGAGGAATTCCGCAGCACAATGCTTGACATCAGTGTCAATGTGAGTCATGAGGCGCACAAGCTTATTTCTCAACAAGTTCCCCACCTCCGGTCTATTTTTCACATCCCGCAGTGGAGGGAGTACCTGCAATCCCATGGAAAGGGAAGAGTTATTTTAAAAGGCCTTCCTATTATGTTGGTTTTCCATAAGGCCTGTAAGTATTGCTCCAAAAGTGCCAATACTTCTTTGCAGAAACCATCATGGTGACTTTTGCCACTTTTAAATTAGGCAGACGCGTGCCCACTCACACTCATATAGCAACGGAGTGCACAACTTCAAAGCATTTTTCAAAACAATAGGATCACACACAATCTTGGGAGACAATTTCAGTATTTCTGCAGTATATATCTCCAGAATGATGGCACGGGTGGGGCTTGCCTTACATTTTTGCTGGATCAATGGAAGCATTACTGCTTAGGATCCTACATCATTTAAATACAGTACCTTAGCTTTAAGGAATTTCCTAGTCTGCCGATGGGCTCGAGCACTCTCAGTCAGCAAGTTCAGCACAGGGGTCAGGCTCTCCTTAAGCTTGTGACCCTATAGAAGAGCCCACAAAAAAGGTAATAATAATAATAATCATCACAGCCATGTTATGTTTCCCATGTAGGGGAAAAATACATCAGAGTACAGATCGAAAAACACTAGTTTCCTTTCTCTGAAACAGAGCAGGTAAATCTGGCATCCCCAAACTGTGGCCCTCCAGATGTTTTGGCCTACAACTCCCATGATCCCTAGCTAACAGGACCAGTGGTCGGGGAAGATGGGAATTGTATTCCAAAACATCTGGAGGGCCGAAGTTTGGGGATGCCTGAGGTAAATGGTAGCTCAGCTGCAGGCAACATCATAGAAAATCATCAGAGTAGATCATAGGCATAGCCGGGGGGGGGGGGTTGCAGCTCTCCTCCCCAATCAAGTAAATAAATAGAAACACTTACCAACTGACCAATTGCATCACAGATATATCGGTTCTGCCCCAACATAAAGACTCTTCCCCACCACAAATAAATCCCTTTTTTCAGATGAAACTTTATGTTATAAGAAATTCAGGGTACCCACCGAAAACTAACACTCTGTAGTTCCCCCCTTACTCTCTAAGAAATATTACAGCGTATTTCATTGGCTGCATGAAAAGTATCTGAAGTAAATGTGGGTGTGAGGCAATGAGGAACTTTTCACCCACCCTGTCAAGACGTCGGTCAAGGAAATCCAGCAGAACATTGACAGCATCCATGTTGACTCCCATATATTCAAGAGAGCCCGGATGCACCTTGGGGGCCAGCAGGACATCCAGACACTTGAGAGGCAGATTGCCCAGAAGGTTGACTGTGTGGCTGAACATACAATGCAAGACAAAATATGCAAAGTAAGTAGCCTGCCACATCAACAAGAAGCCATTTTGTTTTGTTGTTTAAAACCTGACAAAGATCTAGTGAATTTCTAGTTTCAAGCACCACGGGAACAAGACCCAAAACTATCCTTTCCTTGGCATCGTGACAAGACTATAAACACTCCTGAGAACATTTAACAACAGCATTTACTTCTCCCATGTACTGCCCCAATTTTCCCTCCCCTTCCTTTGCTGTTTTCTGATGTCCATTTTTAGATTATGTCAAACTAATTCCTTATAAAGTGCCATGTACTATATCATCATTGTCAACAACAACAACAGATAACCAGTGGGGGAGCAACATGCTGCAGCCCCTGGAGCAGAGAACAGGCAGGGGCGTGGCATGTCGCCTGCGGGGGCATAGCATGCGTCCCACGGTTGCGCGTCCTGGGGGGCGGCCGCGATGGCACTCTTTCCCCAAATGGTACCCAGTGCAGCGCACTCCCCTGCCCCCCCTTTGTACGCCAGTGCAGGTAGCACTATATCAATCATTATCAGCAACGAAAGTTCTTAGGTACCACCAATAACTGTGTCAAATAAACCTGACCCCCAGATTCTTGAATACCCAAGCTGTATGGCAATCATGATAATGTTTTTTTGTTTTCCCAGCCAATCCAAGTTTTTCACCAGGATAATCACCTGTGAAATTCTTCTGTCCGATCTTCACCATCTGCTGAAATCATCAGGCAGTGACGGAGGAGGGCACCCAGGCGTCGGTACAGAGCAGCATCTTCCTGGCCCCAAAACACAATGAAAAGCCTGATTATGAGACAGGAACACATCTCTCTCGTGCACAGTCTGTTGGTTGCAAAAAGCTACGCTTTACAGTAAGTTCTCAAAATGGAATGGAAATCTAGTCCAAAGAAAAACTGTGCCCAAGGAAACTAAAAATGTATGTAGCTGAATTACCCTGCTCAGAATACAGCCCTTAACATACAGTTCCTGGCACCATTTTGTGGTGAAATGTGGGCACCGTAACCAAAGTAGGGTTGAATGAAGTAGTATGAGACTCCTTCATTCAGCATTTCTTTCTTCCCTTGACCCCTTATCCTTCTCTCTGGGTGTCTTGATTATACTCCCACAATTTTGTCTAAGCTGCATTCTTCCTTCTCTTTCCCCACAATGTAAAATTATGCAAAACAACAATTAAATTAGGCAGCAAGAATATGTTTAAATTAGATTAATTCATACACAAACAAGGCAAATTGCAAATTGCAAATTAAAAATCCAGTAATGGAATTTGGATTGTCTGGTTGCCGAATCTGGAATATTTTCTTAATGCAGAACTCCAGATGCAAATATTGTTTTCCTACAGAGGTATCTAAATTTCTTCTGCCACACTTTACCCTCTCTTCTGCCGTTTCATGTTTCATTTATTTATATTTTTAAAGGTTTATAAACTCACATCATAAAATATCAGAGCAGCATACAGAAAACTAAAATAATTTTGTTGAGGTTTTCTACAATCAAGCAGTATATAAATTTGATGAAATAAATAAATAAATAGTATAAAATATACACCCAGAAATTATATCTGTCACGGATCGTTTCTGGCTACTGTTGAGAGACGAGTTCCACAGCCATTCTGTCTTTAAGACTTTTATTTGTGCCTGATATATACAGTGCAATTACAGTTTCAAGAACACATGTCTGCTCAGTCTGACGCAGATTCCCCCAGTGCCCCTTGCCTGCTCCTCCCCCAGCATAACAACCGTGGGACTCCGAATCTCCTCCCTTTACGTTTACATGCCCTGGAATGTCTCAATTCAGGCGCAAACTTGAAAGGGCAGGCCATCTCTCCAGTTCGGTAGTCAGGGAATGTTCACTGCTAGAACCTTCCCTGACAATATCCTTCACAGGTCTCCGTGAGCTCACAGTTCATTACTAATCCAGAAAGTGAAAGAGACTCTGGATTTTTTAAATAGCTTGATCTACTAGGTTATCATCCCCATTTAGTTAGTAAACAGACTCTGGGCAGTACCTTGCCAACACTGCTGCTTACACCTCAACACCCACGAAGCTAGGCTTTCTTTCTTGAGTTACAATGCATTGCTGAAAAAATAGATTCCACCAGATTGTAAGATATCTGATTTTACCACGTTTTAGAACAGGACCATGGAAGCAAACACAACATAATTTTAGAAATGAATGTTTTCATTCATTTAGCATTTCTTTTTTATTGGCTTTGAGAGTGCAGGAATTTGTGCTTTTGTATGTTGATAAATAGGCCTGTTTATAACAAGTCAGCCAGTGGGCATGAGCAGAATTGACCAAATATGTAGGCCTCCCACAGAACAAGTCAGAAATGCAGGGGGGTGGGGTGAACTAAGTCAGGCAACTTGCCCCCTTCCTTTCTTAAATAGTGTCTATAAGCACAAGAATCATGGATGAAAGAAACAGGTACAGTATATAAAAACAGAAATACATCACAAATTTGAGCTACCAAAAGCTCCCTCTGAGTGTCTTACCTCATCTACCTCCTTCTTGCCAGTGTCAAATGTGATATTGAAGAGCACTTTCAGGATCTCCATGGCACGCTCCACCTCCTGCCGAGGTAAAGGAGCAGAAGGGTTCCCCTCAGCAGCTACTTCGTGCGGGTCTAGCCATTTGACTCCCAGGGTGAGTTCCAAGGTATCAGTCATCAGACCGATACCCCGGAGTTCCTGCGCAAGCTGCTGCCGGATGTCCACCCTCAATGCCGTCAGCAAGAAGAGAAGGCGCAAGTCAAAGAACTTTATATCGTGCGGGAGATTTCTCTCATTGTAGAGTTTGATGCGGTCTGTGAGGCCCACTACGAACCGGGCTTCGGAGGTCAGCTCCTGAGCCCGGGGGCTGCTAAAGACAATGTTGCAGAGACACTTGAGCGCCTCCAGGATCACTTCGAGGTCTGGAACCTCCAGAATCTGCTCTTCTGCGTAATCAATCCCTGCGTGCCTGGCCAGCGTCTTCAGGCCTTCCATGGTTGTGAAAGGGCCAAGGCAGCTTTTGTCTCGGGACAGGATCCGTATGCTTTCCAAACAGGTTACCTGGCAGGATGGCTGCAGTACCCTCTCCAGAAACTTGATCAGAAGCGCAGCCAGTTTCTGAAGCATTACAGAGGTGGGGGGAGGGTGGGTGGGGGGAGAAGAAAACTAGTAGTGAAGCAATAAACGTCTTTGTGAAGAAAGAAAATTATGTCTGCGCTAGTGGATTGCACATGTTCAATGAGCTATGTTGTACCTCAAACCTGCACAACCCATCCAGTGCCTCGGCCCATATCCATCTTGATCACTCACTGCCAGTTTGGACCCCATTAGTACATCTGTGACATACTGTATGTTAATATACTGTACCACTTATTTAAATGTAGAACAGTTTATAATTTTTAAATAAATAAATATAGTTAGAATAAATGAGGCTTTTTTGCCCAAATGTGCACCGCTCTACATTTGCTTATATTGGGCAGGTTAAAAATTTAATAATAAAAAACAGCAGCAGCAGCAGCAACTGCATTTGCAATTTTAATGACAAGTTCCCTGCAACAATTTGCAGATATGCCTTTGGGACTCCTCTCAAAACCTCTGGCGTTGTCGGCCAAATTCTAACCCTAGATCATTAATGAGCAATTTTTTAAAAAGCAGGTTTCAACACTGATCCTTAAGAGGATTCCACTTTCTATACACACACCCTCATTGGTTTTAGTGATATGGAGTTATTTGCTTTCTGTAGGCCACAATAAAGCAGCAAAATGATGCAAAAGGGAGTGGAGGAGTGCCATGGTGGAGCTTCAGTGAAAACAGATACAGTATTTAAAAATAGGCACATTTGTAGTTTCATAGGTTTTCCCCCCCCCCCCGGTCTTCTCTTTGTATCCTTTTATTCTGCAGCAGACTATGTGTCAATTTAATCCAAATTCAGTAAAGGTACAGAGGTATCTATTTTTGGAGCATTATCAGCAAACAGTGTGCGTGGGGCTCTTGTTTAAAGGCCTTTTTAACTGATGCTAGTGAACAGGATTGTTTATCCAAAGAACTGCTGTTCTCCTCAAAGACTGGTGGCTTATTACTGTCAGAGTTCAAATCCAAAGAAGAGAAACTGAAAACAACTGGGGGTGGGGTGGGAGAAGAGAACAAGTTACAGTAGCTTTCTGCCCCAAAGGTGAATGCAATAAAGATACAGTATCTGCATAGTCACTGCACGCAGTCACATCTTGGATGATTCCCCTTTTCTTTCTGCAATTTGGCTATGCCGTAAAACTCAAGGAAGCTTCCTTGAACAGATAAAATTATACTGGCCGGTGCACCTACTGAAAATGTGCCTGCCAATGTGTGACCCTATTTAATAAATTTATATCATGCCTTTCCACATAATGATGCCCAAGTTGCCCAAAAACAAGATAAAAATACAACATAAAACAATCCCATACACATAAAATACTACCTATAAAGCAAGCAGGTAAAAAACATGTCAATAAAACTGCCAGTGAAAAACAGCAACGGTACAAAAAGAGTTAAATAAATATTTAATAATCAAATAGTTAACTATCATAATAGTATTAATAAGATTGATTATACTTATCATTAGTAATTGTTCATGTTATTTTAACAGTTAAATAAAAGTTAACTATATTATTTTAAATACAGTAGACCTTTTAGACCTATATCAACAGAAATATTGATATAGAAGGATCACAAACACTACAGCTTTACAGGACTTCTGGTTTGATGTAATTGGCTTAGTACTGCTGCCTCATCAAGGATACTTCATGAGGGAACTGAGCTCCCATTATTTATTGTGACTGTGCCTCCTCATAGAAAGGCATTTCTGTATAAGCACATCACACAAACACTAGTCAAGTAGATTATTTACTACTCATCTAATGGCTCCAAGACTGAGGGGGGGGGGTGTAACAAATGAAATGGGACCTGAATGCAACAGGTGCCTTCCTATCAAACTGTACTCTGCTTCTTACCCAGCATGTGGTTTTATGGGGCAGCACCATCAGCCACCCCCTAGCTGCTACCAGCATGATTTCATCTATCTTAGGGACCATAACATACATGAAGCATGCTTTTGAACTAGTCACTTTTGTTCAGAAGGAAAAGCTTCCATGCATGTAGGAGGAATTCAGTGCTTTCAATGTCTATGGCAAGTCACCATCTGACAGCTTCAGTGGTCCTGATGGAGTAAGCAAATTAAGAAAATAAGTACTTACCCTCCTTTCTTCCTGTTCCTCATCTTCAAAGGTGAAACACTGTGATTTCTGAGAATGAAACAGAGAAAATAGATATGTACTAGGTGCCGTTTGGCCCCTTTACCATTTAATTTTTATCTAAATAACCTGGTGAACACTCTTAGTAACCTAGAATTCCACCCTCCGAAGATAGCAAACCGGCATATCTCGGTTTTGCTATACGCCGATGATGCAGTAGTTCTCTCCAGATCCCCCATAGGGCTAAGAAGAGCTCTAAGAGAACTGGCAGTCTACTGTGAAACAGAACGCCTCACAATAAATTACCAGAAGACAAAGATTCTTACCTTTGGGGGAAAACCAACGATCAGAAATTGGGAACTCCAAGGCCACAAATTACAACAAGTGTTGAACTATAAGTATTTGGGAATGGCAGTCCAGGCTTCGGGAGCCAACAAAATCCATATAAATTCTAATGGGAGTGCTGGGGAAAGATCCGCAAACTGCATTCTTAAATTCTTCAGAACCAAGGGGGGCTCTTATGTCCCCGCGGCCCTAAAACTGTACAAGGCCAAAACGTTGGCCCAGCTCCTTTATGGATCGTTCGTGGGCCCACCATCTTTTTCCTTCATTCCCCTTGAGAGAGTTCAGTCCAAACTCCTCAAAGCCCTCCTACAAGTCCCCAGATGCGTTTCAAACGCATGGGTTAGATTAGATTAGATATGTACTAGGAAACTACAACTTACTCTAAAAGCACAAAAATAATTTTAAAGCAAGTGATAACCAACTGATTTCTTTTGAACACCTAGTCCTAAAGCATGCAAGTCCAGTGAACACTATAAAGCAGTGAGAAGTTAAGCAAGAAACATGCTTAAACTGATGAATTCATACTGAGCAGCATATGAAAGCTATGATATAAGGAAACTGTGCAGCTCTGAACAATTCTAGTTTCATAGAAGGCCATGCTGAAGAAAACATCAAAAGATACATAGGATGCAATTCTGAAGTAATACAAGATGCAGAACAAAGCAACTTTGGGTTGCAGTCCTTAAAGTACTTGCATCTGGAAAGCCCTTTGAAGCCATTGATGTGCTCAACAGAATCATTTGAACAACAACAAAAAAAAGGTTCTCCATTCTGATGTCTTCACGAGAAAATGACAATCTAATTAGTTTCTCTTGACTTTGGAACAAGAAGTTTCAATATATTATTGTAGCCAATTTCTATTTGAGTAAAATTTCTTATGAGTCTGCAACATGGGAGAAGGAAGAGGCAATTTTCTCTAATTCTGTCCTAAGATGGGCAGTCCATTCATGCAGCGCTCTAAGAAGGCCTACTGGATCTCATCATTCCCCTGTGGGAATTAAAAGCACACTCTAGAACACATTAATGCATCCCTTCAGCTTAACATTGCAATGGAAGATCAGCAATGGTGGGCAAGTCATTCTTCAGGAAAGTTTGCTCACCATTCTTGATCTTCTGATTGTAGGATTCCTGATAAGTTTTCAAGGATCTCATGGGTTTTCCACACTATCATTCAAAAACCCCTAGCAATATCTTGGTTTTGGTTTCATATTCTCCCAAGTGGCAAATATTCCTTCTCAGCATCAAGCAGAGATCACTCATGTGTTGAATAAATATTCTACAGCCTTTGCTGCTGCTTCATATACTGTCTGATTTCTATGCAAACATCATTAAGAAAAAGAAAAATGAAATTCACATAATTGTTCCCTCAGTTGTTGAATAAGCCTACTAGTTGCACTCGATTCACTGGTAGCTGCTTAGCAGTGACAGCTGAGATGTGGAGCACAAATGTCACTGTTAGGTTTATAGCTTTTTTATTCTTCTGTTACCATGCCTAAGAAATTAATAAGTTTTGGTAAGCATGACTTTTGCTTTATCTGCTGTGCCTCCTCTTATGGAGTTCCCTCTCATGAATTCTTAAAATATCTCAGCATTAAACTATTTCAATACTGAGAAGCATTTCTGGGTGCTCAGAGAATGGCAGTCGCTCTTCCAAACACTGATGGAGAAACACCAAAAGGTGGACTTTCTGTTTACAAAGCTCTTGTTCTCTAAACTTCCAGGTAGAATATTGGTTTTCTCTATCCAAAATAGTCTACAAATGCATACATACAGTACATACACATATATCCTGAATGGAGTTCTAAAGGTTTGAACCTTTTTCTCTGCTAATGAAGCTGATATTTTATCTACCAGCCTCTGCTTTATTCATGTTGTCATTGCTACAGCTGGAATCTTTGCCACAGCAAAACAAGGGGAAGGCTCAGCAGTGGAGCACATGCTCTTAATGCAAAAGTTCCCAGGCTCATTTCCCAGCATCTCTAATTAAAAAGCATCTCAGGTCAGGACATGGAAAGACCTCCGGTCGAGGCCTCGTTGTGCGATGAAGTAAGCAAATGCTGAATTAAAGACCAATGATCCGACACAGTGTAAGACAATTTCATATGCAAATAAATACATGCAGTTTGCCAACTCATTTATTTTTCCTCTCAGGAAATACCATTTGTGCTACATATAAAATGTGCAGCTTTGCTTATTTCCCACCTAGTTTGAAGGTCTACCACAAGGGGAATCACATACATATGTAAACCAAAAGCATTCCTGATGCAACTGCCTGTAAATTAATGACACATTCACAGGAGCTTGATTTCAAGTTCTCAGATATGCTTATCATTGAAGTATCTTGTTCTTGTGTCATTTTGAAACAAATCTAATGGTTAGTGCCTTAGACTACTTGTTCTCACCACGTTCATTGTTTTCTCTCTCTTCCCCATCAGTTTTCAAATGCCATATCTATGGCAATCCCTTCATTAAGAGATTTTTTAATCATATAAAATTGCACACCGCACAGTAGTTCTATTCCACATACAGCTCTTCCTGGGGCTGCCTGTTTGTTAATACCACACATCTGCTTGCCACATAAAGCTCCTCCTTTCCCTTCTGCTCTCCAAAATCAGTCCTTCACTACTAACATCGATTTTTCCAACACGTCTGACTCTGGCCAAAGCAGCACAAGCTCCCTATTACATACAGGAATAAAGGGAGAGTGCAGTCACAAACAATCAATATGCAAAAGACCTACTCTTTGCAAAGGTAAAAAGATACTTGCTTGCAGAGGTTAACAACATTTTGTTGAAGCAATGCAGGCAGATGAAACTGAAGGCAGCTTATGGGGAATGGCACCAAAGCACCAGCACAGATTCTCCAGCTGATCCTTCAGATTGACATCAGCCAAACAATTTCCAATGAATACTCACCTCCTGGTTGTAGATCTGCAGCACCTTGAGAATAGTATCTTGCTCCCCACTTTCGACAGTCTCTAGCACAGTCCGGAGCGCCATTGCTCCACAGTGTGGAGGTGGCCTGGAGTGCTGTAAAGTGTGGCAAGCGGCTTTGCAGTCTGGCTGGATAATTACAGATGCGCAGGGCCCTAATCACACAGCTGAGGAGGAGATGAGGAAAGCAAAGTGAGACTGCCCACTTCAATACACCCAAAGCACAGAGCAGATGGATGATCCTAGTAAAACCAGCCAGCGGCTCACTCGCTCTCTCACACTAATCCTCTTCCCTCACTGAGCTTTGCAGCTTTTAAAAAATGCCCTCCCAGCAAAGCACCTACAAAAGCTTCCCCCTCCCCCAGTTTGAGGATTACCTCAGAAGGGATGCTGCAGCTCCCTGAAATAGCCTCCCTCCTCCAACTGTCCTGGTTTCTGTTACAGCACAGAAAAACCTAGAACCATCCCAGTGATATATTTAAGAAATGTACATAGCACAATATAGACAAGCAAGCAAGCAAGCAAGCAAGCAAGCAAGCAAGCAAGCAAACACACACACACACGGTTAAGGGGGCAAAATCATTTGTCAGGTTTCCACAGATCTGAGTGCCTTTTAAATTGACTCCCATCAGATCCAAATACATGAACCTGGTTAAATGTATCATCTGCATTCAATTACCAGAGAGTAACAAACATGGCAACTGTTTAAAGAATGTGTGGCCATGTTTGTTTCCCTCCAGTGGTCTTTCTAATCACAGCACATGATGTCAGCACACAGTGACAGGGTGAGGGAGATCAGCAGGCCATGCACACAAGCTGGGAGAGGCAACAAGAAGTCCATGCCTGTCCCATCTTGAGAGTGCTCAGCTTTATAATCAAGTGCATTCCATTTACATTATAGAATCCATCCTGGCCTTCATAACTAAAACACTAATCATGATGATATATGTCTCTTCCTGCAAGTTGCAAGTTATGTGCAAACCAGAATTACAGAAGCCTGATAACATTCCCAGAATGCCACGAGTTGTACTATCTAAGAGTCACGTCTCATTTTTAGAGGTGCCTGACCTTCACACTTTACATGTGTACTGAGGAAAACACTACCCAGCTGCCACAAAGTGTGAAATTGCTGTGAGCTACAGCTTACATGGACATAATTAACTACTTGCTATGAATTCTTTGCAAACCAGCAAAGAGTACGGCACAGAAGAACATCCAAATAAAGAACTAAGAGATACGATGCTATATATTTATGACCAGATACAGGCAGGCATTGTCAATTCTGGCACAGCATCACCATTCTTGGATCCATAAATGCCTCATCTCATAAGAATTCAGCTCTCTTTTATACAAAATTTAATCAGCTCTCAGAGCTACAGGCACTGGAACAGTGGGGTATGTATATGTGGAGACTGAGATGTAAACATAACCAGTGTATTAGAAACAAATTGCATGAAAATAAACAGCTTTCTGTACACGTAGTAGATGCATGTCCCCTGTACCCACCCAGGGCCAATCATGCAACTAGTTCCTTGCAACTGGAGCTGGATCAAGGTCTCTGTTGCTAAATCCCTGAAATCTTGTGGGGAATGTGGGCTTGTATGTTTTCCTGTATTCTCTTTTAAACACTGTACAAAAAGTTTTATGACAGTTCTCTAACAATAAAATTGTTCCCTGATTTCACAGGCACCCTGGTGGATTTGTCTGGGACCATTTGTCTCAAGTACAAATTGTGATTTGGCATACTGTTATTCAACTCCTATTAGGAAGGTTTACAGTGAGTTTTGTGTTTACAGCAAATAATTCAGACCATCTTTTGCCATAAGGTGTAACCTGTTTTCTAAGGGAACTAAAAAGTAAAATATAGAATCATTGTATAAATTAGCTCTTAATTGCAAAACAGTTTTTTGACATCAAGCATTGTCAACAAGTGAAAGTTTATCAAAGAATGAGGCTAATAGCTCAACTGATTGTATGAGTTAGCTTGCGAAACAGATCACTTCTTTTATCTTACATAGAGTTGTGATAATCTGAAACAAAAGCAAAGCATTTTTTAATAAGATATATACCTTGAAATAGGGAAAGGTATATACCTTGAAATAGGGAACATCTGGCAGTACTTGCTACAATGATTGTAGTTAGCACTTCCACTACAGGTCCACACACATGCAAGAATTTTGTAATTTAGAAACAGCCATATCAGTTTATTTTTCACCCGTTTCCAGTGCACACACTGGGGGAAAAGATCAGCATCAAACAGAATATTCAAACCTTTGTATATGGATGAAAATGTAAAGCTAAGTCAGACCTGTTTCTGTTTAGGCAAACCATATATACATAGATTATGTTAATCTTTCAAACTCCATCAAAGCCTACTGCCATCCACATCCCTCTGGAAAACATTCACAAGCTGGGGGAAATGGAAAATATCCCATTAACCTATATCCCAGCCTGTCATCCAACATGCAAGCTACATGACAAACTCAAAAATGGCTAGAAATAATATTGTTTATATATCCAATTTTGCCTTTTTTAAAAAGAGCAAAAAAAAAAAAAATTCACTATAAATTCATGCCTAGCTAGTCCTACTAACCTGAATTCAGAAATTTAAAAACCAAACTAATCAGAGGGTGAGGGGGAAATGTTACCTTCTTTTTAGTTAAGCTGCCTTTTGTGTGTGCAGTTTTCGATCAGACTTCCTGCTTCATTTCCTGAAAACAGCAACTCTCCCTCCTTCCCCCAACCCTACCAAATGCAGTTTTCAAGAGCAGCAGCGGCTTTGTTGTCTTTCTGCTGGAAATCCTGCTAGCAGAAAACAGAGGGCGCAGTGGGGAACCACAATGCTGGGCTGCTCATCCAGAGACTGTAGAAGAGAAAGAACAGGTCTCTTGGGAATTCCACCCCTTTTAGTAACTGTCTTTAGGCTGATGGGAAATGGTGAATGCAAAACCATACGGGAAGTGAGAAATCATGGCACTGAGCAGATGACAGGCTACAGTCAACTCTTGGCTTTGCTCCCCAGGCAGCAGTCAGAAATGGCAAACCAGCACCAACAGACTGGCTATCCAAAGGGTATAAAAGAAATCACCTGGATTTTGTTGTACTCTTGGAGATAACAGACTTATGGAAACCCTTAACCCAGCTTGTGATTTCAGAGTACTATTTTGATGCTTCACTAACTACATAGATAATACTTTAATCTTCTGTAATGGCACTTGCAGAAGCTTGTATATCCTTTTATTATTATTGTTTTAAGATTTTGGTGTTTGTCACCCTGGAGTCCTTTGAGATGAAGGCTGGGGTAGAAATTTAATAAATAATGACACAGATTAATGAGGTAGGAATAACTGCTACATCATTGTTCTATACAAATATTGATCTAGATTCTAGACATCTAGACAAACATTTAAATGTATCATTCTATGTATAAGCATAAAAATCAATTGTACCAATATTTAACTACCCTCGCTTCAGGGGGGCAATTTGTATAAAATATTGGGGGGGGGAGATAAGGCCCGCACCCCATAATCAATCACATGATGCAGTGCATGCACACCATTTGAGGGCTGGCCCCCTCAAATATTTTATTGGGGTGGCCGAACACCCCTTGGCCTCTAGGAGTTTGCTCCTATGCCTTGCTCTATGATTATTACGCTAAGGGAAAAGTAATCCATATTTTCTGTTCCTATCTATGGTCTGTAAGCACCATCTTTAAACATATAAACCACACACCATCAATCGTGTTTCAGTCAGTTAACATGTCATTTTACACTACTTTCTTGAATGAGTTCACGGACTTCAGTTCCACAAGGTATTTGCCTCAGAGTAACTCCCCTTTGTCCCAGCTCCTGCCAACCTAGCAGCTCAAAAGCACACCAGCACGAGTAGATATGTCTGGCACTCGTCATGGTGTTCTGTGTGCCAGAAGCAGTTTAGTCATGCTTGCCATATGACCTGGAAAAGCTGTCTGCAGACAAACACCGCATCCTCTGAAAGCAGAGATGAGCGCCACAGCCCATAGTTGAATTCAACTGGACTTAACTGTCCAGGGGTCCTTCACTGTTATCTTTACCTAAACGTTTTTTATTTAAAATAGTTGCAGGATGCTTTTCTAGTAAAGCAACAGCTAATTTTATCAAATAAATGTCTTTGAGCACATGCAGAGTGTCTTTCCCTTTTCGCAGAGCAAGTACACCTCTTGCTGCTGTGTCAAAGGTAAAGGGACCCCTGACCATTAGGTCCAGTTGTGACCGACTCTGGGGTTGCACGCTCATCTCGCGTTATTGGCCGAGGGAGCTGGCGTATAGCTTCCAGGTCATGTGGCCAGCATGAAAAAGCCACTTCTGGTGAACCAGAGCAGCACACAGAAACGCCGTTTACCTTCCCGCTGTAGCAGTACCTATTTATCTACTTGCACTTTGATGTGCTTTCGAACTGCTAGGTTGGCAGGAGCAGGGAGCGAGCAACAGGAGCTCACCCTGTCATGGGGATTCAAACCGCTGACCTTCTGATAGGCAAGCCCTAGGCTCTGTGGTTTAACCCACAGCGCCACCCATGTCCCGCTGCTGTGTTATTTTATGAATAATTAGGTGCACCAACTCTGCATGGGATTACACTGTAAGCCATCACAACACAAAGTTATCTGGCCCCTCAATATGAAAAACATCCTTGCTCCTGGTGTGTTGGTAAGTGCTTTTGGACAAGACTGGACTTGCCCCTTATAAATGTACTTGGGCTTTCAGCCAGAATCCCATTCCCTTCAAAGGAACTTAAATAAGTGTCCAGTATATTTAACCTGCAGGTGACGCTGTGGGTTAAACCACAGAGCCTAGGGCTTGCCGACCAGAAGGTCAGCGGTTCGAATCCCTGCCACAGGGTGAGCTCCCATTGCTCGGTCCCAGGCCCACCTACTGGTAGCAGTTCAAAAGCATGTCAAAGTGCAAGTAGATAAAAAGCGTTTCTGTGTGCTGCTCTGGTTCGCCAGAAGCGGCTTTGTCATGCTGGCCACATGACCTGGAATCTGTACGCCGGCTCCCTCGGCCAATAATGCGAGATGAGCGCCGCAACCCAAGTCGGTCACGACTGGACCTAATGGTCAGGGGTCCCTTTACCTTTACATTTAACCTGAAGAGAAACACATGAAGAAATTAGATGAATCGGAAGAACTAACATACTCACAAATTGTTTACATACGCAAACAAGCTTCTGTAAGCTAATATTAAAGGTAAAGGTAATATTAAAGGTAAGGTAATATTACACACACACAAAACCTGAAAGGTATGAGCGTGGCGGCATAAAGATGTCACACTTTAGCATTTGGCTTACCAAACGCTCCAAGGCACCTGCTCACTTTGAAGAATAAATAATATTATGGACCTGCACTGTTCAGGAAAAAAGGGCGAGGAAGGAGTGCCACCTTTTCCTCTAAACTAAGGACTTCTTGCCCTTTTAACACCTGTGTGACAGGAATTCAGCCAACGAGCCTTTGTCGCAGCCCACTAGAAGCCAGAGCGGGCCCCAGACATGGCGATGCTGCCCGAGGCCGCGAACCATCCAAGTCGCTCCCGAATAACAAGGGCGACGAGGCCGCTCTGAGGGATGGAAGAGCAGGCGTTGCGCGGCAGCCGAGGACAAGGCCTCCGCTCCCATTGCGCTGCGCCCCTCGCCGCCGCGCCCCCCCCCCCAGCCTCCGCAAGAGCAGCCCGAGGCCGCCTCCCTCTCCAGCCGAGGGGAGGGCCGACAGGAGGGGACGCTGCGGCCCAGGGGGGCGTTTCCTCGGCTAGCCGACCCTTTGCCGCCGCCGCCGCCGCCGCCGCTCCTCCTCCTGCTCTCTGTGGGCGGAGCGGGACACGAAGGCAGGAAGCGGACATGGCGGATTGGGGGCGAGGTGAGAGCGCGGAAGAGGCTGGCGAGGGGGCGCCGGAGGAGCGGGCGGCAGCAGCGCCTTCCCTCAGGAGAACAGGGCTGGGGACGCCGTTGCTCCGGCTCGTCGCGCTGCCTCAGGACCTCCGTGGCCTGTGCTGGGGGTGGGGGACGGGGAACAAAGGAGGCATTCTGAGCCTCCCCAGGTCACAGTTGCCACCTTCCCCCCCTGCTCGGGGCTCCTGTGTCTTCTGTAGTTGACTGACGGGCAAGGAGGACGTGGCAGCTTTTCTACCCATGCTTTGCCAGTGTGGCTTTCTCTTGTGGTGGTGGAATGGTCTCTTCCCCCCACGCAGGGCATTTTTGTGTGTGTACAGTTTGGGGTAACATCCCACACTAGCAAGTGGGGAGCCTGCTGTGCCCTGTGGTGGTGAAAATAGGCTTTGGAGTGAGCTAGGGGAAGGTCTGCAAAATAACCACACATTTTACCATACTGCCTTTTGTTTTAACAACTGTTATGTTTTAGCTGCGCTCAGTAGCATAATTATCTTATCTTCGTTTCAGGTCAGAATGCCAATGCTATGGATGATATGTTAGATGTGGAAAATAAGCGTATGGCCGAAAACCTAGCCTCCAAAGTCACGCGGCTAAAATCGGTGCGTAGATTACTTACTTTACTTGGGGCTCATCCACACTTACTTTTTGCCCTGTGCTTTGAAATGTCATCGCTGAATATGCTTTGTTTCTTTTGCCCCAGCGCTTTCCTATCGAAAACTTGCTCTTTCACACTGAATCAGAACAAATGGAAATTTGTGGCATTTGGGCAAAAAGGAACTCTGGATGAGCCCTTGCTCTTTGATTGCTGTCTTGCTCTCCAGAAGACTTTGGTCTTTGAGGGTTTTTCTTTTTGTCTCCACCCCCCTTGTATTTAGTAATAAACAGATAATTGTGCAGGAGCAAATGATATTCTTGTTTGCAGTTTTATTAGTTCTTTCCGAAAGTTGTCTAGGTGTCAATAAATGCTTCATTCTGTGTTTTCAATAGCTTGCACTGGACATTGACAAAGATGCTGAGGATCAAAATCACTACTTGGATGGCATGGTAAGCAACTGTTCACACTCTTTAAGAATTACTGATGAAGCTCAGCATGAGCAAACAGGACAATTAGTTTGTATTGAAACATATTTCTGTACAGAGAAGAAATCACCCACAAGCCTATTGCTGTTCCAGAGAGTTAATGTGTTTTATCCTGCCATTCTACTTCTGGAACATGCTCATGCACACATATCTTTTTTCCCTTTCCAAGAGGGACCAAACTTGTTGGTCTTCTGTTGGTAGTGATGCCCTGAGAAACTGGTGTTCAGTGATCTGGTATCTAATGGCAAATATGCTGTGAAACTATTTTATGCAGTAAGATTGAGGTCCGTGTCAAATATTCTGAATTTCTTAAGCAAGAAGTACCTGAATGAACAAGTGTGCAAACCTTGTGTGGACCTTGCACATACTACCACATGTTATAATGATCACACAGAAGTCTTATTTTCTCACTGGGTTATCGCAAGGATAAATGAGATCAAAATATGCACACAGTAAAGTCATTTAAAATTGTTATTGACAAGGTCAAATCTTGAATTTCACTAATGTATTTTGCTGGTGTGGGATATGAGCACATGTGTCTGCATTTCTTTGGGTTTTCTTTTTAAATATTATTAACAGTATTAAATTGGAATTAAATTAACTGAGTTAAATATATTTATCTCACTGAAATATGCTATATGTATATATAATCATGTTGCTTCTTTCAGTAAGCAATGTCTTCTAAATACCTTATTTTATCTACTCTTTGTATTAGGATTCCGATTTCATGAGTGTGACAGGCCTTCTGACGGGGAGTGTGAAGCGTTTCTCCACTATGACCCGGTCGGGAAGAGACAATCGTAAACTTCTTTGCTACGTCTCTGCTGGACTGATTGTTGTCTTCTTCATCCTCTATTATTTGGTGACAAGAGCACGGACTTGAGTAATTTTCAAGATTCTGTATTGGATAGTTGTTGAAGAGGGGGGAAAACTGATGATGAAAATGGTTTCGGAAGATCTTCAGATCCTGAAAATATTATTCAAATGTTGACAGTGATCCAGAGGCACCTCTGTGGATTTCAGTATCATCTCTGGATTGTTTTGACGCGCTCTCTTAAAAAGAATATAATTTATTCTGTCACTGTTCCTTTGAAAACTTAAATGCAGCACAATTCACATCCTTGTTGAAACTAAGTCTCTATATAATACCTTATTCTCTCTGCTGTCTGGGTGGGAAAGCATGCTGGTGATGCCACCTCTTATAATTTTGTGGTCGGCAGGAAAATCCTGACACTCATGTCAGAGATGTTCAAGTGCCCAATTTAAATGAAAAAATACTACCTAGAGGACTGTGATGCAGCTCTTGAGAACTAATTGTGTTATGGACAATGTCTTCCTAGAAAAGTAACCTTGAATTTATTTCCACTTCTGTTAACACCAGCATTTATAAGTAGTCAAGCAATCCTTTTTGCCTATTACTCTCACGGACTTGCTTAGTAAAACAGAGAATATTCCTAAACGAAGGAAGAGTGAGAACTTGCACAAATGATTTTATCTCATTTTTTTTCCTTCTTGTTCTAGTCTGTCCCGACTAGATTATTTATATTTGTTTCTTGTTATACAAACTTTACCTTATAGCAAGTTAATGTATATTCACTTTTAAAGGTTTGTCCAAATCATCCTTTCTGTTAAATAATTTTATTGATTCATAGATTCTTGGTTAAGTCTTCTTTAGCTGGCTGCTGAATCCACCTCTCTCTGGAATCAAGTAACATTTTGCAATACTCCTCAGTTTTAATGTTTGTTACTAGGTTCTGGCACCTGGAGTGCCAAAAAGGTATTAACAGAAAAACTGGAGTTAAGTTTGTGTGTTTATATATATATGAGTATACATGCATAGGTCTCTCTCTCTCTCTCTCTCTCTCTCTCTCTCTCTCTCACACACACACACACACACACACACATCTTGCTTTTTTGTTTCTCATTCTATAACATCTCACCATAGCAATAGTACCTTCACACTGGTTTTTAACTTAAAAATAAAATTAAAACAGGTTTTAAACACTTGCCAGTATTCCCCCCCCCCGGGTATCCCTGTCCCTAGTATAAATTCTGATTTATACAGGTCCTTACCTAGCATTAGGCAAAGTGAGTTAGTTAGCTCAGCAAGTGCTAGGGAGATAGCAGCAACAATCCCACAAGCTGTTCCTGAGCCTCCAGCCCTCACCTGTTAAAGCACAGCTGTGTGTGCCACAGGATGTAACACACACACACCAAAAAACAACAACAGCTTCCTGCCCTTAGGCACACTAGAGGACACAATCCTGTTGCTAGTAGTGAAGTAAGATTCAGCTGCATGGAATGGAAGAAGCAACATGTTGTCTTTGCGTCAGGCAGCAAAACATGCCAGCCCTGGGTATATACTACAGTAGGTAGTTTCTAAAGTCTTTATTAGTAACCTTTGGCTGTTGTTATGAAAAGCAAATATTTGCTCCTGCATGTAAAACAATAGAGGCTGCTGCCCAAGGTTATTTGTTGTTTTGGTGATACTGCTAGATAGTTACTTCTTTAGAACAAGTGAGCTAACTAGATCGATATCATGTTTTTGAGGGCAAGTCAAAAAATCTTCCAGGAGCCTGTCTTCTAGAATAACTGAATGTGGGACAAGGCGCAAGCCCCCGTTTGTGAACCCCTAAATGCATACTCGAGAGAAAGATGCAGTGAATCATAGCTCTTGGACAAGTGTACCTGTCCTGATACACATGGTTGCATTAATGTTTGTCATATTCACCTCATATCTCTAGGTGTACAGTACACCTAAAAATGCAATGGGCAAAATGAACCTGAGGTCACTGAAAAGCTAAGCAACCTTCAACTCAGGGATGCTGTCAAAAGATGCAGAATTCTTTTAAAGTCACTTATGATTTATTTATCTTTTTTTTAAGCCAGAAAATTAAAAGCACACTTCTCAGTTTGCTTCCAAGCCAAACCAACTTCGTAGCATGCCATTTCTGATCCAGATTTAAAAGTTGTTTGCAGGGGCCAGTGCAACTAGATCAGGGCAAAAATACTGCTCAAAAGCTTCCTCCCATAGCCGATAGCCTTGCTGTCTCAAAAGCAGGGCTAATTGTTTCTGTGTCAAGGGAAATGGTTAAATGCCCCTCCCCTTTTAAAGCTCCAAAAAAGATATTGGGAGATCTGATCACAGATATTCCACATCATGTGCTAGGAGGCTTAAATAAATAATTTTATGCTTTTATTATGAAAGATATCTCAACTTACATTCTGTTGCTACAGCATGGTGAGAAAGAAAGTGAGTTTGCTTTTTGCAGCAAAAACAATCTTGTTGCACCTTTAAAGACTAACAGATTTTATGGACTGTAGTCCATGAAAGCTTATACCATAAAAGTTACTGTCTAAATTGTGGTCAAGTGGACAGAGGAGGATTTGGAACAAGCAGATCTGTATACAAGTTTCGTCTCTGCTATGGGCTTATTGTGTAGCTTGGTGGGAAATAAGAAGTGCAGCCTCATATACTCATCTGTGAAATGGCTTTCCTCACAGAGTTGCTGTGAGGACGAACACAATAAATATAATGCACAAAGGATGATAAGGAAGGGGAACTGTTGAGATCCTGTTCCCCCTCAACACCTTTGTGCAGGAGGGGATGCAGCTATTCGCAGCGTCACTTATTTCAGCTGCTGTACCAGTATTAATGGGTGAGAATCCTGACAGCTGCAAGGCAATATTGTTATCACCATTACTGCCAGTTCTATGAAAAAGCTCAACATTTTACTTTTCAAGTTCAGAATATTCCTACAGTTTGTGTAGTGAACCCTCTACAAAAGAACTGATGTTTTATTTAATAGCTAGGACATGAAATAAACTTTTTATTCCTGATTTATTTATTTATTTCAAAACACGTTTCTCAGCTGAAGATATGGAATATACAAAATACTTTTTTATGTGAGTTATTGCAACAAACAAGTTCCATGAAATAATTCTGGATCAGGAACACGAGTAGCTTTTTTACACAAATACATATATATATTTAATATATATCAGATCCTACTTTATGAAGAATGACACCGTTAATTGTATACTAGTTGTCAGAATGCCGGCGTGCGTTTAGATATGTATTCCTTGGGCTCAAAGAGTAGGGCAAGTGTGAGCTGCGCTTTGTCTTCCTCACAAGAGGGGCTCATGGCATATCCCTTCATCAGAGGACAGAACTTCAGTCTTGAATGGTAATCAGTTTCTGAATATTTTAAATGGTCCTTTAGCTCTGGCATTTGTAAAAAAAATGCAGTTAAACAGCTGGTGGTTAACTGTTAAAATGTGGAGGAACATGATACAGAAATATCAGTAGAAAAATCATTTTCTGTACAAGGGATGAATTCAGCAGACGTCCACAATCAGAGGTGTTGTGTAGTCAGAGTGTCTGATTCCAAAAGTGGCAGCTGGAGCACAAGATTTGAGCAATGATACCTAGAAGCAGAAGGAGTGTAAAATATATTAGGTGAAACAGGCTAGACTAACAGGCTAACAGATTCTTGATTATTTTTGTTCTTTGATCTCTGTGTTCTGCTTAGCAGAACAGGCTGCTTCCTGCTGGTTTACTGAGTAAGAAGCATTTTAAGTGGAATGTTAAGTGGAAGAATTAAGTACAGATAATTAATAATTGCAGAGCACAGCTGAGGCAGTGTTTCATGAAATACTGCTAGAGGACCTAGATGAATATCCTGGGGATTGTGGACCCCTGGAGATAAACAGTAATTTCAACATCTTGTTTCTTCTGGTCTGAGTAACTTCATATGCAATTAAGTGGCACCCTGGTTGATTCTGGAAATGGAGTGTGTACAGTTCTGAGATGATCAAGATCCAGCAGCACACACTTGCAAACAAAATTTCATGCAATTTTCATGTTCACCAGTTCACATTGCCCCCAAACTGCTTTGCACGCACCTGTAGTAGCCTGACAGACTGGGAACATAGTAAGACCATGTGTTTGGCAGCAGAAGAAACTGGTTTGTTAAACTATAGTTTGTATTATATCCAAACCAGGAAATTGGTCTAAGCATACCATGTAAACCAGGCTATTGCATACCACTGGTTGTTCTCGGTTTACAATCCTGGCTTGCAGAGAGCTTTAAAGCTATACTTTAGACATCAAGGCAAACTGTCATTTAACAATACAGAAAGTTTCTCTGACAGCCAGCTGCATAAGGAGAGGAGGGACTGCTCCAACTCATTGCTTGCTCCTGAGCCAACAAACCATGGTTTCTTGAAGCAGAAATGTGATGTTCAAATCAGACCCATGTGACAAATGGACCAATCTAGATAAAGAATATCACTAGCAAATTATTTGCATGGGCCATAGCAAGTTGATGGTTTGGTAATTATGTCTAACAAAAATGAACAGGGTTGCTAAGCTACCTATGACCAGCTTCTAACTTCTGTTTCTGTAATATTAGGACAAACATTTCCCTCTCCTCACATCCCAGAATTTCAGGCTTTGTTGCCAGGAAAGGAGAATATCCATACACGGGAGTAATAATTGCTGAAAACAATTAAGAATGAAAGGAAGCTGCTTCTCACCTTTCCTACAGTATAGTCTGCAGGCCCAGGTGTTTTCCCAGCTCTTAGACCCTTGCTTCGACTGGCCATAGAATACTTGGGTGCTCTCTTTTTGTAGATATCTGTGTCGGGCTTATGATATGCAGCAGGACCAGGGGTCTGTAAGAGAAGAAAAAGGATTCCCATAGATGAAGTAATAATACAATTCATATCTCCTAATTTCCCAGGAAAATTGAGCAGCTTCCCTGTGTCACATCAAAACACATTGAATATAGTTTCTACCGCAGCAACACTTCTCTCATTAATTGTCTTCCACTCCCCAATGGTTTATCAGTGCAGTTGTAAAATAAAAAGGCAAATATGAAAATGGGACCTGCCATTGAGTTGTTGTTGTTTTTAATGACACATAGAAATTAGAGTAAAAGATGTTGCACAACTGAAGCTAAAAAGTAGGGGTAAAACAAGATTAAAGGCGTTGTAAAAAGTTTGGTAAAATGACCATGGCAAGAGTGAACAGTGCATCACAGCCAGATTTATATCTGCTCCTGAATTAGTAATTTTAGCATTAAGACCCCCATGAAAGAGCACAAATTGGCTCTTTGGCACTAGCGACCAGCAGTATGCATTAAACTGTGAAATCAAGATTAAAACAAATCTCAGAAAAATGGACCAGAGCAGGCACAACTATGACTATTGGTAAGCAACGGAGAAACAAGGCATGAAATGAACCAGCAGTCTACCTTATGCAAGTCTTCATCAAAACGCCCAAGCTTACTCCTCCCTGTTATGGAGTAAGAAGGGCCGGCAGGGGTGGCCACTGTGTGCGCCCCAAGGACCTCAGGCATCGTGTAAGTGCTGGGACCTGAAAGAGAAACGTGGACCATTGGGAGGAGCACCAGAGACTTCCAACAGAGCCAGAGGAGGAGAGAGGTAATGGCTGGTATCCAAAGAGCTACTCCAGGTTGGCCTAGGTGCTCGGGAATACCACCTATGAAACTTTCGACTGTTTTCCTTAGAAGAGGTGTAGAGAACCATTGGTCCGCCAGATGTTGCTGAACTAGAGCTCCCATCATCGCTGGCCTTTGGCCATGCTGGGGTTGATGGGAGCTGTAGTTCAGCCAGTGGCGGAGGAAGCCGCCCGGGCACCCGGAGCGGCACCCGGGGGCGTGGCTACAGAGCACGCATGTGCGGCGCTGTGACACCACACATGCGCACTACGTGGCAGCGCCAGCGGCACGCCGCTCCAGCGCCTTACTGGGATGGTGCCATGGTCCTCTGCTCGTAGCTGCAGCAGCGAGCAGAGGATCCCGGCACCATCCATACGGCGCTGGAGCGGCGCCGCTCGGCTTGGGGGGCGCGCCAAGTGTCACCCCCCTCCAGGGTGGCACCTGGGGCGGACCACCCCCATCGCGTGCCCCTTGCTATGCCACTGAGTTCAGCTACATCTGGAGGGCCAAAGGTTCCCCACACCTGTCTTAGAACATCTAACCATCGCAATATATCAGAAATTGCTTTTCAGTGCCTCCTCCATTTCAAAAGCGTTTTCTTAATTTTATTTTCCTCCAGAGGCCATGTGCACATTCTCTCCAGCACTCAAGTTCATAGGTCAAAACATAAAATGCTATTTCCCACTTCCACCAAGTCTATCCTTTAACTGCAAAGGCTAGGCGCTCTTCTTTTGATAATTTGTGAATGGTGATAGCTTAGCAAGCTACCGTACTAATACTAGGTTAGCATGACGCCAGCCACCCGCAGCCTTACCACCATGAGAGAAGACCTTCCTGAATGGCAGAAGCATAACACTACACTCCTAGGCTCAAACACGCATATGTAAGTCCTACTGAACTTGCTCCCAAGTAAACATCCATAGACCTGAGCTAATGCGCTGTGTTTCATCATTGATAAATTTCTTAAGACAACCTATGTTTGATGCCTTCCAACAACAGCAGCAAAGCAAAAAACAAAACCATAAGGAATAAGCCTTACCTGGTGTGGCGTCTACTTTGTAGCCACGAGTCCTGAATGACAAAGAATGTGCAGGAGGACTTTGATAAATTATTTTCCGTGCCTTCTCTGGTGAGTAAGAGGCTAGGTAGATGGGAAGGCAATGGATGCAAGTAGGTTAAAGCTCATATTTCACCATGCCCAAATCACTGCTATGTCCTAAAGCCTCTGAAGGGCTGCCTACAGTTTTGTTAATTAAAAAGTTAACATTCTGCATGCAGGGAAGATAAATCCCTCATCACATTTTGACTAAGGCATGTGAATTAAAATTAAAATTTCGGATGATTTATTCTGATTGCAAATGAGAGCGCGGTTGGATGAATATAAAACAGCAGATACAGAAGGAATAGAATGTAGTGTGGGAAGCGGGAATGCTGTTGGGAGTTGCAGAAACCACAAGTGTTTTCTGGCAGGCTCTGGATCTCCTGTTCTTAACTTTAATTCTACGGCACTCAGGCCCTTTTCACCATGTGGTGCTTGTAAGACCCCAGCCACTCACCATCTTAGTTTCTCCATATAAATTACCTTATGCATATACATACCCACTGCCTTGTTTTCGGGAGAAGAAAAGGCTAAGGAGGAAACACCACACAAATCCTGAGTGGAGTCCTTAAGATGGTTGGATGTCGTCTTGTATGCCTCCTTCTGGCAATTCCTGCAGCCAAGCTGGTGCCAAATGTATTGCTCTGCTTTCCTTTGGACCACATCACTGAGGCCGAGAGGGGGGGGGTCTTGTTGTCTGGGCAGCCCAGGACCTCCACACACACTGCCCAGGCTTGTGCCCCAGGGAGGTCACTGTCGTGCTGCTAATGCAGCAAAAACAGCACAGGAGGCAGCAGTTATGAGTTACTGGTCTCTGCAGCCACAGCAGGCACTGTGATTCTCTGGCAGTTTGACTTCACCCCCTGAGGAGCATTCATAGCTGCCAAGTACTCCGTTTTCTCCGGGAAAACCCCAATTTTACTTACCTTTTCCCGGTGGTCCCCCGTATCACTTCGTCTCCCGTTTTTCTCCGTTATTTTCTCCTGCCGGCGGCCATTTTTTTCTTTCCAATTTGCCCTTCTATGGGCACCAAAAATGGCCGCCGCCGGCTTCAAAAGTCGCATCTACGCATGTCCGGAAGTGCATAGACACGACTTCCGGCGGCGGCGGCGGCCATTTTGGTGCCCATAGATGGGCGGAGCGACACCGGAAGTTGCGTCGACACACTTCCTGACATGCGTACAAGCGACTTTCGAAGCCGGCGGCAGCCATTTTTGGTGCCCATAGAAGGGCAAAGCGACACCGGAAGTTACGTCGACGCAACATCCGGTGTCACACGGCTGCCGGTCCCGGATTCTGCAGTCCGGGACTTGGAAGGTAAGGGAGCATTCCATTGTCTCTCAAGACCAGGCATAGGCAACCTTGGCTCTCCAGATGTTTTGGAACTACAACTCTAGCTAGCTAACAGGGCCCTAGCTAACAGGGCCAGTGGTAAGGGATCATGGGAGTTGTAGTTCCAAAACATCTGGAGAGCCAAGGTTGTCTATGCCTGCTCAAGACAGAAGGATGCCAAAAAAGTGTGTGTTTTGTGCAAATTTGTGCTGCAGAACTGTCCCTGGTACAAAGGGTGTATGCACTGGTGGACGAAAAAGTATCTATGTCCCTGCGAGCTGGCAGGAAACTGGGTGTCCCTTCTGTGACCAATGAGGTGAAGCGACTGCCTCAGGTGGCTGAATTCACCAGAGCAGGAGCACCTGATGCTGATACTTCTTCCCCGTCTTGTTCCCGATCTAGATCTTCTCTCACCTCTTCTTCCCAGGCGGAGGGGGGGCACCATTTTGGGGCCTGCCTCAGATGCCAAAATGTTGTGAGCCAGCCCTGGGAGGGGGCAGAGGCATCCAGGGAGGGAAGAGGGAGAAGTTCTGATGTGCAAGTGGAAATCCTTACACTAGTTGAACTAGTTGAGCCACAACGGCCAAGCAAGCATGGCCAAGTGACTAGAGACGATGCAAACTGTAGTTCAGCAATATATGGAGGGTAAATATTTGGATTCTGCCCAAAGCAGCTTACCCAAAATTGACACGGCACAAAATAAAAAATACAACTGATAAACAAGACACAATGTAGCCTAAACTGAGAAATAAGACAAAATTCAACCTAAAGCCAACAGTAGCATATGAGATATGCCCAATGTTGTGGCAACATTTAAGGACCCTTTTGACAAACATCCAGATGCAGCCTTTGACAGAGCTTTTTTATTTTCTAAAAATAATCAGGCACGTTGAAACTGAACAAACAGTTGGATTATTTACAGGTAGGTAGCCGTGTTGGTCTGACGTAGTCGAAACAAAATTTAAAAAATCCTTCCAGCAGCACCTTAAAAACCAACTAAGTTTTTATTTTGGTATGAGCTTTCGGAAATGATTAACGATATGACCCACCAAAGGGGAGGAGGGAAGTCCAGGAGATTCTATGGAACCATGGTTTTATGACGTATGTTGGATATGTGATTGTAAAACTATAAATTGAAAAACCAAATAAATAAATTTACAGAAAGAAACAAGAAACTGAACAGAATCAGTCCAGCCTCTGAGCAAGCAACTAATATGGATTATTTAATCTGAGGGTGACACCACATTTTTTTTCAACATAGCCATAAGAAATAATTCCAAAGGCCAGTTTTGAAATGATGAACCCAAACTCTACCTTAGTCTTGGGTTAGCAGGTGCCGTCAACATATACCTTGGATGGGTGACTATTACTCACCAGGACCTGGGGTAATCTCCTTTTTCACTTTGAATCGACCACTCATTGTATAAGATGGAGCTGATTGCCTTCCTCTGTTTGTCATATAGCCCTGCACATCGTAAGGACCCGGAACTCTGTCTTTGCTGGATAGGGGCTTTGAGCCATACATACTATAGGCAGGGGCTTTCCTTTTGGTAGGGATGTGTGAGATATAACCTGAAAAAGCACAGACATATTTCATGCCACAGAGCTCAGGAGTAAGGTGTTGCCTCCGACTGGTTGCAGTTCTCCAGCATCTCAAAGACAAAGGATATTCCTGGCCCTGCTTCCTTAGATCATTTAGTCCGAGACGTGAGAGATCGAACCTGGGAAGATATCTTCTCCTATGATGATGATACAGCTGATCTCAGTCATTTCTAGTTGTGGGGCACCAGGGCAGCTGAGAGGGACAGGGTACTGGTGTCCCCAGCCAAGAGCCAGCAGGGGACCCAAGCTCTAAGAGTTTTCAAGCATCTACATGCCCCAAAAGGGAAAATATGTACCGGAATATGGAGCTCCCCCACCCCTGATCAATTTCTGTGAGGTGGGCCAGCCTGGCAGACCGCTCCTGCTGTCCAGCACTTTTTTTTAAATCAACTTTTTAAACCCCACTAAACTTCTGTTTCCATGTGCTTACCTGTTGCTCCCGGTATGTTGTACTTTGGCCCAGGGCTGGAATACTGGGCCATGACTGGTCCTCGTGGACGATGGGGCCTCCACGTGCCCACCCATCCATTACTCATGATGGCAGTCTATTCTAAAGCTTAAGAAATGAAGAACACAGAGTGAATTTGTGTAAAGGTTAGGTTGGATACATCCTCCTGGGGAAAAACTTTGGGTAACTCTACTGTACCCTACACAGAGCTGGCAGGATCTATATCTAGCTATTAACATGACTGTTACTAATTCAGTAGAGTCTCATTGTATTATCTGGGTTATATTGGAGCAAGAAGTACCAAGAATGGAAGAATTAGGCCTCCCCTGCATAAGAAGTGCCCACTGGATCATGCCAGCTGCTCATCTGGTCCAGTAACCTGTTCTCACAGTGGCCACCATTTATTGTGGGAGGGGGATCTTCAGGCATCCAATATCTTTTGTGGTGTCCACATGGCATAGTTGTCGTCATCAAAATACCAGCCTGTATTTCTCCCTCTGTTTAATCTGGATTTACCTTTCCTGGGAGAAACCCAGTAAATAAATAAATAGAAAAGCTTGTGTTGCTGATGACCAGTTGGCACTATCTAAGTGATCCGTTTACAGTATGAAACCCCTGCCCAGAATCAGCCATCGACTTCCAGAAGCGTCAGGTAACTAATTACACAGCACATGAAACAGAGGAAAAAATGGATATAAACTAAAACAATTCTTAAATGACCATTGAGTGCTAATTCACCTTCTTTTGCCCTTGGAGATTTAACTGATGTGGGCAACGGTGTTTTCTGCAGGATATTTCCTTGCTGTCTGTCAACAGGGCTGTGGACAGTTTAAGGAGAAGATGGAATTCTGAACAGGCAGAACCCATCTCCGTTTGCAGGGATTTATCCTCCCCTCCATGTGAAGAACCTTCATGAAATTGCCATAGAAACAGACAATTGCCCTTCATAGTACTTCTGGGTGTTCTAGAACACCAGGTATGACTCTTAGGAAAGCCAGGGCTGTGTGTATGTCACATAGCCTGTGGATGATCCTTGGCTGGATCTCCAAATGTATTTTTCTTTTGGTAAAAGCATCCAGGGATTTTGATCCGCACACTGCATAGGAGAAGGAGGGGAATTTATTCGCTCCTCTCCCATGCCAGCTACTCTAAGCAAGTTGTCTCTAATGCTGCAGACAGCAACTCTTCTCAGTAGGTCTTGACCCTATGAGGCAGTTGTGGAGGCTGAAGGTCCCTGCCTTCCAACAGCTGTCTGAATCTCAACCTCCCCCCCCCAGGTCTTTCCCAAGCAATCTGTACCGTGTTTCTCCAAAAATAAGACACTGTCTTATATTTATTTTTCCTTAAAAAAACATACTATGGCTTATTTTCAGGGGGTGTCTTATTTTTTCCCTCCTCCTCCTCCTTCTCCTGCCGCGGCCGGCATTGCTGCTGTGCCTATCACTATGTCTTATTTTTGAGGAATGGCTTATATTCCTTGAATGCTTAAAAATCTTGCTACGGCTTATTTTATGGCTACGTCTTATTTTCAGAGAAACAGGGTAACTATGCTGGCATGCCTGTCTCTGCTCCTCTGTCTTCATACCTCTTCTGGTCCTGGGAGACTGTGGGGAGGAGAGCTTATTGCAGCAGGAGAGGGAGACATCTGTGCTTCTTCACCAGCCTGACTCCTCTCTGCCTCTTGGCCTCCCTCCTCTCCTCTCCTGCTTCAGATTCTGATTTTGGACTTCCCTCTGCCACAGCCTCTTCCTAAACAATAAAACCTTGTTACCTCTTCAGCTTCCGACACCCACTGGCGGAGGAAGGTGGGTGCGGTAGCTGCAGCCCGTCCCAGGTATTATCCTTTAAGGGGGGGTGACATCACCCCCACCCTCCAGGAGCACTTACCATGGGTGGCGCCCCCTGGGATGCTTGCCCTGCCCCCGCCCATGGCTAGCCCTGCCCCCACAGCCAGCTAGCCCCGCCCCCAGGTGCACAGCTAGCCCCGCCTCTGCCAACACCTCCTCCTCCCAGTCTGCTCCCTCTTCTCCCTCTGACCACTCATCATCATCCCACCACCAAGCCCCAGGCTCTGAGCCTTCTTCCCTTGGGGGTTCCCCAACTGGTGCCTCCCACCCTTCCTGTGTCCAGCCAGTCCGTGATAATACCTCAGAGATCTTGTGGGTTCAGTTCTAGACCACTGCAGTAAAGCGAATATCACAATAAAGCAAGCCACACATTTTTAGTTTTTGTTCCCCACTTTCAGTGGGGCCCCAGAACTCATGAGCGATTATGCCCCGTGCAAAGTGAACATGATGGCATTGTCGACAAGATGGACGCAGAGCTTCCCTTTGGTTCCAGCAAGTGCCTGTTGACCTGAAACCAGTCATGTTAGGATATTGGTTCCCCTTTATAATACTGATGGCTTTTGTTTCATTTCAGGTTCACATGTAGTTATCAAGCCAAAATCACTGTCTCTATCACTAGATTGTCCTACAGCTGCTCTGGATACATTGGAACATTGGATATGATTGTGAAATGGATTCCATCACAAGTGCTATCATTGATATGTAGAAATAAATTGATTGACTTTCATTTGCCTTCCACCTTTTGGCACAGTAGGGAAATTGAGACAGTAGAGATTGTTCTGCCCAACAGGTTTCTATCTAACCCTACCCACTTTGCCACTTTCTCCTATGCTGAGGCACAAACAGAAGGCTCTCACCCCTGCCCCCCTTTCCCCCAGTTAGAGATGCCAACTGGCTGGGGGAAAAAAGACCTTTGCTGCTCCTGTGCTTTAGAAACACCTTCAGGTTCTGATATTGAAGTTAGTTTCTGGTCCATCAGACAAGAGTCGAAAGAAGTTGATGCGAATATTTATATGAGGGACTCATTTTTACAGTATTTTTCCATGAGATTATTTTTCTTTCAATGAGATTATTTTTATCATAACTATGTTATCTAAACAGGTAGAATAACTACAGTACATTATTTAAACATGTAGAATTTTCAGTGGTTTTTTTTGCAGTTGATTTTCATGTGTTGATTTCCCTCTCTGCTTCTGCTGTTTGCAGAGCGGCATTCATGGGGGGTGGTCAAGACATGCAGGTTTTTCATTATGGGTACATATGGGAAGCCACAATTGGTCAAATAAAAATAAACAAACATGAAAAAACCTGCACCTGCAGTTATCACCACAAATGCAATTTCCATGCATATTCCACACCATTTCTCAAATTAAAGTGAATGTGTTGATTCTGTTTGTTCATGCAGACAATTTCTGTATTTTACAAGGTAAATTGAAGTTTACTTTCGCATATTGCAGACTTAAGACAGCCAAGATCGTGAAGGAACAGTGGTCAGAATTCACCTTTGTTACCTCCCCATGCTCCTGGAACCTCCTGCAGTATTACCCAGCCTCACGCCAATTACTGTCTTTTCCCATACTGAATTACTTGTAGTGGATAAGCCGTTGTATTGCCTCAGTTACTTGCAAGATTGAAAATGAAACTCCTTAAAAGTATTATCAGCCATACAGCACTACATGTTACAGACACCCAAATTGCTGTTATAACTGCTGGAAAACACACAAAGATTGTTTGTAATTTACCTGAATGCAACAAGATAAGGAGTTTAATGAAACGTGAAGCTTGAATTATTCAGGAATATTATAAAGAGGTTTCTCATTGGTTTTGTACAGCATGAATACACTCTAAAGGAAGGATAGGGTTTAATCAGTGAAAGCAGAAAGAGAAAAGGGTGCATCATTCCGTTAGCAGTACTGGGCAACTGCTGCTGGCAGATGTCCTGCAATGTTATTGAAGATTTCCTTCAAATTATCAGCACTTCTTCAGTATATCAGCCTGAAATTAAATGGGCAGAAGAACATTCAGCATAAAGTCCTCTCAACATAGCAATATGGGATAAGTTCACATCTTCACAGATCACCCTCACCATTGGTGTGGTAGTCTTTTTTAAATATTTTTTATTTTCAATTTTTACAATTCGAAATAGACATTTTACAAACTTATTGATATCCAATGACTTTCCCTCTTTCCATGGTTCATTTTACATATCTTCAATTCCTGCATATTTTACTATAACCATTCAAGTCAATTTTGCATTTTTACACCATTCAAACATTAACCACACTGTTGAATTTATCTTAACAATGCCAGCGTTTTTGGGTTTTTGGACCAAAGCTCACAATTTGAAAAAGAACAATTACAAAACAAGGATAAACTTTTGTCTAGAATTTATAATCTTCTATTACAATGGAAAACAAAAGACGAGCTAGTTAAAGCTTCAATGACACACTGGGCAATGGATATAGGACACAATATAGATTTAAACGTCTGGGAGAAACTCTGGAAAAGCGATTTGAAATTTACTGCATGCTACACATTGAAAGAGAACTATCTGAAAATGATTCATAGATGGTACCCAGCTCTGAGTAGCTTGGCTAAGATGTATAAAGTACAATCAGATAAGTGTTGGAAATGTAAAGAAAAGGGGGGACCATTTTTAATACGTGGTGGACGTGTAAAAAGGTAAAAGAATATTGGGAAATGTTTTATAATGAGTTGAAAAAAATGTTTAAAATTACCTTCCCTAAAAGACCAGAGTCCATTTTATTAGGAATAACCCAGACAGAAATTCCTAGGCGTCAGAAAATCTTGTTTATGTTATGCAACAAGAGCAGCCCATGTTTCGTTAGCCAAAAAATGGAGAATGAGCGAGGTCCCAGATAAAGAGGATTGGCAACTTAAGATGTTAGAATATGCAGAACTTGCAGGTTTAACACATAGAACAAGAGAGCAAGAAGAACATATGTTTAAAGAAGAGTGGAGAACATTTATTAAGTATACGGAAAATAATTGCACACCATTGTTGTGGTAGTCTTGACCTAGTGGCATTGGAGCACCATGCCTTGTGTCTACATGATGGATGCTAGGATGGCCACACACCTGTTCACATGTTCCTTTACAAAAACATGCTGGTAGTATATCTAACACAGGTGTGATACCTAGGCTGGCCAGATACAAAAGAAGACAGAGCTCCTGGCTCTTTAATAGTTGTGCAGATGAGGGGATTTCAGCTTGCTTGACAAGCTATACCCGCTGGAATACATACCCTCTTGAACCTCTGGCTGCCCATGTTAGATATAATATCAGTGAGCATCTGTGAGCCTAAGCTACCCTGGTGAGTGGTGCCACCTCATAAGCACCACTTTGTCTACTGAGACTGCACCCACACAGCAATTTATTCCCTTTTCACATTTCCTTGACTGTTGATTTCTGCCCTTGAAATGAGCTTCCACAGGACATAAAAGCCACTTCTGGAAACATAGCAGAATATAACACAAGTCGAGTGCCCATTTCTGTGTTCATAGAACAATAGAATTGTAGAGTTGGAAAGGATCCTGAGGGTGTTTCTAGTCCAACCCCCTGCAATGCAGGTATCTTTACCTGACATGAGGCTTGAACCCACGGCCCTAAAATTAAGAGCCTCATGCTCTACCGACAGAGCAATCCTGTGTATTTGCATCCAGATAAAATCTATTTGCAAATACTGCAGAAATGAGCACTAAACTTGCACTGTGTAACTTGCAGGTGCAACCACAAACCAAAACGTAAGAAAGGACTGAGAGAGGTTGAAGTTGTGGCAAACACAACTTCCAGTTTTCCCACCTTCCTACTTTGAGCCTGGCATCAGCTCCTGCCACCGCCTAGGATGAGACTGCAGGCCACATGGGGCTAGGTTGCACCCAGTCCAGTGGTCCAGGATCTCACTATTCTCTAGCAGACAGAAAACTTGTTCTAATTTTTAAACGTTACTCAAGTCCTTGGAAACCTGTGTGATTCCACATTCTTTCATGTTCAGTATGTGGACATTAGCATGATTTTTCTTAATTGAATAACATTTGTGAAAATGTTATGACGACCCTACCAAAAAAAATTTGAAGTTCTCCAACATTCGATAATTTTATTTAAAGAAACGCCTAAATTTTTTTTGGCCAAGAGAAATAGATATACAGATCTGACAACGATTTTGACAAGGAAAAATATTTTCTTCAAGTGGAAATTTCCAGAGGGCCTTGCATTTAAATATAAACAAAAGGAGCATAAGATCAGATCGGTGGAGGATAAAAGAAGATTCTTGGAAAGGTACGCGGAGGACTTTAAGATACCAATTGGAGGAGGCCAAGACTTGGGAGCAGGGGCAGGACCAGGAGCTTTCGATTTAGATTTGTTTGAAGGAGCAGGACTGGGAACAGGAGCAGGGCCAGGGGAAGGCGAGCCAGCCACAGAGTAAGACAAGATGGCGTTAAGAGTGCTTTCATGGAACGTGAATGGACTAAATTCATGCTTTAAAAGAAGGAAGATATATCATGTGGTAAAAAAGCAGAATTTGGATATAATTTGTTTACAAGAGACTCATGTAATTAGGACTCATAGAAAAATTCTGCAAAATAAATCATTGGGTCAAGAATTCATATCTTCCGACAAAGTTAAGAAAAGAGGAATAGTCATCTATGCAAAGGAAAAATATAACCCTAAACTGTTGTTCAAGGATGAAGCAGGAAGATATATTGCAGTGGAAATATCTATGCAAGGCGAAAAGTGTTTGATACTGGGAATATATGCACCAAATGAAGCTAAATCAGAATTTTTTAAAAATATACATACTGCGTTGCTGGACTATTTGGACTATAAGATTATAATGATGGGGGACTTTAATGGAACTGTATCAACTATGATGGATAGAACTCAAAGACAAAAGCTATCTAATGATGGTAGGCTTCCAAAGACATTTTTTGATTTAGTGGACAATTTAGATTTAGTAGATGTATGGAGGCTGAGAAATCCATTGGAAAAAGAGTTCACCTTTTTTTCGGACTCGCAAAAGTCAGGAAGTAGGTTGGACTACATATGGATTACAAAGGGCTTGTGTCCAAAAGTGACGAAAAGCGAGATATGCCCCAGAACCTACTCAGACCACAACGCTGTATTATTGGAGTTAAAACAACATCTGCAGGGTTCGTTTAGATGGAGAATGAATGATTCTCTGCTGAGAAATGAGCAGATAAATAATAAGGCCCAGAAGACATTGAAGGACTACTTTGAATTAAATTTAAATAAAGGATTGGACATTCGAGTGGTTTGGGATGCTAGTAAAGCAGTAATGAGAGGATTTTTGATCCAGCAGAATGCAATATGGAAAAAGGCGAGAAATGAGAAGAAGGAAAATATTTTGGACAAGTTGAAAGATAAAGAAAAAAAGCTGAGAGACAATCCGAAAAGTCAGGAAATTCAAAAAGAGATAAAAGCCTTGCAAGTACAGTATTCCCAAATAATAAATGAGGAAATTGAATGGAAAATTAGAAGAATGAAACGAAGATCATTTGAATCGGCTAATAAATGTGGGAAATTGTTGGCCTGGCAATTGAAGAAAAGGCAAAAAGAGAACACAATTATAAAGATTATGGATGAAGGAAAATCTATTGAGAACCCTGCAGAGATAAGGAAATGCTTCACAAAATATTATAAACAGCTGTATAAAAGGGAAAAAGAAGACATAGACGGTATAGAGAAATTTATAAAGGAAAATGGATTACAGAAAATTCCAGTTCAACAAAAGAATCTACTGAATGAGTTGATTACAAGACAAGAGGTTGAAATAGCAATCCAAGAGTTGAAAAATGATAAGGCCCCAGGACCTGATGGACTGACCTCCAAGTACTATAAAACACTAAAAAACTGGTTGATACAACCATTAATGGAGGTAGCAAATGAGATTTTAGGGGGGGGGCAAGGCACCAGAGACTTGGAAAGACGCTTTTATCTCTCTGATACCAAAACCAGATGTGGATAGGACTCAAGTTAAGAATTATAGACCAATCTCATTATTGAATGTGGATTATAAGATATATGCTAGCATTCTGGCATCGAGACTGAAAAGGGTGTTGAAAGACCTGATACATAAGGACCAGGCAGGATTTTTGCCTGGGAGGCATATGAAGGACAATATAAGAAATATAATAGACATTTTGGAGAGACTGGAAATGAAAATAAACACCAAAGCAATGTTAATTTTTGTGGATGCTGAAAAAGCTTTTGATAATATTTCTTGGACTTTTATGAAACGAAACTTTGCAAAAATGGAGGTTGGTCAAAACTTTGTCAATGGGATTAATGGTATTTATTCTGAGCAAAGAGCGAAACTTATTGTAAATAATGTGGTTTCAGAAGAGATAAGAATTGAGAAAGGAACAAGACAAGGGTGCCCACTTTCCCCCCTGCTATTTATTTCTGTCTTGGAGGTCTTACTGAATATGATAAGGAGTGATGAAGGTGTTAAAGGAATCACAGTAGGCACAAAACAATACAAGCTAAAAGCCTTTGCAGATGACTTAGTACTAACTCTGCAGAACCCTGAACACAGTGTTGTAAGAGTATTGCAGATAATCCAAGAGTTTGGTAAAGTGGCAGGTTTTAAGTTAAATAAAGGGAAAACTAAAGTATTGGAAAAGAATTTGACGATGCAAGAGAGACAAAGAGTAGAGGACTGCACAGGACTGAAATGTGTGAAAAAGGTGAAATATCTGGGAGTAAATATGACTGCAAAAAATCTGAATCTCTATAAAGATGAGAAGTTATGGAATGAAATCAAAAGAGATTTGGAGATATGGTCAAGGTTGAAACTGTCCTTAATGGGCAGAATAGCAACGGTTAAAATGAATGTATTGCCAAGAATGTTGTTTTTATTTCAGGCCCTTCCGATAGTGGATAAGTTGAAATGTTTTCAAGAGTGGCAAAAGACATTGTCTAAATTTGTCTGGCAGGGGAAGAAACCCAGAATTAAATACAAACTTTTGACAGATGTAAAAGAAAGGGGAGGATTCTCACTGCCAGACTTAAAGATTTACTTTGAAGCCGCAGCTTTCTGCTGGTTGAAGGAATGGTTTCTGCTAGACAATGATGATGTGTTAGATTTGGAAGGCCATGATAATGCATTTGGGTGGCATGCGTATTTATGGTATGGTATGATAAGGTAAAGCTACATAAAGGTTTCAAAAACCATATAATCAGGAAATCATTGTTTAATGTATGGATTAGATACAAAGATTTGTTGGAAAGGAAAACTCCTAGGTGGATTTCGCCACTTGAGGCGAAGAAACCTAAAAGGACAAATATGGATGAGAACAGGCTGAAATACAAAGACATTTTGATGGAGGTGGAAAACCAATTTAAGTTAAGGCCGTATGAACAATTGAAGGATAGGTTAAGTGATTGGTTTCAGTATGTGCAGATAAATGAAGCATTCAAGATAGATTAAAAAATAGGATTTCAATCAGAAAAATCGAAATTAGAAACAGAGTTAATAGAGACAGACAGCAAGAATTTGTCCAGAATGTATAATTTATTGTTAGAATGGCATCTGAAGGATGAGCAAACAAAATCGGTTATGATTGATTGGGCCAAGGATTTGGGTCATAATGTAATGATGTCGGACTGGGAAAAATTGTGGAAGAAGGGTATGAAATTTACGGCATGCACGGCGCTGAAAGAGAATTTAATGAAAATGATGTATAGATGGTATTTGACCCCGGTAAAATTAGCGAAAATGTATCACAAAGGTGATAATAAATGCTGGAAATGTAAAGAAGAAGTTGGTTCATTCTATCATATGTGGTGGACATGCCCCAAGATAAAAGGCTTCTGGGAAATGATTTATAATGAAATGAAAAAGATATATAAAATACGTTTTTGAAAAAACCAGAGGCCTTTTTACTTGGAATAGTAGGGGAAGAAATCCCCAAAAAAGATGTCAATCTGTTTATGTATGCCACCACAGCTGCGAGGATTTTAATTGCAAAATATTGGAAAAAAGAGGAATTGCCCCCTTTACAGGAATGGCAAATGAAAATGCTGGACTTTATGGAATTGGCAGAGCTGACAGGAAGACTCCGAGATCAAGCAGGGGAAAGAGTGGAGGAAGATTGGAGAAAGTTTAAAATATATATAGGGAACTACTTTTGAAAGTTGAAAATCTGAATATCTAGGGAAATACAGAAGTTAAGGCAATAGGGAGATAAGAGGAGTTTATAAGGTTGAAAAATTGATATGCAAATATAAAGATGAGATTAAGAGGAATTAAGGAGATTATAGTATGAAGGAAGTAAAAGAGATGAAATAGAAACTGCTACAGTGATATTTAAAATGAAAATCAGATAATGGGGAGTTGGGGAAGCCAAAAAGACAATGATTTAAAAAGTTGATTAAAGATGATATGTTTATGTTTCTGTTTGTATTGATGTTTTTTTTGTTGTTGTAATGATGTTCTTTGTATTTTTGGTATTTTATGTATTTTTTTGTTTGTTATAAAATGTTTAATAAAAAAATATTTTTTTAAAAAATGTTATGACGACCCGTCAGAGTTAAGGTTCAACTGCAAGAAAAGCAAGGACATTTTTTAAAATAGAAAAAGAAGATTACCGTCAGACCCACTATAGCCAGTTTGTGGGCGAAAGACAACTCGAATATACTTGCTCTCATTTTAAGTGCAGCGTTTATCGCATGGACATCACTTGTGTACTTGGAAAGTTCTTCCTGAAGCTCCGAATCGGATTTAAAAAGCCCTTTGTGCACAAGGGCATTGACAGCGTTACAAGAAATCAAACCTAGATTTGTTAAAAGGAAAAGGAAAAGAGCTGAAGAGCAAGTGATTTGAAAATTACATTTTTTACACATATTTTATTTCATGCCTTAGGAGTCTAAAATTAATAACAGTGATGCAGTGGCTTAACAATTAATCCTTCTTCTTAAGGGACCTCTGCAAATTGTAGCTCTGTGCGGGATAGATGGGTCTCCTAACAACTCTCAGCACCTTTAATAAACTACAGCTCCCAGAATTATTTGGGGGAAGCTGTGACCATTTAAAGTGGTATCATAATGCTTGTATGGTGTGAATGTTGAGCCAGTCGCTCTCTCACACTAATCTATCTCATAGGGTTGTCAAGAGGATAAAATGGTGGTTTTACTCAAGTTTTAAGGAAGGAAGGGATTGGCTCTTCTTAAGGTTCTGTTCATTGTCACTGCCAATCTCTGGTTTTGATCACACACTTTTACCTTCATCTTAAAGAGACATAAACAGTACTGTATTGGCAATACTTACTAGAGTTGGAGCCACATGCCAGGGAGAGGAGCAGAAAGACAATGGCTGCCTTCATAACTACAAGGGCAAAGGAGTGCTCCCTGGGAATAGTCAAAGTGCTCTATGACTTTCTTCGGAACCTCAGACATGCAGCCGAGAGCAATATATAGGAGCCAGCCAGCAACACTGACTCCTCCCTCAGTATGGCATGGCAGTTTACAAGACTTCTTTGGCTGTTTTTGTTTCTAAACAGCATGCACTCACTCTGGAGTCAGAGGGAGAGATTTACTGGACTTTAAGACTGAAACCCATTGCTAACATGCAATATATCATTCTGTTGCTTTGTAACAGTTATTGTAGCTAAACGTTTAGAAACCAAGTTCTGCAAGTAAAGCTTTTTTTTTTAAAAAAAAAAACTTATTTATTGTGGTGAAGAGGATTTATTTCTACGCAAAAGTCAGATCAAAGACTTTCCATTGGTGCTATGAAACAGGATCTTCACCATGGGCTGATTAATGCAACACTATACTTTCCCTTCTAGCTATACTTTATATTTCACATGCAGTTAATTGTGGGAAAATAGTGCCTCAGCACTAGTAAAAGGCTCTGGTGTTGAAGTAGTCAATATTATCAATTTCGTATTGCTCAGGTATGAAGCCTCTGAATTATTTCATTGCAGTACCTCAGGATAAAAATAAAAATCGATGCATTTAAATAATAATAATAATAATATTAATTTAAGACAATGCATTCAGCAGCTGGGCAGGATGACCCTCTGCTGTATGATATGATCCCCAATGGTTCTTATATTCTTAGCTGGTGTTCAAGTCCCTGCTCAAGCCAAAAGGCTTCCTAGCTTTCCTTGAATCAGTTGCTACAGCTCAGACAAACCTACCTTCCAGGGCTGTTGTGAGGGTCAACAGGGAGGAGAACCAAATATGTCACTTTGAGTTGCATGGAGGAAATTAATAAAAACAAGCACTTTTGTTGTGTTCTCTGTGAGCGGAGGCCAAGCAACGCATGTGCACACATGTGCGAAGTGATGTCATGACATCATGTTGCGCACACCCCTGGGCACCCACAAACTGGGGCCCAAGTTGGGGCCTCTGCCTCAGAGATATTGTGGGTTCAGTTCCAGACCACCACAACAAAGTGAATGTTGCAATAAAGCCCTCCTAGCTGCAGAGGGGGGAGGGGGGAAAACAGCTCCAACACTAACCCACTCCTCTCTCGTGGCCAGAAAAGGGGCAGTGGTGGTGCAGAGTGCGGGGGGGGGGCTTCCTTACATTGGATGTGGCTGGGCTGCCGGCAGTTGCACTCCAATCCTCGTAAGGAACAATATCTGTGACATGCAATACAACAAGTCATGCCTGTCCTTTGGCAACCACGTAATTGCCTGAGAAAAATTCATTTAAAGATGTTCAGAATACTGATAAACTGAACTGTGTATCTATGAAAATACCAGAAAACCTTTAAATGTATGGATATTGCATTGCAAAACAAGACAAGCAGGCTAGCAGACGGCATTTTTTGTTTTCAGGGGTCTTGTCCCCCCCACACTCCTATTGCAACACTGGAGAAAGAAAAGAGCAAAGTGCTTTTTCTGCTTCTGCTTAGATGGTGCTGGGGAGAGTGAAAACACAGCTATGTACACACACACACACCCCAGATGAAGGAAAGTGCACATGGTTTTTAAAGTGAAACAGGACTTTAGCACCCCATGCTTCTCCCACCATTACTTTAAGGTAGAGAGGTTCCTTTACGCCCTGATTCAGGGCACGTCCCTATATTCCAAAGCTCTCAGCATCAAGTGTAGGGAGACTGACTGACTGCACAAGGTCCCAGAAACTCCACACAAAGCATGCACACATGACAAAATGGAGCTTAGCCTGACTCAGAACGGACACCTTGAAGATGCATTCCTATTGGTTAAGTGTCTTGTGGTGATCTCGTAGAGGGGTCATATCATGTGGCCGTAGAGGGTCCATGTGGCCTTTAAACTCTTCCCAGCCACAAAATAGTAACTGTTTCTGGAGAGGATGGTTTGGATTAGAGAAATGGCTGAAGGGAGGCTTTGAATAAACACACCCACAGTCCCCCAGTTGGGATGGTCTAGACATGAGCTAGACATACAGTTGATACGGGACAGCATGTTTTTGCTATAAATGTCCAAATTGCCTCACATTTCTGCTTACATTCTCAACATGCATTACCAATATTATTGTATTGAGTTCACTGTTCTAGTATGAAATAAATTTATACCAGATTTTCAGTTGATCATACTTACTGTAAAGGTAAAGGTAAAAGTGACCCCTGACCATTAGGTCCAGCTGTGAACGACTTTGGGGTTGCGGTGGTCATCTCGCATTGTTGGCCGAGGGAGTCGGCATACAGCTTCCAGGGCATGTGGCCAGCATGACAATGCCGCTTCTGGCAAACCAGAGCAACGCACGGAAATACCGTTTTCCTTCCCATTGGAGCAGTACCTATTTATCTACTTGCACTTTGATGTGCTTTCGAACTGCTATGTTGGCAGAAGCAGGGACCAAACAACGGGAGCTCACCGCGTCACAGGAATTCGAACCGCCGACCTTCTGATCGGCAATCCCTAGGCTCTGTGGTTTAACCCACAGTGCCACCCACGTCCCTTCTATACTTACAGTGCCTTCCCACCATTGTTCACAGGATATTTTGTTCCCTAGAATCTGTGCTATATTTTGTGTGTGTTTGTGTGTGTGTGTCTCTCTCTCTGTGTGTGTGTTCCCACCTCCCATCCCATTACTTTGCTATTTATAATTCGTAAACTTTCCACTATTTTATAGCATGTTGGTATTATGATTATTCATTAAATTTCTATACCATCCTTCATCCTAAGATCACAGGGCAGTTTACAATATAAAAACACAAAAATGCATACCAGAACAACAACAATCAAACAATTACCCTCGCGCACACAGATTGTTTAATTAGTCAAAGGCCTGGGAAAAGTGGAATGTTTTGCCTGGTGCCTAAAGATATGTAACAAAGCTGCCAGTTGAGTCTCCCTGAGAGCATTCCACAAACGGGGAGGCAACACCGAAAAGGCCCGTTCTTGTGCTGCCCCTTTCTGGGCCACTCATGGAGGAGGCATGTGAAGGGCCTCAGATAATGACTACAGGGTCTGGGTCAGTTCATATGTGGAGAGGAGATCCTTGAGGTGGCACTACATCTATGAAATTTCCTTTAAAAATAGCTATAGGATTCAGATTGAAATCGTGCTTAGAAGTTTCATCAAGGTTTCTTTTAATATCAACCCAGAACACCCTTAACTTTTTCCCACTCTCCCACCCTCTCTTGGATTAGATTTTCTCCAAAACTGTCTCTAAAGATAGCAATGTTCCAAATGTATAAAGGGTGATTGGGTGATATTGCAAATGAAATTTGAAGGCAATGGACATGCTTGAACATAAATAAGTGGTGCAAAAAATCCTGCTGGATCAGGGAGCATATTTTGTTAAGAATTGCAAGACACAATCATGAAATCTGCAAATATTAGTGACAAAAATATTTTCAAGGCATCCAAGCAGCAAATGGTTGTTGTGCGGCAAGGAGGGATGTAGGAAGGGAAAAGCAGGCTATTCCATAGCAGGCTGAATTCCAAATGACCAGTTTAGCCTTGAGCTTCATTAATGTCAAAAATGTCTTTGGCAGGGATCACTAATATAAATGCTACTTCTAAATAATTTAGGTCATTAAGGGATTACCTACCATATGCATAGCTGCCAAGTTTTCCCTTTTCTCGCGAGGAAGCCTATTCAGCATAAGGGAAAATCCCTTAAAAAAGGGATAACTTGGCAGCTATGCATATGGGATCTCTTTGTATCTATTGACTTCTACCATTCTGCTTCATTGGATGACCCTAATTCCAAAGGTGAGGGCTCCTCTTGCAAAAGACAAAGCCAGAGTTTGGAGTAGAGTTTTCAGGGCTGTGGTGTGAGCAATGCAGCAAGGAGAGAGAGAGAGAGAGAGAGAGAGAGAGAGAGAGAGAGAGAGAGAGAGAGAGAGCCATGCCAGATCTCTGCTTGGATCCAAGGCTGTCGCTATGGGAGAAACAAGTCCCTTTTGGGGTATTGAAGCTGTGAATGCCTCCATCACAGGATCAGGCTGTATGTATGTGTAAATAAACCTTATAGCCTAAAGACACCACAGTCTCCACTGTGCCTCAGTCCAAAAGGAAACATGAACCCTGGGTAAGTGCTTGGAACCCCTGGAATTTCATACTGCTTGGAGATTGGGGCAGTGTGCAACAATAGTCTCCTTTAACTCCAGTTCCCTGAACTGGACACAGTATTCCAGGCTGAGGTCTGACTGAAGCAAAATACAATGGTACCATGATTTCTTGCAATGGGACACTACACTTCTGTTGATGCTGCCTAGAAATTTTATTAGCTTTTTTTAGCTGCCATATCACGCAGCTGGTGGTCTCTTGTGGTCTGTTAAAACCCCAAAGTCATTTTCTTATGTATCTGAATGTTGCAGCAGACTGACTATTCAGTGTCTGCTCTGAATATTCAGAGAGGTATAATACAATTCCCCCACCTCTACCCAACATGGTGTTCTGTAATATAGCAATGTTGAACCTTTAGTGACCCTTTACTGACAAAAGCTATGTCACCCTTCTCGAATTCTAGATCCCCAATGAAGTCTCTGGATTAACTGTGACAAAAGTTAATACACACTCAAAAATTAATCTTGAGCACAGAAATGGAAGACAGAGTGTTTATTGATTATGAATGATTCAAGAACAACAGGTGAGATTTCTCTAGGTTTTCAATAGTATTTGTTGAATACTATCCAGATGGAGAGAGACGTCTCAGGACGGAATAGTGACAGTACAGAAGAAGTAGAAGAATGGATAAATGAGTGTTGCTTTGCAGCAACTGATGCTAGTAGTCAGCCTGTGGAATCAGCTTGGATGCATCCACAGATCAGTCCTACTGCCAGCTTTTCTTGCATGCGACCATTATATTTATCTGAAATGAAATGAAATCCAGGTCAATACAGAGTATTGCGGGACAAAGAAGCAGGGGATTGTGGGTACACAGTGCAGCTCTGGTTGCTTTTGGGTGATTCAGGTGTGCTGGGATCAGATGTCCCAATGGCATGTAAGCCAATGAACGGGAGAAAACTGGCTCATAGTTTAATTTAGGTCAGCTGGCCTGGCCTGACTGGCTTGCTTGCTTCAAATTTTATTTATATTGTAACCATATTCAGGTACAACACCACAATAATTGAGATACAGTTCTCTATGGGGAAGAAGGCAGGACAAGGAATATCAGTGCTTTTTGGATAAGGATATGATATCTTATGACCTTTGATCTGTATGTTAATATAACTTTTTTAAACAGAGAGGAAAACAAAGATTGATTGCAAATCCTGAATCTGTTTGTTGGCCTGTGGCTGAAGAAAACAAGAAAAGAAAATGGCAAAACTGATAATTACCGCCACGTCAAAGTAAGCAAGAATTAGCTCGCTTGTCAGTTTATCTGCACACTTTTTAAACTTCATTGAGGCATCTACCCCATCTTGGTCATTTCCATAGTTTTCAACTATCTCCTTAAATTCTTCATCTGATCTATTCAGCATTGCTTGCAGAAATTCGCGAACAGGATCACACATATCAAAAAAAACTAGAAAGAAGCAAAACAAAAAAATCAAAATGGATTTTTCGATAAATTAAATAAATGTTTTAACACTCTTTACATAAAAAAACCCTGTGATAGCTGGCTAGAACGAAAAGGACTCGCCTGAGAATGCACTAGCTCTGATCTAAATTGCATGCCAATTACTCAGACTATATAATCCTAAACATTTACAAGGCAGCAGGTCCCACTTAACACAACTGGGCTTCCCAGCTGTGTGGAACTACCACCCCTGAGTTGGTCAGTTGTTGTTCATAATGCAAAATATGAATAGTAACAATTTTGAAAGTTCTTCCCATGAGATATTGTTGGGTTGTTGTTTTTTTTAACATGGTTTGGCGGAGTGTGACGGATGGATATTACTCAAGGTTTGTTACATTATTTTGACCCTTGAAGCAGGAAATCCCACAAGCACCTCTCCAGTGCTTCCTTGGGGCCTAACTGTTCTTCCAGGCAGCTAGCAAATGCTGAGCAACCTTAGCAAGCTGTTGGGCACCAGCACTTTGACTTATTGAGACTTAGTCAACAAAGTGGTGAGTTTGCATTTCTGAGGACCAGTTTTCACTAAACATTTCCTTCAATACAGAAGCAATCCCTCACATTGACACAGTAAGTGAAGCCTACCTGAGGCTGGCAATGATGGAGCCTGGAATTACCACACACTTTTACCTTCATCTTAAAGAGACATAAACAGTACTGTATTGGCAATACTTACTAGAGTTGGAGCCACATGCCAGGGAGAGGAGCAGAAAGACAATGGCTAGCTTCATAACTACAAGGACAAAGCAGTGCTCCCTGGGAATAGTCAAAGTGCTGTGTGACTTTCTTCAGAACCTCAGACATGCAGCCGAGAGCAATATATAGGAGCCAGCCAGCAACACTGACTCCTCCCTCAGTATGGCATGGCAGTTTACAAGACTTCTTTGGCTGTTTTTGTTTCTAAACAGCATGCACTCACTCTGGAGTCAGAGGGAGAGATTTACTGGACTTTAAGACTGAAACCCATTGCTAACATGCAATATATCATTCTGTTGCTTTGTAACAGTTATTGTAGCTAAACGTTTAGAAATCAAGTTATGCAAGTAAAGCTGTTTGTTTGTTTTTTTTAAAAAAACTTATTTATTGTGGTGAAGAGGATTTATTTCTACGCAAAAGTCAGATCAAAGACTTTCCATTGGCGCTATGAAACAGGATCTTGGCCATGGGCTGATTAATGCAACACTATACTTTCCCTTCTAGCTATACTTTATATTTCACATGCAGCTAATTGTGGGGAAATAGTGCCTCAGCACTAGTAAAAGGCTCTCGTGTTGAAGCAGCTGATAATATCAATTTTTTATTGCTCAGGTATGAAGCCTCTGAATTATTCCATTGCAGTACCTTAGGATAAAAATTAAAATATATGCATTTAAATAATAATAATAATAATAATAATCTATATATATATATATAAATGTAAAAATCGTGAAAGTGAGTGTTCCACTCACTTGACCGATCGTCCTGAAATTTTGACCCAACAACCCAAGCCACTCCCTGAGTGTTGTTGGAAAAGAAAATCCCTCAAATTTCACACCTGGGCAGGTATAAACCTGGTTTTCCACCAAGTCAAACAGTGCCCTCAAGTGGCGTTATTCCCTCAGCTCCTCCTCCTACACCCCTCCCTTCCTGTGAAATCTACGCCACACCCACAAACCAAATAATGACATCATCAACCAAGCAACTGAAACCACCTAGGCCTTGCCAGGCTGCTAGGCCCCCACTAGGCCCGGGGGGTGGAGAGAGGGCGAGCGCCCAGATCACAGGTTGCAGCACAGCCTTTGTTTTATGTAGGCCCCTGCCAGGCCCCCACTAGGCCCCGGGGGGAGGGCACGCGCATGGATCGTAGGCCGCAGCACGGCCTTTGTTTTATGTAGGCCCCTGCCAGGCCCCCAGGCCCCCACTAGGCCCGGGGGGATAAACCACAGCAACGCACTTGGGGGCACGGCAAGGGATTTTTACTTTAAAATTTAGCACCACTACCCCCCCCCCAAATCCCCTACCAAATAACCACAAGATAAAAATAAATACCATCCTTCAAAACGTCATGAGATATGCCGGTCACGGAGGGGGGGGGATACAAACAGAATAGATCATGGATCGGGACATGGTGGGGGCAGTCACAGGGATTAGCCACAACAACGCGTCACACCCACAAAGCCCAACTCCGCCACGAGATCCTGTAAAACAGGGGGACTCTGAGGCTCAGGGGGATCTGAAGGGGGTCTATTACCCTCCATTTGACAAACTAATGCACAGCAATCCACAAACCCCGCCTCCACCATGAGATCCACCACTCACATACATACATCCGGCAGAGGTGTTGAAGACCAAACCAACTGAAAACAGGTAGGGAGCCGTGTTGGTCTGACGTAGTCGAAACAAAATAAAAATATTCCTTCCAGCAGCACCTTAAAGACCAACTGCTGGAAGGAGTATTTTTATTTAGTTTCAACTGAAAACAACCCTTTTCCAGCAACAAGGCCCAACATTGCCAAGTGGAGGTAGGGGCCTGCCTGGGGGGGGGGATGGGGGCCGAATAGGGAGCAGGGATATGTAATGGGTCAGAACAGGGTGGGGGGAGACACAGGGATGAAACCTGCCCTCTCCACAGTATCTCGCCTCAACTCAGGGGGACTCTGAGGCTCAGGGGGATCTGAAGGGGGGCTATTACCCTCCATTTCACAGACTAACGCGCAGCAACGTGTGCAGGGCCAGATAATAATAATAATAATAATAATAATAATAATAATAATAATTATAATTATAATTATAATTATAATTTAAGACAATGCATTCAGCAGCTGGGCAGGATGACCCTCTGCTGTATGATATGACCCCACAATGGTTCTTATATTCTTAGCTGGTGTACAAGTCCCTGCTCAAGCCAAAAGGCTTCCTGGCTATCCTTGAATCAGTTGCTACAGCTCAGACAAACCTACCTTCCAGGGCTGTTGTGAGGGTCAACAGGGAGGAGAACCAAATATGTCACTTTGAGCTGCATGGAGGAAATTAATAAAAACAAGCACTTTTGTTGTGTTCTCTGCGAGCGGAGGCCGAGCAACGCATGTGCACACATGTGCGAAGTGATGTCATGACATCATGTTGCGCACACCCCTGGGCACCCACAAACTGGGGCCCCTGCCTCAGAGATATTGTGGGTTCAGTTCCAGACCACCACAACAAAGTGAATGTTGCAATAAAGCCCTCCTGGCTGCAGAGGTGGGAGGGGAAAAAAACAGCTCCAGCATTAACCCACTCCTCTCCCGTGGCCAGAAAAGGGGCAGTGGTGGTGCAGAGTGCGGGGGGGGGGGTGGGCTTCCATACATTGGATGCGGCTGGGCTGCCGGCAGTTGCACCAGCATCCTCGTAAGGAACAATATCTGTGACGTGCAATACAACAAGGCATGCCTGTCCTTTGGCAACCACTTAATTGCCTGAGAAAAATTCATTTAAAGATGTTCAGAATACCGATAAACTGAACTATGCATCTATGAAAATACCAGAAAACCTTTACATGTATGGATATTGCATTGCAAAACAAGACAAGCAGGCTAGCAGACGGCATTTTTTGTTTTTAGGGGTCTTGTTTCCCCCCCCCCACTCCTATTGCAACATTGGAGAAAGAGAAGAGCAAAGTGTTTTTTCTGCTTCTGCTTAGATGGTGCTGGGGAGAGTGAAAACACAGCTATGTACACACACACACCCCAGATGAAGGAAAGTGCACATGGTTCTTAAAGTGAAACGGGACTTTAGCACCCCATGCTTCTCCCACCATTACTTTAAGGTAGAGAGGTTCCTTTACGCCCTGATTCAGGGCACGTCCCTATATTCCAAAGCTCTCAGAAGCAAGTGTAGGGAGACTGACCGACTGCACAAAGTCCCAGAAACTCCACACAAGGCTTGCACACATGACAAAATGGAGCTTAGCCTGACTCAGAATGGAGACCTTGAAGATCATAGCTGCCAAGTTATCCCTTTTTTAAAAGGGAAATTCCCTTATGCTGAATAGGCTTCCTCGTGAGAAAAGGGAAAACTTGGCAGCTATGCTTGAAGATGCATTCCTATTGGTTAAGTGTCTTGTGGTGATTTCGTAGAGGGGTCATACCATGTGGCCGTAGAGGGTCCATGTGGCCTTTAAGCTCTTCCCAGCCACAAAAGAGTAACTGTTTCTGGAGACGGAACAGCATGTTTTTGCCCTGGGGGGCTGATTATAGGTCTCTTCTCAACTTGCTTTTATCCAGCCCTTCATATTTACTGAATGTAGTACAAAAGCTGTTAAAATAAAAGAATTTCTCTGATTCAGGAGAAAGGATAATTTAGTTTCAGTGTTTAAAACAGTGTTTCTATCATATGTAAAATAAAATAAAATAAATAATGCCTGAGAAAATAAAACGTATATAAATGTGGTACCTACCAAATAACAATGCAGAAGACACCAGGTAAACTTCACTGGAGACGGATTCCAGAAACAAGAAGTTATACTGATTATCTTTGTACCCTTGAAAGCCCTGAGCGCCCAGCACCCTGGCGCAACGTGCCAGTAAACCCAATGGGAGGGATGGCTCTGGCTCTTTGAACACCAGTAGATAACCATGTAGTTACACAGAAGTGAAACCAACATCCAACAGTACTCAGAAGGAAGAGATAAGACAGACTTCCTTTCTCACGGTCTCTCAGACACTCACATGATGTACACCAGTTATAGTACCTCTCGCCGGAGCAGCTCGGATAGATACAAATCCTAACACTTACACCAGCAGATGCTATGAGCTTGTCCACACTGGACCAAAACATGGTCTTCCAAGGATTTTAAAAAAAAACCCACAAACCACATTAAAAGGAGGAAAGGTGTGGGACAACACTGAAATGGAGAGGGTGTAATGTGGACACTCCTACATTAATGGACAGCCAGGCAGGTGCAAACCTACGAAATGAGAGACAGGAGGAAGTGTTTCCATCATTTCCCTCCAGCCCACCTAGGGACCATATGAATAGAGAAGATGGGATGGAATTGTAAGAACAGGTTATCATTTCTGCTCTTAATTTTAATGACTGTAAAAATGTAAAGCTATTCTGATGATTCGTAATTTCCTAGATTGGAAGGTACAGTAATCTTTCTGAGCTCTGTTAAAGTAGGCTAGATAGATATATTCACGGATACCCAGGAACGTCACTAGGCTAGTGAGTCAATATTCATGGTTATTTTTTATTTTATTATTAATGATCAGCATTAAATATGATATTTTAAAGTTCACAATGCACATATTGTGCTGATATTCCATTAAGCCAAATATACTATGTTCACCGCAGACAGCATTGGGAGAAGTTGTTGCATTGGTGGGGGGGGGGGCAAAGACCACCTTTTATCCTGGGCCCCTGGTTGCCACTCAGGAGAGTATGTCTGAAGTGTCAGGTTCATGATTTTGCTGAAGTTCTCCTGCATCTCATTTGTAGAAGCCGTATCTGAAGACATTAGACTGGATTATTTTATTTTTGCTTCTTGAGGCAAAGAGCCATTAAGTGACATACAGTGGTACCTCGGTTTATGAACACAATTGGTTCCAGAAGTCTGTTCATAAACTGAAGCGTACATAAACTGAAGCGAACTTTCCCATTGCAAGTAATGGAAAGTGGATTAATCTGTTCCAGACGGTCCGCGGAGTACTTAAACTGAAGCGTTCATAAACTGAAGCGAACTTTCCCATTGAAAGTAATGGAAAGTGGATTAATCCATTCCAGACGGGTCCGCGGAGTACTCAACCTGAAGCGTACTTAACCCGAAGCATGGGTGTAATTGGTTCCGGAAGTCTGTTCATAAACTGAAGCGTTCATAAACTGAAGCGAACTTTCCCATTGAAAGTAATGGAAAGTGAATTAATCCGTTCCAGATGGGTCCGTGGCGTTCGTAAACCAAAAATTCGTAAACCGAGGTGTTCATAAACTGAGGTTCCACTGTAGTGACAGATACCAGAGGAGTGATGCTTACCATGGTGATGTGCATCCAAGGAGCAGCATGCCAGGGCGAGGAGCAGAAGGACAAGTGTCAGCTTCATGGTGGAGAAGAAATCCCAGGATGGGTTCCAATACGCAGCAAAACTGTCTAGGTGTGTGTTTATTTATACACACAGAGGAGGTAGCAAGAACCACTCCGCCCAAAACTTGACACAGGAGCACACATGACCTTATTTACATTTCTCCTGGTATTTACGTACTTAATGTATTTACTGGTGGGGCAACCTAACCGTGTCCTCTCAGAAGTAAGTCCTACTGAATTCAGTGGTGCTTACTCCCAAGTCCCAGGTAAGTGGAGTTAGCAGTGCAGCCATCCTTGCACATTTCTATACTGCCCAATAACCAAAGTTCTCCGAGCATTTTACATTAAAAGTTATCTTCCCAAGGGAGAGAAAATATAGACGAGAGAGGAATTCTCTTACTGATTTGTGTCTCTTGAAACATTTCAGTCCTAGAATCAGATCTGAAGGAGATGGAGACTGGCTTCACATATTGCAAAATTAGTGGCCATAGTATGGGCTGCTGTGATGTGCCCTATAAGGCAGTGGTCCTCAACCCCCGGGCCACGGACCGGAACCGGTCCGTGGATCAATTGTTACCGGGCCGCCCAAGGAACATTTAAATACAATTAAATTAAAATTATTAAATCAAAACAATCTAATTAAAATATAAACAATCAACATTCCCCCCTCAGCGGGCCGTGGTAAAATTATCAAACGTTGACTGGTCCGCGGCGATAAAAAGGTTGGGGAGCACTGCTATAAGGGACTTCCTTGCAAGAGAGAAGCAGGTTTTTGACCACTTCTGTGAACTGCAGGGGCCTAGCCCAGGTTAGCTCCTTGTAGGCATATATGCACACTGTATACAGACCCTCCAAGTGTCCCTATTTTCCAGGGACGTCACTGATTTAGAGAAGCCAACCCGCTTTCTGATTTGATCCCAGAATGTCCCACTTTTCCTTAAAGGTAAAGGTAAAGGGACCCCTGACCATTAGGTTTAGTCGTGACCGACTCTGGGGTTGCGCACTCATCTCGCGTTATTGGCCGAGGGAGCCGGCGTACAAGGCATACAAGGTGTGTAGCTGCTACCTCTATTTCAGATGCCCTGAGACTTGCACTCATTGCCTTGCAGAATATGTATTTATTTAAGGGACAAAACATAACACATTTCATTTTACCAGGAAACCATAAATTATATACTTTAGTAATCAGGAATCATATTTATCCATTCCAAAAAGTTCCATGTTGAAAAAATACGTAAAAGAGAAGGATCTATCACATTTAAAGTTCTCTATAGTTATCCTTGCCTCACATTTCTGCTTACACTCTCAACATGCATTACCAATATTATTGTATTGAGTTCACTGTTCCAGTATGAAATAAATTTATACCAGATTTTCAGTTGATCATACTTACTGTAAAGGTAAAGGTAAAAGTGATCCCTGACCATTAGGTCCAGTTGTGAACGACTTTGGGGTTGCGGCGCTCATCTCGCGTTATTGGCCAAGGGAGCTGGCATACAGCTTCCAGGTCATGTGGCCAGCATGACAAAGCCGCTTCTGGCGAACCAGAGCAGCACACAGAAACGCCGTTTACCTTCCCGCTGTAGCGGTACCAGTTTTTCTACTTGCACTTTGATGTGCTTTCGAACTGCTAGGTTGGCAGGAGCAGGGACCAAACAACGGGAGCTCACCGCGTCAAGGGAATTCAAACCGCCGACCTTCTGATCGGCAAGCCCTAGGCTCTGTGGTTTAACCCACAGCGCCACCCACGTCCCTTCTATACTTACAGTGCCTTCCCACCATTGTTCACAGAATATTTTGTCCCCTAGTATTCTGTGCCATATTGTGTGTGTGTGTGTGTGTGTGTGTTCCCACCTCCCATCCTAGTGCTTTGCTATTTATAATTGGTAAACTTTCCACTATTTTATAGCATGTTGGTATTATGATTATTCATTAAATTTCTATACCACCCTTCATCCTAAGATCACAGGGCAGTTTATAATATAAAAACACAAAAATGCATACCAGAACAACAACAACCAAACAATTACCCTCGCACACACAGATTGTTTAATTAGCCAAAGGCCTGGGAAAAGTGGAATGTTTTTGCCTGGTGCCTAAAGATATGTAACAATATGTAACAGTTGAGTCTCCCTGAGGAGAGCATTCCACAAACGGGGAGCCAACACAGAAAAGGCCCATTCTTGTGTTGCCCCTTTCTGGGCCACTCATGGAGGAGGCATGCGAAGGGCCTCAGATAATGACTGCAGGGTCTGGGTCAGTTCATATGTGGAGAGGAGGTCCTTGAGGTGGCACTACTTCAGAATGACCTTAACAGAATCACACTTCAGAATGACCTTAACAGATTAGACAACTGGACCAAAGAAACAAGATGAATTTTAACAAGGAGAAATGTAAAGTACTACACTTGGGCAAAAAAGAAGAAGAAAGGCACAAATACAGGATGGGAGACACCTGGCTTGAGAGCAGTACATGTGAAAAGGATCTAGGAGTCCTGGTAGACCACAAACTTGACATGAGTCAACAGTGTGATGCAGCAGCTAAAAAAGCCTATGCAATTCTGGGCTGCATCAATAGGAGTATAGCATCTAGATCACGGGAAGTAATAATACCACTGTATTCTGCTCTGGTCAGACCTCACCTGGAGTACTGTGTCCAGTTCTCGGCACCACAGTTCAAGAAGGATACTGACAAGCTGGAACGTGTCCAGAAGAGGGCAACCAAAATGGTCAAAGGCCTGGAAACAATGCCTTATGAGGAACGGCTTAGGGAGCTGGGTATGTTTAGCCTGGAGAAGAGAAGGTTAAGGGGTGATATGATAGCCATGTTCAAATACCGGTATATAAAAGGATGTCATATAGAGGAGGGAGAAAGGTTGTTTTCTGCTGCTCTAGAGAAGCGGACACGGAGCAATGGATTCAAACTACAAGAAAGAAGATTTCTCCTAAACATTAGGAAGAACTTCCTGACAGTAAGAGCTGTTTGACAGTGGAATTTGCTGCCAAGAAGTGTGGTGGAGTCTCCTTCTTTGGAGGTCTTTAAGCAGAGGCTTGACAGCCATATGCCAAACAATGCTTTGATGGTGTTGTGTGGCAATGTCCCTCCCTCCCCAGGAAATAAGACGCAAGACACAGCGAATTGAATTTAAGTGGGTGAAAAGGCCACAACTTTATTGGTTTCAGATGTTGAGCGGTATTGGCTTAGGCATTGGAACCTAACCGACTATATCCGACTGCAACCCGTGTGTTATAGTCTGGGAGAAATTAACCACCAGAAAGGAGCCCAGTGATGTACATCTACTGAGACACCTCCTGTGGCCACCGTTGGGGGGTGCCATAGGGCCCTGACCTCCGCAGGCTCAGGACAAAGCTACTGCCCCCAGAACCCCTTTAACGGGATTAAATTTCCAATTTCTGGGCAGAGGATGATGTACTCTGCCCCCGCTCTTCTTTTATTCAAATTTCCAATGCCTAACCACCACTCGCGCCTCTTGGGGCGCGCCGCCAATACCTTCACACCCGCAACCAATGCTTCAGCCCCCTAATTATGTCCTGTAACCAGATGTCATTTCCCTGCGCTGATAGGTGCACCCCGTCGGCGCGATAAAGGGCTGCTTCAGTGCGTTTCAAGTCTGGGTGCGCTATTATCTGACCATTCAATGCAAGTACCCTGCGCACCACAAAGGAGTTCAGCAGCCTCCTGGTTCTATTCAAAGCATTGGGGCAATGCCCGTCCCGCCAAATGCGCCTCTGCAGCATAGCGGACCAAAGCAACGTCATCCCGGGGAAAGAGGCAAAAAGCTTTTCAAAGTCCTCAAAGATGCTCCATTTCACGTCCACCGCATTCCTGTATGCCAAATCATTCTCCCCCAGCTGAATGACCAGCGCATGGGGGGGCCCAACTGAAGCAGCCCTGGCCTGGATGGCTGGCAGGAGTTCCTTCCACAGCATTCCCCGTCTGGCGATCCACGACACCTTAACATTTCCTGGGAGGCCAAGACCACTCCCCAGACTCTTTCTCGCGCCCAATGGACAATGCTATGACCAGCTATCCAAATATTGATGCGCTGCCCACCTGGGAAAAATTAATTTCCTGCTGGGCAGGGGGTTGGACTGGATGGCCCTTGTGGTCTCTTCCAACTCTATGATTCTATGATTCTACTTCTATGAAATTTCCTTTAAAAATAGCTATGGGATTCAGATTGAAATTGTGCTTTGAAGTTTCATCAAGGTTTCTTTTAATATCAACCCAGAACACCCATAATTTTCTCCCACTCTCCCACCCTCTCTTGGATTAAATTTTCTCCAAAACTGTCTCTAAAGATAGTAATGTTCCAAATGTAAAAAGGGTGATTGGGTGATATTGCAAATGAATTTGAAGGCAATGGACATGATTGAAAATAAACAAGTGGTGCAAAAAATCCTGCTGGATCAGGGAGCATTTTTGTTAAGAATTGCAAGACACAATCATGAAATCTGCAAATATTAGTGACCAAAATATTTTCAAGGCATCCAAGCAGCAAATGGTTGTGCGGAAAGGAGGGATGTAGGAAGGGAAAAGCAGGCTATTCCATAGCAGGCTAAATTCCAAATGACCAGTATAGCCTTGGGCTTTATTAATGATCAAAAATGTCTTTGGCAGGGATCACTAATATAAATGCTACTTCTAAATAATTTAGGTCATTAAGGGATTATCTACCATATGGGATCTTTTTGTATATATTGACTTCTACCATTCTGCTTCATTGGATGACCCTAGTTCCAAAGGTGAGGGCTCCTCTTGCAAAAGACAAAGCCAGAGTTTGGAGTAGAGTTTTCAGGGCTGTGGTGTGAGCAATGCAGCAAGGAGAGAGAGAGAGAGAGAGAGGGAGAGAGAGAGAGAGAGAGAGAGAGCGCCATGCCAGATCGCTATGGGAGAAACAAGTCCCTTTTGGGGTATTGAAGCTGTGAATGCCTCCATCACAGGATCAGGCTGTATGTACGTGTAAATAAACCTTATAGCCTAAAGACACCACAGTCTCCACTGTGCCTCAGTCCCAAAGGAAATATGAACCCTGGGTAAGTGCTTGGAACCCCTGGAATCTCATACCGCTCGGAGATTGGGGCAGTGTGCAACAGTAGTCTCCTTTAATTCCAGTTCCCTGAACTGGACACAATATTCCAGGCTGAGGTCTGACTGAACCAAAATACAATGGTACCATGATTTCTTGCAATGGGACACTACACTTCTGTTGATGCTGCCTAGAAATTTTATTAGCTTTCTTTAGCTGCCATATCATGCAGCTGGTGGTCTCTTGTGGTCTGTTAAAACCCCAAAGTCCTTTTCTTCTTCAGTGTATCTGAAGAAGTGTGCATGCACACGAAAGCTCATACCAAAATATAAACTTAGTTGGTCTTTAAGGTGCTACTGAAGGAATTTTTTTATTTTCCTTTTCTTATGTATCTGAATGTTGCAGCAGACTGACTATTCAGTGTCTGCTCTGAATATTCAGAGAGGTATAATACAATTCCCCCACCTCTACCCAACATGGTGTTCTGTAATATAGCAATGTTGAACCTTTAGTGACCCTTTACTGACAAAAGCTATGTCACCCTTCTCGAATTCTAGATCCCCAATGAAGTCTCTGGATTAACTGTGACAAAAGTTAATACACACTCAAAAATTAATCTTGAGCACACAAATGGAAGACAGAGTGTTTATTGATTATGAATGATTCAAGTACAACAGGTGAGATTTCTCTAGGTTTTCAATAGTATTTCTTGAATACTATCCAGATGGAGAGAGACGTCTCAGGACGGAATAGTGGCAGTACAGAAGAAGTAGAAGAATGGATAAATGAGTGTTGCTTTGCAGCAACTGATGCTAGTAGTCAGCCTGTGGAATCAGCTTGGATTCATCCACTGATCAGTCCTAATGCCAGCTTTTTTTTGCATGCGGCCATTACTTTTTTCTGAAATGAAATGAACTCTAGGTCAATACAGAGTATTGTGGGACAAAGAAGCAGGGGATTATGGGTACACAGTGCAGGTCTGGTTGCTTTTGAGTGATTCAGGTGTGCTGGGATCAGATGTCCCAATGGCATGTAAGCCAATGAACGGGAGAAAACTGGCTCATAGTTTAATTTAGGTCAGCTGGCCTTGCCTGACTGGCTTGCTTGCTTCAATTTTTATTTATATTGTAACCATATTCAGGTACAACACCACAATAATTGAGATACAGTTCTCTATGGGGAAGAAGGCAGGACAAGGAATATCAGTGCTTTTTGGATGAGGATATGATATCTTATGACCTTTGATCTATATGTTAATATAACATTTTTAAACAGAGAGGAAAACAAAGATGGTTTGCAAATCCTGAATCTGTTTGTTGGCTTGTGACTGAAAAAAACAAGAAAAGAAAATGGCAAAACTGATAATTACCACCACTTCAAAGAAAGCAACATTTTGCTCGCTTGTCAGTTCATCTGCACACTTTTTTAACTTCATTGAGGCATCTACCCCATATTGGGCATTTGCATACTTTTCAGCTTTCCCCTTAAATTCTTCATCTGATTTAGTCAGCATTGCTCGCAGAAATTCGTCAACAGGACCACACATATCAGAAGAAACTAGAAAGAAGCAAAACAAAAAAATCAAAATGGATTTTTCAATAAATTAAATAAATGTTTTAACACTCTTTACATAAAAAAAACCCTGTGATAGCTGGCTAGAAGGAAAAGGACTCCCCTGAGAATGCACTAGCTCTGATCTAAACTGGATGCCAATTACTCAGACTATATAATCCTAAACATTTACAAGGCAGCAGGTCCCACTTAACACAACTGGGCTTCCCAGCTGTGTGGAACTACCACCCCTGAGTTGGTCAGTTGTTGTTCATAATGCAAAATATGAATAGTAACAATTTTGAAAGTTCTTCCCATGAGATATTGTTGGGTTGTGGTTTTTTTTAACCTGGTTTGGAGGGGTGTGAAGGATGGATATTACTCAAGGTTTGTTTTTACCCTTGAAGCAGGAAATCCCACAAGCACCTCTCCAGTGCTTCCTTGGAGCCTAACTGTTCTTCCAAGCAACTAGCAAATTCTGAGCAACCTTAGCAAGCTGTTGGGCACCAGCACTTTGACTTACTGAGACTTAGTCAACAAAGTGGTGAGTTTGCATTTCTGAGGACCAGTTTTCACTAAACATTTCCTTCAATACAGAAGCAATCCCTCACATTGACACAGTAAGTCAAGCCTACCTGAGGCTGGCAATGATGGAGCCTGGAATTACCACTGTCATAGTGGCTGGAAAATGTTCCAGTATTGGCGATACTTACCAGAGTTGAAGCCATATGCCAGGGAGAGGAGCAGAAAGACAATGGCTGCCTTCATAACTACAAGGACAAAGGAGTGCTCCCTGGGAATAGTCAAAGTGCTCTGTGACTTGCTTCGGAACCTCAGACATGCAGCCGAGAGAAATATATAGGAGCCAGCCAGCAACACTGACTCCTCCCTCAGAATGGCATGGCAGTTTACAAGACTTCTTTGGCTGTTTTTGTTTCTAAACAGCATGCACTCACTCTGGAGTCAGAGGGAGAGATTTACTGGACTTTAAGACTGAAACCCATTGCTAACATACAATATATCATTTTTTTGCTTTGTAACAGTTATTGAAGCTAAAAGTTTAGAAACCAATTTATGCAAGTAAAGCTTCTCTTTTTTAAAAAAAACTTATTTATTGTGGTGAAGAGGATTTATTTCTACGCAAAAGTCAGATCAAAGACTTTCCGTTGGCGCTATGAAACAGGATCTTGGCCATGGGCTGATTAATGCAACACTATACTTTCCCTTCTAGCTATACTTTATATTTCACATGCAGTTAATTGTGGGGAAATAGTGCCTCAGCACTAGTAAAAGGCTCTATTGATCAATTTTGTATTGCTCAGGTATGAAGCCTCTGAATTATTCCATTGCAGTACCTCAGGATAAAAATAAAAAATAGATGCATTTAAATAATAATAATAATAATAATAATAATAATAATAATAATAATAATTTTAGACAATGCATTCAGCAGCTGGGCAGGATGACCCTCTGCTGTATGATATGACCCCGCAATGGTTTTTATATTCTTAGCTGGTGTACAAGTCCCTGCTCAAGCCAAAAGGCTTCCTGGCTATCCTTGAATCAGTTGCTACAGCTCAGACAAACCTACCTTCCAGGGCTGTTGTGAGGGTCAACAGGGAGGAGAACCAAATACAGTGGTACCTCAGTTTATGAACTCAATTGGTTCCGGAAGTCTGTTCATAAACTGAAGCGTTCATAAACTGAAGCGAACTTTTCCATTGAAAGTAATGGAAAGTGGATTAATCCGTTCCAGACGGGTCCGCGGAGTACTTAAACTGAAATGTTCATAAACTGAAGCATGGGTGTAATTGGTTCCGGAAGTCTGTTCATAAACTGAAGCGTTCATAAACCGAAGCGAACTTTCCCATTTAAAGTAATGGAAAATGAATTAATCCGTTCCAGATGGGTCCACGGTGTTCATAAACTGAAAATTCATAAACCGAGGTGTTCATAAACTGAGGTTCCACTGTATGTCACTTTGAGCTGCATGGAGGAAATTAATAAAAACAAGCACTTTTGTTGTGTTCTCTGCGAGCGGAGGCCGAGCAACGCATGTGCGCACATGTGCGAAGTGATGTCATGACATCATGTTGCGCACACCCCTGGGCACCCACAAACTGGGGCCCAAGTTGGCGCCTCTGCCTCAGAGATATTGTAGGTTCAGTTCCAGACCACCACAACAAAGTGAATGTTGCAATAAAGATAGTCAGACTTTTTTTGGTTTTCCAGTGCATCCAAAAGTCATGTTTATACTATACTATTAATCCAGGCCCTCCTAGCAGCAGAGGTGGGAGGGGAAAAAACAGCTCCAGCACTAACCCACTCCTCTCCCGGGGCCAGAAAAGGGGCAGTGGTGGTGCAGAGTGCGGGGGGGGGGGGGCTTCAATACATTGGATGCGGCTGGGCTGCCGGCAGTTGCACTCCAATCCTCGTAAGGAACAATATCTGTGACATGCAATACAACAAGTCATGCCTGTCCTTTGGCAACCACTTAATTGCCTGAGAAAAATTCATTTAAAGATGTTCAGAATACCGATAAACTGAACTATGCATCTATGAAAATACCAGAAAACCTTTAAATGTACGGATATTGCATTGCAAAACAAGACAAGCAGGCTAGCAGACGGCATTTTTTGTTTTTAGGGGTCTTGTTCCCCCACACTCCTATTGCAACATTGGAGAAGGAGAAGAGCAAAGTGTTTTTCTGCTTCTGCTTAGATCAGGCATCCCCAAACTGTGGCCCTCCAGATGTTTTGGACTACAATTCCCATCATCCCTGACACTGGTCCTCTTAGCTAGGGATCATGGGGGTTGTAGGCCAAAACATCTGGAGGGCCACAGTTTGGGGATGCCTGGCTTAGATGGTGCTGGGGAGAGTGAAAACACAGCTATGTACCCCCCAAGATGAAGAAAAGTGCATATTATTATTAGTAGTAGTAGTATTTATTTATTTATACCCCGCCCATCTGGCTGGGTTTCCCCCGCCACACTGGGCGGCTTCCAACAAATACCAAAATACATTAAAATATTAAAAACTTCCCTAAACAGGGCTGCATTTAGGTGTTTTCTAAATGTCAGGTAGTTGTTTATCTCCTTGACCTCCGATGGGAGGGCGTTCCACAGGGCGGGTGCCACTACTGAGAAGGCCCTCTGCCTGGTTCCCTGTAGCTTTGCTTCTCGCAGTGAGGGAACTGCCAGAAGGCCCTTGGCGCTGGATCTCAGTGTCCAGGCTGAACAATGGGGTGGAGACGTTCCTTCAGGTATATAGGACCGAAGCCGTTTAGGGCTTTAAAGGTCAGCACCAACACTTTGAATTGTTTTAACATGGTTTTTAAAGTGAAACGGGACTTTAATATTGTACTCAAAACCCCACATGATCAGCACCCCATGCTTCTCCCACCATTACTTTAAGGTAGAGAGGTTCCTTTACGCCCTGATTCAGGGCACGTCCCTGTATTCCAAAGCTCTCAGCAGCAAGTGTAGGGAGACTGACCGACTGCACAAGGTCCCAGAAACTCCACATAAGGCTTGCGCACATGACAAAATGGAGCTTAGCCTGACTCAGAACGGAGACCTTGAAGATGCATTCCTATTGGTTAAGTGTCTTGTGGTGATTTCGTAGAGGGGTCATACCATGTGGCCGTAGAGGGTCCATGTGGCCTTTAAACTCTTCCCAGCCACAAAAGAGTAACTGTTTCTGGAGAGGATGGTTTGGATTAGAGAAATGGCTGAAGGGAGGCTTTGAAGAAACACACCCCCAGTCCCCCAGTTGGGATGGTCTAGACATGAGCTAGACATACAGTTGATACGGAACAGCATGTTTTTGCCCTAGGGGACTGATGAAAGGTTTCTTCTCAACTTGCTTTTATCCAGCCCTTCATATTTACTGAATGTAGTAAAAAAGCTATTAAAATACTGTAAAAGAATTTCCCTGATTCAGGAGAATGGATAATTTAGTTTCATTGTTTAAAACAGTGTTTCTATCTGTTATGTACTGAGCTGAATCCTAGAACAATAGGATTCAGAATCAGCAGTCGGATTGGTCAGCAGGAGCTACCCAATCCAACTCCAGGTGGAAGTGAATCCGCAACCTGATTGGCCTGCAGGAGTAGCCAATCAGGCGGCTGGTAGAAGTGAATCTGCAACCTGATTGGCCTGTAGGAGCAGCCAATCAGGCTGCAGGCAGAAGTCAATCCACAATCTGATTGGCCCACAGTTGTATCCCTGAAGTAGCCAATCACGCAAGGCCCATTGTGTAAATAATGTATATAAGCAGATGGTTTTGGGAAAAGAGCCATTCTTCTCTTCTTCTCCTTGATGACTATGAGCTGAATAAAGAGCATGAAATTCACTCTCGACTCCAAGTATATTTCACTATCATATGTAAAATAAAATAAAATAAAATAAATAATGCCTGAGAAAATAAAACGTATATAAATGTGGTACCTACCAAATAACAATGCAGAAGGCACCAGGTAAACTTCACTGGAGACGGAATTCCAGAAACAATAAGCTATACTGATTATTTGGATTCAGGGCAAATTAACTGTATTGTGGAATAACCTGCCTCTTTCCATCCCATTCCACCACCTGCATGTGCTCTTTGTAACCTTGAAAAACTTACAGCCAGTGATCTACAGTTTGCAATCCTGTTGTGCAGCTCCTAACACAAAAGCTGCCCGATCCAGCAATATTGTCAACATCACTCATTCAACTTCAAAATTGCACATATTGAGATGCATTGTCTTCAGATTTCATTCGTATATGCACATAATGAAGTACACATTCAGAATGTTACTACACTTAAAGAGGTAGGGACGCGGTTGGCGCTGTGTGTTAAACCACAGAGCCCAGGGATTGCCGATCAGAAGGTCGGCGGTTCGAATCCCCGTGACGGGGTGAGCTCCCGTTGCTCGGTCCCTGCTCCTGCCAACCTAGCAGTTCAAAAGCACGTCAAAGTGCAAGTAGATAAATAGGTACCGCTACAGTGGGAAGGTAAACGGCGTTTCTGTGTTCTGCTCTGGTTTGCCAGAAGCGGCTTTGTCATGCTGGCTACATGACCCGGAAGCTGTACCCCGGCTCCCTTGGCCAATAACGCGAGATGAGCACCACAACCACAGAGTCGGTCACGACTCGACCTAATGGTCAGGGGTCCCTTTACCTTTTTACACTTAAAGAGAATTGTGGAGGGGAAACTAATCAAAGACACCAAAGTGCAAATCTAAGGGCATCTGAATCAGATTCCTCAGCTTCACAGAATGCACATTAATTTTGACTTGTGAAAGTGACATATTTCATTCCATTCTTTATGTGCACATTTTTTCCTTCCACCAAGAAATACACAGCAACATTCCAGCCTCCTAAACCAGGCAGGCAGGCTATGTAAAGAGAGAGTTGTTTTCTCAGGACTATCCAGTGAATAAATGGCCACGTAGGCATAGCCAAAGAAGAGAAAATGCATCAGAAGGACAAAGTAAGACACACAAAATGTGCACATCCTCATTTATACTGGTATGTATAGACATACATTTAGAAATAAATGCAATTATTTAATGGGAAATATAATGCACTCCACCCTAGGAGTAAGACACTAACCAGGTGATTGTTGTGCTTGCTGTACAAGTGCTGTGTGCTAACAGTGTGCTCTAGTGGTTAAAGTGTTGGATTAGAACAGGCACCCCCCAACTCAGCCTTCCAGATGTTTTGGGACTATAATTCCCATCATCCATGAGCACTGGTCCTGTTAGCTAGGGATGATGGGAGTTGGAGTCCCAAAACAGTTGGAGGGCCGAGTTTGGGGATGCCTGGACTAGAACCTGGGGGAGCTGGGTCAAAAAACCCCACTGAGCTATAAAGCTCACTGGGCCAGTCACTGTTTCTTGGCTTAACCTACCTCACAGGGTTGTTGTGAGAATAAATGCAGATGGGGAGAAGCATGTGTGCTGTCTTGAGCTCCTTGGAGGAAAAGGGGACTGGCTTTCCCAGCTGGATTTTTGGCTCCTTACCATGAGTGTCCACTATGTTAAGATTTTAGTTTTGTTTTAAATGTATTTGCTTTTGTGCTTTTAACTGGGGTTTTTAATGTGTAAATTGCCTTGAGATGGAGGTCTAGAAGGTAATTCATAAATCTATTGCAACAGCAGCAACAGCAGCAGCAACATAAAATAAATGGATAACTGTTGACAGGTGCTTCAAAACCCATGCTTTCTTTTCTATGGCTTCCGTGGGTTTTATCTTTAAACTGGGAAACCCTTCAAACAGCAGAATGTCCTCTGGCAGTCTTTCAAATAGAAACATGGCTGCGCTACCAGAGAGCTCCATTTGTGAGCAGGGATTTTCCACATTCAGATTAAACACTTCATAAAACCATGCTTGCCCTCTTGCATTTTAAAACCCCATTTTCATTCTGCACCTGAGTCCCTAGGGAGATGCACTTGCCTTGGACTTGGGGAGGGAAATCTGTCCTTATTTTGCAAGGAAATGCCCTACAGGGCATTCCACAATGACCTATACGTTGTCTATTGATTTTACAATGTTTGAAGCAGCCCCCCCTGTCTCCTTCAGATTTCATCCCCCCCCTCCCTCAAGAAACATCAGATCACCCATCTTTTCTCTCCCTCAGGAAATAAGGAGAAGAACAAGGTGAATAAGGTCACGTTTCCTCATTTGTCATGTTGTGGGTGGAGCAGGTCTTGCTACCAGGTGTATGTGTGTGTGTGTGTGTGTGTGTGTATATACCTGAGCTGCGCAGTTCAGGATCCCAAACAGCTTGCTGCTTATTGTAACCCATATTCAGAGCGTTCTTTGCCACCATGAAGCCAGCGCTTGTCCTTCTGCTCATCACCCTGGCATGTTGCTCCTCCTCTGGTAAGCATTACTAATGGCCTTCATTTCCTCAACAAACTGACGGAGCAAAAATAGAACAATTCAGTGTAGTGTCTTCAGAAGGAACATTAGTAAACAAAGTGCCAGAGAGCCTCTGTGAAATGAACTCCAAAACCAGGACCCTTCAGGCATCGGGATCTTCCGGCAAACGGTACCACCTGCCCTCAGGTAGGTACACATGTGGCCAAATGCAGAGAGTTGTATTCAGCTGAGTTCTACACACACCCATTGAAATTCAGGAACCTAAATTCATCCTATCCATTAACTTCAATGGGTCTACTTTGAGTAGAACTAGCACTGAAAACCACCTGATATGTGGAAAGGGGTCAGTTATGGATACCGCTAGTAGCAAGTTTATGAGTCTGGATGGTTAGAGCGTGGGACAGCAGAGGGTTGGACTAGATGATCCTCAGGTTCCCTTCCAATTCTCTGATTCTATAAAATTACTGGCTCTGACTGTTTTGATGCGAATTAGCAAGGATTGCTTGTGCATCTGGGAGAACAGTTGGGTTCAGAGGTTGTGACAGCGGAAGGAGCGTGAATAAAAGAAGTGTATGGGTTCAGGGAGAAGAATAGCTTTCAAAAAGGCTGGTAGTAGTATTCTGGAATCATGACCCACCTACTTACTTCAGGGAAATGGGGTGGTCCTCTCAGTGCCCAGAACAAGGAGACAAGGAGTTCTCCTGGACTAACTTCCAAGGGCCCTGCACTCAAGCACAGCCCAACCCAACCCAAGTTCTCTCAGGTGCAGATCCAATTGTGCTTCAAGAGGCTTAAAGGTAAAGGTAAAGGGACCCCTGACCATTAGGTCCAGTCGTGACCGACTCTGGGGTTGCGGCGCTCATCTCGCGTTATTGGCCGAGGGAGCCGGCGTACAGCTTCCAGGTCATGTGGCCAGCATAACTAAGCCGCTTCTGGTGAACCAGAGCAGCGCACGGAAACGCCGTTTACCTTCCCGCTGTAGCGGTACCTATTTATCTACTTGCACTTTGGCGTGCTTTTGAACTGCTAGGTTGGCAGGAGCAGGGACCGAGCAACGGGAGCTCACCCCGTCGCAGGGATTTGAACCGCCGACCTTCTGATCAGCAAGCCCTAGGCTCTGTGGTTTAACCCACAGCGCCACCTGACCCGCATCCTTACTTCCTTACTCATGAGGCCCACTCCCTAGTACCAGTAATTGTGTTTAGTTGCTTTTGTGCTCCTGCCTGGCAGCTCACAGGACTGAGCTCAGAAAGATCCAGTTTATGCTGGCTCTAGTGGTGACATCTGCATTCTGTGGAGAGCCCCAGTGTCATACTCAATGGCATCCAATTTAGAAGTTACTCAGTTTACAGGAAAGCTGGGCCAAAGTGGCTTTTGTGTTTTCTGAGGGGAGGCAGTGCTATGTGGAGGAAGCTTAATGTTTGAATGTTCCTTCCTGAATATACCACCTCCAGTGAGTGTGCCACCCTTTCATCAGGGCTTCATGTCCCTGGCATGCAAACATAGCAATGAGCAAGTAAGCATTACAGTCTTCCCTCATGTAGTGTCAGCAGAAGGAGTGCTTCTCCCACCACAACTCTACAGAGTTGTAATTGGTATCCACACCATATAAGAGGTAGTACACTCTCAGGTGAGTCACTACAACAGGTTTAAATAAAGCATGCATTTTTTTAAAGAAATCTGGTTTTTATTTTTATTTTCTTCCTAGCTTCTTCTCATCAGTGTGCAGCTGTTCAAAATATTATGTCTCTAATGCTTCACGGATCAGAGTCCGATGTGAAGAGTGCTCTTGAAAAACACTCTGCTTCATTGCTTGCAATAACTGCTGTAGCCACGCTGAAAAAGAGTGTCGACAAATTGTCACAGGAGGAAAAAAATGGCTGCAAGACACTGGTGGTAATTCTGTCATTTTTTTCTTGCTTGTTTTTCCCCAGGTTGAAGATTACAAACAGGTTCAGAATTTTCAAACTTTATCTACAGTCTGTTTGTAAAAAAAAAATTACGGTACAGATCAAAAGTCAAACAGCCCTCTCTGTACACAAATTCCTATGCATAATCTCTCAATTTACACAGTATGCCTATAAAATTATGAGGAAAGCCCAGGTCTGCCCACACTAAAGCTGGCCAACTGTTCCAATAGCCCAAGTCACAAAAAGAAGGCAAAGATATTCATTATTTCCACTTATCTGCCATGATGCAATCTCATACGCTTGGGGAAGCTGGAAGCTTATTAATACTTTTGTTCGTCAAAAAGTACTCTGTGCTTCTGTCTCCTGCTTCTTTTACACTTCAGCACCCTGTACTGACCTACATTTCATTTCAGGAAAAAGTGATGGAAAAATGCAAAGTCTTCTAGGAATTATGTTCTTTGGATGAAGCCCAGATAACTCTACATCCTGACTGCCAGCATCAGTTGAGGAGAAATACTGCTCATCAACCTATTTTTTTCCTTCCTTCTCTCTTGTATTGTCATTGATGAAGAAGCTTCATTTTCCCCTGTGAGGCAATAATCATTATGCTGCAGAAAAACTTGAGAATTTTTATGCCATGTTCTTGAATCTTTCATGCTTGAATCACTGCCTTGCATTCCTGTGCTCAGGATTCATTTCTAAATTTGTATGATGAATACCTTTTGTCACAGACAGTGCCGGATTTACGTATAAGCTAAACAAGCTATAGCTTAGGGCCCCACTCTCTTGCCCCCCCATATACTTCTTCTTAATTGTATTTCACTATTAATATACTTCTTAGTTGTATTTCAGTTCAACAATTGCTTTGATAAAATACATATTTTGTTATGTGCAAATGGCTTTAGATACCTATGAGGTCCATAAATTGCCATAAATTAACACCTGCCCTGTGGAACGCCCCCCCCCCACCAGAGGTCAAAGAGAACAACAATTACCAGACCTTTAGAAGGCATCTTAAGGCAGCCCTGTTTAGGGAAGCTTCAACACAAAAAACAGTGACAATTTGTTGTTGACAAAGGAGAGCTGGACATATAAAGGGCCCCTTTACCTTCAGTAGCTTAGGGCCTCATCAAACCTAAATCCGCCCCTGGAGACATCTGAAGTAGTTCATGTGCTCATCGAAAGGGGGTGCTGTCAGACCACTAAGTCAAAAGCCTAACATTACTTAACTGTACCACTTTGCCACTCCGAGAAAACAACTCTGCCTTTGCATAATCTACCTCATAGGAAAATAAAAAAATTCCTTCAGTAGCACCTTAAAGACCAACTAAGTTTATATTTTGGTATGAGCTTTCGTGTGCATGCACACTTCTTCAGATACACTAGAAACAGAAGTGTCAGACCCTATATATATAGAGGGTGGTGGGGGTGGGTGGGAATGGGTGGTGGGCTGATGGGAGTGGTAAACCTGGAGATGGCTGTTAATGGCTGCTGATGGCTGCCATTAGTCCTGGGCTGAGGTGCTAAAGAGAGCTGATCATGCATAATGAGATAAGAATCCGATGTCTCTATTCATCCCAGGTGCTTCCATGGTTTTAAGCTTGGTAATGATTTTCAATTCAGCAACTTCTCTTTCCAGTCTGTTCCTGAAATTTCTCTGTAATAAAACAGCTGCTTTGAGATCTTGTATAGAATGTCCTGGGATATTGAAGTGTTCTCCTACTGGTTTTTCAGTCTTATGGTTCCTGATGTCAGATTTATGTCCATTTATCCTTTGGCGTAGGGTTTGGCCTGTTTGTCCAATATAGAGAGCTGAAGGGCACCGTTGGCATTTGATGGAGCTGTTGTCATCATGAACAAAACTGATTACATCCAAGAGGCCCACAGACAACTTTCCAATACTGCCTTTTACATGAAATTGGACTCAGACCCCACACAAGCATACAAAAAAGAACTGAACAAGATTGTCAAGGAGCTACCCCTACACATCCAAGAACAGATCTGTTGATCTGTTGTTTAACTTCATCAGGTTAAGCAGCTTAAAACCATGGAAGCACCTGGGATGAATAGAGACATCGGATTCTTATCTCATTATGCATGATCAGCTCTCTTTAGCACCTCAGCCCAGGACTAATTGCAGCCATCAGCAGCCATTAACAGCCATCTACAGGTTTACCACTCCCATCAGCCCATCTCCCATTCCCACCCACCCCCACCACCCTCTGTATATATATATAGGGTCTGACACTTCTGTTTCTAGTGTATCTGAAGAAGTGTGCATGCACACGAAAGCTCATACCAAAATATAAACTTAGTTGGTCTTTAAGGTGCTACTGAAGGAATTTTTTTATTTTGCTTCGACTCAGACCAACACGGCTACCTACCTGTAACTACTTCATAGGGTTATGGTGAGAATGGAACGCTTAGAAACTCCTGTGAGTTTCTTAATGTATAAACCAAGCTATTGTCCATGGAGTTTTCTTGGCAGGGATACTGGAGTGGCTTGCCAGTTCCTTCTCCAGGTGGATCACGTTTAGTCAAAACTCTCCACTATGACCTGTCCATCTTGGGTGGCCCTGCATGGCATAGCTCATAGCTTCTCCGAGTTATTCAAGCCCCTTCGCCACGACAAGGCATTGATCCATGAAGGCACTAGGAGAAGGGGACGACAGAGGACAAGATGGTTGGACAGTGTTCTCGAAGCTACGAACATGAGTTTGACCAAATTGCGGGAGGCAGTGCAAGACAGGAGTGCCTTGCGTGCTATGGTCCATGGGGTCACGAAGAGTCGGACACGACTAAACGACTAAACAACAACAACAAAACCAAGCTGTCAGAAAAGCAACAACATCTATATCTACCTGACATGTTTTCATTTTCCATGTACGTGGTTTTCAAGTGCTGAATTAGTTTCACATGCCCTCAGGCTTGCACGCCATATCTCTGATTTCCTCCAAAACTCTGTATAAAGAAAATAACCATCTGAATATGTCTTTGATGGCATACAAACAAAATCTGAGGACAATAGAAAATTAGCAATGAATGAAGAACTTGGGTTTTAAACGAATATTTTGTAGAATTCCCAGGCGGAAAGTAAATGGATGCAGTGGGAAAGTTAAAAACTTTGAAGCCAGGAAGGAAGAGAAGGGGAAGTCAATCGGGATAAGATGACATGAATATGGATATTGAAATGAAGATATAGAAGCTAGACCGATAAATATGGCAGAAGATAGGACAAGTTTTATTTGAATGTTTATGATTGTTTATTTGTATATTTTTTGGTTGTTGTGTATTTTCTGTTGGAATTTTAGTTGACTGTTTTGTTTTATAATTATTTTAAATTCAATAAAGGTCATTTTAAAATTAAAAAAGAAAGAAAATTAGCAATGAATGAAATTAAGTTAGTGCTGCTGGAAAGGTAGTGAGATCAGGAAAAGTTAGTGCTCATTAACAACTGCAGAATAGGATGGTAGATTTTGCAAGGATCAATAGCCATAAGGTTTTCATGGTTATGGTGTGGCAGTGGTGGTGGTGGTGGTGATGGGGAACAGAAAAGAGCAGGGGCCAGGCAAGCTAGAGCCTACCAGCAACCTACCTTCTGTGTTGGAGGTGGCCAAGGGTGAGTGAAAAGCCTAAGGTGGACAGGGGCAGAGGAAGGGCTAATCTGGACCCTCCAATATTTTATTCAAGTTGGCACCCCTGCCAAGATAACTAATGGGTATAAATAGCAAGGAAGCATTTGTGTTAAGAACTGGTGAATAGGATCATGAAGTTTACAAAGATCAGTGGCTGTAAGATTTTCACGGTTACAAGGAGCAAATGGTTGGGGACTGAGCAGGTGAAGAGGCAAAGGCAGATTATTCCATAGCAAGGTAAATAGAAGCCCTAGGCATTGTAAACCGTCAAAAATGTCTCGACTTTGGCAAGAATCGATAGCACAAATGCTGCTTCTAAATTATTCAGGTCATTAAGCGATTATAGTACCTAAATTAAAGGATTAGTTTGTGTACATGGACTTTTCTTCTTTGGGAATTGATTTGGACCGAGGCATGTGTGGTTTCACTCATTTATGCTTTGGTGGCCTCCTCGGAAAATTAAACTGGTACTAGCTGCCTCCGTGTGTGTGTGTATGTGTGTGTGTGTGTGTGTGTGTGTGTGTGAGAGAGAGAGAGAGAGAGAGAGAGAGAGAGAGAGAGAGAGAGAGAGAGATTAAGGGCTTCAGATTGCGCACTTTAATGATGGAGTAGCATTTGAAGGAGGAGGGGGAATTAAGAGACAAAGCTTCTCCATCAGCCATCTACCAACAGGACAGATGCAAACACACACACACACACAAGGTGATCCTTCTGATGGGTGAGTCCAGCAACACTCTACACATCTTTTCCTGTAGCAGGCAGGTAGCTGACAAGGTGGAGATGGAAAGAAATTTCTTTTCATGTTGGTGGAAATGCTGGAGAGAACAGCTCTCTCTCTCTCTCTCTCTCTCTCTCTCTCTCTCTCTCTCTCTCTCTGTGTGTGTGTGTGTGTGTGTGTGTTACAGGCCATGAGAACACAATTACACCTATTTGCATGTAGGATGTTGTTCACCTTTATATTTCCCAATGCAAACTTTTCTTTGAAATACTTAGAAATAAAAGCATGCTTGGAAAGCACTTTAACTTAAAACACACCCCAAGCACCCAGGGTGAATAGCACACGGCTCCTTTGCAGGAAGGGTGGAATAAAACAGTAAATAAATAAATAAATAAATAACTAGTGATGTGGTAGTTTGGCACAATTAACATCTGAATTTCAAAGTGTGCCAAAACCAGGAATAAAAGTAAAGCGTGCCTGTGGCCAAATTAACTGCTCCTTCAGAAAACAAACCGCATGCCAATAGCAAGAGAAGAAATGTCAATAGCTAAGGAAATCCCTTAATGATAGAAACAAATCCAAAACGAAATCTGTATTAGGGGGTCTTTCCATAGGTGTATTTTATTCCTTTAAGAATATTGATAACATCTTAGGTAGTAGTGGGGTCCACCGGAGTTGTGGAACCATTTTATTTAAAGGGACACTAATGTTTAAAAGCCTCAAGAGTGCTTTCTCTGTTCACATTAGACAAGCTGCTACTGTGATTGTATTTTATAACAAAAATTGGCACCGAAAAAGCCCAGGTCTGAAAAATAATAGGAGACCCCCACAAAAAAAATACAAGAACACAACTGTCTGGCAACCGCTTTGTATGAATCCCCATAGAAAGTGAGTAAACAAACGATGGCAGTTCCAGGAAAAAGAACACAGAGGTGACAACTGTGTGCCTGTCACAACAATGTAATGTCCTCAAACTTAATTTAAGATCTGAGGAGCCTTGCTTTGGTTAGTTTTCCAAAGCTTCATCTGTCTTCCCATCAACTATAATGGAGAGATCAGCAAATGCATTTAATGTGTCAAAACTGGATGAAATTTGCAGGCATAGTAGTCTTCTGAGTGGATGAAGCCTACTAAGTATCAGAGGAATATTGTCCTAGGTGCCTTAAAGATGATTGGGTAAGAGTACTGATTTCTTCACCTCTGCCATTACTTTCCCAAGAAATTGTTTGAAATAGAACATTATCCTTTCAATGCTCCTGCTTTATTGTTGATGGGGTTAGTGGGTGACATTTTATTGAAATATATCAGATACAAGGATTCCAGAGAAAACCCAACTCAGCAGATCTTGGTGTTGTTATTTCCCTTGGGGGATTTGAAACAGCTCTTGTTGTTAAAATGGGCTTAGAAAATTCCAACTCGTTCTATGCTGTGTACAACTACGTCTGGTCATGGCTGTTGCCAGTGCGGATGGCAGTCCTTGTGGCTGCTAGGTTTCCTCGGACTCTTCAGCATGTCATAGCTTCATAGAACGGAACAGAGGCTCACATATTTGAAACTGGCTGGAGGGAGGGCTTGTTTCCCTGTGTGTCCTTGCTAAGGGAATATGCAAGGAAGACAAGTGCGAAGGAAGTCTGGTGACCTGCCATGCTCTGTTGAGGGAGGAGTCAGTCTTGTAGCCTCTTATATATATATCTCCCTCTTTATCAGTTGTGCGCCTTAGGTTCCAAAGGAAGTCACAAAGCATTCGACTATTATTCCTAGGAAGCGGTCCTTGCAGCTATGAAGCCAACCCTTCTCTTTCTGCTCCTCATCCTGGCATGTAACTGCAACTCTGGTAAGCATCTGTAATGCCATGCAAGACTCTCTGCCTGAAAACACTGTAGAGCAGGGTTTCTCAAGCCTTCTACCCCTCAAGTCCCACCTAACACAGCTGAAAATTACTGTCACAAAGTGGTGGTGCAGGGACAGAACCAGCCGCAAAACGATAGCAGGGAGACGCAGAGCTTAGCATAACCGACTGGCAATCATGGACACCATTCTCTACTGATATCTAATTGATCTTTGGACGTTGCTACATTTGCGTTATACACAGAAGGTCCCAGTTTCAGCCTCCAGCACCTCTAGGCAGGGCTGGCAAAGACTCCTTGTCTGAAATCCTGCAGAGTTACAGCCAGTCAGTGTAGACACTACAGTACTTAGTTAGTTAGTGGCTTGATTTGGTGTAACGCAGCTGCCTGCGTTCCTACTGTTTTGCTCTGGAGATATTGCAACTCAGCCTCTGCATTTTTGGCAGAATTTGCTGATTAGGAAGCTATAAGCAGAAAAGGCTTTTTCTTTTATATTTTTCTCTTCTCGCTCCCCGTATTCTATAGCCTTTTAAATGTGTTTGTGGGAGGTTTTGTTGTTTCTGTGTTAACTATTTATTTGTGCTTTTATCCAGTGTTTTTATTTTGTGAACTGCCTTGAGATCTTTTGAAGGATGGTATATAAATCTAATAAGGAATAAATAATAATAATAATCAAGCCATACACTGTTTACAGTAACTATTTTCATTATACATTTAAAACTCCAAAAATCTGAAATAAAATGTATGTGAAAAATTATTTCTTAAATCGCTAGCTATTTAGTGTTTTTGTTTTGTTTTGTTTGTTTTGCTTTAATGCAGCTTTCTCCATCTGTGAACCTGTCAAGTCTTTCGTAAAAGCGGTGCTTTTTAAATCGGATGATGAAGTTGAGAAAGAAGTTTCTAAGCACACAGAGGACAGTGATGCCAAGAATTCTGTATTTAAATTGAAAGCGTGTGTCGGCGAATTAAGCCTTTGGCAAAAAGCAACTCTCCTTCCTGTGGTGGTAATTACATTTTGCTACAACTATCTAGAAAATTAAGCTAAGTCATTTGTGGGAAGTCGGGGAGAAGGAGAAATAGTTTTGTTCCCACTCTCTACCATGGGAAGCTGAGGTGGGGAGGGAGACAGATGGACAGGTGGAGGAGGAGGAGGAGGAGCCTCAATGTTCCTGGAGGAAGTCACTGGTGGGGGGTGAAAGGCAACAAAAAGCAAACCTTTTGAGTTCATGGTTCATTTTCTCTCCTGGCTTCAGAGTTGCTGATGCATCTCCTTGCCAAATGTGGAAGGGATTCCGTGGCGGGGATGGGGAATCACTGATACAGCACCTTGCCATGGGTGCATGGGAGCCTAGGTACACCTTTGCACACATGCATGCAATCCTTTAACTTTTAAAATCACATTTCTACCATCATATTTCAGGTGGTGGACTACTTGTACGGCATACTTGTGTTTCTATGAGATAACTGGCTAAGCCAGTGGTTCCACTGTTGAATTAGTTCAACTAAAATAGTTTTAACTGGATAATAATAATAATAATAATAATAATAATAATAATAAGTTATATCCTACTCATCTGGCTGTGTTTCCCAGCCACTCTGGCTGGCTTACAACATATAAAACACAACAAAATATCAAACATAAAAAAGATATCCTATACAAACCAACAAACCAATAAATCAATAAAAAGCAGTAACAATAACAACAACAACAACAATAAACAGTTTATAGTTATACCCAGATTAAAGTAACCGCCAAACCCAACTAAACATTTAACCAACACCAACCCAACAAAAATGAAGCAGAGCAACCAAAATTAGAACCATTTAAAACATTTTAGCCAATTACCCCAACCTAAGAGTTGTTCCAGCAGTGTCCCAGTGGCCTCAGGGTGAGTGTGGGCCCCACCCCCTGGGCCAGGTGGAAATGGGTCTTTCAGCAGGGAGCGGTCTATTTTGAATAATTGTGCAATTAATTGTCACTGTTTTGAGTTTTATTTCATTCTTATCTTCCTTAGTGGGTTGTGCAAACCACTATTCTGAATGATGCTTTTTATAGGGTAGGGGATGCTGGGAATGAGTTCATGGGACCGGTGTGTGTGTGTGACCCAAAAGTTTGATAACCACTGAGCTAAAGAAAGATACTGTACATATATTGAATTAATTATGACTGTAGGTCCTACCTTTGTCTAATTCAATGGACAAAGTGGTGCTCATGAGGTGTAACTAGGGTGACCACCAGGTGAAAAAACAGGAGAGTGGCTCCTGCTCCTGTAATAATTGTTTAGATGAAGGAATTCCAGCAGTTGTCACTTGCTACACCTGCTGAAATTCTACTACACAACTGTTAAAGGTACAGGAGTCCCACCCTCTTTCCCAACTGACCAGCCTATTGACTCTCTTGCTTGGTAGAACGCCAGTGAATACCCATGAGTCTTTGGGTCGTATCTAAGCTGCTGTTCAACCCATGCAGAAGACTTCCACTTGTGAAACTTCCCTCTTATCCCCTGTAGTCCACCACACACGTGCCTTCAAAATCTGCTCCAGAGGGTTGGAGGATCCTTCAGAAGAGATTTTGAGAGTGGGCTGGGAGGGGAAAGGGAAGCCCTGCTGCATAAACAGAATTCCATTGAAAAGTAACAGGTAGATATCAGTGTGAGTAGTATTCTGGTTTCTAGTATATGAAGAAGAGGCACGGTGCTCCTATACCACTCAGATCAAGGCTAGCACCAGTATAGTAAGGGTGTAAAAACTTTTTTTTAAAAAAACTTAATCATCTTTCCAGACAATATATTAGGTTGGGATGACACTGGCACTTTATCCTGAGCTTTCACCTGTTCTTTCAATTTCAGAGGAATGTGATGGAGAACTGTGACTCAATCCAGTAGCTTCAGTTTTCAAAGGAAATCTACAGCAACACTACACGTCAACAGCCAGATAAAGCCAATTGCAAGTTGCTTCCCTTCCTTCTCGCTGATCAAGAAGCCCCATCTTTCCTTTAGAGTGCATTCATCATGATCTACAAAACTTGAAGAAGCCTCCTATAATATTTCTAAATCACTCAAACTTCCTGTTTCATTAAACTCATTGCCTTGCATTCAAACTCTGCTTTGTGTATTCTTGATGACAAGTGCTCTTTGCTCGCCCAGTGAACTGCTGGGAAGGAACACAAACATTTTGGTTGCAAAGCTGACTTCATAGCAGTCACTTGGGTGTCCGTAATATGCCATGATTGCTACATGGCTGGTAGAATAGAATAGAATAGAATTAATTTATTGGTCAAGTACCAGCCACACTTGGAATTTTGCTTCGACTACATTGCAATGTAAGAAAAATGTACCTCATACAAACACTATTCCCCTCACAATACAACAGCACAGCGAAAAAACCACATACCACCAACTGACCTCCCTTTCGCCCACAACTACAGATTCAACCATTTGATGGCACAAGGAAAAAAGCTATTCCTGTGCCTAGACATTTTTGTATATAGAGTCCTGTACCGACGTCTGGATGGGAGTAAATCAAACAGGTGATGACCAGGAAGCGAAGGGTCTACAGCAATACTTGTAAGAGTTTCATCTTCAGTCTGAAATAATTCTGCAGATCATTGGCCCAATGCAAGGGGTTATACTAACTAACCCAACACAAAGAAGTCAAAATAGAACAGAATTGTTGCTGGACTGCGCTAATTTCAGGGGCAAGATAAATTGTGAGCTAAGCCTTCCATCCACTTACCACCTGGTCTTGCAATATGTGAAACAGCTTCACTTCACGTGTAAAATGTAGGAGTAATTAGAAACACGTGGAGATTGTAATTTGTGATATGCTATAGTACAGAGTCTATATAGTATAGTACAGAGTAGTGATGTATGGAAGTGAGAGCTGGACCATAAAGAAGGCTGATCGCCGAAGAATTGATGCTTTTGAATTATGGTGCTGGGGGAGACTCTTGAGAGTCCCATGGACTGCAAGAAGATCAAACCTATCAATTCTGAAGGAAATCAGCCCTGAGTGCTCACTGGAAGGACAGATCGTGAAGCTGAGGCTCCTATATTTTGGCCACCTCATGAGAAGAGAAGACTCCCTGGAAAAGACCCTGATGTTGGGAAAGATTGAGGGCACTAGGAGAAGGGGACGACAGAGGACGAGATGGTTGGACAGTGTTCTCGAAGCTACCAACATGAGTTTGACCAAACTGCGGGAGGCAGTGGAAGACAGGAGTGCCTGGCGTGCTATGGTCCATGGGGTCACGAAGAGTCGGATACAACTAAACAACTAAACAACAACAACAACAACAACATAGTACAGAGTCAGAGGTGTCCTCGGGTTTCCGGTAAGAACAGACAGTATTGCTAATGGAACTTGGTGACCGTATTTTGATATAAAATACTCTTACACACTACCTCAATCTCCACAGATTCCGGGGTTCCAGGCACTTACCCAGGGTTGTGTTTGCAGTGGGCAGATCAAGGCACAGAGAAGGCTAGTGTCTTTAAGAAATATGGCTTAATAACACATATTTACAACCTGAGCCTAGGATGGAGGAGTACACAACATTACATCTCCAGAGTGTCTCTCCTTGCTTCTCTCATAGCTTCAGCCACCTTGAGTCCAGAGCAGCCAGCCATCTTCCTCAGCCTCTGGGTTGCAGCCTCTCCAGCCAGCAGCCAAGATACGGTAGTTCTGCCTTTCAGCTCCTACATGAAGTTCTGACCCCTCCTTTCTCATCCCCCCCAAGTCCCTGGAAAACGCGGCCCCTCCCCTTCAGCCTCAGGGATTCCAAGCCCAGTTTTTAAAACCTGCCAATTCTCCTGTCTCTGTCCACTTCTCAGAGCCACATGGTTCCCCAGGTAATTCCTGGCCAGGAAGCTGGTTTAGCCTGCATTTTTACACTGCATTTATACTATTATTAAAAACCTGCATTTATACTATTATTAAAAATAAATCAGAATGTAAAAAATCCCAATAAAAGACAACTAACTTCAGCTTAAAACACAACAACTAAAGAAATTAAACCCAGCATAAAACGTGGCAAATCAGGAGTCGCCAGCATGGTGCCCTCCAGATGTGCCCTCCAAGACAATTTGCTACCTGAGGTGAAGCAGAAAATAGCAGCTCCTGGGAACTGTATTTTGTTAAGGGTGCTGGGTTACAGCATAGATAGGGAGTCGCCAGCATGGTGCCCTCCAGATGTGCCCTGGGGGCCAGATGCAGTCGTCCAAGCCTCTCTGTCGGGGCTCAGATCACCCACCTCCTGTCCTGCTTTGCAGCCTCCTTGAGGTTTTTTTTTAAAAAAACTGACTCAATGTGTCTTTGGGTGGTGAGAAGGTAGGGTGATGGTGGGAGAGTGTGCATCCTCCCTCCTCCCCCCACCCCCAAAAAACCCATGCTTCATCTTTCCATTCCACAGAGTGGGCCGGACTAATTTGTTTGCTATGCTCCCGCTTGCTGTGCCAACCATGAGCTGCACTGTAGAGGGTGGTGTTGCTTCTGTAAGCAAACCAGGATGAATTCTTGATAAGCAGGTCATTTGCAGGATGCATAAGTTTGAATATTGTTATAAACTGTATTAGAGTTGTGCACCGCATTCAGACAGAATCCTTTGATATAGCAAAGCTGGCCCTTTGCCATTGTTTTTATTGTATTTTATCCTGTGAGGTCTCAGGAAAAGCCACAGAGGCCTGTTCTTGTCCTGTTTTTTTGGTTAGCCTAACTGATGCCATTTTGCTTCTGTAAAGAAACTGCCTGCTTTAGAATTTAGGAGGGTGAGCCACAAATATGTGAAGACCAGATAACGTTGCTAGGCGATTTTCAGGAAAAACCTCCCTCTGCCAGGCACCTCTCTCCCCTTCAAGGTCTCCAGGCAGGGTGTCCTGTTTCGATCAGTGCAAGGAACCTCGAAAGGTGGAAGGGGAGGGGGGGGGGTGCCTATATAAAGTATGGACAAAGACTATTTGGCACGGCTGCACCTTCACACTGGTGAGTGTGGCTCGCCCGCTCTGTTTCATTCAGCTGAATAAACGAGTAATTATGGGAATCTCCTCTGTCTATGGCATTTATTGGCCTTTCAGTGACCAAGGCAGCTTGGGCCCAAATAACAGACTCCAAAAATCCTTTAGTGTCCTTGTATCTTTTGGTCTACCCTGCCTTGAGTTGGCGGTATATAAATATTTTTATAAATAAATATTGACAAAAATTAAATTCCCTTTCCAGAATTGTTCTCTAGATCCTTCAAGTAGTCTCTGGATTAATTGACATTTATCATACACCCTGAAAAATGAATCTACAGCACAGAAATGCAAAGCACGGGTTTTTAATAATGATTCAAGTAGGAATGATTGAAGAACATGGCAGGAGATTTCTCTAGCTTTTCTGCAGCATATGACTATTGCTTCAAAGGGAGGAGGGAGCTCCTACATCAATGACAGGATGGAAGAAATAGAAGAATGGATCAATATTTTCCAGCAAGCAATATCAGTAGTCAGCATGTGGAATTTGATTGACTTCTTCCATAGATCAGAATTACTCGTCGCTGCTGCATTTGTCAATCATCTTTTTCTGAAATGAAATGAAACAAATGTAAGTACAGGCTGCTAAAGGAAATGAGGAAGGTTGGGACTAGCTGGTTCTTGGCGAGCATTACTCAGCAGCCTGCTTCCTGAACAGTAGATGATCATGCCATGGTGAAAATGGCTGAAAGTCAATAAAAGGCAACTTTGCCTTCTATCTGTGCCTTGATTCACTTGGCTCAGCCATCAGAATAATTGGGCAGCTTTAGGGTTGGAAAAGATGGGTCTTCCTTACGATGACACAGGCCTGCTGCATGCATATTAAACTAGAGTTATTACTGTGTGACCTGAATTAGTCTCTGACATATGGAGAAGGCTTTGGTAATATAGATGGCAAGACAAAGAATTTAGATCCTTTTTAGATCATCAGATATTAACTTTGATAGGCATAGTAAAATAATGTTTTTAAATAGCAGACTGCAAATAAAGTTTGGTGGGATGAAAGACAAGGTATAATAAATACCCAAACACAGGCAAGAAAAAAACGGCAAAATAGATACTTACCACAAGATCATATAACCCTTCTTTTTCCTCTTCTGTAAATTCGTCCTGGGTGCAACTTTGCACCTGCTGTGCATTGGCTATCCCATACTTTGCACGAGGTATATATTTTTTAAGCTCCTCTTTTAAGTCATCCGGTGTTCCAGAAAGGAATGCAGTCACTGAATTCTGGACAGAAGGACACAGCTCAGAATTAACTGGGGGGGACGGACAAAACAAAAACAAAAAGTGAATTCATACATGTTTTATTTAAACTCTTTATTGTCATCTTGAGGAAAAAAGAAATAATCACCTGATAACTGGGTGGAAATCATATGACTCAGCTGAGAGAGCCCAGCTCAGATCCAGCTTGGATGCCCATTTCTCTGCAAGAAAGCTCCATGGGAGAAGAACTTTCTTGTGCTGACACCACATGAGGATGGTAAATGTTCTTTCATTACCATGTTTGTATGTCAGGGACACACAGCCCTGACCAGAGAATGCTATGTTTCCTGGGCTCTGTAGATGCAGGAAAAAAAATACTATACTTCCTCTGTGTAGCACTAACCAAAACTGGCCTTTCCACAGCTGAGTAATTTCTAAATTGGAGGCATAGCTGCCAAGTTTTCCCTTTTCTCGCAAGGTAGCCTATTCAGCATAAGGGAATTTCCCTTAAAAAAGGGGATAACTTGGCAGCTATGATTGGAAGCCATAAATATGACATCTTAACTCACCATAAAATGCACATGTCACTATGTAGTGAGATTGGGGTACCCCCGTGTGTCCAAACTCTGGCTCATGGAACGCAGAGCATTGTGGGATAAGTAAAACTGCAGCCTCCTAGGTAAAAGGTTTTTTTTTTTTTTAGTGAATTCTTTTCTACACCTCTACACCTACTGGTAACTGCTTTCTGACTCTGCAGGCAGGGAGATGCTTATTTGATTTACAATGCTGATCAGAAGGTCGGCGGTTCGAATCCCTGTGACGGGGTAAGTTCCTGTTGCTTGATCCCAGCTCCTGCCAACCTAGCAGTTCGAAAGCACGTCAAAATGCAAGTAGATAAATAGGAACCGCTACAGCGGGAAGGTATACGGCGTTTCCATGTGCTGCTCTGGTTTGCCAGAAGCGGCTTTGTCATGTTGGCCACATGACCTGGAAGCTATACGCCGGCTCCCTCGGCCAATAATGCGAGATGAGCGCGCAACCCTAGAGTCAGTCACGACTGGACCTAATGGTCAGGGGTCCCTTTACCTTTACCTTATTGGGGCTGCTCCCAAGGTTATCAAGGGTTTTGTGAGTTAAAGTACCTGCCAGAGTGTAGCCTGAGAATTTTGGGGAGTATTTTGCCTCAAGGTTCTTTGAGTACTGTATAAACAGAGTTTCAGCTGTGTCAGTTTTGACAATCATATGATATATGTTTGACATCTGCTATTGGTAATTTTGTAATTAGGATCTAACTCTGATAGGCTTAATAACGGAACCCCGCGTGATTCTAAAGAAAAGCGGTCTGGGGAGTGAGATGCAAATCGCTCTCAGCCAGGGTGTCCCCAAACTAAGGCCCGGGGGCCGGATGCGGCACAATCGCCTTCTAAATCCGGCCCACGGACGGTCCGGGAATGAGCATGTTTTTACATGAGTAGAATGTATCCTTTTATTTAAAATGCATCTCTGGGTTATTTGTGGGACATAGGAATTCGTTCTTTTTTAAAAAGAAAATAAAAAATACAGTCCAGCCCCCCCCACAAGGTCTGAGAGACAGTGGACCGGCCCCCTGCTGAAAAAGTTTGCTGACCCCTGCTCTCAGCCATTGTGCTATTAGCCATCCTGTTTCAGTCATGTTGCTTAGAAGAGGATCCTGTTGTAGCCCACTTAAACTCACTGACTATCACCTTCAGTGATTTTTAGGGTGCCCAGGTATAAAAACAGGACAGGGCTCCTGCACCTTTTAACAGCTGCGTAAAAAGAGATTTCTGCAGATGCACTCCCATGCCAAACTATACCTATACAGTATATGGCATCTGGTTGCCATAACATTTTTTTAGAGCTCAGTACTGTAACTAAGGATGTAAGAAAGCACCGTTTCTGTCAGAAACTATATTACTTGTCTCACTGTCCGATGTGACAAATTTTACATAATTATGTAATTACATTGCCATTGCACTATTCCACCTCATTCGTTTCCAGACTGAAAGTGACAACAGCCAATACTGATTGCATTCAATCGACTGATTTTCATTCCAAACATGGAACGAATAAGTGAACAGTGGCGATTTCTGCTTCCATTTCTGTCAGAATTCTCCAATATCCCTAAATGTGGCCAGTGCAATCTTAAAGAAAGCATACTGGGAAGAAAGCCCCATTGGGCACAACAGGACTTACTTTTGAGTAAGCCTGCTTTGTATTGTGCTTTATTTGAGTGGAGGCCATGCAGAGCTGGTCCAGGAAGTCTCATTGCCTAAAATGCCCAGCTCTTGGAGTTCATTTCACTGAGATTCTACTGTATTTCATTTACAAACATTATCTCTGGTAATGTTATGCTGTACTACTTAATGTTTGCTTCTTGAGAACCAAGAGCCAGAAGTCTCAGTAGTGATGCTTACCTGAAGAGCAGTAGCATACTAGGGCGATGAGCAGGATGAGTGTCAGCTTCATGATGGAGAAAAATTCTCAGATGGGTTGCAGCACACAGCAAAACTATCTGGGATCCTGAGCTGCGCAGCTCAGGCATCTATATATATAGCTCTATGTGCCCACGAGCTGCTCCGCCTACAACACAACACATGCCCTTATTCACATTGTTCTCCTCCTCATTTCTGATCAAATGCAAAGGAGATGGAGAGTGTGCACTGGGTGGGTTACTGCGGTGTGCCCTGTTAGAGAGTTCCTTGAGGGGACAAAATCAGTTTTTTGACTTTTTGTATGCACTGCAGATGGGGGAGAGAGCCAGTCTGTCATCAAACTGATACAGAATATCATCTACCTGAATTTTTGTGCCAGCTTTTAAAAGAAAAAAGAAAAATGCTGTGGAAATGGGGTGAACTAAACTTAAGGTTGGCAAGATGAAGAGACCAAGATCAATTCCTACAGCATAAGGAGGGTCAGGTGTGGCTTCCCATTGACCTATATGCAGAGTGTACGTAGGATTTAAGAAGACAAGAGAGCTGTTCTCTTGAGTTTCGAAGCATCAAATCCCTGCTCACATATGAAGCTCGCTGGGTAGCCCTGGGGAAATCACTCTTTCTTGGTATAGCGTACTTTAAAGGGGTATTGTGAGGCTCGAGTGCCACACTGAGTTTCTGGGGAAGAGAACGTATCAAAACAAAATACATATCTCTCTCTCATGTGTTATACTTAATAGACCCTGTGTGCAGTTGCTAAATCAATTACAAATACCCTCAGGTTTTCATTCTGTGTCTTTGATTTGATTCCCGCACCCCAACCACTTTATAAATATACAGTATAGTAACCTTCCAAATGTGCATTCAATTATATGCAAATGAAATTTCAGGACAAAAGATCAGAGGCTGTAAGATTTTCAAGGTTATAGAGAGCAAATGGTTGATGGAGGCAAAAAGGAAAGGGCAGGTTGTTCCATGGTAAGCTAAATGCAAATTATCAGTATAGCCTGAGGTTTTATAAACAGTCCAAACTATCTTGACTTTGCCAAGTATTGCTAATATGGACGTTGCTTTTAAATTCTTTAGGTCATTATGGGATTACCTAAATTAAAGGATGTGTATATATTGACATTTCTCCTTTGCGTATTGACTTGTGCCCAGGCCTGCATGTTTTATTCATGCGCTAATGGAATGGATTTAGGGGAGTGGCAACACTGGGGACACCCCATCTATGATTTATAATGGAGCACAAAAGGTGGAGGGTGCTGAATTTTGAAGTTGCACAGGGCTCCACTGAAATTTGAGACCCAAGCTCCCCCACTGATGGGACTACTTCATTGGATACCACCTATTACCTTTGGACAAGGCTAACTATGAATTCTGCTTTGAATTCTATTCACTCCCCCAAATTTTCCAGATCATCTTCATTCATTCATTTCATAAGCAGACAGTATAGACAATATTATCTTTACTAATCAGCTAGGTTTCTTCTGATTTCCTTCTCCTTTTCTTTCCTTGTTATCTTTTACTTGTGTGGAGGAGGAATGTACTATAACTTTCTGTGGGCAAAAGGTCTGACATGGGCAGAAAGATTCCTTAGTTAAAAACAAAGTGAAAGGGGCCAAAGAGTAAAAATAAATAAATCACGGGACTTACAATGAGAAGAAATCTGACCCATTTTTTAAAATGCTGTATACTATTACGAGAGATCAAGAACAGCTCACCTGGTTGGGTGGAGCTGCAACAACAACATTTGACAGAGGCAGCATCACTTCCATGTACTGGAAGGGGAAGGTGGTGGTGAGGTCAGGGCTGTGCAGAGCCAATCTAGTGCTTACGCTAATACGTCTGTGTGGCCTAGACAGAAAATGGTCTGAGCCTGTGCAAGGCAGCTTTGTGTGTTTGGTATTAAGCGTCTGAGGCAAATTTTGCACCTTCGTAGGCTGTAGAAGAGGAGCGCTCACAAGCATGCTATCTGGTGGATCAATGGATTGATCAACCCTTAAAACCTTTTCAGGAGATCTTGTCAAGGATAAGGAACTTATGGCCCTCCAGATGTTTCTGGAATACAACATTCCTATGCCCTGTCTGTTGGTCATGCTTACTGAGTAGATCAGTAATATACGAGGAGGCTACAGCCACTTTACCCCAATGCTGCTGCTTGGAGGGTATTCCGCCTCTCTGGAGATAGGTACAGTACTGCCTTTTTCATGTACTCTTATGAGAGATAGGCAGGCTGTTTGTACATCAAGAAGCAGAGCCAGCATGGCTTCTGCATGGACAAGCCCTTTCCGACGAAGCTATTAGATTTATTTCGGAGTGTCAACATGCATATAGATTGAACTGATCCAGTGATGAAGTGCAGCATTTCTCAACCGCTGTTCCGCGGCACACTAGTGTGCCGCGAGACGCTGGCTGGTGTGCTGCGACGTGCGGCGACGAGAAGGGCGATTTGCATTGTCACATGCCTGGCGGCCGCCAATACCCAACACTAACCCGCCAGAAAGGAAGCCGGCCGGGTCACGACGCGGGGCGAGCGCAGCTCTCAACAGCCACCACCACGGGAGGGTGGCTTTAGACAAACTTAAAGAAGCTGGCTGGATGAGCTCAACCTGAAACTTGCTGAGCAAAGGATTGTGCTGGCAGAGAAATCAGCGGCTTGTGAAGCCTTATTACAGGAGATTGCAACCAACACAGCAATTGGCAAGTGTTTCTTACAGTCATAATTATATAGTCAATATAGGGCGGCACAGAGTTAAATTTTTTTAACTTTTTTAATGGTGGTGTGCCTCGTGATTTTTTTCATGGAACAAGTGTGCCTTGGCCCAAAAAAGGTTGAGAAACACTGATGTAGTGTACCTGGGCTTTAGCAGGGTACCTCAGGAAAGTTTAGTAAGGTTAGCAGTCATGGAATAAGAGGAGAAGTCTTCTTGTGGGTCAGATATTGGTTAAGAAAACAGAGAACAGGAATCAATGGACAGTCCTCCAAATGGAGACATGTAGAAAGTGGAGTCCCACAAGGATTTGTATTGGGACTTGTGATATTTGGGCGTGTTTGAAAGTGATCTAGAGTTATGGGTAAGCAGTGAGGTGGCCAAGTTTGTGGAAGATAATAGATTGTTCAGGGTCATTAGCATGAAAAGATTTTGCAAAGGGCTCCAAAAAGGCCTCTCCAAATTGAGGGAATGGGCAGTAAATGACAAATGCAATTCAGGGTAAACAAGTGTAAAATGATGCATATTGTGGTGAAAAAAAATCTTAATTTCACATATATACTCTTAAGGTCTGAACTGGCAGTGACTGATCTGGAATGAGACCTTGGGGTAGTAGCTGAAGGAATATTTGACCAGGGTGTAGCAGCTGTGGAAAGGGCAAATCCCATGCTGAAGATGTAAGAAAAACACTAGGGCCTAATTTGAATAGTAGAGTGCTAGGTATCTGGTGGGAGGGGCTTGTGTGTTCTGCTCCAGAATCAGCCCCTCCCTTCAGTGTGTTCCGTTAAGTTTCAGTTAGGAGGGACCAGCTGTCTCTTCTTGTTTCTTGCCTCAGACTTGCCTCATGTCGTCGTATTTAGTTTCTTTCCTTATGTTATTTTGTTACAGTTTTCTTTATTATTAAAGCTAAGTTTACATATACTGGAGCTTTATTTTTCTCAGTAAAAAAGAAACTCTGCTGAGGAAAGGTGTGGAATGTCCTAAACTGCATGAGTGAGGGGATATTGCCAGATATTGCCAGGAGGATTGATTTACAGATAATCACCCCCCACCTCCACAACAGAAGATCCGTAAAAAAGGAATTAAAAATAAAACTGCTGGTATCATAACACCATTATACAAATCTATCAAGAAGATGGAGTAATTTCTCTGTGCGGGAAGGCTGCAGTATTTTTGACTTTTTAGTTCAGAGAAAAAAAGGTGATGTGACAGAAATTATGCATGACATGGAGAAAGTGTTTTTCTGCTTCTTTCATAACATAAGACTCATGGGCATCCAATGAAGCGGAATGCTGGAAGATTCAGGGCAGAAAGTTAAACTATGGAACTTGCTCCCTCAAGAGGCTGTGATGGCCACCAACTTGAATGGCTTTCCAAAAGGATTAGACGAATTCATGGGGGACAAGACCATCAGTGGCTACTAGCAATGATGGCCTTGTCCTACCTCCAGAGGCAACATACATCTGAATCCCAGTTGCTGGGAGTTTTAGGTGAACAGAGTGCTGTTGTCCAGCTCAAGTCCAACTTGCAGGCTTCTCATGGGCATCTGGTTGGCCCCTGTGAGAACAGCAAGCTGGACTAGATGGGCCATTGGTCTGATCCAGCAGGATCATCATATTATATATTCTTATGTTATGTTAAGAGTCCTACCAGGTTCAGAGAAGTGCAATATGCTGCAGTAAGAGTTCTTAAACAAGAGTGCAAGCCTTGTGGGACTAAACTGAATCCATTTCCCTGCAAAATCCAATTACAGTGATTTGGCAAGAAAGAAGGTATAGAGATGGGGAGCTGCTTGGAGGAAGGAGTGCCCAGGTTAAAGATGCAACAAGGACAGATTGCATTTGAGCCTCCCAGCTGAGATTAGACAGGCTCTCTCCTTGCTGAACTTCAGGCACATGACAAAAACTCCTTTATTTTAGCAGGCATTTTAAGGTAGTGTTTGGGTTTGTTTGGTTTCATGCCAATTTCCCTAGAAACGGGTTGAATGTTAAATCACTCTGAGAATCATAGCTATGGGAATAGGAGTCTCCTAAGAACTCTCAGCACCTTAATAAAGTATATTTCCCAGAATTCTTTGGGAGAAGCCACAACAGTTAAAGTGTTATGATAGTGTTATAACTGTATTGTGCAGATGAGGCCACTGACTAGAGTCACATAATGCATTTGGCATTCTTTGTTCCTTATCAATTGCCACAGACACAGTGTCCATATTGAAATGTTCGTCCTTTTGTTCATCATCCCTGGGCTAATCATATTGCCTGCAGAAAGGTCTTGTCTATTTTGAAAAAGTGGGCAAATGAACGGTGTTCTCTAGCTTATCGTTGCTCCCTTCCTTTAACCTTGTAATATAAGCTCCTGACTGTCTAGCTCTAGCACATGTCAGTATCATGAGCGTGCGAGGGCATTTACTCACATTTGTGGGGTGTGGGTGTGTGAGCATATCAATTCTATCAGCTGCATTCCTGTTCCTGGGATCAGAGCTGGGACCCATAAACTCTACCATCTGCTTCCATGACTTTCTGGAATCAATGTATCTGACTGATCATTATGGCACTTTGTCCCTAGTACTAGCCACTCCCCCCCCACAAAAAAAGTTTGGAAGTTGGGGAAGCACAACTGCCTCTCTCTCAAGCTAGCAGCACAAGGGCCCTCTCTAAATTGTAGAGAAGGGCTGGGCCAGCAACTCTCTATTCAGAATATTCCTTCTTCTGCTCTAACACAGTCTCTGGCTGGCTCTAGGAAATCTCAAAGAGATCAGTGCAAAAGGCACACATTTAACAGCCTACAGGAATGAAACTTGAGCAAAGGAATGTAAGGCAGTAAATTTAATAATGATTTGGATATGACTGATTGCAGAACAGCACATGAGATTTCTCTAGGTTTTCTGTAGCATAATGATTATTGCCCCACAGGGAGCTTCTTTGAACAATGACAGTGCAAGGGAAATAGAAGAATGGATCAATAATATGATATTTCAGGAATTGGTAGTCAGCTTGTGGAATCAGCGCAGCAACATCCGAAGATCAGTTCTTCCAGTCTTTTTTGCAGCTGTGCATTAAGTTTTTCTGAAATTAAATGAAATCCGGGTGAGTACAGAGTGTTGAAGGAGAAAGAAGAAAGAAACCACAGGCATGCAGTGTAGCTCCAGTGAGTTTATGTACTGTACGTATTTTCATATACTCTTGCTCACCACTTAGATATTCTTTATTATACAGGAGGGAAAGAAAGAAAGAAAGAAAGAAAGAAAGAAAGAAAGAAAGAAAGAAAGAAAGAAAGAAAGAAAGAAAGAAAGAAAGAAAGAAAGAAGGGAGGGAGGGAGGGAGGGAGGGAGGGAGGGAGGGAGAGAGAGAGAGAGAGAGAGAGAGAGAGAGAGAGAGAGAGAGAGAGAGAGAGAGAGAGAGAAAAGAGGGCTGACACTGTAGTAGGGTTAATCTGAAGGGCCACCAAGGGCTGTACCAGGGCCTGCTGGTGAAGAATGGCTGGGAGATTAGAAAGATAATGAACAGCTGGGAGAGGCACATCTATTGGCCATGAGGCTTCAGGGGTCCTTATGAATGAGGAGGAGGGGAAGGGGTGAGGTAGACAGGGCTTGAGGGAGTTCTAGTCGAGCCAACGCAAGGGTGTTGGACGAAAAAGTATTTGTGTCTTGGATTTAATCATCAGCCTGCTTCTCAAACAGTAGAAGATTGCCTCATGGGGTGGTATATTTGCCTCCTCTCTGTCAGTGGTGGAGCTTCAAGCTCTGGCGGGGTGGGGGGGTGGAGAGCAGGCAGGGGCATGGATGGTGCGCATCCTGGGGGCATGGCATGCCGCCAGCGGGGGTGTGGCACCCAGCGAAGGGGGGGAGCTGTGATAGCACCCCACTGGGATCGTGCTGTCGGGGGCGGTGCACTCCCCCCCCCCGTTCCTCCACCAGTACTCTCTGTACCTCAGTTTGCATGTATGGCATAGGGCATAGGCAACCTGCGTAATGACTGCTCTCCCATCAACCGGAGGGTGCCCTTTGCATGGCCACGCACAGTACCCTGATCCCTGAGACAATGGCAGAAGTTCCTGGTCCACCTCCCCACGTCACAGCCCTTTTTTGAGGTTCCTGCCAAACCTCAGTTTTAATAAACCTAGGTGGGGGGGGAGTTTTCCCCCCCCAGTTCTGTATTTTGTACTCTAATAAATTCATAAATAAAAATGAAATAAAAAATTAGATTGGAGGGAAAAACATATACACCCTGGGTTGGATTCAATTAACCCAGTTTGCTAGCAGAAGTCAGTGCACAGGCTCCCACTAGTGTAATATGACTCCGCTTCTACTCCCCCCCATCCCTTCGGGGGGGGGGGGTCCAGGAGAACCCCCAGAACAGCATGCAGCAGGAGGAGAGAGGAGATCATTCTGTTTGGCAAGCACAATATCATATTCCTCCCCCTGTCTCTTGTTATGTGTTAGAAGCACAAAAAGCCAGCCAGAAAAAGGACAATGCTTAAAATTACCAGAAGTTTCAAGTATTCCGAACGTTTCTCATCTGAAAATGTGCCAATAAGATCTTTTACGTCCTTTGCAGCTTGGATGCCATCTTCATTGTCTGAATAGCGTTCAAGTTCTTCCAAATACTCAGAATCTGTTCCAGAAAACTTGGCACCCAGAAACTTCTCCATAGGTTTGCATGTTTTGTGGGAATCTAGGAAGAAGGAAAATAAAAACCCAAACAGGCTGTAAAAAACGCTTTAAACCTACTATATATATATATATATATATATATATATATATATATATATATACACACTAACTCTTCTTTAGGATGGTCTTTAAAAAGTAAATAAAAACTAAGTGATAACTGGCTGGAAACATGATGGCTCACTTCAGACTGCCCTGCCCAGGATCCAGCTGGGATGCCAGAGTAGAAAACTGCGAGACAGAGGCACTTATGCCAGCAGATGCTACGACCTTGTCCACACTGGAGCAAAACATGGATTTGCACTTGCCTGTCTCTTTATTATTGCAAGGTTTTTCAATCCTGGCCTCTTCAGGCTTTCCAAGGATTAAAAAAACAACAACCCACATTAAAAGGAGGAAAGGTGTGGGACAACACTGAAATGGAGAGGGTGTAATAATGTGGACACTCCTACATTTTTGGGCGGGCAGGCGGGCGCAAATCTACGAAATGAGAGACAGAAGGAAGTGTTTCCATCATCTCCCTCCAGCCTAGCTAGGGACAGTGGAGAGGCATGCTGGTTTTCTCAGCCTCTGCACCTACCAGATGAATAGAGAAGGCGGGATGGAAGTGAGCATGTGCCTTCAGGCAGTGGCGCCCAATGCTCATGTCCACCCAGGTCTTTCTTGGGGAGAATACTGAGTGGCCGCCATATGAAATTCAGCTATGGGCTGGATCCGACCTATGGACAGGGGTTCCTTATCCCTCCCTCACCCCCTCTGATAAGGGAGCACCCAAGATCTACCAAGGGGAAAGATAGGCTTGACCTCTATCTTATGCTCTCAGAAAAAAGTAAGCTAGTTAGGCAAATCTCTTTTGAGAAATTTGTTTCACCAAACTAGAAGCAGGGTAAAAGTCATCTGACTTGGCTACTTGTTTAAGAATCAGATGTCTTATTAATTCTTGCAATAAATGATGTTTTGCTTGAATTATAAGAATATGTTATCATTTCTGCTCTTAATTTTAATGACTGTAAAAATGTACAGCTATTCTGATGATTTGTAATTTCCTAGATTGGAAGGTAATCTTTCTAAGCTCTGTTAAAGTAGGCTAGATAGATACATTCACGGATACGTCACTAGGCTAGTGAGTCAATATTCATGGTTATTTTATTATTTTATCATTAATGATCAGGATTAAATACAACATCTTAAAGTTCACAATGCACATATTGTGCTTATATTCCATTTACCCAAATATACTATGTTCACCGCAGACAGCATTAGGAGAGGTTGTCGCATTGGTGTGGGGGGGTCCCCAAAGACCACCTTTTATCCTGGGCCCCTGGTTGCTACTGCAGCTACCTCAGGAGTGTATGCCTGAAGTGTCAGGTTCATGATTTTGCTGAAGTTCTCCTGCATCTCATTTGTAGATGCCATATCTGAAGACATTAGACTGGATTATTTTAATATTTCTTCTTGAAGCAAAGAGCCATTAAGTGTCAAAGTGACAGATACCAGAGGAGTGATGCTTACCATGGTGATGTGCATCCAAGGAGCAGCATGCCAGGGCGAGGAGCAGAAGGACGAGTGTCAGCTTCATGGTGGAGAAGAAATCCCAGGATGGGTTCCAATACGCAGCAAAACTGTCTAGGTGTGTGTTTATTTATACACACAGAGGAGGTAGCAAGAACCACTCCGCTCTCAACATGACACAGGAGCACACATGACCTTATTTACATTTCTCCTGGTATTTACTTACTTAATGTATTTAACGGCAGGGCAACCTAACCGTGTCCTCTCAGAAGTAAGTCCTACTGCAGGCATCCCCAAACTAAGGCCCTCCAGATGTTTTGGCCTACAACTCCCATGATTCCTAGCTAACAGGACCAGTGGTCAAGGATGATGGGAAATTGTAGTCCAAAACATCTGGAGGGCCGCAGTTTGGGAATGCCTGTCCTACTGAATTCAGTGGTGCTTACTCCCAAGTCCCAGGTAAGTGGAGTTAGTAGTGCAGCCATCCTTGCACATTTCTATACTGCCCAATAACCAAAGTTCTCCGAGCATTTTACATTAAAAATTATCTTCCCGTGGGAGAGAAAATATAGACGAGAGAGGAATTCTCTTACTGATTTGTGTCTCTTGGAACATTTCAGTCCTAGAATCTGATCTGAAGGAGATGGAGAGTGGCTTCACATATTGCAAAATCAGTGGCCATAGTATGGGCTGCTGTGATGTGCCCTATAAGGGGCTTCCTTGCAAGAGAGAAGCAGGTTTTTGACCACTTCTGTGAACTGCAGGGGCCTAGCCCAGGTCAGCTCCTATTTGTACACTGTATACAGACCCTCCAAGTGTCCCTATTTTCCAGGGACGTCCCTGATTTAGAGAAGCCAACCTGGTTTCTGATTTGATCCCAGAATGTCCCACTTTTCCTTAGGATGTCCTTATTTTCACTGGAGAAATGGAGGGTATGAAGTTATTTGACTATCGAGTCATCTGAAGGCAATCCTGTATAGGGAGTTAATAATTTTTTAATGTTTTATTATGTTTTTATATATGTTGGAAGCTGCCCAGAGTGGCTGGGGCAACCCAGTAAGATGTATGGGGTATAAATAGTAAAATTATCATTATGGAATGGGACATCCTTATTTTCATTAGATAAACGTTGGAGGGTATGCTATACATAAGAATTTTGAAAAAATAAGGCAGCTGGAATACTGAGTTTGGATGTGCAAAATAGCTATTGACAAATGAAGCTCACAGGACAGTCCTGGGGCAATCAAGCTTTTGGCATAGCTAACCTATTGTGAAGCTAGAATGTGGCTCTGAGTTACGTGAGTAAAGGACAGGAGGCAAATGTAAAAAACCTCCTCACAACAGATACCTTTCTACTATCTTACATACAATGGTACCTTGGGTTGCGGACCTGATCTGTTCCGGGGTGCCCTTCGCACTCTTAAAAGTCCGCAATCCAAACGGCGCTTTTGCGCATGTGCGAAAGCGCAATACAGTCGTACCTCGGGTTACGACCACCTCGGTTTGCGAACAGTTCGGGTTACGAACTGCGCAACCCCGGAAGTGTTTTCGCCGCGCGTGTGTGCGCAGAAGCGGCACGCGCGCAATCGCGCGATCTGCGCATGCGCAAAATGGCAGCGCCCATCGCGTTCGGTTTACGAACTATTCGGGTTACGAACTGCGATCCGGAACGGATCGCGTTCGTAACCCGAGGTATTACTGTAGAGCACTTCTGTGCATGCGCAAAGCACGCAGAATGCTTCTGCACATGCGCGCGTGGCAAAACCCGGAAGTAAACACTTCCAGGTCCGCCGCGTTCATAACCTGGAAAAACGCAACCCGCAGCGGATGCAACATGAGGTATGACTGTACAAGGTGTGTAGCTGCTACCTCTATTTCAGATGCTCTGAGACTTGCACTCATTGCCTTGCAGAATATGTATTTATTTAAGGGACAAAATATAACATATTTCATTTTCCAGGAACCATAAATTGTATACAGTACAGTACTTTAGTCATCAGGAATCATATGTATCCATTCCAAAGTGTTCCATGTTGAAATAAGTGTTCCATGTTGAAACTTTCCACTATTTTATAGCATGTTGGTATTATGATTATTCATTAAATTTCTATACCACCCTTCATCCTAAGATCACAGGGCAGTTTACAATATAAAAACACAAAAATGCATACCAGAACAACAGCAACAAAATAATTATCCTCGCATACACAGATTGTTTAATTAGCCAATGGCCTGGGAAAAGAGGAATGTTTTTGCCTGGTGCCTAAAGATATGTAACAATATGTAACAGTTGAGTCTCCCTGAGGAGAGCATTCCACAAACGGGGAGCCAACACCGAAAAGGCCCGTTCTTGTGTTGCCCCTTTCTGGGCCACTCATGGAGGAGGCATGCGAAGGGCCTCAGATAATGACTGCAGGGTCTGGGTCAGTTCATATGTGGAGAGGAGGTCCTGGAGGTGGCACTACTTCTATGAAATTTCCTTTAAAAATAGCTATGAGATTCAGATTGAAATTGGGCTTTGAAGTTTCATCAAGGTTTCTTTTAATATCAATCCAGAACACCTGTAATTTTCTCCCACTCTCCCACCCTCTCTTGGATTAAATTTTCTCCAAAACTGTCTCTAAAGATAGCAATCTTCCAAATGTATAACGGGTGATATTGCAAATGAAATCTGAAGGCAATGGACATGCTTGAACATAAACAAGTGGTGCAAAAAATCCTGCTGGATCAGGGAGCATTTTTTGTTAAGAATAGCAGGACACAATCGTGAAATCTGCAAATATTAGTGACCAAAATATTTTCAAGGCATCCAAGCAGCAAATGGTTTTTGTGCGGCAAGGAGGGATGTAGGAAGGGAAAAGCAGGCTATTCCATAGCAGGCTAAATTCCAAATGACCAGTATAGCCTTGGGCTTTATTAACGGTCAAAAATGTCTTTGGCAGGGATCACTAATATAAATGCTACTTCTAAATAATTTAGGTCATTAAGGGATTACCTACCATATGGGATCTCTTTGTATCTATTGACTTTTCTTATTTTGGGATTAATTTGGATTCAGGCATGTTTCCCCTTCTTCATGTTTGGATGGCATGATATGAAAACTAGTTGGCGATATCTCTGTGTTATTAAGGTTGTCAGTTGAATGAAGCACCTGTATTAGGAGTGGGGGGAGATAAAGGGTTATATCCAACACTGCATGCATGGAGTTCTACTAGGGCTGACATATGTCCGGATTTTCCCAGACATTACTGGGATTTCAAAGGCGGAATTGACATCCGAATGGTGGCACTTTGTCCTGGATCTTAGGCAAGTCAATTGAAAATTCGCATTTTTTCACTGTTTATGTAAAAAAAAAAAAGTTCCTGGTTTTTCCTTTTGAAATATGGCAACCCAGGTTCTACTCACAGAGCAGACTTCCCTTACATTAACCTTACAGGTTAATATCAAATCCAAACTACTCTTCTTCTTCTTCTTCTTCTTCTTCTTCTTCTTCTTCTTCTTCTTCTTCTTCTTCTTCTTCTTCTTCTTCTTCTTCATCTGCTCCAGAGGGTCTTCCAACCTCTGGAGCAGCTTATGATGGTGGTGGGCTGCAGGGGAGAGGAGAGGAAAGCTCTGCTGTGCTAGTGGAACAGCAGCGTTGGATAGGGACCAAAGCTCCTTCCTCAGCCATCTAACAATATGGCACCCTCAAGTGACCATCCAGCGCCCTTTCTGCTTCTGAAGAGGCCTGTTGCCCAGAGATGGCATTTTCTACCAAGTGACACACCATTGTCCCCAAGTCCGGCATCTTTGCTATACACGCAAAGGTTCTGCTATCCAAACACTTGTTATGCAAAAATTCACTTATTCAAACATGAGTTTTTAGTACCCAAACCTGGCTATAACACCACAGATTCAGATATCCCAACAGCCGGACCCTTGCGTAGTATTCTAAACAGCTTTAAAGAAGTCTTAACGGTTTATTTGTATGTCGCAACCGTTTCGCCATAAACCATGGAAGGAAGGGCGGAGATTGGACAAAAAAGAGAGCATGTTTTCTTTCCTTGTTTGCCTTTTGCAAGGTTCCATAGGGTTTTCTTGTGCCCCCCCCCGGCCATCATTTTGGGGTCAAAATTCTATCGTCACAAATGCATTAGAAATTCCCGTGTAAGAATAATTGGAAATCATTGACTTTTTATGTGAAAGCTCACATAACAAAGAAAACTTTGTGTTGGGATAGTGGGACCTGCACGTACAATTTTTGGTGAATGCTGACAACACATCTCTTTACCCTTCCTTTTGACACTTGATGTGTATGTTTTCTGCGCTTACCCTATTCCTGCGACTATGGTTTGATTTTAACTGTTTTTAATTATGAATTCTCAATTGTTGTGATTTTCTTCCTGCAGATATGTGCGTAACACCTTTGTTGCATAGTTTCAGTCATATGCTGAAGACACATCAGTTTTCCTGACTTTGATACCACAAACACACACACACACACACACACACACTGCTTTTTTTGGTTCTCACCAATTTTTTTGCTGTTCATGGCAGCCATTTTGTACTGCCACCCAGAGCATCTCATTTGTTACAACACACACACACAAATTTATTTATTTCACATGATTTAAATACAACTTAATTGTCATAAAACCAGAAAGTGTTTTTACCCACCCTACTGAAGCGAGATGAGCACCACACCTCATAGTCACCTTTGACTGGACTTAATCATCCAGGGATTTTTTACTTTTACTTTTATTCTTGTGATTATTTTTTTAAAAACTGTGTTTAACATTATGTTTTTAAATTATATCCTGGGACATTGTGATGAAGGGCAGGTAAGAAATCAAATAAATATGAATAACTACTACTACTACCACCACCACAAGAATTTCAAATGTAATACAGATACAGATTGGGATAAAAAAAATCTGCTTCAGAGATTTAGGCTGGATCTACACTGATTTGTAAAAACGCTTTTAAAAAACCTCATAATAAAGCTCTCAATGCAATTTTACATTGACAACAGATCAGTGCTCTATGGTGCCCTCTGATGTCTCATTTTTATAATGCATTTTTAATGTTTTAACTGACCGGTGTATATTGGTCCTTATTAGAAAAGGAGGATCTTCAATTGTTGCCAAAAAGACAGTAACTTAAATCTAGATTGTGGTGGGGTGGTGGTTTTTTTTGTAATATTGAATTTATTCTGTGTTTGTTAAATGGTTGGCTTCTGCCATTTTTTAATTTATGGACACACTTGTACTTTAATGTCTGTGTGGCTTGCTGAAACGGCCTCATGGTTCAAATATGGAGACCTGGTGGGCATGCAGAAGCATATTGCCTCTGGCACAGGAGGTTGTGTTCAGCGAACATTAGTCACTATTGATAGCCTGCTGTCTAAATTAGTAACCGTCTCTGCTTCATTTTCATCAATGAATTCCATTCTGTGAAGCAGTAGTTCTTCTTGTCTTTTCTGAATCTTCTACCATTCTGCTTCATTGGATGACCCTAGTTCCAAAGGTGAGGGCTCCTCTTGCAAAAAACCAAGCCAGAGTTTGGAGTAGAGTTTTCAGGGCTGTGGTGTGAGCAATGCAGCAAGGAGAGAGAGAGAGAGAGAGAGAGAGAGAGAGAGAGAGAGAGAGAGAGAGAGAGAGAGAGAGAGAGAGAGAGCCATGCCAGATCTCTGCTTGGATCCAAGGCTGTCGCTATGGGAGAAACAAGTCCCTTTGGGGGTATTGATGCTGTGAATGCCTCCATCATAGGATCAGGCTGCATGTATGTGTAAATAAACCTTATAGCCTAAAGACACCACAGTCTCCACTGTGCCTCAGTCCAAAAGGAAACATGAACCCTGGGTAAGTGCTTGGAACCCCTGGAATCTCATACCGCTCGGAGATTGGGGCAGTGTGCAACAGTAGTCTCCTTTAATTCCAGTTCCCTGAACTGGACACAGTATTCCAGGCTGAGGTCTGACTGAAGCAAAATACAATGGTACCATGATTTCTTGCAATTGGACACTATACTTCTGCCCAGAAATTTTATTAGCTTTTTTTAGCTGCCATATCACACAGCTGACTCTTGTGGTCTGTTAAAACCCCAAAGTCCTTTTCATATGTACCTGAATGTTGCAGCAGACTGACTATTCAGAGTCTGCTCTGAATATTCAGAGAGGTATAATACAATTCCCCCACCTCTACCCAACATGGTGCTCTTTAATATAGCAATGTTGAACTTTTAATGACCCTTTATCGACAAAAGTTATGTCACCCTTCTAGAATTCTAGATCCCCAATGAAGTCTCTGGATTAACTGTGACAAAAGTTAATACACACTCAAAAATTAATCTTGAACACAGAAATGCAAGACAGAGTGTTTATTGATTATGAATGATTCAAGAACAACAGGTGAGATTTCTCTAGGTTTTCAATAGTATTTGTTGAATACTATCCAGATGGAGAGAGACGTCTCAGGACGGAATAGTGACAGTACAGAAGAAGACGACGAATGGATAAATGAGTGTTGCTTTGCAGCAACTGATGCTAGTAGTCAGCCTGTGGAATCAGCTTGGATTCATCCATGGATCAATCCTCCTGCCAGCTTTTCTTGCATGCGGCCATTACATTTTTCTGAAATGAAATGAAATCCAGGTCAATCCAGAGTATTGCGGGACAAAGAAGCAGGGGATTATGGGTACACAGTGCAGCTCTAGTTGCTTTTGGGTGATTCAGGTGTGCTGGGATCAGATGTCCCAATGGCATGTAAGCAAATGAACGGGAGAAAACTGGCTCATAGTTTAATTTAGGTCAGCTGGCCTTGCCTGACTGGCTTGCTTGCTTCAAATTTTATTTATATTGTAACCATATTCAGGTACAACACCACAACAATTGAGATACAGTTCTCTATGGGGAAGAAGGCAGGACAAGGAGTATCAGTGCTTTTTGGATGAGGATATGATATCTTATGACCTTTGATCTGTATGTTAATATAACATTTTTAAACAGAGAGGAAAACAAAGATTGATTGCAAATCCCGAATCTGTTTGTTGGCTTGTGGCTGAAAAAAACAAGAAAAGAAAATGGCAAAACTGATAATTACCGCCAGTTCAAAGTAAGCTGAATTTTGCTCGCTTGTCAGTTTATCTGCACACTTTTTAAATTTCATTGAGGCATCTACCCCATCTTGGTCATTTGCATACTTTTCAGCTATCTCCTTAAATTCTTCCTTTGATTTATTCAGCAATGCTCGCAGAAATTCATCAACAGGATCACACATATCAGAAGAAACTAGAAAGAAGCAAAAAAAAAATCAAAATGGATTTTTCAATATATTAAATGAATGTTTAAAAACTCTTTACATAAGAAACCCTGTGTGATAGCTGGCTAGAACGAAAAGGACTCGCCTGAGAATGCACTAGCTCTGATCTAAACTGGATGCCATTTACTCAGACTATATAATCCTAAACATTTACAAGGCAGCAGGCCTCACTTAACACGACTGGGCTTCCCAGCTGTGTGGAAGTACCACCCCTGAGTTGGTCAGTTGTTGTTCATAATGCAAAATATGAATAGTAACAATTTTGAAAGTTCTTCCCATGAGATATTGTTGGGTTGTAGTTTTTTTTTTTAACCTGGTTTGGAGGGGTGTGAAGGATGGATATTACCCAAGGTTTGTTACATTATTTTGACCCTTGAAGCAGGAAATCCCACAAGCACCTCTCCAGTGCTTCCTTGGAGCCTAACTGTTCTTCTAAGCAGCTAGCAAATGCTGGGCAACCTTGGCAAGCTGTTGGGCACTTTGACGTACTGAGACTTGGTCAACAAAGTGGTGAGTTTGCATTTCTGAGGACCAGTTTTCACTAAACATTTCCTTCAATACAGAAGCAATCCCTCACATTGACACAGTAAGTCAAGCCTACCTGAGGCTGGCAATGATGGAGCGTGGAATTACCACTGTCATAGTGGCTGGAAAATGTTCCACTGCAGTCACATTAACACCTGCCAGCTGTATCCACAATTGCCCCCTGTATCCACAATTACCCCCTTTCCTCATATTACATTCAGCAACACAAGTACACACCTAAGTCAGACGCCTAAAGCCCAGATTTTTTTGGTTATTTCCCCCTCCTGTACTTCATTTGCAAATGCCATCTCTGAAAACACTCTGCTGAATGAGGCCATTTGTGCTTCTTCAGTGTGTTGAGGAAAAAAGGGCATAATTGTATGTTTGTTGGTTTAAAAGCATTTCATACCGCTTTTCATTTAAAAACAAATCCCAAATCAGTTAACGACAATAAAAGTGCAACAAAAGCAATGCTAATCAGGAGTGATGCTTACCAGAGGAGCAGCAACATGCCAGGGCAATGAGGAGAACGACAAACGCCAACCTCATGATGACGGAGATCACTCTGTGTATGGATTACAATATGCAGGGAAATCGTCTGTGATTGTGAGCTGCACAGCACAGGTGTATGTATATATACCAGGAGGTAGCAAGATTAACACCACCCACAACAGGACAAAGGAGGACACTTGGCCCTCGTCATATTTGTTCTCTTCATTATACCCTGAGGGAGGAATTAGATGGATGAGAGAGGAATTGTCCCGTTGGTTTGTTTCTCTTCAAAAATTGAATCTGAGGGAGACAAAGAGATGCTTCAGACATTCTCAAATTAGTTGGCACCAAGTGGGTCACTTTGGTTAGCTCTGTTAGTGATAAGCTTGAGTGAAAAAATGCACTTTTAAAACCAATTTTATTCAGTGGTGACCGGCTGATGCCTACCCATTAGAGTTGGTGAGGCAGAATAATGGAGACTTTGGTGGATGGGTGAGATCTCCCCACCAGCCATTTCTGAGGGTGCAGACTTTCTCCCCTCTTCCCCATGCAAGTTAATGCAGTCTGCCACGGCTTCCGGTTGACCACGCCATCTTGCTCAGACGGGGGTCCGCACAGCGGAGCGGACCTCGGCGCTTCAGAGGTGGAGGGAATCGTTCCAGCGAAGCGAAACCTCCTTAAAAGCCCCAAATCGAGCTTTTTGGGGACAGATTTTGCCTGGCGGCGCCAAAAGCGGGCTCTCTCCTCCCCGGATCGGCTTTGTTTAAGCCCCCGAGAGCGAGGAGGTGAACCGCGGCGGACAGGCTGACATTGCTGCTCTGAGAGTGCGAAGCTGCGAGTCTGGGAAGTGGAGGTGGCCAATTCTTCAAAGAACATTCAGCAAATGAATAGACTGTGAGTAATTTGGATTCTTTGGAATGTAAATTAAGGCAACAATTTGGACCTGGGAGAGAGGGGAAAAGAGGAAGCCACCCCCCCCCTACGGTAACATAAGAGACAGTAAACAGAAACCCGAAGCCGTAAACAGAAGATTTCAACTTAAAAGGATTCCTCAAAGGCATCAAAGAGAATCTCCCCTAAATGCAGGGTAAAAGGGGAGAGAGACTGTGGTTGTGATTGCCCTGCAGAAAGAAGTTAAGACTAAGAAAGACCTTTCTGTTCCTCGGGAGCCGGCAGCCCAGACAATCCAGTGAGTTGATCAGGATTTATAGTTAAATTCTATTTCTATCTTTATCTCTGGACTTTTTGGAAATTCTTTTTTGGTTTATATACTTTTGAAATGTGAGTTCGAACTTTATTTTTAAGAATGCAGCCAGCTTGTTAAAATGGAGTCGAGAAAATAGACTGCGATTATATTCCACCCCATGTGACAAGTTTTGACCTTGACAGGACTGAACTATGTCAACAAAAAGGTACCCGCCTGAGTTTCAGCGGACTGTTTTGACCTTAATGTGGGAAGCAAGAATAGAACTATGTCAAGAGGAGACACAACGGCAAGTGTTACAGCAACAATTCCAGATGATGATGGCAGAATATGATTTCTTAGAAGATGAAGCTTTTGAAACTGAAGAAGACGAATGTGAGAATGACAATGATGAGGACTGTGATGACTTAACACAAAATGAAGCCCATCACGAAAAAAATGATGATTTTACTCTACAAAAAGTTGGATGGAGTGCCTCCCCTTCGAGGGGGGCACGATTGGACTTACTGGAACTCCAGAATGACCACAGGGAAGAAGGAAAAATTAAGCAGAGAAGAGAAGAAGCTCAGGGGTCTGATATGGAGGCCTGGATGGCAAAAGACTGTAAACAGGGGGTGGGGTGAAGGGAAAGTGAAGTTGTGATTGTAAGGATGGGTTAATAGGACTATAACTGGACTGCTGACTATGGAACTTGCTGGATTGGTGGGGTGGAGCCAGTACTCGGGGGGGTGTAAGGTTAGTTTGGGAATAATTATAGGTTTAAAAAGTGAATTGATTCTGGAAAAAGGTGAAAATATGGAGGCCTATAGAGGGGTAAAAATTAGGCACGGGAAGAAAAAATGGGAGTTTGATTTCTCAGTGATTGGACAATAGGCGAAAATGATAATAGTTAGTTTAAAAGTGGTACAAGATATAAAGGTGTATGTTATAAAATATGAACTATGAAACTGTTGAAGATGATAAATAAGGGAGGAAAACCGGGGAAGGGGGGAGGGTGGGGAAGCCCACAAAATATGGTTTAACAATTATGAATTTAACAATTATGATGAATTTTTTTTTGTCTTTTTTCCTTTTTGTCTTTTTTTTTCTTCTCTTTTTTCTCTTTTTCTCTTTTTGTATTTTCTTTTTTTTTGGTATGACAATAGATGGTTGGATGGATGAACTCCTGCGTACTGCCCTGGTTCACTGGAGCTCCCTGGTGGCAGGGGGGGGCTTCGGGGGCAGGGGAGGGGGAGGAGGACAGAAACCCAATCATAAAATGGACCACTTCTGACTGTTCACCTGCGTGGGATACTTCTGTGGCAGGGGAGGACCCATGGAGGGGGGTGGGAAGAAGGTGGAAAAGGTGTATATGTATGTACCATCTTTTGTAATTTGTAAAATCAATAAAATTATGTTTAAAAAAATAAAAAAAATAATAATAAAAATGCAGTCTGCCACTTTGCCCCACAAAGGCAGAGAAGGCGGACAGAGCCCTGTTCTCTCCCCTTCCACACTACCACCTTTACCTGCAATGTGACTTGGGCTCATGGCTGCTGCCGTTGGTCACCCACCTCCATAGCACCCTCCCCAGAGGTGATGTCCTGCCTCATGGTGCCTAACAGGCAGCAGGATTGGTACCCACTACATACCGGTAGCTACTCTACAAAATGTGAAAGTTTTACAATTGCTCCTGTAGAAGGAACCTATGTTCTCAAAAACATGTAGCTGCGATCAATATAAATTAGCTGGCACGTTTGAGGGGATGTTTTTAATTTCTGCATTCTCTGTGGTTTCTGTTCCTCTCACTTGGTTTTGGTTTTTTGGTTTTGCATGGCAATAAATCTTTTATTTCTCCATCTAAATCCATAACGGAGGACCTATCTCCTCAGCCTCAAAGCACCTTGTGTGCATTCACCCACAGAGTCCCATGCTGGCTCCCAGTCTCTTCAGACTCATCTCCTGTAACCCCTTCTCTCACCAGATCAGGCTAACATCATTCCCCCCCCCCCCCAGCTGCTGCTCCCTTGTGTGCATATCACACTCTGTGTATGAAGAAGCTGCGGCTAGCAGAGTGACTGATTGTGTGCAGCCTTACCCTTCGGTGCACAGGCAGAGGGGGTGCCAGCTGGAAGCTGCTGTATCAGGATTACTCGGAGGGTGTCTAGGGATGGAAGGTTAGAATGTGCATTAAAATGCATATTGCAAAAAATAACATTAAAAATGCTCCACAACCATTTACTGGGATGGGGGGGGGGAACCACGCTATAAATAAGTCAGAAATTGAATCGTTATAACAAAAAGTGGGGAGGAAGCTATGTAAAAACCACATAGATTTTTTCTTGCTCTCTGGCGCCACCTGATGTTGCATATTTATAATGCATTCAAAACGTTTGTTTTTTTTTTACTAATGTAGCTGAGTCCCCTGGACACATATTTTAAACAATTCCACCTGAGCGTTCACAAGAATACGCTCACTGGAGGCAATTTCTATATGATTCACATGGTGCGTGTGTGGCTCTGAAGGAGGATGAGCCACAAGAAATTGCAGCAGCCATGTTCTGTGCTGGCCAGAACCCACCCAGGAAAAGCAAATGAAGTAACTAACTGACTATTTATACAGGTTGGGGGTGGTGGTGAGAGAGCAGGGCATAGCTGTGACAGTGTTTGGTAGTGGAAAACCCTGAGCTAGAAGGAGTGTAGCACCCCCCTTGCCCAAAGGAATAAGGCTCTACCATTTGTGCACACTGCAGGGGTTTAAGGACAAACCTGGCTCCCCATGGGCTTGTATGGACAATGCATGTGGATTTTTGCTTAAAGGTAAGAGAACAGGTGGAATGCCATGGCTTGAGGACTGAGTTTGGACATGTAGAATGAATCCCTGGTTCTGCCCATATTAAGCTCACTAGGTATCTCTGGAGAAATTGCACTCAGCATAGACCATCTCACACGATTATTGTGAGGCTAGAATGTCACTTTCTGTTTCTTGGGGAAGTGAAAGACAGGATACAAAACGTACAAAAAATAACAATGAAATATACCCATGTCATATGTTGTACACAGTGCTTTTTTCTGGGGGGGGGGATGCAGGGGTATGCATACCCCTAAACATTTTGTGAATCTTTGTACTTTTGTCTATTTACTGTATTTATTTTTCCCAATTTGTTCTATAAAATGGTGATTTTCTTGAGTCAAAATGAGAGTACCCCTAAACATTTTTTTAAGGGAAAAAACACTGGTTATACTTAATGCACATGATTTGTGGCTGATAAATGTACTACAGAATTGTATTTGCAATGACCACTGGCCATAAGTTTTTCAAGGCTACAAAGAGGAACTAGGTGAAAAAAGAAGAAATAGCAGGTAATTCTAGTTACAGGTAGGTAGCCGTGTTGGTCTGACACAGTCAAAATAAAAATAAAAATTCCTTCCAGTAGCACCTTAGAGACCAACTAAGTTTGTCATAGGTATGAGCTTTCGTGTGCATGCACACTTCTTCAGGTAATTCTAGGACAGGCTAAATTGTCTTTGTATCCAAATGATCAGTATGGCCGCAGGTTTTCTAAACAGACAGAAATATCTGGCAAGAATAACCAATATGAATTCTGTTTCTAAGCCATTGAGGTTATTAAGGAATTGCCTAAATGAGGGGACTTGTTTTGTATATATTGAATTTTCTACTTTGGGTACTGATTTGGGCTCAGGCATGATCTCTGTTTGATGGCGTGCTTTGAAAACTAGTTAGTAATGTTTTATGCACACACTGCATGTTATTAAAGGATCAAACTCCAGTGCTTTAAAACAAATATTTGCTTTTCAGCACTTTGATGAAGGGCTTGCATCTGAAGTGGTGGAAAGAAAATGGAGACAAAGTATTTTCCTCAGGCATTCTCTGGGGCACTATCCTGCCGAGGCAAACTCTCTGTGCTCTTCTGAGGACCATTGCCCTGAGCTGCTATTTCCTATGAAGTGATGCCATGGTCAGTGGGTCCAGCAGCACTTTGCCATTGGCATGGCGGTGGGCATGCTGTCCAATAACATCTTTGCATCTTAATGTATTTGTGTTCGGGTTTTGCTAAATTAGTAGCATGAGAAACCATCAGATTGCTTCTTCACACAATCAACTCTAGGACAAGCAATTAACACTGGGCAGAAAGCCAAGGTCTACTTCTGCCTTAGTAACTGAGCTCTCATTGGTTGATATCAGCACTGAGACCTGTTATCAGAGAAAGCTAGCACAGTACGTGTGTGTGGTGAGTGTGGTCAGTGTAGGAGGAGAGGTGCTGTATCGGTTGAGAGAGAGACAGAGAGGAAAGGATTTATTTTACTTTGTTCTGAGTTCTAAAGCTGTACATATAAACTATGGATTTTCTTTATTTTAATAAATCCTGTATATAGTTTTACTCTGCGTCCAGACGTCTAGTCATTTAAGTTACCGCCAGAAGCTTCCGGAAAAACCTGCGCAAACTCTGCTGTGTTCAGGCTGAAGTTACACCTGACACTTAAAAACACTAAGAATTTGTTTCTACAAATAGGTCCCAATCAATCTCCCATCAATACACTGAAAATTCCAAACCAAGTGCTTACTCATTACTCTTTTGTTTTCTGAAGCCTAGCCTAGAACTACCTCTGCTGTGGCTAAGGTGAATATGCAATAGTTTGCTCAACTATGAAGGCATCAGGGGAGAGCCACAGTTCATCTACATTGCATGAAGAAGGTTCCAGCTTCAATTCCTGGTGGTGTCTCTGGGTACGACTGGCAAAAACTCCTGCCTAAAACCATGGAGAGCAGCTTCATATAGTCATTGCCCCATCCCTCATGCTGCCACCTGAGGCAGGCCATCTGGCTACGAGGCAAGGCCAACCTGCTTAGCTTCAGCCAAGCGCTGTCTCTGATTTAAACCATAGCTAAAATGAGAACTTTTCTGTCGTTCCTATGGTTATACTCCTGCTTGCTTTTGCTGCTTGTCTCATAAAATATCACATAATGTATATATTTTAGCTATATTTTTGAAGGAAAGTAGAAAGAAAGGTGCTACTATTTCAGTTGTTCCATCAGGGTGATCCTTAGGCTCTGTCACACACAAAAAAGCAAGTAAGCTGTTGGGCCAGGCAGTGTGGTGTTTTTGAATTATCTGCCTAAGTTTTACTCCAATTAATCATTTTACTTTCTGTTATCGTTTTGGCAGTTTCGCTCTAGTGTCCCCTTTTACCTAACCCTCTGATAGCATTTTGGTGTTTTGTAACAACAGACCAATTCAGCAATGCACTGGTGACTGCCCTGTGGCATATTACAACTCCGGGCCCGTGATCTTGAAAATAACATGCATCCATTGTAATAAAGGTTTAATGTGCCTGTAAAGTTCATGTGTGACTAATGCCTGATCTGGGCCATGTGTTGTCTTGGTAACAATGGCTTGCAGGGATTGGCTGCACTTTGAAAGCGTGAGAGGGGAGGATGGGTAGACATGGCAGGTTGCTGAATGAAAGGAAGGTGGATGGGGAGTGGGGTTGGCCAAAGACAAGTTGGGGGGGGGGAATTCACAAAATGATTTTCTGGCGAGAAAGGCTTTGTCTAATTGGGGGGGGGGGACAACACAAAGCACAACCTATGAACCTAAACCATAAATTAGAAAATCACAGTTATTAAACTTAATTATTGCTAGCGTGCACTATGGATACAGACTGGGGTGGAAACCCTGGAAGAGATGAGCTGTTATCAGTTGTTTCTTTAAAAAAAAAAAACCAAACTACACCACTGGTATGCTTTTCGTTTATTAAGGAAAGAAGTGACTAGAAAGAAGCCTGTGAAGATGCCCGATCTTGAAGAGCGGGATCGTTTGAGAAAAGAACGGCTCTTGAAGCAAATATACGTTTCAGCAGGATGAAGATCGGCAAAAGGGAATCACAATCAACAGCTAGCATGATCATCATGGGTTCCTGTCCTGGCTGGGGCTGGTGGACCAGGATAGTTCCTCAAAGCTTCAGTTTTGCAGGAGTTGCGGCTTTTCACATTCATGCAGGATATTTAACTGGAACAAAGATTGCCAATAGAAAGGTATGCTGTAATTCACATGGAGAATAGGGTAAAATCTATGGAGAATAGGGTATAATCATATCTATCACTGATATGAAGACAGGAGTGCTTGGCGTGCTCTGGTCCACGGGGTCACAAAGAGTTGGACACGACTAAACGACTAAACAACAACAAATCTCTGATATGGTATGTCGTTTCTAGGCTGTCCTAATCCAGCCACTGTTAGCCAACAGGTTAGCCACTGTGGTGCCTGTAAAAGGTCTCAGTAAATATCCCCTCAAAAATCTATATTGCACGAGAAAATGTTAGCTTTCCCTGCACAGTTCCTGTTTGCATTCACTCAGCCTCTCCAAGATGGACCATGCGTGTCCCTTTAAACATGCTACATTTCAGGATTAGACACACACCCTCCCATCTGTGCTGAACAGGGGAGAGGTGCAAAGAGCTTCTCTCTGTGAGTGAGTGCAGCAGGGGCGAATATAGGTGACCCCCCCCCCCGGCCTCCACTGAAGGAGATGGCTGATGGGGAGGAGGTCTGCACCATTTTGTGTCCTGTCTCTTTTTCTGCTGTTCTACATGTGGCAGCCATTTTATAAGTAGAACCCTGTGCTTTCTCAAAATTCTGAATGTGTCCTCTAGCCCAGAAAGGTTGATAACTCCTGCCTTAATCTCAGAGATGGAATGTGCTTCTTTAATGTGGGAGCTTTAGCCCTTCACTACCAATCCTCATGGAGTGCCATGGAGTGCAAGAAGATCAAACCTATCCATTCTGAAGGAAATCAGCCCTGAGTGCTCACTGGAAGGACAGATCCTGAAGCTGAGGCTCCAATACTTTGGCCACCTCATGAGAAGAGAAGACTCCCTGGAAAAGACCCTGATGTTGGGAAAGATGGAGGGCACAAGGAGAAGGGGACGACAGAGGACGAGATGGTTGGACAGTGTTCTCGAAGCTACGAACATGAGTCTGACCAAACTGCGGGAGACAGTGGAAGACAGGAGTGCCTGGCGTGCTCTGGTCCATGGGGTCATGAAGAGTCAGACATGACTAAACGACTAAACAGCAAGAACCAATCCCCAGGAGCTGGAAACCCTCATTGGTTGTAAAATATTCTTTCCTAGCAGAGATACACTTATGGTGCCAATTCTCTAATTTTTAGGCAACAGATGAAGACAGAACTTTTAATGGGTTGCTTTAATTCTTGGTGTTTCTCTGCTTTTATTACAACCTCTTTGCTATCTAATTAAACTTTCTCTGTGTGGTTCTTTTTTATTATCTGACTTTAGTATTTATTATTGAATGAAAAATAAACAATACAATTAACTCATACAGGCACCCAGCCAGCTTATGCTGGAGTCATGATGTGATAAACAGCCATATCTGAACAAGGCCTCAGAGCCTACCGTACTTCCACTGAAACATATTGTGTCTGTGGTGATGTGAGGCAATGTGTCATAGCAGCTTTAGACCTTCAAGTCCTCAAATGATGAATATGCATTTGTGAATTTGCCCCAAACTGTGATTTAAGTGTTGGGTATATGTGTGTGAAAATAATTACCAGCACTTGGCTTTTTGCCATTCGAACGGATTCCGGAAGCCCGACTGCGCATTGTTTAAGCACAGAAGCAGCTTCCTTCATTTCTTCGGTGGTGGCAAAGCGATCGATTGCTTTCATGTAGTCATCATGCGAGGCGAAAAGGTAGTTTGTGAGGGTATCAACCAGAAGAGGGCACGTTTTGATAGCAGTAGCTGGAAAGGAATGGAAAATGCTTGAAAATTAGATTTTGAGTGAGGAAATCTGAATTGTGATAAAAGTTAGCAGGCTTTGAACCAGTTAAGCATCACATGGCAAAACGCAGGTAGTGTAGCTTTGACTAGGGTATTCAAATTAAGCAGAAACTATGAGTGCATGATTATATATCAAAAACCAAATATATAATAGATAAAAATATTTTTTAATTAATCTGTTACTTTTGTGAATCTGTCAGCTTTCCACTTTCTCACCTGCTAACTGACTCCCTAGGGTAGTATATGAAGCAGCAGGCCAGATTCCATGACCTTGAATGACAAGGATTTTAGTATTTCAGTTATGTCCATAAATTGGAACTTGGGGTGGGAGGCCGGGTGGCCAGGGGGCACATTTGATCTTCTACTCCAGAAATGGATCCAGAAATAGATCCAGGCACCAATCTTCTTAACCTCCTCACCATACCACCAAAATCCTCTTGAGACTCTCACACAGAATTCACCTACTCTTTTTAGGGTGTGCAAACACGGCATGATTATGTACATTCAGTGCTGGATACAGGTGCTAACAGGTGCCATGTCATCCCTGTCCCAAATTATTTGTTGATCTAAAACACATTCTGCTGGAACAGTTATAATCTGTTCTGCACCGATAATGCACTTCTTAAGTGCTTGCTGCCTATGTGCGCCTATGGACATTGCAGGGCTGTGCCACTTGCCCTCATCATATTTAACTTGTCTTTGAATGAAACAGGCAAATTAAGAAGCAGTGCAGTCATTTAGCCTCCTCTGTATACTAGAATATGTTGTTGTTGTTTAGTCGTTTAGTCGTGTCCGACTCTTCGTGACCCCATGGACCAGAGCACGCCAGGCACTCCTGTCTTGCACTGCCTCCCGCAGTTTGGTCAAACTCATGTTCGTAGCTTCGAGAACACTGTCCAACCATCTTATCCTCTGTCGTCCCCTTCTCCTAGTGCCCTCAATCTTTCCCAACATCAGGGTCTTTTCCAAGGATTCTTCTCTTCTCATGAGGTGGCCAAAGTATTGGAGCCTCAGCTTCACGATCTGTCCTTCCAGGGAGCACTCAGGGCTGATTTCCTTAAGAATGGATAGGTTTGATCTTCTAGAATATATCCACAGCATATCAACACACTGGTTTCCATCCCCTCTTTTGAAAGGCTATTATGTGTATATATGGTCTGTAGTGATGTATGGAAGTGAGAGCTGGACCATAAAGAAGGCTGATCGCCGAAGAATTGATGCTTTTGAATTATGGTGCTGGAGGAGACTCTTGAGAGTCCCATGGACTGCAAGAACATCAAACCTATCCATTCTGAAGGAAATCAGCCCTGAGTGCTCACTGGAAGGACAGATCGTGAAGCTGAGGCTACAATACTTTGGCCACCTCATGAGAAGAGAAGACTCCCTGGAAAAGACCCTGATGCTGGGAAAGATGGAGGGCACAAGGAGAAGGGGACGGCAGAGGATGAGATGGTTGGACAGTGTTCTCGAAGCTACGAACATGAGTTTGACCAAACTGCGGGAGGCAGTGGAAGACAGGAGTGCCTGGCGTGCTCTGGTCCATGGGGTTACGAAGAGTCGGACACGACTAAACGACTAAACAACAACAAATGGTCTGTTCCAACACTTGAGTGAAATAGAGAATGTCATTGCACACAAGTTTGAAAACAAGCCCACCTGTGTGTACAGACAACAGGGGTAGTAGCTGCAGCTTTATATGATGTTATTGCATCAAGGTATGTACAATTGCAAACTGCTGTGTACAAAAAAACCAACCCCTGTGTGGTTTCAAAGACTACATGTGTACGCATCCTTATTCTTTCCCAACCCTATATTTTGGGGTCACCCTTGGGATAGGCGACTTCTAGCTTTCTCTCTCTCAGGTAGAATCACTGTAATGATAACAAAAGACTGGAGCTATTTACACCTCTGCAAGACACTCCCTCTGTTTTGACCAAGTTGTCTTCTAAATAACTCCAGCACTAAGCAGCTGGTGCAGGCTAGCCTTTGCGTATAAACATAACAGTCTTACCCAGAATACCTATGGGGTGAAATCCCCCCCCCCCAACACGTCCAGAGAAAACTGTATGAGCAAAAATGAGCACATAAGCCCAGATCCATTTACTCACAACACCGGGTGCTAATAAGCAGTTGTGAATTGTGAGTGGGGCAGAGCCATCCTCCTAACATTGGTGTCACTGCATCCTAGCTGGGCAAGGAACAGACTGGAAAGGGAAGTTGCTGAATTGGAAATCATTACCAAGCTTAAAACCATGGAAGCACCTGGGATGAATAGAGATATCGGATTCTTATCTCATTATGCATGATCAAGCTTTCTTTAGCACCTCAGCCCAGGACTAATTGCAGCCATCAGCAGCCATTAACACCCATCTACAGGTTTACCACTCCCATCAGCCCATCTCCCATTCCCACCCACCCCCACCACCCTCTGTATATATATATATAGGGTCTGACACTTCTGTTTCTAGTGTATCTGAAGAAGTGTGCATGCACACGAAAGCTCATACCAAAATATAAACTTAGTTGGTCTTTAAGGTGCTACTGAAGGAATTTTTTTATTTTGCTTCGACTCAGACCAACACGGCTACCTACCTGTAACTGGGCAAGGCTAGGATGAGGTAGAGTAGGGAGCGGCAAGGTCAGAGCCGCATGGGTATGCCAATGGAAACTCTGGATTGGCTGTGCTGGTGCACCCATCCTGCCACAGAGGTATCAGGGCAAGGTGCAACAATGCTGACTTTGGAGGGTGGCTCCATCCAACCACATGAGAATGAGAGAGAGAGAGAGAGAGAGAGAGAGAGAGAGAGAGAGAGAGAGAGAGAGAGAGAGAGAGAGACTGGCCCATGAAATGCATTTGGGGTAGTGTCAGGGACTGGACCAAGAAGAGGAGGACAGTATAGATTTAGAACAGTGGTTTGCAGAAGGTCATAGTTCAGAGGCTACAGAGGGGAGAAGCTGGGAAATATTGGGAGAGGAGCAGGAAGAAGAAGCACCAGGGGAGAGACAGCCGACAGACTCAGTGTCTTTAGACAGCATTCCTGACCCCTCCTTTCCCAGGACCCAGTGTGCATTGAGAGTAGGAGACCAGAAAGCACAGAGGCAGAAAGCACAGATCAGCCGTCGCAGGGATGACATAGAATAGGAGAGGGGATGGGACTTTACTCGGAGCAATGCCATTATCTGAGAGGCGTCATCCTCTCTCTGTGTGTGTGTGACTATTGAATAAAATACCATGGTAAGAACTTCTTGTTTTCCCATTTCTGACTGCCAGCCGGGAGGGTGGGGGATCGGATTCACCTGAAGCCTGACAGGTAGGCAACTTTATACTGCTACTGAAAACTAATTTGAGCAACAGGATAACAATGACTTACACATTTTATGTATTTAAGGAAAACTGTTTAGTATGAAATTGTCCAGTATGAAACTCTTACCTATGGAGGCATCCATACTTACCCCAAAAGGCCCATTGAGATGAAAATGTCTTGTTATAATGGGCTAAGCAACTCACCTGAATAACAGCAAACCAACAGAGTGCCCAGGAGAAATACAGTTGTCAGCTTCATGGTGGAGATGGTTGTCTATTGCGTACCAGATGGCAACAGGCAATGGACTTCCTTTGGAAAGTTAAGGACCAAGCTTAAATATATATAGGGGACTGCTGGTTTTCAACCCAGCTGAATTTGTGCCAAATTACAGAAATAAATTCTTCAGAAATGTAATTCAAGTCATCTTTGCTTATGAAGTAGGTTTCCCGAGCAGGGGTGAGGGGAAAGTAGAACTATCGCTCTTTGATCTTGTTCCCGTGAGAAGGAAGTGGCCCATAGAAACCACTTGTTCCTGCTATGCACAAATGCAAAACAATAAAGGATATTTTGCAAACTGGAGAAGTGAAGCGTGTTGTTTCAAGAAGAATGAATTATGTAAGATCACATTAAAATGTAAAAGGAACTGAAAAGATTATTAGTGCCAAAGACGTTCATGCCCAGTTCAGGTATGACCAATAACACAGAAACAAGCCTTAGTCTCTGTTTTAGATAAAATTTGTCAGTTGTTGTTTAGTCGTTTAGTCGTGTCCGACTCTTCATGACCCCATGGACCATAGCACGCCAGGCACTCCTGTTTTCCACTGCCTCCCGCAGTTTGGTCAAACTCATGTTCATAGCTTCGAGAACACTGTCCAACCATCTTGTCCTCTGTCGTCCCCTTCTCCTAGTGCCCTCAATCTTTCCCAACATCAGGGTCTTTTCCAGGGAGTCTTCTCTTCTCATGAGGCGGCCAAATTTGTCAGTAGTAACAGCTAAAACAACAAAACTGGTTTGGGCAATTTTGGAGATGCAGGTGACTTTCTATTAAATATATAAAAACCTTAAATTGTGGTTTTATCCATTAAAAGAATAACCCGGGGACAGACTCCAGCACTCACTTTTGAATCAGCCTAAATGGTGAGCTTTGCAGGATACAATAATCACAGCTGTTAGGTCAAGCGAATCTGTCAATAAACCTTTGGGTTATAAATTGACATTTCTGGTTCTGTCAAACTCAAATTTCTTCATTTGAAAGGTTATGTTGTTCTTAACAGGAATTTGACCAGTTCATTTCTAACCAATAATTCGTGCTTTCAGTAATTATGAAATTAATAGTGTTCTAGTGGACCACTGCCCACCATTAAAGGGAAACTAAGATGACTTGAAACAAATAATTTATTGGCACTTGTTCAGTGCTAATTCCTAATGGTATAAGAGCTTAGCACTTAGTGACGGTGTTGGCAGCAAAATGGCCTGCCCTTTTAACATTTGGGTTTGACTTCCTGCCAAATCATAAACAGTCTTTGTTCAGTAACTTTCTGCAACATTTATCTTCTTATTTTAACAAATATTGACAGGGAAATCTACTGAAATGAACAATGGAGTAAACCTTTTCCCCTATAATGCAACAGTATCCACCTGAGAATTACCAGTAGGAAGTATGCAGAAAAGATTTTATGGTCTGGTTCATGTGCTTACCCAACCCACTCTTCCCCCAAGCAAAGAGGACTGATGGGCTGAGTAAATATATGAACTGGCCTCAAATGAACTGACAGGAGTCACCTAATGCTGTGCTCATGGGTAACTGGGGACCCACAAAGGCCTTCATTGGTGGCCCCAAGCAGGCCTCAGACTCAGAGCTTTCAGTAAAAGTGTGTGGGGCAGTTTTACTTTTGCTGATAAGGTGCCAGAAGAGAACCAGCTGTTCTGTGCTGAAAATAACTGGCATGCCTCCCATCCTTCTAGGAGGCTTGCAATATTCCTCTGATTCCAGGCAAAACTGCAGGCATGTCTGAATGGAAGAGGGAAATCCTGTTGCGGGGCTGTGCTATTCCACTGACTTCAGAGTTGTGAAACCTGAGAGGTCCCCTCTGCCCATTTTCTATAAATTTCTTTCTTTGCTGTTATTTAGGAGAGGAAAAGGAGTCATCAGTGGCTAACCCAGGATGCTGCCTTGCCTTGGGTTTGTGGAGGAGCTGAAATCCAGACCTCCACACATGGAGAGCCAGAGGGCTGTTTGGAGAAGAACATAAGCAGTAAAGGCAAGAGGCAGACAGCAATTTGGGGAGAGGGATTTGGAAACACGCGGCTTTCCTTCCCCCTTTCCTGCCGCATAGGCCAACAAGGACCAATTTGAGTTTGAGTTTTAATACAGCTGTTTTGCGCAACGTCAGTTTGAGCTGGTGGAAACAAGATGGTTTGGTTGTGCTTAGGTGACTAGCAAATAGAAACACAGGTGCCGCCCAGCAAAATGTCACTACACACATTAAAAACAACCACCACCCACCTGCAGAATACAGTTCTCTGTGTCCACGCTTGAGTGGCATGTGGTTTTATGCTGGTTTTTCCCCCTCTTAGGGTGTACACACATGGCAGTCTAAAGTGGAGTTGATGCGTTTTGTGTGTGCATGTTTTACATGTTGTAAACACAACATCCAGGTGGAAACCTGAAGTTTCAGCCTAATTCATTTGGATTTTCCCAATCCATTGATTATTTGATTGGGGCGGGGGACCCCTGTGCTGCACACATGGAGAGTGGAAAAAGAATCTCTCAATTTCTTTAGCCCCCCCCCCTGCCCCCCAGCTCCTTTTTTGCCTATGAAAGCTCTCCTGGCACCAGCAGCAGGACTTGCCTGATGATGTAAAGAGTGAAGCAGTTAACAGCCAGAAAATAACAGAGCTGGAAGAATTTAGTGGCTCTTGAAACTTACTTTTTTATGCAAAAGTGGTAAATAAAGAAACAATTATTACTTTTCAATGAACATTTGGCTCTCTGTGGGACATTTTTGAAAGGTTTGCTTTAGTAAGATGTGCTGCTGTGCAACTTCACAGACAAAACACATGCATCTGTGCGCATGCCCACAGTTCCTGGAACTTTCAGAAGGCAAGAGAGTAATAATTGAGGAGACAACAGGCACAGTGGGAACACACTCCATTAAACAATTGCTAAGTCAAAGAAGTAATACGGTATTCACCGAATAGAGAAGTATTTTCTTTTTACTGAAACTGAGCACACACTGAAACAATGCTAAACAAGATACCCATTCCCTTTTATATCAGTCAGACAGCATTTAGGGCAGTTCATAAAACAGGAAAGATTTGGGTTTAACTGTTTTGCAACAATCAAGTATGATGTAAATGTTCCCTAGTTCCTCTTCTAAGGTAGGAATCTCATCTGAACACTCAGAACATACAAAAGTGAATCCAAGGCACAGCCAGATTTCTTACTCACAGCATTATCCTTGCTGACTAATGGTAAGTACATAATTTTCTTTATTTTCTTCCAGTATTCGTCAGTTTTAATCGTAGTGTTGATGAAAGGCCCAACTGTGATCTATGAAGTTTGCTATTTGGAAACTTCTTCATAAGCTCCTTAAGAATGAGCTGGACCTATAGCTTAATTCCCATATATTTCAATGGGGCTTTTGCATATGAAGTCCTAACTCTGGTGAAAAGTTTTGCTGTTGTTTTGTTTTTAAATGGAACATTCAATCCTGAATGGGATTGAACACTGAACACTGATAAATGCCTATAGATTTAGATTTACAGATGCTCAAGGTTAAGTATTAGAGTTAAGTATCAATAAATATTCTATTGCCTCACATTGTCATTAGTTTTTGTCTAGGTGAGACATTTTCTGGAAAAGTAAAGAACACAGATATAGTAGGCAAAATGGAAACTTGGTGGAAGGAAGAGTATCATCGGGACATGGTTATCTCTCTAAATATAAACTCCACAGGAGGGACTGGAAAGGGCGTACTGGGAGTGGTTTCACAATGTAGGTCAAAGACAACATAGAATCTACCATGTTAGAAATCCCAAAAGGGGCAGATTCCCCCATGGAATCCTTGTGGGTGTTGATAACAGGCCACAAGAGTAATTTAGGACTGGGGGTCTACTATTGTCTGCCTGTCCAAAATCCCCAGGGTGATTGTGAGATGGAGAATGAAATTAGGGAGGCATCTAAAGGAGGAAGTGCTGTAGGCAGTGCTTTTTCTGGGAGTACGCAGGGGTATGCACACCGCTAAACATTTTGTGAATCTAAGTTTGGCCTCACTGAGGGGCAGTATTTCAATATGAGTAGGAAAATGAGAGTACCCCTAAACATTTTTTTTTGGGGGGGAAGCACTGGCTGTAGGAATGGAACCACCTGGCATGAACAAAGACATTGGATTCTTATCTCTTTATGCATGATCAAGCTTTCTTTAGCCTCAGCCCTTGCTTTTCCCCCGCAGGACCTATTGCAGTCATCAGCAGTCGTTAACAGCCATCAACAGGTTTACCACTCCTACAGCCCATCACCCATTCCCATCACCCCCACCCCACCCTCTCACTGTATATAAGAGTCTGGTTGCTTCTGTTTCAAGTGTATCTGACGAAGTGTGCATGCACACGAAAGCTCATACCAAAATAAAAACTTAGTTGGTCTTTAAGGTGCTACTGAAGGAATTTTTTATTTTGTAGGAATGGGTTACTTCAGTTACTCTCACACAGACTGGGTAGGTGTGGGTTCCAGTAATGAGAAAAATATAACATTTCTAGATATCCTAAATGACCAGTGGTTCCCAATTAGCTAAGTTCTGTCCCCCCCCCCCCTGCATTTTTCAAAAGCCAAACCATGGACCCCTTTTGATAATTTTGATATCTCTGCGGTAGCTTTTGTTATGTGGATGGTGCCACAGACTCCTTGGGTGGGTTACGCAATTGGGAACCTATATATATATAGGACAGCAGCACTCCTTTCTATGGAAATAATCTAGAGTCCTGTTTGCATATGGAGGGTAGAGTGCTGAGGCCTTCCTCCTGTGTACAAGCGGACCATAGAAATATAAGGGCAGGGCAGGGCAGGCCTTCTCTGGACCAAAGCAAAAGCCCACCTAGTCCAGCAGCCTATTTCAATAATGGGTCACACCCTGGCCACACCTACATGCAGCCTCTCAGGACTTGCCTACCTGCCACTGCAATCCAGGTGAACAGGGCATCTAACCCCCCCAGCCCCCCCTCTAGCCCCGTACAGAGACTCCAGCCACAGTAAGGTATTAGGGCTGGAGTAGGGAATCTGTGGCCCTCCAGATGATGGATCACAATTCCCATCATCCCTGACAATTAGCTGTGCTGGCAACAGCATCAGGAAGGTAATATGTTGGCAATTCCTTTGTTAGGGCTTGAGTGCTCAAATGTCTTGGATCTGAGTCCAGTATCTAGCCCAGCATCCATGGGCCTCAGTAGGGTCCCAATTTGTTTTCTACCTGCCCCACACCTGACATCATACGTGATGTCAGGTGTGGGGCAGGCACAGATGCAGCTACAAAGAAATAATCAAGAACTTAATGTTCCCGAGTAGCTGATGTTATTCCTGAGTAGCTGATCAGTGATTACAGGGAGGCTCCTTGAAATCTGTTTTAATTCAAACCACTTAATCCAAAAGGAGCATTTTACCTCTGTGGATGTCTGTGTCTGCAGAGGAGGGGGGAAAACTCCATTTGCAGGAAGCCCAAACCAAGATCAAAAGTCTACTCCTGGGAACTATATCATTAAATGTCTTGTTTGCATTGTTTCATGTACTCTCCCCCAGTGCTTTCTTTCTTGTTATTAGATTACAGGATTAAATACAGAGAATATGTATGGGAAGAATATCAAGTAATTCAAGACAAAAATGCCCTCCTTGGTCAATGGGTGAACCTAAACAGAAGGTACACCCAACTCTTGATCATTCAGAAACATTGCCTGCTGGAAGAGAAGCAGCATGAAATCATGTCCACAGGAAGGAAACATGCCAACATGATGGGCAAGCAAGCCAGTCCAGGTAGTGTTGCAGCTTTATTTGATGCTGATGAAAACAGAGTGAACCCTAGAACTGTTGTGCTCCAAGGGCCTGCTGGGATTGGAAAAACAATGCCCGCGAGGAAGATTATGTTGGACTGGGCAGTTGGCAAACTCTACCAAGGCAAGTTTGATTATGCATTCTACATAAACTGCAGAGAAATTAACTTGATGACTGAGCAGCATAGTCTGATAGATTTAATCTTTTGGAACTGTCCTGAGAGAAATGCTCCCCTGGAAGATATTTTTTCAAATCCAGAGAGGCTTCTGTTCATAATCGACGGTCTTGATGAACTGAAATTTCCCTTAGAATCCAATGGGGAACACCTGTGTTTTGATCCTAGTCAAAAGAAGCCGGTGAAAGTTGTACTGAGAAGTTTAGTCAAGAAAAGCATTCTTCCCAAATCATATTTAATCATCACTACAAGGCCAATTGCTCTGGAGCAACTGCAGAAGTATCTGAAGTATCCCCGCTACATAGAGATCCTGGGGTTTTCTGAGAAGGACAGGGAAGAGTATTTCCACAAGTATTTTGGGAACGAGAGGCAAGGGGTACAAGCTTTTGGGGTTGTGAAAGCAAATGAGATGCTCTTCACCATGTGCTTTGTCCCCATTGTGTGTTGGATCATCTGCACTGTGATGAAGCAACAGATGGATAGAGGAGAAGATCTTGTGCAGACTTCAAAAACAACTACCTGTGTATACATGTTTTATTTAACTAGCTTACTCGGAGATCACAGTCCAGTGTTGGAAAGAGGTAAACAGAAACATTTCCAAAACCTTTGTCTCTTAGCCAGAGAAGGAGTCTTGACAAGGAAAATACTCTTTGAGGATGATGACCTCCAAAAACATGGCTTAAATGAGGCTGACATCCGGTCACTCTTCCTTCACAAGAAACTTTTCCAGCAAGATATTGATTGCCAATCTGCCTACAGTTTCATCCACTTAAGTTTCCAAGAGTTTTTTGCAGCCTTGTCCTACGTGCTAGAGGAAATACCAGAAATGGCCAATAAATCAGATTGTTGTTATGAAGACGTGAGAAAGTTGCTAAAAGATTTTGGAGAGGGTGGAAATGAGTACTTAGTGTTGACAGTCCGCTTTCTGTTTGGTCTTTTAAATGAAAAAATGAGGAAAACCATAGAGAAAAGTTTAGGCTGTAAAATTTGTTCAGAAATAAAACAAGTGCTTTTGGACTGGATCGAAGCTGAGGTGGCATCAAAGAGCTGTCAAAAGAAATCTGAGATATTCTGTTGCTTATATGAGATTCAAGAAGAAGAGTTTGTGGGAAGAGCAATGGATTGTATCCCCGAGATTAAGCTGTATGATAACTGCCTAGGGAACGCATTCAACTCTCTGGTTATTTCATTTTGCCTGAGACACTGTCGTAAAGGACAGTCCTTTCATCTAGGACAGTGATTCCCAACAGGTGGTCCGGGGACCCCCAGGGGTCCGCGAGCTATGCCAGAGGGGTCCGCAAGATGCTATTAGAATAAAAAATATATTAAATATATTTCGTATGATAACAGATTTTTTGTTTTGGCCGCTTCCTGCATGAGCAGAGTCTAGCGCAAAACTAGAATTAGATAGAGGCAGTAGTTCTGCTGTACGCCGTTAGGTGGCGCTTTACAAACACTACTGTTTTGCAAAGAGGCAGCGCGCGCATTCTACTAACGCTCACCTCCCCAAGATGCTTTGCGCGCGTCGGCTTCATTTGTGCGCTACTGCGCAGGTACCCTGTCTTCTCCATTCCCCTCCCTCCTCCCTGGCGCGCGCTGCCTCTTTGCAAAACAGTAGTGTTTGTAAACAAAGTGTTGTTTTCCGCGGAAGCTACAGTTCGCGTAGTTAAAAATGGACCGTTGGTTAAAAAGTGGTTCGTTACAACGACAAAGGCCTACAGATGAAGAGGAAGATAATGCATTTGATGTTCAAGCAAGTAAGTCAGTGACTCTCGAACCGATCTTGTCAGTGTCCATTGAACCTAAATTGTCGGCGTCCCTTGAACCTAACCCTTCCAAGATCAGTGTTAAGCTTACTGGAAAAATTAGATTAGGAATTAGATTTTGGATTAGGAATTAATGGGGGTCCTTGTCACAATAGCGGCTCGATGAGGGGTCCTCGAGAAAATTTTGTTGGGAACCCCTGATCTAGGATATCTACTTTTTTTGTCAAGGTATGTAGACCCATCAGCAGACACTGTTCAGATCAGTTCAGGGTTTTTGTTTTTAGCTAATGTGCAAACCAAAACTTTGGTCCATTTAATTTTGCCCTTTCCTGGGATATTCTGACCGCTATGGCCCATGCAACAGCAACCTCATAGTTAGATTACTATAATGTGCTTTATATGGGGATACCTTTGGGCTTGGTTTTAAGGCTGCAACTAGTGCAGAAGGCAATGGTTAGGGTACTGAGCGGGATATATATCTATACACACATAGCGCCCATGTCAAAGGAACTGCACTAGCTTCCTTTTAGGTGCTAAGCCATGTTCAAAGTTCTGTTATAAACAAATATAGCCCTGAACAACTTGAGACCAGGTTGTCATGCCATGTCTTTCCCGCAGTGGCACCAGTCCTCTGGCATACACTCCCCAGTGCAATCTCAGAGGCATCAACTGAGATACATTTTTAAGAGGCATCTAAAACAAATGTGTTTGTTCAGGAATTTCCTGAGTGTTCATTTTTAGATTGATTCTGGGTTTTTATTGACAAAATGTATTTTAATTTTATTTATATTCTAGGTCTCACAATTGGTTGGGTTTTGTTTTGTATACCAAGTAGTCTATAAAATGATTAAATATATAGGTGTGGTGTTATATAAAAAAGAAAAGGTGTAATTCTCTGAAAGCCAAACAATGTTCCAGATTTAAGATTCTTTTTTTTTTAAATACATTTTATTCCAATTTTCCAAATTCAACAAATTAACAAAACCAATCTTTTATACAAAATCTTATATTCACAACTTTTACCTTGCTCCGCCGAGCTATGACTTCCCCCCCTCCCTTCATGCGGGTTTCTTATTAATTCCTTTTTTTTTGCAGTTCCTTTTTTAACATATTGGTCAATTCGTAAGGTTTATTTTAATCCTGCGAGAGTTTTTAATGATCTACAGTTTTTCTCCATATAGTCCACATATTTACTCCAGTCCTTTTGAAACCTTGTCTCCCCCTGGTCACGAATCTTGCATGTCAATCTAGCAAGTTCAGCATAGTCCATCATTTTTATCTGCCACTCCACAATTGTAGGTAATTCCTGTAATTTCCAGTTCCAGATTTAAGATTCTATGTTGTATGTTCAAGGGTACTAGAGCATGGGTAGCAGTGAATCTAGGGCATAGATTTTCCAAAGAGCCCATTTTGTTAAGCCAGGGCACATAAATTTTAGTTGCTAAAGCTCAAACTGAATGCAATAAACACGTTTTTGCAAACATGTATATTGTACATGTTAATTCATGGCCATCGCCCCCTTTTGAGCATATACTTGGTGGCAAACCTAGCTTTGCTGGTGCATACTTCATGAAAGAGCCCTAGTTTTGGTTATCAAGGGGAAGTTTTGTTCAAGGTGATATTCACTTTTCATATTCTAAAATGTGCCTTTCTGTTCTTGCGGCTATGCCAACCTCTTTCAGAAGTGATTTCACCCAGAATGAGCACATCATATGTCAACATTTATCCTCTAGGGCTAAAAATAACTCTTGATCAACAATCTTCTCTCTGCGCCCTGGGGGCGTTATGTAAAACACATCCCACAACTTCACAGGTCATGATGCAATGTTGTCTACTGCAGCTGTATGGTCCAATTGCATAGCATATCCAACACATGTTTTTCTATTTTGTTCAGCTTATATTTTAATGGAAGAGTGGATGAAAACCTCCCTCTCCTATTTGAAGGACTGAAGGATCCAAGGTGTAATGTAAGAGAGATCTGGTATGTAGCTGGCAATGATACTTTTGTTCTTTCATGTCCTGTGCAACTCAGCCTTAGTTCATCTCACCCAGCTTTCCATTGGCATGCCCAGGGCCCAGATGCCCTCAGTCCTGTCGGGGGTTCAGCCAAACGCCCATGGCACGAACTGGGTAGGGGTTGGGAGGGCTGTGCACACTCCTCCCACCCCAGCATCTCTTCACATGACTGTATGGAGATTCATAGCCTGTTCAGCTGGAAGCCTCCTCAGGATCTGGAAGCTTGTATTACTAGGGTTCCCACTCCCAGGAAGGCCTTTCAGTATGTTCTGCTGAATGCAATTGGTATGTCCCTTCATCTTCAACGGACAAAGTTTGAGAGTGGAGGGAGGCATTGAAGGTGGTGTACATGGCTCTCTATTTTACACCATTTGTTTAAGTATTTTAAAATTGCAAACTGCCTAGGGTGCCTTGACAGAAGGGCAGGAAATAAATGCAATTTTAAAAATAATATATATGAGACCATATAGAAGTCTAGAGTTGCTGTAGGCAACTTTTACCTTGGATGTGAATAGTTTTTCTTAGGTTTGCAGCTTTAGGTTATTTAAAGTAGCATCCATTATGAAGGCCTTTTATTGTTTGGAGATAGCAGCAAGCAGCCAACTTTTTGGACAAATGGGCAGTTGGGAGTACAATAGTCTTTTGAGGAGGGAGGGGGAAAGCCAGCTCCCTGCAGCTGCTCCCTCTCCGGCCAATGGATCGGACTATGCAGCCTGGCCTTTTCCCTTGATGTACAAGGAGATTCTGTTGATGATCACATGAATAGTTAAAGTAACTACTGAAGGGAGTAGACTGCATTTCCAACACTGATTTTAAAAAGGAGAAATCTGTTATCAGGGACTGCCAATCCATGTCAATATAGTTAAAAGTCAAAGGTATAGATAGGCAACCCCAAACTGCGGCCCTCCAGATGTTTTGGCCAACAACTCCCATGATCCCTAGCTAAGAGGACCAGAGGTCAGGGATGATGGGAATTGTAGTCCAAAACATCTGGAGGGCCGAAGTTTGGGGATGCCTGGTATAGATGTGGGCCTTAGTATGATTCACTTCCTGTTAGCACCCATCTGTCTCGGGAGACAATGGAGGAGTGCGCCTTTGGGGGTGAGGTCAAGCTGCTGGATGGTTGCAATTCCTGCTGTGGCGGTAGAGGCCAATGCAGGAGACATACTTCGTTGCAGCAGATGAAGGCACCTGGTTGTGCTGTTGCAGATGCATCATGGTGTTTCTTCTCTTTGGCTCCTAGTCTGAAACAGGCATCCCCAAACTCGGCCCTCCAGATGTTTTGGGACTACAACTCCCATCATCCCTAGCCAACAGGACCAGTGGTCAGGGATGATGGGAATTGTAGTCCCAAAACATCTGGAGGGCCGAGCTTGGGGATGCCTGGTCTAAAAGCTTATCCCAAAGTTGCAAAGAGCTGGGAAAGGGAAGACTGACTCCCTATTTCTTCCTCAGTTTTAAGCGATGTAATCTCAGAGCCGCTTCCTTTGAGATTCTTACCTCTGTCCTCACCACGAATCAACACATCAGAGAATTCAACTTACAGCAAAGTGACCTAGGAGAAGTGGGAGTGATCAAACTCTGTCAAGCACTCAAGCATCCCAACTGCAAACTGCAGATACTGAGGTGAGTACTCATAGGTGCCTTTTATCAAAATCGTAAGGGCAGAACCTGGGTTACACTTGCCAGGGTTGCTATCCAAAATGGCCTTCTTGTGCCAAAGGATACCCAGCCTGGTTGGAAGGCATAGTTGTAGTCTGTGATGCTCAGCCCCGAGTCCTGACACTGCAAATCTCCATGCCACTGATCTATATTTCTGAGTCACTGGAGGGTAAGTGGATAGTCAATGTGATGGCAAACTCAGTGGTTGGAATAAGAAATAAATTAAAACACATTAGTAAATATCTATACTGTTATACAAGTATTTGGGCATAGCAACCACATTTAGAATATTGTTCACTGTGCTAGTCAACCCATCTCTAATGCACTTTCTGAGGACGAAGGAAACAAAGCACTACAGATAAGGAAAATGCCAAAGATAATGGGGCTTCTACTTTGGGTTTTTTTTAATGTGACCTTCTTTTGAAACAGTTAACTTACTGAACACATCATCATAATTCCTCTTGAACACTTAACCCTTTCAGATTACGTTGCTGTAACCTCAGCCCCAAGTCATGTGAGAAACTAGCCTCTATTGTTCCTAAAAACCAGAACCTGAGAATGCTTTATTTGGACTTTAACAATATAGGGGATGCTGGACTAATAGAGCTCTGCCAAATGTTGATGCATCCAGACTGCCAACTGCAGGTACTCAGGTAAGTGACCAATAGCTTATTGCAATCATAGGCAAATTGTGGCTCTCCATGTCCTATTGGGCTTCAACTCCCATCAGCACTGGCTAGCATGACCTCCAGACATTTGATTTGGCATTCCTAGGATGCCACAGCAGAACCATATAGAGACCATCTTGGCTGTCTCTTAGTGCAAACCCAAGTCAGCAAGCCTGAGCTTCCACAGCCACCACCTGCCCTGGCAGGATTGGCAAGCAACAGATGTTCAGTGCTTGAGATTTCATTCTATTGTTATTTATGCTGTTTTAAATGTGCATTTTGTATTTGACTTCCTTTGGTAATGTTTCCTTTTGAAATGTTTAGGATTATTATTTTTTGTTAAATTTGTTACGTTAAATATGCATCCTGTTGTTGACGTCCTTTGTAATGCTTTATTTTGACATCTTCAGGTAATATTTTAGTTTTCTGTTAATTATGTTGTTTTGAATGTAGTGGTGCCTCGCTAGACGAATTTAATTCATTCCACGGGTCTTTTCTTATAACGACAAATTCGTCTAGCGAATCCCATAGGAATGCATTGAAATTTTTTTGAATTTTTTTTTGCCCATAGGAACGCATTAATTGAATTTCAATGCATTCCTATGGGAAACCACAATTCGCTAGACGAATTTTTTATAAAACGAATTCGTCTAGCGAGGCAACCTCCGCTCGAAAAATCCTTTCGTTAAGCAGGGCATTCGTTAAGCGAGGCACCACTGTATACTTTACATTTGACTTTCTCCAGTAATGCTTTATCTGATGTTTTAATGTGTTGCAAACAAGATTATTTTCTTTAAAATATAAAGCGGTATAGAAATGAAATGATTAATTGTCAGGGACAATACACCCCATCAGCAGGCTCATATTTCTAAGCAGACTCACTTTGCAGATGGCATGTCATATTCCTTTATAACAAAGAGACAGCACATTGGGGCAAGATTCTGCTACATCTCTTCTTCCTAACAGGCTAGCTGAGAAGGTGCAGGAGTAGTAGTTCTGTCACATGCAACCATTTAATCAGGTAGCCTAGCTGTAATCATGACTGTGGCAAAACCAGGCAGGTGCGCACATCTTGCAAGCAGAGACATTTCCGTCATAAGCCACCAGATAGGGAAAGTCAGCCAAACTAGTCAGATTGGGAAATGGATGCAGTCTCAAATCCTGGGGGGTGGGGGGGGAGTCTCAATGAGTACATAAAGTGACCTTTCTTGTACAGGACTCATTTTATTTTCGTTGCAATAAGCTATACACCTTGTAAAGGCAGATATTGTAAAAATACCCTGCTGCTGGACTTAAAGCCTGTTAAGTTTCTTCAACACAAATAACTTTGTAATGGATTTTTCATCTCTTTGAACAGCTTGCTCAGTTGCAATCTCACTGCTGCTTGCTGTGTGAATCTTGCTTCTGTCCTCTGTAAAAACCAGTCCCTGCTAGAGCTGTCTCTAGGCCATAATGAAGAAATGGGAGAGGCTGGCGTGCAGCTCTTATGTGAAGGCCTTCTACACCCAAATTGCAAAATAGTTTCACTAAGGTACTTGTTTCAAAGTATTTGAAATATCATAGGGATGTTAAAAGCAAATTGAGCAGTGATGGGAACCTTTGACAAAGTGGTTCATAACTATTTTGGGAATAAGATATTATCAGCTATACACCAAGTTTGGATGAGAATTGCTTCCAACAGATTTTAGAAAATTTGGGGCATGGTGCCATCAGTATGCTAAAGCACCCAGCTCTATTTGTCCATAGTATCAGGAGAACAATACAGATCCTGGCCATGCTTGGACACTGTGGTGGTCTGAACGGGAGAAAATAAGCAAGCTTGAATGGAGGGGCTGTGGGTGAATGGTTTGTGTCTGAAAAAGACCAATTGTCTTTGACAAAACGGCACTCTCCCTAAACGAGCAGATATAGTCTGGTGTACTTCTGGATCAACATTTTTCACTAGAGGCCACATGGTTTCTGTGGCTCGGAGTGTCTTTCATCAAACTGCAGTTAGCAATCATGCTATTATGCTGGGCAACCCAGCCAGGTGGGCAGGGTATAAATAATAAAATTATTACTACTACTGCATTCTGCACTAACAAGAATGACACCCTCTGATCATATTACATCTGTTTGGAGAGCTGCACTGCCTGCTACTTTATTACTGGGGCAGTTTACTGTATAAGTGTATGAAGCCCTCAAGAGCTTGGAATCATTTTCTTGAAGGATTTTAACATGCATTTTTATTGTTATTCCTTAACTGATTCTGTTATTGCATTTTATGTCCATTTGTTTTTAACACTTGATTTTAAAGTGACAAGTTTCAAGGAAACCATTGCATCTTGGATATCTTTGCAGACATTTTGGGAGGAGGGTGAGGGTCTCACATTTAGATAGCAAAGGTGGACTAAGAACAATAGGCCAATAGCTTATGACAAGCTTCCTTACAATAGAACCAAATCAGTCAAAACTTCAGTTAGAAGAATGCAAAGTCATCTAGGACAACTGTCCTTCTGAGAGTTATTTGCCATAGATTTTGACCTTGGTGGTTTTCATTTTACAGCAACCATTTCCTTATGAACTTTTATCTAGGTTGGATTCATGGGCCTGACAGAGGCATGTTGGGAAGCCTTTTTGGCAGCTCTCAAAACAAACCAGTCTCTGAGAAAGCTTGATCTACAAAATAACGATGATTTGAAGAGGTACCTGGAAGCTGATAAACGAAGCAGGATTAGAGAATTGAAGCAGCATAACTTTAGAATACAAATAAGCCTATAGGCCTACAATATGGGGGAAGGTGGGTTTGCTTTTTTCTAATAAAGTTAACTAGTGGTTGTCTAATCTGTTAAAATGGTAGTTTGATATCTTTATTTGATTTAAATTTTGTTTAGAGATTTATGGGAATATATATGGGAACATGTTCACATTTCTTCAACCTTGTTCCCTAAAAGAAAAAAAGCAGCTTTTTCTTTGCTGCTGGTGACAAAGAGAATTCTCCTTTCCAGTTTGATGTCTTCTCCATCTTTAGCCTCTTGCGGCAAGAAAACTGAACCTCAATTATCATTAAATACATAAGTGTGATCATATTTACAAAAAGGTGTAATTAAATTCTGACACAGGAAAGCCAAAAAGGAGTACGTCTAGAATGCACATCAATTCCACATCAATTTCTTCTGATAAGATAACCTGTTCTTCATTCCACCTTTTAAATATTTTACCTTTTCAGGTCCTTCTAAAATAGTAACAAGGCCTTGCACAGAATGCAATAATGACTGTCAAATTTTGTCAGGTGGAACTTATGTAGATAACAGTCTCCTTTGGGAAATGCCTTGGAACATCATCTATCATGGTATCAGCAGCTTGATTCTACCTAGCTTGGGCCATTAGACTTAGGAGTTTCCTTTAAATTATAAACTGACATTCAGATATCTGAACCTAATTCCTCACTCTCAGCCTGACATATTAACTACTATACCATGTAGGCTCTTCCTAGAAGTTCAGTAAGCTAAATATAGGCCAAATGATTTTCACTCATCCTTGCCAATACTAGCTGGCAATTTGTACTCTCTTCTCCCCATCACAGAGACAGAAATTGCCTTAGAAGCGCAAAATTTATTAATATAAACAAGAAAAAAAGAGACTTAACATTTAAAACAGCAATACGCTTCTTGAACAAAAATACCACACATCCATGAGATCTAGAAAACATCATATCTTTAAAGCATATGGTACATTCCTGCCACCTGAGAATGGTGGAGAGTTCCACACTGCAGAACTGGTGCGTTTGAAGTAACGCGGCTTGCTCTTCTTGAATATTTCTTCTAGTTTAGGGCTCTTCACAACTCCAAAGAGGGCAGTGGTGTCAACTGGTTTGTAATACTGATGTATGATTGCCTGGTTTAGTAGATTTTCTAAGGGAATGAAGAACAGCGTACAGTCAGTTGATGCCAATCAACCAAGTTTTATGTACCATTAAGTGGCATTTATGTGCCATTATGTGCTCATGAAGAACTCTACTCAAAGATACGGTAGTAGGTTGCATCCAATGAACCTAAGAGCCTGCTGGATCAGGCTAATGGCCCATCTGGCCCATCTAGTCCTCTCACAGTGAACAGATGCCTATGGGAAACCAACAAGTAGGATTCAAGCACTATGGGTTTCTCGCAACTGGGGAAGTTCCACTGCTCCTGTGAAAGACTTTCCATTAGCACAGTCCTTTTTTAAAAAAAGAAAAAAAGACCAGCATGGACTGAATCGTCTTTTTTTTAAAAAAAAGAAAGGCGCCCTTTCATAATATCCCAGACTCAGCTTTACAGAACAGACATACTGGGCATCAATACATGGATGTAATTTTTATAATGTGTTCTACTTTTCTATACAGTAAGCCCACAACGTATGCGAGAGTTACATCCCTAAAGCCAAAACTGCATCTAGTCAAAACACATTGGGTTAAATGCCAGGTGGGATTGCCAAAGTCATTTTTCTAGAACCCTGCCCCCTTTCTACTTTTTAAAATTGTGGTGCGTATAAATGTGCATAAGTTGTGAGCTTACTGTATTAATAAAAAGGTAGATAAATAAGACAATGATGTATTATATATTCTCAAACGACTTGGGAGTACCAACACCTGATTCCTAGCACTTTCCTAAGCTGTAGGCTGGAAGTTTGAAAAAGTTATCCCCCCCCCCCGAGAACAAAGATGATATTAATAAACATCCAAGTACTTGAGCATAGACATTAAGTAGACGGCATTGCAAGCTTGGTCAGACTAAAGGTTCATCTATCCCAGCATCCAGTAGCCAGCTAAATGCCTCTTCCTCCCTTAAACCTAGTATTCAGGGGCATGGTGCTTCGGAACACACAAGTTCCATTCAGCTATCATGACTAATAGCAGCAGATAGACAAATTCATGGAGGAAAAGCTAGTGGTCTTCACACCTCCACCATCATACCTTGAAGCAGCCCATTCCATACAGTAATATAAGGAAAGTTCAACTATAAAGGATTCAAACAAACCAGTAGCCCAAGCAGGTATGGGCTTGCGGGGTTGACTCTCATCATCTGTTGAATCATCACTGTTCAAATCCATTCCATAATTATTCACATCAATCTTGAGCTGTTTAGGGCCTTGTGGTGTCATCGGGTAGGAATTACAGCTAGTAGAGTTCTGGAAAGAAGATGAGGGGAGAGCTAAGTCACTGGGTATAGAACCAGATTTTGCTGGCAAAGTTAGAATCACGGAATTGTGAAGTTGGAAGGCCCCACTGCAATGCAGGAATCCTTTGCCCAACATGGAGCTTGAACCCACAACCTTGAGATTAAGAGTCTCATACTTTACCAACTTAGTGTTGTTGCACTGCGCTAGAATCTCAATACAGCCTTTTAGAAAAGAACTTACTCTACTGTGTTTCTCATATTTTAAGTCATCCCTACAAAATAAGCCATGGCAGGATTTTCCTGAGTTGAAGAAATATAAGACATACCCCAAAAATAAGCCATAGTGGTGGGAGCAGGTCTGGATGGCGCCATGGAAGAGGAAGATGCCTGTAAGCGCCCGGAATCGGCTGCTGCTGCCCCTCCAAAATGTCCAGCAGCATGCACCGTGCCAAGCGCTGACCCGGCGGCGGGACGCAGCAAGAGCCTCAGCGCGCGCTGCTCCGAGCCCCGACCCGGCAGCGAGACCCGGGAAGAGCCTCAGCGCGCGCCGCGTGGAGCCCCGACCCGGCGGGACCCAGCAGCGTGCCCTGCTGAAGCGCCGACAACGCGCGCAGCAGCCGCCAGTTCCGGGCGCCGAGCCACGACAGGAAGAGGAGGGACGCAGCGGGACGCAGCTACAACGACAAAAAACACCCGGCCGAGCCTTCATTGGCCGCCGCGGCTGCCACTCGCTGGTCCCTCCTCTTCCTGTCGCGCGCGCTGCAGGTCCCCGCCGGTCTCGCTGCTGGGTTGGCGCTTGGCGCTGGCGCTGCGGGACGCAGCAAGAGCCGCAGCGCGCGCTGCTCCGAGCCGGGATCCGGCAAGAGCCTCAGCGCGCGCCGCGTGAAGCCCGACAACGCGCCCAGCAGCGCAGCAGCAGCCAGTTCCGGGCGCCGGACAGGGGAGGTACCATACTGTATTTTTTAAAAATAATAAGACACCCCCGAAAATAAGCCATAGGCTTATTTTCTTGAGAAAAAAAGATTATAAGACATGACTTATAATATGAGAAACACGGTATCAGAAGAGCATGATGAATCACCACCACCTGACAAACTACGAGTCAATATGGCTAACTTCACCCAGCAGCATGCCCCCCTCAAATCAACACACTGCAACCGATCAACTGCAACCAGCCATGCCCTAGGCCCTCTGATCTCTCGCTCCACCAGCAACAAATCTCTTTTCAAAGTTAAAGAAGCACAAAGGCGCCTTCCTTTATACAGTTTTCTCCTTTGAAATAACCAGCTGTCAACCAGCAAGAAGCTGACAGTCCAAAGCAAAAATTCCAAATTCCAGTCATCATTAACAGTTTATTTTTCACACCAACCAAAGCAAACCCCACTTGCCAACAGATCTGTACATATTCTCCAATGTGTAACACATGTCTAAATATTCTTTCTCATTCACAACTTTCTCCTTTTAGTGGAGTGTGTTTTAAATTCTGCCACTGCACTTTCAAGTTATGTCTCTGCCTACGAAATCCAAGGGGATGAGGGAGAAGAGATGGTAAGATTCTCAAAATTCTCACGTGTGCAGTAAGTTTACCAAGAAGGGGAAATAGGGTCAGCAACAAAGGAACCCCACCCCCTCACACACATACAAAGTGGGGAGCAGCACTTCAATATTTTGCAAAATAAGTTTACATAAAAGTATATGATTTTGGCATGCTGCCCTTTTCAGGATTTAAGCTATATTGCTCCATTTAATGTAGCTGTTCACTTAAGAGCAGTCTTCCCCAATCTTGTGTGCCATCCAGGTGTTTGGACTATAACTCCTATCATGGGAGCTGCAGTCAATCTAGTGCTCCAGGTTGCGGAAGGCAGACTTGGAAATAATTGGGTCAGAACAACATGTGTGGGACTTTATGTTCAAAGCCTTTATTAAGTGGCCTCAAGGCACACTGAAAGTAATGTGCTTCTGTGGGTAAGCCTGTGCATTGCAGCACATGCTCTTATAGAGCAAGTCAATCGGGCCATCATTACTCCTTTCAACGCCTGATCCATGGTTTGTAGCTCACCTCGATAACCACTGTTGTATTCAGTTGTTTGCTGGAAGCCTTGGCCTCAGCCTCAGAAGCAACTTTCTCTCGCTTCTCATCTTGCTGCCGCTGTTCCTGCTAAAACACAAAATGGCCACATGGTGCTGTTGATAGGTCACTGCTCTCACCCTACACTTGATGACACAGTGCACTCCAGGAAGAAGCATACAGGGTCTGCCAATTAAAATTTTCCCTAAAGCAATCGGACCCAGATTTGGGAAGCTGAAAACATACCTTTTAGTATAAGGAATATATTCATGTGATAGAAACGTAAGAGCCACTTACCAATTTCCTCTCTTTTTCCTCCAGATCTTTTTTGAGTCGCTCCTTCTCTTTGGCTGCTGCTAAAACCTCTTTATGCAGCTGAACAGCCTTCTCCTTCTCCTTCCGTTCATGCTCCCTTGCAGACAAGAGACACTTCATTACCATCCAAAAAAAGAAGGGGATCATGACCTTAAGCATGACCTGTACACCCAGCATTAGCTTGAGCAGCACTCCCAACAGCCTGTGGGATACACCTTGGGGCTCACATCATCCCCCCCCCCTCACAGCTTCATCCACAGCCATATTTTTTAGATTGGTGAAAAGAACACCTACCTTTTCCTGGGGTGGGTGACTGTTGCGGCCTGGCCCAGCTCCCTAGGGGTGGGAGAGCAGCCCCACCCTCCCTTTGGTGCTAGTTGCTGGCTTCAGGTATGACTGGCCGCAGGGGATGATGGGATCGTCTGCCAATTTTTTAAATTTAAACTGGCCAGTGTTAGCCTTTGAAGGGGGCAGGGCACCAGGAAGAGTAAGTCTTCACTCTGCCCTATATGGACTGGCTGTGCTGAGTGACTGGAAGCCTTCTCAACGGGGTTGCTCAGTCATTCTGTTCTTACCGCTGTGCTTGGAGCCTCTCCTGTTCTCTCCTCTTCTCCAGTTCCCTCTCAGCAGACAGCTTTTTCTCCCTTTCTAGTTCCAACTGATGCTGCTCTGCAATCTTTCTAGCCTTTTCTTGTTCCTCTTCTTCCCTTTTCTTCTGCATTTGCTCCTTGTGCCTTCGCTCTTCCTCCTGAAAAGATAAACACAGCAGGCTAGTGCTATTGCACTCATGCCTTGCTTTGGGACTTCTAATAATAACTAATTACTAATAATAATAAATAATAAATCTGGCTGGCCACTGGGATGAAAGAAAGGATGCTGGATTAGACAGGCCTTTGATCTGACTCAGCAGGGCCCTCCTTATAAAACAAAAAACTTTTGCCAACTCGTATAATGACCTAAAGAGCTGTAGTGAAGTCGTATAGATTATGCATAAACATCTGCACGGCATGAATCAAATCCTCAACTCCACCTGTTTCATAGGTGAATAGCAACAGTGAATACTTCAGGCAAGACAAACTTATAAATTAGACTTGCTAGTAAAAATTAGATTTCTAGTAAAGTTTCCCCTTCAAGTTGTCAACCTCTGAAGCTTGATGAAGAGGCAGACATTTTTTTTTTTTAAGATCCTTAACTGAAGCTATCTATCTACTATGCTAAAGTAGCAGTTACCTTAAAAATCACGACAGATTCGGTGACCATGAAAGACATACAAATACTTGAAAGAGTAGCCTCTTCAAGTCCTGCAGCTACATGGCTTTGAATTTAGCCTCAACAGGGGTGCGCCTACTGTCCAACATGGCCAGCCATCCCCACACCCCTGCCCTTACCAGCTGCAGAGCTCTTTTTTTACGGGCATCTTCTTCTTGTTTTCGCCGGGCTTCAAGTTCTTCCAACTTCTTGGCAGCTACCTTCTTCTTAACTTTGTCCTCTGCCAGTTTTTCCTCACGCACCTACAATAGGTTGTGTATATCTTGCCATTATATGGGTCATGTTTCTTTCAAAAACAAGATAAGCCTGGCACAGTAATGTAAGAAGTAATGTAAGAGATATGTCCTTTATAATGTACCAAACCCTCTAAGCCCTTCACTGTTTTAACAAGACAAACACATGGAGGGAAGGACTTGTTATCAGCACAATCCTAACCAGGTCTACTCAGAAACTAAGTCCTACTGAATACAATGGGGCATATTCCCCTGATGAGAGTGGTTAGGATTGCAAAATAGATAATTAAACTCTGAAGAACACGTTTCCAAAATGCTCTCTGGCCATATTCATGTTCACCTTCTCATTTTTCTCTTCATGCTGAGCAAGCTTTTGCTCAAGCCGCCTTCTCTTCTCTTCTTCCATCTGCTCTACCCGTTCCCGAGCCTGCAACACCTTGCGAAGGCGCTCTTCACGCTTCCTGATGGCACACAGCAGTTCAGTTAGAAAAAGCTCCAAGGCAAAACTAGGAAAGGAGTAACTGGAAGGATGTCTATGTATGCATACCGCTTTATCTCCTCCAACCGCTGCTTTTTCCCCTCCTCCAGTTTCTGCCTCCTTAGTTGTTCTGCTTCCTCCCTCTTTCTTTGATTCTCTAACCGTTCTCTTTCCTTTTGCTAGGTAGGTAAGGAAGTTCATTAGCACACATGAATAAAATGATGTGTCTGTTAACAGTTGCTGTAATATGGAAACCTGCCCCCGGTAGAAGACAAGCAACAGAACTGGGAGGAACTATTCCCTCCATTGTGGTAAATGTTCCTAACAGTGAAAACATCCTTTGTAGTGAAAGTGTAGTAGCTACAAAAAGAGAGCACGAATTTAGCCACCAATTTTCCCCCAAGAGCAAGATAGGCAAGAACTGCTCAATCTCTCACAATGCCTGTCCTACACTCCCTCCCTCTCCCTCAGCTAAATCACAGCAAACAGTGAGTAGACAACACTCTCTATAGTACTTGAATGCATTGTTAGACCTAGAACATGCATCTTTTACTTATTTCAGAAAGGCTTTGATGTGGGTAGGAAGAATCACATAGCAACAACACATTGGTAATTTCTGTCTACCTTCTTGAAGTATTGCACCCTACACTTCCTAATACACATGCAGTCTAGAAATGCCCAGACCTCAGACAAGCCGTCAAGTGATTTGACAGGTAGATCCAGCACAAGGCAGGGCTCCTTTGCCTTCAGTTACGTAGGAGCAAATGCTATTTCTACTATCACCATCACACAATATTGACAGAAGCAACACACCTGCAAAAATTCCTTCATTTTGGGTACTTCTGTCAATATCCACACATGAACAGAACTTGTAAGGAGTATAAAAATGCAGCAGCCAATATGATTGGGCTAGCTCATGGTTTAAAAAAAGTTTGATCTACTGCCTTGGATGAAAAAACGAAGCTCATAGCTAACGGTAGCCTTTTAATCTGCCCAAATTAAGCTATGTAGTTACTTTCTAACAAACGGAAGGAAGGAGGAAAATAGGCATCCCTATTTAGAAGGAGTTCTCCCTGAATTCAATGATCATACCATGTAAGTCTGCATAATGGAAGTGAAAAAGCTCTGGCCCACCAGAGCCAAGGCCAAGTCTACCAATTCAAACTGAACCAACATCTTAAGATTGCATCTAGTTTCTTTTTTGCACTTTATTCTAAACTTAACATTTTTTTCTGTTTTATTATTTTAAGATATTCAAGAGAAGAAATGGCAGTTATTGATTATCGTGTTTTGAAATGGTTGTGGCTTTCTTACTACAGGGAACAAAATAGTGCAATGCTACTACCCATTAGCTACTTTTTAGTAAGATTACCCTAATAAGCCCTAAATAAAATGCTAGAATTCCACCTTAAAAAGAGGAAGCAATGTTAAGTCACTATGCAGGTTAAGAATGCCATTAGATAACACACCATGTTAATGATATACGAATACAGCTACTGTGAGACCAAATGTTGTTACTTACAACAAACCCCCGCTGTACAAAGAGAAGATTGAGACATAGTTAATGCCTTTGGAAGTTAGCACCCAAATTATCAGTACCGGTATTTCATTGCCAACAATACAAAAGGACTAGACCACTAGTTGATATAGGATTTGCCCTACTGGCTGATTTCAGATTCAGCTCTCTTCACCAAATGACAGCAACCTGCCATGCTTCACCAGAGTCAAGCCCTGCGTAACCCGAGAAGCAGTAATGGATTGAACTAAATGGCATGCAATAAACTTATGCTAAAAGATCACTGAAAAGCAAAGCTATGGAGTGGGGATGGAGTAATTCACAATCTGAAGTCAAAAACGCAAAGGAGAAATTTTGCTCTCATCCAATCCAATGCCAGTCCTTTCAGTCTCTTAAGCCTTCTTACTCTTACAGCTTCTCCTTCCCTTAAGCCCATGTGAAGTTTTTGTACAATTTATTTCTTACATTTACACCCCACCTTTCCTCCTAGGAACTCAAGGTGGTACACATGGATTTTAAAAACAAAAAACAAAACAGGACTTCACTCTACCTGGGGAGTGGCTTGGATAGGGGTGTTTTGTTTGATGAATGATTTCATGGTTGCACTTCGACTCAAAGAGCCAGGGGTCATCATGAGCACTCGGTTCTTATGCACTGTATGCAAGAATGTCTTGAAAGGACGGGCAGCCTGAAAAATACAGGAAGTGATCAGAACCTTGGAAGGCAAATGATGGTACCTGGTTCGCTCCCAAATATGGAATTCTCGGCTTACTTTGCTGGCAGGGCACTGCGGAGATACAGCCCTTTTCTTTGCGGGGGAGAAGTCCTCCTCTGAGTGCTGTCCTTCATCTTGCTCATAAACTGCTCTTTTATAGCTTGGCTTCCTCCTGTAAAGATTAAATATTAATACAGTACAGGGCTCATTTCATAGGATGCACCAGCAGAGAAGTCAACCACCTCCTTGTTTCAGAATTACCATGGGAAGTACAGAACTCTGGCTCCATTCTTTGTTGCTTTGGGTCTTTTGAGTCCAGAAGAAATACAGCTGCTCAGTTACTGGTAAGTATTTTAATTAACTCTCCTCTCACATAGGAACTACCTATCAACCAGCCAATGGACCTGCTCTCCTATTCTCATGATGCTTGCAGTCTTCTCTGAAAATCCTCCCTCTCCGCACAGGAGAAGAAAAAAACTGTAAGAATACCCATCTTGTATCTTCCCTTCCTCTCCTTCCATTCTTCCACTGTTTAGATCCTAACACCTTCAACCTGCATTAAGGTGTCAACCAAACAGTACCATTAAGCACCTAATCCTCAATTATCATCATCTTGTTTTGCTCCATGGATTTTTTATTCAAAGAAAACATACCTAGCACTCTGGGACTGCTTTTGCACCTCATCACTCTTTTCAGAAGTTCCCCCTGCATACAGAGAAAGAGAGCTAGAATTAGTGATGGTGGAAGTGTTTTATGTAGCAAATGCCTGAAGCCAAAGCTGTTTAGTCAACAAATGGATGAATACTTCCAGTTGTTAGGGCAGAATTATTAATAATTATCAGCCCTATACCATACATTAGGTCTCAGGGCAGTTCACACCATAAAGTTACAATATAAAAAAGGCAAAATATATAATAAAAATAAGAACAGAAACAAACCAATAATCCCCCCCTTCCACAAAACATTTAAAAGGGAATCGGATGGTAATCAGCCAAAGGCCATGTCAAGGAGAAACATTTTCGCCTGGAACCTAAAGGTGTATAATGAAAGTGCCAGCTGTACCTCCTTGGGGAGAACATTTCACAAATGGGGGGTACTGTAGAAAAGGACCATTCTCATGTTGACACCCTCTGGACCTCTTGTGGAGGCACACGAAGAAGGGCCTCAGAGGATGATCTCAGGGTCTAGGTAGGTTTATATGGAGACAGGCAGTCCTTGAGGTATTGCTGTTCTGAGCTACTTAAGGCTTTATAGGTAAAAACCAGCACTTTGAATGGGGCCCAGAAACTAAATGGCAGCCAATGCCGCTGATTTCTGCATTAGCTGAAATTTCCGAACCATCTTCAGAGGCAGTCCAGCGTTGCAGTAATCTAACCTAGAGGTTTATCAGAGCATAGACAACAGTAGTTAGGCTGTCCCTGTCCAGATAGGGGTGCAGCTGGGCCACCAGCAGAAGCTGATGGAAGGCACTCTGCATCACTATGGCCAGCTGAGTCTCAAGAGATATGGATCCGGAAGCACCCTCAAGCTCCATACCCACTCCTTCAAAGGAAGTGTAACCCCATGAAGAGCAGGCAACTTCCTAGTCATCTGGTGTAGGGAACTGCCCACTAGCAGTGTCTCAGTCTTATTTGGATTGAGCTTCAGTTTGTTGCCTCTCATCCAGTCCATTACTAAGGCAAGACAACAGTCCAGCATATCCACTACCTCTCCTGCAGATGTAAAGGAGAAGTAGAGCCGAGTGTCACCAGCATATTGCTGACAATGTACTCCAGTCCTCTGGATAACTCCACTCAGCGGTTTCATGTAGATGTTAAACAGCACAGGGGACAAAATCAAACCTTGAGGAACCCCACATTGAAGGCTCCATGGAACTGAATTACATTCCCAAAGCAATGCCCTCTGGGAACAACCATCCAAGTAGGACCAAAACCTCTGCAAAGTGCTGCCACCCACCTGTAGCTTGGGCAGCCGCACCAAAATGATACCATGGTTGATAGTATTGAAAGCCACTGAGAAGTCAAAGAGAATTAACAGGGACATTTCTCCTGATGGTGGTCCTCACACAGGGCGACCAAAGCAGTTTCTGTGCCAAAACTGGGCCTAAACCCCCAATTGACATAGAAAATAAGTTTCCTGCATAAGCGCCTGGATATGATCCAGGAAAGAGACACAAACAACTGGTTGGTAGTTACTTAGATTTTCCAAATCCAGGGAGGATTTGTTAAGCAGTGGTTTCATCACTGCCTCCTTCAAGCAGGCAGGGACTAGCCCCCCCTCGCAAGGAGGCATTAATCACCTCCCTGTCCCAGCCAGAATTCCCCTCCTTGCTAGTTTTTAACCAGCCAAGAGGGGCAAGGGTAAGAGCCCTACTAGTCACCCTGACCAATCCAAGCACCTTGTCCACATCCTCAAGCTTTACCAGCTGAAACTCATTCAACACAATAGGACTAGCCAGTGCTCTGAACACCCCATGAGATTCATCTGCTGTAACAGCAGTCAAGATCTCAGTGGATACAAGCGATTTTATCCCCATAAATAACCCAGAGCTGCATTTTAAATAAAAGGACACATTCTACTCATGTAAAAACATGCTGATTCCCAGACCGTCCGCAGGCCGCATTGAGAAGGCGATGGAGCCACATCTGGCCCCCAGGCCTTAGTTTGGTGACCCCTGCACTACACCATACTGGCTCTCTCAGTGTACTTCTATGAAGTACATAGAACCCTTATAATTATTTCTCTTGCCTGTGTATGTGACATAGCCAAGTTTGCTATGAATTTTTATAGGACCCTTCCTTCCAAGAACTCATGGCAGCATACATTGCTTCCCCACAACAATTTTTCAATGTAGATTAGATCAAGAGAAAACTGGCTCAAGCTCACCTCATTAACTCCATGGCCAAACTAGGATTTGAACCTGGACTTCTCAGTCAAACACTAATACACCATCTACTATACCACATTGGCCAGTTAAGTGATTATTTTTGCTTGAGCAACTGAGCATCTTGCAAATAGTAGGCTTGTAAACTTGCCTTTCCTCAAAATATACTCTATCCAACTCACCGTTGACCTTCTCTGCTACTTAGCCAAGGAGTATACTGACCTTTGCCATCTCCATCTTGTTCCACAGGTTTGATAACTGCTTGCACACTGGCCTTGTGAGAACGAAGGGACATGCGAGGGTTCTCATCAACCTGCAGCAAAGGCAAATTCCTTCTCAGTACAAGCCCCTCCCATAGATGTGTAATCATTAGACAACTAAGTGGGCCCTTTAATGATTTAGCACAAATAATGTTAGGCAGACTAAGCCCCTTTGAGTATCTCTAACAATGATGTTGGCACTTCAGTGAGAACCATAGGGAAGAAGGCATTCTAGGACAGGACTCAGGTTCACTAATGTGGAATCCAACATGCACTGGCTCAAATGACACAATCATGAACTTCAAAGGATTGACTGCAGATTATGTCTAACTCTGAATGTGCAGATCCTGTCCAAACATCTCATCCATCATGTCAGTGTTGGGCAGGTCTGGAGGCAGGACAGATGTACCCTGAAGATGCACCATGGAATGCCATCCAACTCTTCCATGCACATTACACTTCCCCCTGCTAGAGTCTGAATGGTTGCTAACCACACCGTTCTACCAAAAAATGAGTCTCATAGAGTTGAGTGGGGGTTACTGCTGGGTAAATGGGTATTAGATTGTGGCCTTAAGCTTCTTTTAGTCCTCTTTAGAACTTACCTCCTGAGATGTTGGTTCTATCTTCAGCCTAAGAGAGAAAAAGTATGCATATTTTTAGTAGTAAAAACTTTTCATTGTATCTTTAAATGCATTGAAGTAACGAGATGAAGTTATCAACCTATCAGCTGAAAGCTGAACTCTAGCCTCAGCTCATATTAGACTACAGAAAGCCCATACAACACCTCACTGCTGCCATGCTTTCAAAAATAGACTCACCATTTCCTTTCTTGGTACAAGTCTAGTTATCTAATACAATTTCCACACAAAAAATGCATTGTTGTCATTGACAACTTGAAACCTGTGCAGAGGAGGGTGGCCAAGATGATAAATGGTCTGGAAACCAAGCCTTATTATGGGTATGTTCTATTGAAGGCCTTAAAGGCATTAACAACCCTGGCATTTCTTTAGATTGCAATTCATAAATTATATTGAGAACCCTTCTTACTGATCCTGCAATGCTTCAAAATGCCATGAAGCATGCTTGGTCCAGGGAGATGTAGGAGGTTATAAAGACATTCGAGTACTTCACTATAATGGCAGCTTAGTGTCCACATTTATAAGTGCTATTGGTCTGTACGAGCAGGGCCGTCTTGAGCAGATCGCGCGCCCTGGTGCCGAGGGGCGGAGATCGCTCCGCCGCCCGCCCCACCCTCGCAGGGCGCAATTGGTTTCCGCGCGGCTTTGCCGCGCAGCGCCCTCCTTCCCAGGCCAGCGCCCAGCTTACCAGCCCCCCGCCATGGTGCACTGCGCCACCGGGGGGCTATGAAGAGCCGGCCCTGTGTACGAGTCCACTTTTGTGGAATCTTTACCCGGATTCAGTTTCTTAAAGCATAATGTCCGTTCCTTCCTTTTGCAAGATAAGAGTCTACCTCTGCTCTTTTAACAGCGGCACCTGAACCCTTTACATTTAGCGACCACACTTTCACCAATCTACAAGGATCTACCATAGTGTAGTGGTTAAGAGCAGTGGACTCATAATCTAGTGAACTGGGTTCACTTCCCCGCTCCTCATGCAGCTGCTGCGTGACCTTGGGCTAGTCACACTTCTCTCAGCCCACTCACCTCACAGAGTGTTTGTTGTGGGAGAGGAAGGGAAAGGAGAATGTTAGCTACTTTGAGACTCCTTCGGGTAGTGATAAAGCGGGATATCAAATCCAAACTCCTCTTCTTCTTCCTATCATCCCACATTTAGAAAGCTGAGTTCCTGCCATTTTGTTGATGTGCCATTTCAAAGTCTGAGGCCTTGTTCAAGTCCTCAGAACAGATATTTTCTGCCTTAAATCAAGTTTTAGCATTTTGCTTTTTGGACTTCGTGATCCCCAGAGCATTACTTATTGGAGCTGTAAATTGCTGTATGTTAAATCACTTTTTAAAAGCCCACTTGATGTGTTTATCTTCCTGTTACCATTTAGCTCCTCAGTTAGCCACATCTCCTAAATTCATCACTTTTTTTATAAAAAAATTCTAAGGTTCTAATTCCAACTCACCCAGATTCAGTAATTTCTTCAGCCACAGCAACATGACCTGAATGAGAAGAGACACAAGTTACATCTCCAACAAAGTCAAACATCCGCAGAAGCATCCTGGCTCTTACATTGCACCTCACATTATAGATAGATAGATAGATAGATAGAAGCATCCTGGACCTCCTTAAGCACCACAGGAGTCTACCATGGGACAAGTGCTCAAATTTTAAAATCTTCAGTCCTGGAAAAATCAGTTGCTGTGACTGGAAAAGTTTTTGCTAATTCCACCTGGTAAGGAGTCTGAAACATTCTCAGACAGACACCTGACAATGGTTAATTTATACTCCAGGACTACAGAATGCATTAGCTTCCCTACTTCACAAAATTGTCAGCAAGCAATAAGCAGGATGCAGCTGCTCCTTTTGTAGCTGGAGGATGAGAGTAGGATGTTGTGATGTGCTTTGTGAGGCAGTGTATACAGATCTCCTGGTGGCCACTAATTTTCTTTTATTTAAAACTTTTATTGCCCATTATTCACTGCACATGCCAATTCCAAAGCAGGTTACAAATGAACACAAATCTACACACACGGGTGGCGCTGTGGTCTAAACCACTGAGCCTAGGGCTTGCTGATCAGAAGGTCAGTGGTTCGAATCCCCACGACGGGGTGAGCTCCCGTTGCTCAGTCCCTGCTCCTGCCCACGTACCAGTTCGAAAGCACATCAAAGTGCAAGTAGATAAACAGGTACCGCTCTGGTGGGAAGGTAAACGGCATTTCCATGCGCTGCTCTGGTTCGCCAGAAGCGGCTTAATCATGCTGGCCACATGACCCGGAAGCTGTCTGTGGACAAACGCTGGCTCCCTCGGCCTATAGAGCGAGATGAGCGCACAACCCGAGTTGTCCGCGACTGGACTAACAGTCAGGGGTACCTTTACCTTTACACACATCACTGGCAGGCATCCCAAACATGCCTCTTCTCAGTAGATCAGGCATGAGCCACTTCACTTTGGAGCCTCTGGCTATGTGCAGATTTATGTAAGCACCTGGCAGTGATTGTTCCACAGAAGCTTCATGTCTCTGGATCACTTTCCTTTAGATGCAAAGTTGATGCATTGCCCAAAACTGGCAGACCTACCTGCTCAGCTGGCAATTGATGGGCAAGTATGGGACATTTTGGCAGCAGGCTCCTGTCCCAAGAACCAACTATTGCTAAGTGCCCCCTAACCTAAATGATAGCAGTAGGTTTCCCCTAAACGTACTTAAGCCTGCACCACATGACTTAGGACAGATTTAAAAAATAGGAAGCAGTTTCAAGACCAAGTCTCACTGAGTATAGAGTAAAATTATTCCAATACATCACCTTCCATTTTAAACCTTACTTTTGCCTTGAGTTAAAGAAGGCTGATAGCCGAAGAATTGATGCTTTTGAATTATGGTGCTGGAGGAGACTCTTGAGAGTCCCATGGACTGCAAGAAGATCAAACCTATCCATTCTTAAGGAAATCAGCCCTGAGCGCTCACTGGAAGGACAGATCCTGAAGCTGAGGCTCCAATACTTTGGCCACCTCATGAGAAGAGAAGAGAAGACTCCCTGGAAAAGACCCTGATGTTGGGAAAGATTGAGGGCACAAGGAGAAGGGGACGACAGAGGATGAGATGGCTGGACAATGTTCTCGAAGCTACAAACATGAGTTTGACCAAACTGCGGGAGGCAGTGGAAGACAGGAGTGCCTGGCGTGCTCTGGTCCATGGGGTCACGAATGGTCGGACACGAGTAAACAACTAAACAACAACAATTGGAAGCTACAAATGAAGCCATCAGGATACAGTGGTACCTCGACTTACGAATGATTTGACTTGCGAATGTTTTGAGTTACGAACAGAGTTCCGTCCACCATTTTGGATGCGGTTTAGATAGGATTTTTTCGACTTATGATCCCCCCCACTGGCTTCGACTTACAAACGTCCGTTCGGAACGGATTAAATTCGTAAGTCGAGGTACCACTGTAGTGGAAAGAAGCCTAACCAAAAAAACCTTAAATATTGAAAACTTTTTGCAGTTCATTTCAAGCTAGCCTGCTACAAGGTAAAAACAGCAACACTTTTTTTTGTATTCTTATCTCACATTATTGAAACTTACAACTTGCATGCCTAGCAGATAATGACTGCTGGGATTTTTTCCGCTTTGACAAAGACTTCCGAATAGATTTCTGGATCATTATTTCCCTTTTAGTACTGAGCGAGTATCTCCCAGCCAGAGAGGCTCTAGAGTGCATGGAGGTCCTGCCCAATAAGCTTAGGCGGACTGAGCAAGGTTTTGCTTTTGGAGTAGTAGGTGCTTGTGAGCTCTGGTTTAACTTCTGAGCAGCCTCTGATTCAGAAGCCCAGCTGTCCTCTTGGTTCTGGGCACACAATTTCTCCCGAGTGCTGGATTCTTTGTTTTCAGCGGGACCGGGAACTTCTGCTATTTTCATCTTGCATATTCCCCGTCCCTCTTTTATTTCGGCTTTAGGAGTTTCTTTCGCCACAAGGCAAGTTTTGGTCAAAGGTGATCTCTTTATAGGAGACCCCTCCTCAGATAATTTAAGAGTCAAATCAGCTGTTTCAGTCTGGAGTGGTATATTTTTGGCCTGAAGTTCTGCACTACGCCTCTCATTAGCACTGATTACTACTAGTGGTAACCGATCTTCGGCTAAATTGAAAGATAGTTTCTTAAGAAGAGCATCCGAGACTCTGGCAGATGAAGCAGACTGAGATCTAGTAACACGATGACAAGGGGAGGCATTCTCTACATTAATTCCCACGTTTTTCCGACTTCGGGTAATCCGTTTGGAAAATAACCGAGTACTCTCTCTTCTTGACAACCTGATAAAAGAAACACATTGTAAGGAAAGTAATGGGGACCAAGCTCACTGCATGCCAAAGCTGGCAGAAAAGACCAATTTGGTAGGGACAATAGAGTAGCTGAACTGAAAATCCTAAACAAACTGAGAGAAATCTTACGTCAACAATTTATCACTTATATATCAATCAAACCTTTGGCTGATGAAATTACTGGGGATCAATATTTATTTTAAAGATTTATACCTTGTCTTTTGATTCAGGGTAACTATGCGGCTTACAACAGACAACAAACTAAGAGACTAGCTGATGGACAGGGACAGAGAGAGGGATTCCTTTCAGATTTGCAGTCGTAGGACACCTGGCAGATGGAGTTAGGAAAGTCCTATCCTTGTTGTGATGTGCTTTGTGAGGTAGTGTGTGGAGATCTCCTGGTGGTAATTATTTTTAATTTTTTAAAAAAACATTTACTATCCATCCCTCATTACAAAAGCACACATTTTTAAATCTTCAAAACATATTTAGCTAATCAAATAAACATTGCAACCCAATCTAGACATTTTCCTGAAGTAACAACTAGGAATTTTAAACATTATCTTCCAGATTATTCCCTACTACTTAGCCCACAAACAAATATATTCCCTACCTCTTTGTAGCAAAGTGATCATTCTTAACAGAAGAAAAGCGCTTCTTTTTCCTATGACTTTTCTGTGATGGTGTTTTTGGCATCAGCTCAGGTTCATCAGTGGAGCCACTATTTTGAAATAAGAACAGCTGTTTAAATTCTGGTCTGCCAAGTGCCTTTATCTAGTAATATTGCCAACTACTAACTAAATGGCCATTTCTTATTTCAAACCAATTCACACAATTCATGCTGTAGTATTGGAACAATCAAGATATTGACCGAGAATGTCAACATTTTCCTCAGAAGCAATGGCTTGATGACAGGTAAAATTGCAGGTATCCCACTTTCATTCGAAAGTTCATCTTTCAAGTTCTCATTTTGGTAAAGACTGGGGAAAAACATTGTTAGCAGTTCAGGATATTGTTTTACCAAAGCCAGTCTGGTTTCTGACCCTGGCACAGCATCAAACTTCCTCAAACCCAGAGACTAATGACACCGAGTAAGATGGCAGCCTGATACAATAAAATTCTGTACTGCATATGAGAATTATATGCCCTACAATTGTAGCTTTAGCCTCCAAGCATGTAATCTTGCTTTGGGGTAAAATCACAAAAAAGGTCAACAACTTCAATCCTTAAAAAAGGTCAACAACTTCAATCCTTAAAAAAGGTCAACAACTTTGGTTGGCATTATGGTTGTCCCTCACGGCCCTTCACTTCATCAAATCTGGCCCTGTTTGGAAAAAGTTTGGACACCACTGACTTACGGCAACCAGCTAACACCCAACCAGTTCAGGAAAGGAAGCTTTCTCTGCAGACTGTCTTGCCAGAGTAGTGCAGGCTCTGGTTATCTCCCACTTGGACTACTGCAATGTGCTCTATGTTGGGCTACCTTTGAAACTGACTTGGAAACTACAACCAATCCAGAATGCGGCAGCTAGAATGGTGACTGGGAGTGGCTGCCGGGACCATATAATACTGGTCCTAAAGGATCTTCACTGGCTCCCAGTACGTTTCTGAGCACAATTCAAAGTGTTGGTGCTGACCTTTAAAGCCCTAAACAGCCTTGTCCCAGTATTATAAATACAGTAATAATAATAATTTGAATTTATATACCGCCCTATACCCAAGGATCTCAGGGCAGTTCAGTATACCTGAAGGAGCATTTCTACCCCCATTGCTCAGCCCAGACACAGCCCCCTCTGAGGGTCTTCTGCTGGTTCCTTCACTGCAAGAAGTTACAGGGAAACAGGCAGAGCGGCTGCTCGTAGTGGCACCCTCCCTGTGAAATGTCCTCCCTTCAGATGTCAAGGAAATAAAGAACTACACAACTTTTAGAAGACATCTGAAGGCAGCTCTGTATTGGGAAGTTTTTAATATGTGATGTTTTATTTTGTTTAGATATGCTGTAAGACACCCAGATGGGTGGGCTGTAAAATAAATAAATAAATACAGTAAATAATATCTTTTCCTTGCAAATTTACCGTTGCCTTGATTTAAAATTAATCTAGCATGGGTGACAAACCTAATCTTAACCTATGGTATATACACAGCTTATGGGCTGTTGTGATTTCAATGGATTCATAGAACAAATAACTCATGGTTTGGGACACCATTTCTATATCTCTTGCTCATACCTCGTAAACATCTTTTTAGCCTCTTCAAGAATCTCATCCATCCACACCAAGTGATCGTTGTCAATATTTTGTAGAAATTCCGCAAGTTTCTTCCTGGCACATTCTTCCGGCATCACTGGGTTCCCCATCTTCCACATGGCTTGGCCTGCAAAAATGAAAGTGACTTTTTGCTCAAGTAAATACGGTAGGTGCATAAACCATATTTCTTAAAGCTACAACAGCCTTTGTCGTGTCTCAATTTTCCAAAGGAACACAGACTCTGGGTGAGTGCCTGGAACCCCATGGACTCCTGCCACCATTCGGCAGAGAGAAGGGTAGGCACCCAACTATGAGCCTTTTAAAAATAAAATAAAATACATGTTGTCACATATGCATTGGGACGGAAGGAACACCTACTTCTGTAATGTGTGACACAGCCCTGAGGCTGCAATCCCATGTCCCTAAATGCCACAAAGTAAAATGGGTCTTGCTCCAAGTTAGACACAAATTTACAGTGTTTGAAATTAGCCAGGCGTCAAGAGCATTTTGCACCTATCGGCCACTTGCAACCAAGTGAAGATACCTGGATGCCACCTGACACCTCCACCATCTGGAGGTGCGTGTCTGGGGATCATTGGATCTTGTCTGTTTTCACACACTAATACCACATCCTGTAGACTTCTATCAGTTATATTTTACCTGCACAATCAGAATGAATTTGAGGAACCAAAATGCTTTTTCTGTGCAGCCTGAGCAGGAGTGCTGAACTATGCTATACAGTTGTTAACTGCTGTAGCTTGTCTCCATTTACCCCACCGCACTGCCCTGCTCACGGTTGTGAAAAATAGTGTGTTATGAATAGTCTGTGTCACCGTTAAGAAAAATAGGCCAATATACTGGTATATGTGGACTATCCCTGGATAAAGTGACTTTTCTTCTTTAAGTTCTCAAAGTTCTTAACCTAGCTCAAGGTTGCCATCTGAATTAGCCAGATGTTTCACTGATAAACTGTTGCAAGAATTTATAGGTTGGGGAGGGGGTTTGCCCCCCAGCAGATATCATGCACATGCAGCCCACTACCAAAATCAGCACAATCACTTTTGTGACTTGTCCCCACAAAATACTTCATCACAGTTTCTTCCTATCTATTCAAAAGGCCTCTGCTGCACAATACCAAATGTAAAAATTCACTGATAAATGGATCACTTGTGGGGTGCCTCAGGGTTCTGTCCTCTCCCTCATGCTTTTTAACATCTACATGAAGCCACTGGGAGAGATCATCAGGGGGTTGGGCTGGGTGTCCATCAATATGGGGATGATACCCAGCTCTACCTCTCTTTCAAATCAGACCCAGTGAAGGCAGTGAAGGTCCTGTGTGAGTGTCTAGAGGTGGTTGGAGGATGGATGGCGGTTAATGGATTGAGGTTGAATCCTGACAAGACAGAAGTACTGTTCTTGGGGGACAGGAGGCGGGCTGGTGTGGAAAGGGAGACTTAATAATGGTTTATTTATACTGTACGGAAGCGACTTTTTCTAACTTCAAATGCACTCTGCCTTTTTGATCTCTATTTTTCTCCTCCCATTTCTCCTGTTTGGGCTTGCCCTGCTAAATTCAAACGGCACCTGGCAGCCTAATACGGAAAAAAGAGACACTCTTGCTACTGAGAACGAGCTGATGGACAGTAAATACCACTGAACTTGTGTATGCTTACAATACCTCCCTACAGCCTGGTCTGACCCTCAGCCCACCAGCTCCCGAAGGAGTCTCATTCTTCAGAGAATTGAAAAGTCGCCAAGCAGCCTGGCATCCCCTCCGAGTAGTTTCCAGGCTGCAACCCTAAAATACCCGCTTACCCATGAGCAAGTTCAGCTGCACTGGGTGGAGCTTACTTCTGGGTAGACATACTAAAGGCACGCAGGATAATTTTTTATTACAGTATTTCATTTCTATACCGCTTTATATATATATATTTTTAAAACTCAAAGCGGATAACCACTTGATGCTTCTGCCTTGCAGCGCCCTCTGGGGGAACACCACGTCCTATAAAGAGGGGAGGGCTAAACCTTCTGACGCCCAAGGAGAGCATTCTTCAGCGGGCAGAAGAAAAAGGAGGCTGAGCAGCAGCTACGACCTCTTCGCGTACCAATTTGCATTCGAGGAGCTATGCAAAAAGAACAGGTTTTTGTAAGCTCCTGTCCATTTCCAAACACAAGCCCTGGTCGGTAGCACACGGGTGTTAGGCATAAAGGACATGGACGAGAGCCAGTGAGAGGGGCGGAATGGATGACGCGTCGAGGGCCGGGTAGAGATGCCTGGAGGGCCGCATTTGAAACCCCACCCCTACAAAGCTCTGTAAGGCTCCTCAGGCGCCCCCTCCGCTCCAGGCAACTGCAGGCTTCCCCGCCGAGACGCCACCTACATTCTCTCCCCGGCTCTCTGCTGCAGCCGGCCGAGCAACGACCGATGTCCCCATGAGACCGACCTCCGAAAGCCTCCCCTCGCGCCCCCTTTCCCCCCTCCACGGCTTGTAAACTCACTTGGGATCGGCCCCCGTCGCTCCGCCGCAGGTCCCGTTTATCCGGCCGCCGCACGAGCCGGAGAGCGCCTCACGCCAAACAAGAAAAACCGCCCACGGTTCGATGCTTCAGTCACGGCGCCCGCTCCTTATTTTCAAAGAGCGTCACCGCCGCCGCACTCCAATCAAAAGCGCGGTTTTTCAGAGCGCCGCTTGTTATTGGCTCAGACGTGACTGGGAGAGACAGGAGGGGAAGGACTCAGAAGTCTTTCCGCCGGCTCACTTCCTTGCTTTGAGTTTCCGCTTTGTGCGGGAGGGAGGGAGGAAGAGGGCGGGCGGCGGTGAATGGCGTGTTCAAACTTGGGGGGTTTAAACATCAGCGCGGGTAAACCGGAGGTAGCCGTTCGTGCTTGCTGCAACCTGAGGCGGTTGGCCTTTGGGGGGTTTTCACCAGAAAATAACAAAATATGGGGCAGGGCTGGGAAGAAAACCTTCACCGCTGCACTTTAAAAAGAGCTTTAACAGCCCCGAGATATTGTTTGCATTGGTAGGACAACGTTCTCGTTTCCTTTGCATCACGCACAGACCCAAATATGAGCTTACAAGAGCACGACCTCCTTTCTTTGTCGCTCCAGCTGCCCAGTCCCAGCTCCCATAAAGTTCAAGACTTCTCCTTTGTCTCCAATAAGTAGCTGTGTCCTCATTCCTCTACCGAGCCCGAGCCCCCCACAATCAAAATTCAAAAATAAGCAAATAGTCCCGCCATCGAACAAAGGAATGGTCAGTCTATATTATTTTTAAAAATCTGAGATCGGGGCTTGACAGACTAGGAAAGAACCCGCCTCCCAGCTCGTCTTGGTCCGGCTGACGTTAAAAGGGTGCAGTCAGTAGGCGTCGTCTATCCGTATAACCCGCCCTCTCTGCGCGTGAGCCGCGATGTAGCTGCGCTGCAGAAGGGGTGAGAAGGCGCGCGAGGTGCGCGCGGGCGGGGTACGTTTGCAGTTTGCTTCTTTCTCGGCAACGACGGATAACTTAAGTTAAAGGAGAACTTAAGTTTGTTTCCTTGGGTTTGCTATTAACTTGCAGGTTTTGAGCATTTTTCTCTAGCTTTGCTCGACTCCTTGGTAGAGAGGGAGTGGCTTGCGCTCATCCTCTTTTCCCTTCGTTATATTAGTCAGGAAGCTCCCCATCCCGCCCCTGGCAAGCAGCAAAGGGAGCTCTGTCCAAAGGAGTTAAACAATTTGGAAACGTAATGGCGCTTAATCTAACTCTTCTAAAAGCAAAACCTAATCAGGCTAGTTGAAAAGTAACCGTTCCTAACCCTATTGAAAATCCGGGCAGCGTTGGCTTCCTAGTTTCTCCTTATTACTGAGTTTGCATGATGTAAGTTGTTTAACATTACATATGTATAAGTTGATGGTTTCTCTTCATTTGTCTTGCTGGTGTATTAGCTTTTTCGGTCAACTTCAGTTTCTGTAGTAGACTCTCAGACAAGCACGTTTGTAAGAAAATTCGTTGACTGTCAATATTATCTGCTGCTAGGAGGAAATCACTATACAGTATAATCAAATGCAGAATACAATGATTAATGTATTTTTCTCCTGTTTTAACCAGTGCCATGGCAGAGGCAGGAGGCCCCACTCATCTTCTAGATGTTTGTAGTCGGAAGTTCACAGAATTCTTGTTCAATGCTGAACATAAATGCTTGGTGTGGTTGCGGGAAATCGAGGACGAAGCCATGAAGATGTTTGATAGGTAGGCTTAGGCTTTGACCCTTGAATCCCAGGCGTCTTATAAAAGGGGAAGATGACTTTCCCACCAGTGTAAGCTCTGCACTATTCTTAAGAGATTTTAAAAATGCAGAGTACCAGTCTGCTTGGAAGGAAACCAAGGCTATCTCTCTGGCATGTGGGTTTTGTTTTTGTTTTATTTGCTTTATTCTGCTCCTGGCATAAGCTGGGTATTTGTATCAGAAGTTTAGGGCTGACTATTTGAGGGGCTTTTCTGCATGTGGATTCAGTGGCTGTCGCTGTGATAAATACATATGAATACAGTATATTATTCTTTTACTATCAACTGGCTGGTATTGCAACATGTTCTGGCCTGCTAGAATGGCAGTATAATATTTAAGATATTCTTCTGAAACAGGGACCAGCGTATGGTATTGAATCCAACTAAACTTTGCTGAGGCTAGACTAGACCTTTTGGGAGCAATGGATTAGTAATGTCCATTAATTTCAGTGGGTTTACTCTGAGTATGCCAAACATTGAATGCAACTTGCAATCTTTATTTTTGATTTTAATTCAGTTCAATTATTCAGTAGATTGTTTTTAATAGCAACTTCAGTGCTGAGCCTGAGCTGATGCCCAGAACGCCTTCTCAAAAGAAGTATCGGAAGAAGAAACGATCTTCATCTTTTAAGGATGAATATAAGGAACTAACTAGAAAAAGGTATTGCAGTCAGAGGTCACAGAGTTATTATATTTTTAGATGTTCATCTGTGTGTATTTAAAAGAGCTACGGTATATCAATTCTATACTTGCCTAGGACTGAATTATAATTTGCTAAAGTGGTTGTCCCCAGGTTTTGCTAATATCATGTTCTTCTCTCTGTTTCTAGATTATACTTGTCAGCCAGCACCATACAGTGCTTAAATCAAGCCTTAGTTTTACCCTGTGCTGGGCACCTAATAAGGACAATGACTATTCAGTAGAGTAACCTATTGTTACAAAAGCCCAGTGCCTGCCCCTCTCTCTGCCAAGCAGTGGCAAGAGTGCATGGGGCCACAGGCACACAAGCAAGGTCTGTGTCCCTTTGAAGAATGGAAGACACGATGGAGACTGTTGTGCTTTAAGAAATAGGGTTTATCCGCCTATATTTACACCTTTGGGACCCAGGTGGCGCTGTGGTTAAACCACTGAGCCTAGGGCTTGCTGATCAGAAGGTCGGCGGTTCGAATCCCTGTGACGGGGTGAGCTCCCGTTGCTTGGTCCCAGCTCCTGCCAACCTAGCAGTTCAAAAGCACGTCGAAATGCAAGTAGATAAATAGGAACCACTACAGCAGGAAGGTAAACGGCATTTCCATGTGCTGCTCTGGTTTGCCAGAAGCGGCTTAGTTATGCTGGCCACATGACCTGGAAGCTATACGCCAGCTCCCTTGGCCAATAATGCGAGATGAGCGCGCAACCCCAGAGTCGGTCACGACTGGACCTAATGGTCAGGGGTCCCTTTACCTTTACCTTTTTATTTACACCTTTAGCCTGCATGGAGGGAGTCTAGATCGTACAGCATGGCCCATGGCATTGTAGACGACCTTTCGTCCCCTTCTCTAAGATGGACCTCAGCCGTACTTCCTCCTCCTTCTGGCAACCTGGTCTAGGATCCTTCTGTAGCCACTTAACACCTTCTTGTAATGCTAGCAGGTCTCCTCTTCTCCCAGCCAGGCTGGTTTGCATAAGCCACCCAGGAATTCCTTTGCAGCTTGCATTCTCCCTTCATACCACAAATAATCAAAATCCTAGTATTTATTAATTTCTAGGTTTATCGTGTCTATAACACTACAAAAAAATGGAGGGATTTGGTGTGGTCACACTCAATTCTAGTGGAAAACAGTTCTGTGGAATATCTGAAATTTGTATCCCAGTTTCTGGTGCCACCCTGTGGATTAAAATAGAATAAGCATATTTCTTTAGATTTTTTTTAAAAACTTTTACAATAAGTTTATTTGCTTGTTTCTCTTTTAAGACTGTCTAGAAGACGAAGCAGTATAAAGCTAGTCCCTTCTCAGTGTCTGTCCCCATGTGAAGAGAAACTGAAAAAACTTGATGTGGGGATGGCAAGATCCATATCTGGTTTTATGGCCTGCTCTGTTGCTAAACCAGCTTCAGAAGTACAATGTGACAAGTTGACTATGTGTCCAGCAGGAGGCGGAGCACTTGGTACTGACTGTAGCCAAAGTAGTGAATTATCAAGAAAACTGAATGAGGAGATGAACGGAGACCCTGAAATAATTACTGTGGGTTCTAGCGGCTGTTCAGTTGATAGGCATGGGGCTACAGAGACTGCAGGTATAGCAAATAGCTCTGCTCTGGTGCTGACAGACACAACTGATCTGGGAAACGCAGAAAAAGATGCAGTCAGATCAATGCGTACATCCACTCCAAACACATCTTTGGATGAAAAAGCAATGTGTGAAAGTGAAGACTTTCCTGCCCAAGAACTAGTCACTAATATGGTACCCGAGGGAGAGTTTTCCCAAGGGTTAAAGAACAACACTGGAACTGCTGCAGACTCTCAGTCAGGCCACCCCCCTCCAAATAGACCTCGCAAGAGCAGGCGGGTGTCACTCGCGGAGAAATACTCACTAGCCAACAAAAGGAAAAGCATGATTCGGAAATCCATCCACAAGAGTGTTGCTAAGAAGAAAGCAGTTTGGGACTCCTCATCTACCTCTAGCCAAGTAAGCTGTAAGTAGAGACAATTCAGTTCAGTTCTGGGATGTAAGGCTCTACAAGCTGTCAATACGTAGCCTTAAGTTTGTGACATAAGGGAAAGAAATTGGCATCTCCAATACGCTGCTTATATAGAAAGTATGGGGTCACTTCCTAATTGCAGCGCCTTCAAAACTTGATAGCTAACCCTAGTAGACCCAGTGTTTTTGCCTTCTTTTTGCAGGCTAGGAACTACTCTGAAAAGTACACTGGTATTCCTTAATTGTTTACACCTCACATTTCCCCTTAACTAACACTGATTTAATAAAACCTGTGCAGGGCTATCTCGAGCAGGTCGGGCGCCCTGGCGCTGAGGCGGAGAGATCGCTCCGGCGCCCTCGCAGCGTGCAGCACGGCTTCCGCGCGGCTTCGCTGTGCAGCGCCCCCCCCCTGCCGGCCCGGTGCCCCGCGCCACCGGGACTGCACCTAGAGCCGGGCCTGAACCCTTTGGCATACTATGCTCTTTGTCATGCCCAGTGAAAGTGCTGAATGAAGACAAGTAGCAAATGGGCTGGTATGTTAATTCTGTCCATGTGTATGTGCACACAGCAGAGAGAGATACACACACACACACACACACACACACCCTTCACTGTAGCAGAACTTGTTGACATGATTAAAGTTCTGCCTCTTAGACTGACAGAGTTGCTAATGAGAGGGAGGGAAGCAAAACCACACTTTTACCCTTCAAGCATTTGTTCAACTAATGGTTTTCTTTAACGTTTTTATTCTCCAGGCCACAATTCCATTGAAATATTCATGGATGATGAAACCAGCAAACATAGGTGAGCCAGCTTTAGCGAACGGACAGAAATCAATGCCCTTTGGAAGATGCTGCTATAACTTTAAATTTTAAAAAGTTTTAAAAAACAAATTTCTGACCAGTGCCATTATAAAGGTTGCTAAAATGGAAACAACAGAAATATGTTTTCTTTTAATGCATTTTAAATGTTAACATTATAGCATAGTGATGTGTTAGCACTATATCTTTCATTACAAAAAAAAATACCAAACCCAAAATCATCCCTACCTGGAAAATTGTCTTAGTGGCAGTTAAAATAAAACAAACAAACAGGGCCATAAAATGGCACCTATCACAAGGGTTTTGCTAATGTGTGTTGAGCATCAAACACCTTACCCACAGCAGCTATGTCATGCCCTCTAGTGTGGATGGATCCTAGTGGAATGTACAGTGAAGAAAAATACTCATAATGTGGAAAATAAGTTACGGTTCTGTCTGTAATTTACAGTGGAAGAGCAAAGACTGGGAGCTGCCTCAGCCTCAAGGCTCTGTTGCACTTTGGTTCTTGACTAAGGTCACAAGTGGCAGAGGGAGCTTTTGGTTCTAATTGACAAGAAAGCCCTAGTTTTCTGGCCTGTACTCCTCGCCTTCCCAGATTTATGTGGTGATTCACTTCTTAGCTCAGGAATCTATTGGTAAAATGTCCCCAGGGCATAAAGAGGTTCATTGCATACATATGTGTTGTGATATACACTTGAATGGTGCTTATTTAACACTTTGGATATGTTTCTGGCACACTTGACTAAAGGATTGGTCATTGCTCTCTTGGCAGCTATGAGGCTCCTAATGAATGTATAGCTTAAAGTCATTTTACGCCAGGACTGAGGAACCTGTGGGCCTCCTAATGTCATTGCAACATCAATTGCAACCAGCATTGCCAGCTGTCAGGGATGATGGGAGCCAGAGTCCAACAACATGTGGAGGTCTACAAGCTCTCCATTCCTGTATTCCACTGTCCACTTTAAGACCAGTGGCTCTGCAAAAAGTCTTTAACTTTCCTTGGAGTCTTATGTTCAGTTTAAACTTCAGAAGTTGCACCCTGAAGGGCATAAAAAAGTATACTGCTAGAACTGGGGACATAATATGCTGTTCTTTCAGTTTTGTTCTATCAGAAGATTGAGCTTCATTCAAGTAGCCTGTAAATTGTTTTTTGGAAGTGCCTTAATTATTATTATTATTATTATTATTATTTATTTTTATTATTTATTATTATTATTTAAACCCCACCCACCTGGCTGGGTTTCCCCCGCCACTCTGGTTTTAATCTGCTCATGCTGCCACTGTTTTGATCTCAGTTGGGATGGGTAACGCTTTGTCAAAATGCCTCTCCTTAGGCCTTTTTTGGCGCAAAATGCTGAAACTGGTGAGGTAAGGTATTGATGAGCTATCTACTGGGTTACACTGGGTGAATTGTCTGCTCCTTCCTTGCACCTGCTTTATTTCAAATCACTTTCCCTCTTGTAGGAATCTGTCTGTTGGATCAGAGGTCTGGTCAGTCAGGATGGCTGGTGATAGATGCTTCGTATTAAAAGGCATCCCAACAAAACTTGGAGACTTGAGTAAAATGCAAAGGAAGACTAAGTGTTGTATCTGTTGGGTAGAGAAGTAAATTAGGGCCTTAGACACAAGCCTCATGGAGGTTCCGAGTCTTAACACTTGTGTATGATCTTGGGAAGAAGTTTTTATTTGCCACCCTTGTTTTCTGTTTTGGGTGTCAGATTAGACTTGTAAAAGTATCTCATTGCAGGGACTTAAGTTCTTGTGTCAGGATAGAACTATCACCCCTTGTGCAACTGAACAGACATTATCCATCTTAACTAATGCATGTAATTAAGTCTGTACACTGCTACGGTGTTGGGATATTCTTCACTTAAATTTGCCTAAACAAGACACCACCACTGCTATGTTATGGAGGGGCAGCTCAGTCAGTAGAGCATGAGACTCTTAATCTCAGGGTTATAGGTTAGAACCCCATGTTGGGTGAAAGATTCCTGCATTGCAGGGGGTTAGACTAGATGACCCTTGTGGTCCATTCCAACTTTACATATCTCTGACTCTGTGTCTTCTCTAAGCCAGGTAGGCCCAACCTACATGACCACACTGAACCCTTTGCCAGATATTTTAGCTTTTTTGTGGAGGAAAGCTTTGTTTAGGAGAGCAATTGAATAAGCATGCTGTCACAGATGGGGTGTTGGCTACTCCCGAGTAAGCACTCCACACATCCTCTGGATTTTCAGAGTTTTATTGTGCATGCTATATACAGTGGTGAGATGTCTCAAATCATGTCTGCTCTGCATGGGGCAGAAGCCCACAATGGCGTCTCGTGGGCTCTGACCCCCCTTTTAAGACTGGGCATCCAAACGCCCCTCCTCCTTGCTCTATGGGTCCTCCGTGGTCCCAAAACAGGCTCCTGAGGTGCCCTTCTACTTACTCCCTCCTTTCCAGCCCCTGCTGAAGCTAGCTCCTCCCCTGCTTCCCTGCTACCAACCAGGAGCTGAGCCACCAGGACTCTGCAGAGCCCTGGACCCGTCTTAACCCTTCCTGTTCCTGATTTGAACTCCCAGACTTGCTGCTGCTCTCCCATCTGATGGAAGTAAGCAGAGTGGGCTGCTCTCTGCAAGCCCTCTCTCTTACACATGCCTTCTCTCCTTACTCCCCCATGACACCACTGCCTGTAGCGCTAGTCTAAGAAAGTTTTATTTGATCTTCTAATAGTATAAACTGATCCCGAGATTCCTGCTTCTGGTGTTTGAATATTTCCTTGAGTTTGGTTGGGTTCTCTCACTGGGTGCTATATAGCTGCTTTCTTGGAAATAGTCTTTTAATACTTCTATCTCTTTCATCTTTCTTCGTGAAAAATGGCATGTGCTTATTTTACTGTTTGTGTGAGTTGGACCATACATCATACGAAGCTACCCACATGGCTATGCTTGCATGTGTTGCCATATAGGAAGGCACTGGCACTTTGGTTTACATCCATTTTTTCTATTCAGTTGGGAACTTGAAGTTTGCAGCTGTTTTAATATACTGTAGAGCCCTAATTTTGAAATAGGAGAAATTATTTGCATCTCCTTTTTCTACAAAGTTACTAAAGGTAGTTATGAGTTAAGATCCTTGAGTTTTGGGGTTTCCCACTGAGGTTTTGGGACGAGCTTTCATGCCTAACTAATAAAAGTTATGCATTTGCTTCATATAGGATTCAGCTCGCTCAACCTTGTGGAAGGACTGTCACTCTAGTTTTAAAACATTGTTTTTTCCTATAGGCTTTGAACACACTACAGAATATAACTTGTGCTCTGGGTGCACCTAGTCTGAATATTTGTTGCACTTTGCAAAATCCAGTTCCACTCGAGATGCAGCAAGGGGAATCGTGCATTAAAGGTAAACAGCTTCATGCAATCAAAGATGCCTGTGCAGCATAGGACTCTGAAACAAATGAAATTAGAAGTTGCCATCAACCCACTATAGCAATGTTATGAATCATTTTCTTTTTATTAAAAAAAATTATTTTTGTTTCTTTAGAATTTTAATTATATGGGTTGTGTTTCCAAGTTTAGAATAAAGGGGAACTGTGATGCAGCAGCTAAAAAAGCCAATGCAATTCTGGGCTGCATCAATAGGAGTATAGCATCTAGATCAAGGGAAGTAATAGTACCACTGTATTCCGCTCTGGTCAGACCTCACCTGGAATACTGTGTCCAGTTCTGGGCACCACAGTTCAAGAAGGATACTGACAAGCTGGAACGTGTCCAGAGGAGGGCAACCAAAATGGTCAAAGGCCTGGAAACAATGCCTTATGAGGAACGGCTTAGGGAGCTGGGTATGTTTAGCCTGGAGAAGAGAAGATTAAGGGGTGATATGATAGTCATGTTCAAATATATAAAAGGATGTCATATAGAGGAGGGAGAAAGGTTTTTTGCTGCTCCAGAGAAGCGGACACGGAGCAATGGATTCAAGCTACAAGAAAGAAGATTCCTGACAGTAAGAGCTGTTCGGCAGTGGAATTTGCTACCAAGGCGTGTGGTGGAGTCTCCTTCTTTGGAGGTCTTTGAGGCTTGACAGCCATATGTCAGGAATGTTTTGATGGTGTTTACTGCTTGGCAGGGGGTTGGACTGGGTGGCCCTTGTGGTCTCTTCCAACTCTATGATTCTATATAAGTTAGCCTGCATAAATGCTTAGCATCTTCTCCTTCCAATGGAAAGGACTTTGCGCAAGAGACCTGAATCTTGGCATACTATTACTATGCCTAGATTAGCATTGTCTAGAGGACACGTTGCGCCCATGGTACGATTTCTACCTAGGTTTAGCTGCCATCAGTTGAGGGTGGCTTTTGTGATACTGTTTCAGAAAATACCCTTCATTGAACTAATTGTGCCTTCTCCACAGAAACAGCTGAAACTAAAATTATTGACACCCGGGTCCATGGAGCTGACTATTTAGCCCAGAACTGTCCCCGTGAGCAATTTCAGAATATACGGTATGTTTTCTTTTGGGAGCATAATCTGGTATGGCCTCTTTTTTTTCTTTTCAGCTTTGATTTAATCCACATCAGTATCTAGTCAATGCAGTTACCAAAAGTTGTTTAAGGTAGAAAGAGTTCTCCTGGAAGGTATCATGATGCCTTGTGTTAGGGAATGGTTACACAAGTATATCTGATGAAAGCTTATCTTTGTTCTGGGAGATGAGTTCTTCCAGGATGGGTCCAGCCAGTGAGCCAGATTCTTCTCTCTGATCTTATCCCACGCCCCACTCTATGGGTCACCACTGGCAGGTGGGTGGACTTAGAAATAGTATGCAGTCCATTATCTTTACTGTAAAAAGCTCCAGAATGAACATCTCCTACTATAACTAACAGATCAGAGGAAATTTGGATAGTTGGGTAAGCTTAACATGTGTTATGTACAGGCAAAATTGGCTATCATGAAACCATGTGGCATAACAGAATACAGCCATACCTTGGATCCTGAATGCCTTGGTACTCAGAAGTTTTGGCTCCTGAACGCCACAAACCCAGGAGCATTCCAGTTAGCGAACGTTCTTTGGAACCCAAATGTCTGGGGCTTTTGCGGCTTCCAGTTGGCTGCAGGAGCTTCCTGCAGCCAATCAGAAACTGCGCTTTGGTTTCTGAACATTTTAGAAGTCAGAACGGATTTCTGAAACGGATTCCATTCTACTTCCAAGGACGACTGTATATTCTTGAACATGTTACTATATCAAGGTGTTATCTTACTCTAATCTGAAGAGTCCCAAATTTTGGGTTCAAAAATATATAGGGTTTTTTTTTGTTTCTTGTGCTTGCTAGGTTTTTGTTTTGTTTTGTGTTTGTGGTTTCCTCTGTAATCTCTCCCCCCTCCCCAGTTTTCTTTGAGCTTCACTGGAGAGCTTATAAGGCACCTTGACCTCTAAAAGGACATCGAGTAAGAGGCCCCAAACCTTTTGATCCTGCTGAATCGTTGGGAGTCTTCAGATCTCTGACAACAAGGATAATTTATGTAACTGGGATTGCTATGTATACACTTCATGCTCTTTTCAGGAGCCAGAGTTATAAACAAGCAATGGATGAGCTGCCTGCTGCCCAGCACACACAGGATGAAGGCGCTTCTCTTCCTAGTCACAAACCCACATCTCCTGCAAACAAGCTCTTGCCCTTATCTGGCCCAGGCAAGGTAAGTAAATGCCAAGGACAACATAATGGCCCTTTGCTGGTGCCACATCACTAAGAACATCCGTACTCTTCCGACAGATCGCACGGCCTTTCAAAAACTTCTTCCAGACAATACAGAAGAGCCAGCTACTCAAATCCCCAGGGTCTGCAGGCCACAATAGTGTAATGAAAAATCTCATCAAACGTGGCACCCCTAGTAAACCTACCTCCAAGGTAAGTTATTTCCCCATCTTGGGTTTAGGAATAATAAAAATAAGCCCCCCCCCCTAAAAAAAGTGTCAAGGATGCTGCTCAAGTTAAAAGTCTGCTACACACTGAGCTCCTGGCAGCTGCAGTTACCTTGTGTAGCGGGGCTAATGGACCTCTGCATGAGACCTTCCAGAACTGCTGCCAGCTGGATTGGGTTTGGTGAACTAATAGTGTGGGCTTATGCATCCTTCTGTCACACCGAGAGATGTGAGGTTGGGGCTAGGACTGTCATTTTTTACGTGACGCCGTGGGAAGTGTCCAGCGCATACCAGCAAGAGAAGTTTCTTCCTCCACTTGTGCGTGTGGATCCGATTGGTCTGCCTTACTCTTGCGGAAACCAATTTAGGAGGTCACTGGCCAGACCAGGCCATCTTCTTCTGCCCTGTGTCTTATCTGAAGCATGGCTGAAGTCTCTTCAAAATAAAGCTTGTTGGGCTTTCCAGCTTTGGTTTGGTTTAATTCCCATTCCTGCTGTGGAACTTGGGATCTTTGATAGCATTAAGGCAGCAAATTATGATTTATTTGCTTCATCTCTCCTCTGTTATTACTGATAAGGTAAAGAGGTTACTTGCTGGGCCCTGGTGCCATGTTGCATCTTCCCACAAGCCTTTGCTTTACTATGGCAGAAGGAACTGTTATTGAATCACTCTAATGAACTGGTTAGTTAGCATTTAGACTTCATGGAAACTAAGTAACTTGTCTTTCCTTTCCTTTTCATATCCATCCTACCAAAGGGAGAGTTTGTTGTAAGTAACTATTTTTCTCATTTTGTGGCCTGGGAATTGTTTTCTTTAAAAAGACTTAACTGCCCTAAATGCGCTACCCATTTTAGCTGCATATGGATCAGTACCTAAGTACTGCTACATGTACTGATCTGGCTTTAACTCGTGGTAGTGAGGTTGGAGAAAACATTGCTTTTGTTGGCTAGTGGGTCAATAATAAATAATAATCTATATATATAAAAATGTAAAAATCGTGAAAGTGTGTGTTCCACTTTTCTCCGTAACCGCTTGACCGATCGTCCTGAAATTTTGACACAATGTTCCAGCCCCCCCCCCCCCCGAGTGTTGTTAGAAAAAAAATCCCTCAAATCTCACACCTGGGCAGGTATAAACCTGCTCTCCTACAAATTAAAACAGACCCCCATTATCAGACCCCTAGGCCCCTGCCAGGCTGCTAGGCCCCCACTAGGCCCGGGGAGGTCCCAGCACGGCCTTTGTTTTATGTAGCCCCCTGCCAGGCTGCCAGACCCCCACTAGGTCCGGGGAGGGGGAGAGGACAAGCGCATGGATCGCAGGCTGCGGCATGGCCTTTGTTTTATGTAGGCCCCTGCTAGGCCCCCACTAGACCGGGGGGGGATAACCCACAGCAACGCACTTAGGGGCACGGCAAGGGGTTTTTACTTTAAAATTTAGCACCACTACCCCCCAAAAAAATCCCCCACCAAATAACCACAAGACAAAAATAAATACCATCCTTCAAAATGTCATGAGATACGCCAGTCACGGAGGGGGTGGGGAACAAACAGAATAGATCATGGATCGGGACACATGGGGGCAGTCACAGGGATTAGCCACAACAATGTGCCACACTCACAATCCCTGCCTCCGCCACGAGATCCTGTAAAACAGGGGGACTCTGAAGCTCAGGGGGATCTGAAGGGGGCCTATTACCCTCCATTGGACAGCAACACGTGCAGGGCCAGCTAGTAATAAATAATAATGGTTGCTGCAACCGGAAGTAGTCTAAACTTTCTACGCATCATAGGAAAAGGAGCGACAGCGTCTTGAGAGTTTGCGGAAAAAGCAAGAAGCTGAGCAGCAGAGGAAGCAGAAAGTTGAGGAAGAAAAAAAGCGGCGACTAGAAGAGATAAGGCTGTAGGTAGCTGTTCACCCTCAGTCCCCTTTGGATAACTGTGGGCCATTCACCTAGATAGGTCCAGCCTGCAGACTAAACTATGCATGGCAGTCCATTTAGATAAATTACACCACCTTTCCCAAGCCTGGCATATGATGTCCTTCATGAGGAAGTTATGTTGCCGCTGAAAGGAAGAAGGTGACTCAGGAGTGCACTCTCGGTGAGGACCTGATTCTTCCTTTGCATCACCAGCTTGAATTCAAGCTAGGGAATACGTAATTAGCAGCCTGGTGGCATCAGGTGATGGGCAGGCAGACCATAGGTGGCCTGTGGGGGGAGGTCATGCCAAAGGAAGAGATAACTCCCTTCAAATATGGCAGGACTTACTGGTGTAAACCCTTCATAGCACTGAAAATATATTTCTTCTACATTTATTGGGGTAGGGGAACTGTCAATCACCTGAGATCACTATGATGTCAAATGGAGCATTTTTCCTTGATGGTACAGCATGCTAACAAAGGAAATTGACGTCAAGCAAGGCTTGCTGCATTTTTGTATTATGTTGGAAGCAGCCCAGAGTGCCTGGGACAATCCAGTCAGATGGGCAGGATATAAGTAATAAATAATAATAATAATTAATAATAATAATAATAATAATAGTTACCACTGATCAGCTGGTTCAAGCCCTGCTTTCTACAAGGATTGGCAGCACTACCAAGTTCCCCATGGGGAGCTCTGTACTGCAGCCACTTCCAGCGGGCTGATTGGCCATGATAGCAAGCCTTCCTTGCTATTGAACAATTGGGAGTGCATGTGAAGGTTCCCTGTGGCACATTCCCTGCCTGCCCCATACCTGATTCCACATATGATGCCAGGTATGGGCCTGCTGGACGTGGTTTGGGGGAAGCAGCACTGCTTGCCAAATTGGGGCTTGTGCCAGGCCTAAGGTTCCCCAACCTCTGCTATAAACACACCTGTTTATACCTCACAGAAAACGGGAAGAACGGCTAAGAAAGACACTGCAAGCTCGAGAACGGGTGGAGCAGATGGAGGAAGAAAAGAGAAGGAGAATGGAGCAGAAGTTATCTCAACATGAAGAAAGGAGCGAGAAGGTGGGAGGTGGTCCTATTTTTTTTCTAGCCTTACAAAACATTTTTTTATGGCAGTAGTCAGAGCATGTAAGTGGATTCCTATTGGTACGCTTTGTCATCCATTCCGAGATATGTGGTTGTATGTTTTATTAAATAGGCTACCAATCCCAACATTAATTCTTTGTATATATGTAATCCAGGGGTCACTAATGTGGTATCCTCCAGGTGTTGCTGGAATACAGCTCCCATTATCCCTGATTATTGGCCATGCTGACTGAGGTTGATAGGAGTTGTAGTCCGACAATATCCGGAAAGCACCACATTGACTATTCTTGGTTTGGCCTCTTGACAAGAGCTGAGGAACTTTCACCCAGGTGTTGCTGGACTCTGCCCCAGCCAGTGTGACCCAAGGTAATGATGATGGGAGTTCCAGTCCAAGAACATATGGAGGACACTTGGTTCCCTAGCCTTGCTCCTGGCAATCCTGTGAGGCCAGGGAGGCTGAGAGACTACAACTAGCTCAAGATCACCTCGTGAGAATTTGAACCTGGATCTCTTCAGTTCTGGTCTGGTACTGACTACAGGATCCCACTTGGTACTTGGCACTGAGATCAAAAACTCAAATCAGTACTTCACAGGCATGTAGGGTTGACAATTCTTAACGAGGATACATTAGCAGGGTTTTAAGATTACTTGTAATTTTATTATGAATGGATAATAGGTGATTTAAATCTCTCTCTCTATATATATATAAATGTAAACTGGGCATGTGGGTGCGTTTCCACTTTTCACCAAAACCACTTGACCGATTGAGGTGAAATTTTGACACTACATCACATGCGAATGTCCGAAGGCTATAGGAAAGTTTGCTAAGACAGATGTGTCACCTACGCCAGGTAAAAACCCCAAAACCCCGTGTTTCAGAACTCACAAATCATATGAAAGTGCATGCTGGGAAAAGAACTAGGTTGCAAACCAGCGCCCTCTACCGGTGGCTACACTGGTACTACACCTATAAAACCTTCCCTCTCAACAGCACCTCGGCTCCCATTTACATACTAGGCTGAAGCCTTTACAGACTAGGCCGAATGGAGGTACTGACTCGCCTGGGTGGGGGCTTGGGGGAGGAAGGGACAGGATAGGTCAGGACACGGTGGGACCAGTCACAGGGATGAACCGGGGGGTGGGGGGAGAATGGGGTGTTAATATGTCAAACATCAGGACAGGGAAGGGGGAATCACAGGGATAAGCCGGGGCGGGCGGGTAGGGGGAATCACAGGGATACGCCTGTCTAAACAGAACACACGTAAAACAGGGGGACTCTGAAGGTGAGGGGAGTCTGAAGGGGGACTCTGAGCCTCCATTTAACAGACTGACCCACAGCAACGCATGGCAGGGCCAGCTAGTATGTTATAAATTAAACAATGGACTTGCAGTATCTTGATAAACAATAGAGCCAAGGAAGGGATTAGAGGGAAGTCGATTTGTTTTGTTTTCGTATTTTTATTTTTGGAAAATCAATAAAATGTTATTTTTTAATATATGTGTGTGTGTGTGTGTGTGTGTGTGTGTGTGTATGTACACACACACACACACACACACACACACACACGATGAGGTCTGAATATGAAAACTAAAATACAGAAGAATCTTTTGCACAGGTGCGGGAAGAGAAAGTAACAGAGGAAAAGACCAAGAAAAGAATATCTACTAAGAAAGTAGGGGAAGCAGAAGCGCGAAAACAGAAGGTGCTTCAGATGGTGAGCACTGCATTGAATTTCAAGTGAAAGGGTGTACAGAATAGAATGAAACTGAGGTGGAGGATTAAGCCCTGTGTGCTGGAGACTGAAACAGTCAAACTCCTGAGCAGTGTCCTGAAAAGTGCATTTGCTGTTGCTTGAAGTATCAAACCCTGGAGGTCTCCTTGGAAAAGATGCATTTAAATCTCCACTGACCTGTTGATTCCTATTAACAAAGCCAGGCCACAAGGAGTTGTCAGAAGGGGTGAGGAGTGAGCAAAATATGGAAGGACTCCTGGTGAGAATATGGAGGTTTTTAAAACCTACCTGAATGTCTTTGCATCTAGCTTCCTAGCATTCATGTGGAGAAGAGGTAATACCATTGCCACATGCCCTCAGAGATATTAAATGCAAAATCCTCTAGCTCAGGCATTGCCTTCTGTATCTCTTAGAGAGCCATGAAAAAAGCACCCAAGTTCCACTGTGGTTTTCACTGCAGATATATGGGTGAGAATTGAGAAGTATTGTCTGTACCGCTCGGTTTGTTTCTAAAGCATTCTGCTTGGCTATTTAGTTTTTTTAAAAATAAACCTTGTTGTTACAATAAAACCCCTCTTAATACAATTCCTTTTGTGTACATAAGGAGCAGTTAAATATAATGGGGCAGATTTCTCTTCGTTGCACTACAGGGACTTGGCATTTCTCTGCCTGCTCTTCATGTTTATGGTGGGTGCTGATTCTGTACTCCTTGTTTCAGGAAGAAGGGCACAAACTTCGAGAGTGGAAGACCGTTGGAGAAATTAAGAAAATGCTGGAGCACAATTGCACAAAACAGGGGAAAGGGTGAGGACTTTGCTTCCTCGGTTACAAGGTTGGATGACCCTAGGACACTTGATGGAATGGTGTAGATGCAGTTCTGACGACTCCCAAAATTGTGTGCCAAAGGGCCAGTTCTAAAACCATATGGCTTTCTTTGGGGTAATAACTGCATTTTGTAATTAAGGGAAACTGCTTAAAGCTGCAGTCCTAACACACACTTGCTAGTAATCTAGTCACAAGTAAATATGTTTATGTATGCTCTCCTTTCACTTTTTAGACACCATGGACAGCACGATAAAGAGAAATTGGTGAGACCCCTGGAGCTAGCAGTAGTTACAGAAGAGGAGGAAAATCTGAAGGTACGCCAAGGAATTGGAAAGCCAGGATTTGAAGTGGGGGTGGGCATAAAGCCCCACTTGCCAGCACCTATGTAAACAAATCCACCTAATTTTAGCAGATGCCTTTTCAAAATGCAAGACATTGGCTTGTCCCTTGTACTGCTGATGGGAACTGCTTGAATTGAGTATTTGTTTGTCTGACATTTAAATTCTGTAAAGTGCTGTGTTAATCTTGTGCAGCTATGTTCCCACCATACTGAACCTGATTGTAAGCTTGTGCATATTTTTTGCACGATATGCTCTTCAAAAGAACTGAGTTTACACTTATATTTGTTTTTCGGGGAATGGGATGTGTGTCTGGGGAATCACCCAGGGGAAAGGTAGCGATCACTATTATGCTTCACTGATGATGGGGGAGCAGGCAAGAAGAGTTAACGGACATAATAGTGGAGCATCTTAATGGATTTTTCTGAAAAGAAACTTGTTTTTTGAAGACCCTCTGCATCTTTACAAAAAAAATAGCTGCTGGTGCCTTCTAGTGAAGAGGCTACCCTACTAAATTGCAATGCAGTCTGGGTGAAGTGGATGGAATCAAAGACCATTGTAGAATAGTCAGCTAATAAATCTGATCTTGCTAATAGGATGAACAGAATTCTACCCACCTAGACGAGCTGCAGCAAGAAAAGAAAGCTATGCAGGTGGACACAGTTCCTGCTGCTAATAAATGGTTGAATATAACTGCCCAGGTAAGCGATAGATAGTTGAGGCCTGTGGTCAGATCCTTGGGCTTTGAATTGGAAAGTGACTTGGATGTCGGTTGGTATCTCACAAACTTGTGATACCTTTTCAGTAACTGAAATTAAAAGCAGTCCTCTGTTTTATGCTCGGAGATATATTCACTCTGTCTATGCCCTGAGCAGTGGGCAGACGCAGTCCAAAATTGCCTTCTGTTGCCCCTCCCTTCCCTTTGCCTGTTAAGTAAGCACTTGGGGATGGGGCAGTGTCTGTGTTTTTGCAGTTCCCCTCACTTGTACCCTTGCTGTGTAGTGTGCCTCAAAGCATCAGTGGGGCCTACACTGTGATTAAAGCAGATCAAAAACAGCCAGGTGGTATATTGCCAAAAGTGTTAAATGCCTCCAACTTGGGGACCTTTTATTTCTCTTCTCCCCTCACCCTACCAACACCTTCTAGCACAGTCACTGGCATAGGTTTTTGAGTGAGTTTTGTGACCCAGATGCTGCATTAAGCATTTCCTGAGGCTGTACACTTCCTTCCTCTTTGAAGGAGGCAAGGCATCGAAAATAACACTCTTTTGAATACATATTGGAAGAAACCTACAGCTGTTTATGCTGCAATAAGCGGTCATGAATTCTAAAGGTGCTGCAGTTCTGACAAATGAGCACAAGGGGGCATGAGAATATGAAGAACTAAGCTGTTTGACTGCTGTTATCAAAGAAGACTGGGAATATTTTTAAGGGCAGCCCCTCCATGGCTGCAGCCAGTGCTTTTTATCTGGGGGTACACATAAGGTAAAGGTAAAGGGACCCCTGACCATTAGGTCCAGTCGTGACCGACTCTGGGGTTGCGGCGCTCATCTCGCATTATTGGCCGAGGGAGCCAGCGTACAGCTTCCAGGTCATGTGGCCAGCATGACAAAGCCGCTTCTGGCAAACCAGAGCAGTGCACAGAAACGCTGTTTACCTTCCCCGCTGTAGCGGTACCTATTTATCTACTTGCACTTTGACGTGCTTTTGAACTGTTAGGTTGGCAGGAGCTGGGACCGAGCAATGGAGCTCACCCTGTTGCGGGGATTCGAACCGCCGACCTTCTGATCGGCAAGCCCTAGGCTCTGTGGTTTAACCCACAGTGCCACCCGTATCCCACGCACACACTTTCCAGTATGCTATTCCATTTAGCCTGGCGGCAACCAGAATGAGGAAGGTGGAGTTTCATAATCCCCATGTTGCCTTGTGAGTATCTGTTGTGCAGCTCCAATAACTCACAAAAGCACAGGAGAAGGATTGATTACTAGAAGCCAGCAAGAATGCAGTTCAGCATTGTTCTGGTTAGACCTGGAGTTATTGTCTTTCAGCCAGTTAAGGAGGAAGCTGTGAGCACTATATATAGCAATGCCCTTGCGTGTCTATGAAGTCCTAGACTTCGTGGTGTTTCAAAGTGTCAGCATGTTGGAACAAGCTCAGTTCCGATGTATAATGTAACTGGCTGCTTTGACGTTATGTATATTCATGTATTCATTCTTGAAGTAGCCACTCCCTGGTGACATATTGTGATAGACAAACTGGAACTACCAATCTCAAGCCTTAATTTTCAGGAACTTGCATAGCTGGTGCCTTTTAGTACTGTGGCACAGTCACCAGCATCTCCCTAGCTATTTATCTTTTGGACTGTGCCACCAATGGCTCATGCCTGCAATAGCTCAAGGACCGTCTCTCCCTTTATAAACCAGCCTGGACTCTGCAATCATCATCTGAGGCCCTTTTTTGTGTGCCTCCTCTGCAAGAGGTTTGGAGGGTGGCAAGGCAAGAACAGGCCTTTTCGGTAGTGGCTCCCTGCTTGTGGAATGCTTCCCCCAGGGAAGCTCATCTGGCACTGTCGTTATATATCTTTAGGTTCCAGACAAAAATGTTTCTCTTCAACCAGGCTTTTGGCTGATTAATATTCTATGGGCTTATAAATGTGTTTGGAATGAGTGTTTTTGTTTTGCTTTGCTTCACTTCTAAATATTTATTTGTGCTTATATTCTGTATTTTTATTTTGTAAACCACCCTGAGATCTTTGGATGAAGGACAGTATATAAATTTAATAAACAATAATAGTATACACACATTACAGGGGGGGGGGGGGACCTCAAGCTCATTAGAGCATCCGTCTTCCATATTAAATATTATAGGTATGGTAATCATAAGCTTTCCATAGTGATTAATGATCCCAGAGGATCCCAGTGCTTGCATAATAAGAAACTTAAGAAGGCGGCACATGTTGAAACATTGGAACTGGAAGATGTGTAGCCAAAGAGCCCTGTTGGCAAATTGCTGCACCTGTAACGTTAACCAATCCATTCAGGTCTCGTCTTTATTACAGAAATCTCCTGCTGGCCGCTCTAGTCAAATGAGCCCCCAAGGTCTGAAAGGTACCAAATCCCTCAAAGTCAACCACAATGACTATGGAATGGACTTGAATAGCGATGACTCCACGGATGACGAAAGTGAGCCCAGGAAACCCATCCCTGCATGGGCCACTGGTAAGAGCGATTTTTCACTGGCAGCAAAATGGTATCACTGACATTACAGGGTTCTTGCTTCAGATTCTAAGGGTCCTCTCAGTTTTTGCTTGGTCTGTCCTAATATGTAAACGAATCTCTCAGAGCTCAGTTCTGCTACAAGACCCTGACAGTACCACAGGAGCCTTCACAGCGCCTCTACACAACCTTACGGAGAGAGCAAAGTCAATGTATGCTTCATTGTGCTCTATGAGATGCTCTTTCTGGATGGTTGGTGGAAGGACCCTGAGTGAGATGCAAGGAAGATCTCCCAGGGTGTGAGAGGACTGGGAGAAGAAAGGAAAGCCCCCAGGGGAGAGCTGGGAGGGTCCCCCACTTTCTGTGTGTGACAAGGGTTAAGAACTACCTTTGAGAGAGGACTCTGCACTTTCTTCCTCTGTTTTTGTTTTCATTTAGTTTCTTGTATTGTGAAAAAGCTTTAATAAAATCTTAAAGGGGGAAAAATGAAATTCATTGTGTAGCCAACTTGACCAGCTTGAAATATAATTTCTGTTCTGCAGGCCTGCCTCTATTTGGTCATCTGACAAACTTGCTTTTTAATTCCTTTGGGGTTTTTTGAATCAAAATGATAAGTGTGTTTGTGTGGTGGAGACTATTGGATGATTACAGTGGGGTATTCCGTGTGTAGGCCGAGCCATACCTAGATCTGGTAAATGCTGCAGCTGAATTGAGCTGCTGGCTAGAGTCCACTCAAAGATTGGGTTTCACTTTTTTTTTTCCCCCTACGTAGAAGTGCTTCAAGTGGAGATGTGTTGCTACTTGAAGGATTACTCACAGAATAACTGCTTGTTTCCTCAGGTCTTCAGCTTAATGAAGCTGTTACATACCAATACTACAACCCTCCAGACATCAACAAGTTCTTTGGAGTAATCTTAAGTCCTAAACTAGAAGCTATCTTCTATAAAAGTAAGCCGAGGTATTTCAAGCGCACAAGTTCAGCTGTTTGGCAGTCTCCACCTCTTCCAGGTACCAAAGCAGCATTGCGTGCCTCTAACAGTATGAAGAAGCACTGAAGCTGTCTAGAACCACTTATGGAGCTCAGCTGCTTTTTGTCTGTCATGTCTATGTAAAATGCATCTGTAAGGTATTTTAATGTTTTATATCTTGTGCAATAAAGGTTTAAATGCTGAAACTGTCAAGAACTTTAAAAAAATAAATGAATAAATAAATAACCAGAGTAATTTTGCTTTGCTTATTTTGGATGCAGGTGTTGACCGAATCTTCCAACTAAGATGAAAAAAGAGGTTGTAGTAGACTTCAATACTGCTGGGTTTATCTCTTCCCATTATGCCTTCAGGTCCTAACAGACTGTTTCTTAACTGCACACCAGCACAAATGGTTCTTCCAAGCTAATGGTGAGAGAGAAAGAGGGCAGTTGAAAAAACAAACTGACAGTAGTTGGAATAACTGAACAAGTAAACAAATTGGCAAGAATGATGTGAACGGAATTCTTGCTCAGTATCAACCAAAGGCATCATCGCCAGACTAAACTATATTAATACTTTATGGGACTTCCTCTGCCTTTTTTAAAAAAAGTGGGTTTGGTCTTATGTAACGACTAACAGCCTTTAGTTTTAGCACACAGTTCCCAAATGTTATCCTCTCAGATTTTCAATAGCTTGGGGACAAGCCTTTTTTACCTGCTCAGATCAGAACGCAGATTCACTTCTTCAGAAAGTTAGATTTCAGTGTGACATACAAAGGTTGCATGCATTTGCAGTCAAGTAAATAAAAGACAAATATTTTGATTGACTTTCCTAGAAAGGCAGTAAAACCAAGGAATGTTACAGCTCACATGGTTATTTCTGGAATTTTGAGGAGGGTGAAATCCGTCATCTTGACAAAGGCAGTACATAAACTCACTTTTCATGGCTCTGTCTAATGGGAGAAAAGCGAGGAGGAATTAAAGAACCTTTTAATGAGGGTGAAAGAGGAGAGCGCAAAATATGGTCTGAAGCTCAACGTCAAAAAAACCAAGATCGTGGCCACTGGTCCCATCACCTCCTGGCAAATAGAAGGGGAAGAAATGGAGGCAGTGAGAGATTTCACCTTCTTGGGCTCCTTGATCACTGCAGATGGTGACAGCAGTCACGAAATTAAAAGACGCCTGCTTCTTGGGAGAAAAGCAATGACAAACCTAGACAGCATCTTAAAAAGCAGATACATCACCTTGCCTACAAAGGTCCGTATAGTTAAAGCTATGGTTTTCCCAGTAGTGATGTATGGAAGTGAGAGCTGGACCATAAAGAAGGCTGATCGCCGAAGAATTGATGCTTTTGAATTGTGGTGCTGGAGGAGACTCTTGAGAGTCCCATGGACTGCAAGAAGATCAAACCTATCCATTCTTAAGGAAATCAGCCCTGAGTGCTCCCTGGAAGGACAGATCGTGAAGCTGAGGCTCCAATACTTTGGCCACCTCATGAGAAGAGAAGAATCCTTGGAAAAGACCCTGATGTTGGGAAAGATTGAGGGCACTAGGAGAAGGGGACGTCAGAAGACAAGATGGGTGGACAGTGTTCTCGAAGCTACGAACATGAGTTTGACCAAACTGTGGGAGGCAGTGCAAGACAGGAGTGCCTGGCATGCTATGGTCCATGGGGTCACGAAGAGTCGGACACGACTAAACGACTAAACAACAACAAAATGGGAGTATCACAGTGACCTTGGCTTTATTTACATGGAGGTAGCTAGCTTTAGGGTTTTAAAGTGATAATTGCAACAAATGTGCTTTTTCTTATTTGAAACTGCCTCTGGGGACTGCTGTATCAAAGGACAAGAAGTAATGCCCTTGTCCTGGTAGCAAAAATTATCCGACATGAGGATGCCAAGGCAGTTTCCTTGGAGGAGACAAGCCCAGATCTGTCCTAGTAGGCATGTTTAGTTTCAATGTCCAAAACAGCAATTAGGCACAGAAGGTAGCTAAACACGATTTATGTTGCGAGGCAAACCTTGATGAAAAGTTGTGAATCCAGACTAATATCATATTACTGGTCATGCTATAAAAGTGAGCCTTGGGATTAATCAGTTGGTAGCTAATTTTCATTGATTTATCTGTTTTGGATGTAGGGGAGTCTATTGGAATTGTAAGTTCTCCAGCATTCTCTATTATGCCATGCATCGTCTCTGCCTAAAAAACCAGTAGCCTACTGTCCAGATTGTGGTTGCTGCCTGTCACAGACTCCTCTTGTGCTAGCAACTGTGTGATACTAGTAGGCAAAAGGAGCCAAGTGGTCCTTGTGTTGCATTGGCCAACATACTTCTATCTTCCTCCAGGGCAAATGCTTGCAAGCCACCCTATGCTACCAGGGATATCTGCTGGCATAAGGAAATGTACACATGTACACCCTTGTCCTGGAGCAGATTTTTGGTGTTTTGAAGAGCAGGTGGTCTCAACCCAAAGAAGAGATCTTACTTTTTCCAGCTCCTCAGTTTGCTACACTCTGTATCTGCATGTGGACTTAGAAAATTGAAGCTATGGCTATCAAATTGGCCTTGGAGCAACAACCCACTCATTCATAACAAGCCCTTGTTTGAAGAAGGCCTGTAAGTCGAAGTAACGTTCATGTCTTGTGTTAGAAGAATCTTGTCCCATCAGCTGAAATCTGAATTGGCGGTAATGACATAGCCAGAAGAGCAGGAAGGAAAAAGATAAATCAGTCGCTATGGATGTTGAAAGAACAGCCCTTTGTACATATTTTTGTACAATGTGGTTTTTTTTTAATCCCATGCATCTCCTTTAACATCAGTAAAACAAAACAAAAACCTTCCATTCCTTTTGTCTGCATAAATCGGACCACAGAGGCGGCTCACATGTAATTTGTGCTTGATCTGCATTAAGACTGCAGATGTTGAGTCAAGGCTGTTGATGGAATGTGTTTCCGTATTCTCTACTACTTACACAATTTTGGGTGAATAACAAGTGCTCAGTTGTAATGCAATTGAAATACTGGCTCTTTTGGAAGTCATTGGTAATGGCACAGGATTGAAGGTGCTTTGCTCCTTTTCCTAGAGCTGCTTTGAAAGGATGTGCACAGCGATTCTCTACAGGAGCACTGCTTCCTGAGCACCGAGTGTCCTTTTGCCAACTTTTGCATTTCCAAAGAACTCTGTAATGATTCTACCGTTTACCCCCTAGACTGGTGTGTGTGTGTATGTGTGCCTTGCACCAACCCAGTCACGAAGGATCTGCTGCTCACACAAATGAGTGAAGACTGGGGTGTAGCTCTTTCCATCAGCAACCGCTTGCTAAACTGTGATGACTGAATTTGCAGCTCTTGTTCTCCCAAGCTGTGCTCCTCTGTGGTTCTGTCTGCTAGCGATAATTACAGAGGGTTAGTATTGCTTCTGTGCACATGACTTGAGGAAGTGCTACAGCACGAATGCCTGCCAGCCTAAGAGGGCCTTGGCAAGATGGTAATTATGTCTGTCGGCTCCATAATACGATGAATGACTAATATCACCTGATAAACTATTTGATACCTAGCTAAAGTTTGTAATATATGCTGACATGTTCAGAAATGCATATGAAGATGCACGCAGATGGAACAGTCAGTCCCTAAGGGGCCTAGTGCAACTACCCAGAAGCGCTCTTATTGCAAACTGGCCAAGTGTGCAGTAAGTCAGATTTGAATTCCCTACTGTATCCTCCTATGAAAGCTAGTAAAACTACACATTTATTCGGAATATACCTGAGTGGAATACAGTGGTACCTCGGGTTACAAACGCTTCAGGTTACAAATGCTTCAGGTTACAAACTCCGCTAACCTAGAAATAGTACCTCAGGTTGAGAACTTTGCTTCAGGATAAGAACAGAAATCATGCTCTGGCGGTGCGGCGGCAGCAGGAGGCCCCATTAGCTAAAGTGGTGCTTCAGGTTAAGAACAGTTTCAGGTTAAGAACGGACCTCCGGAACGAATTACCGTATTTTTCGCTCCATAGGACGCACCTAGTTTTTAGAGTAGGAAAACAAGAAAAAAATTTTTTTGCTTTCTTGAATTGTCCTAGGCATAGCAGCCAACTCCTAGAGGCCTAGGTGCCTTTGCCCCCCCTCCAATTAAATATTTGAGGAAGCTTCTTTTGCAAAGGGGGAAAGCTCCATATTTTTGAGGATCAGCTCAAAGTTGTGCAACTTTTTTGCAAGTGGGAAAAGCCCCGTTTTTTGGGGGGGGGGGTCAGCTCACAGTTGTGCATCTTTTTTGCAAAGGGGGAAAGCTCCATTTTTGAGGATCAGCTCAAAGTTGTTGAGCTTACCTTGCAAAGGGGGGAAATCCTGTTTTTATGGGGTTCAACTCACAGTTCTGCAGCTTCTCTAGGAAAGTAAAGGGGCCCATTTCTAGTTTCCAGGCAGATAATCTAATTAGCCAGTCACATGTAGCTGGGGAAACAAGTAGGGTTGCCAGACTCAATAGAGGGCAGTACTTCTGTGCCTTTAATTACCCTGCTCTCTTTTGAGTCTGGGAGCCTTAAGAGAAACCAGCAGACCCTTTGTTTAATTTCCAAGCAAAGGGTCTGCTGGTTTCTCTTTAAGGTTTCCAGACTCAAAGGAGAGCAGGGCAATTAAAGGCACAGAAGTCCTGTCCACTATTGAGTCTGGCAACCCTAGAAACAAGCAGCCTCTCTGCAGACAACAATTGAGGCCTGGGCAAGGGGCCTGGGTGGGAGCTAGCTCCCTTATCTCCCTCCCTGATCTCTTGCAATCAGCTGCTGAATGGGTCCTTTCAACACTCTCCTTCCCTCTTGTTAGCTTTTAGCTCTTTCTTTAAAAAAACAAAAAAAGCACGATCTGCCTTTCACCCCTGGGCATTTGCTCCATAAGACGCACAGACACTTCCTCTTACTTTTTAGGAGGGAAAAAGTACATCTTATGGAGGGAAAAAGTACGTCTTATGGAGTGAAAAATACGGTAAGTTCTTTGGTGAAAGATAGAGAGTAGTGGCTTTCTAACTCTATAATTTCTGAAGTTTATTGCTTTTGCTTGAAATCGTTTTATTTGGTTTTTATAATTTTATATAAATTGTTTTCCTTGTTTGCATGATTGCTGTTTGCTGATTGCTGTTTGCTGTTACCCACCCTGGAACCATACAGTGAAGAGCAAATAAGAAATCTAATTAAAAAAGCTTTGGGGGGGATCTCTGACCATCAGCTGATTTGTGGGACTTGTATGTGCAAAACACTCAAACCCAAGTATCAGTTGATCCTTGGGGCTTGTGAATGGAGGTTCCCCATCCCTGGTGTTGGTAGTCCTTCAGCTAACCTGGTCCCACACTGTTCAGGGCTTTAGAAGCCAGTACTAGTCATTTCAGTTGAGCCAGTGAATGAGTAACTAAAGTGGCTGATGTAAAATTGGTGTAATATGACCAAACTGCCTAGCACCGGTTGAAGTTCCACGCTATAGTTCCACTCTGTTGAACCCTCTATAATTGGGGTCTTCAATCCTCCCAGTTATTTGTGAACAGCGTTGTGTTTGTTTTTGTTTAGGGAGGTTAGGTTACATGTTTGTTGGGGGAGTTGTCTCTCTTTTGTCTCTTGCTTTGGATGTGTAGGTGTTTTGTCTGCTACATAGTTCTGAACATCACAAGTGTTTCTTCTGCAAAATGGGTATCTTCTTGTGCCCTCGGCAGTTCATTAGATTTCCAAATTCCCCCCCCCCCGACTCCAAAAGGTTAGGGGACTCTACAATATGTAAGGGCTTTAAAGACAAGGCACCCAAGTCAGCTGATAGACTGAGGAAGAAAGGGTGCTGCAAATGCAGTAGATTGCCTGCTGTAAGTCTAGTACTTTTTGTTCTTCTTGTTCTACTCATCTCCCACCCCTGCTTTTGTGTATCATCTAGCTCAGGCATCCCCAAACTTCGGCCCTCCAGATGTTTTGGACTACAATTCCCATCATCCCTGACCACTGGTCCTGTTAGCTAGGGATCATGGGAGTTGTAGGCCAAAACATCTGGAGGGCCGCAGTTTGGGGATGCCTGATCTAGCTTAACAAAGTGTTCCAAGCTAGGGGACTCAAAAGCTTCTTCAAGCCTCAGCCCTGTATACCTGAAGGAGCGTCTCCATCCCCATTGTTCAGCCAGGACACTGACGTCCAGTTCCAAGGGCCTTCTGGGAATTGTATGTGGTATTGGGTATATTATGTGGAACAATATTTTCAAAATAATGAAACAAGATTCATCAATAGACTCTGAGAATAGAGTTCTGACAGAGTTAGTGTTATGATGAGATAATCCAGCGCAAGAGCCCTACTGCCAGGGGAGTGAGAGTAAAACTTTATCTCGTTAGGTATGTCAAACCTAGAGCAAACGGAATAAATAGGCCTTGCTAGAATGTCCTGTAGAATGTCCTTGCTAGAATGTCGCTGCCTTTCAATCAATAAGCAGCTGCTAAAGAAATGTCCTTTAATTCCTTACTAGAATTCTGAGATTAATTGTCGTCAGTCTGTACACCAAAAATTAACTTGGATTTAGCACACAACTTTACATTTCAGTGAGGAGTGATGATGTCCCTTTTCTCCCCCTCCTTTGCCTCACCCCTTCCCAAAGAGGACTGCTGGCAATCTTCCTATAAACATTAGCCAAAGCAAAACAAAAAAATGGCTCCTGCTCTCCAGATGTTGCTGAACTTACAACTCTCCTTATCCCTGAGCATTGTCCACAGGGTTGAGAGCTGTGGCTCAGCAACATCTGAAGGGCACGCCGTTGGCGATTCCTGCATGACAGCTTATGCCAAAATAAAGGGACAAAGAACTCTGTTACGTTTTTGCATGGGAGACCCTGACGTTTTTGGCGTTCATAGATTTGAGCTCTGTTAACCAAATTGCGCTCTTTGGTGTGACGAAGTTATCTAGACTCTGCCTTGGGTGGTTTGGGAAGATTGTGTTTCTCTTCTCTCCTGATGTGTAGGGGCTTTTCCTGCTCAGCTGCTGCTGGCTCCCCACCCCCACCCCCTTGCATATTCTACAGCTGTTTCGATCCCATTTAACTTGGGGGGGGGAATCCCACATGCCCAAGTTGCAACATGCTGTCTTTCCCCTCATCACATGAAGAGAGTAAGTGTGGGTTCCTGAATGAGCAGAAATGTGGAATGGCCATTGTGAGCTCAGCTTTTGGGCAGGGTTGTAGTACAAAATAGGGACTGACAGCACACATGAGGGATTGGGGGCAGGAGAAGGGACATGGATGGGGATTAGGAAGCGACTGAGTAGGAGGAGGACTCCCGGTTGTTTTTATTGTCTCTGCTTGTTTTTTGGAACTGCTGATATTTAACTAGACCTGAGGTTAAATGCCCCTGGTTTTGGCGCCAAGGGAGGGGGGTTTCCTCCCTATGCAAATAGATTCAAAGGACTTCAGCAAGGGAGGGGGAAAGCTCCCCACTTCTGCCTTCTGCAATCTGGTCAACTCCCCAGCCCTGCTGCAGCTTACATTTTAAAATAATAGACTACATGGGAAGGGCAGAGACATATTCATCGACACTGCCTTGTTTGGCCCCTATTTGAAAACAAGAAGCTCTCTCTGACTAACTTGCAGCAAAGGGCAGGGCTAGGTTCCTACAGCCATCAAACCTACCAGTCAGCCTCATTGTTTACCAGTTGTGTTTGCACAGTAGCTGGAAAGGGGCAGAAGGGGTTATAGGGAGTGGAAAGTCTCCGTAATGCCATTTCAACAGAGTTATCTTTCCCCCTCATTTGCTGAGTTCTTGTGTTTTGCTTCTGGAATATTTTCCTCTGACACCTCGGCTCACTGCCTGAGGGACATCTGCTTCTCGTCTTGGGACTGAACCCTCAACAATGTTCTCTCTGTTGTGTAGGGTGGTCTGGTCCTTGTGAGCTGGTGCCTACATACATTGAAATACTTTTGAGGCAGCAAATCAGCACCAAGGTGACTGCTTTCCATTCTCCCTGCCTACAGCCAGCCCAGGAGGCTAAGGGAACTGGTGGAAGAAGAACAAAAGGAGGCAGTGGCTTGAGCTGGCTGCTGTGTGAACAGCATCCTGGACTAGATGGGCCTTTGGTCTGATCCACATTCTGGCAAATAAGAGTGTCGGCATTTCCAGTGGCATCTGTGACCTGGGGAACAAAAAAACAGATCAGCAAATCAATACAGGTTTTGGACATTATAGACACTTCCAACAAGTGGCCCAGTATTTCTTAGCAGTACAGTGCCTTGACTCTATTCCGAAGTTAAAAATGGAAAGCGTAAAGACTGTCTCCAGGCAAATCTATAAAAATGTAGTATAAACACTGGCAACAGGGAAACACTGGCCTGCGGGCACTCCAGTTGGAGAACAGCCTTTACCAAAGGTGTCATGGGCTTTGAAGACACTCAAACTCAGGACGCAAGGGAGAAGTGTGCTAAGAGGAAGGCACGCTTGGCAAATCCACACCGTGATCAACTCCCGCCCAGAAACCAATGTCCCCACTGTGGAAGGACGTGTGAATCCAGAATTGGCCTCCACAATCACTTACGGACTCATTGTTAAAACCGTGTTTATGGAAGACAATCTTACTTCGCTATGAGTGATCGCCAAAGAAGAAGACTGTATAGAGCAGCTTATGTACTAGGGTTTATGGAGTAGCAGCAATAGCTTCTCATTTGCAGTACAGGACAGTGGCAGGCATTACCTTTCCTAATTCTGTCCTATGTCAAAGGGACTGGTGCAAGGAAATGTACAAATTATTACCAGCACCCCTCTGAGTCATGTAAGATGAGTAGGCCTAATTGACCAATGCTACTTGGTTCATCTTCCAGTGGGGTTTTGTGGCACTCCCCACTGTGGTTTTAATTCTGTATTGTGTAGCTCTGCTTTCTTAATATTTAAGACTCTGAGTGGCTTTAACATGACATAGCGTTTTACTGTGATTTGGCGTTCTTAAAGGCGTTTTGGAAACCCAGGTTATGCTCTCCTAATCCCTTAAGTACTTTGTAGACTCACCACAAGGTGATATTTCTGTAGTTTGTTTTCCCTCATTGTTGCACAAAGTTCCTTCACAGGGCATTGCATAGTTTGCCTGACGTAATTGGGTTTCTACAAGCGATAGCCCTGGTAGTTGCCCAATGGAACTTTTACACTCATTTCCTGTCCGGGTGACATGTCAGATTCAAAACAAACAGCTAAACAAACTAAAAAAAGAGTTACTCTGCCTAAAAGCTTCTTCCCTCTCAAAACACACTGTGAGAACTGCAGACAAATGTATGGATGGCTAATTCAAACAATTACCACAGCCCCTTAGCATCCAAAGCTCCTTTGCTTACTGTACTTATCCCTTCCTGCCAGCTATGGGCCTCTCCTTTTAGAAGAATTCTTAGAAACACCCTTCCCACTTGTTGAGCAGAAGAGCACGGTGTCACCAGGTAAGCAATTCTGCTGCTGACAGATGCCCTGACTGCATCCCTTGCCAGCTGTGCATTTGGTGGATATAAGGAGAGCTCCTACAAGTGTACCAAATGTCTAGAACCCCCACATGTCAGGAGGGCAGACAAAGTGATGTACTAGTGAATTGTATGGATGGCAGATACTACAGCAAGGGGGCATGGCTTTAAAGTTGTTGTTGTTGTTATATTTTATACCTCACCTTTTTCCCTGATGCAACTCAAAGTGGCTTACAATTAATAATAATAATAGCTAAAAAACACAGAAAAAACAACAATTAAAAAATAAGCATTGATAGAATTAAAACTATATACATATATAAAACCCATTAAAAACATAGATAATTACAATAAAGGGACGCGGGTGGCGCTGTGCGTTAAACCACAGAGCCTAGGGCTTGCCGATCAGAAGGTCGGCGGTTCAAATCCCCGCGACGGGGTGAGCTCCCGTTGCTTGGCCCTTGCTCCTGCCAACCTAGCAGTTCAAAAGCACGTCAAAGTGCAAGTAGATAAATAGGAACCGCTACAGCAGGAAGGTAAACGGCGTTTCTGTGCACTGCTCTGGTTTGCCAGAAGCGGCTTTGTCATGCTGGCCACATGACCTGGAAGCTATACGCCAGCTCCCTCAGCCAATAATGCAAGATGAGCGCGCAACCCCAGAGTCGGTCACGACTGGACCTAATGGTCAGGGGTCCCTTTACCTTTAAATTACAATAAAAACAGCATAGCACCAGCCCTTTCATTAAAAGCAGTCAATTCCTCAAAGCCTGTTGGAACAAGAACGTCTTCACCTGCCTGTGAAAGGGCAACAAGGAGAGAGAGCCAGTCTAGCTTCTCTAGGGAGGGAGTTCCAAAATCTGGGGGCAGCCACCGAGAAGGCTCTGTCCACAAGTAATCCTGTGAGGGTGGTGAGATCAATAGAAGGGCCTTCCCTGACGATCTCAAATGTTGGGGAGCTTTGTATGAGGGAATAAGACTTTCAAATAGCTCGGACCTAAGCCGTGTAGGGCTTTACAGGTCATAACCAGCACTTTAAATGAGCCTGGAAACAGCTAGCCAGTAGAGCTGTTGTAGAAGGGGGGTCCCATGTGGGACTAGTCTGTGTTCAAAAGGCATAAGAGGACCATGCGGCTGCACAGACTAGCTTGTCCCATTTGCCATGCCTGTAGCCGCTCCTCTCCATATGTGAGAAGGAGCCCTTCGTGCAAACTGATGAATACATATACAGTAGAGCTTCTGAGTGAATGGAAGCCCATGAGGGGTTTTGTCTCTTATTTGCCTTTCTTTGAGCTCTCTGCCTCCTCTACCTAACCTCTCCATTGTTGTTGTTGTTTTTGTCTCTTAACCCACTGCCAACACTGTCCAATAAAGTTCCTTCCACTACCTCCCCTCCCTTCCTGGCTCTCTTAGCTTGGCTGCCTATTGGTTCTACTTTCTTCTTCTTTTGATGGGCTGTCTTTGAGAATGGAGGAATCTCCTGGGATATATTATTTGACCCTATTTATATATCACTTAATTAACAAAAAACCTCTGAGCAGTTTACAATGTAAAATAAATGATTTAGAATCAAGTGTTAAACACTAATGTAAAATTTATCAACATACAAATAAAACCAGCAGCTATAAACCAAATATACATAATAGTGTTGCATGTTGAAAGTGCATGGTAATTATTGCCCCCAAGGAAGAGCTGTAGTTTGAAACATGTTAGATACCACAACATTTCTAATCAATCAATCAATCAATCAATCAATATTTAACTGCCCTGTGATCTTCAGATGGTGGTATACAAATCATAATCATAATTTTGTACTCAGCATGTTGTGAGCTGCTTCCCTTTTTGGAATATCAAATCCCATCACCCTCACCAAGCTGCTATTGAAATCCTTTAGTTATCCTGTTACTCTCTTTGACAAGAATAAACCTTTTTAATTAGTACCAGTTTGAAGTCTGCTACTTCTTTCCGGCCTTCAGTCTACAAATTATGGGCTGAAATAAGCCTTTAACAACGCTCCCTGGTAATACAGGAGTCTAAAGGGAATCCACGGCCCCTAAGGGCATCTATTTTATAATTACTGCACAGTGTTTTTCTACTCTCCGAATCGTCTCTGAATTCATTCCTGATTCTGTAGCTTCCCCTGCAACTAGTACGTTACTGAGGCTGATTCAGGACTTTCTCACTTGGGAACTAAATTTCACAATTCTGCCAGTGTTTTGAAATTCTGAAAATGTTGAGGATGACGTGATGATAAAAAAAGAAGAAGTGCAGTTATATAGTGCATCATTGTGAAAAGGCGTTTCCTGGCACATTCAAGAAAATGTATACTTGGAAGTTTGTTTGTTACAAAATAATTTGGCAGAACATATCACCAGACCTCACAGAAGAGCCTTATTGATTTTGGCTTGACGCCTATTTTATGTACAATGAGCACTCTGTATGTACACAGCTATATTTTCTCCTGTCAAGGAGTGAAGTATGTGTGCAATGTATACAGTGCTATAAAGCAGTTTTTCCCAACTCTTTTTTTGATTGAGGATCCCCTAAAAAGCACTGCTGTAAAAGAAGGTGCTACATTTACAGAAACTGTAAATGCACATTAAAACAGAAGAGCAAGTGTTTTCTCTCTCTGGAAGCTGTGACCTGGCTGGCCATCAGCTGCTCCGAAAGACCAGTTGTCTGGGCTCTCCCTGAACAGCATCCTAGCCTTGCCTGTTCCATCAGGTTACAGCAGTGAGAAAGAAAAGCCAACAGGGCTATTTCAGCCGCTCTGCTGGGAGACCAGCTACCTTTGGCTAGTCTTCTCCCTCATGGGTCACCTAGCAATGGCCATTCCTTCACGCTACCAGACCTGTTATAACTGACCTGTTAAAAGAACTGTAACTTTAAGAACTGGTGTCTTGAGTTTCCTTTTCCCCCTTCTCCCACTCTTCTTCTTCTGAAGAGTGGGATTAAAAACAGTTTAAATAGTTAAAGAAAAATTTATTGCAAAAAGGCAGTTGCCCCTCTACCTCCCCCTGCATTGAAAGAACACACTGATTCAACAGCTTTGGGCACTCTGCTTTCAAACTGGTAAGATGCCCACCACCCAGAGAAGGCTGGAGATGATCTTTGCACTGGCAACACTGGCTTGCAACCCACTTTTAGAACCATTGCACTACATCGCAATGATTCTTCTCTCAGAAGAGATGAAGTTTTTGTGTCATTATTTTTCCAGTCTCTGGGTAGCAGACAGATCATCATTTGATGTTACTGGGGATACCAATTTGGAATAAAATATTTGGGAGAGGGGGGAACAGGTAAACCCCGCCCTACATAACCGATCACATGATGCGGCGCACGCACAATATTTGAAGGATCAAGTTTGGGAGGGGGCCAGGTCCCCTCATTTTTTTGTTGTGGGTTGGGCCCTCTAGAAATTGGCTCCTATGGATGTTACCCTCCCAGAAGTATATGTGCGCGCGCTCACGTACACACTGTTTTGAGTTATGCATTAACTGGCTTCCTTCTCTATAGGAAGACCCACTGCCTTCGGGTCTTTCATTCCCATATTTCAGCATGCAACTTCATTTGAATTTCGAATAACACCACGACTCAGCGATTTCTCCCTGGGGCTGGAGCGCTTTTCTCACTCCCGCCGCCCGCCCCCTTCGCCGCCAGAGAAACTGCTGCGTCACGCTTGCTCCTCAGGCGCGAGATCGGAGAGCAGCTGCCCTTCCTTCCCCCCCGCCTCCTTCCTCGCGCGGCGGTGGGCGTGGCTTTTCCCGCCTCGGATTGTGACGCAGCCTCGGGGTCCGGGTATATACAGCAGCTACGTAAGGCGCAGGCCTTTAGAACGTCGTTCCGCGAGACCCGGCCGAGGAGGTTCCTGCTTCAACAGTGATTGGACGGAACCCACCCCTGCTCGGGCCCACCCGACCTCTGCGCCTCCGCCTGCCCGACCCAGCTGCACCACCTACAGCCGCGCTGCCATGGCTTCGTCTCCCTCCCAGGTGCGCCAGAACTACCACCAGGACTGCGAAGCCGCCATCAACCGGCAGATCAACCTGGAGCTCTACGCCTCCTACGTGTACCTCAGCATGGTGAGCTCCGACCTGGGCAGGGGGGCAGGCGGCGGGGGGAGCCCTGAACTGGAGCAGGGAATGGCGCCTTGCTGGAGGCGGGGGCAGAGGAAATGGAAGCGGCGGCGGCGGCAGCTCCCCCCCCTTCCCCGGGGGCGCCGCCTCCGCCTTTGTTTACTAGCCGTGCATTGGCTTGTCCTTGGAGAACGAGCGAGGCCTGCGTGCTCCTGCAGGCGGATCCCTTCGGGATTTCTCGCTGTAAACAATCGAGCGGTTTCCTTTCCCAAGGAGATCGCGGCGCCCTTCGAGCCGCTCCGCTGCCCTTCTGGAGACGGTGCAGAGAGGCTTGGCCTCTGCCCGTTGGAGCATAAAACGGCAGCGTCTTGTGACGCCTTAAAAGGCCCAACAGGGTTTTTTTTTTTCAGCCGCGGGCTACTTCGCGACTCGTCGTAATAAATCGGGTGGTTTTTTTTCCCGAGGAGCCGCAAGGCGCTCCGTTCCTTCTCCCCCCCTCCTCCCCTGGAGCAGCCCGCCAGGTTGCCAGCCTCTTTCGCAACGCGTTCCGAGCGTGAATCGACTCGGGAGTCGAAGAACCGCCATAAAAAAAAGATCCCTGAAGTTTGCATTTCTATGCTGTTTGTTTGGCCGCTGCTGGGAACCCAGTGCTGAGACGGGGGGTTTGATCCGCTCCCGCTGCGCTGTAGCGGTTTTCTTGGTTCTCCGTTCCTGCTGAGCGGCAGTTTTGCTGCGCGCACCTGCGGCGGGAGCGAAAAGCGCATCGCGGTGCGCCCTGCCTCGCGCCCAGCGGGGCTTTCCGTGATGCTCCGTGCTCGGCTTAAAGGTCAATGCAGCTTCTGCGCCACTGGCCGGGGGGGGGGCTGTTAGCATGCCGGGCCCGCTGGGGTTTGGCAAGCATTCGGGCACTGCGCTGCTGGGACCGGTGAGGTGGGCAGAAAGCAGCTTTGGGGGGCACCTTTTGACAGAGGCCTGCTAGGAGGCAACATGGGGTGGACTCACAATAAACAGTTGCTTGTATGCTTGCCTCTGAATAAAAGGGGATTGCATTTTAAAAAATAATCTTTAACCAGTCCTTTCACGTGTTTGGTATAAACATACATGTTTGGTATAAACAGCCTTCCACTGTACTGTTTGTACTAGCCTATGTGAACGTGGAGAACAGTAGGACTTTGTCAAGATGGCTATCTTAAACTTGCCAGGAGGAGGGTGGGTGGGACTGGTGTGCTTGTTAACACTAAGAATCTTCAATGAAGCTGCAAACATCTAGTTGTTTGGGGTGTTGGTGTAGTTACAAGTCTCTGACCCTAGCTTGAAAAGCTTCCTGGGGTAAACATTGAAATGTTTGCCTTTCACTTGGTGCCCACTGTTTTGAGTGCTAGAATGTATTGTAATGTGGGAGAAGTTTGATAAGTGAACCACATGTGAGCACTGAGCAATCTACTGCTCATTGCTTGGTATAGTGAAACGAGCTTTATTATTTGTCTGGCAGCATCTTAATAAGCAAATAACAGATTGGCCTGCCTATTTCAACATGCATTAACGCAGGGGTCTCCAAACTAAGGCCCAGGGGCTGGATGCGGCCCAATCGCCTTCTAAATCGCCTGGGCCGGACGGTCCAGGAATCAGCATGTTTTTACATGAGTAGAATGTGTCCTTTTATTTAAAATGCATCTCTGGGTTATTTGTGGGGCATAGGAATTCGTTCATATATTTTTTTCAAAATATAGTCTGGCCCCCCACAAGGTCTGAGGGACAGTGGACCGGCCCCCAGCTGAAAAAGTTTGCTGACCCCTGCATTAACGGTTCAATTTGCATTAATTAAAGCAGGCTGCCATATTACAAGCTCCGCTAAAGGAGTAGGATGACTCCTTCAAACATAGAGCTTTTATCAGCGTTAGTTGGAAAGTAGAACAGAACATACAACTAGCTTATAAGCAAATGAATAGTAGTGCTTTAAACAACCAAAATACACAATTGAGCAGGTTATAACCTATAAAGTTGCTGTTGGAGCTTCCACAGTCCTGCTAAAACTAATTTATTCACCTTGACTATGTTTCACAAGTGTATTAGAGGGATTGGACTTGGACTGTCAAAACTGAGTACCATATAAAGGGCTGGATTCTTGAGACAACATGATCTCAAAGAAGCCACAGGTTTCCGATCCTGCTTTGGAGTGTCATGATTTATTTCCTAACTAGCCTTATCAATATTAATCACTTCGATAGTTATTTTACTACTCCTAGACCACAAGCTAATCATTTTAAGTGTTCAGCAAGCACCATTGTGCTGTTAAGGGCCAGGTTTTCACAATTACTGTTAAATAATAAAGTCAACTAGATTTTCCACATTGAGGCCACTTTAGTTTGTTGTGGCAAGTTTGATAGATTTGTTGATCAGTAGTTTAAAGAACTGCCATGTAGGAGAATAAATTTGCCAACCAGTAGCAGCAAGTTCCTGCCTGCATATGTCAAGCGATATGAACATTGATGGTTGAAATACATGGTTCCCTGATTCTAATTAATGAATCTGAACTTTTATTTTCAGTCCTACTATTTTGACCGTGATGATGTGGCCCTGAAGAACTTTGCCAAGTACTTCCTTCACCAGTCCCACGAGGAGCGTGAGCATGCAGAGAAACTTATGAAGTTGCAGAACCAGAGAGGCGGCCGCATCTTCTTGCAGGACGTCAAAGTGAGTTGTAAAAGTGTGGTAAATACAGCACTGTTGCTTCCTGGACTCTGATCCAGATTAAAATTATGAAAAGAACTAAAATATACTTTTCAAAGACTGAATTTATCATAAGATGCAAAATCCACAGCTAGTCTAGAGGTTGCAGAAGCTAAATCTGCTTAAGAAGAGTTCATGAATAACAGACCTCACAGGATGTAGCATTGCTAGATTATACCTGTACACTAGGGTGGAGGGAGGGAGGCGAAATATCCCTTTGTGTGAACAAATTCCTTGCTGCCTGTACAAAACTACTTGGGGGTAATTTGAAACTAGAACACCCTCACCAACATTCACATTTTAATTACGCATGGAGTTACGAGGGTGATTCAGAACTGGATTCCCTCCCCATGACCAATCTGAAGTGGTACAGTCCGGCAGTAGATAAACTGAAGCACTATCTGTAGTTGCTGATTACGTTTTTGCTTTGAAGTAGTAGCTTTTAGACTGTGTGGCAAGGATCCATAGGGGGGGTTATTGTGGTGCCTTCTCTGCTAAATTCTAACTGTATGGCAAACTTTTCTGAAATACAGCTTTACCACCTCTGCATGAAAAAGGAAAGTTAGGGTCAGTTCACACAGGCCAAAAGTGGGTCCCATCAGACCTAGCCTGTACACTATGAAGTGTTAGCTGCCTAGAATTTCCTACAGTCCTTTGCAACTTGCAGGTGGTCTTGCTAGCCAAGCCGACCAGGAAAGAATTCCTTCAAGCTTAAAGAGGCTTGAGGTGTCTTGAGTTACCAGTGCTTGGCTAAAAGATATGTGCAAAATGGAACATGCCCTTCGTTCTGCAGTGAAAATGCTGCTGGAGAATTTAGTTGCCATGGAAACTGCAACATCAACCAATCTTCTGGTGATTATGTAATAAACGGAACAGCTCTAATCTGCAAATACGTGGCGTTCCATATAACTTCAGTATTCAGTGATAAAGCAAGTGACTTGTGTCAAAGGAAAAAGTATTGACCGGGGGGGGGGGGGCAGGGGAAAGTCTGATCACAAGAAACTTGAAGTGTGATCAAGAGCAGTTTAAATCAGCGCTTGGCTCTTTCAGAGCATTTGGGTGTTTATGGGCATGCTTAGCTAGCTGCTGCAGTTTTTGTTGCTCTTTCCTTCCCATTAGGGATGAGAGGAGAGGTAGATGGAATCTGGCAGTGCCTGGAGCAGATTTAGGAGCAGCCAGTTACAGTTTCAGGAGCCGGAGGACATTGCAATAGACACATTATGTGTTGGAACATGCCCTGTAATGTTCCAATTTAATCTAAAGTGCATTCAAAGATAAAGGGCCCTAAATTTGTCCTGTAAATACCTGCCAGTTGTTCTGTTAGGCATATGTTGTACTAATAATCTTTGCTGTTCCAGTGGTTCAGCTTTGAGAGTGGTTTCCTTTGCTTTTATTAGAAACCAGATCGTGATGACTGGGAGAGTGGATTGACAGCAATGGAGTGTGCTTTGCACTTGGAAAAGAATGTGAACCAGTCACTTTTGGAACTGCACAAGCTGGCAACTGACAAAAATGACCCCCATGTAAGTTGGAAATTAATGGAAATAGCATGTTTGTCTATGTAAATGATATGCTCAAATACTTGCTGCGATTGAAAAAAAGCAAGAAGTACCGTAAATGAAATTTGAACCAGTAAAAACTGGGCTGAAATGGAATTCTACGCTGGTAGGTGGAACTGTGTGTTTAGAGAAGCTGTGGGACTACAGAATGTGTTCATGTGGGTAGAGAACTTGACACCATGAGATTGTTTTGCCATTTTTATTTAAAGAGACGGTTTCTAGCCTTTATGCCTGCCCACACATTTCCAGGTATATTTTTGCACTGCATACTAAGATTGCAGAAGTGAGAAGCTTTCAGATATATATATTTTTGTTTCTGAGGCTGGGGTGGGGCTTCAGAGTTCTTACTTCTTTAGTAGCTAGCAAAAACTGCAGGACAGATTGCAAAATCTGCATAGTCTACACACGCAACAGAATTGGGTCTTCATTGATACAGATTTTTCATTTTTAGCATGGAGTACATCCCTGCCTGGATCAAGTAGTAGATCATGCTCTAATTCTTGAGCTGCTCTCCTTTAATGGGAGTACATAAAAACAAAAACCCCACACGCTACTTGTGTGCTCCATCTGTTCAAAAAGAGAATTGGAAGGCAGAGCTGCATTTTCAAGTTTCAAACCAGGCTTAAACTACTGGCAGTACCTTGACTGCTGACTTTGCTCATGGTTTCGTCAGGAAACCTTGACTTCTTGATGATAGTTTTGAAGACTGCTTTGCTGGCAGGATCAATAGTGTGGTGTGCCTAATGCATTGTTTTATTTTCCAGTTATGTGACTTCATTGAGACCCACTACTTGGATGAGCAAGTCAAATCCATCAAAGAACTGGCTGACCATGTGACCAACTTGCGCAAGATGGGGGCACCAAAATCTGGAATGGCAGAGTATCTCTTTGACAAGCACACTCTGGGAGAAAGTGACAGTGAAAACTAAACCTCCCATGAATGCTTCAGCAGGGACTCTTACCTTCTTACACAGCTGTGCATGTTTTTTTTTGTTAATCCATACTATTGTCCATAACTGTATAAAACCATCTATTGTTCTTTTTGTGTTGTAACTCAAATGCCCAATAAAAGTGATTTGGTTCCACTAAATTTCAGTTGCCCTGTAGTATGTATATAGGTCAAGTGTTAGCAAAGTAGTGAGAGCAGGGTTTCTTCCAAACTTAATACATCTTTTTTATACCTTCCTTGTTAGGAATACCACCCAGTTCTCGCCCCCAAGCTCCACCACAAGGTCTTCACATTTATCTCACTGGCCTTTTAAGTGAGGCGGAGGGGCTTAAACTTCTAAAAATCACTCCTTTGCCCACACTGGGACTTGTGCAACCCTGCAATCCTATATGCTGTCATAAAATTGTGAAGTTTGAAAACCCCAAGAGTCATCTAGCTAGCCCAACCCCCTGGGATACAGGAATATCATGGAAGAGTATGCTCCATTTAACTCAGTGGTACTTCTGAGTAGACATGCTGTGCATGTTTTCAGACTTATTGAACGTTCTGTTCTCTGCTGGACTCTCATCCTGTGTCTTCCATATAAAAGCACTTAAATATGACCTCTACATCAGAGAAATTAAATTATGCATGTAGCTTAAGTCTAAGTCATGCCATTGTGGAAATTAGCTACACTTTCATAAGGGGGTAGGGTCAGTTTTAACAAGTGGGGTGTTTTTGGTTTTTGTTTTAAAAAAGTTCATGGAGGAGTGTTGAACTATGAACCTGGCAACATGTCTAGGTAAATTATTTTCTAAAAATTGATTCTTCAGTGAGGCTTGGCAAGTTAATCACTACATGAAATACTACTCTGCCACCTTATAATGAAGACTGTCGGGAATGCTAAGGAAGGGTGGGAAAAGACCCCACTGTGGATATTGTTAGTATGGTATTTCTGAGCCTTAGCCCTCAAATAGGCATATGCATAAATACATGAATGTCTCTGGTACAAAATTGCCACACAACTCTAATTGGATGTGTGCTGCTGCTGTCGGCCATTTTCAAGCCCATTCCTTTTCCAGTAAGTTCAGTGAAAGATGTGAACTTGTGCTTTAGGATCTATAAACTGTTTAAGGCACTCTGATAAAGCTATATAGAAATACACGAGATCTGCTCTAGCCACTGTCCTAAGATCCTCTGAAATAATGTCACAACTAATGAATTATTTTGGATCTTAACTTTCTATTTGGAGCAGTTCTGGGTAAAGGATTGATAGCTGCCATGAAATGTACCTTTCTGCAATGAATCTTTGAAACAATGGTTCATTCCAGAGTAATTTTCCCGTTTGTTTATGCACTCCATACCTTTGAAGGGCAGCTCTGAGTTGTTAAATTCTAGACTCTCGTCAAAGGTTAACTTAAGAATGACGTGGGTGTAGTTAAGCGGTATCTGGAGGGAAACAGTTAACAACCATTGGATTTGTGCTAGTTATGGGGGAAGTTTGAAGAACTTGATTCATGTCCACGACAGAACCCTGATTGGGATTTTCTGTCTTGTGTCCTCAGTACAATTTTTGGGAGAGGTTCCTATCCAAAAGGTTTAGAAACTTGGTTTTTTCCCTCTTTCCTGTAATGATAGCTGATGTCAGATTATGTTGAAATCTTTCCTTGTGTGGAATGTAGGCAGCCTTGCTTATACCTAAAGCATGCCTGAAGCCTCTCCACCCTTAATGGAAAGAAATGACACCCTTTTGAAGTCGGTCTGTTGCTTTACTAATAACTGCTTTTTACAGTTGGTATGTTTCTGACCCATCTTAATCCCTCCTGTAAACTGGGGAAAAGGTTAATCTTCCTCAAAGAACAGACTAAATCAGGGATGAGGAATCTGGGGCCCTCCAGATGTTGGACTGCAGTCATGTCTGACCATTGGCCATCTTGGCTGTGGTTGATAGGAGCAGTTGGTACAGTATGAGACCCTTAATCTGGAAAACCAGAGTTTCCCTATCTGTGGATTAGATTGTGTATCTACCAGAGGATGAATGACTGCTGGGAGAAGTGCAGAAAGAAACACCAAGGTGCACCTGTAGTAACAAAACCAGATGCCTTCATCTGCCCCAGCTGCAACAAAACATTTCCATTCCATTATCAGTTTCTACAATCACAGCAGGTGTTGCAACTCCAACCGTTTGACTTCACCCTCGAAGACGCACTCTCCTACTGTTTATTGAGGCAGACGGATGCCAAAACCAAGGGATTTCTTCCTTGGAACTTTCAATAACGGTCCCAAATGGGTTTCCTGTGCTTTGTGGTGTGCTAGGCCAAAATGGCAGAGCAGTAGCAGAAAATAAACAGTGGTTCTCATTTGATGCCCTGAGAACTGTAGGTGCTTTTCAAGGTTTCCAGTTTAGTGAGCATGAGATTCTGCAAATGCTGACACCCAAAATTGTAAGTGATTCTCTTTCTGCCCCCCTGAATGTTGCTACAGCAATTGCTATATCCTGACAGGAGTCAGTTATTGGGCCTGTAAATGGCTCAAGATCCTGTGTTAAAGCATAGCCAGATCACAACATCCAACTCTCTGTAATTTAACAGGGGCATTGTCCAGCTGTGCTTTCTGTTTGTGCTATTTAAAGCTACAAGGAACTGAAATTTTTTCTTCAGTTGACTTGTCACCTGCTTTTTAGAAATAGATTGTAGGCAAAGAAAAGCTGTGTGTTTAGTAATGTTTGCTAATGTGTGTTTAGTAAAGGGATATAGCGCAAAAGATGGTGCCCTGTATATAGTGTAATCAAGCTATGGCCACTCAGCAAAACTGCTTCTTCATTATCTGTCCTACAGTTGACTTGGGCAGCCAGCAAAAAAAAAACTCGTAATGCTTATCAAGCAAGTGGTTTTTAACCACTGAGCCTTAATCTTTCTATCCGTAAGTGCTGTTGTGTGTGCGCTCCCCAAATTTTTGAGACCTGACACCTTTTTTTCTGCAGTGTTAGATGTGGAAGCATACTTCACTCTCATTCTCAAAAAGGTTATATCACTCTATATTGTCTCAGAACATTGGGCCGGCCTCTTCCTTGCAATGGTGGGACTGACCAATTAGTCCTGCTTTCTGATGCTTGTTGATCCTCCGCTCAAGGATGGAATTTTGCTTTGGGAGCACCTGGGATATTTCTGGGACTCCCACACTCTCCTTGGCTTGGTGGAATTAGAACTGGTTTCATAATTGTGCGGTGCTCAAGTGCCCAGACTTAACCAGCACGTAAGCAAAAGCCTATGCATTATGGCGTGATCTGCTCAACCCAATGTTTTTGCCTTCTCAGCTGTTCTGTAGCTCATTGTATGTGATTCCAGTGTCTCTTAAGAGGCTGCGCGCCCATGAAGCTTCATTTTTTTTATAAAAAAATCATGCCATCCTAGATGGAACGCATCTGTGAGCCCATGTCATTTAGTTATCTCTGCCTCCTTCCCTTCATCAGCTGTGTTCTCGCTGGTTTCCATGATCACTTCCATTAGCCCGACAAAGTCTCCTTCTGCTAGAGAGATGCCCGAGTCATTGGGAGAAGAGCTGGCTGCCTTTCTCTGATCCTTGGTAGGATAAGTGTTGGTGACTCCACTTCCTGCATCTCTGGCAGCCCCTGGCGCTGTTGGCAAATCCTGCTCCATGCCTCCAGGGGAAACCTCTGAGGCAGAGCCAACAGCAGCATTTCCTTTGCCCAGATGGGATCTCTCAAGCACTGGGGATGTCAAGGGTGTGAAGGGGAAGCAGGTGGGAGGGCCATTGCTGCTAGGGGTCTTGATACCGTAGGAGTGGAGGTAGCTGGGGTAGTCTGGGTTTGGAGTTGCTGAGCGGTCTGGTGTAAACCAGGGCTGCCGGTGGCCTTTCAGACCCTTGACGTTTGCCTGCATCTCAGGATCTGGGGACTCTGCAAAGAAAGGAAACTTGGGACTTGCCGAGCCCGCTGAGGACAGTGGCCCTCCTGGGCTTCCCAAAGGGGCAATCTCCTTTGATCCATTGGTCAAGTTTTTTGCCACCTCTTCAATGGTCACTGCCAAGGAGTCTGAAGTCTGGCCTTTCTCCGTTGGCCAAACAAAAGTTTCTCTAGTTCCTGATCCAAGAGAGTTCTCACTTCTGTCCATGTCGCTGGCTCTGCAAGGAGATTGGCTGGTGGAGTTGTCCCTCAAAGAAGCAGAGCAGGCGGCGATGCTGGAGAGAGCAGGCGGCTTCTTGCGGCCTTGACGTCTGGATGGGAAGATCATGGGGATGGAGCTGATGGGCGTCTGTGGGGCGCTGTAGAAGCCAGGCCTCTCGTAGAACGGAGTGGATATGAAGGCATCAAATTCTCTCAGTTTGCTGGCCGCCTTGTCCCATTGGTCCTGGGAGCTGAAGCTTGCCGGGGAGCAGTCTCCCCTTTGCTGGTTGATACTGGTTGGGCTGCTGGGTTTGCCCACATCTGGGTATGCGTAATAAGGGGAAGAAGGCACACTGTCGTTCCTCCGGCGCATCAGGTTCATTCGGGACGACCTGGGGAAAGTGGGGGACTGGACGTGCAGGAAGCGGCTGATGTGGCCCAGCAATGGTGTCGAGTGGTTTGCTTCCTCGTTCTCTTTAATCTGTTCCAGGGGTTGGAATTCCATCTCTTCTTTCTGCATGCTGGAGAAGGGAAATAAGCAGTTGTACACAGTGACTGGAGAGATTAGAAAATGTAGGGTGCCTCTAAACTCCTATGTTGGGTGCACTCTGAACAGTGCCATCTCCATGTTCTGGAGAGCCCTTGGAGAGAAAACATCCTTTACCACCTCTTTCCACCTTATGTCAGGGGTCCCACTCCAAGCCCCTGTTGCTGTTGCTTCCCCTGACTATTGCTGTCACCTGTTCAGTGTTCACCAGGCAGAGAACTACTAATGAGCAAGCAAATGTGGCACAGATTGCTGCTCCTCACGAACATGGCTCCTTACTTGCTCACCCCCTTTGTGGGCCAGAGAGAGAGAGAAGAGGTGAGCAAGTGGGCAGCAACAGCAAGGAAGATGAGAAGGGGTGGGACCAGGGGGCTCTCAACTATTGAGGTATGAGGATTTGGTAGGTGCTTGACCATGCCAGTCAATGATTCTTGTGCCCAGTAGGAATACTTCTGTGTTTTTTTGATACTAGCATGTCTACTCATAGTTGTTTTTTGCTTCCAGGTTTGGCCCAAGACATTTTGCTGCAAAATTCCTCCTCGTCAAGGGGTGCAATATCCAAGGCTGATCAAGTTAGTTTAGCACCCGAGGCAAAAAAATTCCACAAGCAGCTCTCCCCACTCATTGGCAGTAAAAAAACAAAACAAAAAACCAATAATAAATCACTAACAATTTGCTGCCTTCTTACGATATCTAAAATCAGCTGCCTGAGGTGGCTGCCTCAATTTGCCCAATGATAGGGCCGGCTCTGTGTGTGCTTACAAAACAAAAATATGAAAATCTCGCACCAGGAGAAGCTGACCTATGAGACAAGTTGCTCAGACATTACATATAGCACAGTCTTATTTATTCAAACACCTCAGAGGATGCGGATGTTCATAAACAGCTTATTTGGCCGTCTGCACCTTGATTACCTTGGCCAGTGGTATTCGCTTGATTACCTGCAGCCCACAAGGTGAGGTGTGGCAGAGCTAAAGAGGTGGGTCTTGGCAACATATCACAAAGAATTTGGCTATTTGTGGTTTGGGTGACTGAGGTTCTGCTGGGAGCCATAGCAACAGCAAAAACAAGCTCCACAGCAACTCAAAACAGCCAAATGGCGCGTTCTGGTAGAGTGGTGTGAGCATTGGAGGAATGTCAAATTATATGCTAACTGCAAACTCATTCTCCTTATGTAGCCAAAATGGCATCATCCATGAGCAAGAGCAGGCTTGTGGAAGTACAAAATGTTTAACGGTTTTTAAAAATACATTCTGTTGAACACTGTCCTCTTCTGGTTTATTACTTTGTGTGCAGGAAGAGGGCACGGCTGGCTGGCTGGAACCCTGAACAGGAGCACTCCCCACTGCAACATGTTATTTGATCTCCTCCTTGGGTGGTTTTCTGCTAGTAAGTCTCAAAACTTTTGTGGAACTATAACTACGAACACGTGCATAATATCATGAGCTTCCATAAGCAAACGCCTACTTCAGCTCCTGTGCCTGGAAAGGGTTGCTTTACATCACTTGCCTGATGTCAAAGGTCGAGCCTAGGAAAGATGTCCGCTTATAATCTGCAGTTGCTGCTGTGTAGGGTGGCTGTGGGTCTGGTTCGTTCCAATATGGGTCCTTCTGCAGGGTGGGCAAGTCCTGGTGCATTTCATCCACTGCCATAAGGGAGACCTGCGTAGACAAGACGCACATGTCAGGCACAATGGGGTCAAAACTCAATGGCACTGTGAATGTGTTTGCTCTTATTCTTCCATTTCTGAGAAAACATCCATTTCTAATAATTTGGGGGGCGGTTGCAATTTAAGAATGGCTGAGGCGATGACTGTGTTCAGTTGGGAGTGCTGGAGAGCTTATGATAATAGAGCAGCTCACTAAGATAACTATGTTATTGTGGCTTGCTGGAGTCTTGATAACCCTCTCCTTTTTTGGGTGGGCGAGTCCAAGGCAGACAAAAAAAAAAAGCTGGAGGTTTATGGCATCTGTAGTAGGCTCAGCTCATGGCTGAGTGGGGCTATCCTCAGCTTGGTAGACCACAAGTTGTGCAGGCCTGTCTTGGAGGAAAGGTTGATTATGCCTTGGATGTACATGAAGTAGCATAAGATCATGAGTAGCAGGCAAATGATAAAAGTGCGGTAAAGATTGAAAGCTCAAGGAGGGGTGAGTATGGGAAGCCTCCTTCCAAATTTTGATATAGAAACATCTTGAAATGTCATACGTTAATTTAGAAGCACACTAGGCCTTCTGATAACAAAGCCACACAACAAGAAAGTCATGCTTGGCTCAGAGAGCTGCCAATGCTATATGAAGCTTCTTCTCAGAGCCATGATTTCATCTTATTGAATGCTGGATGTCTAGTGAATCGCTGAAAAGGAATGTTGAGGTTAATTCAGTTTGAATTCAGTCCCTAGTTGAGAGGCCCTAGTTTGAGATGCCTCAAAGGGGAAAGAGCTGCCCTGTGGGAAGCGCAAGAAAGGCCTCAAACTCACCTGCAGATTCCTATCAATGAGCCAGTTGGTTTCAAAGTCGTCGTCATCCTCCCCAAATGGATTAATGAGCTGTTCAGCCACCTGTGAAATGTGTGCAATGAAAGCATTGCTGATCAGCACTGGACAGGAAACATCATCCGTCAGTTGTTTCAGATGTCTTGTGAAGACATAGGTTGGTAGTTAACTAAGCTTTATTCAGAGTACAGTATACCCACTGAAATTAATGGAGATGACTAAGTCAAGTAAAACTTAGTTGAATAACACCCATACCTGTTAGCCTAGGCTTTCCTTGACTCAGAAGGTTGGTCTGTTATTGCTGAAATCCTGTTTATGTTTTTATAATGCTGTTTTACTGGTTTTTATGTTGTATTTTTAGCTTTATGATAATGTTTCTTTGTTTTTGTGTTGTACTCATACATACAGGTTAGAGATTGTTACATATTATGTGGATTAGAAATGCTTTTAAATGAAATGAAATGAAAATGGCTCCTTAGCTGTGGAACTAAGGATGGTCCAGGTTGTTTTAAAAAATGGGCTTCACTATTATATTTAAGACAATATTATCTTGTCCAGTCAGCAGGATTAAAAGGCAAGTTAACAGACCAAAAGGATCTGGCACTTTGTTTTAAAAAAAAGAAAGGTGAGATGTTGATCTATTTGCTTGCTATGCACTGCCTTACCAATACAATTTGCATTTGAAGAAGACCTTGCCAGCTCCAGCTACTTAATAATATTTTGTTAAGCTAGCTCACTAGAAAGAAAACCTCTTGATGGGATGGAGTGCAGAGGTAAGAGTGGTGGCTGGAACAGAAGACACAGCACCTCGCACTTGCATGCCCCTTTGGTCCTTTAAATCACCCACCATCTTCCAGTTACCCATGGATGGGCAGACCTGTGTTTGAAGATCTAGGTCTGCCGCCATCATGTGGACTTTTGGCCATTCTATAAATCCTGGATTTGCCTCTGTCTAATGTGACTTCAGGATGTGTCTCGGCTACTCAAAAAAGAACTTCGGAAGTTCTATCCTGATGGGCAGAAGTTCCTGGGGGAATCCACACCCTCTCCTTTGAACAGACCTTTAGCCAGCCAGCATAGAAGAAAAACTGCAGGAAGGTGAAGATGGGCACAAAGAGATCCATCTCGTGGCCGGGATACGCCTTTGCAGGGTCCAGGAACTGTCGGCCAATTAAACAAGCCAGGAAAAAGCTGTAGACGGCCACTGTGACCACCTTGGAGAAAGAGACGCCGTGTGTTAGGGCCTTTTAAGATACTGCGGCTTATTGGGGTGGGGGTTGCACAGCCATTACTGAGCTATGGTTCACAAAAGGAAGTGCTTCTGCGGGGGTAGTATCATTATGACCCAGAGTAAAGTCACTAACCCAAGAAAGCAAACTCCTCGCCCTCAACAAGCACAACCGTGTTCTGTCTCTTTTGCTGTGGTTTCACTGATGCCTCACGCACCCATGGGGTCTGAAATGCCTATGAGATTGCTGCAAGACACATCACCTGCCCCTCTCCCGCCGCCTACCTACCACATGGGTAAGCACCACCGTTCCAAACCCCTTCCATTGGTTCTTTTCATTCATTTTTTTTCTCCTTCCAGAAACTTCAGCCACATCTTCCAGTACTTGAGTGAATCCCTCATACAGTTTCAATACAAACCCCCCCCCCCCGCCCATGTTATCTTCTTGCAGCAAGTTCAGGCCCATTTGCTTCCACACTGGGAAGATTTATGGGGATTTTTAAAATGTGGCTAGTATTAGAAAAGCACTAGGTGAAAGCAGGGTTATATTTCCATGAAAAAGGACCTTTGTCTGGAAAGCCCCAAAGATTTTGAAGATCTCAGTTATTGTCTCACTTCCTCGTCCCTTTTGCCTCAAAAGAACTACTCTGGCTCTAAATTCTCTACTAATTCTTCAGCTTTTTTGAGTTCTACAATTCACTGTTTGATCTTTCCAATATACGGGACCTATAAAGGCACCATGGTTAATGTCCCATTTCATTTCTACATCGTTTACAATCCAAAATCTGGCTCAGAATGCCTCTTGTCATTATTTTAGGCCCTATGGCTATGCAGAAAACAACTAACTCGTGGAAATAGACTGCGCATGTACAGTCTTCACCTTTATTTGCCTTTCATCCTGGCTTGCAGGGTTCGATATCTATCTTCCATTAACCTGAATGGTTGGTCCACAGGGACAGAAATCCTTTTTCTCGGCACAACAGAGTCTGGCAGAGTGCACTATTTAAGCAACAGGGTTGCATAAGACATGCGAGGAAGCTGGCACCGTAACGTCTACCCTGAGGCTGCAGTTTGGGCGGTGGTGAGCAGTTAACATGCCTGGTGTCTAATGCAGATAACAGCCTTCCTTTTGCACAGAGGGCAGGAACAGCATGCCAAGAGATGTGAAGCTGCGTTTGTAGGGCTCAAGCAAAAACATGATTCACTGGATGGGAGTGAGCTTAGTAGGGCAAGTTTTGATATGCTCAAGGAGAGGAAGATAAAATAAGGGCCCAAAATCATTAATCATGAAAATTCCCTGTCATTGTATGGGGAGTTATTATGTGCTATGTGTTTGACTGCAACCGCATAAGACGTTGTGACTTGAGTATACAACATCTGGCGCACTAGAGTTGTGTGCATGGGATTAATAAAGAAAGGTTACGTGAGAAGGTGATGCAAGGAATGGGTTTGAAGGCTACAGAAGATCATGCATGCAGTATGCATGTCTGTGGTTGTGCCGAGGAAAGCTAACAATATTATTTATTTATTAAATTTGTATACCGCCCTTCATCTGTAGATTCCAGGGCGGTTCACAACATAAAGAATACAAGATAAAAACACAAAAAACACAATAAAAGTGAGAGCAAAGTAAACAACGGCAAACCAATAACCCCCCTCCCACTTGGAGATTCAAGTGGAAGGGCTTTAAATGCAGGTACGTATTTGTACATGAGGGCTTTGGATGTGTTCCGAGGCTAATAATAGAGGAGCCCTCTTGGGTCAGACGAAAGGCTGACTAGCCCAGCATTCCATTTCCCACAGTGGTGAACCAGATGCCTATGCTCACAAGCAGGGCATACGGAAACAGCCTTCTACTGCGGCCATTGCCAAGTGACTGGTACAGTTTTCTGAAGCATGCTGCCTCTGGTCCTGGAGGTAGCAACAGCCACCATGACCAGCAGCAGCCACTGACAGCCTTATCCTACACGAATTTTTCATATCCCACTTCAAAGCTGCCTTACGTTGGTGGCCTTCACTACATCTGGTGGGAGCAAATTCCATAGCGCACTGTGTGAAGAAATACATCCTTTTTGTCTGCTCTGAAACTCCAATCATCTAGCTTTTTTGCATAACACCAGAAATTCTAATATTAGGAGAAAGAAAAGGGGGGGGAACCCACTCTATTCATGTCCCCTCTCCTCAACTCACCCCCCTTTTTTCTAAACTAAAAAGCCCAACATGTTGTTACGTTTCCTTGTACAGTACGGGAGTTGCTCCAGCTTGGTTTGCATTTTGATAGCAAGTTTGATTATTTTAAATCCCATTGAAATAAATGAGTGTTAAGTGAGCTAGCTTGATTTTACGTGGGTCCAAGACTCATTTAATTTTGTCTGGAGAGTATATACCAGTTCTCACCTGTGTGTAGACCAATGGAATGCTGATCCAATCATACCCATAGAGTCTCCCACACTGACTGCGCAAAGTGTTCATTTCCTGTTGGAGGGAAGGACAAGTATTGATAAAGGTACAGATGATGCATCACAGAGTGTGCCCCCCCCCCATTTTGCCTTTATTATTTGTTTCTTTGCAAATGTTTGTATACTGCCAAACATTTAAAAAATATTGAGGCGGTGAACAACATAAAATCATAAATAAAATCAAATTACCAATAATGCATCAATGAATCAGATTAATAACTCAGATTAACTGGATTGCCTCTCAAGGAAAGCCAGGATGCACAAATGTGTTTTAAGGAGGTGCCCAAATGTCAGTACTATGTGCACCTGTCTGATGATTACTGGGAGCACATTCCAGAGGGCAGATGCTGCAACACGAAAAGTCCTGGTTTTGTAGACATAAGAGGAATCTCGGGAGAATGCAGAAATACAAAGTGTCTCTCCCAAGGAATGCAGTGTTCACATCACAATGTCCTCATCCCACTGTATTTTTCCATTTAATCAGGATTTACTGTTTCCATGGAAAACCCATTAAGTAAAAACAAACCAACAAACAAACCAAAACTGGTAAATTCAGATTAAATGGGGAGGCAGGGGTGGTGTTTTAACAAGGATGAAATTGTGTGGACACTGTGGAAAAACTTGTGTTTATGAGCAGCACTGAGTCACAATCAGCTGCTGTGTGGAAGCACCCAGTGAAGCAGTTTTTCCTCCTTTTCTCACTCTTTGCGAGGGGTTCCTCCTTGTGGTCCTTGAAGCACATCACAGACTCACATGACCCTGCTTTAGCCTGTCTATTGACTTGCCTTCTCTGAGCCCAAAGTGAGCACTGCCAATTGCAATATTGTTTTGTTATTTTGTCAGTAGGGACACAGAAGGTTTTGGGTCCACAGCTCCCTGCATACCACTGACCTGTCTGGTCTTAAGCTGCCTATCATATCCCATCCTTGATGGCCTGCAGCAATTATTCTGCCTCTGCTCCTACCTGGAGAGAGACCTGATGTTCTCTGTTCAGGAAACTACAGCATGGTTGGCTGACACCCACTTACATATCATGAACTCACATTCAAGATGCCTTGCAGGAGCACGCTGTCACGGATCCTTCCATCATTACGTGCCTTCACTGCCAGGTTTGAGAACCACACGCAGGGGATCCAGAACTTGTTATGGGGTGAGTTTAAACTGTCAAACTTCTTGTGTTCTTCTGGAGTCATCAGGCCTATGCAAACAAGAAGATGGAGGGGAGAAGGAGGACAGTTTACATTAATCCCGTCACGCAGGTTGTATTTTGGAGTGGAAGTAAACCTGTTGACCTCAAAAACAATTTTTGGGACCTCAAAGTGTCTTAAAAATAAACAGCAAAAATTAATAACACAATAGCACAAATTCAAATATATATTTGTAAATAAACACAGATATTACCCATTCCCCTAATATAAGCCGCACCTTTAAAATTCAAGGGGGGGGGGAAAGAGAGACAATACTCGAATATAAGCCACTCCCTTAAAATTCTGCAGGCACTCACACCTGTTCCATTTTACCGTATGTCTGTTTCAGCAGCAATATCGTAAAACCCAATTTTTGTAAGGTCGCAAATTTAAGCCTCAGTTAAACTTTTCATGGTCGGAATTTGGAAAAAAAGTGTGGCATATATTCGGGCCAATACCGTACAAAACACCAAAAGCTCCCAATGGCCACCTTCCAAAGGAAACCAAACCTGGATATGTGCTGTACCCCTAGAACTGCTAACCACTTGGAGATGTGGGAAGAGCTTAACAGGAGCTTCAGAGTAGGTCCCATAACAATTATAACTTGCCCAGTTGCTCCGAACCCTTAGATTTGATAGGCTGAAGGCATCATGGATTGAGAGCCAGTGTAGTGTGGGAGATTAAATCTCAGGCTAGAAGTGAGAAGCTCACTGAGTCACCTTGGGCCAGTCACTATCTCTCAATCCAACCTACCTCACACGACTGTTGTAGGGATAAAAAGCAACGGGGAAAACCCTGTACTCTGCCTATTAGTTTCCTTGGAGGAAAAAAAGCAGGATATAAATGTAATTAACAAGCAGGATTGCCTCCCTCCCTCCTCTAACCAACTCTTGGCATTTCAAAAAGGGTCCCCCTGGATGTCTTCATTTGTGGCACTGAGGATGGGAATCACTTTAAACACATTTTGTCTTAGCTGGTAATCACTGTGATGGATAGTACCTGCTGTCACAATATGTTCAATGCTGGGAAATCGCTTGAAGACAGCAGTGCTGACCGAGCGCAAGATCAGCACACCCAGCAGATTGATGTAGCGCATGAGCGTGCGCCGAAGGAGGCGGCCATACTCGTCCTTCCCATCCACGCTGCTTGAGACCAGGTTCATAATGCGGTCAGGCCACGGGATGCTCTCATACTGTCCCCACCATCGAGACACCACTAAGGTGACATAAAAGCCTAGAGTGAAAACAAAGAGATGGTTAGTGAGGATTTGTTGTCGTTTAGTCGTTTAGTCGTGTCTGACTCTTCGTGACCCCATGGACCATAGCACCCCAGGCACTCCTGTCTTGCACTGCCTCCCGCGGTTTGGTCAAACTCATGTTCGTAGCTTAGAGAACACTGTCCAACCATCTCATCGTCCCCTTCTCCTAGTGCCCTCCATCTTTCCCAACATCAGGGTCTTTTCCAGGGAGTCTTCTCTTCTCATGAGGTGGCCAAAGTATTGGAGCCTCAGCTTCACGATCTGTCCTTCCAGTGAGCACTCAGGGCTGATTTCCTTCAGAATGGATAGGTTTGATCTTCTTGCAGTCCATGGGACTCTCAAGAGTCTCCTCCAGCACCATAATTCAAAAGCATCAATTCTTCGGCGATCAGCCTTCTTGATAGTCCAGCTCTCACTTCCATACATCACTACTGGGAAAACCATAGCTTTAACTATACGGACCTAGTGAGGATGATAGGAACCAAAAGGAAAGGGCTGCAGGAACAGATACAATTTGAGCAGAATTGGCAGAGTCAAGGGACACACACACAAGCTCTGAGCCACAAACCTTTTCAGTTTTGAGCTTTCACAAGACATCATTTGAGCTTTCACAAGACATCACATGTTCAATTTTTTGTCTCACAAAACTGAAGAAAGCTGAAAATCTTTGGAATCCAAATTACGTTTTCTTGACTCTGGGTGGCCTCATTATATGCTCAGCACCCTGGCTGTAGTGACTGAGCTTGAGAGATCTTTATTTGCAGTATTTGCAGTTGATACTGTGAGAAAGATCCCTCAGCCCTGCTCAGGGACGGCTCTAGGGATAGGCTGGGTGGCGCGGGGCGCCAGGCCAGCAGGGGGGCACTGCGCAGCGTGCTGCGCCCACCCACCAGCCGCAGCAAGAAGCGGGGCGGGGGCACCGGAGCGATCTCCGCACCATGGCACCAGGGCACCCGACATGCTTGAGACGGCCCTGGCCCTGCTCTTCTCTCATTTAGCAATACCCTGTCAGAATGGGCACTACCATACTGTTCCTCATAGACTTATGAGCCCAGAGTAGGGAGAATGCTTTGTCAAAGCCTGACATGAAACTGTCAATAAGAATGGTCAAAGGCCTCTTGGCAGAGAGCCATCTTGCCTCTCAGAGAAGACATATTTATGCGAACCTCTGTCTGGTGTTTCTTAAGGGGTGTGAGAAATTCTTCAGCAGCCTTCAGATTTCATGCCAGGCAGGAACAGCTGTCATAGCCTAACTATGTCCTCCTTTGTGAAGAAGTACTTTGTTTTGTGTGTTCCAATTTTTCCAACATTCAGCTTCATAGGATGTTATAAGAGAGGGAGAAAAACATTTCCCTATTGTTAACACTGAGAAACAACAGAGTCTGTGACTCTCAACTGAAGTGCTTTGCTACCGATCATTCTAGGTACAGATAGAGAGATATTAGGGGACCATTCTGGATTTTCTGCCTCAAGCACCAAAATGTTTTTGCTGACCCTGGCTATAGGTAAAGGTAAAGGGGCCCCTGACCATCAGGTCCAGTCGTGTCCGACTCTGCGGCACTCATCTCGCTCTATAGGCCGAGGGAGCCAGTGTTTGTCCGCAGACAGCTTCCGGGTCATGTGGCCAGCATGACAAAGCTGCTTCTGGTGAACCAGAGCAGCGCACGGAAACACCGTTTACCTTCCCGCCGGAGCGGTCCCTATTTATCTACTTGCACTTTGATGTGCTTTCCAACTGCTAGGTGGGCAGGAGCTGGGACCAAGCAACGGGAGCTCACCTGGCTATACATGTTACAAATAAGCAAATAAATGATGTCAGGGTTTCACACCATTCTTTCCCCATTTTTACATGCCTTACCTAGTACAAAGGACACCGGGATCAGTTCGGCATAGCTATTGCAGTACATAGCCAATTTCTCAAACATCAGCCTTTGGCTCTCATTCAGAACCAGCCTGTAATGGAAACACAGGGGAATATTTCCAGTTTCAAAACTACAAAGGGGATTTCTCAGTACAGTAATGGGTACTGAGAAAAGCAAAAAGGAAGAAAAAGAGCTTCCTGCAAAATCATGGGCTCTTGTTGCTATTTGGACAATATCGTACAACAAAATCACTTTTGTTTTCATTTGTTGTGCGCAGTGAGATGATGTCCCTCAATGTAGCAATGTAATGCTTTGCTTATATAAGAAGCTCGTGTTTCTCTGAGATTCAAAACACTCAAATCTAGGAGAAATATAATCTTTCAAGTAACTTTTGTGGTTCTGTGGTTCCTTATTGCACAGCTCCAGTACAACATTGAACACAATCCCCTCACCGTTGGATTTGTTTTTTTAAGTGTTCAGATTTATTCTTTTAAAAAAAATAGGTGCTATGTATCTGCCCCTCTGTGGATCACATGGAAAAACAGCCTCCCCGCTGACTTCTGAGGGTGCTGCCTCCTGGGTTGAGCCAGGCAACTGTGCCCAGTCTCAGGCCTCCTCTCGGGAGAGCTGCCTCCTTCCTACAGCTCAACAGACTCTGGTTTGTTGGTTTGCGAGTTTGGGGAGAGAAGGAGGGAAACATTCTTTCCTTAAAAGCACCCGCTGCCTTTCCAAAGATTGAGCTCAAAACGAAGGCCAAAATCTACTGTGATTTTTTTTTTTGGACAATTAGTTTGCTGTGGTTCATATTTAGCTGTGTTGTTTTCTGGCTCTACGTATGTGGAAGCAGGCTCCTCCTTCCCTGTCTCTCGAAAGGAAGACTGATCAGCTACAGGTGAATGAGATACTGTATTGAGCAGTCCTCTACCAACTGTTCCCCTGCAGAAGTCTTGTGCCAAATCTAAAACGTGCTTGCATGATGCATGCAGAAAGACCCTAAAGAAACCAACTGGACTTAAACGAAATCCCGGTGCTCACCTGTAGATGAGGCTGATGCCGAAGTAGAAAGAGATGAAGATTAAGAACTCGCAATAGAGGAGTTTGTAGATGCTCCCTTTCCATCGCAGCAGGAGCTGTGAGAAGGTGCCCAGGCGTGCATCAGCTACACGGTATGTGTATGTCACGGTCATCACAAGGCCTGCTAAGAAACAAACAGCAACATGATGGGGGTTGCGGCCCTTTGCGGGAGAGCGGGTCCTGTAGAAAGACAAAACCAGCTTTGGCAGGTTGGAGAATTGGATAACCTGGATAAAATCAGTGCTTTTTTGTGTGTGTGTGTGTGTAGGTTCTTACCAGGGCAGGGAACCATCACCTGTTTTTTGCTGCCCGTGGCAGCCCTTTTGTGCTGACACCCACAGCACTTTTATTGAGAGGAATACTGGCACCTCACTCTCTCTCTCTCTCTACACACACACACACACACACACACACACACACACACACACACACAGAAGCAAGCAAGCACTGGGCAAAACTGTATGCAATTTCATTGTGTTTATGTGAGAGAGGGGGAAGGTAGCCTTGCAGTAACTCGGAGCAGAGCTTTTTGAGTGACTGGTCCTGATATCTGTGCAATAATAGCATTCCTATCAAGATATGACAGGCATCCACTTTCTGGAAACGAAGAAATTTGTCTTCCGACAGGTTTTCCCAGCCGGATAAATGGGCCCTTCTGTTTGGTTTTGTTTTTGTTTGGAATGTATTGGCTTTTTTTCCTTTTTGTATTTTTTAACTGTTTTTAATGTACACGGTCTTGAGACTATTTTGTAGAAACCTATTAGTAAATTAATTTTAATTATTATAATAATAGCCCCAATTAATCTATCTCAAATTGACAACAAATGCTGATGGAAATATACTGTGAAAACCATATATAGATTGCTATGGCTAATGCCCAAATAAAGTTTCTATCCATCTAACCATATAACGATGATCGGATAGATAGGTCAGCAGAGTAAATGTCCATCATTGTGCATGATGAGCTGCATTTGTTGCATGCTTTTTTCTTACATGGACATATTTTCCATGTTGGAAAAAAGTATGTTTGATGGGATCTCAGTGGGTGGATCCTTGGTGTCACAAACACAATTTGTTGCAGAAAGTAAGGATGTCGGATTATATCGGATACACATATACAAGGCATTTTAAGGCAACCACAGCCAAGCACTTTAAGTAGTGTCCCGAGGCTCCCCCGACCATCATGCACAGATATTGAGGGAGCACAGGGGGCTACAGGGGAGAGGAGAGAAGCAGGGAGTTCCATTGTGCAATTTGGAAAGAAACAGAATGCGTCTTCCCATGATGGAGAAGGCTGGGGCCAGATGTCCTCTGTACCTGCTCTCTCTGCTGCCCAGGTGCTAAGGTGGGCAACTGCTCTCTCTCTTCTTAGGATTAGTCTTTACATTGGACTTGGATTGGATGGTTCGTTGAATAAAGGATGCCTTCAAACAGAAGACTTTCCTCTCTGACAGTCCTTCAAATAGAAGACTTTTCCTCCTGAGGCAAGAAGTGAGCAGGAATAAAGAAGTAACTGGAAAATATCTGGTATCTGAAGAAGTGTGCATGCACATGAAAGCTTATACCCAGAACAAACTTAGTTGGTCTCTAAGGTGCTACTGAACAAAAAAAATTATTTAGTGGAAAATAAGGAGAAGGAAATTGGGGGACATCTAAAGGAACCGAAAGTTGGAGTATGAGAAAAGAAAAGGCGAGATGTAAGAAAAAGTTTATTCAGTAGTACTAACAACTCAGGTTTGGACTGCTGCCCAGGAGATAGTCTGCACATTAAAAAGAGCATTAAAGTATGTTGCTTCTCAGAAGGGCCTTCCCCACAAACCATCAATAACAGCATTTGGTTTGGACCGTTGTGTTTGGATAGGGGTGAGCAGGAGGGGTGATTGTATAGTACGGTGCAGAAATAAGGTATAGTAAAAGGTGGAAGAGGCTTCCTGCACGTTCTATGCATGTTCCACAGAAATGCACAAACTTATCCTCTAGACCGAGTTTGTCCAAGCAGGCAGAAACACAACGAAATGTTTTCTATGGAATTTTTTTTCCCCTGACCATGTAGGTTTAACAGTATCTTGATGATGTGGATTTCCTGGCTCAGTCATGTCATCGCCTGGAGTTGCTCAGCCTGATGGATGAACCTTTCACAAAGTCCCAGTGTTTATATTATTGTGTTCCTAGCCACGTGTTTGCCAGAGGCAGCTTGAAGATTATTCCAATATGTAATGCCAAATACATAACACAGAAATGTTGTATGGTAGCCAGTCTATCTGTAAGAATAGCTCAGCCCCCAAATAAGCATATTGTCTGCTGAATTGTCCGTCTCACCGTGCTTTTTTCTCTCAAACACCGTGCCTTTTTCTCTCAAGCCCTAGATGATTATGCACCTGAACTGCATTGGTAGCAAGAAAATGCCAGGGCTTATCCACACTTACCTTTCCTCAATGCTTTCCAGGCATGGTCTGTGCCTTAAAGCTCCATGTCCAAATGCCTTTTTTCCATTGCTCCAGAGTTTCCCCGTGTAAACCCACTTTTTATAGCTCAGTTGGAGCAAACAGCTATCTGTGGGAAACCCAAATTGATGTTTGCTCCGACTGAGTCTTAAAGAGCGGGTTCTCATGGGGAAAGCTCAGCCTCCCCCCCCCAAAAAAAACCCCACACTCAACAAAAAGTGAGTGTAGATAAACCCCCAGTCTAGTCTGGGGCTGCTATTTGGTAATGTTACAGCTAGATACTTTTGTTTTAAAAATTGTCGTCAATGCTAGCAACGCTGCTGAAGACGAACCTTTTTAAATTGTGTATATTAGAATAATCACATAAACAAGGAACCCTTCACCTCTTTCCTAGATGGGTGGCAAACATGCCAGTCAGATAGTGTTCACCAATGCCAATTTCATTTTCTAATCTACAGTCATCTGCATTCTCCCATAACCACAACATTAGATTCCAGCAGAAATGAAGCATGGCTGTGTCTCTCAGCTGCCCAGCCTGCTTCTAGCCTCTAGCTCAGAGACACACAACTCTGGCATTTGTCCTTCACACTAACAGCCAGGTGGGGGTGGGGGCCCCATCCATTTCCTCTCTGGCACAGAGCCACTTCCTTTGTTACCCTAAGGACCCATACTTAGGGGCCATTACCAAGAAACTTGCCTGGCTATTCCAGCAATTGAATCTTCATTGGATCCTGGAATTAGAACGGATTTAGGCATACAGCTTACCCCCACCTCATCCTCCAAAACTCACAACACAACAAATCCACAAATATGGAAAAGATAAAGGAAATGACCACACACACACACACTTGAACCACTTGAAGATATTCCTTGATTGTGTGTGTGTGTGTTTTGTTATGGCAACTTCATTTGTGCCTCCACCGCACCCAGGTAGAATTTTTCTTATGCAATTCAAATGCGAAAAGCATTTTTACCAAAGATGGAAAACTCCAGGACTTGCCTGTGTAAATAATGCCCGTGAATTCTTCAGCAGTATATAGAAAGTCTTGTGCCTTTTCCTTTCCCTCCTAGTCTAGAATGCCCCCCCCCTGCTATATTGCTTACTGTGGGAGGAAACTGGGAGGTTAACCATGCCAATTCAAATTTCTAGAAGCAGAGGAGAGAATGCACTGATCGCCAAAGAAGAAGAGAAGAAAGTTGTAATGCTTCCTCTTGTGGGATTCGGTGGAGCAAAAGAGCATATTCTGTATTATATGATGTCTGGGTGCTTTGAATTAGGTACTGTATTGGGTGGGCTCTTCTATGCTAGAGATATTTAAAAAGAGCCTGGATGGCTGCTTTTCGGAGATGCTATAGCACCAGGTTTTCTGCATCAGCAGTAGGGTTGGGAAAAATGGTCCCTTACAATACTATGATTCGACATATCCTTCTACTGCACCTGGAATACCTATGGAGAAACAAAAACACTAATTCCTCCTTATTCTCAATCTGAGAATAAGTGAATACATCTACTGATATCCTACGGTTAGAGGTATCTTCATTGTTTTCCCCAGTCCAACTTCTCCCTGGTACTCACTGGTTAAGGCTCCCTTGGCTCAGGAGCTGGTCGAGTGACAGACACTAAACACTCCTATAAACTCTATATGTGCAGACAGGCATACACTCTTAAAATAAGGAAGGATCCATATCCAAAGTCACATAACACGGAGGAACTACCTTGTAACACACTTTAAACAGCTTATGTCCTTGCTATAAGACTGGCTGAAGTTGACGTCCTATTGGGAGAGTTAAGTTCCATTGAACACAGTGGGACCTACAGCAGAGCAAACATGCACTTGTAATCTCCCTGGAATAATTGTGAGTATGGTAGTTGCTATTTCAGGTGAATTGTTCTAAAATACAAAGCTGTGGCACACCCACCCACCCCGGGGGCCTTTATAATGCAAATACTCTTCGGATCTCATAAAACAGTAGATCACTGGATTTTGTGCATTGAGAAAAAAGAGTTTGCCAATGTGCTTTTTTAGGGGGAGGGGAGGGGGAACAGCTTTCCAGAATTAAATCATTTAAAATGTGAACATTGGAATGCCCAACATGAGAATGCCATTTTTTTAATTTATTTTTTTGCATTTTAAAGTGCATCCTTAGACCTCATGGCCAGCCGCAAAGGGAGAACAAGACCTTCTAGTTTATGCAAGAGGAAATTGTGGCAAAGGTTGCTTGACCTTCAGGGACAAGAGAGGCTGTACCTGCTGCGCCAGCCTCCTCTCCTGTGAAAGATACAAGAACCCCAGGTGGTTCCTCCTTTGCACCTGTATCCGCAGTATTCTCATGGTGGCCAAATGTACGGAACTGGCAGCCTCCCTCTGCCCCAATTAAACTAAATAAAGATGCCTTGTTATAAAAAAAATGTGGAAACACATGTATCCCTAAGCAAAAAGAAAATCTGTCCCATTCTAGGACAGCGACACAGCAGCCCTCGGGGAGTTACTTACCAAAGTAGGCTCCGGCCCTGCAGCTGGGACTGGAGACGTTTGGCCTCGCATGTGTCCTGGCGAGGTTCTTTGTCGGCACACGCCACACTCCACCTCTTCCCACCTCTGTGGCTTGTGGGTGATTGAACCTGACAGTGACACGGTGCTCTAAGAAGCCTGAAACCCACTTGGGAGTTGCAACCGGTCACTTGATTCCTTAATCCCACCCCCATTACAAAAGGAACTCTGTTGTCTTTTGCTGTGTTCTCTCCTAATCTTCCAAGTAAGCCCTGCGTGTTTAGAGAGAGGCAGGCGGGGGGGGGGAGAGAAGCGGGGGGTGGGTGGCCCCTCAGCTGCCGCCCGCCTGCTCCTGCTTGCACTCACTCCTGGCACAGCCGTGGCAGCCGCAAGAAGAAAGGCATTTCTCCTGCTAATTCTTTCCTGTTTGGATCTTTTCTGAATGTCACCGTTTTTCAGAAGCCCCGGGGATTAAGTGGGGCTGGAATTTTCCACACAGTTTATAAGGGTTTTGTCATGCTGCACTGAGCGCAACCCACCCACGGGCCTTCTTCTGGGACTCCAAATGATGGCTTCCTGTGAGCTGGGATGCTCTCTGGCCTCCAGGAACCTGAACTTGGGCCCAGTTCACACATTCAAGGCTCGTCACTCCATGGGTTATTTCTTCACTTGATGGCTTGAAATGGAACATGTGGGCTTCTCCACTGGGAAGCATATGGACACTCTTTCTTGTGGGACTTGATCTACAATGGCTCTTCTTGCATATGGCTGCCGCCATCAACTTAGACCTGCAACTGACCTGAGGGGCAGGGGGGAATTCACACTGGTTTGTTCTTGTGGGTCCTGCTCCATGTCCTTGGAGATGGAGGTGGAGTCTTGCTGTCAGATTATCCCCAAGTGCTTCCTTAGGAGAGGATGGATCTCAACTGGCAGTGATGTTGCATGTGGAAGTGATCCATTCTCATGACTTACCCGCCCAGCCCTTCCCCTAGATCCATGTGTCCCTGGGATCAGACTCCTCCTGGAATCTGGAGGTCACCAACCCACTAGGACCTTCCCCTTGGTTACACTCCTCCAGTTCACCAATCTCCTCCCATTCCTTGTCATCTGACTGCTCTCTCCATGATGTCTCCACAGGACCTATGACAATTTCTCATCTTCTAACCCTCAAATCTTGTCCTTTGATGCAGGTTCGCCTGCTTTACGGCCATTCTCCTTTCTCCCACCAATTCATCCACATAAAATCAGCCTTGCTCAACCTGGTGCCCTGCATATGTTGTTGGACTACAGCTCTCATCATTGTTGGCCATACTGGATGGGGCTCCTGTGAGCTGGAGTCCAACAACATCTGGAGGGCACCAGGTTGGGGAAGACCTGCATAAACCCACTCTCACTTTGATGAGGAGAAGAACTATTTCCTAATGGTTTGACTCCATTTCACTTAGTAAGATAGGGGGAGGGGGCAGAAGGCGGGGTTTCGAGTTAAAAGTGCAGCATATAAAAGTTATAATGACCTTGTCAGCAACCTTCATCCCTTCCTCCTAAAACTTGTTGAGCCTGCTGAACTAAGCACCCAAATCTTGGTTTTTCACTGGGGTCAACTTCCCCTGCTCCTCAATAGGTTTTTAAATATTGCCAGTGGGACTAACCAATCTGCTTGTGTTGCCCACAAAGTGCCTCTCTTGGTCAGTCACACTTAATTCTTTAAACCATAGTTGGCAGATGCTTTACCTGAGGGAGGATTCTTGTCCCTGCCTTCAAACATAACCTTCTTTCACACCTAGCCAAGGAAGGGGCCGTTCCCAACATCTCCTTCTTGGGTATCACTGCCTCAACCTCTCAGAAGCAGTTTCATTTTTTTTGTCTTCACCTCAGGAGCTTAACCTTAGGGAGTCAAAACACTTTTGTCCCATTTCCTTCAGGCTGAGTAAACTTTGCCTCCTGCTGGGCAATCCAAGTTAGGCAGAATTTCCCATCCATCGTTTCATCCTCAGACCCTATGCCACTTGGTGCCCTCCAGATATTTTGAGCTGGCTGGGGCTGATGGGAGCTGGAGTCGAAAGCAGGGCACCAGATTGACATTTATGGGGTCAGGGAGGCCCCCTTGAGGAGGTGGTATACCACAATCGCCTTCTTCAAGGCACGTGGCACACACACCCCTACAACAAGGCACTGGTGACTCCTTGGACCCACCTAGTGTCTCCCTCTCAGCTAGACTGAATAAGCCAAGAGGGGTGGACAAGTCCCTTCAAGCAGTGTGTCCACAACTTCCTGCCATTAACAACTGAAACCAGGACAGCTGGACCTGATGGTGTGCTGTACAGCTGCTCTGGACTTCCTCTAACTGTCTCGTCTAAATTTGTCTGGATGGGTGTGTTAGTCTCTTGCAGCAGAAATAGAAAATATTCTTCCGGCACCTTAAAGACTAACACATTTATTACAGCATAAGCTCTCCTAGACCACAGCCCAATGGATGTCCATCTGATGAAGTGGGCAGTAGTCCATGAAAGCTTATGCCATAATAAATCTGTTGAGGCTGGATTCAACTAAGTTGCGCTAGCGGAAGCCAGTGCAAAAAGACATGCCTGTGCAATGGGGTTCCCCCCTCTTGTCCACCTGTGTGCCCCCATGGACTCCCCACATCTGCTCATGTGGGTCAGAAGAAACCCCAGAACAGCATGCATGTCCAGAAATGCTTGTGCTTATGACGATCTTCTGGCATCTTTAAGGTGCCAAAGTCTCTTTGTCGTTTTCACATTTGAACTAACTAGCAGGTAGGTACAGCTGAATCTGTTAGTTTTGGTTTATCTCAATTTCTCATCCTTCCAATCTTAAATTCAGTGCTCCACATTTCCACAGCAACCTGCATTCTTTATCCTTTTTTTAAAACCCTCATGAAAATTCATTAGCATCTTAGTGTGAATTTCTCCTAATAAACACATTTCTGTATGAAGTTTTGACTGACATACACATTTTTGCAAGCAATTCCCCCTTCCTGAATGTAAAGCATTTTTGCATCTTGTTTCCATGCTTTTTGTACACACTTTAATATAGTGCATTTTTGTACACATTATTTGGTTGCATTGCAAAATTCAGAGATGTACGAATTTCAAAAGATAGCTGTGTTTCAGTTCTCATATTAGTTTGAAAAGTGTTTCTCATTAAAATGCAAACAAAATTGAATTTCTCCCCCATCCCTGCCAGCAGGCTATGTTCTAGAAACATGACTTAGCACCATCTAGTGATATCAAGTGGAATTGGCTTCTTTATCACACCGATAAAGGAGGTGCCTCTGGTCTATCACTATTTTGCTGGAGGGATTCAAGGGCATGTTGGGAATGTAGGTTTGTTCAATAAAAATGCATTAAAAGGCATTGTTGGCCTAGTGCAACAAATCCTTGATAAATAAAAAAAAGGATTTTTATGGTCAGAAAAAGGAAAGGGAAATGCACTGAAAAGTGTGGGATGGACGAGTGACTAACAGGAAGACACATAAACACTGCTAATCAGGACAAATGTTCATTGTCATATAACCACTACACAAACAAATGAGAATGAAATCCAAATAAAGACCGGATATAAGCTGACCTCTATGTAAGCTTTGGGCAAGCAAATCAGGATGGATGCTCAATGATCTCCATATAGGGAAAAATTAATATGAAATAACCTTCATTTAAAGTTTTCATTTTTAAAGAGAGGAGATGGAGAGAGAATATTTCTAATCTACACAACTGGGAAAGAAGTGAATTCAAGTGTGGAAAGCTGATCTCAGAGGCATTTTGCTTTGAAGAGGACTTGTAGATAAAAACCTGGGAATTTGTAGATAAAAGATAAAAAAACCTATAATGGGTATTGATGCAGTATTGAAATATGACAGGAGCTTTTTTGGTCTTCTGGTGTGAGTGCAAATAGGAATAACTGATTCTGTTTACCCATGTTCCAAGTTATATCCTGTATAAGCCAAATATAGCCCCTGGAAGTTTCCACATGTTCAGCACTGGTGGAGTGTAATGTTGTTGTTGGTTTTGTGTGTGTGTGTGTGTGTGTGTGTGTGTGTGTGTGTGTGTGTGTGTGTGTGTCTTTGTGTCTTTCCTGGGCATATAACCCTGAAGCAGTTTTGGAACATTTTGATTTTTTTTATTTAATATTTTTTATTGAAACAAATTTACCAAAACAATTTAACAATCAATGTAACCAATCACATCCCCCCCCCGCTTTTCTTCCCTCCCTCCCACCCCTCCCTCTCCCACCCTCCATGGACTTCCCTCAGCTCCCCCCTCTGGTTTGTTTATACATATTGTTCTCTGCATGTTGTAAATTTGTACATATCATTACCTTGTCTATCATCTATTTTACTAATAAGGCTGTGGATGTTTATTCAAAACCTGCCAAGGAGTCCAAATCTTTCTGTTGTCTTTTTAGATAATGTGTAAAAAGTTCCCATTCTTCCTTGAAGTCACGGTTGTCCTTCTCCCGTAGTTTGTATGTTAACTTTGCCAGTTCTGCATAACTCATCAGTCTTTCTTGCCATTGTTCTTTCGTTGGGATTTCGTCAGTCTTCCATCTTTGTGCTAACAAGACTTTTGCCGTTGTTGTAGCATACATAAATAAGTTCTTTGTTTTCCTTGGCAGGTCTTGTCCTAGAATCCCTTTAAAAATGCTTCTTTGAAATATCCTTTTGCCATCTTTTGAGGCAATCATCCTTAACCATTACTGGGACTGTCTGAAAAAGGAAGAGCATCTTCGGCAACACATTCATTTTAATTGCAGAAATTCTTCCTAGTAGGGAAAGGTTCATGGAACATTTTGATTTTAAAAACTATTTCTTATTTTCTGTTGTTATGTGAAATGTGACACCATATTTCTACTGTGGGGGAGGGAGGGGAAAAATAAAGCTTTCCTTATGAATAAAATTGACTGGATTAAAAAAAAGGCTTGTAAAAAAGAGAATTGTATGCATATTAATTTGTATAAGGCTGGCTAGGAGCCTGGTCTGCAACTGAAGATTAAAAGAAAACAGAATAAGCAGCATCTCCCCATCCCTTCAATGAGTCTTCTTCATCTCCATTACATATACATTTATTGAAACTGTTGCCTGAACTCAGCCCAAGTACCACACACTTCCACATAGATTGCATGCCCAAGATCCGCCACTAGGAGGCTCCAGAGCATGGCCCATGATGGCTGTGACATTTCATTGCCACTCCTCATTGCAGCACTAGCCTTTGAAGAAGCTGGAAGTTTCTTGCGCTGCTCCCTTCCTTTTGCTCCAACACCAACACTCCACTGGGAAAGAAAGTTGTAAATTGTAATCCAGAATTATTCTGGCTCCATGTGAACTCAGACTCACACCTCAGCCTGTGCCCCCGAGGTGCCAGAGTAAAACTACAAATACTACATCACAGCTTGCAGACTCTCAGTCCTCCTTTCCCACATGGGACATTTCTGAAGTTAGAAAGAAGGAAAGAGGGAAGCAAAACTGACTCCTCTTTGCCTTGCCTTCCCACTCTACTGAATTTTCAACCGCACAGCTTCTGAATTATCAACTAGTGGCCACCCTCTGGACTGGTTGCACATAGGAAGGCAGGTAGGGGGCAATATGCTGAGAGCAGGCAAGGCTAGGTGGGGCAGTGCCCCATTTGCTCCCATGGGTCAGCCTCCATAGAATATCTTCCTATGTTCCTAATCCGGCATCTGAAAATCGGACTGCCATACATGGTATCCATAGGGGAAGTGTGCTTGGTGGATGCAGTTCCCGTGATGTGCAAATAGCATGTCAAATAACATATTGCCGTGCAAGGAAAAAGTGTGATATATACCACACACTTATTATGTTTTCTTTTCTCACTGTTTCAAAGCTTTTTAGCATAAGTGGCCTGGCTCCATACATACCAGTTTTGCCTTTATGTCCCTGAAAGACTGTTAGCATTTTGCAGGAGGGATTCAATCATATACTGGGAAATTTAGGTTTGCACAATTAAAGTGGATCAAAGCATTCTGTTGCCCTAGAACAGGGGTGGCCAACTCCCAAGAGACTGCAGTCTACTCACAGAGTTAAAAACTGGCAGTGATCTACCCCCTTTTGGGGGCTTCAGGTCAAAGTTGTTGAGCTTTTTTCGGAAGGAGAAAGGCCCATTTTTGGGGGGGTTCAGGTTGGTCAAAGTTGTTGAGTTTTTTTCAGGGTGGAGGTAAAATGTTGAGCTTTTTTTAGGGGAGCCACAGTTGTTCAACTTCTTTGGGGGGAGCCAATCATCTACCAGTGATCTCCCGTGTTTCTCATATTATAAGACATGTCTTATATTAATTTTTTCCTCAAAAAAACACGACATGGCTTATTTTCAAGGGATGTCTTATTTTTTAATAAAGTGCACGCGGGCGCTGTTTGCCGGGCTTGTCAAGCCCAGCAAACAGCGCCCGCCGATCTTCGGTGACAGGCGGGGGTGGGCGGAGAGCAGAGAACGATCTCCGCTTCCCCCCCACCCCCGCCTGTCACACAGCACAGGTCCGAAGATCGGCGGGCGCTGTTTGCCGGGCTTGTCAAGCCCAGCAAGGAGCGCCCGCTGATCTTCGGTGACAGGCGGGGGTGGGGGGAGAGCAGAGAACGATCTCCGCTTCCCCCCCACCCCCGCCTGTCACACAGCACAGGGCCGAAGATCGGCGGGCGCTGTTTGCCGGGCTTGTCAAGCCCAGCAAACAGCGCCCGCCGATCTTCGGTGACAGGCGGGGGTGGGGGGAGAGCGGAGAACGATCTCCGCTTCCCCCCCCACCCCCGCCCGTCATACAGCACAGGGCCGAAGATCGGCGGGCGCTGTTTGCCGGGCTTGTCAAGCCCAGCAAGGAGCGCCCGCCGATCTTCGGTGACAGGCGGGGGGGGGAGAGCGGAGCACGATCTCCGCTTCCCCCCCCCGCCCGTTATACAGCACAGGGCCGAAGATCGGCGGGTGCTGTTTGCCGGGCTTGTCAAGCCCAGCAAACAGCGCCCGCCGATCTTCGGTGACAGGCGGGGGTGGGGGGAGAGCGGAGCACGATCTCCGCTTCCCCCCCACCCCCGCCCGTCATACAGCACAGAGCCGAAGATCGGCGGGCGCTGTTTGCCGGGCTTGTCAAGCCCAGCAAGGAGCGCCCGCTGATCGTTGGTGACAGGCGGGGGTGGGGGGAGAGCGGAGAACGATCTCCGCTTCCCCCCCACCCCCGCCCGTCACACAGCACAGGGCCGAAGATCGGCGGGCGCTGTTTGCCGGGCTTGTCAAGCCCAGCAAGGAGCGCCCGCCGATCTTCGGTGACAGGCGGGGGTGGGGGGAGAGCGGAGAACGATCTCCGCTTCCCCCCCACCCCCGCCTGTCACACAGCACAGGTCCGAAGATCGGCGGGCGCTGTTTCCCGGGCTTGTCAAGCCCAGCAAGGAGCGCCCGCCGATCTTCGGCTCTGTCCCCCGATGCGCTACGGCTCGGGGAAGCAGGCAGGGAGCTCCTGCTGGGTCCCGCGCCTTCGCCTCTCGCTCGGTCGGGGCTTTGCAATAGTGCTTATTTTCGGGGTATGTCTTATTTTTCACCAACCCTTTGAAATCCTGTCATGGCTTATTTTTGGGGGGATGCCTTAAAATATGAGAAACACGGTACTGCAGACATCCAGTGATCTACCGGTAGATCACGTTCTACCTGTTGGACACGCCTGCCCTAGAACAACAACCCACTTTTAAAAAAGAAACACACCTTTTTGTAGTTAGGAAATTGGTGGGAAAATGATTGAATTGGGGAATGAACAACTGATTAATGCAAAGCTGTATAAACATGCAGCCCAGAGGCATGCAGGATGAATACTCATTGTCTGATAATCTTCCTGCAAACAAATCAGAACAAATGTTCTGTCAAGACTGGATATAATCTAACCTCTGTATAAGCTTAGTGCAAACAAATCAGGGTGAATGCTCAATAAATAGGTTCATCTGGAAGAGTCCACAACTGGGCTTTAACCAATGTTTTGGAAGACTGTTTTCTACTTCAGGCTCTCCTCTTGCTCCCACTGGGTTGGTTTCCTCTTTCTACAGGACTGGACGGGGCCACGTCCCATCTGTTTTCACCTCTCCACTCCGTGGTTCTAGCGTGTCTCTTTCCCCTGCTGCAGTTGTTTTGTAGCAGAAAGTGAATTCTTTAATGCTGACTAGGACATAATGTTGTCTTCCTTCCCTAGAACCGGAGATCTTTGAAACCGGAGATCTTAGATTCAAGGGATCCCAGGGGGATCTTCTGTGCAAACATTCCATCCAGTTGTGCAAACATTCCACACAGCTGGATGAGGAGGACATGTGGGCGGTCGGAGCCTGTGTTTCCAAAGCCCTTGTTTTTCTTTTCTTAATTTTTAGGCAATCACACCATCTCTTTTTTAAAAAAAACCACACAACAACTTCCAGCATACATGTCACATCATTTTTTCATTCCTTTGCACTTGACTTTCCTGCAAACCTCAGTTTGGAAGCAAGGCAGGAAAAAAAATGCTACAAGTTCTGGGGGCCACACTCTCTCACTGGCTTCAGATCAGCAGCTGGTATTTGGCAGTATGTCTCCTGGCACAGGCAGCTGCTCTCTGTCCTGCTAGAATGAAAAGCTAGGATCTCTCAGATGATTGTCTCCTGCAGCAAGTCATAGATCTTGACTCGCCGTCTGTCCCCTCAGAGGGTGGGGTGCTGGAAACCTCACACTGTACTATGGAGGAATTAGAGTAAGCACATTTTTATAAACACAGGCTGCAGACTTTGGCTCGGGGTGTTTAAAAGAGCTGAAATGTGGAAAACGAGAAGCAACAACGAAGGAGGCGCCAAGGCTCTGTTTTACATCAGCCGTTTCTCTGCCTTGCTAGGGTACGTGTGTGCCTGCACAGGCACTCAGGGTCAGAATTCCATATTATGAGGCTGGGCATAGGCTCTGTATTGGAAGGAGGGCCATAAATGGTGGGTGGGAGGGCTATTTAACCCTTTCCCTGTCTGATGATTCCCTCCTGCAAATGGCACCAGACCTTTTTGCTGCTTTTTCTCCTCCCCAAATGAAAGCAGCCTCACATGTCCTGGCCACCAAATACCCACCAGCCTTGCATTTGTGTTGCCTCAAGTTTGGGAACACATGGCAAAGTGCAATTCCACTCTAAGATAAAGAAGACTTTACCACAGGCATCCCTAAACTGTGGCCCTCCAGATGTTTTGGCCTACAACTCCCATGATCCCTAGCTAAGAGGACCAGTGATCAGGGATGATGGGAACTGTAGTCCAAGACATCTGGAGGGCTGAAGTTTGGGGGTGCCTGCTTTACCATATGTGTGGGCTTGTGTCCAATAGCGTCTCTCAACTTCCAACAGCAGGATGGGGGTGGGGGACATTTTTCAGGAATCCTCCCTTCCCCTGGAGCTGCCTGCTCCCCCCCCATCAATGCTCTAAACTAGGATTCTCCAGGCCTCTAGAATAGATTTAGTGGGCATGGAGGGCTGCAAGGAGGAAGGAATGGCCAGACATTGCTTCCCTCCCCTGTTCCACTGACAATAGTCTTACCATCAACTGAAGGACACTGTTGAAGTCAACCCCTGGTGCATTCCACAGTACAAGAGGGTAGATGGCATATCTCTGATACTGCAGGTAGTACACAGCCGTTATGACTAAGAGCCATTGATAACATTATCCTCTGCAAATTGATCCGATCCCTAGGTGAACTCATCCAAGTGCCCATCACTACATCTTGTGATCACTGCATCACTAGAGGAAGCAGGTGATATTAAGTCAGACCATTGGGCCATATTAGCCAATGTATTGTCTACATTGGCTAATAGTGACTCTCCATGGCTTCAGACAGGGGAGATGCTGGGGATTGAACCTGGGACCTCAGTTCACCCACTTTGCTTTGCTCCCCTGCTTTCCCCCAGGAAAACCCACAGTTTAGTGCTGAATCAGAACAAACAGCAACTGGGTTTTCTGTGGATTGCTGTTTTATTCCTGTTAGTGCCAAAGAGTGGGTTTTCTGGGGGTAAACAGCAGAGCGAAGGCGAAACTGCTTGGACCAATGCTTTCTAAGCATGGGACAAGCAGAAGTGTAGCCCAGCCCTCAGGCTCATTCTCTTTCACCTGCTGTTGATGACTTTTTTAATTCTAGCAGACCTTTGTTTTGCGAGGCAGTGTTTGTAGATGGTTAGTTTGGTTTTAAATTTTATGGTAGCAAATCCCATAATTTATGCACTGTGGGGAGGACTTCATTATCTCTATCCTGAATCTTCCAACATACAGTGGTACCTTGGTTTAAGAACAGCTTAGTCTAGTAAGAACTTTGATTAAGAACGCTGCAAACACAGAAGTAGGAGTTTTGGTTTGTGAACTTTGCCTTGGAAGCAGAACATGTTCCACTTCCTGTGACTTCATTTGTCAATTGAGTCTCCCGCTGCTATGGGAAACCACGCCTTCGTTTAAGAACGCTTTGGTTTAAGAACGGACTTCCGGAATGGATGAAGTTCGTAAACCAAGGTACCACTGCATACCACTGTACCACTCGTAAACCAAGGTACCACTATTGAATGACCCCAGGTTCTAGCGTGAGGAAGGGGGGGAAAGATGTCACTGCCCACTTTCTCTACACCAGACCTAATTTGATACACTTCTGTCATGGCCCTCCTTATGCATCTTGAATGCTGATTCTCTCCCACAGATTCCCCATCAGATCTTCTGATAATTCACGTGGATGCTTTCATTTCTACACTTCCATAGTTTCCATCCTCACTGATGAATTTGTGAGACCCCAGTTGTCACCAGCATTTCTGTGAAAGCTGAACCACCTGAGCATCTTGCAGTGCTTTCACTCTTTCGGTTCTCCCTTTGCTAATTTTTAATTTTCTGCACTTCTGAACTTGTGGATCTTCTACTCTGATGGCTTAAGATCCGGGAGTTAATTATTACATGGACTAATAAGTTACCAGAGCGCCCTCTGTGCTGATGATTCGTTTCCTTTCTTTTAGCTGGTCCTTGGAGGTAGCAAAGATTGGAGTTGTGTGTACTTCTGAGTCAGCAAGGGAGATATGTGGGGAAGCAAGGTCACACGCATGCCCCTAATGCGAATATAAAGAAGAACTCCTGTAGTTTGATCTGCATCATGACGTTCCCCTAGCCCTGTTAAACCTGGAGGTTCCACCTCATTCAATGCCGCTAGCTTTGTTCTCCGCTTTCGAAACAGGGCAGTGTTCTGAGCCAGTACCAAGTAGAGGCATGGTGTGTGTATGGAGACAAGGATTGAGGAAAGCAAAAGGCAGCACTCAGAGAAGGGAGGGTTGGGCAGGATTATAGCTAGCACTTTGAAGGGGGCAAAATGGTAGGAGAGGGAAATAAAGTGCTCTTCCCAAGTGTCTTTGTGTGTGAATCTTGGCAGGGGCATTGGTGGAGAGACCATGCCTTTCTTTATTCACCCATTCAAATGTATTTAAAATATTTATTACCTGGTCTTCATTGCAATAGTAATCCCGGAGCGGCTTCCATAAAGAATTTAAAATACAAGCCGTACAAGAAAACATCATAAATAAATTTACCATGTCACTTTCAGCAACCAGAAGACTAAAATAAGAGGGACAATCAGGCACAGCTGTGGTCCTGGCAGTTTGACTCCCGAGGATGGTGCACTGGCACGATGCTTTTGCCAAGCTGGTTTCCATCACACATTTTGGACTATGACTTCCATCAGCCCCAGCCAAAATAGCCAAGCTGGCTGAGGCTGATGGGAGGGCACTAGCTGGGCAAAAGATAGACTAGCCTATCTCTGCATCATCAGCTCATGAAAGTCCTAGCAGTCTATCAGCTAGGGACGTTTTTAATATTTGAAGTTTTATTCTGTTTTTAATGTTCTGTCTAAAGCCGCCCAGAGTGGCTGGGGAAACCCAGCCAGATGGATGGGTAGAAATAAATAATAATAATAATCTTCACACTTTACAATTTCTCATTGCCTTACAAACCTTGACGCCATTTAAGACATTCTCCAGGTTGTTGTGGGAGTAATCAAGTGATAAGCTTATCACATCCTAGCTTGCCTTTCACCAGTGGCTATTGTGTTTAACAAATAGGGAGCCTTTATCTGCCATAGTTGCTATTTGACAGACAGTTTCGCATAACTAAGCTGCCAGAGATAATCTGGTTGCTGACAAGTTGTTATTGCTTCCCAGCCATTATTTTAAATATTAGCTTCAACAGTGTCTATCAATGGATGCTTACATGCAAAGGCAGTAATATCTGAAAACCACAAAACCACGGGGTGCCAAACTTACATTATGTGTAAGAAACATGGAAACTCTCCTTGTCTGTTTCCACTGGCAGATTTCTGGGCACCAAATAAGTTCCTGAATTGCTCCAAAATAATTCATGCAGATGCTAGCTTAGAATTGAGGTGATGACCGTTAGGGGTAGTCAACCAAAGACAAAGTATGCAGGATTTTTTAAAAAAACTCTGTAATAAAATAGGCGAGGATAGAGAGAATTTCAATAGGGCAGTGATGGGATGGTGACTTTTGTGCAAAACTGTTAATTGCTTGTCAAAACACTCCAGCAGAGTTGGATAATCTGTGTCCTCCTGGCGGCTGTATCCACCCTCTGGAGGTTTTTTCTTTGTGGTTCACCAAGACCTCCTAAAATCTGTCATTTTAACTTTAAAAAAGTATTTTAGTTTAGTGGCTGGAGCAAGAGTAGAGAACAGCATACGGCTAGTGAGCTGGGTTAGACCTCCCCCTCCACACACACACCAGGCTGCAGCGAAGACCAATATAATACAAACGTCTTTCAAGGAGCTCAGAGAGACCTCCGCAAGCAGCCTCTCATACAGACACCATGCAGGGCTACACTCAAGATAGCTTGAGCATGTGACCCTTATCATGTGCCTACAGGCCATGAGGGCACAGTTCAGGCCCCTCTGCCACATGAGGATAAACTTCCTAGTGGTAAGAGCTATCTGGTGGTGGAAGAACAGACTCACTCAGGAGGAGGTGGATTCTCCTTCAGCTGGAATTACTTAAGTGCAGGCTAGATGGCCACCTGCCAGGGGTGGAACATAAAAACAACATAGGAAGCTGCCTTGTGCCAAGTCAAACCACTGATCCATGTGTCTCAGTATTGTCTGCACCGACTGGGTCTACAGGATTTCAGACGGGGGCATCTCCTTCCAGCCCTACCTTGAGATGTCAGGGGTTGAACATGGGACCTTGTATATGCCACTGAATTGCAGCCCTTCCTAGGATGCTGCCTTGCATCCAGGGTTGGCCTGGATCGCCTTCCAGCTCTATGACCTGTTCGCCACCCCTGATCTATATATATATATATAAATGGAAACGCCAGCCTGAGCATCAGGGCCACATATGCAATTTGGCTTCATCTACCAATTTCTCGACCTCGTGCTTGCAGGCTTTCCAGCTTTCTTTAAAGCTCATGTGTCACAAAGGCTTCAAATCACAACCATCTAACCTCCATTTGAAACCCCTCACCCCCACCCCGGCTGCTGTCCATGTTTATTTCCTGTGCGGTATTATTTCTCTGAACGCCAGTCTTTCCTGCTGAGCCAATTAAAGCTGTCTCAGCACTCGTCTGAGGGGATCCTGCATTCCAGACCGTTATGTATTTCAGAAGGGAAGGAGCCACAGTCAGTATCTGGTGCCAATTTAAATCCCCAGCCATATGTTATTGCAATCGATTGGCTCCTCCAGCTGCACAGCTGAAACTGTTCTGGAGTTGGCTTTGGCAAAATGCCTTGCACAGTGAAGGGACTTTTCCTTTTTCCTCCTGGTACAGGCAACTGAGAAGTATTTTTTCCATTAGTGTTTGATGAAGTGGATTCTAGTACATTAATGCTATATATCGGAGTCTTAAGTTGCTGTTTGATTCATGTTTAAATTATATAGGCGATGCCTTAGCTTCTATGCTGCCATTTTAACATTGTTTGGACCTCCTTGCATTTAATGTCCTTCATTATGTTGCTCTCTAAACTACCTTGTTAGGGCCATGACTTAAAAGGTAGTGAAGAAATACATAAATAAAATACCATACTTGTAATAGATGTGCTGGAAGATGCTTTGTGGTTTTTGCTAGAGCAGATTCACCCAGCTACCCCTCTGGAAGTTCTTTCATTAGCACATTCCTTCTCCCTCAGCTATCATTTTCTTGCTTTTCTTTTGAAGCCAATTTGTGGTGGTGGTGGTGTTGCTATTCCTAAGGTTTCAGTTTAAATAATGTTGTTGCTGTTGATGATAAAGTGATTTGTAGACTATTAGGTGCTGGCTCAGGATGCATGGCACATTTTGCTTCCATGAACTGGGTCTGTAACGCAACCAGCTATTGGCTAGATTGCTCTGTCTGTTTGTCTGTGTCTGAATTCTTTCCATCCTGCATTAGCAACATTATTTTCTTTTTAACCTGAGGACATATGCCTTGCCTTTGATAGCCAGGCTCACCCTGCTGTCACCTGCTGTTTAAAAAACATTAATACAGGCATGCACACAAATAAAGTTAGATGAACTCTTGTCAGGTGTTTCCCACTTTGGGTCACTAGCAAGGCTATAATCCATACTTTCCCATTTTAAAACATGGCTCCTGGTGGCCGTTTTCACATAAAGCTGACAGTTCATTATATGGAGTGGTGCAAAACTATGTACAGTACTCATGATTGCCACTCTGCACAGCAAGTAGGAAGGCTGCCAAATTTTGTACATTCTGGAATTAGTTAGCAGATTCCCCATCTTGGACAGATTCCTCAACAAATTGGCTATGGAATCTGGTGGTGGTTCCAGAAAATCCCCTGGAAAGGGAAGAAGCACACATGCTTTTGGGCTTCCTTTGTATGAGACTTTGTGCATATGGAAAGATCTCTTGTGATGATTCTGGTCAAGGATATCAGCCAGTCCTAAGCTAAGCATGAGGCTTCCATACATTAGAAAAAAGGCCAGCAGCTGTTCTGAGCTACAGTTTTGTTCTGGAATCTAAAATGATTATTTGTCAGACTCTGGATGGAAAAATTCCAATTGTCCTAGTGAACTAACTTGAGTGGAACAGAACAGTTCCACTTACTACATTTAATTGAAGTGATTTGGGGGCATATGGACACATGCCCATAACTCTTTCACAATCAACATGAGTCATGGAAAATGGGCTTATATTTGTGCAAATGCAGGATTTGCATGTCAGTTTCTACATACAGCAGTAACTTCATGTGTGGGTCTCACTGAACGTATTGGAATTGCTAGATTTGCCAACCTGTGAGCTGGCTGCAACACACTCTACATTTGTTCCTTTCCCCCAAGCTAGTTAAACAATGCATTTTTACTTGGCTCAAGTTGCCCATTGCACAACGTCAAACAACCTCTACGCTCACAGTGGAAAGCCCTTATCTGGAGGATGATGTTCAGTTCCAGGAATTACAATTTAAGAAGGATGTTGACAAACTGGAAAGGATTCTGGGCAGAGTTACGAGGATAATAAAAGGACTTAGAGATGAACCATAGGAGCAAACATTACACAAACTTGGTATGTTTTGCCTACCGAAAAGGACTTTGAGGAGAAACCAGTTTATAGCTTTCAAAATGTTTTTAAGGGTGTCAGAAAGATGGAGAAACAGTGGTTTGTCATGCCCGCTTATCATTAGTGACTAATGGTAGGATAAGAAGCAGGGCCCCTAATCTGGAGAACACCCATACAATCAGCAAGAGATTTTTTTTACCCCTATGTAACATTGTGAATGGTTTTGGAAATTCCTCTTGTGGAATTTGTTTGGGAAATAAAGGGAAACACACCTCTCCACTCACATACTGTACATCCATGTAATAGGGATAAAAGGGCTTGCGGAATTACAGTCATCATCCTGGATTAAAATGCTACCAAGAGGATAAGGACTGCAATCCTATGCATACTTGTTGGGCCCAAGGAGTAAGATTAGGTAGCTGGAACTTCTGAGCTTTGTAATAATGAGTTCACATGCATGAGACAAGAAGCAAGAAACAGAGAAATCTGTCACTTTCTTCAGACCTCTTAACAGCCTTGGGCATCTTTTTTTTTTGTCCTAAAATGTAGAAAGTTAGTGGAGGTTGGGGCATGAAAATGGGAGCCCTCGTGCTGCTAGAAGCTGCTGTCTAAAATTACTGTTCAAGATGGGACTGGATGGCCCAGTAAGTCTGGTCTTACTTACAAAGTTAAATGAACTTGTATTTGAGTGTAACAGGTGTTGTTGACCCTCTGAAGTACTATATAGTTTTGATGCATTAGAATGAAATGGGATTTTGATATTAATATATTAGCATGACAGCTTCAGAACCCTCCTGGATCAGACCAAAGGTGTATCTAGTCCAGAATCCTGATTGTTCATTTTATTGTTTAATTTTTACCAGGTCCTCTCTTCCCATGGATGGGTTGCTGCTGGTCCTCTCAACCCATGGATGGGTTGCTGCTGTTTCACCTGATATTTATGCAACAGCAATTGAAACCTTGTTTTTGAAGAGCATGGGATTAAGGGGGGAGCATAAGTATTTTTTTAATCAATAACTCTGAATTTGTCCAATCGGAGTGACATGCTGCAGGAAGAAGGTATTACAATCAGCTATGAGTTAAATGCAAGAGGGATAAACACAGTCCCTTGCATTAAAAAACCCCTGACATTTTCATTTGCTTCTGGCTTTCCATGGAACTACATCTGGACAAGACATCAGCATTACCCAGCCTCAAGGACATCTTGATATGCCAAAGACAGTCTGTTGCTTACATAGCATATCTGCCTCTTCTTCCCTCCCTACTTGCTTTTCTTTATTACCACAATATTCAAGGGCAACAGAGGGAACACTTAAAAAAATTATTATACACCATCAGTATGTGTGGTGTTTATATAGGGGAAACATACAAATGTCATCTTTGCTGTTAAAAGAGGCCAGGAAAATAATGTGCCTTTACATTAAAGTCCTGTGGAAATGCATGAAAAATACATGGTTCTCTGAACCAACGCATTATTACAGCTACTCTTTTCCTGAATTATAATATGTTTCAGCAGCGAAAGAAAGGCTATGCCACCTTAAAAGACTTTTCAAATGTACTTTTGGCAAGAGCTTTTATAGGTAACTTCCTCTTTAAACACTTGTGAAGCATAATTCCATTGCTGAACCCAACAGACCCTTCCCTCTATTAGGTCTGGTGAAGAAGGGGAAGAAGCTGCTCTATAACATCAATTTCTAGTCACATTTCAGCGGGCCTTTAATATAAAGGCATATTATTTCTCTAACAGCAACTTATCTCTCCTACGTAAACCTGAAAATCCATGCATAGCGATGGTGGATCACAATAACAATGTGTTCCTTTGAGTGCTTCCCCTCACCTGAGACCTTGCACATTTTGAATCAGGTATAGCAAGCCTTTGCTGACATGCTGTTGAACTGCCTCCCCCCCTGAAGCAGGGGCTGTAAGACTGTTGTCACATTGCACATTTCCTTGAAAGCTGCTCCCAATGAACTCAAGCTGACTTCCAAGTCAAAATGTGAGGGATGGGCCCCTGACCTTCAGAGTCTTGAAATCCAATTTACATAGATGTATTTGTTAAGATTGCTTTAATGCACACGAGCAATTGCTCTCAATGTCAGGGGGAGCTTTCTTCTGAGTAAACAGGCACAGCCCAAGATTGGTAAACCACGCTGCCCTTAAAGGCTCAGGGTTTGGCAACATTTAAAAGCAATTTGTCATCATATAAAAACTGCTCAAATTACGATGTCAGCGGTGGTGGTAATAGAGAGACTGGCTGGCCCCTTTCCTTTGGTGATCCCCCTCCCACTGTTTTTATAAGGCTACGAGAGGGCATGGTTTGCCTAAAATTGGGGAGAGGAGAGGAGTGGGATGGGGGTCCATGAATTATTTCTACCCATAATTCCAGCCATGAGCCTAGGCAGGATTTTTGTTAGGGGGGCAGGCTTTTGTTGGGGGGGCAGAACCTCAGATTTGTATTGATTTTGATTAATTGGGGGGTCAGCTGCACCCCCTTGGCTATGCCCATGTTTCCAGCCAGGGGTGCCAACTTGAATAAAATATTGGGGAGGGGGCAGGTAAGCCCCACCCTGAATAATTGATCAGAAGACGTGGCACATGCATGCTATTTGAATGGCAATGCCCATCAACTTAGGGGACTCTGGCACCAGGCTACTAAGTAGGAGACACCATTGCTCCTTCGAGGGTCTTCACTGACTGGGAGATCTCTCCCAGCCCCACCAGGGCGTGCCTCAGACTGGACCCGGGACCTTCGTTAGGAAAAGCAGGCACTCTACCACTGAGCAGCCACACCACGCAGCCTCTCCCAAGTGTTTTTTATAAGGACTTCGGTTGCGCCCGGTATTTCCGTCTCAACAGCAGTCCTATACAGCCGCGCGGCTAGCGTTATGCGATCCACGTCTCCTCCCTCCGTTACTCTGGTCCTGCATCGAGGGTGAGACGCTTGAAGAGCGGAGGCGGCGGGGGGCGCATCTTGGCGAGAATGCCTGAATCCGGGAAGAAAGCCCAAGCTGGCAGGGTTGGCGTGAAAGGAAGGAATTGGGGGCGTGTAGAGAGTCACGCCGGTCCCGTCACTCGAATGCAACGCAAAGGACGCCCACGCTCAGGGAGGGGCAGCCCCAGCTCGGGCGCCGCGCAGAACCCGACTGAATGGATGGGGGTTGTTGGGGGGCGGTCACGTGACTCGCCGGCGAGTTGAATGTGCACGTGCATCTTGGCGCTGTGGAAGTGGGGGGGGGCGGGCGAGGAGGAGAGCCTCCCGAGAGGTCACGTGACCCCTCCCGCCGGCTGACTCCCCCCCCTCCGCCCCGCGCTGCAGAGACGCGCCGGCGAGCAGCTGCTTGGAAGGGCTTCTCCGCCACTGCAGCAGCGGAGCTGGAAGGGAAGGAGCGCAGGCAGAGGCGGATCGATCGCCGTCTCCCCGAGACTTCCATGGCTGCGCCCGCCTACCCTTCCTCCTCCTCCTCCTCGTGAGCCTCTTTCTCTCTCTCCGGGCCACGTCCTTGGAAGCGCAGCGGAGGCAGCATGTGGAGAGGGTAGGTAGGGAGCCCTCCTGCGGGGAACCGTTTCCAACCGGGATGCGGAGGGAGGGAGAGGCGGCCCTGGCACTTTCCTTGGCCTTTTGTCCTCGGTTTGTTTCCTCTGCACCTCGGGGAGGGAATGCGCCGCTTGCTTTTGCAGCCCGGTCCTGCTGCTCCTGGGAAGGGAACGAACTGCGCGTCGGCGCGACGCAGCGGGAGAAAGTGGCGGGATCTGGGAGAGACACAGAGAGACGGGGTCCCGAGCGTTGGCGCCGCCGCCTGAGGGAAGACGCGTCTGTCTGGGCGGGCGGCGAGGTGACTCCCTGGACCTTCCGGGTGTCGTCGAGGGTCTGCGCGGCCTCCCTCCCGCTCGCCTTCCCCCGTTGCCGGTCGCAAACTTTCTCCGGGACGCTCGGGATGCCGCTGCCCGAAACGAGGCAATTCCGTCGGTTGAGGGTTGCCGTCTAGTTCCCGCAACATCGGAGAGCGTTAATAACCCTGTCTCCAGAAGTTTTAGCATCCAAACTCCGTTTTAAAAGCCCAACCTCCTTCAGCTTCCCGCCAAACCCTGCAAGGTAGGCTATTGTCAACCCCATTTTACAGACAGAGGTTCCCGTTTACTTTGCATGCAATGCGGTCCCACAGCTAGTTTGGGAAGTGGTGTAGGAAGGACATAAGCCGCAAATCATTTCCGTTCCTAACACTACATGCCCCACCCCATAAAAAAAAAAACCCAACCTGGCTTCAAACCGAATTGAGAAACACAAACGACCTCGCCGCATTTTAAGCAGGTAGCGTGTACACATCCGAGGGAGAAGGGACTGTTCAAGGTGGAACCTTTACTGACCTGTACTTGGAATACCGGTAACTTCATGTGTTTCCACTAGGGGCAGATATACAGGACAGAGGATGGGTTTAAGATGCAGGGCAGCACAGTTAGCTTGAGCGTTAGGAAGATGTTTCTTATGAGCCCCCAGTTTGATGAAATTCCTAGTTAGATGTGCTACCTATTTTCCCTTGAGGGCTTTTGCGTGTGTAGACCCTTTAACCACCCCCAAATAAATTCAGACAAGACTCAGATTTTTGGTTTGGTTTTTGGCAGAATTTAGGCCACAACTTTATTGATTACAGTCAAGTGAGTGGTTGCATAGGCTCTGGTTCGACTAGCTACCTGCAGCCCTACAGGCAAGCGCTGACCCAGGGCACACCATAGGTCAGCCTTGGGTGAACACTCGGCAAAGTGGAAGGCGGTGTCCAACCAGTCCACCAGCCAGATGCCCCCATGGACTCTGGCTCAGGGCACAACCCCTGTCAGGGTTGACCAACCAAAGAGTCCCAGAATTCCTTTAACAGAATACCCATCACATAGGGATGGCCAGGCTGCTCTGCCACCCCTATCACATGAACCAGAGCCTATCTGCAACCTTACAAGTTGTGACTATTTGCTACGCGGCAGGCGAAACCCAAATGGCACCAGCTAAGTGGGGGAAATTCCTACCGTGCCCCTGTCCCAACAACAGGTGACACACAACAGCATAGCAAGGTCATGCGTGCAAGCCCTGAATATAGGGAGAGGTGGGCGGATGTTCTGATGCACTGGCCCAAAAGAGGAAGCTCAGGGAAGTGCATGGGCTTAAATAGAGGTCCCTCGATGTACTTTAGCTGGCATCCCATTGGTCTGATTGCACCCAGCATTGAGGGACCTCCAATAGGGTGTTGTGGCCATCCAAACGTTCCCACCCACAACACAGGGTTTGGTTGCCAGGTCACACAGCAACACGTGCCCTATTAGGGAGGACCTGATTTCCACTCATTTAAGTATTAAAACCAATCCACACTGTGAATAGAAAACCTTAATTGGCTGGGATATACACTGGATTCCTCTTTTGTGTTTTCTCACAAATTCACAAAGTTGGAAAGTGGAACAACTGCAGCATCTGAGAGGGTCAAAGTCACTTTTTAAGTGTCAGTGTGTAGCAATAGTCTCAGTCCCCAGGATTTTATTGGAATTCTTAGGGGCTTTGTTCAGGAGCAGTTTGGTACTCTCTTGGTGTTTGGCTTGAGAGAAGGACCATGGGTTTTACAGTACTGTACACAGTAAGCTGTTTGCTCCTGGGAAGAAACACCTTTGGCACTCTCATGCCCTCATGCCCAGGATTGCAAAGGGAGGGTTAAAGTAAGTGATTTTGCTTCCAGGAAGGAAATGGAAAATTCTGAATATCCAGTTCTTCATCTTTGGATGCCAGTGGCTTGCCTGATCGCTGCTGATGAATAGGATAGGGGACAGTGACCTCAGGTTTGCTGCAGAAATATTAGCCACAGAGAAGGGAATTGCATCCCCCACCCCCATGCTGAAAAGTTTTCTGGTTGGCTAAATGAGGCACATCAAAACCCTGCAGTGACCTTGGTTTAATTGTTGACATGTTGTCAAAGTCTCTAGGACATCAAAGATGCTGCCTGAAAGATGCTGACAGCCAGATACTGTGGGCTCTTGTGGCAAGGCTTATTTGAGGAATTCTGTGCAAGGGGATCTAGTCTGACACAGTGACTGTTAAGAAGCATGGTAATTTCAAACTTTGGGGTACATTTGTTGCAAAGTGTGCACATTTTACCTGTGCCTGGAAAAAACCATTATGCAGGTTTGCATCAAAATTTGTCTAGGCATTCATCCATTCATTCTTGCACCACAGTGCTAGCTTTAGTTAAGGATGCCAAAGGGTGGAGAAACTCTGGTCTGTGCCTTTCCTTCTTGCAACCTCCCCTGCACAACAATTATGCTTAAAAAGCAGGTTCCATAGTTGTCAATGGGAGCTGACTTTTAAGCCTATTTGTTGCAGGGGGTGAGTTTTGCTGTGAGAAGGGAAGAGTTACCGTAACCTTTTGTTCCTGCTTGTTGTGATTTCCTTTCCACCCACCCCTCCATTTTCCCCCCCACCCCTGCTGCACAGCAATTAGGCTAGAAAAAAACAGCTTTGCACTGGTGCAGAAGATACCTACTTTTGTTCTAAGCTTTAGAATAAAATTGGGGTGTGTGTGTGTGTATAACATCTGCGCAAGACAGGCTCTTGATCTGTAAAAGCAGAAGTTTGAGGAATAACATGATTTCCTAATTAAAGTACAGCAGTGAGCCCCAAAAAACAAACCTGTCAGCATTGTTCCCGTACTAATAGTTGGTGCTACTGTAATACAATCCTGTATTCAGAAGGCCGCACTGAAACTGTCAATTTGTATAGCAAACCTTATGATGCTGTATAGTTTTCCAGCTAATAACTACCTACCTCTCCACATTAGTAAAAGAAGGCAATGCATTGTTCAATGAAACATATGATGGCATCTATTCTGGAGTGCAAGGATTAGTAGAATGGCAAAGAGCAGGCTTACCCTTGCATCGACAAGGGAATATTTTTGTTCTCTTGGTGACAGAGCATATTCCTAGCACAGTGTTTCTCAACCTTTTCTGGGCCACGGCACACTTGTTCCATGAAAAAAATCATGAGGCACACCACCATTAAAAAAGTTAAAAAATTTAACTCTGTGCCGCCCTATATTGACTATAATTATGACTGTAAGAAACACTTGCCAATTGCTGTGTTGGTTGCAATCTCCTGTAATAAGGCTTCACAAGCCGTCCGGCGGCTCAGTGTTGTGTATTGGCGGCCGCCAGGCTCGTTTGCACTGAGCTTTGGGAAAGAGGAGGAGAAATATTGCTTTCCGGCGGGTTAGTGTTGTTTATTGGCGGCCGCCAGGCACGTGACAATGCAAATCGCCCTTCTCGTCGCCGCACGTCACGGCACACCAGCCAGCGTCTCGTGGCACACTAGTGTGCCGCGGAACAGCAGTTGAGAAACGCTGTCCTAGCAGATTTGGGAGTGGGGTGGGGATGATGAGAATCATTGGGACATTCTCTGATGTGTGTGCTCCCTGCAGAATTGTGCTGAAAGTGTCCCACAGGCTTTTCATACAGGAAACAGCCCTGTCTGATCAGTTCTGCAGGAAACCACCAGGGCCTCCTGTTAAAACTGCAGATCTTGCACGTTTACACCCACCCTGCTTCATTTTGGCAGAATCTGACTTAATACTTCCCATTGTGAAGACACTTGATGATATGCATTGGGCTCGTGATCTAGATTTGCAGGATGAAGTCTGCATCCAGTTTAGGGTTGCTACCTGAAGGGCTCCCAAACAGAGACTGCATTTGTGAAACAATTAAGAGAACAACGTTATTACTTGTGTCAGAACATTAACAGCACTTCTGTCCTTTTAAACAATGTAGCAGATGTAATACACTTGGGGAGAATTGTCTTCAAAGGGAATATGTACTGGGACAGTTCATTGAGATAAGCAGAAGGGGGCAATTCTAATCTAGTCTAACAGTAGCCACAGCACAGTGTGTGTGGATCTGTGTCCTCGTCTTGATGTCCATAGCTTCCAATTGGTCAGCCAATTCAAACAATGTGTGATAAATGAGCGGGGCAGAAATAGGAGTAAAATGACAAGCTGCCATCCATGGACATTTATCCGGAGATCTGACACATGTTGCATGGTGGGTTTGCAGCTGAGAGGCAGCACAGCAGGATGGAAGAGAGGTAATAATAATAAAAATGATAATTTATTTGTAACCTGCCCTCCCTGGCCGAGGCCGAGCTCAGAGCAGCTAACATCATAAAAACAACACAAAAGATGGGGATGGGATTGAAGGAAGATGGGGGAATCATCAGAAAAGGAAGAGAAGAAGCGAAAACTTGTTCCTGAAAGAATAAGAACGCTGCTTGAAATTACTGGTATTGCTGGGGCTGCTCCTTTTTTATATAAAGAGCCATTTACTCCCATGTGCAGTGGTGACCTGAGAAAGCTGCTCATAAAGTTTGCATTGGGTTCTCATACATATGTTACAGGATAAAATCATCTTCAACTTGCCACCTTAACCTGAATGAGAGTCCACAACTTTGGGTTTTATGAGCACCAGAGGAAAATCTGTCTTTAGAAGAAGCTTGCAATGAGGGAAATGCTTTCTTGCTCCCCACCCGCCTTTCGTGAGTTTGTTAGAAAGTGTTCCTTCCAAAATAAAAACTCATCATTTGCACATTTTGTGAAGCAGCGCCTGAATTCTATTTGAGAGAGCAGACATGTTGCTGCCAACAACTCTTGGAGAGGGACAGGAGGAGGAGGAGAGAGCAGCTGCTTTTAAATGCAACTCTTAAGTATTCCCAGAGAGCTGGCAGTGGACTTCATGTGGGGTGAGAAGAAAGGCTTTTGATATGCAGTACTCCTTTCCTAGATTTGCTGTAGGAAATGATTTGGACCTTAGCTATTTTGTTCAGCTGGCAGTTTCCTCCGCTGGAAAACTGTTGCTGACTGAAGCCCTTTCAAACTAGACTAGCCCAATTATGTTGTGCTTCCCCTTGCTTCTTTTTGTGAATAATGTTTTTGTACTTTTGTGTCTGTAAAGGGTGTATGTCAAACGTGAATCAAGTTTAAAAGTGCTTTGTTGCCCAGTTGGCAAAATGACCCTTTAAAATAGCCCCTGGGTTCACAATAAAATGACGTATGGAAGGAAAGCAGCAGTCATTCCTGGCAGTTTGAGCCTAGAATTAGGAATCTACTCCATAGAGCAGGGGGTGAGGAACGTCTGGGCTGTGGATAGACTCTGATCTCCCATCAGCCCCAGCCAGTGTGGATAATGGTCAGGGGATGGTGGGAATTGTAGTCCAGCAAGAAGATCAAACCTATCCATTCTGAAGGAAATCAGCCCTGAGTGCTCACTGGAAGGACAGATCCTGAAGCTGAGGCTCCAATACTTTGGCCACTTCATGAGAAGAGAAGACTCCCTGGAAAAGACCCTGATGTTGGGAAAGATGGAGGGCACAAGGACAGAGGATGAGATGGTTGGACAGTGTTCTCGAAGCGACTAACATAAGTTTGACCAAACTGTGGGAGGCAGTGGAAGACAGGAGTGCCTGGTGTGCTCTGGTCCATGGGGTCACGAAGAGTCGGACATGACTAAATGACTAAACAACAAAACATTAGGTGAGCCATGGGCTCCCTACCCATGGAGTAGGGAATTGTTGCCGCATGAAACACAAGGCTGAAACATAGGTGTACCCAACCTACAGCACTGGTAGGAGAAACGGAAATAAGGCAGAATGCCCTATAGGGCATTTAAACTTGAACCTGGGATTCCTAGGCATATCATCCAACCTTACTGTGGACTAGCTGCATGATTTTGGCCGTGCTTTATTGCAAACTCTGTTGTTCCATCCAAAAACTGGAATAATGATTACCTCAGGGGTGTTTCCAAAAGGGATAATGCTTTTCTTTATTTTAGCATTGGGTTTGCTGACTGACCAAACTTAGTTGGTCTCTAAGGTGCTGCTGGAAGGAATTTTTTTTATTTGGTATCTGAGAGCCATGCTTTTCTGCTGGTTCTTCTCTAGTTGTCCAGAGGGCAGGACAAGGGTGTACCAGAATCATGTGGCATCATCCAAAGTGGGGACTATTGTAGGAAGAAACCATTGCAATGCTTCTTTGCTGCCTTTCCCATCACTTCTGTTTCTGTTTGCCTTTAATGCAGCAGCATTAGACTTTGGATGGGGAAACCTGCCTGGATGAAGTCAATATTGCAGGGTTTTTAGAAAGAAGGATAATTAGGTGCCTGACCTGGTTTAACAGCATTGCCTCCTTCCATCTCAGCCCCCACAACTCAGCATGCTCCATTCAGGAGAATCCTCAGAAGGGCTGGCAGAGGAAGGAGCACAAAAACAACATTTTGCTGAGCACTCTGCTTCTTCTGGGACTTCTTTGGAATCCAAGTCATCAAGTTTATTGAAAGATGTTTTAAAGTTTTTTATTGTTCTATCTCTTGCTGTTTGCTGCCCTGGGCTCCTTTGGGGGGAAGTGTGGGATGAAAATGAATTAATTAATAACCCCATAAGGGAAGTTTGGGGGGCAACAGTTGGCAAGCTACCTTTGCTCCTTTGTCTTTGGCACCATCAAGGCTTGTTTCCACAATTTGGCCGAGATTATTTCCCATTGGAATAATCTTGGTTCTTTTAGTTTTCAGTTAAGATAGCATCCTGTGAAACCATACATTCCAATAAAAATTTGTGTGTTGCATCTATATTTTGAAAATATCCCAGTTGTTGATCAGGGTTAAACCTAGCATGGGGGTAAGACTGGCCTAGTTTTCACTAAACTGGTAAACCAGAGTTTAGTCTATACCACTTCAGATTACAGTTAGGTAATTGCACGATCAAGTGCTCCTTCATACAAAAAAGTCCCCAGAATATAGAAAACTATACGGTTTTCTGCATGCAAGCAATTTGAACCCCCACCTGCAGGTTGGTTCAGGATGGTTCAGAGCAGGTTTATTTGTTCACGAAGAGTTAGATATTTGCATCCTAATTCTGCTGTGTAAACAGTGCCTCATTGGTAGTTTCTAGATGACTTGTTTGTTGAGCATCTGCCCTGATTCATTTGCAGAGTTTTCAGGGAGGTTAGATGAACTTAGCTATTTATTAAACATCGATTCTGATTTGTTTGCCGGGAGGTTAGATGACATTGTGTCAAACAGGTGTTATCCCACACTTTCCAGTGCATTTCACGGTCAATAAGCTTATTGCAAAAAGCCCAGATTTTTAAGGAAATGGTTTTGTTGTGCAAGAGCACCAAATGCACTTTTAAGTGTGCAACCTATATTTGCTGGTATGTGATTGAATCCCACCCAAAGATAGTGACCGTCTCAATGTGCCCCATGAATATTCCCCTTGTGCCTGATCCAAAGTATACTTTCCAAATATGTGGTTTCTCTCTGCGTCAGCATTCATCCTTCACTGTTTCTAATAGACTTGCACTTTTTTTTACCACTTTCCCCACATACTTCCCCTTTTTTAACCTGATGTTTTCAGCAGTTCCTAGTTTATTTGATTTGCAGAGTGAGAGAGAGAAAAGAAGAGAACGAATGAACTTGTTGTCACTGCTCAGTTATTATCCCCACTCCCTCATTTTTAGCTCTGCTTTGCAGATGCATGCAATGTGAACTTGAGATGGAAGACTTCAAAAGTGCATTAGATGAGACACAGGTTGAAGCAGGGAACAACGTATCTTAGGATTGGGGGAGGAAACAGAGAGACCTTACCTGCCTTTTGAAAGCTGCAGTTTGAAAGTACTAATTTTTGTAATAATGAAGATCTGCAATTCTGCTTCATAATTTATCAACTTGGCTGTAAATAAGAGAGATGGGCTAGGCTAGCTGCTCAAGACTTCTGCCTTCTTCATGCAGACCAAGGTTTCCCATTTCTGCAAAGGAAATGGGGCCAGCCTGTATGAATTGTGACTTTCCTCATAAGCTTAAGGAATTGAACGAGTTATCTTTATCCTAAACTTTCATTCTTAAAACTTTCATTATTTTGTTTTCTTGTAGATTCCGATTCATCAATTGTTCCCAATGTAGATCTTGGTCCTGGTGTAGATCTTCACTCACCCCTTCTTTCCTGGCAGGGCTCCTTTGCAGATATTCTGTTCCAAACTCTAGTTACAAATCCTGGTTATCTTGGGTTAAAATTTGTGCCAATGTACCCTTTAAGAGCCTTTAAGGTGGAGAGAGGGATTTGCTTCAGGAAACAGAGGCAGCACTGGGTCTTTTACAGAGGGAACTCCTGGTCTTTTAACCACAATTGATTGGCACTGTTAAGAGTGTGCCAAGATATTGATATGTGGGGTTAATATCCATCTGTGTTCCTTGTATCTTTTTGTTTTTGTAATGGCTCATAAGTGTTGAGCCTAAATTTCTGGATGCCTTCCATCACTTCTCCTAGTCATGCTGCTTGGCTGCCCAGTGTGCTATTTTACTTGGAATCAAAATTGGAATTGTAAGGGGAAGAGCTGCCAGATTAAAGATCATATTCCTTTTTTGCAGAACTGGTTCCCTGTTGATTGTTCTTTCTGTTAATCTTAAAATACAATTGCCATTGCTCAGCCTTTCTCTTTGGTGCATCTCAGCTCACCCAGATCCATCTCTTGTCTTCTAAGGTGCCTGTTTCTTTACTTCTTTCTAAAAAAGCAACACCTGCTTTGATATGTCAGAGTTGATGCGCCAGCACCTGTTAAAAATGTAGGTTGCATGAAAATGAACCGGCAAATTTAGAGGAGATTTCTCTGATCTGGGTATGAGATACTTTGAGATCACGTAGCTGATTATATCAATTGCACGTCCTTTTCCCCCTCCAGACCTCTTTTTCAGGGTCTGATCTAACAAGATACTGTATTGACTATAATTCAACAAAAGCACAGCCTGCATTTTCTTATCATTGGCTTTTGAATGATTTCTATCCCATTGTTAACCCACATGGCTCTCTGAATATCAGCCATGACCATGATATTCTCTTCTACTCTCCAAACTCTTCCCTGGAGAGGTTTCTTCCTAGTTGCAAGGCTTTGCAATAAGTGTATTGCTCTTAATTATTTATGCTTTGGGTATCCCTTTTTTAAAAAGAAACCTTCAAATGGCTTTGCAAAATCTCTGGTGTTTGCCTCTGTAGTCATCCTGTGAAATATACTATTATTATTTCCATTTTGTTTGGTGGAAATTTGAAGCAGAGAGAGGGGTTTGGTATCCAGGGCCAAGGTAGAATTTCATTTCAGGCCTGCTTGGCCAAATCCAACATTCCACCCCTGTAACCATCTTACTGTCTCTGGGCTCAAATTTTGGCTTCTTCCACATATGCACAAAAGATCTTTCTTGCTGCACACAAACACACACTGAGATTAGCACCTCTGTTTGCAAGCTGATAGCAGCAAGAGTTCTTCTAAGATTGAACTCCCATGCAGGATGCAAGTACCTTTGCAGGAAGGGACACTTTATTCTGAGTGAATATGCACATTTACTTGGCTGCCTTTATCTAGTCCTTGCAAACCTGGCAAAGGCCATGTCTTCATTACCGTGTTTCCCCCTTTTTAATACGTAGTCAAAAAGTAAGCCATGGCAGGGTTTTTAATCATTTGAGAAATGTAAGACATACCCCGAAAATAAGCCATACTTCCGCGATGTGCGGAGCAAGACCACTGAGCGCCCCAACCAGCTAGCGGGACCCAGCATGCTGGCTGCAACAGGAGGAGGAAGCCTGCTGGGTCGGGTCGGTGCCCGGAAGCGGTGGCTGCTGCTGCAGCGCCGATAAAGCGTGCAGCAGTGCCGCACGGAGCACCGAGGGCACAAGCCAGCAGGACCCAGCTCCTGCAATGCCGGCCATGGCAGGAGGAGGAAGCCTGCCAGGTCGGGTTGGCGCTCGGAAGTGGCGGCGGCTGCAGCGCTGACAAAGTGCGAAGCAGCGCTGCACACTCTGTGTGTGTGTGTGTGTGTGTGCGTCCGTCTCTTTCTCTGTGTGTGCGTGCGCGTCTCTCTCTCTCCCTGTGTGTCTTTCTCTCTCTCTCCCCCTGTGTGCGCGTCTGTCTCTCTCTGTATGTTTGTGATCGCGTCTCTCCCCCCCCTCCCCGACAGAGAAAAGGTGCCGTGCAGGTTCCTCTTTGGCTCATCATTCAGCTGCCCTGGCCTCCTTGCCGAGAGCTGACGCCGCTCCTCTCCCCCTCCTTCCCGCACGGAGCACCAAGGGCACGAGCGTCAGGAGGAAAGAGAGAGGGGCTCGTTGCTTGCGGAGGGAAAAGCGTGGGCTCGTTGCAGGTTTACCTCACAGCTGAGGGGGCAGCAGGGGCCAAGCACCTTCCCACCCCTCCCCAGAGCCCAGCCCGCAGGCTGTTCCCCTCAGGAAATGCGGCTCTTCCCGTCCCCGAGGAGAGCCGCCAGCCCTGGAGCGCCTCTCTGCCGCCCGAGGCTCTCGAAAGGCCGCCTCAGAAGCAGGCAGCTCCCTTACGCCATCTCCGTATCCCGCCGGCGGGGTTACTCAACCCGTTCGGCAGGACTGCCCCCGCCCCCGCCTCTTTGCAGAGTTTGTGCAGCTTGTGCGGCTCTGCCTAACTTCTTGCGCGGCAGGCAGGCGGGCGTCCTCCCATCGGCGCGGCGAGCTTTGCAGAATCGGGTGCTGCAACTCGGAAGCCGGCCAGGCGAAGCTTAGCTGCCAATCAAAAGGACAGGGGTGTACGCAAGACGTTCTCCTTAGTTGCTTGGACCAGTTTGGTGATGGTGATAATGATGCCCTTTGTTGAATCGGTAGAATTGTAGAGTTAGAAGGGACCCTCGGGGGTCATCTAGTCCAACCCCCTACAATGCAAAAATCTCAGCTAGGTCATACATGGCAGGTGGCCATCCAGCCTCTGCTTAAAAGCCTCCAAGGAAGGAGAGCCCTTGACTCAGGATGGGTAGGAGGGGAAAGGGAGAGAATAGAAGAGGCAGAAAACGGAAAGGACCATAACAAAGTGGCAGAGCACCCTGTGCTCTGTATGCATAAGGATCCCAGGTTTAACCCCCAGGTACCCCCAAGTTTGAAATCCTGGAGAGCTGCTGCCAGCCTGGTTGACAGCAATAATGGTAGAGGACACACGTAGCATTAAAAAATCCCAGTTTCAATTGCTGCAATTGCTTGCTATGTATTATGTATTGTATTTAAATAATCTCCTTATTTTCTTGTTTCATTTAATGGATGTTATGTACATCATGTTGTGCATTATGTTACAGTATTATGTTGTAAAACCTGGATAGCTCAGTTGGCTAGAGTGTGGTGCTGATAATGCGCGTGGAAGAGAGCGCTGAGCATCCTGAGCCAGTGGGACCCAGTTGTACCGGCACTTTAAAAAAAAGAAAGAAAAAAAGACACCCCCTGAAAATAAGCCACCGTGTGTTTTTTTGAGGGAAAAAAGTTATAAGACGGTGTCTTAAAAAAGGGGAAACACGGTATCTGCTTCTGCACCCCCCTCTCCTATACAGCACATATATTCTGTTTTGTTTTGTTTTTAAACTAGGATCCAACTCCTAGACTTTACCAAGCTATTTGTGTCTCCTCCCCACCTGCCATTTCTACCTACTTACGGTGATTTTTGTTTCTCTGTGTTGTTTTTTTCTCCTTCAACTCGTCCCCCCCCCCCAAAGCCCAAGGACATACCTTCTAAATTTAGTGTGACATCTTTCTCACAATCAGCAGATGGGGTGACAAATGTTTGCATGAACTGTACCACTTCAAATTACAATTGGGAGTTCGTAGGACTGAATACTCCTCCACATATATTCCCCGTAGTAATAAGAGCTCCCCCTTTCATTGTGAAGTGGTTAAAGCTCAGGCACAGATTTCTTATCCCATCTGCTGTCGTAAGGATTAGTTCCAAAGGACTGAGAATTCCTTTCAGAGAACTGACTATATACCAACAATTCAGAAGTATCTACCTTCAGTATCTACCTTCCACAGACTGCCTCTGGCCTTTGTGTGCCATCCCATTGAGATAACCAGGAGTGCCCTACCCACTGGAGAAAATGGGGGCATTTCTCCCAGGAAGGGATGGGGAATTTGTAGCCCTCCAGATAACATTGGACAGCAACTCCCATCATTTCTGACCATTGGCCATGCTGGCTGGGGCTGATGAGAGCTGGAATCTAGTCCTTTCCTAACAAAAACAATATTAGAAAGCTATCTTTTATTCCCTAGAAAGGAGGAGTAGATGCAACATGTTGGATGGACCTTCTAAGATTTTTCGTAAACTTTTGGCACTTGTTTAGAACTGCAAACTCTTCAGAATTTGGATGATTTCCAGCTTTAAAGAGAGTATTGGAAACTCTTAGGGAAACACCCTTCCTGTCTTGTATGTGTGTTTGTGTGCTCTGGTTCCCTCCCTTTCTCTCCCCCACTCCCCACCATATGCACACCCACTTTTATGGAACATCAGAATCTTCCTTACATCAAGCCAGAACATTGGTCCCTCTTGCTCAGTCTACCCAGGCTGGCAGCAGCGTTCCAGGGTTTCAGGCAGAGATTATTCCTAGCCCTGTCTGCATATGCCAAGGATTGATCCTGGGATCTTCTGAAACATATTTGTGTACTCTGCCATTGCAACCCTGACCTTTCCTTGGAAGTTCTCTGCACTATTCTGAATTGGGCAGCAGAGCGGGAAGGAAGCAGTGTTCTGTGATGTTGTAAGGCTCGAAAGCTCGTTAACAGACACTAGCTCGCCAGTAGTTCACGCGGTGAGGAAATAACGCAGCATTCTGACCTAGAGGCCCCTCTGTGGCCAGGTGTGCAGGCATTTGGAGCATGCAGACTCTGCAGAACAACATCTGGAAACCCGAATGGAATTTGGCTTCTGAATAGTTTTTGCAGATGTTTACCTTTTCGATGCAATGAGCGGGACTTCCTCCCGTAGAGCTGTAGTGGTGCTCGTTTTTATTCTTGCCACCATAGTGTGGTAACTACAAAATCTAATGTGTGAATTGCTGCTGTGGCGATAACCTTGGACAAGGGATAGATGGCGGTGGAACCTATTTGTTTCTATCGGAAGTAGAAAAGAGATTTACCGGTATACGCTTAATATAGGAAGCTAGGTTATACCAGATGGTACTTATTTGCCCGTTGAGCCTCTTTTTAAACTACACACTTTGTAGCTTTCAAAAACAAGTGCAAAAATACAATTCAATTGAAGTTTGACTTCCCTAAAACTGATAAGAAAAACATAACCCTCCCTCTCCACTTACCTGCAATCCATGATAAATTGACTTCGATGAAAGTAATAAGCATATTACAAACCTACACCAAAAAGGTACAAAATCAAGAGCTGGTAAAATTAGGGGAAATGGCAATTAGGGAAAATTGTCAGAAATTTAAAAAACAACACAAATTCTCAATCAAATAGAAGTCAGTATAGAGTAGATAGGCAAAGCCAAAGGTTCAAACCTTCCAAATTCTAGCATAATGAGATGCTGGATTTTGATTGTCTTCTCTTGTATCAACGTAAGCCAATACCAAGTCGGAATCAATTTGTTGGATTTTGAGGTACCCCAAAGTGCTGTCAATTTCTTAAAAGTTAAGTGTCGCCTTGTGAAACTGGTAGCCCCACATTGCACCCAGTAAGTCGTTCCTGCGTTTTGCCGGGGTTCTTTGTTGTTGACACTTGACAGCAGCATCTCTCCAGAGTATAAGGCAGGTGTCTTTCCTCTCGTCGGCTAACCTGATCCATTTATTTGGAGGTAGCAGGGATTGAACCTGCAAGAAGAAGTGGTGCTCTAGTACAAAGCTATGGTCCCTCCTCCAGGGCTGGTAGCGGGTGTGTGCGTAGACCTCCTTATGCAGAGTAGGAGCACATTCATGAAATGCTAGGTTAGTGGCTACTGGCAAACATAAGCATTACAATATTTTCTTTTGCAAGAGCCTTTTTTTGAAAAAGAAAGAAAGAACCATGTGCGACAAATGGAAGACAAGAGCATTTCCATATCTCTGAAAACTGTCTGCATGAAGCACACTTCCTCTATGTGTATGTGCATCTGTGTGTGTGCATGGAGGAAGGCGAGAGCAAATGCTCCTAGCCCGCTTTATAGCAGAGAAAAAATCTGTGAATGCAAGAAGTGTGTCTGCAAAAAACTCAGGGACGCAAGAGGGTGCTCATCATTGACCTACACCACTTTCCATTTCTAGTTGACCTTCTGCCCTGTCTTGTGCCTGCATAGTCACTTGCAATCTGCTTTTTTCAACAACACAATAATAACTTCCTAACTCTCCCCCAATTTTGGGTTGCGTGCATGTGTCGGATTTTGTTGTGAGTGAGGAAATCCGTACAAGTTCAGTTCAACTTTGATGCAACATTTAGATTTGTTGGGCAGAGGTTTTGCACTCTTCTTCTTCTTTTTGCAGGGAGGGGTAGTGCTCTGTCCAGGCTTAATATCAGCCTGCTTTGTGTCCTAGATAAGATGACAAGAGGCACCTTCCTTGAGGAACATCAGTAAAATGGACTCCCCTTCTGATGAGAGCACCATTTCCACTTGGCACAAGACACTGGTAGAAAAGGGACACTTTAGGACAGGCATCCCCAAACTTCAGCCCTCCAGATGTTCTGGACTACAATTCCTATCATCCCTGACCACTGGTCCTGTTAGCTAGGGATCATGGGAGTTGTAGGCCAAAACATCTGGAGGGCCGTAGTTTGGGGATGCCTGCCTTAGGAGAAAAAGGAATCTTTCCCTTGGATCCTGACCTGCTTAGTAACTGTTTTGTCAACTCTGAGCACACCTCTCTCTCTCTCTCTCTCTTGGCAGGAAACACTCCTGTGTTTCCCATTTCCCAGTCTTTGTGTCTTGTGGTGGGGGAATGGGAGCATATCTTTCATGTGCTGAGAGCCCTTTTTAGCCATCCAAAGCTCACTGGTCTCTTTCCAACAGCCAGGCCCAGTTTGAGGAGACCCGGCAGCATCTCCAAAAGCAGCCAGTGGTGGGACAATGGAAGCCCCTTGCACCAAGCAACAGGGGCCAGGAGCTGCAGCAGCCAGAGCCTTCTGCCAAGGACTCAGCAGGTGGGGATGAGAACCAGTCCGTGGCGCAACTCAACGTTTCCCGCTTACGCAGTTCCTCTGTGGAGATCCGTGAGAAGGGATCTGAATTCCTGAAAGAAGAGCTGCATAGAGCTCAGAAGGTAAGAGGTTTGGTCAAGATGGGAGAACAGGAAGGCCACATCCAAATGCCATGGTAAGCTCCAAACATATATTGGTGAGCACAAGCCACGGGCACAGGGCAGTGCCTTTTGCTGAGTCAGACTTTGGGTCCATGTAACTCAGTGTAGTTCACACTGACTGGCAGCAGCTCCTGGGGCTTCTGCCTTTCCCAGAGATGAAAGTGGTTGAACCAGGGACCTTTTTGGTGCAGAGCAGATGCTCTGCAATTGAGCTGTGGCCCATCCCCACATATCTGTGACTATGTGAAGCTTCTTCTGCATTGCTTACTAAGGGAAATCCTGGGTCTCTTATTAGCATGCAGTGGGAAGCTGCTCCAAGGAACAATTGACATTTTGGGTTGTATCCAATGGTGTCTGTGCATGAGTGGAATGGGTGAATGGAGTGTGCATGAGTGGAATGAATGCAGATGCAATGGGACTTCACCTTCACCTCTTCCCCACTGCAGCATGCAGGGAGTGTAGGGGGCTTGGGGTGGGGAGGTAATGAAGGAGAAATCTTGTTGAGTGAGTGGAACGCAGCTTGCACAGTGTTGGGTTCACTCCACAGTAAGGCTAACCTGCTTGCTTTCTGCATTGATTCTGTTCTGTCAAAAGCAGGCTCATGCTGCTTTGTGAATAAGACAGATGCTGAGTGGGCAAAACACCAGAATCCAATTGCAGAAAAAGAGCGCCTGCCTTTATCTCTCAGTCTCAATTAAAGATGCCACTGCATAATGTGTGGTTTGCATTATAAATGCATGTGTGCACCTTCAAGCATTATAGGAATACATTTTATATTTCTGATCATTCATGGTGGCCTGATACCTTGGACTTGTGCACATTGCTTATCCTTTTCCATGAACAGAATGCTGTTCTTCCAGTTACAATTGCACATTTTAATTAAAGAATTAATATGCAGGAACATTGCTTTAAAGGAGATTGTTCTTTCAATGTCTGTTGGGCAATGGACAGCTTGTATGTCCTTAGGTTGCAGAGCAGGCAGACCACAGCACTGGTGTTTTTTTCATAACAAAACATCCAAACAGGTGTTGAGGGTGTGATACACCTCCCTAAGGAGATACAAGATGTGCTGGCCTAAGGGAGTCATAGATTCCAACCTAAATCCCCTTTCCCTTTCCCTGTAGGCCAGAGGTAAGAGTTAATGCTGACAGTTAAGTATATTTGTTCAATCTTTTGTGACATATATGGAAGCCCAAGGTAGGAAAACATGCTGTTTTGCTGTTTTTCATGATAGTGCCTTAGAAACCCTCAATCGATAAGGAGTGGTGCCTGTGGAATAGGTCTTAGCTTCACCAACATCAGAAGGACTTTTCTTAGCATGCCCATGAAGAGGCTTTTGGCTAGCCACTGTTGGAAAGCCACTGTTCATGAAGTGCAACTTGGTGTCTGTCAACTCCTTATATCTGTGACTGTGACCAAGGAGCCTTTGCCCCAGGTGTGCCGTTTTGCTTACTTGCATGTTCTGCTCTGCAGGAGTTGAAATTGAAGGATGAAGAATGCGAGAGACTTTCAAAAGTCAGAGAGCAGCTGGAGCAGGAACTGGAGGAGTTAACCGCAAGCTTGTTTGAGGTACCGTCTTGTGCCTGGCCTGAAATGAATCCCAGAGCATCCAAGATGGTGTTGTTCACCTTTAGGAACCACTTTCAAGGCCTTCCTTATGTAATTGGGACATGCATGTGGTGTGTGTATGTATGAGTGCGCATATTTACACCCTTATCACCTTCACATCCTCTTCTGAGGCACTTTTGAGCAGTCACAGTGCGTGGGATGGGGTGCTGCCCTCTCAGTTGTGGCTGTGCTTCTGTTTACCAAGATCTGGAGCAGGCAGGGTAGCGGCAAAAGTGGGAGAAACACAGGACGGGATGGTTGTCTGTGCTTGGGCCTGCTGCCAGCCTAGTGCTTCCTCTGCCCTCACTGCTGCCCTGCTCCCTCCAGATCTTGGCAAACAAAAGCACTGCCAGAAGGGTAGCACAGTAGCACTACCCCATCAAACATGCTACAGCTGCTTTTGAGAAGTTTACACAAAGCAGTAGAATTATCAGGCGTGGCTACATGTGTGCCCGCTCACAGAAAACTAGCATGTCAACGAGAAGCTTGTAACCTAGATGTCTTCCTGCATCACAGTTGTCTCTGTCCAGGGCACTTAATATGCAGGAACATTAAAAGGCTATTCTCTCTTGTCCCCCACCCCATTCAGCCACCACCAGAAGTGAAGAACCGCATCTCATAGTTTTCAGCACTGACAGGTTCTATCTAATTGTCTGTAGTACCTCCCCAGGCCTAGGGAGAAACTTATATATTACAGTGTCATTTGGCAAATGTGGCTGCTTTGTATACAGGTGTGTTTCCCCTTGTTTCTTGTTCTCTCTGCTATAGGAAGCCCATAAGATGGTGCGGGAGGCAAACACCAAACAAGCAGCATCCGAGAAGCAGCTGAGGGAAGCCCGAGGGAAGGTGAGCCCTGCTCTGCCGCAGAGAGCCATGTCCCCCTTACATATACTCAAGTCATGGGAGGAAGGGCAACCATGCCTGCTGGCTCCCCCCCCCCACCAGAAGTCCACATAATGTCCAGTGAATGAAACCTTCATGCATTGGCTCTTCATGAGACTGGGTTTCCTGATTTCATGGGGAACTTAACATGCATCTAAGTGGGTGAGTGCTAGCTCCCCTTTTCAGATTTTGCACTGAATGTGCAGAAGTTGGCAGCCAGCAGAATGTGGGGGCAGTTTGAAAGAAGGGCTTATACGCAGCAAGGAGCAGGTAAAGGTGACTTTCTCATTGGTCCAAGTCACGTTTCATGAAAAGAGAAGCAAGGCAAGTTTGGGACCCACTGCTCTAGACCTTTTGGAGTTTGGAAAAGACATACAGCAGGATGGGAAACCTCAGGCCCAGGCGGCAATCCCAGCTCCCTAAGTCTGTCTTCCCTGTCTAGGCCTCAAACCTTCTGCAGCTCACACCCGTTCAGCCCAAGCCTCTCCTCTCCCTGGCCCTGTTCCTCACGCTCCGCTTGTGCTTTTGCCTGGCTGGATCATGTCCTTGAGCTGTGGTAACCCCTCTTAACTTGCCTGTAAAGGAGAGATTTTGGGGGGAGGGTGTTTGTATGTGTGGAAACCTCTGCATTCTTGGCTGGAATATGGCCTACTGTTGTTCCACACTCTCTTGCCTCTGACCCTGCTCACCTCTGAAGTTTGGCCTGCTTGAAAGCTTCCCAGAGAGGAATGCCTGAAAAATGGGTTTCCCACCCTGATACACAATGTCTTAACTTGGGTCCTCCACCATGAGAAAATTTCTTCAGATGACTCTGAACCTCCTCTGTTTTTGGCCCAGGATTCTGTGCCTGCTTTATCCAAAGGCTTCTGGTATTACTTGGCAGTGGCTGCTCATGTTGTGACTGTTTTGGATGAATGCTCAATTCAGTCACAGTTTTGGGGAACAAGGATGCGAGGCATTTAATAAATATGCAAGCAAGATCAAGGACAGAAGTACATCTCTGTGCCTCAATTCCAGCCAGGACACAGGGAACGCTTGTGAGGCTAAGAGCAGATATAGCCAAATGTTCTGTTGTTAGCTGAAAGGGCAAGAGATTTGCAGAGCGCACTGGGTGGAGAGGACAGATAATTAATGCCTAGAGCAGTGCAGTTCCACTCCAGCAAGCTTGCAAGGTCCCTGTCTCAAATTTCGCCTGCCCATATAACTGCTCCCAGCGAAAAGCAAGGGAATGTAGTGGTAGGTGGCCCCACCTAACCAGTCCGTCTGCCAGGGAGGCCATTGAAGGTTAGTTGTTCCTAGCTAATGCGGTGGTCCCTGTAATCCCTTTCTTGATAAACTTGGTAGAACCAGCTTCTCTAGAACTACTTGAATGTCCAAAACTCTTAAGACAATGCCTGAGGGTTTCTGAAAAGGATCTGTAGCCAGCAGTCCAGAATTGTAGTAATAAAAAAAATCTCATTACCATATGGCTGCAGTGCCACCTGTTGACAGGTCCTAGGCAAAGCAAATGCTTTCTGTCTCTTCACACAAGCTGGATTCTTGAGTGTATTTATTTATTAGATGCCCGAGAAGTGCTGAGTTTCAAGTCCAAATATTTTGACATTTTAACCTTCCCATTTTAGAAGTGTGGGGTGGGGGTGGGGCGGGATAGGAAACTGTGGCTAGGACTGTACCAGCTCACATATGTTCAACACAGAAGTGACTAGGTTTTTTGAAAGTGCACTCCTAACAGACAGCCCAGGCTGGTGAGGGGCAGGTGAAAAATACCCACAGCACAGCTTCCCCATAGCTGCCAAGTTATCCCTTTTTTTAAGGGATTTTCCCTTATGCTGAATAGGCTTTCTCGCGAGAAAAGGGAAAACTTGGCAGCTATGCAGCTTCCCAGATATAAGTGTGTGGGGACCATGTTAGCATACTGTGCAAATAAAAATTCCGAATCAGTGAGAGCTGAATTTGGCAACCTGTATCCATAATAAAATGAACTTATACTAGTAGGAGAACACTTCAGTCTCCCTGGACATTCTATACAAGATCTCAAAGTAGCTGTCTTATTACAAAAGAATTTCAGAAATAGACTGGAAAGAGAAGTTGCTGAACTGCAATTTATCACCAAACTTAGAACCACAGAGAAACCTGGTCTAAATAAAGACATTGGATTATCATCTCATTATACATGATAAAGCTTATCTTTAGCCATCTCACCCATTGCTTTTCCTATGGGACCAATTTGCAGTTGTAAACAGTCATAAATTCTTCCTGTAAGACCAAATGCAGTCATAAACAGACCGTGTTTCTCACCACCCTTTTGAGTGGTGCCCCTCCCCACCCTCTCACTATATGTGGGGGTCTGGTGACTTCTGTTTCAGTGTATCTGAAGAAGTGTGCATGCGCACGAAAGCTCATACCAATGAGAAACTTAGTTGGTCTCTAAGGTGCTACTGGAAGGAATTCTTTTATTTTGTTTAAAATACACTTAGTTTTGCATATTTCATTATTCCTCTGTTAAGTTGTAGTGTTCCTCCTCATAGATCTGCATCAGGCACCTTCACTGTGCAGCTTTCAGAAAATGCAGAAAATTTACCTCTTTATCCTTGCCCTGATGGAACAATCACATTAGTATGACATGAGGGTGAATAACTTTGTGCGACCCATGCCTCCTGACCTCTGGATATCTGACCCACCTCTGGCTTCTGAGATTTTGCAAGGCATTACTCATGCACTTTCAGTCTTACCTTTGTGCTCTTAAGCACTAGATTTTTAAAAAAATATTTTAGATAAATTTCTGCACCTGCATGGAACAAGGAGCACATGCAGCTTAAGCTGCACAGCTTGATGCTCTTGACTTCACCAGACTCCCTTTTCCTTTTTAGAGAACAGAACTGAGTGGGTTTGGGTGAGCCATTACATGTTCTGCAGGAAACAGGCAGGCAGGTCCCTGGATCACATTCAGAGCACCTGCTTCCTGCGTGGAACTAGGTCCTGCGATGAATGGGGAACATGGCACCGGTGATCCCTTTTTGTCTCCTGCCACCCAGATTGACATGCTGCAGGCGGAGGTGACTGCCTTGAAGACTCTGGTCATCACGTCAACGCCTTCTTCCCCCAACCGGGAGTTGCACCCCCAGCTCCAGAGCCCCTCCAAGGCAGTCTTCAGAAAAGGGCACGGGCGGAATAAGAGCACCAGCAGTGCAGGCGCTGCCACTGCCGCCAGCCAAGGCCTGCCTGTGGAGCCAGTCAGCAGTGAGTTCAAAGAGGTGGGTCAAGTTTATGGGTCAGCAGTCTCGCTTGAGGTTTTGGGAGAAGGGGCTACTTAGCATCCATCACATTGGGGTGTGTGCACATGAGTGGGGTATGGGGTAAGGTTAGGGTTCAGAAGGGAAAGGTCTTTTTTATCTTGAAACTTGCAGACCCTTCTACAGAAAGCAATTGAATAGCCTTAAACTGACCTCTCTTCATGGGTTGCATAAGCCTGGCCAGGTTATTTAGCTGTCCCAGGCCAGAGCCAACAATGCAAGCTGTAATTGCACTAGGAATGTGGTTGAGGGGGACCTTAAAAGCAGGTGTAGGCAAGGACCTGAAAAATTCATTGAGTTGCTTTGACCACCACCTTTATGCAGCTTCCTGGGGCTTTGTGCTTTCTTATGAACGGAGTCTTCCTCTTCCAAATCTTCTCTCCCTCTCACACCGTTTTGCTTTCTCTCCTTGTCTTTCTGTCTCTTCTTCCTTCCTGACCCTGCTACCTTGTCTGCCTATCTGTCTGACCCTCCCATTCCTCAAAGTCTGGGGTGCCCACCCTCCTCTCCCTCCTTCTCTGTATCGTCCCTGCGAAGGCTATCCACATCACCTATGAGCCAGGCTGGCAGTCCCTGGCATCAGACTCTTCCTTCTCCTCTTCTCTCTCATGGCAGGTAATCTCTCTCTCCGTTTGGGGTGGCAGCAGGGTGACCCGCTGGGGAGGAGGAGGAGGACGGGGCTCACACGCTTTTCTAGTCTCTCTGGCAAAGAGATTGTTTTGGCAGGCAAAGCCTTTTAAGCAAGCTTGAGGTGAAATCTCTTCTACAAAACCACTCAAGGGCACAAGAGCCTCGTTCTCCTTGACATCGGGAAGGCTTGGGTGCAGTAGCCTCTTACATCTCCCCACCCCTTTCCGTTCTTTCTTTAATACTAACACCCATTTTTGTTCTGTTTTCTCTTTAATTGTTTCCCCCCTTCCCTCACCCCATATTGTGGCTCTGAAGTTGCCTCCTGGTATCAGGTGAGCAGTCTCTGTAACATAGCGCTTGTATGCTGTTGGTTGAGACCTTTCCCTGGGGGGGGCAGGAGAAACTTTATTCGTGGCTACATTCCACTTGTGCCTGTGTTGTAACTGGGAACAAACTCTTCTTAAATATTCAGCTTGGGAAGCAGCTAGATCGTTTAAAGATGCAATGGACACAGCATAGTACAGTTGCTTTTGCTCAGGGCATTTGTTCAGCCAGAACTCAGTTCTGGCACCTCTCTGGTGGGCGCCATTGTCATTATAAGGGAGGATTTCATGGTGAGTTCTGGCAACTCCTTCTCTAGAAAAATAGCACTGCTTTTGCTGATAGGCCTTGAATCTCAGGGTGCCCTAAACTCTGGTGTATGTCTTTTAGAGCAAGGCATGCTGGGAGTGGTTGGGGAATCAAGTCAGTGACTTTCTGGCTGAAGAGGGAGAATCTGGAGTCACTTCTGGATTTTAAAACAGTGTTAGAAAAAGCAGAAGTATTCTTGCCTTTGGATATTATTATTATTATTATTATTATTATTATTATTATTATTATAACACCCTATACCTGGGGGGTCTCAGAACGATTCACAGAATAAAATCAAGATATAAAACCAAAAATACCTAATAATAAAAAAAACAGCCCAATAGTGCTCCCCCTCCCACAAAAAAAAAACACATTTTGAAAGGGCATAGGATGTAATATGTGACAGTTCCACAGTGTGGAAACCCAGGAGCTCAGAAACCAGAAAGTAATTGCGGAGAAAGAGGTGACCAGAATCTTCAAAGAATCGGGGCTTACCTGTCCCCTTGCAAATTTAAACTATGGGTGTCTTTTGTCTTGTGAGCCTGCTCCCTGGAGTATTTTTGCCTTTCTGCAGTGTCCCATAAAAGGCCTTCAATGCGGGGCTCCTTATGCTGCTTTCCCCTCCCAACATGCTTGTTTCTGGGTTCTGGAATTGGGCCCAAGATCAGCACGATAAAATTTGCCTGTTCCCCCGCCTGGACTTTGGGTGACCCTTGTTTGCTTGGATGGGAAGTGAGTTCTCTCCAGCAAAGCAAGGTGGCAGCTAAGCTCACAGCAGACTGGCACCACATAGGATGGCAGTGGAATAAACCCGCTTAGTGGCTGCTGTTCTTCTATCTCCCATTGGCACAGGGCTGGGGAACCTGTGGCCCTCCAGATGTCAATGGCCTCGAACTCCCTGGCCATTGGCCATGGTGACTGATGGGAGTCGGGAATCCAAAACATCTGGGTGGCAACAGTAAGCATTCATCCTGAAGAAGAAATTAACCTTCCACAGCTCCTGCGGTGGGTGGGTGCGCACATACTGGCTGGGCATTTTGCAGCTAAAGATAAATGCTCCCATTGCTTAAATTTATCTGGTATTAGGATGGATAGAAAGTATGCTGTCTCCTAATGCTGTTTCCCTTGGCATGGCCCTCTTTTTCTTCTTGTAGACATTGCTTCGTGTCTGGAGTCTTACAGATTCCAAGGCAATGAAGTCTGCTGTTTTGACCCACAGGCCACACTTACTCTGCTTGTTTGCCTCACAGGTTGCACACCAAATACTGCTTAGTCTGAGGTAGCCTCTTGGTTCTTGTACTCTAAACCCTGCTGACTCCTTTGTCTCTCCCCTCACCCCATTGCCTGCTCTTCTGTGTTTCTTTGTCGCCGTAGGTGGATTCCATCTTGTTTGCCGAATTCCAGGCTTGGAAAGAGTCTCCATCTTTAGATAAATCATCTTCTTTCCTCGAAAGGATTTACCAGGAAGATGTTGGCCCATGTCTGGACTTTACTAAGCATGAGGTGAGATTTCAAAAAGGTTTGGACAGAGGTTTTGAGAGAGCTGGCACGCCTGGGATTTGTTCCAGCAACTGCTCCCTCCTGGAACCTTGCCTTGATTTCCCTGCCTTTGTTTTATTTGTTGCAGCTCTCGGAGCTGATTCAGGCAGCTGTGGAGCAGAACACGCTCACCATTGAACCCGTGGCTACCCAGGCGCTGCCTGTGGTGAAGGTGTCGGCCATTGAATGCGGCGGACCAAAGTAAGGAAATATAGGCCGCCTCTGCTCCTTCCCCTCCCTCCTTACACAGATCCACATCTGGCCTCCTTCACTGCTCCAGGAGCAGTTGCCTAGCTGAGGGAAATGCTGGTTAGCTGTTCATGGAGTGCAGCTGGTTTATTCCTTCCTTTTATATCCCGCTTTTCAGCATGCACCATGTGACTCACAAGATAGGATGGAGAAATCAAAGCAGGGAAGGAATCAATGGCAGCAAAAGTGGGGAGGGGAATGAAACCTTGAACGGGCACAAAAATAAAGCTGCATTGGAATGAATTTGGCAATAAAATAGGTGAACCAGAAGGGAGTTATAAAGCGGGAGGGGAACCTCTGGCTCTGATGTTGGACTAGAAGCTCCCATTATTGCTATTGGCCATTCTGATTTGGACTGATGGGAGTTGGAGTTCAACAGCATCTGGAGTGCCACAGATTCCCCATAAAGGTTTGCAGATATTTTTATTTTTAGATTTTTTTTGTATTATTACTTATTATTTATCTAGGACACTGCTTTCATAGCCTCAGGTCATGAAGTCATTTATAAATATGTAAAACAATAATACCCAATACTAATGAAAAAGGTGCCACCACCAGGAAATCCCTGTGCTTAATAACTGCTGCCCCAGAAGGTTGTTGCGGGGGTGGGGTGGGGGACATTTTGGTACATTTGGAACAGTGGAGTTATAAATTCATCTATGCATGCAGGGATGCTTTTTGAGTGCAAAGAGCCTTCCGTGAAAGGAGGAATAACAAAGGAATACACCTCATAGAATAACGCTAGAATTATATATCAAGCTAAAAAGGCAGCGAGCCATAAAAACAAGAGAATACTGATCATTAAAAATTTGTTCAAATGAAAAGCTCTTTATTGCATACTTAAAAATCAGAAAGCAAGGGAGCCTGGTGAGTATCCACAGGGAGGCAGTCCAGTCTTTGTGCCATCACTGAAATCGTTCTGACTTATGCCCCCACTTGTCTAGTCTCAACAGGATGGAGAGCAGAGTCTCGCAAGCTGTTGGGCAGGTTAACCTCAAGGTTCTCCTGTTTCTGAGCAGCAGCTCATGTAGGTGAAGACATACCTTCCATAGTATCAGAAGCCAAGGGCATGGCTGAAATCACATGGATTTTCTCTCCCCTCTTTTTTAAAAAAGTATTTCTCCAGCACCAACCATGTTTTCTGGGGCATGCCAAACAGAACACCTTCTGTATTTTCATCCTGATTTGGGTTTCCTCCTCTTGTTTCTTCTCACAGTGGTTTCCGGTCCCAAATTGTAACGTAAGTTACTTATTTTAAGCCAACGATGAAAGGATGCCTTGCTCCACTAATACGTTACTAACTTTCCTACTTATTAATGGCCTTGAAGTTGGAACTAGAAAGTAACTCTTAAAAATTCCTGATGGTTAACCCACTGAAAGCATATCAGTCATCCTTGCTTGGAATTCTCTTTGAAATTGATGGTCTGACTTTCTGTGGTGCTGGGTATGAAAGCCTAGAGAGACTTCTGCCAATAATTTTCAATGTTATTCTGGAATATTAAACCCACTTGGCTTTCAGAACTGTCAGTAATGTACCTAATGCTTCACTAACATTTTTCACTTTCAAACACAGATGCAAGAAAGTTTGCCTGCCTGCAAGTAGCCTGGGAAGCCTCCATTTCACACATGACCCAATCCTAAGCATGCTTACTCATAAGCAGTGCTTCCCCCCCCTAAAAAAATGTTGAGGTATTCTCATTTTTCTACTCATATTGAAATACTGTGCCTCAGTGATTCCAAATTTAGATTCACAAAATGTTTAGGGGCATGTGCCCCCCAGAAAAAAGCACTGCTCATAAGTAAGCCCTATTGAGTTCAGTGGGGCTTCTTGCCTAAGAAATATGTGTAGGATTGCCGCCTTCATCACTGTATCACCTGTTTGCTAGGGATAGCAAATAACTGCAAGTGATGAAACAAGAATATGATGTACAGTATCTTGAAGAATATGTCTCTAAAATTCCATATCCCAAAGTTCTCAATAACATCATGCATTAAACTGTTTGGTGCTCTTGGTTTGGCTTTCACTAATCACTAGCATAGTTTGGCTTCTCTCTTTCTTCTTCATTCATTTGATGAACGGTCTTTTGAGGACAACCTGCCTTTTCTTTCTCCCCTTTTACAGGAAATGTGCTCTAAGTGGCCTGTCTCGGGCCTGTAGGCATCGCATCAAGCTGGGAGACTCTGGGAATTACTACTACATCTCCCCTTCCTGCAGGGCCAGGGTAAGTATCCCAAGAAGCCCTGAGATTATTTGCATAGGGGCAGGGGCAACAACCATCACATTGGAACTGTCTGGTCCGCAGCACGATCCTGTGGAAGTTAACGCTTGCACTACAGATGTGCAGTCTTTTGTTTTGCTGAGAACATGATGCCCTTCTGCCATTTCTGAAGCACCCAGTGCTCTTGTACATACTGCTCAGGTACAAAACAAACTGTGTTTTTCAGTCGGACATGTATTTTTCAGGCTCAACCAGAGCTGAATTCATCAGATGCATTAAGTAAGCTGTGAAGTGTTGGATATTACACAAGTGGGACCTGTTCCCAGCTGAGGATCTCCTCTTCATGGACCCAGCCAGTCATGTGATCCTCCAAGATGCTAAAGGGTTCTAGCAAGGCATTCACTTCTTGCTACCCGCCTCACCCAAAATAAAAACCTGGTTCCATTTTGCTTTCCCAACTGACACACAGCATTCTTTTGGTCAGGCTCAGTCTGCATTGGGCTGTTTTTTGTGGGTTTTTCCTCAGTAGGTTTTAAAAAATAAATTGCACTTCTATAAACTTTGGGGTTTGGCTCCAATCTATCAGCGCTCACCAACAGAGTTTGCTGTTAGACTGAAGATATCCACATAACACTGTTCCATTTTTCATTTAAGGAATTCATTAAGGGTTTCAAGTAATAAAATAAAATGCTGTCTTACTTTTTCAGTGGAAGTCTGCAAATGGTTCTGAGAAGTTACCTCTCTTCATTCTATTCCCCCCATATAGTAACTTATAAATGTATATCAATATATTGTAAATATTTTAGTTATAAGTATGTCAATTGTTGTTGTTATTAATAATAATAATAATATTTTATTATATTTATATCCCACTTTTTCTCCATGGAGCCCACGGTGGTATACATGGTCCGTTACCCCTTTTCATTTTATCCTCACAACAACCTTGTGAGGTAGGTTAGGCTTAAGAGGCCGTGCCTGGCCCAAAATCATCCAGTGAGCCTCATGGCTGAGTGTGGATTTGAACCCTGGTCTCCCTGGTTCTAGTCCAACATTCTAACCAATATTCCCTCCCTCTTTATTTTTCCAGATTACAGCAGTATGCAACTTCTTCACCTATATCCGTTACATCCAGCAGGGACTGGTGAGGCAGGATGGTAAGTGATGTGTTGGCCTTTCCCATTTTGGATGTGAAGTCTTGGCTGCTCCCTTGTTGCTTACTGGCTAGCTCCTAAGACTGTGCAACCACTTCCTAGCATGGAGGAACTGCTGACTCAGAGCTCAGCTTTTCATTCAGAGACTTAGTGAGGAGCTCCCAAAAGAGATGGATCGATTCTTCTCCACCCCATGTGCACAGCTTGTCATTTTTACGCAAGGGAGGCTGGAGATGAATGACATTCCTACTCTAGCCAAATGAGGTGTGAGGCAGAATGCAAAGTGAGGGGCAGGGAAACCAAATAAACCGAGATGAGCAAGGTGAAGCTGAAGTTAGGATGGCTGCAAGTCCAGGTTTGAGCCTGGTAGAATTTGGCCCCTTTGAAGTCAAACTCTGGTCCACAGATAGTCGGCAGACCAGTGAATGGGGAAGGATGCGGTGTCAGAAATATCAAAGCACATGCTTAAAAAGAGTATGCTAACACCATGCCTCTAACCCACAAGGGTTAGCTTTGCCAATCCTTAGCCTTCATTAGCTACATTAGTGACATTTATTAGTGACATTCAGAAGGTGCTGCTTCTAATGTTAATGGATGATGGGTGGTATGCAAAAAAATCAATGTATTTTTTTTAAAAAAAGACAAGCTGAACATCAGCCTGCCATGTTGCTCAGATGGGTTGGCTTTTCCAAAAGGAGGATGTAGAATCTATTGGATACCAGCTCCCATTAGCCCCAGCCAGCACAATCAGTGGTTCGGGGTGATGTAAGTTGTCATCCAACAACATCTGGAGGGCCACAGATTCTCCACCCCGGTGTAGAGCAAACAGGCGTACTTGTCTTCTACTTTATGGCTCTCTCTGGTGCTTCACTCTCCTCTCCTCTCTCTCTCCTCTTGCAGTGGAATTGATGTACTGGGAAATCATGCGTCTCAGAAAGGAAATGTCCATAGCTAAGCTGGGGTTCTTTCCCAGTGAGATGTAGCTGAGGACTGGCACTCTGGAAGGGCATCACCTTACCACTACTCCACCAGGCAGCCAGAGGGCTTGATCCAGCACATCTCCTGGTGCTGGCAGGATATAAACTGAAGTTGCCTGATGTAAACTGAAGAGATAAGAAGCACAGATTTCCCCGTTGCATTACTGTATTTGCAAAGCTTCCTAACAGTGCTTAGCCTGATGCGGAGTGGCCAAGGGACCAGCCCTTCTGTGGCTCAACTGAATGAAGTTGTCTCTTGACTCCTCCCTTCCCCTGTCTCTATGCATCCCACAACCCTTATATATCAAGTCTTTTTCAAAGTTCTGCTTCTACAGGTTCTGAGGCCATGGCTGGCCCTTGGGCTCATTATCTGCTTGCTGCTCTGCAATGCCAATGTAGCTGGGCATTCCCGCACAACAGAGAGAAAGAGAGATTTGGACTCTTCCATTCAGCTGCCAACTCCCAACCGTGACGGGGGTCAGTGCCGTACAGTGGCCTTGTTTGATGGCCTCTACGTGTGTGTTCTTCCAGTTGTTTCCCAGGCAGCTCTCCTGCTGAGGAGCCCGCAAGAGTCGGCCGGGGGCTGATTTCTATTTATAGCTCAGGGTTTGCCGTTTGGTTGTGTGACAGATCCAATACCTTGCTCTGTGTAGGCATGCATCTGTTCTAGGCCAAAACTCCGGCTGGAGCCTCGGCTGTGATGTAAGAGTGGGGAAATTGCATAACAGGCAGTGGCCCACAACCACATTGAGGTCAGCTGTGCGAGACTGCAGATGCTTTTGCCTCCCACTCTACAGGCCAGAGAGCTCGCTGCTGCCACATTAGTTTTCTAGGGAGCAGCTGTCCTCAGCTGACACCCTCCTCCCCACAGGCTCCTTCACTGTGCTTTGTTGCAGTCCAGTCGACACTTGTGGTATTTTGTGCAACACATTTCAGCTCCGCTCTAGCTTCCCATTTGGTGCTTGCAGCTGCCTTGACAGTATTACGGACTCTTGTATGAAACATTCTCTCTTTTGCTTCATTCACGTTGGAGTTTAAGAAGGACTTCACATCTTGAATATTCTGGCACAATTTTGGGGTTTGTGCAGCTCAACCTAGCACCCTCCAGAGGTTTTGGGCTGCACCTCTCATCAGCCCTAGAAAACACAGCCTATGGTGATGAATGATGGGAGTTGGAGTCCAACAACAGACGGGGGGACACCATGTTCACCACCCCTCGTGTACATCCTGCATTTATATTTTTTAAAAGGGGGGGGGAGATGGGGGTAATACTCAGATTCAAGTGATACAAATAAATCTTGGCCCCTAAATTGTTTTGGTACTACAAAAAGAAAAACCACACTTGATTCTGAATTTGTAGACCTGTTGAATGTTGACAGAAGTGAAAAGTCTTCCTCACTTAGCTTTTGATACAATTTTTTTTTAATGGGAAGGGGAGAATGAGGTTTATCTTTTGGATGCTGTGCCTGAATTCTAGAATGGGAGCGGCTGGGGTTGTGCTCTAGCTGGAAGCGGCATCCTCTGCCCTGAGAGCCATTTCCTCTTATTCCCAGGCAAATGGGAGGCTGGTTGGTGGCTGCTCAGTAGTGAAGGGGAGGCGCTCTGCCCATGCTGGAACGCACTCACTATGCTATATTCCAGAGATGAGCTCTGGCACCGAGAATGGGGCTTCAGCGGTGAACCCTGGCAGCTTCCATGGCCAGAGCCTCTCACTATAAATACAATGAAGTACATTTAAATCATCTTGGCCATAGCGAGTGGTTGCATCATCACCTCTGGTTCCATTAGGCAGAAACTACTGGCTGGTGCAAAAACATTTTGAACACCCCAGTGCTGCTGGTTGCCCCTTGATGCCTGCACCGTACGCCTGGCTTTGTGTGATCTTGTGACTGGCAATCCCAATTCCACTCCCTGGAGGAGCAGCACCAAATTTGCTTGCATGGGAAAGAATCACCTGCCTTTTGGTACTACAGTGGGATTGTGTGCAATGGAGAGCACTTTTTGGTATCATTGAAGTAAATGCCTTTTCTTTTTTTCTTTTGAGTGCGGTATCTCCTTAGTATTACAGGTAAGTGGCTGTCCTTTTGGACCTCGATGGCTGGAGGGGGATTGTGGGTTCCCTGCCACTTTTGCTGCTCAGTGGCCCAGGGCTTGATTTCATCTTGATCACATGTAGCAGCACTTGCATGCTAAGGATTATAGTAAATATATATAAATATATATGTGTGTGTAACTTAAAAAGCTATTCTCCCCAAAATTGTATCTGGGAGAAAATATTATTGGAATTTATGCTTACAGGAGACAACATTGCAACAACACTTGCCTCTTCCTGCTTTAGACAAGGCTTGCCATAAGTGAAAGGACAGTTTCTCGAGGGATCCTCTTGGCCTTGCTCCCAGCTGTGGGGCCTTCTGCTCCTCACCTCTGCAGGGATGGTGAAATGCCAAGCAGGTTTACATCCAGGAAATCTTGAAATGGCAGAATTCCTAGTACCTTGACCTGCTTCCCATTTCCTTGTCTGCGTTTGTATTTGTGGAGGGGTTTATCCCTTATTTCCTACAGCTAATTCCATCGCAAACATTAAATCCTTGATTCAGTAAGAGAGGATTCCCATACCGTGCTCCACATGGCAAGCTGTGACCCTCCAGATATTGCTGGACTACAGCTCCCATCATCCTTGCCCATTGGCCATTCTGGCTGGAGCTAGTGGGAGCTGGAGTCTTTTACAAATGATCAAACCAGGCCAGCTCCTGGTTAATGATAGTCTACATGCTGCTTTGCACATTATGGTAAGCCACAGGCTGACTTACCATGACCACTTGAATGTAATGGCTCCCTGAGAAGAGTTCACACCTGCTTTGCTCCCCCCTAGACTGATTAGGTCAACATGTGATAGCAATTAAGCCAAGGTTTGGCCTCTATGGGATCATGAGTAAGGTCTCATGCCCTTAACTGCAATCTGTAATCGTAGGACAAAACTTGGCTTCTGATTGTAGCTAGGTGAAGAGCCCAGTTTCTGATGACGTGCTGAGCCAGACTCTGGCTTAGCTCTATGCAACAGTGACCTAAAAAAAAAAACCAGGAAGGAGCAAAGCGGCTGCACTCTCCTTCCTAAGCACCAGCACATTCATGTTAAGTCATGGTTTTGCTTAGTGTGATAGTGCCTCTCCAAGAAAGAGTTATGCTCCAGGAGAAGCATTCAGTCACGCATCATCTCCACACCTTGATAAGCATAATTATTAGTTGCCATATATCTTCTTATCATAGAAAGCCTTCCCACACTATCTCCCTGGTTTTGGGTGCAGCAAATTAGGAGTGCTATCTGGAAATTCCTTATAATAAACAGACACTACTGGAAGCAGGTAGTGACATTGGAAGCTGCCTTCTATTGAGTCCGGCCTTTGCTCCACCTGACTCAGAGTTGTCTGAACGTTGCTTTCCTTGGTCTCCGTTTAATAGGTCAGATGCTGTAAGTGGGAGTCCAGTCAATTCTAACAATGATGATAAATTTATTGAAGAGCCTGGCTTTCTAAATCCATCCACCACTCACAGCTACTCTCTCCAAACTGCTGGAGGAAGCACCTGTTTTGCTTCCTGTCTCTTACAGGAAGGGGCAACTGCTGAGCTGTTCTCTTGGCTGCATTATTATCTCCTTACTCACATGTTCATATTTTAATAAAATATACTGATCTCTATTTAATAAATAGACTGCAGTACTGACAGTGAGGCTGGTTCTTATTGCCTTTGGGCTGTTTTATTCCTTTTGAAGCCTGCATGTATTCCAGCTGCAAAATAAACAGCACATTTTCAAAGCAGAGTTCGTTGTATTTCTCTCCCCACCCTCTACGAAGATTAATTCTTAAACTTGTATGAGATTATTTTAGCTTCTTGCAGGGAAGAGGTGTGCCCAGAATCAACTCTAGTACACACTAAACTTGGATCACCATCAGTTTGTGTCGGGATTACCTGCCACCTGGGCCTTGAATAGATTAAGCAGTAATTAATCAAGGATAGGAACTGCCAAGCTCAGGCTGAGACTTCAAGGGCCTGTTGGGTCCAGCTGGCAAATGAACACAGATACTTCTGTCTTTCCTTGTTCATGGCTAGACAAGCAGCCAAGGGCAAAGTAGACAAATGGATGTTTGTAATGCAACATTGACAGTATAAAAATAAGTAGTCTCAGGTGTTTGCTTTTGGAACAGAGGAATGGCAACAACAGATGTGGCACTGCTTAACTCTTGAGACAGGACATGTGGTTCTCCAGGTGGCATAAGACTTAACTCCTCATCAGCCCCAACCAGTATGGACAACTGTTAGGGATGATGGGAGTTGTAGTCCAACAGCATTGGGAATGTCACAAGTTCCCCACCAACCATTTCTTCTGCTTCAAGTTTGCTCATGGACATACTGTACTGCACATGCATTGGAACCCTGATGGAGATAAGCAAACTTTGTGTCTGGGTGAGAGAAAATTGCTTCCTTTCATTAAAAAACCCCTCCTGATATGACCCCAATCTATTTGCAGGTATTTTCTAACTTTCTACCTCTGGCTGTCCCTTTATTGGCTGGGAATCTATTAGCCTTTCAAAACAGTAAGGCAAAGAAAGCCTATGTTAGAATCATAGAGTTGGAGTGGTGTTTCAGAGGCAGACTAGAGCAGGGATCATCAAGTGTTGCCAGTATAGGCTTCTCCTTAGGGCCAGTCCGAGAGTGCTACGTGCCTTTCTCTCCTCCAACCATGCCATGGGCTGTGCCCAGAGCACCCAGTGAAGCCCCGAGTTCGTCCAATCTTCAGCGGTTAAATCTTCTTTGCAACACTCTAGAAAGATTGGGAGGAAGGGCATTCTCTCGAAATTATTTGGCAAGAATGATTTGAGAAATCTTTAAACTTGAAAATAATACTAATTCAGAGCCACAGTGGTTTGGGTTCCTGAGATGCTAGGCCTGGAAGAGAACTTGGGGAGAGCTAACTTGAGTCAGGATTATGGCCTTCTTTGGGACAATCCTGGGGACAGCGACTATCTCTAGAAAGGGAGACGACCTCCTTGCTCCTGAAGCACCTAGGAAGCAAAAAGCAAAACAAATGGTCACGAGTGCTGAAGGGGCAGGGCAGGCATTTCAAGTAGCTAGAGACTAGAGAACTGGGGCCATCTTCAGTTCTTGAATTGGCTACACATTTGGAGCAGCTCAGTCTTTGCAGGAAGTTGTTGTGAAACAAGAGAACCTTACCAAAGGAGGAAAGACACACTTGTGAGTCAGAGGTGCAGACTCTGTTGCCCTTGGGATGCTGCTAGAGTCCAGCTCCCATCATTCCAGGCTGCGCTAGGACTGCTGGGAGTTGGACCACGGCTTCCCCACCCACCCCTGCTGTAAGTACTGGCATGGAGAGATAATATATGTGGATGTCACTAATGCACACAGAGGCGAAGGCATGGGACAACACACCAGGCTGAAGGCTGTTGGGCTTGGCCCTTAATGTTTCAAAGGGGAAAATAAGAATCTTAACCTCTTGTGCTTCCCTGAAACAGCAGAAGAGGCCAGAGGTCCATTTGTGTCACTTGGAAAAGTTACGTGAGCAGAGAATTGAAAAGAGAATAAACCCAAAGGTCACAAGAAGCCTTCACAGGGCCAACCAAAATATTACAAAGTTGGTCCTACTCTATTACTTCACTTTGGCTTTTTTCCTCTAAGTGAGTCAATGCGACTACATACATTTTTTTAAAGGAAGAAAACATTTCCAGAGGTTTACGGTAATTCAGTCATACCTTCTATGCAGTGCCACAGCTACAGTGATGAGAGAAATAGCTCCGGCCACAACAGCTGCAGCTATAGCCAGTGAAGTGACAGTGACACCTTGGCCCCCTAGGATAGAAAACAGCAGCGCTTTTAGGGCAGATCTCACGTGCCTTGCAAAACCTGTGGTGCGACTGCCTTAGGAAAACTCTGTACGGTTCTGGTGATGTCACCTCAAAAAGGATATTACAGAGTTGAAAGAGGTTCAGAAAAGGGCAACCAAAATGACCAAGGGGACGGGGCAACTCCCATGTGAGGAAAGGTTGCAGCGTTTGGGGTTTTTTAGTTTAGAGGAAAGGTGAGCAAGAGGTGACATGATAGAAGTTTATAGAATTATGCATGCCATGAAGAGAATGGATAGAGAAAAGGTCTCTCATAACACTAGAACTCATGGGAATCCAATGAAGCTGAATGTTGGGAGATTTGAGAGAGATAAAAGTACTTAATTCATGCAGCACATAGTTAAACTACTCCCCACAGGAGGCAACAACAGTCATCAATCTAGATGGATTTAAAAGAAGATTAGACAAATTCATGGAAGAGAGAGGGCTATTGACGCCATGATGGTTCTGACTCTGCAGTTGGAGGCAGTAAGTCTTCTGAATGCCAGTTCTGGAAACCTCAGGAGGGGAGAAGGCCCTTGTGTTCAGGTCCTGCTTGTGGGTTTCCCAAAGGCATCTGGTTGGCCACTGTGAGAACAGGATGCTGGACTAGATGGGACATTGGTCTGATCCAGCAGCCTCATCTAACCTCCTTAAAAGTGGGCAGAGCAACAAAAGTAAAAAGTCTCTGTTTCTGTGCACACTAATGCATACCTTTCTATCCTTCATCCAGACAAGCAGAAGGCATCATCAGCGTTCAAGGGGAGACGTGTGGTGTGGGGAGAGTCTTCTTGAGGGCTAGAAAAAGAAGCGGGAGGGGGCTGCATTTGGCCCCCAGGCCTACAGTTTACCACCCCTATGATGGAGGAACACTCCAGGAATGACTCTCTTAGTTTCAAGTATAAGATTGCTCTGAGCAATCAAAGCAATGAGATAAGGGAGAAACACAGCTTGAATTGACATCCCCCAAACCCTTCCATTTGGCATCTCCCAGTGAGGAAATGAGGTCAAGGGCTTTGCTAGACCTTCCAGCTTCCTCACAGCCTGGTCCCTCGACCCAACCTACCAATGCAGGTGGTGCCATCCTGAGACGGAATCAGGGAGCCCTGACAGGCACATCTGAAGCTCCCAGGTATGTTCACGCAAATCTGCAGAGGGGGGCAGGGATTCTCTTGGCTGTGCTCACATTCATCAATGTCTAAAATGACAGGGGGTGGGGGCAAATATAAGAATAATTTATTGGGCAGCTCCCAATATTAAAAATACGATAAATCATCAAACACTAAAAACTTCCCTAAATAGATGTCTAAAGTCAGATAGTTCTTTATTTCCTTGACTTCTGTTGGAAGGGCGTTCCACAGGGGGGGGGGTGCCACTACCGAAAAGGCCCTCTGCCTGGTTCCCTGTAACCTCACTTCTCGCAGTGAGGGAACTTCCAGAAGGCCCTTGGAGCTGGACCTCAGTGTCCAGGCTGAATGATGGGGGTGGAGATGCTCCTTTTCACAGTTGCAATGCTGGATTGACACACAAACTAAGCAAACCTCTATTTAGGGCTTCAGATTACTAGGGGGCCTCTAAGCACACACAAAATGCAAAATTTCAAGTTTTACCTAATTGGCTAATAATAATAAGAATAGAACAATGCACTTTTAAAAAGCATTGCTGCAGGGCCTCTTAAACACAACAAGGCGTTGGGTCTCTTAATCTCGGCCTGAATAGCAGTGTGACCTGGAGGAGTTGGACACTGGTTGCTGTGACCATCACCGCAACACACGAGCGTCAGAGGCACAAGCCTAGCATGAACAGCCTTACAAGTGTATCCATACAGTCTTGACAAGAAATCTGCCTGCAATGTATGTCACACATCTGGGTGGGAAGGGGATAGCAAAGCCGTAAAGTAGCGTCTATACACAAAAACAGCTAGGCACAGGAACAGTTTTCCCCCTTGTGCCATCAAACTGTTAAACTCGTAGTTGGGTAGTGGAAGGGGAGGCCAGTTGTGGGGTGGGATTCCTTTGCTGTGCAGTTGTGTTGTATTGTAAGTGGAATAGTGTTTGTATGAGGTACGTTTTTTACATTGCAATGTAGTCGAAGCAAAATTCCAAGTATGCTTGGTACTTGGCCAATAAATTATTCCTATTCCTATTCCTAAATAAAAGTGGGGAAGGAGCATGAGGTAAAAAGTGGCAAGGAGTGAGGCTGAAGAGGAGTAGCGTCATTTTTTAATTTATTTTTTTTAAAAGCATGACATACTTTATACATGAGTCCCCGAGGCTCTTCCTGTGGTATGCCTTACCTCGGCAAACAGGCAACACAGTGCTCCACTCTCTGTCCTCAACATTGCAGGTTATAGAGGAAGGACCCTCCCGTATGTAGCCAGGCCAACACTCAAAGAACACTGAGGCTTTGCACTGGACGTAGTGGGCTCCTTCAACCAGAGGGACGGGCCCACAAGGTGTGTCTGTGGAGAGAGAAGAAGAATACAGCAGAAGGACTTCCTAAGAAATGCACCAGTTTGAAAGCTGCACTGCGTTGGAACCAATTCCCAGATGCAGGCCTCTGAATGTTGCATGTTCCCAAATGGGGATGAGTGAATATTGCAAGAGGGGAAGGGAGAAAGGAAGAGAGGACATAAGGACTTCTTCTGGATAGGGCAGGGCAGTGTGTGCATAGTTGGTTGTGAACACACAGAACACAACAGATAATGACTGCCTATGTGTGAAATTAACAATTTTTCAAAACCCAGCTTTTCCAAGTTACTGTTTACACAGGCACAGTGACAAACGTCTGGGCTATGGGAGATGTATTAGAAATTTATTACTAGCTTTATTATAAAGGTACTAACTAGAATAAATTTATATTTATTATTGGCGCTTTTCTCTGGGGGTACTCAAGGGTATGCAGTACTGGCACGTTTTATTTTTCCAAATGTTAAAAGTGTGGCACTTACTGTAACAACATGGTGAATACCACCCTTCCATAAAAAATTCCTACAGCAGTTTACATAAAGGAAAACATGCAATATATATATAAAAGTTCTACAACCCCCTCCCATCCCTGAGACTCCCTTCTTAAGTGCCAAAAGGTTGCTGAGAACAGGCTTTCCTCTCTAGTCCACAGAGTTGTGGCCACTCCAGGTTCTACCTGCTGAATCTTCCCTCCATGCAGTCAGGTCCACCCTTGGAATCTGGGAGCTCTTGCAGGACACAAAGTCACTTGGGAAGTGACTGGTTGAGAAGACGTCTGCAGGGAGGTGGTGGAGGTGGGTGTTGTCGCAGAGGATCCGGAACAAAGTCACCTTTGCTAGCTCTTCCCTCTGGTGAGGGGTGAACACTCCTTCATTCTCCCACCAGAACCTGCAAAAGAAAATAAAGAGGGAGGGAGGGAGGGGGAGCAAAAGCCTGTTCATGAATACCTTATTTGGCTGAATTCATTTATTTCCTGCAGTGCTTCGTGCCAGGGCCGTCTTAAGCATATCCGGCGCTGTGGTACAAAAATCCTTCCGGCGTCCCCCATTTCCCAGAGTTGTCAACCTTTTTTAAGGGGGGAAACCCCAAAGTTGTTGACCATTTTTGGGGGAGCTTACACATTATCTCTAACAAGCCCTTAGAACAAAATAAAATGGCAAAAGGCAGAAGAAAATCTAATGAAGTCCTCAGTTCCAAAGCAAGACTCAATCAAGACTCAGCAGTTCTTCTAATTCATCCTCATGATTCAAATCACCACATATCAAAAAGTTAAAGCAATCACCAGTTTGTTGTTCTTTAAATAAATTAATAAAGACACAGACAATGAAGTTCCCGGCCAATTTGTGTTAATGCTGCAGTGAACCCTCTTTGTGGAATGGTCTGCCAGGATCAGGCAGCAAACCAGTCCAGCAACAAACCCATTAACTCCAAGCATATATACCACACCTCTCACAATCTCCAGTCTAGTTTGTACTTCTCACAGAGGGAGCTAAAGAGCTGTGTTTCGGACTTGGCTGTACCATTTCAGACTGGGGTGTGTGTGTTCATACAGCTGAATAATCAACTGAGAAGTGCAGATAAAGTTCTGACCCGCACGATAGTCTGGGAGGTACAGATCAGGCAAGTTTCTATCTTGGAATTTGCAAAGACTACATTCCTCAAATATTCCCTACCTGTCACCATCTCGCAGGGCCTGAAACTGCCTTCCCAGCAAGCAAGCAAGCAGTTCCCCTACTCGGGCACTAGGCAGGAGAGGTTCTGCGATGGCCCCAATCCAGACATCAATGTTCTCAGGCGTCCCATACAGCTTGAGTAGTTTGTGAGCCAGGTAGCTGCTGTTGAGGATGTGCTGCAAGTCAGAGAAAGTGTGGGCCTCTGGGAGACCACAGAACCTCCTCCAGGAGTTGTAACCTGCAAGGAGCACCAGAAAATAGCATTTGAAGAGAACATCAAGTGTTAGTTCTAGGTGGAGGTGCCCTCTGCTTCTGATGACCTCTCTCTCTCTCTCTCTCTCTCTCTCTCTCTCTCTCTCTCTCTCTCTCTCTCTCTCTCTCTCTCTCTCTCTCTCTCTCTCTCCTTCCTCTACCCCTTGTCATGGCACTGCCCAGCAACACCTTGAGGGGAGAGAGGGAGGAGGAGGAGGCTAGGCAGGAACAGCTGGGAAGAAAAGGACAGGAAATGGCAGGAGAAGGGGAGGGGGTGGAAGGGAGCAGCCACGGAGTGAATGGGCTTGCTGATGCTGAGCCAGAGCCCCAACACTGCTCCACCAGCTCGGCAACAGAGGGGGAGGCTACGCAGGTCCCGTCAGCAAGGGAGAGGCGGGAGTTGAAACGTAGAATGCAGAGGAGGAGATTAGGGCTCCCTAAGCTTTTATGTTGGAGAAAAAGCCACCAAAAGTTACTTCCTGGATCTGAGTCCAACAGTATGGATGGCTGAATGATGTCTACTGCTTTTGTATGTATGTAAATAAATACTGAAATATGTATAGCTCAGAGTAAGCAGCACCATTTCTTGCGGAGAGCATCCACTGCCCTTCCAGCCCTGCAGCAGCCCTTACACACCTAGCAGTCCATGGTCCCGGCCTCTTTGCAGGTTCAGAGCTGCCAGGTCAAGGGATAGTGCCTTCTTGGGATGAAACAGCTTCTCTGTCAGCTCCTCTGGCATCATCTGAGTGGCTGTCTGGAGCTTTGCAAGGGTGAAGATCTCTCCACGTAGGATAGGATCGATCCCTCCTAAAGTTTGTGACAGAACTTCAAAGCCAGCAAAAACAAACCAGCATTCAGTCTTTATGGCAAAGCTCTAGAAGACAGGGCAACTTCTCACACAATAGCTGGCATTCTCATTAAGTAGAAAGCAATGTTATCAATAACCCATGTGCACAGCCTTCTCAGCATGACACACAACATGCAGATGTTTTGTGGGCAAGGCATTCATGACGATCAGCTTAGCAGGGTCCTGAAGCTCCTCCCCTTGTCTGTGTTACATTTGCCCCAGTTTCTAGGACAAGCAATGGTGATATGGGGTGGTGCCACAGGATGGCTGAGAGAAACAGGGACGCACAGAAACAAGCTGCACTCTACTGACATGACAAAGCACTGTAGGTTGGACCCTGTGGCTGACTATATTCACACCCATAACTCAGAGGTGGAATGGCTATAAGCAGAAACCTTGGGGATTTTTAAGCCTAACATAAATGGCGCGCATTTCCTTCCAGCATCTCTGAATGTTGTAACCCTGCAAGCAATTCTCTCTCGCTGCTCTCCACAGGACTGTTTTTAGAATGAGTAGAATGTGGTAACCCTATGACAACCTTGTCACTCCCTTACAAGATTCCTGTCACCAGGAGGATCTCAAGGCCTACCAAATGCATCGTGACAGGCTTCCCTTGGCCTGTTTCATGGTATACATTCAATGAAGTCAGCTATAGGCTCATGCCACAATAAAAATATTAAGGACCTACTGCAGGAACTTTTAGTTGATTTTGCAGATTAAAAAGGCGGCCACGCTTCTGGAATTCACACACTCAAAAACATGGTTTACCTCAGCACAATCTGAGTACAATAGTTCTTAGATAAGGAATGGGAAAGCATTGGGCCTCCAGATGTTGCTGGACGTTATCTCCCATCATCCCTGACCACTGGACATGCTGGCTGTGGCTGATGAGAGTTGGGAGAACATCTGGAGGGCCACAGGTTTCCCACCTTTGCCCCAAACATTGCTGGTCTCTTGGGTAGATCTGGGTTCAATGGGACTAACACTGTGTAACTTGATAAATGACGTCACCAAAGACAACATGCCCTTTCCACCCGCTCCCATCTCATGTGTTGCCAGTTCTGTACCTTCCTCAATGATCCTCCATGGGGAGAAGAATGACTGATGAAGAGATATGCTGGGGTGACTGGGATTCTCCTCAAAGTTCTCATCCAGACGGGAGAGGAAAGGATTGATGGTGACGTGGGCAAAGCGAAATGCAGCTGTGGCAAAGACATTGGAGATACGGGGGTCAACAGACTCGTCGTAACCAGAGAATGGAGGAAGGTAGGCCTCAGTGGCTTCTGGGCCAAGGATCTTTGGGACATAATCCCTCCAGTTTATAATCTACATCAAGTGAACAAACATAAAAAGGAGAAATAAACTTGAGTTCAGTGGGGTTGATTGAGGATCTAGTGAAACCAATGGATGCTATTTTTGTCTGCTTTGTATCAGGCTAAGTCGAGTAGATATGAACACTGAAAAACAAGGTGAGAGCACACCACATGGAGAAGGTAAGAGGAAAAGAGCCTTGCTCTTTCATTAGGGGTGACCATTTATGAACGGCTAATTTACTATAGCATATTTACTAATTTACTATAGCATATTCAAAGTGTTGGTGCTGACCTTTAAAGCCCTAAATGGCCTCGGTCCTGTATACCTGAAGGAGCATCTCCACCCCCATCATTTTGCCCGGACACTGAGGTCCAGCGCCAAGGGCCTTCTGGCGGTTCCCTCGTTGCAAGAAGCCAAGTTACAGGGAACCAGGCAGAGGGCCTTCTCAGTAGTGGCACCCGCCCTGTGGAATGCCTTTCCACCAAGTGTCAAAGAGAAAAACAACTACCAGACTTTTAGGAGACATCTGAAGGCAGCCCTGTTTAGGGAAGCTTTTAATGTTTAATAGATTATTGTATTTTGATGTTTTGTTGGAAGCCGCCCAGAGTGGCTTCCAGCCAGATGGGCGGGGTATAAATAATAAATTATTCTTATTCTTATTAATGTAACCTATAGCATATGTGGTAACTGGGTGGCTGCATTATCCTGCCGAGTGGTAAAGAGACTTTTACCATACAACAAGTTCATTCTGTGGTAAAATGGTTGTGTGCCTCCATTTTTAGTCCCTTCCTGAGTAGGGCCACTGCTACCCACTGGGTGGATGGTTGCCAGAGGAGGAATCTTAGTCAAGCGGGGGAACCATGGAGATGTGCAACAGGAGCAACAAACAAAAAAGCAGTTCTTTCATTTGTGCTCAGGCTAAAGTGGAGAGAAGCAGTCAAAATGGCAGCTCAGACACAGAATTGTACCAAGGAATATGCAGATTTGTTGGGAAGAAATTGCTCATTGGGCCTCAACCACTGCAATGCAATAGATAACTTGTTGGGATGAATGTGAGAAGCTCAGCCATGAAGCTCACCGGTGGCTTATTTCATGTTCATCCACCTCACAAGTTGGCTGTGAGGATAAACATGCTAAAATAACATTCCCTTTCCTCTGACACTGCAAAAATATTCTGTGAGCTCTGTTCCCTAAACAATTGGAACGTCTCTGAATATTCTGTGCCACCACACTGGGTCAGTCAAACTGGAGTCAGGTGCTTCACTGCCTATTAGGATAGCATAATGTTGATGACCTTCTAAAAATGAATTTGTAAAAATTCACCTGCATTTATGAGAACAAAATTTCTAATAATGTCAGCGTTTCCTCTCAGGGACTTTCATATCTGGTGAAACTGAAAGATGCCTCAGAGAAACCACTTGAATGGGATTTTTTTTTCCTTTCCATCCCTTGCATCAAGCAGCTGCAGATCCTGTAGAAGGGAGCTTGAGTCCCAGGAGAGAGATCAGTGTTCTGCAAGTTAAAAGAGCTTTTCTATTTCACTGCCAGCTGCACTTTGACCCTGGTGTTAGTTTTGCGGTTCTTGCATTTCTTCACAAGAGGCCTCGTAAGATTAGAGCGCCTCTTGTGCAAACATATCCGCCTGCATTAACATGGCTTGTTGAGTGTTTTCAGAATTACCAGCTCTTATCTGACATAAGAGCAGGTTCCGCTAGAAAGCAAGGTGGAACAGTGTGTGAGTGATTGGCAATAGCAGCGAATTTGGAGCCAAACTGTGACACAGAATGCAAAGCTGCTGTAGAAAACACCAGCTGCATGTTTAGATCCCCTCCGTCTTCCTCATAATATCTAGTAAAATATGTCATGTCCTGACATCACAGCAACCAAGGTGCATTACATTGTAGAACCATAGAGTTGGAGGGAGGGGGGGCTCTATCTAGCCCAACCCTCCTAGTCCCCAAACACATGGCTGCCATTTTCCACGGCAGATGTACACATACAATCTGGATGTCATGTATAATCTGACCCTGAATGGGAACTGTATCCAGCTCTCTGTTGAAGGAACTAAGCAACGACATGCCTGAGGCCCTCACCTGGAGGTAGGCCCCAATGACTTTGCGAGTCTCCTGATACAGAATTTCCCCACTCCAGTGGGGGTTGAGCTGGTGGAGGGTGGTCGCGATTCTGTTGCTCTCCCTCAGGAACACTGTGTGCAGGACCTGAATGCCTAAATGTTCATTGGACCGCGAGTCTCCTGGCAAGAAAGAGACCAATGTACACAGTAAATGAGACAGAAGTTACACAGCCTTTGGCAGGCTTTAAGCAGCCTGCAAAAAGGGAAAAAAAAGAGATGTTGCATACATGTTTTGGGTGGCGGTAGCCCTGTTTTAGTATTTTCACCATTCACTTCCATCAGTGGAGGTCCCACTGATGGAATTTTGGCTCCAGATGTCCCCCCCCCCCGATACCTTGAGGTAGAAGCCACCCATCTCCCCAGTCCATTTTCACCTTGTTCCCAGCATCCGACATGACTGGCATTCTGAAAACTCACCCATGAAGCTCCCATACATGGATGAAGCACACAAGTCAGTTATGGAGGGGGAGAACCCTACAGCCTATAGGTGCTATTGGACTGGTTAAACCACAAGTCAGACAAGCATATCCCATTAATCCTGAAAGGCCCACCACACATTGAGGGGACTCCTGTACAAAGCTATGAGACCCACTGCAAAGGAGAACGGGGCTCTAATTACTTTAACAGCTGCACAGAAGGGAGCATTTTGGCATCTTGTCTTGCAAGGGGCTGCCTGTGATGAAAATCACCTCCGTTAAAGAAACGAAAGTCCTCTCTTCCTTTTCATCTGACCACACTGTTCAGCAGAGATAGGAGTCTGTGGCATTCCAGATGTTGTTGGACTCCAGCTCCCATGAGTCCCCAGTCAGCACGGCCAACAGATGCTGGGAGTTGGAGTTGGTCCATGCCTGCAGGGCCACAGGTCCCCCATACCTGCTGTATCTCAATCACTGAGAAGCTGTCCTCTTACCTGCCACAAAGCAGGGCACGTCAGATGCATTGGCAAGGCAGGAGTCCCACGTCAAGGCACAAGGGTTTGGGGATTTCTTCTCAGCAAAGGGCAGGAGCGGAAGGCCACCGTCAGAGAACTCCTGGTTGACGGCCAGAAGCCCCAGTGGCTGGGTGAAGTTGCGGAGCTTCCTGGCCAGCGAGGCCGTGCTGCCGTAGATCATGCTGCCGTCCACAAAGGAGGTGAGGCTGTTCAGCTGCTCCCGGGGCTGCAGCTGCCCCAGAGGGAAGCTGGATTGTCCACTGCCACAAGCTGGCGAAGAGCGGGTGAAAGGCATGCACTTCATTGTCCCCCCACCCAGACGGAAGTCGCCAGCAGGGATCTGGCACAGGAGAAGCAGAGTGGTCAAGAAGCCCTGGGTCTTATTGACAGGCGGCCAGAAAGAATGGAGAGCTCACATTCTTTATCGAGTTTCCACAGCTTCCCACACAGAATCGGAGTCTAAAGACAGAGGTGGTTCTCTCCCATGCCACACTGCACCCCGAGACAGATTGACCCAGGGGAATCTGAGCCCCCAAAATCTACTGGCCCTTCCCAGCCTTTAAAAACTATTCATTCATTTATTTCCTAAGTAAGCAAGCTGAAATTGGCATCTCTGCATATGTATTAGCATATATAAATGATCTTAATAGGTGTGTACTCTGAGCTTTTTTAAAAAAAGGACCTAGGACGGATTAATTTCAAAATGGTAGGCCTCATTTTTTGCTTTCAATGTGGCTGTAAAGTTACCTCATGGAATGAATTACGTTGTATAGATTTCACTTCTGGTTTTGCATTTAAAAAAAACTCTATAAGCAAGCCCTGTGAACCTGTCTGGATATGACGGTGGGGGGAAGTATTTGTGAATCCATGTATTTCTGAAACACTCTCATCGGGGTTGAGACATATATAAACCGGCCCTACTTCAAATTTTGGTAAAAGGAAAAGGCAACAGTCCTATCAGGAGGGCTACAATGAGTGTTCTTCTTCCTAAGTTTTTTGTTGTTCATCACTGTCTTTACCTGGATGGGGAAGCACGGGTTCCGGTTGATGCAAGCATGGGAGCAGTCGGCTCCGTCCGTGAAAGAAACGGTGCTGGCACTCTGGGGGGTGAGATCCATGTCATGATCAATCCATTGGCCCCACTCCACCAGCATGTGGGTGTAGGAGCTGTCCAGGGAGATGTTCTCATTCCGTGTGTGCAAGATTTCATGGGACACCTGGCGCACCTGGAAGAACAATTCATTTCAAATATGAACACTGTTGGTCTTTGTGAATAGCGCAGTATATTTTTCTACTTTCTGTGGAAACAGAGTCCAAACTAGTCATGCTTTTCGCAGAAATTCATGGAAAGTTACATTTCGAGTGTTTTGACAGCATTACGAGACATGGAATTTGCAATTGCCGTGGCGTGCCTAACTTGTCAATGGAAACTATGAAAATATCATGTGTTCCTCACTCTTTCATGCCTTCACAGATACACTTTCCAACATTTCTGTGCAAAGACCCAGGAATGTTGGCATGTCAAGCAAATCAAAGGGTGCTTTTTTACATCTTATTTTAAAGCAAGCTAAGAAGGAAAGCTTTGGAGTTGTCTTATAAACCCTGTGTGAACTCTGCCATCTCCTTTCATAAGAGATTCCAAGTCTTGCCCGCTGCCGCATACCAAAGGCAATGAGAAGCCATTATAGGTCTTGGATTGATTCCACCCTTTGGGTACAGAGAAGCCATCCTCATAGTCTGCGGGCAACCAGCGGGCGTAGGCTGTGTTTGCTGCTCCCCACAGTGGGTTCTTCCTGCAAGGGAGAATGAAATCTCATAAATTGCAGAAAATGGGCAGGTGGCATTGGGTTCATATAAGTAGAAGGTGGAGAGGGAAAACGACTCCTGAATTATACTCCTTGAGAGTGCAAGTGAGGGAATCAGAGGACTGTATGGTCTTCCATATCCAAAACACTGGCTCATCGAAAGCAATAGATGTTAGGGAGAAAAAGATGTCAGCCTTTCCCCAGGTAAGCCCATTCTGTATCTGCAAGTTTTTGTTTCAGTGGGAAAACTTCAACCAAGATATCCCCTACTCACCAGAGGATTTACCAAGTGGAAGCATTTTACTACCTCATCTGTGCAAACTAAAGAAGCATGGGGGGGCACTTCATTTGATACAGAGGGTTTCCTAAATAACAGCAAACAGGCGGCTTTCTGTGGTGTATTGATTCATAGCCTAGGACACCCATGGGGGTCGTTTGTACTGTGTGCTGAGCAGAGGTTTGTGAGCAGATAATTTTTGTGCGGTTTTAAAACTTCGTTTATTATTTTTTTAAAAAATAACATTCAGTATTAGTTTCTCGCTGTATATAACCTTTATTTCAATATACTGTTATTTAGTATGATGTTTGTGGAGGTATGATTCCTCACGAGCACATGACTGAATATATATAAAAGATTACGAGCCATGTTCAAAATAAAGATGAAATTTTATGGAGGGTTGAAATTCTTAAAAGACAGCTTTAAAAGGAAGGGCTGGGCTGAGGTTGGGTAGTTAAATAAGGATGGTAAAATATACAGATATAATTTGCTTCCATTTGGCAAAGGGACAATTCCCCACAGCTGGTGTTTTAAATTGTTATGAAACAAAAATAGATATGTTAAGGGTTCTGCTGGTGATATAATTGTTTTCTCTGCTGAAATGTACTCGGAGTCGAGAGTGAATTTCATGCTCTTTATTCAGCTCATAGTCATCAAGGAGAAGAGGAGAAGAAGAATGGCTCTTTTCCCAAAACCATCTGCTTATATACATTATTTACACAATGGGCCTTGCGTGATTGGCTACTTCAGGGCTACACCTGTGGGCCAATTATATTGTGGATTGACTTCTGCCTGCAGCCTGATTGGCTGCTCCTACAGGCCAATCAGGTAGCAGATTCACTTCTGCCAGCCGCCTGATTGGCTGCTCCAGCAGGCCAATCAGGTTGCGGATTCACTTCCACCTGGAGTTGGATTGGGTAGCTCCCGCTGATTCTGAATCCTATTGTTCTAGGATTTAGCTCAGTACATAACACCCCTCCCCTCTAAGTTCCAGTCCTGCCCGGGAAGTTGCATTCGTAGTCCCCAAGGTCTGCTGGCCGCCTCCGTGTGCGTTGTGGCCTGGGGTGTTCCTTGGTCAGGGGTTCTGGTTCTGGCTCGTGTTCCGAGGCTGCTGGCTGTGCCGGGGCTGTCTGGTCTGGCGCCACTGAACCACTAGGTTGTGGCTCTGGCTCCGGTGTCCTTCCAGCCTCGGGGCGCCCCTCTGTGCCTACTGCTTCTGCTTCCCCTGTCCACCCCTCTCGCTCTACAGGCCTCACTGCCCTGCTGTCCCCTTGGGACCCCTCTGTCCCGCTCTCCTCCCGGGTTCCTCCTGGGAATCGTCGCCGTAGCTGGTCGCAGTGGCGGCGCCAACATTGCCCCCCTTCCGTTAGTACCTCGTACGACACGGGACCGGTCACCTTGGTGACTGTGGCGGGTACCCATGCTGGGCCTGCCCCAAAATTCTTTGCGTACACTGCGTCCTGGGCCACAAATGTCCGGGGGTTCCTGCCTTTCCCCACCACTACCTCATCCTGAGCTCTGTCGGGGTGAAGTCGGTCCAGTCTAGTTGCAAGGCGCCGGCCCATTAGTAGTTCAGCTGGGCTCCGGCCCGTCGTTGTGCTTGGGGTGCTGTGCTGTGCTAGAAGAAATGCGGCAAGGCGGTATTCCCAGTCCCCTTGTGTCATGCGGCGGAGGCTGTCCTTGGTGGTCCGCACCATGCGCTCCGCTTGGCCATTGGTGGCCGGGTGGAATGGTGCTGAGCGGATGTGGCGGATGGCGTTCTGCGCTGTGAAGATCTGGAACTCCTCTGACGTGAATGCGGTTCCATTGTCCGAGACGAGGGTGTCAGGGAGCCCGTGGGTTGCAAAAAGCTTACGTAGTACCCGGATGGCTGCCGCCGTAGAAGTGGACGGTACCAGTGCGACCTCCAGCCATTTGGTGTAGGAATCCACCACTATGAAGAATGTTTTTCCCTGGAAGGGGCCAGCGAAGTCCACGTGCAAGCGTGACCATGGATGTCGGGCGGACTCCCAGGGCTGGACTGGGGCCCTTGGGGGATCCGGGCGGGATTCTTGGCAGGTCTGGCAGTGTTGGACCCAGGCCTCTATCTCTCTGTCAATCCCCGGCCACCACACATAACTCCTGGCAAGGGCCTTCATCCTCACTACCCCTGGGTGTGTCTCGTGTAGGGCTGTGAGGACCCTTTTGCGGAGGGGCTGGGGAACAACAACCCTGCTTCCCCATAACAGGCACCCCTTGTGGGCCGACAGTTCATGTTTGCGGTTTGTGTAGCCAGCGAATTCTGGCCCGGGGCTGCTGCTGGGCCATCCTCGCCACACCCAGTCCAGGACCCGGGAGATGACCCTATCTTTTGTGGAATGGTGCGCAACTTCTTGTGCCTGAATGGGTCGGTCGGGAAGCAGCTCCAGGGTCATAACCTCTTGCGCAGGCGCTGGGTCGGGGCCTGTTTCTGGTAGTGGTAGCCTGCTGAGGGCGTCTGCGTGGCCCATCGCCTTCCCAGGGCGGTGGATTAGTGCATACTGGTAGCCGGCAAGGAAAATTGACCACCTGAGGACACGTGGAGACAACACTTGGGGGGTCTGCTTCTCGGGGGCAAACAGGCCAAGCAACGGCTTGTGGTCAGTCACTATGGTAAAGGGCCGCCCGTACAAGAAATCATGGAATTTTTTTACGCCCTTCACGATTGCCAGACCCTCCTTGTCAATCTGTGAGTAGTTTCGTTCGGCTGCAGCAAGCGTCTGGGAGAAGTATGCCACCGGCACCTCTCTTCCATCCGGGAGTTGGTGTCCCAGGACAGCGCCGATGCCATAGGGAGAGGCGTCGCATGCCAGCACCACTGGCAGCCTCTCGTCGAAGTGTGCCAAGACCGAGTTCGAGACGAGCAAGTCCTTGACTGCCTGGAATGCGGCCCTTTGTCGCTGGCCCCACACCCAAGGGGCCCTTTTATCTAGGAGTCTGTGTAGGGGCTCCGCTACCGCTGCCTTATGGGGAAGGAAGGCATGGTAAAAGTTCAATAGTCCCAAGAATGACTGAAGTTCGGGCTTGCTCTTGGGCGCTGGGGCCTCACAAATGGCCCGTACCTTGTCACCGGTTGGATGGACCCCTTCTGCGTCCACCTTAAATCCCAGAAAGTCCACCTGCGGCACTCCCAGTAAACACTTTTCCCGCTTCACCTTGAGGCCCGCCGTCTGGAAACGGTGCAGGACGGAGCGGAGGCGGTCCTCAAATTCCTCTGGTGTGGGCCCGGCGATCAGTACATCATCGAAGAAGGGGGTGACGCCAGGAATCCCTTTAAGGAGAGAGTCCATTAGATTCTGGAATATGCCTGGTGCCACGCTAACGCCAAATTGCAGCCGCTTTACTCTGAATGCCCCTCTGTGCGTCACAATCGTCTGAGCCTCTGCTGTGGCTTCGTCCACAGGCAACTGTTGATACGCTTGGGCCAAGTCCAGTTTGCCAAAGATTTTTGACCCAGCCAGGGTGGCGAGGACATGGCTGACCACTGGCACTGGGTATGCATGGGCCGTGAGAGCCTTGTTTATGGTGCATTTGTAGTCTGCACAGATGCGGACCGAACCGTTAGGCTTGACGGGTGTGACAATTGGAGTTTCCCAGGGGGCGTTGGGCACCGGCTCCAGCACTCCTTGCTCCACGAGCCGGTCCAATTCCTCGTCTATGCGGGGTTTCAGGGCGAACGGGACCCGGCGGGCCTTGTGCCTGATGGGTCGTACAGCGGGGTCTAGCTGTAGGGCAATGGGGGGTCCTGTATATCGTCCCAATGCCCCATCGAAAACCCCTGGAAACTCTTTGCATATGGCGTCCACGTCCACTTGTAAGCTAGTGCGGTTCACCCCGGTAACGGCTAGCCCCAGAGGTCCAAACCATGCCAGTCCCAGTAAGCTAACGTAGGGGCCCTTAACTACCAGCAAGTCCAATTGTTGCTTTCGCCCTCGATATTGCACCCTGAAGGTCCCCACCCCCATTGTAGGGACCTTACGTTTCTGGAAGTCCCGGAGGGTGAATGGGGCCGGCCTTAGTTTGGGACCCCCATTAGGGCACAGTTCCCTTAATGTTCGGGCCGAGATTATGGATAGAGTTGAACCCGTGTCCAGCTCCATGCGGCATGGGGCTCCCTCTATCTGTACCTCTATATAAATTTTCTCTGTGCTGGGATGGGGCAACTGGAATACCTGGTAGTCCGTGATCTCCGTCGAGTTGCCTTGGTGCATGGTGCCGTGTGACCTGGGGCTCCTGGGTCGGTCATCTGATGCTTGTCGACGGGTGAGTCGAGCCCGACACACCCGGGCGATGTGTCCCAATTTTCGGCACTGCCTGCACTCTGCGTTGCGGAAACGACAGGTCCTCCTCTCGTGGTTCTCCCCGCAGCTTGCACAGTTCCCTCCTTCTCGTCGAGGCTGCTGTGGGGTGTGTGCTGCTTGAGTGCGCCACTGTACTCGGTGTACTTCCTCCCTGTCAGATTCGGATTCGTCGGTGAGGTCTTCGTGGTAGACCCTCGGTTGGGATGGCGGGGCCGGTCGTGCCTCTTGCGTTGACCTCTCGGCGGCTTCGGTTGCCAGGGCTTCCTCCAGAGCAATCTGGAACGTGAGGTCTTTTTTTGCGTAGAGGCGTCGTTGCAACATCTCGTCCCTCAGGCCACCGACGAGGCGGTCACGAAGCATGTTCTCCAACTCTGAGAAGTTGCATAGCCGGGCGGCTTGGCGGAAGGAGGTCACAAACCCAGTTATGGTTTCCCGCGGGGCTTGCCGCTTTGCGTAGAAGGCATTTCGGCAAGCTACCACCGAGGGCTGTGGTGAGAAGTGCTCCTTCAGCCGTTCCATTATTGTTTTGTAAGAGACGGTAGCGACATCTCTAGGTGCAAGGAGAGCCCGGGCGATTTCAAACGTCTCCTCTCCACAGACGCTGAAGAATGTCGCCCTCTTCATGGCATCGTTGGTGACTTCTTTCGCTTGCAGGAGGAAGTTGAAACGGGCGGCGTACCCTTCCCAGTCTCCTGATGCTGGTTTGAATGGCGAGAAGCTGCTGTCGGTTGCCATTCTGGGTTCCTTGGGTCCTGGAGCTGAAGCCTGGATGCACGGTGCGATGCAGCGGTGCAGCAGGTGGCGGTGCTGCGGTGCAGTGCGTGGTGGCGGTCAGCTCAGCAGGATCCCACCTTTGTCGCCAGTGAAATGTACTCGGAGTCGAGAGTGAATTTCATGCTCTTTATTCAGCTCATAGTCATCAAGGAGAAGAGGAGAAGAAGAATGGCTCTTTTCCCAAAACCATCTGCTTATATACATTATTTACACAATGGGCCTTGCATGATTGGCTACTTCAGGGCTACACCTGTGGGCCAATTATATTGTGGATTGACTTCTGCCTGCAGCCTGATTGGCTGCTCCTACAGGCCAATCAGGTAGCAGATTCACTTCTGCCAGCCGCCTGATTGGCTGCTCCAGCAGGCCAATCAGGTTGCGGATTCACTTCCACCTGGAGTTGGATTGGGTAGCTCCCGCTGATTCTGAATCCTATTGTTCTAGGATTCAGCTCAGTACATAACATCTGCCTTTCCCCATTCTTCCTCCTCTACCTTTCTTGATTGTTTTATAGCTGTGGGGGGGGGGGGGACCTCCATACAGGGAGCCTCCGCCTCTCCTGTTGACCAGCACTTCGCCCAGTGAGAGCAACAGCAGTGGGTCAGGTGAGGGGAATCAGGAAGTTAGCGGGACGGAGGTGTCAGGGCTCAGCGATGTTGGAGAGCCCTTGCACTGCCTTGACCAAGAGGTGAAAGGGAACAGGCAGCCCCTTCCGGCACCTGAATTATGGTGCACCACTAAACATAAGGTCGGGAGGAGGCATTTCGGGGTGCCCCAACTCTTATGCTGGTCCCATAGCCGGAAACGTCCACTCCCGGATTCTGCGAGTGACTGAGAGGTCATGTTTTCTGCTATCTCTGCACTGTAAATACTATGCACAATAAAACTCTTAATGAGTGGACTTGGGCGTCTTTACTAAAGAGTAGCCGCAACAACACCATTACAATAACATATGGCAGAATTTAGCTGATTCTAGCCTGGCCACCAGTTGCTCAGTTTTGCTATGTGTATGCCTATGAATCAAAAACAAAACAATTCCTTTGCAGGTCTTCTGTGGATTTTGTGTTCGACTGCTGTATTTTGTGGATTTTGTGGATTTTGTGTTCGACTGTCTTACAGCAGTATTCGCACAGGTTTTTTTTAACTTCCCAGAAAACTTCATGTAAGCACACCAGAATGAAAAAAAGTTGTCTGGAATCTCTCTCTATGTATTTGCATACAAACAAGAATTACAAAAAGAAATCAGAAATCCCCAGTATTCTGTTTTCAAAAGAAAAGGTGACTCTGTAAAAATGCCCTGGGGGGACATCCAACTATCAGCAGAAAGTGGGAAATGTGAAATCATCTCTATGATTTGTCCCGCTACCTGCAAGACCTGGTGCAAAAAGGTGCGGCTATATATAGCTGACTTTCTTTGCAGATTATGTTATTTATTTTAAAAAAAATATATAGATTGCCCCGTCAAATAAAACATCAGCAACAAAATACAGCAACATTTACAAGTACAATAAAGCATAAAATGCCATAAAAACAACACAAAAGGATCATAAAAAAGACAGGCTCGTCCTGAAAAAAATGAAGCAACTGAAGAGGCCTTCTGGCTTAAAAAGGTCTTCAGGAGTTACTTGAAATTAGTAACAGGTCAAAGGGTACGGAATTTTGAAAAGTGCCATTTTGCATTTAATAATATGGCCAGTGCTTTTACAGGTTACAGGACTGGGCCAGCAGAATTACCTGTTGTTGCATGTCCCATCTATGGATCTGTACTTTTCAGTCAAACAGGTGTCTGAGCACTTGATGGGCCGCAGCTGAGCAGCACAGCCAGTTACTTCTGCCAAGGTGGAGAGATCATGGCCAGTTAGGACTCCTTGCAGGAGAAAAGGGAGAAAGAAGATTCTCAAGAAGGTCGAGAGGTGAAGACTAGTACTTCTCGGGCTGGGTGGTGGACGCAAGACACACCTGACATGTTGGCATAACGCTTCTCCCTTTTGTACACCAGCTGCCGAATGAGCTCCACTGTGGTGTCCATCAGCTCAGCCGCATGAACCGCCACATTGGTTTCGGCCTCGGGGTGCTTGAACAGGCTCAGCAGGTCGCTGGCACTGAGGGATCCCTTGGTCAGCACTGCTTTCCCTCTAGGATTTCACAGAATGAAAGGAAGGCACAGCTGAACGAAAAATACCAGAAAACCCCCACAAGGCCTGGGGTGTAGCCACAGCGGGGGGACAAGTAGGAAAAGAAAGGTGCTCACTGCCACCTGCATCACCTGGAAATTCATACCTGCTTCTAGAGCGATGATACGCCAAGGAAACCAGCTGCCTTGCCCGTTCCAGGGCCTCTTTCACCAATGGCCTTTCAGGTTTGCTGTCGTTTTCTGAGGCTGAGGGGAAATAGTAGTCCCAGAATGAAGAGAAGTACAAGAGTCCACATTGGTTTCCACAGCCCAGTACAAACCTATTTGTTTCTAGGTCCAAATCAAGGTGCTTGTGATTACGTTTAAAACCCTTAATGGGCAGGGGTCAGGATACCTCAAGAGCTGCTTTCTTCCATATGCCTCTGCCCAGCTTAAGAGATCATCTCATCAGCCTCTGCTTTGTATCCCATCCCAAACTGAAGTGTGACTGGTGAGTTTGCAGACTGCTTCTCCTTTCACCATTTTCAGGTTACTACTGAAAATAACTTTATCGTTCCACTGAGCTTTTAACAATTACTTGTGCCTCTCAATGCCAATGGATTTTAACCATCTGCATTTGACCTTTTGTTCGCATCTGAGCTCTGGGAGCGTTTGACTAGGGCCCATTCCTGATTTCTGCTTTTTGGGACTGGTCTTAAAAAATGGAAGGAGTCTTATTTGCCAGTTTTGTAATTTTGCTTCTGACGGCTTTATACTGAAGACTATAACTGATTAGAGCTGAAAGGGCACAGTATAGGTTACCTGCATGGGCCAGATTGGCATGAGTGCTGAATAGGGATATAACCACGATTGGCACAAGTCCAGGGAGCATCACTTGGGTTGGAAAAGCCGCCACAGAGTGCTAAGGATTGAACACATACACAGATTTATAATTGCTACAGTGCTGTGAATAAATTATCACCAACCCCCTTTCAGATAAAATTGGTGTTTTATGTACCAGTAGATGATTTAAAACTTAAACATTATGCATAGCTGGAAATAGGCAAGTAAAAAACAAGATATGTCATTGAAAGATCCACATACAGGTGTATGCCCTCCCATTTGCTCTGCATCCAGTGTGCTTTCATTGCTGTGTACAAAAAACATGAGCCACAATCCATACATGTTTCTTATGAAATACTTCATTTCGATGCATTTCTCTCCCAAACTAGCTTCAATCTGAACTGCAAAAAATAGTTTTAAGCCAGTAATGTGCTCACACAGCCTAAGGACAGAAACTGATCTCTGCAATCAAGTAGGCTTTCTGCCTAAGAGCACTCTGGGAAAAAGTTTGTTAGCAGCTGGCAAGTGATATGGCTTATCAGAGAAAAGGTGAGCAGCCTGACTCTCCTTCTGCCTCCCAGCTCCACCCTCCAGAGAGGAAGAAGGGATCTGATTAGAGAAAGGAAACATGGTGAGATCCCTGCCTGCTGCTTTAAATGTATGGTTGTGTACGCAGTCTTCCTGAACTGCTTGTGCCCCTGCTTTTCTCTCCCTGTAACCTTTCCATATCCATTTGTGGTCCTGGTTTCACTCCCTGTAACAGTTTTCTTATCTGTTATCCTGTGCAATTTGCTAGGTCAGATTGCATTAAGGAGTGTGGATTCAGAGATCCGCACACATCACTCTTTGAAGTGCAAGGCCACCTGATTTTGATGGAATAGATTTCATTGCATCACCCTTACGAAGTTGCCCAAATATCCAGCCCTTTATCAGTGACATCCGTGTCATCACCTGTTTTCAGTTGAAAAAGAAGAGATTAGCAGGTAAGAGGAGGAAGCAAAATCAGCTGTTGGGGCAAAGGCAACAGGAGGGCTATGTGTCCATTAGCCACTATCAGAAAGGGTTCCTATTTGCTTGAGAGATATGATAATCTTTATATAACGTTCATCGCAGACTGATTTTCCAACGAACAGGCAGTAAATGGCAGTCAGTCAACCTATTTATCCTCTTAGAAGCCTGATTTATTAGTAGGAATTAAGGTTGCCAAGTGACCCAACAAAAAAGCCAGTTGGGCCTTCTGCTCTTGTGCCCTTAGAGAGGAATGTCAACTCTAGAAATCAGCAGCTGAACACAACACAGAGAAGTGTGTGCAGATCAAACCACTAATGAAAGCACAGCAGTTTAAAAAGTTAGCAGCACTAGTAAAGGTAAAGGTAAAGGGGCCCCTGACCATCAGGTCCAGTCGTGTCCGACTCTGGGGTTGCGGCGCTCATCTCGCTCTATAGGCCGAGGGAGCCGGTGTTTGTCCGCAGACAGCTTCCGGGTCATGTGGCCAGCATGACAAAGCTGCTTCTGGCGAACCAGAGCAGCGCACGGAAACGGCGTTTACCTTCCCGCCAGAGCGGTCCCTATTTATCTACTTGCACTTTGATGTGCTTTCGAACTGCTAGGTGGGCAGGAGCTGGGACCGAGCAACGGGAGCTCACCCCGTTGCAGGGATTCGAACCGCCGACCTTCTGATCAGCAAGCCCTAGGCTCTGTGGTTTAACCCACAGTGCCACCTGGGTCCTGTTAGCAGCACTAGTAGGAATAATTAATTAAGCAACTATGGAAATTAGGGTACTGCATTTTATTTTATTTTATATTTTTAATGATCATGTCTTGAAACTTGCAATTCAATACACAGCACCCAAAGGCTGTTTATACCTTCCATATAGGCAGGATACAGATTGCACATGCAGAAGCTATGCATGAGCTAAGAAAAGAAAGGGAATAATATTTTCCTTAAAACTCACCCACAATTCCAGCAGGAGAGGAGGAAGAAACGGAAATACCAGGATACAGAGAAAGCAGGAGCAGAAGGCAGAATGAGAAACTTTAGCTAAATAAAGACTGAGAAAGTGCACACATAATGAAGTGTCCACGTGATGTCACATCCACCCCACACATTTAAAGCACATAGCTTAAGAGCAATTCCCAGCATCCTTTAACAAACCACAGTTCCCAGGATTCTTTTGGGGAGAAGCCATGTGTATTAAATGTAACAAATAGGACAGGGCTCTCTTGCACCCTTCCCACTTGCGCAGCAGAAGGCATCTCAGCATGGCAAGCTACACCTGCTTCTATTCCCGCTTCTGCACAACTATTAGAGTCGTCCTCACTCTGGCCACTTTACTTTTGGTGACCTTACCCAAAGGAAACAAACAGCAGGCATGCAGGAAGGCTGCGAGAGGCTGAAGGTGAAAGATCAGGGGCAGAAAAATACAAATGAATGTCCTCAACCAAGAAGCGATATAATCTGTAGCAAAAGAACAAATAAAAGGACCATGAACTGAGCTTTGAGTAATCTGGGCTGGATCGGTATTATATGCAATGCTGACAAAATACAGATCAGGCTGGTGGGGAAGGGAGGTTACAATAAAATGCAGCCTTTCAAGAACTGCACAGGCAGAAATTCAAAAGGTACAGCTTTCCCCAACACAGAGAACAGATCCACCCAATTATTTCCACCTCTGCCCCTGTCCAGCTGGCCCATGTGTGGAGAGGTGTACACCAGTGTGTATACAATTTTGTGGCACACACACTGATCATAATCTCTGCACAAAAGCAGACGCAGGGGGACCTCCGCATGCAATGACACCTGTATTTTCCGTATTTGCAGCGCACGGATTGCCCACACTTAAGAGCCTATGTGAGCTGAAATGTACACAAGTGCAGCTCTCTTTGCAGAAGTCTCAGCCAAACTGTACCCTGCAAAAATTGAGAGTACAAATGGTTGGTTGAGAGTGTTTAGTCCCTTGAAGTAAGGGTCAATGCACAGAGGTCAGAGATGAAGCCAGCAGATACCACCCCAATTTCCCCTCCAAGCATAAATATTTAGATTCCTAGCACACACTATTGCGTCCATGGAAAGGAGGCATAATTTCTGCACATAACAAATGTGGGTGCTCTCACCCCAATGAAGCCCCTGGATTTACCACTGCTTGGTGTCCTATTGTCCATATGTCCCCCAAAGGCCTTGCAAGGTTTGAGTCTTTTCTCCAGCCGCCTTCCTTTTATTTGCTAGCTTCTAAGGAGGCATTTCCAGAATGTTATTATCACCTTGCCAGAACAAAGCCCTTTCAAGGTAACTTCAAAGAAACCTAATTAGTTTTACAGAGCATGAGGATATTTTATCTTCTTGATATGGTCTTCTCTCTCTCTCTCTCTCTCTCTCTCTCTCTCTCTCTCTCTCTCTCTCTCTCTGGAAGACAAAGATCATCTCTTTGGATATAGGATAAAACAACTCAAGTTAAAACAGGAGGTCCAGAAAACAGCTTCATATTTGGAAAATGTAGAACACTTTTTACACAGTTACTGTGAACAAGTGCAAAGAGGACCTCTGTGCTTCCAATGCTATTTTTGCAGTGCCCTTAGTCAGCCAGCAGGGGGAGCTTTAGCCTACACAAAGGCAAACAATTACAGTATTGTTTCCTAAACACATTAGGTCTCATCCTTAAGTAATGGATTATAACAAAGGATTGCACACACTCAGGTTCTGCTTCCAAATTTCCCATAGGCATCCAAATGGCCACTGTGAGAACAGGATGCTGGCTTTTGGTCTTATCCAGCAGAGCTCTTTTTAATGTTCTTATATAGCTGCCTTAGGGACCCAGGTTGCTCTGTGGGTTAAACCACTGGGCCTAGGGCTTGCTGATCAGAAGGTCAGCGGTTTGAATCCCTGTGGCGGGGTGAGCTCCCGTTGCTTGGTCCCAGCTTCTGCCAACCTAGCAGTTCGAAAGCACATCAAAAATGCAAGTAGATAAATAGGAACCGCTACAGAGGGAAGGTAAACGGAGTTTCCGTGTGCTGCTCTGGTTCGCCAGAAGTGGCTTTGTCATGCTGGCCACATGACCTGGAAGCTATACGCCGGCTCCCTCGGCCAATAATGCGAGATGAGCGCGCAACCCCAGAGTCGGTCACGACTGGACCTAATGGTCAGGGGCCCCTTTACCCTTTACCTTTATAGCTGCCTTAGTCAGTGCCGCCAGCATAATTCCCCCCAGCTGCTCAGGCCATGCAGTGGCACCCTGGAGGGCTCAAAAGGTGGCACTAGGAAGTTATTGCACTTAATAATGCTAACCAGACATTGGTTTTTATGCTACAAGATTCTGAGGTACAGTCTGGCTAGGAGTGGAGATCAGAAATATGCCAGCTGGGCTGCTGGAAAATTCAGAAACAGGAATAACATTTGCAATACTGTACAGTGCTCAGTTTGAAAAAATAGCTCAGAGGAAAGCCTCGAAGCCAAAAGATTGGGTGATTATTTACAAGTGTGGACAGCTCCGTAAGGCATGTTTGAAAGATAAAGCAAGCCCAAAATATGTGGATTGGATCCAGATTAAAGGGTAAAGGCCCATTGGCACATCTTTCTCAAGCAGGAAGCCAAACACAGGTATTATGCTCAGATGAATTGCTCCACTCTTCCCCTAAACCGATTTTTTTCCCCTTGCAAAAGTATTCAGCAGGCATCCTCATCTGTTCTTGTTCCTGATGCTGCAGTGATATTAGTGGGCAGGGCGGTTTTGCAGCCATCCTTAGCTCAAGGCAAGGCACTGGGGACTAGTGTGGGAACTAAAATGGTCTCATGCAAAAGAAGGCACAGTCCCTGTACTCTACAGCCTCTAAGATCAGCACAGGGTAGTAGCTCTTGGTATCTCCACTATCCTCAGACTTTTTTGGGGGGGTGGCCCAAACTCTGGAGCTGTGGAATTTCCTTCCCACAGAAGTATCCTGTTTCCCCTATTTTAAGACGTAGTCATAAAATAAGCCATAGCAGGATTTTTAAGCATTCAAGGAATATAAGCCATACCCCGAAGGTACATCGGGCACTTTCATTATATACTGATAATGTCCAAAGTCAGGCCTGGAGGCCTAATCCGGCGCACCGGTTGATTCAATGTGGCCCCTTTTCAGGGGGGGGGGCAGGAATCCTTAAAAAAAGTTCAACAACTTTGGGGTAAAATCCATTTTTAAAAAGGTCAACAACTTTGGTCGGCCCTCACGCATGTTCACATCATCAAATCTGGCCCTCTTTGAAAAAAGTTTGGACACCCATGTATACCTTCCGCCGTATGCTGAAGAGGGTGAACCTGGGCATTCATTACAAACAGATAATCAATGCTTGTAACAATTGAAACAATTTTCCCATTTACCAAATTTGAGAAGTTTAAGCCATCTAGCGTTTTAAGCATGAAAATTCAACTTAGATGACATTGTAGTTTGATTGCATAAACTTACATGCAGGTTACACCCAGTCTTTACTAAGCATTTGTTCTGAGTGATTTGTGAGGTGGTTATACAACAATGAACATTCATTCTGATTTGCTTGTGGGGTATTCACCTTTGGTTCAACACAGTGTTTAAAAAACACATTGAAACTGCTGCTGTCCTCAGAACTAGTTTGGTGCTTTAAAAAAGCCAAACCTCCTGCAATGTAAGAGTGAAACATACCTCTAAACTGTATTTGAGAGCCAAAGTGTGCCTCAGCTACCAGGAGTTTGAGAAACAGGGTTCTATCTCCATAAAAGAGTTTATTTACTTTACTCAATGGCTAGCAAGCAAAACAGGCAAAAACAACTACTTTGTTTTCCCCACTCTCACAGACTAATCTTCTTTCCCTGTCATAAAGAACATTCTTATCAAGATTTGCCATTAAGATTTGGATTGTTATTGCATATTATAAATGACATTTTATGCTACCTAGCCTGCTCAACACTGAGCCTCTTGATAAGAAGAAAGGTAATGGCAGGTGGTTTTTCTTCTTTTTCGATCTCGCATTTCATCTTCATCATCAGTGTCTTAAAACGTGGAATCTATAAGCCAAGGTTTGTGTGTTCGTCACCAAGTTTGTATTTCTGTTGACAAAGTTCAATTAAAATGATTTATTTATTTTTTTGTTTTTTAATGCAACAAAACAGGTGCATACAACCTGAGGCAACTAACCTTTCCCTCCTGGTAGAAATTTTCATACTTATTTTTAAAAACATTTTTAGCCTGCCCTTGCCCCAGGAAGCAGTTTAGAGAGAAACAGGGGCAGTTTAGAAAGCAATGACAACAGGCAGAAATTCAATAGGTGAAGTCCTTTCATTGCTGCTTCTCCCCCACCTGTTAAATGTCTTTCTTTCACACAGCTGCTAAAAACAGGTGTATGAGTAGCAACCTTAGTTCAACATCCCCAACCTATTAAGGTTATTACCCTAGAAAGCAAGAGACAGTCTCACACATGCTGAAGTGGAGACTTAGAAAAGCGATTCCAGCAGCTGATATGTACCCGGTACATTTAGTTTTGGGTGGCTGTGATGGAGCTGCACCTGATTTGCATGTAAGATGCCCCAGGTTTAAGACCTGGTATCTCCAGCTAATGGAGTTTTCTTGACAGGTATACTGGAGTGGCTTGCCAGTTCCTTCTCCAGGTAGATCACGTTTAGTCAAAACTCTCCACTATGACCTGTCCATCTTGGGTGGCCCTGCATGGCATAGCTCATAGCTTCTCTGAGTTATTCAAGCCCCTTCGCCACCACAAGGCATTGATCCATGAAGGGAAAGATGGAGGGCACAAGGAGACGGGGATGACAGAGGACGAGATGGTTGGACAGTGTTCTCGAAGCTACGAACATGAGTTTGACCAAACTGTGGGAGACAGTGGAAGACAGGAGTGCCTGCGGTCACGAAGAGTCGGACACGACTAAACAACAACAACATCATCATCTCCAGCTAAAAAGGAGTTCAGAAGAAGAAGGAATGGCTTGCCCTCAGAATGAGACTCCTGGGTCAGATAATGATGGGCTCTGACTGTATTGTGAGAATAGTCACACCTTTATTTTGAAATTAGCAAGATGCAGACTTCATCTTAGAACATTTACCTCTGGTGTATTTGAGGACTGGTTGTGGGCATCATCCAACCCTCCTCTTATAGGGGTATCCCCTTAAGGGATCCGGCGGTTGTGGATCCCGTCCGATGCCCTGCTGGGGGCTAGGGCCATGGCACGACCCCCGGTGACACCAGGCGGAGTTTTCAGTTGTATTTGCATCAACAGCCTCCTCCCTTGGGGTGTTAACCTTATATGATCCCCCCGCTGAGCGGGGTGGAGTCACGCTTGCTAGGTTGTCCAATGCCTAAGCCAATACCTCTCACTTGCTCTAACCAATAAAGTTGTGGCCTTATTTTACCAATTAACTCAAATCCATGTGTCACTGTGTCTTTATTTCTCGCGGGGGGCAGGTCCTCAAACTGCAATAGTCACTCCTTTAATTTGAAATTAGCAAGATGCAGACTTCATCTTAGTACACCCCCCTTTTTGTGAAATCAAGCAGCTGAACAAAAACACAAAAGGCAGCATTTTCAGTCTCAAGGCAGTAATTTATTTCCCAAAGGCAACAAAAATAGCAATTCTGGATGTGAAGGAAGTTTTCCTAGTTTAAATTAAGTCTTTCTCTGCATCCTATTTTAGGGAGATATTTAAATATGCTACAGTGATTGATTTATGAAACCGAAATAAATAAAAGCAAATTTCTGCTGATTAAGTTGCAGCTAAATATTAAATTGTGAGGGATGCTGAGGCCTGAATTCAGAGGGTGTTTGAGGTTACAATATCTATCTTCTTCTTTTTACAGTCCCAGGATCCTCTTGCAGAACATATATTAGCAGGTGCAAATGCTTATCTCCCAGATTGTGAAAACTTCACCTGCTGTTTTATGTCAAACTATCTGGAGTTCAAGGTAAAAGGTTGCTTTTTCTTTTTTATGGTTGGCAATCCTAGGTAAGTCATTCTTAAATCCCATGGATTCATCTCTCTGGATTGGGCATCTTATTATTTTTTGTTTATTTGGGAAATCTACTATTCTAACAAAATAATCTGAAACAGATGGCATTTACATTTAGGGAATGGAACTCATGGGATGTGATTTGTGTTGCATTTGAAAAAATAGACACATTCATGGACAACAAAATGGCCTCTCCATCAGCAATCCTATAGTCACTTTTCTGGGGACTAAGCCCTAATGTAATTCAACATTAATTATTTTACTAAATATATATCCCACCCTTTTACCCAAAGAAGCTTAATATGCAAGTAGTTTGCATAAAAGGAGTATCCATCCAAATTTATTTGCACAAAGTTTGTGGGGAGGTTAGAAGATGCTGGCTAAATAAATAAATAAGCATTCATTCTGATTTGTCTGCAGGGAGGTTAGACAATGTTGTTGATTTTTAAGCTCAATAATACAGATTTAAAAAACAAAATCCCACAATCCATACAAATGCACATTCTTTTTTGCCATGATATAGATCTCAAATTGCAAAGAAACTGCACACAGAAGATGGAGTAGTATCAGGGTTAAATTTATAAATGCATCTCTTGCCATTCTTATTTCATACCTGTACATTCAGTTTGGGGGGGGGTCTTTTTTCTCCAGTGTCATCTCTGTTATGCCAGTGTTCGGCTTCTTCGCCTTTGGCTGTGGTTTCAGGGGAGCAGGAGGAAAAGTGTAGGTCACAGCCACAGGATGAAATTCACCTGTGCTTATTTGTGCAGACTGAGAAGAGATGCTGGTGATTTGTTTTTGACCTATGTATTATAATACTGTATCTGAAGAGATTTGCTTTGTATTGTGAGAACATTGTGTGTGTGTGTGTGTGTGTGTTCACATGTGCGTACTTAATGTCAGTTCTATGTGGGATTTCGGGTCTGGATGTAATCACTGACACTAATCTTCCGGGTCTGCCTGGTGTGACCCGTGCCTCCCTGTCTCAGTGATGTGGAAGACTTGAATAGATTTGAAAGAAGGTGGGCTTTGTAAAAATAGGTCAGGTTGCCCTTGGAGACGCAGACCAAGATTTGCATTACAAGGAAGTAACAGGGAAGTAAGCTTGAAGTTTAACATATGGTGACGGTGGGAGGGGTCTGAGGAAGGAAAGGGAACCCTGTAGAGTTTGGTTCAGCAGTAGCTACTGTACTGGTAAAAAAATTAAGTCCAGCTCCAGGATTGCTTCTGCATTTGGGAAAATCTGTAAGTATAGCATTTCCTAGCTCAGTCTAGAGCAGACTTCTCCAGCCTTTGCTACTGGCTGGGATGGATGGGAGCAGGGTCGTCTTAAGTATATTTGGTGCCCTGGCACCGTGGTGCAACGGATCCCTCCGGCGCCCCCGCCCCGTTTCCGGGCGGGCGCAGCTCACAGCACGGCTGCCGTGGGCGCAGCTCCGCGGCAGGCGGGCGCCCTGGCGCCCTGCGCCACGCAGTCTGGCTGTAGGGCCGGCCCTGGATGGGAATTGGAGTCCACAACATCTGGGAGGCTCCAGACTGGCAAAAGCTGATGGAGGAGAAATTCAGTTTGGTTTGCGTTTTAATGAAAACGTATGTAATTGTTACTTCCTGAAACAATATGTGAACTGAAACACAGTTATCCTTCAAAATTCACACTTCTCCAAAATTTGCAAAGCAGTTCTCCAACGTTGTATACAAAAATGTGTATTTTAGGAAAATTGTGCATGAAATGCATACATAGTGAGAAAAGCATACACAAATGGATTTTATTAGGGAGACTTGCTGACAAAAAAAGTGTAGAGTAGGCAGTCACTGATGATGTTTCATAATTTATTTGTTTTTTTGTTGAAAAATTCAGCAAACTGATGCAACAATGTGAAGAACTGAACTTAAACTTGGGGAAAATGAGGAACTGAGAGAAACTAAAATTGTTTCCCCGTAGACTCCCTGATGGCCATCTCTGATACAGAGGCATGGGTGCTGCTATTTAGGGTGAACTGAAGGCCAAGACAGGTGTACATGTTAAAAAAGACCGAATCTTGAATGTGTGTTTTAGTTCTCTTTTGGATATACGTATGCCTGTAGTGTATCAGAGCAAATTGACACAGGTACATTCATGAGGGAACAATGAGTGTTCAAAACCTGTGAGCCTTTTTTATGTATGCCTTGTCTTGGCCCTCAGCTAAGATTCTGTTTGCAGAAAAGAACGTTCATTTATGAATGGAGATGGCACAAAGTGTGGCATTTTATTCCAAAGCTGAGCAAAACCCAGTTTTCAGTCCAGAACAAAAGGTGATTGGCCCTTTTGAATGATTTATCTTTTCCTTGAACATAACACCGAGCACTTTGACCCACTCCCCACAGGAGGCCCAAAAGCAATGCAATCCACACCTTTGGCAGCTGTGGCTGCTCCTGAGGGAAATGCAACCTCATGAGGGAAAAGGCATAATAAATAACGAACTGCTTGAAAACAAAGAGAAAGAACAATTAAATGAGATCCGTTGTTCAGTCTCTCATAGGAAAAGAATGGAAGTAAATGAGCTTCCTTTTCTTGGGCTGGCCCTGCCACTGGGCAGAGTGAGGTAGCCACCTCAGACAGCTGGTATTGAGTGCTATGATAGGGGAATACAGTAATAGATTCAGAATTGTAGAGTTGGAAGGGAAAATTGTTAGTCAGTTTATTACAGTTGTGCAAGGTGGAAATAATATGGATGCAGCTGCACAGGTAGTAACTGAGATGTGTCTGTGAAGCCAATCTACCTCTTGTGCCTCTTCACAGTGCACAGGGAGGATGACCAGCTATTGACTCAGAGATGGCACCTTTGGCTTTAACACTAGACCTAGGGCATGGAGTCTCCCATCTTAGTGCCTTAGCCCTCCTCTGTAGCCCTCCTCCTTTCTCCTACCTGCAAACAGCACTCTAGTTTTGTTCCTCATGAGGTAAGCCTGGCGAATGCTGCATTGTCTCTAGTGGTGCCATAGAACAGTGGTTCCCAACAGGTGGTCCGCGGACCCCCAGGGGTCCGCGAGATGCTAAAAAATATATTAAATCTATTTTGTATGATAACAGATTTTTTGTTTTGGCCGCTTCCTGCATGAGCAGAGTCTAGCGCAAAACTAGAATTAGATAGAGGCAGTAGTTCTGCTGTATGCCGTTAGGTGGCGCTTTACAAACACTACTGTTTTGCAAAGAGGCAGCGCGCGCATTCTACTAAGGCTCACCTCCCCAAGATGCTTTGCGCGCGTCGGCTTCATTTGTGCGCTACTGCGCAGGTCCCCTGTCTTCTCCATTCCCCTCCCTCCTCCCTGCCGCGCGCTGCCTCTTTGCAAAACAGTAGTGTTTGTAAACACAGCGTTGTTTTTCGCGGAAGCTACAGTTCGCGTAGTTAAAAATGGACCGTTGGTTAAAAAGTGGCTCATCTCATTAAGAACTGAAAATTAAAACTAACTGTATACTGATGGAGTACTCTGTTGTAACTGTAAAAAAATGTATAAATATAAAATATACAAAGACTCTTAATTTGGCTCTCACTTTGTAATTTTAGGATTAGGAATTAACGGGGGTCCTCGTCACAATAGCGGCTCGATGAGGGGTCCTCGAGATAATTTTGTTGGGAACCCCTGCCATAGAACATGGGTGCTGCCCCCTGGGTCAACAGTAGGATACCTTATGTCCTTCAAGCTGAAGAACTCTGGTAGATGGGACAGTGCAATGTTAATTACAACGGTAAGGGAAAGAGGAAGCAAGTTTCCACGTGGATGGAAGACTGTATTAGGAGAAGAAATAAGCTCCGTGTCATGGGTAGGCAAACTAAGGCCCAGGGGCCGGATCCAGCCCAATTACCTTCTCAAGATGGTCTGCGGACGGTCCGGGAATTAGTGTTTTTTACATGAGTAGAATGTGCCCTTTTATTTAAAATGCACCTCTGGGTTATTTGTGGGGTATAGGAATTCGTTCATATTTTTTTTCCAAAATATAGTCTGCCCCCCCCACAAGGTCTGAGGGACAGTGGACCTGCCCCCTGCTGAAAAAGTTTGCTGACCATGTTCTGCCATCTACTGTGGTGCAGTTGTGGGACATATGATGGGGCTTTTCCGGTTCTGGCACCCAGGTTCTGGAACTCCATCTCTAGGGAGATTCTTTTTCTTATAGTTTTTAGATGTTCTGTGAAAACCATTCTATGTTGCCATGTGTTTTGTGCCTATTTTCTCCCTGCTGCGCTTCTGATGGTTTTCGATGTGCTGTTTTCATGCTCTTGGATTTATAAATATTCTCTAAATTGCTTGCTTTTTTTTATAAGTGGAAGCCACCTCAGACCCTTTTAAGGGCTGAAAGGGGCTATCTAAAAGGAAGTAAATAATTCAAAACATGCATGAACTTGGAGGCTGGGAAGATACAATTCCAGGCTAACGATTGAGATGCTCAGGGATCTGCTGCTGCTGGTTCCAATGGCACTGTTCCTTGTACCATCATTATCTGTTGGAGCAGGAGATCAGTTTTCTTTGACCGAGACTGGGCATGCTTTCAGTTGTTAGGTGTTTAAACAAGGCCTATTGGGTTATTTATCTGGCCGATAAAGAGCAGATAATAACCACTGAAATGGAGCGGTCACCCCACCTGTCAAGGCAGCTGGACTTTGTGCTGTCACATAGCTGTTTCTCCAAAGGACAGGAGGGTTAAAGTCAACCACTGTGAACTGGGATTTATGTAAATGTGCAGTCACCCCACCAAAGCCAGCCAATAGCTGCACCCACCTGGTTGCAGCTGGTTCCCAAGAAGCCATGGGGTTCAGGTTTGGAAAAAATTCTTTGCCCTTTCAAGTTTTCTTCTCCCTTTTTCTCTCACATGAAAGCTCAAGGTGGGTTATATTAGTAAAATAAATGCAATAAAGCCACAATGACAATTCCAATCATCATTCGAACCACCGTTCACCGTAATTCAAATGCACTTAGCAGCTGCACCATCTCATGCATGGCTACTGTGAAGTAAGCCCCACTGGGTTTACTTCCAGGTAAGTGTGTATAAGGTTGCAGCCATATGCGAATCAAACTACCGGTATCAGTTGTCTGAAACTGGAATTGAAATGAAATTAATAAAAGTGTTTTGAAATAAAAACATACCCAGGGAGCTCGGTATGTTTAGCCTGGAGAAGAGAAGGTTAAGGGGTGATATGATAACCATGTTCAAATATATAAAAGGATGTCATATAGAGGAGGGAGAAAGGTTGTTTTCTGCTGCTTCAGAGAAGCGGACACGGAGCAACGGATTCAAACTACAAGAAAGAAAATTCCACCTAAACATTAGGAAGAACTTCCTGACAGTAAGAGCTGTTCGGCAGTGGAATTTGCTGCCAAGGAGTGTGGTGGAGTCTCCTTCTTTGGAGGTCTTTAAGCAGAGGCTTGACAGCCATCTGTCAGGAATGCTTTGATGGTGTTTCCTGCTTGGCAGGGGGTTGGACTGGATGGCCCTTGTGGTCTCTTCCAACTCTATGATTCTATGATTCTATGATTCTAAAAAGGTTTTGCCCATTTCCTGGAGGTTGGCAGCCTGATCATGTTTACTTGGATCTTAAATCAGTAGGTCTTTACTTCCTAGCAAGTGTGCATGGGATTGTAGTCTGCTTAGAGTCCATTTCTGACAGCTTTGCTCAGAAGAGAGTTCAATTTAAAAGAGAGGGGAACCTGTAGCCCTGGACCTGAGCCTGTGTGGCTGGACTCTAACTCCCATCACTCCCTGCCAGCATAACCAAGGAGCAGGCATGATGGGACTTGTAGTCTAACAACCTCTGGGTTGCCACAGGTCACTTTCCCTGCAGTATACTACCCTAGCTGAAAAGTCTTGACTCCTCAAGAACTCAAGCAGGATCTTACAAACTACGAGGGATTTTTTAAAGAGAAACCCTACTTTTGTGCTAACAATGGGATGGCAATGTTTTCAAAGTGTATACTGTATGCCTAAGGCTGAGTACACATCATGCCTTTAAAGCAGTGGTCCTCAACCTTGGGCCTCCAGATGTTTTTGGCCTACAACTCCCATGATCCCTAGCTAGCAGGACCAGTGGTCAGGGATGATGGGAATTGTAGTCTCAAAACATCTGGAGGCCCAAGGTTGAGGACCACTGCTTTAAAGCACTTGTAAAGATTACGTCCCCCAACGAATCTGAACCGTAGTTTGTTAAGGGTGCTGGGAATGTAGCTCTGTGGTGGGTAAACTAGAGTTCCCAGGGTTCTTTGGGGGAAGCCATGTGCTTTAAATGTATGGCGTTTATGCAGACTTGGGATAATATATCCTACACATAACCTATAACATTGTCCATGAAAGAGCAGTAATAATGTAGCCCAGGAACAACCTTCCTCTGTCCCCTTGTTACAATGAGATAAGCTTTCTAACTTAATCGTATTAGAGAGTTAACCTTAGGATTTTTCTTGAAGTGAAATATCAGTTCGGATTTAACCGAACTTCTTATCCTTCATTGTTCCATCAGCAAGAGAAATATGTCTCATCGGATAGATCCAGGCATACAATGCAATCCTAACCATGTCCAGTCTATTGAATTCAATGAGATTTACGCTCAGGCAAGGATGGACAAAATCTGTCCACTTCGATTCTCTTGGTTTCTTATTTTTCCAGTTCGCCCCCCTTCCTTAGCAATCTGTATTTTTTAAAAAAAATACCCTTGTGAAAATTTGTCAGCATTTTAGTGCAAATTTCTCCCAATAAGCTCATTTTGCACATACAGTCTAACAAGCAGATTCCTCTCATGCAATGCATTTTTGTATGCTATTTCCAAGAATATAAGCACTTGCGTGCACACCCTTCCCCAGCAGCTGACAACAGGGATGGCGGCAGGGAGAGCGGGACAGGCAGGCGGCATTGCACACCAGGTTTCCCAATGCTGAGCTTCATTGTCACTTACTGTGAGGCACAAGGCATGGGAAACTTAGTGCTTGGTGGCACAGCCAATTCAGTGTTCCTGCCACTGCGATTACACCACAATGAGGTCACTGGGTCCTTTTTTAAAAAAGTGTGATTTGAAAGTCACAGATTTCCTGTTTAGGAGAGTTGCAATACAGTTCACCATCAGAGATACAGCATGTCTTCTGGTTCAACAGGAAAATCCTTCTTGAATTTTCTGACTTTGCTGCAGGTGTGGAAGAAGGCTTCATTACATTTGCAAATGTTGCCGCTTCTGAAGTTTGCAATATGTTGTTGCCTTTTGTACTTGAGCACTTCACAAAGGGCCCCAATTCAATGGGTGTCTTTAAGCACCTTGCCCCTACATCGTCTTGCAAGACGTAGCCCATCAGCCCATTGTTGGCTGAAAGTTCTCTCGTCTGCCAAACAGGAGGCAGAAGCTACCAGCACCAGTGGAAACTCCTGAAACAGGGCATTTAGGGGGGAAATGGGGCAGACACAGGATCTGCTGGATCCTGTGCAGACTGTGTTACCATTGAGTGATGACAACAGGCCCAATCAGGCATAGGAGCAGGTGCAGTATGGAGAGCGGTATTTTCTCCTTGCTCCCTCCTCCTCCTGCCCTGCTGAGGCTGTAGATGCAGCAATCTATCAAATCCCACTTCTGCTGGCCAAAGATTACATATTGTCCAACTTTTCCAGAGCCAAAACCGGGACGTGCATCATCCAGGTAAGTCACATGATGCACCCCCAAAAAATGCTTTTTCAGGGCCGTGATTGCATGCGATGCCCCAAAACTCGTTTTTCAGATATTTGGGGTTCTTGTTTTTAGGCTGCCATGATCTTGCATGAAAAAACAGGATGTCCTATTTTTCCCCGGAGCACTTGGAGATATAAGATCATGGTTACAGCCTAAGCTAGTAATGCTTTAGTCCTATTGAGATCAATGGGGCATAAGTTAGTGATACTGGATCCAACAAAATATTATTGAATCCACATCTGGCTCAAAATCAATCGGTTCATTTTTTTTTTTTAAGGAGCTGCAAAGGTTTTTCTTCATGTAAAGAAGGAATCACACTCAGCCTTGGTACAATTTTAGTAACATGGGAAACCCTTCTTAGGTTAGTTAGGTAGAGGCAGTAAGTGCTTCCTAACATTCCTGGTTGTGTTTGAAGAAATCACAATGTGTTTGGATGTCTACACTAGATATTTTAAGATGCAATAATTAAGACACAAACCACTTACATATTCAAAAGCTATGATTTTATTGAGCTTAACAGCAGACATTTAAAAAATAGGTAAATTGATTTCCTAACAACAGAAAAAATTGAATTAGGGACTGATACACATTGGAGCTTTTGTGTGTAAAGAAAGCCCTCTTTGACTACCATTAGACCACACTGTAGGTTTATGGGTTTTGTTAGAATAACTCATTTTCTTTCTTTTTTTAAAAAAAGCCTGCAAAGTACAAGATTGAATGGGATGGGGGGAAAGCTGCTGAAAAATGAGCTTTTGCTTTTGAGGCTAAACATTTGGCGACTTAACAATTAAAACCCATGATTGTGTGGATATTTCATTACTAATATCTAGTGCCCAAATTCTGCTCTATTAATCCAATATTTAATGTGGTATGTTTGCAGCCTAGCAGCTTTCAACTGCTCTTGTATCACTGATAGCCACATGAGGGAGATCCAAGGAGGTACGCAATCGATGTAAATGCTAAGGCAATGGTTCCATCAAGCCTTTTGCCTTGCCAGATGGCACAATCTACCTTCTCCTCCCCTGCTGCACCGTTCTGAGGGTTCTTCCAAACCCCCTAGAGCCAATTTCGCAGTGTGCCCTGGGAAGCAAGCCCCATTGTGGAAGCCCTTAGGTCTTCCATTGACAGGACTCATTTGCTGAATCTAGATTTTACGTTTTGTCATATGCTCAGATGTTATAACTGAAAGGAATAACAACCTCAGTGCATGGAACAAAGTTTATCCTCGGCGTGCTTAACTTTCCATGTGCATTAATGTGTTTGACATGGCTGAGCATGAAAACATGGAATACTACACTTTCATTCTGAGGTGGGCAAGTCCTGGGAGGACTGTACCACATACATTACTCTGCTTTTTAGCAATTTGTGAAGTAGGGGAGTGAATCTGCAGCCCATCCTGCATAAGATGATCTCCAAATCTAGACCAGAGAGGCTACAACTGACTTTGCTTTTTTGAGAATGTATTCGCTCTTTGCCCCTGGTGCATCCTTCCACCACTGTTTACACCCTAAAGAGTGAAGAAGACTGGCTTGTCTTATTTAATTTTACTATCTCCCCCTCTCACACATTACATCTAATACTTCCCTGCTCTCACATGCCTTTACTTTTCCTACTTAGCCCAACTTTCCTCCCCTCCTCCTTTGATCCCCTTTCCCAAGGGTTCCAGAATGGAATGCTTGCTTCCATTTCACCTTTGAACCCTCCAACTGCTACAGAAGCAACAATTCCCAGAACATGCGCTGCTTTTCGTTAAGTAGACATCACTCGAGACATACCATAGCCAAACAAAATGGCTGAAATGCAGCAAGAACATATCCCGTTCTTCACTTATTTAATCATTATTCCTCATGAAAAAAAAAACCATCAAAATATTCAACATACCATTACATTATTACTTGATTGGAGAAGGAGACAAGATGGACCCCCTCCCAAGCATGTGTTCTATTTCCATGTAAGCACACTTAATTGCTTAATTTTGCCAAACCATATGAAAGCTTTGATTTTCTACATTGCTTAAAACAAGCCGAAGGCTATATTTGTCCAATAGCATTGATGAATCTCAGTGAATATCCTGGGTAATCTAGTTAGAAATACAATCTCAATGTGGAAATTTTATATGCTTTTGTCCAGCTCAGATATCACCTAGGAATGGATTTTAGTCCATGTTAACATCATGCATTATACAGACGGCAAAGCTAAGCAGCTCTGAGTCTGGTCAGTGCCTGGGTGGGTGACTGCCTGGGAACCGAATAGCACCACCTTGGCCTGTGATCAGAATAAATAAATATTGTCCCAATTTTATTTTTTCTTACAAACAACTTTCATTGAGTGGGGGATTTTGATATTAGATTAGGCAGGGACTGATAAGTCATTGGTAAAAGAGAGCATTTAAGCACTTGTCCCAAGTAAACGTAGTTTTTACGCATGTTTTGCAAGTATGGACAAATATACTTTGTGCTAATGTTTTGTAAGACCCTCTAAGACAAGAAGGAACACGGCTTTCAGAAAATAATTGACTCAGGACTAGTTTGATAAGAGAACCTGACAAAAAATGTGAACACAGGACTGCTAGTATTTACAACTGTCACGACTTACCTATTAACACACATGCAGATTAGTTAAGAATCAGTGCTTTAATGTCTGGGGAGCAGTGGAACATTGTCTTTCAGCAAAAGCAATGAAACACAACACACAAAGTATCTCCCAAATGCAAATGCTAATGTTTATTTCAATCACGCAATTCTGTGCTGTTTTCATGAACAAACTCAGTCAATAGAGCATGAAACTTGGGCGAAAGAGGGGTTGAACTAGATGACCCTCGTGGTCCCTTCCAACTCTATAATTCTATGATTCTAAGAATGGTCTGAATAAAGACAGCCATTGGGGCTTGTTTTAGTCAAGAGGAAAAAAATATCTATTTTAGGCTCCTTCCTGTACCTATGTTCTTTAGCACTTGCTACATTTTCACTAAAGGAATTGCTCTGTATAAGTTGCATACCGACCCCTACTTGTGTGGATTGTCCCAGCAACATTGTTTATTCTAAAGAACACCTACCTATCACTATCAGAGGATGCAACTGCCATTCCCCACAGTCATTGGCATAGCTGCCAAGTTTTCCCTTTTCTCGCGAGGAAGCCTATTCAGCATAAGGGAAAATCCCTTAAAATAAGGGATAACTTGGCAGCTATGGTCATTGACAGTACAGGTTCTCCTGCTTAAATGTTCAATAATCCACTAACTGCACAATCCTATACGTGTCTACTCAGAAGTCCCACTGAATTCATTCAGGCTTTGTCCCGGATAAGTGTGTGTATAGGATTGCAGCCTGCATTTCCCCCTAAGCCAGGTGTGGGGAACCTTTTGCCCTCCAGATGTTGCCCCATCATCTCCACCCATTGGCTGTGCTTGCTGAGGCTGATGGGCATTGTAGCCGGGTAACATCTGGAGGGCAAAACGTTCCCCACACTTGCCCTCATCTGCAATAGCCGCTATAGAAGGCGGCTATTGAGTTGAAAAGGCTGAATCCCCAGATTTCTGTGGCTAAGCAAAAAGAAATCACCTGAGCAAGATGGAATACAAGATTAGAAGGTGCTGGGGTGGAGCAAAACAAGGTAGAAAGCTGCTACAAGTATGATAGAATTTGTTCTGGAACCAAAGGTTGGGAAAACAGAACCACAAGAAAATCAGAAGACTTCAGACCAAGTGAGCTGTCCTCTTGGAAGACTGCATAGGAGATGCTACAGTACATTTTTGGGTGGTTATTCCTGCTGGAGCAGAGAAATTGAAATACATTCATGCAGGGCTTTTTTGTGACAGTATTTACTAGTTTGCAGCACCAGCACCTCTCTCTCTCTCTCTCTCTTTTGTTGCCCATGGCAGCCATTTTGTGCTGGCACCCACGGCACTTTTATCAATATATGAATACTGGCACATCATATTTTTTTAATAAAAAAAGCACTGCATTCATGGAAAGAGGCAGAGGGCATGAATCAGCCAAACTGAAGCACTTATGTAATGATTCAATACTTAATTACATGCTTAAATTGCTCAGTTGTGTTTTTTGTTTAATACTCAAGTTTGGCTTGATTATGTCCAGGTAGGTTAAGGCAATATGTAGTTGTGCTATTAACACTGTGGTGTTTACTTCCTATATTATATATCAAGGTTATAGAATATGGAATGTTCCTTTCAGTTCTGGAACCAGGGGTTTCCAGATCCTCAGCAGAAATGCTACTGAATAAAGTATGGTAGCTACACATACCCAGTGGCAAGTAAGATTTATAATACCTGCCAAATAGTCAAGAGGCACTGAATAGGCATTAGAAGCAGAAATAATTGCAATCTCCTTAACTTTTAGTTAGTAAGGACTAACCCAAAATTTCACTGGGTGTGGGCAGCAAGGTGTCTTTCTACTAATGGCCCGCTGGCATTTAAATTTGGTCATTAGTAGAAAAAGTGGATGAGCAGTGTACTTTATTTATAGTGCTAGAATTGTCAGCAGAAAGTATAAGATCCATGAATTGTGGGAAAGGTCCCAGAAACCATCCATGCCTCATTCACACATCTCATGGTTCTGGCCCATTGAGCTGGCTCACAGAATAAACTGGTTACCCATGAGAGCAGTCCCAGAAACCCCTGGAAGCATGTTCTCATGGGTGTATTTATTTGATTTATATCCTGCCATTCCTCCAAGGAGCTCAGGGTAGTATATGTGGGCTTATTCCATTTTCTTCCTCACATTCCTGTGATGCAAATTAGGGTGAGAGAAAATGACTGGCCTCATGTCGCCCTAAAAACTTCGTTGCTGAGTGAACCTAGGCCTCCTCCATTGTCCCAACGCTATTAATTGCTGCCCCAAGAGTGACCTGGGTGTTTCCACATATGACCAACAGACTTTTGCATGGATGGCAAGAGGCATGCTTCCTAAAAATCTGAGCTAGTTTTACTGAGATCATGAGCTAGACAAGGCTGCAAAAAAGGAGGAAAATCACCTAAGGTAGTTGAACTATGTAGCAACACTGTACACGAGTTACCTGGGATCTTGTCACTGTTAATGGATCCAGAAACAAATCCTGATCTTTATACATGTCTCTACCTGGCTGTAGAGAGTACCTTGTTTCATGACAGACCCTTGAAAAATCTGAGACTAGAGAAAGAATGCTCCTGTGGGCCCAGAAGAAAGTGGCCCAATTAAAGCCCATGCACACACAGCTCTGAATAAAGCTAGTCAGCTGCCCAGGCCGGGAAAAGTGGGGGAAGACTAAACCGATGGCACCTGCTTCTCATCCTGAAGCCCGGTCTGCATTTGCTCTGGAACTGCATAAGCGCAGACCTGACTGGTGAATCATGCATGCAGCAGCCATTTAAGTGCACCACCCCCATCCGGTGAGGAGCGCACATTGGAAAGCCTGCTTCCCTGCACACGTGGTCCCTAGTTGGATCAGGCTAGCTGACCCAGGGCGAATGGGAACTACACCAGTTTATATGCAGCCCCATTGCAGAGAATGGGAAGTGGCCTGCAGAAAGGTCAAGGCAAAACAAGTACGGTATATGGAATTTTGTTCAAACAGTGTGGCAACTGGAGAGAGAGAGAAGTCTGCATACATGTTCATGCGTACATGGAAAGGACCAGCTCTGAGCAAAGGAGACAGACCTGGCCTAGCTGCTTGGACCTGGGCCTTTCAGATCTCCTTTTGAAAAAGCTGAGAGCAGAGAATCCCCCCAATATACGGCAATTCTCCATTAGATTGGTGACAATATTTTGTTACTGGGTGGTTGTTGTTGTTTTTATTTTAAAAAAAACCATGCTTCTGGCATTTATTGTCTCAGCTGGAGGCTAACAAGAGTCAGATGAGAAGATCTCAAATGTCCCTTCCAATGCTAAGATTCTATGTAAGCCTATGATGCAAGGCCTGTATTTTATATGAGTTTTGCATTCAGAGGCACTTCACAAATAATGGATATTATCACAAAGATTAACTTATCTTGCCTTCTCTCCTCTTGTTTCAGCATCATTAAGGGGAAATGGGACCCAAGTCTATTAAAAAGAGCCAGTCATGATTGTTTTGCGATTCAAACATCTGCAGAAGCTTGACTGCTTTGAAAAATAAAATCTGTGTAGATGGATCAAGTACCTGAGAGTCTGGGACAGTAATAATAGTAAGTAGTAAGTCTCAGGAAGAGGAACAGGAGAGTATCTCTCCCTACTTGCTTCTTCACTCACCCTCCCTTCACAAAATACTCCCCCCCCCACCCTACTGGGCCAATTCTCAGCTATCACGTGTTCAGATCAGCATTTCCCATTCAGATTCTATGGACATTAACTGACCTGTCTGAAACCCTCTCCAATTTTAAATAGGTCCCCTGAACCCACCCCAGCATCAATTTTAAAATACAGGAAATTCCCTTCAAGCTGTGTATACACAGATACACACTGAAATTGGATGATAGGAATACATATGTGAACACCCCCAGCCCCCCCCTTGCCTAACACCTCCCCTTTGTTGAAATCCAGCTTCATTTATGGAGGTAGGCATCCAACCAGAGTGCTCCAGATTTCTTTAAGGACCTGTGGAGGAAGAAGAGGCATGGCATTCCAGTGTTGGCATGAATTCTAGAGCCCTGTTCCTGCATTTACTTGTGCACAGGATACTCACGTGCAGGGTGGGGCCATGCTTCTCAGTCCTGTTGCCTCCCTGTCAGTGCACCCCCCCCAACCTTTTCAGAGGACTGGAAAGCAAACTCTCCACACAAAGCAGGGCACACAATTGTGTGAGCATCCTGTTCACATGCAGCCCCTCCGCAGGAGCAGCTGCTTGTATGAAGTCTCGCTTTCAGACCTCCACAATCAACATGCAAAGGTCAAGGGTGGATGCAGTGTCAATGGCAATCCTACTCCTGTTGCTATATATGGGCGCCCTACGTGCAAGTAAAAACATGAATAGGGCTACACTCCTCTTCCCAAAACTGGATTTATAGGGCTTGTTGATAACAACCTATACTTAAATTGTGAATTCCACTAGCTAATTAATGATCAAGGCACATTGTCTTCCTAGACAGTTCTTCCAGTGGATTGCGCAGGAGCATTTAAATGCCTGTTAAGGTGCCTGGCATTCCAGTACTGCCTCCTTTTCTCCTTCCATTACTAGGTTCCAGCATATCATTTGTTTCATAAACAAATAGAGTATAGAGCCAGTGTGGTGTAGTGGTTAAGAGCGGTAGACTCGTAATCTGGTGAACCGGGTTCGCGTCTCTGCTCCTTCACATGCAGCTGCTGGGTGACCTTGGGCTAGTCACACTTCTCTGAAGTCTCTTAGCCCCACTCACCTCACAGAGTGTTTGTTGTGGGGAAGGAAAGGAAAGCAGAATGTTAGCCGCTTTGAGACTCCTTCGGGTAGTGATAAAGTGGGATATCAAATCCAAACTCTTCTTCTTCTTCTAAACGCTATATTTGTCAATTGCATCTTGCCCTACCTCCGTGAAAGTCAGGGCAGTACTCTACATACATTATTTCCTTATTTTTCTCTTTCATAACAACCTAGCAAAGCTGGCTGGCTTGAGCAATGGCAACTACTGTGCTTTAAAAGGAATAGGCAAGGTAATGTCAACAGGCCAAGCTCACTGAGAATTCCCAGCTCTATACATGTCTGGGGCAAATGTCTGCACAGCAGTTGAGTTGGTTGAAGGTTCTGCCAAGGATATACAGCCTTGCGATGTCTTGCCAGCTTTTCTAGATGTGCTAGGTCAGGCATAGGCAAACTTGGCCTTCCAGATGTTCTGGGACTACAACTCCCATCATCCCTGACCATTGGTCCTGTTAGCTAGGGATGATGGGAGTTGTAGTCCCAAAACATCTGGAGGGCCGAGTTTGCCTATACCTGTGCTAGGTGAACACACTGAAAATCCCCGCCCGTTCTCTTACCCAACAATGTCTGAGAATGCTTTCATGATAGGTTTTTCTTCATAAGGGACATTGTACTTGGCACAGAGGGACCTCACCAATGGTGCTATCTTGTGGTAGTTGTGGCGCGGCATCGTGGGAAACAGGCTATGGTAAAACAGAAAGGAGAAAGCTTGAGGAAGACCTCCATAGACTCTGTCCTTGGGGAAATGCGCTGCACTCACTGCCTTGCATGTTTGCTTACAGGAATAAGCAGCAAACTCTAGAAGTAGAAGAATGGACTGTACCCACTTCAGACTACAGATGGGTGGTCTCTGCTGGTAGAAAACTAGCACTGTATGGAGGAATCTGGGTTAGAACCCTAGTCCCTGATGCTGGGTTTTACTTGCAATAATTTTTTTAACATGGGAAGGCATTCAAAAGTAGCCTCCTCATCTAGTAGCTTGAAGGTGAACTTCCCTGTACATCACCTCAAGGCTCTGCCAACCCACTCTGCTGCGTGAGTGCATGGCTGGTGTGTGTGTGTGTGTGTGTGTGTGTGTGTGGTCAGCGCAGACAGTCCAGCACTGAAACATTAGCAGAAGTCATCCAAACTTCCTGAGCAATTGTTTTCTGCTTTTTGTATCTAACACTGGGGTTTTATTTAAACCATATTGTAATTTTATGTTCTTTTGCTGTTAGGCACTGTAGCCACTTAGTGTGCAAGTGTGGGATAGAAAGAATTATTTCAAAAATAACAACAAGGTAATAATTACTGTACCTTGCTCTTCGCCCTTCCTTTTTTATGGGTTTCCAGTTCCCCCAGGGGGTTTCTATTGCATCTTATAGGGTCTATTCTTTCTAGCAAAGTTCCTGCAGGCCCAAACATTGCATACTTACTGGTGCTCTATTTGAAAGTTCAGGTGTCCACTGAACCAGTCATTGAAAAAGGATTGTTCAATGTTGCAGGTAGCTGCCAACTGCAAAATTCAAGGAGACGAAACAGTGAATCTTAATGAAGCCCAAACTTGGAAGCAGATCAAGTGGATTTAATAACAAGCTCTTCTCTTCTCTCACTGCCTATGGTTGTAATGCCACACTCTGCCATCTTCTACTCTAAAGCCACAATCCAAGGAAGTCTCAGATTGCACCTGTTTACACAGGAATTCCCTTGATCTCTCTACCAGTCTCCGGTTTTAATTGCCGTGTTGTTTTAAGGGGATTGTTTTATTCCCTCTTTTAATTATGAATGTTTATATTTCAATGTTTGTGTCACTGGTTTTTATATTTTCAAAATTGCTAAGAAGCCCATTTTGGCACAAAGAGGTTTAATAAATTAAGAAATAATAGTCATGTTTAAATGAGGGCCATCTAATTTAAGCAAATGTTCTTCCCATGGCCACTGCAATGCTTAAATAGGCCCATCAGTTTTGGAAGCCTGAACCAAGAAATCTAACGTTGGAAATAGTTATAACATGTGGTTGGGAGCCACTTCAAATATACCTTTTATAGATGGCAGCAAAGAACTTCACAGAAGTCTGTAGTGCAGCTGTTAGAAATATGACATTCACCCATATATCAATGGGGAATGGGCTATCTCCCACCAAAAATGTAACTTTAAGGGTTAGTTATGGCAGAGGTCAGGAGCAATTGGAGGAGGGGGTTGCTGCTGCTCTGCATATGGCCTACCAGCAGCAGTCACTGCTCCTTATTGGGAGGGAGAAGGGGGAAGCTGCTGGGCGCTATGTGGGTGCATCGACAGAGACCATCTGCTACTCCCGCTGACTGCAGAGCACCAAACTTCCTCAGTTAGCTTTATTTTTAGAGGAATCCCATGACACGGACACAATGGCTTACGTTTTCCCCCAGCATGATTTTAGAAACCACGGTGCCATCCCATGCGTGTTTGATCAGAAATCCCACCAGGTTCAGTGGCGCTTGCTGTCTCGTTAAGGCTGTGTAAGATTTCAGTAGTTTACTTTAGCAACCCAGTTTACCTGAGCACTGAGCCAATCTCTGTGCTTGTCATTGTCAATTTCCATTGGGATGTGATTCATCTGTGTGACCCATACAAACCAGTGACTTTCCATGAACCTTAAAAAAGGACAAGGGGGGGGGGAGACAAAAACCACACAATTCAGCCTCGTCTATCTGGATAGATTAATCCTTGGACAAAACTGTGCTCTGTTAGTGCAGGAGAAATGGAATTCTTGCCTGAATAATCAAAGGAAAGCCTCCCCCATTCTGTACAGACGAACATCTTAGTGGTTGCTAGGTTTTCCGGTGGAAAGGGTAATTGGCATGTTGCTTCCCCTTTCTATATTGTGAGACACTTTCCATTTACTTATTTAATAATTTGCATGTTCATTTTCTGTCCTAAGCAGAGACAAGACAGCTGTTCATTTGGGATAAAAGAATGTTGTTGGACTGCAGTTCCCATCATCCCTAGCCATTGCCCATGCTGGCTGTGTGGCTAATGGGAGCTGAAGTCCAACTACATCTATTGGCCATCAATTCCCTGCCCCTGCTGCAGCCAGGTAGCCTGTATTTTAATCAGCTCAAAGAAGTAGTGACCTGGCTATGAAAACCCCCAAACAATAGACACCCCAGCTTCATAGCAGACTGTGTTTCTCATATTTACTCCTGGCAACAGTACTTGGGAAGGAGGTGAAACTGGAATTTTCCACTGGACTGCTTGACATTTTTTTGTATCTTCTCCAAGGGATTTCGTCAGTGACAATTATAGCAGCAGAAAGGACTGGTTCGTACATGATTATTTTTTCACTTGATAATGGGAGCTTATCTGAACAGCCTAACACAGATACACTAACAGATTCCCCTCAAGCACAGGGCTGCTAAATGGGGGGAGTTCACCAGATTCATAGGATAGACTGTCATTTATCCAAAGAGTCTGATTATATATATATATATATATATATATATATATATATACACACACACACACTCTGCATACTGTTACCTTAATAATATTACTATTTGTCATAGGATCAATTCAGAAATGCATAAATGAAGACAAATGAATGGGGTTTTTTTTGAAGGAATGTGAGCTGTTATCAGAGGAACAGCTGCTGATGGCTATCTGAAATACACAGGATTGAAAATACTGGAGTATGGGATGGCAACGCAACATTCCTTGGAAGAAGAATGTCACATTTCAGGAAAGTTGTACTCATTTGCCTAGAGGTACCCCAGTGGGGGCATGAAAATCCATGCAAAAGAACTTGCATTCTTAAGAACGAGAAGCACCATGATGAGGGTGACAATGAAAAGACCTTGGAATCCTGAGGCTTGCCATGCAATCCCAAACCTTCTAGTTCAAAGAACAGATCCAAACATGCTTTGCAACCATCTCTGGTAACTAAATCCCTGCAGAACATGTGTGAATGTGTTGAATGTTTGAGAACTCTTGAATAAATAAAACTAATGAAGCACTTTTGAAAACTGTGCAGTCCTGCTCCTCTGATCTCTGCATTCACGGCACAGCATTTGGTGTACAGTAAACAAGCTCACAGGGAAACATGCCCTCAGAAAGAGAGAGCTAAAAGGGAGCAATAAGTGGGATGGGATGGGATGCAACAAAGCCTGAGGTAGAACAACTCAGCAAAGATAATACAGCGTAGTAGACCAAAGATGGATGACGGAAAGAGGTAGAAACAGTGTGATTAGGCTACTCTGAAGACACTCCTTGGTTCCACTGTTGGAAAGAGGAGGTTCAGCAAGAGGGAAACTCTACCTGACAAAGGTGAGGAGACACAGGGATCCCAGGACTCCATAGAAGGGGATATATATGGTGAAATAGCGTAGGTAGTAACTGAAGGCCCAGGCCAGGTCCTGAGGAGAAAAGGAAGAGTTTACGTGTTGCAAGGGATAATGCTGCCTCCCTCCTTCCACCAGTGCTCACTTCCACAGAATATGCAGAGAGATGCCTCTTCATTTCCCCCAGGAAGATCTCCTTGGAGTGGCCCAGGCCATTCAACTCCAGTGGAATGAATGGGTTTTAATGAAGGCAATGCAGGATACGGAAGATCTTTCACTTACCGCCCAGAATTTGTGTCTGAACATGGTCATGAAGATTTGCATTTGGAAGTAAACTGGAATGAGGAGAGGTGGAAAAACTGAAAGGAAAACCAGAAGGTATTAGAGGAGGCAGGCAGGCACGAAACATAAAATGGCACCCTGCGGCTGGACAATGACCTTAACATGAAAGTTAGGGTCTGGAGGGAAGTGCTATCACTCTGGGAAAACATAGCAAGAGATTCCTGTTTCAGTCTGCGTTCCATCCACCATCTCAAGATGTTAAAGAGACTAGGATACCTCTGTGCCATTCCAGGAAGGCCCAGTGCTTCTACTTGCAACCAGTTCAGCTATATAGAAAACAGCAACCACCCATTTTTACTAGCATTCTGAACCACTTCAAAGTCCAGGCGGGTAATGCTAACTTTGAATTATCCACTAGGACAAATGAATCCCCGAATGTAGGAACTAGCACCTCAGTTTTAGAATAGCTAGCTCTCTGGGTACAGAGAATTTTTGACATGTGGAAATATTTAAAAATGACACTCTGAAATGCTGTAGTCCCAAGAGAGTTCTATTGATGCTTGCTTTTAATAAAGCAGCTCTTCCTTGATCTGCAATAACATATCTTGTTCCTAGTTTAACTAGAGTTTATAGACCAATAACACTTATTCTTCACATTGCAAGAACCACCTGTAAAAAATATGATGGCGCTCCATCTTTTCTTTAATAGAGTTGTGTGGAGTTGCATCATTTATGCCACACTAGCTAGTGTGGTGCAGTAGTTAGCAAGTTGGACTAGGTCTCCCAAGACCTAAGTTCAAATCCCTACTCAGCAATGAAGATCATTGGATGCAATCAGTCACTTCTCAGCCTAACCTACATTGCAGGATTGTTGTGAGGATAAAATGGAGTACGTGGGGAGAAGAACCATGTATACTGCTTTGAGTTTATTGTTGGAGGGGTGGGATAAAAATGAAACAATGGCAGAAAGGATAGAGTCGAGAGAGAGATATGTGGCATGGTTCTGACTGGATTCCATGAGTTTCTAAATATGGAATACAATGAACGCTCAGAAGTGAATGAAAGGAGATCTATCCCATTGCTGCACATCAGAAATGTAGCAGGAGGGCTCTTAATACCTACACAGGGAGGGGCTTGTTATGAAATAAAGAATAACTCTTTAATCACAAAGGAATTACAAGCAGGCTCCTGCCTGCACCTACATGTAGGAAAGTGAAAGGATATGGAGATACTCACCAAAAAAGAAGTATTCGTGCTGATGGTTATATGGGAAGTATTTCAGCTTCTTCTTTCCATACTGAGGAAAAAGGGGGGGAAAGGACCTTCTCAGTGGTAGCTCCACAATTGTGGAACTCACTTTCCAGGGAGATTTGCCAAGCTCCCTTTCCTTTTAGGTCTTTTAGGTGTATTTCAAAGCCTTCCCGTTTCAGAAAGCCTGTTAGGGTTACAATCCTAGGTACACTTGCCTAGGAGCAAGTCTGATTGTAATTGTCTTTGTTTTAGTGGACAGTTATTTAAATTGTTATTATGCTTCTTGTATTGTTGTCATATTGATTTTGTTAGTGTTTGAAATTGTATTTGTATCACAATATTGTAAGCTTTTTTCTGACGATAGAGGATTATATCCACTCATTTAAGCCCACTTGTTATTACGTTTCATTTCTTCTATAATTCCCCCAACCCCCACAAGAACCCCTAATACAGTACCGTATTTACTTGAGTCTAATGCGCCATTGAATCTAATGTGCGCCTCAATTTTCAAAACCTTGAAACAAACAAAAAAGTATATGCTGGCAAATGTAAATGCGCAAATGTAATTTGGCCAAAAAAGGTGAACATTAGATTCAAGTAAATACGGTAAATACAGTCAGGTTTTTAAATATCCACTTTTCTTGTCAGCTGTGGTAAGAATTCATCAGGCAACAAGTTACCACCACCACCATCATTTTATTATTTATACCCCGCCCAGCATATGGGAGGGGGAAATGGAAGGGGGACTGAGGGAGGGGAATGTGTCCCCAGCAATCATTCCGAGCTTCCAAAACCATGGTTTTAGCAAGATGGGATCTAGGCTCTATGCATAGTGGAGATGGCAGAACTCCTTTACCATTCTCCACAGTTCACAGTATGGTGGCTCTTTCCTCAATTTTGGAAAACTGAAATGACACCACTTTCTTTTAAAGGTTTGTAGTTGGAAAACAGCACACGTATTTCTTGAGTCTGCTGGCTCAAACCAATTGCTTCACCTTCGCAAAGGTCAGATGAATGCCAATTTTCTGCTTAGATGGACCGGATGATATACTGACACTTATGTGCATGGAAAAAAGGAAAACCAGCCTCTTCATCTTCACAACTTTCTATGTTCTGCTAAACCATTTTTCAGTTTTTATTGCTGCTCTTGTTGTTATTATTGTTATCATAATCACCATTTATAAATAATGATATTATTTTTAAATGTTGCACGTTGTACAGTCTGTGCCTGCAGGCTCACAATCTGACAGACACAACGCTAAGAAGAGAGCAAGCAAATTCAGGCACCTGTAGATAAGGCTACAATTATCAGCTTGGAAATGGACCGGTGTTAATTTTGTCTGAACATAATGAATCAGGCCAAATCAAGCAGTGTTCCTCGAGGGCACACAGCGCCCTAGACACCATGATCAAACAGCATTCCTCTACGACACAAGGCACAACCTGTACACAACCATGCCCAGTTTGCGCCATCCCTGTTTACTTTGAAAATATTCAGTGCACTCCTACCGGCTGAGGCTTTGGATTTAATGGCAAGCATCTTCTTAGTATGTGATGCAACAGCACACAGAGCGTTGCCAATTCAGGGTTGCCGTGGCAACCATTTTGCAGAGCTCCACTGAAAACTGTGTTTATTTCTACTGGCTGAAGATCATTCTTTGCAGTTTTGAACCAGAGCAAACGTGTTCCAAGAAAACAACCCATCACAAGGGCAACATACAGCTGCAGCGCCCCAACATTATCAAAAAATGTATCAAAGAATAACATCTTACTGCCCCCTTTTCTTTCCCACCTATAGGAGGTCTATTTCCTGTTTTCTTAGAGGTGGTTCTCATATTGGAAGGTGCAGGTGTGCTCTTGCAAGTCACATCTTTAGCTGAGGATAAGTGCACACCTAAGAGTGGGAGAGTAGTGGGAGAGCATCTGGCCTTGAATGCAGGAGGTCCCTGTTTCAATCCCCAGCATCTCCAGGCAGGGCTGGGAATGTCCCCCATCTGAAACACTGAACAGCTACTGCCAGTCAGTGTAGACAATATTGGCAAGATCCAGTCCTCAAAGCAGGCAGTGAGCTTTCCTTAGAGCTTTCCCTATTTAGGGAAGTTTCTAATGTTTATGTTTTATCGCTTTACTATTGTTGTTGTTGTTGTTGTTGTTATACTGTTGGAAACCGCCCAGAGTGGCTGGGGTATAAATAATAATAATAATAATAATAATAATAATAATAATAATTATTATTATTATTATTATTATTATTATTATTATTAAAGGTGCAGCTTCATTCTAGGTGAGTCTTCTGCAAACCAGCCACGTAGAGTAGCCAAACTTTGCTATCACATGGAAGTATGATTGTAGGAAGGATGGCCTCACTATTTAACAGTAGCACCAAATGGCCAGTTCCATACATGAATGAAACAGCCTTCAACGCAAGATGTGACTGGTTTTTAGGAGAACTCTAAAGACTTTTTCCCCCGGTCAGCTTTTGGATGAAGATTGGTCAGTTTTATTCTGGTGATGCTGTGCAAAACACCATGTTTTCAGGTGTGCTGTGCTGTAGATTATGATTTTATGGTTTTAATAATTTGTATTTTAATGTGTTGTGATCTGCCTTGGGCGGGCTAGCCCTGAAAAGCAGCCTATAACTAATATAATAATAAAACCATGTTGTTGTTATCGTTGTTTGTGGATAGTCTCCCAGTCAGTGGCTCTGTCATCCAAATCCAAGGTTGTGCCTAATGAAGTCATCCCATTATTAGCACAAGGGGTTCCGCTATGCAACAGGACTTCCTCCCCCTTCTCTCTCCTTGCATTCCCCCAATCCTCCAGAGCAGATGGGGGGGGGCAAGAGGCTTACAGGGAGAGGAAGTCCCATCACATGGGTGGAAGTCTTTGCACTAATGAGACAGCCTTGTTTGATACAACCCATAACATTTAATTCATATCCAACTGGTATGAAATTCAGAGCCCTAAAACTGGTAGGGTCAGCATTAAGCCATGGATTAGAATATGGATGACAGTTTTTCCCTACAAAGCTTGACCAGTCACAAAGTCCAGATAAACTGGCCTGCGAAAGAGTTTTGCCCCTTTTGTTTCCTAGTCATTGAGGTGCCACATAACTCTGCTGGGTTCCCGTACCCCCACAAACATGCTAAGCAGGTTCCCAACTCTTGGAAACAAACAGCTTCAGTGTAAACGCAACTTGATTTCACCCCCCCTCTTCTTACCTCGACAGGCTGTGTGTCTCCCAGGACAAAGAGGTGTACCATGTTCACATCTGGGTCCTTCTTGAAGATGTTTGGCTTCGCATGGTGCTGGAAGTGACGGTGATTCCACCAGTTTGCTGAGGCACCCTGCAGGGGGAAAAAGATTTGCACGGTACATGGGGGACTCTGCTTTTTCAATACATTCGTGTACACAAAAAGATGCCATGCAATATTATAATAATGAAAGGGGCTGGGAATTAGGTGTAATAGTCAATTTGGCTCCCTCGAACTCTTGGCTCCTTTTTCCTCTTGAGGTTTGAGTACCAAACGCCGGACCAGAAGGCCAGCTTGCTGCTCATCAGCTGGTTGTTGGTGCTCCTCCAGATCATTTCCAAAAACTCAGGACAGAAAGCCTTTGCTCACAACGAAGCTTTCAATTCCAACCCCAGGCCATGTTTATGGAAAGCAAGTACAACACCCTATTCATAGACCCTGGAGGTCCCCAGAGAAAAGCAAGGAAGCCTACAGCTAGGAGCAAACAATGTGGGCATTATTGAGAAATTAGCCAGTCCCAAAAGCCTTATCTGGATTTTATGTGGCAAGGATAAATTGCTCCAGCCAGCATTCCTTACTGCTCCATGGTTAGTGTTCTTGAATGAGAATCTGAAAGGAGGCACTTAAAAGAAAGGCCATGAATGTCCATTCCAGGTGATGCTAGTCTTGCTGCTCTGTGTCTTTAACAGTCACCTGGTAACTGCAGCAACAAAGCTTTTCCTGGCACTTTATCTCCATACCAGGAAAAGCTTACCGTAATCTGCTTTCCATCTGTGTGTCAGGTTGCTGCTTGCCTGCCAGGCACAGGCCCTCTGTTGGTTAAAAAGGTGGTAACTATTATTGGCTCGATCCTTATCTTCTGCCATAGCTCTTCAGCCTATTAATGGATTCTTGCAAGAACTGATTTCCTCACCTTGAGCTCTTGAGCCTCTAAACTCATTGTATTTACTGTGAAATCTCTTGGACTCAGATCTTCCAGCTTCTGAGTTCTGAATTTATAAAATCCCTCACTTCGGGCAAAACAGGTGGGATATGCTTCTGCACAAACTCATTGTTTACTTTGATCCTGCAATGTCCACACACTGATTCCATTATTATTTTCAATTTTATACATTTAAATTATTTTACAATCATTTTAATATTTCAAAACTTGACTTCCTTCCCCCTCTTTCTGCAGTTCCTTAGATTTATCTTTAATATTTTCTGCATATCCAAATTAACTTAATTTGCTCATTTATTCATCTACTTTATATGTATACTCTTATAAAACTGCAGGTTATTACAATAATCCTGCCAGTGTTCTTATCTGCTTACAGTTTATTTGTAAAAAGTTTGTTTGGTTTTTATCTTTATTAATCTAAAACCTACTACCTCACCAATTTTTTAAAAATCTCTTTTAATTCTTTTGGGATTGACTCTATTGGATCTTCTACAGATATTACCATGTCGTCTGCAAATGCTTTTAATTTATATTGTCTCTGTCCCACTCTTATACCTTTAATATCTTGATTATATCTTATTCTTTGAGCCAATACTTCCAAAACTATTATAAACAACAAAGGTGACAACGGGCAGCCTTGTCTTGTTCCTTTAGTTATTTTACAATTCTCCATCAGGATTCCTTAACAAACTTAAAGGGAATAATATAGTCATACAAGTTTGACTGTGGCTAATGGTTTGGATTTTGAAGCGCATTTTTAAAAATATATATATTGCTTGAGACACATTTATTTCAGTTCACAAGCTATACCCCTCTGTGTGCACAACAACCCACAGAATAGATCTAGAATAGATTCATTTCAGCTTATTCCTTGCTAAAGCAATCAGACACAAGAGCTAGAATTTACTGTTTTTTATCACGTGGAAGAGTGAGGTAAGCTGGCCTCCAGCTAAGATTGTCCTGCTCTTTTTGTCCTGCTCCCTTAAAAGCTGCATGACAGGCAGAATTCCAACAGGCACAGCACTTCCCAGTGATGGGGAATGCATGATCCTTGGGATCTTTGTCAGTTTTGCAGTTTTAAAAGACACAGTCCTACCAGGAGAAAGATTGCCACCTTAACCCCATCATATCTTACTGCAGCTACTGTATTTCCTTAATGGGAAATGACCTTACCTTCAAGTGACCGATCACAAACTTATGAACTAAGTGGTTCCATGCAGACTTCTTAAACACAGAGAGGTGTCCAAAGTCATGCTGTAGCCATCCAGCCTGGGCCTTGGGAGGAAAGCGAATGATCATGAGAGAGAGGAAAGGCACCCCTAAGAGAAGCTTTATATCAAAACCTAACTATAAGTGCTTTCTCTTCAGTTTCCTTTACATTAATGGTTCCCAAACTCCCTCACCCCACCCTGGACCACTTGAAAATTGTTGCAGGGCTTTGTGGACCACTGAATGATTTCCCTGCCTGTTCTAGCAATTGTAATTGCTGTGTTAAATGCTGTATGATTTTTTAAAATTGTTCTTTTATTGCTTATTTTATTTCTTACATATTGTGTTTCATTACAATACAAATTGTAGGTTTATTTTTGAGGGTATTTTGATTCAGTTGTATTATAATATTGTAATAGGGAACGAAACACAACACAGTATTAAAGATGGCCCACCCTTCCAGTAACGATTGGCAATTATCAAGTTACAAGTTGTTTCATGCTATCTTCAGTGCCTTTTTGAAGCAGTGACAGTATGCAGCTTTCAAGGCATGGATGAACTAGGAGGCAGATGGCTGCCCATTCAATATCCATAGAACAAAGTTTCACCTGGGAAACTGCAAGGATGATGGCAAGGAGGAAGGTTGTAATCCAGTTAGTACCACAGTATGAAACCATAAGCCAAGCCAGAGCCTCCATCACAAGGATATGGCCCAAGTAAAGAGAAAAAAACACAGGATCTGCTTGGAATAAGTTCATGTCTTCTGCTGTCTTCCTCAGGGCACGGAAATCTTCCACCAATTGAGACTGCAAAGTAGAAATAAAGGATATTAAAAGAGGTCCTCTAGACACACAAATTTTCTCTGGATTGCAAATACTGTAAAAGAAAATTATATGCCAGCATTTTTGGCAACAGCAAGATGGCTCTCCCTCTTTGTACAAATGCATCTCTCCTGATGAGAAAGAACACGAAACAGACCCTCCCACACACAAACATCCAGAAAAGCCCACCCATGAGTGAAGGAAGTGCCTGCCATTTCCACACACACCCCCCAATTTATTTTGTCTATTTCCCCCCTCCTTTAAAAAACAACAATAATCCAAAAACTACACAAGAAAGGGTCATTATAACCTTGGCAAGGGTACAATGCTGAAGTTTCCTAAGGAAACTGGGGTGAAGTGGGGGGGGGGAGTCTGTAGATAGTTGGGCAAACTCAGTTCTGCAAAACTGTGGCAATACTGCAGCATAAAACTCAACCATTTTCCAACTGCCCCTGCCTGCAGCCCCAATTTGTTTTCCAAAATACCCCTTTCTGCGGCAATAGATTTTGGAACAGCACAGCCTCTGTTTGCAGCGAGCAGCACCCAAGACTCTCAGGGTTTGTCATTGCACCGCACCGACTGCGAATGCACCCTAGAGCAGCTTTGCAACGGGGGGGGGGGGGGGACTAGTCCAGATTTCTTTCAGAGAATCTGGTCTGCCATTATTGAACTCCACATGGAAGAGTCTCTGATTAGCTTTCTAGGAAAGCCTGCCACCTGCTGAAATGTAGTCTGAACCGCTATTCCCTTTGGCATAGGAAGCCCTGAGCTCTGCAGAGTGGTGTTCCCGAGGGAAAGCAGCTCAGAAGCACCTGCAGGTTAATGTTCAGACACCGGCTGGCTGTCATCAATGCAGTCATCCAAGAACGAGAGGCAGCAGAAAGGGCTTCCTTTTTGCAATCAGCCAAGTGGGACGAAGTGCCTGAATAATTGATAGCCGGAGCGTTTGGGATCTGAGGGGCCCTGAGTGACACGGCGACGTGGGGCCCGATGGGAAAGGCATCTGTGGATCCTGTTTGCAAAGCTGCCCTCCAGGCCAGAGCTCAAAATTTCAGATTATGAGAGATCTACGCATGGCTGGTTTCCTATCGTTTGGAATATATATATGGACAACTGGTTTGGTATGTGGCCTGTTGTTCTGGGAACAGGCTCCTGGCAGGCCCATGAAAATTCTCTGGACGTTTTATGTTACTTGGTTAATTTACATTCGGAGCTCTTTGTTTCTTTGCAACACTACCCCTCCTCCTCCCTGCCTCTCTTGTATGCATCCTCTTCTATACCTAGGCCTTGTGTGAGGTTTTCCTTCAGAATATTGATTCTGTGACATAATAGCAACTCAGCTAATCTCTCTCTCTGCGTGTGTATGTGTAAAAGACACAAGTTTATTTCCAGCTGGCTCTTTTTCCTGTCTCCCTCCTTCTGGTGTTTCCCTTTTTATTTTCTAATAGCTCTTCCCCCCTCCCCCCGCTTCTCTCTCCCTGCTTGTTTCTTGCAGCCTGCTTTCTTCAGGACTACATTTATCTTTATCGTAAACCCTTCCCCCCCCAATTGTATGGCATTTGCATGTACTTTTGTTTAATGTTAAGTCGCTTGGAGACCTTAGGGTGACTAGCAACTAATAAGCTTAATAAATAAATAATAAATTATCCGCACATTAAAGACAGTCAGAAGCACTCCTGAAGCCACATGTCTCTGGAGATGTGTCCCTCCCCATTCCTCATTAAAGCATCTAACAAAACAGCTCATCTAATAGCTAGGGGTGGTTTTCAAATGGAAAGTTAATTGCAAACCTGTGTCTGCCTCATGCTTTATTCTTTACAATTCCTTTTCTTTTTTCTTTTCTTTTCTTTTCTTTTCAGACTGTGTGACCTTGGGTGGTGGTGGAATTATCGTCATAATTTTCCATCAAATCATTGTCCTAGTTCTTTTTGGAGGATTCTAAGATTTAGCATTTATTAAGCAAAGTCAATGTTGGTAGGTTGGGCTTATATTGTCCTAAGCCCCTTTGAGAAACGGGAAACCTCTAAACCTGAAGTTTACTAAATATTCCACCTTCCCTAAAACTCCCCCCCACATACAGCAAAAGGAGGTAGCAGTAGACTCCAGGGGTATAGTAAAGGGTAAAGGGGACCCCTGACCATTAGGTCCAGTCGTGACCGACTCTGGGGTTGCGCGCTCATCTCGCATTATTGGCTGAGGGAGCCGGCGTATAGCTTCCAGGTCATGTGGCCAGCATGACAAAGCCACTTCTGGCAAACCAGAGCAGCACATGGAAACGCCGTTTACCTTCCCGCTGTAGCGGTTCCTATTTATCTACTTGCATTTTGACGTGCTTTCGAACTGCTAGGTTGGCAGGAGCTGGGACCAAGCAACGGGAGCTCACCCCGTCACAGGGATTCGAACCGCCGACCTTCTGATCAGCAAGCCCTAGGCTCAGTGGTTTAACCACAGCACCACCTGGGGTATAGTATCTCAGTTCAAATAAAGCAAAGGCAAGCTGAAACCCAAGAAGTCTTGCAGTACCAGTTCTTCCTATTGGTCTACAGTGTCAAATATCCACTGTATTACAACCCTTGATACAGTTCTGGATGGTAGTATTTAATCCTCGGATGAATCAAATATATGTTCTGTCCTTTCTTTGACACCTCAATCCTATAATGTATTTTATGGCCCTATAGAAATGTCTACACAGAAACCCTGAATCTGGTGTTACGGCATAATCATTGTGCTGATATTTTCTGTGTTTTCTAATGCAATCCTGTTCTCTTTCTTGGGTAGCCATAGACTAGTTTAAACTCTGATCAGTATACCTGTGTAGTCTCAAGGTATATTACTTTGCAGGAAAATATTGAATTTGTGCCTGCATCCTCCACGTGCATGCCACTGTCACTGGTTCATGCCTATCCACACACAAAGAACTCCCAGAGCTTGGTGAGGTAGGACTGCACTTTGCAAAAGCCAGGCTAGGGTTACCATATTTAAAAAAAATTAAAGGGAGCCCTACTAATTCATCTTCACCAAGTTTCTCCCAGGGGATAAATGATTTCAGCTTTTAAACAGATTTGCCTGGGATAGGCTGGATTGTCTGTAAGATACTCCCCTTCCGACACTCAGTGCAATTCTTCAGTCTCCAATGAATGTTTGTCTTCCAAAGCACCATTTCAAATATTGTGACACACTTTGCAGAATTAGCTCATGAGAAATACTAATGTAGAGTAAAACACGAAAAGGAGAACTGACTCTAGATCAGGGGTGCAGACCATCTGGCCTGTGGGCCAAACTTAGCCTGCTAGGCATCCCTATTTGGGTCGCAAGGTTGTTTTGGCCAAGCCATATCCACTCACCCTGCACTTGACATCATATATGACATTAGGTGTGAGGCAAGTAAGGACAGAGCCTTAAAGGAACAATGGACACTTTAAGGGGAATTCCTGTTTGCTCTTTTGCTGGAGCAAGACATGCTTTCATCGTCCATCAGTTGATGGATGGCGGGAACATGCCTTGCTCCAAGAGGGGAAAGTGGTTTCCATTGAAACCGTGGTTATGGAAACAACTTCTCCCTCCCAGCACTGCTCCTTGAACCTTTGAAAACCAGAGGGCTGTTTGAAAGCCCTTCTGCAAACAGCCCAGTGCCGTCCTTTAAATATTCACTGAACATATAGGAAAAACTGCTCTTACTCACGTTCTGGCCTCTGTCTTGGCTGGGTTCTCCTGGGGCAAGTTCTCCAATCAATAATGGCTTAAGAAACTTTCTCACGAACACAGGATCAGGGTGAAAGGCCTTAAATGCATCCTAGAATGAAGAAATACACAATTGCTGTTCAAAGAGCTGTTACCCACGCTTTCTTATCTCTCATAATCATTTCCCCCTTAGAATCCAGAAACTTCTTTCTACGTGCAAAAATCCTTATGGATGAGCCAGTGCAGAGTAAATTCCCAGAGTGGTTTGATAACCAATCCCTCTTCCCAGGGAACTCTGGGAATTGTCGCTCTCTGAGGGGAATTGGGGTCTCCCAACAAGTCTCAGCACCCTTAACAAACTACACTTTAGGGCAGGCATCCCCAAACTTGGCCCTCCAGATGTTTTGGAACTACAACTCCCATCATCCCTAGCTAACAGCAGTGGTCAGGGATGATGGGAATTGTAGTCTGGAGGGCCGAGTTTGGGGATGCCTGCTTTAGGGGAAGCCATGACTGTTTAAGGTGGCGATGCCGATTTATATGTATTGTACAAACGGGGCCTTACTTCAGGAATCAAACAATATTCCTTCTGATTACAGATTCCCAAAACACACACACACACACACACACACACACACACACACACACACACACGGATATAAAATAGTATATAACATTGAAAATCTCCATCTCCCAGCATAATTATTAGTAGATAAGGAAACAGAAAGCAACATGATATTTTCAAAGCCAAAGAGTGAGTGAGTGGCAGAACTAGGAATCCTAATCTTGTGGTGCTTTATTCCTAGGGACTGGTCTGACTCAAGTCATTGTCTATGAGTCCTTTGTTGTCCTTGCTTATGGGAAAAAAGGAAACTTTAATTAGTAAGATTAGCTTCATCAGCTTAATTCACTTGGGAAAAGCACTGGAACAGGGGACAAGGAGAAAATAAATTAGAAAAAGCTGGAAAGGAGAAAACAAGATAGGAAATAATATACTGATAAGGACAGCTGTTAAAGCATAAATGTGAGGCACCATGGAAATTTTACCACCAGGTATGATCTGTGTGTGCAAGCTGCTACCTGAATCTACAGTCATCAAGAAATGAACATGTATGTTCATAGGCCTAAAGGATTTGTAACTGAGGGAAATTTCCAACTCCTTATCTTCCCCTAGAGCCATATAAAATCCCAAACTCCTTCCTAATTCCCAGCAGACAACCCTCTTGCTTAAATTTGTGCATTGCTAATTTACCTTGCGGCAACATAATCTAAGGCTGGGCACACCCAGACAATGAACATTTTGGTGTGCTCATTAACTTCCAGAGTCTACATGAAATGAAGGCTTCACCTTTAATTGGTACCAAATGTTCCCATGTGGTGAACAGGCATTGTTGGGGTACCAGAGCACAATTTTCAGTCTGCAGCACAAAACTCCTACTGTCACTGCAAGAGGATCAGATGTGAGAGAGTTATCTGCACTGTATAATACAAAGCCAAACAAGAGGAGTGTAGACAACCATTATGTGGGCAGGCCCTTTGTGCCATTCCCTGCCAAAACACTGGCTGCGTCATCACTGGACTTCCTCCTCCTTTTGAAATGAGTATAAACCTGAAAAAGGCTATGGAAAGAAACCCTTCCCACATACTTCAACCCCCTCTGATACCCAAAACAAATGGTAGGGTGCCTTGGAAGGAAAATGAAAGGTTGTGGGATGGGGGGGAAAGCCAGGGAAGCTTGCTGCTGAGTCACACAATGCCCACCAGAGAAATAGCCAAGTGTTTAGGGAGATGACAACTGGCCTTACAAAAGATACTGGATCAGCACTGTTTAATGCTGGGGAAAATATGAGCCTCCTGGGAACCAACTAATGGTCTTCATTACAACCCAGTAACCGTACCTTGCTAGCACTGGATTAAAGGACCTGGCAAGCCCTCTACTGGGATCATATTCTGGGGCCAAAGGCCTTTCTGACTTAGGTGTCAGACTCATATACTGCATGCATACCACATTTGCAAAACAGCCATGCTATTTTGTTGAACAGATATCCATGTCTTTCTAGGTTCTTGAACACATTGCTAGCAGATGGCGAGCAAGTGTGGCATCTCCTTGGGAAGCACTAAATGGCTTCAAAAATGCATGTTGAATGAAGTCACACTTGCAGTACCGGTAGGAGTTTATGCAGTCTGAACCTGGCCAAACAGGAGACAGTCCTATGTTCTTGGAATTGGCTGGCGGAAGCTTCAAAGGCTCGATGTGACTTTGGGGCTTGTACCATCAGCTTGCTTGCTACCTGCTCATACTACACACACACACAATACAAGGTACCATCAGGGCTGGCTCTACATAGACCCCCGGTGGCGCAGTGCACCATGGCGGGTGGCTGGTAAGCTGGGCGCCGGCGTGGGAAGGAGGGCGCCGCGCGGCAAAGCCGCGCGAAAACCAATTGCGCTCTGCGAGGGTGGGGCGGGCGGCGGAGCAATCTCCACCCCTCAGCACCAGGGCGCGCGATCTGCTCAAGACGGCCCTGGGTACCATAAGTCTCTATCATTTCCTCACCCAAAATGAAAAACTAGCTTGCAACATCCTAAAGGGTATGATCAGGCCTGATTGTCGCCACACTTCTGAAGTTCAAATATAATTATGGTGGCAAGCAAGCAATGGTCACCTTCAACAACACACTTGGAAGAAGAACATGATGCTGCAGATTTGGCTCTGTGTCCGCGCCCCCCCCCCAATAAGTACAAACACTGGCACGTGTGCTGGTCCATCAGACTGATGGCTTTGTAGTGGATGTGCAACGTTTAGGAGAAAGAAATCCTAGAAGGGATGAAAGGGCAATGCAGTTAAACCAGTGACAAAAGCTGGGAGCCACCAGTTCCCACTGATGAATGCAGAAAATCAAACTTGCTTCCGCAAGTTGGGAAACTGTTGCATCTGGTAACCTCTAGGCTAGTTTACTGCAATGCATTTTACATTGGGCAGCCTTTGAAGACACTTTGGAAACTACAGCTAGTGCAGTATGTAGTGGCCAGATTACTGACTTGGTCCAGAAGGTCTGAGCACATTACACTGATTCTGGCCTGACTGCACTGGCTACTGATGAGTTTCCCAATTCAATTAAGTGCTAGTTTTGACCTATCAAGCCATATGCAGCTCAGGACCACAATACCTCAAAGGCTGCCTCTCCCAATATGAATCAGCTCAGAGCGTACCTTATCCAAGGGAGCTGTGGAAGGTGGTCACATGAGAACAGGGCTTTTCAGTGGTGGTTCCTCCTGTGTGTGGAATGTTCTCTCCAGGGAAACATGCCTGGTGTCTTGGTTTTTACAGTTCAGGCTAAGACATTTTTATCTACCTAGGCCTTTGGTAGTTACACCAGCTTCTACTGTGGTGCTTACCTTTTACTGATATGAGATGGGTTTTAACCGATCAGAAGGTTGGTGGTTCGAATCCCCGCGATGGGGTGAGCTCCCGTTGCTCGCTCCCTGCTCCTGCCAACCTAGCAGTTCGAAAGCACGTCAAAGTGCAAGTAGATAAATAGGTACCACTACAGTGGGAAGGTAACCGGCGTTTCCGTGTGCTGCTCTGGTTCGCCAGAAGCGGCTTTGTCATGCTGGCCACATGACCCGGAAGCTGTATGCTGGCTCCCTTGGACAATAGCGCGAGGTGAGCGCCGCAACCCCAGAGTCGGTCACGACTGGACCTAATGGTCAGGGGTCGCTTTACCTTTACCTTTTATATACAGTCATACCTTGGGTTACAGATGCTTCAGGTTGCATGTTTCCGGGTTGCGCACCACGCCGAACACGGAAGTACCGGAATGGATTACCAAGGAATGGGTTACCGGAATGGGTTACCAAGGAGTGTGGTTGCTACCAAGGAGTGTGGTGGAGTCTCCTTCTTTGGAGGTCTTTAAGCAGAGGCTTGACAGGCATATGTCAAGAATGCTTTGATGGTGTTTCCTGCTTGGCAGGGGGTTGGACTGGATGGCCCTTGTGGTCTCTTCCAACCCTATGATTCTATGGTCTTTCGGTGCTCACACATGCGCAGAAGCACTAAATTGTGCTTTGCGCATGCGCAGAAGCACCAAATCGTGATCTACATGTGTGCAGACGCGGCGCTGCGGGTTGGCGAACACTGCAGGGTGTGAACGTGCCTCCCGCATGGATCACATTCGCAACCCGAGCGTCCACTGTATTGTTAAGTTGCTTTGAGACTAAGAAGCACAACAATACATAAAATAAAGGAGGTAATTTGTTTTTAAAACGTTGCTCCACAGGATCACACAATCCAGACATTTCAGCTCATTGTGTCTCTTCAGTCTTCTTTTTAAATGTTGCTTTGAAAACCCCCACTGTGATTTAAGACAACAAAGACAATAGAATCACTGTGTGTTTCACAGTTTGGGAAGTTCAGAGATGAGTGGGAAATGAAAATTACAATGTAAATGATTTAACAATAAAACTTGCAGATTGGCAGGACATCTGGACCAATTTATTTTAATACACGATGGCTGTGTTTCGAAGAATGACAAGTTGATTTGAAAGCATGTACTTCTTCCCAAGAACACAAAATGCAGCAAGTGCTTTATGGACAGTGGACAGAAGAAACCACAGACAGAAACATGCAGCCAAGGTACCTGGCCAAAAACATCCATTCTGGCTACAATTCTTGTTCACCCCATATGACAGACACACACACAACCAATGGAGAAGCACAAGAGAGACTTAACAGAGCCATAACTCGATACAAATTCACATGTTTTCTCTATATGTGAAAGCCTGTGGCTGCTTTTGATTAACACATTGTTTGCAAATACACTCCTAGAAGTTACTGGTACATGTGCTGTCTGACATGCATGTAGAAGGGTGGAGAACAAAAGGCATACTCACCTGCCACCTCTGAAGGTGGACTTTGCTGCATTACATGAATGTGTGATTTCATCCTCACTTCCGAAGATTTGTTTTAGATACCGGGGCTTAGCCTGAGAATAAAGCTGGGAACCTGCAGCGCTCCAGGTATGCTGGACTCCCATCAACCCCAAGCAGTATGATCAATAGAGATGGTGGAAAACAATAATGATGCTCTGAGTATTGCTAGGGTGATTCACTTTCCCATGAGTGATCACAACCAGCTGTAACACATTTAGAATTTGTCCCCAGTGCCTCTCAGGTCCTGAATACTTCCCCTGCCTTCAGTTTCAGAAACAGGAGGGAAGAAGAAAGTAGAAAACAGTGCCTCTGAGCACATCCAAAGAGGCTTTCCTCCATCATCAGGTAACTACAACCCACATTCACCTGAGGAAAGGTTTCCAGAGCAGAAAACGCAGCTGGAACACATTTCTGAGTCACATCACCTTCTCCATCCCACCTGCTGGCACACAATGTTAATCTCCCTGCTTCTCTTAATGGGCACATCCAGGTGGTTGAAATGATAAAGAGGTAAAAAGACCTCCTACAAAAGGCCTATCTAGTTCAGTTTTCTGTTTCCCACTGTGGGTCCTCTTGAACATAAATGGCCCTTGGTATCTAAAAGCTTGCAGGCCCCTGGGAGAAGGCCAGCAGAAGCTGGGGAAATGTCCAGTTCAGAATGAATTATCCCCAAATGGAATGAGGCTAAAGAAAAAGTTTCTGATCATTCAAATAGGGCTGGGATACAACAAGATGCTGAGCATCCAGTAGGCCGTGATAGCCCAAAGGGCCATGGGAGGGGGAATGCACATGCCAAGCAAATCTATGGAGGATGCCATGTGCAGATGTGGCCTCTAAGCTATGATAGAGGAAGGGGGTGCTTGGTTTTAAAAGCAATCCTAGAAAGGTGGGCATAAAGGAAGTCTAGTCAAATAGAGAGACGCAGTGGTATACAATTATCTTAATGGCATGCAGTTAGGGCAAACTTTTTGAAGCTGAGGACCACTTTCACTTGAGGGAAAGTGATCAGGGGGCGCATGCAAGCAGTGGACAGAGCTAAAGTCAGAAGCGAGAAGGAGCACAGCTTCCCCTCCTCTCTGCCACATCTTCCCTCTACCGCTTCATTCATCTCTCTCTCTCTCTCTCTCTCTCTCTCTCTCTCTCTCTCTCTCTCTCTCACACACACACACACACACACACACACACACACACACATATACAACTTGTTTCCCACATGCATCTGGTTGGCCACTTTCCCCAAACCCATTTTCTCCTGGCAACGGGCATAATCCAGTAAACCAGAACCTGGATAGACAAAAGTGCTTCTTCAAAGCTTGTATGGTTAAACTATGGAATACTATTACAACATGTGAGGAGGACCTCCAACTACGGTGGCTGTTTTTTAAAGGATAGAGACAAATTCACCAACAAACAGACTCCCTCCAGGACCAGCAGGCCTCAGGAGTCCAGTCGCTAGGGAATAGCAGCAGGGGAGAGCTGCAACTCATGTGCCCATGTCCAGCCTGTGGGCTTCTCAGAGACATGGTCTGACTGGCCACTGTGGGAAGCAGGATGCTGGGCGAGACGGGCCTTTGGTTTGAACCGCACAGTTCTTAACACGCGACTAGCTTCCCCGCGCTGAGCTTCCTGCCCTAAGCCTCCGCTGGCCGGCTGCTCCCCTGCAGCTTGCGCTTTCAGGAGCCGCAGCTACTCATCTTGCAGAGGCATCCTGGTTTTGCTCCTTCCCGCCGCCGCTATGCCTCCTCGGCTGCCGTTACTGAAACAGGAGCGCGGTGGGGTGGAATGAGGCTAGCCAACCACTAGCTGCAGAAGCAGAAGCAGCTGCCCGGGCGAGGGGAGGACGCCACCAGCTCCTTTCCTTACGTGGGGGGGGGGGAGTCTCAGGAAAGCCCTTGCATAAAGAGCCACCCGAGCGCAGCTCTTTGGCCGGCCTGCAGGCAAACCTCTCTCCTCCCCGCTCTTGCATTGCTACAATGCTCCTTTTGCAGCCTCCCAGCTGCCGGCAACCTTCCAGCTTGCAAGCACCCCATTCTCTTTTTGCATCCATCCAGTCCGTTTCATGCCAAACGGCGGTTCCTCCCAGCCCTGCGGCTGCAGCGAACTCCGCGCTGCGGATTTCCCAGCCCTGCGGCTGCCGCCGGTCCCCTCCCTCCTTCAAAGCAGCAGCAGGTGAGCGGCAGCATAGGAGCCGGGCGGCAGCAGCCATTTGCGCCCTGCAAGCAGCACCGACCGGCAGCCGGAGTCCCTTACCGTGGCATCTTCGCCGGCGTAGTGGCTGATCACGCGCAGCCCCCCCGGGTGTCGCTTGGCCCATTGGGTGATGTTGTACACTTTCCGCTCGATCACCAGCCACTTGTCCTTGTGCACGTTGTGCTTCTGGATCTCCTCCCAGGTGTACGAGGGGCTCGGCTCCTCCCGCTCGCCGCACATCCCGCCTTGCTCCTCGCCTTTCCCCATGAGCGGCCCCGCGCTGCTTCGTCGTCCCGCTCGACGGCTCGCCTTTGCGCTTCTTGGCAATCCCGCGAGGCGAAAGGCTCTCCGCCTCTCCACTCCGGTTTAATTCGCCGTCTGCGCCGCCCCCCACTCCACGCCGCCCCCTCCGCGTGCTCTTTGTCTTCGCCTTGCTGCCTGCCAGCCCTTGTGCAATTTCTGCCGGCTCCGCCGCCTGCTCTGAAGTGCCCCCTAGGCTGCAGCGGCGGACTTTTCCCTCGCAAATAATCCCTGCGCCAGCCAGCCAGGGGGGAACCTCAGCCTCGCCATCCCATTCCATGAATCACCGACGAGGATTCCGGAGGGTAATCAGCAGAGCTCCTCCTCCAATCGCCGCTCTCTGCCGGCGAAGCGGGGCTCTGCCATTGGCTGGCGCTAATCTTTCGAAGGTGAAGGCCGGCTGACCTCAGCTTAAAACTTGAAGAAGCCTTGATATTGTGCAGCGGGCCGCCGCAGTGCTTGAGCGGGGCTCGCGGCGCTGGCTCAGGTCTCTTCCCAGAGGCAGCTCCGAGGGCGCCAGCCACCAAGGCAGCATCAGGCACGAGGAGCGAGCGCGCGCCTCAAGGAAAGCTTCGCGCCTTCCGCCAACGCGCCTATCTTTGTCTCCAGATTGGCACAAGAAACGAAGCTGTCATAAGGCAGCCGGCTTCCTGAAAAGATTCTCCCCCCCCCCACACACACAAAACGAAGAAGAGTTTTTAAAATTATGCAGATTTGCCTACCCGCTATCTTCAGCCTAAGAACTAAGAGAGTCCCAATCTGCTCCTCAAGTCAGTTTCTTATCTCCCCAGCTAGTTACAGGTAGGTTGCCTTGTTGGTTTGCCGTAGTCGAAACAAAAATAATAATAAAAATTCCTTCCAGTAGCACCTTAGAGACCAACTAAGTTTGTCATTGGTATGAGTTTTCATGTGCATGCACACTTCTAAGTGTGTATATGTTGGAATGCCAAATGCACTCGCAATTTTAAGTACAGTGGTACCTTGGTTCTCATTCATTAATTCATTCTGGAAGTCCGTTCAAAAACCGAAGCGGTCCAAAACCAAGGCGCACTTTCCCATAGAAAATGGATTAAGTCACACAATCATAGAAAATGGATTAAGTCACACAACTGTGTTCCATGCAGTCACAAAACAAAACAAAAAAGCCACAAAAACGCAAAACAAATAGCAAAAACAGACAGACCTAAGCTTAACACTCAGCGTAACACTCTGAACAAAAGTGTGGCACTCCAAATGGAAGCATAGCACTCAAAATGGAGCACGTTCAATTTCCAAAAAAAGTTTGCAAAGCAGAACACTTACTTGCAGTGTTTGAGTTCCAAGTTGTTTGAGTACCATGGCGTTTGAGAACCAAGGTACCAATGTATGCCTCTGCTGCACTGTGATTTGTATGCTTTCATCATTTCTTGCAAGAAATGACCATTACACTTTCTAAATCCTGGTTTTTGTGTATTTTCTCGGTTGCACCCACATACAGGCACCCTTAGAACAGTGCCTGTTACTTTTCAGCAAAAAGTTTTGCTCCTCTCTAGGAGACAAGTGTTTGGGGGATTTGAGTGAGCTGCAGATGCTCATGGGATCCATTCAGACTTTCTTAATAGTATGTGGGACACAGATAAGCGATCTTGATAAGCGATCTTCAGCCATCTCAACCCTTGCTTTTTCATGCAAAACCATTTGCAGTCGTTTGCGGTCATCAACAGCTATCAGTCAGTCAATCACCCATTTCCACCACCCTTCTGAGTGATCCCCCCTCCCCATCCCCACCCCTCCCCACCCCTTCTCTACATAAGTGCCTGGAAACTTCCATTTCACTGTATCTGAAGAAGTGTGCATGCACACGAAAGCTCATACCAAAATAAAAACTTAGTTGGTCTTTAAGGTGCTACTGAAGGAATTTTTTTATTTTACTTCGATCCAGACCAACACGGCTACCTACCTGTATCACAGGAAGGAATTAGTACTGATTCAGAGAAAAATCTGTGCTCTTATCCACTGGCCATGACTGCACCATTACAGGGATCTGAAGACTTTCCCAGAATTTCCTGGACACTACATACAATTTGTGGGCAAACTATTTGAATTAAGTACAAATAATTGCTTGGATGTGGGCCAGACAATAAACTGAAGTTGAAGGCACTTTGTCCAGGAATTTAGGATTGAACCCTCTCTGGACAGTGTTTCCACATTCCAGAAAGAGCAGGTCCATAATAGCTAGGGTGGGTGGCACTCCTGGACCCAACTTTGTCATTTGAGACTCAGGTGCCTATTTCCAGGTATAGCTTGTTTGACAGTAATGGCTATACAGAGATCAAAGTAGCCTTATTTGTCGTCTTCTCATATCATCCAGCACAAGCCCTGAAATCAGGGGAATCCTGCTTGTGGTCCTACCAACAGGGATGACCCATTGCAAGGAAACCTGGAGTGGGACCTTCTCTGTGGTGGTGCCCCTGTTATGGCACACTCTCTCCTTGGACACATGGCTGGCTACAACATGAATGAGTTTCCAATGAATTAAGTCTCACAATTTTTTCTAAGCTTTTGGAGGCCACATTTAATTTTTTTTGTCTGTCTCTAATCTTCTTTGTATTTTGTATAGATTGCTATTGGTTTATTGGTTTCAGTTGTGTTTCAAATTTTGTTTTGTGATTAGAGCTTTCAAATGTTCTGATAACACTGCAGCAGTTGTGTCATGTTGACACCATTTGGCATGAAGGGTTTCTTCAGTTCTTGGGGTTGATTTCATACCGAAAAATTGGGAAAGGTCATGTTTCCTGGCAGTGTCTTATACAGCATTACCAGTGTCATTATATAATCCACCCCTCTGGCATGTTTGGGAAGTATTTGTACCTCTCTCTCCAGTGTCAAAGCCTTGAGTTTGGCACTCATCCTCAGCCACAGAAAGGAAGACTAAGAAGGGGAATGAATTCACTGTATTTACTTTTGAGGATAGTGTTGGTAGCCAAATAGGCAAAAGGCCGCACATTGTAACTGCAGCTTGGGAAAAGTGTATGGAGTAGCTTTGATTAAACAAAAGATGCTGTGTCTTAGAAAGCAGGAGAGGGGCACTGAGTTGGAGGATTATGTGCGGGATAATTAGGCTGAGAATTACAAACAGAGAGAAAATGAGAGGAAGAATGAACAATACGAAGAGGAAACAAAAATAAGATAGAGGAAATCAAATGCGGAGGTGGGGGCAGGGAGGAGTATGCTTAACAGATTTATTTGAGACAGGTACATTTAATCTCTAGTATTGAGGAATATGCCTCATACAGCCATGCTGCCTCATATTCAGATAGGCATCTCAGTCCAAAACCCAGTGTACTGATGTCAGAGGTTCTTATATGCAATCACCATGGGTATTTGCTGTGGCCTTCATGGCATAGTTGGCTACACTGAAACATTGTAAAGCTAAAGGTTTTTTTAAAAAATGTTTGTCTGCCTGATACAAACTTTTCACATATAGAACAATTTCCCAGTCCACGGCTCTGGGAAATGTTTGCTAGATCCTGTTTACTAGATATTGTAGTGATGTATGTGCCACGGCCAATGATATGCAGTATCTATGAAACCTCTCTGGGGGATAAGGAATGGCTGTCTGTCTTTGTCTACTATCTCTGTCTCCTAAGAAAGGAAGCAGATAGATACCCAGGATATTAATGAAGTTAAAAACACAACCCCAGAATACCTTATAATAAATCTATCATTGAGTGACAAAGGAGGTGGCTATTTAGCATAGAAAAGCTGGTTAGAGTAGAAGTCGTTTTTGTTTTAGACCACCATTTCAAAACGTAACATGGTTGCAATGTAGCAGGAGTCAGTTAGTGGTAATAAATTTTACAATGTAGTCACATAGCCAATGTTAGTGACTCATTACATGTTGGAGAGAATACCAGTTCAGATGCATAGTTGAGCTTTTTTACATTAGCTTCCAGAATTCCAAAGAAGCAGGGTTCTGGCTATCTGTATTCCTGTCTGCTTCTCCTCTTAATAGAAAATGGGGACAGTTTTCAGAGTTTCGAATGTTAGTAGTCTGAAAGCAGTCATTCTGCAGAGAGAGAGAGAGAGAAATGGGAAAGAACCTAGAGTGGCTGCCTTGATAAACCACATCTCTCTTTTGAGTCACAGTAATTTATTCCTTTCACCTACTTTTCTATGTGGGTGGCGCTGTGGTCTAAACCACAGAGCCTAGGGCTTGCCGATCGGAAGGTCGGCGGTTCGAATCCCTGTGAAGGGCTGAGCTCCCGTTGTTCAGTCCCTGCTCCTGCCAACCTAGCAGTTCAAAAGCACGTCAAAGTGCAAGTAGATAAATACTGGTAGGTACTGCTCTGGCAGGAAGGTAAACAGCATTTTCGTGCTTCAGCTCCCTCGGCCTATAGAGCGAGATGAGTGCCGCAACCCCAGAGTCATCCACGACTGGACCTAACGGTCATGGGTCCCTTTACCTTTACCTTTTACTTTTCTATTGTCCTAAAAATTAAATCAACAGTGAATTTACTCAGAAGTAAGCCTCAGAGAGTGCAGTTTACAATTGCAGTTTGAAAGGCTTTCTCCTCTCCAAAATAAGCTAGAAGCACATAAGCAATAATGAATGCACAAACAGCATATATATATATATATATATATATATATATATATATATATATATATATAGTTGTTGTTGTTGTTGTTGTTGTTGTTTAGTCGTTTAGTCGTGTCCGACTCTTCGTGACCCCATGGACCATAGCACGCCAGGCACTCCTGTCTTGCACTGCCTCCCGCAGTTTGGTCAAACTCATGTTCGTAGCTTCGAGAACACTGTCCAACCATCTTGTCCTCTGTCGTCCCCTTCTCCTAGTGCCCTCAATCTTTCCCAACATCAGGGTCTTTTCCAAGGATTCTTCTCTTCTCATGAGGTGGCCAAAGTATTGGAGCCTCAGCTTCACGATCTGTCCTTCCAGGGAGCACTCCCTGGAATACTATATATATAGTATTTATACCCTGTTCATCTGTCTGAGTCTCCTCAGCCACTCTGGGTGGCTCCCAATCGAGTGTTAAAAACAATACAGCATTAAATATTAAAAACTTCCCTAAACAGTGTTGCCTTCAGATGCAAAGATAAACAAGAATAAATCCAAGCCATTTAATTAATTGGTGGTGGGGTAGTCTGTTCCTTTTGATAAAAGATAGATGAATATATAAATCAATCAAAAAAATTATATAATGTGCCACATGGGCATTTGATTGCATAAATTGCATAGCTAAGCTATGAGTAGAAAACTGCTTGTGAGATAGTAAGTTTCTACAGAATGAGTAAAATGTTTCATTTTTACAAGTTAATTGCCAATACAGTGGAACCTTGGTTTATGAACACCTCGGTTTATGAATTTTCGGTTTACGAACGTCGCGGACCCATCTGGAACGGATTAATTCACTTTCCATTACTTTCAATGGGAAAGTTCGCTTCAGTTTATGAACAGACTTCCGGAACCAATTACACCCATGCTTCGGGTTAAGTACGCTTCAGGTTGAGTACTCCGTGGACCCGTCTGGAACGGATTAATCCACTTTCCATTACTTTCAATGGGAAAGTTCACTTCAGTTTATGAACGCTTCAGTTTATGAACAGACTTCCGGAACCAATTGTGTTCATAAACCGAGGTACCACTGTATGCAGAAGCACCACATGGGAAATAGCTCAGGTGAGGAGTTGTTCTGTGCAACACATGACTAAATAGAAGACTACTATGTATTTAAGACTGCACAGAAACCAGATTCTCAAAACAACTTACAAGAAGAATACAAAGGAAATCTAAAATACATACAATAAAACAGCTCAACAATAATACATATTTAAAACATATACAAACTAATTCCAATTCCTTTCTTAGACCAATCAAAATATTACAGAATAGTGTTGTAAGCTTTTTGAGCTATCCAGAACTCTTCATAGATAGTAAATAGAACAAGGGGAGCGGGAGGAAATAAATTGTCTGATGTTGAAGCCTTAATGACATTGGAATTTTCCTAAAGCGCCAACACAACTATGTTTACATTTTATGCTACGTGGAAAATAAATAAAAAATGGCAAAGATAAAATTGATTAGACCTGGAGCGGATTGAAATATATCAATCTGAAATGCTATCAGCCAGCTGAGCCAGGTGAGCCTCTACTGCTTTTAGCATTTTAATGTTAGCATCCAATGGAGTCCCATGATGGGTCAACTTTTCTTAAGTGTAGGAAAAAATAAACATTAAAAATAGTTTTAAAAACAACAACATTGCACAGTGTAGTAAATGTGTGGGCACTCATTCAGCCACAGTTTTGATTTAAATAGGAGGGATTTAACTCACATTTTTCTCAATGAAATAAATGGCATTTGGGTTGGAAAGTTCCAAATGAATGAATGAATCAATGAATGAATGCAGTTGGGGAATTCAGTTGTTCAAATGAGATCAGGCAAATACAAATGAAGGCATGAACCCCAGGATTTGAAGCTGGAGATATGATGATAATGGGAATCTAATGTTTTTCTGAGGCTTGTTCACACATCTTGCCAGATAGCTAATCATGGTATTGTGCTTGTTTTAATCAGAATGTGTCATGCAGAACATATATGGTCTGTAGCAGCCATTCATCCTAATATTGCTCAGAAAATGTACTTTGCAGCTACATGCAACAGTTTATAGATTTTGTCGCATCAATGAAGTTATTCACACAGAAACTGAAAAAGTGTGAGCAACACACTAGATAACAAAGCAATCAGATATTTTGCTGGAATAGCAGAGTTCATTCAGCAGTCTATTCTGGTATGTTTCTGTTCATTACCTTTCACCGGAGATGAACTCACTGTAAATGCAGATGGCCACAGCTGGATGCTAGTGGGCATATAGTAGCAGCTGCTTTTTCTTCTTATGTTGCTTTCATAACAATTACCTTATTCTTGGCTGTGTGAGGTCCTTTGGAGCTCTGTGTGTATTAAGTGTGAAAGAATTGGCTCTTTGGACCAGTCTTACGAGTGTCTTCAAAATCCATTACACCTTTGGCAAAGGCTGTTCTCCAATTGGAGCACTTGTGGGCCAGTGTTTCCCAATTGTCGGTGTTTATACTAAATTTTTTAAAATTTGCCTTGAGAGAGTCTTTAAACTTCTTTTGTTGACCACTAGCATTATGCTTTCCATTTTTAAGTTTGAAATAGAGTAGTTGCTTTGGAAGATAATCAGGCACCCGCACAACATGACCAGTCCAACAAAGTTGATGTTGAAGAATCATTGTTTTGACACTGGTGGTCTTTGCTTCTTCCTGTACAATGGCATTAGTTTGCCTGTCGAGAAGATATGTATTTTTTTTGGAGACACCATTGATGGAATCTTTCAAGGAGTTGGAGAAACATGCTAAGAGGAAGGCAGATTTGGCAAACCTTCACCATGATCAACTATGTCCCCACTGTGGAAGGATGTGTGGGTCCAGTCAGCCTCTACAGTTACTTACGGACTCACTGTTAAGACTGTGTTCATGGAAGACAATCTTACTCGGCTACGAGTGATCGCCAAGAAGAAAGAAAGAAGAAGACTAGTAGCAAACTGCTCTAGATTGCTTACTAATCAAGTCGCCCTGCAATTTTCTCCTCCAGCCTCCAGTTTCAGCACTGTTTATTCTGGCTGACTACTAGAAAACTAGCACCCGACACCTAGGCTGGGCACCCCTTCTATAAGGGATGATGTAACATTTTGTCTCTATGGGTGATATATATTTTCTGTCTATGCAAAGTAGTTATTGGGCATCATGCAGCAGATACCAGCTACTGGTTTGTTGCAAGAGAGAAAGAGATTGGCTGCTGCAAGGAAATGAGAAAGAAGTCTGAAGATTTTGCACGTGTATAATAGTCTTTTTGAAAATCAGGTGATGCTTTAGAACTAGCACTGTGACTCTAAGGTCAGTGCTTTCTTGACTCCCTCCTGCTCAGTTTTGTCCGTCTGAAAGTGTGACCCTTTCCTTACAGATTGATTGGCCCAGGCTGCATCAGCCCTGCAAGCTCCGCCTTATAGTGATATATACAAGGATCAGGGTAGAGAAAGGCATTGCAGGGTCAACTTAATGGGCATCGGTTGACGGTGCAGGTAAGATTCGGATCTGCTGCAGTGGCTGCACATTGGTTTGCCATCAGATCAACTGTGCTGGCATTTTTCATTCTGTGCTGCACATTGTATTGTTGCATGCCACCCAAATCTCCGAGTGGTCCGAGGTTCTAGGGTTTTCCAAAACAGTTATTGAAGGACCATGGAATTTCTCAGAAGCCACCCAGACAGCAACCAGTTCTTATTTGCGCGCGCACCATCCCCATCCCCCGCAGTCCTTTTTTATGTAACATCTTGGCAAAGGGCAAAGGCTTGCCAAATATCACCCGGAACGGGACCGGCACGAACAAAGGCCATGGGATTACGCAGCACTGCATCTGCCGGGGCACAGGCAGCGGCGGGAGGGAGCGGGCATCCAATGCGCGCGAGGGATTTCCTGCACAATAAAGCCGTAGCTCTCTTTTTCTCAGCGAGCCGGCAGAGCGGCCGGCCAATGGGCTCTCCCGAGCCGGGCGCGGAGAGGCGTGTCACGGGCGGAGCGCGCGACTGGCTGGGCGCTCGGGGGTAGCGGCTGCTCGGCGCCGCTGGATGGGCAGAAGCGCCTCGGCCGCCCGGGGGTCACTGACTGTGGTATCGTGATAGCCGTCGGCGGAGATGGCGGAGGCCGAGATCCCCGCGGCAGCCCCGCGGCTCTTCACGTGGGACGAGATCCAGCTGCGATCGGGCAGGGCGCCGGAGCGGTGGCTGGTGATCGACAGGAAGGTCTACGACATCAGCCAGTTCCACAAGCGGCACCCGGGGGGCTCCCGCGTGATCAGCCACTATGCGGGGCAGGACGCCACGGTGAGGGGGCCGAAGGAGAGCGGGGGCGCCGGAGGGGATGCCCCACGCAGCGAAGCCGGGGAGCTCTTTCCCGGGCGAGCGGTGGGGACGGAGATCATGTTTCAGGGGCCGGGCTGGAGGGCGAGAGATGTCTGGAGGAATAAGGTTACTGGATAGGGCAGCAGCATGCGTGTGATGTTTTGCGCGGGCTTTACTGGAGAAGTGATCGTTGTTGCGATCCGATCCTACACTTGTTTTACTGGGAAGCAATCTCCGGGACTTAGAATTGTAGAGTTCGAAGGGACCACGTGAGTCATTTAGCCCAAGCCCCTGCCCAACGTGGGGTTCGAACCCTAAACCCTGAGATTAAGAGTCTCATTCTCTACCTACTGAGCTATTCAGTGCAAAGCCATGCTTCGGATTCCAACATCTGGAGCCCACTCAGCCACACCGAGGGCCCTGGAGTTAGCCCTGAAGTGACACTGCAGGGGTTTCTCATTGGAGAGGCTGTGTTTTATACTCAAAAGGACAGGAGTTGCCATAGGCAATGATGAATATTTAAACAATAGAAATAATTAACTGACCAATCACGTTGGTTCTGCCCCCCAAAGTCCTGCCCCCCCAACAAATATCCTATCTATGCCCATGTATTTATGGTGAGGGATGGAACCTGCATTACATTTTCTGACTGAAGGTAGAGAAAGAAAAATAACACTGCACATGCTCAGAAACACTGTTATTTCACATGTCTCACAGTGATCACTTTTCTAGTTGTAAGAACATGCAGTACATTCACTATGTTGCAGGGACAGATCACCTGTGGACCTCTGGGTGTTGTTGGCCTCCCAGCCTTCTTCAGCTTTATGCAGCATAGGCCATGTGGTCTGGGGTGGAGTTGGGAGTCCAGCAATGTTTAGAGGACCACAGGCTCCCCATCCTTTTTGTAGGACTTGGACAAAAATGAGAAGGCTATGAATGAATATATGCCTTTTGTGTGAGAGACCAGGAACTGTGGAAGAGGGGAAAGCATGGTGTCTGGCCTGTGTGCTTTGCTAGTTTGTATGTCTGTACAATGTCTATTTGTTCCTCTATATGTCTCACTCTTCTTCCCAAAGCATGTTCAAATATCCCCCATAAAAAACTAACATGGTCAGGGAGAGAGCTAGGCAGACCATTTCTCCTCGATACATTAATTTCCCATCTTGTACAAGTACCAACTTGAGAATGAGGATAACTTTTCAAAATGATGACTGCAACCTATTAGGGCATTTACTACGGTAGGCAGAGCAAGTCAATTGCCTTAGGTGTCAGAGGCTTGGTGGGGCAGCAGTGGCTTCACGCATCCAGCCATTTCTCTTGGACATTTTCCTCTGTTAAGAGACCAGAGCTATGTGTGCCGCAGGCCAGTCATCCACCCCCATAACCATCCTGCTACCCTTGGTTGCACTGGAGGATGCTATCCTGTTGCAAGGATTGAACTGAAGTAAGATTCAATTGCCAGTCTAGTCAGTATCTGGGTGTATATGTGTGTGGCAAATTATCCTTTGCTTCAGGCAGCAAAATGTGTTTGGGCTGGCCCTGCTTATTAGGCATCTATGCAGTGTTCTATTTGTGTTCACATTAGAAGTGGCTCTCCTGATGGGGTGGAGCTACAGCACTAGCCTTCTGGCAGTGGAGGCGGGGAGGTAGTAGGGAGAATGGTGTGCTGCAGGCACACGATGGAGTCAATCTGGAGCTCCTGCAGGTGGGTCTGCGCTACACTGACCACCACCCTTTCTTCCTGGCAAGTAAAATAAAAAATTCCTTTAGTAGCACCTTCCTGGCAAGTGGCAGTGACATCTAGTATTGTGAATCTGCCCCACTGTTTGCATGTACCAAATTGAAGTTTAGCATGACATATATGCAACCAGGAATAAGCCACAGGAAGCCTAATGTGCCTCCCTTTTGTCCCCCCACTTTGCATAACCATAGCTTAAAATGCCATCCAGACTTGGAATTATGATTAATAAAATCTTAACTTTGATAATTATGGCGTGAAGTCGATTTGCCTGAAACCAATCCTTATTAAAAGTTAACCATAGTTTGGACCAGCAACAAACCATGGTTAACCATAAAAACGGGAGCTTTCAAACCTTTCTGTGGAAAGAGAAGTGGGGAGCATTCACTTATCTGCAGGCCATTTCACACTTCATACTAAACTGTGATAGATACAATAAATACCTGTTAAGATTCCAAATGCATGTTTAATGCTTTGTAACACCATGGGGGCACTGTACTGGCGTAGGGAAGTGGAGAAGCAGTAGGTTTGATAAAGGTTAAGTACTGTACTATCTGTGCCCTTCTGCCCAATCCCATCAGCTCTCCACCCCAAATCTCCTCCTCCAGAAATGGCTTCTGTCTAAAAGGTAAATGAGCCTATCGGGATTTTGTTGCATGCATTGTGTGTTAATTACAGGTAGGTAACCGTGTTGGTCTGGCGTAGTCGAAACAAAATAAAAAGAATCCCTCCAGTAGCACCTTAGAGACCAACTAAGTTTGTCATACTTACTTACTTGTCATGACAAACATAGTTGGTCTCTAAGGTGCTACTGGAAGGATTTTTTATTTATTTTGTGTGTTAATGTTAGTTAAGCTGTAAGTGTCAAGTCATGTAATGCCATTTTCTTCTTGCACATCCTCATAACCACCTTGTAGGGCTGGCTGCTATTCTTTGTATTTTGCCTTGGAGAGCTGAAGTGGAAAACCATGTAGAAGTATTTGATCTGGGTTTAAAACCCAACCACAGCATAGATTTATTGCAGTCATGGCTAAGCTCTGATTTGAACCTAAGTCATTACTTCACTTCACTGATGGGATCCCAGAACAGCAGAAGCTTGGATTAACGGACCTCTAGTTTACGTAGCATTTATGTGGCTGTACTTTTTATGGAACTCATGTAGTCTTGTGCTTACAGTGAGGTTTCTGTCTGAACCACTTCTCACAAACTCACATTTCAACTGGTTGTGCAGCCACTCTAGCCTTTTTAGAAATGATAGGGGTGGCATACTAAACAGCATTTTGTGTTTGTGATGAATGGCTCAGCTGTCTGACTCATCATGTACATAGCACAATCCAGACACACAAAAATGCATCTGGCAATGTGCATCGTGGCAGTGTGAATTGACTCTGAATAAGCCATGTATTTTAGTCTGGATTTAGCAGCCTTGAGGACATGCTGAAAGCTTAACACTTGTGCAATTGGAAACAAAGATGAAATACTGTTCATCTGGCAAAAAAGCTGTTATAGTTCATGTGTGTGTGTGTGTGTGTGTGTGTGTGTGTGTGTAAAATCTAAAAAAATATAAGAAAATGAGAGGTTCCCTTCTACGTCCTGCTGCCCAGCTAACTATTCCAATTCCAAGAAGGTGATTTGCAAGGTCCCTCTCTATCGCCTCCCTCCCCTCCGTTTTACATTACTGCTGGGTTTTTACAACAGCCATTGTGAGGATTGGCTGAATCTTATGGTACCACCATCTACAGATCAGCCTAGGAACCACCCCCTCTCCCCCTTCCAATGAGAAAAGTAACAGGAAAAGACCATTCCCCACTCCCAGGATTCAGATAAACTTAGGAACAGGGGATACAATCTCTCTCTCTCTCTCTCTCTCTCTCTCTCTCTCTCTCTCTCTCTCTCTCTCTCTCTCTCTCTCGTACATTGAGCGCTGGAAGTAGTTATATCAGCTGCATTATAAAACATTTTCCTGGCCAGCCTTAAAGGGCCAGCACCATCCAAAAGCACACAAATTAAGGATAGCATGTGTTGATCTGTACAGTATCATGGAAAAGAAGGAAAGAATAAAAGCTAATACAGAGATTTTTTAGAAAGGGGACATTTTCAGTCTGAGGGGTGTCAACAGCAGAGGCGTTATATTAGACAAGAAGAAACTAGCTTCTTTCCTGAGGTCCTTGCATCGCTTGACCAGAAGAGTGACTGACACTATGTTGTTGTTACTATTTATTCGATTTATATTCTGCCCTTCCTGCCAAAGGAGTCCAGGGCAGCAGACATGACAATATTAAACAGCTTAAAACATCAGAAGGGTGGTGGGAATGGGTGATTGGCTGATAGGAGTGGTAAACCTGTTGACGACTGTTAACGACTGTTAATGACTGCAATTGGTCTTGCAGGAAAAAGCAAGGGGTGAGATGGCTAAAGATAGCTTCATCATTTTATAATGAGATAAGAATTCAATGTCTTTATTCAGACCAGGTCTCTCCATGGTTTTAAGCTTGGTAATGAGTTGCAATTCAGCAACTTCTCTTTCCAGTCTGTTTCTGAAATTTTTCTCTAATAAGACAGCTACTTTGAGATCTTGTATAGAATGTCCTGGGAGACTGAAGTGTTCTCCTACTGGTTTCTCTGTCTTGTGATTCCTGATGTCATATTTATGTCCATTTATCCTTTGGCGTAGGGTTTGGCCTGTTTGTCCAATAAGAGAGCTGAAGGGCACTGTTGACATTTGATGGCATACACAATGTTAGAAGATGAGCAATTAAATAGTCCTGAGATGGTATGTTTGACGTTGTTGGGGCCAGTAATGGTGTTGTCCGGGTGTATGTGGCAGCAAAGTTGGCATCTGGGTTTATTGCAGGCTCTGGTACCAGTGTCCATGTTCAGTCTGGTGGTGGTATTATTGTGGGTGAGGAGTTGTTTAAGATTGGGTGGCTGTCTGTAGGCAATGAAAGGTCTTCCTCCCAGAGCTTGAGAAAGAGAGCTGTCATTGTCCAGGAGAGGTTGTAGATCTCTGATGATCCTCTGTACTGTTTTAACTTGGGAGCTGTATGTGATTACTAGTGGTGTTTTGTTATTTTATTTTGGGGGGTCTGTCTTGCAGCAAGTTCTCTCTGGGTATCAGTCTGGCATGCCTTCCCTGGACATTGTGGTGGAGGGGATAGTGTGTCAGATCAGGGTTCAAATTCTTAGTCCAGTGTTTCCCAACCTTGGGCCTCCAGCTGTTTTCGGACTACAATTCCCATCATTCCTGACCACTGGTCTTGCTAGCTAGGGATGATGGGAGTTGTAGTCCAAAAATAGCTGGCGGCCCAAGGTTGGGAAATGCTGTTAGTCAGCCTGAAACACAGTGGATTGCTGCGAGGATACAGTGTGGAGTGGAAAATATGCCACCTAGGGCTCCTTGGTCAGGTTGTGCACCTAATTACCACACTGACTTGAACATCTTAACTTGAACCCTGGCAGTGGGACCTTTTGCTCCATTGCACTTGAGGGCACAGGCTTGTTTAGGTGACACAGGGCGGGCCATGTGGCACACACAGCTTTGCCTCCTCCCTACTCCTCAGCATTTGCTGCCTGAGGTGGCTGCCTCACTCTGCCTTATGGTAGGGCTGGCACCTTGTTATACAGACAAGCTAAATAGCACATGGAGAGGAATGTGGAATTTCGAAGTTTTGCTCTGCCTTCTTATATGTATCTGAATCAATATTAGATTGGGGTTGGGAGGCCTTTTAGTAACAGCCAGGAAAATTCACATGTTCTTATAAAACATATGGGTTATTTGCTGGTATTTCTACACAACCCTATCCCCAGCTTTGTCCTGTTTACAACACTCAGGGACTGAATGAATGGTTGGCAGGCATCAATCATTTATTGTATTTGACTAAAAGCCATTACAAATCCAGTTACAGGTCCAGCAAATCAAATAAAACCTATTAAAAGAGATCCTCAAATATATATCCATTTACATTAAATCAAATTAATGAATCCCTGCACAATTTACAGAATTGTCTTTTATGTAGCTAGCACAAATATTTTTTAGCGGCCTTTGCAAATCAGGCTGTTTTATATGTGGCAAGTGGGTTGCAGTCAGATAATAGCCAACATATTTTTACATCAGGGTTCTGTCCCTGTAGCGATGCCAACATCTGTTCCAAAAACATATCTCTGGGGTTTTGATAGAGCTGACAATGGAGTATATAATGGGAACGGTCTTCTATTTCACCTACCCCACAAATGCAAAATCTTAAATGCCTTGGGACTGATGTGGGCATTATTTGAAAGCAGGCAGGCAGTTGTAAATGCAGTTCTTGGGGAGGCAAAGAATAGTGTCTGGTTTATAAATGCAAACGCATTTCTAGAGCGGCACCTAGTGACCAGAAGGAGTAACTGTTACCCAGGACTTTCAGTTGTCTTCTTGAAGCCCCTCAGAAAGTCTCAGGAACAAATGCCTTAAAAAATAAATAAAAGCACAGGAACAAGGAAACCAGTGCCCAGGCTAGAAATCAGTTGAAGGACCATCAGTATCTGTGCCAATGCCATATGTGCCAGAATGTGTAGCTGCAGCCTTTAGAGAAACTCAAAGTCAGAAGGTGAAAGAGGATTTTTGGAAGAGGAGACAAAAGAACATTATTTGGATAAGAGAAAATAGTCAGGATATGACTAACAGGTCTCTGTTTAGAGCAGGGATGGGGAACTTGTGGCCTTCCAGTTGTTGGACTACAACTCCTGTCAGGGCTGGACTGCTAATTAGAGTTCAGCAACAACAGAAAGGCTTCTAGAGGAAATGAGAGAGTCCTACACTGAAAAACTTTACTAATTCAAGGAAAAAGTTAATGAAACAATATAGCCATTTTGGATTGGAAGGTATATGGTATATTTTAGGTAGTGCAGAATGGGACCAGCAAGCTTCACTAGCTAGATTTCACCACATTGACCTAGGGATGCCAATAGCATCATGCCCATTTCTTGACATTTTTAAAATTAACATTTAAATTCCGCCTTCTTGAAGCACCACTAGTTTACTCACATCATTCCACTGTGGTTTTTTCAGGATCCCTTCACAGCATTCCACCTGGACAAGACTCTAGTAAGAAAGTACATGAAGCCCTTGCTCATTGGGGAGCTTGCAGCAGATCAGCCCAGCTTTGAACCCAGCAAAAATGTAAGTTTCCTTTAAAAAACAATCAAACAAAAATGATATAGTAATATCATTACTATTATTGTTGTTGTTGGTGATTTATTTTGAGACCGCCCATTGCAGGTTGGTATACTACAATATCTAGAACCTTACATGATATTAGAAATACTTAAAATCTTTAAACATCACAGGACATGTTGGGGTTGGTGAGACTGATGGTCAGTCACAAGAACTCCATATATTTTATATATAGCTTATTATATATTATATATTATATATAAGTCTCAGCCCCCTTATAAAAATATGTGTCATCAGATGGAACTGAAAGAGGGGACCAATGGTATCTGCAATGGGATAATGTCTCATGGTTGTAGTGCCACCACAGAGGAGACCCTGCCACGTGTTGCCACCAAAGAGGCCATAACCATTGGTGGTACCACCAGTATGTAAGCAGGCTGTGAAATCCCTTAAGCACTGATGTTGTATGATTCTGTCTATGATTACTGTATAGCAGCCAGACTGCAGCATTCTACACTAGCTGTAGCTTTTGACCCACAATGAGCACATTACAGTAATCCATGGGTAACAGTGGCTAGTCTATCCTGATCCAGAAACAATAATAGCTGGTGAACCAGCTGAACCTGTGAATTAGCACTCATTAGAATCCATGAGTACTCTCCAGTTACACACTGACTCTGTTGAGGTGAGGGCAACCCCATCTAGAACAGGTGAATTTCTCCTTGTGCAATAGTCTAGTCTCCCCATTTCTTCCCTATGTATGTCTCCTAAATCTGTTCTGGGAAATCCTCCATCCCTCTGGAACAGATTTAAGGATGGTATTGGGGGCACATGGGAGGAGGGGGTGGTGGAAGCCACGTAGTTCTGCATGTGCAACTATCTCATTGAATACAGCCCATGGGTTTGAAGTCAACCAAGATGAATGAAGCCAGTGGAAAGGTATCTGGGTGGCCTATCAAAACAAGAGCTACACCAAAAGGATCTACAGTAGTTGAGGGTGAGGGGCAAGAACTAGTTTTCAGTTGAAGAAAGATGAGGGCACTGCCAGAACACAAGAAAGAAAAAGAAACACTACTGGCAAACCTACTACTATCAAAATGGTAATGAAACACAGTACTGTATAATAAAGTATAATAAGAAGTATGACATGTCCAGAGATATGTAACAATTTTTTGGAACATACCTTCTCCAGGGGCAAAGAAATAGACTTTGATACCTTATTTGGGCATAATTGTAAAAAGCACCATGTCTCACCGCATGAAGTATCATACTTCATTGTATTCCTTTGACTTTGAAGAACATGTATCTTGAAACACACGGCACATTTCATTATGCTTTACTAAAGTTTACTATGCCGCAGCACAGTTTTGAGGTTTTGCCTTGATATCTTTTGTTGTTAAGAACTGGTTTTTAACATGGCCATTAAGAATACTGAATGGTCATCAAAACAATGGTTCAGCACCAGTAACTTACTGTATTATGATTTTGATAAAAAGTATACATTAGCACATATGTAGACTGGACCTAACAGTCAGGGGTATTTTAACTTTTTTAGACAGAATCTATACTACATTGACCTTTCAAAGCCTTTTTGTGTACAACTGTTTATGTGTGTCTTTTAAAATGAATTGTGAGACTATCTAGGTCAGGCTTCCTCAACCTCTGTCCTCCAGATGTTTTTGGCCTACAACTCCCATGATCCCTAGCTAGCAGGACCAGTGGTCAGGGGTGATGGGAATTGTAGTCTCAAAACATCTGGAGGGCCAAGGTTGAGGAAGCACGATCTAGGTTCTAACAATAGCCTCACCCTGGGATGGTTCTAGAGATAGAAAAGCTGGACTTCAGCATGCTCTCTGTAGGAGGTTGGATGAGGTCCCCTTTCAGAGGAGAGAAAACTGCAATGTGATCTCTCTCCACAGAAACTGCATGTAGATGATTTCCGTGAGCTCCGTGCTACCATTGAGAAGATGGGACTTCTGAATCCCAACCGCTTCTTTTTCTTCCTGTACCTCATGCACATCTTGCTGCTGGATGTGGCAGCTTGGCTCAGCCTCTGGTACTTTGGACCATCCTTGGTCCCTTTCCTCTTCTCTGGATTGCTGCTTGGCACTGTACAGGTAACATACAGATCAAACAGAACAGGGCAATGAACAGGCCAGGTTTGGGGGGAGGGCAGGATTGACAACAGTTTTAGCTACATTAGGCAGCACAAGGGGAGGCAAGATCCCTCTAGAAAGTGCCTATTTTCCTCCTGGCTTCTTGTAACCATTGCTTCTCCAGCTTACCACCCATGGCTGCCCAAAGGTTTCCTACCCTCAAAGAATTCTTTCCGCTCACCTACACTCTGCTTAAGCTAGGAACTCCTTAAAGCACCTTGGGGGTGCTATCTCACTCTCTTCTTTGAAATCACTCCATCAAGCTTTTGGATTAATTCCTCTGTCTTTATCTCCAGTCACAACAAAGTCTATGCATGTTGTTGTTGTTTAAAAAAAAGTTTACTGCCCTTCAGCTGAAGATCAGAGGGTAGTTCACAACATAAGAACAAAAAATGAGAAGACAAAAAAAATAATACAGCAAAAAGAAACCAATTATCCCCCCCTCCCGCAAACACATTTAAAGGGTCATAGAATGTTAATCAACCAAATGCCTGGTTGTAGAGAGATGGTTTTAAATATATGTAATGAAGGTGCCAGGTGAGCCTCCTGGGGAGAGCATTCCACAAACTGGGAGCCAACACAGAGAAGGCCCGTTCTCGTGTTGCCAAACTCCAGAAGTCTCGTGAAAGAGGCCTCTGATGATCGTCACTGGTTCATATGCATATTAATGGCACTTTTTCTCCATATTGTCCTGAGCTCTCCCTGCCTTCTCTTTTCCCTTCATTGACAAACTTCAGTCAGTAAAGCTCCCTTGGGTGGAGATAGGTCCTTTCCCCTTTCTGTTGCTACTTATGCTATAAAATGCTGCATGTATTTTACATTGTGGCATTGTGGTACTGATGTTTTCCAGGCGCAAGCTGGCTGGCTGCAGCATGATTTGGGACACCTTTCGGTCTTTGGCAAATCTAAGTGGAACCACTGGGTTCACAAATTTGTGATTGGACATCTGAAGGTGAGTAATGGAGCTGGGATTGTTCCTTAGCATCACTCCAGTGGTATTAAATGACGGAACCCCTTCGGCTGAGACTTTGCCGTGTCCTTTATGTGGGGCAAAGTATAAAGAGTCTAGTTTAGACCTCTTATTTATTTCTCTCTTCAGGGGGCACCAGCTAGCTGGTGGAATCACTGGCATTTCCAGCACCATGCTAAACCTAACTGTTTCCGCAAGGACCCTGATCTCAATATGCATCCTTTGCTTTTTGCGCTGGGAAAGAAACTCTCTGTAGAGGTGAGTCTTGCAATATTTTGGAAATGGCAGGGGAATGGGAAGGAAGTGGTGCTATATACATTGAAATTAGATTGGCATCGCCATGCTTTTTTTTTTTTTGGTACTGTGGGGAAGGCCTGGATAAGGCAGATTCCTTGCTTAAATTTAATTGAATCAAGGCAGAATGAGGTCCAAATCTTAGAGAGAGATTAGAAGAAGTTTATAGACATTCCACAGCCAAAGTGACATTCCTTTACATATTTTAAAAGAAGTTATATGCATGCTCACAGTTTTGCAATCATTACCAGATTTATGGCCTGTTTCTAAGTATATTGACTCAGAAGAATTTATTTGTTTCTGCATTGGGAAACAAGTTCTGGACTTGAGGCAGAAGAGATTCTGCTAAGGCCTTAAGCAAATATGTTAATCCTAGTTAAGTGCTATTGCAATTTGAAAGGTTTACTGACTTTTATTTGACCCCCTTGTTACGATTCAGAAGTTGCTACTCAATTTCATTTGAATGGTGGCTTTTTGGAATATTTTAAAAACAAAAGTAGAGCAGGTAAGATTTTTCATAATAACCTATGCTGGGCAAAATTATGAAAATCATCTGCCACTTAAAACTGAACTCACGCCAAACACAATTCTCTGTTATTTTACTGGTAGGAAGCCCTTAATGAAATAAAATGTTAATATAAATACTTTTACAAATCTAATGGAAGCAGTAGCAATCTGTATCTAGCTGATACATTTTGAAGAGTACATGAAATATTGTCCGTTGCATAGCTCTACTGCAGAGGTTTCCAAACTGTGTCATGACATGTCCGTGTGTCGGCTGCAGTGTTTAGGTGCGTCGCACAACTACTCCCTGCGCTTCTCCTGGGGCTGGAAAAGGGTTAGTTTAACCTCCAGTTTGGTAGGAGAACTGAATTACTGTTCACCAACATGAACAGTTTGGAAAGCTCTGCTCTACAGTTTCTAGGATGCAAGTATTGCAGCTCTGATTTTGGGTACCTGTACCATCCTTTATTTCTCTCTCCCCGCCTCCAGAGTTTAACCACAACTTTGGGTTGCACGATTGGGTTAGACTGGGGAAATAACGTGAGGAGGAAGGTTTAAGCACATGCTGCCTCCCACCAGTTCTGTTCAAGTCAAAACTGAAATCCTCCGCAGCTGGTTTCAAGTAAACAAAAGTCCTGAGAAATCTGATAACGAATCATCGATATCTTGTTTAAAGAATCCTTCTTCTTTTTTGTATGAAATCTGCAATACAATAATACAACAATACAACCTGTGCTGTGAGGAGCCTTTTGAATCAAATCAAACTGCTATTTAACTCCCTGGGGAGGTTTTAACTATTTATAAAAATGTAGTATCACATGTTATAACCCAGCTTGTTCATTTTGTTCCTTATCTTCTACTGTCATCAACCATTCCTGGTAAAAATATACATACTGTATTTTCCTTTCTTTTCCTAGTAGCTGGGATAGGTTTTAGGCTTGAGACATAAAGACCAGGAGGTTATTTAAATTGAACCAATGTACTAAAACTTATTCTTTTTTTTAAAAAAAAAACTTAGGACAAGTATTAATGGTTGGACTGTATTCAAATAGGCTTTGTTCAGTACACTTAATTGATGCTATAACCTAAGGAGTTGGCAATCATCTTGAACTAGGTTGCTTCCCTAATTAACAGGGCTAATTTCATTTAAATTGCCTGCCACCTCCTCTGCAACTTCCATAAGCCCCAGCGAACTTGGCCAATAATCTGGGATAATGGGAGTTGGAGTCCAACAACATTTGGAGGGCTACAGATTTCCTATCCCTGTCTTCTGTTAACTTGTCCACAGTTGGAACTCACTGTTTTGTTTGGATGTTATTGAACCGAAGCCTTTCTTCTGGTCAGCACCAGACTGACAAAGGTTCAGAACAGAAGAGGTTTACAAGCTGGCAGTCTCTGAAGACATCACATTTTCTTGAGCTCACCTTATATCAAACATACGCCGACTTTCTTGAAGCGTCACTTCAGAAGTCTTCCTCTTCCTCCAGGTCTTTCTTCATGAGTTTCTACTACATGAATTCTTTTGCCGTCATTTGGACAGTCTAGGCTAAGTTGTCCCTCTGCTGTCCCCTTTGACCTCTTTCAGATTTTCCAGTGCAGCTCTGCTTCTGCTTCTTCTTCTTGACGAATCCCCTTGACCCCAAACTTTCTCTTTTTAGAATTCTCTGATATATAAGTGTGGCTTTTTATTCACTGCAACCAACTCCTCTCCCAATCAAAACTATAGCCTGGCAGACTGATGGTTCAATACACCAATAAGTGGCAATGGAATGTCCACCCATTCATCTCTCAGTGACAAACTTCTTATGCCCTTTTCAATGTCTACCTCCTGCATTGAGGACTCCTACAGTCTCCCATGAAAGGGATGCGGGTGGCGCTGTGGTCTAAACCACAAAGCCTAGGGCTTGCCAATCAGAAGGTCGGTGGTTTGAATCCCCACAATGGGGTGAGCTCCCGTTGTTCTGTCCCTGCTCCTGCCAACCTAGCAGTTTGAAAGCACATCAAGTGTAAGTAGATAAATAGGAACCGCTCTGGTGGGAAGGTAAACAACATTTCCGTGCGCTGATCTGGTTCGCCAGAAGCAGCTTTGTCATGCTGGCCACATGACCCGGAAGCTGTATGCTGGCTCCCTCAGCCAATAATGCGAGATGAGCGTGCAGCCCCAGAGTCGTCCGCGACTGAACCAAATGGTCAGGGGTACCTTTACCTTTACCTTTACAGTCTCCCCTGACACTAGCATGTGATAGCAGTTCCCTTTTCCTCTCCAACATTAAAACATATTCATAGCTGCCAAGTTCTCCCTTTTTTTAAGGGAAATTCCTTTATGCTGAATAGGCTTCCTCGCGAGAAAAGGGAAAACTTGGCAGCTATGCATATTTGCTGCTTGGCAGGCTGTCAGCCGTGAATCTCAATATGACATTTCTATCTCAGGATTTTTACTATTTCTCCAGGGGGAGTAAATATAAATAGGATTGTTGACATAGTCTCATAATTTTTTTATCTTAAGTGGCTTATTTGTCATTTTCTTTTACCTCCCCTTGACCAATAATAATAATAATAATAATAATAATAATAATAATAAATCCTATTAAAAAAATTCCTGCTTTGTTAGTGGTTAGATTATTCATGAAAGAATTCACCTAAATCTCTATCCACAGTAGCTCCATTCAAGCCCATGTTGCTTTGATTACTTTGGTGCATGGTAGTATTTCAAAAGGCTCCCTTTGTCTGAGACATTCCTTTCATCCATTAAACTTGCTTGCTTGCCAGAGAAAGAAACTTCATAGCAAAGTATGCCGGTTGCTAGCAATCACCTTATTTCCAGTATGTGTCTTACTCCAACAAGTTATAAAACAACAACCAATGAATGTTATTATGCATTCCCCTCTTCACAGAACAGCAGAAAGGTCTACGGCCTGCACTGCTGTGTTAATTGACTTTGATGAGGGAGCCCTGGAGATTAAGGCCTGTATCCAACCTTGCAGTTCTGTTCGTGGAACAGACTCCTGTGTGCTCAGTGGAACTTCCCCTTCTTCTCCTGCCACCCGTGCGGTCTCAAAACCTGCTCCAGAAGGTTGGGAGACCCTCCACAGCAGATTTTTTTTGGGGGGGGAGTGCAGGGGGAGAAGAGGAAGTCCTGATGTGTGAGCGGAAATCCTCTTGCACAGTGCTGGATGTTTTTGTAATATTTGCTTTATATGAGCAAAGGATAAGTGGAGGCAAACAGGAGCTCACACAAGGCAGAAGATCCCCCAGAGGGAAACTTGTTCCCCCCTACTCCACTTTACAATCCCAGTTTTCCTCTCTTAATAATAATAATAATAATAATAAATTATTTTTATTTGTATCATACCCTCCCTGGCCGAGGCCAAGCTCAGAGGGGCTAACATCATAAAAACATCACAATATGCATAAAACAGTCATCCATTAATTAAAATACATCTTAAAATTAATTGAGACAAGTTAAAACCTGGGCAGGTGGCAATTATCAGGTTGGAATTGAGAGTGGTTAATACTTGCCAGCACCAAATGTTTCCACTGATCATACAAGGACCTGTGAGTGGGTTGGGGGCCTCCTTCGGGCTTGTTTTATACACCTGCCACTGCTGCCTGTCTGCCTGTCTTTCATTTCCATGCACACACATACCCTTTCCAAACTCTGGTGGGCATCTCAGTTTAAAAACAAGAGAGATCCTCAGCTACCAGGCGCTCCTAATCATGATATCCCATTTTTTAAAAATCAGCAATCGAGACAGCACTGTTTTCTAGAAATTTGCCTGACAAAGTAACAGTCAGCCATCATTCTTACCATTGTTGTTGTTTAGTCGTGTCCGACTCTTCGTGACCCCATGGACCATAGCACGCCAGGCACTCCTGTCTTGCACTGCCTCCCGCAGTTTGGTCAAACTCATGTTCGTAGCTTAGAGAACACTGTCCAACCATCTCGTTCTCTGTCGTCCCCTTCTCCTAGTGCCCTCCATCTTTCCCAACATCAAGGTCTTTTCCAAGGATTCTTCTCTTCTCATGAGGTGGCCAAAGTATTGGAGCCTCAGCTTCACGATCTGTCCTTCCAGGGAGCACTCAGGGCTGATTTCCTTAAGAATGGATAGGTTTGATCTTCTTGCAGTCCATGGGACTCTCAAGAGTCTCCTCCAGCACCATAATTCAAAAGCATCAATTCTTCGGCGATCAGCCTTCTTTATGGTCCAGCTCTCACTTCCATACATCACTACTGGGAAAACCATAGCTTAACCTATATGGACCTTTGTAGGCAAGGTGAAGTCTCTGCTTTTTAAGATGCTGTCTAGGTTCTTACCATAACAATATGTAAATCTGGCCTTTGTAATATACAAGCTCTCTCTCCTCCTTTTCCTTCTGGTCTGGCCTCTCAATGATATGTATGCACTATATTTGCCCTTTTGGGACGCCACCTGTTTCTCAGACCCACAGCATATATAGTTCTGGACAGTGCCGGTGCCAGGCTATTTTGCACCATAGGTAACTGCTTGCACACACACACACAATTGCTAACTTAAATTTTCAAAAAACAGATGTATTGTAGAAAAAATTAAAAGTGCAAAACTTGAAACTTATTAAATTGCAATAATAAGTAATACAGCAATCCTTGATTATCTTTCTCAAATACAAAAGAAAATGTTTTAGCACACCAATCATTTGGAATAGTCTTGTGAATTGTGATGTTAGAAATGCAAGTATCTTCGAAGTTTCAATTTCTGGCACATCAGAATTTCCCTTTGCATGCCTTTTCCTTTGCAAATGTTGCCACCCATTCCTTCAGGTCAAGTGCTGCAGCTTGACCATGTTTAAGTCATATACCGTAGTTGCCAAGCCAACTAGTTTCTTTTGCAACGTTGTTGAGCCTGTGTAAGTTTCTGTAAGTTTGAGCTTTGAGAAACTATGTCCAAAATAGAAAACAAAAATAAAGTATTATCAGAAATTTAGAAGATATAACAAAAACTAATCTGCATTAAAAGGTCAGTACTGCACCCATCTCAGGTCTTTGCCCTAGGCGGTTGCCTAGTTGGCCTAATGATAGCACTGGCCCTGGTTCTGGGTGGTCGAGACCCAAGTGTTTGTTTCATCAGGCTGGAATTAATTCCTGTTGGCTAAATTACTTTCGGTCTATCCTGATTCACTCCATCTTGACCTTATCCATTTTCGTAGCTACTTCAGTGTACAATGCATTCTTCTCCTTATTTAGTTATTCCCTACAAGTGCCTTCTGAGGTGAATCATGAATATTCCTAGTAATGACAAGCAGCAGCAGCGAAGGAGTGGGAGCTTGCACAGGCTGGGTGACGAAACTGGGGAAGAAGGAGTGAGTGGTGAGGAGGGATCCGAGGGCCAGGTTTGAAAATGCAATGGGGGGTGTTGCAAAGAGAACAGAGCCTGATGCTCTTGTGCTTTTGTTTGGAGGTGGACATAAATTGCAAACAAGGTTGAATGTAGAAAGGTTTGGAGTGAGCAGCAGGTGGAGCTGCTGGGCAGGCACAGCAAGTGCTCAGCCATTGATAAGGTAGCCAGACTGTGGAGGTTAGTTAGAAAGACTTGAGGTATCCATAGCTGCCAAGTTTTCCCTTTTCTCGCGAGGAAGCCTATTCAGCATAAGGGAAAATCCCTTAAAAAAAGGGATAACTTGGCAGCTATGGAGGTATCAAGCCAATGAAGAGCAAGCAATTAGCCAGTCTGACTCTGGGCAGAGCCTCCGGGGTTGGGAAAAGTGGCACAGTACCATGTTGGAAGCCTGTCATCCGCTGACTCATGTAATCTATATTGAACTTGCAAAGGAAAGCATCGTATACTGAGCCAGACCAGATCTAACTCCCTATTGCCTACTCCGATGGGCAGCAATTCTCCAGGATTTCAGACAGGAGGCTTTCCCAACCCTGGCTGGGAAATGCCAGTAATTGACCATTTTGTTCACTTTCCTACTGAGCAAGGTCCCTTCCCTTGTATCACTTCAAACTATAGGTGAGAGATTGAATGTTTCAGTACTTTACCATATAAAAAGCTCAGTGCACACACAAAATTATCATATAGTCGTACCTTGGTTTTCAAACAGCTTAGTTCTCAAACATTTTGGTTCCAGTTTGCGAACTATTTTTGGAAGCCAAACATTTGACGGGGCTTCCGTGGCTTCCGATTGGCTGCAGGAGCTTTGGTTTCCGAATGTTTTGGAAGTCAAACGGACTTCCAGAATGGATTCTGTTTGTCTTCCAAAATATGACTGTATTGGGAAGAGGGGTTCTGGTATATGCTGATCATGTGGTTGCCTTGGAATAAGGATGCTTGACAAATTAGAGATTTGTGAATTCTGTTGCCCCTCTGCACCTCCTGGATTAATATGTGAAACAGAACTTTGTTCTCCACCAGCTTATGCCCTTCCCCAAATGTTTGAGCATAGCTAAAAAAAAAAATAATCAACATAAGTTAACATGTGTTTTGAGAGAAAATATATTTAGAAATGCATATTCAAATAAGTGTTTGCATGTATTTTTTGTGTTTTTGAGAAGACTAGAGTAATGCAGAAACAGTACAGACTCAGGGGCGAAATCATGCAAAAATGAAAGTGGAAATAAACTGATTCATCCATCTATAGCACTTTTTGTGACCATTTTCTCCCTCCTACAGCTTGGTGTAAAGAAAAAGAAGTACATGCCTTATAATCACCAGCATAAATACTTCTTCATCCGTGAGTATAATTTCTTTTCTGCAATGGCTTTTTGGATGGCTTCAAAAATGGTTTTAGGCAAATTTATGGACGGCAAGGCTGTGTGCTACGTCCAGTACCAGAGGCAGAATGTCTGCCAGTTTCTGGGGAGCGCAAGTGGGGAGCACGCTGTTGCACTAATATCCTGTTTGCAGGTTTCCCGAAGGCATTTGGGTGGCGATTGTGAGAACAAGATGCTGGACTAGGTGGGCCCTTGGTCAGGGGCGTACGAAGTGGGGGGCGGAGGGGGCGGGCCGCCCAAGTGCCACTCTGTGTGTGTGTGCGTGCGTGCGTGCGTGCGCGTGTGTGACAAGATGGCCCCTGTCTCCCCCCAGCTGTAGAGTGGCCGAGGGCGCACGCAGTCAGTAGGGGCGCCGCTTGCATGGCATCCATACAGGCTGCTGCTCTCGCGCGCCATCCATTCGGGCGTCTTTACAGGGGGCCGCATGTGTGCACTCCTTACGGGATGCTGCACATGCGCAGTCTGTACGGGGTGCCGCACATGCGCACTCCATACAGCTGAGAGCAAATATCTGGATATAACTATTAGGCTCCAGCATGCTCTGCCTCTGTACCTCTGAATGGCCCACAAGGGTTCTTGGTCTGACCCTGCACCTGAGGTTCGTAGCGATCCACCAAATGCAAAGATTAGCAGGAGTCGGCACCATTGCTGTTTGGGCTAAACCAATGAATCTGTGCCCTGACCAAAAAAAAACACCACTCTGGTCAGGTAGAGCAGGGAGAGGGAAAAGTGAGAGAAAATGACATGCTTACACGACAAAGCTGAAGGCCTTGCTGTCTTGGGCCACTCATTTCTTTTGAGCCAACCAAGACTGTTTCTCTGAATTCTTCCCTAGTTGGACCACCAGCTCTGGTGCCTCTCTACCTGCAGTGGTACATCTTCTACTTTGTTGTCCAGCGCAAACAATGGGCGGTGAGTATGCCTGAGCCCAGCTTCCCCAGATCAGCTGCCCTGGCATCAAGGGAACAGGCTTGTTCCACGAGAGCTAGGAGCTCGTTGCACCACACATTTGTCAATGGAACACTCTGTAGTACTCTACATACCTCCTTACACCCATTCTTGGTTTCCCAACAATGTATTGTCTTTCGGGCTGGAAAAAAAGGTGAAACTATAGGGAGGGGAGATCTTTAGCACATGGCCATGTCACTAAACTCACACAAGTTGCTTAGCTTACCTCAGGCATGTCAAACCTGAGGCCCTCCAGATGTTTTGGCCTACAACTCCCATGATCCCTAACTAGCAGGACCAGTGGTTGGGGAAGATGGGAATTGTAGTCCAAAACATCTGGAGGGCCGCAGGTTTGACATGCCTGGCTTACCTGCTTTCTGTTTTCCTCGGCTCTTTGTCGCTGAGGCTGCAACGCTGCACTTTCATTCTTTTTAAAAAATATGAACTGGAACTGAAGACTTAAAAGCTACTCTTCAGTGTTTATGCTAACATTTCCTCTACACAGGGCTCTTCTCAGTTTAGGTTTTTCCTCTTTCTAAATTAGTTTGCCGCTAGGTATTTCCAGTTAAAGTTTGACTGCGGTCAAGGCTTAATTGCTACATTACAGCTGAAGGACTGCAATTTCGCAACAGAACGACCTCTTCAAGAGTTATGGTTCAGTTCCTGAGATGCAGTGCCCCTTTTCAGCTCCAGGTGATAGATTTATATACGTAAATGGATATTACCTGATCACAGAGATGGTCTCCCTTGAGAGCAGGTCCTATTATAGCAGGAGGGATAGTTATCACAAGGGTGAGCAAATCAGAGGTGTGGATTGCACAATTTTACAGTGTGGGCAATGGTATCAGGGGATTAGAGAAGAAGTGTTGAGTTGTCCAAAGGACACGGTTCGTTGGGTAGTAGAGAAATGCCTAAATAAAAAAATAAAAAAATAAATCTAAAGTAAGGGAAATTAGTTAGGATCCTCTGGGAGCCAAACAGTATAGTCTGCTTTAATCCTGGCTAAGCTTGCACTTTCCTAAACTTACACTTTATTACTATTGCTATTATCATTTATTAAATTTATTTACCTCACTTCATCTGAAGATCACTGGGCGGTTTACAACATAAAAAACACAAAATTCATAAAATAATAGCACAAAACAAAACCCCAACATATTTAAGAGGCCATAGAGTGTTTAATTAGCAAAAGGCCTAGTTGAAAAGGAACATTTTCACCTGTTGCCTAAAGATATGTATTGAAGGTGCCAGGCAAACCTCCCCAGGGAGAGCATTCCACAAGTGGGGAGCCACTGCAGAAAAGGCCCACTCTCATGTTGCCACGCTCCGGATCTCTCATGGAGGAGGCACATAAAGAAGGGCTTAGAATAGATAATGATTGCAGGGCCCAGGCCAGTTTGTATGGGGAGAGGCAATGCATGGGGTATTTGGGTCCTGGGCCATTTAGGGCTTTAAAGGTAAAAATCATCACTCTGAATTGGGCCTGGAGGGGCAGAAAGATGTCAGGATGTGGGGAGTGAAAAAAGATTAGATGAGGAATAACAGGAATGCGTGTAAGAAACTTCCTGACCGAGACAGGTTTAAGCATGTGTGTGGACACTTAAAATAGCTTTGGGAGATATCTGGGCTGTTACCTTTTCAGTATATCAGACTGAAGGCGAGCACAGGTTTAGTGATAGGAGACTGCATAGGTGGCCTCTGAGACTGTGCATGAGCAAATTGGTGGGGGAGGTGTGCAGCACTATGCCATGGCCTTCTGCAGAGCATTCATCCTTTCCTTTGCGACAGGATCTGGCCTGGATGGTGACTTTCTACATCCGTTTCTTTTTGACTTACTCATACCTACTGGAACTGAAGGGTCTCCTTGGTCTCTTCTTTCTGCTCAGGTGAGTTTTATTTGGATCCATACCCTAACCATAACCAGTTATTTGGGGTTACCACATAGTCTCTCCCAAGTCAAAGATCTTTGTTTGCACTGCAGTACCACATTCTGGCATGGTCAAGAAACAGAACTTTTCCAGGATAATGAGCCATGTATTGAGAGGGGCCCCATGGTATGTGTGTATGCACACACGCGCGCGCGCACACACACACACACACACACACACACACACATTGTGTTTCTGTGCGCACAGGTGCATTGCACCTTCCCCAGGGTCACAGCAGTCTGGGCTCTTACCTGGCCACATCCCTCTGCCCACCAGAACAGCAGGTATTTTGTTCCTGCAATACTAACTTGAAGTAGCCACCCCTCCCTGAGCCTGCTCTCACAGTCAGTTAGATTCCACTCACAAGCTTGCACCAGAAGCATGGACCCCACTGCCATACGCCAGCCATAAATGATGTTTAAGATTTACTGATTTGTATTGACTAATGTTGAACATACATTCTAAAACAACAGCAACAATTTTAATCTTCACCCTTCCTCTACATCTTTCCCCACCTGATTAGTTTTCCTTTGCTTGGTGTGGTTTTGATATTGTTTGGATTGTGGCATTCTACTCCCCTTCAATAATAATAACAACAACAACAACAACAACAACAACAACAACAATTTATTATTTATACCCTGCCCACCTGGCCGGGTCTCCCCAGCCACTCTGGGCGGCCCCCAACCAAACATCAAAAACAGTATAGCATCAAACATTAAAAACCTCCCTAAACAGTTGTCTTCTGAAAGTAAAATAGTTACTTATTGCCTTGACATCTGCTGGGAGGGCGTTCCACAGGGCGGGTGCCACTACTGAGAAGGCCCTCTGTCTGGTTCCCTATAACCTCACTTCTCACAATGAGCGAACCGCCAGAAGGCCCTCGGTGCTGGATCTCAGTGTCCGGGCTGAATGGTGGGAGTGGAGACGCTCCTTCAGGTATACAGGACCAAGGATGTTTAGGGCTTTAAAGGTCAGTACTGTACCAACACTTTGAATTGTGCTCGGAAACGTACTGGGAGCCAGTGTAGATCTCTCAGGACCGGTGTTATGTGGTCCCGGCAGCCACTCCCAGTCACTAGTCTAGCTGCCGCATTCTGGATTAATTGCAGTTTCCGGGTCACCTTCAAAGTAGCCCCACGTAGAGCGCATTGCAGTAGTCCAAGCGGGAGATAACCAGAGCATACACCACTCTGGCAAGACAGTCCGTGGGCAGGTAGGGTCTCAGCCTGCATACTAGATGGAGCTGGTAGACAGCTGCCCTGGACACAGAATTAACCTGCGCCTCTATGGACAGCTGTGAGTCCAAAATGACTCCCAGGCTGCGCACCTGGTCCTTCAGGGGCACAGTTACCCCATTCAAGACCAGGGAGTCCTCCACACCTGCCCGCCTCCTGTACCCCCAAAACAGTACTTCTGTCTTGTCAGGATTCAACTTCAATCTGTTAACAGCCATCCATCCTCCAACCGCCTCCAGGCACTCACACAGGACCTTCACTGCCTTCACTGGTTTTGATTTAAAAGAAAGGTAGAGCTGGGTGTCATCTGCATACTGATGAACACCCAGCCCAAACCCCCTCATGATCTCTCCCAGCGGCTTCATATAGATATTAAAAAGCATGGGGGAAAGAATGGAACCCTGAGGCACCCCACAAGTGAGTGCCCAGGGGTCTGAACACTCATCCCCCCCCCACTTTCTGAACACGGCCCAGGAGGAAGGAGCGGAACCACTGTATGACAGTGCCCCCAGCTCCCAGCCCCTCTAGACAGTCCAGAAGGATGTTATGGTCGATGGTGTCAAAGGCCGCTGAGAGATCCAGCAGAACAAGGAAACAGCTCTCACCTTTGTCCCTAGCTCGCCGGAGATCATCGACCAGCGCGACCAAGGCAGTTTCAGTCCCATGGGGTGTGTGTGGTTTTTGTTTTGTTTTTTGAAGCTGTTTCAGTCAAGTATTGGTGCTTTTCCATAGGTTGTGTGGGTTTGGTTGGATGGAAACACAATAATTTACTTCTGTGCTTTGTGCAGATTTATAGAGAGTCACTGGTTTGTCTGGGTGACACAAATGAACCACATTCCAATGAACATTGATTACGACAAGAATGTGGACTGGCTTTCAACCCAGGTAATGTGCACGATTCCATCAGTTATGATCATAGATATGAGACTTATACAGGAGGTGCCTAGCATCTTAGGAGCTGAAGTATAATTGAGTGACTGGAAGGGTTATGACGGAATACTAATAACTTCACAGGATGTTCTGGGTTGAGGGTGAAAGAGGACAGACTGTGGGAGTAAAAGAAGATTAGAGAAAGGAATAACAGGAATGCTTGCAAGTAACTTCCTGACCCAGAACTTTTATACCTCTGGTGTCAACACATGGAACTCCCATCAATTATTGCTGCTTGTTATGAGTCCCATGTCCAGTGAAGCCCTAACCCATCCTTCCTACTGCTCTCACTGCATTCATAATTTAGAATTAATGCACACATGGGATTTTGTCATGGGTGGGTGGGGTGGCTGCTCACATGCTTCACATTTGGGCCCCAGAAGTCATGCAATAACGGTGTTACTCTCTGTGCTGACCCTCTGTGGTTGACATGGGAACTGGGGAGGTATATGAGGTGTTGAGGTTTTTTGCCAGCATTCACACAGACATATATTGTACAGCCCTGCGGTCAAGTAGGCCCATGTGGGGCACGGCGATCTGATAGGTAAACTGCTCCCAGTTGTTAGTTCCATCTATTTATTATTGTTGTTCTTATTCTAAGGACTAGGATGGGGAGTTGAGGGTATGTCACAGTTCCCTGGAATGCCTAGCTAGAACTGAAACAAGAATATCCTCATGTGGTGCCTTTTTAAATATAGTTTCTCTCTCTCTCCAGCTCCAGGCAACATGCAACGTAGACCAGTCCCTGTTCAATGACTGGTTCAGTGGGCATCTCAACTTCCAAATTGAGCACCAGTGAGTATATATTGCTTTTTTCACCAGATGGAAGGTGTCTTAAGGACATCAGCTAATATGAAGCCTAGAAAAAGAATGGGATCTAGTTCCCCGAGAGGCTTATTTCATGCAGTAGTAAGTGACTTGTAGGGGGCTGAAGAGGATGGAGGCCTCATAAGATACCTAACAATTCAAGAGCCTGGAGTCCTTTATGGTATACATGTGATTCAGTCATGTGGACGACTGAGCTTGTAGGGGCTTCACGTACTGCTGAAGAAGCATCATGTGGGTAGTCTTTGGGTATAATGAGGAAGCAGAGCTGGACAAGGGATATTGCAAAGTTGGATTCCTGTGTGAAAACAGCCTTGGACCAGGCAGGCACCCAGGACATGGCAATGCAAGAGGACCCAAAGCTATGATTATAATATTAGGACAAGGCCTTTTGCAACAGTTGTTTACAGAAGAAATCATTAAGCTTTCTTGTGAGTGATTGGGCAAGTTTCACAAAGAAGTATTGCACACACTAATAATAACAATAATAATATAATAATAATTTATTATTTATACCCCGCCCATCTGGCTGAGTCTCCCCAGCCACTCTGGGCGGCTCCCAATCGAATATTAAAACAATACAGCATTAAATATTAAAAGCTTCCCTAAACAGGGCTGCCTTCAGATGTCTTTTAAAATTAAGATAGCTGCTTGACATCTGATGGAAGGGCGTTCCACAGGGCGGGTGCTGCTACCGAGAATGCCCTCTGTCTGGTTCCCTGTAACCGCACTTCTCGCAATGAGGGAACCGCCAGAAGGCCCTCGGTGCTGGATCTCAGTGTCCAGGCTGAATGGTGGGGGTGGAGATGCTCCTTCAGGTATACAGGCCCTGTTTAGGGCTTTCAGGAAGAAGAAGGCTCTCTAGAGCTCTGAGGAAGCCATCCGATCTGGCAGCTCCCCCTCTCCCTCTCTCCACAGCCTTTTCCCCACCATGCCTCGACACAACTTCCACAAGGTGACCCCCTTGGTGAAGTCCATATGCGCAAAGCACGGCATAGAGTACCAGTCCAAGCCTCTGCTCACAGCCTTTGCAGACATTGTACAGTAAGTATCAGTGAATGTGAAAGCACCAGCACCCCTTGTAGTCCCATGAGGAAGGAAAGCTCCCCTGTGTGTGGGGAGACACATCAGACCGACATCTTGTGAAAGGGCACAAAAAGAAAAGAGAAGGGGGGAAAAAAATAATATGGGACCTCCAGTCTCCGCCATTGCTTCCAATAATGTGAACAGACAGCTGGGAAGAATGCTCTGGGGAAACAATATTTGTTAACATTCAGAGTTTTCAGCACTCTCTTAGTTGTTGTAGAAATCATAATCAGGGCTGCATACATTCTGCTTGCCCTCCTCCTAAAAACACATCAAAACTTGGTGTGAAGGAATCGGAACATTTCTGAGCCAAGTTTATGCAAAGTAGATGCACACACTTAAGTCAGGGATGGGAAATGTGTGGCCCAGCAGAAGACTCCCGTCAGCCTCTGCCAGAAATAGCCAATAGAAATAGATACTGGAAACCACTGAAATCTAATGCCGTTGTTAAAAAGCACTTTGAACACAGGTTGGGGGAGGTTGAAAATGTTGGCACTGCCTATGTTTTGGTTCTCCCCCTTCAAATATTCCTCTCTGACCATAAGGCTTAGAAACTTGCTTTAAAAACAACAACACAGGCATCAGTGCGTGATTAGAGCATAACTCCTGCACAATATGCAAGGAGATCTGTAGAATATGCACATCCTAGAAAAAAAGGACAGCCTTCATTGAATGAGCACTGAGTAGGTGGAAAGCTAATTGGGAAGGTTGTTGATATGAATGTTAATTTATTGTACTTTATTGTATTTTATGTACCGTACATAGTGTAAGTCTCCTTGAGTTTACTTTTAATAAAAAATGCCAATAGTCAATGCCATCATCATCGCTAGTGAAAGTAGTTTGCCTGAGCTTTTGCAAGAGCATGGTGGCAAAGTCGAAACAAGCATTTGTGGATTCTGAGCTCTGTGGGTTAGTTCACACATGCCTACTGCATCTCTTGACTGCTTGGCTCCTCAAAACTTTCAGACAAAGTGTGTGGACTGAGCCTGCTGAAAAGAACTGCTCTGAGATGACTTGAAAGTTCTGTCCTGTCTCACCTGGAATGGCTCATTCATACAGCATTTGCTGCAGCAATCAGGTGATGAGCCTGCATGTGTGAACCAGCCCTGTGGCTCTCTCCATGAAAGGGTGCTGCATCCTTCCTTGTGCTTTTAATCCCACCCCCACCCCACCCTGCTGCTCTATTATGGGCTATTTCCTATCTCAACATGCTCACTCAATGACTATAGTGCCCTGAGAATTCCGGCTCGATATCAAATCTCTTTTTCTGGTTTGTTTCTTCGTGTTTCCTGACTTGACCCTTTTTATCCTCGTTCTAGTTCTCTGAAGGATTCAGGGGAGCTCTGGCTCGATGCGTACTTGCATAAATAAGAAGCAGGGGACATCTCTCACCCTTGCTGCCTCCTGCCACTGGCATCTTGAAGAGAGCAGAGGCCTGGCTTAATCAACCACGGGCAGCTGTCTGAGCTGAATGCTGGGACTGAGTATGATGTTTCAAGAAGTCTTGTTCCTTTCTCTTCACTCATGCACCTCACTCTCCTCCTTTCTGCTCTTGAAGATACTGCAACCTTTCCAGATGTGCACGTTCACCAGGAAGAACTCTCCAGGACCAGGAAACGATGCTCATTTCTTTGCCGCCATTTCACTTGCTTTGTATGTAGAAGGGAAATCTTAATTAGGGATCTTTTAAGGCTTCTGTCACCCTGGAGTCGAGCTTGCCCGGCTCCCTCGTAGAGTAAAAAAGAACTGAGGATGTGGATGTAGTCTGATGAGCGAGGTGGAGAGGAGAAGGCCTGGGGAAGGAGAAGAAAATGCAGGATCTGAGGAGCTGGTGGTTGAAAGATCAGATTAGGACACGAAAGCTTGAAGTTGGGAAATGAGGCATAGCCGGGACTAGAGAAGACAACAGGTGCCAAACTGTTGTGCAGGTGATTGTGAGAAGAGAGCAGGCACACACACATTCCAGGCCAGGCTAGAGAATGGCCAGCCTATCTTAACTACGGAAAGCAGTCTGGGCTAGGCTTTCTGAGTCCAAGATGTACTTTTCACAAAGACAAAAAAGTGCCTTAATTACAGACGTGGCACTACTACCGCTCCACAGGGCCACATTTTGAAAGGGGGATAATGAATGTCCGGTCTGGCTATTGGTCAAACTTCCAGAGGGAAATGGGGAGTACGAGTGCCCAAGTCTCTCAGCTTAGCTACTGATATGCCTCGAGAACAAATAGTATATACTTTCGCACAACTGGAACTGCACTCTTTCTATATTGCTCGGTTGCTAAGGGCTGTTTCTAGATCACATACCTGATTAGACTAATTCTGTTCTACAAATAGGACTAAACTTCTGGGGTATTTGCTGCTACAACAGAGGGGGTGACAGCAACTAAAGCACAAGTCCAGAGCAGGCATTCTCAAAGTTGTCATGGTCTTTCCTTGTCTCTAAATTGGGAATGAGGGGAGGAAGAGTTTGAATCTTCTCATGCTTATTTCACTTGGTGTCTGATTAGTTGTGCAATTATCGTAGTTTTTTTTGGGGGGGGGAAGCCACCATGGGGTGTCTGTAATTCTTTCATGGCTTCTTATTCACACAGATGTCTTCCCTTATGGTGAAACTGGGATGCGTATCCTTGAGGCAGTTTGGCTACTGAAAACAAATGGCACTTCATAGTGACATTGGTCGCCCCCCGTCCCCCCCCCCAACAATTTGAGTGCTATCAACTTTCTCTTAACAGCTAAGAGATGTATCTCCTGGATCATTCTGTTCTTCCTGGTCCAAAGGCAGATGGTAGGAAGGTTCAGACCCAAGTTGCTGCCTTGGGCTTCTCCAGGAGGAAGGGCGGGATATAAATAGAATAAATAAACATAATAAGAAATAATAAAGTGAGACTTCGATTCTCCGAAGGAGAGACCATATGGAGACGTATCTCCCCACAAAATGGGTTTTGCCTTGCAGTTCAATGATTCAGGTGCCAGAACTGAGTTCCAGTGAGTTCTGGCTGAGAAAAGCCCTGGGTTTATATGCATAGCAGTGATTAGGAGAGTAAGCTGAGAAGCAGACCAGAAATCCATTCATAATGAAAATCTGTTAGAATGGAGTTGCCAAACCTCCCAGCGACAGGGTATTAGTTTTCCATATGAATGCCTGGTGCTTTGAGACAAGACCCTTAGCTCTAGAGAGGAGTGGTCACCCACTGGCAAGCTTTAAAGCAGGCATCCCCAAACTGCGGCCCTCCAGATGTTTTGGCCTACAACTCCCATGATCCCTAGCTAGCAGGACCAATGGTCAGGGAAGATGGGAATTGTAGTCCAAAACATCTGGAAGGCCGAAGTTTGGGGATGCCTGCTTTAAAGCGTTAACATTCCAGCCCAGAGGGAAGGGTGATACAGCCTTCAAAACAAGCCACCTCTGATTCTTTCTTGTATAGTGTGCCTCTTAGGAATGCTTTTGGAGAAAAAGCATGCTGCCTTGGATCGCCACCATAGCCTTATGTTGCCATTTGATAGAATCTGTAGAACATGAAAAAGCTCATCTGCCGGATTAGACATGTGGAGTTGCTCCTGGCATTATGTTCCTTTGAAAATGAAGCCCTAACTCTGAAGCATCTTTCTTTTCTCAACCTCTAGTCTTTCCTTCCATGAGTTGATGCCAACCTTTCTTCTTCTTCCAATCTTCACTATCTGCTGATCTTATATAAGCAGCATGTGCTGGCTTCCTTCCTTCCGATAAACCTTTCCTGTTTGCACATGTTGCCGTCTCCCAAAAACTGCCAACAACGCCAAACTAGATGCGGTGGTGGAGAACCAGGACTGGATCTTGAGTTTCTTTAAATTTTGACAAATAGGAGCTGCGGGTGTTTGTGTCCAAAATCTAAATGGGGGTCCACCCTTCACTCCAGTTGCTGTTTGCCATTAGGGAAAATGTAAATGTGCACAGGCTGCACCCATAAAGGGGCGATAAAAGCAACTTGAATGGCTTATTCAGTGGGAAAATAGCACAAGTATTAACTTTTCAGGTAGTTGGCTGCTATTTGTCATTTTTTAAAGAGGCATATCTCTACTGCCTTGTCTACTTTGGCCCTCCTGATTATAGAAGTGGCCTTTGCAGGGTTGTGGCATAGGATAAAAAACACCACTACCCCTGCGCTTATTATTAAGAGAGGATGGAAAGGCTGGAGGCAGAGGAGTGTTTGTCTCCCCCATGGATGAAAACTCTGGACATACAGTATTCTCTTTCGTGTGAATTTTTTGATGGGGGTAACCATACTGTAAAAAACAAAACAAAAAAAACTTAATGTGAGTGTTGAATAAATAAGAGTAGGTGAAGCAAACCGTGTGTGCATCTTTTTAATCTTTCCCACCATTCTGTTCATTTTCCTTCTTCTCTTGCTTCATACCATACACCCTGCTCCCCAACAAACACATTCAGTGTGTCGGACGATTGTGTCTCCTGGCCATGATCCTTTGGCAGACATACATGCATCACTAGCAAGAAAGGGCTCCTTTGTGTGGATGGTTCTGCCATCAGTCCTTCTGACCTGAGCAGGCTCTCTGAGAAGTTTTGAAACCAGTATTTTCTGATGTTCACATTTGGAATGGCATGATACCATGGGCGGAACTGGAATTCAACATATCACTAAGTGAGGTATGCACACGGGGAACAAGGTCTGCTGATGCAATGGGACTTTCCACCTTTTACCCCTGTGCACTCCTTGAAACTGTTCTGTGGTTTCCCCGCCCCCCAACAATCTAGAGCAGATTTAGGGGGCACACATGGGAAGAGAGAGAGGAGAACCCTATTGTATGGGCAGACCTTATTGCACGCATGCAGCAACTTAGTTGAATCCCATCCCACTCAAGTTTCATGTGGGTTTGAAGCTGCTTGTGCCTTTGTTTGCTCATCTTAGTGGCAGCCTGCAATTTCCCTCTGCTAAATTTTGATTTTCCCAATTGAAGGATAATCTGATAAAGGAAGAAAATCTAATATAAAATTGCATGTCACCTGACTGGACACACTGAAGTGTATTGCGTGGGTGTCTTTTCCTAATAAATACGTGTGGTGACGTTTCTCCGCTGCCGTACCCTACATTCCATTAATGTTACACTTAATATTTTACCACACAGGAAAACTTTTATATTCACTCACATTTATACTATATTTATTCTTCATAAATTCAATAGGAGGGTTGCATGTAATTTTATTTCTCTTTCTTGTCTGCTTTCTCTCATTCTGATCACTACCATAAGCTTGTACTGTACATCATTGCTACCTCCCAAATGTTTGTTGCCCATTCTTTAACTGTTGGTGGTGACCTATTTTTTCCACCTTTGTACAATGAGCATGCAAGCAGCTACTATCAAATTCCATATTAATAATAACAATTTCTTATTTATACCCCGTCCATCTGGCTGGAGCCATTCTGGGCAGCTTCCAACAGAATATTAAAAACACAATGAAACATCAAACATTAAAAACTTCCCTAAACAGGGATGCCTTCAGATGTCTTCTAAAAGTCAGGTAGTTGTTTATTTCTTTGACATGGCAGGGCGTTCCACAGGGCGGGTGCCGCTACTGAGAAGGCCCTCTGCCTGGTTCCCTGTAATCTCACTTCTCGCAGTGAGGGAACCTCCAGAAGGCCCTTAGTTTGTGGATCTAACTTCTCTGATAAGAGGTCAAAACCAGCCCTCTGAATTGGTCCTGGAAACGAATTGTCGAGCAGTGCAGTCAGGCCAGGATCGGTGTAATATTTTCAAACTGCCTTGCTCTGCTGAGCAACCGGCTGCTGAATTCTGCACTAGCTGAAGTTTCCAAACCGTCTTCAGAGGCAGCCCTACATATATTTCACACATAACCACCCTTATGGGAGCAAGAAGATCTTTAACAGTGAGACTGACAACACACACCTGCTCTTTTGTTGTTGTTGTTGTTTAGTCGTTTAGTCGTGTCCGACTCTTCGTGACCCCATGGACCATAGCACGCCAGGCACTCCTGTCTTCCACTGCCTCCCGTAGTTTGGTCAAACTCATGTTCGTAGCTTCGAGAACACTGTCCAACCATCTTGTCCTCTGTCGTCCCCTTCTCCTAGTGCCCTCAATCTTTCCCAACATCAGGGTCTTTTCCAAGGATTCTTCTCTTCTCATGAGGTGGCCAAAGTATTGGAGCCTCAGCTTCACGATCTGTCCTTCCAGGGAGCACTCAGGGCTGATTTCCTTAAGAATGGATAGGTTTGATCTTCTAGCAGTCCATGGGACTCTCAAGAGTCTCCTCCAGCACCATAATTCAAAAGCATCAATTCTTCGGCGATCAGCCTTCTTTATGGTCCAGCTCTCACTTCCATACATCACTACTGGGAAAACCATAGCTTTAACTATACGGACCTTTGTCGGCAAGGTGATGTCTCTGCTTTTTAAGATGCTGTCTAGGTTTGTCATTGCTTTTCTCCCAAGAAGCAGGCGTCTTTTAATTTCGTGACTGCTGTCACCATCTGCAGTGATCAAGGAGCCCAAGAAAGTAAAATCTCTCACTGCCTCCATTTCTTCCCCTTCTATTTGCCAGGAGGTGATGGGACCAGTGGCCATGATCTTGGTTTTTTTGATGTTGAGCTTCAGACCATATTTTGCGCTCTCCTCTTTCACCCTCATTAAAAGGTTCTTTAATTCCTCCTCACTTTCTGCCATCAAGGTTGTGTCATCTGCATATCTGAGGTTGTTGATATTTCTTCCGGCAATCTTAATTCCTGCTTGGGATTCATCTAGTCCAGCCTTTCGCATGATGAATTCTGCATATAAGTTAAATAAGCAGGGAGACAATATACAACCTTGTCGTACTCCTTTCCCAATTTTGAACCAATCAGTTGTTCCATATCCAGTTCTAACTGTAGCTTCTTGTCCCACATAGAGATTTCTCAGGAGACAGATGAGGTGATCAGGCACTCCCATTTCTTTAAGAACTTGCCATAGTTTGCTGTGGTCGACACAGTCAAAGGCTTTTGCATAGTCAATGAAGCAGAAGTAGACGTTTTTCTGGAACTCTCTAGCTTTCTCCATAATCCAGCGCATGTTTGCTATTTGGTCTCTGGTTCCTCTGCCCTTTCGAAATCCAGCTTGCACTTCTGGGAGTTCTCGGTCCACATACTGCCTAAGCCTGCCTTGTAGAATTTTAAGCATAACCTTGCTAGCGTGTGAAATGAGGGCAATTGTGCGGTAGTTGGAGCATTCTTTGGCACTGCCCTTTTTTGGAATTGGGATGTAGACTGATCTTCTCCAATCCTCTGGCCATTGCTGAGTTTTCCAAACTTGCTGGCATATTGGGTGTAGCACCTTAACAGCATCATCTTTTAAAATTTTAAATAGTTCAGCTGGAATATCATCACTTCCACTGGCCTTGTTATTAGCAGTTCTTTCTAAGGCCCATTTGACTTCACTCTCCAAGATGTCTGGCTCAAGGTCAGCAACCACACTACCTGGGGTGTACGAGACCTCCATATCTTTCTGGTATAATTCCTCTGTGTATTCTTGCCACCTCTTCTTGATGTCTTCTGCTTCTGTTAGGTCCTTACCACTTTTGTCCTTGATTATGGTAATCTTTGTACGAAATGTTCCTTTCATATCTCCAATTTTCTTGAACAGATCTCTGGTTTTCCCCATTCTATTGTTTTCCTCTATTTCTTTGCATTGCTCATTTAAGAAGACCCTCTTGTCTCTCCTTGCTGTTTTTTGGAAATCTGCATTCAGTTTCCTGTATCTTTCCCTATCTCCCTTGCATTTTGCTTGCCTCCTCTCCTCCGCTATTTGTAAGGCCTCGTTGGACAGCCATTTTGCTTTCTTGCATTTCCTTTTCCTTGGGATGGTTTTCGTTGCTGCCTCCTGTATAATGTTACGAGCCTCCATCCATAGTTCTTCAGGCACTCTGTCCACCAAATCTAAATCCTTAAACCTGTTCCTCATTTCCACTGTGTATTCATAAGGGATTTGATTCAGATTGTATCTTACTGGCCCAGTGGTTTTTCCTACTTTCTTCAGTTTAAGCTGGAATTTTGCTATAAGAAGCTGATGATCTGAGTTACAGTCAGCTCCAGGTCTTGTTTTTGCTGACTGTATAGAGCTTCTCCATCTTTGGCTGCAGAGAATATAATCAATCTGATTTCGATGCTGCCCATTTGGTGATATCCATGTGTAGAGTCGTCTCTTGTGTTGTTGGAAGAGAGTATTTGTGATGACCAGCTTGTTCTCTTGACAGAACTCTATTAGCCTTTGCCCTGCTTCATTTTGAACTCCAAGGCCAAACTTGCCAGTTGTTCCTTTTATCTCTTGATTCCCTACTTTAGCATTCCAATCCCCTGTAATGAGAAGAACATCCTTCTTTGGTGTCATTTCTAGAAGGTGTTGTAGGTCTTCATAGAATTGGTCAATTTCACTTTCTTCAGCACCGGTAGTTGGTGCATAAACTTGGATTACTGTGATGTTAAAAGGTCTGCCTTGGATTCGTATCGAGATCATTCTGTCATTTTTGAGATTGCATCCCATCACAGCTTTTGCCACTCTTTTGTTGACTATGAGGGCCACTCCATTTCTTCTACAGGATTCTTGCCCACAGTAGTAGATATGATAGTCACCCGAACTGAATTCACCCATTCCCTTCCATTTTAGTTCACTGATGCCCAGGATGTCGATATTTATTCTTGTCATCTCATTTTTGACCACATCCAGCTTACCTCTATTCATGGTTCTTACATTCCAGGTTCCTATGCAATATTTTTCTTTACAGCATCGGACTTTCCTTTCGCTTCCAGGCATATCCGCAACTGAGCGTCCTTTCGGCTTTGGCCCAGCCACTTCATCAGCTCTGAATCTACTTGTACTTGTCCTCCGCTCTTCCTCAGTAGCATGTTGGACGCCTTCCGACCTGAGGGGCTCATCTTCCAGCGTCATAACTTTTATATGCCTGTTGTCTTTGTCCATGGAGTTTTCTTGGCAGGGATACTGGAGTGGCTTGCCAGTTCCTTCTCCAGGTGGATCACGTTTAGTCAAAACTCTCCACTATGACCTGTCCATCTTGGGTGGCCCTGCATGGCATAGCTCATAGCTTCTCTGAGTTATTCAAGCCCCTTCGCCACGACAAGGCATTGATCCATGAAGGGGCTAACCTGAGATACCACTTAGCTAATGGGGCCTCCTGCTGCCGCCACTGTGTAATTTCTGTTCTCATCCTTAGGTAAAGTTCTTAACCCAAGGTACTACCTCCAGGTTAGCAGAGTCTGTAACCTGAAGTTTTTGAAACCCGAGGTACCACTGTAATCAGCTCTTTTGGTGAACCCCATTCATTTCCCTTGTTTATGAGAATAAGCTGAGTTGCGCACTTCCTCCTCCTATTACTGCACATGTGAGGGGAGAAGCTTCTAGGCCTCGTTGATGGCAAACCAACACCAAACTATGGTTTGGTGGAATGTCAAAATACAGCTTGCAAACAGAATTACACATGCAATGGCCAATCAAAGGCGCTTTCAAAGTAACCATCTAGGTCTAACTAGCTTTTCCTTCATACAGCAAACAACAGGGTTTGGACCAATTCAGTGTATTACAACCCAAGTAGACACATCAGCTGCTTTTATGGTCTATGAGGAGGTAACTCAGTTTCAGAAAGTTTTAAAAGCCTATCAAAAGCTTGGCATGTAGTCCATGAAGAACCAACTCAACCTCTTTATCATAGAACTTTGTTGTTGTTTAGTCGTGTCCGACTCTTTGTGACCCCATGGACCAGAGCACGCCAGGCACTCCTGTCTTCCACCGCCTCCCGCAGTTTGGTCAGACTCATGTTGGTAGATTCAAGAACACTGTCCAACCATCTTGTCCTCTGTCGGCCCCTTCTCCTTGTGCCCTCAATCTTTCCCAACATCATAGAACTCGTCTGATCGGGCTCGGTCCGCTCTATCCGGATACGAGCTTCCCGGGGGCGGAAGGCTCTTTTACAAGAACGCAACAGACCAGCAAGAAGAGCAACGAGGTGAGCCATAGAACGCTAGGGAAGAACGAAGCATATGGAACAGCACCACCTAGTGGCAGGTGCTGGGTATACATAACTATTATTGTACAGTACTCTCTTACTTGCTACGGTACGTATTCAGCAAGGCAAAAATAGAAGCTCTCACTGCCCCCACCCCAGCACTAACCAGGTGGCGCTGTGGTTAAACCACTGAGCCTAGGGCTTGCTGATCAGAAGGTCGGCGGTTCGAATCCCTGGGACGGGGTGAGCTCCCGTTGCTTGGTCCCAGCTCCTGCCAACCTAGCAGTTCGAAAGCACGTCAAAATGCAAGTAGATAAATAGGAACCGCTACAGCGGGAAGGTAAACGGCGTTTCCATGTGCTGCACTGGTTTGCCAGAAGCGGCTTTGTCAGGCTGGCCACATGACCTGGAAGCTATACGCCGGCTCCCTCGGCCAATAATGCGAGATGAGCGCGCAACCCCAGAGTCAGTCACGACTGGACCTAATGGTCAGGGGTCCCTTTACCTTTACCTTTTACTCTCTTACTTGCTACGGTACGTATTCAGCAAGGCAAAAATAGAAGCTCTCACTGCCCCCACCCCAGCACTAAGAACAATTCAAAAAACCTGGGTGCCAGAGGAAACTGGGCAGTTCCAGTAGTGAATGTCATTAGGGTGTTCAGTGAAGAATAGTTGTGCACTCTGTACCTGCGGCTGCAATTCTCTCTTCCACTCATCTGTTAAAGGTACAGAGCACTGGTCTCTTTTTCACCTGGCTATTCTAAATGTTGTGCTGTCACTGACCCTCCCCCATGTGCCCCCTTTGACTGAATTTGTTCCCACTTTTGGTCTATGGACCACAATAAAACATTCTCTCTGTGTGTGTGTGTGCCTGTATTGTTAGGACAGCTCCCCTAATTTCCAGAGGTGCTCAGATTTCACCTTGGCTATTATTTACAGTAAAGTTACATAGAACTTGGCCTGAAAATACGGTCCTCCAGGATTTTTTTCCAGGAGTTCAGTGTTGCTTTATATGATGTGCTCAGTGCCTCAGTGGCAGGCTTATTTCCCTAAATGCCCAAGGGAGAGTGCTTTGGCTCAGAAGCTGAACGCATCATTTGCATGCGGAAGTCCTCAGTTTCATTCCCTGGCATCTCCAGGTTAAAAACAACAACACCTTATCCTTTTTGAAAAATCCTTGGCGCTGAGATCAGAAACAGTGAAGTAATTGCATTCTTCTGTTGACATGGATGGTATGGCATAGGAAGTTTTGGTACTGCCGGGGAAATGAGCCAAGTAGTTCACAAAGTCACATGTGGCAAGCCTCCTTACCATGGGCTGGGGCTGTTGTGGTCCAAAACTCCTTGAGGGAGGCACCAGGTTGGGAGAGCCAAGTTTAATCCAGTATACCTGAAGGAGCATCTCCACCCCCATCGTTCTGCCCAGACAGTGAGGTCCAGTACCGAGGGCCTTCTGGCAGTTCCCTCGTTGTGAGAAGCCAAGTTGCAGGGAACCAGGCAGAGGGCCTTCTCGGTAGTGGCACCCGCCCTGTGGAACGCCCTCCCACCAGATGTCAGAGAGAAAAACAACTACCAGACTTTTAGAGGACATCTGAAGGCAGTCCTGTTTAGGGAAGCTTTTAATCTTTAAGAAATTAGTGTATTTTAATACTTCTGTTGGAAGCCGCCCAGAGTGGCTGGGGAGGCCCAGCCAGATGGGTGGGGTATAAATAATAAATTATTATTATTATTATTATTATTATTATTATTATTATTATTATTATTATTAATGGGTTGCACTCAAAACCTATGTGAGGGGAAGGCTACTTGTGCAGTGGGAGTTCTAACTCCATCCCCTCACTTTAGAATACTGTATTCCTGAAGAGCCTTTCTTGGGGTCTGGGGAATACTCAGGAAAAGTCTGGGTGGCTGCTGTGGGAGCTAGCATTGGTTTTCTTTATTTTTTATCATTTTCCAGATGAAATGTTCACAGCTTAGTATCAAAAGGTTCTCACGAGTAACATCTCATTACATTTATTTCACAATATTTAGCTTTCAGCACTTTAGCGAAAGTGTGGGCAGAAAGTAGCTCTACTGCTAGAGATCTGGGTAGTTTGAAGTACATCAGGGAGTAGAACTGATTCCTAATTGTTTAGCAGTGGAAACAACAAAATTAATCCCCTCCGTACCTTATGCTCAGTTATGTTAGTTGACTACGGCTGCTGTGACGACCCTGGTCCCACTCTCCCTTACTATCACTGCGACACAGGAATCCAGAGGGGAAAACACCCACCCTCTGGTCCTGCCGCCTCAAAAATAAACCCCTTTTACTAATGGGTTTCTAAGTAAGGAGAGCCTTCCAGCCTGCGTGACCTGGTACCCTAAGGAACTCTAGGCTGTCCCACGGAATAACCTCTTGCCTCCAGTAAAGGGTCTCCCTCAGTTGGATTCCCCACTGTAGAAGTTTGCCCTATGCACTCTGGCAACTTCTTGGCACCTCAGGTTACCCTTCTAAGCCTCCTCCGTGTAACTTCAGGACACAAACCACCACCTCCCTGCCTGAGGTGAGTTTTGCCCTCTCTTGAGTCACCACGGCTGTGAGTCCTGGTACCTCGCTGGAAAAATACAGACGGACCTCTTGTTGTTGGCAAAAACAGAGATGAAGTTTTATTGTGTTAAAACCATAAGTGATTCTTTAACGTGTCATTTATTAATTAGCTTTGTTCCAGTTGTACAAAGTAAACTCAGTCAAACATTTAACTTTAAGTTTTCCTAGCCTCTTAACTGTCTTCATACAAGCCACCACATAACACCACACCACACCTTCCTCCCTCTCCCTCCTAACTGACCAAACCGACACTCCCTCCTTTCAAACCGGGCACAGTCCCGCCCCCATCAGAGTTCTATGTCAGTCAGGCTGGAGGTGGGTTAACTCTTTGCCAGCCGGGCAGAAATAAACATTTTAAAAGTGCTTCAATTTGTCACATATCTCCCCCCACCATAAAGACATTGCGTCGGCTTGCTCTTTACTAACTAGAGCAATGCCAAAGCAATGGGCTTGGGGTTAAAAATACTTCAATGCATTTTATAACATTCATATTACAAAGTGAACTAAATTAACATCTCATAAACTTGTACACAGATAAATCATGTTTGGCATGTGTCAGATTATAACGCCTTAGCACAAATGTTTTGCTAGGGTTCCCACCATTTCATATAATAATTTGCACCATCCTATACCTCTCAAAAATACCTGGATAAGGCGTCCGCTATGATGTTTTCCTTCCCACTTATGTGCTTAACATCAAATGTGTAATCCTGTAACTGCATGCTCCACCTGATTAACTTGCTGTTGTTACCCTTCATTTGGTTTAGCCATTTCAGCGGTGAGTGATCGGTATATAGGGTAAACTTTCGGCCCCACAGGTAAGGCTTCAGTTTACCTACGGACCACAAAATCGCTAGGCATTCGAGTTCTATGGTAGAGAGGTGCTTTTCCCTCTCTAATAGCTTCCGGCTGATATATAACACTGGGTGTAAAAAACCTCCTTCTCCCTCCTGTGCCAGCACTGCACCTAAACCAACACCTGAAGCGTCCGTCATTAAATTAAAAGGGCAAAAGAAATCAGGTGCTTTTAAAATGGGCTCTGTCATCAGAGCAGCCTTTAAAAGTTCAAAAGCTTGTTGACACTGTGTGGTCCAGATAATCCTGTCCGGGCGGCTTTTCTTCGTGCAGTCACTCAACACAGCCGCGTGAGTGCTGAACTGGGGGATAAAACGCCTATAATAACCTATAGCTCCTATAAAGGCACGCACCTGCTTCTGTCGACGCTGTGCCTGCTGCAAGTTGTGAGCAGCTTGCTCCCGTAACTCTTGGAGGTCGCTCTGCAGCTCCTGTAGATACGTCACAACATCAGGGCTGTCGATCTGCTCCTCCCCTGACCACGCTGCTTTCATCAAGTCTAGGGGTCCTCGTGGCTGTCGTCCAAATAGGAGTTCAAAAGGACTGAACCCTGTGCTCTCCTGCGGCACTTCGCGATAACCAAATAGGAAGTGTTGCAGCCTCTCATCCCAGTCGTTAGGATGATTGATGGAATAGGTTTTTAGCATCCGGCTCAGGGTCGAATTAAATTTCTCCGTCAAGCCATTCGACTGTGGATGATAAGCCGTAGTTTTAACATGCTTAATTCCACAAAGAGTTAAAAGCTCTTCCATGGTCTTGGACGTGAAGGATGTCCCTAAATCTGTTATAATTTCTTTGGGGAATCCCAGCCTTAGGAACACCGACATGAGGGCTTTTGCTACAGTCTTTGAGTCAATGTCCTTTAGAGGTATTGCTTCTGGATAGCGCGTAGCATAATCCACGAGGCATAAAATAAACCTATTCCCCCTTTTTGTAACTCTGGAGATAGGCCCGAGGATGTCCACTCCTACTCTGGAAAAGGGCTCAGTAATTACAGGAATAGACTGTAACAAGCCTCGCGTTTTGTCCGCTCTTTTGCCTGCTTTTTGGCAGATCACACAGGACTTGCAATACTCTTTGATGTCTTTGCCCATCCCAGGCCAGCAAAATCTTGCTTGGATTCTATCACTAGTCTTTCTAATGCCTAGATGCGCTGCTGAGGGTGCGTCGTGTGCCATTTGTAGCACTTGCAACCGGTAAGCTCTTGGCAACACTAACTGTTTCTTCCTTTCCCAAACAGCAGCAGTTTTCCTCCTCCTAGAAATTCTATACAGTCTTCCCTCAATGGTGGTAAATAAGCAGGGGTTCTCCACAGTTACTTCTGCAGTAGGACTTTGTGTTTTACCCCACAGCTCTTTTATAGTTTCATCCTCTTTTTGATCACTCAAGAATTGGGCACCGTGCTCCTGGATCACTGGCACGCTAATCAGCCCTTCATCCTCACCAGGATCTATGGGTGTCTCTATAACTGCAGGAGGATTACTCTCAGTGACTTGAGACTGTGACCTAGTTATCACTTGAATACGGTGCTTCTGACTAGCTAGGTCATTCCCTATTAAAAAGGGTACCTCCAATTCATTTAGGATTCCTACTCTCCACTTGCCACAAAATCCTTTGTAGGTAATATCAACTTCAGCTAATGGTACTTCAAAATGTGGGCCCCATATGCCTTTTAAACTATAGGACTGACCCTTGAGGTACTGCTCCTTTGGAACAAATTGTGATTTGACAAGTGAGACTTCTGCTCCTGTGTCCCTCAAACCTAAACAAGACTGACCATTTAATTCAATTGGCTCCATGTAATCTTGGTTGCACTCCTGCTCAGCTCTCCAGACCTGTAAGACCTTAGAAGTAGTCTCAGCTGGACTGTCCGCTTTCTCTGAGCCTTCTGTCTGAGGCGAGCTATTTTCCTGAGACTGCATTACCAGTTTTACTTGTTTAGCTGCAGAAGGTGTAGTTTGCGACTTAACCAGCAGGGGGCACCTGGCACGTACATGGCCCTCACGATTACAGAAAAAACAAGTGATTTTCTTAGACCCTGTCTTGTCAGAAACTGATTCCCTGACAGGAAAATTTTCTTGCCTGTCTTTAATTTCTCTGTTTCTCCATGGATTACCCTTCTGTGAGTGTTTTGGGAATGCTATTTCATTGAAATCACCTTGTAGTTCGTCTAAGACCTCGGCAACCGCTGCCACAGTTTTCAGCTTTTTATCCCTCAAGAACCAACGTAAATTGCTAGGGATTTGCTTAAAAAATTGTTCTAAACAAATTAATTGTTTTAACTCATCAAAGTTCTTCACTCCACTCCCTTGAATCCATCTGTCAAGTAATTTATCTAAGCGGCTAGCTAGTTGGGCATAAGTCTCTTTATGTTCCTTTTTTGCCTCACGAAAAGCCTTTCTGCTTTGTTCAGCCGTGAGTCCACATCGAACCCTGACCCTTTGCTTAAATACTTGGTAACTTGACAGCTCTTCTTCCCTCAGGTCAGCATAAATTTCACTTAGTATCCCACAAATTTGAGGTCTTAAATAAAGTATCCAGTTCTCCTCAGGTATTTGAAATTCCACACAAACGCGTTCGAAGGTAAATAGAAACGATTCAACATTATCGTCTTTTCCAAATTTGGGGAATCTTTTTAAATTAATTGCGATACTATCATTATTAACTGGACTCCGAGTTAATTCTGATCGCAAACGTATCTCTTCAAGCTTCATTCTGTCCTGTTCTAATTGTGCCCTTATCCTCTCTGACTGCATTCTCTCCTCAGCTTCAATTCTAGCTTTTTCCCTCTCACTTTCAGATGCTAACTTTTCCCTCTCAGCTTCAATTCTGGCTTTTTCTCTCTCACTTTCAATTCTAGCTTTTTCCCTCTCCCTTTCACTTTCAATTCTGGCCATCTCAATTCGTAGTTTCATAAGTTCTACCTGAGAATCTGGGCTTCCCTCAGCCCCTTCCGTTCTTTCATCTCCTTTTGCCTCTCTGGGTTTTCTTACGTGAGTCATTTTCCTCACAGGAAAATCCTGACAGACTCAAACCAAACTAGGCGCGTGAGCTTTGAATTTCGATCACGACGCTGCCACCAAAAATGTGACGACCCTGGTCCCACTCTCCCTTACTATCACTGCAACACAGGAATCCAGAGGGGAAAACACCCACCCTCTGGTCCTGCCGCCTCAAAAATAAACCCCTTTTACTAATGGGTTTCTAAGTAAGGAGAGCCTTCCAGCCTGCGTGACCTGGTACCCTAAGGAACTCTAGGCTGTCCCACGGAATAACCTCTTGCCTCCAGTAAAGGGTCTCCCTCAGTTGGATTCCCCACTGTAGAAGTTTGCCCTATGCACTCTGGCAACTTCTTGGCACCTCAGGTTACCCTTCTAAGCCTCCTCCGTGTAACTTCAGGACACAAACCACCACCTCCCTGCCTGAGGTGAGTTTTGCCCTCTCTTGAGTCACCACGGCTGTGAGTCCTGGTACCTCGCTGGAAAAATACAGACGGACCTCTTGTTGTTGGCAAAAACAGAGATGAAGTTTTATTGTGTTAAAACCATAAGTGATTCTTTAACGTGTCATTTATTAATTAGCTTTGTTCCAGTTGTACAAAGTAAACTCAGTCAAACATTTAACTTTAAGTTTTCCTAGCCTCTTAACTGTCTTCATACAAGCCACCACATAACACCACACCACACCTTCCTCCCTCTCCCTCCTAACTGACCAAACCGACACTCCCTCCTTTCAAACCGGGCACAGTCCCGCCCCCATCAGAGTTCTATGTCAGTCAGGCTGGAGGTGGGTTAACTCTTTGCCAGCCGGGCAGAAATAAACATTTTAAAAGTGCTTCAATTTGTCACAGCTGCCAAATTTCAAAAGGTGAAAATCCAGACAAAAAAGTTGAGTTTAAAAAAAAATTATTTTGCAAGATATCGAGAAAGAAAATGAAGTTTTTTAGCTATTTTAGTTGACACACTGTGCAACAGCCGTCAAAAAGGTGAAATTCATGTTAGGATCAAAAGGACTGAGAATAAAAATGCCGATACCTGTATCATAATGCCGTGATCAAGGCTGAATCTACCCTGACCTGTTTAACATTAGTACAATAATATTACTGTAGATATATCATACTAAAACGTCATAGGGCGTACTTGTAATTTAGATTGCTTTTCTTACCTCGTCGGTTTATTTTCATCAAAACGCTGCTGGTTGCTCTTAATAACAGATTAAGAACATTAAGAGCAATGCGTCCTTTGTCCCTCTGTGTTACCACAACCCTTCCGTAACTCTTTCCTAACGTTAAAAACTTGAGTTTAGATCCACCCCAAGAACAACTCCATGAGGAAATGTTATAACATAGGGTAGTTTAGGGGGGGAAATGCATGTTAAAGGCTTACTGGATTATGCACAGTGCTGAGAAGGCGGATAGGGAGACATTTCTCTCCGTCTCTCATAATACAGGTACCGGTACTAGAATCATTCAATGAAGCGGAATGTTGGAAAACTCAGGACAAACAAAATAATTGTACTGCTTCATACAGCACAGAATGGCTGGTGGTTGCAGCTGGCTCCAAGACTATGAGATCCACAGTATGCAATCAAGGAATGAATGAATTATCCTACGTACCCCTAGATTATTTTTTTTTAAGGTTTTCACACCACAGTTTGAATTTTTATGATTTCTTTTTGTAGAAAGATGTCTTTAAATTTTGAATTAAATTTCGTTATCTACTTTCAAAATCTCGCACAGCAGCAACTATGGTACCCAGTCACATCAAACGTCCGTTGTTGACGTGCATGTCTCCCCAGTCATTTCACACCATGCCCATCTCTGAAGTTGTTTCTTCCATCAATTTCAAAACAGCATACATTCACGTTTGCAGGCTACTTATATTTATTTAATTTATTTATTTAATTTATTTATTTACAACTCTTCTACCATAGAAGGACTTCATGGTGACAATTTACAACAAAATTACATAAATTAATAATATAATACAATAAGACAATAGCAGCGACGACATTAAAAGAGCTAGAGAGATGGTGCCATTGGTTGCCAAAAGTATACTTTTTTTTTTTGCACCTCAAAGATTTTTTTGTTTTAAAAAAGAGTATAGGAGGGAGTTTTAATCAGGGTTGCGTCATGGAGAAGGCCTGCCTCTGTCTGGTTGTTGCCACCATCTAACCTCTGAAGGCAAGTCCGCCCAGAATAGGCGTCTCATTCAATTATCTTCATGTACAGACAACTTCATATGCTAAGCTGAACTATATTATCATGAGAGGCAAGAACTTTAGTTTGGGAGAAATGGAAAGTGGCTTTGCTTGCTCAAGAAGCCTGCTTAGGACTTAAGGAAAAGATTTCTGATAAGCACAGAAAATTGGATCTTGCTTAATCATTGTTCCCTTTATTACGAAACTTGAATGACTGAGTGCTTATCAGTTTGGAAGCTAAATGTGGCCACCCCCAAAATAAGGACGCGTTGGATTTGTGCCATTAGTTGTGTCATTATGTATTTTGTCACATTATCTGGAGGCAAAACCTCTGGGTTTACACTGTCTCCCAAAAACAGCAGCTGTCTTCAGTGCTTCGTGTCTTTGTTTCAAAAGAGCATGGTGCTGCTGCAGATCAATAACAGCTATGGCACAACCCTGGATTTCTCCATTGAGGAGGAAAAACTGGAAAGGGAGGGCAGGGGAAAGAAGAGATTGGCCTCAGAGCTGGAAAGCCTACCAGGCGAGGTGAGCGCTGCAACCCCAGAGTCAGGAGCCTGAGACAATTAAAGGACTATGCAAAGTCTACTAAAGGAACCGATCAGGGTGTACGGACTCAGAATGGTTGGCAGGCTGCATGTCCTTCTATACCTTTGAAACTGTTGTTGCAGGTGGAAATACAGACAGGGCCGTCTTAAGCATGTCGGGCGCCCGGCCGGCGTGGTGCGGTGATTGCTCCGGCGCCCCCGCCTAGCCCTGTTTCTTGCCGCGGCTGGTGGGCTGAATACAGAGAAAGCAAAACACTGTTTCCCTTTCCCTGTCTCTTCATAATGTCTCAAAGCAGAATGAAGGCTCTTTTTCCTTTTTTCATCCCCCCACAAACAGAAAGGGGCAAGACAGCAGAGAAGCCACCTTTCTCTCTCTTGCTCAAGTTCAGCTCCAGCCCCACCTCAAATTCCTAAAGCTTCAGAGATCAGAGCTCAAGGTGTGTGCGGCAGGGAAGAGGAAGCACAGGAGATCACAGTTCAGCACGAGGCAATTCGTCCCCAAAGTCCTCTCTCCCCTTACGCGTGGATATAAGCATCCAGCCAGTGTTCCCCAGACTCCTTCAGCGTGCTGCAAAAGAAAAGAGAAAAGGGCTCTCAGTAACCATCCTCAGCTTAGTTTCATAGTGCTTGTCTTTCTTCCTTGTGCTGTTAATTTCACTTTTAATTTGCATACCGCCTTTCTGTATTGCCGCAGCTGAGATTAGCTGAGATTCCTGCATTGCAGGGGGTTGGACTAGATCAGGCATCCCCAGACTTCGGCCCTCCAGATGTTTTGGACTATAATCCCCATCATCCCTGACCACTGGTCCTGTTAGCTAGGGATCATGGGAGTTGTAGGCCAAAACATCTGGAGGGCCGCAGTTTGGGGATGCCTGGACTAGATGGCCCTTGGGGTGCCTTCCAACCCTACAATTCTATGATTCTATACACAAGGCAGTGTACAGAAACAAAAAGCGGTGCGAAGAAGCAAAAAAGATTGCACACCTCATAACACAATCTGACCCAATACAAAAGTGTCATAATAAAAACATAACTTGCAACTTAAGCCAAATAAAGTGATATTCAATAAAGTGATATCCATTAGGATATGATAGCACACAATACAATTAAAAGGTAAAGGTAAAGGGACCCCTGACCATTAGGTCCAGTCGTGACCGACTCTGGGGTTGCGCGCTCATCTCGCATTATTGGCCGAGGGAGCCGGCGTATAGCTTCCAGGTCATGTGGCCAGCATGACAAAGCCGCTTCTGGCAAACCAGAGCAGCACATGGAAACGCCGTTTACCTTCCCGCTGTAGCCGTTCCTATTTATCTACTTGCATTTTGATGTGCGTTCGAACTGCTAGGTTGACAATTAAATACCAGCAAATAATAACTGAACAGAAATTAGATAAATAATATCTAAACTATAATAAATAAAAATAACAGTGGACCACAGCGCATATATCAACACAATGCAAACCTGAGAAGCAATTTACACAACTTAAAAGCAATTTACACAACTTCTCTCTTCCCAGCTGGTTCTGCTGTTCCTAAAGTCAGGGTTTCGAAAAGGCTGCTAGGGCTGGAGGGGTGGTGGTGGTACAAGGCAGGTGGGGGAAAGCCATCAATTGAACTTACTGCAATATATCTGCAAAAGCCGTGAGCAGGGGCTTGCATTGGTACTTAACGCCATGCTTAGCACAGAGGGATTTCACCAGAGGAGCCACCTTCCAGTAATTGTGACGAGGCATCGTTGGGAAAAGGCTGTGGAAAGAGAGGAAGAAATGGGGAATCAGTGTGGTGTAGAAGTTAAAATGCCGCACTAGGACTTGGGATACCAGGGTTCAAATGCACCTTGCTGGGGGAGGTGACTTGATTCAGTCTCAGGCTCTCAGCCTAACCTTCCTCACCACCTTGACCTCCTTGGATGAAAGGTGGGATGGGAATGTAAACAACAAATCAGTGGCAGAACCTTCAGTTAGCTGAAGCCATCCCACCTCTGTTGAAGTTCCCTAACCCTTTCCCACGCAATATGAGTATTCATGAAGGTCTTTCCCAGACACATTCACCCCGTACCAGTGTCTCCCTTCCATATGTCACATACTCACTGATGCTCAATCTGGAAGTTCAGGTGCCCCGTGTACCAGTCATTGAACAGGGATTGATCCACATCACACGTCGCTGCGAGCTAAGTGAGAACAAGAAAGGAGACAGACCATTAAATGGCCCTGTACAAAGGGGAACAGCTACCTCCAGAACCAACCCCACCCAAATGTGACCATGGCAACGTGGCCATTTGAACCACTCTCTCCTCAACGGAAATGTAACCTTGCCCTTTCTAAGGAGGCCATGCACTTGAAAGCGCAAATGGATGGCCGGACCTATCAGATGAAAGAAAGTTATTGTCTCTGGGAGGAAAAAGTACATATTAACTCACCTGAGCAGACACCCAGTCCAAATTCTTATCATAATCGATAGTCATGGGAATGTGGTTCATCTGTGAGACCCAGAGAAACCAAGTGCTCTCTAGGAACCTGGGTAGATCAACACAAGAACAACCACAACAATAATCATCGCCATTCTGTCAGATGGGCCAATAACACCTCATACAGAATGAAATGGGTGAATTCTTTCAAAGCAAGTTTTTTTCTACATCCTCCTTCCGCTTACAAGGCCTTATTCCTTTTCTGCTCCCGTAGGAGTGATGAGAGTAAGGGAATAAGAGGAGCAGATGTTACATGGGCCTTCATTAGGCCCAGCAGACTTACTTATGGGAATTTTCCAGTGCAGATATCTCTGGGATTTGTAGTTTTACCAAGGCCTCACTAAGAGCCTGGAAGATGTGAGAAACTACAGATCCAAGGTATCTTTGCCTTGGAGATGTCTCCTATTGTTTGTATTTCATCGAATTGGCACTGCTAACTCCAGAGGAGTCTATTAATAGTTAGGCAGCCTCTTATGTCAGTGAATGAACCTTTTTGTCACAGAAGAACATTGCACGGATACTGAAGTTTCCATTTTTTTAAAAACAACAACAACACCAGGTGATAAATATAATGCTGGAAACATATAGGGCGAAATCTACTCAACAAATGTAATAAATTTGTGCAAGGATTTCTGCTTGCACAGCAGGGCTTTCCCCCTCCACTTATGCCCCCCCCAACATTAGCTTGGAGGGGTCAGAGGTAGCCCCAGAACAGCATGTGGGGGGAGGGGAGGGGGATTGTTCCATCTCACAAGCTGATGTACTTTGTGCAGGCAAAATGTCTGTAATAGCATGGTGCTGAATTCCACCCATCTCTGTATTTTACTTTTTTAACTATCTGAATGCAGAGTAGGGGGAAGAGGAACAGTCTCTCTTGTAGCTGATGGACACTTTCTTGGACTGCTTCCCTAGGCCAGGCCAGGGGAGATCATCTGCATGATGGATCTGTTCACGCTGGTGGGATAATTGGAGATGCAAAGAAAGCCCTTTGTACATGCACAGCCCCCCCCCCGGCCCACCCCACCCACGAGAGTTTTGCATACAGTTTATTTACCTGGCCAGCCAGTAGAACGCCATGAAGCTCTTAAATCCCATTAAAGGAACAAACATGAGACAAACGCGGATATTGTAGAACACAATGAAAGCAAACTCCTGCCAAAGAAAACTGGGTTAAGGCAATGAAAACAACTGAAAACGGCTGCCTTTGTGTGGTGCAATTATGATGGCTACAAAGGCCATGATGCCATATGACTCAGAGAAATGTTTGCATGTCTGGAAACGCCCAGGGAACTGTATCATGTTAAGAAGAACTGCCTCCATGGTATGGAAGGGGATCAGTATCAGTGCAGATGGGGCACATGATTCTGCACCGGGGTGGATATTATGAAAGGCAGTATATAAATGCCTTACAAATAACAAATCAAAGGAATGAACAAATGAAAATCTCATGGATATGGGTCTTCTTGATTACTGTAGATCTATTCCACCCTCCCCAATAGGGTTGCCAGACTCAATAGAGGACAGGACTTCTGTGCCTTTAATTGCCCTGCTCTCTTTTGAGTCCGGAAACCTTAAAGAGAAACCAGCAGACCCTTTGCTTGGAAATTAAAACAAAGGGCCTGCTGGTTTCTCTTTAAGGTTTCTAGACTCAAAAGAGAGCAGGGAAATTAAAGGCACAGAAGTCCTGTCCTCTATTGAGTCTGGCAACCCTACTCCCCAAAGTGACATTGGCTCCAACATACACAGGCCAAGTGGATTTCTTTCTCTGTTTATTCATTAAAGTAAACTCATGTGACACAGGAATAAAAGAATGATTTCTCTAATGCAACTCTGGTGGCTAGCTGTAGGCAGTGCGGGCATTCCACATCTGCATTCCACCATTATGTTATTATCCATAGGGGAAACAGATGACTCACCATCCATTTTTTCCTCTGAATTGCAAAGCGTATTATAATCAGCTGCACAAATATAACGAAAGTCATCGGGGCTAAGACTATGGACAAAAAGGGAAGCAAACATAAAACAAAGAGAAGTATTTTCCTTCAGTTGTATTAACCAAGTTATCCAAGCCACCCAAGTACGGTATTTCTGGGTATTTCTCATCTCCCAGGTAATTCTGGAGCAATCATACTGAGCTAAATTTAAGTTGGAGGGGTGTCCCCTCAAGATCCCATGCAGCCCTGTGACTCTATAGCTGTATGATTTGCATTTGTAGAAATGGACAATTATTTTTTAATTTTTTTTAAAAAATGGTCAAGCTTGGCATAATTGAGGAGCTGGCCTAGCGCATGTGATTTGTTGCCATAGGAGCTCAAGGGTATTTGAATTTCATCCTTCCTGCCCTGACTGGACGTGAAGTCATGAAAGTGTGTGTCTGAGAAAGAGAACAAAAACAAAAACCTCAAGACTTTTGAAACTGAAGCTGAAAAGAGACGGAGCAGCCTGACTTGCTTTGTGGAATTGGTTCCCCCCCCCCCGTAATCTACTGGAGGGGGTGGGTCTGCTGGTGTTTTGATGCTGTTAAGTTTCTTTCTTATGCTCAGCCTGTATAAATGTGTGGGGAAATGCCACCCCATCTCCAGAGATCTTCATTCTGCAGAAACAAACCCTAAGATACAAGCTGGGAGCCTGAAATCTCTCACTGCTCAGAGACTGGGGTTTATGTAACACTAGTAAAGCTAACATTTCTTCTATCTATCCATTTGCCTATAGCATATTTTTATTCAGAACCTCCAGCCTCTGATCTAACATGCTTCGGTCCTAATCCCCAAAGAGGCACAGCCTTGCTGATGGTAGCAAACAACAGAGAGAGACTCACGGGCGAAGTATTTGTGCTGGTGCTGGTAAGGCATGTATTTCTTCTTCTTCTTCCCAAGCTGCAAATGGAGAGCAGAAGCGGTGCGGTTAAACATAGGTCACAACTTTGCTGTCCTTTTGTCACTGTACATATTTTTTTCTTATAAAATTTGATTCAGGAAAGAAGCCTACGATATTATGTTTGCAACATGAAATCGGCTTCCATGGCCATGTTTGCACGTAAGGCTAAACCAAACCATGGCTTTAAGATACTGCGTCTGTTATTCATGGCGTGCATTCCTCTGTCTACTCACCTCCTCAGAGAGCGGCTTCCCCAGGCTGAACAGGAGTGGATGCATGTTGAGATCTGGGTCCTTGCGGAAGCAGTTGGGTTTGGCATGATGCTGGTTATGCATATGGTTCCACCAGCTGGGGGGCCCTCCCTGCACACAGAATAAAAAGAAAATCCCACCAATTTTTCATTATTCATGTTGGTAGGGCTGGGGAAACTACATTATGTGCTTATTCCTGACACACAAATTGGGGAAAAAAATTTGTCCAAAATGGCAACTCTGATGTTGACCTGAGAGTCACAGTTGTTCAACAAAGTATTCAATGAAAGTATCAAGAGTGAAGTTACCCAACTGAATTTATCGGGAAGTTTGAGTCTATTCCTGCTTAGCTTCTATTAGTTCTAAGCAGGGAAAACCCCACTCTCGGTACGAGGCTCTTACTTTAAGTACTCCTGCCACAATGTGGTGAGCCAGTCTATTCCACTTGGGCTTCTGAAAGACGGAAACATGCCCAAGATCATGCTGAAGAAAGCCATACTGGATCTGGAAAGCAAAAAAGCAATATCAATACATGTTGATAGGCTATTTTCCACAGGCGGGTTAGTAGGAACAAATGGCTCACTCTTTCACCAAGACTTGGGGAAAGCAACAGCAGCTATCCTACGCACTCTGTCCCTGTTTAGTTCCCCACACATTTGCAACGGAAATTGGCAGGAAGCCTGGGCACTTTCATCCCGAGGAGAACTGGTTCCCATGAAGTTAGTACTATAGAAAAGGGCACTAGGCCTTCCTGCATGGGTATATATCCTCAGTTCACATGGTGGCATAATAAAAAAGGCTTGCCTCATGAATATTGCTTATAAAAGTTCAAACACAACAGAACAATGAAATGGAAGATTTTAAGTATTACAGTAGCATCGTGGAAGCCACAGTGACACAGTCCATGGATTCATCCCACAGGGCTGATGTAACTTTTAAAGGCCCACAACTATGTAAACAAGGCCAATCTCACAGGTCTTCACTTCTCATACTAGCCAGGCATAATATTTATGATAAGGACCCATTCCATTGCAAATGGCTCTACCAAATGGCCACTGGCCTTTCAAGGTCAACAGCTGGGTGTGTGTGTGTGTGTGTGTGTGTGTGTGTGTGTGTGTGGGAATTCCTAGAAAAGCAATTCACACAGCACTACCATAACGTCAAAGGGTGCCAGCATCTCTTTCCAATGAAGCAACTTTTTGCTATTTCTCTGTTAACAACTGACTTTTCTTGCCTCAAAATAAAGAAGAAAATGCTGGATTGACATCTTTATCAATCTACTGTGACTCCAAGGTCTCCTTCCTAGATAGTCAGTTCCACCAGTTCAGACCTCATGAGCATGCATGTGAAATTAAGAATTTTATTTTATTTTTGCCTTGACAGGCATCACTTCATACTTGTTTACACACATTGAGACCACGTGCATTTTGACTAAAAAGCTGTGCCTGTCTAGCTGGCCTTTCACATGGAACCAGCAGCATTGCAGAGAAAACTACCTTGGAGCTGCTGGCATTCAGAGTTCTACCAAACAATCCTAATTTTGCTTCTGGGACATCACAACTACATTTCCCCGTGCCATTTGTGCCAATGTGCACCGCAACCTCTGAATCCTCCCCATCACTATCTACTACGCTATCTAGGTGACAGATGATATCCACAACCTTCACATCAGGCAAGCAATTAATCTTATGCCTACACACTGACCACACACCCAGTTGTTAAAACGCCCACTACTAGGATCACTCCACCTCTGGAGAAGTTCTCTCAGGGCAGGTTTTCTTTAGATCAAGGAAAGGTCAGGCAGCATAGTGCACTCTGGCTTCCAGGCCCTGTTGCCGAATTTGCCTGGCTGTTTAACTTGCTTTGACACTTGTCTGCTGTGGCTCCCTGCAGCTTGTGGAGCTAGCTCCTTTTGCTAGGTTGCTCTAAATCAGTGTTTCCCAAACTTGGGTCTCCAGCTGTTTTTTGGACTACAGTTCCCACCAGCCCTAAACATTGGTCTTGCTAAACTAGGGATGATGGGAGTCGTAGTCCATAAACAGCTGGAGACCCAAGTTGTGAAAACCCCACTCTAAATTTATATGCCTGGCTAGTTCCTCCCAGCTGCTGTTGCAGTCAGTAAGGTCAGGTGTATGGCTCAAATTCCTGAAAGTAGGGATTTGAAAAAGGGAGTAGTAGTCCGGAACAGTGGATGTTGATTGACTGGACAATGGGCAATAAGTTGACTACAAATTAACTCCTTGGGGAGATTTTCTTATTTTAAAACTTTTAATAAAAAATAAGTAGCTTTTGCCTGTTGCTGAGCAGAGCACGCTTTTAAAAGTGCAAGTTTACCTGTAGTTTTAAGTGGTACCTTGAACTCCCACTTTGATAAACTATACCAATTTTAGCTAGTAACATTAAATTTGTGTGCTCAGGTTTCCATGTTTGAACCCTGATAACTCCCAGTAAAAAAAGAACTCATTTAGTAGGGGTGTGAAAGTCACGGTAGGCAGTATTTAGCTAATAACTATGATATGCTGAAATTCCACAAGGTTTGTCAAATGCTTAGGGGGGGGTGAGGATATGACAAAGCACTAAGACAGGGAACTGGTCCAGAATAGTCCAGACCAAGTCCTGCTGCACCCAGTAATGCAGACACATTTACCTGTGCAATGGTGAACAATGCTACACCAATAAGGAAAGGGGTCCAGGTTTTTCCAAAGTACCAGATGACGAGCCAGGATGCAATATCTATCAGGAAAGCATGCAGAAACATGAAGGTGAAGAAGGGGTAACTGGCCTTCAGGAGTCCAGATCTCTTCACTGTGCTGTGCAGCTCACGAAAGTCTTGTATCAGCATATCCTGTGAGAAGTGACCATGGTTAAGTTCCCCCTTCACAAAGTACAGGCATCTGATTCAAACTGTAGCATTACTACGCTTTCTCTAGAGAAATCACGGTGGTAACAGAGAGGTCAAGCCAGCTGGTCAGCTCTCCTTCAACAGGGGGCGGGATGGGACAGGACTCTAAGATAAGAGGGGCATGATGATTTCAGGGCATTGTCTAACCAGGGGCAGTGGAAAACCTCTCTCTGCTCTCTCTCCACTTTAACTTCAAGGAGTGTAATGAAATGAGTGGATTTTTGGTAAGAGTTGAGGTTTTGGTACCCAGATCCCTCCTGTGCTGTTGTTGGTACCCGTCTATCTTGAAAGACAATGGAATGCCTAGACATCAAGATCCTGATTTCTCAGCCTCGCTGATGTGGTCCAAAGGAAAACAGAGCAACACGCTTGGCATCAGCTTGGTTGCTGGAGTTGCCACAATGAGGCATATAAGACACCATTCAACCATCTTAGGGACTCCACTCTGGATCTGTTTAGGGTTTACTCCTTAGCCTTTCCTTCTAACAAAGATATCCCACAAGGCAGCAGAGGTTGAGGACCAGAGTTTTCCTTCTCTGCCTTCTTGACCATTAGACCCACTTGTCCGTTCCATCTGCCAGAGCCTGTCTTCGCATTTGCTATCCTCATCTCTTTCCATGAGGATGAAATCTGAAGTGGGGAATGCCTTTGCTCCTCACATGATCTAGATCCTCAGTTTTGCAGGGTTCTAAATTGTGCGGGAAATCTCCTCATTTTAGACTTCACCCTTCAACTCGTTGAGGTTTATGGACAGGGCCATAAACACAACCTTACTGGTGACCAGTGAAGAGTGGGCAGGTGCTTAGTGAAGGATCAAGGCAGAGAGATTTAAATATCCAACCAGATCCCTCCACCACCTACCCAGTTGCACAAGTCTATGGTTGTCTCTTCCATGGTGGCTGTGTCTACCACGGGACAGGGGGTGAGGAGCAATATTGAGGTTCTAAAGCATCATGAAAAGTGTACCCTTTAGGGATCCATAGGGCCTAAGCCACCAAAGGGAAATCCTGCAGCTAAGTTCTTTGGTATCTACAATGTGCTTTTGCTCAATTAGAACGTGTAAAGCATTTTAGTCCAGTGGCTTTTGCCATGCACACCACATGGAAAACTTACTTTTTTGGTGGGTTCACAGCTGGGTTGATCAGGTGCCAGCTCCCCAATTAGCAGTGAGCTCAGGTGTTTCTTTACTAGGTCCTCATCCTTGTGGAAAGCGGTGAAGGCATCCTAAACACACACACACACACACACAAATGTAAAAAAATGTAGGGGTCTTAGTACACCACAAACTTAACATGAGTCAACAAAGTGATGCCGCAAAAGAAAAAGGGAAAAGAGCTGTATCAACAGAAGTACAGTATAGTGTCCCAATCAAGGGAAGTCATAATACTGTTCTGTTTTGCCTTGGTGAGGCCCCACCTGGAGTACTGTATCTAGTTCTGGGCACCAAAATTTGAGGATGATGTTGACAAGCTGGAATGTGAGCAGAGGAGGGCAACCAAGATGATCAAGGGCCTTATGAGGAAAGGTTGAAGGAGCTGGGTATGTTTAGCCTAGAAAAGAGTAGACTGAGAGGAGATATGATTGCCATCTTCAAATATCTAAAGGGTTGTCACATGGGGGATGGAGCAAGCTTGTTTTCTCCTGCTCCAGAGCGTAGGACCTGAACCAATGGATTAAAGTTACAATGAAAGATATCCTGACCAGACATCAGGAAGAACTTTTGACAGTAAGTGATCACTAAGCTCATTCTGGGTTGATCATTCCATTTTTATTTTTATTTTTGGTCATTCTAGAAAGGACTATCTGGCAGGATATTCTTCATGGAACCCTATGATGAAATGAGTTGCTTTTAATGAAAGGGCTGGTGCTGTGCTACTTATATTGTAATTATTGGTATGGTTTTAATAGATTTTATATATGTATATAGTTTTAATTTTATCAGTGTTTTATGGTTTTTTAATTATTGTTTTTTCTATGCCTTTAGTGGTTCTTTTTTTTTTTAAAGCTGCCTTGAGTCCCCTCAGGGAAAAAGGTGGGGTATAAATACAACAACAACAACAACAACAACAACAACAACAACAACAAAAATAATAATAATGAACAACTATATTTTATTTCTGATAAGTAAGTTTCATGTTTTGCTGTAAGTACTTGTGAAGCCAGTGATTCACAAATCAAGACTGGTATACAGTTCCTGTTAAATGAGTTAACAGAAACTAGAGGTCCAAGATTGATAGTAAAGATCATCAACAACAACAATTTATTGGCTGCCTTCACTCAGAAGAGGTGCCAGCAAATTAACTGAGCCTCCTCCCCAAACACCCAATCTCATTGCACTCTGTGTGCTTGTCGCACAACACACCAACCCTGAAAGTCAGTTGCACTATATTATTTTCCATTCAGCAGCTCACGGATAGAAACTGTTTCCTGCTCAAGGGTAGAAGATTAAAGAGGTGCTGGCCGGGGTGTGAATCATCCCTGAGAATTTTTCTCGCTCTCCTAAGGCAACGATCCCTTGCGATGTCATCTAGCCGGCTCAGGGGACAGCCCATGATATAATGTGCTGTGTTCACCACCCTCTGTAAAGACTTTCTGTCCGTGGCTGTCAAGCCAACGTACCACACTGTGATACAATATGAGAGGACACTTTCTATTGTGGACTGGTAGAAGGAGGTCATCAATTGTTGTTTAACATTGCTCTTTCGCAAGACCCTGAGAAAATGGAGTCTCTGTTGGGCCTTCCTAACCACCTGAGTTATATTGTTTTTCCAAGTGAGGTCTTCACTAAGGTAAACACCCAGGAATCTTTAAATGGCCCTTGTGGCCTAAGCCAGTCCATTCCAGTAGGAGGTACAAACACAGTGTGAAGGCATATCAGATTAGGAGATTTAATGGGCATGGTGCGCACATGTCGTACTGAGGGATATTCTTACTTGCGGGCATCAGCCACATGTCCATGTTGTAAGGATATGGGAGGAAGGCAAGGATATGGGAGGAAGTCAATATGTAATAATAGTAATTATCTATTTTGTGTACCCCACTCATCTGACTGGGTTAAATTCAGCTCGCATTTAAATTCAAACCTATAAACCCACAGTTTCCAAAATAATACGATAAACAAAATGCAGCCGTCCTTTGAAATTCACACCTATCTGAATATTGCAATGTCATTCTTGAACCAAACAACATTTACAAAGATGCATATATCAGGTTAAGGTGTGCATACAAATAAATATGTTCATGTAAATAGCATAAATAGTAAAATGACGTTTTACTATGTTTTTACATGTGCTGTAAGCCGCCCAGAGTGCCTGGGGAAACCCAGCCAGATGGGTGGAGAATAATAATAATAATAATAATAATAATAATAATAATAATAATAATAATAATGCACAAATGCATCACAACATGTGTACATTAGTCAATGCCAGGGATTTTTCTAAGCCAGAATTCACTGGAACTCAGTTCCGGCACCTGCCATTCTGAGAGAACAAGAGAGACGTTCATGGTGAGTTCCGGCACCTTTCCCCAGAAAAATGGCACTGGTCAAAACCACTGAAGAATTTTATGAGGATTTTAAAAATAATAATTGTAAATTCCTGCAGAAATGTGGAGAATCAATTGGAAGATTGGAAGAGCAAGAGAACCGAGAGGATATATTCCTCCCCCCCTGCCCAGAAGGAACCCAGTGCATCTTTTCTGCCTGAGGTAGAGAAACCAACTGACATCCTCTCCTGCCCACACACTCTAATGTTGGTAGAAATATGGCAAACTAAATAATCGACATGTTCCAGCCTTTTAATAGTAGTCCTTAAATCTATAACTTGAGTTGGGCTGCCTGCCTCAATCTTCTTGGAACTGAATAACTCATTGGCACCTGCTGCAACTACTTCTGAGATCTGAAGGAGTGATAGACATGTGAGAACGCAGTTGATGTTTGCAACTCTTAGCCAATGTGACACTCCTGCTCGTATTACCCTGTGGGTGTTAAACAGGTGGCCAAGGACTTAGTAGGGGAACAGTTGGTTTGGCTACTCGCTTCAAAGAAGACGCCTTTAGGCAGTGTGACTCCACCACAACTTTCTGGATCCCTGTGAGGGTGGCTGTGCATAAATTTGAGTGCCTGCATTATTAGTTAAACGCTTTCTGTAAATTGCTTAAATGTCCGGGAAAATCCGGACGTTTGGCAACCCATGGCACAAGTCTAGACTTTTCCCGTGAGGCAATGCTCAAATTACATGCTGGGTCAGAGCCCCTTTGGGTTGCTGCATTTAAAAGACTATGGGGGGCATGATTGGACTAAAACTGGGGGCGGGGGGGGGACATGTGAATTTCTCAAAGAACCCCACCCTTCAACTGGAACACTGCATTGTGAGCCAGTGTGGTATAGTGGTTAAGAGCGGTAGACTCGTTATCTGGTGAACTGGGTTCGCGTCTCCACTCCTCCACGTGCAGCTGCTGGGTGACCTTGGGCTAGTCACACTTCTCTGAAGTCTCTCAGCCGCACGCACCTCACAGAGTGTTTGTTGTGGGGGAGGAAGGGAAAGGAGATTGTTAGCCACTACCTTAGGGTAGTGATAAAGCGGGATATCAAATCCAAACTCTTCTTCTTCTTCTTCTTCTTCTTCTTCTTCTTCTTCTTCTTCTTCTTCTTCTTCTTCTTCTTCTTCTTCTTCTTCTTCTCTCTTTGCGCACCTTGGTATTTCTCCACCTCTATTTCTTTGTCATGGGAATTTCCTCCCAAGGCGGATGAGAATTATCAGACAAAAATTGCACCAGGTTTTATGCAAATTAAGCTGCAACGCTGTACACCCTTTACCCAGGAGTGAGTCCCTCTGAAATCAGTGAGGCTTACTTCTGAGTAGACATCAGGCTTTTCAGATTTAGGTGGACTTTAACGCTCATCAGGCTCAGCCAGCATGACGAGTCATCAGGGAGAATAGGAGAATAGGAGTCATATTGCAGCAGCATTTGGAGAGCCACAGGCTCTAGGATTGCACCATGTCAATTAACACCAACTTCAGTTACATGTAATTTTAATAAACCTGTTTTGTGGGTGCCAGAATGTTCATTTGGTTAGGATATCTTTAGCTTGCTTTGGCATGCAAGAAAAGTGCTAGAAAAAGATACCATCCCCAAGGCAAAATGAGAAAACTTTACATCACCAAGGTCAATATGCCACTCATTTTATTGCTGTATTATATATATGCTTCACATAATAAAACATAAATCACTGCATTAGGATTTATGCACCCTGGTCACCATTTCTTTGAGCTCCTGCCATCGGGAGGGAGATACGTATAGAACAATGCAGGCAAGAATGAGCTGTCTCAAGAACAGTTTCTTCTCTAGAGCGATTTTGGCCTTAAATGGAAAGTCCGAACTTTGAAGTCATCTTATTTTACTTGTTATATTGTATCATATTGCACTGTTTTAATTAGGGTTTTGTAGTAATTTTGAATTATGTGGAATGCTTTATCTGAGTTGATGTGGTAACCAAGTAATTTTGTTATTCCCGCAAGGGGACTATGACAATAAAGATTATCTTATCTTATCTTATGCCTCTCCCTAACTGACAATCCCAAACTCAACATCCTTTACACTATTCTCAATCTCAGGTGGTGTTTTCTAAATTTTAATTTCAGGTGTACAACAGATTAGTATATTTCACAACTTGCCAATATATTCTGCAAAGCTAAGACATTCTGTAGTGAAATATAAAATTGTGACTGTAATTCTAAGTGTACTTACCAGGGTTAAACTCAACAAGAAGAGTAAAAACTACAATCCCAACAAATATCAGCGATGCTACATCAGTTCTCTTAGCTTCCTCCCTCAACATTACTCAAATATTTTGGCTGAGGAGACATCCTCATAGTTTCTCACAGGCAATGCTTAGATATGATAACTCTGCTTTTGAGTCCGTATGATGTAAGGATGTAAACCTGCACACACCTGGGCTTCTTAAACCACCTGGAAGTCAGCGGGATTTAAGGAGGCAATGACATGTATAAAGAATTATAACCAATTATCCTGAGAAGTACCTCCAGACTAGCTGTAGTCACCCATGCCCAGCCAGAATTTAGCTTCCTCCTCCAGCAAGCTGCTTATGATGCGGTGGGCTTTTCTGTGCCTTCAGATCCTACTTCTAACTCTTGTTTCCCACAATAACAGAAAATTGCCAAGGAAACATTGCTAGCATATGAAGAACCATGGTCCCTCTAGCCCTGAATGCCTACAGTGCTGTGACAGTGGTTCTCCAGGATGTCAGGCACAAGTCTTTCCCAGATCTGCTACCTGAGATCCTTGGAGATGCTAGGGATCGAATCTGGGATGTGGTCCAAGTAAGGCAGGGGTGGATGTGCCTTTTTGACTCGGGGGGGGGGGGGAGTCAGTTATTTATCTCTCTCCACCCTTCAGGCCAACTTCAACAGATGGATGGGGCCACCCATCTATCAATCATCCCACTCCTGATGACATCCGGCGTCTGAGAGGGCTGCAGGGATGGGCCTGCTTTGTCAATGCATTCCCTGCATTGAACTCTCCCCTCTCCAGCTGTTGAGCAGAGGGTGCAATCCTGCTCTCTACAAGGGTCTGCTTTGCCAGTGTGTTTCTTTCAGGGAACATGCTGGCAAAGATGCACCCAGCAGGATCGAGCCCCATCCCCACCAGCTGATGCCAGCCAGTGATGTTAGAGTGCCATGACCTCATGGGCCAAATGTGACCCCCTAGCAGGTCTACAGGCTGCAGTTTCCCTACTCCTAATCCAAGGCATGTGCTCTGCCACTGGGTGATGGTCCTTCTCCACTGCTGTCTGCCCCGCAATAAGGTCTCACCGTGGCATCTTGTCCAGAATAGTGGCTGATGACGCGCCTTCCTCCAGGGTGCCGCCAATAGAACTTGCTGACATCGTAGACTTTCCGGTTGATGACCAGCCACCTCTCTTCCTTGGAGTTCCCTTTGCCCGAGCGGAGTCCTATCTCCTCCCAGGTGAAAAGCTGTGGAGCGTCTAAGCAAGGTTCCTTTCCCCCTAGAACAGTGCCTGACTGTGGAGGCATTCTGACAGTGCAGCGCCAGCTTTTCCAGCTAGCTACTCTTTATCCAGGTTGGAGCAACCTGCTTCATGTTTCAGGCAGGTTTATATACTGTAGATACACACACCTGTTGCAGCAATCCAAATTGCTCATGACATTCTGTTGCTTCAGGCATTTCTCTTTCAAAACAGTTGACTTTCTCCTGCTCCTCCCCTTGGCTTCCTTTCCGTCATGCCTGTGTATCCTTCACACCTACGAGACCTCAGAACTGGGAGAACGAGCAAGTGAATAATTGTTGCTTTAATGAATACAGCCACGTCACGTACATAGAAGCCATTTATCTTTGGGTGCTCTGCATTGTGCAAGAGTCTTAGCTTCACCACAACATAAGTTTGATATTTGCCAGCCACCATCACTGATCACTTCCAGAGTAATATTGCTTCCTTTTGCAAGCAGCAGGATTAAGAGCAGAGAATGCGGAGATATAATCACAACAATTATGCCACAGGTAGGGTTGGGCGAGAAATTTAAAGTTTGCATTTAAAGCCAAATCTGCCCACTGCAAAACAATACAAGAATTGAAACACAGTCATACTTTGTTTTTTTAAAATAATTTTTATTGAATTTTACATAGAGAGAAAAGGGGGAAAAAGAAAAACAAAAGAAAAAGATTTTTTTTTAAAAAAAGATACAAAAATACAAAATGCAAAAAAGACAATGTATATCCCCTCTTACTTTTCCAGCATCTTCCCTTCCCCTTCTTACTATCCTTGTTTATAATTAACTCTTACCATTTCTAAATCTCATCTAGATATCATAAAATTACATCTTATCTCACGTTTCATAACCTTATTTTTAAATCATTCTTATTCATTATATATAAAAGAGTGAAGGAAAGATAGAGGAAAAAAGAAAGAAAAAGACCCAAATTAAAAATAAAAAGGCATAAAACATTATCATATTCTCCCATTTCTAATCCAACTATTTCGGACTTCCTCATTTCCCCCTCTTGAGTTCCTTATCAATCACTAATTATTGCAGTTTCCAAAGTTTCTTTTTAACCATTTACCTATCTTACTTCTCTCCGCCAGCGCGACAGACTGGAAGTCAACACAGTCATACTTTGACACCTGCAATTTTTTGAATCTTGTGCAAGTCAGTTCTTCAACCATTGTTTACGAAAATAGATACATTAGGGGGAAGTGTGCATAAAAATGAAAATAACAAAGACAATTGTATTATATTGGGGAAACGTATTTGCTAACAATTGTGTGTTAGTCAAAATTGTGTATAAAATTGTATTAAGAGTAATTCACATTAAATTCCAGATGAATTTTTATTAGGTTTTTTTAAAAATGCAAGTTGCTGCAGAAATGAGAAACCGAGAGAATAATAATAAAAAAACCACCCATCCCTAGTCACATATTTCTCTAGTGAGTGAAAAAAGCTCCCTCAGAGAGCACGTAGCTTTTTCACTCACTGGAGTGATCTGGGGCCACCTCCCATCCATCTGGTCTAGAAACCACCCACCTCAACATTATCTGAATTGAACATCAGTTTGTTGGCTCTCATCCAATCCATTACTGAGGCAAGGCAATCATCCAGCACATCCACTGCCACACCTGCAGATCTAAAGGAGAAGCAGAGCTGTGTGTCACCTGCATATTGCTGACAACATAGTCCAAACCTCCGGATAACCCCACTCAGTGGTTTCATGTAGATGTTAAACAGCATGGGGGATAAGACTGAACCCTGAGGAACACCACATTGAAGACTCCATGGGGCAGAATAGCATTTCCCAAGCATCACCCTCTGGAAACAACCAACCAAATAGGATTGGAAACACCACAAAGCTGTACCACCCACCCCTAAGTCAGACAGCCGCTCCAGAATGATACCACTGTCCTGAAAGCCACAGAGAGGATTGATGAGAGTTATCAAGGACACATTTCCCTTCTCTCTCTCTCTTGGCAGAGGTCATCATACAGGGCAACCAAAGCAGTTTCTGTACCCAACCAGGCCTGAAGCCCAGTGGGGGAGGAGAGCAGGCAGGGGCGTGGTGTGCATCCTGGGGGCGTGGCACACCACCCGCAGGGGCATGTTGCGCGTCCCAGCGCATGGTGCACCGCCCACAGGGGCATGGCGCCCGGTGCAGGAGGGGGGGCAGCTGCAATGGCACCCCACCGGGATCGTGCTGCCGGGGGCACTGCGTTCCCCTGCACCCCTCTTCCTCCGCCAGTGCTGAAGCCCAATTGAAATGGATCTAGAAAATCAGTTTCCCCCAAGAGCATCTGGATCTGGTTGGCAACCACCCATACAAGAACTGACAACTGGCTGGTAATTACTTAGATATTCTGAATCCAAGGAGGCCTTTTTAAGGAGAGATCTAACCACTGCCTTCTTCAAGCAGGCAGGGACCAGCTCCTCTTGCAAAGAGGCATTAATAATTGTCCCCTCCCTGCTGCCTTTTATCAGCCAAGAGGGACTAAGAGTGGACCAAAGTGGTTGCCTTGACCAATCCAAGCACCTTGTTCATGTCCTTGAGCCTTCCCAATTGAAACTCATCCAACACAACAAGAAACGACAGTGCTCTGGAGACCCCTTGAGATGCCTGTGCTGTAACAGTGGAGTCACACACACACACACTTCCAGAAATGCACAGGTGTTTGCAGATTAATGGGAGCTCTATAGCTACTCTAAATCAGTAAAAAGATGGGATAGTAATAGTTAGGAATGACTACTACTGCTGCTACTTCAACTCCCAAATATATGTTTAGTGCTGACAATTTGCTCGATAGTATTACGGCAGGGCTGGGGAGCATATTTGGGCATGAAGACTGACTTCACTTGCCCAACTCTCTGGAATCTGCATCACCAAGTGGATGTGGCCACCATATTTTGTGTGGTGTAGTGGTTAAGAGCAGTGAATTCGTAATCTGGTGAACTGGGTTTGCCTCCCTGCTCCTCCACATGCAGCTGCTGGGTGACCTTGGGCTAGTCACACTTCTCTGAAGTCTCTCAGCCCCACCCACCTCACAGAGTGTTTGTTGTGGGGGAGGAAGGGAAAGGAGATTGTTAGCCACTTTGAGACTCCTTAGCGTAGTGATAAAGCGGGATATCAAATCCAAACTCTTCTTGTGCCTGCTCTCACATGCATGCACACACAGCATGGAATTCAACACCACACTGTCCCAATCATTCAGTCTGCATAAATATTTCCTTTTGTAGAATGATCCTCCCTCTCCTCCCTCTGTACACTTTTTTTTGGGGGGGGGGGGTTTCTCCTGACAAGCTAATTTCAGAGGTCATGGGGGGGAGGGGAAACCCCATTACGCAAGTGGAAGTCCTTGCACAGGGCTTCTGGGGCTGGTTAGGTCAATCACTTCAGCAGACAACACAGACACCATACCCTCCAACATTTCTGAAAACAGGGACATCCTAAGAAAAAGTGGGACATTCCGGGATCAAATCAGAAACCGGGACAGCTTCTCTAAATCAGGGATGTCTCTGGAAAATAGGGACACGTGGAGGGTCTGAGACACACACACACATTTAGGGACACGTACAAAACACTTTCATACGCATACACATAGGACCTACACATACAGAAGTGCGTCCCCCCCAGCTGATGCATGCAGATCACTTGATGAGGAGGCAATGCTTCTTTCCATGCTGTGAGGATTTTCATTCCTATTACAGCCACAGGCTATGCAGAGAAGATTAAATCTCTCCAGCCACCCTAGCATAATGAGAGTGAGTGAAAGCCAGACAAGTCCTGCCTTTGCCTGCACCCTATTCTCCCTGTAGCATCACTACCCCCTCCAAAATATTGAGTTTATGGCCCATGGGCCACCAGCTAAAGCTTGGTGGAGCAGATCAGGCCTTCTGACTGAACTTGTTCCAACTTGTTCGGTTCAGTGGGCTTGCTTCTGAGTAGTGATACTTCCAAAGATCGTTAAGTCCTTGGTTTTGAATACTACGACGTCAACTTGTTATCCTCATCTTAATTAGCAGGTAAACATTGTGATCCTCAGGTTTTCATCCAGGTTGCATGTTAAGGGGGCAGTTTCTTCAACCCACAATCCCCTCCATCTGCCAAAAGGAAGAGGCCAATTGCTGTGGCAGGCCGCAATTTATCCTGTCCCAGGGCATGGGGCCAAGTGCCCCTATTGGTCAGTTGGTCCTGCGCCCAGGGGAACACCCGAGGCCTCCTGCCACCATAGGTCAAAGGCTGGCAGGTGGATGATCCAGCCTGCCATTCACCGGTTCACTACAGTGGCTCAGCGCCTGTCCACAAAACCGCCTGCCTGGGAGGGCAAATGGGCTTTCTTCAACCCACAATCCCCTCCTTTGGTTCTGGACACCACTGTTCCCACTTGAGTACACTTGCTAGGAGAGTTACACTACATTTACCTCTGAAATGATATAGGAATCTGTGAATTAAATTTTAACTACATCTAAATTGTACATATCTATAATGATTTTTATAGAAAATATGTTCTCATTTATATGATGCAAATTACAGGTTGTATGTATCAGCCATAATCTTATTTAAAAAGCTCTCTCATCTACTTTTGGTGTGTCTCTTTGGGATTTTTAAAAACATCTGGTGGGGTAGATATATGTGGCATTATTTGCTAGATGGCTTTGAGTAACCATGAGGGTTCCCTTTAGGCTTGGCATGTAGATCTGGGTGACAAACAAACTGGTGGGGCCATGCTTTGCTTGTCAAGCTCATATACTCAATGTGGCAAGGTGAGGCAGTTGCCTCAGGATGGCAGGTTCTGGACAGCTGGGAGGCAGCAGATCTGACCTCCAAGGAGCATGCTGCTCACCTCCTTTCCCCCTCTTTTGCTGCATGCCTATTGCCCACCTGCCACCTGTCCACTGGTGCCCATTCATCTCCAGCCACCTTTTACCGCCAGGGGGCAGGCACATTGCTGCGGGTGGGAGGCTGGTAGGTTCTGGGAGTCCCCTGGCCCAGGCTGTTGTACTAAGAGGCGGTAGCAGTGATACTACCTTATAGGGTTGGTTTTCAATTCTATTCATCTAGCTACTGCTATACCAGCAAGAAGGCTAGCTCCTAGGCTGTTGGGAGCTGGTCCCTTGACATGGGGTTGCCATACGTCCGGAATTTCCTGGACATGGTGTGAATACTGCAGTCGGAGACAGTGTCTGTGTGGAAATTGCTTAAATATCTGGGGAAATCCGGATGTATGGCAACCCATGTCGGAAGTCTAGATTTTGGCGAATTTCCTTTTTTAAAAAAAACCAACAACTTTGGGCAAACTTTTGTGTCCAGATTGTCACTTTTTGAAATATGGCAACCCTACCTGACAGCTGGCTGCAAGTGCAGTGAACTGAGGAAGACATCTGCTGCATTTCCTTCCTGGCTATGGAGGAAGTGAGCTTTCAGTACAGATGGCGATCCAGAGAGGAAAAGGAGAAGTAGAGCACTCTGTTCTTTTACCAGATGATCACTTGCCCCTAGGAAATTCCATGCACTTGACTGAATGGAATTGCAGGTCTCCAATGACAACCAGGCAAGCAATTAAATAGAAGACTCATTGAGTTTACACTTAAGAAAATAACAAGAGAATATTGAGAATATTTTTTTTTAAAAGACTAGGACAGTTGAAGAAAGACAATTGTTGTTGTTCCTGGAGTCACATGACAGTAGGTTATAAATGGGATTCTGATATGACTTGTTTCATTCCTTTTTTAGCTACTCTCCCATAATTTGAATTGCAAATTTCATTATACCGGGCGATATCTCAGGTTCTGTAATACCACACATTAAGGCAAATTTAATGTTTTTAAAATACAGTATGTTCCTTGCCCTTATGATTTTAATAACAACACTGTTGTTAGTGTTTAAGGATACAGGCTCAGACTTGAAAACATCCATCCCAACTAGCATAGATTAAATTGGTCACAAGCTTGTTGCTAAATATTAACTCTGAGATTGGGGCAACAACATGGGAAACAAAAGCTACAAAGATAGATGTAGGTACCTGTCCTAATGTTTAGATATACAGTATAGGAAGTCTTCTGCATCCTGGCTTCTGGGCTGTTATCTAATCTTTTCTGAAGCTATAAAGCACAACACATTTACTCATCTGAATATTATGTTTCCCATTTACCCTTAAGCATTTCAGAGAATGATGTTCCTCTCAGAGCTTGACAGATTATATTAGCTGCGTTAACTGAAATCTAGTGTTAAACCTTAGGCACATCTCTCTTACTATTTGTGATAGACACAGAGACCCTGGCCACAATGCTTAGTGTTAGCCTGTAGATCGCAGGGTTGAAGGTCAATGGGTGTAATGGATTGGTTGGATGCAGAGGAATCAGCTCAGGACAACAGTGAGTGGTCAGAGGGAGAAGAGGGAAAACACTGGGGAAAGGAGGTGTCAGGAGAAGCTGAAGAGGTAGCAGGGCTTAGCAAGCTGGGAGAGTCTGTGGCAGAGAAAAGTCCAGAATCAGAGGCAGAAGCTGAAACAGGAGGGTGGGAGGAGAGAGGCCAAGAGGCAGAGATGAGCGCAGCTGGTGAAGAGTCATGTTTGTTTCCCCTCCAGCTGCGGCAAGCTCACCTGTGGCTGAGGAAAGTTAGAGTTCAACATCATCTGGAGGGGTACAGGTGAGCTGTACCACAAGGATCTCCCCAAATGCTTACAGGGAAAAGGGTATTTTCTGTGGGTAAACCCTCCTGAGAGATGCCACCCCAAACAAATACCTTTTATTTTCTCAGACCTTTTAATTTATTTTATCACTCAGCCTGAATCAGTTTTATCTCTTTCACATGGGGGAAAAACACTTTTAATGGATTTTAATTTGTTTACCCAATAGCTGCCCTGGGAATTCTGTGGTGGGCAAGATGTGAATACCCTAAATATGTAAGGAAGGGGCTTCCTTATCACCCAATTTATCCAGGCCAGGGTTCTGATAATGCTGCTTCTTCTCCAATGCTTTGCCTTGCAAAAGTGTTTAGGCTTCTTGTCTCTCTGGGGATCCACTTGCAAGTCAGGGAAGGCAATAACGAACTATGGTGCCTCCAGAATGTCAGTATTTTGCAAGAGAGATTCAAGTGCATACTAGATATTAAGATATGCACAATTCAAGTGAATTGAAACACTGCCATTCTTGCCCAACAAATCCATTTTATTTTGAAATTTAACTTTTTCCAACCAAACAATCAGTAGGAAGATGTATAAATGCAAATCAGGATGCATAACCTGAATAAACTGCTTGCGAGCAGATCAGAATGAATGCTCAACAAAACTAGATATATGTTTCTCAACATTTTTAATCCCTTACTACCTTTGAGCCAACACAAATCCCTGCATCAGATGACACAATTGTTTGATTCAGCATGAGGCTGTTGAAACTGTGTGTGGTTCCTTATTCTGTCTAACTGCACATGTCTGCACATGCACAAGCATAAATCAAATATCAGTGGAGGAAGAGAGCACTCCTCCTGTCTTGTACCCCCCTCCAAGCCAAACTGATCTGAAAGAATTCCATTTGCCCTCTCTTGTGATTTCAGAGAGTTGTATAAAATTCTGATCCATTTTATAAATTCTTGAGGAAATCCAAGCTTTTCCAAAAGGAACAGACCTGAACTGCCAATATAACTTCCTCAAATGCTTTTTCAGAATCTAAATAAATAAGTGCAGCCAGATGCATTTTAGGACTATTTCTGGCCACCAAATTGGTTAACTGTCTTAGATGACTGCGGCCGTCCTGCCATTTGTGCCTCCTAAGCTCTTTCTCACTGCTGTCTGCCACTCCCTCAATGCTCCACGTGGCGTGCCCTGCCACTCACAGCTCATGCACCCCTGCTGCTCTCCAGAATTTCCCTCATGGAGATCTCTGTTGTGATGGCTTGCAAGCCTCCCTTTGTCATGACTGTCCCTCGAAGTTTCCGCAGCACAAGTGTTATACTGGGTCCCAAGGCTCTCACCTACACACCAGAATGAAAGCTCAGTCAGCTGGATTTCATAAGGCAAGGGACATCTCTTTGTACCCTGGGAGTAGACCTGAGTCAAGAGTTCTCCACTCAGGTCCACTCCTGAAGGGCCAGCCATGGTAGCTAGAACACTGGCTCTGTTTGGCTCTCGGTGACAGAGTAAAGGTAAAAAGGTAAAGGATCCCTGGACGGTTAAGTCCAGTCAAAGGCAACTATGGGGTGCAGCGCTCATCTCGCTTTCAGGCCAAGGGAACCAGCGTTTGTCCACAGACAGCTTTCTGGGTCATGTGGCCAGCATGACTAAACCGCTTCTGGTGCAACGGGACACCGTGACAGAAACCAGAGCACAAGGAAACGCTGCTTACCTTCCTGCCACAGCGGTACCTATTTATGTACTTGCACTGGAATGCTTTCGAACTGCTAGGTAGGCAGGAGCTGGGACAGAGCAACAGGAGCTCACTCCGTTGTGCAGATTCGAACTGCCAACCTTCTGATAGAGCCAGGAGGCTCTAACACAGCCAAAAAGCACACCTGAGCTGTGGGGGGAAAGGTTCTGCTTTTCCTCAGCCATGTGCCACCACAAATTGAGGCTCACCAGTAAGTTGAGGGAACTCCAACTTGCCATCTGAAAAGAACGTGAAATATAATATACTACTAATATTGCAATTCCTCCTTTAATTGTTTGCTATCTTTTTTATATTATTTCAGCAGTGAGTGTTAAATAAATCAAAATTAAATATCTGATTCTTATAATTAATAAAGAGGGACCAAAAGCTTTCAAACTGTTCTTTGGCTTGTTTCTTCATCTTACTATTTCTGTAAGTTCAGATGTCAGAGTGAAGACATGCCATATTTTATTAAATCGCTCTGATCATGTTCATGGTATAAATAATATCATGGTATAAATAATAAATTATTATTATTATTATTATTATTATTATTATTATTATTATTATTATTATTACTACCGGTATTATTATTCATTTGGGGTGTATACTGTGTGTAGTGGTAGGATAATATTTTCGCTGCAATAAATAAGTTTCTAATGAAAGTGAGATATTTCGCGCGGACATTTTTCAAATAACCCAAGAGAATTTGAAATACTTTTAGTGGTATTCTTAAAATGGCCTGCCTACTTAAAGGACCATTTTCGCACCACACAAACCTTCCCATTTTTAGAAGTTCTTCCTCACTTTGTGGGATTAGATGGATGATTACTAGAAAGCTTTTCTGTGTACCGTAACTTTCTCACCTGATGTGTTTTGGCTGGTATCTATTCTATCTTGCATGTGCTAAGTGAAGCTATTCACTTGGACTCTTCGTGCTATACAATCCCTCTGGTTTATTTTATTTGTTCTTAGCTTCTGTTTCATTATTTATAATATTATTGTTTTACTATTTGCTGCACTTATTGTGCTGATTGATGTTTTCTGTTTTATTTTATGATCCAATTGGTGTTTTTTGTCTGATTGTATGTTGCTTTGCCTTTCAGGTCAAGAGGTGGGATATTATTACTATAATTATCATTAATATTTCAGAATTCAGCAGCCAGGTTGCTCAAGACGGTTTGAGCATATTACACTGATCCTGGTCCGACAGCACTGGCTACCAATTAGTTTCTGGGCCCAAGTGCTGGTTTTGACCTATAAAGCCTTAAACGGTTCAGGACCGCAATACCTCAAGGACCGCCTCTTTGCATATGAACTTACCCGGACCCTGAGATCATCTTCTGAGGCCCTCCTTCATGTGTGGCCTCCTTGAGAGGTCCAGAGTGTGGCAACAGGAGAACGGGCCTTCTCTGTGGTGGCTCCCTGTCTGTGGAATGCTCTCCCCAGGGAAGTTTGCCTGGCGCCTTCATTATACACCATTAGGTGCCAGGCAAAAAAATTCCTTTTTAACCAGGCCTTTGTTGATTTAATTGACATCCTATGCCCTTTTAAAATGTGTTTTTTTTGGCTGGGGTATTAGGCTGTTGTTTTTATTTTGATTATGTATTTTGTTTTATATTTGATATTATCCTGTGAACCACCCTGAGACCTCCAAGTATAGGGTGGTATATAAATTCTAACAATCACCACCATCAAAGTCCCAGGTGCATTGAAGCACAATATTAAAAACAGTTGAAAGGCAACTTACAATCACAGAAATAAGGTGGGTATACATTCCACAAACAAACAAACAAACAAACAAACAAACAAACAAATGCTAGATAGTTTCATCAGGAAAATCCCAATCATTTGAACAGGTTTCTCATGAAGCTGAGAAAAGAGATGAGAGAAAAGAGACTATCTGAGGACAGATCAATATGCATAACTGACTTTGCAGTATTAAATCTCTTTGGATTAAGGAAGTATTTAATATCTCATGAGCTATAAGAACTCACGTCATCAAAGTGACTTATGATTTGTTCTGGATCTTGCAATTAAATCTAATTACTTTGCAAGGCTCTGGAAGGTTGGTTAATTGCCGCTGTTCTATGTATAGAAATGGTTTACTGGATAAATTATTCAAATGGCTTAGGAACACCAGTTCCTCACTCTGTTTAGGAAAGCAACTGTTCATTCTAGTCTTGAACCTGCTAATTGTGATCTTTTATTTCTCCATCCTGGTCTGGGGATAAGAGTTCGTAGAGAGCCTCCTCAGTCTCTGCTGTGTAGTCTGGATCTAGGCGGAACTTGGGGCCCATTAGCCAAGTTGTCCCAGCAAGCTGAGATGCTGGAATGGAGCGTGTTGCTTGGTCTGCTGAATTTTGGTTGGTGGAAACATATCGCCACAGTTCTGGCTGCATTGACCTTCTGATGCTCTCCGCCCTGTTGCTCACAGAACCTTCTTTTCTGATTGTGTACGGTATGTAAACCAGTACAACCTTGCTGTCTGTGTAGAGCGTCACATTCTCAAACTGGAGATCCAGTCCCTTTTCTACCAACTATGACAGTTCTACTGTCAGCATGACACTGCCCAGTTCAAGCCTTGCAATGGTGTGTCCTTGGAGTGGTGCTAGCTTGGCCTTTCCCAAGATGAAACCCACATGCACTTGGCTTTCACCCTTAGAAATGCCATGGCTGCTGTTGCTTTAGTCGCTGCATCTGAAAACATGTGCAGTTCTTTGCGGGAAGCGGCGCCAGGAGAGGTGGCCACATAGCTACAGGGAATGCACACCGTCTGCACACTAACAAGGGAAATTCTCCGGTAAAATATATATATATTTATGATTTTAAATCTTATACATTTCAATAATTTTACAATCATTTTAACGTTTTGAAACTCGACTTCCTACCTCCTGTCTGCGGTTCCTTAAATTTATTTTTTATATTTTCTGCATTAACTTAATCATTTATTCACCTACTTTAAATGCATACTCTTATAAAACTGCAGGTTATCATAATCTTGCTAATGTTCTTTTCTGTTTACGGTTTGTTTGTAAATATTCAATAAACCATTTCCATTCTTTTATAAAAGGTTCATTATCTTGATTTCTTCTTTTTCTGGTAACTTTCACCATTTCTGCGTATTCCATAAGTTTTTGTACCCATTCTTCTTTCGTCGGGACTACTTCTTCTTTCCATTTTTGGGCAAATAACATTCTTGCCGCTGCAGTCGGATACATGAATAAATTTCTATACAGTTTGGGTAGTTCTGCCCCTATAATTCCCAAAAGAAAAGCTTCTGAGTTTTTAACAAATGTTATTTAAACATCTTTTTCAATTCATTTTATATCATTTCCCAGTAAGCTTTAACTTTACTACAAGACCACCACATATCATAAAAATAACCTTATTTCTCTTTACACTTCCAACACTTACTTGATTTTGATTTACACTTTTTTGCCAATTAATTTATTTTTTACTCTCATTCATTAACCAAGAGTTTGGTTTTCTCTTTATTAATCTGAAGACCTGATACCTCCCCAATTATTTTTTAATCTCTTGTAATACTTTTGGGATTGACTCTATTTGCTCTTCTACAGATATCACGACATTGTCTGCAAATGCTTTTACTTTATATTGTCTCTATCCCACTCTTATACCTTTAATGTCTTGATTACATATTATTCTTTGCGACAATACTTCTAAAACTAATATAAACAACAAAGGTGACAATGGGCAGCCTTGTCTTGTTCCTTTAGTTATTTTACAATTCTCTGTCAGAACATTATTTACTATCAATTTAGCTGACTGGTCAGTATATAGTGCCCTGACTCCTTATATGAAAGTGACTCTGCAACTCTAAAACTTTAAACATAAAATCCCAGAAGACATTGTCAAATGCTTTCTCAGCATCTAAAAATATTAAAGCTGCTTGTTTTTCATTTCTCACTTGTAAATGTTCTAATATATCAATTATATTTCTGATATTATTCTTCATTTGTCTTCTTGGCAAGAATCGAGTCTGATCATAGTGGATTATCTCTTTTAGAACCAATTTCAGCCTATCCTATATAATAAAGTGCAAGTGTCTCTGCGTCCAGTCCCTGTGTCCCTGTGTCCGCGCTACTGCGCATGTGCCCCACGGACACAGGGATTGGACGCAGAGACTGGACGCACACACACACACACACACACACTCCTCACCCCCACCTACCGTTTCCCTGTGGCCGCCAACCGCCGCTCTGGCCGGACTGAGCGTTGGCGGGGGGGGAGCGCGTGTGCGCGTGCATCCAGCAAGGACAGGTCCCGGGGTTTGGAGAAGTGCTGCGCAAGTGCTTCTCCAAACCCCGGGATGTCTCCTTCCTGTTGGCGGCTGGGGGAGAGGAAGGAAGGAGGAGAAAGGGCTGCTTTCGGCACCCAGCAGCGCTGCACAGAGCACCGGATCGAGGAGCCGGTCTGCAGAGTCAGCGCCCAGCAACGTCGTGCTGGATCGAGGAGGCACTGCTCCATGCGGCGCTGCTGGGCACTGACTCTGCAGACCAGTGCTCCGTGCAGCGCTGCTGGGTGCCGACCCGGCAGGCCACTTCCTTGATCCGGTGGCCTGCTGGGTCGGCACTGATCAGCGCTGTGCGTAGCACCGGATTGAGGAGCCGGTCTGCAGAGTCAGCACCCAGCAACGCCGCACGGAGCATTGCCTCCTCAATCCAGCATGGCGTTGCTGGGCGCTGACTCCGCAGACCGGCTCCTCAATCCGGTGCTCCGTGCAGCGCTCACATATGTTCTAGCGCCCGTTTATTTAACGGGCTGAACGACACTAGTTGAATAATAATTATTATTCAAAGATCAACATCAGCTCCGGAACACAGATAACCGGAACACGGGAAGTCATCCAAAAACATTGAATTCAGAATTGATTAATTGGCTTTTTTGATTGTATTGTGATTTGGCATGATTTGGTACTGTATTAATGTGGCCTCCATTGGATTGATATTAATGAAAAATTAATATTAAAAAAAGTAGAGGAGCTTGGGTCGCCCTCTTGAGAATGTGGCTCTGGTTCATCAGCAACCTTGTCATCTGGATCCTCATCAGCCTCTGTGAGAAGCACTGCTTCTTGTTCCTTTATGCGCTTCTCCATGGCTTCATGGAAAGTGAAGCCCCTCTGGTCGTTCACCTGCTTGAAATGCTGCCACTCATCGCAGGTATCACTAGGGTATAATTGCACAAAAATGGTGGAGAAGCGATCTGTGAAGGTGTTTGGCCAAGCGGGTCCTCTGGTGATACTTATCCACCAGGAGTGTTACACCATTAGTCTCCAGAATGTCTTTCTGCAACTTTTCCCAGGTCGCCTTAGCTGGTTTGCCTTCTGTTACTCTAAGGTAGCTCTCATCTTGGGGGTCAGCTTCCTAAGGCTGTTTTGACCTGAAGACTCTATGCCACCATTAGTTGTATCAGAAGCTACTCCCTGACTCATCCCTTGTTTGGCTATGTTTTCAGAATGGACTCCCATTTTCTTTATGATTTTGTTCAAATATACCGTATTGGCTCAAACATAAGCCACACTTTCCCCCCAAATTCCGACCTTGAAAAGTTAAAGTGTGGCTTAAATTTGTGACCTTACAAAAACTGGCTGCTGAAACAGACATATGTTAAAACAGAATGGGGGTGAGAGCCTGTGGAATTGTAAGGGAGCGGCTTATATTCAGGTATTGCCTCCCCCCCCCTGAATTTTAAAGGTGTTGCTTATTTGTGGGTGCGGATTATATTTGGGCCAATACGGTATTTAAATTGGAAAGCTGCAGTATCATGTTTCAACACCAGATAGTGTTGTAACGTTGAATGAGATGGCTGCTGCAGAAGCCTTTGTGAATTTAGAATATAAATCCGGGATAGCAGTCTTGAGTCACAAGACGGTTCTGCTGCCCAAAGTCCTTGACTCTCTATCTTTTCTTAAAGGGCCAGTGTTGTTATTCCTTCTATCTAAAACTAATACACAGATTAATAACTGACCCTTGTAGGGGCACAACAGTTTCAGTTTTCATATAAGGAGATTTCTTTATCTATTTTGTTGTTAACTGTTAGACTTGAAACAGTAAGTTAAATCCCTCTAGCACCACAGAAATATGTTGCAAGTTACCAAACATGGGTGGAGTGTAACTTTTACATCTCAGGTAAGTGCACAATAGAGGACCTCACCCCAAGGTGTGCGCATATTTGTACCTATCCTTATGTAATCTCAGGAACATCAAGCCGCACCTCATGTCCTAATTGCATAATTAGGCATTCTGTGAGTCCAGCAGATATCTCTGCAACCATTTACAGATACAAAAGCCAGTTCCCAGCTTTCATAGCTGCCAAGTCTCCCGTTTTCCCCGGGAAATCCCCATTTTTCCAGCTGTTCCTAGCTGAAAAAATGGATTTTTTTGTTTTTTCGTGGTTTATTCTGGCGCGGCGGCCATTTTGGAACTGGGCGGAGCATACTCAGAAGCGACTTTTGATGCTGCTCTGCCCAGTTCCAAAATGGCGGCAGCTCTACTTCCGGTCTGCTATTTCCGGCCCGGTCCCCTATTTCTCTGACAGCAACTTGGCAGGTATGCCAGCTTTCCAAGAGTCTCTCAATGTATGCCATTGCAATGTGACTTAAGAAACAGAACTCCGGGTAGGTGCGGTTTAATTCCCCTGAGCTGCTGCAGTTGATCAGGGGACAAACTAAACAGGTCCCAGCTGAGGATTTAGTTTAGAGGAAGCAAGACCTGACTCTCACTCCAGGAGCTGTGAATAGAGGGAGGGGAAAAGTTTATCTTCCATCTCGACCGAGTCTCAGTTGCTTGCATTTATTGCATGCATTTATTCCTGCCATATAAGTGAATGCCCTCGATTTATTCTGATGGGGAAAGTGAAGCATTGCACAACAGGACAACAGAGAGCCACTATGCAGTGGTTAGAGTTTAATTCATGAAAATGAAATTGGGTCATATACAACCAAGTGCCCCATCAATGGTATGCAGTGCAAGGTTTTCTGCTTCCCCAACAGAATATTCTCCCCCTCTCAAGGGGCAAATCTAGACTAACTTCCACCTGGGTCAAAGACTCAGTTCAGCACATCTCCCCCCACCCCACTGTGTAGCCCAATCCTATGCAAGTTTAACCGGAAGTCCAACTGAGTTCAATGGAGCCTATTATAAAAAAAATGTGCACATGAATGCAATCACAGTGTCAAAATAATATATTCTCTAATATGTATAGGAACTTAAAATGTTCTAACCGAAGAGTGCTGTACAAGAACCTAAATCGCCTATAACTTATGTGCAGGACCAAGAAAGCAAAACTATGAAAACTTATTTCAGTATAGTACATAGAAAAGGCTTTCTTTCTTTCACTCTCCTCCCCAAAGATCATAGACCACCGATCTGGAAGTCTTTGACAAGGGCTTTTTGAGAAGTCTAAATTGTTCTCTATACCACACTGAAACCAATGAGAGTATTCCAATTAATCTTAGTAGGGAGTAGTAACATGTCATTACTCAAAAGGCTCATGTCAACCAATCTTCTTCTAAAAGGTTACTATCTCTCTTTTTTGGGGGAAGATGCACACATGTGTCACACTAGGTATGCTCTTTCTGAAGAGGCACCCCCTCCTCTGTGTAATATATGTTCCAATTTTATGTAATAAAATGTCCCTCCCACCATCTTTTAAATATGAGTTGTGGTATGCTCACTTGCAAGATCCTCTTGCATTAAGGGCCTGTGGGGTCCTTCAGCATGTTGTTTTGTCCCCCATGCATGCTGGGAGAGTTGTCCAGAGTTTCGGGGTTCAATGCCACCAATATCCTGATGACACCCAGCTCTTCTTTCTCCTAAATCCAAGGAAGCTGTCTCAGTTCAAAACTGGTTTTGTCATCAGTAATGGGCAGGACGAGGGTGGAGAAATTGAAACTTTCTTGGCTGGAGAACTACGTTGCAAAATTCGAAAACATGTCAATTTTGAAGGATGGCTGTGTTCTGGTTCTCACTTTGTTTTGGAAAATGTGAATTGCCCTTGAATGCAAACTGAATCAATTTTCTCCCCCATCCCTGATGATGGCCAAACAATTTTTGTGAGTTGCATACTGCTGTCGAGAAGATGGAATTACTAAATCCGCTTAATTTGTAGATGCATAGTGGTCACTCATTGGGAAAAGGCCCTCCAGATGTTGCTGGACTACAACATGAGCAATGTTCAGAGGTGAGCATCTATGCACTAAACCAGGCATCCCCAAACTGTGGCCCTCCAGATGTTTTGGCCTACAACTCCCATGATCCCTAGCTAACAGGACCAGTGGTCGGGGAAGATGGGAATTGTAGTCCAAAACATCTGGAGGGCCAAAGTTTGGGGATGCCTGCACTAAACACAGCTTTTGATACCACAGTTTAAGGGATTTCCCCTCCTTAAAATGTATAAAGTATTGATAACACAATTCTCCAAAACTGGAAAAGGAGCTTCACATTGGTCTTATTTCTTTGATAATTTAGACCACCAATTTAATTGCCTTCATTTAAATAAATGCATCTGATTTGGATTCAGTGCCTGCAGGCTGAGCTTTATCTTTCAAAACATAAAGTGCTTAGTATATTGCTTCATATGTTGCATGTGCTTACATATTAAGAGGTGGTGATTTTAATCCATGGCTTCTTTTTGAAAACTATAAAAAAAACACCTGCAAAGCATTCTTAAATGCATCCAACCATCCTCCGCCCTTGATAAAATTATTCATAAGAATAAAGTGATGCAAGCCTTCACTTTCGAATAAAGGCAAGAGACATCACCTGCCAAATCAGTCCACCTAATGTGTATTGTTGGGTGCAGGTTAATGTACAAAAATTCTTGCAAGAAATCAGGCCGTAGTCACACCAGAAATGAAGCAGCCCTTTTGTTAGGTTTGTTTCAGCTTTTAGAAAATGAGAAGTTATTTTAGTGATGGTGAGATTTTATTTATTTAATTGAACTGAATAGTTTACATGCCACTTAATACCCAGAGTTTCTAAGTGGTATCCAAGAGGGATGCAAAACAGATACAGCATAACATCTCTTAAAACTATTAAGATAATCTGATTTAAAATATTTGCTGAAATAGAAAAACCATCACCAAGGGCTGGAAGTTCAGCAGGGTGGAGGTTGTCTTATATTGTATTGTTTTTATATGTGCTGGAAGCTGCCCAGAGTGGCTGGGGAAACCCAGCCAGATGGGTGGGATATAAAATCATCATCATCATCATCATTTCCTCAGCCAGTAGGGAGCTCCAAGGAACTGGGCCCACAGCACCTCCTGGGGGTTGAGAGCCGTGTATCTGAACTATGGGGACCACTAACAGCAACTCCCCGAAAGCACTCAGTGATTGGGCAAGGTTATGAAACATCCTTGCCCAAAAGACCCTGAAAAAGACCCTGATGGGAAAGATGGAGGGCACTAGGAGAAGGGGATGACAGAGGACGAGATGGTTGGACAGTGTTCTCGAAGCTACGAACATGAGTCTGACCAAACTGCGGGAGGCAGTGCAAGACAGGAGTGCCTGGCGTGCTATGGTCCATGGGGTCACGAAGAGTCGGACACGACTAAACGACTAAACAACAACATGAAACATCAAGCAATTCTTAAGGTACTCTGGACCCAAGTTGTTACAGGCCTTGTAAATTAAAACAAGCACCTCAGACTTGTCCTGCTAGCTTTTAAGCACCAGAGTCATGTATTATTATTTTGTTCAGGGGAGTAGTCTGTCCCCACCAACAGTCTAGCTGCAGCACTTTGCCACAGCTGGAGCTTCCTCCCAGTTTGCTAGGCCTTTGCAAACTTTCACAAATAGCTCTCAAAGTTTTAGTCCTTTCCATGAGTTATCTAAAAACGGTCTGAGGGAACCCGAGCCCGACAAAATACCTCTCTACTGAAGGTATTAGCAGCACTACTCTTGTCCCTTGAGAGGCTTGGTTATTCTAGGCTTATCCCATGTTTTCCCCATGTGTCCCCCAGTGCATCCTACAGGACACAAGCCTGCCAGGAAGTCATATTAAATACCTAATAGCTTCCCATTTTAATGGTGTGATGTGAGCTTATGAACTAATCAAAGAAAGGCACTCTGTTCATATTCAGGGTTCACTATTATTATTAGTTCTTTGGTTTCAAGATTAAGCCCATACAATGGAAACGGAGTCTGAGGTTAAGTTATAGTAAACTGTATTCCCATATCTCTATATTTCCCTCTCTTTCATGGATTACTCTGATATAGAAAAATAGGGGTTGTTGGCTTTTGCTGCCCAACTCCCCAAGGGGACTGAGTCCCCTAAGTCCATGATTGGTCAGAGATGAATGGATGGAGGCAGGATGCAGTGAGAGCAAGGTAGATCTTTATTTTTCTGTTGCAACATAGTTCCCTCCCCTCCTAGCAAGGAGGCAAGGGAGACCCAGAAGAACCAAGAAGAAGCATCTCTTTTAAGGGTTTGCATTTTGGGGTGGAGAAGAAGGACGTCCCCACTACAAAGAGCCAGAAATTACACCACACATAAGGCGGGGTTACTGTGGCTCAGGGAAGCCAAGGTGTGATATTCCTGAAGATTTAAGCAGTTTTACATACCTAGTTCCAGGTACAGTTTACATAAAACATTAGCATTTGATAAGATGTGGCACCCGCCCTGTGGAACGCCCTCCCACCAGATGTCAAAGAGAAAAACAACCACCAGACTTTTAGAGGACATCTGAAGGACATCTGTTTAGGGAAGCTTTTAATGTTTAATAAATTATTGTATTTTAATATTTCTGTTGGAAGCCACCCAGAGTGGCTGGGGAAACCCAGCCAGATGGGTGGGGTATAAATAATAAATTATTATTATTATTATCAGGATGCCCATCAGCCATCCCTCAGCGATGAGTATCTGACAATTAGGCATGTGTGTTTTACCATGTGCAATTATCAACATTGGTTCTGTATTTGAGCTCTTAGAATTCCTATAACAACTCCCTGCCTCTAAGGCTCCCTGTGCCAATGAGCACAGTAATATCATTAGTGATAGTTTCTTCTATGTGCCAGCTTCTTCTAGATGTTTGCCTAACTGTTTTGTTGGCTTGCAACGGAACCAAGCTGGAACAACTCCACTTACATCCACCCCAGAATCAGAACCAAACCAATAAATTGTTATCTTCCACAAATGGGGAGGACGCGGCGGGGTGTGTGTGTGTGTGCCCTGCGGCAGTGGCAATGGTTTCCAGAGATATGGAGCAACTAATGAACATGGGAAATAGATGAAGAAATCTGACCCAAGAATTGTAATTCAAAGAGTGCAATAACATAGAAAGCATATATAACACTAGCAGAGAGGACTGATAACCCCGGGGTAAAAGCCAATCAAGCATTTAATTAAAAGATGAAAATCTAAAGGAATAATTCAAAGAGTTGTGGCTGATTTGTTCCAACATTGTCTTTATGATTTGTTACAAAGTAATGGTCAGGGCCGTCTTAAGCGTATCTGGCGCCCTGGCACCGTGGTGCGAAGATCCCTCCGGCGACCCCCCCTGCCCTGTTTCCCAGCGCAGCTGTCTGGCGGGTGCAGCACGGCCGCTGCGGGCACAGCAGCACGGCGCCCCCTTGGCAGCCAGGCACCCTGGCGCCTTGCACCACCCAGCCTTGCCTTAGAGCCGGCCCTGGTAATGGTGATGTCCAGCCCAGTCCTTTATACATACCTGCTCAGAAGTAAGTCCTATTGAGTTCAATGGGCCTTTATTCCAGGTAAGTGGGTACATGATTGCAACCTTTGCCCCAGCCAACTAAATGCACTCAACAAGTTGCAGGCTCAATTTGATAAACCATTTAAGGAGAATTTTATAGGAATTAATATGAACAGCCCTGGGAAAAAGTGAAATAAAATGTGAAGACTATTAACAATTACTTGATTGGCAATAATTAATCAAGATTAAGAACTGAGTTGTGGGTAGCCCTTAGTGCTGTCAAAGATAGTCTTTAATAAATACTGGGACAGAATTATGGAAGAAGATATATACACGAATCACTCTCTCATCAATGAAAAAAATATTTTCCAGCAATCACCAAGTCCTCCTTTCACTAGTGGGTGCAGAAACAACATTCCTTACTTCCGTTGGGCGAACGAAAAGGGCGTGGTGCTCCTATTCTCACTGTAATCCTGCAGAGACAACTATAAAGGGAGGGGAGCCTTTAATATCCAGGCTCAGCAATGTAGCTCCAGCTCTCTTCAGGCAGTGTGCTACAGAAAATGCATGCATATTCATGTTCTGTGACAAAAACTTTGTTCAATGTTCCTGTTTTGGTTTTTCATATATTTCAAAAGTCTAGTTGCCTGGGGAAAACAAGGGTGCTTTTTTTAATTAAGGGATTAGTTGGAGATTCTGGACCGTTTGGGCAACTGTGGCCAAGGGGATCAGAGTTTTGAGAAAGAGAAGAGAAGTGGAATGGTGGGCTAGGCAGGAAGAAGAAAGTGTCTTGAGTCTGTGAAGGGCATCCAGTGAGTGGGGACTGGTGGCAAAGTTCTGGGAGTGACTGTGGTTGATAGAGATGGACTGAAACAGTGATGGGGGGCTGAAAGGCTTGTATGGGTTCAGGGGGGTCCAGTAGCCTGTGATGCGAAGCATAAGAAAGTCATCTCACAGGAACACTTGGGCAACACCACCGCATCATAAGGGACTTGACTGACGCGTTGGATTATTCTGCAAGAAAGGATACTGTCTCCTCATTTATATCAAAAGATGTTTTAAGAAAGGTTGTTTGTGTAGGCTTTTTGAAGAAGAAAAAACCCTGTTAAGCTTAAAAACACCTGTTGCCAGTGGGCATTTGCGATACCTGAACATTAAGTCTCTGTCTGGAGGACAATAATTAGTGGTGGCTCAGACAGAAGAAGCAGCTAAAGGGGAAATCGCTCTGTAGCAGAGCCTGACCTGTGAAAATGTGATGCTTCTTTCTGTTACTTGAAGCCGCTTATGTGCTTATTTGCGCTGAGTTAGAGAGGAATGGAATAGAGGGGCCAGAATTCCAAACAGGAGCATTGCAGGTCTTCTGCGTCCTTTATAGCTGCGGAAACGAGGGAAGATTCAGCAGCTTGTCATTAAAGAAGGCTGGTGCAAAACATGGTGTGGCGCTGCTACCACAGCCCTTCCTCCCCACCCCTTACTTTTAAAGCGTTTTGCTGTCAGCACAGGAGCAGCACTGATGGTCTTGCTGCATCCCCCTCCTCTCTCCCTCACTCTGAAGAAAAGGGTACAGTACCTCCGCAGAGTGAGGCATTCTGGGTGACATGGCTTTGGAGAGAGCCTTCACCATCACTGTTATTCTGCAGCAGTAGCTAGAGATTATCTTTTAAATTTAGTTCAAAACACCTTAGTCACTTCAAAGTGTTAGTTAATGTTTAAAAAGAATTTCCAGCCACTGTAGAGAAGCAGGCACTCTCCATGGCTTCCTTTCTCACAATGTTTGAAGTAGCTAGGATTTTCTTTCTATAGCGTTGCCTGATTAACAAACTGGAATCCATATGACATGTTTTAAATTAATTATCATATGCGAAGGGGAAAGAAAATGCTAACCATTTGCACCTCTCCACATTATCTTAAGGACTGCACCCACAGTGAGTGACTTGGTGGAACACAGCTTCCAAACTCTCCTTCTTCCCACAGGTAGCTACAATCCTAGACATAGCTTCCCTCTACACCCCCTTAGTCTTTCCAGCGCCACTTCTGTACTAATGCCACCAGCCTGAAATTCACCTACCCAAACTAGAAAGAAGGATGATCTCTCCCTAAACGGCCTCAGTCCTGTATACCTGAAGGAGCGTCTCCACCCCCACCATTCAGCCCGGACATTGAGATCCAGCACCGAGGGCCTTCTGGCAGTTCCCTCATTGCGAGAAGTGAGGTTACAGGGAACCAGACAGAGGGCCTTCTCGGTAGTGGCACCCACCCTGTGGAACGCCCTCGCAGCAGATGTCAAGGTAATAAGTAACTATTTTACTTTTAGAAGACAACTGTTTAGGGAAGTTTTTAATGTTTAATGCTGTACTGTTTTAATATTCGGTTGGAAGCCGCCCAGAGTGGCTGGGGAAACCCAGCCAGATGGGTGGGGTATAAATAATAAATTATTATTATTATTATTATTATTATTATTATTATTATTATTATCCCTATATTCTGCTGCTATGATAGGGAGACAAACAGAACAAAGTACCCCTGGTCAGGGCAACAACTCACTGGAAAAGAACTAAGGCCCATATTTCTGCACATATATGAGAAGTATTACATGTTTGGCAACAGAGCTTCCCACACTGCTAGGATGAGTCTGCTTTGTGCAGCAAGTCACATCGCTGATTTATTCCTGCCAATTTCAAAATCCCTTCTTTTGAAATACTTTCCAAAGGCTATTTCAAAAATCCAAATACATTACATCCTTTGTTTAGAAATAGGTTCGACGGCTAGCATTACTCAAGCAATTACTGTTGCAAAATTAGAATGAAAGCATTACAAAGAGTGTTTGACTCATGGTAACACAAAACAGCTAGCCCAAAGCAAAGGTGGTATAGCGTTGGGTCAAATACGACAGGTGAGACACCTGAGAATATTTGTTTGATGGGAATGGATCTCAGGCAAAGATAGCATGCAGCAGCACCAGTGGCATAGTTAGGTAATTCTAGACTATGGACTTAATGAGCTTATTTGGTTATAATGCTCTTATTTAGATCGTAACTTGCATTGCTTCTTCTACTTTGAAAGGCAGTAAGCCAGCTCTGCTGCATTTCAGAGTTCTCTTGCTCATTCTATTACAGTGTTTTGGAGATCTGCCCAAAAGTCCTACCCTGAAGCCACCACTGCACCACACAGTCCCCATTGGGCCAAATTTGCCATTGAAGAGAGGCTAAGACTCGGGTTATTTAATATATTATAAAGGTGGTGTTTTACAGAGGAACATAAGAAAAACAGGTTCCTTCCTAAGGAACATAAACTCTACCTCAGGGGTCAGCAACATTTGGGAAAATACTGTGATCACCAACTTCTCTGGTCACTTACCTGCCATTTTGCCTGAGACAGAAGGGGGGGGAAGCATGCATGCATGCATGCATGCACGCACTTTGATATCCCAAGGGATCTGGGTAAAAATCAGATCCAATGTTCAAGAATGTCGCCAATGTAGGGGCTTCCTGTTTCTGGCGGTGAGAAATGGCTGACTCCCATACGATCAGACCCCAGCAGTGCCAGTAATTCAGGGCTGATATGGGGGTAATTAGCCGTGGCAGACTCCCCAGGGTGGGGGAGGACTGTCTCGTAGACCCGCAGATTGTCCGAGATTGCTAGCTTGCAATGTGCAAGAGGCAGGACACTGGGTCCCAGAGCACGACACGGCCGGCACTCTCCGAAGCCACTCTCATAGCTGGAAATATCTGTTTGATAAAATAATCAGATTTGGACAACAAACAGACATAGTCTGGACCGAAGAAGACTGAGGAAAAACCTGCAGAATTGTACAGTCCTTGGCGTTTAAGAACAGACTTCAAAGAGATTCTCATCATGGTGTTTGGATTATGGAGGATTGGTATGTTCTTTCTTCTTCTTCTTCTTAACACTTATAATTGGTCTTCTACGCCAAGCCTCATTAAGACAGTGTTTTTCAACCTTTTTTGGGCAAAGGCACACTTGATTCATGAAAAAAAATCACGAGGCACACCACCATTAGAAAACATTAAAAATTTTAACTCTGTGCCTATATTGACTAAATATAAAGTAATTCTCTTGAATAGGAAGCAAATAAACACAAAGAAAGTATATGTATATGATAACAATGAAACTTCAAGCTTTTTGTATCCAAGCTGACAGTGGTTTGAGATCTGGACCTGCTAAGCCCAAAGCCCCTGGCCCAGTCCCTGGCGCTGTGCTGCTTAACAAAGGCAACAAAAAGGCCACTTGCCTTGATGTCTCCTGCTGTCCCGGGCCGGGCCTTTTCCTCCTCCTTTTTCTAACAGTCAAGGGGAAGGCGGGACTAGGAGGGAGGTTGCTCGGGGATGCTGTTTTTCGGCTGGCTGACAAGCCAAAACTACAACGTCTTCTGAGGGGGTGGGAGGGGCGGCCACGTGCGCGCGAAGGATCCTGATGAGACGCGAGTCAGCCCCGGCTACGCCTGCCTCGGAACTCCGAGCGAGGCGGGCGGCGGCTCAAGAGAGCGTTAGCTTTTTCCTCAGCAAGGGCGAACCTCCTGACTTGCCAGCGGCCAGACGCAACGCCAGGGACTAGCGCCGTGGCCAGTTTGAAGCGGCTCGCCGAGGAGTTTCCGCGCGCATTCGCCGCCGCTGCAGCGACAACAAAGGAATTGGGGAGGTGCTTTTCGCTGGGCCTCTGGGCGCCGCCCGCCGCCTGCGTTCGGAACGGCACACCAGGCAACATCTCGCAGCACACTAGTGTGCCACGGAACAGTGGTTGAAAAACACTGCATTAAGAAACCTAATTTATTTTGAGAAGTACAGATGGACTTCTATTTATAATTAAGTATTCAACTGCGCAGCTTTACTTGGTTTGAAAGACTTGATAAAGAACAGAAGAAACAAGATGGCGCTTGTGATGCAGCACAGAAAAATGAGAGTTCCTCCCTGTTTCCAGAGAAGTGGGAGATGCTTGCTGGTTGACTTTGTAGTGATTTGAGACAATAATTGGGACAATATTCAGTGCATCTCTTTGCAGAATTATTCCATTGTGCGAGAGAGAAGACTAAATGGATGTCTAGCAGCCCCCCTCCTAGGGCCGAGGAGGGGGGATTGTGTGGTCTCCGAAAGCTGATCAATCGTCAAATGATTTATAGCTGTGGAATACAGTTCATTTACATTGCAATATGCACAGTATGCCTAACATCAAAGACAGACTTGGACAACAGCCCGGATGAGAGTAACTTAACAATTTGCTGCATCATTAAACTTTAAACGAAGACTTGGATAACAGCCTGGATCGGAAGATTGGAATGAAGTCAGGAAAAGCTGTGCTGGCAAATAGACAGTTGGGGGGGGGGAAATATGATTGAGAATCGTATAGCCAGGAACGGAGAACTTTAAAGTGTTAAAATCGGAATATGGAAAATAGGGGAACAACAAGAAGAAGGCAGGAACGAGACATGGGAGATACACTTCAAGAGGTCCAGACTATGGGAAGCCGGTGGGGGGATTAACAATTTGGACTGCAGTTTGGTCTTCTTCTTCTTTTAAATTGGATTATTATGATTATATGTTATTGGCTTTTTGTATTGGAATTAATAAAAAAAATTAAAAAAAGAATGTCCCCAATATAGAGTTCCTAGCTATCTTTGCAGAGGTTCAATAAAATCGACAATAAGTCTATTGACTATTGGCACTCCAGGACATGGGCGTAGTGTCAGGGAGAATTCGGAGGAGGAAGTGACAGAAGAGGCGGAGCAGGGGCTCGAGGATGGTGTGGAGTCTTTCAACTGGCCAGAGACAGAGGAAGCGGAAGAGCAGGAGGAGATTAGCCATGAGGAGGAAGGGCTCAGGGATGTTGCAGAGCCCTTCCACCGTCCAGAGGAGCTCAGAAGGGAGCTCAGACTCTGGAAGGGAGGGGGCTTTCAAATCAGCACAGCCAAGGAGGGAAATGAAATGTAAGGGTCAAAGACATCTCGCACGATTCTCCCGCCTACTTTGTCGGTGCGGGGATCGAAGGAAGCCAGTCCCTGAATCTGACTCAACGGGTTCGGACGCGTAATCCTGAACTGTCACTGTTTCTTGTACATATGTAATAAGGACTGTAAATATCAAGCTGACTGTGCCGGGGTGTTAATGTGAAGGGGAGACACCACTTTTACATGTAGCCAGGATTTTTGTGGGGGGGGGGGCAGAACCTCAGTTAGCTATGTATTTTTATTGATTGGGGGGCAGCTTCCCTTCCCTGCCCTTCCTTGGCTATGCCCATGCTCCAGGAGACTATTTTGTTCTGCTGGTAAAATCCACAATAACTTCAAGATGTTGCTTACACCTGCATACTTGGAGATCCTTTCCTTCGTGAAGGACAACAGGAGCTGCATCCCAAGCGATATTGTTCTTGAAGAATCCACTGTGGTCAAGACACACTGGCTTTGGAGAAGAGCAGAGTATTTTGAGGGATGCCAAAGTAAGTTGAGTGAGTGTGAGGAGGATCAACATATGCTATGAGAAGAGTTTTCCACCTTGGAATTCAAGAGTATTTGATCAAGGCAGGTAAATATAGTGGCTGTGTTGAAGAAGAAGAAGAAGAAGAAGAAGAAGAAGAAGAAGAAGAAGAAGAAGAAGAAGAAGAAGAAGAAGAAGAAGAAGAAGAAGAAGAAGAAGAAGAAGAAAGAAGAAGAAGAAGAAGAGTTTGGATTTGATATCCCACTTTATCACTACCCGAAATTGTCTCAAAGCAGCTAACAATCTCCTTTCCCTTCCTCCCCCACAACAGACACCCTGTGAGGTGGGTGGGGCTGAGAGTCTTCAGAGAAATGTGACTAGCCCAAGGTCACCCAGCAGCTGCATGTGAGGAGCAGATTTGGGAAGGGTCTGGGGCATGCATGGTGGGAAGAGGGAGGGATGGTTCTGTTGCACAGGCATAAATCCCTGCGCTGATGGAATAAGGTAGTTGGATACAGCCCATCATTTGTTAAATGGGAGAAGAAGAGATCAGCAGATCATGTTGTTGATGAAGGTGGGCACATTGGCTTAGATTATGATAGTAATAAGTACTGGTATTCAGCCCTTAACAGAGCCTAGGGATGGTATTGCTGAGTACTGATCTACTTGTGTATGATAATTATTTTGCTGCTTCTAACAGTTCAACACAAAATATGTTCAGTGTGCCACACCATTTTGGAATCTGAATCAATCTATGGCGAGTAAATCTATTTCCCCAGTCTGACTGTTCACCAGTGTAACTTTAAAAATGGGAAGTATGCCTGCACACAGTGACAACATTAATGGGCAACTACTGAAAGCATTCAGAAGAGTATGGGACCAAATCCACGCATGTATTCTGGATGCTACCTTAACGTTCATCCCATTTCATGCTTAGTTGTGCTGCAGGGTAGGACTTACGAAAGAACTGTTTTCAAAATGCTGTTGAAAAAACAATCAACCATCTAACATAATTAAGCTTTGCCAATATCTGTATTTTCCTGCTCACAGTTTCTGAAAACAACTCACCTTGCAACAATTACCTGCAGAGAAGTTAGCTGACAGCTAAGATCCAGAGAAGTTGCAAAGGAGAACAATTCTGAGGTTATGCCATTTGATGAGTTTGGACTTAAATTTATGCTAAGATTTTCTGTACAGTATAATTAAATAGTTTCAGTAACATTAAAAATAGAGAACTAAATAAGTTATCCCCAAAATATTGTATGTAAGAAATCTGTTTTGTGCTTTTAAAAATGTACTTCTTTTGTATTCAAAATGCAATCAGCGTAGGAAAAAGTTTTCTCTCTCTCATTTCAATGGGCTAAAGATATTTCCTGACTCAGTACAGTCATACCTCATGTTATGTCCGCTGCGGGTTACATCTTTTCAAGATACGGATGTGCCGAACCCAGAAGTCCTGGAATGGGTTACTTCCGGGTTCGGCGCGCACGCATGCGCAGAAGTGCTAAATTGCGCTTTGCGAATGCACAGAAGCACCGAATTGCAAACGGATCCCGTTCGCAACCAGAGGTACCACTGTACTGCATCAGCTCAGGGTCTGCATCATCATTATTTTTTAATTTAAATATTATTCTGCATGCAGTGCTATCACATTGTAGCAACATACATATATTGAGGTAATTATGCCGAATCTTTAAGCACCATGATATTAATTATTTTCATATTATGATTGCATTGCTTTAGGGAAAGGGTTGATCCAAGCAATAATGATAAATTATTTTTCCTCTGAGCTGCTAGATTTAATTATGCTTTTGCTGTGATCAGCAAGCTTTTGAAATGAGCCCCATTGCTACTAATTTTCCTCAAAATTAATTGATATGTTGCTCTTTGTATAAATCTTGCTTTATACAGGTGTCTTTATACAGATGTCCGTTTAAACAAAAGCATGTTATCTAGGAGGATACTTTTGATACAGTGCTGATATTTGGTGTGTTTTATGAATGAGGGCAAAGAATGAGCATAGAGAGAATCTATAAGCAGGTGAGATAACCAATAGATCATGGATCTTTTGAGTGGGCTCAAATTATATTCGTGAGGGAGACCAATGTCAACATTTCCGTTAGAATTTCTTACTGTACTTTCTGCCTCTGTGCTTCCTGTTCTCCGACTCTCAAAGCACACCAGGTCCTGGGAGAGAAGGGGTCAGGTATGCTGTCTAAAGACACTGAGTCTGTCGGCTGTCTGTCGGCAGGCTCAGGCAGTATGTGGACCGAGAACTCCCAGAAGTGCAAGCTGGATTTCGAAGGGGCAGAGGAACCAGAGACCAAATAGCAAACATGCGCTGGATTATGGAGAAAGCTAGAGAGTTCCAGAAAAACGTCTACTTCTGCTTCATTGACTATGCAAAAGCCTTTGACTGTGTCGACCACAGCAAACTATGGCAAGTTCTTAAAGAAATGGGAGTGCCTGATCACCTCATCTGTCTCCTGAGAAATCTCTATATGGGACAAGAAGCTACAGTTAGAACTGGATATGGAACAACTGATTGGTTCAAAATTGGGAAAGGAGTACGACAAGGTTGTATATTGTCTCCCTGCTTATTTAACTTATATGCAGAATTCATCATGAGAAAGGCTGGACTAGATGAATCCCAAGCCAGAATTAAGATTGCCAGAAGAAATATCAACAACCTCAGATATGCAGATGACACAACCTTGATGGCAGAAAGTGAGGAGGAATTAAAGAACCTTTTAATGAGGGTGAAAGAGGAGAGCGCAAAATGTGGTCTGAAGTTCAACATAAAAAAAACCAAGATCATGGCCACTGGTCCCATTCACCTCCTGGCAAATAGAAGGGGAAGAAATGGAGGCAGTGAGAGATTTTACTTTCTTGGGCTCCTTGATCACTGCAGATGGTGACAGCAGTCACAAAATTAAAAGACGCCTGGTTCTTGGGAGAAAAGCAATGACAAACCTAGACAGCATCTTAAAAAGCAGAGACATCACCTTGCCTACAAAGGTCCGTATAGTTAAAGCTATGGTTTTCCCAGTAGTGATGTATGGAAGTGAGAGCTGGACCATAAAGAAGGATGATCGCCGAAGAATTGATGCTTTTGAATTATGGTGCTGGAGGAGACTCTTGAGAGTCCCATGGACTGCAAGAAGATCAAACCTATCCATTCTGAAGGAAATCAGCCCTGAGTGCTCACTCACTGGAAGGACAGATCCTGAAGCTGAGGCTCCAATACTTTGGCCACCTCATGAGAAGAGAAGAATCCTTGGAAAAGACCCTGATGTTGGGAAAGATTGAGGGCACTAGGAGAAGGGAACGTCAGAGGACAAGATGGTTGGACAGTGTTCTCGAGGCTACGAACATGAGTTTGACCAAACTGCGGGAGGCAGTGCAAGACAGGAGTGCCTGGCGTGCTGTGGTCCATGGGGTCATGAAGAGTTGGACACGACTAAATGACTAAACAACAACAACAACAATCTGAGTTGAACATCTGTTATGTCAACATGGCATCACAAACACACAAGACCGCACTGACAGATAATAATGAAGTGTATATTTCTGTTGTTGGAACTTTGTGCTTTTGCCGACAAAAACTCCTGGTTTTGGAAGTACAGATTGTGCAGCTGGAATGTCAACCTCATTGCAGAATTAGCCTTTGCATCACAATCGCTGAAGAGGTTGTGGGGGCAGAGAGTGAGCTGTCAATGCAAATGTTGCTTTGCGTGCTTTCTAAAATTGATAGTCACAACAGGTTGGGTGCCCTAAATCCAAGGAACTTCATGCCTGGTCCCATGTCCAATTACTGGACAATCCTCTTTGGACACGGAAGGGAGATTTAGAAGTTTGTGGTAAGGTGTAACTATTTCCTTGCAATGACCGCTTCCCCAACGTAAAGGGGAGGCGCATTTTGCGCAGTCGCACGCAGCCCCCCTTGGGAACCCTAGGGCAGACCTGGAAGTTTGGAGGCTGGCACTGCCTACCTGAGGCTGGAGGCTGGAGTCACCGCCCACTCCATCAGCCGACCAATCCGACCGAAGGGGGCGTGCCAGGGGGATTGGCCAGGTAGGATCAGGTAGGCTTACCTGCACACAAAGAAGAGGAGCCATTCTTGGGAAGCAGCCGACGGATTCAGAGCTTTCCCACCCTCCACTCCCTAACCTTTTGCTTGATTTACAGGTCCATAGAAGAATAAAATAAATAAAAAGACAATAAAAATAAAATATAAAATAAAAAATATTTACTTCCACAGGCTTCTTGCTTTTCAGGTTTTCTTCCACAGGCTTCTTGCTTTTCAGGTTTTTCTTCCACAGGCGTACACACACGCAGGCGCTGCTACGACCGGTCGCTGTTAAAGGGCTGGAAAGGACTTTCCCTGCATTGGCAGGTTTCGCCTTTCCCGTAGCAATTCGTCACAACTTTGGCGGATGCAGGCCTTGGGCGGAATCCTTTAGTCATTTACACAAAGGGGAGGGGCGTGGGGGCGGTGACCCCCCGCCCTATTGCGGCGGCGATAACAGGGTTCCCGTAATCGGGCATCAGGGGGGGGGCATTTGGCGATGCCACTTGGCTGGTTATTGCCCTCCCCCTCCAGCGGCGGCGATCCGGGGGGCGGGCTATCTGCTTGAACATATGTTCTCCAGAGTTAGCCCAACCCCCACTCATGCTGGACAACCCTGAAGATCACCCCACCCCCTGCGGGGGGCTGGGAGGGATATACGCCCAATGCCTGCGCCAAGGTCTTCCTACATCTGAATTTTAATAAAGTTGTGGCCAATTTTTAATCCCATAAATACGTGGTCCTGTGTCATTATTCCACTCGGGGCTGCCCTGGGGGGCTGGGGGGACTCCGCCTGACTGCGCAAAGGAAATCCACTGGGATGTCTAAAGTAGCAAGTTGGATTCAAGTTGGCATATTCTGTCACCCCAGATGATTCTATGGTATCATCTAAAACAGTGATGACCAAACTTGGCCCTCCAGCTGTTTTGGGACTACAACTCCCATCATCTCCAGCTAACAGCACCAGTGGTCAGGGATGATTGGAATAGTAGTCCCAAAACAGTTGGAGGGCCAAGTTTGGCCATCACTGATCTAAACTATGGACTTTTTTCTTGTAGAATTCTAAACGTACCGGTAAGTGTTTAGACATAAATGTTGATGGGCTTTGATATTTTGCTCTTAATTTGAATTATATTTTAAATGTTCTTAATTACTTATTTTTAACTATTGTGTATTGATAATCTTAACATTTTAAATCTAAACTACTTAAAGCTTTTATCACTATTATTATTATTATTATTATTATTATTATTATTATTATTATTTACGTTCCATCTTTTTCCCCAGAACTAGGACTCAAGGTGACTTTACAATCAAGTGGCATATACATTTTGTTTAAAAATAAATACATAACAGTGACACTGACTGCTATTTGGATTTGAGTCTGAACAGCAAGAAGCAATTCACTAGGCTTTGCATGTACCTTATTTTGATGTTGGCAGTACTGCAGAGAGAGAGAGAGAGAGAGAGAGAGAGAGAGAGAGAGAGAGAGAGAGAGAGAGAGAACATATGTTCAGAGTGGATATTACAATGAAGCTTATCTGCACATATAGTTGCTTCAATCTCTTTGTTACAGCAGTATTATTATGTGTACTGATTTTGGTTAAAGATGTGTGTCAATAAAAAGAGATACCGTAAGCTAAGGAAACAACAATGAACCGAATTAACAGCTGAACCCCACAAACGCTTCTTTGGTATCCCTGTTGAGATGGGGTGACCAGAAAAAAAATATGCATGCAATATTTTACTTCTGTGAACTTTACGTAGTGGCAGTTGTCAACTAAGATTTGTTTGCACCATGTAGGGGAAAACTGCAGTCAGAACTCCATGTACCAGGAATATTGCCAGGCATATTCAGATAATTAGCTGTGATAGTGTGGGAAGCTAAACCTTGAAGTGGACTTAGTTTGATGTGGTTGTGATTGTGACGCTAGTCTAAACACGCTTCTCTTAAAAGAAGTTTTATTTTCCACAAGCCTTCCACAGGCATTTGGACACTACAGACTATCCTTGGCAGATAGATATGGTTATATCCAAGTTACATTTAAAACAGTCTGTACTGGTTTTTCTTTGACAATAGGGGGTTGTTGTGTTGTAGAAGACTTGTGAATTGTTTTAAAGGGGAAGTGTATAATTTTGGTTATACATGGACAATATCCTTGGTTTGCTGAATTATCCTCATGACTAGAATCAGTTGCTATTGGTTCTTTCCACTATCAAGAGCCCCAGCCATGCCTGTCTTGTTCTGTGTGCCATGCAGATATATTCCATTGCAACAGCCGATAAATACTCTAGAACTTTTGTCAGCCTTTCATTTCTCTTCTGGTCATTAGAGCCATCACATCATACCCTCCTCAGAAGAAAATGTGAACATTTTGTTCTACAACAGTGTCATCCCTCACCCTGTGACCCCCTATGTATGCACACTGTTGGTGGAATATAGGAAAAGGGTGGGGCTGGCTGAACTGCCCCAGTGGGACTTATTTTTAAGCAAACACGCATGGTTCAAACTGTAAGCTCATACCCTCCAACATTTCCTGGCTGAAAGGGACTTGCTTGTTGCAACATCTGTTCTCGTACCAAAGAACCATTTTGCAAAACTTCCGTTTTACATGCCGTTTTCATGGTTTGCAGCTAGGTGCTGCAACTGTGCTTACTGTGAAACAGTCTGTCCTCCATGGATTAAAAAGCTCAAAGGGGTAATGTCTCTTTTGTTTAAAGATAGCCTTGAAAAAGGTAGTTGTTCTACAATGGCCTAGTTCAGGGGTCAGCAAACCTTTTCAGCAGGGGGGTGGTCCACTGTCCCTCAGACCTTGTGGGGGAGAAGGACTATATTTTGAAAAAAAAAAATATGAATGAATTCCTATGCCCCACAAATAACCCAGAGATGCGTTTTAAATAAAAGCACACATTCTACTCATGTAAAAACACCGGGCAGGCCCCACAAATAACCCAGAGGTGCATTTTAAATAAAAGGACACATTCTACTCATGTAAAAACGTGCTGATTCCCGGACTGTCTGTGGGCTAGATAGAGAAGGTGATTAGGCCGGATCTGGCCCCCGGGCCTTAGTTTGTCTTCCCTTGGCCTAGTTCACACATAATGCTGAAGCAAACCAATGGCTTAGTGCACAGAAGCAATCGTGTGGGTTCCCAGAGCAAAGGGGAGCAAAGTGCACATTGAATGTGCACCAGACATGCCCCCCACACTCCAGATCTTCCCAGCTAATACCATGGACCTGGAAAAGGGCACCCAAAATGATTAAGGGTTTGCAGCAACTTGCCTACTAAGGAGAAAGTTCCCCACATGTGGAGCTTCACAGTTTAGAGAAAAGGAGAAGAATAGGGTACGTGACAAAAACATAAAAGTATGCATGGTGCAGAGCATGTGGATAGAAGTTTTTCTCCCTCTTAATACAGGAACTCAAAGCCACGCAATGAATGTTGGAAGTTTCAGGACAGGCAAAATAAAGTACACTGGTACCTCGCAAGACGAATTTAATTCGTTCCGCGAGTCAATTCGTTTTTCGAAAAATTCGTCTTGCGAATCGCAGTTTCCCATAGGAATGCATTGAAATTTCTTTTTTTGCCCATAGGAACGCATTAATTAAATTTCAATGCATTCCTATGGGAAACCACAATTCGCAAGACAATTTTTTTGCCCAATGAATTCGTCTTGCGAGTCACCATCAGATCGCAAGACGCATTCGTCTTGCAAAAAATCCGTCTTGCAGAGCATTCGTCTTGCAAGGTACCACTGTATTTATTTGTTTAACCGCTTCACATAGCACATAACTGAACTGTGGATTTCTCTCCTGCACAATGTAGTGATGGTCATCAGTGCCCTGGAGGATAAGGCTATGAATGGCTACTAGCCACAAGGGCTACATTTTACTTCCACCATGGAGGCAGTAAGTGCCTCTGAATAACAGCTGCTTAGGAATTGTCAAGTGGGGAGAGTCACTGCTGTTGAACTCTGGTCCTGCTGGTGGACTTCCCATTGGGGCACCTGGACGGCCACTGTAAGAACAGGTAGCTGGACTTTATCAGGAAGAACAGGAACAAGGATAGAAAGCTTTGGCCTGATCCAACAGGGCCTGATCCCCAGCTGCCGGAGTCCATAGTCTAAAATTACTTAGTTGCACCACTGGCCATGGTAAAGAGTCAGGAGAAGGGTGTAATCTTTATGCCCTCTTTTGTGAAAGCAGGAGGCACCTGTCTGATTATACTGGATCTTGGTTTGTTCCAGCTTACGTTCTTAGGTTCTTGGTGGCTGACTTCACAGGAACCACAGCAGATGGCAGTGTGAGAAATTATTAGGGAAGTTTTTAATATTTAATGCTGTATTGTTTTTAATATTCGATTAGGAGCCACCCAGAGTGGCTGGGGAAACTCAGCCAGATTGGTGAGGACTATACGAACGAGCACATTATTTCAGTGGTGTTTTTAAGTGAGCCAAACAGAGCTTCGATATGTAGTGAACAATGTCTCTTAAATAAAAGATTGTTTCCGAAAATAGAAAGGGATGAATAAAGCTAAATAACCTATATTTTACTCACCCCACCCCTGCTACTATGGATCATAATTTAAAATGACTGTTCAAACCTCCATCATGGGGCCATAAAATCTTTATAGAGATTTGGCTAGTTAGAGTAGGAAATGGGTAGATTTCAATGGAGCGATTTATTATGCTATTAAAAACAAAATGCACCACAGCCTGTACTTTGAAGAAACGGAAGAGTAATGATGGCATTCCCTGAAAAACTAAGCAAAGTTGCATTGAGGAGGCGAGGAGGCCAAGTCCTCTGCCCAAATAATTCATCTTTTTTTGGAAAATGGGAGTAGAGGGTCAGGCAGCCACATGAGCTTGACAGCAGGGCTGTGAGAGGGAAACAAAGCCTAGTAAGCACCAACTAGGCTTTGGGAAGCAGACTCCTTCACAATGCCACCGCCGCCCCAGGAGCTGCTTCCAGGGGCCCCTTCCACTGGCGGGAGAAATTGGGACTTTCTGTGATCAAGTCAGAAGCTGTGATGGGAATTCCGTGACTGTCCCAGCAAAATTGGGGCACTGAGAAGGCATGTTATATAGCTGGAATAAAAATAATGGGCTATAACAGGATGTAGCAATTTGAGCCTGTAATAAACTTCAGAGCATGGAGCTGAGTTGCTTGTTGCAAGACAATTCCGTCTCATTCAGCAAAAACACATGATGTACCTCCCAAATACAGCATTGGGAGGCTCTGTGATGATATCACCCCTTTAAGACTGCTTTATGGGAATGGGTTAGAACCTCAGAAATAATGAGCTTACATACAGCTGTCTCCTATTAAGGCTTGAAGGCCAGTGTCACAAGGTAATTGGGTGGAAGAGGTGAATGCGCATGGTCTAAATTCCCATAAAGCTGGTTTGGTGGGAACTCTTGGCAGCTAGCCAAGCCGAGGTTAGCGTCTATTTGGGCCCTTGAAAGCATCTTGTTCCTTTGCTCAGCCTACTGAGATTTAAGTGTAAGCGTTTATGTTAATTAGCTGGATAAGTTAGTGTTTGTTGTTTTCTTACCCTCTGAGCTATTTTAATCTATTTTATTATTTGGAGTTTTTTCTCTCTTGTAGAGTTTTGTTTTAGTAAAGTCTGTGTATGGTTTTATGAAATTTGGTCTGTTCTGAGCTCCAGGGATTGTGATCCGAAACTATGGTGTGGCGTTTGCCCATTCCTGGGGAACTACAACTGTGCAGGAGTGGGAAAAGGATTAATAGGCTGACCAATAAGAAGCCGGAGGTGGAGCTTAGGGGCTTTAAAAACTCAGCCCTGAAGCAGTTGAGTTGGGGCAGTAGAGGCTGGTGGTTGTGAGGGTTGGTGTGGAAGTGTAGCTAGAGTGAGATTCAGACAAGGTTACGAGTGAGAAAATGGGGTAACAGTGTAACTAATACCTGAAGCTTGTTGGCATTTAAAATAAACACTTGTTTCTTTGTTTAACTTAAAATCCTGACCGTGACTCAGTGATTTACCAGGGGAATTCTGGTTGGTGGCAGCGGAGCAGAGGTGGCACAGGGTCAATTAGTCCGTGAAACAACTGGGGGCCCTGTGTGAACGCCACATATGGTATTTCCTGTTTGCTTCTAACATCTTACAACATAGACCAGGCGAATACAGAAAAACATCACTTTTTGATGGAGTATTAATACCTTAGAATAAAAGTGTAATCCCTCTCATTTGGGTGCGGATGGTGTCCCCAATATATTGGTTAGCTCCTATGCATTTACCGGTAGTCCTATGTCTCTGGGATCAATTACATTGATAAGCCAAGGTGATAAATTATCAGTGATAAATGGTGGCTAGGATGAACACATTGATAGCATGATATATGTACCAAATGGGGCTTATACCTGAACAGCACCTGGAGACAGTAAGAAAAGCCTTCAGTATCATCAGCTCAAAAGGGAGTCTCTTACCTGTGTCATACAGCTGAGATCTGCTGTAAGGCAACACAGGGGATGGCCTTCTCAGTGCTCCAGCTTTAGATATCACTGGCACCTACTCTTTTAACCTTTTAACCTTTCAACGCCCGCTAAATATGGGTGGACTTCTGTGCTGGTGTATAAGTTTATTTTAGTTGGAGCTATCTGCCTTGTTTTTAGTTCTTGTCTGATGCATCAGGATTTGTTTTAATTTATAACCCACTTTGGATTTGGATTTGAAACAGAGTAAATAAAGTGTGACCTGCTGGGTGCCAAGATGAATTCGCAGGAGGGCTGGCAAAGGGCTGGCAGAACTTTGATAGCCCTTGTGCTAACCTCAGAGTAGCTTTCATGTGGATGCAACATGCACCTGCACGCTCAGCATGTTGTCCCAACCCCACTCATTAGCTTTGGAGATGCTGGGGAAATGAGTAGGTTTGTGGCAGACAATATGCTTTGAGGGCCAGTCATAAAAGCGGGTGTAGTTGCATGGTCTGAGTGACTCGAGCCAACATGGCACCGGTAGATTCCTAGGTGAGACAAGTAAGCCACCTCATTCCTACAATGCTGCCACTTTTCATCTCCTTCTAAAGGGTTTTGACTGCACATGGGGGTTGCACCAATATAACTGAGCAGCTAAACTTGTGTTTAGAGTGGTATATTGATGAGTTGTCCCCAGTTATGTTCACAACTATGTGAGGAAGATAAATTTCCCCCAGGATGGGTTTCATGCCTGAAGACGATTTGAATGTGGGTATCTTCAGTCTGAATGCAGCACATTTCACTACATCACATATCACTGTGGGTACCTGCTGACTAAATAAATCTTAGCTGATTGATTTTCTTAGTTTAATAGTGCAACTATACATGTGTACTGAGAAGTAAAACCCACTGAATTCCATGTTGCAAAGTCCAAAATAAGTGGGTGTAGGATTGCAGCTTTAATTGATTAATGATTTAAAAGAGCACATGCTTTTGCATGTCAGTAAACAATAGTTCTACAGAGGTTGGTGGGTGCTTAATTTTAGATAATATTTTGAAAAAATAAAATAAAATAAAAACACATTAACTACCCAGTTGAACTCGGACAGCTTTTTAATTTATTAACATTGTTTTTAATTTATTGTTCTGACCATGTTATCAACAAACAATGAAATCCTTTGCCCCCCTACACCGAAGTAAGATCCAATGTGTTCAGTTGGTCTTACTTCTATACAGCAGTGATATGCAGTCCTTCAGGCCTGGACACAAATTGAGGACGTGAAATTGCCATGGGCAGCACAAAATACATAAATCATTATGAAGAAATGGTGAGGCTAATAACACCGCCCCCACAAAAGTTATATAAGATTGGTAAAGGTAATCCCCGGGGGAAGAAAGCCAGTGCTAAACTATGTGTGCTAATTATTTTAAATTCATGACAAATTACAATTGCCAATTGCTTAATGAGGCAATCTTTTCAAGGACTGCATAGCTATTGGGACGTGCTAAAAATGATATATGCAATTTGGCTGGTAACAGATAAATATGAGATGTGAGCACTATTGTCTTACATAAAATATGCTAAACTCTATGAAACACACTGGAAGCTAGACTGGGACAAGTTATAATCTCCTAATCTGAGGTTATCAGATTTAGCAGTGAAACCCTTTGGATATCAGATTTATGCAGAGAAGCAGGGCCAGCCCTAGATATTTTGCAGCTAAAGGCAAAATGGAAAATGGCGCCACTGCTGCATGCCTATGCACCCACTGTCAGGATCACCAAGACTGAGTTCAGATCTCCCTCTTGTTGCCCCTAGAAATGCAGGGCGCAGCCACTCACCTGTGGTAGAAAGGCCATGCTATGGGACTTCGAGACCCATTCACCTGTGCACTCTGTTGCATTGCCTTCAACAGTTGCTTCCAAAATTCCTCACTTGCTTTAGCATAAAAAGAGACCACACATTTGGTAAATTATAAATGGTTTACTTACAAACCCTTCAGAGATCAGATTCATATGCTTTTCCATACAGCAGCAAGAAGCAACAGGCAGTATAATTTAGGTTCCAAAATGTTAAAAGCTTCTAAATTATTTGCATAGAAACACAAAGATGGTTGCTTAAGCCATGTGGTCTAAGCTTGGATCATCCAGTTTAGACCTCCTAAGTGGTAGTGTTCACATGGTGGAAGGGGAAAAAACCAAAGAGCTTGGTAACCCTTCCTCCCAAGGTAACCTAGCTAAGCCTGGCAGAACAGCCTACTCCATGGTCTTAACCCCTTTGTGTATTAATTAGAGTTAGACATGTTGGTTATATGAGGCTGGATATATTCCACAACACACTCCTGCAATTAAGCATCATAAGGCTCCCTAAAATGAGAGAGATGGCATCCCTATCTCTCCACACTAGAGGCCTGTCGCAAATTCCTTCACGGCGCTTTAGCAGAGATGTTAAGGGTTCCAGTTTCTTTCATGCAGTATATTTATTGTGAGCTATATACAAATATCTACAGGCAGTTCATACACAAGCAGTTCATACGCTCTCTAAACCTCTCACTGACCACACCCTTCTACAACACCACCACACTCACTGCTGGAAAGGTTTTCCTTTTAAACCACTGACAGCCAATCAACTGACAGCACATTACCCAGCACTCCCATAGAAAGCATTGCATCAGCCAGTTTCACTTTACCGTACTAGTACACTCAGGCCTGCAGACTTACTATCTCACACAGCATTCTGTGGATCCCAACAAGGCCTGCCCAGCCATGGCAGCCTTGTTGCAAAATCTATTTCCCACACACCTCACCAGCCAGCCTCTCATATCTACAATGGTTATTGTATAATGGTTATACAATGTGCTATATAAACAGCTTGTTAACAGTCAGCCTGCTTTCCTCTTTCACCACATGGTTTCACACACCCCCACCCAAAAACATAATTAAAAACCACTCTATTCTCTCCTCCACTCTCTCCCTATGTACATAGATTTATAGAGCCAAGCCTGGTCATGATTATACATATGTTTCCGATGGTATACACCTGACTGAAAGGCAGATGGCTGAGGCATAATAACTCAGCCCACCACTGCCTGGAAGTGGGCATGCAGGCACACTGGGCATGCAGTAGCAGGGCCGTCTATACCCGGGGGTGCAAGGGGTGTGGGGCACCCAGGCACCGAATTCTGGGGGACGCCAGGTACCTGCTGCTGAAGCCGCCTAAGCTCTTAACTATCTACCTGTTATGAAATAATAAATAATTTTGGTTAAGCTAGAAAAAGAAAATACATATATACCTAGGTATTACCAAAATGTATGCCTACTAAAGGACTTTCGACTTTGTTTTTTTTTAAAATATAAAAAGTCTTTATTTCAATTCTGCAAACAATACAAAAACAATATAGAAAACTTAACAAAAAGGGAAAGAAAATAAAGAGGTAAGAGCAAAGAATAAAGAAGAAACCCTTCAAATAATAGCCAATAAGATTAAACAGAAGAAACATAAACATAATATATAACAGAACAAACCAATTCAATATAATTCAAAACAAAACAATAATAACCTATCAATTTTTCACAAACCATATCTTAAGCATCTTAACTAAAACTAATGAGAGAAAAAAAGATTTAAAAAGGGAAAAAATTAAAAAGTGACTCCCCACTATTCATGCATCGCTTCCCTTTTCTTAATTTATTCTATTCTTGCTTCGATTTAAATACCAATCTTTATCTCATTAATTAAAATCTTCATAACTACTAATGTTCCCTGATTTTCTTTTAATGTAAACAGATCACCAATTCAATATTAAAATTTTCTTTTTTTAGATAATCCTCTACATATTTCCATTCATTTATATATTTATGTTTGGGAATACTTCTAATTGCTGCGGTCATCTTAGCCAGGTTCATAAACTCCACCAATTTTTCTTGCCATTCATAAATTGTCGGTATTTTTTCTCCTTTACAATTTTTGGCTATAAGTAGTATAGCTGCTGCACTGGCATATAACAGTATATTCCTTTTCTCTTCTGGGACACTATCGGGGACCATGCTCAGTAGAAATAATTCCGGATTTTTTCCAAACGTTAATTTCAACTTTTTTTTTCAATTTTTCATAAATATTATTCCAAAATTCCTGAATTTTTTTTGCATTCCCACCAGCAATGATAGAAACTGCCAATCTTATCTTTGCATTTCCAACATTTATTTGAACTATTTTTATATATTTTAGCAATTTTAGCTGGGGTTAAATGCCACCTGTAAACTAATTTTAGGATATTTTCTTTGATTCCTGAGCATGCTGTAAACCTTGTTCCCTCCTTCCATAGCCTATCCCATTGATTACTGTATATAGGTCTTCCTATGTCCTGGGCCCACCGTATCATTGTGGCCTTCACCACTTCGTCTTTGAGTTCCCACTCAAGGAGGTAATTATATAATTTTGACATTGGCTTATCCATGATTTCAATTAATAATTCTTGTAACTTTGATTTATTTTCCAAAAACCCAATTCTTTTGTGTTTATCAAAAAGACTCTGAATTTGGCAATAATGTAGCCAGCTCATACATTCTTGTTTTACCTGTTGATATGATTTAAATCTTATTTGTTTTTCTTCTTTTTCCAGGATATCCGAATACGTTGGCCATTTTCTTTGTCTACAATTATTGAACATCGTGGTCATTTCTATGGGAGAGGTCTTTGGTTCTAAGATGTTTCTATGCTCTAACCATACTTTTATTAAAGATTTTTTGAAAACATGATTTGTAAATTCTTTATATCCCCCTTCCTTTCTTCCAACAGATACTTATGCCATCCTTGGGTATTATTAAATCCCTCTAAATCTAGTATTTCTTTTATTTTCTAATTCAATCCATTCTTTTACCAAGCACAAGCTTGCTGCAGCATAATATAATCCTAGATCTGGCACACCCCAACCACCTCTTTCTTTGACATCTGTTAGTAATCTATATTGTATTCTGGGTTTTTCCCCTTCCCATATAAATTTACTCAGGCCTTTCCTCCATTTTTCAAATGTTCCTTTTCTCTCAATAATTGGAAGCATCTGAAATAAAAATAATAATTTGGGCAATACTACCATTTTAATTGCCGCTATTCTTGCAGACAGTGTCAAATGTAGATTGCTCCATCTCTCTAAATCTTTCTCTATTTCTTTCCATTGCTTCTCATAATTATTTTTGAACAAATTTATATTTTTGGCTGTTATTTCAATTCCTAGATATGTTACCTTCTTCACTATTTCCCATCCTGCCTTTTTTCCTAACTCTTCCTTATCTTTTTCTCTTAAATTTTCTGTAATAATTGTGAGGGACAAGGGATACAGGGAAGTCCCTCCCATCTTAAGTTCCAGCCCATCCCCAAGCGCTGGAGAGAGTAAGGAGAGCTCTGCCTCCAGCGGAGAGTCAGGAAGTGGTGTCCGAGGCTCAGGCAAGGTTGTGGAGCCCAGGCCGCAGGTGGGACAGGAAGTTGGACGCACGGGGGGGGAGGCCAATCCCCCCAACTCCCGAATTGCGACGCAAACGTAGGGGGAAGAGGTTGGGTCTGCCAAAGCTGTGGTGCTGGAAGAAAACGCGCCAATCGCCATTCGGGAGTTCTGACACCTCACCTTAAGGATGCATTTTTACTGCTCTGAACACTGTAAATAATCAGCACTTAATAAAAGCCTTAAAAGACCATGCTGGAGTCGTTACTCTAGAGTAGCCATACCAGGCCCTCTGACAATAATTTTTGTTTTTTTCATGTTTATTTTGAGGCTGGATACTTCTCCACAATTATTTAGAACTTTTTTCAGATGTTGTATTGTTTCTAAAGCAGTGTTTCTCAACCTTTTTTGGGCCACGGCACACTTGTTCCGTGAAAAAAATCACGAGGCACACCATCATTAAAAAAGTTAAAAAATTTAACTCTGTGCCGCCCTATATTATAATTATGACTGTAGAGAAACACTTGCCAAATATTGCTTTCCAGCGGTGAATATTGGCGGCCGCCAGGCTCATTTGCACTGAGCTTTGGGAAAGAGGAGGAGAAATTTTGCTTTCCGGTGGGTCAGAGCTGGTTATTGGCGGCCGCCAGGCACGTGACAATGCAAATTGCCCTTCTCGTCGCGGCACACCAGCCAGCGTCTCGCGGCACACTAGTGTGCCGCGGAACAGCGGTTGAGAAACGCTGTTCTAAAGGATCTTCCAATATTATAATTACATCATCCGCAAAGGCCCGTGTCTTATAGATGCTTTCCCCCACTTTAACTCCTTTGATCTTTCTGTCCTCCTTTATTTCTTTTAACAAACTCTCAATTGTTAGAATAAAGAGGAGGGGGGAGAGTGGGCATCCCTGCCGGGTACCCCTTGATATTTCAATTTCTTCGGAGAGCTCCCCATTTATTATCAATGTCCCCTTCCGTTTTTTATAGATTGTATTTATACCTCTAAAAAAATTCCCTTCTATCTCTAATTCCTTCACTACCCTCTTCATATAATCCCAATTCACATTGTCGAAAGCCTTCTCCGCATCTAGAAATATCGAGACAGTTTCTCGGCTGGGATTGTTGTTTGTGTTCTTCTTGTTGTCATGTGTCCTGTCATAGCTTATTCTCTCTGATTCAACTCCTTTCACTGTGATTTCCCCCTCCTGAGGTTTCTCTTTTATTTTGGGAGTTCACTTCTGGGTTAGTTACAGATTCATTTATTTATTATTCCAAACTGCAATTTTCCTTTTATCCACTAGGTGTCAGTCCTCCACACACTCAGTCTCTTATTACCCCTCTCTTGTATCCTCTCGTTAGTCCCTTAACTTCCATGGGGAAGGAGGAAGCAAGCGAGCTCTGGTGACTTTGCAAATCTCAATCCTCCATTTTCCCCAGTTGTCTCCCCCTTCTTCAACTTCAAATAGTAAAATAAAGCAGTCTTTATTCTTTTTATACGTGTGTCTGTTAATATGTCTGTTAGAATTTAGCAAGTTTCAAGCTATCCCCTTCCCCCTAGGTATTACCAAAATGTATGCCTACTGTTTCACTAAAGGACTTTCGACTTTGTGCGCTCATTTACCAAAGACGTGCTGCGCTCACAACAAGAGTGCTCACAACAAGAGATAAGACGTAAGCGTGGTGCCTGACATAAGCATGATAAGAGTTAATATGGGGGCTAAACTAAATTTGAGGGTGCTGGGCGGATCTTTGCACCCCAGCGGTGCATATGCTAAAGACAGGGTTGCGCTGCAGTGGAAGAAAAGGAGGCTGGCATGCAGCAGAGGAGGAAATAGCTATGGCCCACAAGCGAGGGAGGTGGATTTGCCACCTCTTCCAAACTGTCACTCAAGGCAACTGCCTCACCTTGCTTCATGGGCGGGCCTGCTCTATCTTTACTATCTTTACTGTCATGTGCTAATGGATGTTGTGACACCTCTAGCACCAATTGGCTGCAGCTGGTGTGATAATCAGTAATATAAAATCTGCTGAGGAAGTTTTTTGGAAGTAGAATGCAACAATGCCAGTTGAAGGGGAAGGTCTATTTGGTGAAGGAAATCCATCACATGGGCTGAGACAGGAGCAGAGGAAGAAGTGGGAGGTGGCCCCAGGAGGCAGGGAATTTTTGTGATTGATATGGAAATATAGAGAACTGAAGACTGGAAAAAAGGGGGGAAAGGGAAACAGAAAATGCATCCGAATTTGACAGCTTCATCAATCCCCATTGCCAGTCTCCTTTAATCCTATTTCCCAAAACTTACTGACACCTGCCTAATTAAGAAGAAGAAACTTAAAAGAAAAAGAATGCAGTTCCCAATGATTCCGTCAATAGCAGGGGCTTCAAAGCAGCCTCAGAAGTCTCATTACCCTCAGGACCTAATATAGTTGACAGTTGGTCTTTGTTGCCCCTCTACTGATGAAGTTTGAAGAAACTCCCCAGATACTCCCACACTGAAGCAACATGTAGTTGCATGTTGATAACAAAAGGTTAGTTTGCACAGTTGCCATTTTGCAAGCCATTTCCACTCCAAATCACCGCTGTAGTTGCAGCCCTGTGCACAATTTTGTGAGAGTAAGTTCCATTCAAACAATTAGACCTGAGTAGACATGCATAGGCTGTGTTAATTAATTTAATGAAGGTTAAGTTTCTCCTTACCTGGGGAACTTAACCTTTTCTCCCTTTCCTGTAATTTTCTTCTTTTTTTGTCACCTCCTCTGAATGTTTTTATTTCTCTCGCACAATCACCTATCTGCCCTCTTCTTGTGTCAACTTGCCTTGTACAGAAAATAAACCTGGGAAAGTTTCAGTACTCTCAGAACTTAATACTGGCAGCTGTTGTCCTAAACCCGCTTAATTTGGAAAAGTCCCATTTAAATGAATGGCTCTTCCTTCTAAACAAGAACTGTGCCTGGATGGTGGGTAGTAAATAACTGAGTGAGAGAGCAGAAAGGCAGGCAGGCAGGCAGGGTGGCCAGTCAGTGTGCAAGCAAGTTTTCCAATGAAACCTGGGGCAGATGCTAAGGATGGCAATGTGAGTGCTGGCCTGCTCAGTGCTGGCTCCCTGACTGTGGAATGCTTTCCCTAGAAAGATGCACCTAGCACCATCACTATCAATTTTTAGTTGCCAGGTGAATGTTGGTATTCACTCAAGCCTTTGCCCTTAATAAGTGTGATAGGGTCACACTTCCCCTATCCTGTACTTGATAAAGGTAATCCACCAGAGTGACCAAGGCTAATTCAGTCCCCAAACCAGACCTGAACCCAGATTTAAGTGGATCCAGATAATCAGTGTCATCTAGGAATTCTTCTACTGCTCCACTACTTCCCCCTCCACCACCTTCTCTAGAAAAAAACAGCATTGGTAACTAGCCAGTAGTTATCATGTACCATTGTAATTATCAATTGCAGGTGGGAATAGCTGCCTCAAGACCACCAAGAAGTGGCCAAACCATGACGCAGTATCAAAACCCACAACTTCCAGATTATCAGCTCCCCCCAAAGACCAGATCAAGTATGTGTACTGCTCCGTGTATTGTGCAGATACTGTAACTGTATGAGAGAGGCCCTATGGTTGCTCTGGAAGCCATGAAATCCCAAGCCGAACCCAAGGTTCCTTAGCATAGATTAAGCGGAAGTCACTCACCATTCCAGACTGCTCCAGCACCACACCAGGGACCACCTTGATCAGCTTGGTCAGGGAGGCCACTAGGCGCCAGGGAGAGCAGAACACCACAATCACATCTTTAGCCTGTCTCATTGGTCCAGCACTGGGTGGAGGCCCACTAAGCCCGCTCCAAGGAGGGGTTTCCTGGTGATGGACAGCAAACCCTGGTGGACTGCAGCAATTCCTCCACTCTGCTGCTGCAGTTTGGCTTGGTGCTGCAACAAGTACCCAAGCATGCAGTGCTAAGTCAGGTCTAGTCCCACCAACCCCCCGCCCCAGATACATCTCAGTAGGACACACACGTCATTTGACTTGATTGACACCTCTTTTTGGACTACTCTGATACTGTATAATCCTCTGTAATTTGTAAATAAATCTCTTAGCAATATCTAAGGATTTCTAGGAAAGCGTTTTCTGTGCCTTTGAAATTTGCAGCTTTCCCTTGTGGTTTGTTTTTCTGATGATATTGTTCTTCATATGTAAGAGTACAAGATCAGACTTGAAAAATTTGCTTACTCGTTGCTGTGGATTAATCTGGTCACAGACCTGTTGCTAAATTTTAAATCCTTCATAACGACAACAATTTGGGAAACCAAAGCTACAGAGATGCTATTTCAGAATGTCCTAATCCTCTCCTGATGAGAAACTTGGAATATATTTGATGGGATTTAGTAAAAGCCCTAAAGGAGATGGTGGAGTTTTCCCTCATATATAATGCTGTACCTCCTGTTTATCAGATCACAGCAGTACTAGTCATGTATAATAAGAAGAAAAGAAGAACAGAAGGAAAGATAGAATCTTGACTCTAAACAAAGCATTGCTGAAGTCCCAGAGAATCAGGGATTAGGTAGTCTGACTGTTGTTTCTTGGAAAGAAAACAAACTCCAGTGACAGAAATACACAGCTCTGAGTGGTTGCTGCTGCAACTGTTAAGAGAGGAAACGGCAACGAAGGATTAGTGGTCATATAGGAAGCCTTATATATGTCTATTACTGGCTTAATGTCCAAAGGTTTTTCCAGTCTTTCTGATGGATCTGCTCCTTTAAACCTCATCCCCCTTATCACCACGTTTACAGTTTTTTCAGTCCACCTCTTAAAGCTTTGCAAGTGCCTCTTTAAGCTTAGTTAACCTAAAGCCAGTATTAAACTTTATTCCACACCTGTCTTCTCTAGTAGTCAATCAGCTGAACCCCAGCAGCTATGGATAGATAACATATACATGGCTACGGTCAATTAGGCTGTATTAGAATTAGTAAGAAGTACATTTAATGTGGGATGCGGGTGGTGCTGTGGGTTAAACCGCAGAGCCTAGAGCTTGCTGATCAGAAGGTCAGTGGTTCGAATCCCCGTGATGGGGTGAGCTCCCGTTGCTTGGTCCCAGCTCCTGCCCGCCTAGCAGTTCGAAAGCATGTCAAAGTGCAAGTAGATAAATAGGTACCGCTCCGACGGGAAGGTAAACAGCGTTTCCATGTGCTGCTCTGGTTCGCCAGAAGTGCATAGCTGCCAAGTTTTCCCTTTTCTCACGAGGAAGCCTATTCAGCATAAGGGAAAATCCCTTTAAAAAAGGGATAACTTGGCAGCTATGCAGAAGTGGCTTAGTCATGCTGGCCACATGACCCGGAAGCTGTACACCAGCTCCCTCGGCCAATAGAGTGAGATGAGCACCGCAACCCCAGAGTTGGTCACAACTGGACCAAATGGTCAGGGGTCCCTTTACCTTTACCTTTACATTTAATGTTGGTGAATAACCAAGGTTGTACAGCTGGGTTCAGGTTTTTCTGTATGCTGTTTAGTATACTATCAACAGCAATACACATTTAGAAATAGGAATTGCAGTAGGGATCCTCTATTATAGCAACTTTTTGCTAGGGGTGTTCACTGCCCACAAGAATTGGTAAAGACTCTACTTCAGCACTTGAGGAAACAGCAAGATTTGGTTTGAAGTGCTTCAGAGGCTGACTGGTTTGTCTTGAGGTCCAAATCTGATTCCGAACTGGGAAAAGCAATGCTTTCTGCTGCTCTCCATTATGAGAAAAATTAAAAACTGCTACATAAATATATAGTATATTTTTGGCAGCATTGGATGAAATTTGCAGGAATATTCATATGTTTGGAACAAAAGCGGGAAACCTGATTTTAAGAAATTGCATTGAATTAAATTAATTTGGTTTGCTTTGTAATAATTTGGATAATTAATTAATTAATTTTTTTAAAAAAAAAACATTTTTGGGGGGGGGGGGAAGCAGGAAGGATGAAGCCGAGACATTCAGCTGAGAAGGTGAGTCCTTCTCAGATAGGGAATGCTGTCTCCAGCATTTTTACCACAGTTGCTGAGATGGGCATAGTGTAGATTGACCCAGAGCTAACAGGGTGCACCTAGGCCAAAGGATACTTGGGCTCACAAGGACACATCTGACAAGGAGACCTGAGTGTCTTTAAAAAAAAATCATTTTTATTAAGTTTCCATTTTATATAAATATAACATATTCAATTTTTTCACATTATATTCCACTCTCGCAAGCATATGACTCTCCAACACCCCCCCAGTCCCTGATTACCTTAAATTATATCTTTAATTGCATTTCATATTTCCCCTCTTTACTCTCTATTCAATTCTGATAATCACAAAATGTTAAATGTAAATTGGTGCTTTCTATAAACTATCAAGCTTTAGATCAGTCCGGACAGTGTTGTTAAATGGTTACAATTATCTTTCAAATACTCTATGAACTTATTTTCCCAGTCAATTTCGCCAACTCAGCATATTCCACCATCTTTATCTGCCAGTCCTGGATCGTTGGTAAGTCCTGTTGTTTCCATCTCTGTGCTAGTAAAATTCTTGCTGCAACAGTTGCATACCTAAACAGTTTGAGGTCTTTCTTGAGTATTTCCTCATTGATTATTCCTAATAAAAATGCTTCTGGTTTCCTTACAAATGTAACCTTGAACATTTTCTTCAATTCATTATATATCATATCTCAAAAGATTTTGACTTTATTACAAGTCCCCCACATATGGAAAAAGTTGCCTTCCTTTACTTTGCATTTCCAGCATTCCTTATTTTTACATTTTAGATAACTTAGTTGGTGTTATATACCATCTATACATCTTTTTTTTTCAATGCCGTACATGCTGTAAAGCTAAGTCCCTCTTTCCATAATTTCCCCAGTCTTCTAACTGAATATTATAGCCAAAATCTTTTGCCCATTTAATCATAGCCACTCTAACTTCCTCATATTTGGTATGCCATTCTAATAGTAATTTGCGTGGACAGACGGAGTCCCCCCAAACCCCCTGGCGACCCACTGAGCAGAATAAAGACGCATAACAACATGCTAAGGGATTCAAATTGGCCACAACTTTATTAAGATTCAGATGTAGGGAGACCTTGGCTCAGGCATTGGGCATTTATCCTTCCCAGTCCCCAGCCAGGGTTCTGGGAGGCTTCGGGGTTATCTACATGTATGGGGGTGGGGGCTGGCTCTGGAGAACATATGTTCAAGCAGAGAGAGCCCGCTCCCTGTTCGCTGCCGCTGGAAGTGATGACGCCTATTGGCATGGTCAAGGCTTCCCCCAATACCCCGCTCTTGTTGCCGCAAAGGGGGTGAGGTCTCCACCTCATGCCCCTCCCTCTAGGAAAATCGCCAAAGAATTCCGCCCAAGGCCTGACACCGCCACCCGAGGCCGCAAAATCGCAGTCTCGCCGCCAAGACTACCTACACCTGAAAAGACGCTTCGCCATCCGCCAGCCATTCCAAAAGGCCATACCTAATGTCGCTTAGCCAGTCATCATTGCCGATGTCTGAAAGGTGCACACCGTTGGGCCTAAAGAGTTCTTTTTTGTATATCTTGATGCTGGGATGCTTCATGGCCGGCATCTTAGCACACTGCAGGAATTACACGCGACTTAACATTTCTCGAGTTCTTCCCAATCTTAGTAGCATCTGGGGGCGCCACCTCAGGAACACCAGGGTGTGCTTCTGGTCGGGCAACCAGGCAGTGGTAAGGATCATCGCAAAACAGTCTGCAAAGTCCAACAGGGTGATCCGCATTCTGCACCTATTCGTGTTAGAATGTCTCAGAGGTAACATCTCATTTCCCGCAAGATATATTCCGAGCCTCAATAATGATATCGCGGGTGCCTTGTCTCGTTTTCAGACGGAGCGCTTTCCCGACCTAGCGCCCGAGGCCGATCAGCTCCCAGAAGGCTTTCCCCAGGACCAAGCGAAGTGATGTCAGGAGTCTTGAGTGCCCTTGCGCCATCAACCCTGCAATCCTACCGCAGAGCTTGGTCACAGTTCGAGCAGTTCAGAGCTAAGTCTAGTTCACGACATAGACGCACGCCAAAAGAGTCAGACGTGCTAAAATATCTGGTCCACTTAAAGCAGAGAGGCATGGCCCTCAGGACCATCAGGCTACACAAGGCTGCTATCTCCTACCTCAGTAATTGTTTGAGGAACCAGGATCCTCGTAACACATTCCACATAAGATAGCTGATTGCAGGCTGGCGTCGCACACATCCTCCCACACCAGACAAGAGAAAGCCAATCACCATTGAAACCCTCCGACTGATATGGGAGGTGCTTCCCAGTGTGTGCTGGTCCACCTATGAGACCAGACTTTTTCGGCCCGCCTTCTCTTTAGCCTTCTTTGGTGCCCTCCGGATCGGAGAATGCCTTGGCGGCACCCCACCAACACAGCACAGGGGTCTGACAATGGCAGGTGTCAGTTTTAGCAATCGCAAGCTACTCATTTGAATACGCATATCAAAGACTGACCAACTAGACAAGGGTACCGTCCTTTCACAGGCACCGTCCACTGAGGCCGGCCCCTGCCCGGTCTCTGACACACGCAAATTTCTAAAAATGCGCCCCCCTGGGCAGGGCCCCTTCTTGACGCATGCAATGGGTTGCCCTCTGACCCGCGGTCAATTCACTGCAGTGTTATGGAAGGCCATCCATGCCTATGGGGGTGACCCAGCACAATTCTCGGGTCATTCTAATAGTAACTTATACATTTTTGATAATATTTTCTTCTTATCCAACAATTCTGTCTCTAGCTTTGATCTCATCTTTTCAAAGCCCTTGCCTAACTTGTCCTCACTGAATATTTTATTTACCTGGTGCTGTTGCAACCAGTCCGTCATCATATCTTTAACCTTCTCATAAGATTTTAGCCTTAATTTATTATCTACTTCCATCAATAGACCTCTGTATGTTGCCCAGTCTCCTTTCATATTTACTTTCTTAACTGCTATTGCTTCTAATGTCTCTGAGGGAGATTGTTCCACTGTCAAACAGCTCTTACTGTCAGAAAGTTTTTTCATAGGTCTAGTCGGAATCTACTTTCCTGCAACTTGAAGCCATCGGTTCGAGTCCTACCTTCCAGAGCAAGAGAAAACAAGTTTGCTCCATCCTCCATGTGACAGCCCTTCAGATATTTGAAGACGCTTATCATATCTCCTCTTTTCCAGGCTAAACATTCCCAGCTCCTTCAACCATTCCGACTTGGCTTCTAGACCCTTGATCTTCCTAGTTGCCCTCCTCTGCACACATTCCAGCTTGATAACATCCTTCTTAAATTCTGGCGCCCAGAACTGGACACAGTATTCCAGGTTTGGTCTGACCAAGGTAGAATAGAGTAGAACTATTACTTCCCTTGATCTGGGCACTATATTTCTGTTGCAGCATTCACTTTTATTTTCTGCTGCTGCTGCACCACACTGTTGACTCATGTTAAGCTTGTGGTCCACCAAGACCCCTAGATCCTTTTCATATGTACTGGTAGTAAGCCAGAGGTCCCCCATCCTATATTTGTGCATCTGGTTCTTCCTGCCTAAGAACTAAGATTCTGCGGCACAGGATTAAAATAGTAATGTTATCAACAAGACTGTCAAATCAAAATTGTCAAGTGGTTTCTTGACATTGCCATGTCTTCATTGTGAATGGGGACAAATGAAAATATTCTCATTACTACTTAGTCAAGGAGGAGGTTGCTGGTATCACTATCAGCCATATACTGTTCCTCTACCATACTTATCCCTATGGTTCCTCCAAATCTCTGCCTTTGGGGCTACCACTCAAGTGAGGGAAGCAATTCTTTTGAACGACTAGAGTGAGGGCCTAATGCTGTGAAGTAGGGGTTACCACAATCTAGAGCTACAGCAGACCGTTCAGTTTTGCACCCTCATCACAAAGCCTAGGAATTCTAGACCAATACTCAAGGCTGTGTCAGAGCAGAGATCACTAGTGGTTAGTTTGATTGTCATTACACAACATACAATCATGGGCAGTGTGTGGTATAGATGAAGCAGGCAAGAAATTCAAAGCGGTGATGAGAATTACAGCACTTCACTTCTGAATAGAGACTTTGTTGAAATGGGCTGTAGCTCTTGCACAATGCATAGCCCCAAAGGATAAAACGTTATGCACACTGATGTGTCTATTGAACTCTCATAAGAATAATCATGAGCTGACATGACTGGTGAAGGGTGACTCCTATGAAGCGTTGCCGAAGAGCAAAAGAGGATTACTTTGAATGAAAATGCCTGGAGCAATAGAATGGAAAGGGTGGTGTGAGCTGATGACAATAGGTCTCTATAAAAGCGGCTCATAGAGCAGAGCACAGGTGCACCAACCTGTCCACTTGACAGAGTGGAAGCAGAGTAGTTAGCTGGAAAACTGAGCTGTACGTACCCAGTGGATGGTCAGGATGCCTCCAGAGTCAGGCACTAGTGTGGGAAAGCCAGAACGTGTCTCAGGTGCCCCACAGTTTTTCACCTGGGAGGAGATAGGACTCCGCACAGGCAAAGGAGAATTCAAGGAGGAGAGATGGCTGGTAATCAGAAGGAAGATCTATGATATCAGCCAATTCCATTTGCGACACCCTGGAGGAACCCGTGTCATCAGCCATTATGCGGGACAAGATGCCACGGTGAGAGCTTGTAGTGGGGCCTGGGGACCCAGAGCATTTGGGAAGAACCATAGCTTAATGGCCAAACATCTGCTTTGTATGCATGATGTCCCAGGTTCAATCTTGGCACTGCCTATTATCTCAGTGGATTTCAAGTAGGAGTCAGAGAAAAGGTGACTGGAGAACCACTGCCAGGCAAAATGGACAGGATTGGGTGAGATGGACAATGCTCAGACTTAATGTAAGGCAGCCTCAGATGATCATATGATATGGTGCTTACTTGTCAACGTTGTCTAACACTGGGGAACATTTTTTTCCCCATTTTCTGTTGCATGAGATTTTTCAACTGTTCTTATATTTTTTTCAATGCTGATTTCATATCTGAAGTCGGTTCTGTTCTGTAAGCTCTAGTTTTTTTGCAATTCATGTTTTTCACTTTTCACCTGAATATTCGTTTTTCACAATGCAAGAATTAAATATTTTATTCAGCAGAGAGCCAAAGTAGTACAATATGATTATAAATGTAAGTGACTTATATAGCATTGAACATGACATGTATAGCATTGAAAATGACATGTATATCTATGTACAGTTGGAGGTATGCAAAAAAATGTATTTCCTTGAGGAATATATACAAGCTGTTGTTATTCAGTTAAGAGTTTGCGCTTGTATTTGAAAAAAATTACCTTCAGTATTTAATGCCTTCACAAACTGTTTCATCAAGCCATCTTTTTTCATGTCTCCTATGCCAAATACGGACAGCTATATGTTCAGTAAAGCTTAATTCAACCACATAAAGGCAAAAGGCCTTGAGGTCAATATTGGCTTATGAGATCCTGAACTGTAATAATCTGCAAGATCTCATCCTTACCTCCTATGTCGTTTTTCAAACTCCAAATTAATTCTTTTAAATCCATCTCAGAATCAAATCCAGAATTCCTCCTTCAACGAGCCACGCCCCTGGTGCGTCCTGATTGGATGCGCCAAGGGAGCGCCGCGGCTGGGTGCCAGCCAATGGGCTGGGGGGGGGGAAGAATGGCAACCATTCCCCCACCATGTGTAGGCTTTGTGGTGCCCACAGTCTCCCCTCCTCCTACAGCGGGAGGGACTATTCTGGATTTGATTCTGAGATGGATTTAAAAGAATTAATTTGGAGTTTGAAAAGCGACATAGGAGGTAAGGATGAGATATTGCAGATTATTACAGTTCGATTGGCGGTAGGCATTGGATTATCTCTGAAAGGTTACAGGTGGGGGGGGGAGGTTGCTGCCATCACCTCCCCCAAAATGCTGAAGGGTACTCCCTTAAGGAGTCCGGGGCATGGCCATGTCCGAAGCTGTGGTAGGTGAGGGCCTAAGGGCCGCCCCTAGTGGTGGCCCCGGGGTGAGTTCCTAGTTGATCTGCATCGCAGGGCTCACCCAATGGTGGTTAACCCTTCACAGACTGCCAGCAGAGCGGGCTGGAGTCAGATATAGATGGTTAGATCCAATGCCTAAGCCAATACCTCTCTACGTCCGTAATCAATAAAGTTGTGGCCCATTAACCTTATGCAATGTCTCCTGTGTCTTTATTTATTCCGTCCGCCATCTTGGATGCGGTTTAGATAGGATTTTTTCTACTTACGAATTTTTAGATAGGGTTGCTTCTACTTACGAATTTTTTCTCCCAATGCATTCCTATGGGATTCGACGTACAATTTTTTTCAACTTACAAATGTGTGTTCGGAACGCATTAAATTCGTAAGTAGAGGTACCACTGTATGAGGTTGTGGTTTAAAAAAAGTTGTTGGTTTTCCACAATCTTGGGTGCAATATGAGTTTGAAGCTCCATTTCCTGAACAGTCACCTAGATCAGTTCCCCAAAAACCTTGGGGCAGTCAGTTATGAACAGGGAGAGCGCTTTCATAAAGACCTGAAGACAATGGAAGAGCGTTATCAAGGGCGATGGGACAAAACTATGATGTCAGACTACTGCTGGACCATCAAATGAGAATCCCCTGTGCAACTCCACAAATGCAAGAGCTATAAGCGCAAATTCTTACCTGAATAACAGCAGCTTGTATACTGTAGTGTATCCCAAAGGAATACATTTTGTGCGTGTGGTTTTTTTGCATTTTTTGCATAGACAGACATGTCATTTTCAATGCTATATACTGTATGTCATGTTTAATGCTATATAAGTCACTTGCATTTATAATCATATTGTGCTACATTGGCTATGTGTTTAATAAAATATTGAAAAATGATTGCATTGCGAAAAACGAAGATTATGGTGAAAAGTGAAAAACATGAATTGCAAAAAAACTAGAGCTTACAGAACAAAACTGACTTCAAATATGAAATCAGCAAGTTGAAATTAGGTTAGAACAACTGCAGGTGTCAATGCCACAATAATTTTGTTCCCCAGTGTGCTAAAAAGATTTAGACCAAGGGAAGAAGGATCTGAAGGGACAGAAAAGGAAATTCCAGAAGTCACAGGCTATTCAGAAAAGAATTTGGGTTATATCTGTGAATGGATGAATGAAGCAAGAGTTTGCAACTCCTCTTTCAGACATGGAAATGGGGCAAATAGTAGATTAGAACATTGTATAATGTTAGCCTGCTTAAATCCCACAGCATTTCAATCTCAGGGGATCTAAGCTGCCTAATAATGTGCAAGATCGCAACCTTAAGCTTCAAAGCGTCTTCAAAAGATGCTTGCTCAGAAGCACCACCTAAATTTTGTCTGGGTGATATTCAAGTGGATTTGAGGGTTTCTCCTCAGACAAAATATCAATAATTATGGGGAGCCTCAAGGAATTTCAGAAACATCAGTGAGATCTCTCATGTTTGGGTGTGTAGGTAGGTGTGGTTTCTTGTTCAGTTATGCTTAGGATTTCATCTTTCTCTGTGTATTTGCACAGCCTTATACACTCACAATAGCTTTCCAACCAAATTCATTCAGTGGTGTTTTCAGTGAAGTTGGAATTCATGATCAAGGGTAGTCTAGGAAAAGGCTATTTGGGTGGCATTCAGCTAAGCTTTACTCAGGGTAGACCCAATGAAATTAATGAACATGACTAGTTAGGTAAATTCATTTTAGTTGGTCTACTTGGTGAGTTTGAAAGAAAACTTGTTTTCATTGAGCATTCTTGGTAAGGGGCATAATTTATGTTGCACCATTGAGTTGGATTTGTGGTGCTGTAGAGGGGTTGTTTTGTGCTTGTTGGTGCAGCACTATGGTTTTTTTGATGTTGAGCCAAGCTTTTTGTAAGCTTCTGTGAAGATATTTAGGATGGAGTTCATCCTCTGAGTGTGCACACACTACGTTGTCATCCAGCATACCAAAGCTCTATGACGGAAGTTACAGTAACCTTACTCTTTGCTTTCAGCCTGCTCATATTAAAGAGCTTTCCATCTGTTCGATATATGATTTCTACTCCGGAGGGAGTAGAACTTTTAAGAGTTTTTAGAGTTGAGTTATGGTGCACAGAACAAGTCTGTCACTGACTGATGCTCCTCAGATGCCAGGATCAAAAATGCTTGCCGCAAGTGCATCTTTTTTTGTGGGTACTCAAGCGTATATACCTTTTTTCCTAGAAGAAAAGCACTAATTAAAAATGTGGCACTTGCTTAACAACTTCATGGTGAGTGCTGGCACCCTTTTTCCAGAAGAAAAGCACTAATTGCCACCTGTTCATCATGTTTCGGGACGACGACTGAGCTATTATGACCAATAACTGTTGCTACAACTCCCCTCCAACCATTTGTCTGAATTTCTTCCAAAACAATTTAAACCAGAAGTCATCAGCTTGTCTTTTTTCCCTCTGCGTCTTCGAGGAGGTAGAAAAGATGAAGAATGTGACCATTACTAGTCCATTACTAGTGCTGAAGTTCATTTCACTCAGGCCAAGCGGGAAGGTTGAAAGCAGTTCAGTTGCAGTCCAAAGGCCAGGGCAAGCTGGAACGGAGAAGAAAATCTAAGTCCCCTGAGAGAGATATTCTCCTCCACACAAGGTACACATTCCCAAATGCAGAGTGCCACAGCCACACAGGACCACGACAGTCAGTCATGCACAAACTCCCACAACAAGAATCTCGTCACAGCACATGAAGAAATGCCCTAACTACATCTCTGGTTTCTGGGGTCTTCCCAGCATTGCGCCAGACTCTGCTTTTCTCAGCCACGCAAACCAAATCAGTGGAGGACCTGGCTCGGCTGAGCTTGAAAGATCCAGAATATATCTGGGTTCACCAGAAGGCAAAGTTCAGTACTCCAGCAACTTTGGAACAGAACTATGTTGCTTGTGAGCTGCGCGAGAAAATCAATATGCTGTATTCCTTTTTGAGAAGTCATCTGAATGAGAAAAGTATTGTACTTTTTGCAAGCTGTAAAGAGGTTCAGTATTTGTTTAGATTAGATTAGATTTCTTTATTGTCATTGTGTAATTACAATGAAATTGGATGATTAGAGTCTTCTGCCATCTTCGACCTGGGCTCACTATACTGGCTCTTCGTGGCAGACAGCAGCACATGAATAGAATGGAAGTCTACATTGATTTTGTGGCAAGAAATCAGCAGTTCTCTTTGCTACTGATCTTGTGGTTCGGGGACCTTGATTTCCCTGCTGTGAATTGGGTCATTCAGTTTGACTGTCCAGAGGACAGAATACTCAACGTTCACTGCGTTGGCAGAACAGCCTGGTACCAAGAAGGTGAGGAAGCTCTCCTTGTGCTGCTTTCTTTGGAGGAAAAGTTTTTACTCCCTTAAATCCGCCTCTGGTGGATGTTCAGGTGTGAGAGTGAGAGTGCAGAAATGCAGCTGGGTAATTTTAGAACCTGGAGTCAGTGGTCTTACTTTGGGTGGTGGGGAGAGGAGGTTTTAGACAGCCATCCTTTAATGGATCCATCCACACCCAGTTCTGACTCTGTTTGAGAGAGAATAAGATCGAAAGAGCATAGGGTAGGGTGTGTGTGATAATCTTAAGATAGCCAGCACCCCTCACTACTCCCCTGGACAGCTCCCTGTTTCACTTTTAAGAGAGAGTCAGAGACAGAATGGTGTGGCTCTGGCCCTAACTATTGCTGATATGCAGGCCCAGAAACAATTGTCCCCAAGGGAATGCAAAAGAGAAAAAAAAGCATTCCCCACCCGTTATCTTTACACCAGTCTTGGAGTGCTTGGACTTACAGAATGATAACAGCAGCACACCCACACTTGAGAGAGGGGAGTATCAGCAAACTCAGGGGAAACTCAAGGGTGGGGTGGGAGAATTGTGTGAAGGGACCACTAATGAGAACCAGAACCAGCGGAGAAATTCTGTACGGAGTGGCCTTCATATGTGCCTTATTTGACTTAACAGTGAACGGGTGATACCGGTATGTATGTCACAACCAAATGTGTCACTTCGATTTTCTTTCATCATACATCTGCAAGAGGGAATTGCCCAAAGTCACACCCACCCCAGGCAAAATTCTCAGTATGTTGTCCTTTCTTAAGCTTCTTTTTTCACCCAGTTTACCTCTATTCTCATTTCTCTCAGTCTTTCGCAACAGTTCCTCCCCCTCATTTTACTGCTGCTTCTTCCCCCCCACCCTTCACTGGCCCACAGAGGTCCAGTTACTTCCCCTTCCAAGTCATATCTCCTTCCTTGTTCAGAATTTGTATTTATATATTTAATAAAAATTATACACCACTTGACTGTTTTTTTAAAAATAAAATAAAATAAATAACCCTCATTGCACCTCCCTCCCCTCGCTTGACCCCCAATCCCAGCTGTCCAACAAACTGTAATTCCAAAACCACCCATCAACCTGCCACTATTTTTCCAGCTCAAAACGAACTTCCCAGAATATCAGCTCCATCACTTCAGCATAGTAGCTTCCTCCGTTTTACACCCTATTTTGTTCTCTCTGTGGTTTTAGGATGCTTTCACCGCTTTCCACAAGGATGAGGACTTAGTCAAGAAATACCTGAGCTCCCTACTAATTGGGGAACTGGCACCTGATCAACCCAGCTGTGAACCAACCAAAAATGTGAGTTTCCCTCGCAAGTTTCTTTTAAGGATATATGTGGTGTGGCCAGTGGCCTCAAGACATTTTGCTGCCTGGGAGGAAGGATAAGATGGCACCCTCTCCATTACACATACTGAAGACTGCTGGTCTGGAATCTGACCCGTAAGTTCAGTGCTGGTGATGCTAGTGTCAGGATAGTGTCATCTTCACACCTGAGACCAGCAGGCTATCTTAAGGGACAGAGAGTAGGCTGCATGACATACACAGTTTTGTCTTCTGATAGAGGGGAGTTGCTGGGGGACTTAGGAGGAAATATGGGGGTCTGGTATTGCCCTCCCTCATCAACTCTGCCTAATGGTAGGAATAACGCTGTATATAACAAATACAGGAAATATACGGTAGCTTGCAACCAGGGGCAGCTTGCCCATTGGACCTAGTGGCGCAGGGCGCTGAGGGGCGCCCCAGCTAGTGGGGGAGCTGCGCGGCGGCCTCCCTTTCCCTCTTCCTGGACGCCCGCCAGCCGCGCCGCTCGGAGGAGAGAGGTAAACAAGCAGAGCAGGGGCACTAGGACCCTGTTCCGCTCTGCAGCGGAGCTTTCCTTTTTTACAAAAAGAGTGGGGGGCGCCCGAGGGATCTGCACCAGGGCGCCCGATGACCTTAAGACGCTACTGCAGGCATCCCCAAACTGTGGCCCTCCAGATGTTTTGGCCTACAACTCCCATGATCCCTAACTAACAGGACCAGTGGTCAGGGATGATGGGAATTGTAGTCCAAAACATCTGGAGGGCCGAAGTTTGGGGATGCCTGCGCTACTGCTTGCAACTACAATCCTGTAACATGCTTAGCACATGTTCTAGTTGTGGCACCTAACACTGTGTGTAGGACTCCCTCTGTGACCCTATAACCTTGCTCTCAACATTTTAAGTAATTGTGTCCTAGAGATCACTGAAAAATAGAAAACACACACCGGGCATGTGATTTTTCATGATGCTGCAGAAGCTCAGTATTTCAAATTATTAGAATGTGGCCAGCTGTTCTTTTGCAGACAATCCAAGCTACAAAGACGCCCACCCCTATGGCGAATCCACTTGCTACGGCTTCCTCTTCATCCCTCATTGAAATGAAGATGGGGAGATAGTGGAGATGTGATTGTTTGCTCTTTTAACATGTCCCTGGTTAGGACACAGAGCTAAATGAGATCCCCTGGTCTCACAGTCCCCCTGCTGGCTGGGTGCCTTCCAGAGTATGTTTCTATGATGAGTAAGTCTGTTCCACACGCAGTCTGCATCACATATAACCACAGATGAGATATATTAACTTTAGGCACCTCTCGCAGGCAATGCTGGTAAATGATTTCCATGAGCTACGCACCACAGTGAAGAGGATGGGACTCCTCCAACCCAGTTTTCTCTTCTTCGGCTTCATGTTTCTACATGCTTTCCTGCTGGATACTGCATCCTGGCTGACTATCTGGTATTTTGGAGCATCCTGGGTGCCCTTCCTTGTTGGCGTGGCACTGTTCACCATTGCACAGGTAATGTGTTTGTGTCATGAAGATCTCTGGGGTGTTTCTCAGCACCTCCGGGACCAATGAACTGCTTTATGATTCATAGCATTCTCCCTAGCCACAACGCTGGAATTTTAATTATGTCAGTGGAATTTCAGCCTCTTTGTTGGCGTTCTGGCCAATAAATTTGCATTGATGCTCCTGGGTTTATCCTGTAAAGCAGTAGCAGGATTAGTAACAACTAATCCAGAATGCGGCAGCTAGACTGGTGACTGGGAGCGGCTGCTCCCAGTACGTTTCCGAGCACAATTCAAAGTGTTGGTGCTGACCTTTAAAGCCCTAAATGGCCTCGGTCCAGTATACCTGAAGGAGCGTCTCCACCTCCATCATTCTGCCCGGACACTGAGGTCCAGCACCGAGGGCCTTCTGGCAGTTCCCTCGTTGCGAGAAGCCAAGTTTCAGGGAACTAGGCAGAGGGCCTTCTCGGTGGTGGCGCCTGCCCTATGGAACGTCCTCCCATCAGATGTCAAAGAGAAAAACAGCTACCAGATTTTTAGAAGACATCTGAAGGCAGCCTTGTTTAGGGAGGCTTTAAATGTTTAATAGATTATTTTATTTCATTTTTCTGTTGGAAGCCGCCCAGAGTGGCTGGGGAAACCCAGCCAGATGGGCGGGGTATAAATAAAGTATTATTATTATTATTATTATTATTATTATTATTATTATTATTCACCGTTTCTCAAATATATGGTGCCATACTGCAGAGACAGCTCAAACGTGTGGGTGATGTGAGTTGGATGGAGAATGTGAAAGAACTCTAGTGATTGTGCACATTGTCGTGGAACCATGGCGGATGGGCACGATTTGATTGCTTCCGTGGGGAATTTTGTGCACTGCCTAGTCAGTATGCTACTAGGGATAGAGGTGGAATTCAGTTCAGTTCACATTTAAAAGCGAACCAACCAAATCTGCACTTTTCTAAATGATACACAAACTGAAACACAACCTCCATTCAAAATTCACACTCCCGCACTGGCCTCCAGTTCCTCGCAGGCTGCATACACCACCTGCTCTGCATAAGGTACTATGCAGAACAGGTCAGTGCAGGAGCCCCCATTTACTGACTGCAGTGCTGGAGGCACATACATTACGTACAACCAGTGCTTTTTTCTAGGGGGGCACAGGGAGAGGCATACCCCTACACATTTTGTGAATCTTTGTACTTTTGTCCATTTACTGTATTTATTTCCCCCGATTTGAACTATAAAATGGTGGTTTTCTTGAGTCAAAATGAGAGTACCCATAAACATTTTTTAAAGAAAAAAAGCATTGCATACAACAATGTGTATATTAGGAGCAATTCATGCTAAAAGAAACCTTTTTTTACCCTAAGTGATATGGAAATGTGGAGAACTGAACATTAGAGACATGAAAAACTGAGATAAGCTGAAATTGACAAATTCACCCATCCCTAGTTTCCACTTTAACACTAGGCTAGGCATCCCCAAACTGCGGCCCTCCAGATGTTTTGGCCTACAACTCCCATATCCCTAGCTAACAGGACCAGTGGTCAGGGATGATGGGAATTGTAGTCCAAAACATCTGGAGGGCCGAAGTTTGGGGATGCCTGCACTAGACATATACGGTAGATAGCAAGGCCAGACAATGAGTAAGAAAAGTGACATTATGAAAGGTCCAGTTACATGTTGGGGGGGGGGCAAAATATCACATCACATTGTCTTAGTGTTGCTTTTCCCCTTCCAGATCCAGTATGGATTTTTACAGCATGATCTTGGGCATCTTTCAGTCTTTCAGAAGACCAAGTGGAACAGACCGTTTCACTTCATTGTGATGGGAATATGTAAGGTAAAATGATGTGCAAATGACAATGTCCACTGACAATGTCCCAATAGCAGTGCCCTCTTTGCACTTCACTGGGGGAAGAAGGACCATTTCTTGGGCTTGCCTGGTGTGATGATAACAAGGATAATGAAAATAGCATTGATGGTATGATGTTTCAAGCATTCAGTGTGGTTCAGATACGGGATCTCACTCATTCTTACAACTCTATTAGTATTGCCTCAGTCCATACTGCAGGGGGCAAAGTGATGAAAAGCATGGTTTAAGGCTATCTTACCGGTAGTGGTTTCATGGCTTTGGTAAGATTTGAACAGCTTGTTACACAACACCAGCTGCTGGGGCTAAAAATCTCAGGTGAAGGACTATGGCAACTCTTTCCCCTCACTTTGGCAGCAAGGGGGCTGTTCATCATGGCTAAATAATAATTTGGGTACTACCTAGCAGTGGATCCTGGTTCACTAGGAAGTAAAGAACAAATAAAGTCAAGGCACTAAATAAACACTACGTATCTCTGTAACATAGATATGGTCTTAAAACTTTACAAGAGTCTTTGGCCAATAGAATACACTGTTTCATGCCATCCTAATCTCTGAGCAGTGCAAGATTCCAGTGATTTCAGGCGCTTACTCAGGGTTCATGTTTCCATTTGGAAATGGGGCACAACAGAGACTGTGTTGTCTTTAGGATATATGCTTTATTTACACACACAATGGAGAGGTTCACAGCATTAGCATCACAAGAGGGTCTTGTTTCTCCCATAGCCACAGCCTTGGATTCAGCATGGCTCTCTCTCTCTCTTTGCTGCTTTGTATCTAGGTCATATCACTGCAAACTCCACTCTAAACTCAAGCCTTGTTCTTCTAACTAACCGTTTGCTGTCCCACACAGAGCGCCTTTCCTTTGTTTCCCTTAATGGCCCGTCAGCCAGGCAACACAGGAAGCTGGCCTGGCTTATATTTAAAAACTTGCTGGATACAGGGGGCACACAGCTGTCTAGGTCCACCAGTGAGTGAGTAGGCCAGGCCAGGGAGATGCTCTTCTGAAATGGAGAGGGCCATTACAGATCTGGAGCCTTCTGTAGGGACATACATTCAGCTGAGACAATTGGCACATCCTCCTTACTTCCAAAGTGAAACAATGTAATGCAATGTGTTTTAAATGTTCTACACTGCTCTGGGATCTTCTGATAAAGGGAGGTATATAAATCAAGTATACAACAACAACAACAACAACAACAACAACAACAACGGGGAGGGTTTTTTCTTCCCTCTCACACATTATTATTTAGGATCAGAGAGTGAATTTTGAATGCTTGCCTTTAGATTGAAATCTCGGAACTGTCTAGTAACTCAACATGGCAGGAGGTAAACTCACATGTTATGGTAGGAAAGGGGAGGGTACAGGATGGTAAAGTTGTATCATGTGCCCCTGTCTTTAAAAAAATAATAATATCAGCTGTAGTTGAGCAAATGTATACACCTAGATTTATTAATCTCTTATATTCTGCAATCTTTATACAGCAGGAATGAGTACAGTATGTAGCTCTACCCATGAATAAGTGGTATATATGTGTGTATTTTCATTATTTTTGAAGGGTGGACCACCAAGCCAATGGAACCATATGCATAACCAGCATCATGCCAAACCCAACTGCTTCCGCAAGGACCCTGATCTCAATATGCACCCATTTTTGTTCAGCCTGGGAAAGGCACTCTCTGTGGAGGTGAGCAGAAGAAAATAATAATAGAAAAGGGAACACCAAATTAACAGAATTCATACTCTTAGTGAGCAACCTAGGAAGAAAGGAAGCACGCCATCTCCAGGACACAGCTTTAGTGTTCCTTCCTACAGCTCATGTTGTCGATGGGCTGGTTATACCATTAGATTAGTTTCTTATTTTCCTTATTCCTAGATGGCATCTGTTCTGCTCATGACAGGCTGGCCTGGAGTGGGAGTACAGAAATGGATATGGCCTTCAGGCCATCCCTCCACAAGTCCCTTTGACAGGCAAAGCTGTTGGTCACCTGATGGCAGGTGACAGCAGATGATTTAAAGTTTCAGCTGTGGCTGAAGGAACAAAGATTCTTTCTTTGTGTCCCTGGATTCAGGCCACAGCTGTGAAGTCATAAGGATGACACGTCTTTGTTGTTTGCCCAGAACTGCTTAACAGGCCAACCTCTGGCCTGTGGGCTCCCAAAATAGGGTGCCACCACTGAGAAGACCCTAGTATGTATAATGTCTCCTCCCCAATGGTTCTCATTAGAGCTAATACAAGGATCCCTATTGTAAAGAATGGAAGTTGGCACTCAGAAAGTTTATATATGGTTGTCAGCTTAACCACGTTGCTTCTCCTCTCCATCTGCAGCTTGGCAAGAAGAAGAAGAAATACATGCCCTACCAGCACCAACACATATACTTCGCCCGTGAGTATCCCTGCCATTTTATAATAATTTTATAATATTATTTTATAATAATAAAAACACGATAAAACATCAAACATTAAAATCTTCCTTAAACAGGGTTGCCTTCAGATGTCTTCTAAACGTCAGGTAGTTGTTTATTTCCTTGACATCTGATGGGAGGACAGGGAGGGTGCCACTACCAAGAAGGCCTTTGCCTGGTTCCCTGTAATCTCACTTATCATAGTGAAGGAACCGCCAGAAGGCCCCCGAAGCTGGACCTCAGGAGTATGGATCTGGAAATTGCAACCTTTAGTAAAGCCATGCCTTGTGGTGGATGAGAACAATGGCATTATTATTGGGCAGCATAATTTTTTTTTGACAAGAGTTTTAGATGGATGATTTGATGAAAATATGGAATTCTATATTAAGTTGTTGCTGTTGTTATTTTATTATTATTATTTACTACTACTATTTTGCCAGTATGACCAGAGATGGATGGATAGACAGACTCTATTGCGTTTGGGTGATTTACATCTTTGTAATGTTCTTGTTTTCTGATTTCACTAGTCTTAGCCCCGTTGACCTTTGTTATATTCGTCCAGGGTGTTGTATTGCGTTTCGCATTTCAAAGGAAAAAATGGCTGGTAAGTCATCTGCAGATCTGCAGTGCTTTCTCCTCTGAATAAGTCTATTTGGGGATGGGTATAAGACAGAGCAGGAACAGTGGCAGTATGCAGGGAGCGGGGAGAAAGGTAGGGTCCTGACACTTCCTTTTGCTCTCTGGTGCTATTGTATGCTGCCGTGCGGTGAGCTAAGGCAACTGGGAAGATGTCCTTCTCTGTATACCTTGGAAGATCTACATTTCCTATGAGCCAGCTTTGGGCCTGTTGACTATGTTGTGCATTGGGACACCAGAGAAACATGGGAAGAGGCAGATCTCCCTCCCCTGCATTCCATGTTGCTCATGGGCTGGTAATGCTTTAGGGAGAAGTGGGAAGATTTGGAGGCTGGTGGGGAGGGTGGGTGAGAATATGGGAATTCTTCTCTGGCTTTGAGTTTTATCTGAGCTTGAGAAGAACTTCTGGTTCCTGAAGATCCTTTGACAAACCTCTGAATTTTGTATCTGAGCCTGAGATTAGTGAGCTTCACCGGGATCTCTGATTTGAACACCCTCCTAACAAAAAGCTTGGGTGACATCAGCAGATGAGAGGGATAAAATCCCTCCAATGAATTATTCCGGGAATTCTTTTCACTTTGAAGAGAAATGTAGCTTCCTGGCAGAAAATCTACCTGGCCCATCAGATTCAGTATTGTCCCATCTTGACTATTACTGATCCCCTTCATGCCCTTTCCTTTTATCATGACAGCATCCCTGGATGTTCACATGCAAACAGTGCTGTTCATCTATATTTCATTATGGCCTTTGTGATCTCCATAGTTGTTGCATACAGTTAGTAGATCTGAAATGAAGGACCTGGCAACTGTTTTCTAACCTTCCCCACCCCCCTAACTCTGTTTTCTTTGTCAGGAGTTTGCTTTCATCATACTTTACAATGTCCGCGTCTGTCTCATGTATGTTCCTTTAATGGGATTTAAGAGCTTCATGGCATACTACTGGTTGGCCAGGTAATAGTTCTTCTGGCTTCTGCTTTTTCTGCTCTACAGGCTTTCCTTAATTTACGAGCTGTGTGTTCAGAATACATGCTCTCTTCATGTAGAAACTGGCTCCTACATGTGTCAAAGCCTCATACCACAATGACACAAAAGCAGCCCAGGAAGGTGCCCCACAGGAGAGACTGTGCCTCCTCTAGTGGTTACTCTAAACTGGTGGTTTTTAGATGACCCTGCAGCCCCCCATGGACCACTTGAAAATTGTTGAGTGTCTTCGAGGACTACTTAATGAATATTCTGCCTATTATAATAATAATTGTCGTGGGACCCAGGTGGCGCTGTGGGTTAAACCACTGAGCCTAGGGCTTGCTGATCAGAAGGTCGGCGGTTCGAATCCCTGTGACGGGGTGAGCTCCCGTTGCTTGGTCCCAGCTCCTGCCAACCTAGCAGTTCGAAAGCATGTCAAAATGCAAGTAGATAAATAGGAACCGCTACAGCAGGAAGGTAAACGGCGTTTCCATGTGCTGCTCTGGTTTGCCAGAAGCGGCTTTGTCATGCTGGCCACATGACCTGGAAGCTATACGCCGGCCCCCCTTGGCCAATAATGCGAGATGAGCGCGCAACCCCAGAGTCGGTCACGACTGGACCTAATGGTCAGGGGTCCCTTTACCTTTATAATAATTGTAATACACTGTGTGAGATCCCGAATGGTTTTTAATTTCATTTTTACAGTCATGTTGCAAACCACCCAATTGAAGCTTATGGACCACTGTTTGGAAACCCCTTCTCTAAATGGCTTTTGGTCTCATATAAGGTTGAGAAACCAGTGGGCCTCTGGATGTTACTGGACTCCAGCTCCCATCATTCCATGCTGGTTGAGGCTCATGGGAGTTAGAGTCCAACAGCATGTGGTGGGCTACAGGTTTCCCATCCCTGATCTAGTGATTTCAAAGCAAAATAAAAAGAAGGGTTGTGGCCTCTATTTGAATGGTGACTGTTAGTGCCTTTAGCTTATTTGTTAGTACCTTTAGCTCATTTGAATGGTGATTGTTAGTGTTGTTGCTTGTCTGCCTAGGTTCCTAGAAAGCTCTTGGTTTCTCTGGATCTCGCAGATGAACCACATTCCAATGAACATTAACTATGACCAGAATTTAGACTGGGTGTCTGCCCAGGTAAGATAACTACTGCTTTTATCTTCATCTTTCTTTCATATAACAAGCTCATTCCTGAATATATTTGGGCACAGGGAAGGAGACACCTAACGAACCACATCAGCTAAAGCCCTGCACAAGGATTTTGGCTTGTGCAGTTGCGCTTTCCCATTCCCCCCAACCCATCCCACATATCCTGAAATTGGCTGAAGGCGGCTGGGAACAGTGGGCTAGCAGCGGGAGAAGAGGGGAGATTATTCCATTTGGCAAGCTTGTGCAAACAGAATGTTTGGAAGAGCATCATGTTGAAGCCCACTCTTAGTATCGTATATTGTTGGAACCTGCCCTGGAACCTTAGGGTGAAGGGTGGGTTAATAATACAGTGGTACCTCGGTTTACAACCACAATTGGTTCCAGAAGTCTGTACTTAACCTGAAGCGTACTTAACCTGAAGCAAATTTTCCCATTGAAAGTAATGGAAAGTTGATTAATCCGTTCCAGACGGGTCCGTGGAGTACTCAACCTGAAGCGTACTTAACCCGAGGTATGAGTGTAATTGGTTCTGGAAGTCTGTACTTAAACTGAAGCATACTTAACCTGAAGTGAACTTTCCCATTGAAAGTAATGGAAAGTGAATTAATCCGTTCCAGATGGGTCCGCGGCGTTTGTAAACCGAGGCGGTTGTAAACCAAGGTATGACTGTAATAATATGGGCAACTCTCTATGTTTCCAGGGGTTATGGTCCAGGGATTGTGCACAAGCCAAAATTGTGTTGTCAAAACACATTGGGTGCAATGACTGGTGGAATTGCCAAAGTCCCGTCCCGTCCCGTCCTGTCCCATATATATATATATATATATATATATATATATATATATAAGAACATAAAGCTGAATGTGCACAAGTTAAATGCATGTAAGTTACAAGTTACCTGTAAGTTGCAAGTTACCTAAACGGCCTCTGCCCAGTATACCTAAAGGAGCATCTCCACCCCCATCATTCTGCAGCTGCCCAGAGTGGCTGGGGAAACCCAGTCAGATGGGCGGGGTATAAATAATAAATTACTACTATTATACTACTACTACTACTATTACTATCAACTACTACTATCTTATGGGACAGGCTGCTGGGCCTGGGCAATGTATCAATACATCACCTAGAACTGGTTTGGGAGCCAGAGTGTGATGGCGCCTTCACCTGGCAGTATATCATGGGTGGGACTTGCCTGCACCTGGCTCCATCTTCTGCCAGCACCTGATGGAAGAAACAACCTGCACTGGCCCCGGTCCTGTGAGGCACCCAGGTGAAACTGCCACCGCTCCCACCGAGGTTGCTGAGGCGGTTTCACCCTGGTGCCTCGTGGGGCTGGGGCCAATGCAGCTTGTTCCTCTGCTATTCAACATTGCGATGTATCACTATACAGTGGTACCTCAGTTGTCGATCGCTTCGAAAGTTGAACATTTCGGCTTTTGAACACCGACAACCTGGAAGTGAATATTTCTGTTTTTTAACGTGTCTTTGAAGTTGAACGGCTTCTGAGGCACGCTTCTCCGTTTTTTCAATGGATTTTGCCAACCGCCCATTGCGCCTCGGTTGTCAAACATTTCGGAAGCCAAACGGTCTTCCAGAACGGATTACATTCGACAACCGAGATGCCACTGTATTGTGATGTTTGGCTGGTGATACATCGCGTTGTTGAAAAGCTGACAACACCCAGCCCTACAGGCTGTATTGCAAATCCTTCCTTTCCATTGTCTACTAAGGCCTATAATTTAGCCTATAAAGACAGGGATCAAAAGATGATAGAGACACTAATGCCAGATGTACTTTGTTTTCTGATCTGACACAAGCAGAGAAGGAGAAAGTGTGGACAAGAGGGAAGCATAGCTTGTGGTGCTAATCTTGTTTCTTAATAGCCAGTTATTTATCATCTTGCTTGCTCCCTATGGCTAAGCAAATGCCAAATCTTTATGTCGTGGTTTCCCCATACAGCTTATATAGCTGAAGACTATAATCAGATGAATGAACTGAACCTTTGCCCTCTAGGAATCCATTTATGGGTTCTTGGTAAGGATAAGGGAATAATTTGATTCAGTTCACATTTCAAGTTAACCTACCTAATTTGCACTTTCTGAAACAACAGGAAAACCAAAAAAAGTCATCTTTCAAAATCCACACTTTTCTGAATTTTTCAATGCAGTTCTCCAGCCGAATAATGGGTACAAAAATGAATTTACTGCGATAAAAGTGTCCATTAAAAGGCATGTGTTCGTGAAAATAACATACAAAACTGCATCGTATTACAGGAAATTGCATTGCAAAATGTGTATATTAAGTAGAATTGCATACAAATGTGGATATTAAGAGAAATTTGTATTAAAATGCTGGTGAATGTCCATGAGGACTTTTTCAAAATAAAAATCACAAACTGATATGGAAATAGGGGAAATTGAACTTAAGAATGAGAAAATAAGAAACAGAAAGAAGCCAAAATTGGCAGATTCACCTATTCCTACTTCCCAGTGCAATTAATTCACTGTAAAGGTTATTTTCCTTGTTGTATAAGAAAATTTTGTGTGGGTGGGTGGGTGGGTATAACAAATTGCAAATATGTTGATCAGTGGCTCTTAATGCTGCTTTTATAGTGCTTAAATGGATCTATTTGGTGCACTCTCAGGTCACCAATAATATAGTGGAATTAACAGAGGAACATGGGAAAGAGTCCAAAGTTTCTCTGAAGTTTCTTCAACCTGCTACAGAGAAAACACACTTTCCAGTTGAAGAACAACTTGCCTCTTCAGCAGTGCAAACACCAAAATTCCAATGTGCATAGCTCTCCACTCATGATTATAGCATATTTTCATCATGGTCACACAACACAGATGTAGTTGCTGAGTTCTGATTCAGAAGTCTTTTTAGTGGCTTCACATGTGGTACCAACAAGGAAAGGAAAACCCACAAATAAAAATTAAAAACAGTAGTCTGCAGAACAACAAAGGTTAAATGAAGGAATGTAGTGTGTTGAAAATGAAAGAAGTGGGATTCAGCACATTCCTCTTTCTCACTTAGCTTGCAGCAACGTGTAATGTGGATCAATCCCTGTTCAATGACTGGTACACAGGACACCTAAACTTCCAGATTGAGCATCAGTGAGTAAAAATATACCCTTTTATGAATGTATTTGGGAGAGCCCATAATGGAACTGATGGACCACCCCCAAACCCTGAATGTTACTTCGCACCTGGAAAGACAGGTGGTGGCCAGGAGTGCTTTTTGCACTGCTTAATAAACTAACAATTTAATAGGCTAAACCAGCCTTGGGCAGCCAAATACCCTCCAACATTTTGAAGCCAAAATCCAGGGCGCCATCTTCCCAGAGGCCACCTTCCTGTCTTTTTATCACAAGAGCACAGTGGTCCATTTCAGTTGCCAGGATCTTATGTGATTTTGCCCCACGGTTACCCCCCCCCAACCCCAACCCCCCACTTTTCCCAGGCACAGTACCCAAAAATGTGTGTTCTGGGGCACAGTGTAAGATCACGGCCCCAGAAAAAGTGCTTTTTTTCAGGGGAAAATCATGCCTCAAAATCATGCAAGAGCACAGCAGCCAAAATGGCCGCCATTCTCTCGTGATAAAAAATGGGATGTCCCTGCTTTTCTGGGAGACTTGCATGTTACACAGCCACGTTACCTGGAGCTGATGGAAGTTGTAATCCTAAACATCTGGAGAGCACCAGTTCGTGGAAGGCTGAACTGGGCAGAACTGGGATGCTTTTGGCTCACTTAAGATTCTCTGCTAGCTGCTTGATCCCATTTCTCCCTCTTTTCATCACAGCCTTTTCCCAACGATGCCTCGCCACAATTATTGGAAGGTCGCTCCTCTGGTGAAATCCCTCTGTGCCAAGCATGGCATTGAGTACCAATGCAAGCCCTTGCTCACGGCTTTTGCGGATATATTGCAGTAAGTGTCAATTAACTGAAGGAGGATCAGGGAGGTAGGCTCAATTGGGGATGAGAATATCAAGAGTGGGGGAAATCCTACTGGGCTTGGCGCCTACAGTTAAAGTGGGAGCAATAAACAGCTTATTCCAGTCAGGGCAAGTGCCTGAACAGCTTTCAGTGGGTCCCACTGGCAACCCTGTGAAAGATGTTGTCTCAGCAAGGTTAAAAATGACTGTCAGGGAACCCCCCCACCCCACCCCACGGAACTTTAAGCAATCCTTAAAGGTCGCAAAGTTGGTTCTGTGATCACATGCTCCTACATGGCTGTAGAGCAACAGAAGCTCCAGGGAAGTTATCCTTGGGGTCTGAGGGTGATGGGAGAGCCACATCCTTAGGCCAGGAGGGTACAGAAGTGGTTTCTGAAGTTTTCCCTCCCCAGGTTGGGCAACCTGTGAATTGCCCAAGTCTGAATCCGCCTTAGTCAGGGCAATGCTGGGGCCCAGATTTAGAGGACATGACAGACAGCAGCACTGGTAGGGTATGGAAGAGAGAACTCTTGTGAAATGTTGCTGTCTGTGATTCATGAGGCCTTTCCCCCCTTTCCCTCTGCAGCTCTCTGAAGTCGTCAGGGGAGCACTGGCAAGATGCCTATCTCCATGCATAAGAAGAGGAAGTGTCCTCAGGAGCGAAGCTTCTCCTGCCACTATCTGATGCTGCTGGGAAAATGGAAAAAAGCAGCCTTGGGAAAGCATAATTTTGAGTGGGGATTAGCTAGATCCTAATGAGACTGTGAATGGGTGTTTTTCTCTTTCTTTTGCACAGGCAGGGGTGAGCTGAACCTGGGGCATTTAGCTCTAGAAACCTGGAGAAACTCCAAAGAGATTGGGAAAGGCAAATCAGGGCAGAGGGTACTTTGCTTTTAGCGTTTTAGTCAGCCTGCATGGCACAGATACACCACTGACACAGCAGATGATCAGCCTCAAGCCACTCTGGGTGCATCCACCCTCAAGCTTTCCTTCTGCAGCCAATCCTTGGGAAAACTTTGCATGGATAATCCTTTCAGTGCACTCTCCTGGCACTGATCCACCAAGTTGCAGTAACCTCAGAGGCGCCTTGCAAATCAGTTTGCCCAAGACCATTTTGGCTTGCGTTGACACAGGGCTAGCACTTAAACGACAGGTAATGTCAAGGATGCCATGTAGAATGCACTCCGTTTCCATGCCTGAAACATACTGCCCAAACCAAATTAAAACACATTCTTCTTTGGGGGGCACAACTTCCTCTCCTTCAGGCAGGTAACATTACTGAACTAAGGCAGATTCATAAATGACTTGTTGCTGTATAGTAGATAGGACGTACTGACTCTTACAGAGAAGCTGTCCCTGATATGCAGTGTAAGCCAGGAGCAGAGGACGCTTTGTGTTCATTTGCCTTTTTTATTTTAAGTGTGGGGTATCTGATGAAGAATTTGCACAGTTGGAAAATCTGGGAAATCTGCTTTAAAAAAGAAGAAGCCCTACCTACCTGGAGATGCCAGGGATTATTAAAAATGACAGCCTTTGCCGTTTTCTTGATAAGAGGTGCATTGCTTCTTAAGCATGAAGAAAGGCCTGTGGAGAAGATCGTGGACAACATTAGTTTTGGAGACCTTCTGTGCTGGCATGTGAGATGTCCTGATGATGGATCCAGCCTCCTGGTCCCCCAGAGGCCGCATGCTGCTTCTCCAGAGCATCAACCTGGACAATGAGGGCACAAAAAAGGCCATGTGTTTGGGCCTTGCCCAAAGCCACCAAGAACCCCTGCTCTTGATAGTGCATCACTCTGTTGTATGTAAGATTTCCATGGTTATCAGTAAATGAAGTCACATGATATAAATACGACTGCCACAACCACATGTAAAAGTGGATTCCATATTCATCACATCCAGTAATAAATCAGGACCTGTGGCTGTTATTTAAATGCATAACAGTGCTTTGATAATTTGTAATCATGAAACAATTTCCAATTTCAATTAAACAGAATATTCATGAGCAGTTGCATGTGGGTTTTGTTCTTCACACTATCTATTTAAAACTGATTTGAGGGCATGCATGATGGAGTTATGCTTCATCAAGTTAATATTCCTATTAAATTATGAAGCACCATTCATGTTGAATCAATAGTGTCAAACAATGCATCCCTTTCCAGTAATTTTATTGGGAACTCCTTCAAAAAATGTTCTCTTGTTCAGTTACATTGCCCTCCTTTGCAACATCATGTAGCCCAAACCTGATTAACTTTGCTATGTGGCATCATTCCAGTCAAGTTGTGATCCCTGCCTGGCTGAATCATACATCAGATAAGCCAGGAAAGATGGAAAAGAAGCCAAAACAGGCAGCAGGGCAGTCTCGAGCAGGTCGCGCGCCCTGGTGCTGAGGGGCGGAGATCGCTCTGGCGCCCCCGCCCTCGCAGGGCGCAGCATGGTTTCCGCGCGGCTTCGTCGCGCGGCGCCCAGCCTACCAGCCCGGCGCCCTGGCGCACCACGCCACCGGGGGTCTACCTAGAGCCGGCCCTGAAGCAGTATACACTCCCATAATCCAAGCCATTTCTTTGAAAATGAAAATGAAATAAAATAATTTCCATATGCAATTCCATATACATGCAGGTCCCACTATCAAACATTTGTTATAAAAAAATTCATTCCCTATGTACACCACAGATTCAGATATCCAAAACCAATGGAGATCATTGAATCGCTATGCATCCATTCACCTAACAAACCGTTTCCTTGAAAACACATTGTGTTCGGATAGCAGGACATTTAGAAACAATTCTATATTTAAAAAACACTTTAAAATATTCCCAGTACAGACTTATGCCCTCTCAATTCTTGTTTGGGTACTTTGAACTTGCCATGTTTCCACCCCACCTCCAGCAATTGCTAGTCCCACCCAAAAAAACTCCATATTATTTTTAAGATTAATATGCTCTGGTTTTTCTCAACATTACCTGCTCTTCTTCATAATCTCGGGCTGGACAAGGGTGTCCCCTACCTTTTTTTTTTTTAGCTCTTGCCCAGCCTGAGACTCTGAAGTAAAAGAATGCAATCTAGATGACCCTGGCTAGGAACTCATGTCACAGCAGTCACAGCTGCATTTACAGTCGGATCCTGTGCATATTCTCCCACTGCATTAAATGTGTGCGGTGCTAGATTACCAAATAGCCAGAGAAGGCACTGGCCTATGGGCCCCACACTATTTGAAGTGCCCCACAACACCTGATCTTGAAAGAAAATTACAACCAAGCTTTATTAGTTCAATGTTACCCCACTAGAGTGGAGGGTCCCAAGATTTCAACTGCCCAGGGGTCTCCCCAGGCCCAGAGTTTCATCCGGCTGTGTGTGTACGCAAGCAGACATATAAAAGGAGGGTGGCGTTTTCTTTTTCAGCCGCACCATCTTGCAGACCCTCCAAGTGTCCCTATTTTCCAGGGATATTATCGGATTTACAGAAGCTGTCCCAATTTCTGATTTGATCCCAGAATGCCTCGCTTTTAATTGGGACGTCTCTATTTTCATCAGAGAAATGTTGGCGTGTATGCATCTTGCTCTTTTCTCACACTCTCGTCCTTCCCCATCTTAGTTCTTCTGAATCATGGGGTCAGGGGTGTGAGTGAGCTCCAGTTAATAGAAATAGTGGCTTAAAGTGGTGCTTTAAGAGGAGGGAGGAGGGGTGAGCAGTTTGCTTGGCCTGAAGGCACAGCTCTCCTCCACCTTCTAGCTTGCAAGCGCCATCTCCTATGCAGTCGTGAGTAGATTCCCATTCCTGAAAGGTCCCCCTTACAGTGTACAGTGGTACCTTGGTTTGCAACCGTTTTGGATTACAACTGAAATATACCTGGAGTCGAGAGTGAATTTCATGCTCTTTATTCAGCTCGTAGTCATCAAGGAGAAGAATAGAAGAAGAATGCCCTTTTCCCAAAACCATCTGCTTATATACATTATTTACACAATGGGCTTTGCGTGATTGGCTACTTCAGGGCTACACCTGTGGGCCAATCAGTTTGTGGATTGACTCCTGCCAGCAGCCTGATTGGCTGCTCCTGCAGGCCAATCATGTTGCGGATTCACTTCCACCTGGAGTTGGATTGGGTGGCTCCTGCAGACAAATCAGACTGCTGATTCTGGATCCTATTGTTCTATGAGTCAGCTCAGTACAATAACACCAACCATTTTGGATTATAACCACATCAAACCCGGAAGTGCTTGTCCCCTTTTTTTGGATTACAACCCATTTTGGGGGATTACAACCTTTTTTTGGGGGGGAGGCCACATTGGCGAAAGCGCACCTTGGGTTACAGCCTGTTTTGGTTTACAACCGGACTTCCGGAACGGATTATGGTTGTAAGCCAAGGTACCACTGTATCTGACTTAAAACAGTAAGTAAAGATGAAATACATCTTTGGGAGGCCTACCCACGCCTCCAAATTTAAATTAGCATGAATGCACCCACACAATTTCTTTTTAAAAAAAGTTAGTTTTAATCTTTCTGGGTCTAACAACAGGCATCAAGAATCAGGAGTGGCTGTATTTTATTTTATTTTTTAAAAAAGCTTTATTTAGAGGAATAAAGTCCTCAGATTGCCAAGCCCTTAACATTAAGGGAGTGTCGACAAATCACAAGCTCATCCATTACAGTTGTGCTAATTTTTGTGACATAGCAGGAAGGAAATAACAAAAATAAATAAAACCGAGAGTCTTAAGCACATGACTGCAGCATCGAAGTCAAACCCCATGCATTTGTATGAGGAGGAGGCACTCAGAGGGGAATTCCTTCATTTGCACGGTGCTTTCCCTGGCTCAGTGATAGAGCGACTGCTTTGCATGCAGAGCATCCCAGGTTCAAGTCATAGTGCAGAGGATTCCAGGCATCTCCAGGTAGGGCTGAGATAGATCTCTGTCTGGAGATCTGGAGAGACCTGCTTCAAGTAAGTGTAGATAATACAGAGCAGGATGAACCAGTGGTCTGATTCAGCATAACAAAGCTTCCTATGTTTCTCTGATGGGGGGAAATTCCTTTTAGGAAACCTAACTAATTGTATTTCCTGAAACTGTATATGAAGTGAAATGCAGCTCTCCTTCAAACATTTGCACTTGCCCCATCTTCCATGTGATATTGGAAGATGGCTGCCATATCTCCTCTCAGTCTCCTCTTTCCCAGGCTAAACAGACCCAACTCCATCAACCATTCCTCATAAGGCTTGGTTTCCAGACCCTTGATCAATTCGGTACCTGCTTCTGCATCCATTCCAGCTTATCAATATCCTTCTTAAATTGAGGTGCCCAGAACTCTCTTTTTTAATGTTTATTTATGATTTTCAATTTTATACATTTCAATAATTATACAATCATTTTAACATTTCGAAACTCAACTTCCTTCCCCCTCTTTCTGCAGTTCCTTCAATTTATTTTATATCTTTTTTGCATATTCTAAATTAACTTAACTTAATCATTTATTCATCTACTTTAAATGTATACTCTAATAAAACTGCAGGTTATTACCATAATCCTGCCAATGTTCTTATCTGTTTATAGTTTGTTTGTAAATATTCAATAAACCATTCCCATTCTTTTTATAAAAAGTTTGTCATCTTGATTTCTTTTTTCCCTGGTAGGTTTCACCATTTCTGCGTATCCAATCTTCTTTTGTTGGGACTGCTTCTTTCCATTTTGGGGCAAATAACACTCTTGCCACTGTAGTCACATACACGAATAAATTTCTATACAGTTTGGGTAGTTCTGCCCCTATAATTCCCAAAAAGAAAGTTTCTGGGTTTTTAACAAATGTTATTTTAAATATCTTTTTCAATACATTATATATCATTTCCCAATAAGCTTTAAACTTACTACAAGATCACCACATATGATAAAAAGAACCTTCTTTCTCTTTACATTCCCAACACTTATTTGATTTGGATTTATACATTTTTGCCAATTTACTCAGTGTTAGGTACCTTCGATATAACATTTTCATACAATAGCATGCTGTGAATTTTATATCCATATTCCACAATCATTCCCATGCTTCCATATCTATAGTATAGCAAATATCTATTGCCCAATGTATCATTGAGGATTTTACTTGCTCATCCTTTGTCTCCCATTCTAATAGAATCTTACACATTTTAGATAGCACTTTTACATTACATTCCAACAGATTTCTCTCCAATTGTGATGTTTGTTTCCCAAACTCTCATATCCTATCTTTTTTAAATATTTCAAAGTTTTCCTAATTATATAATTTGTAAATCCTTTATGTACAGTGGTACCTCGGTTTATGAACACAATTGGTTCCGGAAGTCTGTTCATAAACTGAAGCGAACTTTCCCATTGAAAGTAATGGAAAGTGGATTAATCTGTTCCAGACAGTCCGCGGAGTACTTAAACTGAAGCGTTCATAAACTGAAGCGAACTTTCCCATTGAAAGTAATGGAAAGTGGATTAATCCGTTCCAGACGGGTCCGCGGAGTACTCAACCTGAAGTGTACGTAACCCGAAGCATGGGTGTAATTGGTTCCGGAAGTCTGTTCATAAACTGAAGCATTCATAAACTGAAGCGAACTTTCCCATTGAAAGTAATGGAAAGTGAATTAATCCGTTCCAGATGGATCCGCGGCGTTTGTAAACTGAAAATTCATAAACTGAGGTGTTCATAAACCGAGGTTCCACTGTACTTTTACCTTTTCATGCCATAAATAGGCGTGCTAACCAAAAATATTATAATGACCTTCTAAATCAAAAATATGTGAATTCTCCAATGTCATCCATTCCTTCAACCAACAAAGACAAGGTGCTTCATAATATAATTTCATATCCGGCAGGGAGAAACCTTATCTCTCTTTTGCATCTATCAATATTTAATATTTTATTCTTGTTTCCCCCCCCTTGCTAAATGTATTTAGAAATATCATTTTGCCATGCATTGAAAGAATATGTCTTGCCGCTCACCAGAATTGATTGAAACAAAAATAACATTCTAGGTAATATATTAATTTTTGTAGTCAACACTCTACCTAACAGTGAAAGATTCGTTCTGTTCCAAATTTGCAATTTTCCTTTAATATCTTCCCAGGTTTTTAAATAATTATCTTTATACAGGTTTATATTAGTTGCTGCTAACCATTCACCTAAATACTTAACCTTCCTTTCAATCTTCACAGGGCATAGTTATCTCATGGTAACTGCCTATTCTAGAAACTGGCATTGTTGCAAGATCCCGGTTTTTAAAAGCAGGCTATAACTTGCAGCAATGTGTTAACTACCCACCCATAGCAGGCAAAGTGTATTTATCATAGAGTTAGGCGATTACATCACTGCATTCTATAATGCATCAATCTGTGCGTCCCTCAGCTTTCTCTGGTTTTATCAACATGGTTGTGCGTGTATTGCAAAAGGCAGTGTTCCCATAAGAATTGCTTCATTGCCTCACTGCGCTGTTTCTCATCATAGTAATGGAAAACAAAATGCTTTTGAGTTTCCCTCATTTCGAATTGCAACCGGCTTTTCAGATGCAATTGTAACCCAAGAGCCTTAAAAATATCCCTTCCTCACTTAAATAAATGAATAAATATAAAATTATCAATGACACCTTTTTAGAATTCTTGCATTGCTACTTGGGAATTGTAGATTTGGGGCAGGGAAGGAAGCAGATTGCCTAGGCAGCTGTGGCACATTCTGCTGTCCTTCACATAGCACTGTGAACCACCATACATACCTTGAACCACAGTGGGTCTGAGGTACTGGTTTTTCCTCCAAATGGTGGAACCCACAAGGGCTTTGTTTTCTCAACAGCCAGACTTGCAGTTTGCCTTTGTAAAGGCCATATCCTCATGCTGGAGATGGAGAGAGCGTGCAATGTTTCGTTTTGTTTTTCTCACTTGGCCAACCTCAGCCAAACTAATTACTAGGAGCCGATGTTCAGTTCTATAAATTCATTTTAGTCAGTTGAATTTAAGCAGATTTTTTGTGCTTCCCATTTTCCTTTGAGGTTTTGAGGGTTGCTTTATTTTAAATGCTATGTCATAAAAGGTAGTTGGGGTGGGGATCATTTAGATCAAAGGGAATGCTGGTTGACCCCAGAAAATGTCATTTGAGTTCATTTCATTATTTGCAGCTCCTGGAAGTTGTAACTCACCCACAACACATGCACCCAGAGTGGCATCCAACACCATTCAAACCAGATCCACTTGCACAACAGGAATTTTCCTCCTCTCCTTTCCCAATGCACCCCTGAAATCTATTCTAAAGGGTCCCCAAACCCTCTGGAGCAGATTTAATAGGTGTGAGGGAGGCTGCAAGGGAAGGAGAGGAAGGAGAGGTTCCGTTGCACAAGCAGGTATTTGTTGCAGAAGTGGAACAGGAGTGTCAACCACATCACATAACTTGATCTTCCCTTAAAAAAATAAAATCCTACATGCCCATACACATGCCTACAAATTGCAATGTATATGAATCACTCAGAAGCATAGCTGCCAAGTCTCCCGCTGAAAAATGTGGGATCAGCAGCGGCGCAGCACCGGAAGTCGCTTCTACGCATGTCCGGACATGCGTAGAAGCGACTTCCGGTGCCGCGCTACCCATGTCTAGGCACCGGAAATCGGGCAGCACCAGGACCCAAAATGGAGCCTCCCTGGCAGGTAGGAAATCCGGGGGATTTACGGGTTTTTTTCCAATCCAGCGGGAAGCGGTTTAAAATACGGGGGTTTCCCATGAAAAACGGGAGGCTTGGCAGCTATGCTCAGAAGGTGTTATAACAAATCCTTCTTCTATTCTGCCTCCCTTTCAACTCCCACTTCCCCCAGTTGGGAGAAATTCCACCCCTACTCCCCACGTCCCCTCCAGCAGTTGGTTGCCAACTCACTTGGTGTAGCAGGCAAAGGCGGTTCTATTATGAAACTAACAAAGCTTAAGCTTCAGGGCCCCAATCCCGCAGGGCCCCCAGAAGTGACTTTAGTCCAGGTTGCTTCAAATTTTGGGGTCTACAAGACCCGATTTGAATTGCATGACTCAAATGGATCTGAAGAAATGTGCTCTCAAATGAAGCTCATACCAAAATAAAAACTTAGTTGGTCTTTAAGGTGCTACTGAAGGATTTTTTTTTTATTTTGCTTCGACTCAGACCAACACGGCTACCTACCTGTAATCAAATGGAATGATTTTTGTTGTAGGTATTTCAACAATCCTAAAATTTGAGAGTCAGTAGCACAGATGTTGCAAAGGTGTGGTGATCTGTTGTGGAACAACCCCATTGAAGAAGATAACAGGGGTTACCCAGACCTTGTTGCTGGTTACAAAGGGGCCCCCATGAGAGTTCAAGCTTCGGGGCCCCTAAAATGTAGGTCCACCCCTGCTGCTCCCAGCCAGTGTGGCCTTTGACCACAAAGAGATGGGTGACACCCGGCACCTCCTCAGCTATATGTTGACTTCTGTGGGCCCTACAGTGAGGGTGTGTGGCAGGGGCAGTGAGGAAAAGGCTTGCCCTGGTCCTGAGAGCAGTGAACTCATCTATATCACTGCTGCCATCAGTGAGTTCGTTCCCTCCTCTGTTCTGGTGGAGTGTGGCCTTGGGTGGGATGCAGTGGGGCAGTTCTGGATCATGAAAGCTGACACCATAATAACATTTGTTAGTCTTTACGATGCCACACAATTCTGTTTTTGCTATAACAGACAACACAGCTTTCCCTCTGGAAGCAGCAACAGTAGGTGGTGCTGATCACATGGGTCTTTCTCATGAAATCACCCCCCCACACACCCACACCTCACACACACAACAAGGCCCAAACACTCAGACCCCAACAGCTTCTGCTCAGTGACAAATAGTCTGTGTATGAAAGGGAAGAGTTTTAATAAAAGTCACTGTCATATGACAGACACAAGAAGCCTGTTGCATTAAGAATCCCATATAGTTGGCTGTGGTAAACTAGACTAATAGAAACCACATAATGACAACCACAACATGACAACTCCCAGATCACATCTCCTCAACACTTTCTGATACTCATTCAGTGATCCCTTGTGGTATGTTAAGTGACGCTTTGGTCTAAACCACTGAACCTCTTGGGCTTGCCGATCAGAAGGTCGGCGGTTCAAATCCCCGTGACAGGGATGTCGCAACTCCTGCCAACCTAGCAATTCGAAAGCACGCCAGTGCAAGTGCATATAGGTACCACTGTGGCGGGAAGGTAAACGGCATTTCCGTGCGCTCTGGTTTCCATCACAGTGTCCCATTGTATCAGAAGCGGTATAGTCATGCTGGCCATGTGACCCAGAAAGCTGCCTGAGGACAAACACCGGCTCCCTCGGCCTGAAGCAAGATGAGCACCGCACCCCATAGTCACCTTTGACTGGACCTAACCGTCCAGGGGTCTTTTACCTTTTTTTTACCTATGTTAAGTCTACCAGAGTTGGCTGAATAATTTCCTTTTTAATTAGCACTTTCCAAGCCCTGTCTCATGATTCTCCAAAAGTGAGAAGACTGCTGTCAGGAGCCAGAGTTAAGTGTAGGTCAGCAATAAAAAAACCACAGTGTGAGTGCTTTTTCAAAGCACTATTCAAAGAAACCAAAACAGTGCAGGAAACCCTTCCCAGTAGGTCTTGGCTCAATGAGGCAGATGCAAGGACCGAAGGTCCCTCCCCTCTTATCCAGGGTTTTTTCCAAGCAGTCACAAACTGTATCTGTGCACAACCAATCTCTGCTCTGCTCTTTTCACTACTATGTGTGTTCTGGGAGAACAGTGGGGAGGGGAGTTGGTCACAGCAGGAGGGGGAGACTCCTTGGCTTCTTCAGAAGCCTGCCTCATCTCTGCCTCTCAGCCTCCCTCCTCTCCAGCCTCTGCTTCTGTTTCTGTTTCTGGAGTGCTCTCTGCCATAGATCATCCTGCTCACTAAACCCTGTTGCCTCTTCAGCTTCCAACACCTCCTCCTCCCAGTCTGTTCCCTCTGACCACTCATCATCATCCCACCACCGACCCCCTGGCTCTGAGCCTTCTTCCCCTGGGGGATTTTCCAGCTGGTGCCTCCCACTGTTCCTCTGCATCCTGTCAGTCCATGACAACTACCCTTCTGCCTACGTGCTAAGGTGCTCCAGTATCAGCAGCTTTTCCTGTTTGGACCAAGCACAATCCTCTACTCTGACTGCAACCTCAAAGTTAAAAAGGGCATATTCTCACCTATGCTTTGTCCCCCACCCCCCACAATTCTGTATCCAAAAAGTCTTTACAAACCTTGGTGTGTCTGAAGTAAATAAACTGCTAGCACATTTGCAGAACTGAACAGGGTTCAGTATGGCTTCAAACTGGATGGGGGACTGTGTGTTGAGATTCCTGCATTGCAGGGGGGTTGACTAGATGACACATGGGTCACCTTCCAACTCTACAGGTCTATGATCTGCATGCAGATATGTTAGATGCCCAGAGTGGCTGGGGAAACCCAGCCAGATGGGAAGGGTATCAATAAATAATTACTATAGAATACAGGTTGAGATAGTAAACTGTGGTAGTTGTTTTTTCTTTGATAGTGAACACTAAATGTTGACTTCCACTCACCCTTGTGACTATTTCTCTTGAATAAACATGACTTAATTGGATACCTGTCTGGCTTAGATTCTTAGTTCCAGAGGCAAAGCCATGTTAATCAGTTTCAGCAAAATCAGCAAAGTGTCTAATGGCACCTTAGGGACGAACCCATTAATTATGTCATCAGTTTCATGGACAATAGATGCAGGAAATGTTATCCTCCGTTGCAGGTTGCTTTTTTTGAGGGCAGGAGTTATAAGCAGTGAAGTGGGCCAGCCCAAGGACGGGAGGCAGTTAATTTTTTTTTACAAAATGCACGCACACAACCTAGATGTAAAGCTCTCCAGTTTTCAAGCAGTTTAAAAAAGAAAAGAGTTATGCCATCTAAGATCTAAGGTAGACATGAGATAATACAAAGTAGTCTTAAAGCAATGAGTGAGAGAGGAAATCTAGGGTTAAAGAAGTTAAGAAGGCAATAAAGAAGACAATGGCCCCTGAAGCATGGCGCAAGGCTGAATGTGGGCTGATGAATCTGGAAGAGCTTTCCAAGGAAGTGGGGGCCCAGCATAAGATTGCTCCACAGGAAAACCGGGAAGCATCTCCCCCCTCCACTGTGGAGCAATCTTGTGTTGTGACATTTAGTGTGTCTGACTTGCCCCACCCCAAAGTCTGTACGTGCCACCTGTGACACAGAGGTAAACCCTCAGACAGGGTGGGAAATAGCTTCCCACAGAGATGCCGTGATCTGCAATTACACTGGGGTGTTGCTAGTTCTTCTGTGCCAGCTTTGTAGTAGTATTATGAAATTCTGAAACCAAGGTTTGCCTTTTTAAAAAATAATATTTTCTTAATGTTGGGTGCCTACTTTGTTGGCCACTTTGTAAAGAATTGTTTTCTTGAAAAGCAATTTGCCAAAACTGCTGAACGAACGAACGAACGGCTAAATGGAGAGAAACAGAAACTGGCAGGTCCACCCATCATTTCACCTCACACTAATATTTTGCGGCAGATCTCACTTGTAATCTTCTATCCCTTCCCAGCTAGGATATGAAAAAGAGACAGCACAGCATCTGTTATTTCCTTCCAGTTTGTTGGATTAGCTTTAATAATAATAACTGGAGCAAGCGCTCCAGTGGAGAACAGCCTTTACCAAAGGTGTCATCATGGGCTTTGAAGAATCTCGATCTCAGGACGCAAGGGAGAAACGTGCTAAGAGGAAGGTACGCTTGGCAAATCCACACCGTGATCAACTCCCACCCAGAAACCAATGTCCCCACTGTGGAAGGACGTGTGGATTCAGAATTGGCCTCCACAGTCACTTACGGACCCATTGTTAAAACCGTGTTTATGGAAGACAATCTTACTCGGCTACGAGTGATTGCCAAAGAAGATTATTAGAATAAGCGGAGACTGTCAATGTCCATTTTTCTTCTTTCCACTAGAGGGAGCCCCAGCAACGTTAGTCTTATGGGTAAATCCATGGTAACTCACGTTACATTTGACTTATGATTGCGACAATTAAGTAATATCTAAACATAGTAATTGAGAAGCAATCTTGAATAAAATAATTGTGTATATAATACATACCTGGTTATTATAGAATCTTATTACCTTTTTTATATTAATTTCAAAATATGAAAAATAAAAATTATTTTTGTGTGGTAACTCACGTTACATGAATTGGACAGCTTAATTTTATGCACCCACTGTTTTTTCTTTTTCCTCCTCCATGATGAATTTAGAAAAAAACTTTTTAGGTAAGAGTATTACAGAAACCTTGCCTTTCATAGCATAGTGGTCTGGCATTTCTAATTTCAACGGTTATTAATTGAATAACTTTTCTCATGGTAACTCACGTTACATAACATGGTAACTCATGTTACTTTTCAAATCATAATTTGGGGCATTGGAATTCTATGAAGGTAAATAATTATTTTCTTGTCATTTAGGAAATTTTGACAAATATTTATTTAAACATGAATATTAGAGACAGTTTAGAATTAACGCCAATGACTTCACAGGTCTGCTTAGTTACTCATCACTATTTGTAGAAAGTATGGAGCAAATAGGTTTGTGTTTAATTATTTGGCCTGGTGTCATCTCCACTACTTTCACTTTGGAGACTTTAGTTGCTGTGGTGACAAACTGAGTGGCATTGGAAACTATTTGCTTTCTTGCTCTCACTGCATTCCAAACTTGACGCTTAATGGTCCCTCCTATGCCATCAACTGGGCCTTTGCCATGCGATGTAGCAAAGTAGTTCCACCTTATTTTCTTGTGGTGCTTTTTTTCAAGAGCAGCAATTGCAGCCACAACATATTTGTTCTTAAATTGTGAGCTCGGTCCATCAGACCATACATTAATTATGTCAACTTCTTTGGGAATCTGCTGCAAAATGAAATCTATGTAACACACCACTGTCTCCTTTGAATTATCTAGGTTGTCAGAAGCAAGAACCAATGGGTGGTGCTTCCCACTATACCACATTGAGCAAGTAAACAAGCTTACTTGGTTTTGTTTCCAGTGGGCACTTTGAATTTCATCCTGTGCCACACAGCTGTAATTTTCCGAAAAGTCAACCTGTATAAGTGCAGTCTTCTGATCAAAGTCTTTTCGTCCTACTGCTTCTCTCTGTTTTTGGTAGGCTTTGGCTTGTTCCCTTTTTATATAACAGTGCTGCATAAAGGTTTAACCCTTCAGTAGGTCGGTTGAAAAAGAAAAATATACCAAAACAATTCAAAACCGTCACAGTGAGCACTGTAACGTGAGTTACCATAATTGCGGTAACTCACGTTACACATTTTGATAGTGTTTGTAGGGCACAAAGTGTAACATAAAATTAAAATGTTTACATGATTACATTGCATCTACTGCCTAGAAGGAAAATGCAGAAAAGTTTAATTCTGAAGCTCCAATTCAGAAAGATATTCTAAAAATAACTTGTTTTGGTAATTCACTTTACAGCTTAATCATCAATAATTAACATCAATCAATACCAATTAAGAATGTAATTGGAGCAATATAGACCATTTGCAATTGAAAGATGACATTTTAAGCTTTCAATAGACATATTACAATCATTGTTTTCATGGTTTGAATAGATTTTATCTTACCTTTAATGTATGTTTAAATTCAGAAACAAAATCATTTGCAACATGTGCTACATTCAGGTGGCAGCCATTTTGGAATGAAGCATTCTGGGAATAATTTGTTTTGTTGCCAAAACACTTTGATATGTGTACACAAACATAACATGTAAAAAAATTATTAAAAAAACTTTTTACAAAAAAAATTTTTTTCCACATTTTCATGGACTGACCCTTATGGACATGCAAGTTCCTAATGGAACGGACATACAGTGGAATAATAATAATAGTAATAATAATAATTTTTATTTCTACCCCGCCCATCTGGCTGGGTTTCCCCAGCCACTCTGGGCGGCGTCCAACAAAAATTTAAAATACATTAAAGTGTCACACATTAAAAACTTCCCTGGAACCTCGTGTTACGTACCACCCTCCTTACGAATGCTTCGGGTTACGAGCTCCACTAACCCAGAAGTAGATGCCCCTTGTTGCGAACTTTGCCCCAGGATGTGAGGGGAAGTTGCGCACCGGTGGCGCAGCAGCAGCAGGAGGCACCATTGGCAAAAGTGCACCTCATGTTATGAGCGGTTTTTCAGCTTAAGACCGGACCAGAACGAATTAAGTTAATAACCGGAGGTACCACTGTACTACGGTAGGTGGTGAACTCTCAGAGCATTGCACAGGAAATGTAGTTGGTCTAACTCAGGCATCCCCAAACTCGGCCTTCCAGCTGTTTTGGGACTACAATTCCCATCATCCCTGACCACTGGTCCTGTTAGCTAGGGATGGTGGGAGTTGTAGTCTCAAAAACATACGGAGGACGAGTTTGGGGATGCCTGGTCTAACATTTATCTCCCACCTATAGCCATACTACTGAGCCTTAATTTGTTATCTGTGGCCCTCATCACCCAGTTCTATAGGGTGAATTTGGATGATGGGTGGGCAGGTAGTTGTTGTTGTTTAGTCGTGTTGTTTAGTTGTGTCTGACTCTTCATGACCCCATGGACCATAGCACACCAGGCACTCCTGTCTTCCACTGCCTCCTGCAGTTTGGTCAGACTCATGTTCGTAGCTTCGAGAACACTGTCCAACCATCTCGTCCTCTGTCGTCCCCTTCTCTTTTTGCCCTCAGTCTTTCCCAACATCAGGGTCTTTTCCAGGGAGTCTTCTCTTCTCATAAGATGGCCAAAGTATTGGAGCCTCAGCTTCACGATCTGTCCTTCCAGTGACCACTCAGGGCTGATTTCCTTAAGAATTGATAGGTTTGATCTTCTTGCAGTCCATGGGACTCTCAAGAGTCTCCTCCAGCACCATAATTCAAAAGCATCAATTCTTCGGCGATCAGCCTTCTTTATGGTCCAGCTCTCACTTCCATACATCACTACTGGGAAAACCATAGCTTTAACTATACAGACCTTTGTCGGCAAGGTGATGTCTCTGCTTTTTAAGATGCTGTCTAGGTTTGTCATTGCTTTTCTCCCAAGAAGCAGGCGTCTTTTAATTTCGTGACTGCTGTCACCATCTGCAGTGATCATGGCAGGTAGTAGAAGGTTGCAAAGACGCTGTCACACTTTCAGCGGTGGTGGACAGGGGAAGGTATGGTCAGAGCGGAGGGACTGACACATCTAGGGTGGAGGCCTAGAAGTCTGAGCACTGTTCCTTGTTCCAGCCCTCTCACACTTCTGGAAAGCTTATCTGCTGGTTTGGTGGTTCCAGGTGGTGATCCTCCTGGAATGCCAAATTATTCCGTGATAAGAACATGCTCATCCATGGACTTGATCATGGATGAAGCGACTGGTCTGGCTGGCATTAGTGAGTGAGCTGGGGGGTGGGGCTGACCATATACTCAACTGGGCTCAGCTGGTACTTAGTACAGAACTAGGCGAAACTTGGGAGTGTTAAACGGGGGCGGGATTGCTATTGTCCATAAAAGCAGCATCTCCTTCAGAAGAAGCCCTCTTGATCTTGGGACAGGCTTAGAGGGTCTGCACCATGGGCATAGCCAGGATTAATTTGGGGGGGGGGGCAGGCTTTACGTTGAGAGAGGGCAGAACCGAATTTTCTGCAATGCAAATGGTCAGTTAGTTAAGTATGTTTGTTTGTTTGAGGGGGGGGCAGCTGCCGCCATGCACTTCCCTGGCTACACCCATGGTGTAGGGCCAGAAAGACAGACTGTGGATGCTGCCGGTCTATCAAATGCCCTGTTTCCCAGCAGCACCCCTAATCAGACTGGCCAAGGTACATCTGGGGGCCATGAAATGACTCAGTTCCATCCGCAGTCCCAAGAGGATGGAAGTGAATACAGTGCAAAGGTTTGATTCCACGAACAGTCACGAGAGGGCACAATTGTATTAAGAAAGGGATGCAAAGCCCTACTCGATGAAAGTGATGGATTGCACTATTTCTCCACAATTCTGAATATTAAATCCAAGCATAGGCTTGGATTGACTAAGGCAGCCTTCACCAACCTGGTCTCTTCCATATGTTATCACAAGCCAATTCCCATCGACCCCAGCCAACACAATCAATGGTCAGGGATGATGGGAACGTCATTGCAAGGCTTGTCTGGGAGAACAGGGGTCAGGAAAGGGAGCGTTACTGAGAGCAGATCCACGGGGAAACAAGGCACCATCTTGGTCCTTGCCTGGTCTGCTCTCCCAACCGGCATTGTGTGTGTTTGTGCTGCAACAGTTGTTTGACCTGTGGAATATCTACCTCCAGGAAGAGTGTTTGTGCTGTTTGTAGTGTTGACCAGGAGTGCCAACTTGAATAAAGTATCAGGAGGGGGCAGGTAAGCCCCCCCTTGCTCCTATGCCCCTTATGCCTCTAGCTTGTCCCCCAGATGTTGCTGATGAACCACAACTTGCTTTGTACCCCATGTGTGCTGGACCCTTGCCCCTCCTGGCTCATTAAAAAGGCCAGTGGGGGACTAGCCTGGTGCCTCCCCCCAAACCTCAGGTTTTTATATACATTATTTACACAATGAGTCCTGTCTTATTGGCTGATTCTGCTTCCCTCCTGGAGCCTGATTGGGCTGCTCCTGCATTGTTACATTCTAGGATCCTACCAGCCTAATAATCTTAAGGATGTGGGATGCCGTGGTGCGGAGATCGCTCCGGCGCCCCCCCTCCCGCCCCATTTCTCGCCGCGGCTGGTGGGGTGTCGCGCGGCTCCGCCGTGCGCCCCCCCCATGACACGGCGCCCTGGTGCCCTGTGCCACCCAGCCTTCCTTTAGAGACGGCCCTGCTAATAGGTTCATTAACTTCCTCCTTGGGTCTGATTGGGCTGCTCCTGCAGGCCAATCAGGTGGTTGCATTCTAGGATCCTACCTGCCTATTGTTCTAGGATCCAAGCTTAGTACATAACAGCAGTGTTCCAGCAACCCTTAAGGAGGCAGTTATAATATGTTTATTGAAAAAGCCCCTCGCTGAATCACACCATACTGAATAATCACCGACCAGTTTACAATATCCTGTTTCTAGGCAAGGTACTGGAGTGTGAGGTGGCGTTATGAACTGGCAGGGCACCAAGGAAGGGGAAGAGGGCCCCGGTGAGGAGTGTAGCCACAATTTGGTACGCACCAGTAGACACTGCTGTTGTCCCACCCACTTTTGCCCTGTTCCCACCTAACGGCTGCATGTGTCCTTTCCCCAGAAGGCTGCCAATGACGGAAAGTAGCTCTTGAACCTTCTCCATTCTGGCACTTTGGGTGTAGAAGAGTAACCCATGCCTCTCTCCACTGACAGACAGCGGCTCTCCCGCTCCCTCCATTCCCAGACAAGATGTCTTTCTCAGCCCAGATACCCAAGGATCCTTCCTTCAACCTTTAACCACTTGTGGCCTTTTAGAAGTAGAAGGGGTTTTTGACTTATTTCTTTTTCCTCTATTCTTCATATGGTTCTTAAGTGTCTATTGGTTACCCTGGGCAAGATAAAGCGAATAATATATCATCATCACCGATGCTGGTAACTAAAGCATCTTTTTCCTTTTCCCAAAAGAAAGGAAAAACCCCATTTCTCTCTCTTAGATCACTTCTGTCGTCTTCATCTTCTGCCTCTAGAGGCAGGTGTTAAACAGGCAAGATTCTGGGCCCAATTATTATAAAGGGGCGGTTGAGATAGTGAAGATGAGTTGCTGGCAACAGCGTGTGTGCTTTTGCTATCATTATAGTGATCAGAGTTTCCCCAGGAAGAGTAAATCCAGATTAAATGAGGAAAAAATATGGGCAGCCACTTTGATGGCAATGGTGTCATGTGTGAAGACTGTCTAAATCATGTGTGCATGGGCGAATCACGATCTCACAATAAGCACCTGTTTGGAAGCACCTTCAGGGAACAAAGAAATGGAGCACTGGAAACAAGAAGCTGCTACCCACTTGTCAGCTTCGCAACGTGTCGGCTAGCCTGGCCTGCCTTCATTCCAGGCTCCTCCATCAAATGACTCCACAAGCACCCACACCATGGACCAATTTACAGCTCAGAGTCAGGTAAGGCTCAACCCACCCACAGCTTTTAAAGCAATGCCTTGGTGCACTGTGCATTCTGCATATCAAGTTGTCATTGCTCTTCGTTATTTAATGTTATTTAATGTTGCGTTGAACAATCAGGGTTGCTTAAGGGGAGCAAGCTACGCATTATTTCAGAATCTGACAAGCCTCTCCATGCCCTACTTGCTTGCTTAAAGCCAGAAGTTCCTGTTTTTTTACTTCTTGATATTTTTCTTCGTGGGAAAAAAATAGGCTGCATTTCCAGGAATGTTTGTAATTCCCATGAAGAATTTAAAACGTCAACAATTATCCGTGGTCCTCTTAAAGCCAATGAAACTACTTTGAATAAATTGTAAACAGAAACTTATGTCCCGAATTATAACTATTTACAAAGGTAGCTGTTATGTATTGAAGTTCTCACCCTGGTCAGCAGGGGTATAGTGTATATAGTTTTCACTCAGGTCCATGTCAGTTGTTAGAATGTTGTCAGCTGGCTGCCTATAAAAGCAGACCAGCTGAGCTGTTCAATTAGTTCTGTTCCAGCTTACTAAGAAAGAGCTGCTTGGAGAAATTGCTGTGTTGTCTGCTATGTCTACCCACTATTTAACTCTGGTGATGAAGGTGGGATCGATGGACATCAGAGCGCAGCCAGATTCAGACACTCACTGAGCGGAATCACTGAGCAGAATCACTGACAGAACCAATTCAGAGCTGACTGTTCTGGCTAAAGCACTGTGTTCCATCCATCGCCCTCCATGTCGGCATCGGAACTATGGCTTCATTTGTGCCTTTACCGCCGTTTGCCCCAGCCTCTGAATCATGGGACTCTCATACCTCGCTCGGTTCGACTGCTACCTCCAGGCAAAAAAGCTGACAGCAGGGTCAGAAGAATGTAAGCGAGGCCTCTTCCTCAGCCTCTGTGGACCCAAGGTGTTTGAAACAGCCCGAGCGTTGGTCGCGCCTCTAGCTTACCTTCCAAGTCCCAGAATGCAGAATCCGGGACCGGCAGCCGCGTGACACTGGAAGTTGCGTCGACGCAACTTCCGGTGTCGCTTTGCCCTTCTATGGGCACAAAAAATGGCGCCCGCCGGCTTCAAAAGTCACATCTACGCATGTCCGGAAGTGCGTAGACGCAACTTCTGGTGTCGCTCTGCCCATCTATGGGCACCAAAAATGGCCGCCGCTGACACCGGAAGCTGCATCTACGCACTTCCGGACATGCGTAAACGTGACTTTCAAAGCCGGCGATGGCCATTTTTGGTGCCCATAGAAGGGCAAATCAGGAAAAAATGGCCACCGGCAGGAGAAAATAATGGAGAAAAACGGGAGACGAAGTGATACGGGGGGCCGCCGGGAAAAGGTAAGTAAAAACGGGGGTTTCCCGGGGAAAACGGGGTACTTGGCAGCTATGACCTCTAGCAGTCCAGGCAACGCCATGGGACACACTTCAAGAGAAGCTTCGCAACCACTACACTCTGAAGCCATCTAAAATTGCTGCCTGCCATGCGTTCTACCACTGGGACCAGGCAGAGGGAGAGTCAACCAACAGCTACATCGCCATCCTCCAAAAGGCCGCACTGCACTGTGAGTTCCGAGACTTAGAAGATGCCCTGATGGATCGAATAGTCTGTGGGGTCCGGGACAACCGTCTGCAACGGCGTCTCCTCGCCAAGCCAGACCTCACACTGCAAAAGGCTATTGAGGAGGCCGCGGCCTCAGAAGCTGCTGAACTCTCCACCCAGGAGATCCGCAAGGCCGGTAGCCCGCATCCTGCTAGGAAGCCAATTCCAGTGCACCACGAGGAGGCCAGCAATGACGATGCATCTTCCAGCAAAGACGATGACGTACATCAGACAAAGCGGGAGCGCGGGAAGTTCAAACAGAGGTCCAAGGACCAACCAGAGTGTGCTGGTTGTGGAGGCAACCATCCCCGTGTCAAGTGTCGATTCGGAGCTGCCATCTGTCGGCAATGCTCCAGAAGGGGCCACAACGCTAAGGTCTACTGATCAGCTCCATCTGACAACCCCCATTCACTGTCTTGTAAGTCCAAGTCTTCCCCCCGGTCCACCAAGGGGAGCTGTTTTGCCCTCACCAACTGCCACAACCCATCTGGAACCAGGATTGGCCAAACCGACTCATCGGCACGAAGCAAGCTACACGTCACTGTGCTCATCGAAGGAGCTCCGTGTGACATGGAGATCGACACCGGGTCTGCCATGTCCATCGTGTCCTGGAGCACCATCAAAAGACTCGTGCCCAAGCTGTCCAAGAGGCAACTCGGCCCACACCGTATACACCTGAGAGACTACCAGGGAAACAACATCCCCGTGGTAGGCATCAGCAGGTTCCGGATCGCTTTCAAGAATTTTTTGGGCCTGCTCCAACTGGTGGTGGTCGAAGGCCTTATTTAACTGTAGCAGTGAGGCAGGTGGAGAAGGGAGGTATATACATTTAATACAAAAACAATAATAAATGATAAATAAATAAATCATGCTGCAGTTGGTATGGTCACCTACCTGCAGGAACCGCAGTGTGACAACAATTTTTCCTCCAATAAAATTTGTATAAAGAGATTATCATATGTATCTGTTGTGCTCTTTGCCATTTGCAAGTAATCCAAAATTACATGAAAACATTAAAGCAAAAATAAATCCACACACCACAGTACAGCTCGCAGGTTGTTTGGAAACAACCTCAATTTGCGTAATGCCCTCTGAACTATTTCATCACCCTTCAGTACACAGACTGGTAGCTCTCCTTTGGAATATCTTCATTCCCAGGATACTTTTGTGGTAATCCCACAAAAGGGCTGGAAGTTGAGAGGGAAAGTTGTAGAAATAACTTTTAAACTAAAGATGAGAGCCAGATACTTTAATAGGGAGAATAACTTCAGTAGTTGTTATGAAAAGTGTTACACGCTGAAAATCTCCCAAAGCACGTTTGAAAACATGACATGACTGGATTTTAACATTGCTATGTGCTTCCTAACTGCTAAGAAACTCCAGAAGTAGGTTAGGTTTCAGTTTCCTTTAAAGCTGGGGTCAGCAAACTTTTTCAGCAGGGGGCCACTCCACTGTACCTCAGACCTTGTGGGGGGCCGGACTATATTTTGAAAAAAAAATGAACAAATTCCTATGCCCCACAAATAACCCAGAGATGCATTTTAAATAAAAGGACCACATTCTACTTATGTAAAAACACACTGACTGTCCGCGGGCTGGATTTAGAAGGTGATTAGGCTGGATCTGGCCCCCGGGCCTTACTTTGCCTACCCATGCTTTAAAAGTTTGAGAGTTAAATGTGTTGTATGCATCATGAACATTTAACTCTTGAACCTTAGCATTTGTAAATCCCACTAAACTCAGCAGGGCTTACTTCTGAGTAGATATGCATAGGGTTGCTCTGTGAAGTGCTGAACTTTGGGTTAACTGTGTCTTATATTCCCCGCCCCCGCCCCCCCCGCCCCCCCAGTGCTATATAGATAGAGCAATAAGAAGCCATGATCTTGCAGGATCATCAAGGCTTGTTTTATTTGTTTGCTTAACTTTTAGTAAAACCCAAGCAGAGAGTTATGTACATTTTCTAGCACATCTCTGCATACCTCTCTGTATGTATACGGTGGTACCTCAGGTTACAAACACTTCGGGTTACAAACGCTTTGGGTTACAAACTCTGCTAAACCGGAAGTAGTACCTTGGGTTGAGAACTTTGCCCCAGGATGAGAACGGAAATTGTGTGGTGGTGGCGTGGCGGCAGCAGCAGGCCCCATTAGCGAAAGTGCACCTCAGGTGAAGAATGGTTTTGAGTTAAGAATGGACCTCCAGAATGAATTAAGTTCATAACCCAAGGTACCACTGTGCATTTCTTTCCCTAAAAGTTACAAGGAGCTAAACCCACAAGAAAAATTTGCCATGAAAAGGCATTGTCTTGTCACTTCTTAGAAATCTGTCCCTTATTGTTTGAAAGTATGTAATTACATAGACTGTACAGGATCTCTTGTGCAAGCTCATTTTTCACAAGGAGCACTCAGACTAATTGGAGGTATGATGAACAAGTTACAAAGAGGCTCTGGTTCCCAGTGACATGCTGTTTTCCTGGAAGCTGCCTGAGCTTCATCGCTATGCATTTTGGATAAAAGGGACCCGACTGCACTGAGGACAGACCGAGGTGAGGCACACTTAAGGAAATCTGAGTTTCCGGTGTTTGTCGGTAGCAGCAAACATTTAACAAAAGCTAATCTACAACAGATTCTAATCAGACCCAAGAGTGACCCTCAATAGCTTCCAAATACAGAAGACCCACCTCAACCACTTTCCTTCCAAACCACGAGCCATATAAATTCATACCAATTCAGGAATGCAAAGCGTCAGGGTGCAGAAGTGGGGAATCTGTCATTGACAAAGATCAGGAGTTCCAGAATGTGTTGTCAGCAATATGCTGATGACACATGGCTCTATTTCTCCTTTACATCTACAGGTGTGGTGGGTGGTGGATGTGCTTGATGAGAGCCAATAAGCAGATGCTCAATCCAGATAAGACTGAGACACAGGCTGGATCCATACACATTAAAAAAAAACAAAGTTTCAGGGAAATGTGCTGTAAAGCTCATAATGGGAAATCACATTGCTGAAGGACCGTACTCTACAATGCCATCTGCTGTCACGGTGTTATAACACATTTAAAATGCTTTTTAAAAAAACAACAACAACAACCTAATGTAATTTTGTCCACTGTTAGTGGGTGGCTCCCCAGCCTAGATGAATGGGAGACTGCCTGCTCTTGAGGGGGTTACATTCCGTAACTTGGGGGTGCTCCTGGATCCATTACTGTTGCTTGAGGTCCTGGTGGCCTTGGTGCCGCAGAGTATCTTCTGTCAGCTTCGTCTGGTGGCTCAGCTACGCCCCTTTCTCGACAGGGATAGCCTAACATCTGTTTAGTAATCGGAAAATTGGGTAAAGGGATCTGGAATGTAAGATGATTTGCTTTATTTAAACAACCAGAATAGGAGGTGGAGGGAAGTCTGGGGATTGGGGTGGGGGTAAAAATGTGTTCTTTTTTATTATTTTTAAATGCTAATGAGAAATGTGTGGGGTAATCTGGTATTGATACAATGTGGCATATATTGGATTTTTTAAAATTGAAAACTACTGTAATAAAAATATTTTTTTAAAAAAAAGGTTGTACATCACTCTGGGATCTTAGGATAAAGGGTAGCATATAAATCAAATAAACAACAACAACATGGTTCTTCATGTCTATCATATACCAGGACCTGCATCAGTTCAGGCAGGGACTTTGCATATTAAACTTGTAACCCTTTCTCAATAGAAGGTGGATTAAACAGTTCCCAAATTAAGAATTTGCCAAGAGCAAACTCATCAGTGCATCGAGCTACAATAAAACTGACTCGGAAACATTTGATCCTGGCTTGTAGCAGCAAGCCCCAAGACACTTTGTATAATTGGTGCCTCTCCTCAAGAGTTCCTGCCTGCTATTAAATACTGTATAATGATAGAGGGAGAAGAGCCTTTTGGGCGCTCAGACTGCACCTCTCTAATACACTGTTCACACATCCTTTCCTTGGGTTACCTTACTTGTTCTTCCTTAAATAGAGCTCATTAAAATGTCTGAGATTACCTTTGACAAGACCCAAGGTGCACAAGGGGCAGTATTGTTCCTTTTCGCCCACTTCATCAAACCACAGCAAGGTTGAAGAATAAGCCCTAGGCTCTTTCAAACAGAAAAGGGATTTGGGAGCAAGATTCACTGAAGGCAACCTTGGTTTTAAACATAGGCTCTGTACACACCATTCATTTAAAGAACATGACTTCCCCCAAAGAATCCTGGGAATTGTAGTTTCCTCCTCTCAGAGCTACAGTTCCCAGATGACTTGGCAAATGACAGTTCCCAGGATTATTGGGGGGGGGGCATCTTGTGCTTTAGATGTGCTTTAACTACCGTATGTGTTGTGTACACAGCCCTAGAATAAATCCAGCAATAAAACTGACCTTGCTTTGGGGCACACAACTTAGGAAATTCAGCATCATTTCTTCACTATTCCATCAGAAAGCAGAGATGGCTGAAGATGTTTTGCTGCCTAAAGCAAAGGACAAGATCCTCAGCCCACATACGCCCAATTTTGGAAGCCTACTGGACTGGCGGCTGAATACTGGCAATAGTAGGCCTACTGTGTCCTCCTCCACACCTGAGGGAATCTAGGGAACCCCCTAGATATGGGGGTCAAAAGGAGGTCATGGCCAGAGGACCCAGGAGGAACAGGTGGGATGGAGAGGCTACCACCATGGACATTGCTACAGTTTACCCACAGGGAACAAGCACTGGATCTTTTGCACTAGGCCCCAGATCTCCTGCCTTTTCCCCTCCTCTTTTTTAAAAAACTTTGGAAAATGTTTTCTCTTTACTCACATGGTGACTGAGAGCACCACAGTGCTGGTGAAACCCTGCTTACCCACATATCCACAATCTCCCCCGCCCCCTGAAGGCATCTGTACATGGGGAGGGGGGATTATTGGGTGTTTCTTGTTTTTCTTTTTGTTATTTATTTTGTGCTTTTATATTATGCTTTTATGCTGTGAACCACCCTGAGACCTGTGGATAGAGAAGGGCAGTATACAAACAACAACAACAACAACAACAACAACAACAACAACAACAACAACAACAAAGTCTACCGGTATGCAAGTTGTATGTGAATTAGTGCCAGGGGCCTCTGCTTAGATCAGGGGTGTCAAACGTTTTTCAAAGAGGGCCAGATTTGATGAAGTGAACATACATGAGGGCCGACCATTTTGCCTGACCTTCTTTGAACCATTAAAATCAAATGCAAATTAAATTAAATGCAAATTAACTATTTTATGCAAAAGTTTATTGCAAACGGCATAATTTTCATTTCGTCACATGGATGACTGACAAATCTAAACAGGTGTTAAATCACTCTGCCTTTCATATCTGAAGGCCAGAGGAGGGGGGAAAATCCAGGAATAATAATTTAATAATAATATTTTTTTATTTGTACCCGGCCCATCTGGCTGAGTCTCCCCAGCCACTCTGGGCGGCTCCCAATTGAATATTAAAACAATACAGCATTAGCACAATTACAAAAGTCACAAACAAAACGTAAACCACATCAAAAAAATACACAACCAAATGGAAAACAATTTCCACATGAAAGCAGTCCTTTATAGAGCCCATCAGGCCCTGCCCTAGGCCAGGTGGGGAGTGGCAGGACTGGGGCCTTCAGGTGCTGAGCAGGGGAGTCCTCCTGGCTGGGAGCAGCAGCAGGAAGCTGAAATATATGTCAGGAACATTGCAAAGTACATTACGTATTATTTATTGGTAATAAAGGTTGTCTGTCAACTTTTAAGTTGAAAAAAATATGAACAGGAACATAACACCAAGTTGGCACAAACCTCTTGATGAGGGTAGTAAACAAACCAGCATGCTCCAATAGACAAGAAGAATAGACAAGAAGGGTAGATTCACTATATTGGCCCAAATGAAGGGATTGGAAGAAATATTCCCAGGTTAGAGGCCCCAAACTCCGACCCTGCTAGCAATCTATTTACTGATTCTGGACCAGAGGAGCAAATGGGCATCTGGATTTCAGTAAGGCTATTGATAAAGTCCCCCCATGATATTCTTGCAGAGAAACTGATAAAATGTGGGCTGGATTAGGTAACTGTTAGGTCAGGCATCCCCAAACTTCGGCCCTCCAGATGTTTTGGACTACAATTCCCATCTTCCCCGACCACTGGTCCTGTTAGCTAGGGATCATTGGAGTTGTAGGCCAAAACATCTGGAGGGCCGCAGTTTGGGGATGCCTGTGTTAGGTGCATTTGTAGCTGGTTGACTGACCCAACCCAAAGAGTGTTCATTAATGGTTACTTGTCGTCCTGGAAAAAAGTGACAAGTGGGGTGCCGCATGGTTCAGTCGTGGGCTCGTTGACTTGGATGAAGGTATTCAGGGGATGATCATCAATTTTTCAGATGAGACCCAACTGGGAGGGGTAGCTAATACCACAAAAGACAGAACCAGGATTCAAGATGACCTTAACAAATTGGAGAACTGGGCCCAAACTAACAAAATGGATTTCAATAGGGACAAATGTAAGGTTCTGCACTTAAGCAGGAATAACCAGCTACACCAGTATAAGATGGGGGGGGTGCGTGATTTGCCAGTAATACACGTGACAAGGATTTAGGGGTCTTAGTAGACCACAAGCTCAACATGAGACAACAATGTGATGCAGCAGCAAAAAGAGCTAATGCTATTCTAGGCTGTATAGTGTCCAGGACAAGGGAAGTAAAGTACCCCTCTATTGTGCCTGGAATACTTTGTCCAGTTCTGGGCACCACAATTTAAGAAGGATATTGATAAACTGGAAAGGGTGCAGAGGAGGGCAACCAAGATGATCAAGGGTCTAGAAACCAAGTCTTATGAGAAAAGTTGAAGGAGCTGGGTATGTTTACCCTGGAAAAGAGGAGACTGTTCCTTCCTATTCCTTCCCCTCAAATCGCCTTTTCCAGACTGCAATTCCCTTTCTATGAGATCATTTTCTTTGAAGGTAGCAAGTGTGTTATCAGCATACACATCCACTATCAATAGCCTTGGATCTGCAGGTCAAGGATGGAAAACAGTACCTCCAAGTCCATCTCCTGAGCATTCACACTGGTGTAGAAACAGATCTCTGAGTAGTAATCTTGATATTTGTCATTCAGTTGTTTAGCTACTGAATCTGATAGGAACTTAGCAAGTCCTTCTAAACCAATACAGAATAAGTATGTTTGTTACCAGCTGGAAATCATTATTACTATTAATTTGATTAATTACACATCCTATACCCTAAGGTCCCAGGGCAAGTCACAACATATTAAAATACAACATTAAAACAGTTTACCCTACATGATAGGGTAGGTAGCATCACTGGGAAGAGAGAAAATTCAATTAGGTGCATTAGGCAAGGTCTCAAACGAGCTGAAGCAGGTGCAGAAGGTGCAGTAAATGATCAAAGCAAGGAATGGAATGCTTCTCGTAAGAACAATGATTCAAGCGTTTCACTTGATTGGCTTAAAACAGGCATAGGCAATCTCATCCCTCCAGATGATTTGAGACTACAATTCCCATCATCCCTGACCACTGGTCCTGTTGTTGTTGTTGTTGTTATTATTATTATTATTATTATTATTATTATTATTATTATTAATACCCCGCCCATCTGGCTGGGTTTCCCCTGCCACTCTGGGCGGCTTCCAACAAATACCAAAATACATTAAAATATCACAGATTAAAAACTTCCCTAAACAGGGCTGCCTTTAGGTGTTATCTAAATGTCAGGTAGTTGTTTATCTCCTTGACCTCCGATGGAAGGGCGTTCCACAGGGCGGGCGCCACTACCGAGAAGGCCCTCTGCCTGGTTCCCTGTAGCTTTGCTTCTCGCAGTGAGGGAACTGCCAGAAGGCCCTCAGCGCTGGATCTCAGGTCCGGGCTGATCAATGGGGGTGGAGACGCTCCTTCAGGTATATAGGACCGAGGCCGTTTAGGGCTTTAAAGGTCAGCACCAACACTTTGACTTGTGCTCGGAAACGTACTGGGAGCCAATGTAGGTCTCTTAGGACCAGTGTTATGTGGTCTCGGCAGCTTCTCCCAGTCACCAGTCTAGCTGCCACATTCTGGATTAATTGCAGTTTCCGGGTCACCTTCAAAGGTAGCCCCACGTAGAGCGCATTGCAGTAATCCAAGCGGGAGATAGCTAGAGCATGCATCACTCTGGTGAGACAGTCTGCGGGCAGGTAGGGTTTCAGCCTGCGTACCAGATGGTAGACAGCCGCCCTGGACACAGAATTAACCTGTGCCTCCATGGACAGCTGTGAGTCCAAAATGACTCCCAGGCTGCGCACCTGGTCCTTCAAGGGCACAGTTATCCCATTCAGGACCATGGAGTCCCCCACACCTGCCCGCCCCCTGTCCCCCCCAAACAGTACTTCTGTCTTGTCAGGATTCAACCTCAATCCTCCAACCGCCTCCAGACACTCACACAGGACATTCACTGCCTTCACTGGTTGTGATTTAAAAGAGAGAGTTGGGTGTCATCCGCATACTGATGTTAGCTAGGGATAATGGGAGTTGTAGTCCCAAAACATCTGGAGGGCCGAGTTTGCCTATGCCTGGTTTAAAAGGAAGAGGGATACAAGATCAGAAGGAAGAACTATAGCTCAGGGGTGAAGCACACACTTTGACGAAGAATGACTTGAGTTCAGATTCAGAGTAGGGCTAGGAGTGTCCCCGGCTTGGCAACCTGGAGAGACGCTGCCAGTCAGTGTAGGCAATACTGAGGTAGATGGACCAATGGGCCAGTTTAGATTCATGGACCATACTGAGCTGGATGGACTAAGGCAGCTTTCTATTTTCCTATGCTAAAATATATATTGGACAAAGCACAGCATGAAGAAGCATCCCTGGTCCGGGGATCACAGTGGGAGAGGAGAGGGCAGGGAAGTTGTGCAGCATCCTTGCACTGGCAGGACTGTTGAGTTGGATGCCGCCCATGGACTCCATAATCCTTTCTATCCATGTTTGCTTTCTTTAAGTAAGCTTGTTAATGCCCTGTTACCTTTTGTTTCCTTTATACCACCACCACGCAAGAGAAAAGAGGGAAAAAGCACAGGCTTTAAGAGTTTCACTTGATTGGTTTAAAACAGGCATAGGCAATCTCATCCCTCCAGATGATTTGAGACTACAATTCCCATCATCCCTGACCACTGGTCCTGTTAGCTAGGGACTCCAACACACGGGTTGGAGTCGGATATAGTTTGATAGGTTCCAACGCCTAAGCCAATCCCGCTCATCATCCATAATCAATAAAGTTGTGGCCTTAACCACCCACTTATAACTTAATTCTTGTGTCTCGTGTCTTTATTTCCCGGGGAAGAAGGGACATTGCCACACAACCAATATAAAGATGAGCAACACGCTAATACTGCTACAGTACTTAATGCAATGTACCTAAGGGCTTTTAAGAGTTTTAGTTTCTTTTTCATTTGCCATCTTTCTGCTTTATGGTGCTTTTGACTGCCATAGAACTTTTTGAATATAAATTTGCTGCTTTTCTATAAAAATATAGAATTTTAAAAATTGGATCGAATTTTAACAAATTTTTCTTTTGACCACAGTGGGTGAAATTCCTAAGAATATTAGACAATCCAGAGTACATAAAATTCATCACAACAACAGGGAAATAGGTCTGGGGGCTTTTATGCTGGGCACCTCCAAAAATGTGATTTTTTTAAATATTTTTTTTTAAAGGAGTAGTGATTAACTTTCTAATTTTGGAGTGGAATTAAATTAAATTTTCTTCTTGCCTCTGTGTGGATCTACAGCAGCTGAAGTTGCACCAATGCTTTACGTGCCCTTGTTTGGGCCTGAGTCACCACAGAGTGTAATTATGGCTTAAGGATTTAGATTTAGCACCAGGCTACAAGGGCTGGGTATGAATGAGCCTAAATATTTATTTCCTTGTCAGCTCCTGGTGATTGAATCTTAATTTAATTTGGTAATTGATGCGCAGCATCTCTGCTTTCATAACTGGTTCATTTACCTTGGGCAGGATAAGAATCAATGGCTCTGCTAAGCCGGGGAGATCTCAGCAAAGCTTAGCCACGCTTCTAGTCAACCTTATGAGAACAGATGGCGAAACAAATGCTAATGTAGCAATACAGTAGGAACAAGATAATTTCACTGCAACCCTAGAAACTCTGCCACCCACCCACCCATCACAAGGGGCACTTGGACTTTCAAAAAGCTTCCAGCAAGGTACCTCACCAAAGATTCCTGAGTAAGCATTGCAGTCATAGAAGAAGAGGGCAGGTCCTCTTGTGGACCAAGAATCAGTTCAGCAGTGGCAAGCTGAGAGTAGGAATAGATGGGCAGTTCTCTGAATGGAGAGACTCAATCCATTCTGGGTTCATTTCAATCTGGGTTCAGGCCTGGCCATGGGACTGAGTTGGCTTTGGTGGCAGAAGGCAGAACTGCAGCAGTGTGGCCACGCTCCTGCTTCTTGATCTCTCGTTGGGTTTTGATCCCATGGCATAGACCATGGTACACTCTCTTTTTTTCCAAATAATATTTATTGATTTTCAAACATTTCAAAATACAAAAATTCACAAAAATAGAAAACAAAGAGCAAAAAGGAAAAAATGACAATATGACATAAACAAAAGAGAAAAAGAGGGGGGGAAACATATCAATTCTTACATTAACTTGACATTATAGACTTCCTCGATTCCCCCCCCCCCACTGAGTCCATTTTTAAATCTAAATTAAGCAATTTTCATTTATCATCTTAAATCATTCTAACACATTTTTTTCCATTATCTCACAACCAATTCTAATCTAGGCAAAGGGAAAAAAATATCAACTATCCTCAACCTATAATTCATTAATCTGATTCTAAATTTATTTTCCCATCCATCACTAATTCTTCCTTTAGCCTCACAATTTATACCCCAAAATTTTTCCATACATTCAAATATTATTTATTCTATCAAAATAACCTTTAACCACTTTTATCTAATTCTACCCCCCTTCCCCTGGACTCCGGATCTCCCAGATGCATCAACCAGTTCCATAAAACGTTCCAGTTTCGGACCATCTTAATCAATCAGAAAATAACCCATTGTTACTCCTCACCCTATTCCCACTCTTTCACCACCTATCCGCCACTCTCCCTTCTTTGTCCCCTGCTGCCCCCCCCCCCATTTTCTAACTGTAGCACAATACCATCCAGCTATGTTTCCACTTTTCAGCCATGGTACACTCTTGAACCGGCTCTGAGGAATGGTAATTGGGGACACTCTGTTACAGTACAGTTCTTAACCTGAAACCGTTCTTAACTTGAGGTGCGCTTTCACTAATGGGGCCTCCTGCTGCCGCTGCGCAATTTCCGTTCTCATCCTGGGGCAAAGTTCTCAACCCGAGGTACTACTTCCAGGTTAGCAGACTTTGTAACCCGGTGTTTGTAACCCGAGGTACCACTGTAGTTCCAGTCCTGCCTCTGAGAACCACTCGAGAGACTAGCATTGGGAGAGTACATATTGCCTTGTTTCAGGAAATTGGATGGGAGAGGCTGAGAAACCTCTCCCCCCCCCCCATGAGCCTTCCCCACCATGAGGCAAAGGCAAAGGGTCTTTGCTGCACATTACCAAACTATCCTTTCCGTTTCCCCCGCCTTCCCCCGTTGATAAGGGCTTCCATCAAACCTCAATCATTTAGGTTCAAAACTCCATTCATAAAGTGCCTGTCCAATCAGAAACTCCAGATCCCTGACAGCCGCGCAACAGCGGCCCCTAGTGTCAAGAGAAAAACAGCCACATATCTGCAAAGGGGAGCTCAGCTCAGTTTGCAGAAGGAGAAATCACTCATTGCATCAATCTTCACAGTTCCAATGGCATTTAGGACCCAGGGAAGTGAGATATAAGGGGAGGGGTTAGTGAGCCCATTCCAGTCTGCCATAATCCCTGAGGTGTGCAGTCAATCCCGCAGGACCTTCCCAAGGAGTCATGACAAGTGATAACCTTCTCAATCACAATGCCTACCCACCCCATAGTGGAATGAAACCCTAATAAGACAAAGGGGCATATTTATCTTGACCCAGGGGCCAAGGAATTGTAAATAGAATTGTGATGCAATAAGTGTGATTGACAGAAGCATACCTGGATCTTAGATTTCTGCCTGACACCACACCTTTTCTGTGACATATCTATGATGTCTTGATGATGCATTATGGGAAACTTTGGGAAACGTTTAAGAACTGATGTAACCATTGCTCTTGGCTATCTTTGTGGTAGTTGCAAGTCTTGTTGCAACAATAAAGATCACTCCTACTGGCCGCTGTTTTGCTTATATCTCTTGGCTGAAGTCTTTCACTTTTGACGTCCGACCTGAGCCTGCAAAACTCCCTGCTATAGCCTCCCTCGTGATTACGCCACAGCTGTGTACACAGAGAGGGAGATAGCATCCACAGGGCACTATCTAAATCCCCAATGCTATTTAATATCTATATGAAGCAAGTGGGAGCAGTCATTAGGTGTTCTGGGTCAAGATACCACCTGTATGCTGATGGCTCACAGCTTTATTTTTGCATAACATCAGAACCATTCCCTGGACTGGTGCTTGGATGTAGTAGTGAGATGGAGGGGGAAAGGGGGGGGGAGAGAAGCTGAGATTGAATCCTGGCAAGACTGAGGTATTGTGAGTGAGTGGCTCCCTTAGGAGGGGAGAGGAAAGGTGATGAGTAAGAGGTGACGTGATAGTTTATAAAATTAAGCATGGCATGGAGGAAATCAACAGAGAAAAGTTGTTCTCCCTCTCCCTTTACCGCTCATGAAGGCAAAGACTATCAAGGGCTACTAGCCATTATGGCTATGCTCTGCCTCCACAGCTGGAAGCAGTTCTGAGTATCAGTTGCTGGAGGAGATGCTCTTTTGTTCAAGTCCTCCTTCCTGGTTTCCCACAGGCATCTGTTTGGCCACTGTGAGAATATGATGTTGGACTATATGGGCCATAGGCCTGATCCAGCAGGCTCTTCTTCCAATGATAAGAACCAAACCATGGCTTCTGAAGCAATTCAGTGTGATTTAGTAGGGTTGCCATATTTCAAAAAGTGAAAATCTGGACAGAAAAGCTTTTTTGGCAGAGTTGTTGAGCTTATATTTATTTATTTATTTATTGCAAAATCTCTCTCTTTTTGGGGGGGGGAGGGTTTGAGCTATTTAAGGACAAAAATGACACTGCCGGCATGGGTTGCCAAACATCCGGATTTTCCAGGAAACTGTTTCTGACGGCCGATTAGCAGCTATTGTCCAGGAAATTCCAGACATATGGCAACCCTAGGTGTAGAGATTTAAAAGGCCTGCAGACAAATGGGAAAATTTATAATTTCTTTAGGAGACCACTGTAAGCAGATGAAAACATTAGCAGGATTATTAGAACACTTGCGGTGTAACAAACACGGTGGATAATATGGATAGATATAAAACATAGATTACGGTACAATATGCTGTTGAAAACGTTGAGATTAGGACCCACTGAGGGGATGGGGGGGGGAGTCATGGGATTCAGAGAAATCTCTGTATATGGTTTTGTTATAAATCTATATTTGGAAAAACAAATGAAAAAAAAGGAAAATGAAAAAATGAAAGGCCTGCAGACAGTGTACTGTATCTGCAAAAATGGAAACGTTTCTCCTTAAGCTTGCCATATAAAGAAAACACCTTGGGAGGCAAGGCTCTTTTGTAACTGACAGTTAAGTGGAACCAGCCCAATACATTTTGGCAGCTGAGGTGACCCACAAAATGGTACTTTCCCCCACCCCCAGGGGGTGAGTGAAGATCTACATCAGGAACAAGGGGCGGGGGGAAAAGATCTACACTGGGAACAAGTGTGGGAGGAGACCAGCAGTGTCTCCTATTGGCCAAGAGCCCAATGTAGAGGCAGCATGGGAGGGGTCGATGTGGCCTCTAAGGAGCTCACCACAGCTGCGGTTGCCACTGTGGGAGTGGCAGCAGGCAATGCATTCCTTGGAGACCAGAAATGCTGCCCTTGACGCAGTTGCCTCACTTTGCCTCATGAGTTGGCCAGCCCTGCAGCTAGGGTTGCCAGACTCAATAGAGGACAGGACTTCTGTGCCTTTAATTGCCCTGCTCTCCTTTGAGTCTGGAAACCTTAAAGAGAAACCAGCAGACCCTTTGTTTAATTTCCAAGCAAAGGGTCTCCTGGTTTCTCTTTAAGATTTCCAGACTCTAAAGTTGTTGTTTAGTCGTTTAGTCGTGTCCGACTCTTCGTGACCCCATGCACGCCAGGCACTCCTGTCTTGCACTGCCTCCCGCAGTTTGGTCAAACTCATGTTCGTAGCTTCGAGAACACAGTCCAACCATCTCGTCCTCTGTCGTCCCCTTCTCCTTGTGCCCTCCATCTTTCCCAACATCAGGGTCTTCTCATGAGGTGGCCAAAGTATTGGAGCCTCAGCTTCAGGATCTGTCCTTCCAGGGAGCACTCAGGGCTCATTTCCTTAAGAATGGATAGGTTTGATCTTCTAGCAGTCCATGGGACTCTCAAGAGTCTCCTCCAGCACCACAATTCAAAAGCATCAATTCTTCGGCGATCAGCCCTCTTTATGGTCCCACTTCCATACATCACTACTGGGAAAACCATAGCTTTAACTAGACGGACCTTTGTTGGCAAGGTGATGTCTCTGCTTTTTAAGATGCTGTCTAGGTTTGTCATTGCTTTTCTCCCAAGAAGCAGGCATCTTTTAATTTCGTGACTGCTGTCACCATCTGCAGTGATCAAGGAGCCCAAGAAAGTAAACTTTCTCACTGCCTCCATTTCTTCCCCTTCTATTTGCCAGGAGGTGATAGGACCAGTGGCCATGATCTTGGTTTTTTTGATGTTGAGCTTCAGACCACATTTTGCGCTCTCCTCTTTCACCCTCATTAAAATGTTCTTTAATTCCTCCTCACTTTCTGCCATCAAGGTTGTGTCATCTGCACATCTGAGGTTGTTGATATTTCTTCCGGCAATCTTAATTCCGGCTTGGGATTCATCTAGTCCAGCCTTTCGCATGATGAATTCTGCATATAAGTTAAATAAGCAGGGAGACAATATACAACCTTGGCGTACTCCTTTCCCAATTTTGAACCAATCAGTTGTTCCATATCCAGTTCTAACTGTAGCTTCTTGTCCCACATAGAGATTTCTCAGGAGACAGATGAGGTGATCAGGCACTCCCATTTCTTTAAGAACTTGCCATAGTTTGCTGTGGTCGACACAGTCAAAGGTTTTGCATAGTCAATGAAGCAGAAGTAGACGTTTTTCTGGAACTCTCTAGCTTTCTCCATAATCCAGTGCATGTTTGCTATTTGGTCTCTGGTTCCTCTGCCCCTTCGAAATCCAGCTTGCACTTCTGGGAGTTCTCGGTCCACATACTGCCTAAGCCTGCCTTGTAGAATTTTAAGCATAACCTTACTAGCGTGTGAAATGAGTGCAATTGTGCGGTAGTTGGAGCATTCTTTGGCACTGCCCTTCTTTGGGATTGGGATGTAGACTGATCTTCTCCAATCCTCTGGCCATTGCTGAGTTTTCCAAACTTGCTGGCATCTTGGGTGTAGCACCTTAACAGCATCATCTTTTAAAATTTTAAATAGTTCAGCTGGAATATCATCACTTCCACTGGCCTTGTTATTAGCAGTGCTTTCTAAGGCCCATTTGACTTCACTCTCCAAGATGTCTGGCTCAAGGTCAGCAACCACACTACCTGGGGTGTACGAGACCTCCATATCTTTCTGGTATAATACCTCTGTGTATTCTTGCCACCTCTTCTTGATGTCTTCTGCTTCTGTTAGGTCCTTACCACTTTTGTCCTTTATTATGGTAATCTTTGTACGAAATGTTCCTTTCATATCTCCAATTTTCTTGAACAGATCTCTGGTTTTCCCCATTCTATTGTTTTCCGCTATTTCTTTGCATTGCTCGTTTAAGAAGACCCTCTTGTCTCTCCTTGCTATTTTTTGGAAATCTGCATTCAGTTTCCTGTATCTTTCCCTATCTCCCTTGCATTTTGCTTGCCTCCTCTCCTTCGCTATTTGTAAGGCCTCGTTGGACAGCCATTTTGCTTTCTTGCATTTCCTTTTCCTTGGGATGGTTTTCGTTGCTGCCTCCTGTATAATGTTACGAGCCTCCATCCATAGTTCTTCAGGCACTCTGTCCACCAAATCTAAATCCTTAAACCTGTTCCTCACTTCCACTGTGTATTCATAAGGGATTTGATTTAGATTGTATCTTACTGGCCCAGTGGTTTTTCCTACTTTCTTCAGTTTAAGCTGGACTTTTGCTATAAGAAGCTGGTGATCTGAGCCACAGCCAGCTCCAGGTCTTGTTTTTGCTGACTGTATAGAGCTTCTCCAACTTTGGCTGCAGAGAATATAATCAATCTGATTTCAATGCTGCCCATTTGGTGATATCCATGTGTAGAGTTGTCTCTTGTGTTGTTGGAGAAGAGTGTTTGTGATGACCAGCTTGTTCTCTTGACAGAACTCTATTAGCCTTTGCCCTGCTTCATTTTGAACCCCATGGCCAAACTTGCCAGTTGTTCCTTTTATCTCTTGATTCCCTACTTTAGCATTCCAATCCCCTGTAATGAGAAGAACATCCTTCTTTGGTGTCATTTCTAGAAGGTGTTGTAAGTCTTCATAGAATTGGTCAATTTCAGTTTCTTCAGCACCGGTAGTTGGTGCATAAACTTGGATTACTGTGATGTTAAAAGGTCTGCCTTGGATTTGTATCGAGATCATTCTGTCATTTTTGAGATATCATCCCAGTACAGCTTTTGCCACTCTTTTGTTGACTATGAGGGCCACTCCATTTCTTCTACGGGATTCTTGCCCACAGTAGTAGATATGATAGTCATCCAAACTGAATTCGCCCATTCCCTTCCATTTTAGTTCACTGATGCCCAGGATGTCAATATTTATTCTTGCCATCTCATTTTTGACCACATCCAGCTTACCTCCATCCATGGTTCTTACATTCCAGGTTCCTATGCAATATTTTTCTTTACAGCATCGGACTTTCCTTTCGCTTCCAGGTATATCCGCAACTGAGCGACCTTTCGGCTTTGGCCCAGCCGCTTCATCAGCTCTGCATCTACTTGTACTTGTCCTCCGCTCTTCCTCAGTAGCATGTTGGACGCCGTCCGACCTGAGGGGCTCATCTTCCAGTGTCATAACTTTTATATGCCTGTTGTCTTTGTCCATGGAGTTTTCTTGGCAGGGATACTGGAGTGGCTTGCCAGTTCCTTCTCCAGGTGGATCACGTTTAGTCAAAACTCTCCACTATGACCTGTCCATCTTGGGTGGCCCTGCATGGCATAGCTCATAGCTTCTCTGAGTTATTCAAGCCCCTTTGCCACGACAAGGCATTGTTCCAATGACTCTAAAGACTCTAAAGAGAACAGGGCAATTAAAGACACAGAAGTTCTGTCCACTATTGAGTCTGGCAACCCTACCTGCAGCTAGGGATGAGGGACAGTTGGATTCTATCAGCACCACCACATCACATAATTATCCTCACAGTTTCAACCCTTTTTACATAAACAGCCTCAAAACAACTGTAAAAGCACATTATCACCAAATATAAGAGCAAATAACCTAAAATGCACATAATATTCATAAAAAGGTAGTTCCAATCTACACCAGTGAAAGGATGAGCACAAGAGGAGTCACAGATGTACCTAATAGCCCTCCAAATTAAGGGTATAAATATTTTTGCCTGGCACCTAAGAACAGCCATCAATAATACTAGGAGTGTTGACTTGGGGAGAGCATTGCTTAGGCAGAGAACCACCCACATTTCGTCATCTCGTATCATCCTCCTCCACGTGTCCCTGGGAGTAGGCACGTGGAAAAGAGCCTCGGATTATGAACACAAGTTATGTCTTGGTTCATGCGGAGAGAGGCATTCCTTGTGAAATTAGGGTCTTTAGCCACACAAGGCTTTATCAGTCAAGCCCAGCCCTTTCAACTGAGCCCATAGCATGATTGGTTGACAGTGTGGTAGCACTAAGACTGGTGTTATATGTTCAGACTGTCTTGCCTCAGTCTGCTGTCTCACAGCTAAATTCTGCACCAGCTGCAATTTGTGAAAAGGCAGCTTCATGTATAACACGTTGCAGTAATCTAAACTAGAGGCTACAAGAGCACGGTCAGCAGATGTCTAGATGCAGGCATGGCTGGGTCACCATCCAAAGCTTATAGAAGCTACTGTATGCCACTGAAGCCACCTGTGCCTCAAGTGACAATAATGGATCCAGAAGTAACCCCAAGCTCCTTCACAGGGAGAGTAACCCTACCCAGAGCAGGCCAAGCCTCACCCATCCAGTCTAGCGAACCACCCATTATTAGCACATCACTCTTACCTGAAGGAAGCTTCAGTCAAACTGGCTCTCATCCAGTCCATTGGCAGTTAATGATCCAGCACATCTACTGCCACACCTGCAGTTGTAAAAGAGGAACAGAGTTATGCATCATGAGTGTATTGCTGACAGCACATTTCATCCTTTGAAAGTCATCCTTCAAAATTCACAGTTCTCCATATTCTGCAATGCAATGCTCCAGTGAGGTAATTTGTTGAAAGGTACCATTGTTAACTTATTGTTATTTTCAAAGGACAGAATTTTGGAGTGTGCTGTCGACCAAATGCATATACTAGGATAAAGTGTGCATGAAATCACATATTGGTGAAAAATTACAAAAATACATTATATGAGGGAAAGATGTTTTGAAATAATTTTGAATTTTCATGAGGACTTTTAAAAAAAATTACAAACTGGTATGGAAGTGTGGAGAACCAAATTTAAAGTCTGGAAAAACAAGAAGCTGAGAAAAGCCAAAATTGAGAAAGGCATTACCAGAAATCCTATCGGAGTGCCTTGGGCAAGGGATGTTGAATGAATGCATTCTGTGTTCCAGGAGTGGTGCTTGCTTGGAAGATGCTGGATGTTTGCCCTTTTGCCTCTACCATCTGCCCACACATTGACACCTGCCAAATCAGCTTTGAGCTTTAGCTCCCCCTCTGACTTTTGGTGACAAATAGAGCAGAATGCCTAGGGCAAAATTCTTGCATCAATCCTCCTGAAATTTGGCATGTTCTTTACGTAGGCATGTTCTCATGGGCATAGCCAGGGTTTTTGTTGGGGACAGGCAGGACTTTTGTTAGGGAGGACAGGACTTTTGTTGTGGGGGGGGGGGGAGCTCCTACATGATTGGTCAGTTAGTTAAGTATTTCTATTGTTTTACTTGATGGGGGGGCTGCCCCCCTCTGCCCTCCTCCTTTGCTGCGCCAATGGCTCCTTTCTGTCTATTTGCAAACAAATTGCTCACTAAACAATAGCGAAGACTAAATGTATCCTTTTTCAGTCACCCCAAATTGAAAAAGCTGCAATTGCTGGGAAACCACTGTAGCTATCTTTTGAGATTTAGTAGGATTCTAATTCTACTCCCCCAAAAATGTTGTTGATTTTTAAAGTTATAGATAGTTCCTTAAATTCTTTTTTCAGGTACCCAGCACACGCACGCATGCACACACGCACGTGCGCGCACACACACACATACACCCACCCACACCACTTGGATTTGGAACAAAGGCAAAGCAGCCCAGTCCTGAATCAGGCTATTTTCCAAGACGCTGAATCACCATCAAGCCAAAACTTGTGGTTGGTGAACATCCCTAGTAAAAACCTTCCTTTTAAAGAAAGCTTTCGGTTTGTAGATAATTGTTATATTGCATTGGTTTTAACACTTGAAAATTTTGTGAGGAAAGGCAGGATACTACCGTTTTAATTTTGTTCCTTTCTCATTATTGGTTTTTTTCCTACTCCATCAAAAGTATTTAGATATTTTAGACCCGTATTGGGCAACCTGCCTGCAAGACCAGGTTGCCAGTGTTTCAAAAGTTTGCCATTAAAATGCTTGTTATTTTTAAATGAATTCTGGCAGCTCTCAGTACGTTTCCGAGCACAATTCAAAGTGTTGGTGCTGACCTTTAAAGCCAGCAGGCCCTCGGTGCTGGATCTCAGTGTCCGGGCTGAACAATGGGGGTGGAGACGATGGGGGTAGATTCTTCTTTTGCAACCCTAGCTTGAATTTTAAAAGTGTCAGATTCAAGCCAAGGCTGCAAGAATCTGGATCTGTCAGGAGCCCTCCCCTACCCAACACGTGCAGAATGGATTGCAGAATTCATTTCCAATGGTGGAACCTCTGTTGGAGCTGAATTCTGCTCTCTCTGGCAAAACATTTCAGATATGATCAGAACATTGGATGCCCAGTGGAATTACATCACTTTTGGATGGACACACTTTTTAGCCTCACGTGTCTTGTGTGGCAATGTCCCTCCCTCCCGTGAGAATAAGACACAAGACACAGATGATAGATTTTAAGTGGGCGAATAAGGCCACAACTTTATTGGTTACGGATGTTGAGTGGTACAGTATTGGCTTAGGCATTGGAACCTAACCGACTATATCTGACACCAACCCGTGTGTTGGAGTCTGGGAGAAATAAACCACCAGTAAGGAGCCCAGTGATGTACATCTACCGGAACCCCTCATGTGGCCACCGTTGGGGCGTGCCTTACGGCCCTGACCTCTCCAGGCTCCGGACCAAGCTCCGCCCCCGGAAACCTTTAACGGAAGTCCATAGCAACCAACCGAAGTCCATAGCAGCGTCAGCTTAACCTAACGGGTGGGTGGGCGGGTGAACCGAATGCGCTGGCAAGCGGGGACAAAGAGGCCGAGTTCCCGCCTCCGGGCTGTTTAAAAGGGGACAAGCCCCGCCCCCGGGCATCCTAATTGGTCGGCTTGGCTAAGCTCTCAGCCCCCATCGCGAGAGTTTGGTCAGGGCCTGCCCACAACACCACCTCCGACGCAGGTGCGGAAGTGGATTTGTCCTGCCCCCAGACAAGGAAAGCTCATGTTGACAGTCTTTATTGACAAAGAAGCACTTACAGCAGCTCCCACAGCACTCCAGGGACGCACAATCTTCTAGCATCTAGGCAGCTGTCCTCAGATTTCTGCCTTGTGGAACAGTTGAAGCAACAGGGTGACCCCCCCACACACACACACCAGCAGCAGCTTATGAATCCTCATCTGATGGGGCATGTGCTCAACCTGAGGCGCCACTTACACAGAAGCCATTGCTGCTTTTCCCTCCTAAAGCAGTGTGGGAGATCATGGCAGGGAATCTACTGGCCCTGGCTCAGTCTCTTTCTCCTCCGCCACATCCCATGCACCTCCCTCTGTCTCGGGCTGCCCTGTCCCTTCCTCCTCCTGCTGCCCTGGCTCCTGCTTTGCAGGCAGCATCAAACACCTTAATTCACTGGTCCCCTCTCCAGGGCCGGTTCTAGGTAGAGTCCCGGTGGCGCAGGGTGCCAGGGCACCGGGCCGGTAGGTAGGGCGCTGCGCGGTAAAGCCGCACGGAAGCCATGCTGTGTCCTGCGAGGGCGGGGGCGCCGGAGCGATCTCCGCCCCTCAGCACCAGGGCGCGCGACCTGCTCGAGACTGCCCTGCCCCTCTCCATAGACACAAGGATAATAAACCACTAGCCTACTCACAAGAGATTAGTGTGGTGAGTTGTGCTGTTGCTCGATGTTTTCTAGTATGTTTTTCATGCTTGAACATGCTATGTTTCTGTTCAGCAACCTTTCCCAACAAACAATTTGTATGGAGCACACAGAGCTTATTATATTCTTGAACCGGCTGTTGCACCCAAGATGGTAAAGAAATGGTAAGAAAGGCAAAACGATTGCAAGAGGTTTGTTACGCCTGGAGCTGCACAGATGGGTAACACAGACACAATTGTGCTGAGAAAAGTGCTGCTCACAAACCTAGTAATTGCAACATACCTTTTTGCATAACGTCCCTGAGAACTAAGTGGGAGCTGACAGAGGCTCATGTACTGTGGTTAGATAACAAGGATAAGTAACAGGGCAAGAACAGTCTAGCAGCATTAATTTGACTGTGCCCTTTCTCATTAACTGGGTAAAAACTTTCAGGCAAAAATTGTCAAAATTGTTGTTGTTTTTACTGATGGTGCAGAAGGGGTAGGAGTTGAAATATGTCGTAGCATAAACACACAAGAAGAGTTGGTAACAATGTGGCTCACAGAGAAGCATCAGATGTGATAATTTCTCCACCTAAGAAAGTGTTATAGCCTAAGGTCTTGACCATTTCAGTTTTCGCTATTTTTTATATTTGCCAAAGTAAACACAAGATATTCAAATGTGATGCTATCCAGCTATTAACTCTGATGTGCAATGCATATGTGCTATAGTGCCTGTCAGCATTCAAATGTGAATTTTGACAATACCAATGGTGTATTTTTGAATGTCAGCATCCGCAGGGCATCACTGCTTTGAGACAGTCACCTAAATATCAGCATCCACCGGACCCCCTAGCCAGGTGTTTGCTTGAGAACACATGGAGAACACTGGTTGGCCACAGTGAGAAGAGGATAATAATAATAATAATAATAATAATAATAATAATAATAATAATAATAATAATTTATTTATTATTTATACCCCGCCCATCTGGCCGGGTTCCCCCAGCAACTCTGGGCGGCTTCCAACAAAATATTAAAATACAGAAATCCATCAAACATTATTATTTTTAAAGCAATTTAATAGATTTTTCAAATAAAGACATTAAACACATTAAACAAAACAAAACATTCCACAGCAAACACCACACACACAAATTTTCTCTTTTTAACATCTATTCATCTATCTCAAATTCCCAATGCTCTGCCGAGCTTTGACTTCCCTCCCTCCCCTCATCTGGTTTTCTTATCAACTCTTGTCTCACAGTTCCTTTACTCCTTCTACTTAAAGTCATTTCGTAGGATTTATTTCAGTCCTGCAAGTGTCTTTAAACTTCTACAGTTCCTCTCCATATAGTCCATGAATTTACTCCAGTCTTTTTGGAACCTTGCCTCTCCCTGGTTTCGGATCCTGCTAGTCAGTCTTGCTAATTCCGCATAGTCTATCATTTTTGTCTACCACTCTTCGATCGTCGGTAACTCCTGAGTTTTCCATTTTGGGGCTAACAAAGTCCTTGCCGCGGTTGTCGCATACATAAATGATACTTGATCTTCTTTTACAATCTCTTGTCCTATATGTCCCAATAAAAAAGCCTCCGTTTTTTTGGGAAAGGTATATTTAAAAATCTTTTTCAGTTCATTATATATCATTTCCCAAAATCTTTTAATTTTTTTCGCATGTCCACCACATCACCATCCTTCTCTTTACATTTCCAGCATGTTTTACTACTCATCCTATACATCTTGGCTAATTTTACTGGTGTTAAATACCATCTGTACATCATCTTCAAGATATTCTCTTTCAGGGCAGTACATGCAGTAAATTTCAATGTTTGATTCCACAATTTCAACCACGCATCATATTCAATATTATACCCAAAATCTTTTGCCCATTTTATCATCACATCTTTTGTCAGTTCATCTTTCGTATACCATTCTAACAACAAATCATACATTTTTGACAACAATTTTGTCCTGCCTTCCAACAATTCTATTTGAAATTTTGACCTTTTGTCTTCAAAACCTATTATCTTATCATTTATAAACACATCATTTACTTGGTGATATTGCAAGCATCCAGTCAGAAATTCTTTAATTTCATCATAAGGTTTCAGCTTCCATCCCTTTTCTGATTTCCTCAGTATCTCCTCGTAAGTGGCCCTCCTCCCCTCCATATTTATCTTTTTAACCATCAACACCTCCACTGGTGAAATCCACCATGGGGTTTTGGTTTCTAACAGCGGTTTATTTATTTCCCACACCTCATATAAAGACCTCCTTATCACATGATTTGTAAAACCTTTATGAACTCTTTTTTTATCATACCAAAGATATGCATGCCAACCAAATCTGTTGTTGTATCCTTCCAAATCTAATAAGTCTGTATTTCCCAATGTTATCCATTCTCTTAACCAACAGAGACAGGACGCCTCATAATATATCCTCAGGTCCGGCATGGAGAATCCACCTCTTTCTTTTCTATCCACTAAGATTTTATATTTTATTCTTGGTTTTTTCCCCTGCCAGATGAAGCTGCAAAGCTTTTTGCCATTCTCTGAATTGTCCTATTGCCTTTATTATAGGAATCGTTTGAAATAAGAATAACATTTTGGGTAATACATTCATCTTAATTGCTGCTATTCTTCCAAGGAACGACAACTTCATTCTATTCCAAATTTCTAAGTCCTTCTTTATCTCCTTCCACACTGGTTCATAGTTGTCATTAAATAAATTGATATTTTTTGCTGTCATCCATATTCCCAGAAATCCATCAAACATTAAAAGCTTCCCTAAACAGGGCTGCCTTAAGATAGTGAATTAGATAGTGAATTAGGATAGTGAATTAGATGAGCCATTGGCCTGATCCAGCAGGCTATTCTTATGTCCATGTGGAGAGAGGAACTGAACAGTGCACACTAACCTCACTTCCAGTGCCCACATCCCCACCAGCTACATCCTCATCAAGTGTTGGGAACACTTAGGGTCCTTCCCACCAGTGGAATCTGCTCCATTGGGGGCAATGAGGTATTGCCCCGCCAGCCTCAGTCTGTTTTCAGCCATCCTCTATCTGCCTTCCAACCGGTCCAGAAGGTGGCACTTGCGGTCACCTTCCTCCTACTCAGTCTCCAGGTTCCCTTTGTAGAACTTGGCCCAGAGGGGGATAGGTATGAAATGAGCTGCCTCTGTCTGCCGTTGACTCTGGCTCCATCAACTGCTAGCTGCCCTGCCTGCTGTCCTACTAATCCTGTGAGCCCTGGTCACAAAAGGTTCCCAGTTGCAGGGAGAATTCTAAGTGCACTCGGAAGAAGGATTCCCCTGCCTACAGGTTTGTGGATAGAACTGCCAGGGAGGGACGCTGATGGGGTGTGTGTGTATGTGTATGTGGCATGGGTGTGTGACACGGGTGCAACCCATGTGAGGCAATAATGTCCGAATATCTATATCTGTATATCAGAAAAGTAGGGTGGTGTCTCTGTTTTCAGGGATTCACAGGAATAATCCAGGATTGTCAGTATCTCCATGTAAATCTCCACATCCTCAAAACTAGTTCTTGAATATGTTAAGGTTAAACAGCAAGAAAGAGTTGGCCTTCAAGAGCAATTGTTGCGGTTACTATTTTACCCCTGGAAGCTACAAAATGGGCATTATCCCACCTCCCAGTACTTGCTGAAGGAGAGGGAGCAGCAGAAAGGAAGGCTACATCTGTAATGTGGAAGTCATAAAGGTCTACAAAGGCTTGGGCACTCCCACTGATGTGTGGCATACCTAGAGAAGGTAGGGATCATGGGAACTACATCTCACAATTTCTCCAAATGCACTGTATATATATTGTGTGCCCACAGAGAAGCCTAAAACCTTTCTGCCACAAAGGGAATCCATCTCTCAGTCGTGCCTCCACCTATCAACCACACCTTTTAAAAGATCCAGCACACACACTTTCTAATCCTTGGTGGACCTCAGTTTGCTGTATTTTTTTCTTCAGAGTTCAGGTGCACATATAGAGAAGGAAATACAAAGGCAGGAGACACCAGGAAGGGAAATTGTCTGACAGGTGCACACCTTGTATGTTTCTGACTCATTCTTTTAATTTTAAAAATGCTCTTACTAGTTGTGCAGGGATCAGGTTAGGCTGTATTATTATTATTATTTATTAATACCCCGCCCATCTGGCTGGGTTTCCCCGGCCACTCTGGGCGGCTTCCAACAAATACCAAAATACATTAAAATATCACAGATTAAAAACTTTCCTAAACAGGGCTGCCTTTAGGCATTTTCTAAATGTCAGGTAGTTGTTTACCTCCTTGACCTCCGATGGGAGGGCGTTCCACAGGGTGGGCGCCACTACCGAAAAGGCCCTCTGCCTGGTTGCCTGTAGCTTTGCTTCTCGCAGTGAGGGAAACGCCAGAAGGCCCTCGGCACTGGATCTCAGTGTCCGGGCAGAACGATGGGGGTGGAGATGCTCCTTCAGATATACTGGACCAAGGCCGTTTAGGGCTTTAAAGGTCAGCACCAACACTTTGAATTGTGCTCAGAAACATACTGGGTCTCGGTGGCTGCTCCCAGTCACCAGTTTAGCTGCCGCATTCTGGATTAATTGCAGTTTCCGGGTCACCTTCAAAGGTAGCCCCACGTAGAGTGCATTGCAGTAGTCCAAGCGGGAGATAGCTAGAGCATGCACCACTCTGGTGAGACAGTCTGTGGGCAGGTAGGGTCTCAGCCTGCGTACCAGATGGAGCTGATAGACAGCGGCCCTGGACACAGAATTTACCTGTGGCTCCATGGACAGCTGTGAGTCCAAAATGACTCCCAGGCTGCGCACCTGGTCCTTCAGGGGCACAGTGACCCCATTCTGTACTTCTGACAGTACTTCTGTCTTGTCAGGATTCAACCTCAATCTGTTAGCCGCCATCCATCCTCCAACCGCCTCCAGGCACCCACACAGGACATTCAATGCCTTCACTGGTTCTGATTTAAAAGAGAGATAGAGTTGGGTGTCATCCACATGCCAGAGTCTCTTCTAATTCCGGGATCTGGTGATGATTCATCTGGCTGAGGCAACCCAGTTAGATGGGCTGAGTACTACTACTACTACATCTGGAGGGCCGCAGTTTGGGGATGCCTGCTTTAGCCTATGGTTTGCTAGTAAAACTGAATTACTGTGTTGTGAAATGATGCATGTCTAAAAAGTGGTCACCAACATGAAAAGTTTGGGAAACTCTGCATTACATCATGAACTACTGCGGTAACTTGAACTTTTACTCTTTCAGTTCAATCATCAATTTAAGTTACTACTGATACATTATATTCAAATGATCCTGTGCAATACCAGCACTTTCCCACTGTCTATATCCCTGTATGTTGCAATATATGAATTCATAAAGTTGAACACCACCCAAAATTGCTAGCAGTGCAAGATTCTAGGGCTTCCAGGCACTTACCCAGGGTTTGTTTTCCTTGGAATGAGGGGCACTGGAGACAGTGGTGTCTTTATGATATATGGTTTATTTACACTTATATACAACCTGAGCCTATGATGGAAGGTCTCACAGCCTTAATACCCCCATAAGATATTGCTTCTCCCATACCTTCAGCCAGCGGCAGAGCTAGCCACTCGGGCACCTGGAGCGGCGCACATGCCATGCACCTGGGGGGGGGGTGCTCTGCCCAGAGGGCGGGGCGATCCGGCATGGCGGCGATCGCGTGTGGTGTGTGTGTGCAATCCGGCACAGCAGCGATCACGCCTGGGGGGATTTTGTCACACACCCCTCAGGGATGACACCCGGGGCGGACTGCCCCCACCGCCCCCCTTCCTATGCCCCTGCCTACAGCCTTGGATTCAACCAGCGATCAAGCATGGCTCTCCCTCTTCTGCCTGCAGCCTGCTTTTAGTTTCTAGCTCTCACACATCCAACTATGGTTTCTGTCTTTCTAACTAGCAGCCAGCTGAGGGAGGGAGGCCCACCGATTGCCCTCTGGGACAGAGCCATTACCTTAATGACCCATACTTAGGTGGCCATTTACCAAGAAGCTGCCCAGGGAAGAAGAAGAAGAAGAAGAAGAAGAAGAAGAAGAAGAAGAAGAAGAAGAAGAAGAAGAAGAAGAAGAAGAAGAAGAAGAAGAAGAAGAAGAAGAAGAAGTACTCTGCCCATCTAACTGGGTTGCCTCAGCCAGATGAATCATTGCCAGATGAATTACATCCAAGAGTATTAAAAGAACTGGCAGAGGTGATTTCAGAACCACTGGCAATAATCTTTGATAATTCCAGGAGAACAGGCGAAGTTCCAGCAGACTGGAGGAGGGCAAATGTTGTCCCTATTTTCAAAAAGGGGAAAAGAGAGGACCCAAACAATTACCGCCCAGTAAGCCTGACATCAATACCAGGAAAGATTCTAGAGCAGATCATTAAGCAAACAGTCTGTGAACACCTAGAAAGAAACTCTGTGATCACTAAAAGTCAGCATGGGTTTCTGAAAAATAAGTCATGTCAGACTAATCTGATCTCATTTTTTGACAGAATTACAAGCCTGGTAGATGAAGGGAACGCTGTGGATGTAGCCTATCTTGATTTCAGCAAGGCCTTTGACGATGTGCCCCATGATATTCTTGTAAAGAAGCTGGTAAAATGCGGGCTAGACAATGCTACCATTCAGTGGATTTGTTTTTTTTTTTACTAAATATTTATTAATTTTCACCATAGAAAAGGGGTTTACAAAAAATTAGAAAGATGGGGGAAACATAGATACAAAAAAAGAACAAAAATACACAGTACAAAAATCAATAAAAGAACAGGAAAAACCACAAAATAAAAAGATGAAAAACTGTATAACTTATTTTTATCACAATGTAAATTGGGACCTCCTCGGGTTCCCGTCCCTGTGTTTCTCAAATACATTTCTAATTTTAGCAAATTCTACCTCTAATTATTCACTTTTAATATTAAATTTCTTAATTTCTATTCTAAAATAACCTCTTCACCTAATCCACAGATTTATTTACCACTTAATTTCTATTCTTAAAATATTACTTTAACATAATTTTTTAAATACAATTTAAAATCTTTCCACTCTTCTTCAATTGCTTGTTCTCCCCGGTTGCGGATTCGTCCGGTCATCTCTGCCAGTTCCATAAATTCCATCATCTTCATCTGCCATTCATCAATCGTTGGTAACGTTTGCTGCTTCCAGTATTTAGCAATCAAAAGTCTCGCTGCTGCGGTGGCATACATGAAAAAAGATATCTTTCCCTTGGGAATCTCCTTCCCTACAATGCCCACTAGGAATGCCTCTGGTTTCTTCACAAATGTGCCTTTTAGCACTTTCTTAAGCTCATTATAAATCTTGTTCCAGAAGTCATTCACCAGTGGACATGTCCACCACATGTGGTAAAATGTGCCTATTTCTTTCTTACATTTCCAACATTTATTTTCATTGTTGTGGTAAATCTTTGCTAGCTTTTCTGGTGTAAGATACCATCTATACATCATTTTCATTATATTCTCCTTTAATAAACTACACGCAGTAAATTTAATATTTTCCTTCCACAACTTCTCCCAATCCTCTATCATGATATTATGACCCACATCCTTTGCCCACAAAATCATAGCATTTTTAGTTTGTTCATCTTTTGTATGCCATTCTAGCAGCAATTTATACATTCTCGAGAGTATTTTCGTCTTAGGTTCTAGCAATTCTGTTTCCACCTTTGACCTCTCACTTTGGAAACCAATTACTCTATCCATTTTAAACGCTTCATTTATCTGATGGTATTGGAGCCAATCATCCAATTTACCTTTTAAGTCCTCATATGTTTTTAATTTAAATTGGTCTCCATCTTGGATCAATAAATCTCTATATTTCAACCAACTGGTCTCCATGTTTAACCTTTTGCGAACCTTGGCCTCCAGAGGCGAGAGCCAAGTAGGTGTTTTCCTTTCTAATAAATCTTTATATCTGGACCAAACCTTAAACAATGAATTTCTAACAATATGCCTTTTAAAGCTTCCATGGGCCTTAACCTTATCATACCACACGTATGCATGCCAACCATAAACATTGTCATAACCTTCTAAGTCCAGAATATTTGCATTTTCCAATGTAAACCATTCTTTCAACCAGCAAAAGGCAGCTGCTTCATAGTAAATTTTAAGATCAGGTAGAGAGAAGCCTCCTCTTTGTTTATCATCAGTCAATATCTTATATTTAATTCTTGGCTTCTTCCCTTGCCATATAAATTTCGATAGCTCCTTTTGCCACTCCTTAAAACAACTCAACTTTTCAATTATTGGCAATGATTGAAATAGAAATAACATCTTTGGCAATACATTCATCTTAATCGTTGCTATACGGCCCAACAAAGACAATTTCAGGTTGGTCCACATTTCTAGATCCTTCTTAACTTCATTCCATAATTTCACATAATTATCCTTGAACAAATTTAATTTTTTTGCAGTCATATAAACACCAAGGTATTTCACTTTTTAAACAAAAGATAAACCAGTTGTTTCTTGCAATTTCTCTCTCTCTTCCTTATTCAGATTTTTATCTAATACTTTAGTTTTTGATTTATTCAGTTTGAAACCTGCTACCCTTCCAAACTCTTGAATAACTTCCAGAGCCCTCTGTACACTGGACTCTGGATCTTGTAAAGTTAACACCAAATCTTCAGCAAAGGCTTTAAGTTTATATTGTCTCTTCCCTACCGTTACACCTTTTATTTCATCATCTTTTCTGATCCTGTCAAGTAGGACTTCCAGGACCGATATAAAAAGCAGAGGAGAGAGAGGACACCCTTGTCTTGTACCTTTCTCAATTCTAATCTCATCTGACACCATATTATTCACGATTATCTTAGCTTTTTGATCCGAATAGATTGCTTTTACTCCATTCAAAAAACCATTGCCCATTCCCATTTTTTCTAAATTTCTTTTTAGAAATAGCCAAGAAACATTCAGTGGATTTGTAACTGGCTTACTGACCGAACCCAAAGGGTGCTCATCAATGGCTCCTCCTCATCCTGGAGAGTAGTGACTAGTGGGGTGCCACAGGGTTTTGTCTTGGGCCCAGTCTTATTCAACATATTTATCAATGACTTGGATGATGGGCTTGAGGGCATCCTGATCAAGTTTGCAGACGACACCAAATTGGGAGCAGTAGCTAATACCCCAGAGGACAGGATCACACTTCAAAATGACCTTAACAGATTAGACAACTGGGCCAAAGCAAACAAGATGAATTTTAACAAGGAGAAATGTAAGGTACTACACTTGGGCAAAAAAAATGAAAGGCACAAATACAGGATGGGTGACACCTGGCTTGAGAGCAGTAAATGTGAAAAGGATCTTGGTAGACCACAAACTTGACATGAGTCAGCAGTGTGATGCAGCAGCTAAAAAAGCCAATGCAATTCTGGGCTGCATCAATAGGAGTATAGCATCTAGATCTAGGGAAGTAATAGTACCACTGTATTCTGCTCTGGTCAGACCTCACCTGGAGTACTGTGTCCAGTTCTGGGCACCACAGTTCAAGAAGGATACTGACAAGCTGGAACGTGTCCAGAAGAGGGCAACCAAAATGGTCAAAGGCCTGGAAATGATGCCTTATGAGGAACGGCTTAGGGGGCTGGGTATGTTTAGCATGGAGAAGAGAAGGTTAAGGGGTGATATGATAGCCATGTTCAAATATATGAAAGGATGTCACTTGCTGGGGCGCCCCTCAGAGCCCCTCAGAGCCCCAGCACCATGGTGCCCCGCGCCACTAGGGCCAATGGGCGAGCCAGCCCTGCCTGGGTTAAAGTAACCCCGTTCCAGCCCTGGGAGGAGAGCGGGGTGTGTTCATGAGACACACCTACACCCTGCAGCCAAAAGACACACTAACGTGTTGCGACACACAGCTTGGAAAGCTCTGGTGTAATGCTTCAGTTTTATACTGTGGTTTTACTGATCATGCATGATTACTTTGATATAAGCCACACTGGGTCGGTTTTACTTTGAAGGGTGGCATATATATTGTTTAAAATGTAAATACAAATAAGTTAAATAAATATGGTGAAAATTCATGCATCTCACATAAATATGTTATCTTAAGAAATCACTTCACATACTTGTGCTAGGAGAGAAAACAACCCGCCAACCCTACAAACCTTGCAATTAAAATTTGCTATCTAAATGTACAGAGGTGTCTGAACCTGGGTGAAATCTACCACATCACCAGGTTAGAAGTTGGAGCTTTTTTCTCAAAAGCTTTTCCACTCTTGGTTTACTCAGTTTTAGCATGACTTGACATCCCACTTTGATTTCTCCTTATTGGTTCCCCCCCCCTGTTGTTTAGCATTCTAATTCATTTTTAAATGGTCTGGTGTGTTTGATGTGGGTGCCAATGAGTCTCTCTTGTTGTCAATCAACTTGGGTGAAGGTTTTCTGTATTAATGCAGCTAACAAATTTAAATAAAATAATTTCCATCGTTGAGTTGGGATGCGGGCGGGGTGGAGTGAGGGGGTCTGGATCTGGACCCCTCTTCTGATAGTTCAAAAGGCTTTCACTAAACAGCTAATGAGTTTCGTTTAATTTCTGTGTTTATACTTTTGGCTTCAGCTATTTTTTTGGGTGTCTGTGTGATATGGAACTAGTAAAAGAAGAAAGAATGTACAGTAAAGTATTGTTATCAGATGTCCCCGTTTCCCAGGGACAGTCCCCAGATTTACAAATCTAATCCCGGACAAAATCCGTCCCCAGAATGTCCCCGGATTTCATTTAATGTCCCTGGATTTATATTTTAAGTGTTGTGGATTTATTAGTAGGGAATGAATGTTGTGTGATTGGTTCAACGGCACAAGACACATCACATGGGGAATTACGGCGAGGCAAAATGGCGGGCGTCACGGCAGCAAGCAGCTACCAGGTTGGCTCAGGGCTGCTGAGACTGCCGCTGCCACCACCACTGCCAAGGGGGAACCGCTGACCTCCCCCCCCCCCCGGCAACCCAAATCGAGCCAGGAGCAAGAGCACCCGGCCACCCGGACGACTGCCCAGTGGCACCCCAGGGCCAGGAAACCCCCAGAGTCGATGCAGGGAGAAGGAGGAGAGGAGAAAGAGAAGGAAGAGAGAGAAAGAGGAGGGAGAAAAAAGAGGGGAGCCCCGATGTTGCCACGCCGCTGCTGCTGCCGCTGAAGAATACAAGTAGGAGAGCACCAGGAGGGCAAGGACACATGGCCGAGCCCAGGCCTAACTCAAGCCTACTCCGCGGTGGCTAGTGCTCCAAGAGAGCAGGCTGGGGCCCAGAGGAAGGCTGCACGACAGAGGAGACCACAGAAGAGAAGATACTACTTCTTTTTTTAAAAAAAATAATAACTTTTTTTAAAATAACTTTTTCTCTCTCTCTTTTTTTTAAAGTGTTCCCAGATTCTTTGAAATAAACCTGGTAACCTTAATGTAAAGGCAGGGAAAATCTTGTCTCCAGGGCACAACTCCTTGCCCATTCAGGAAGACTGGAAGGGTGTGGGAGGCAGGGTTAGCAAGTACAGCAAAGTTTTGAAACTTTGTGCTCTGTGGCATATTAGGAAAGTTACTTTCTTGCTTTTCTGGTCAAACAGGCACACTGTGTATGCACAAGTAGAGAAAGTACCTCATCAGCAGGTTTTTGACACTCCAGGTATCAATGCACTTGATGAATTTCACCCATTAGAGCTGAGTACATTAAACATGCATCATTATTCACCAAAAGCTGACAAAGTTGGCGACATTACTAAGAGGTTAACATATTATTTTAGGGACCATGTGTGATCAGGGCCGTCTTGAGCAGATCGCGCGCCCTGGTGCTGAGGGGCGGAGATCGCTCCGCCGCCCGCCCCGCCCTCGCAGGGTGCAATTGGTTTTCCCAGACCCAGACCGGCGCCCAGCTTACCATCCTCGCGCCATGGTGCACTGCGCCACCGGGGGTCTACGACAAGCCGGGCCTGTGTGTGATCATGCTCCATAAATATGAAATAGGCATGTTTGAATCAATTCCTGTCCAAGGGGATTAGATAAAAATACTAACTGCATGCGTGAGCTAGTTGCGACAGCTTGGGAAACTGAAAAAGTGAAGTGCAACTGGCCCCGCCTCCCAACAGGGCTGATAGGTTAACTTGGGTTTGGCGGGAACCCCCAATGACTAGCACAGGGAGGTGGGCCAGCCCAACCAGCTGGTGAGTCCCACGTGGCCCGAGGTGCTGCGAGGCACACAGTCCCACAAAGGGCACCACCAAGGAAGGTCTGAGCACTCATTATGTCATTCAAATAATAGGTTTATATAGGGGTTTTGTTTTTGTTTTGCCTTGCCATACACCACATAGGTGAAGCCTGCTCTTTGGCTAAAAATATGTTTAAAGTGTGGGACGCAGGTGGCGCTGTGGGTTAAACCACAGAGCCTAGAGCTTGCCGATCAGAAGGTCGGTGGTTCGAATCCCTGTGACGGGGTGAGCTCCCGTTGCTCGGTCCCAGCTCCTGCCAACCTAGCAGTTTGAAAGCACCTCAAAGTGCAAGTAGATAAATAGGTACCGCTACAGCGGGAAGGTAAACGGCGTTTCCGTGTGCTGCTCTGGTTCGCCAGAAGCAGCTTTGTCATGCTGGCCACATGACCTGGAAGCTGTACGCCGGCTCCCTCAGCCAATAATGCGAGATGAGCGCCGCAACCCCAGAGTCGGTCACGACTGGACCTAATGGTCAGGGGTCCCTTTACCTTTATGTTTAAAGTGTAAAAGCATTCTGGAAGACCACCACCTTGGTCCAGTAAGAGATCTGTGCACAATGCCGGTATGATTGTTGGCGTACACCAAGATGTCACAACTCCATCTGCATTGAGGGAGTCACCCAAAGCAGACTGAATTGGCTGGGTGGTCTTTTTTTAAAAAAAAGTTTAAAATCCACATTATTTCTTATTAAAACATTCACAAATCATAATAAACAAACATAATCACAAATCATAACAGGCACACACATTCATAAGTAGCAAATCATGATAAACCAACTCATAATAGATAGTAAACCAACACACACACTTACATACCAAAGCCGACAAAACGTACAAATCATAAGAAAGAAAGGGGGGGAAGGATACAAAAAAAGAATAATAAAAAGAGAACATAGCAACAAGAGAGGGGAAAAACAACAACAAAAAGAAAGAAAGAAATCATACAAATCATAAGAAAGAAAGGGGGGGAGGATACAAAAAAAGAATAATAAAAAGACATCATAGCAACAAGAGAGGGGAAAAACAACAACAAAAAGAAAGAAAGAAAGAAAGAAAGAAAGAAAGAAAGAAAGAAAGAAAGAAAGAAAGAAAGAAAGAAAGAAAGAAAGAAAGAAAGAAAGAAAGAGAAACTTCCCATCATTTCAATATCGCTTCCCTAAGTTAGTACAGTGGAACCTCGGTTTATGAACACCTCGGTTTATGAATTTTCGGTTTATGAACACCGCAGACCCATCTGGAACAGATTAATCCACTATCCATTACTTTCAATGGGAAAGTTCGCTTCAGTTTATGAACGCTTCAGTTTATGAACAGACTTCCGGAACCAATTGTGTTCATAAACCGAGGTACCACTGTATATTATATTATTATGCTTCTTCCTCGATGCATTCTCTGCAGTTTATCATTGCAGTTTATAATTACAATTACAATTAAATTCTTGTGGATCTCAGTCTAAGCATATCACCAGTTTTGTATTAATACCTTCCTTTTGTACCGTGTTTCTCATATTTTAAGGCATCCCCAAAAAATAAGCCATGACAGGATTTCAAAGGGTTGGTTAAAAATAAGACATACCCCGAAAATAAGCACTATCGCAAAGCCCCGACCGAGCGAGAGGCGAAGCCGCGGGACCCAGCAGGAGCTCCCTGCCTGCTTCCCCGAGCCGTAGCGCATCGGGGGACAGAGCCGAAGATCGGCGGGCGCTCCTTGCTGGGCTTGCAAAGCCCGGGAAACAGCGCCCGCCGAACTTCAGGCCTGTGCTGTGTGACAGGCGGGGGTGGGGGGGAAGCGGAGATCTTTCTCCGCTCTCCCCCCACCCCCGCCTGTCACCGAAGATCGGCGGGCGCTCCTTGCTGGGCTTGACAAGCCCGGCAAACAGCGCCCGCCGATCTTCGGACCTGTGCTGTGTGACAGGCGGGGGTGGGGGGGAAGCGGAGATCGTTCTCCGCTCTCCCCCCACCCCCGCCTGTCACCGAAGATCGGCGGGCGCTGTTTGCTGGGCTTGACAAGCCCGGCAAACAGCGCCCGCCAATCTTCGGCCCTGTGCTGTGTGACGGGCGGGGGTGGGGGGGAAGCGGAGATCGTTCTCCGCTCTCCCCCTACCCCCGCCTGTCACCAAAGATCGGTGGGCGCTCCTTGCTGGGCTTGACAAGCCCGGCAAACAGCGCCCGCCGATCTTTGGCCCTGTGCTGTGTGACAGGCGGGGGTGGGGGGAGCGGAGATCGTTCTCCGCTCTCCCCCCACCCCCGCCTGTCACCGAAGATCGGCGGGCGCTCCTTGCTGGGCTTGACAAGCCCGGCAAACAGAGCCCGCCGATCTTCGGACCTGTGCTGTGTGACAGGCGGGGGTGGGGGGGAAGCGGAGATCGTTCTCCGCTCTCCCCCCACCCCCGCCTGTCACCGAAGATCGGCGGGCGCTGTTTGCTGGGCTTGACAAGCCCGGCAAACAGCGCCCGCCAATCTTCGGCCCTGTGCTGTGTGACGGGCGGGGGTGGGGGGGAAGCGGAGATCGTTCTCCGCTCTCCCCCTACCCCCGCCTGTCACCAAAGATCGGCGGGCGCTCCTTGCTGGGCTTGACAAGCCCGGCAAACAGCGCCCGCCGATCTTTGGCCCTGTGCTGTGTGACAGGCGGGGTGGGGGGAGCGGAGATCGTTCTCCGCTCTCCCCCCACCCCCGCCTGTCACCGAAGATCGGCGGGCGCTCCTTGCTGGGCTTGACAAGCCCGGCAAACAGCGCCCTCCGATCTTCGGACCTGTGCTGTGTGACAGGCGGGGGTGGGGGGGGAAGCGGAGATCGTTCTCCGCTCTCCCCCCACCCCCGCCTGTCACCAAAGATCGGCGGGCGCTCCTTGCTGGGCTTGACAAGCCCGGCAAACAGCGCCCTCCGATCTTCGGCCCTGTGCTGTGTGACAGGCGGGGGTGGGGGGGAAGCGGAGATCGTTCTCCGCTCTCCCCCCACCCCCGCCTGTCACCAAAGATCGGCGGGCGCTCCTTGCTGGGCTTGACAAGCCCGGCAAACAGCGCCCGCCGATCTTCGGCCCTGTGCTGTGTGACGGGCGGGGGTGGGGGGGAAGCGGAGATCGTTCTCCGCTCTCCCCCCACCCCTGCCTGTCACCGAAGATCGGCGGGCGCTGTTTGCTGGGCTTGACAAGCCCGGCAAACAGCGCCCGCCGATCTTCGGCCCTGTGCTGTGTGACAGGCGGGGGTGGGGGGGGAAGCGGAGATCGTTCTCCGCTCTCCCCCCACCCCCGCCTGTCACCAAAGATCGGCGGGCGCTCCTTGCTGGGCTTGACAAGCCCGGCAAACAGCGCCCTCCGATCTTCGGACCTGTGCTGTGTGACAGGCGGGGTGGGGGGGAAGCGGAGATCGTTCTCTGCTCTCCCCCCACCCCCGCCTGTCACCGAAGATCGGCGGGCGCTCCTTGCTGGGCTTGACAAGCCCGGCAAACAGCGCCCTCCGATCTTCGGACCTGTGCTGTGTGACAGGCGGGGGTGGGGGGGAAGCGGAGATCGTTCTCTGCTCTCCCCCCACCCCCGCCTGTCACCGAAGATCGGCGGGCGCTCCTTGCTGGGCTTGACAAGCCCGGCAAACAGCGCCCTCCGATCTTCGGACCTGTGCTGTGTGACAGGCGGGGGTGGGGGGGAAGCGGAGATCGTTCTCCGCTCTCCCCCCACCCCCACCTGTCACCGAAGATCGGCGGGCGCTCCTTGCTGGGCTTGACAAGCCCGGCAAACAGCGCCCGCGTGCACTTTATTAAAAAATAAGGCATCCCTTGAAAATAAGCCATGTCGTGTTTTTTGAGGAAAAAATTAATATAAGACATGTCTTATAATATGAGAAACACGGTAAGTACTCTTCCACATACCTCCATTCCTCTTTAAGTTTTTGTTTTGAGGTACCCCTTATCGCCGCCGTCATTCTTGCTAAGTTCATAACTGAATTTATGAACATGGCTGGGTGGTCTTTTGATGTGGCTGTGGGTGCACACTTACCTCAGGGGGTTATCAGTTGTTGCACAGGACTAGTTGTCTGTCATTACAGCTGGATTAGGCCCATACGTGTACTTAGAAATCTGCAGCCTACAGTATATTTCAAATGAACAGCCGAGTCCCATGTAGCCTACTAAGTTAGACCCACTAAGTTAGTCCAATAGGACTCCCCCTCCCCCCGGTAAAGCTGCTACACATCAGTAGACTTTTAAAATATTAAAATACTTTCACTATTTTTGTTCTATATCAGGGGTCAGCAACCTTTTTCAGCCGTCCCTCAGACCATGTGGTGGGCCGGACTATATTTTGGAAAAAAATATGAACAAATTCCTATGCCCCACAAATAACCCAGAGATGCATTTTAAATAAAAGCACACATTCTACTCATGTAAAAACACGCTGATTCCCGGACCGTCCGCGGGCCAGATTGAGAAGGCGATTGGGCCGCATCCAGCCCATGGGCCTTAGGTTGCCTACCCCTGTTCTATATACTGTACATTCAAATTATGCTTCCTTATGTGGCTACGGATATATAAAAGAGCATAATTTCACATTTTCTTTGTAAAAAGAAAACACACACCATTGCCTTCTCTTGCTTCAAAAACAACTAAAATTGATTCTCACACTTTGATCCTGTATGTGTAATGCCACAATTTGATCCTTTGATACGTGTAGGTGTAATGCCACAATGCAGATATTATTATTATTTAAATTTATCTATCATCTACAGCTTCTTGTGACACAGAGAACCTAATCTCAGGCCGGACCTGTAAGATTGGGATTGGATCACACCATCTGCTATTTTAGGGTGTCAGGCTGCAGGGAATCCAGTCCCTCCCCCAGGGGCAGCCAGTAAACAGAGAAACAAGAGGAGTTATTACCAAGTAATTTATTCCATACTTTGCAGAGAGAGGCAAAGGAATGCAGCCTCCCAAAAATAATGGCGTTGCGCCAAATAAAGTCCAACCCCCTCCATCCCTCCTATTCTATGTCCCCCTTGTGACGGCTAATCTGATCTTTCTGCCTCTCAGCCTTCTGTTCTACTATCCTCAATGGAGGGGGCGGTCAGGAATGCTCTCAAAAGACACTGAGTCTGTCAGCTGTCTCTCTTCTGGTGCTGCTTCTTCCTGCTGCTCTCCCAATATTTCCCAGCTTTCCCCCTCTGCAGCTTCTGAACTATGTCTTTCTGCAAACCACTGTTCTAAATCCATACTGTCCTCCTGTTCTCATAGAATCATAGAGTTGGAAGAGACCACAAGGGCCATCCAGTCCAACCCCCTGCCAAGCAGGAAACACCATCAAAGCAGAACCTTCTCGGGAAGGTTCAGGAGAAGGGGGGTGACTCCCACCATTCCTCCTCAGTCTAGCCCCTGACATCGGGATTCTCCTGCCCCCACCTGCCAATTTGGGGAGGCACTGTGAGATTTTGGGGGGGGGAGCCCCACTGCGCAAGCACTCCAAGTACAATTCAAAGTGTTGGTGTTGACCTTTAAAGCCCTAAACGGCCCCGGTCCTGTATACCTGAAGGAGCGTCTCCACCGCCACCGTTCAGCCTGGACACTGAGATCCAGTGCCGAGCGCCTTCTGGTGGTTCGCTCATTGTGAGAAGTGAGGTTACAGGGAACCAGGCAGAAGGCCTTCTCAGTAGTGGCACGCACCCTGTGGAACGCCCTTCCATCAGATGTCAAGCAAATAAGCAGTTATCCTATTTTGAAAAGACATCTGAAAGCAGCCCTGTTTTAAATATTTAATGCTGTATTGTTTTAATACTCGATTGGGAGCTGCCCAGAGTGGCTGGGGAGACTCAGCCAGATGGGCAGGGTACAAATTATAAATTATTATTATTATTATAAGCAGAAGTCCTACGGCTTGTTAGGTGAATCCCCATCCAAGTTCCTAGAGCCAAAGCACATTCCAAAGCCTTCTTGAAATTTAGATTCCATACACCCCCTCACATGTCAAGAGAAGGATCAAAGACACTCACAACCCAGCTGAGTGAGAAAGCAACCCATTGAAATGCATATCAGATGAGCACACGGTGGATTAAGAAGGTGTGAAGGTTTGGTGGAGGTTGTGGTATGACACACAGAAAGGAAAGCGCATGGAGGTAGGGGAGAGATACACCCTATCCCGCATGCACCCTGTCCAGCACTCTTTCACAACAGCCGCCATCCTTTCCAGCTTCAGGCAGCATCATTAAAATACTGTATTAATATCATTCAGATGCCGAGACAGTGTTCTCATTTTCCCAGGTTGTTTCATGATTTCATTTTCTTCCTTGCATCATTTCTCAAACCTGCTATTCCTGTTATGGATGGGTATTTTAAAAAAACACAAATACTTTGTTTCATTTTTGTATTTTTAAAATACTGTTTTATTTATGCGTTTGTTCCTGTTCTGGGACTTCTTGGGAACTGCCCTTCCATGCACAAGCAAATCCAACTGGAATTCAGGCAACAGAGCAGCATCCTCCATCGCACTTAAGGGCAGCAGACTAGATACAGATGTATCTAGGTGGCAGACACAGTTCCGTCCTATGGCAGAGGGGAATGGCTTGGGGGCTCAGGAGAAATAGCTGAAGGGATGTGTGTTGCCATTGCTCCCCCTCCCGAGCACCTGCCGCCTGAGGCAGTTGCCTCACTCTGCCTAACATTAGGGCTAGTGTTATCCGAGGCAACACGTATGACCAAGTACAATACAGTAATACAATGTCAAATATCAACTCTTTATGAAATCTGTACAAACATTAAACGAAACGAAATATATAAAATATGAACTCTCTTCAAAACCAAATAAACAGAAATCTTATAATTCTCTGAAAGTCTCGAAATATAAACTCTTAATGGATTCTCTTCAAAACCTAGAACCAAATAAACAGAAGTCTTATAAGTCTCTGAAAGTCTCTGAAGACTATGTAAGTCTCTGAAGTAAGCAATATATCAGATTCTTATCTGGTGCAAACAAGCTGTAAATCTTTGTTTTATGGCGTCCAACACTGCCGAAGTAGTCTGCAAACAGTCGTAGTGAACAGTGATTCCGGATATAACCCACTGTTTCATGAAATTCTTCTTCAGCACAGCAGAAGGAGATTATAATGCTTCATAAACCCATCTATTTTGTGAATGAATATGTATGAAAATATCAATTGCTATGGAGCAGTGACTACATAACTTTATGACCACTGCTCCATAGCAATTGATATTTTCATACATATTCATTCACAAAATAGATGGGTTTATGAAGCATTATAATCTCCTTCTGCTGTGCTGAAGAATTTCACGAAATAGTGGGTTATATCCGGAATCATTAAAATGATACACAGGGGGGGGGGAACTAGCCCAGAAAGAGCAGAAACAGAGGCATCTGATTTTATTTTTACCTGCCTGCCTCCCACAATCTCCTTCTAACACACATTTTCTCCCAGTCTACGTATGAATCCACCCTCCCTGTCCTGCAACAGGTATTTCCTTTCTCTTCATATCATTGCCTGTGATTTAATATTCCCCTGTTCTCTCCCAAAGCATTCGTAGAAGAGAGGGGGGAAATCCTATCTTTTTCTCCCTACCTCCCATTCATATGTACTCCTCTTTGATAACCCTGTAGGTAGGGCCTGGGGGCAGGACAGTAGCTTTTCTACTTTCTGGATACATTATGTGTGTCCCATGTTCAACAACCAAGGCCATTTACCTTTTATTTTGCAACTAACAGGTATATAAAGGGTGATGGGGTGTTTCTAATACTAGATTTAAAAATTCCAATTTCAGGCATTTGTTGTCTATGTTGTTTGTAAGTTAATATATACAGATTTCATTAGATTCTTCTTTTTTCCTTTTTGAGAGTGAGAGCTAAGTGTTTTGTTGTGGGTGATTTCTCTCTATGTGCTTTTCCAAGTTGCACAAGTTCATCTCTACTGAAGAGCCCTAATTCATTTTGTTTGTTGAATCAAACCTGAAATTTATTCTTAGTCATATTGGAAAGGGAATGCGGAGCTAATTTGCAATAAGCAACCCTACTGATATGATCGTTCCCTACCCATGTTCAAACTTGAATGTGATGCTAATACTGTATACTTATTTCACATAAGGACAGCAAGCCTTAATTTCACATACAGTAATCAAAATTCTTGTTCTGTACATCATGGCCTCATGCTCTTTCCTATCACAATCATCCCTACACATTCCCTTTCCCTTTGTTTCCCCTAAATTACTCCCAAATGAAATTTCAGGTGTTTTTAGGAAACTGGGTCAAGCAATCATGTTGATCAAGGAATAGTTAAGTAACAGAGAGCAGAGGGTAGAAACAAGTGGGCTGTTCTCTCAAAGGAGAGATATTGAAAGTGGAGTCCCCCAAGAATCATGATTGGGACTTGTGCTTTTTAACTTGCTCATAAATGTTCTAGAGTTAGAGGCAGCCAGGTTTGCTGGTGATAGCAAATAGTTTGTGGCAGTTGAAACAAAAAGGAATTGTGAAGAGCTCTAAAATAACCTTCAAACTGGATGAATGGGCAAATGCATTTCAATGCAAACAGTACTGCAAAGTAATACATGGTAGGGCAAAAAATATTCACTTCATATATATGTTCATTGTGTCTGAACTAGTAGTAACCGATTAGGAACAGGAATGGGTGGTGAGAGGGAGCCCTGCTGGTCTGCGGTGAGGGGTCTGCTCCAAGGTTGCTGTAAAAAGGCTTTGCTCCAGCAGAGGACAGCAGAACAGATCCTCAAGGAGTCCCCATTTTCCAGGGACAGTCCCAGATTTACAGATGTCATTCCAGTTTCTGATTCAATCCCAGAATGTCCTGCTTTTCTGCAGGACGTCCCTATTTTCATCTGAGAAATGTTGGAGGGTATGGAGTTATGTGACCTCTGAGCCAAGGAGATAAGCAACTATACAACGTTTAGAAGACATTTGAACGCTGCCTTGTATAGGGGTCTTTTTAATGTTTAATGTTTTACTATGCTTTTATATATGTTGGAAGCTGCCCAGAGTGGAACAGGGTGTCCCTATTTTCATCTGAGAAATGTTGGAGGGTATGGTAGAATGTCTGAGGAACTGTATTCCTTCGATGTGCTCAATCATTACATTGACTTTAAGACATGAAAGAGGGTGATACAGTTGGCATTGATACCTGGTTTGATGTCAAAGCTGATGATTCTGAGTGCAGAGATGCCTGTTGGCATCCACAGCTATTTATGAAGTTCCTTAATTCATTCAACCTACTTTAGTTAAGGGGTGTATTAAAATCTTGTGACATTGTGAATCATAATAGTATCTATAAATATTTTTATCAATTAAGAGCAGAAATGGGCAAACATTTGAATAGTTTAAAAATAATTTTGTACAATGGTTAATGAATAATCTAATATTTAAATCAGGTAACCTAATTTTTCATTCAGGTAGGTAGCCGTGTTGGTCTGATGCAGTCGGAATATATATATATATATATATATATATATATATATATATATATATATATATATATATATATTGTCCAGTAGCACCTTAGAGACCAACTAAGTTTGTTCTTGGTATAAGCTTTCGTGTGCATGCGCACAGGTATCTGAAGAAGTGTGCATGCACACGAACGCTTATACCAAGAACAAACATATTTGGTCTCTAAGGTGCTACTGGACTATTATATATATATATATATATATATATATATATATATATATATATATATATAGACTAATTTTTCATTGTTTTCATTTTGGTTAACCTATCGTTACATTTGTCAAAGGAAATCTGCTTAGCCTGCTTAATCTTTGCTGAGAGCATAAGAAGGTGGTTATTAAGCTTGAGCATCCGATCAAGCCGATAGCCTAATTTCTCCTGTTTGTGGCATCCAATGTATGTGTCTACCCCAGCCCACTTGGCCTTCCCTTAGGAAAGACTGGGTAAGTCATTTTGGTGTCACCTATCGAAATAATAACAGTGACTGGGTAAGTCAAAATGGTTGTCACCTATCGAAATAATAACAGTGAAAAAAGTAAATAATGATGGAAAATGGATAAAGTATAAGGACTTAATAGAGGAAAAAGAAGGGGTATTTAAAATTAAAAAATATGAAGATGTTAAGCAGCAATTGGCAGGGTGGCTCCAATATTATCAATTAAATAGTAGGTTTCAAGAAGATATGAAAAAAGGAGGGTTTATGTCCGAACCATCCCTACTTGAAAAAAGTCTATTACATAGTGAACGGAAAATTATATCCAAAGTGTATAACACCATTCTAGAATGGGAAGTGAAGGATGAAGTCGTGAAGGAGACAATGACGAAGTGGGCAATGGATCTAGGGAAAGCAATAGAAATGGATAAGTGGGAAAAACTCTGGAGTGTAACATGGAAATTCACGGCGTCAGAAACAATTAGAGAAAATTTAATAAAAATGTTCTATAAGTGGTATCTGACGCCGGTCAAAATTTATAAAATGTATAAAGTTAAAGATAATCATTGCTGGAGGTGCGAAAGAGAAGTAGGTACGTTCCTACATATCTGGTGGCAGTGCCCAAAAATTAAATCTTTCTGGAATGGAGTGTTAGAAGAGTTAAAGAAAATATTTAAATACAACATAAAGAAGACTCCAGAATCTTTCCTATTAGGAATGGTTGAAGAGGAAGTGGCAAAAAAAGATGAAAATATATTTTTATACTCGGTAGCGGCGGCGAGAATTTTAATTGCAAAATTATGGAAAAGTAAGGAAGTACCCACTATTAGAGATTGGCAAGAGAAATTAATCGGTTATATTGATTTAGCGAGATTGACGAATTCAATTAGGGGCGGTTCCAATAAAAAAATTATTGATAATTGGGGAAAATTTGGAGTATACTTAAAAGAACTTGGGTTTGAAACCAATATTTTGTAGTATTCCAAGGAGGAAAGTTAATGTAAGCAGTAGGAGGATAAACAATTTTATAGTCAGGATAGAAGAGAAGGGGAAGTCGAATTACAAAGAAGATGTGAAGACAGAATGGAAGATATATAAGACAAGTTGACGATATATTTGAGAAGATGGAGTAAGCTTTGTTTGAATTTGCATGATTATCTATGTATGTATTGATTTTGCTTTTATTTTAGAGAATTGTTTTGTTTTATATTGATTTTAAACTTAATAAAGATTAAACATTTAAAGGAAAGACTGGGTAAGTCAGGAGCTTTGGGTGTCACTGCCCAAAGGTGTCCAATAGCACATGCTCCCCTCCACACCACCTTTCCCTTCGAGCTCCAACCATCTTGCAAAATCAAAGAACGGCGTGTGCCTCTCCAGCCCATTGCTGGAGACAGGAGTGGAAGTGGCAGTTGCCTCCTAGTGCCTCTGATTTAATGCTCCATTTCAAAGATGCAGCATGAGGTCAAAGGAAAGGATGCTTCCCCTTAGGACAGGAGCATGTTCTGAAGGCCACAAGAGAGATGAGGGGGGCAGAAAGGTGGAGAGTAGAAGAGAGAGAGAAAGTGTGGCTACCGTACATTTATTTTTGCTCTGGCTCCATCCAATATCAGCTCCAGTCCCTGATGGAATTTTTCGAGTTTCAGTTTATTTCCTCATCAGTTTCAATTTACTAAACTGAGGCTGTGTACACACCTTGTGTTCAAAGCACACAAACTCTCCAGGAATCCCAGTGATAGGAATTGTAGCTTTCTAAGAAGTAATCTACAGTTCTCAGTGTTCTGGTATGTCTTTGTGCACGTATGCATACTTTAAAAGCACTTAAAATGTATGATGTGTTTGCAGCCTGAATGCAAATGATATTGGAATGCAAATGAGCGTTCTTGGGGTAATGCATGTTTACAGAAATTTAATTTCCTGGCATCATGCATAAATTTGGACAATCAGCATTACATTTTTGCCATGGTTGTCACACAGTCCTGATGCTTTTTAATGTTAACAATGACCAATAAAATAAAATAAAATCTAAGCACTTCATTAATGTCTTGGATATGTTCCATTGAGTAAATGAGCATAGAGCAAAATGCTTTCTTGATCTGCAGCGGATGATTGAATCAATATATTAAGGCCCCCCCCCCAGCCTTTTGGTATCCTGGGGGAATTCACCACTTTGCCCCTCTCTGTGTGTCCTGCTCTTCCTGGGTTCATGGAGACGAAGCTGTCAGTACATAGGACACTCACCACTCACAGAGCCTGGCTGAGCCTGGCAGTGTGGGAAAGATACTCTGAAGTCCATAGCAATGGTGTGCCTTCATATCATTTACAGGAACCATGTTGTTCTCATTTTGATTCTGAATCGTAAAGCAGTTCTCTTCAGGTGTTCACAATCCAGCAACATTACCATTTGGGTGGGAAGGGATGAGTATGCAGACTCCACTCCGTGCAATACTGATTTAGTCAGCTTCCACTTCCAAAATGGGACTCTGGTGTTGTGACCCTAGAATTCCACAATGCACAGGAGAGCCTTGACCAAGAGAGAGAAAAAAGGCTTCTCACTTTCCACAACTGCACGGTTACTAGAAATAGAAATACTTTATTGTCACAGTACCACTTGTTTACAGTGAGATTAAATGAGCCCCCCCCCCAATCTCTCAGTCCTTGTACACTGTCATACGACCACCAACCCCGAACGTCAGCTGCAATGTTGCTGTCTTCCATTCAGCAGCCTCACGACGGCCCATGGGTAGAAACTGTTCTTTAACCTGTCGGTGCGGCTTATCATGCTTCTATATCTCCTTCCCGAGGGCAGGAGATTAAAAAGGTGCTGGTCAGGGTGTGAGTCATCCCTGATAATGTTCCTCGCTCCTCTGATGTAATGGTTTCCCGCGATAGCATCTAGCGGACTCAGGGGACAGCCCACGATATTGTGTGCTGTCTTCACCACCCTCCTAGGGACTCTCTGTCCATGGCTGCCAAACCAGCATACCACTATTAACTCTAAAACTCAATTAATGCATATTATCAACTCTAATATTAAGTCTAAGGTTCTTAATGCTATTAACAACAAACGCTACTAATGTAAACTCTTATTTACATGCATATTAAAGGAGCAAGTAGGAAACAGCTCTTAAACTGTATATGGGCCAGTCACTGAATGCACGTAGTAACTTTGTTCCTTGTCATATGCAATTCTCTCTCTTGGTGAAGAAAGATCTGTTGACATACAAGGAACAAAGTTCCTTGTTTATTTTGTCATCTAGTCCAACCTCCTGCAATGCAGGAATCTAAACGAAAGCATCCATAATAGATGGCCTTCCAACCTCTGCCTAAAACTTCCAAGGAAGGAGAGTCCTCAACCTCCCAAGGGAGATCGTCACGATGAGAAAGAAGATACTACAGTTCAACACCAGAATAGGCAGTGACTGAATGTTAACCTTATATCTCTGATCTCTCCAACTTATAATTCATAGCCATTTCTTTTCCCGAGGCCCTTGAATATTTCATAGTACAACTACAATAGGCACAAGCAGCGTGTTTCCTTCTTGCAAAATTGTGGCACTGAAGGTGGTCAGAAAGATTAGTAGAAAGATTAACAGAGAAGCATTTTTCAAGTTGGTAGTTAAACAGCGGAAACAGGGTTCCCACTTGCATTGTCCATACACAAATCTATGCACCTTTTCCCATGACCCCTCCACTTTCACAGGTGAAGTGGATGGTGAGCAAGGGTAGAGTATTTTGGGTGGGGGCACCCAGCTTTGGAATGCCCTCAACAAGGGTGTTCACCCAGTGAGCTCTGAAATCTTTTCAGCACCAGGCAAAGCGTTTTTCATTTGCCCCAGTCTTTAGATTCAGAGTTTGCCTGAGTCTTAAGATTTAGATTTACTGTATTCTGTGTGCTGGTTTTGTGTTGATTTTATTTCTACATGACGACGTTATGATTTGACTGCATTTTCTCTCAGAGCCTTGAGGCTGACGAATGTCCTGTTAAATTATATGAATTTACTTCCTCAATCCTTCCTCTGTATATTTTTTTACTTACTCCAACACCATCAACCCAGGCCAACACAGGCTATGCTCAGGAATGATGGAAATTATAGTCCTAGTTACCACATGTGTGCTAATCCTTGTCCTTCCTGGCTCACTAAATAGACCAGTGGGAGACTAGCCGAGTGCCTCCTGAGTGCTTCTGAGTGCTGAGTTCCAGACTTAAGGAGGCAGTTGTAATACCTTTATTGAAAAAGCTCTTCCTGAATTGTGCCATATTGTATAATTATGTGCCAGCTCCCGGTATTCCATTTCTGGGCAAGGTACAGGAGCATGAGGTGGCATCTCAGCTCCAGGAGATCATTGGTTTCCAATCAGCTAAGTACTGCATACCCCTCCAATTTTTCAAAAGCCAAGCCATGGACCCTCTACTTTGAAAATTTTGATATCTCTATGGTAGTTTTTGTTATGTGAATGGTGCTATGAACCCCCTGGGTGGGTTATGTGGACCCCCTGGGGTTCATGGACCACCAATTAGGAACCACTGATCTAGATCCATTTCCATTCATTTTCAGGCCTGGTTATTGAACAGAGATGGCTTTGGTCACCTTTGTGACTCAGCCAGGAATTGGGCAGGGTGAGTGTGTTCCTGTTGGTTCTGCTGGACCTCTCAGCAGCTTTTGATTACCATTGGCCATGGTATCCTTCTGGTCCACCTTGCTGGGATAGGACTTGGAGGAACTGTTTTGCAGTGGCTCTGTTTCCTTCTGGAGGAGTGAACCCAGAAGGTGGTGCTAGGTGACTACTGTTCAACACCTTGGCCATTGGCCTGTGGGGTCCCTCGGGGTGTTGTTTTGTCCCATGTACATGAAACCACTGGGAAAGGTCATTGGGAGTTTTGGGGTTCAGTGTCACCAGTATGCTGATGACATCCAGCTTTATTTATCCGTTTCATCTAAATCCAAGGAATCTGTCTTGGTTCCAAACTGGTGTCTGTAATCAGTAATGGACTGGATGAGAGCGAACTAATTGAAATTTAATCCAGACGAGTTGGACAGAAGCCTAATGAGGAAATAGGAATTCAGCCTGTGGTGGATGTGCTCCTTGATTCAGCTCTGAGTCTGGATGCCCATGTTTCTGCAGCAGCCAGGAATGCATCTGCACAGTTAAAACTAGGGCACAAGCTGTACCCATTCCTGGAGACATCTGATATGGACACAGTGGCACACACCTTAGTTGCATCCTGTTCAGATTATTCTAACACACTGTACGTGGAAAAGACTTTTATTCCAACAAGCTTTTTGCAACTGACTCATTTTAAGGATAGGGTTTTTAAATAGTACTGTATTCTTTTCCTATCTGCATTATAATATACAGCGATACCTCGGTTTTGGAACAGAAACTACTTTCGTTGTCATGTTTTTGCCAACAGAGACAGCAGGTAATGTGTCCCTTTCGTTCTTCGAAGTCTTAGTAGTGTTTATCACTGTGGCATCCACCTGGAGACACTATCTGAGTTGGGGGTTGGAAATATTGCGTGGCAGTGCTTCTGCTGTTACCTATCTGATTCCAGAAGGTGTATCTGGAGGCAGTGGCCGACTTTAGGCTCTCTAATTTCAACAGCACCCTATGCGATGCTAAAATTCAGTGTATGCCCCTGCCCCTTTGAGCTCTGTTCTATAACATTGTTGTGCCACCTCCTGTAGCCCAGTATCCAGTGTGGCCAAACCAGTCAGCTGGAGGATTATCCTTCTACCCCATGGAGATAAGTGTGGGATTTCAGAGAGCTCTATTTTGTCCCTCCCCCACCATCTATTTCATAGTTACTTGAAACCACTGGGAGAGGCCCTCTGGGTGTGTGCAGATGATATCCAGTTTAGTATCATGATCAGGTGAGGTATTCTGAACCAGTGCCAGGACTTGGCAATAGACTAGATGAGGGCCAATAAAGTAAGACAGAAGTATTGCTGGTTGGAAGCTTGTCTACCCAGTTAGCTGGTGTTCAGCCTGCTTTGAATGGAGGCTCACTCTCTTAAAGGAGTAGGCTTGTAGCTTGGGGGGGTACACCTAAATCTAGTATTGTTGCTTGAGGCTCAGGTGGCTCAGAGCACCATTTATCACATTATCTATAATTTCCCATTTGCTATAATTTCTCATTTGCATTGTATGTGGGGCTGCCTTTGAAACTGATCCTGAACAAGAAGATAAAAACTTTAAACTTTTAAAAGAGGACCAAGAGGAGCTCCAGACTTTGAACGAAGTGCAACCGATGAGAGAGGTTGCACAGGAAATGTGTTATAACAAAAGAAATGCTTCTCCCAGTGAGGGAGGGAGAGCAGGTTCTTGGCAAAAACAACCAAGCTGTGTCAAGAATCAAAGAGGTGGTCTGGATTCGAACCTCCTTAGTGAGAGAAAGGAGGCAAGAACCAGGCGAAGGACATGTTAACTGGGGGGACAAGAAAAAGAGGAAACTGGAGTGGGGTCGACAGAGGGGCTGTCGGAGAGAGGAAGCTGGGCTGGAGTGGTCGAGAGACGGAGTGGGTTGAGATTTAGTGTAATTAAGGGACGGATTAAATGGTTTGAAACTGGACTGTATACAGGAGCTGGTATCCAGGGGAATGTCACATGGTTGAGGAGAGGGGATTTAGAATTTAATCTGATAAAGGTGAGATGTTAGCATTGTTAGAGTGTATAAGTTAGAATATTTTTAGTGAAATTTAATAGGCTAAAGGGTATAATTAGAGGAAGAAGTAGTATATTATGTGGTTTAAAGAAATTTACATAAGGTATTTTTTTCTTTTTAAAGATTTAAATTGATGGTTTTGGAATCATTTAATTATGAAAATTGCTAATATGGGATATAATTAGACTCAGGAAGGGAGGAACGGGGAGGTCGAAGTTACGACAGAGTTATTAATATAAGATTGGTTTTTTTGTTTTTTGTTTTTCTTTTTGTAATTTTCTTTTTTCTTTTTTTTCTTTTTTCTTATGCTCTTTTTTCTTATGCTTTTTTATAGGATATTATGATGTAATATGATGATGTGAATGGAATCTTAAGTTGAAAATGCTAATAAATATAATTTTAAAAAAAGAAAAAAAGAAACTGATCCTGAACAGGGGGGACATGCTGATGGCTGGGTTTGATAATTACAATCATACCATACCAGCGCGTTAGGTTGGAAAGATAGAGAAAAATGGACAGTAGAGGTCTGGACTAATTATTTGTTTGAATTTATTCAGTCAGACATCGTGGCAGTAACGTCACAGGAAATAACATGGAAGGCCAAGTCTACTACGATAAGGACCAGATGGAACTTCTACCTTCAATGGATAACAACTACTGGACCAGAAGACATTCAGTGGAAATTAAAGACATTGTGCCCGTGGCTGAGGACAACTGTTTGAACCCTTCCAATGGATTATGGGTGGGGGAGGGGTGGGAAGGGAAAGGAAAAATGGTACGGGAAATTAAAAATTGGAAGGAGAGAATATAATGTATGTAAAAATTCTCGTACTTCAATAAAAATCTTTTTTTAAAAAACCATACCAGCGCTTTGCCATTTGCACTGGCTCCCTGATTGTTTACAATTCAAATTGAATGTGTTGGGTTTTTTTTTTAATGTGATGTCCTAAATAGCTTTGAGCCAGGCTACTTGAAGGATTGCCTTCTCACATGCAGATATTTGTACTCTAGACTGTAACTGTGTAGGACTTGAAAACTGTTTCTATATACAGTGGTACCTCAGTTTAAGAACAGTCTGGTTTAAGAATGATTTGGTTTACAAACTCCGCAAAACCAGAAATAGTGTCTTGGTTTGAGAACTTTACCTCGGTCTAAGAATGGAAGGCGAATAGTGGAAGGGCACCAGCAGTGGGAGGCCTCATTAGGGAAAGCGCACCTCAGTTTAAGAACAGTTTTGGTTTAAGAACAGACTTCTGGAATGGATTAAGTTCGTAAACCGAGGTACCACTGTATGTTTCTGTTGATTTTTTAAAATTGTTAAATAACTTCAGGATGCTTTACGCGAAGCAATGTAAAAACCAAACAAACCTTTTCCCAGAGTCCCTTCTTCAGCAGCTCCCAAGGCAAGCAGTGATCAGGGGTAGGGCCTTCCTGGTGGTGGCACCCCACTTGTAGAATGCCCTCTCTAGAGACGCTTGCCTGGTGCCCACCCTGTTATCTTTTAGGTGAAGACTTTTTGTTTTGTACTGGACTATTTTAATTCTAATGGCTACATCTATTCTCCTTGCTGCTTTCAAAGTTGTTATTGTACTGAGTATATTTCAAAAGTGTTTCTAGTTTCTATGCTTGTGCTGCTTGAAGCTGTTTTGATTTGTTTATATTTAATTGGCTTTAGTGCATTTTCATCAGAGCTGACCTACCTATGAGGAAACCTCCTCAGGCGGCAGAATCCACAGGGACAGCAGATCCCGATGTAGATATAGCAATATTAATATTAATATTATTAATAATAATTTATTATTTATACCCTGTCCACCTGGCTGGGTTTTCCCAACCACTCTGGGCGGCTTCCAACAAAACCTTAAAACATTAAACATTAAACATCTATTAAACATTAAAAGCTTCCCTAAACAGATTTAGGTCTTCACTCGTCCTTGCTTCCCTGGCAGGGAGAGGTGCCATTATTGTGGTTCACCTCAGGTGCCAAAGTGTCTTGGGCTAGCCCTGATTTCCATCCTTTAAATGTTGTGTTGTTGTTAATAGTCCATAAACCATCCACAGAACTTGGCTATATCCAACCCTGCACAAGTGGATTTTCACTCACACAATGGGACTTCCCTTTCTCTTCTCCCAACCCTCTGTGGAAGATTTTGAAGGCACACAAGGGGAGGTAGCTGGAGAGGGAGGGGAAGTTCTGTTGCACATACAGAAGTCCACTGCAGCATTGGCTACATTCCATCAGATTTATACAAAAGAAGGAAAAATAAATTTGAAGTGGTGAATGAGCAGGCGGCATCTTTTCATGAATGCATTTACATGGTCCTCTCTTTCAAAGGGCTACAACTGGAGTAATTTTCAATTAAAAGAGGGCTGGTGAAATCCAACTAAGTCTTACTCAGAATATACCCATTCACTTCAGTGGGTCTACTTTGACTATGATTAGCATTGGCTATCATCCAACATGTATTTATCAGAGAAACACAAGCAGGTACAGAATTTGCTTTTGCACTCCAACAGCTAGGCTCTTCAAGCACCACAATCAGTGCTTCCCTCCTCCTGCTTCTAAAAATTATGCTAAACTTCTAAAAATTATGCTAAACGTCTCAAAATGTTTGCGTCATTTTTCTTGAAGACCAATAGTAGACAGGTAGGCTCTATGTCAGAGACTAGGTAGAGAGAGGTAATAATAATAATAATAATAATAATAATAATAATAATAATAATTTATTATTTGTACCCTGCCCATCCGGCTGCGTTTCCCCAGCCAGTCTGGGTGGCTTCCAACAAAGATTAAAATACATTAAAATGTCACACATTAAAAACTTCCCAAAACAGGGCTGCCTTCAGATGTTTTCTAAATGTCAGGTAGTTGTTTATCTCTTTGACATCTGATGGGAGGGCATTCCACAGGGCGGGCGCCACAACCGAGAAGGCCCTCTGCCTGGTTCCCTGTAGCTTTGCTTCTTGCAGTGAGCAAACCGCCAGAAGGCCATTGGCACTGGACCTCAGTGTCTAGGAAGAACGATGGGGGTGGAGACACTCCTTCAGGTATACTAGGCCAAGCCATTTAGGGCTTTAAAGGTCAGCACCAACACTTTGAACTGTGCTCGGAGTAGAGAAGCAATGAGCTCTTATTCCATCACTGCTGCACATAAAAATTGGCAAAGAAAGTACATAGCTCTACATAGCTCTACACTGAGTGTAACTTGGGCCACATCTGCACTTTAAAGAGTCATGACTTCCCCTAAAGAATCCTGGAGCACAAAGTTTGTTATGGGTGCTGATAGTAGTTAGGAAACTCCTATTCCCCTCATAGAGCTACAGTTCCCATAATGGTTTAACAATCAATTCCTCTAAGCCTCTTTCCAGGGCCGGCCCTACGGCCAGGCTGGGTGGCGCAGGGCACCACGGCGCCGGCCCGCCAGGGGGGCGCCGTGAGCTGCGCCCGCCCGCTGGCCAGCCGGTCCGCCGCACAGCTGCGCCCACGGCAGCTGTGCTGTGCCTGCCCGCCACCGCACAGCAGTGCCTGTGGCAGCCGCGCTGCGCCCAACCGCCCACCACGTTGGGAAACGGGGCGGGGGGGGCGCCGGAGGGATCTGTCGCACCACGGCGCCAGGGGCGCTTAAGACGGCCCTGCCTCTTTCCATGGAACTGTGAGAATTGACTCAGAACTTTCAGCACCCTTAACAAACTACAGTTCCCAGGACTCTTTGGGTGAAGCCATGATTCTTTAAAGTGGCATGATACTGCTTTAAATATAAAGTGCAAATTTGGATTAACATTGGATATCACCAGTGCTTTTTTTTCTGGGGGTACTCAAGGGTACTGGCAGTTTTATCCCCCCCCCCATATTAAAAGTGTGCCACTTACTGTAACAACTTCATTATGAGTACTGGCACCTTTTTTTCTTTCAAAAAATCACTGGATAACACACAGTGTATTTGTAGCACATATAAGCGAAGTATTGTTGTGAAATGCAAGAAAATATTAATAATGCTGAGGCCAGCTTAAACAAATGAAAGAGATAATGCAAAAATATTATTCTGTTATAAAAGAAGGTTAGGCTTATTTAATAACAGAGGGTATAGCTCATTTCACAACCAAGCTTTTAGTGTCAGTTTTTATTGCCATTATGATGTCATGTTGGAACACTGAACTATTTATTTTATTTTATAAGTCCCATTAACAAAAAGACAGTGAAAATAAAAAGGTCTTTGACTAGCACCAAAAAGGCAACAACACAGGTGGCATGTGAGTGTATTCTGCAACTGAGCACCACCACTGAAAAGGCTGTTTCCTTAGTAGCCATCCAGAGCCCACATCATCTCATACAATTTAACAGATTAGACAACTGGGCCAAAGCAAACAAGATGAATTTTAACAAGGAGAAATGTAAAGTACTACACTTGGGCAAAAAAAATGAAAGGCACAAATACAGGATGGGAGACACCTGGCTTGAGAGCAGTACATGTGAAAAGGATCTAGGAGTCTTGGTAGACCACAAACTTGACATGAGTCAGCAGTGTGATGCAGCAGCTAAAAAAGCCAATGCAATTCTGGGCTGCATCAATAGGAGTATAGCATCTAGATCAAGGGAAGTAATAGTACCACTGTATTCTGCTCTGGTCAGACCTCACCTGGAGTACTGTGTCCAGTTCTGGGCACCACAGTTCAAGAAGGATACTGACAAGTTGGAATGTGTCCAGAAGAGGGCAACCAAAATGGTCAAAGGCCTGGAAACGATGCCTTATGAGGAACGGCTTAGGGCAGGGGTGTCAAACTCAAATTCATCGGGGGCCGCATCAGCAGTTTGGTCACCCTCAAAGGGCCGGTTGTATCTGTAGGACTATGTGTCCACTCTTTATTATCATAAATTATTGTCACTGCATTCAATTATTACTGTTTTTTTGTAATAATGTAAGTAATAACTAGCTCTGAAAGCAGAAACATAGTCAGAATAATGGCAAGTAGATATTCAAATGTACAATTATTGTACAATTTATTGAAAAATGATTTTTGGTAACTGCACAGGGTGGTGGAGGCTTGCTAGGGTTTCATGCAGGACCTTTGCAGAGCTACTAGTACCTGGAGATGCTGGGGTCCTTCTGCATGCAGGGCAGATGTTCTGCCAGTGAGCCACCACCCTTCACCAAAGGGACTGGCTGAGGTTGACTCACTGGAGCTGCTCTCCTGGTTCCAGGGTTTAAGGGCCAGAAGTATAAAGCAGCATCCTATGTTTCTGAGGAGAGAGGGAGGGAGGGGAGGGAGGGAGGGAGGGAGGGAGGGAGGGAGGAAGGAAGGAAGGAAGGAAGAAAAGAGGGAGTGGGAGGGAGAGAGGAAGGAAGGAAAGAGGGGAGAGAAAGAAGAGTAGGAAATAAGGAAGGGAATAAAGAAGAAAAGAAAAAGAAAGAGGGAGAGAAGACGGAAAGGGAGAAAGAAGGAAGGAAGTAGAGGGAAAGAAAGAATAAGAATGAGGGAGAGGAAGAAAGATGGAAAGGACGGAAGGAAGGAAGGAAGGAAGGAAGGAAGGAAGGAAGGAAGGAAGAAAGAAAAGAGGGAGCAGGAGGGAGAGAGGAAGGAAAGAGGTGAGAGAAAGAAGAGTAGGAAAGAAGGAATAAAGAAGGAAATAAAAAGAAAGGGGGAGAGAAGACAGAGATAAAGAAGGAAGGAAGGAGAGGGAAAGAAAGAATAAGAATGAGAGAGAGGAAGAAAGAAAGGGAAGGGGGGGGTCGCCGCCTTGATTCAGCGCCAGAAAAGAGCACGAAGGGACCCAGGGGCAAAAAGCATTTCCCGTGCAGCGTGAGGCAGCGGGTGTCTGTTTTAGGAGAAGTGCGTAAAGCCTCAGAGTTGCACGTTCGTGAGGCTGAGCCGCTGCTGAGCTCACGTTCATGAGGCTGAGCCGCGGAAGGAGGAGGTGAGGCAAGAGGAGGCGGAGGCGGCGGCTTGCCGGGTCGGTGCCCGGCAGCGCCGTGCGGAGAGTCCCGAGCCTCTGGGACGCAGCAGTGCTCTGTAGCACTTTGAATCCTCCTCCTCCTCCATGCGACGCTGCTGGGTGCTTTGTCTGTGCTTCAGCAGCAGCAGCAGCAGCAGCAGCAGCAGCAGCAGCAGCCATTTCCAGGCGCCGAGCCGTGGCAGGAGGAGGATTCAAAGTGCTACAGAGCACTGCTGCGTCCCAGAGGCTCGGGACTCTCCGTGCGGTGCTCTGGCCGCCTTTCTACCCCCCCCCCCCGCCCCAGCTGTTTGTCGGTGCTTTGTCGGCGCGGCGCTTCAGCAGCAAGGTCCCGCTGCTGGGTCCCGCTGGCTGGGGCGCTCGGCGGGCCACATGACGAGGTCTGGCGGGCCGGATTTGGCCCCCGGGCCTTGTGTTTGACACCCATGGCTTAGGGAGCTGGGTATGTTTAGCCTGGAGAAGAGAAGGTTAAGGGGTGATATGATAACCATGTTCAAATATATAAAAGGATGTCATATAAAGGAGGGAGAAAGGTTGTTTTCTGCTGCTCCAGAGAAGCGGACACGGAGCAACGGATTCAAACTACAAGAAAGAAAATTCCACCTAAACATTAGGAAGAACTTCCTGACAGTAAGAGCTGTTCGGCAGTGGAATTTGCTGCCAAGGAGTGTGGTGGAGTCTCCTTCTTTGGAGGTCTTTAAGCAGAGGCTTGACAGCCATCTGTCAGGAATGCTTTGATGGTGTTTCCTGCTTGGCAGGGGGTTGGACTGGATGGCCCTTGTGGTCTCTTCCAACTCTATGATTCTATGATTCTATGAATTTTGTAGCAATACTTGAAGAATAAGCTGCTCATCTAGACAATGAAGGTCAGGGGCCAGATCCGGCCCAATCACCTTCTAAATCCAGCCCGTGGATGATCCGGGAATCAGCGTGTTTTTACATGAGTAGAATGTGTCCTTTTATTTAATGCATCTCTGGATTATATGTTGTTCTTGTTTAGTCGTGTCCGACTCTTTGTGACCCCATGGACCAGAGCACGCCAGGCACTCCTGTCTTGCACTGCCTCCCGCAGTTTGGTCATAATTCAAAAGCATCAATTCTTCTGCGATCAGCCTTCTTTATGGTCCAGCTCTCACTTCCATACATCACTACTGGGAAAACCATAGCTTTAACTAGACGGACCTTTGTCGGCAAGGTGATGTCTCTGCTTTTTAAGATGCTGTCTAGGTTTGTCATTGCTTTTCTCCCAAGAAACAGGCGTCTTTTAATTTTGTGACTGCTGTCACCATCTGCAGTGATCAAGGAGCCCAAGAAAGTAAAATCTCTCACTGCCTCCATTTCTTCCCCTTCTATTTGCCAGGAGGTGATGGGACCAGTGGCCATGATCTTGGTTTTTTTGATGTTGAGGTTCAGAACCCCTTTTTCACTCTCCTCTTTCACCCTCATTAAAAGGTTCTTTAATTCCTCCTCACTTTCTGCCATCAAGGTTGTGTCATCTGCATATCTGAGGTTGTTGATATTTCTTCCAGCAATCTTAATTCCGGCTTGGGATTCATCTAGTCCAGCCTTTCGCATGATGAATTCTGCATATAAGTTAAATAAGCAGGGAGGCAATATACAATCTTGTCGTACTCCTTTCCCAATTTTGAACCAATCAGTTGTTCCATATCCAGTTCTAACTGTAGCTTCTTGTCCCACATAGAGATTTCTCAGGAGACAGATGAGGTGATCAGGGACTCCCATTTCTTTAAGAACTTGCCATAGTTTGCTGTGGTCGACACAGTCAAAGGCTTTTGCATAGTCAATGAAGCAGAAGTAGACATTTTTCTGGAACTCTCTAGCTTTCTCCATAATCCAGCGCATGTTTGCTATTTGGTCTCTGGTTCCTCTGCCCCTTCGAAATCCAGCTTGCACTTCTGGGGGTTCTTGGTCCACATACTGCCTAAGCCCACCTTGTAGAATTTTAAGCATAACCTTGCTAGCGTGTGAAATGAGCACAATTGTGCGGTAGTTGGAGCATTCTTTGGCACTGCCCTTCTTTGGGATTGGGATGTAGACTGATCTTCTCCAATCCTCTGGCCATTGCTGAGTTTTCCAAACTTGCTGGCATATTGGGTGTAGCACCTTAACAGCATCATCTTTTAAAATTTTAAATAGTTCAGCTGGAATATCATCGCTTCCACTGGCCTTGTTCTTAGCAGTGCTTTCTAAGGCCCATTTGACTTCACTCTCCAAGATGTCTGGCTGAAGGTCAGCAACCACACTACCTGGGGTGTACGAGACCTCCATATCTTTCTGGCATAATTCCTCTGTGTATTCTTGCCACCTCTTCTTGATGTCTTCTGCTTCTGTTAGGTCCTTACCACTTTTGTCCTTTATTATGGTAATCTTTGTATGAAATGTTCCTTTCATATCTCCAATTTTCTTGAACAGATCTCTGGTTTTCCCCATTCTATTGTTTTCCTCTATTTCTTTGCATTGCTCGTTTAAGAAGGCCCTCTTGTCTCTCCTTGCTGTTTTTTGGAAATCTGCATTCAGTTTCCTGTATCTTTCCCTATCTCCCTTGCATTTTGCTTGCCTCCTCTCCTCCGCTATTCGTAAGGCCTCATTGGACAGCCATTTTGCTTTCTTGCATTTCCTTTTCCTTGGGATGGTTTTTGTTGCTGCCTCCTGTATAATGTTACGAGCCTCCATCCATAGTTCTTCAGGCACTCTGTCCACCAAATCTAAATCCTTAAACCTGTTCCTCACTTCCACTGTGTATTCATAAGGGATTTGATTTAGATTGTATCTTACTGGCCCAGTGGTTTTTCCTACTTTCTTCAGTTTAAGCTGGAATTTTGCTATAAGAAGCTGATGATCTGAGTTACAGTCAGCTCCAGGTCTTGTTTTTGCTGACCGTATAGAGCTTCTCCATATTATTATTATTATTATTATTATTATTATTATTATTAGCCATTGAAAGCCTTTACCTCCATGAATTTGCCTCATCCTCTTTTAATTCCACGCATTATTAATCCTCTTTTAATACCACTCCTAGGATTTTCTCTAGGCGTCTCCTATTGACTATTTGGGAAGTCCAAGGCTTCCTAATTTCCATACATTACTCTTGCCACTCCAGCACACATGCTGGAGAAGATGGGCCTGTCCTTAACTCAGCCAGACTTCTATTATATTTTTATCTATGGATGCCAATGATCAAGGGTGCTATGCAACTGTTTTACTCGGAGTATTCCTGCTGAAATTCATGGACCCAAATTCATGGACCTTGATAATTATATTGCTAACTTGGAAGCAAAATATGCAGAGGAGAATTTTGTGGGGTACCTTTAATCTCTACCTCAAAGCCTTAGGGTAATATAAAAACTTAAAAGAGTATGGTAGATCTGCTGAGATAGGGTGGACTCCCGAGTATGACTTAGCTAAATATCTAAGTATTTCAATCTATTGGTTGCATGTAAAATAACTCCAAGTTATAAATCATACCATAGCTCCAATAAAAATCTAAATTTTCGTTGCTGCCTCCTGTATGTTCCTTTCATATCTCCAGTTTTCTTGAACAGATCTCTGGTTTCCCCCATTCTATTGTTTTCCTCTATTTCTTTGCATAGCTCATTTAAGAAGGCCCTCTTGTCTCTCCTTGCTATTTTTTGGAAATCTGCATTCAGTTTCCTGTATCTTTCCCTAACTCCCTTGCATTTTGCTTGCCTCCTCTCCCCCGCTATTTGTAAGGCCCCATTGGACAGCCATTTTGCTTTCTTGCATTTCCTTTTCCTTGGGATGGTTTTCATTGCTGCCTCCTGTATAATGTTACGAGCCTCCATCCATAGTTCTTCAGGCACTCTGTCCACCAAATCTAAATCCTTAAACCTGTTCCTCACTTCCACTGTGTATTCATAAGGGATTTGATTTAGAGAGAGGGGGGAATATTAAGGCTCGCAGAGCGCCCCCTGCTGGCACGGCTGCGGAAATGACGACATTCACTGTTTTGATAACGGGCGCTCATTGCCGGGAGGCGAGTCAACAGCTTCATCCTGCGCTTTACAGGGATTTTACCGGTTGCTTTCCTTCTTGCAAAACTTCGGGTTTGTAGTGCAGATCGACATGGGTTGCGCAACCTGGGTTTGCCTGGAGGCGATCGAATCCAACCTCCAAAACACCAGCAGCATGGAAGCGCTCAGAACTCAACCTGCAAGCCTGTTGAGCTGCTGCCAGTCACAGTTGACAATACTGGGCTAGATCATGGACAAATAGCAGCTTTGTAAAGCCGCTCACCCACCCTGTAAGAAACAGGTGCCGTGCATTTTTTAAGACTTTAGGGAAGTTTTTAATGTTTGATGCTGTACTGTTTTTAATATTCGGTTGGAAGCCACCCAGATGTAGGGGTCATAATGTAGGGGTCTGAGTCCCTTGTTTCCCAAATTCCAAAGCTCTAGCAGCAGAAAATGAAATAGAAAGGGAAGTGAGAGAGATGAAATAGCTTGGGAGGTGGTATTATAGAATTAGTCAGTGGTGGTGCCAGGATTGTGCCTTGGAACCAAAGTCCAGGGCCAGGCCCTGACTGTCACCTGACAACAGCAAATGATGGAGACAGCAACAGTCAAACCCTACACCACGGGTGTCAAACACAAGGCCCGGGGGCCAAATCCAGCCCGCCAGACCTCGTCATGTGGTCCGCCGAGCGCCCCAGCCAGCGGGACCCAGCCGACAAAGCGCCGACAAACAGCTGGGGCCTGAGGGGGGGTAGAAAGGCGGCCGGAGCAGCGCTGCGTGGAGCGCCCCAAGCCACAGCAGGAGAAGGAGGAGGCAGCTTGCCAGGTCAGCGCCCAGCAGCGCCGCACGGAGAGTCCCAAGCCTCTGCGACGCAGCAGTGCTCTGTAGCACTTTGAATCCTCCTCCTCCTGCCACGGCTCGGCGCCTGGAAACAGCTGCTGTTGCTGTTGCTGCTGTTGCTGCTGTTGCTGAAGCACAGACAAAGCACCCAGCAGCGCCGCGTGGAGGAGGAGGAGGATTCAAAGTGCTACAGAGCATTGCTGCGTCCCAGAGGCTCAGGACTCTCCGTATGGCGCTGCCGGGCACCGACCCGGCAAGCCTCCTCCTCCTCTTGCCTCACCTCCACCTCCTCCTCCTCCTGCCGCGGCTCAGCCTCATGAACGTGAGCTCAGCAGCGGCTCAGCCTCATGAATGTGCAACTCTGAGGCTTTACACACGTCTCCTAAAACGGACACCCGCTGCCTCATGCTGCACGGGAAATGCTTTTTGCCCCTGGGTCCCTTCGCGCTCTTTTCTGGTGCTGAATCAAGGCGGTGACCCCCCCTCCCTTTCTTTCTTTCTCTCTCTTGTTCTTATTCTTTCTTTCCCTGTCCTTCCTTCCTTCTTTATCTCTGTCTTCTCTCCCTCTTTCTTTTTCTTTCCTTCTTCATTCCTTCTTTCCTACTCTTCTTTCTCTCACCTCTTTCCTTCCTCTCTCCCTCCTGCTCCCTCTTTTTTTATTTCTTTATTTCTTCCTTACTTCCTTTCTTCTTTCCGTCCTTCCCATCTTTCTTCCTCTCCCTCATTCTTATTCTTTCTTTCCCTCTACTTCCTTCCTTCTTTCTCCCTTTCCGTCTTCTCTCCCTCTTTCTTTTTCTTTCCTTCTTTATTCCCTTCCTTATTTCCTACTCTTCTTTCTCTCCCCTCTTTCCTTCCTTCCTCTCTCTCTCCCTCCCACTCCCTCTTTTCTTCCTTCCCTCCTTCCTTCCTCCCTCCCCTCCCTCTCCCTCTCCTCAGAAACATAGGATGCTGCTTTATACTTCTGGCCCTTAAACCCTGGAACCAGGAGAGCAGCTCCAGTGAGTCAACCTCAGCCAGTCCCTTTGGTGAAGGGTGGTGGCTCACTGGCAGAACATCTGTCCTGCATGCAGAAGGACCCCAGCATCTCCAGGTACCAGTAGCTCTGCAAAGCTCCTGCATGAAACCCTAGCGAGCCTCCACCACCCAGTGCAGTTACCAAAAATCATTTTTCAATAAATTGTACAATGATTGTACATTTGAATATCTACTTGCCATTATTCTGACTATGTTTCTGCTTTCAGAGCTAGTTATTACTTACATTATTACAAAAAAAAACAATAATAATTGAATGCAGTGACAATAATTTATGATAATAAAGAGTGGACACATAGTCCTACAGATACAACCGGCCCTTTGAGGGTGACCAAACTGCTGATGCGGCCCCCGATGAATTTGAGTTTGACACCCCTGCCCTACACCATCATTTGGTCCAGCATAGGCATGCCAGGGCATGGTTAGTCACTGCAACAACCTTACAACCTTCTTCTTTTAAAAAAGAAGTTTATAGTTAAAGGGAGTGGCTGGCAAAGCAGGTGCATGGTTACAAGTATGCATTTCATTATTTCTGCTTTTAAAAATACGTCATCCTTTTTTTTTAGCAACAAAATTACAGTAGTGCTTATTTACCATCAGCACAGCAGAATCAAATCCTGTTTTATGTCTGACACCATGATGGTCCCGTGACTGAAATTTAAAACGCAAAACTGCATATGCTCACAGTCTGGCTGGATCTAGACACATGATCCAAGAAGCGTCTCTGGTCAAAGCGTTGCAAATTTAAACAGGGAAAACAGGTAGAGAAAAACGGGACTCCACGTCGCCATTTGGTGGCTCAGTGTTATATCGCACATGCCACGCATATGACTCGCTTTTTCTTTACCAGTCTTGCAGAGTCCATCCAAGTATCTCTTTATTAAATCGGGGGTGTAAATCAGCAGTTGTAAAACATGACGGAGGAGGAAGGAGATGAAATATGCATGCTTCACGTGGCTGTCGAAAGATCATTAAGTTCGGGGTCTGAAAGTATAGCTTCATCTCAATCACATGCCAACTCTCGGGGCGCTAACTGGGCAACATAAAAAAGTGCCACTTTGGCTCTTCCACCAGGAATCCAAGAGACACCGCTCTCTTGATGGGTGCGGTTCTCCAAGGCGCCTCCGGAGACACCGAAGCCGGCGCCCAGTAGCCAATGGGCTCTCCGGAGAGCGCGGGAAGCCAATCAGATCCCGAAAGGGAGCGTCTCTGCGGGAAGGCGCTGAGCGAAGCACGTTTATGATCTCGTCGCCTTTGAGAGAGTTTCTCTCTGACAGCGGCGCTGCGCGGACGTCGGAATTCTTCTCACCAGGAGATCCGTGGCTGCCGCGGGGATCCCAGCGGGCAGAGAGAAGGCCGGGAGAGAATGGCTCCTCCGTTGCAGGAGACCGCGGCGTCGGGAGTGGGGTCGGGAGCGGGAGTTGAGGAGAAGAGGGCCAACGGGGGCGGCGAGGTCCGTTCCCGCCGCTTCTTCACCTGGGAGGAGATCGAGCAGCGCTCGGGTCGGATCAAGCCCGAGCGGTGGCTGGTGATCGACAGGAAAGTCTACGACATCAGCAGCTTCCACCGGCGGCACCCGGGAGGCTCCAGGGTGATCAGCCACTATGCCGGGCAAGACGCCACGGTGAGAGCGGTGGGGGGGTTGTGCTCCTCTTCCTCCTCAGGGCCGGGGGTTGCAGGTCGCGGCGGGGAAGCCCTGGTGGCCCTGGATTACCAAGTGCATCGCGCGCGAGAGAGTCTGAGATGCAGATTATCAGTCACTCTTCACTGGGACCGGCAACTTTTGGGATGGTTCTAAAACGGAGTTATCCTTGTGAATGACACGGGATGCACGTAGAGGTCGTGTGAACGTTCCAGCTCTTGGCAATAGTGCCCCCCCCCCTGCCCTGACGGTTTCTTCCTGGCGCTCTCATAGCTGGTGAGGGGATGGTGGTTTCAAAACTACCTGTCAGTATCCTTTTGCTGCGTATTTGTCTTTTATTTCGTACTTACTAATGAGCTGTTAGTATTAAGGCGCTGCAAGCGTAGCTTAATGAGTTCCATATCAGGTCGATAATGTGTAGGTCTATCTCGATCCAGCTGAAACGAGCAGGCACTGCACAGGCCTTTCTTGTGCTAGGCCTGCCTGGGAGCCGAGGGCCTTTCCACCATGCAGGCCCGGCAGCTCCCACTACTGCTACTGCTGCCCCCCCCCCCCAAGGTAAGGTGCTGGCCCCATGTTCACCTTTGGTCAGTCTTCATTGGGCCACTAAGGGTGGGGGCATCATCTTCCAGGGCCCCTATGGGGCAGTGTGAGGGGGCACCTATCTTTGGGGTGGGGCAGCTCAGAGGCCAGGGGCAGCAGCAGCGGCTGCCCAGAGGACTCCAAGGAGAGTGGAGAGGGGGCTGAGGCACAAGGGAGGGTGTTTGAAAAAGGGTAAGAGGCTGCCGGCTCTGCAGGCAAGGGGTGACATAACTGGGCTCCTGAGCCCCACAGAGGTGCTGCAGAAAGAAGGTACTGTAGTTGGTCAAGGGAGCCGCGGACTCAAAAAGATTGAAACCCTGTGCATTTTGCCATTGAGTTACCTATAAATAAATAGTTTTTTTCTCACTAAATATATGCAGATTCACTGTCAGCTTCCCTGAGTCCTACATAAAATATGTCTAATCCAGCCTTGCAAATATGCCCACCACATTTACTCATCATGCAGATTTTTCTAGCCCACCAGTCTCTCTCTCTGTGTGTGTGTGTTATATGTGATCCCAAAGAGAACAACTAACTTTTATAACAACTCTTGGGTTGTGTGGAGGTGTGGTGTGTGTATATAATAATTTTCATTTATATAAATTTCAGTTATTTTACAATAACTGAAAATAACGGAGAGATCTACATTGGCTCCCAGTACGTTTCTGAGCACAATTCAAAGTGTTGGTGTTGACCAGGGGTCCCCAAACTTACCCGGCTTTGGGCCGGATGCCCGCCGCGCCGATTGCGTGGTGGGCCAGAGGGTGGGGGAGCGTGCGGCTGTGCGCGCCCATGCACATACGCTATTTCTGGCACACTCCTGACCTGGGAAGCGCCGGAAATAGCTTGTGCGCATTTGCAGAAGCCTCCTCCGATCCGGAAGTACACCGGAAATGATGCTTGCGCGTGCGCACAAGCTATTTCCGTTGCTTTTCCGGGTCGGAAGTCGGCAGCCACACCGCGCTGGTAAGAGCGGGCAGCGGGCAGTGGGGGTCCCTGGGGGCCGCATAAAAGAGCCTCAGGGGCCGTATGTGGCCCCCGGGCCGTAGTCTGGGGACCCCTGGTGTTGACCTTTAAAGCCCTAAACAGCCTTGGTCCTGTATAACTGAAGGAGCGTCTCCACCCCCATCATTCAGCCCGGACACTGAGATCCAGCACCGAGGGCCTTCTGGCGGTTCCCTCATTGCGAGAAGTGAGGTTACAGGGAACCAGACAGAGGGCCTTCTCGGTAGTGGCACCCGCCCTGTGGAACACCCTTCCAACAGATGTCAAGGAAATAAGCAGCTATCCTATTTTTAAAAGACATCTGAAGGCAGCCCTGTTTAGGGAAGTTTTTAATATTTAATGCTGTATTGTTTTAATATTTGATTGGGAGCCGCCCACAGTGGCTGGGGAGACTCAGCCAGATGGGCAGTGTACAAATAATAAGTTTATTATTATTATTATTATTATTAACATTTAAAACCTCGTCTTCCTTCCTCCTCTTTCTGCGGTTCCTTAATTTTATTATTTCCTGCATACTCTAAATTAACTTATTCTTTTATTCGTTTATTTTAATTATATATTCTTTTGAAACTGCAGGTTATTTCAATAATCCTGCCAGTGTCTTTATCTGTTTACAGTTTGTTTGTAAATATTCAATAAACCATTTCTGTCCTTTTACAAAAAGTTGGTTATCTTGACTTCTTATTCTTCAAGTAAGTTTCGCCATTTCTGCATAGTCCTGCATGGAGGCTAATTTTAACTTACCGTAGGTGATAAAGCAAATATTTAAAAGCCTGGTTTCTTGCCTACGTGCTGATTGTTGTGGAAGGAGGCATGTGGCCACACATATAAGAAATGGGTGTAGCATATATACATGTGCACAGGAGATGTTAAATCATCACACTAGTGGTGAGAAGGATGCTAATAAAGAAAGAAATGGATTGTGAATGAATGACCATATGTGTGTAGTAGAAAAGATGTGACTGTCTCTTAAAATATTGCATTATTGTTAAGCATTTAAGAAGTGTACACACAGAGCAGAGAGATCAATGGAATGGAAAAGAATACACATCTTAAGACCCATAGATGCAAAGTGGGAATTCAAGAAAAAATTAAATACTTTTGTCTAGTATAGTATATGAGACCTGTGCTTAGGCTGGAGATACGCCGTGTCTGATATAAAAGGGAGGGATGTAAGAGTTGTTTCTTCACAGTACAAAATTCCTACATAGAATTTTATGTTGAAAAATGCACAAGACAGGTCCCCCACCCCCTTGCGCAACTGTTGAGAAACTACCCTCAGTTGCCAGGTGAATGAAAAGTAGTGGAGAAAAGAAACAGATATTGGACCTGGAAGTAACACAGACCATGTTACCTTACACACTTGCATGAAAACAACAGATATGAATGTAGATGAAGTGCACAGCCAACACTCCTTCAACCCTCAAATGAAAATGGGTGCAAATAAGCTGTGGAACACATGCAGCAAATTCTTTGTTTTGAGGTTACTTTTCATCTCTCACCTCTGCCTAGATGTATGCTTGCCTTTCATTCCTTCCCAATTTTATGCTTTTTTTCTTTCTCTCCCAGGATGCATTCACAGCATTCCACCTTCATAGGGATTATGTAAGCAAGTTCTTGAATCCCTTGCTGATAGGAGAATTGGCACCAGATCAACCTAGCTCTGAGTCCAGCAAAAATGTAAGTTGGGCATGGGAAACAATTTATATGTGTCACAGATGGGTGTTGGCTACTCCCGAGTAAGCACTCTCTGCAAGCCCTCTCTCTTACAATATGTCTATCATTATTTTTTTACCTTTACACTGGAAGAAAGCAGGGAAATCAGAATTCCATTCCACACTGCATATAACTCTATGGTGCACATAATATTGCACCGCTAAAGAGTGGTTTATGTTCTGTTGTCAGCAGGGGGGACGCATCTCATCTGCATTTCAAAACAGGGAAGCTAAGACTACATTGTGACAGAGCTCATCCACACTTCTGTTTGGCCCATGACTCCTAGGTATGAGTCCAAGAGGTTTTTCTTTCGTCCTGCTGCTTTACTGTTGAATTGGAGCAAACATCAGTTGGGTATCCTGTGGATTGACGTTTGTTCTGATTCGGCAGTAAACAGTGGAATTTAAGAAAAACCTCTCCGACCTGTGTCTAGAAGTCATGGACCAAATGGAAGAAGTCATGGGACAAATGGAAGTGTGAATGAGCCTTCAGACAGTATGGCAAACATCCGAAATAATAATATTTCCTGTTTTCTCCTTTAACTAGGCTTACAATCCATTCCTATCCCTCATTATGTAATGCAGGTGTCAGGGAACCTTTGGCCTTCCAGATATTGCAGGGCTACAACTCCCATCATCCCCAGCAAGCATGGCCAATGGTCAGGGATAATGGGAATTGCAGTCCAGCAACACATGGAGGGTCATAGATTCCCCGCTGACCCACATAGGAAAGAAAATTAATATGTTTAGATCTCTTATGGAACAAACTCGTTTGTGAACTAATTCACAAGAGAATCTTCCTTGTTGCACTTCACTACATAAGCTATAAAAAAGGTAAAGGACCCCTGGATGGTAAAGTCCAGTGAAAGGCAACTATGGGGTGTGGTGCTCATCTCGCTTCAGGCCGAGGGAGACGGCGTTTGTCCATAGACAGCTTTCTGAGTCATGTGGCCGGCATGACTAAACTACTTCTGGCACAACGGGGCACCATGGCGGAAGCCAGAGTGCATGGAAACGCTGTTTACCTTTCTGCCGCAGCAGTATCTATTTATCCACTTTCACTGGTATGCTTTCGAACTGCTAGGTTGGCAGAAGGTGGGACAGAGCAATGTGAGCTCACCCTGTTGCGCAGATTCGAACTGCTGACCTTCTGATCAGCAAGCCCACAGGCTCAGTGGTTTTTAGACCACAGTGCCACCCATGTCGCTACATACATACATAAGCTGTATGTTGTTGGGTATATTGGCCGTACAGATGTCTATCCTGATGTTACTCCCAAGTAAGCATACGCAGGATTTCAGCCTTAGATTGGTTTAAGAATGATTTATTCTCCCCAGGGAATATTAGAAAAAAGGAGTAGGGATCTAACACTTAGTTAGTTAGATATACCCTAACTAACACTGATTTGGGCTGCAATGGCCAAGCCAAAAGTTGTGGCCACCTTACAATCCGGATGCAGACAAGCAAGCATTTCCATAAATCAGCAAAGACATTTTCCACCCACCCCTGCACCTTCTTTTCCTTTCCAGGAGGAAAGGCAGAGGTGAGCATTCCAGCCTTGGCTGATAATGGGTGAAGGGATTCAGTTCCACCTAGCAGCTGCTGCAGGAATCTCTCTTCTCAATTTCCCTGTTCTGCAGGAAAGAGGCAGGGGAGCCTGTGGGTTTCAGCTCATGTTAATAGTGAACCCCTGCCACTCTACCGAACAGCAACTGTATCTGCCTCCTCACTTCCTTTTCCTGTGAGAAAAGGAGATTGGGGGTATACTTCCAGCCCCTCGCCCTCAGCTTTCCTCCAAAACTTGGATCTGGCGAGGATGCGGGAATCACTGTGGATCTGCCAGAATGACGCTTGCCCATCTCTGCAGCTTGAATCTTGGGAGGAAGGCTCATCAGACAGCGTAATTGTCAAAGACTAGTTGGTTAATGGTGATCTAAGCATGGGAATGAACTTCTGGAAACACTACAGTTGTAACAGGGAGACTACGTGGACTCCCCGGCCATATATTTCTCCAAAGGCTTATAATCATTCATGTTGGGAAGACTTTCAGTGGCATAACCAAGCCTGTGCTCAGGATAGAGGACAGCTCGTGGCCTCTCTTCACTGCCACAACTCAATGTGCACAGCTGGAAGCTTCCCCCTGTGCCACAGGAATCACCAGAGGATTTAATGATGCGGCTAGTATCGTGGAGAGCAAGTATGGGGGACTTGTGGTCCTCCAAACATTTTTGGACTCCTAATTCCCATCAGCCCTAGCCAGCGTGGTCCAATGGATGATGGGAGTTGGAGCCCAACAACACCTGTAAGTGGCTGGCGCTCTTTCTCCCCGTTTTTATTTGATGCATTCTGATGTTACTTGTGTGTGTGTGTGTGTTTGTGTTTGTGTGTCCGGAACAACTGGTTGTTATTCTTTGTTTCCCCACAGAAATTGCTAGTAGAAGATTTCCGAGAGCTGAGGTCCACTGTTGAGAAGATGGGACTCCTGAAGCCCAACACGCTTTTCTTCTTCCTGATGTTCCTTCAAATCATGGTGCTGGATGCTGCTGCCTGGTTGACCATCTGGTACTTTGGATCATCCTTAGTGCCGTTCTTTGTGGGCGTTGCACTGTTTACCACCGCTCAGGTAGAATGTCAGAGACACCATTCTATCTTTGAAACTGTTTTTTCCTACACATTATTACTTCAAAAATACCATGGGGTTCATGAAACCAGAACACAGTCCAATGCAGCTAGCTCTTCACAGCACACTCAGGTTTGGGGTTGTTTGTTTGTTTGTTACCACAAAAACCAAAGCTATTTCCTTGTGCTACATTAAAAAGCACTTGTGGAACTTTGGAAAGTCTCTAGAGAACTTTGCTGTTTGAAAATCCATATTCAGACGGGGTAGTTAATCCATGATAGTTTAATATGCCTCACCAAGAATCAGACACAAAATCTGTTTTCAGTTTCACAGCTCAACCCTGGTAAATATGGGGGTGTTGTTGTTTTTGCATAGGCATAATCTTAGTAAAGTAGTAGTAAAGAAGGGAAAGCCTTCTAGCACCTATTACATCCCCTTATGCCAGCTTCTTTGACCTAGGCAGTCAAACTGCCCGCTCTTCCAACAAACTGAAAGACACGGACTTACAGCTTATTGTGAAAGGCAGGGGTGAGGAATGTATGACCCTCCAGATGTTGTTTGACTTGGCTCCCATCAGCCCCAGGGATGACGGGAGTTGTTGTCCAGAAGCATCTGGAAGGCCACAGGTTTCTCAGCCCTGGTGTAGGGACAGATGTTGGGTAGGTCAGAAGTAGTACACAAGCCTCCTGCACCATGCTTTTTTTTGAAGAGGCAAGTGCCATGTTAATCTGGCAATATTCAGCCTTCAACAAATCCACTCACCATAGCAAGTAAAGCATGTTTCCACTGCCTTGTGTCCTTCTTTTTAAAGACAGGTGATTTACGGACTTGAAGCAAGTAAGCCCATGGCTTGGGGAAGTAATCCTTAACGACATCTTAGAATTACATCCAAACCAAGCCATAGTGTTTCCCAGCTAATTGGGGATTCCATTCGAGATAATTAAACCCTGCAACCCTATGTAAAAAAGAATTGCCTTTGGCATGGATGATCTCCTGGGACTTTGTTTTAAAAAGGAGTAATTGCATTGTTTTCATTCTATGTTTAGTTGTTGAAATAAATTAAAAAATTGTCCAGTAGCATCTCAGAGACCAGCTAAGTTTGTTCTGGGTATAAGCTTTCGTGTGCATGCACACTTCTTCAGATATGCACACAAAAGCTTATACCCAGAACAAACTTAGTTGGTTATTTTTTTTTCCCCCAACTGCGTCAGACCAACCAGACTACCTACCTGAATCTATGTTTAGTTGTGCAATGGATCTGAGCTATGTTTTCTAAATGATCCTATTTTTTATCTTACAGAATCAAATGTCCTGGTTTCAGCATGACTTGGGGCACCTTTCAGTCTTCACCACATCCACATGGAACCACTGGGTTCACAAGATCTTAATGGGCACAGTGAAAGTAGGTATATTTCCCCCTCTGAGTGGAAGCTGTCCTTTCTGACAGCCAGTGGGTTTGACTTCTGCTCTGTTTTCAACCCTGGGTTCTCCTCTCCTATAGGGAATGCCAGCCCACTGGTGGAATAACCTGCATTTCCAGCACCACGCCAAACCCAACTGTTTCCGTAAAGACCCTGATCTCAACATGCACCCCCTGGTGTTTGCATTGGGGAAGAAGCTGGCTACAGAGGTACGTTTGCAAGGTGTATGCTACTGAAGGGTTGCTAAGGAAAGCAGCCAGTAAGAGTGGACAGCCAAGAATAAAGCTATTGGGCAGCTTACACGAGACAGCCATGATTTTCAGCAGGAAAACGTCAGGTTTAAAAAATATTTTAAATTGTATACAATATAAAGATTACACACACACACAAAATTATAAAGACAAATAATATATAAGCATGACATATAGAAGATATATAGAAGGGACCCAGGTGGCGCTGTGGGTTAAACCACAGAGTCTAGGGCTTGCTGATCAGAAGGTCGGTGGTTCGAATCCCTGCAATGGGGTGAGCTCCCGTTGCTTGGTCCCAGCTCCTGCCCACCTAGCAGTTCGAAAGCACATCAAAGTGCAAGTAGATAAATAGGGACCGCTCCGGCGGGAAGGTAAACGGCGTTTCTGTGTGCTGCTCTGGTTCGCCAGAAGCAGCTTTGTCATGCTGGCCACATGACCCGGAAGCTGTCTGCGGACAAACACTGGCTCCCTCGGCCTATAGAGCGAGATGAGCGCCGCAACCCCAGAGTCGGACGCAACTGGACCTGATGGACAGGGGCCCCTTTACCTTTTTATAGAAGATAAAAGCGTGTACAGGAGTAAGTCCCATTGGCTTCCATGAGGCATTTTAGGTTTTAGTTTTAGTAGATATGCAGAGGATTGTGATATAAAGGGGCAACACCTGAATTTCTTAATAAGCCAAGTACCCGTTTTCCTGTTTCTATGTTCTGTGTGTCTTTCTGGCTCCTAGTTTGGGTTATTGATTTGAATGCTGCCTCCAGTTTTATGGTATGTTGTCCATCAGGAAAGACCACAGAAATATATAATGGGGTCAAGAGGGTACAATGGGCCCTAAGCAGAGAATGATCTGCAATGGCCCTGGTGGGAAGAAAGACGGTCTTAAAGTGTAATAAATAAAATAGGGTTTTTTTGGGGGGGGGCAGATCATCCCAGTTGGCCTCTCTCTTGTTTATGGTAGCAAGGATGTGTAATTTCATAAGGTCATGACCCAGCTCTGGTTATGATTTTTATTTCCACACACCCCATTCTATGGTGAAGCCCAGGGGGAGATGGGAGTTAAGGTGCTAAGTATATTTTATTCATGGAGCAGCTGCCACCCAGGGATTGAAAGAATAGGCAATAGGTGATAAGGTGGGTGTCTATAGCCTGAGTGAGCCGTTGATACCTCTTTCTTCACAGCTCGGGTTGCAGAAAAAGAAGCATATGCCTTACAACCATCAGCACAAGTACTTCTGGCGTGAGTATCTTTGTCCTTGAAAAACGCCACAAGTTTCCACTCCTTTGTCCCAGAGCTTTTCATTCCTGAAGATACTTTTCTAAGTGAAATAGAGTGGATACCTGCTGGGTAGAGAGGCTTCTGTCACGGGACTTGCCCTTGATCGAGTCCCTGATCCACCTCCCCAGGAGCCAGGTCTGCCACAACTCATCAGGTCCAGCCAGGGGCAGAGCAGGGCACAGCTGCTACCACAAAATCCTAACGAAGGGCTCTTGGAGTGCCCCAAAGATGGTCTTGTGCCATTTTGGTTTTATGTAGTATTATATTTATATCCCAACTTTCCTCCAGGGAACTCAAGGTGGCCTACAGAATTCTCCTTCTCTTTCTCCCCATTTTATCCTCACAACCCCCCTGTGATGGAGGTTAGGCTGAGAATGCCATAACCTCTATATCTCTCACTTCCCAAGCTCTGTAGCTCAGGGAAGGGAGTTATTGGGGTATATGTTAATTCCTGTTGGACTGAGCCCTTGATGTTTGTATCCGAAGTCTCTGGGGTGACCCAGGCTCTGAGAAGGTGAGGTAGAGCCTATGGAAAATGAGTTGTTGCTGCTCTGCAAGACCTTTGGAATCTGTGGCTTTACGGGGTCCTGGGCCTGTACCCAGCACTAACCTTCAATAAACTTTGAGTTGATGTACTTTGCTTGTCTCGTTGTTAGCTGGTGGCAGGGGGACTCCTTACAGGGACCCTCCCCCAGTCATCCTGACCAGCACTTCGCCCAGCGACAGCGCTAGCAGCAGGTCAGGAGGAGGGAATGAGAAATGGAGCGGAGTGGAGAGGGGGCTCTCAAGGAGGAAGGACAGCGCAGTGAGGTACTGGAGCCTCTGCAACGCTCCAGCCAAAGGACGGGAGAAGGAATTGAGGCGCGTGCCCACACACAGGGCTAGGGGGAGGCGCTTTGGGGTGCCCAGGCTTTTATGCTGGTCCAAGACACGACAGAAGCCATTGCCGGGTTCTGAATCGGACTAGACAGTCATGCTTTCTGATATTTCAGCACTAAATATTATGCACAGTAAAGCTCTTAAAGACAGAGCGGACTGGAGCGTCTTTACTCGAGAGTAGCCGCAACAATCCCCTGACAGCTGGGGATGGCTTTTGAGCTTATTCCCTCCCTTGCTGCCCACGGACCATTCGTTGGAGCCCTCTCTCAGGACATTGCCGTACATAGAAAGGGCACAAGTTATAGAATCCTAGCCAGCAGAGTTTGAAAACCAGAGAATATAGGATAAAAGCACACTGCATATCTGTTGAGGTGTAGGGTGAAAGTGAGATATAGCAGTACGATCAGCAAAAATCAGAATAAAAGTTTATAGCTTAAGAAGAGGCATTTTTGACTATGAACTGAGTTGCTATAACCACACTGCAGGGGAGAATTGGAACAAGGATGGCGAAATTTTTATCTTACTGGCCATCAGACTCACCCCTTGAAGCAGATAAAATGGAGTTCTCAAGTGAGGACAAATGCTAGCTGGATAAGGGAAAGGTAGAAAAAAGTGAAAAAGAAGAACCCTTCTGTGAGCAAAGATAAGCAATGCTCGACTTTCTCAGGAAGATGGATGGTAGTTTGAAATTTTTATAAAGGTTGTTTTTTTAAGTTTTCCTTTGGTTTTTCAACAGTTGTAGCCCCAGCGTTGCTGGTTCCCTTCTTCCAGTGGTCTGTATTCTACTTCTCAATCAAGCGCAAAGAATGGGTGGTAAGTAGTGATTGAATTTCCCCAAAAAATCTAGATGAGCATCTTATCTGCATTGATTTTTTTCCTAATTCCCACCAAGAAGCAGATTTCTTTTTAATCTGTTCCACTAAAAATGCAAACAGTTGTTGCACATTATATGCATTATTATACATATTGTTACAGTACATGCAGTGCTTTTTTCTGGGGGTACACAGGGGTACACATACCCCTAAATATTTTGTGAATCTTTGTACTTTGGTCCATTTACTGTATTTCTTTTTCCCAATTTGAACTACAGAATGATTATTTTCTTGAGTCAAAATGAGAGTACCCCCAAACGTTTTTTAAGGGGGGAAAAGCACTGGTTACATGCCATCCCAATCTCTGCCGAGTGGTGTGTGAGAATTCAGGGGTTCCAGGCACTTACCCAGGGTCTGTGTTTCCTTTTGAGAATAAGGCACAGTGGTGCCTTTATGGCAGGCATCCCCAAACTGCGGCCCTCCAGATGTTTGGCCTACAACTCCCATGATCCCTAGCTAACAGGACCAGTGGTCAGGAAAGATGGGAAATGCAGTCCAAAACATCTGGAGGGCCGAAGTTTGGGGATGCCTGCTTTATGGTATACAGTATTGTTGGTTTCTAGATACATATATACAACCTGAAGCCTAGATGAAGGGGCTCAGAGCATTGCCACCCCAAAAGGTCCCTGCTTCTTCCCTAGCTGTAGCCTTGCACTCAAACAGACATGCCTTGCCCACTCTCCAGCGTACATCCCTGCTGACTCCCACGTATGACTGGCTTCCTCTCTGAGCTCCCATTGCTTTCTGATCCTTCCCCTTTATAAGCTCTGGCCTCTACTAACACAGGGAGAGACTCCACTCCTTAGATGTGCTAAATGGCTCATTACCTCAATTGAAAATAGGTTTTACACCTGTCAATTGCCTAGCATTAAAGCGGTGGCAGATACACACCTTAGAAAATTTTCCTAGGTTAATTCACTCTTCACATATACTAATTCTAGCACACATGTTAAATACACACAGGTCTTGCTGTTTCCTTGCTCTAACATCTCGGCCATAACTAAATTCTAACACTAACTTAATCCAGAATTCACAATGACTCGCACCCACAGATCCATAACAATATAACATACACCTTTGTACCTCAGGTTTCCTAAAGTAACCAAGTGCTAAGCAGATAGATAAAAGAATGCACATAGTGGTATAAAAATACTTACATCTTAAATTATAGTGCAGAAATATAGTACTGCATGGGACTTGACTCTTATGTGTATTATACATTTAATACATGTATTATTGTTTTTTGGTATAATTAATCAGACTTTTAAAAGCAGCAACAGCAATGCATAAGTGATTCAGACATAAATGGGCAGTCAATGCAAGACACGGTCCAATGCGGGCAAAGCTTTGTTGAATCGGAACCACCAAATTCTGTGTATAAATCTGTTTAAAATGGATTCCTCCTCCCTCTCTAGTAGTAAATATGTTTTCTGTTATCTATCAGCATGCAAGTAGCAGGAGTCCATTTTCTGTGTTACTACATAGTACAGTGCCACTGTGTAGTAAAAAAATATAACCTTTCTTTTTTCCCTTCCTTTGACAGGATCTAGCCTTGATCATTTCATACAACATCAGAGTCTGTTTCATGTACATACCCCTTATGGGATTTAATTGTTTCATGGCATACTACTGGCTCTCCAGGTAACACGAAACCTCAGAATCCTTCTCTCTGCTGAACTCTCATCTCTTTTTTTGTGTGTTGATGTTTAATCTCTAATATCTATATTTTTCTAACCAATTATGATATACTCTAAACATATGTTACTTCCAACTGTTAGGTCCTGCTAGACATTTTAGGTTAAACACATTCAGGTTGTGCAAAATGGTCTTCAATTTGCATTGCATCGGCCCCCAGACTGCAACACAAATCTTTTGCCCCATAAATATTGTTGTCCTGCACACATCAAGATGCTAGCTCAACATGGCCTTTAGTTAACATTTTAGAGGCATTTATAAACTAAGAAACCAGAAGGAGAAGTATTTCTCACATTTTGTTTAGAAAGCATAGCCAGTGATGGAAAGGGGTGGGGGCAAAAAAAAAAAAAGGGAGCTTGTGCCCTGGGCAGCAGGCGGGGTGGGGGCGATTGCTAAATTATGGGCAATGGGCAGCTGGCTTGCTAAATTACCGGCAACAGGGAAAATAAGCACTAGCAAACACACCTGGCACTCTGCTTCCCTGACCATGGCAATGCGCTGTGTCCCTCTCCACCACGGTCCCTGTTTGTTCTAGGGATCAAGGTGAGGAGGGGGAAGTGAGCTGCAGCAGTACTGACCTGCCAGGGCTCCTCAGGTCTCAGGTGCTTGTCTCTTGTTTTCTTCTCTCTCCCCCCCCCCCCCCCGAAAGCCATAGCTGCCAAGTTATCCCTTTTTTAAAGGGATTTTCCATTATGCTGAATAGGCTTCCTCGCGAGAAAAGGGAAAACTTGGCAGCTATGCCGAAAGCTGTCTGGCCCCTCTTCTCCACAGACAGCTGCTCCTTAAGGTGTCTGCAAATAGACTTGATTGCCGTGGCCCTGAGCAACATGGCACAGGGAAAACCATCAGAGATTGGCGCTTCATTGCCTTCTGTGGCTTGGGTGCCTGGGGACTTGGCAGAGCTGGGGAAGGCGGAAGCATCACCCGTGGCTGGCAATGGACTTGCAAGGGGATGGTTGGCAGGATGGGGGTGGAGGTAAAGAGCTAGGCGGATGGGGAGAGAAAGGCGGGCAGGAGAGAACGGCAAAACCAAGTGCCCCCTAGCCTGCTTGTGTTTCCGTTTCTGGAAGTGCACATCTGTGTTTGGTGTGGGTGCACACAAACACCGCCTCTTTGCAGTGCAAGTTGGTAGGTGCATTCAATCCAGTTTCGGTGCATCTCATGTTGGCTGCTGTGTTTTGGGGGGCTGAGCCCTAAGCATAGGTGGCGGTGGGCACTGCCACAGTAGAGATGCTACTCCAAAAGCTGGGAATCATCTAAGCTAGTTCTAAGCATCGTGAACGGTTGTAGGAATGTAGCCAAGGAGTGGGAGAGGGACCTTACATAGGCCCAGTGGGCTTGCCAAAATGCAAGTGGGGACAGGAGGTTGCTTTAACCTGCCTTCTGGAAAAAATGGAATGGAGAAATCCCTCCTTTCAACTCCTGGGGAGAGAATGGGGAAAGTTCAGGCCTGCCTTTGTTCTCTAATTTGCCTTCTTCTGATATTAATTTCTGTGCACTGCCCTGTACACTTAGTCAAGGATCTTAGCTGCTGCCAGTCAGTTTAAGCAATCCTGAAATCCATCACTTGAAGTTCACAATCATTAAGCAAACGGTCTGTGAGCACCTAGAAAGGAACTCTGTGATCACTAAAAGTCAGCATGGGTTTCTGAAAAATAGATCATGTCAGACTAATCTGACATGATCCTGATACTATATCCTTCCCTCTTACTGTATGTGAAGCAGCAACCATCAGTTGCTTCATAGATATTATTGATTTTTAGGCTGTCTTTCTTGTTTTAATAGATGCTCTTTATGGTTTATATGGATTTTAAAAAAATATTAAAGAGATGAATGAAATGCTAGCTAGACATTTGGGTTGTGGTTTGGTGGTAAGTGTCAGGCATGGCTTGTATTGCATGAAAGGAGAAATAGCAAAAAGTTAAGCCAGACAAGAGACTTGGGTTTGTCACTGGCCACACACAGACCTCTTGTCTTCTCAGCAGTGTAATTTGCATTATACGGGAAAGGAAAACATGGTTAAGAGCATGCTTTGCCCACATGCTGCTTTCAAAATAGTTTTTGCAGGATTAATTAGCCGGTGTCCTATTTCTTTTCTGATTAGTCAGCATCAGTTCATGGTTAGTCAGCATTAGCAAATAAAATTTCCCCTATTACTTTACATGTAAGCTGCAATGCCAAGGATATAATTTCCTATATCTTTTATGGATCTAGTTTTTTAAAAGCCATTGTTACACTGCCTACTTTCCAGCCCTGTGTTATTTGCCTACTCGGTAAAATCTCTAAGCAGTGCACATAATAAAATAATTTTCAATAAACCCCTCAAAGCCCTTTAAATAATTATCAGTATTTACCAATATGGACAGAGATTGTATCAATAAGACAGAAACAATATCAGTATTTTATACTGCTTTTTGATCAAGCTAAAAATATGATTCATTTATAGACAAGTCCAGCATTGCGGTGGGTTTGACTTAGATGACCCATGTGGCTCCTTCCAACTCCACGAATCTAAGTGACACAATTGTCAGAAGATCAGCAATTTCAGCTTGAATTCTTCAAGATCTTGGGTTGATTCCTTCCAAACCCAGGGATTTATTTAGTTTGTCAATATATCCCAGGACTTAGTCTCTTCTTGCCCCTTTTTGGTTTAATTCTTTATACTCCCTCCCTTAAAAATCCAGTTAAGTCGAGTATCTGACCAGAAGAAGATCAGAAGAAAAAATATGGAAATGTGTTCAGCTTCACTACTATTCTCCCATAGCAGACCTTTTACTTCCTTGTTGTCTAATGGCCCAGCTACCTACCTCCTTGACCAGTTTTCTGATTCTGAGGTATCTAAACAAATATTTTTGCTGGGCTTTTTTTTTTTAAGCAGACACACTCTTTTTTTATTTATTACACTCCCCAAATTCTCTTTTCACTTCCATCATTGTCACTGTATGCTGGTTGTGTGGCAATGTCCCTCCTTCCCATGTAATAAAGACTCGTGACGCAGTGATTAAGATTAAATTGGGTGGTTAAGGCCACAACTTTATTAATTATGCATGTTGAGCGGAATTGGCTTTCACTTCCACCATTGTCACTGTATGCTGGTTATCCTGCAGTTTGCATTCCTGAGTCCTCCTCATCTGGGCAGAGCTTTGTTGTTCTGAAGGAAGCTTCCTTGCCTGCCCTTGCTTCCTTAACTCTACTCCTTAACTGGCATCCTCCTGAATTTCATAGAATCATAGTGTTGGAAGAGAGCCATCTAGTCCCAAAACCCTGCAATGCAGGAATCTCAGCTAATTTGATGGCGTCTTTCCTAAATCTGTGTACAGTATACTTCTTGGAAGAGCTTCCTTTATTTTTGTTTTAAATAATCTCCAAGAATGTTGTGTATATGTTGAGGTTGACAACATTGCGGTCACTGTTCCCAGTCAGTTCAACTACCCTTGCACCTTACTTACACCCAAAGTATTTAGGATTACTTCTAGCACCACCTCCCAACAGCTCTTTGATCAATTGTTTTGAGGCACAATCATTTTGTATACCTGGAAATCATGTTTCTCTGGATTCTGCAGCAAGACATCAAGGAAGGTTTGGTGCCACCGCGTGGCTAAAGGCAGAAAAGGCAACGTTTAGGGAAGTGGAACTCCCATCAAGCAATTTGCTTTCCTGCTTTGTCGAAGCACACATTCCCAATTTCAGTTTCCCTCTCCTCAGGCATTTAATTCCCTTTTCTACCTATCTTTCCTGTCTTTTTTTTTATGGGTTGGAATTTACCTAGGCTATGTGAGGATTATTATGTCCTCCATTGTTGCAACACTTCCTCTCTCTTCCCTAATCAGGTATTTTAGTTCAGTTACTTTTGGCTCGAGTTATTTAGACAGACTGTCAAATTCAAAATGGGTAATTTTAGCTTTGCTTACCAAATATGAGTTGAATAAACATACTAAATATGTTTAGGGGACTGGAAAAAAATTCCAGAACATGAAGATTTCTGATGTGGAAACAGCCTTGCTCTCACTTACTATGGATATTTTGTTAGGACTGCTTCGCCTATTATAGTAAAAGAGCAATAGAGGTACAGATTTAGTGCATAGTATGCCATGATGTATGCAATTGGGGGGGACCTTACAGTGAAGGGTGTACTCTTTGAAGTTTAAATGTGTACCTGTTTCTATTGTAATATGTAAAGTGGTCCTCAGCAAAAAGCTTGAATATGGCTGTGATGGGTTTTACCAGACATATCCCAGATCAACATACCAAGTTAAGTTGCAAGATGTGTTTTTTTGTGTGACAATGCTCTTTATGAACCAACCCGGACCCTGCAATCATCATTTGAGTGCTTTTGTTGAGAGGTTTGGAGGGTGGCAACACGAAAAAGGGCCTTTTCTGTTGTGGCTCCCCATTTGTGGAATGCTGTTCTCAGGGAGGCTCACCTGGCGCATTCGTTAGATATCTTTAGGCGCCAGGCAAAAAACATTCTTCTTCTCCCAGACCTTTGGGTGACTGAACAATCGGTGTCCTTTTAAACTTGGAGGGGGTATTGTTTTGTTTGTTACTATGTTATGCATTTTTGTGTTTTTATATTGTAAACCAGTCTGTGGTCCTTGGATGAATGGTGCTATAGAAATTCAATATTAATAATAATAATAACAGTTAATGCATTTGACTTGGCAGGTATCTAGAGTCCACTTGGTTTACTTGGGTTTCACAAATGAATCATATCCCAATGAACATTGATTATGATAGAAATATGGACTGGGTGTCTACCCAGGTAAGACACTTTCTTATTGTTCAAATAATTGGTTTCTGGTGTTTTATTGTGCGTGTGTTACGCAAACTGCTATTGGCACAATACTAGTTCATTATTAGTGGCTTTGGCTTGTTCTGCAGTGTTTCCCCAATGCTACCACATTATTTCTGTCTAGAGGGGCAACTGACCAACAAAAGTGGGACAAAAATAAAGCAGAACCTTTGTGGTACAAAAAGTTACTGGAACTATGGTATATGCACTGATTGGAAATGAAGCAATGTGACACCACCACCACCACCACCACCACCACCCCAAAAAAAACCACATTTGGAAGCGACACAAACGATTTTGAAAATTAGATCACGTATGACCATCCCAATAACATCATGAGCAAAAATAATCATGAACGCGCAGTAGAAAGGATGTCTGAAGGGGCTCTGAGAGTCATCACAGACACACTTAGACTAGTGATGGTGCAGAAGACGAAAATATGGAGGGGTGGGTGGGTAATGGAATACAATATAGCTCCAGTTTGGCAAGTCAAGCTGAATACCACCCCACCCGTGCTTCAGCTGTGCTTCTGACTGCAAAGAAGTTTTTAATGCAGAGTCAGACAGGGATTTATTCATGCATTTATTAAAACATCCTACCTTTTTTATTTACATCCTACCTTTCCATTATAATAGAAATGTCCAAGGCAGCCAAATCAAAAGTTTGAAAGCAATCAGTTGTTGTTTTTTAAAGCAACCTTCTCCATGTTCCCCTACCGAAGGAAGCACAGCAGACACCTGCTAGGGACATGGTGCCTTCAGTGGTGGAGCCCCCAGGGAGGCTTGCCCTGTGCCTACAACTGTGATCTTTTTAGCTGCAACCTGAACACCTTCTTGTTCTCCCAAAATTCTTAAATCACAATTTTGGAATTTGCACAAAGTTCCCCCTTGTGGACTTAAATTGAGTTGGCTGTTGTGTTTTTATACTGATTTTTGTTTGGCTCTTTTTGCAGAGCCTTTTGTTTTTGTGATTTATTTTTTATCTTGTTTTAGTGTTTCTAGTGAGATTTTGTATTGTGTTGTTTGTTTGGAGAATTTGGAGAACTTGGTTCAGTAGCATATAAAGTAAAATGAAAAGAGTACAGAAACAGAAAGAACCGATTGCAAATCCAGAGGAGCCAGGGAAAGTCGGGTCTAAGGCCAAAACAAGAAAGATATCCAGGTGGTATTGAAAAATCCTCAACCTCTTGCCAGTTTCCCCTGCTGCGAGTTTTCCTCCCCTGTCCCACAAAAAGGTAGCCAGCATGGTCTTCTCCAGCTGGGAATCAAATAACATCCAGAGATATCGTAGTGTATGTAGAAAAGTGAGGTGGGGGGATTATTGGCAGGGCAATTATTGTTGCTGGGCAAACTCCTCCAGACAGAGTATTTCAGAGCTTAGGAGTACTTTAAAATGTAAATCTCAAGCTTTTCTGAGACGTCTTCTTTTTAAAAAAAAAACAACAACAACAAAAGCTGAGCCAATTGCAAATTGGGATGAAGGATATTTTGCCCATTTTTATTTCTGTGGGAAAGGAATGCTAAGGAAACACTATCAGTACAGGCAATCCCCAATATGTTTAGGGGATGTGTTCCGTGTCATGGCATGCAGTTGCAGAGGGTGCGTAAGCCTGCTCCATGCACTCTGCTGTGCCCTGTCCCATCCTGTTCTGCCCCCGCTCTTGTTCTGGCCACAATGCACAGTCGTGTGTCAATTGGACGCAGATAATCAGTTGTTGCCTGCATAGCATCTTTTGGAAAGGTGGGATACCTGCCTTTCTGACCATTTCCCTTGAGAAACTGGCTGGAATGCTACTCCTGTGGGATCCAGTTGCTGCTACTTAAAAGGTAAAGGGACCCCTGACCATTAGGTCCAGTCATGACCGACTCTGGGGTTGCAGCTCTCATCTCATGTTATTAGCCGAGGGAGCCAGCGTACAGATTCCAGGTCATGTGGCCAGCATGACAAAGCTGCTTCTGGTGAACCAGAGCAGCACACGGAAATGCCGTTTACCTTCCCACTGTAGTGGTACCTATTTATCTGCTTGCACTTTGATGTGCTTTCTAACTGCTAGGCATCCTTTTCTCTATTTTACAACTCATTATAATAGTCTAACCTATTTTCAATTATATCTCACTTAATTTCTTAACCTGCAACTTCGCAATTGCTTATAATTCTCCTCATACATCAATTCTGCAATATTTTTTATAATAGATTCTAAATTTCTTCCATTCCTCTTCCACCTTCTCCTCTCCCCGGTCGCGTAGTCTTCCGGTCAGATCAGCAAGTTCCATATAATCCAACATCTTTATTTGCCATTCTTCCACTGTAGGTATCTTCTGTGTCTTCCAATACTTTGCTAGCAATATTCTGGCTGCAGTTGTGGCATATAAGAACAAATTTACATCTTTCATAGGCAATTCTTTTCCTACTATGCCCAATAGAAAGGATTCTGGTTTCTTAATAAAAGTGTTTTTCAGCACTTTTTTTCAATTCATTATAAATCTTTTCCCAGAAATCCTTAACTATTGGGCAAGTCCACCACATGTGATAGAATGTTCCTTCCACCTTTTTACATTTCCAACACTTATTGTCTTGATTATGGTAAATCTTAGCAAGTTTTACTGGTGTTAAATACCATCTATACATCATTTTCATCATATTTTCTCTTAAAACAGTACATGCAGTAAATTTCATATTCTTCCATAACCTTTCCCAATCCTCCATCATAATGTTATGTCCCACAACCTTCGCCCCATCTATCATAACCTTTTTTGTCTGTTCATCTTTCGTATGCCACTGCAGCAATAGGCTATACATTCTGGAAAGATTTTTTGTCTTTGGCTCTAGTAATTCCATCTCCAACTTGGACTTTTCTAATGGAAAACCATTTTTCTTCTCCATCTTATACAATTCATTTATCTGATGGTATTGGAGCCAGTCATCTAAATTACTTTTTAACTGTTCATATGTCTTTAGTTTAAACTGGTCTCCTTCCTCCACCAGAATATCTCTATATTTTGGCCATCTGGTCTCCATATTTAACTTATTTTGAGCCTTTGCTTCTAACGGTGAAATCCAAAGGGGTGTTTTCCTTTCTAATAAATCTTTATACTTATTCCAAACATTAAACAAAGATTTTCTAATTACATGATTTTTAAATCCTTTATGACTTTTGACCTTGTCATACCATAAGTACGCATGCCATCCAAATACATTATCATATCCTTCCAAATCCAACACATCTGTATTTTCTAACAAACACCATTCTTTTAACCAACAAAAGGTAGCTGCTTCATAGTAAATCCTTAAATCCAGATTTAGGGACTGAGCAACTTAGAGGAATATAAAAGATAACTGTGCCTCATTCAGATGCAGTCTCTTTGTGTGAAATAAAGAGATCCATTGTTCTACATCCTTTCTTATATTTTCCCCTGCAGCTCCAGGCAACGTGCAATGTGGATCAGTCCCCGTTCAATGACTGGTTCACTGGCCACCTGAATTTCCAGATTGAGCACCAGTAAGTAGGACAGTGGGAGCCACAAAATCCTTTGTGTATCTCCCTAGTGTGTGGTTTTATGAAATCATTGCTAGTGGGATGGGCATTCTAAATAAGAAAGAGGAGCTGATTTGACAGAACACCCTTTCTTCCCTCTGCAGTCTTTTCCCCACGATGCCTCGCCACAACTACTGGAAGGTGGCCCCCCTGGTGAAATCTCTCTGTGCCAAGCATGGCATTGACTACCACAGCAAGTCCCTGCTCCAGGCCTTTGCAGACATTTTGCAGTAAGTATGGCAAGGGTGCTTCATGAACTGCAGTGTGGCAAGAAAAGCAATAAGAAAGTGGAAGAAAAAGGCAAAAAGTATTGGAGCCCTGGTCAGTCATTAACATTTAATAGAGTTTGTCCCTTAGTGCAGTCAAGGGCTGAGGGGAGAGCAACACTGGCTCCACCCTCTGTCTAGTGACACTTCCAGGTGACCTGTTTAGGCATTTATTCCGATTTGTTTGAAGGGATGTTGGATGATGTCGCATCAAAGCAGGTGCTATCCCACATTTCCCAGTGCATTTCCCCATGGCTTTTCTTATCACTGAGAAGTGTTAAGGAAACACTGCCGTCTAGTGTCTAAAGGCAGGAAACTCATGAGACCAGCTGCTTCCACAAGTTGATATTCCTGCCTTTGGGCACTAGATGGCAATGTCTTCCATCTGCTGTTTGCTCCATGGAGAACAGGATGCTGGATATAAGATGGGCCATTGGCCTGATGTAGCAAGCTATTCTTATGTTCTTAACCTGACTTTGCCGGTGTGTGGTTGAATCCTACCCAAAAATAATGACCTGACACCCAAGGAACAGGCAAAGATCTGTTCAGTCCCTTCCTCCCCCACCCCACTCCCCAAATCATGAACAGCAAAAGAGGCTTTTTCAAAACCTTTCCTTATTAAGGTCCTCCAGGCACTCCTTTGTCTGTGTTTTGCTTCATGCATGGCATTGAACAGCTGAAGTGGAAAAAGGGGGAACTCAAGATACATCCAGTTGGTCTCCTTTAGCTTCACTAGGGACGGGGGGGGTGGGGGGTGGGGAACGGTTTCAGTTTCTACTTACAGGTGAAGCTCCCGATTCACACCGTCTGAAAGAATACGAGAACTGAAACATAGCCACCCACTTTGGACTTTTCCAAATTTTGCAATGTAGCTGTTCTGCCAAATACAAAATCCCATATTCTGCCAAGTGTGCAATAAATGTATGTTGGTGATAAAAATGGGGGGAAATGCATTATAGTAAGGAAAATTGCATTGCAAAGATGTGTATATTAGGAAAAATGAACATGATACAAACCATACAGGGGAACTGAAATGCATAAAATACCAGTCATATCTAAAGCCAAAGTTTTTCAGGTGATTGTTCCTAGGAAGCGTATATATTTATGCACATCAGGCATGCTAAAATTTGTACATTAACAGTTTTCAGTACCTTCTTTTTTATTCAAAGTAAAGCTAAGGGGGATCTCTCTCATTCTGCTGGTGCAATTATTTAGTTGAACACAACTCTGTATAACAGAAATATATGCTATTAAGTGTTCATGTTTTAAATATCTGCACATGTTCAGAAAAAGAAATCCAGTTTGAAATTGTTGGAATACAATGTTCAAACTATATTTCCTGTGGGAATATTTCATTTTGAACTCTTTCAAATGCTTAGGTTTACAACATGGTAAAGTTAATGTGGCATACTTTAGAAGTTTAATTTTCTATATGCTAGTCAAATAAATATGGTAAATCAGAAGTTCATTGATTTAGGGCAGTGGAAAGTGTTTCAGATTGATCAACATCACTGGATATGGAATTGCTGTCTGTGCATTGATCAAAGAAGTATATAGTAGTGAGATGTAGTGGGGGGGGGAACCCACCTTTTACTTGCCGCATTGTCCTCTCTTCTTGTTTAATCAAAGCCCTCTCTCCCCATCTTGCAGCTCTCTAAAGGATTCAGGGGATGCTTGGCGTGAAGCATATCTGTATGGATAAGAAGCAGCAGGGACTTGAGGAGGACCATGAAGATGCATCACAGACTAGAGGGCAGCTAATGTGCTATGAAGAATTTGGGGTCTGGTGGGTGAGCTGGACAAACGTTAAATAATTATTTTTGGCATGGGGTTGGGGGACTCCTGAAACTTTCCTACATTTATGCACAGTGGGTTTTTGTGTGTGTGCACATGTTGTTCTGGTTGCACTGTGGCTTTTAGGGTGACAGGGTCAAGGAAAGGGAAGGTCTGCTTCATGTAGAAGTACATCTTGCTTTTTGTTGCATGTATGAGTTTGAAACCTGACTCTCGTCTTCCTTATGGTCGGTGAGGGATGCTTTCAGAGGGGGTGTGTTTAAAGCAAAAGGGCAGAGCTGCAGTGGGGAACTACAATGCAGATGTAATATTACTTGCAAAAGCCACGTGTTAGGGCTTATCTACACTTACTTTTCCTCTAGTCTTTCCATGCATGGTCCACACTATAAAGCTCTGTGTTTGAATGACCTTTTCCTTTTCCTTTGGAGCTTTCCCCACAAAAAACCTGCTCTTTAAAGCACAATCGGAGCAATTGGCAATCCGCTGGAAATCTGAATCGATGTTTGTGCTGATTGAGTGTTAAAGAATGGGTTTTCAAGGAAATCTCTGGGGCAAAAAAAGAAAACAGCAACATTCAGACATGGAGCTTTTATAAGCGTGCACCTGTGCCTGGAAAGAGCAGGGCAAGAGGTAAGTGTGGATAAGGCCTTAGTTGAAGGTCAACTTTAAATCTTAGCTTCAGCTGCAAGCTCAGGGATGCAGTTTCAGGTTTGCATAGAGGTAAGGGACCAGATAACATTACTGAGTTTAAAGCTGAGTGTGTTCATGTTCCTGTTTCAAAATGTGTTGTATTAAGAGCCGTTGGTTGCTGATAGTTTTCTTCAAAGCCTCATAATAACCAGAGAAAGAGGTGCTCCTGGAGAATAATCACATGTGATCTGAACTCTCCTCATGCACCCCTCCTCCCAAACAGCACATATTGTACAGGATGACCTTTCCATGCTGAGGTTAGGAAACGTTTTCTCAGCAACTTGTATTCATCTATCTAAAGTTATCACTGCCCCAACATCTTCCCAAAGGTGGTTGCCTTCACATGATGGCAGACCAAAGAAGTGCCTCTTCCCCTCCACTATGCACTTCCGAGAATGCTTGAGCCTGGGCCTCTACACCAATGCCTGATCCCATGACTAGCGCTCCTCTTTTGAAGGAGAGGAATTGTGTGGTTGCAATCTCAATGTAATCCGGTATCGGCATGAATGCCTTTGCTTATAGTTCTTTGAAACCACACTCTCTTACTCCATTACTACACAAAGGCCGCTGGGAATGTGTTACCCGGGGCAATGCCTCTTGCCTGGTGATTATCTGGCAGTGTGATTGAAAGTATTAAATAGTTCAGTATTTGTTGTCTTGACCCACAATTGGAAGCACCGACCTTCTGTTGGTCCTTTAGCACAGCCCTCTTAGGATGTACACCACTTCATGTGTACATAATTGTATTTATTTGTATCTTTTAATATATTTCATAAATTTTATTTGGGTCAATACGTGTGGCTGTCTTTTTTTCTCCCTGTTCTTCTTATTGGTTCAAATAGACAAGAAGAGCTGACCCTAAACACATTGTATGTGGATTTGTGTATTTCTCCATGGCTGTGTCAGGTTAAATTTGCATGTGGTCTGAATTAACCTCTACCATAGTGATGGGGACCCCAGTCAGTGAAAATGAAGGGTAAGAAATCTGCCACACTCCAGATGTTGCTGGACTACAACTCCCATCGTCCCTGACCATTGGCTATGCTGGTAGGGGTTAATGGGAGTTGGAGTCCAACAACATCTGGAGAGCACACAGTTCCCATCTCTGCTCCAGCAGGTGGCATTGTGAGCCTCTATCAGTCCAGCATATGAAACAAAACAAAAAAATCCTTCCAGTAGCACCTTAGAGACCAACTAAGTTTGTCATTGGTATGAGCTTTTGTGTGCACTATGGCAGACCAACACGGCTACCTTCCTGTAACTAGTCTAGCATATGTAAGGTTCCACATACTATAACTGGAGATGCCAGGAACTGGATCATAGATAGCGAGGATAGAAATGTAGATTTAATTACTTGGGCAGGCCCATCAGATTGCAGTTTATTTGGGGGTGATTTTTTTAAAAGGAGCAGTCCATGTCTTTAGAGTAAAGATAGTTCTTTTAGTTATGGATGCTTCCCTGCTGTTTAACATTACCTTATGGCAGGCTTCTTCAAACTCGGCCCTCCAGATGTTTTGAGACTACAATTCCCCTCATCCCTGACCACTGGTCCTGCTAGCTAGGGATCGTGGGAGTTGTAGGCCAAAAACATCTGGAGGGCCGAGTTTGAGGAAGCCTGTTTTATGGAATCTTACAGCACCAAGTGACTCATTATTCAAATGCATCTGTCTAAACATTCCGCCAGAGGGAGTTCTATCCTTGATAGGTTGTATCCACCTTCCCAGGAGGTAGAAGCTTTTAGTGAAAGTGGTTGCTCAGTGACTCAAATAAGTATGGGAAGTACAGCCTTGACCACACTTTTTTGTGCCGGGCCTGAGCTTGGTGCCCGGCATTTCTCACACCTCTCTTTAAATTCTTTATTTGTGGTTTTACCGTTTCTTTTTCTTAAAATGCAACACACACCCTGCACCAAATCCCTTTCTTCCAGCCAAAATACATTTTGGAGACCAAAATAGTATGTTTCAGAGGAGGCATATGGTTGGCTGGAGTCCCTAAGTTAGTGGAACTCAAGTTCCATCAATTTCAATGGGAACCATGCCATTACTGATTTGTCTCCTTCATTTCAACAAGAAACAAGTTCAACCAACTTAGCCTGCATCCAACCCATTATCTGAAACATACTATATACACTGTGGCACATCAGTCTGCAACTCACTTACCCATATTCCCCTTAAACCAAAACTCAGAAAAATGGAGGGGGGGGGGGGGGAAGCAGAAGGAAACAGGAAATGAAAGGGAGAATACACTTTGCAAGGGACTAACACTGCTTATACACCATACATTTAAAGCATACATACTCAACTTTTCTCATACCAGCTGGTTGTTTTATAATTTATTTTATCTTTATTTTCAACATTTTTATACTGCCTGTTGACCATAAGTGCTCTGGATAGTGTACACTTGATTTTTAATACAACAATAACACAGACATAAAATATAAAAGTACAGCATGAACATAAAATCAAGCGCCAATTAAAACATCAGAATAAAACCTGTAGTGTCCAAGTTCTAAACACAAACTTATTTTCTAACTGAAAAGCATGTTAATCCACAACCTATTTGCTAAGGGGAATATCAATAACCCCATAGCACCACCTTCTGCAATCAACCATCAGAGTCAGAGGGGAACCACTACACAACATGGTACCTCCCAGTATCCAACCAGGCAGCCCACCCTGAAGGATGCCATCATCTGTGATATCGAGAGCTTCAAGTGAATCAACAGGGCTGCACTTGCCTGTCCCTCGCTTGGCAGAGGTCATCTCACAGACTGGCCAAGGCAGCTTCCACTCTGAAACCAGGGCTGAATTAGAAATTAGAAACAATGGCCCACAGGCCTCATTAGGCCCATCTGCCTCCCCATTTGGCCTGTAAGTTATGTCCACCTGCCCTGCACCTGACCATCACCCAAGGCCTCAGGTTTATTGTTAATATCTCAATATCTCAAGAAGAGTTGTTTCCCAAATGGTTATGTAACAATTGTCTAGCACAGGCACCCCCAAACTTCGGCCCTCCAGATGTTTTGGACTACAATTCCCATCTTCCCCGACCACTGGTCCAGTTAGCTAGGGATCATGGGAGTTGTAGGCCAAAACACCTGGAGGGCCGCAGTTTGGGGATGCCTGGTCTAGCATGTCAGAAAATTCTTTCCAGCATCTGGTTGTGTTGTGTCTCGCAGCTTGTAATAAATGGCTTTTATTATGCAAAGCCAGGTTGGTATCTTGAAATATTTTTAATAAAGTGAATTTTGGCTTGACTTCCAATTGTTGTTTTGTTATTTTATTAACTTCTTGAAACATCTAATTCCAGAATTCCCACCACATGTGGAAATATATACCAAGTCTGGGGCAGCCCCTCCAGCAACATGGTGAGGCACCAATATACATCTGCCAGCTTCTTAGGGGTTAGGTACCATGGGTTTTAGGGTTAATTCTCTATAGTTTGCCAAAATAGACAAGGGTTTTTGTTGTTGTTGTCCAGAGTCTATTTCTAGGGAAATGGGGGGTATCTAGGAAGGATTTCTCATCATGGGTTAGTGATGGTATAGGTAAGTTTCTAAGAAATTGTGGATATCTTTTTTATTTTGGGATTGCAAGCTACGGTATATAACTTAGAATAAAAGGAGGCAAATTCTGAGCAGATGTCTTTTGGAGAGAACATTTTAGTGCCATTGCTTTTTTGAATATTGTGTACCCTTGATTTAGATTTAACTTTGTAAATCTGTTTGCCAAAAGTCTAGATTTTTTTTACCTCAGTATTCATTAAATGTGTTGTTTCATGTATGAAGTTGACCACAGAATCATAGAGTTGGAAGGGTCCCAAGGGTCATGTAGTCCAGCCCCCTGCAATGCAGGAATCTCAGCTAAAGCATCCATGACAGATGGCCATCCAACCTCTGTTTAAAAACCTGCAAGGAGGGAGAGTCCACCACATCTTGTAGGAATCTGTTCCACTGCTGAACAGCTCTTACTGTCAGAAAGTTTTCCCCAAATGTTTAGTTGGAATCTCCATTCTTGTAACTTGAAGCCATTGCCTCGAGCCCTACCCTCAAGAGCAGGAGTGATGCAGGTGGACACAGTGTGCCAGAGATATGCCACATATGCCACCTTGAGACCCCTGGGGGAAAGCTGGGGTATAAACACTATTTTATTTTCTTTAAAAACTAGAGTGATTCATTCACCACGATTTTTAATTTCCCCATGAAATGGAAGAGTTAGGTTTGCTATATTACATAGGATCCATTTGACGTTTTATTGTGCTTTTAATATTCTGTTGGGAGCTGCCCAAAGTGGCTGGGGAAACCCAGCCAGATGGGAGGGGTATAAATAATAAATTATAATTATAATTATAATTATTACTCCAGTGTTTGATTGTTTCCTTTGATGAAGGTATACCTCATGGACACCCCCTCCCCCCTCCATCAATCTGTTTATTAACACCCAACAATATATTGATGCAACAGTAGCTACCTTGGCATAGACATGATAAAATTGGCATATATACATTAATTCACATTATTTATGTAGCTAACATAGTCTAGTTAGGTGCCATCTAAGCTAGTGCCTGGCATTTTGCCTTTCCATTACGTAGACATTTTAATATTAATTTAGATTTTTCTTGGAGCTATGGTATGATTTATAAGTTGGAGTTATTTTACATGCAACCAATTGATTGAAATACTTTGATATTTAGCTAAGTCATACTCGGGAGCCCACCCTGTCTCAGCAGATCTACTCTTTTAACTTTTTATATTACCCTAAGGCTTTGAGGTAGAGATTAAAGGTACCCCACAAAATTCTCCTCTGCATTTTTTGCTTCCAAGTTAGCAATATAATTATCAAGGTCCATGAATTTAGGTCCATGAATTTCAGCAGGTGTACTCCGAGTAAAACAGTTGCATAGCACCCTTGATCATTGGCATCCATAGATAAAAATATAATAGACATCCGGCTGGGTCAAGGACAGGCCCATCTTCTCCAGCATGTGTGCTGGAGTGGCAAGAGTAATGTATGGAAATTAGGAAGCCTTGGACTTCCCAAATAGTCAATAGGAAACACCTAGAGAAAATCCCACAAGTGGTATTAAAAGAGGATTAATAATGGGTGGACTTAAAAGAGAATGAGGCAAATTCGTGGAGGTAAAGGCTTTCAATGGCTACTAGCCACAATGGCTACCTTTCCTACAGTTGAAGTTAGTATTGTTCTGACCACCAACCTGCTGGGAGTTGCAGGAGGGTAGAGGGCTCTTGTGCTCGGGTCCTGCTTGCTGGTTTCCCACAGACATCTGGTTGCCCACTATGAGAACAGGATGCTGGACTAGATGGGCCATTGGCCTGATCCAGCAGGCTCTTATTATGTTCTTTGGAAGAATAGTAGCAGGCTCTGGTTTCCACCAGGCCTGCTCTCCAGAGAGCTCTGGAGGAGGCCCAAGGCAAGCCCTCCCTCCAGATTCATTTTGCTTGTTCTGTTATAGGGCTGCTTCTAAGTGGCACGCATAAATACAGAGATACTATAAATGTGCTGAGACATAAGCTTTGCTAAACCTTCTTAAGCATGATCTCTTTTAGCTTAGCTTCAATTTCCCCCTCAAGATAATGAGTTTATAATACTCCAGTCCAGGCTTCCCTGGGCCAAAATGTATCCCTTTCTCCTCTCCTTGGCTTGGGACCTGCCAGAGACTTTGCCCTCAAACTGCTCTGACCCTGGGCTTTTCTCTTTCTCCTTGACTGAGTGAGAGACAAAAGCTAGCACTGTAGACACCCCCTTCATATTCCCAGATGATACTGCAATTTGTTGACTACCAAAACACTGGCTATTAACCTAAGGCTTTGGGCTAAAGATTAAAGTTACCTCACAACATTCTCCATCACAGATTTTGCTTGTGTATGTGCTCTGGCAGTGTGAATATTCCCACTGAGTCTGCTCTTAACTTTAATTAGAGCCCCATTTGATGTGGTGTTAACAGCAGCTTCAAGGAAGCCTGTGCAGCCTTGGGACCATGAGTGGTGGGGGAGGGGCAGGTGTACTCTTCGTCTTTGCCTGCCATGACCCTGGTAAAAATGATCTTATCTGTGCGTTCTGATATTGCGATGGATGGCAATAACTTAGTTGGGCAAGGATGCAGTGGCAGCTCAGATTAGGGCACTCAGTTTGTCTCACAGCCTTAATCTTATGACAATCTTATGGGTGTAAATGATGCGTGTGATATGGTTTGCACAGTTAAAGCTATAATATAGGACAGGCACGTCCAACAGGTAGATCGTGATCTACCAGTAGATCACTGGATGTCTGTGGTAGATCACTGGTAGATCACTGGCTCCCCCCAAAGAAGCTCAACAACTTTGGCTCCCCTAAAAAAAGCTCAACATTTTTGTCCTGCGCCCCAAAGAAATGGGGCTTTCCTTCCCCCTAAAAAAACCCCCACAACTTTGACCTGAACCCCCCAAAATGGGGTAGATCACCGCCAGTTTTTAACTTTGTGAGTAGATCACAGTCTCTTGGGAGTTGGCCACCCCTGATATAGGCAGTATCCAGCTTCCTCTTCTAGCACAGGGCCTTTTAGCTGTGCAGTGAAGCTTCTCTCCTTAATCTTTACCCCATGTATCCTCTGAATCTGTTCCAGGGTTTTCCCCAAACTTCTGAAGCAGATTTATGTTGTGTGGAGGGAGAGGAGAAAGTTTTTGAATGTTTGGTAATCTGCCCTAGGAAGGCATCACCTAAGTCTTCACTCTGGCTTCGAGGTCTACACCGCAGTAAGGTCACTGTTGTTTTCCTTTCCTACAATTTTTACTTATATACTGTACTTTTCCGTCTATAAGATGCACCCATATAAAAGAAACCCCCTATTTAGGGGAGATGGCACAGAGTTGTTGAGCTTTTTAAAGGAGGGACTGCTGAAAATCACTCACAGTCTTGTCTTATACACAGAAAAGTACGGTCCTCTCAATCTGCCTTCCATGCTCCATGTCATTACACGTCCTTTACATATAATGCTACTCATTATATATACTCATTTACATACACATCTATAAGATCATTTTTGCCATCCTATATTAAGAGCTCAAATTCATCTTATTATCTTATTTCACATGTTAGTTTATTTTGTGATCATAAGTAATTATTATTTGACAGAGCCAGTTGCTCAAGTTGTGCAATATGTGATGACAGATCAGAATCATCCCACATATGCAAAAGTTGCTGGAAACAATGCTGGCAAGCTAGGGGATTAAAATGTTTGCATAATAGAGTTTTAAGAGATCGGTAGGCAAAAGAAGATGTGGGTGTACAAGACCTATACAAATGGTACAACAGATAGACTAAGCTTGTTCTCCCAACCACACCTCAAAGCAGGTGATCTGATGAAGTCTCAATGGAAACTCAGTTCAGTGATGAAAACCAGCCTGCTAAAGCTACAATGAATCTTAGTTGCGAGCACTACAAGTTTAAAAGGTTTGGGGGTAAACCTGTGCTTGGTTTGAGTTGTGGTCATGAAGTCATACCAAAGACACACCAATTATTGTGTAAAATATGCAATGTGAACCTAACAGAGCAATATCATACTATTCCTGCTGTGAAAGTGGCCTTCCTTCTAGAAGATTATGCCTTATAGAATCTAGTACTATCCTAACAGCAGAAATCTTTTAGCACTCTGCAGGGTTAGTCTTATATTTGACAATGAGCAAGGATCAATTGTCTGACTTGGCCACCTCATTCCTCAGTCTTAATCACAGATCATGTTTGAGCAAGTCCCAATACAGTTCCTTGTGTGCCACCATTGTGAGAGCTACCCATTTATTTCTACACTGTTTTTGTTCTTTAACCAGTTACTGATCCGTAGAAGAAACTCTCCTCTTTATCCCATGACTTTTAAGTTTGCTCAGGAGTTTTTGGTGAGAAACTGTCAACAGCTTTTTGAAATTCCAAAATACACAATGTCTCCTGGATCACAATGTAAAGCTGTAAAGAACACTCTCCACTAAGCAGCGGAAGCAGAAACTGCAGAGGAAGCGTAGTTGTCCAAATACAGTGTGCCACACTCATGTGCATGTTGGATAGAATTGCATTCCTGTGTTTTACTGTAACTGTTGGAATAAGTTAACAACAAACAGAAAGGTGTCTGGGCCACTTGGGCCCTCCTCCTCAACTAGCTCCCCTTAGTTAAGAGTGCTGCTGGATGCTGGTTCATCCCAAATGTACATGACCTTTGGAGAGCAGGGGGCACAGATCTGGTCAGGTCAGGGAGAGACTAGGACTACAGTTCTCCTTGTGGAGAGGGGAGAAATGCAGAATGTTTGAAATAGGGAATTGCTAAGCTTTACTGACTGAATCACTACTGGCAGAGATCACACCTAGAGAGGAAACTTAGTGTGACCCTAGAACCTTGGACCTGGCTTAGCAATTCCTATTGGCTTGGAGGAGCTGGAGATCTGCAGAAGCCTCTCTGTTACCACTAGCTGGTTGGAGTACCTTATTGCAGCGCACCCCAGTTGCTGCTGCAGACTCTCTGCTGGAACAAGATATTGCAACGCTCTCAAATTCTGTGTCCTGAAGAAGTCCTTTCATTAGCTTCATCACCAAACTGTGAGTAAGCCCTAAGGGCACATCCTTCCTTTGGCATGGTGGTGCCCTGGAAGAAGATGGACATGATGAACAAAAAATATTTTTACACTGTTCCCTATATTGCTAATCTCATTGAACTGCTGTTAGCTGAATAAATATAATTGCTTGTTCATATTGTAGGGGTGTGTGTGTGTGTGTTTGAGGGAGAGAGAGTGAGTTAGTGAGTGAGTGAGTGAGTGAGTTAGTTAGTTAGTTAGTTAGTTAGTTAGTTAGTTAGTTAGTTGAGGGAAGGCTGCTACTTAGAGATCCAAATGGGAGTCCCAGGTTTCCTGAAAGGGGGCATGAGCCAGAACTTAATATACGAAGGATATCCCTAGACACTCATCCCTGCCCTGGGGTGCTGACTCAAGGGTTACAACCACATGCTCATTGCCACTGTCAAATAGCTCTAAAATGTTAGTGAAACAAGGCCTCCTTTGCAGAAGCCATGTTGATTCTTCTTTTTCAATCTCTTGGATTTGGTCTGCAATACATAGTTTAGTTCAGCTTATGTTAATGTGGTTTTGAGTAACCCCCGTAGCATGCTGGAGAGAACAATTCTTACATCTCACACCAGGTCCTTCTGGTTGCTTTCAAGGCCAACCCTACTAGGACACAGTCATTTAGTGTATCTAGCAATGTCGCCTTTATCAAGATACTTTTTGCTGTGAGCAACAGGATTTTCAATGGTTTTTTGAAATCCATGTGTGAGTCAGTCTACCAAAATCTGGTGTTCTAGAATTGTAGCAGGCAGTTGTCTGTTTTAGTCAAAAATGGAAGGGGAAGGGTGTAAGACCGGCATGTCTTAAGGTGAAATGGGAAGTACTGTCCCGTCAGCACCCAGCCCTGCCATTGGCACTGTCCTGGTGGAGAGGTGGCACTGGGACCAATTTCTGATGAGATCCTACAAAATCTCACCAAGACCTCACAAGATCTCATGAGATTTCAGCGAGATCTAGCCAGAAAACGGTGCCAATGCCAGATACCTATTTGGTGGGATCAAGGTGCTAACAGTAATAAAGCCCTTAATGGCTTTCTCCATATTAACCAATTGTAAGTCCTGACATCATTGTGGGAATCCAAGCAGGGGTGTGTCCCAATTATGCAGATGATGTTCTCCCAAGCTTTCAGAGTCCCGGTTTAATATAATTCCATTGTTTTATCAGTCCCTGGTCTTTCTTTGTTTTATACTGATAGCTATTGTGGTGGGAGCACTACAGAAAATGCCTGATTCATCGTTCTGTGATATCATCTAAGGGCACTTCCAGACTGTTACTATTTTAGGTTGGGATTCAGTCACCTACTGGAAAATTCAGGTTGATCAATTAAAGTTGATTTGTAGCTCTTGAACAACAAACTTGTTTTTTCAGAAAAGTGGTAAGGAAAGTGACAGAAATGCACTGGAAAGTGTGGGATAACATTGATGCAATTGTCAGGGAGTAAGTTGTTGTGGGTGTGGAAGTTACCAGAACTTTCTAGAACATTCTAGCGGGGGTGTTTTTTTTTAGCTGTCACTAAGCTTCTCAGGGGACACAAGAGCACAACTGGTGTTTTTTCCAGGCTGTGTGTTATCTTTGTTCAAGGCTACTGCTCTGGGCACAAACTATATCTGCTGTCCGCTGAGCAGTTCTGTCATTCTGTCTTCTTCTACTGCATTCAATACTTCTTTATTTCAGTTGTAATATTTTATCCTGTGTGGTGTATTTTTTTATTACAAAAAAAACTGGATTTGCTCTCAGGTGCTAAGTTTTGAACCTACTGAAACTCAGCATGAACTGTATGGTTTTTGAACTCAGTAAACTGAGAAAATGAAGAATTTCCTGCTGCCTCTATGGGTTGTTTTTATGATAATTGTTCTCCACACATCCACTATGCTTCTGCTTCTCTGCTAATACAAGGAGACAGGCGTGCCTGGGCTTTTGGCACCTTATACTCAGCAGTGGAGCAGCTGCCCAGGGCGGGTGTGCTCCCGAGAGAGGGGTGGCATGGAGGTTGCCCTCCCAGGCACAGGATAGCCACTCGGGTGCCCGGAGTGGCATGCGCGCCCTGCAGCCAGGGCGGAGCGAGCTGCCCATGGCAGACATTCAGCGCGCCGCCCGCCCGCGACTCCCAAGCCTCCCCCAAGCTGTCAAATGAAGGGGGAAGGGGAGAATGCCGCCGGCAAAGTGGCTCAGCTCCCCCCTTACCTCGACAGCTCGGGGTAGGTTTGGGAGTTGCGGGTGGGCAGCGCACCGAATGTCACCCCCCTCAGTGAGGGCACCCAGGGCGGTCCACCCCACTGCCCCCCTTCCTATGCCCCTGCTCACACCGTCAGCAACATCATCTAACCTCCCCACAAACAAATTGGAATGAATACTCAATAAGTGGAAGGTAGCATCTAATATTCCGTCCAACAAATCAGGATGGGTGGTTCCAGGTTTTCTGGAAGGGACCAAGTTCAGCCGATGCTTTTCCAATTTTGGAGCATGAGGTGCTGAATGACAGAAAGACGCTGGAGCACATCGCACTATATAAAATTCAACTAACTGCACATTATGTATCAGTCTAGGTTGTCAAATTCCGGCAACTTTTTATAGTAATAATTATAAATATTAGCATTTGCAAATTAAACATTCTAGAATATTTTTGTAATAAAGAGTCTTAATCACCAAGACCACATAACACCGGTCTTGAAAGAACTACATTGGCTCCCAGTACGTTTCCGAGCACAATTCAAAGTGTTGGTACTGACCTTTAAAGCCCTAAACGGCCTCTGTCCAGTATACCTGAAGGAGCGTCTCCACCCCCATCGTTCTGCCCGGACACTGAGGTCCAGCACCGAGGGCGTTCTGGCAGTTTCCTCGCTGCGAGAAGCCAAGCTCCAGGGAACCAGGCAGAGGGCCTTCTCGGTAGTGGCACCCGCCCTGTGGAACGCCCTCTTTGACATCAGATGTCAAAGAGAAACAACTATCAGACTTTTAGAATTCATCTGAAGGCAGCCCTGTTTAGGGAAGCTTTGAATGTTTGATGGACTATTGTGTTTTAATATTTTGTTGGAAGCCGCCCAGAGTGGCTGGGAAAACCTTCTTTCTAAGTAGCTTCAGCATGGATTCCCTCCCCCCCCCAAAAAAAAGCCCACCCATGATTTACACAGTCAGATAATTTAGCAAATACAGTCCATTCCCCCTCCTTTGCCATAATAAGTGTAAATCTTCAGTTAAACATTTTCCTTGTGAAATTTATATCCATTATGTCAAGTTTTAAGCAGCCACATTTTCAAACTATTTATATGGCAAAAAAGAATATTGCATAACTTTTAAATTGTAGCAAAAACCTGCTAACATGTATTCCCAAAGTAGAGGCACATTTCAGCCTAAAGATATGAATGTTACAACACTGTCACATACGTTTCTACTCAGAAATATTATTCCCATTGGCTTCTCATTAAACAAACATCTTCATAAACCCCCCCAAATTAAGCTGCAAGAAAAATACATTTCATATCATTAAAGAAGTAATCCCCCCCCAACAAGACACTAGCAAAAGAGTCGCTTAGCAAACACCAGCACATTCTAACTCAGACCTCACACAAAATATTCCAATATGATATGTGCTGAGTGAGAAATAAACTCACCCAGTGATAAACACTGGGTTAGGTTAAAATTTTCTCCAACATATTCAGTAATAATGCTGAAAAATTAGGAGATTACCATGTATTTCTATGATGTACTCAGGCAAGACATTCTTCCATCTGTGGTAGTAGGATGATGACTTGTTCATAAATCTGTCCCTGTTCTTTTTTCTTTTTTACAAGCATATGATTCTTAAGGGTTTGAGTTCCTTGCAGCAATGTTGAGCTGTATGGCTATGAGCCACTACCAACACCCAGCACGGTTTGCTTTATTTTAAATTAAGGTATTGCTGTGCCGCATGTACTGTCATGGCAGTGGAATCTGTGTGGCATAAGCTCTTACTACAAAATATTGCAACACCCCAGTATGTGAACTCATTTCAATCACATGAGCAAGCAACTGCAAATGTTCTTCATTTTGTAAATATAAAGACAGGCTGTGATTTCCATGCCACGCCCCACGCCGTAAAGTGTAGCCTTATTGCTCTGTGGTTGGCATTGGTACTGCCTTGACTAGAGTTGAAACAAAATAAAAAAATTCCTTCCAGTAGCACCTTAGAGACCAACTAAATTTGTCATTGATATGAGCTTTCATGTGCATGCACACTTCTTCAGATACACTGAAACAGAAGTCACCAGACCCTTATATATAGTGAGAGGGTGGGGAGGGGTATTACTCAGAAGGGTGGTGGGAATGGGTGATTGGCTACTAGGTGTGGTAAACCTGTTGACGACTGTTAACGACTGCAATTGGTCTTACAGGGAAAAGCAAGGGGTGAGATGGGTAAAGATAGCTTTATCATGTATAATGAGATAAGAATTCAGACCAGGTCTCTCCATGGTTTTAAGTTTGGTAATAAGTTGCAATTCAGCAGCTTCTCTTTCCAGTCTATTTCTGAAATTCTTTTGCAATAAGACAGCTACTTTGAGATCTTGTATAGAATGTCCTGGGAGATTGAAGTGTTCTCCTTCTGGTTTCTCTGTCTTGTGATTCCTGATGTCAGATTTATGTCCATTTATCCCTTGGCGTAGGGTTTGGCCTGTTTGTCCAGGCATCTGAACAACATGACCAGTCCAACAAAGTTGATGTTAAAGAATTATTGCTTTGACACTGGTGATCTTTGCTTCTTCCATACACTGGCAATAGTTTGCCTGTCTTCCCAAATGACGTGTATTTTTTTTCCTGAGATACTGTTGATGGAATCTTTCGAGGAGTTGGAGATGGAGTTTATAAGTGGTCCATGTTTCACAAGCACACAGTAAGGTTGGTAGTACAATAGCTTTGTAAACAAGCATTTTGGTTTCCCTGTGAATGTCCCAGTCCTCAAACACTCTGCACTTCAATCAGGAGAAAGCTGCACTCACAGAGCTTAGGCAATGTTGGATTTCGGCATCAATGTTGGCCCCTGTGGAAAGATAACTGCCCAGGTAGGAGAAGTGATCAACATTTTCCAATGTTGCACCATTGAGTTGGATTTGTGGTGCTGTAGAGCGGTTGTTTTGTGCTTGTTGGTGCAGCACTTTGGTTTTTTGGATGTTGAGCAATAGGCCAAGCTTTTCGTAAGCTTTTGTGAATATATTTAGGATGGTTTGTAGATCATCCTCTGAGCGTGTGTACACTACGTTGTCATCAGCATACTAAAGCTCTATGACGGAAGTTACGGTAACCTTACTTTTTGCTTTCAGCCTGTTCAGATTGAAGAGCTTTCCATCTGTTTGATATATGATTTCTACTCTGGAGGGTGTACGTCATGGCAATGAAAAATAATGAATATAGTGGGGGCAATAACATAACCCTGTTTAACATGTGATCCCACTGTAAATGGTTCACTTTGAGAGCCATTGTTATCTGTGATTGTTGCTGTCATATTATCATGGAGGAGCTTAATTATCTTCACAAATTTATCTGGGCAGCCAGTTTTCAAAAGGACAGTCCACAGGGCATTATAATTTACAGTGTTGAAGGCCTTAGTCAGGTCAATAAACACCATATACAGGGGTTGGTTTTGCTCTTTGCATTTTTCTTGAAGCTGCCGAGCGGTGAAAATCATGTCTGCTGTCCCCCTAGAAGGTCTAAAACCATTCTGGGATTCAGATGGGTTGCCTCGGATATTGTTAAGAGACTGTTTGCTAAGATCCTTGCAAGAGTTTTGCCGGCCGCAGCTAATAAAGAGATGCCTCGATAGTTTCCGTAATCTGTTCTGTCAAAGAGATTGCTAATTTTGGCATCCCTAAAAACCTGCTGGGATCTCCTCTCCCCCCCAGATTTTTCCGATGAGCTTGTGATGTTGTTGTAGAAGTTCAATTGCGCCCACTTTGAAGACTTCGGTAGGTATCCCATCAGGTCCGCTGGCTTTGTTGTTTCAATAGCTGTACACAACTCTCCCAGATTTGAAGATTTTGCAGGCTCATCTCTAATTTGTTTTTGTGGAATTTGTGAGAGGACCTCAGCAGCTACAGGGGAGTTGCAGTTAATGAGATGCTGGTAATGTTCTTTTCAGCACAGTGCAATAGCTTCTTTATCTTTTAGAAGTGTGGTACTGTCTGTTCTTTAGTTCTCTGGTTCTTCTTTGAACCTCAGCCTTAGCATTGTCATAGGTTTTTTCTTAGTGGCACAGTTTCTATCTCTTTACCAGATCTGAAAGGCCTTCCTGTTCTTGTCAATAATACATTCAATCTCACTGTCATTCTCATCAAACCCGTCCTGGTGTTTCTTGGTTTGGTATCCAATAGTTTGTTCACAGACTGTAATAATAGATGTTTTTAGCTTGGTCCAGTGTTTCTCGATGTTATCAGGGAATTCCGAAAGCAGACGGTCCTTAAGAGTCGTTTGGAAGCAATCCCACTTAACAGGATCTTGAAGGGCTTGAGTGTTCATTTTGCACCTTGGATTCCTTCCTTGAAGCCTGTGTTGAGGTATAATCTTGATAGCCATCATGGAGCATATTAGTCAGTGATCGGTCCAGCAGTCATCGACACTCGTCATAGCTCTGGTAAGGAGCATATCATGGCGATCTTCAGCTTGGACAATTACATAGTCTAAGAGGTTGCCAGTGGTTTGACCGAGGGTGCCTCCATGATGTTTTTAATTTATTTTTTTGTCAAAAGAGTATGTTGGTAATAACAAGGTTGTGCACTGCACATATCGTCAAAAGTAAGATTCTGTTCTGGTTGCTGTTGCCAATTCCCTCTTTCCCAATAGTCCCAGGCCACAGATTGAAATCCTGACCAGCTCTCGCATTAAAATCACCCAGAAGGATAATTTTATCCTCCTTAGACGTCTCTGTTAGGATGGTATCCGGCTGAGAGTAGAATATTTTTTTAATGCCTTCGTCGGCATCCAGTGTTGGTGCATAAGCGATTAGAATAGTAGCCTGTTGCTTTTTGGCAAGTTTTATTTGAAGGGTTGAAAGTTGCTCATTAATGCCATTCGGGACTTCTGACAAGAGCTTCACAAGATCGTTTTTGATAGCAAAGCCTACTCCCATGTATTCAATGTTCTTATTCAGTTAGACCTTTCCAGAAGAATGTGTAGCCTCCTTTTTCTTCCGTCAGTTGTTCCTCACCTGCTCTTGGAGCAGGCATCCCCAAACTTCAGCCCTCCAGATGTTTTGGACTACAATTCCCAGCATCCCTGACCACTGGTCCTGTTAGCTAGGGATCATGGGAGTTGTAGGCCAAAACATCTGGAAGGCCGCAGTTTGGGGATGCCTGTCTTAGAGTATCCACCTATCAGCGCCACAGCTCTGTGAACTTACTGTAGCCATTTCTCATGCTAACTAGCAAAAATATGCATCAGTTGGGTTTGGCTGCTAATCTCCCACCAGCTGTTTCCCCTCCTTGGGCTGGGCGTGCTCAGCTTTCCCTTAGCTATCCCTTGAAGGACAATCAGGGAGAAAAAAGGGAGCCACTCGACCATGCCTTCTTTCACAATACTCCAATCTTCCTCTGCTTCCCATTTTTCCATTTACCCCAGCAACAGTTAGACAGCATTCTGTCCCACACAACTGCATCTATCTATTGCTATTTTTTAAAAAAATAAAATGAAATTGGGATGAGCAGGTGGCAGGCAGGCAGACAGTGGAGGAGGAGGAGGAGATGATGGTAGGTTATCTAGCCGCACGCACAGTGGAGGAGGAGGAAGCTGACAAGCGCAGGATGCAGCGAGTGCGGCGCTCCTTGGAGGCCGAAACTGCCACCCCTCCTAGCTGTCTGGGGCCTGCTGCTCTGAGGCCACTGCCTCCCCTTGCCTCATGGATGGGCCAGCCCTTATCAAAGGGCAAAGGCTGAGATTGGAGAACTCCAATCCGTTAAACTCTGTTAATACATTAACGAAACTGAATTTATATACTGTTTATATTTGTTTTGAGGGTATGTTTTTTATTATAAAGAATTATTTAAAATACATAATGTGTACCATTTAAAAAGTTAAACCTGTGGAGTTACACAATTTATCGCAAAGGTGTTGTGTAATAAGTATTAATACAAGCAATCTGTAAAGTTCTGGGAAGGGGGAATCTGGAAGCATGTGACCAACAGAGCAAATAGCTAGGAGTGTAATTTTTTTGTTAGTAGAGAGTGATGCAAAAGTTTCACATTAAAAAGTACATAAGAACATGTAGACCAAAAAAAGAGCTAGATGTGGAATGGCTGTTGTTTTGAGGCTGCCCAGGCAAAAGGTAAACCTTGCTTTGATTCCCCCTGACAGGCTGGCTTTCCTGTTTCTCAAGTCAGTTCTGATACCTGGCAAGCTAACAAGGTTTACTGTTCATATGAGAGAGAGAGAGAGAGAGAGAGAGAGAGAGAGAGAGAGAGAGAGAGAGAGAGAGAGAGAGAGAGAGAGAGAGAATGACTCCCCTGTGGCACCTGGCCTCAAAATCTTACATGGCATTTACTCACTACTGGTGGCCAATAGTATGTGCAGAACCAAGGCCCCTTCCTTGGTGCAGGCCAGGGACAAACTGCTCTCCATCACCCACGCAGGCCTAAAGCTTTGCTTTGTTACCAAATTACAGTATACAGCTTGTGCCACTGCAAAACATAGCAGCGTTAACAGGCAATGCCTATGGAAAGGGGCCCGGACTGACCTATCTTTTGTTCGCTGCTCTGCTTTCAGTTTGCATTCCTACTCCAGTTCTAGAAACTCAATGAAATCTCAGTCATGTGGTGTGGGTGGCACTCAAAAGAATGACTTCCATGAAGTTGGAGACTTCTTGGAGTTGGAGGCCTATATTTTCTATTATGTTCAGCACCAGTGCTATTTTTCTAGAAAAGATTGGTGCCAGAACTAAACATGAACACCTCCCTTGTTCTCTTATAATGGCAATGGCAGCCACCTGAGAGGTGCTGGGACTGAGTTCCAGTGAGTTCTGGCTGGAAAAAGCCTGGTTCAGCAGACACAAAAAAATTGGCTGGATTTCAACCATGTAAGGTTGAAATGGCACAAGTTAATTGTTTGCAAAATGCAACCTTATTCTCTTATTCCTATGGAAGTAGTCTAACGTTTTCACACCCATTTCATATACAGTGGTACCTTGGTTCTCAAATGCCTTGGTACTCAAACGCCAAAAACCCGGAAGTATGTGTTCCAGTTTTCGGACAATTTTTGGAAGCTGAACATCTGATGCAGCTGTCGGCTATTGTTTCCAGGGCACCTACACCAATCAGAAGCTGCACCTTGGTTTTCGAACATTTCGGAAGTCAACCAGACTTCTGGAACGGCTTAAGTTTGGCGCTTTTGTTTTTGCTATTTATTTTGCGTTTTTGTTTTTGAGGGGTTTTTGGTTAATTTGTTTTTGTGACTGTGTGGAACCCAGTTTAGCTACTGATTGATTGTATGACTGCAGAAATGGATAAAAGCCCCCCATCCAAACAATGACTATCATCAGTGGAGGTAAGAAAAAAGTTTTTTTCTCATCTAAAATACTGTCTTATTTTATACTGTAGTATGGCACATTGATTAGTGCTTTCATTTTATGGATCAGTGGTCTCGTTAGCTAGTAAAATTCATGTTAAATTGCTGTTTTAGGGGTTGTTCTTAAAAGTCTGGAACGGATTAATCTGTTTTGCATTACTTTCCATGGGAAAGCACGTCTTGCTTTTGGAACAGACTTCCAGATTAAGATTGAGAACCAAGGTACCACTGAATCTGCATCTTATCTTTGCATGGTGATACTACTGTTTTTGTGACCCACCTTAGATCAGGCCACATCCTGGGAGTGGTGCTGACCCACCAGTTGAAGATCTATGGCCCTCTGTGTCTGGCAGTGGCTCTCCAGAGTTTTGGAAAAGAAATCTTTCCCAGTCCTACCTGGAGCTGCTGGAGACAAAACCTGGGGTTTTCTGTATGCAAAATGTGCTCTCCCACTCACTTTTGAGGGTCAGTAGTCTTCAGGGTGTGCCTGTGCTTAAAACTGCTCCCCTCGCAGCTTCATCACCCAGCTTGATATTTCAGCTTCATGGGTATGTTCCTCATACTGCTTTTACAGCATATTCAGAACCACAAAGATTTGAAATTAAGTTGCTGATGAGGTTTCTCCTTAATCTCTGGAGACACTAGCAGAGCTGGAGGGACATTCTGTCACACAAGCAAATGGGGAAAAGAAAAAAGAAAAAGAAAATTGAAATGTAATTGAAAATACAGCTGCGTACAGTTAGGTACAGAAAGTCCAGCTTGTGAAGAGAGACTCAATATATACTGTATGGAAAGGGAGACGCCATTGGTCATGAAACACCACATCTTACTACAGGGAGATTATCCATTTTTCTAGGTTAGGCATTCCACTCCCGTTAGACCTGCTGCTAGCCAACCTCCTATGACTTCCTTTGCTTTCCAAGATCAGAGTCTCAGCACAATAGAACACAGTAGCACAAACAGGCCCTGCAAAGCAGACAGACCCTGCAATTTCCTGCACTGTAGGGAATGGAAACCTATGGCCCTCCACTCTCAACTCCCTTCAGTCCCAATCAACATGACCAATGGTGTAGCAACGGTTTCCTTTAGCCAGGGGAGGGCTTTCCCCCAACCCTATCTCCCCAAAACAAGCCAATTCATAGAAATGCTGCCACCACCCTTTGCAAATAACTGCTGCCAGCCCAAACAGAGGGGGAAAGGGATAAGTCCCTCTGCTTTTACAGCTGCACAGCCTGTGTTCACTTTCCATGAGCACAACTAAATTCCAAAACAGTAGGAGCGAGCAGTCTGGAGCACTTTAGACTTAGCTTTGCCTCATGGAAGTTCCCCCAAAAATCCACAGACTAGAAATAATCTTTTTCAGGTTTATTATTTTAAAGAAAACCACATATCAAATCAAGATTACGTAGTTCCCAATTCCAGGTTACAGGTAAACAAAATACAAACATTGTAAAATATACTGACTCAACTCGAGAATGTACTGTACTCACAAACAGAACAGAATTTACTAACACCTTGGCTGCTCTCCCAAAGGTAGGAATCAGGCAAGAGTCTTAGGCAAGTTCCTCCAAGAAGTGAGTAAAAGCCTCTGCTTAGAGCAGGGCTAAGAGCCATCTCCATTACAAAGAACGGGACTTTTATCCTTCTCAGACCCACGAGGGAAAGTTTGAATTAACCAATTAACATACTTGTTTAATTAGGAATTAGCCAATAGCTGGTTGATAGACATCCATCTTATAGCTTGACAGGACAAAAGCCTGTATATGATTTACCCATATCAAAGAAATAACTTCTCCTATTCCCGGACGCCTCCCCATGCAGCTGGCAAAGGTTAGACGCCCTTTCACAGCTAAGCCTTATCCTGCAATCAGCCCATAATTGAAAGTTACCCCCTCTTTCTTGTTATCTCACACAGAAGGCAATTAGCACGGGAAGGCACTTCACACAAGGCTCTTAAAGAAGACCAGAACACATTCCAGAAAAAGGTCGGCATAGCCCATTTCCCAAAATGCCACGCTTTCTCAGTTCCAGAATGCATTCTACCATGAACCCCAGTTTCTGGCTATTCCCAGAGTCTTCTATTTCACTACAAATGGTCAGGAATGATGGAAGTTGTAGCCCAACAACCTCTTGAGGGCCACAGATTCCCCACCTTTGCTATTTGGAGAATGGGTGCCAATTTCTTCCAATGGGATCTTTTTTTGCCATGCAAATTGCAGGCATGGGGTCCCTGGCTTGGATAGAGAGGGGGGAGGGGGAAACCACCATATTCTCAATACTAGTGTCCCAATCTGAATCTGGGAGCCCATTCTAGCAAACTGAGGGACAGTATGGTATATTGGTTAGAGTGTCAGACTAGGACCTGGGAAGACCAAATGTATACTCTGCGTTGAAACAGACTGGGTGATGTTGGGTGAGAAACACAGGAAACTTATTTGCACCATGTCAGACCACTGGTTTAGCTAGTCTATGGTAAAGGCAAAAGGTAAAGGTAAAAGACCCCTGGACGGTTAGGTCCAGTCAAAAGTGACTATGGGGTGTGGTGCTCATTTCGCTTCAGGCAGAGGGAGCCGGTGTTTGTCCACAGACAGCTTTCCGGGTTATGTGGCCAGCATGACTAAACCGCTTGTGGTGCAATGGAACACCGTGACGGAAACCAGAGCGCACAGAAATGCCGTTTACCTTCCCGCCTCAGCAGTACCTAATTGTCTACTTGCAGTGGTATGCTTTCAAACTGCTGGGACAGAGCAACAGGAACTCACCACTGTTGAGCAGATTTGAACCGCCAACGTTCCGACCGGCAAGCCCAAGAGGATCAGTGGATTAGACCAGGTACACGTTTAATTCCATTCACATATTGTTATGTTGTGAGTGTGATTTCAGCTCTTCGTGAAGTCAGCTCAGAATAGTGATACTAGCAAGGAACTGCTAGGAGTCAAGTATAACAAGAACAGTCTTCTTTATTGCAGTAGGAATCTATCAGAGTGAGGATCCAAATTGTGCTAACAAGTTAACCAATAGCAACTGTCACCGCACCCATTTGAATCGCCCTGGAGCGGGAAAGGTAGTTACAGGACTAGCAGAGAAACTCATGTACACAAATTAAACCAATACATAACACATATAATGGTGAACCAACCTAATTCACACTTTCTGCAACAATTTGCAAAACAAAACACAGTGATCCCTCCAAATCTGCACTTCTCCAAATTATGCAAAGCACTTCTTCAGCCAAGCAATGTGTGTACCAAAATGCATTCATTTGTGGGAGTGAGAATTGTCCCTATTTTCATCTGAGGGTGTGCAGTTGAAAGGGGGGGGGGTAGCCTGTCTTGGATATAATGTATTGTTTGATTTAAAAAACCAACCAACCAACCACTGTGCATTTACCCAGAGGTAAGCCCAGCTAATTGCAACAAAATTTGTTTCCAGGTAGAAGTGCATAAGGTTAAAACCTGATTTGGGGCATGTATAGGAATAGGATACATGTCTCGCCTCTGTCTCAAAACAGAGATAATTACCTAAACTTTTTATTCTTGTGGTTCTGGGTGCAGCATATGTGTCAGCCCTTGAGCAATGTGCGTGCTCAGTTCTGTTGAAGTGAACAGAGTCAGTATGTGCTTTGGGCAGGCTTGGTGAGGGCAATTTATTAAGGTGTTCAATGCTCTACTCAGGTCACATTTTGGTGAGCTTCATTTTAAGGTGGGAGTGGGGCTATAGAGTGTATTGGAGTCTGGGTTTTTTAAAACTTTTTCCAGATAAAGTGGGGGGAGGGGGTCCACACCATCACCTCTAAAGGTGGGGGAGGGGCACCATTTTGGGGTTCACCTCAGGTGTCAAAATGCCTTGGGCCTGCCCTGGCTTTGAATATCAGTAGACTTTATGGTGTGTCTGTGCTCAAAACTGCTGCCCCAGGAGGTGTATCACTCAACCTGACATTTCAGTTTTATTGGTATGGCTCTCATACTGCTATTATAGCAGATTCAGTACTAAAAAATGAACTGTTGAGGCAGTTTCTTCTGAAAGCTGTGAAGAAATTAACAGAGCTGGGGGCATTCTGTCATAAAAAAGAAAGCAAATTGAAATGTAATTGAAAATACAGCTGCGTACATTAAAAAAGGTCATAGAATGGAAAGTTTTGCATTCATGATGAATTCTCTACCATAATTGATGAACAAAATGTCAAAAATAAATATGATGAAGGGGATTTAGAAAGGATTTAGAAACATGTTTGGATTCCTAAATCCAGCAAAACAGTTTGGTTTAATATAATCTCCTTAGATGTTGAAATATTTAATGTGGCTATGCCCACAAATGTGTTCTTCAGATCTGGCTTCTCACGTGAGCCATATCTGGCTTCTCACGTGAGCAAGAAATATTAGTTTCTTGCCCAGGGTCAGAATGATTTGGTGTTTTCATATCTGCATATCTTGGAAGGGAAGAAAACTCTCTTCTGGTGCTAATGATCAGTACCGCAAATATCAGACCATGACAGGTTCCCTGCAGTTGATAACAAAGTAGTATATCTTTCTTACCAAAGATGAGACCCTATTGGGGGGTGGGTGGGGTAGATGCCAAGATGGGGCCTCACTCCCCAAAGCCACATCACCCCACAGAGAATGGTTGCTGAAGAACTCTCATAAGTTCAGGCAATGAAGTTCAAGCACAGCCTGTTCCTCTAACCAAAATGTGCTTCCATAGACTCTTTGTGTTCCCTAGCTGCTCTTTCTAGACTCTTTTTCTTACTCCTGTAGGAGAAGCACCCAGCTGGCCCTGAATGCACTAACACTGTATCTTATATCAATATTGCCCTCCATTTCCACCTTAAGAAAAAGTTGCAATTCAAAGAATCATAGAGTTGTAGTAGAGTTGGAAGATACCCCTGAGGGTCATCTAGTCCAACCCTCTGCTATGTAGGAATCCCAACTAAAGCATCAATGACAGTTGGCCATCCAACCTCTGCTTAGAAACATCCAAGGAAGGAGGGTCCACAACCTTCCGATGAAGTCTGTTCCGGTGTCAAACAGCTCTTGCTGTCGGAAAGTTCTCCCTGATATTTAGTCAGAATCTCTTTTCTTCTAACTTGAATCCATTGGTTCGGGTCCTACCCACTGGAGCAGGAGAAAACAAGCTAGCTCCATCTTTATTGTGACAGTCTTTCAGATATTTGAAGGTGGCTTTCATATCTCCTTTCAGACTCCTCTTTTCCAGGCCAAAAATACCCAATTCCCTCAACTATTCCTCGTAAGGCTTGGATTCCAAACCCTTGAGCTTCTTGCTTGCCCTCCTCTGCACACATTCCAGCTTGCCAACACCCTTCTTTAATTGGGGTTCCCAGAGTTGGGCACAGTATTCCAGGTGTGGTCTGACCAATGCAGAGTAGAGAGGTATACCTTGATTGGGACACTATATTTCAATTGATGCAGCCTACAATAGAGTTGGCTTTTTTTTTTACCGCTGCATCACATTGTTGACTCATGTTAAGCTTGTCATCTACTAAGATCCCAAGATCCTTTTCACAGTTACTACTGGCAAGCCAGGTTTTCCCTATCTTATATTTGTGCAGCTGGTTTTTCCTACCTAAGTGCAGAACCTGACATTTGTCCCTATTGAAATTCATTGTGTTGATTTGGGCCCAGTTCTTCCATCTAAGGTCATCTTGAACCCCAGTTTGGTGTCATCTGCAGATCTGAGGAGCATCCCCTCTTGCTTCATCCAAGTTGTTTATAAACACAATGAACATCAACGGGCCCAGGACAGAACTCTGTGGCACTCTACTTGTCACTTTTGTTCTAAAATGATGAGGAACCGTTAGTGAGCAGTATCGGGGTTGGTCAGTCAACCAGCTACAAATCTACCCAGCCCACATTTTACCAGCTTCTTTGCAAGACTATCATGGGCAACTTAGTCTAAAGCCAAAATCAAGATACACTACATCTACAGCATCCCCTGATCCACCAAGCTTGTAACTGAATCAGGAAAAGGAAATGAGATTCATCTGGCATATCTTACTTTTGAGAAACCCATGGTGAGCCTTAGTAATCACAACATCCTCTTCTTATTCACTTGCATATGAATTGCAGAGCATGTGAGATTTATAAAGCCTCTACCAATCTGTCCCTTTCATAAACTAAGGAGTGGTTTGAAAATACATGTACAGACATGATAAGGCTGGGGAAATGCTCAGTCCTCACTAATTTCCCAATTTCTCATCACACAAATGAGTAACTTCTGTGAGTCCCATTTCAATGAACTAATCTGATAAGCTGCAAATATTGCACTGATGTAACACAACAGCAGGCAGCCCTTGTTTTACAGCTTGCATCAGTGTTAAACACGTGGGCTAGCATCACTGAATGGAAAGAGAATGCTTGCCCCTGGTGCAGCCTAGCCATTCTTTACAAGGGGTGGGTCCTTCGTGCTCATTGGAATGATGCAATTTTCATAGGATTGTCATGACAGAGCCATCCTTGCCAAGGACAGTGACAGTGGAAGAGGCGGGAGATTTTCCATTGCAAAAGAAAAATGAACAACTGTCAGAGGAACAAAATCTGTGACTCAGAATTGCCCAATAAGGAGAACGGATGCCAACCTGCAAGGGCACTTTTCCCTTTCGCCGTGGGTGTGAGTAGAAAAAACGCTTGAAATCTCCCTGAAGCAAACATCAAATACTAAGGTCATTTCTATTGACAAGTCCTTTCACATTCTGAAGTGGTAAGACCAAAGTTGTTGTATAAGTAGGCACTTGCAACATGATGAGTCTTGAAACACTGTGGAGGAGCCTGTTTGTAAAACTGAAAATTATGGCATGAATATCTTTTAGCATGATCAAAGCGTGTCCCCAACCAAATCCTTTTTTTCTTTCTGCTCAGAACCTGCTCCGGCAGCAGATTTTGTAGATGGTTCTAGCTCATCTTCCTTCCTTCCTTCTGTTTTGCTTACGTGACATAGGAGGCACACTTTCAGGAAAGTGCTAACAGCTAAGTGAAAGGAAATGCCACAGAATAAGGGCAGGAGGAGGCAGCAGTAGAAAGGAAGGCTGTAAAACAAACTGGAGTGTCATTAGGTAGGATCGGGCTGTAATTCCTTTGAACTTACTTCTGAGTAAACCTGCATGGGGTTGGACTGCAAATCCATTTTAACTGAATAGGATTTGTTTCTAGGTTAGCATTCATAGGAGCAGGATGTAAGCCCCATTGAACTCTATAGTGGGGCTTTTAAAAGCAGCAAGATTGGTTTGACAGAAGTGGATTGGAATCAATGGATCTACATCCTCAAATGGATAAAGTAGATGGATATGCTAGGGAGTAACATTCAGTATTTCTTTTTCTTTTTCTTTTTCTTTCTACTCCAGTCTCCTTTGCTGTCCCCAGAGCTTCTTTCCAAAATAACAACATGCAACTACACACAGGTCCCGCTATCCGCCCACTCCTTATTCACAAATTCACTTATTTGAACACAAGGAATTAAGATAAGATAAGATTTTCTTGTCATTGTGCAATTACAATAAAATTGGATGCTATCCCATAAAACACAAAAACAAGAAACAAAACAAAAAACACATATTCAGCCACACTGAACACCAAACACAGAGCTGCTCTACCTCGTCCCTATAGGCGGATTCATCCCCTCCTGAGATGAGCCCCACCACTGTAGTGTCGTCAGCAAACTTGATGATTTTGTTGCTTGAATAGATGGCTGTGCAGTCATATGTGTAGAGGGTGTAGAGCAGGGGGCTCAATTATGCTCAAAGCAGGAGAGATCGGGCAGATCAGTTTGTGCTTTGTCTCTCTTTTGCTGGTTGGCTGCAACCATTTTAGGAAGAAATAATGGCAGAAGGGGGGAAAGAGTTCATGGATTAGAAATGCCCCATAGGAAATAGTGGAAACCATTAAGCTTGTGAATGTGAATGCTTGCCTAATGAACAACATCCTGGGAATGCATTGTGTTCAGTAAGCAGGACCTGCATGCCTACATTTTTCTTCCCCCTCAAGTGTCTCATCAGGCATACCGTTTCAATAAAAACCCCAAAAGCATACACATCCCTTATGTCCAGCCTAAACAAATACAGAGTCGATGAAGTTGCATTTGCTCTGATTGATCGCTTGGAACCACCCCAACATCCTTCCCCCCAGGATAAAAACCTATAGTGGTGATGGGAAAGAAATATGACCAAGATATCAATTAAACTGGTGATTGTTCAATGACCTAGTCAGGTTGTAGGGCAGCATTTTCTGGTTTACCTCAGGCAGCAAAATATATAAAATCACATCTCTGTTTGCACAATGATGGGGAGCAAGTTCTCTGCCCTTTAAAAATGTTATAGCCAATTTTGTTAATAGAGTTGTGATGTTAATGTTCATAGGGATGGTGGTAAAGAGTGAATATTCCCCACCTCCTGCCTGGTCAATGTAGTTAAAATTGAATAGCATTCTCTGGATCTTAAAAACTATATATCCATCCTCCCTGCCCTGCCCCCAACAAACCGCTCCATTGGAGTCCTCGTCACAGAGAGAGACACATAAACTAATCTGCTGTTGTCTGATACCTGTAATCCTTTTTTCCCTAGGGGAAGAAAAGTTTATCATTCATTCACAATTCTATTGCTAGATCCCCTTCCCCATCTCCCCCATCAGTGTAACCCTTAGGTGGGTACCAGTATTAAGATGGGTGCCTTCACTGTTGCCAAGTTTGAATTGAGCATTCATTTCAGCTGGCTAACAGCTTCATCGCTAATATTGTGGAATTAGCACTGTACAGTAGTTTAAAATTAGTCTCTCCTCCCAGTTTGGATATTGGATCTGCACAATATTACTGAGTGCTATGTTTTTTGTTTTTTAAAATTACTTTAATAAACAAACCAAGCACAGTGCTAATTTAAAAAACTTTCAGATTTGTTTATTCATTTGTTGTGGTAAGGGTGTGGCGCTTTCCTGTAACGAAACTGAGATAAATCTTTTGATGTTCTTGTTATTGGCATCAGTCTGTCTCAAGAGACAATGGAGTGCACCTCCAGGAATGAAGTCAACTCTCCCTGGAAGCAAGCCTGGGCAGCGTGTATGGAGGTCCTGGGCTGCCCAATGACAAGACTCCCTCTCGGCCTTACTGATGTGGTCCAAAAGAAATCAGATCAATATGCTTGGCACCGGCTGGAAGGAGATGGACAAGGTGCCATCCAAGCGTCTTAGGGATTCCACTCTGGATTTGTGTTGGGTTTACTCCTTAGCTTTTTATTGTCCCAAATATGTGCCATAATGCAGCAGAGGTTTAGGATCAGAGTTTTCTTTCTCCTAGATGGGCTACCTTCCCAGGTTGACGAGCCCCATCTGCCTCTCACATCCCTCTACAATACTTGCAAAAACTGCCTGCTTAGCCATTGGTCCCACTATTGGTCTCATCCGCTCAATCTGCCTGCAGCCTGTCTTCACATGAAGGGGAAGTTCCTAACTCATTGAGAGCTTGAGATCCATTGGCTACTCTCACCTAGTTTAGCCAGCCCAGGGTGTAGCCATTGTTACATGCTGACAGCTTCTAGGAACCACAGGTGATTGCTGAGGGCAGGGTGGAGACCAAAGGTGGAAAAACTACCCTAGAGGGAGCACAATGTGCCCCCTCCTGGGGGTATTACCCCTCCCCTAACACTCCATACATCACTTTGGTGTATCGGCTTGTGATTGCTAGGAGATAATGGTATAATAACCTGCAGTCTGCTTTGCATGTGGTAGTTAAGATGCCCACTGTAGAGTGTGTCAATATTTTCTGTGGGAAGAAAGTATTTAGTTAGGTAAAACACTTTTTTGCATATGTTATAATGTTGTTTGGGACTCTTCATCTCCTAATTTAGAATAACACATGGTTTATTTCTCCTGCTTTCTTTCCTTATTGTTTTTGCCATATTTTTATTACTCCACAATGCCTTGTACCAGTAGTACTTCAGGCAGATGTATGTTGCTCAAAAATGGAAGGGATAAATATTATTATTATTCTTTTTTACCACTTAACACATTTAATTTCTGTGGATTGTCAAGAGCTGGCCCAGTGGCTCATAGAGTATTATGATAGGATAACCCTTTTAAGGTTGTGTTCAGCTGAACAGATCCTGTCTACTTTGAAATAGTGACTGTATGCCAATTTTTAGAAGATAATTAGGAATGGGGAAGCATTGGCAGCGCATCTTGCCACAGGTGCCAAAACGTCTCAGGCAAACCCTGGCCCTGGTGCTGCACTGAGTACTCAGGTGGGCACAACCAATTCTGCCCTGCTCACCCACTCAGGTCTCAGTGATGCAGATCAGATTGGCCTCCTCATCCACAATCTGATCACGGATGAGGGAGATCCAGTTGCCAGAGCTGAGCTGACATTGAAAAGCAGCCACTGCAGGTCTGAGGACTGGCTGATAGGACAACCACAATTCCCCAGGCTGGAGGAGGGACTGGCATATAGCACAGTCACTAACTGGCCTGCCCCACCTCCCACACCATACCTCCCCTTACCCAGAACCACCTCAGTTTGGGCCTTCCCCATCTCTCTTCAACAAAGGATTGTAGTTTCTCCCATATTAGGCAATCACTCATAGCCGAGTAAGATTGTCTTCCATAAGCATGGTTTTAACAGTAGGTTAATAAGTGACTGTGGAGGCCAATTCTGGATCCACACTGTTATGTATTCAGTGGTCTGTGTTTGCCTGAGCTTGAGTCTGGACTAAGGATACTGAGCTCCTGTGTTCTGATTCGATACATGATATCCAATCACAGAACATTACAGGATTTGGGCCTCTGCCATTGTCCCTTAAACTCTGAGTCATGATTCGCAGCTTGGAAGTTTAGATAGCCAATCACGTTGGGAGTGGGAGTGGCCCAGGCCTTCAGAAATGTATATACTGTAAGCAGTTGCTTTGCCCCTGTTGTCCAGTTCTGTTAGTTCAATAAATGTTCTACACTTCACACACATCCTTACAAGAAGCAGCATACAACTCAGGGCCTGAGTTGATCATGGTGAGGGTTTGCCAATCATGCCTTCCTCTTAGCACGTTTCTCCCTTTCATCCTGAGTTCAAGCATCTTCAAAGCCCATGACTAGACAGAAAGACAGATAGAATATATAATGGGCTAGATACCTGCTTTTATTATTACTGTATTATTATTAAAGTAATCTGAGGATAGCAGTTCATCTGGGGGAAAGGCAAATGTCCCCCACCTTCCCTTGATGGGAAGAAGGCTCTAGCTCTAGTGGTTCGCCACCTGTTCTGTGCATCTAGGTAAATTTCCTTGAGGGAAGTTCTTGTAACTGTTCTGCATGTTTCCTCTGGTTGGTGTTTGGTCAGGACAAACACTTAAGAGAGCACGTATTTCATGTGCAAAGCAGTCCAGATTCAGTCCCTGGCATTTGCACTTAGAGAAGCAGAAGGTGAAGAGAAAAACCTCTGCTGCTGCTCTCCATGTTGCCATGTTACCAAGGGGTAGTTCTTGCTTGGGTGAACAAAACAGCCTTTCCCAGGGTAAGAGAACTTTCTGTCCAGAGGTGTTATGTATTAGTGTATGTAGTTTTCCCTCAGGTCCTCAGGTCCTTGTCAGTTGTTTTAGGAGGGAACTTTAGGAGGGAACTTTGAATTATGTTTGATACATTGTTTGAGCCAGCCTCTATAAAAGCAGGCCGGCTCAGCAATGCAGTTCAGTTCTGTTCTGGCTTCCGAATAAAGAGCTGCTTCTTGAAGAACTGCTGTGTTGTCTACCCACTATTTAATAAGAGGGAAATAGAAGGACTGAAGCCAAGTGTGGACCCTCTTCTTTGATATACATGCTGTCCCTACAACCTAGTAACTTCCCCACATCCCTCGATGGCAGAGCATATGCTTCGCATGTCGTGCCTGTTTCTGTAGTAATGACGAGCTGCTCCAAAGGTCATCTGCCTGAGTTGATAGGGAGCTACCACCAGGCTAGATACACTGGGTGCAACCAGATGCAATCTAAGTTTCCCCGTGATTGCACCATGTACTTGGGAACCCCACCCTTGCCTGCTTGCCTCAGCAGTCGGAGATCCCACGACTCCTCCCATATCACTTTTCCGGGCACTACCCAGCCCTTCACAGCTAACAAAGATGGGCAGGAGCCTCCTTCAACACCACTGCCAAGGAACAACTTATTCTTTTATTCATCTACTTTAATTATTTACTTTTATGAAACTGCAAGTTATTACAATAATCCTGCCAATGTCCTTGTCTGTTTACAATTTATTTGTACATATTCAATAAACCATTTCCATTCTTTTATTTAAAAAATTGTTGTATTGATTTCTTATTTTTCTGGTAAATTTCACCATTTCTGCATAATCCATGAGTTTTTGTATCCAATCTTCTTTTGTTGGGACTTCTTCTTTCAATTTTTGGGCAAATAACATTCTTGCCACTGTAGTCACATCCATGAATAAATTTCTATACTCTTTAGGTAGTTCTACCCCTATAGTTCCTAAAAGGATAGCTTCTGTTTTTTGTGGGTTTTTTTTACAAATGTTATTTTAAACATCTTTTTCAATTCATTATATATCATTTCCCAGTAAGCTTTAACCTTACTGCAAGACCACCACATTACATTCCAACAGATCTCTCTCCATTTGTGATATTTGTTCCCCAAACCCTTGTTCTTATATTTCTTAAATACTTCACTCAAATGATGATATTGTATCCATGTTGTTAACTTTCCTGATAAATCATTAAATTCTTTAAATTTAAACTCTCCTCCCTCTTGTTTTAATCAATTTCTATAAGTTGCCCAACTTATCATATTCTTCTTCTTTACTGCTATGGCTTCCAAAGGTGAGAGCCAAAGTGGTGTTTTTGTCTCCAATAAGTTTTTATATTTATCCCATATTCTATACAATTTTTCCTGATTGTATGATTTGTAAATCCTTTGTGTACTTTCACCTTTTCATACCACAGATAGGCGTGCCAACCAAAAATAATAACTTGACCTTCTAAATCTAAGATATGTGAATTCTCCAATGTCATCAACCAACAAAGACAAGATGCTTCATAATATAATCTCATAGCAAGCAGGGAGAAACCTCCTCTCTCTTTTACATCTATTGAAACAATCTGTCTTGCCAATCACCGGAATTGATTGAAACAAATATAACATTCTTGGTAATACATTCTACCTAACACTCTACCTAACAGTGAAAGTTCCGTTCCGTTCCAAATTTGCAAAATTAATATCTTCCCAGTTTTTTAAAGATCTTTATACAGATTTATATTTTTTGCTGTTATCCATACACCTAGATACTTGACCTTCCTTTCAGTCTTTAGTCCTGACACATCTTGTAATTTATTTTTACTCTCATCATTCACATTTTTTACTAAGAGTTTGGTTTTGTCTTTATTAATCTTAAAACCTACTACATTTCCAATTTTTGAATCTCTTGTAATACTTTCTGGATTGACTCTATTGGTTCTTCTACACATATCACCACATCATCTGCAAATGCATTTAATTTATATTGTCTCTGTCCCACTCATACCTTTACTTTCTTGATTTTATCTTATTCTTTGTGCCAATATAGTGGTACCTCGGGTTACAGACGCTTCAGGTTACAGATGCTTCGGGTTACAGACTCCACTAACCCAGAAATAGTACCTCGGGTTAAGAACTTTGCTTCAGGATGAGAACAGAAATTGCGTGGCGGCAGCGAGAGGCCCCATTAGCTAAAGTGGTACCTCAGGTTAAGAACAGTTTCAGGTTAAGAACAGACCTCCAGAACGAATTAAGTTCTTAACCTGAGGTACCACTGTACTTCAAAAACTAATATAAATAACAAGGGTGACAAGGGGCAGCCTTGTCTCGTTTCTTTTGTTATTTTGCAATTCTCAGTCAGGGCATTATTTACTACCATTTTGGCTTACTATTCAGTATATATTGCCCTGACTCTTTTTATAAAAGTGTCTCCACAGCTCATATATTCTAAAACTTTAAACAGACATTGTCAAATGAGGGATTCTCATACATCTAAAAATTCCTTCATCAGCTAAAGTGATCAAAACAACATGCAACAGTTTTGCACCTTTGAACACCCATCCAATAGTAGTGGTTTGTTTACATAATTAGCTGCTGATCATCATAGTCTAATCCTGTGCTGTCAGAACCAATGTATTTTTTATTAATATTCATGAAGATTTAAAAACTCTAATGCGACAAAATTTATATCCGTTAACAACAACAACAAGGGTATCGTACCTAATCACATATTTTATTTGCTTAAATTTAAAACTCTGAGAGTGTGTGTTATGTTTTGGTTTGATGTGCATAAAAAAACCACAAATTGCCAAACTTAGCAAATGCCCCCCAAATCTACATTTGAGCCAATGTTTGGCCCTGTGGGTGCAGGTGCTGGGCTTCAAGCCAGGGTATTGCCCAAGAGACAGAGCATCTATCTCCTTTGCCTCTGAAAGTTAGATATGCCCACAGCAGGAGAGCTTCATGTTGGTTTATTTGCTGTAGTGCCTTAATTAAATATGCATCAAAGTTGTGGCCTTTCACCACAGTGCTATATGTCTAGTCATCATATTGGGGTGTGCAGGCAAATGTGATTCTACTGCACCTTTTTTTGGCACAGAAAATGGCGCATTCTTGGGACTCATACTGAAGCTGTATTAAAACTTCAGTGCATTTATATAAGTTCTGAGGGTTCCGTGGTTGTTTCCCCAAGTTGTGAAAATGTCGTTCTGAATTTCTGGAAAAGCCTGTATGTTTCAGACTGTGAAATCTGTTAATGTGATACCAGGACAATGTCACGTACCTTCCTACAGCTGGTGCTTTTGGCAGTGTTGGTGTCTGAATGTTGTCTTTGATCAAGCAATGTATGCTAAATCAAAATAGCCTAGAACACAGAGCAGTTTAAAAGTAGAATATTAAGGCTGCGAGAGTTTTGCACAACATGTCTTTTTTAAGAATTAGAGGCAAACGCTTTGTTTGAGAGACACCAGTGCATGCATTATCGGAAGACTAGCAATACAATTTCGGTATAGAGTAGGCTATTATGTCTGCACAAGTTTATGTTTGAAGCCTTTATGTGATTATAATGGAATAGATCTCTCAGCTGGGTTCAGGAAACACATAGGCAAAACATGGAAGCTGTTGAAGACTTTATAGCACTGATCAGAAAAGCAATGAAAAGCATTTTTTGGAAAACCAATACAAAAGTGTATTTTGCAATATTTTAAAGCATATGGACAGTTTGTCCGAACATATTATGCTAGAAAACAATGATAATTTGCAATACTGGAAAACCTGGAAACTGAAAATTATTTCTCCAGATCTCCCTGCATCATTTTCTTCTGTTGATTTCACTATATTTTATGATACTGATTTCTCCCATTTTCCTGTATGGAATGGGAAATACCTGTCATTTTAGCACTGGACATAAAGTGTGCTACATGCAAACTTGCATTGAATTGGGAATTCCCAGGTGTGTGCTGCTGTGCAATTCCTGGGTGAACACTTTTTTTAAAAAAAGGTGCATGCACTGCTCAGCAGATTTCTGCATCCATGCATCAGTTCTACAAAATAAGCACATTCAAACCAACAAATTAGAAGGCAGGGACACTATTCAATTATGAAACCTAAATAAGAGTACAGTATAAGGAAAAGAACAACAAAGTTCAACAGAAATACTAAATGCAAAAAAAGATCTCAATGCCTCCAAAACCTAGCTACTACCATCCTAATTGCACAAGGATAGCACCATGATCTCAGCTAACTATGAGTTGGCAGCATAGATGGTTGGTTTCCTGGAACTGTAGAAAATCCTACCTGGATCCCTGGTGGTAATAGCGAAACACAGCTGGAGAGCAGTTCAGCTTTTTTAAAACAAAAGGTTATCTCCCTTGTCTTTTGAGGGAATAACTTCTGACTTTTGCCGACCATTGGAGCACCAGAGTCAGCTGTGCAGGTCACTTCCACCTCTCAGGTAGGCATATTAAGTACCCTTTATGCATCTGAAAAAAATAAGAGAAAGATGTGTGATAGGGTGGCACCAGGAGACCAAGGTCCCGTAACCGGTTGAACCCTACAAATCTATTGCCATCCATCTAGCATGGAGGGGAATATTTCATGGAATCATAGAATTATCGAGCTGGAAGCGACCCCAAGGGTCATCTAGTCCAACCTCCTGCAATGCAAGAGTCACAGCTAAAGCATCCATGACAGATGGTAATCCAACCTCTACTTAAGAACCTCCAAAGAAGGAGAGCCCACAATCTCCTGAGGGAGACCATTCCACTGCCAAACAATGCATACTGTCAGGATGTTCTTTCTGGTGTTTAGCTGGATCTCATTTCTTGTAACTTGAAGCCATTGGTTTGAGTCCTACCCTCCAGAGCTGGAGAAAACAAGCTTCCTCCCTTTTCCATGTGACAGCCTTTGAGATATTTGAAGGTGGTTATCATTTATCCTCTCAGACTCCTCTTGTCCAGGCTAAACATATCCGACTCCCTCAACCATTCCACATAAGGCTTGGTTTCCAGACCATTGATTTTCTTGGTTGCCCTCCTCTGCACACATTCCAGTTTGTCAACGTCTTTCTTAAATTGTGGTTCCCAAAACTGCACAGGGTGCTCCAGGTTTGGTCTGACCAAGACAGAATATAGTGCTACTATTACTTCCCTTGATCTGGACACTATACTTCTATGGATGCAGCCTAACTTTCTCCCTGCTGCATTACATTGTTGGATCATGTTAAGCTTAAACTTAACATGGATCATGTTAAACTAAGACCCCTAAATCACTTTCACATATACTACTGGCAAGCCAGGTCTTTCCCATCTTATTTTTGTGCAGCTAGGTCTTCCTGCCTAGTGCAGAACCTGACATTTGTTCCTATTGAAATTCATTTTGTTAGTTTGGGCCCAGTTCTTCCATCTTAGGTCATCTTGAACCCCAGTTTGGTGTCATTTCCAAATTTGATGAGCATCCCCTCTTGCTTCATCCAAGTTGTTTATAAAGAAGTTGAAGAACAAAAGGCCTGGGCGAGAACACTTTATTCCAGGATGACAAGGAACCACTAATGAGCACTCTTGGGATTTGATCCATCAACCAGCTACAAATTTAACAGTTACCTCATTCAACCCACATTTTGCCAGCATACTCACAAGAATATCATGGGGGACTTTGTCAAAAGCTTTACTGAAATCAAGATACATGATCTCCACATTTGGGGCTCATTTGGCTGTAATTTCCAGTAGTGTGGTGGTGGAGTTTGAAAAGCTAATTTGTCATCCTTCTCTGGCACCAGAGCATTAGGCAGAATCCTTACTTGACAGGGGGCTGCCCGCTCCTTCACTCAAAGGAAGGATCTTCTTGAGGGTCTACAGGTCTTTGGGTCAAGAGACAGTTCATCTGAGGGTCTGATGTCACTGACATGCCCCTGGGTTTTTGAGCAGTGAGAACAGCTCAGACTCTCAGCAGCTATTGATTTCCACCTTTCCACATGTGTAATCAGCATGTAGGCTGGGTCAAGCACTTCTGACAGCCCACAGGCTGTTAGAAACAAGTTCTTGACTTCTTTTGCCCAGCCTTGCAACTGTTAAGCAGTACCTTGCCTTTTCTGAAGTTCTGAATCCCCACTCAGTCCCATTCATTATTTTGTCTATTAGACCTAGAACTTCATCTCTCATCACCACTGTCTGCCTTAGGTCCTCAGACTTGACTCCTGCAACTATTAGTTCAGGCTATGGGATCTGCCGTTTATCTTCTTTGGTGAAGACACATCCGTAAAATTCATTCCACTTCTTCACAATCTTCTTATCCTCCTTTAGCACACCTTTGGCTCCTCTGTCATTCAGGGGTCCAACCTGCTCCCTAGATTGTCTCCCGTTACTGTACTAATAACTTTAAAGAACATCTTGTAGTTTTTCTTAATGTTTTTAGCAACTTGCTCCCCTAACTCTTTTTTAGCATCCCTTACTGTCTGACATGGAATAACTGATTGGTTCAAAATTGGGAAAGGAGTACGACAAGGCTGTATATTATCTCCCTGCTTATATAACTTATATAAATCATGCGAAAGGCTGGGCTGGATGAATTCCAAGCTGGAATTAAGATTGCCAGAAGAAATAACAACCTCAGATATGCTGATGACACAACCTTGATGGCAGCAAGTGAGGAGGACTTAAAGAACCTTTTAATGAAGGTGAAAGAGGAGAGCGCAAAATATGGTCTGAAGCTCAACATCAAAAAAACTAAGATCAGGCCACTGGTCCCATCACCTCCTGGCAATTAGAAGGGGAAGAAATGGAGGCAGTGAGAGATTTTACTTTCTTGGGTTCCATGATCACTGCAGATGGTGACAGCAGTCACGAAATTAAAAGACGCCTGCTTCTTGGGAGAAAAGCAATGACAAACCTAGACAGCATCTTAAAAAGCAGAGGCATCACCTTGCCGACAAAGGACCGTATAGTTAAAGCTATGGTTTTCCTGGTAGTGATGTATGGAAGTGAGAGCTATAAAGAAGGCTGATCGCTGAAAAATTGATGCTTTTGAATTATGGTGCTGGAGGAGACTCTTGAGAGTCCAATGGACTGCAAGAAGATCAAACCTATCAATTCTGAAGGAAATCAGCCCTGAGTGTTCACTGGAAGGACAGATCGTGAAGCTGAGGCTCCAATACTTTGACCACCTCATGAGAAGAGAAGACTCCCTGGAATAGACCCTGATGTTGGGAAAGATGGAGGGCCCAAGCAGAAGGTGATGACAGAGGATGAGGTGGTTGGATAGTGTTCTTGAAGCTACCAACATGAGTCTGACCAAACTGTGGGAGGCAGTGGAAGACAGGAGTGCCTGGCATGCTCTGGTCCATGGGGTCACGAAGAGTCAGACACGACTAAACAACAACAACTGTCTGCTTGCACTTTTCTTTCCTTGCCAAAGTTTGTGTTCCTTTTTGTTTTCTTCCTTTGGACAAGTCTTTGGTGTGAGTTGTTGTTGTTTTTTTTAATGAAGTCTTCTTGCCTCTAACTGCTTCTTTGAGTCTGTTTGTGAGCCTCTTTGGCTAGCTACACTGGCATTCTCTTGACCCTAATGATAACTTTCCTGATCTATAAGATTGCTATGAGTTTGTGAGTGCCAGGTGTCTCTAACCCCTGGATCCAGCAAGGGTTATAACATAAGCCAGGCTAGCTTCCTCATGAAGTGATCACTTGGAGCATTAAGAGAACAAAGGAAAGGGAGCTCTGTGCTAGACAACAAACGGGCAGGATCCCTCCTTAAACTTTTAGATAATTAGAAAGACAATGTTGGAGTTTAGAGCAGAGTTTGCTGTGAGGTGGCCTAGAGGAGAAAGCTGAAGGCTGGAAAGGCAAAGAGCAAGCTGGGGTCAATTTCTGCTTGAATCCAAGGCTGTGGCTATAGGAAAAACAAAACCTTTGGGGGTGTGTGTTAATGCCTACATCAAGTTGTATATATGTATAAATAAACTATATATCATATCATAAAGAAACCACAGTCTCTGCTGTGCCTCATTCCCAAAAGTGAACATGAACCGTGGAACCCAAGGAATATTCCATCGCTCAGAGTTTGGGGTGGCGTGTGACAGTATACACTCCAGCTGAGTTTCTAAAACTGCATTTTTTAAACCAATTCCCAAGCGTTTTGGAGTGATTTGACCCTCTTGTCTTTGCCTCTCAACTTCCTTTCTACCAATCTCCCCATTACGAGGAAGTTGGTGGTGAAAAGCACAGAGTCCCTTCACAACAGACAGGTGATGTGCATGATGTAAGAAGAAAAAAACATCACTGAGCAGCTGAGATATTTGGTGTGTTCAGAGTACTTCAGAAATCACAGAACCTGATAAGAGCATCAGTAGCTCTGGTCTCCTGGTATTCAACTAGATTTTACTCAATAATAGACCCATTGAAATAAATTAATCTAATTTACTCATGTATGCAAATTTAAAGGGGTGTGTGGAGTGATAGGGAAAGGGTAGTACCTCTGGTGGGGGCACGTTGTGCACCTTCGGGGGTAGTTTTTCCACCTTTGGACCCCACTCTGCACTCAGTGCTCACCTGTGGCTCCTAAAAGCAGGGTCGTAGTGTTGTCCACCAGCGCCTCAGGTGGGCATGGAGTGCAGAGGGTGCTCTTCCTTAGTCCTCGCTGCTGCAAGGCAGGCACAAATATGCCAGGCAGGAGGGGGCCGTGTTGGGTGCTCTTCACCCTCCGCTCACCCAGCCTCCATCGCCAACGGATGGGGACTCGTACACTGACTCTCTTAGTGCTACATTGAATTTTTCCCATTTTGTTTTTAAGATGTGGTTACTCCAGAATATAGTACTGCCTGGAAGAATGGGTCTGATGTCTCATCAGTGCTCTGGACAGGGCTAAAATCCTGTGTCTGCTGCATTTCTGAAATGAGTGACATGTCAGTGGGAAAGAAAGTACAACACACCCATTTCAAAAATAATTTGAATTGGGCTCCTGCCCGGGGCGGTGATACCATCAGGTGCTCCAACCCAGTTTACCTAACAATTGCTTCATGCAAAAGGTAATCAGATGCTTCCTTATTCTTTGAACTCTATACCCTTGGATAATTTAACAAAATTGCTTGTGCACAACCCATACTTCTGTTTGGCTAATCGTATTTACAGCAGAGGTGGCTACGCTTTTTCTACACTCATCAAAAATAGTGTAGCGCACTAATTCCTTAGTACAGTGGTACCTCGGTTTTCGAACGTCTTCATTGACAAACATTTCAGTTTTTGAACGCTGTAAACCAGGAAGTAAATGCTTTGGTTTTCAAACATGCCTTGGAAGTCAAACATGCCATGTGGCTTCCATACTGAGTTTTCTGTATTGAGGCTTCTGTATTGAGTTTTCAGTTTTAGAACTCAAATGGTCTTCCAGAACAGATTATTTTCGAAAACCAAGGTACCACTGTATGTCCGAATTGATTCCTTACTTTCAGAGCTGTGACAGTTTTCCTGAAAGTAGCCGAACCCAGGCCATGCAGCAGGTGTAGGGAACCTACACCTTCAAATGGTGTCCCTTTAAATGGTGCTGAACTACAGCCCGGGATGATGGGAGCTGTAGTTCAGCCACATCTAGAGGGACAGAGGTTCCCCACACCTGCCATGGTGATATTTGACCTTGAAAACTGCCTTCAGTGTCACTTGTTTCCCTGTATGCATTAGCAATAGTGCTTGCTTTGAACTTGCCAACACCTACCACAATTAAAATAGGATTTTGTGGCAGGCATACTGCTAATGGATGTTTACTCTTTACACTCCTAATTCTGGAAATATACATCCAATTTTGAATGCAGTAACTTATGCACATTTAACTTGTGTGCATTCGGCTTTATGTGCTTGGCAAAATAAATAAATGAATAAAAAGGGAGCAGGCGTCCACCCACCACTGAACCCAACGTGTTTTGAGACTTTGGCTTTAGGTATGTTCCCTGAAACATAACCACCATGTACTGTAAATTGCAGGCTGTACTGTAAATTCCATAAGTCAGGTTACAGGATTTGACTTCATGAAGAAATAATCATTAAGTGTGGAATAGCTATGTGGGATGGCTAGCCCTGCCCTCAGGTGCACAACATGTGCGCCACTCCGGGTGCTGGAGCAGCTAGCTCTGCCTCTGGATGTGCTGGAACTGGGTTCTGGCTGGGAAAAAGCCCTGCATTTGGCCCTTCTCCATGAGCGTTCCTATTATTTGTTGAGCATGAGATTTGATGGCAAAAGAAATCTTTTATATACTGAAGATTGGAAATAGTTGGATCCCTTGCATGGTCAGAGAAGCTGAAACATAGTGGAAGCATCTATGAGCCAGTAATGACTGGCATTCCTTCACCTCCTGAAAATCTTTGAGTTACTCATGCAAGTACAAAAAAATGTGTAAAACACGTTTTTGCATAAAAGTCAGGAGTCTGCGGTACCTTTGCTAGTAGCAAATGTCAAGGAACTAACTTTTCATAGTATGGATGAAGATGATTGTGACAGCTACAGCAATGGTGATATTAGACCGGAACATTGCTTTTCTCCTAGGAAAAAAAGGTGCCAGTACTGTGTACCCTTGTGTACCCCCAGAAAAAAACCTAAATAGTTTGTTAAGAAGTGTAGTCTATAAAACCATTCTTCTCACTGTCTGTCCAAATCAGAGAGACAGTGGCACAAAGCATCTTCTGGATTGTCACCCATGAAAGCAAGTGACAGCTGCAAGGAACACCCACCACCTTTTCAACTGCGCCATCCAGCCTGGCCACCCCGTTGCGACGCCCCTGCACACCTAGGGCTGCATCCAGCGCGCCTGGGGCGGCCTCTGCCGCACCTCTCAGTGGGCGCAGCGGCGCCCCTGGTGGCCTGGCGCCCCGCGCCACCGGACCCGGCCCTAGAGACGGCCCTGACCCTCATCATCTAGGCCAGTGGTGGGGAATCTCCTGACTGTGAGCCTAATTATGCCTGTCAGACCTCCCCATTTGGCCAGCAAGCAGTGGTATGCGGTCAGTGGACTAGGGGGACTAGGCTAGTCCCCCATTGTTTCCCTGGCACCTCCTTCCCAAAGCCCGGGAAGCTTCTGCCCAGCTTAGGGGAGGGAAGTGCAATGCTCATGCATGTGACATCATGTGTGCGTTGGCCTCCCACCAATTGCCCTCGCAAGCTGATGCCTCTGGCCCTAACTGTTCCCCTATGAAAAAATTCATGGTATGCCACTGCCAGCTAGGCCACTTCAGCCACACCAAACCCATCTGCCCCACACCTGATGTCAGGTGCGGGATAAGTAAGGGCATGGCGTTGCCAAAATGGTGGTGACAGGCCATTTGTAAGCACTGGTGCTCAGCTGATTACTGGGGCTTCCATACAGAGTGCTGTACAAGCCCTGATGATGAGCTGATTGTTGGGGCTTGCAAAACACTATGTGTTGTCATGGAACAGAAAGATCAGTGGTCCCAGCTGTATGTGAAACCTGGCCCATAAGAGAGCATGCAGTTCCATCTGCATAATCTCTGGCTAGTGTAGCAATCAGTGTTTTTTCTACCCTGTTCTCACTGTGGCTAATCATGTGCCTTTGGGAAGCCCACAAGTAACACATGAGCCCAGCAGCACTCTCCCAACAATCCAAGCAGTATATAGCCATTATGACAAGTAGCCATTGATTGCGTTGCACACTACCCCAGTCTCTGCGCAGTGCAAAATACCAGGGGCTCCAGCCACTTTTGTGAGGTTCAGTTTCCTTGGAATAAGGAACAGCAGAGACTTGGTGTGATACATGGTTTATTTACATGTATGTACAACCTGAGCAAACGATGGAGAGGCTCACAGCATTAAGAGCCGCATAAGGTCTTGCTTCTCCCATAGCCACAGCCATGCTTCATTTCTATCAGGCCTGCAGCCTGCTTCTAGCTCTCACACACAACTCAGCTTTGTCCCTAACTACCAGCCAATTTTTTTGGGGGGGGATACCCATTTGCCTGCCCCGCTTAGACCCACTTCCTATGTTACCTTAACTGCCCATACTTAGGGGGCCACTACCAAGAAGCTGGCCTGGCTATTTCAACTATGGAATCCTTGCTGGATTCAGGAATTAGAAGGGGCAGCCTAACACCCACCCAGCCACACAACTCACAATCATCTCCTCCTTCATGCAAGGCCCAGTGGCATCCTCTCACATGCTTCCTGCTCTGGCAGTGAGGAAGTGGGAGCAGAGGAGGTGGTCCTCTTGCTTACTTGCTGGGATGCAGCAATCATCCCTGGTGTCACCACAAGAGAGCGGCCAAGACTTTAGCTTGCCAGGGTGAGCAAGGGCAGGCGAATGACTCAACAAGTGTGTGCACTGCCAAGTGGTCAAGAGGTGCCAATCCGTCTGCAGACGAACAGCTGCCTTTGCCTCGCTGGCTGCCAAGTCACCAGGATTCTTGTTAGGAGTGGCAGCTTGTTGTGGGGGAGGGGATCAGGACTTTTGTTATTGGGGGAGCAGAACCGACGTGGTGGTCAATTAAGTATTTCTATTGTTTTATTTGATCTATGGGGGAGGAGGGTTACGGCCATGCACCCCTTCCCGGGAGAAAAGCTTAGCCAGGGGCAGAGGCCGCGGCTATCTCCTGTGGGCAAGGACCTGGCCCAGAGCCGCTCCCGAATGTGCATCTCGTCGCCCCTCGACTGAGGCTGCGTTTTTATCGTCAGGGCCAGGCAGGACTCAGAAGCCTGGCTTCGCCAGGCAAAGAGAACCGATGGCGAAGTTCGTTGGCGTCTCAAAACCCCAGCGGGACTCGCTCCAGGGCAAAGCGGGTCCCGGGCTGCAGCCAGAGGGAAAGCGCGCCCGTGCAGACCCCACTACTTGCAAACCGCGCCAAGCGCGAAACTCTTCCGCTCCGCCACAAAACTGCCTCCGGGCTTGTTCGCTGCCAGCCAATAGGCGGGTTCAGGAGGCGTGTCCGACGGAGCAACAAGCCAATCGCACGTGCAAGAGGCCGGGCCGAGCGTCCCACTCTTACCGCCGCGGGAGAATTGGCATGGCTGTGTTGCGTCTGGCGACGCGGGCGAGAAGTCGCTGAGCAGGTGGCGTCGGAGAACGGGATGGCCCCGCAGCAGAAGCCTAGCGCGGAACTGGTCCTGCACCGGCCGCCCTCTTCGGCCATGCGGCTCTTCACCTGGAACGAAATCCAGGCCCACACCAAGCAAGGCGACCCGGGGCGAGAGATGTGGCTGGTGGTCGACAGGAAAGTGTACGACGTCCGCAGCTTCTACCTGAGACACCCCGGGGGCTCCCGGATCCTGATGAGCCACCTTGGGGAGGACGTGACGGTGAGATGCGGGTTGGGGATCGTGTGAAAAGTGTGAAGGAGGTGATGGAGGAGAGATAATTAAGCTGTCCCGGGAAATTGCATGTCCGTCGGTCCCGCATTCCTCTGTTCTGCTGTAAATCCGGAGAGCCTCAGATTAAGGTCTGAGGGACATATGGTGAACGGGTGTAGTCCGTTCGTCGATAAATAACAGTATGGTATGGTAATAAATCATTTAGGAGTCAATTCTCTTGTAACCTATTTACTACCTTGTTGGCAGTAAATTCCTTAGTCAAGGCACTGTAATTAAAAATTATCCCATTTTCATGCTGAGGGGAAATCAGTGCTAAATCCTACTATGCATCCTTGTAACATAGAAGAGCACAGGTGTGTGTGTGTGTGTGTGTGTGTGTGTGTGTGTTATATGTAATATATGTATACTGTATATATATATTGATCATTTTGAACTTTTCAAATGACCTTTCACCTGATGCAAAAGTTGCAGATACAGTGAGAATAATGTGAGGTCATAAGCGTAAATTGCTGTAAATGCCTAGAATATTATATTTATGAATAAATTGATAGGCTGCCAAAGCTGTGCATTTTTTCCTGAGGTTGATTGTACAGTATAATCGAAACATACTCCTGACCTCAAAGTCAGCAGCTGTTGAACCAATGTTTCCCTCAAGATGCAAAGATCCATCTTAGCATCCCTTTTAAAGGGCATCATCTCAGTTTGTCCCATTTTAGTCAAAGATTAAATATCAAATATGAATCTCTGCTTGTCTTTAAACTGCACTGTTTGCTTAAATCTGCCCACTAGTTGAGCAATTGTTTCATCCACCATAACATAGGAATTCTGTTTGGGAGTTGTCTTTTAGATCCAGACACCGTCTGTTTTGCATTGTCCCATGATGCTGCTTGGGCAATGATCTCTGCTGATATTCGCTACTGATGTGGATGAGGTTGGTTTAACAGGAGCAGATGGCCCTCAGATTGCATTTTTATGAGGAGAGAATTGCTTGCCTGCAATGCTGCTGAGATAAAGACATGGCAGACTGCCTATAAAGGAGGGCTTTTGTGACCCCATAATGAGTGGGGCCCTGGGCATTGGCCAGTTTGCTTTTAATAAAGTCACACTGCTTTGTGGTGGACTCCTAACTCCCATCAACCTTACCCACCTTTGCTAGGGATGCTGAGCTGCAGCATCTGAACATTTGAAGTGCAACACATTCTATAGCATTTTAGGGCTAGAGGAAGCTCATTTGCTCTGCTGATCTGTCCTGAAATGATGCTGCAAATTGCAGCGGTGAGTCATGCATGTTGTTTCAAAGGACATGATCCTAATGACCCTGGAGCAAGCTAACATGAAATTGGGTATTTTTATTTATTTTTATTTGCTTGTCAAAAAACTAGAGTTCAGCAGCCTTGTAATTTACTCTTAATTTGTGGTTGGGTCATGTTCAACAGGATCTAGAAATTCAAGTTGAAGTAATCTACCTGCATAAAGCACGCACCAAAGCCCCCTGCAGTGTTAACAAATTTAGCAAAACAAAAATAATGGACAATTTCCTAACTTTTGACAACGCCCCCTAAACCAGCTGCCTTCCTCACCCTCTCTAACAATAGGCTCCCACGTCAGCCTGCTTGACAGCAGGAGTGGCTGCTCAGCACTTAAAGTGCTCTGCAAATTAATCTGCACCCTGCCACAGGCACAATCCAGTTTGTTCTCTCTTCCTCCCCCGTCCCCCAGTGACTACCACATTCCAGAAATTATTTCAAGGAGGAATCTAAATGGCTCCTAATGCCAAAGTTTTCTCAAGCTACATCAGTCAGTATTTGAGAACCACAGTCTTACTAGAAAGGTTTTTTTAAAGACCGAACAACAACTTTGTATAGAATTGTTTTTTATTTATTTGCTTTAGTTCTAACCCTCATCCCCACCCCAAAATAATATGTCGGTTTGTCAGCACACCCACTGGCCTCCACCAAACCTGTGGAGGTATTTCCTAAGCCACTTCCAAAGATTTTTCTTTTGTTGTGGCAAGCACCGACTTGTAAGAACTCATTTTTCTATCTATAAGGAAGTGTGAGACTATCGAAGGCTGCATACACACCATACATTTAAAGCCTCCCCCCCAGAAAAAAACCTGGAAACACTACTTTGTTCAGGGTACTGGGAATTGTAGCTCTGTGAGGGCTAAACTACAGTTTCCAGGGTCCTTTTGGGGGAGTGCTTCAAATGTATGGTGTATAACCTGCATTAAGCCCCTTGCAAAGGGCTTTCTCCCTTTCATTCTCTGCTTCCTTCTACTTTTTTCATTTCTGAGTTTGGGTTTAAGGGGAATATAGGCATGACTCCCATTGAAATTGATGGGACTTGAGTCCCACTAACTTAGGGACTCCAGCCAACCATATGCCTCCTCTGAAACATACTATTTTGGTCTCCGAAATGTATTTTGGCTGGAAGAAGGGGATTTGGTGCAGGGTGTGTGTTGCATTTTAGGAAAAAGAAACGGCAAAACCACCAATAAAGAATTTAAAGAGAGGTGTGAGAAATGCCAAAAATATACCTTGTAGCATCTCTGTGCCCTTCAGATGAAGTTAGACTCCAGCTCCCACCATCCTTCTCCAGTGGCCGTGCTGGCTGAGGGAAGCTGGAGTTCAACACCATCTTGAGGTTGAAGCCCCCAGCCTGAAAACTCAAGAAAAGGGTTGCTACCAACTAACGAAAATTCAGGAAGAACATTTTGATGTTAAAGAGCTGCTCAACAGTGAAACAGAGTCCACCCTTGGAAGGTGGTGGGCTCTCCTTCTCTGGAAATTTTTAGGCAGAGGTTGGATGGCCATCTGTCATGGATGCTTTAGTTGGGATTCCTGCATTGCAGGGGGCTGGAATACATGACCCTCAGGGTCCTTTCCAAACTCTCCAATTTTATAATTCTGTGTGTGACCTGCCAAGGAGGCCCTCTCAGCAATTCCATCTGTGCATCCAGCCAGGCTGTGAAGACATGATGATTATTGGGCATTGCTCCTCAATTATGGGATCCCTTTCCACTTCAGGCGTGCCAGCACCCAAGCTTGAGCATCTTCCTTGAGTGTTACAATAGCTACTTGTATTTTGGGGCTGGCTTGGGAGCACATGGTCCTGTCAAAAAAGAGGTTGTATTCCATATTATTATTTTTGCCTTTTGGTACCCACTCCAAGCTTTCAGGATGGGCTGGGCTATATGAATCTGAGGCCCCATGTGCTGTATATAATTAAAGCAGTATCGCCACTATGAAAAGTCATGGTTGCCCCCCAAAGAATCCTGGGGACTGGGAGGGTGCTGGGAGTTTTAGGAAATCTCTATTCCCCTCACAGAACTGTGATTACCAGGGTAGTTTAATAGGAGGTGGTTATGTGTGAAGCATGCAAGCCTGAATCTTATGCTGGCTCATTCCTGTAAAAGCAATTCAAGCCCTCCAAATTGCCTAATGAGTTTAGACTACAACATAGTCTTCATTAGATGTAATGATCACTTACCTCCTGAAAAAGGAGTTTCTTTTCCTTTGAGGGAACACTTGCCCCAATCAACTCCCCCCCACACATCCCGGACCTTTATGAACTTCTCCTCTGTTTGTTGCTTTGAATATTACTGTGGATCAGGAGCGGCCTCCCTTTTCAATTAGCAATAATTGCACCCTATATTAACCAGGGTGTTGCTTGAGGCAAAACAGTAAATGGTGCCACCGTCTCCTCCGCCACTGCAGCCTGAGGCAACTGGAGGCAAAGGTGCTTGGGGCCCTGGGTACCTAAGCACCCACAAAATTCCTCATGAAGGGGCCGGGCACCCACAAATTTCGGTGCCAGGGCCATGCACGCTGCATGGCACCCATGGCCCCGGGCACCAACGGTTGCAGGGACAAGCTGGCACTCCTGACTGGAGGAGCAGCCTCAGGATGCCCTAGCATGCTGAAGGTGGCAGTGAAGAAAGAGGGAGGCTGGAGTGGAGCAGGCTACAGTGGCAGCCTTGCTCTTCCCAGGTGGTGCATGGGCAATATGCACTGGATCTCTTGCCCCTCTCAGCTGTCCCTAGCCTGCTACCTGAGGTGACTGCTAATGAACAGACTGGTTCTGAATCTGTACCTTCAGGGCTCTGCAGGTCAGGAGCAGGGGAGTTATAGACAATTCCAGCCAGGATATTCTCATTATAGCCCACAATCCTCGAGTCTTGGGATATCGGGTGATGTTCCCAGCTGCTGTAAAAACAGCCCCTCCGACTTCCCACAATCTGAGCAACTTGTTGCTGAGGGAGGCTTTGCCATTGTTTTCTGCTTACCTGCTTCAGCCTGCCTTTGCCAATCTTGAAAATGCTGGTCACCTGAAGGAAACGGAGCCAGTGAAAATCATATGTACATGAATTATGGGGTGATGGTGGCATTTGTCTATGCATATCATTTCTTGATTAAAGTTCTGATTACTGTATCTCTGTTGATCAGCAAAACGTCTTCTGTGTCAGATAAGAAATCATAGTGTTTACACAAGCTTTTGAAACGTCTTGCACACAAATTACCATTTTTGATTCGCAAAGCAGAAAGAGAGGGGTACATTGCTCAAATATTTCCCACGACCAGTGATGGAATAAGTGCTAGGAGTGAGGCCACTGTCACACACCTTTGACTATGTCTGCAAATCATTTTGGCCCCCACCCCACAACCTTTAATCATTTACCTTAATTAGAGGCAACGTGCTCTTGATGTATTTAATTGCTGCAGTGACATAACTCAACATTACCATTTCAAACTGAAAAATAAGTAGGGACTTCCATTTAATTTCCAGCGGAGTGCAGGGCATTCTGGCAGGCGCTGCAGTTGAAACAAACCCTATGACTGTTTCCAGATTGATTGTTTCTGTCACTACCCACTCATCTTTCTATGTCCCATCCACACAAGGAGGAACTGTGACATAACTGCTGTGGGTAGGGTCTTTTGAAGATTGGCACACATTCACTATAACACTTGAGGTGGCCGCCATTTTATGACATCTATTAGTTTTATTCAAAAATATTGTAATTATTCCAAAAGTCTCTCTCTCTCTCTCTCTCTCTCTCTCTCTCTCTCTCTCTCTGTGTGTGTGTGTGTGTGTGTGTGTGTGTGTGTGTGTCAATATAGATTTATATCACCATAATGTTTATAGGATAACACAAAATGTGATAATAGTGTTATACTTTTATAACACTATACTACAATCCTATTTTTTTTAAAAAAAAATCTGGTCAGTGGTGTTTTAGTAGTTTGGTTAATGGTGGTGATAAGAGACTTAATTTTTCCCCCCAAGGGAAAATAGCATAGAATGATAGTGTTGGAGCACTACAACTCTTTCAATAGTTTAAAAAGAACATATCCAGAAAATATTTTAATGATAATTAAAAGATATAAAAAATAGTGTCACAAATTGATGCTCACCACAAATGTTCTAATGAATGTGTGCTGAACCCTTTCCTGGTTCATCGCTATCCATGTCAAAGCCTCCACACTTTTAAAAAGATGAAAGAATGGTGATAAAGGTGTCTTATACCTGTGGAGATTGCAGTGGTCTTCTGATGGAGACCAGCCATTCTGGTCTGAGAAAGATGGAAGAACTAAAAGGGAAATGTAGGGTGACAATGATTGGATGGGTGGTGTTTTTTTACATATTTAATATTTATATGCTGCTTTCCAATGCAAAGTCCAACATGGTGGCCTCCCAATGTCAGTGTTGGAATTCTAGCCCATCATACATATCTATCTATCTCTATCTCTATCTCTATCTCTATATCTATAGCATCTACCAGTATGTCTATATCTACATCTGTATATATCTATATATCTTTGCATTGCATTTTCAATAGTAACAGCATACTGTACAAAAAATGTTGATAACATACCAAAAGTGAACAGGAAAATGGAAAAAAGGAAGAAGAGAGTAAGGGAGAAACCATATAAAATAAAATTGTGCAAGTTTCCCATTCATCGAATTGTAGTGTTGGAAGATACCCCCGAGGGTCATCTAGTCCAACCCTCTGCTATGTAGGAATCTCAGCTAAAGCATTCATGACAGTTGGCCATCCCACCTCTGCTTAGAAACCTCCAACGAAGGAGAGTCTACCACCTTCCAAGGGAGTCGACCCTCTCTTCCCATCAGTACGTTTAGTTGGAATCTCCTTTCAACTTGAATCCACTGCTTCAGGTCCTACTCTCCAGAGCAAGAGAAAACAAGCTTGCTTCATCTTCAGTGTAACAGCCCTTTAGATATTTGAAGGGGGCTATCATTTCTCCTCTCTTCTTCCAGCTAAACGTACCCAACTCCCTCAACCATTCCACATAAGGCTTGGTTTCCAGACCCTTGATCGTCTTGGTTGCCCTCCTCTGCACACAATCATCATCACCATCACAGCATCCTTTTCTAAATTACTTGCCTATGAATTACAGAGGAGGTGAGATTTATAAGTACAGTAGGTACATGATCAGACTGGAGAAATGCTCGTTCATGTCCATGACTAATTTCCCATTGCACAAATGCACAAATGGGATTGTGTTAATCACATTTCAAAGAACTAATCCTTTGTTGCTTCTTGCATAATCACAGCATCCTTTTCTAAGTGCTCACAGACCGACCATTTAATTATTTGTTCAAGGACCTTCCCTGCTATCAATGTCAAACTCAGTGGTTGGTAGTTACCTGGGTCTTCTCTCCTTGCCTTTTGAAGATGGGGAATAATATTTGCCTGCCTTCAGTCAGCAGGGACTTCTGATAATTCTGAAAGATTATAGACAGAGGCTCCAGGATTGCATCCGCAAGCTCCTTTAGTACCATTGCGTGCAGCTCATCAGGCCCTGGGGATTTGAATTCATTTAAAGTAGCCAAGAGTTCTCCTTTCCTATCTTGAGCTGCAGCTCCATCCTTTTATAATTTATTTTGTTATTACCAGGTTGGGCACTGCTTTACTTTTGGGTAAAGACAGAGGCAAAGTAGATGTTGAGCATTTCTGCCTTCTATCTGTCGCTCAGTAGCATTTCTCCATGCAGAAGACCTGCTACTTGCTTGTTCTTCCTCTTGTTTCAAACATAACCAAATAAAGCTCTGTTAAAATTAATTTTAACCTCTTTTGTAAGCCTGAGCTCATTCTGTGCTTTAGCCCGCCTGACTCAAAGTAAAGCAGTAAGCATCCTGATCTCAGCAGTTTCAATAAACATGGAATTTAAACAAGAGTATAGACAGCGTAGAACAGTCAGGTGTAATTCCAAATGTCTCTGTCTCATGATTTCAGCCATTTACTTTTGAGCTACCGTAATTAATAGATATCAGTGTTTCTACTGTTCCTCCCAGTCCAAATTTGCGATATATTTCTAAATCTTTCCTTCTACGGTAGCAATGCTGACACCATATTCATCCCTTCATTTTGTTCACTGTCTTTATTTGAAGAACAGGTTCCCTGCCCAGCCATACATTTGCTGTATATCCAGACTGCCCTGTTCCTTCCCATGAGTTCAACCCTAGTTCTTTTAGCATCTCTTTCACCTGCTCATATTTGTAGATGCTCATTAACTGCACTCAAACGATAGGTTCGTGCATACCTTGCCTGACAGCTGTCATTGTTCACATTTTTGCAATGAATTGCTAGCCCCAAAGGGAGATTATTCACCCGAAACACCCACCTTGAAGCTGCATCATCTTTTTTTTGGGGGGGGGGTGTGGAGAAGTGGAAATCCCTGCTTTGCCCCCTCCCAGTTTTTCACACCTGCGTAAGGACAGAACTTGAAACGCATTGTAACAAATTCCTTTTGCACAACAAGATGCTTACTGGTATTTCAAAATGACTGAGCCTGCAATAAAAGCAAAAGGTAACCTAGAACTATTGATACATGCTATTGCACATGAAACTCAACTGCGCAAACCTATGCCTGTCTATTCAGAGGTTAGTTGTCATAGGGTGGAGTGCTTTCCCTTGGGAGGCCTGCGCTGCACCCAGCTTCTTACTACTTTGCCGCCAGGCATTTGGGCAACAGCCAGCGATAGTGTATTGTAGTGTTAAATCCATTTTATTTAGTACAATTTGTTTAAAGTAACTGCACATTTGTTTTGTACAGTTACTTTATATTGTTTAATGTGTGTAAATTGCTTCAGGATTTTCAGTGGGAAGCAATCTGTGAGGGCTGGCCCATTAGAGCAGCTAGTGCACTGGCCTACCAGTCTAAGTCTGTCCTCAGCCATTTGCCCCCTGCCTGCCTTTCTTACCTGCAGCTGGTTCAGGTTTGTCCTCCTCCTCCTCCGTGTCTGTTGTCCTTGTAGAACTCTGCAGGGAAAAGAATGGGAGCAAAGCTAGAATGAGTTGGCTCTGCTTAGCTAAATGGACCAAGGATCTCATAGAATTCATAGAATCATAGAGTTGGAAGGGACCCTGCAGATCATCTAGTCCAACCCCCTGCAATGTAGGAATATAGTTGTTCCATCAGAGATCGAACCTGCAACCTTTGTGTTATCAGCACCATGTTCTAACCAACTGAGTCAGACCATCAGTGCAAGAGAGCTTCCTTTGTTCTAATATTTTTACTTCCATCAACTTTCTGCTGTTTCATGACTGTCTCATTTTCATAGAATCACATTCTCTCTCTCTCTCTCTCTCTCTCTCTCTCTCTCTCTCTCTCTGTGTGTGTGTGTGTGTGTGTGTGTGTGTGTGTGTGTGTGTGTCTGTGTCTTATAGGTTCGTGTAGTCCAACTCCCAGCTCAGTGCAGGACATCCAGAGCTAGGGCATCCTAAACAGATGCTGAGGATGAGCTCAATACACACCACCCATCTGCCACTTATCCCACCAACTCCTCATCTGTTGCTTTACTTTTTGATAATCCTACATTCCTTTAAGAGGAACATTGCCAGAGAAATTGGGGGGCTTGAAGTAGCACGAGGGAGCAGGGCACACACTGGCCTCACTCAATATTTCTTGGTGTTGATTTTGCCTTTCCTCCCCCCCCCCTGTGGACTTATAGGATGCCTTTGAAGCGTTCCATGTCGACAAGTCATTGGTGAAGAAGTATTTGAACCCGCTGCTGATTGGGGAGTTGGCACCAGATCAATCTAGTTTGGAACCCAGCAAAAATGTAAGTCTCTCCTAACCCCTGGATGTGAGATGTGAATCCAAGAAGTAAGGTTTCCCTCCATTCATGTTATATGCATTCTGGAGTGCCTAAAGGAGGATGCCATGCGCTGGTCTGAACCTGTAAACGGTGGAACAGGGGCTGATAGAAAGGGAGAATCCCTGAGCAGAATTAGACATTAGAACTCTGGTCACACCTTCCCTTTGCTGCTCCTTAAGGGCACATGCTACTCCAGCATTTCCTAGAGTAGAGGCAGCTGTCATTTTAAAATTTCTTCTTCACAGGAATCACTGATCATGGACTTCCGTGAGCTCCGCACCACTGTAGAGAAGATGGGACTCCTGAAGCCCAACACTTACTTTTTCATGGCGGTGCTCCTTCACATCCTGCTCTTGGATGCTGCATCCTGGCTCAACTTCTTGTATTTTGGAACCTCTTTACTGCCCTTCACTGTCTCTGTAGTGCTATGTACAATGTCCCACGTAAGTTGTCTTGCTCCAAAGGCTGGCCTTCTGTTCTAAGCACCTGAAACCAGCTTCCTTTGTCATCTTCTACTACCCTGGTGAAGCCAGAGCTCATTCTGGAGGTCATCTTTATCACTGGGATTTTTGTCACTTCCAGCATTAATGGGTGCGATGCCAGTCCTTTGCAGTGAGACGTTTGTTTAGCCTTGGCAATTTATGAGTTGTATGGGTATTATTCAGAAATTCATGCCTGCATTTACCTAAGTACTGTAGTATGCATGGCACACAGATTACGCTAGAGCTACCACATGCAATGACATGGTGGCTTCTTTTGAATTAAATGATGCAGAAGGGACCCCAAAAGCCGTTCAAATGATAGGCAGGACATTGTTTTAAGCAATCTCCTTTGCTTTCCAGAACCAGGCTTCATGGTTCCAACATGATTTGGGGCACCTTTCCGTCTTCCAGAAGCCCAAGTGGAACCACCTGCTTCACAAATTTGTGATGTGCCATCTTCTTGTAAGTGCTTGTTTTTGAAAACTTTATTTTTTTGAGAGGGGTGGGAAGGGTAAGAGATCTGGATTGATGACCTGAAAATCAAACTACCATATTTTTGGACAATGTGCATAATACTCTAAAAAAGAGGGGGGGGGAACGTTCTAGTTCTTTGTGGATTTTTGTTCCCAAAAGCCTGCCAACAACCCTCCTATTGCATGGTGGGTGCATATATACTACAAACAAATCAGCTTTATACCAGGAGAGCTGTCTTGGCTTCCCCTAACGCAGGGATGGGGAACTTTTGGCCTTCAGCTGTTACTGGGCTACCACTGCCCCCTTCCCTGGCCATTGGCTGTGCTGGCTGGAGCTCATGGGATTTGCAGTTCCAACAGCATCCGAAGGACCACACGCTCCTCACCGCTGTCTAAATGAACCCTGGGTGCCTAGAATCCTCTTATTAGTCTCCCCGCTTCCCCCCGACAGCACCAGAGTTCCTAGGACTTCCTGCGAAGAGGGAGTGACTCTTAATGTGCCATAAATCCACAGTTCAGCGATCCCTTTGGCTTTTTACCTTTAGCTGTAGAATTGACTTCTTCTCTGACCTTCCTTTCAACAGGGAGCATCAGCCAACTGGTGGACTCTTCTGCACTCACAGCATCACGCAAAACCCAATTGCCACAGCAAGGACCCGGATATCGACATGCACCCTGCCTTGTTTGCTTTGGGGAAGACCCTCTCTGTGGAGGCAAGTCTCATGTTGCTCACATGCCCTTCAGAAAACAATGAATGCTTCCTGTTTGTTCCTATTTGTAGTGTAGCTGTATGTGTGGTAGCCAGATTTCTACCTTAAAAAACACACCACACCAACAAATAATTATATGGCACTTAATATTTTGGGGTGGGATGTTGGCTGTCTGGCAAGAAGTCTATGTAATAATGATATAGTTGCATTCAGGGAAGTGGCAAGGTGCCTGTAGGGCTGGGATGGGGACCTTGTGGCCATTCACGTGTTGTTGGACTCCAGCTCTCACCACCCCCAGTCAATATGGCCAGTGGCAATGGAAATTACAGGACGGCAACATACGAGGAGTTGCAGGCTCCCCCTTTCTGTAAGGCCATTTTTATCAGATTGTGACCTGATTTGTTTTCACAGCTTGGGGTAAAGAAGACAAAGTATATGCCTTACAACCACCAGCACAAGTACTTCTCCTTCAGTAAGTGTTGTTGTTGTTGTTTGAATTTATATACCACCCTATACCCGGCAGTCTCAGGGCAGTTCATAGAAAAGATCACAGTATATAAAATCAAAATAAAAACAATAAACCTATAACACACACCTCTAAAAGAGCCACATTTTAGAAGGGTATAGGGATGTCAATCAGGTCAACCAAAAGCCTGGTTAGAAATGAATGTTTTTGCCTGGTGCCTAAAGGTGTAAAATGAAGGCGTCTGGTGAACTTCCCTGGGGAGAGCATTCCACAGACAGGGAGCCACTGCAGAGAAGGCCTGTTCTTGTGTTGCCACCCTTTGCACCTCTCAAGGAGGAGGCACACAAAGGAGGGCCTCAGAAGATGACGGAGGGTCCGGGTAAGTTCATATGGAAGTATGACTTAACTTCCTGCAATGCCATGTGAGTTAGTGGAGTCCGTTGGCTAACGGTGAATTCTTATGGTACCATCGTAGTCATGGGCACATGATAGTGTGGAGCGGCTACATCTGCAAAAACCCTGTGCCCAGCAGGGGGACAGTGCTTTACACCTCTGTTCTACTTGACCTGTCACTCCAGAGCATTCTCATATTCCCTGTTGATAGAGGTTCCTGCCAGAGCAGTATTTCACCCCTGTAATGTGTATTTGCATGCCATACCTGGACCCTAACACCTTGTAGGCCACCATTGCGCTACAATGGAGCTTGGAAGCACAGGAGAGCACAGGACAGACTGTAGGGGAATCCCTGTGCCAGAGTGAGGGAATGAGTTCATCTTCCCAGTTAATGGGATCATATGGTTGGATCCAGACTAAATTAATGGTGGCTTAGTTCCGTTCAAATCAGTGGGACAAGTTAGTATTGACTAAGTTTAAGCCCCTTTGATTTCCGTGGGAACATAGCATGGCTAAGTTAGTCCAGATCCAGCCCACAGTCCAGAACATCCTGTACCCTGTTACTTTTAACTGTAGTAGAACCTTTTATTTAAGGCATTCTTCAGTAGCCCCACCTAAATTATCTGCTTGCACCATCTTCTTCCCGGTACATCTGGTTTATTTTACATATTTTGTATTTTAATTATGTGGCTAAGGCATCTTTCTTTTGCTATCTTCATCAGCATTGCCACCACTGTTGTTCCCTACCTACTTCCAATATCACACCTTCTACATTGCTTTCAAGAAGAATTACTGGGTGGTAAGTATTGCATTATCTGAGTTACTGATGAAGCAACAGAAGAGCCCTCACTCCTATTCCTGGCTGGTTGCCTTCTTGGGTGTTCTGAGGCATTTTGTGTTTTAGTATTTTGTTGGTAGCTGCTCAGAATGGCTGGGGCATCCCAGTCTGATGAGCAGCATAGAAATAAAAAAAATATTACCATAATCTCTCAAATTATAGAGCAATCACTAATGCTAGATCCAGTCTTGGCCTTGCTTTCAATACCGGTAGAAAGGAATACAAATCCCAGAGTTTCTTACAAGACCGTGGTCTTTCTGTTGCTAAGAATGTCAAGAAAGCCAAGAGTAAGTCAATGGAAATCTTGCTCACATCCTTCAGTTGATTATTGGTATGGTAGAGTGTGGGATCTAGCTCTCTCTGAGCATCTCACATTTCAAAGAAAAGTAAGTAGAGGAGAATCCTCTACTTTTTAAGCTATTTGGTATAAAATTTTGATATATGTCTCTATACAATAGACCCCCCCCCCAATAATTCAATTAAGTTTGTGGGGAGGGTATGTTTTAGAAGATTAGGATAAAGAGATGCCTTGGATTGTGATTATAAAAGGATACATTGCATGAATTAATGTAGGGTATTATCTTCCCTTTCCTTCCCCTCCATTCTATCTATTCTTATTCTCATTCTCCTTTGTTTTCTTTTTGTACTTTTTATGATGTTTGCATTTCATCTATATTTATCTTTATTTTAAAAACTGATAAAGTTTCTTTAAGCAAAAAAGTAGTAGTTTCTGCTCAACATCAGTTAAATTACATTACATTATGTTATCTTGATGGGTGGAGACATACATTGATTCGTACAAAATTTGGAACTTATTTTTCCATCCATTCTGTGTACACACAAAGGCTTCTTCAAAGCTTGAAAGAGCTATAAAGGGCACTGAAAACACCACTATTGTCCATTGTCTCCTGGAAATCCTGCTCAAATGCCTTTCTCAGCTATCAAAACCTATTCCCCATGCATCCTCAATCATCACAGCCTTAAGCACTAGAAACCTGTATGCTAAGCCTATGATCTATTACTGTGCTTGAGTACTTCAATCACAGTATTGTGCAATGAACATAGTTTCAACCACAAGGCCTATCAGGAAACTTTCTGTTGCACCTCTGGGGTAAAGGATCGTAGGGGACAATAACAATGTGAACTAAGCCTTTTCCATTCTGACAACTTCTTCCTTTTGATAGGATATTGCCTGTATGCTGAGCTTCTTCATCCGATTCTTCATCGTCTATGGGTGTTTTCTAGAAATAAAAAGTCTTCTTATATTCTTCTTTTTGGTCAGGTATTGTACAGCACAAAGCCCCTCCCCAATTCAGCGAAAGTTAGTCAAAGCTGCCTTAGTGAAAGCAGTGGGACTTGAGTTTACTTCAGCTGGCTTGGTTGGCCATCTATATTTCTGTGGTGGAAAGGCCCCAAAATTCAACCCTTTGTAGACTTCAATCCTACAAGAAGTCTGCAAAATAGCAAGAAAGGTATTAGAAGCATCCCCAGAACTGGTGTTGGAGAAATTTAAAAAGAGGTTCCTAGACGGGACATATCCTTCCCAGGCACCTAGAAGATAAAGGATGTAGGCTCCAAGTGAAAATATAGGCCTTTCTTGAAATACAAATGTGCACAGGATGCTCCTTATTTTTGAAGCTGTCCCTATGTGCACTGAGGCCACAAGGCAAGGCAAACAAACATGACACACACACCCCAACCCTTTTGTTTTGTATTCAGGCAACTAACTCCCAATTTACGTGGGGTTATGTTCCAAGGCACCGTGTGTTTAAGTGACACCGCATATATTCGAAACACCATTGAAAAAGCCTGCAAACACCTTGTTTCACCTCTACCCCGTTCTTCCCCTTTTTGTGGTGTTTTTGGATCACTTCCGGGTTCGGTGCAGTGCACATTTGCCTGGTTGCGCGCATATCAGATGCGCTTAAAATGGTTGCTGCCTGTAATTTTAATTTTTTTATTAAAAAAAATCTGATGTGCTCTGGAATCCACCATAACAATCTATTGAATACTATGTTTCATATCTGGTCCTTTGATTAAAATGAATTTTCAAAGTTAGCTGTAAGTTACTGTACTTTTTTAAAAGAAATGGTCTTCTCTTGGCATATTACAAGTAAAAAGTTAAATATTGAGACTCTGAGGGAGCTTAGGAAGCTCAGCCCAACATTTAAAATAGCCAAGGAGGCCAGGCAGGGCTGATTGGATTCCATTCCTCCGGTGATGAACCCTTTTCTGTGTCTGACTCTGCTTTACTGGGGTTATTTTGGAGGGCGGGGGTGGGGTCAGGAAGTTCTGCTTGCAATGTTTTCTGCTGAGTTGCTCACATTTTCTGCTGAAGTTTGTCTTTCCTAAAAATGATGGATTGGGAAGAGCGTTCAGAGCTGAATTGAGCAGAGATAGGAAAGGTTTGCTTGCTGCTATGGGAGAGTCTATTCACTTTTAGTTTTTTCTGCTTGTGGCTTTATAAATAAAATAATGTGAAAGCCACCTTTTTTCAGTTCAGTTTGAAAACATAGAAAAATGTGTGTGATGTTTTCAGGGAGCCAGATTTTTGTGCAAGACACCAAATTTCACACAAGGCTTAAAAAAACAAAAAACAATATGATTGGATTAGTGAATTACGCTTACTACTGTATTATTACTCTATTTCCCCATGCAGGATGTTGGAAAGCTCCTGGTTTGTCTGGGTCTCCCAAATGAATCATATACCCATGACTATAGATTATGACAAGAATTTGGACTGGGTGTCCATCCAGGTAATTTTTTTCCCCTCTAGCAACTGTGTGACTGTGTATGGGACTGCTCTATATCCTCTCAAAAGATCATTCTGGGTTCTAATTCAAGTTGACCGAGATGCTGCACTGGATGTTTATCAGGAAACTGGAGGAAAAGCAGACATGAGTTCGGATAAGGAGGCATTAGGGACGGGTGACTTGTAGCCCTTCAGATGCTGCTGGACTGTCATTAGCACCGTCCATGCTGGCTAAGGCTCATGGGAGTTGTAGTTCAACAACATCTGGTGGGGCCACAGGTTCCCCACTGCTGCTTTAGTGGGCTTAACTAGACTAGGGAATCATGGGAGCTGGAGATGCAGCAAAGATGCAGTCGTTTCTGTAAGTAGACAGGGTGGTAAAGAAGCAGGCGAGAGCAACAAGGAGTTTGTAGGAGCAAGAGGCTAGTTGATTCTGGGGATGGAGAATCCCTGGTCCTTCCAGATGACTCTGGGCAGATTCACACCATACATTTAAAGCACATCCAATGCACATTTAAAGCCCATGACTTCTCCCATAGTGTCTTGGGAACTGTAATCGCTCCCCCTTAATGGCAACCTTAGCAAATTGCAGTCTTTGGGTGATGCTATATGCCTTAAGGTAAAGGGACCCCTGACCATTAGGTCCAGTCGTGACCGACTCTGGGGTTGCGCGCTCATCTCGCATTATTGGCCGAGGGAGCCGGCGTATAGCTTCCAGGTCATGTGGCCAGCATGACAAAGCCGCTTCTGGCAAACCAGAGCAACACATGGAAACGCCGTTTACCTTCCCGCTGTAGCGGTTCCTATTTATCTACTTGCATTTTGACGTGCTTTCGAACTGCTAGGTTGGCAAGAGCTGGGACCAAGCAACGGGAGCTCACCCCGTTGCGGGGATTCGAACCGCCAACCTTCTGATCAGCAAGCCCTAGGCTCAGTGGTTTAACCCACAGCGCCACCTGGATCCCGCTATATGCCTTGGGTGTGCTTAAATGTATGGTGTGGGTCTGCCCTCCAACTCCTATCAGCCTTAGCCTTCTTGGCCACTGGTCAGGAATGTTGTTAGCTGTAGACCGGCAACATCTGGAGGGGTTACAGGTTCCCCATCCCTGGGCTTAGAGTATGGTTTAGGGGCAGAGGGGAGGCAGAAAGAACCCTGCAAGTATTTAAGAAGCAAGCAGAAGGAAACAAAGAGCGTGGAGAGTAGCTGGTAGCAAGAGGGACCAGAAACATACCCTTGAGTGAATGAGGAACATCTAAAGAAGATGTTCAAGCGGGAGAGGGGGTCATGTTGCAACTTGCCACTTTATTTACCTGTTGCTGACTGAGGTCTTTCCTCTGTGATAGGAAGTTGCCACATGTCCCAGATCTTTTGCTGGGAGAGGAAAGAACTCAAGCAGTGGTCAAACTGATGAATTTTGTTTTGTTTTTAAAGTATTTTTATTTTATTTATTAAATTTCTACACCACCTTTCACCCGAGGATCACCAAAGCAGCTTACAATAGAAAAACACAGATACATAACATAAAAATCATTGTTGATTGTGCTGTAACAATCAAACAAGCCTTTTTTTTATAAGGGGGGACGGGACAATGCATTAGGTTGATAGACTGTGACTGCTCACTTCACCAAATGCTAGCATTGCAACACTCACAAGCACATTTGTGTCATTGTGCTCTTATCATCAGTATTCTGTCATCATTTGACAAGCACCCAAAATGAAAGGGTGAGCCTTCTTGGGACCAGAGCAGGGCATCTCCTGGCTTCTGCTAGGACTGGATTAAAAGCTGCCAAAAAGAATCAAGTGAAACGAGACAAACCCACCTTCTTTGCTCCTCACAATCAGTCTTGGAATCCCAACATGCTTCAGAGAGCATCACTAAATTTCCCATTGTCCATAACAGTTGTCCACCACAGTATCACAGTGTAGCAGTAGTTCTCCTCAGTAACCCAGGAGGACTAGTGAAACAGACGGCCAGCACCCCTTCCCTTCTGAAGAACAATCTCTAGTTGGGTCTGAGGGTTGTAACAGTGAAAAGGGGGGAATGGGCAACATGGCAGACATGGGGCCCACTGTAGGCTCCTTGGTAACGTGAGGATTGCAAGAATGTGGTGCTGACATATAGTCAGCTTTGCTAACTATGGGAGGGATTTGGTAGTAACTTAGGGTTGAATCCAACAAGGCCGTTGTGCAAGCAAAACTTCTGCTCACACAACAGCATTTCTCTGCCCCCTTCTCCCTCTGTGCCCCACTGCCAAATCTGCTCTGGAGGGTTGAGGGGGAACTCAGGGCGCATTGGGAGGGATATGGTGGTGGGGGAAAGTTATTTTGCATTGAGTAGAAGTTCTACTTGCACAGTAACTTGGTTGAATGCAACCCATAGCTGTCATACCAGAAGAGAGAAAGCTGTCAAGTGCTTCAACACCCACCCACTTGTTATTTCAGCTCCAGGCAACATGTAACGTTGATCATTCCTGGTTCAACGACTGGTTTACTGGGCACTTGAATTTCCAGATTGAACACCAGTAAGTATGGACCGCAAGGAAGTGCTTTCTCTGGGTTGTATGTAGTTGAGTGGAACTGTGCTCACACAATGGGGCTTTTCTGGCTCTTGCCCTACTGCCCCTTGAAAAGCAACTCCCTGGGGATGCAGGACCCTCTGGAATAGTGTGAAATGGGACGTGGTGGGAGAGGCTACACTGGGAAAGGGAACGCAAGAGAAATCAGCGGCATTGCCTTGTGCAAGTAGACATGCTGTTCCAGTTGTGTGAAACTTCTTTGGATCCAAGCCAATGCAGCCTAGGAATTTTTTTCCTGCTGCGTGATTCTCTGTAGGAAGAACAAATGTCCAGTATGTGAAGCAATTTTTCTATTGTTCGGTTTTCTGGATGGCTGCCTTGTCTATGATTTCTACACCAAATACGATTAGCAGAACTTGAGGCAGAATTGTTTTGGTTTCCCCCGCCAGTCTTTTCCCTACGATGCCCCGGCACAACTACTGGAAGGTGGTCCCTCTGGTGAAGTCTCTGTGTGCCAAACATGGCATTGAATACAAGTGCAAGCCCCTGCTGACAGCCTTTGCAGATATTTTACGGTATGTATCAAAGGAGAAACGTGGCATAAAAATACAGATGTACAGTGGGAAGACAAGGCAGCTTACTCTTTTTTACTGCAGGGGTGGATAAACCAGTGGCATGATCAGACCAGCCAAGCAGCTTTTAGCACCCTGCTGCTCCCATAACATTTTACTGGCACTGCTTTTGGATATTTTGGCAAGCCACTGCTCTTGAGAGCCAGATGGAACACTCTGGAAACACGTGGGAATGCTGTAATGCAGGCATCCCCAAACTTCGGCCCTCCAGATGTTTTGGCCTACAACTCCCATGATCTCTAGCTAACAGGACCAGTGTTGGGGGAAGATGGGAATTGTAGTCCAAAACATCTGGAGGGCCGAAGTTTGGAGATGCCTGCTGTAATGCTTCCAGAATGCTCCAGTGTCTCCCAAGTTCTGACAATACACTGGGACACCCATTTCTGTTTCTGGAGCACCCTCAGTGGCAGTGGGCTGCCTCCCCCCGCAGAAGACATAACTGGTAACAATTGGCAGGGGCTGGCCAGCAGCCATTGCACAAGCTGCTCAACTGTTTTAAAGGAAAAGGTGCATTTCCAGAAATAACACAACAAAGTATGACTTGGAAGCATCGTTTTCAGTGTTTCAGCAGCCTTTTCCCAGGCCTTCCTGAATTAGTCGTTTCTGCAGCATTTAATTCTGGTTGCTTTCATGGTCTCCAACTTTGTTTTTCTATTACTTGTGGTGTTTTCTATTCCTGTACATCCCCACAGGTATTTTTAAAAATACAGGGCGATTTGTAAATTTTGAAATTAAAATAAGTAGCTGCCACACCCTTCCATCATTCTTGCAGCTGGCTTGTGGCTGGCTCATGGCCAGTTGGGGAATTGCATGCAGCTCTAGTGGCAAAAAAAGGTTGACTACTGCTGAGCTATAGATTTCTGCTTTCTTGATCTTTACCAAGATTCCTGCCTCTCTATTTAACTTGATTGGATCTCGGGCACCTTACCCTTTCTTTTCCCCAAGACTTAATTAGTTTTACCCCACCCTTTCTCTCACTGCAGTTCCCTGAAGGATTCTGGAGAGCTCTGGCTGGATGCCTATTTGCATAAATAAGTACTGGCTTCACAGAAAAGATTCATTCACGTTCTCTCCACAGATGCCTTGGACCAGCAGATTGCCTTGAACGCTTTTCCAACTCCCAATGTTTCATTGTTTCCTATTTATAATAAAATTTATGTCTGATACCATGCTTTCCCTATTTTGTACATCTCCCTTTGAACCTGGAAGTAAAAGTTGTTAACAGAGGTCCCAAATGAGCTGCTATTCAGTGAAAGGAAGAAAGGGGGGTGGGAAAGACTGTGCACTCTTTTAAAGGGCTTCTTTTCTCCGAATGATTTGAGATGTCATATGCTTATTCTCTGAAGACCCAATCCAGGTAAAAATTCTGTATGCTTAAGCCCATTGTCACCAATCATATGCTATTTACCTGGATGAGTAGGCAGCTCCTGGTCCAAAAAAAGGGTCTGCACCTCTGCATTTTTTCAACACCTGGCTTACACAATAGGAAGCCTACTACACACCAATTACCTAAACTGGATTGTGGACCATGTATGTGTGTGTGTGTTTCTAGTGCACTGGAGAGTGGGCTCAATGTCCCTTTCTTGATATTGCATAATGAACAACTACCAGGCCACAAAGTTTGTCTTATCCCCTTGAGAATGTCCCTGGATTGTTTGTTTGCTTTTACATACAAAGGTCCCAGGTTCATTTCTTGGCATTGCCAGGTACAGTTGGGCATGTCCTATCTAGAAAACCTGGAGCTGCTGCCACTCCATATAGACAGTACAAAGCTAGATGGACCAGGGGTCTAACTCAGTATAAAACAGCTTCCTATGTTGTTTCTATCACTTACAATGAGGGTGACTTGCAGAAACCACATATGGATATGGGTCATATTTCCTACTTTTCATGATAATCATGCATTTGTGAGTTATGAAAACTTTTAATCAAACCCATCAGCTAGCTGTTAAAGCAAAAAGGTCAAAGTACTATAGTAACACCTGAAGTACCGTAGAGATATTCTGGACTATCATTCCCATTATCTCTGCCCGTTGAATTGGGGCTGATGGGCGTTGTGGTCCAAAGTTTATGGGAGGTACCATGTCTTAAGGCAGACATAGGCAAACTCCGGCCCTCCAGATGTTTTAGACTACAATTCCCATCATCCCTAGCTAACAGGACCAGTGGTCAGGGATGATTGGAATTGTAGTCCCAAACATCTGGAGGGCTGGAGTTTGCCTGTGCCTGTCCTAAGGCATGCCAAAGGCACAACCCTGTTTAGACAGCTGTATATGCCTATTTGTATTCCCAACAAACAGAAGCCGAACAAAATTCTAGCTTCTACTGTCTCAAAACCTTGGCTACTTTAAATTAACAAACTATCACAATTATATTATTTTGTTTCATATCAGTCTGTTATATAGGCAGATGAAATAATCAAAAGGGAGCTTTATTGTATAGTTACTACCAGTCTTAAAACAGAAAAGTGCTAGTGACAGGATTGCTTCTACATTGGTTCTTTAAGTTTTCACCCTGGCACTAAAACCAACACAAACCTAAAATATGGAAAATGATAACAGAACTTTACAATTTGGTTTTCTTAATCTGAAGGCCAAACAGAAGAAGCGGTTTCATTTTTTTGGTGTTATGTGTTTATGAGCATGTGGTAAATAAAATTGGAGGGAAAATTTCTGGTGTAAAAAACCCTCACATACACACGTCTTCTACAATGTACATCAAAGTAAATCCAGCTTCTGCCTTTGAAGTCAATTCTGGCAAGTGTACAGTTCCCTCCCCCAACTCCCCAGATCTGCTCCAGACAATTGGAAAAAAACCCAGAACACGGGGAAGAGGGGAGTTTGTTCCGTCAGCGCAAGCATTTCTGCTTGCCCAATGGAGTAATTTCCTTAGTGCAATGTTGAATGCAACTGAAGAGGATCAAAACCAGACAGATGCGAGTAGCAGCCAGATCCTATATGACAAGCATTAAACTAGAGACCAGGTTGTAAAACAGCTCCCTTAGCAAACTCTTGAGTTGTGCTGCAGACAGTTTTAGCAACTCTGTATTTCAGTCTCACCAATTTTATTTTGTCAAAAAGCTTACACAGAAGTAGTAATCAATATTTAGTTATCAATAGTTATCAATATTTATTGGAAGATACAACTCAAAAACTAAAATCATCTCAACATGGTACTTCCAGCAAAGATACTATGTTTGGAGTTCACCGGACACAAGGCAGCAAGAGCAGCACCCTCCAGGTCCTTTGATAGCAAGGACAAGCCTTCAGACTGGCTGGATCTCTGGCCAGCAATTAGCAGTGTCAGATGTTCTGTCAGAGCAGTGTCTCTCCCACAATGCATCAGTTTAAGCTGAGCTCAAGGCCTGACGGTAACTCTCACATTTTGAGCACTACACAGTACATTGCCACAAAGCTCTATATTTGTAGTTTAATATATTTCGCTCCAAGCATCTGCAGTGGAAGGGAACTGGTACAGAGTTCTAGAAAATAATTTTACTTCCCTCTTTTAAACTTTGATGTTAGTGCACCACCGCCCCTTGCTTTCTTCCTGGCGGATCCCTTGGGTTCTGGCTCTTTGCGTTTGGCTGAAGTGATGGAGCCAGTAACCTTGAAGAAGTCATCTAATCGGCCCTGAGTACTGCCCTGGCGACTCTTGTGCAGTCTCTTGACCCCGTTGCGTATTCTTTCTTCGTTGAACTGCTTCTCTCCGCACAAGAAGTTGACCAGCTCTTCCTCATCTGGTTCGTTCCACTTCAGATCCACAGCTTCGGGGTCGACAACTTCAGGTTCCAGGAAGAGCAGCTGGGCCTCCTTGTGCAGCCAGTTCTCAGGCACAGAATACTTCTTGTCATCTATTTGCTGGAGAATCTTTTCTATGCTCTTGTGCTGCTTGATCAGCTCCACGGCCCGCTTCGGCCCAATGCCCCGGATGCTCTCGCAGTAGTCGCAGCCCAGCAGTATGCAAAGGTCCACAAACTCCTTCTGCGTCAGGCTCAAATCCTGAAGGATGCGGCTCAGGTGGAATTCCTGAATCGGCAGCTTCTTCGCCTCACTGGCTGTAAGATGCCGCATCAGCACAGGGCTACCAAAGGTCAAGCAATCCATATCCTCAGTAGCAGCTGCATAGACCTTGCTCGCTTTCACCAGTGCAGCACAGCTAGCTTCAGCCTCGCCAGGTGCATCAACATAAGGGATGCCCATCAAGGTCAGCAGCTTCTTGCACTCATCGTTGTGCTGCTTGGTCACCTTCACTAACCTCTTGCTGAACTTTTCTACATTTTCCTCCTCACCTGCCTCTTTGGCCTCTTGCAACTGCTTCTCCGCTTCAGCTCGGCGCTCGGTACGTTTGGCTAGTTCCCCCGATTTCAACTGTGGGGGCTTGCCATCAAAGACATAGACAGGCTTGATGCCATTTTCCACCATGCGGATGGTGCGGTAGAACATCCCCATCAGGTGGCTTGTGATTTCGCCTTCTTCATTCTGCAGCATGTCAGCTCCCTGCCTTACAGCAATCAGGAACTGATAAATACTCATAGACGCATCAATGGCCACCTTCCGGCCAAAGTAACTCTTAATGTCATTCTCTCGAATGGCACCAGGAGCTATATCAGCAATCAGCTTGGCCAAACCATGGATTCCCATCCTGGTAACTCAGCGCCAGTTGCAGTCTTTCTGTGATGATACAACACGGGAGAAACCTAGAAAGTAAAACAGAAGGCATGAACTGAAGATTTAGAACAGGCATCCCCAAACTCGGTCCTCCAGATGTTTTGGGACTACAATTCCCATCATCCCTGCCCACTGGTCCTGTTAGCTAGGGATGATGGGAATTGTAGTCCCAAAACATCTGGAGGGCCGAGTTTGGGGGTGCCTGATTTAGAATGACAAGAAAGCAAAATGTTCAGCTGTTGGATCAAGGTATAATTTTTCCTACCAATCTAAGATTACCATGTGGTGGTTATTATTTTGATGAACAAAAACAACAACTTATTTATTGCTTTACACTGAAACCTCAAGGCAACATACAACAAAATTGTAATAAACTATCAATACACTATAAATTGATCAATGCCTTGCCCCTTCATGGATCAATGCCTTGTCGTGGCGAAGGGGCTTGAATAACTCAGAGAAGCTATGAGCTATGCCATGCAGGGCCACCCAAGATGGACAGGTCATAGTGGAGAGTTTTGACTAAACGTGATCCACCTGGAGAAGGAACTGGCAAGCCACTCCAGTATCCCTGCCAAGAAAACTCTATGGACAAAGACAACAGGCATATAAAAGTTATGACGCTGGAAGATGAGCCCCTCAGGACGGAAGGCGTCCAACATGCTACTGAGGAAGAGCGGAGGACAAGTACAAGTAGATTCAGAGCTGATGAAGCGGCTGGGCCAAAGCCGAAAGGACGCTCAGTTGCGGATATGCCTGGAAGCGAAAGGAAAGTCCGATGCTGTAAAGAAAAATATTGCATAGGAACCTGGAATGTAAGAACCATGAATGGAGGTAAGCTGGATGTGGTCAAAAATGAGATGACAAGAATAAATATCGACATCCTGGGCATCAGTGAACTAAAATGGAAGGGAATGGGCGAATTCAGTTCGGGTGACTATCATATCTACTACTGTGGGCAAGAATCCCGTAGTAGAAATGGAGTGGCCCTCATAGTCAACAAAAGAGTGGCAAAAGCTGTAATGGGATGCAATCTCAAAAATGACAGAATGATCTCAATAAGAATCCAAGGCAGACCTTTTAACATCACAGTAATCCAAGTTTATGCACCAACTACCGGAGCTGAAGAAAGTGAAATTGACCAATTCTATGAAGACCTACAACACCTTCTAGAAATGACACCAAAGAAGGATGTTCTTCTCATTACAGGGGATTGGAATGCTAAAGTAGGGAATCAAGAGATAAAAGGAACAACTGGCAAGTTTGGCCTGGGAGTTCAAAATGAAGCAGGGCAAAGGCTAATAGAGTTCTGTCAAGAGAACAAGCTGGTCATCACAAACACTCTCTTCCAACAACACAAGAGACGACTCTACACATGGATATCACCAAATGGGCAGCATCGAAATCAGATTGATTATATTCTCTGCAGCCAAAGATGGAGAAGCTCTATACAGTCAGCAAAAACAAGACCTGGAGCTGACTGTAACTCAGATCATCAGCTTCTTATAGCAAAATTCCAGCTTAAACTGAAGAAAGTAGGAAAAACCACTGGGCCAGTAAGATACAATCTGAATCAAATCCCTTATGAATACACAGTGGAAGTGAGGAACAGGTTTAAGGATTTAGATTTGGTGGACAGAGTGCCTGAAGAACTATGGATGGAGGCTCGTAACATTATACAGGAGGCAGCAACGAAAACCATCCCAAGGAAAAGGAAATGCAAGAAAGCAAAATGGCTGTCCAACGAGGCCTTACAAATAGCGGAGGAGAGGAGGCAAGCAAAATGCAAGGGAGAAAGGGAAAGATACAGGAAACTGAATGCAGATTTCCAAAAAACAGCAAGGAGAGACAAGAGGGTCTTCTTAAATGAGCAATGCAAAGAAATAGAGGAAAACAATAGAATGGGGAAAACCAGAGATCTGTTCAAGAAAATTGGAGACATGAAAGGAACATTTCGTACAAAGATTACCATAATCAAGGACAAAAGTGGTAAGGACCTAACAGAAGCAGAAGACATCAAGAAGAGGTGGCAAGAATACACAGAGGAATTATACCAGAAAGATATGGAGGTCTCGTACACCCCAGGTAGTGTGGTTGCTGACCTTGAGCCAGACATCTTGGAGAGTGAAGTCAAATGGGCCTTAGAAAGCACTGCTAATAACAAGGCCAGTGGAAGTGATGATATTCCAGCTGAACTATTTAAAATTTTAAAAGATGATGCTGTTAAGGTGCTACATCCAATATGCCAGCAAGTTTGGAAAACTCAGCAATGGCCAGAGGATTGGAGAAGATCAGTCTACATCCCAATTCCAAAGCAGGGCAGTGCCAAAGAATGCTCCAACTACCGCACAATTGCGCTCATTTCACACGCTAGCAAGGTTATGCTTAAAATTCTACAAGGTGGGCTTAGGCAGTATGTGGACCGAGAACTCCCAGAAGTGCAAGCTGGATTTCGAAAGGGCAGAGGAACCAGAGACCAAATAGCAAACATGCGCTGGATTATGGAGAAAACTAGAGAGTTCCAGAAAAACGTCTACTTCTGCTTCATTGACTATGCAAAAGCCTTTGACTGTGTTGACCACAGCAAACTATGGCAAGTTCTTAAAGAAATGGGAGTGCCTGATCACCTCATCTGTCTCCTGAGAAATCTCTATGTGGGACAAGAAGCTACAGTTAGAACTGGATATGGAACAACTGATTGGTTCAAAATTGGGAAAGGAGTACGACAAGGTTGTATATTGTCTCCCTGCTTATTTAACTTATATGCAGAATTCATCATGCGAAAGGCTGGACTAGATGAATCCCAAGCCGGAATTAAGATTGCCGGAAGAAATATCAACAACCTCAGATATGCAGATGACACAACCTTGATGGCAGAAAGCGAGGAGGAATTAAAGAACCTTTTAATGAGGGTGAAAGAGGAGAGCGCAAAATATGGTCTGAAGCTCAACATCAAAAAACCAAGATCATGGCCACTGGTCCCATCACCTCCTGGCAAATAGAAGGGGAAGAAATGGAGGCAGTGAGAGATTTCACCTTCTTGGGCTCCTTGATCACTGCAGATGGTGACAGCAGTCACGAAATTAAAAGACGCCTGCTTCTTGGGAGAAAAGCAATGACAAACCTAGACAGCATCTTAAAAAGCAGAGACATCACCTTGCCGACAAAGGTCCGTATAGTTAAAGCTATGGTTTTCCCAGTAGTGATGTATGGAAGTGAGAGCTGGACCATAAAGAAGGCTGATCGCCGAAGAATTGATGCTTTTGAATTGTGGTGCTGGAGGAGACTCTTGAGAGTCCCATGGACTGCAAGAAGATCAAACCTATCCATTCTGAAGGAAATCAGCCCTGAGTGCTCCCTGGAAGGACAGATCGTGAAGCTGAGGCTCCAATACTTTGGCCACCTCATGAGAAGAGAAGAATCCTTGGAAAAGACCCTGATGTTGGGAAAGATTGAGGGCACTAGGAGAAGGGGACGTCAGAGGACAAGATGGTTGGACAGTGTTCTCGAAGCTACGAACATGAGTTTGACCAAACTGCGGGAGGCAGTGCAAGACAGGAGTGCCTGGCGTGCTATGGTCCATGGGGTCACGAAGAGTCGGACACGACTAAACGACTAAACAACAACAACACACTATAAATAGGTTAAAAAAACCTATGCTCACCAATCAATTATGTACAGATTCCAGAGAAAGAAGTGCAAATTACAAATAAGGTAAGGTATTTATTCTTTTCCCCCAATTTATACCTTGCTCTTCCTCTCAAAGAAATGTAAATTACATTCATATGGCACCCTTATTCTGCCATAGAACCCGATGGGAACCAAATGGGACACAGAGGTACATCACATCAGCTGAGGAATGAAACCTGGGACTGGAATGACTGACTGTATCTGGGACTAGAATTAAAGGCCCAGGATCTGTCATTGCTATTCTCCATTATTTCTTCCCGCCCACTGTTAATGTGGCCTACTGCTGCAACACATCTAGTTCTCTCTCAGGATCCATCCCTTGCTTTACCTGAATGCAGTCACATCAAGGTTCAACTGCCATTCACAGTCCCTATTATTTCCAATGGGCATTCAGGCAGTTCAACCCCTGCCCCCTTCATTTGCTCCAGCTGCAACAAAACAGGCATCTCCCATGCTTTGGCGCTGTAACTCTCCAAGGGCTTGACTTCACCCCCGACAGCGCACACTCTTCCACTGTCTCCTGGGACAGAGGGATGACACCACCATCACCACCATTTTTAAAAAAATCCAGTTGGTGGTTCAGAAATCCTCTTGTAAGCAAAATAAGACAGAGTCAACCCAGATGACTCTTACTCGTTTCGCCCGTCTCAGACTGCAGTCTCGCAAGCATTTAACCTGGGAGCCAGTGCCGCTGAACTCCGTGGGATTGACCTCCGAGTGGACCCTGAGAGCCGGCTGACTGCAATGTGGCTCTCCCCTTCGCCCTTCCACCATAGCTGCCAAGTTTTCCCTTTTCTTGCGAGGAAGCCTATTCAGCATAAGGGAAAATCCCTGTAAAAAAGGGATAACTTGGCAGCTATGCCTTCCACGCCAGCCTCCCTCCCTGCGGGGCAGGTTTCTGCCTGAGGCCGTGGCAGGGCGAGGGCGAAAGCGGCTGCCTCCCACCCAGCCGGCCTTTTCCTCCGCCACCTCCCCACTCCCAGCCACGCATAACGCGCGAGGGACTGGTATTTTGGGTACCTTCCACTGCCGCCTGCTCCCTCGCAGCCACGCGCGACCGAAGACCCCGCTGAGGACTCAACTAAACCAATCAGCGCCTCTCGAAACGGAACTCCCGCGCCTCCCTTTTGGCGCCTTCTGAATCCCGCGCCCAGTGCATCAAGGAAGGCAGGGCGGGCCAGACGCCTGCTGCCTTCTGGGAAATGTAGTCCACGCGCTCACCGGCTTTTCCTGGTGGCCCGCTTCAGAGGTCTGGAGGGACCACAATTCCCAGCAGGCGGTGCATGCGAGAAGCCTCTACTCCGCCTCCTTCTTCGTCCGGGGGGGGGGGAAGAGAAGATGACAGACGGACTTCCGGCGGGGAAAGGGCTGAGCCTGTGCCGGAAGAAGAGACGTGTCCTTCCGCCACCTGTGAGGAGAAGCCACGGGAAGCGCCTGACAGAGCCATGGTGAGGGAGCGGGCCGGCGGGAGCGGAGCCTCCACTGCCGCCACTTTTGCCAGCCTTTGCGCGCCTTCTCCGTGCTGGGTGTGCTCGGTTAAGCCGAAAGAGCCAGGGGGGGCGGTAGGCGGGCGCAAATGGCCCGGTTTCAATGCAGAAGAGAGGGAGGGAGAAATAAATGGGGTCTCTGTTCCCACCTCCTCTGTCCCTCGCCGAAATGTCTCTTTAAAATCGGGGTTGGGGAACCTGTTCCCCTCCAGGTGTTTCGATGGACAGCATCTCCCATCATTCCCGACCCTTTAGCCATGCTGGAAGGGGCAGATGGGAGATGGAGGCCAACGCAGGTTCTTTATCTGTGTGCGTGTGCATGCTTTAAATACTGGTAACAATATGTTATTTCACCTCTCTCCTTCCTTCCTTCCTTCCTTCCTTCCTTCCTTCCTTCCTTCCTTCCTTCCTTCCTTTCAATTTCAGGAGCTGGAGACAATGAGCAGATACACCAGCCCGGTGAACCCGGCTGTGTTTCCACACCTCACCGTGGTCCTGCTGGCCATCGGCATGTTCTTCACCGCCTGGTTCTTTGTGTATCCTCTTCCAGCCCAAAGCAGCTCTGCTGAGTGTTCAGAGGCCAGCGCCAGACACGTTTCAGTTGCCCACAGGGTTGTGGGGTTAGTGTTAATGAGCTCTGGGGGAGGTGCTTGTACCTTTGCTTATTTTTAAAAGGGTAGGGCAAGCTGTCTCTGCATATGTTGCTGGACTACAAAACTCCAACCATCCCTTAACATTGGCCATGCTGGTTGAGGCTGATGGTGACCAACAGCATCTAGGGTGCAGCTGGTTCTGCATTACTGTTTTAAATTATTTTTAGGCTGCCGTTTAGCAAAATTATCAGGATGATGTATGATGAAGGTAATAAGATGCATATAAGCAAATGAAACAGTAGAACGTCAGCATAAATATTAAACAAAAGATTTATACATATTATACAGTAAGTTACTGTTTCTTCTTAAAAGTTTAAACAAATAAAAATGCCTGTGCCTGGCAGCAGAATGAAAGCAAAATTGGCACCAGGTGATTGTCTCAAGGGCATTTCCATGTTGCACAAAAAAGAACCTATTTTGCTGTCTGGACTGGGAAACTTTCATTTAGTGTATAATTTGGTGACTTTGATGTTTAATGGCGACAGATCTTTCTTTGATACTGTTCCTGATGCTGTGGGATAGTTGCCATCTTTTCCCTGAAATTGCATTTAATTAATTTCATTCCTGTAAGCACAGTTTGACACACTGAAATTAAACTGGAGATTTTTTTTCCCTGTTATGTTCACTTGCTTAATTTTTGCATGCTGGGGCAGCTGAGAGGGTGACAACCCTGTTAAACAAAAATGTCCTGACTTTTTGCAAAAGTGTAGGTTTTTCATTGTGTATTGCTGGGGCTTTCTCCACTCTTCAGTCTCTGGTTTACTACTTTAACTAGTATTTCAGATATGAAGTGACCTCGACCAAGTACACCCGGGACATTTACAAGGAACTGCTCATCTCTCTGGTTGCTTCACTCTTTATGGGCTTTGGAGTACTCTTCTTACTGCTATGGGTCGGAATCTATGTGTAACAAAAAGTCAGGAGCTGTCTCAGGTAAGAAATTAATACAGTCATACCTCGACATCTGAACGCTTCGACTTCCGAAGGTTTCGACTTCCGAAGTCGACAACCCCCGGAAGTCCTTTCGCCCCGCGCGCCCAGCACATGCGCAGAAGTACGAAATCGCACTTTGCGCATGCGCCATAGCGGCGCTTTGACATCCGAAAACCTCGACTTACGAAGACGGCTGCGGAACAGATCGTCTGCGTAAGCCAAGGTACCACTGTGCATGATTCCACAATGAGAGCTTTTTGAGACAAATTTGGGGGAATTTCCCAGAAAATATTAGGATTGAATTGTTAATTTGGTTTAAATGTTATATTGAAATAAAATTCAGAGTTTCAGTTGGGTATTTGTTGGAAAATGTGCAACTCTTTTAAGACATGATACTTCCATACAATCATTTATATTGTAAGGAGGAGATACTAACTGGCTAAACATGTTTTGGGCAGGGCCAGGTTTTTTGGCAGAACAACCGCTTGCTATGGGCACAGCTGGTGGTGGTGAGGTGAGGTGGTGTTGGAAAAATAGCTATGCCAGCCCCAGAGCTAGATAGTGTGGAGCCAATTTTGCAGGCATGTCAGGGAAGTGGGAGAATTCTGGATCCTGTAGATCTATCACTACTACCACCACCTCCAATACCTTATTTTCCCCACAACTGCCAGAATATCACTGGCTGTACATTTGTTATGGCAGAGCTTTATTCAGGAGTATCCAGTGGGTAGGAGTTGCCACCTACAGTGTGTTGACCCACACTGCTTCTTAAGGCCCATCAGCCTATCTTTGGCTGGCTAAAGGATTGCAGTAATCCGAAGACACGTTAGGGATCTGTATTATTGTGTGTGCGTGCACACTTCCCAGAAGCAGCTGCTTTGCAACTGTTTAAAACTGCAAATTTGATTAGTATTGGGTCCAACAATTATGTTACTAATTTGTCTTGCAAAACAATGAAAGTTTAGAAATGGAAAGTTCTCTGTGGGAGGAAAGATTGTAGAAAAATGTCCTCCCCAGGTCACTGAGCAGGATATAGATATAGGGTGCACACACCAGAGTTGGCTACATGGTGCTTATTTAATAGTTCTATTTTAATGTGTAGAGTTCTGGCTTTTCTGCAGCTGAGTTTTTACCAGGCATGCTTGTGAATATAGACAAAGCCTAGTGTAGCATATTGCAACTACTTCACATTGGATGTAGCAGGTAACAAAGTGATGTGAACCCATTGGCATCTGCACAGTAAAATACAGTTGCTGAGCCTCTCTCCCTGTTGTGCTCTTTAACCATTGTTGTGCCCTTTACCATTGAGTCACAATAATCTAAATTTAAAAAGCAAGAATGAAAGGCACAAATTATGAGGACCGCTTCCCAGGCACATAGAGCATAGAAGCCCCTCTAATTGTCAAGGCCTTGTTTTGCTCCTCTGCTTGTATGTTTCCGTTTTGGACAGCAATTACAGAAAACTATAATAGGCTGGGTACTTCAGAAAATAGTTTGATCCATTTGTTGTTTTCCCTTTCAGGTTCCAGCAGCCTTACTGAAGCTCTTTTTTATTTTTGTATGTAATGCAGCTCTTTGCAGCTTGGGCCTGCATAATCTTGATATATGGTTATAGCCCAGGGTCGCAACATCAGACCAATAAAGCTGACTCTGATGAGCTGAAGTTTGTGTTCTTCTTTGTTCTTTGGGTGCACTTTTCTGCTGTATATGAAGACCCATAGGTGTACACCCGCTATAGGAAAGAAGGTACAAAGCAACAGAAATCGCTCTTTGAATAGGATGGATATAGGGGACACAATCATATGCCTGAAGCGATATTTTATCTCATCTCTTAAGAATTAAGCAATTGTGACAACAGTCAGAATTTCACGAGACTGTAAATGTTGACACATCAGACTTTCCACTGCTGTGAACAGGCTTTCAAACTCACCTTTAAACATAAGTGAACTTTTTCTTTTGCACACACAGTATGCTGGATACTATACAAAAAGGGGAGCAGGTGGTGCTGTGGTCTAAACCACTGAGCCTCTTGGGCTTGCTGATAGGAAGGTCTGCAGTTTGAATCCACACAATGCTGCGCGCTCCTGTTGCTCTGCCCCAGCCCCTGCCAACCTAGCAGTTCAAAAGCACACCAGTGCAAGTAGATAAATAAGTAGCACTGTGGTGGGAAGGTAAACGGTGTTTCCATGTGCTCTGGCACTTGTCATGGTGTTCCATTGCGTCAGAGGTGGTTTAGTCATACATGACCCGGAAAGCTGTTTGTGGACAAACACTGGCTCCTTCGGCCTGAAGCGAGATAAGTGCTGTACCCCATAGACACCTTTGAATGGACTTAACTGTCCAGAGGTTCTTTTACCTTTAACTACACAAAGCACCCACACTCATTTTTCTTCCCATCTTTCTGTTCTTTACTGAGAGAGAGCCATTGAATTCAAAAGTAAATCCTACTTAGTTCAGTGAGACATATTCCCATGTAGGTAAATAAACTCATTTCAGAGTAAGTCCCACTGAATGCAGTGGTACGTATTTCTGAGTAAAAAAAAAGGCACATAGGATCACAGCTGTGGTAGGCACTAGAGCTGAGATGCTCCACTTCTGGAGCAACATGCAGAAAAGGGCAGGCCACAATATTTGGGGTTCTTCAGCTTAAGTGGAAAGCCTGTTAAATAAAGGTGTGTGTGTCATGAGTAATGTCTATACAATTGTGCAAAGTGGTGAATGTGTGTGTGTGTTAATACAGATAGATAAATCACCTCCTCCCGCCTACTAATTCTTTTGTCTCCAGATAGATTTTTCCTCTCGGATTGTGGCTCTGGTTTAAAGAATAATCTTTAGAGATGTCAATTCCTTTTACTGTGTTGCATTAAACTGCAAAGGCTAAAATAACAAGCTGACTTGAGGAATAACATCACTGACACTGAGCTACCTTTAAACTACAAGAGCTGGCAACAGGCTTTAAAAATAAAAATAAAATCCCAAGGCTATAGTAATTAAGTATGTACCATATATCAGAAATGAGGCTAGTAAAAAACATGTAGCCCACGGATTAGTGGGTGTAGTTTTGGTTAATTGCTTTCTCTCAATTCCATGTTTTAACTAAATCCTTAATGAAAACTGCATTTTGCTCTTGTAAGTAAATGACATTCAGTTCAAGTTGAAAATACAGTAGTTGTGTTAACTGAATGTATCGGTAGGAAGTGGTATTCCAATACTGAATGCATAGATTTTTGATATATTGATGTATGACTCTCACAGATATTTCTTCTCTAAAATGTCTGCTAACTTGTGTGCATGCTGCTGGGCTTACTCTGGTAGTACAATCGCACTTCTTGCTTCAGAAATACTCTTTTTACCCACAAGATATACTCAGTAGGTTAAAACTGAGTAAAACGTGTGATTACTCAGGGTTGGTATAAATTTTGCTTGCAGCCCCTACCATAACATTCATTACTTGTAGTAATTCAATTCTGTGAGATGGAGGAAGAAGCCATGAGCCAATCTTGGATACAAAGTAGTATACTTATATATTTATTTTTATAGGTACATTTCTTATGAATAAAAGGTCTAGGTAAGCAAAACAAGTAGAGGAGTTCTGGGCACCAGTACTCCAAAACAAAATAAAATATAAATACAGATCAGAAAAGCAGATGGTAAGGGGAAAAGCAACCACACATATCCTCCACCAAAGCAAAATAACAATAAAACTTCATTAATATAGTAGGTACTACAGATATGACTCTGAAATTGAGGGCAATATACAGTGATTAAAGCTGTGAGAGCAACATTTAAAACAAAACAAATTAGTGCTTTATCTTCCTTAAGGCTCACAGTGGTGGCACAAAACTTATTTACAGGCTTTTAGCTTTTTTTCTTTAAACAACAACAAAAAGACAAAAGGCTTATGAATTTTCCTTGGAGAACTCATTCCCAGCCCCTCGAAACAGCCAGACTTTAAAAGCTGGCTCCATATCCACCCTTTATTTTCTTGGCTCCCCAAATGGCTAGAGAGATATGGCTTCATGTTCCGCTTCTAAGGAAGAATTTTCTCCTAGGTCAGAAGCACTGGAACAGAGCTCCCTCAATCAGATGCAGGAAAACATCCTTCCTTCTGTTTGGGGAGAGTATGGAATTGGTGCAGGTAGGGCGAACATCTTCCGAGACAGGCGAGTAGCATGAAGATGCTGAGCTGGCCAGTCCAGGTGATGTCTATGATACCAGTTCAAACATGGGCAGGTAACACCTTGCTATAGAAACTACTGTACTCTTTAGTGCCGTACTCTTTAGCCCTTGCCCACCCCAATACTGTGAAGCACTTTGGGATTAAAAAAAAGTGCTATAACAATAAAGTAAGTAGTTGTAGCAGTTTTAAACAATAAAACCATTAAAACTGTAATGTAAAGAGTGCTACTGTTACAAAGGATTATGCATATCAGATTCTCAGCACGGATGTGAATGTACCAGTGAAAATATTTGACACATACACAGCCCTTCTCTCCAATGCCACCTGATAAGACCAGGAGAAGAAGAAAAAAAGTGATTGGTTAATTTATTTCTGATGTCACCATGTCCCTGCTGCCCTCACCCTGATCTTGATCGGTAACAAACTATGGATAAATGGTTTTATACATTTAACGCATTGGGGAGTGGGTAAGGGGATAGTCAGGTCAAAATGTGAATGTCCTCACCAGATTGTTTTTAACCCAGCGGTTTCTTAACCACTAGTCTAAAGACTTCTTATTGCTGGTCTGTAGAAAGGAGTCTGCTTAAGCCTCCTGCTGCTGCTCAGGAGGAGAGCACCAAAAACAGTGACCCACCAGGCCTAAGATGCCTCTCAGTCATTAAGCATCAGATCTTCCTCTATGAGCTGCTTCTTGCAGGGTGGTTTCTTCCCATGCTGCTGAAGTGTCCTAGGAAGCCCCAAAGGTCATGTTTGCTCTGCAGCTCCTCCCCACACCGTTTTCAGGAAACTGGGTTGGCGATATGGGGAGGAGCTCCAGCACAAGCACCTCCAGTGGAGCACCAGATTCTCCCTTTGCTGGGAGGTGCGAGGGGAGGAGAGGCTCCATTTTGGCTCCCATTCTGCTGGAGTAACAAAACAAAACAAAATCCAGCCTACGTGGCAAAAACAGGAAATCGGCACATAGGGCTGCAGAACACGGAGAGGAAGAGCAGCCTCTTGTTGCGAGAAAACTGGAGCATTGCCCGTCCCTGCAAGATCCTGACTTACTAATACCAAGTTGAGAAGAATTATCTGAATATTGTCCAAGGCCAAGTACATTTTTTTTGACACTCCGATCACGCTCAAGAACAACTGTCCTCTAGCTGGGGGTGTTGCTGGATGCCTGCATGGTGAAGAGTCATTTGGTACTGAACCTCCATATGTTTTGTGGACAAAGTAAGAAAGTGGGGGGCCCCGACAAATAACTCTGCAGGCATGGACCAATAGGAACAGCACTAGAAGATTGTGGTGGATTTAGCTGGGTAGCACCATTGTCTCTGTGAAGTATCTGCATAACCCTGCAGGTACAGTACTTTCACATGGTGAACACATGTTGCCCTATATAAGCCTCCTGTCTCACATGCTTTTGTCAGTTACTCTTGGGAGAGATTAAGGCAGGAGTGGGGAATGGCTTTTCAGCCTGCATTAACTTCTGTGGGCCATGTGCCAATGGTAGGCAGGGCCAGATGCAAAAGTGAACAGAGCAATGACTGTCAATGCAGATCTCACTTTTGTACAGTAGGCTAATTTCCATATACGGTACTCTCAGACACCTCTCAATCTTCCAGCCAGCTAAGCAAGATACCTGAAGGAGCGCCTTCCCCCCCACTGTACAGCCCAAACACTGAGGTCCAGCTCTGAGGGCCTTTGGGTGGTTCCCTCACTGCGAGATGTGAGTTTACAGGGAACCAGGCAGAGGGCCTTCTTGGTGGAACGCCCTCCCATTAGATGTCAAGGAAATAAACAACTACCTGACTTTTAGAAGACCTCTGAAGGCAGCCCTGTTTAGGGAAGTTTTTAATGTTTGATGTTTTATTCTGTTTTTAATCTGTTGGGAGCCGCCCAGAGTGGCTGGGGAAACCCAGCCAGATGGGTGGGGTATAAATAATAAATTATTATTATTATAGATGCATTATTAGAGCTCAAGGACACAGTCCAACCTGGCAGAAACACTTGTGAAGCGAGGGCAGCAAGGTGGGTATCCTGAAGGGAGGGAAGGCCAAGGGGTAGCTTTTGTTAAAGTGTATCCCATCAGGTGGCAGGTAGGCAGGGCAAAGCTTCCTCAAGCATTTCCTCTAACAAATCTTATACTGGTAACTGCCACTGGCTCATTACAATGATCGCCAAAAGGTTCAAGAAGGATAATGAGATCTCCCCTTGGCTAAGGGGGTTTTTTTTTTGTGTGTGTGTGTGTTACTTAAAAAGAAAAAGGCAATAGCCTCTATCCTGGGAGGGTGGTGTGTAGATGTGTGGCAGACTAAGACTCCACAGCAATTCAATTCAAGTTTAGGTTAAGATCGCCATTTCCGTCCGCATTGGCTCCACCAGACACATGTTGGAGTTGCGGCAGTGGCAGAGGAATGGGTGGGTGGGTGGGAACCCACAGCAGTGGTAATTCTAAGGGTCGTCAGATGGGGCTCCCAGATACTGCAGATCTGTTTAGGAGGAACATAGGGGGTGGAGAGAGAAGCAGGGGCTGTAAGGAGAAGCAAGAGTGCTTGCTTGTCAGTAACAGGCTGTTTCACAAGGGAGACTTCAACCAGTTTTGCATTACCGGCATTCGATGCAAGAACATTTTCACAAGTAACATTGAGTAACAGTGCAAACCTACACCCCTCTACCCAGAAATAAGTCCCACCAAATTCAATGGGATTTACTCAAGAGGTAAGAGTATAGAATTGCTGCAAAAAAGATTTCTGCACTTCTTTCACTAGGGAGGAAACCCCTCCCTGGCTGCACTAAATGCCACTAACAAATTACATGACCCAGTCTGACTGATGGGGCAAAATGAGACGTTAATAAGGAGGACATAACTGCAGGTCTCTTATTGTGCCTGTTTGTTTCCCTGCTGTTCAGCAATGGTGCCAACTGGTGGTGAGCACTAGCAATTGCAACTACATTTCTCATATCCTTGTTCCTTGATAAGACAGCCTGCAGCCATTATCAGATGCTATGGTGCCCTTGGTCTGCTGGGTCTCCAATATCTTCTCCAGCCCATGCCTGTGTGCCCCTCTCAGCTGCTTCTAATGAATGGCAGTGCCAGGTGCCATTTCCCCTTATGCCCATTCATGGAATATGCAGCATTGTAAGGAAGAGTGGCAACCGTTGCTGGGCCACCAACAGACACTGCGAACATTATCTACACATTTTTATTATTTTTATGCCACCTTTACTGTTCCAGCTCCCTTCAAAGAATCCTGAGAAACATAGCTTACTGGGGGTGCTGCAAAATTTATGTGACAACTCCCCATGCAGAACCATAGCTGCCAAGTTTTCCCTTTTCTCATGAGGAAGCCTATTCAGCATAAGGGAAAATCCCTGTAAAAAAGGGATAACTTGGCAGCTATGGCAGAACTATGGTTACCAGAGTTCTCTGGGGAAATCTGTAACGCAGATGTGAGCTGAGAGCAGCAAATGTGAAACTGGTGATAGCCCTAGAGGAGCAATCGAGGAATGGGGGGGGGCAGGCCTGCCTACCTGGGCAATTTCATTACTACTAATAATGGCAGACCCATCCAGCAATGCAGGCACCAATACACATTTCACCAACACAGAGATAAAACCCAGCCACCATCACAAAGTGGATTCCTACCTTAACACAGTTGTTCCTTTCAGTTTACAATAATCTGATTTAAAAATGATCAGTGCTTGGTCGTTAGAACTAAACCAAAGGCAAGTATGTTTATATCTGTGGATTTGCATATTGATAACCTGATTCAGAATCCATGAGCAGTCCCAGCAGCTAACCCTTTTGCTTCTTATCTTTCCCATCCCTGTCCTCTCATCTTCCCTAAGTTGCTGTTCACACTCTTGCACAGAAATCTAAATAACCCGCTTTACAAAACAACAACAACAACAACAGAGCCTGACTGAGTTGGCCAATCCTTTCTTCTCCCTTTGAATGGAAGTTAAAGGCCTGAAATGCTGGGTGGTTGTGCTTTTGCATCTGCCTTAACTCCTTGCGCTTCCCCGATTCAAAATGTGTGTGCAGGCTGGTGCCCAGCGACAGTCCGCTTTGGTTTCCTATGAGAGACAAGTGGATCAATAATCAAACAAGCTGATCTTGTGTGGAGGGGCAGGGGGAAAGATCAGTGGTTTAGCAAGTTAACATCTTGTAACAGTAAGTTACCCAAAATATTCTTAAGAATGCCAAGGAGGCTTAAGGTCTGGAGTGAAAAAAATGTTCTGTTTGTTGCCTGACAAGTGACCCCTTGGGGATCAAAACACTTTTCAGTCTGGATATACGTTTAGTGTTGGGTATATCTCTCCTGATGGCCTCCCTCTTCAACTTCAGGGATGGTCTCCTGCTGAGAGCATGGGCCGTGCCATGTGCTTGTTGGGTTGAAAGGCATTTTTCGCTGCTCTCGATATATGGGCCTCAGGAGGAGCCCTAGGATGCCAGTGCATATTGTGTCAGTCCAGAGGCAAAGCTCAGACACTGCTTTCCTCAAGTAGATTTGAGCTTGCTTCTTTAGAAGCGCACTTATCCAATCCTGAAAAAAGGCACATTGGGAACAAAACTAGCCTGCCTGAGAGTTGTTTTTGTGAGGTTCCTGAGGTCTTCTCTCCCTGGAATGTAACTATATGGCGGGAGAGGGGGGGGTGGAGCCAGAGGCAAATCCCATTGCTTTTCCATTGGTTGCTGCTGTTTGAAATGACGGGTCATTTGTGTGTTCCAGTGTCACCAGGACTTCTGCAGAGCATAAGTTAAAGAGAGAAGAGGCTAGCTGCCAGCCAGAAGGTCAGAAACTCCAGTGTATGACTTGCAAACACAGCCAGGCAGAATATTCCTTTTACAGAAAGAATTCCAGTGTTTCAGCTTTAGAGAAAGACTCCCAGCGTCATCATTGAGAAATGCCAGTGTCTAAGAAAGCCGCTTCGTTGGCTCTCTGGGTGCTGAGATCTCTTCCCAGCCAAACTGTATTTTGTAGTTCTGAGGTGTCCAAAGACATTGAACCCAGGCACGGCTCCAGTGTAGAATTTTCAAATCCAGTGTAAAAACGAGGAAAAAGAAGGAATGCCAATGTCTCTACAAGAAGTAAGGCCTTTGAAGGACTGAATGACAAGCATCTGGCATGTCAAGGGGGGGGGGAAGAGATGCCTCGGTATTTCCATGTTTCGCTTGCTAGTGGCATTATTCCCCCAAAGTTGTTTGACATTCTAATGTTGATATTCCACCGCAGGGTGGAGGTGGGGGTGGGGGGAGAACCACACCAGCTGATGACAGAGGCAACAGGATAGGACTTGGGGGCTCATATGAGGGAACATCCGGTCCAATGAGCCATGGGGGCCCATTTCAGTTCCAATCCAAGGGCAGTGGTGCTCCTGAGACTCACTCACACAGCCAGTAGAACTGGAAGTAATAGTCAGTGAAGAGAGAGCCCATCTGCTCCACAGCAGTACTGCAGTTGGCTTGGCCCTGTGATGAGTGGGAGGAAGAAAAAGGTTTAAGGGAACTGGAAACCGTCACAGAAGAACAAAGGTTAGGCAACAACAACGAGAGGCATCTCCAAGGCCCTGTGTCTGGGTGCAAACCCTCAGATATTTGGGTAAGGTCTTGGGAGTTGGACTAAATTTTCTGAATCGGTCATCTTTTGATATACTCCCCCCCCCCAAGCTCTAAAGGATGAATCCAAAGGCTGTAATGTTATATTGCGGGTACTTATACTCACAGGTTTAGCAAATCGGAAGTGATAGGTGAACTCCTGAAACGGCATCATCACCACAGGCCAATGGTATGTTACTCCCTACAGAAGAAGTAGAAGAAACCCTACCTGGATTAAAAGGAACACAGCTGCTGCTATAACAAGGACCTCTTTCTCTGTCCTGTACTGGAGGGAGAGGCTCATGCACCTTGCTCTCTGCTCCCTCTTTGTAGTGGAAAACCGATGTGAGAGAAACAGGCAGCAAGATGTAGTCCTCCACCTACCACTGCCAGTTGCTGTGCCTCTCTTGTAGCCACGGGTTGGGTGGGCAGAGAATAGGGGATGGGGATACACAGAATTAAGATCTTATTGAACTGGAAAATGCAGCTTACTGAACCATGAAGGTCAAACGACATATGACCTTAACTGTGCAGTTCTGCCCTTGTGTAAGCTTTTGTCCACAAAGAATGGTGGTAATCTGGGAAACCTAGCCAGATGGGGTATTATTATTATTATTATTATTATTATTATATCAGGGTTTTACACAGCGGTAGGGCTATTTCAGTTCTGCTCCCCATGCCAGCAATTGGGCAGAGGTGAAGACCTGCACTCAAAGGCATGACAGAACCATGCAGTTAAGGTCAAATGGTCTGAAATAAGAGACAACACTTATTCTGAAAAACATGCGGTTAAAAATGTAGACCATATGCCCAGCCAGCACTAAATAGCTTAACAAGCCAACGATGACCAGTTATGAAGATGGTTTACTTATGAACGTTTACACATTTTTATCTCCCAGGAAAGCCTTCACATGCAACCTTGACAGGTGTGCCTCTTTCTACCTCTCTCCTTTACAGCACAATACTATACATACAGAAGTTGAGTGGGCCTTACTCACAGTTCAGTGAGTAGAGAGGACTGCGGCCTTAAAGAGGATCCAAAGGGCATTCACCTAACAGGGTGCAGAAACTAAATATACCCGTTTCCTTTTCTATTATGAGCAGCAACTTAGGGGTGCAACTGGCAAGCACCTGCCAGCCATGATACTTTGTGGTCCTACCTGGGTGCCTGCTGCATCAGAGAAGCTGTCCGCGTTCACAGTGTTGTGCTGACATGGGTTGTTGGAGGTGAAACCACAAAAATAGCCAGACACAGCAGAGGAGGCGCTGGGAGAGAGGGGAAAGGGCAGAGGAGGGTGTTTAGTGGAGGCAACAAGGTAAGCAGTATTGATATGCGACATTGTCATACTTTGGTACTCTCACCTGCAGCACCTTTAAAGACACCCTTTTTAATTGAGCATTCATCATAATTCATGCCCATTATGCTACTGGGGTGGTTATACATGATTGCACCTTCAATACCATTTGCGGCCGCAATTTTTTTGCGGCAGTCATACTGCTTCATTTACAATAGGTACATGCCCCGTAATTTCCTCCAAAAATTTCATACCACAAAGGTACCAGTTTTTCTTTTCTTTTTAAAAACCTCACTGTTGTTAATCTATAGTGCAAGCACCTCAAAACAACCAAAAGGCAGAACGATGTGCAGATGGTTCAGTATAAATCTGCCACTAAAGGGCTAATATTGCCTTGTTGACATTTGCAGAATGCACTTACAAAAAGGACCCACCAGTCTGGAGGGGACATCCCAGTAATAGGAATGGCACATTTTCATCTTCTCTGACCTGTGCATTCTAGTGTCAGCTACTTTCACCACTTTGCTTGTGGGTTCTTCTGCTTTCTCCACCTACAGTTTTGAGACCATGATGGAGTCCTTCTTGCTCACAACTCCCACCTGATATTCAGCTGGCTGCTGACTGTTGCAATGTCACTTGAGGCTGCACCCCTCCCCAGAGCCCCATGTCTTCCCAAGAATTCTTACTCACTTCATCTCCAGAGTAAGATTTGTGTTCACCGAAGTAAACTTGCTGATGGGGATGCGGTACGTGATGTTCCCCGTCCTATATGCACAGACAGAAAACGACAGCATGACATGTAGCAGCCGCCTCAAGATGTGGAAGCTGTATCCCTCCCCATTGGAACCAGGCCACGCCCACTCCTCTGCTGCACCCCCAGCTCACAGTCCAACACGATCCCTGGGGAGTTATATCATGCTGGCCCCAGCTGGAAGAACAGCCTTAGATTGCGAAAGGCCATTGTCCAGAATTGCCTGCTCTTGAGAGGGCAGGGACTCTCTAAAGCAAGGGTAGGGAACCTCTGACCTGGGGGCCACAAGCCCTTCTACCTGGCCCCTGTGACTCTCCCCATGCCACATCCCTTTCTCCCCTGTTCATGCCCCTCACCAGTGCAACTCTGCACCCTTGGTGAGTGTTATTGCCTGCCTAGATTGTGTCCTTGAACTCTGATAACATTTCTTAGTTGCCTGGAGGGAGGACAGAGGGGGATGAGGGGTGTGTGTGTGTGTGTAGAAACCAGCTTACTGTAGAAAGGTAACATTTAAAATAGTTGTTCCACCTGATTTTGCCTCTGGCAAAAGTGTGCTCAGAAGAGAAAATGGCCCTGAGGCTGAGAAAGGTTCCCCACTCCTACATTAAAGGTTTTAGGCAGAGTTTCTTCCTAGCCCTGCTAACTGAGACACCTTTAATTAGAAACACCAGAGATTTGAACCTGGGACCATTTGTATGAAAAGCAGGTGCACTATCAGCAAGATCACATCTTCCCAATAAATCTACAGTCTCTCTCTCACATATGGCAACTTGAGGATTCTGGTCAGAAGCATTCCACCTCAACATGGCCTCTGCCCATGTCCAAACTTCCCTGCTGTTCCTTTACATGCACCCACATCCGATACTGATTCCATCGCTAAACACAAAAGTGGTCTTACGCAAGTGGTCTTGACTTGACAAAAAAGATAATGCATGGAAAAATCCTGAATTGATCATTTATCAGCTGCCTGCATCCCCCCCCCCCGAGAACTTGGCCTAACAAAGGTTATGGCAGGACAGCACTTCACCTACCTGCATTCATCACCAGCAGCACAGGCCTGAGGCGTGATGACCACGTTGCTCTGTACAAGTGATATGGACTGGAGCACAGGAGCTTTTCCTGCAAGGGGGAAATAATCCATACAGGGAAGAAAGTTATTCTACATGGCAAGCAAAGCCAAGTCACAGGTGTTCAGAGAACCATCAGAGCTCCTAAGGCTATATAATACAGCCTTTGTCAATCTGGTGCCCTCCAGATGTTGCTGGACTGCAACTCCCACCATCCCTGACCAGCTGCTGGGGTTCCTGAGAACTGGGAGTCCAATAACCTATGGAAGGCACCAGGCTAGGAAACAATGCTGGAAGGGATTTCTAAGGTCATGAAGTGAAGGCAAAGCTGGCCACCAACCTGGGTGGCTTTAAAAGAGAATTAGACAAATTCATGGAGGAGAGGGCTACTGATGTCTACTAGCCACGCTAGTTATGCTCTGCCTCCATGGTCAGAGGCGGTATCCCAGTTGCTGGAAATTGCAGGTGCAAAGTGTGCTGTTGTGCTCAGGCCCTGAGTCAAGGTCTAAATATACAGCAAAATCACAAGGAAAAGGGGATGCTTACCCTCCTGGCTGGTGCTTCCTGTGCTGGGTTCCTCGGAGTCTGATTGGCTGATGGTGCTGCGCCGCTGCCGTGTCAGCCCAGGGGAGAAGCTGTTGCGTGTTAGAGGGAGGTTGGAGATGTATTTGGACTTGCCTTGGATGTGGGTGAAGGGGGAGGATGGGCTGGCATTGGGGCTGCTGAAGCCCCGTGATCTTTCAGAGGTCTTTGGCCACTTTGTATGGGAAGTCACCTTGCCAGTGATTCCCCTCGATTTAGCTTTGATGTTGGTCACTGGCAGCAGTGACATGAGGCTTTGATCTGTGAAGGTAGAGCAATGAGAAAAGAATTATGGTTTGTGCCTTGAAATTGATGGGGGGGGGGCAAGAATCCTCACTACTTTTCCTCCATACACCAAACTTACACCTACCCATTATGTTATTATTGTACCTTTTATGTTCAGGAAATGCAACCTGAAAACTACTTCTGGAAACAATGCAATGCAAATCAGATAAAGGTGTAGGAGTTAGTTAAACCTTCCATGTGAAAGCACATTGGGGAGGGGGGAGAGGAAAGGGGACAGTATTCTGTCAGGTGAGCGGAAATGCCTTATTGCTAAACTGAATTCACAGCCCTCTGTGTGTTCACAGATAGAATAGCGTTTACCTGTCCGGTTGTTGGTGGCTGGGGTGGTAGTCTCAGAAGCTGCATCAGAAGATACGTTGTTTGGAATGGTGTTCAGAAAAGGAGAACAGCACATGGAGAAACAAGGCGGGTCGAAACAGACTAATATGCTATGGGCAGGCAAGTCATAGAGAGATTCAGGCACATGTGTTGTGGCTGTAGGAATAATAAAGATAAAAATAATAAAATACCAGCACCGGTTCTATGTAGGTCAGAGGAAAATGGCCAAAAAAAACAGAGCAACACACAATAACCTCCTGCATTGTAAGGCCTAGCTCATGCAACCACTTTGGGACTTATTTATTTCAATATGGGCCTTCTGCGTGCACATGGACTGAGTTTGTCCCTTAGCAGAGGGCATGTATTACATTGGCCCTTGGCCATTAATAGTGAGCAGAAGCTGCCCATGATGAGTAATGCCGATTTTCTTTAAAAATACAGCTCACTGCAGTAGGGTGACAGCTGCTTCTTGTGTGAAACGGCTGGTGGCAGATCAACCTGCCCACAAGAGGGACCAGCCACGTCCCCCATGCCTGACTTTCCAGCTGAACACCTGACTGGCTTAGCCTGGGAGACATTTTCACAGAGACAGCCACAACTGGTACCTACCACGCTGTTTAAGGGAAGCATTATCAGGTGTGTTTGATGAGGCAGCAGTAGAAAACATAATCTGATTCTTATCAATGTTCTGACTGGACCTAGAATGCAAGGGGGGGAGGGGAAATGTCACTTGAAGTATTTACATATATATAGAAAAATGGTATGTGTGCTAATAGAAAGAGATGGATTAATGAGGCAGCTGAACATCAGGGTTTGGAACGAAAGGGTGCATAAAGGCTCCAGACAGGGAGGGGAAAGCAATACAGAAAGCAGGATGGGAAAAGGAGGACACCCTGACAAAGTGTCAATGGGTGAACAGATCAGGCAAAGCCTAAAATTGCTGCCAGGTATCCATTACAACCCTCCCATCCCGACAGTCTACTCCAGGGATGGCAAACACTTAAGGCAGGGGTCTCCAAACTAAGGCCCGTGGGCCGGATGCGGCCCAATCGCCTTCTAAATCCGGCCCGCGGACGGTCCAGGAATCAGCATGTTTTTACATGAGTAGAATGTGCGCTTTTATTTAAAATGTATCTCTGGGTTATTTGTAGGGCCTGCCTGGTGTTTTTACATGAGTAGAATGCGTCCTTTTCTTTAAAACGCATCTCTGGGTTATTTGTGGGACATAGGAATTCATTCATATATTTTTTCAAAATATAGTCCGGCCCCCCACAAGGTCTGAAGGACAGTGGACCGGCCCTTTGCTGAAAAAGTTTGCTGACCCCTGACTTAAGGTGAGATGGAAAGAGAAGTTCAGAATCTGACAAATGGCTTCTGACCAGGGCTCCCTAGTCTCTCCCTAAAGGTAAAGGGACCCCTGACCATTAGGTCCAACCGTGACCGACTCTGGGGTTGCGCGCTCATCTCGCATTATTGGCCGAGGGAGCCGGCGTATAGCTTCCAGGTCATGTGGCCAGCATGACAAAGCCGCTTCTGGCAAACCAGAGCAGCACATGGAAACACCGTTTACCCATATCAATTGAAGAAGAACTATTTCCACTTGATGTGCCTATAGATGTTATTTTCCATATACAGTGGTGCCTCGCTAGACGAATTTAATTCGTTCCACGGGTCTTTTCTTATAACGAAAAATTCGTCTAACGAATCCCATAGGAATGCATTGAATTTTTTTTGAAATTTTTTTTGCCCATAGGAACGCATTAATTGAATTTCAATGCATTCCTATGGGAAACTGCGATTCGCTAGACGAATTTTTCATAAAACGAATTCGTCTAGCAAGGCAACCTCCGCTCGAAAAATCCTTTCATTAATCAGAAATTTCGTTAAGCAGGGCATTCGTTAAGCGAGGCACCACTGTATGGGGACACAAACGAGAGAGACACAGAGATGTATCTATATGTAGTTGTAAACTGCATTCTGTAAGTGCAGAAATTCTTCTATCCACAACCTGAGGACTTCTTCCCTATGCACAGGAAGGAAAGCCTTAGTCCTTTCTTTTCCCTCACTGGTGAGGCAGGTTAGCTATCTGCTGCAGTGCTGGCTGCTATGTAGACTTCATGCTGTGAGAGTTTTGGGCAACAGCAACAACAACAAAATTGTTTTCAGGGCGAGGGCGGGGGTGGGAAATGCCATTCAATTCCATATGAAATTTGAAAAGGGGGCTTCCTTCTGATGAAACATGGTTAGGATTGTGCTTTCAGCTAGCTGCCTAATTCCCAGCTTAGGTACTGCACCACCCAAGTGGCTCCTCTCAACCTAAATTTCATTGCCCAGCTTGGCTCCAAAATGTTCATTCAAGCAGTGAAATGAACCAGGGACAGGAGTAACTCCCCTGTGCGGAAAGGTCACAACACCTGCGACATTCTGGTTTAGAAAAAAGGCAAGTCAACGAGGATGTAAGTGTATGAAATTATGCAGGTGTGGGAAAAGTGGATACAGAAGCATTTTTCTCCCTCTCGCATAATGCTAGAGCTTTGAGTCATCCAAGGAAATGGAGTGTTGGAAGATGTAGAAGGAACGGCTTCTTCCCCCAGCCCATAGCTACACTCTGAAATCCATTACCAAAAGATGTAGTGACAGCCACCAACTTGCATGCTTTTAAAAGGGGATTAGACACGTTCATGGAGGATATCAGTGGCTATGTGCTACCTTCAGTGTCAGAGGCAGTTGCTGGGTACCACAAGTGTGGGAGTGCTGTTGCACTCAAGTCCTGCATGTGGCCTTCTAGTTAGGCATCTGGTTAGCCCCTGTGCGAACCAAATGCTGGACTAGATAGGTTTTCCACTTGCTCCAGCTGAGCTCTTACATTCCCCCTCTCTCTCTCTGTGTGTGTGTCCCTGCTCTGTTTAGGAGGAGGAGTACTAAAACATAGGCAGCTTTAAAAAGAAAAAGAAAAACACAGAAGAGGAAGAGTGGGTGGCATGGAAACACAAGTCATCACCAGAAAGGATGCAGCATTAACATCAACCGTATACAGAAAAAGAAGGATCATACCGTGGACACAGGGCAACTGGGATGCCAGGACCCCTGTGCCGAAAGAGAGCCAGGAGGCAAGTGGTCGGCACAGCAAAAGAACTGCAAGGCAACAGGAAAACAAAGGGGTGGGGAGGGATGAAAGGCACAGATGACAAAAGTCACAAAGAGGGATGATTTGGATGAGGAGGAAGGGCGGACAAAGAAAAGAGGTGGGGAGAGAAATAAATGGAAAGAAAGGAAAACAAGTAGAGAAGGGAAAGAGAAAGATCAATCAATTATTTAGGAATAAGTATTGCAACAGTGGTGTGAACCATCTAAAACTTCTGGGTACATACAGACAAAGAAGCTTGGAATGCTTATTCCCTATGGGCAGAATTCAATGCCATGCTATGGTGAATGTCCAGTCATCACAATCACTGAAGCTTGTCAGACAGAACAATCCCCTTCTCCTCCTTTGGCGCTGTTCTGGGGGTTCTCCCAATCCCTCCAGAGCCAGTTTGGGGGGGTCCAGCCAACCCTGTTGTGTAAGCAGAAGCCTTGTGCTGATGGGACTCACTGGGTGAATCCCACCCCAAGACTCTGGCCTTCAGTTACTGTAAATTAGCCAACACATATTTGCAGTCATGCGTCTCTATATATTTCTGTATGTCTGTGTATTCACCATGCAGATCTGGCATAGAATCTGGCTTCCTGGGAATCCCTCAACTCATGCCAGCAAGTTGTGGTTATGGGAGAGCCAGTGCCATTTAGTGGATAGAGTGTCAGACTAGGACCTGCGAGAGACCAGGGTTCAAATGTCCACTCAGCCAGAAAACTCATTGGGGGTTCTCCCCACCCTCCCAAATGGATCTCGAGGGGCATGGGGGAGTGCAAGCGGGGGAAAGTCTCATTGCACTGCTGGGGGGGGGGGTCCTTGCCCTGGCTTCTGTTAGTAGAATGGGGTAGCTGAAACCAGCCCTAAAGAAAGAAATTTCCCTTAGGGACAATAAATAAATAAATCCCCCTCTGGGGCCACATCCATAAATCACAACAAATAATAAATTTCCTCAGGGACTATATTTCCAAGAAACAGCTTTGATGTATTCCCTCCCTACTCTAGATGACATATCTGGTCTTCTTAACACCTTCTTACACTCTTTTCCATATCTGATCTTCTAGTGCTCTTCTGGTTTGAAGGTTCCTTTCATGATTACGCGTTTTCCTACTTAGGGTTTCGAAAGGAAGGTGCATCCTTTTCTGAGGAAGCAAGTGACCAAAGGAGGAAAGGGGGCGGGGGGCAGGAAAAGTAGCTACATACCCTTCTATATCCACAACGTCTTCCTCATTGCGGTAGCTCAGCACATAGAGGGTAGACATGGATATCACGCTGGGAAAGAGAAGAGAAGAGAAACTGAGCCTTTGGAAACATAAACTTTCAATATTTTCAGGGAAGAAAAGGAAGCAGTCTCCAAAGAAGTCAGCCTTTTGTGTGTATGATTGACTCAAGTCCAGGGAAATCTTTACTCCACAGGACATCAAAGAGGACATATACTCAGTGGCATACCTCGCTCAGTTTGAAAGTAAAATATGCTTAGAAAGGGCACTTGCCTAAGAACAACAACCCAGAAGTGCAATTTGATTTGAAATCATATCTATTGCAAGTGGACTCTGGTAGCCAGGAATCCATAGTAAAAAATAATACAAAAATACACAATACCAGGAAACACATCAGATCAGTTTCTGCATGACATCCCATGGCTGCCTATCTAACATACAGGATGTGCAACATACAGGATGTGCCAACTCTAAGGCGCCAGAACTCCAAAATTCCAACAGAGCCGCCTAAAACAAAGCCGTCTAAACACACAAACACACACACACACAGGTTTCTAGTTTTCCTTATTGCTGTGATTATTTCGAAAAATGTGATGGCAAACCTCACCCCCTAAAAAAAAAGCGGGAGGAGGGAGGGAAAGTAAATTTTAAAAGTCCAGGCTCTTCAACTTTACTGCAAAGTGATTCACTTAATTTTCTTCTGATTTCAGGACAATAACTGTAGTTGCTGTCAGTGCACTTGTAGCAACCAGCAATACACTGGACAGGCTCAGCCGTGTTCATGAAAATGATAGCCACACTTTGTCACATGAAACCTAAAATAGGTGGATTTTATGACTGAGGTGCATTTCACTGTGATTCTAGAGGAACAATCAAGAGACAAAAGCACGGTGCTAAAAAGAAAGCACTCATCGCTTCACCTTCATTTGGGATGAAACTGGCCACCTCTAGATAAGCATAACCAGATAAGCATTCACTCACAGACCAGAACCCCTAATAATAATAATAATAATAATAATAATAATAATTTATTTATACCCCACCCATCTGGCTGGGTCTCCCCAGCCACTCTGGGCGGCTTCCAACAGGATATTAAAAACACAACAAAACATCAAACATTAAAAACTTCCCTAAACAAGGCTGCCATCAGATGTCTTCTAAAAGTCAGATAGTTGTTCATTTCCTTGACATCTGGTGGGAGGGCATTCCACAGGACGGGTGCCACTACCAAGAAGGCCCTTTTCCTGGTTCAAATTCTCAATTCTGTGCACCACACTCATCTGCCGAGTGTGAAACAGCCCTGGTGTGCAGACACCAACCTGAATGCCATGATGATCACCAGGGCAATGATGGTGCCTTGAAGGAAACGTTGGCTGATGCACGCTTGGTCCGTGACCACAGAAGGGGACTGCACAAGACAAAGGGGAGGGAAAGAGAACCACCAGAAATTTCATCAGAAGGTTATCCCTGTATTCCTACTCTGATCTTTCTGTGTTGTTCTTTTGGGGATAGCAGGTTGTAATGTGCCCCTTCCTCACTGACCCTCAGGTAACTGTTCACCCACCCTCCCCAAGAAAGAGCCAAGATGTCTGAGGAGGCATTGGTACCACATTCAGAAGGCTACTAAATAAAGGAGAACCCTGAGTTGGTGAAGGGATTATGAAATGCAATGAAAATGCAGACTTTTTGAAGCAGAAACAGAACACAAATTATTTCAAGAGAAGGTTGCTGGATGAAGCAGGAATGCAAGAGTCAGCTCAGACACCAGGAAAAAATTCAGATCAAGGAATGCATCATGTATATAAAAATAGTTCTTAGCCCACAGAGACCATAAATATCACTCTGCAAGTGTTTTTAATTTGTATGCGCTAACATTCACCCAACATCTTAACAAGCAGCCTCAGCAAACACAACTTGGCTTGTGGGACTCAAAGGTAAACATTTGATTCCATCTGCACACCATGATGGCGAGGTGCTGCACAATCAAGAGCCCCAAACCCAACCTACAGAATCAGCAGCTGTGTCTCCTTTCAAGCCAGAACCAGCTTCAATAACACCAGCGTGCCTCATGCACATGAGCAATCACAGCTCAGATTACAACATGTGTCTCCCTTACAAAGGCTTCTTACCTTGCTGGACATTTTGGGGGGCCTCTTTTTGTGTGGCACACTTCCTGCACGGCTGAACTGACTCCCTGCTTGGCTACAATGAAAGGAAAGTTAGGATGCATCCAGATCAGCACTCCTTATCACATTTAATTTCACTTCATTCTGCTCCTCCTCCCTCTCCCACTACCAATCTAACAGAATAGATATCTAGCTGGTTCATAGGCATAAACTCAACACAGGTGAGAGGTTTAGTTACAGGTAGGTAGCTGTGTTGGTCTGACGTAGTCGAAGGTGAGAGGGAATAAGGTGCAGCGAAGGGGTCCCTATATGAAGGAGAATGTCAGGGTGGTACCAGAGATGGGTTTAATTAGCAAATGGGTTGTTCACAACAGTTTGGGTTTTGTTTTGTTTTTAAACTTACTGGGTGTCTACTTTCACTATTCCTCTTTGAAAACAGAGTACTCTCTGAAACAGATTTTTAAACTGGAACTTGTAGATGCAGATTTACAGGAAAGTCATCTCTAGAGAGTATAGATGCTTGCTCTATCTGAAGATCTTATTCCTATGGGAGAGGAGTAGGTAGACAGAGTCCACTAAATCACTGGGACACTCTCTGTTCAGAGGCCCAAACTGAATACTTCTTCTGGCACCAAGACCTCATAAGAGGCAGGAGAAGGGATCACAATATTTGCCCTCTCGTTATGAGTGTGGTAGAAGAGGCATCAGTGGAGGAATAAGTTTTTTAGCCTGAGTACGTATCTGAGCATACTTCAAAGCTCTTTTTGCTTTTCTACCAATGCAATCCTATGCTTACTTACTCAGAGGTTCAACTGTGTTCAACGTAACTAATTCCTAATAGTTTGCATATCATTGCAGCCTGTATAACAACCCATTTCCTCAGAGCTGGATTGTTTAAAATACTCTAACTGAAAAGAAGTTAGAATATTAAATTTACTCCCCTCTCCTTGCTTTTTTTTTTTAACACAGGTCTCTGTGGTACCTGAATGCTCCGGAGCTAACAGTTGATTTCATACTGTCCAGTCGCTTGAGTTTGGCGAGTTTATGACTCCATCTCTCCAGTTCATCAATCCGGGTCTCCAGGTTATCAGTCAGTTTGCAAAGCTCTTTCACAGCCCCCACATTTTCCATGAAAATGCGCTCCTAGCATGGACAAAATAAACACTCTCTTTGGGTGTGCTCAGGTCCTCACATTATGCCCTTAGTTTTTGGTGAATTACAATCATTCCCTACCCTCACCCCACCCCCACCACCCTGCTCCTTCCATGCAAAGGCAAGAGCACCTCCATCACAGAAAGATTGCTCTTTGATGCCTATACAGTGGTACCTCGGTTTATGAACACAATTGGTTCCGGAAGTCTGTTCACAAACTGAAGCGTTCATAAACTGAAGCGAACTTTCCCATTGAAAGTAATGGAAAGTGGATTAATCCATTCCAGACGGGTCCGCGGAGTACTTAAACTGAAGCGTTCATAAACTGAAGCATGGGTGTAATTGGTTCTGGAAGTCTGTTCATAAACTGAAGCATTCATAAACTGAAGCGAACTTTCCCATTGAAAGTAATGGAAAATGAATTAATCCGTTCCAGATGGGTCCGCGGTGTTCATAAACCGAAAATTCATAAACCGAGGTGTTCATAAACCGAGGTTCCACTGTAATCTACTTATCACCCAGTTAGCAGACCAATTTTATGCATGTTCCCTCAGAAAAAAAATCCAGTGTTGTCAATGGGGCTTCCTCCCAAGAAAACCTACATAGGATTTCTGCCTATGACTTTGCCCCTAGATACTTATCACCCCACTGTGTCTCCCGCCAGAATGGTCATCAGAGGGCTGCTTTCTGGTAGTGCTCTGTGTGCCTGAGGGTGTGTGTCTGTTTGAGGGCAAGTAAAGAAGCATTTTCAGTCCTTGCTCCCCAGCTTCAAATTTTTCTTCCAGAGTGGCCTCAAAACCCTGAACAAGTCCCCCCCCCCCAAATTTCAGTTTGGGCTTGGGTTTTGCTAAAAATATATAGACTGGGAAATGATGCCTGAAGAGTCTGTCATTCCTATCAAACTTGTTTTCTGTTTGTTGCTTGCCTCCTCTTCTAAGGGCTCCACTCACCTTATTCACCACTAGGAAGTTCTCTACAGTCCTCCCACTGGTAAAGACCATGTCCCCAGTGTCTTTCACTGCTTCTGGGAGAATCTCCCTCACCTCCTGAGCAATGACACCTGAACAGAAATGGTAAGCATGTATCACAGTGGCTCTGGGCCACAAAATATAAATGCAACCTTAGAATCCCAGAGGCACCTGCTAGGGTCAGGTATGAGGGAGTTTGGACCAATGCTAGTAAGGGACTCTGTGATGCACATACCTCCAGCTGTATACTGTATATAAAAAATACTATGGAGAAAAGAACTCGAATGTAGCCTATGGGAGGGTAGAAATAAGCAAGTAACTAAGGGTAGCTTCGCAATTTATAAAGCAAAGGAGGATGCGGCCCACACTTTATGTCAGCCGCTGCCAACCTGGCAGCCATCAGATGTTATTCACTACAGCTCCCATCAGTTGTACCCATCATGGCTGGGGATGACTGGAGTTGTAGCTCAAAACATCAGGAGGGCGCTAGGTTGGGGAAGGCTGCTTTATTTGTCTGCTGCAAAAAAAAAAAACCCTCCCTGCAGCCTCCTTGAGTGAAGACTGATAATAAGGGCATACGTAAATCTGTTAGTGGGGCTTAAATAATTAAATTGTTTCTCCATGAAAGGAATACCTGCACACAGAAAGCTAGCATCCAGAAGAGACATGTGCTACTTCAGTGCTACTTATCCAGTTCAGACCTGAGATCCACCTTTAGCCCAGATGTACATTGTGAGATGCATTTCTTGATTTTTACCATAGATTCGTACAAGCATTGCAGGGGGTTTGACTAGAGGAGCCTCAGGAGCCTCCCAACTCTACAATTCTATGATTCTATGAATGAAATTGACTGCGAAAGACCAAAGCATTTCCCCTAAGCCCTGCGATACTAACTGTGACCTCGAAGTAGAGTGTCATATATTTGTAACATCAGAACCAATGATCAGATGACACATGCCGTATACATACAATTTAGTATGCCTAAGGGATGTTTCACAGAAGGGCAGGAAAACACTATTATGAAGTTCCCAAGTGCAGGCCAACAGTGGGTACATGTTCGATCATGGATACCCTGATTTGGGTGAAGGTGGATGTTGACACTTTTGCTAGCATCAAAACTCCTGAACAGCAGAGGTGCAAGGATGAAGTTCGGGGTCGGTGAAGGGACTGTACCTGTCTCTGATGTGTTTTCCAGGCCTATGGTGGCAGCAAACTCTGGCTTGTAGTTATAGTGCACCAGTCGCATACGGGAGATTCTCTTCAGCTGTTCTGTTGTATCCACCTGAAACCATAAGACCCACAATAATGACTTTGGACTGCATTTCCTAAGCAGAGATCCTACTGACTAAGGCATGCTGGGCCAAGCTCTTACTTCCTGGATGTCGTCTTTTACTCGGATGTCTGATGGGTGCATAAGGGAGCCCATGACTTTCACATTGCCATGGACGACCAAGGCTTCATCTGGGCGGTCTGTGTTGATGCCAACTCTGCCGTGGTGAAAGACGGTGTCAGGGAGCTGAGCACGTTGCCAAAGTACATCGCTGTCACTCTCAAATTGGCCTGGGTTAGAGGCCTACAAAAAGAAAAGAAAAGAGGGCAGGGATGAACATAGGACATTAATGCCAACAACACAGAACTGTAGAGAGAAACAAAGTTATTGGGGAGAAAAAACTGCTGCTTTTAGAATAAGACCAAATGCAGAACAGAGTCACCTCCCCTCTTCCTAAATGCAGGGGGAAATTCTTTTGCGAAAGTTAACGGATTTGAATCATTAAAAACAAAAATGTTGCCCACCAACCGATATTGAAGCTGGGCAAGAGAAATAAGCAAATGAGTCAGCCAGGCACAGAATACCAAACCACCAGAGCAATTAAAATCATGTAGAGTGGCAAGTCTTTTATAGGGGCCCTCCACAGTGTTTAGTGGCCCAGCACCTCTGCAAGTATTTTGTACACTACACTGTATAGGCAACTCAGTGCACATCTTTGTAGTCAGATGAAATGCAAGTTGCTTTGCAGAGTATTTTGGGAATTCCAGTTTCCCTTTTTCAAGTTTTATGACCATCAGCATGGATAAGAACACACCGCTTTTTGTCCATGTTTGGAGACAGCGACACGGCCTCCAACAAAACTTACTTTGCAGTGTAGTTAGACAAAATGCACAACAGTAAGTTGTTTACAGCTTGCGAAGGCTGTCTGGTTCACTTTGCAAGCTAAGCACAAGGAGCCTTGGTTCTGAGTCAGTCTGTGTTTACAGACCTGCTGAGATAAATGCCCTTTTCCAGCCCACAATGGATAAAGATAAAGTTGCAAGCTTTTCTCTCTCAGCAGGAGGGGTGTGTGGGAATTCTAGCTATGAGGCAAAGCATCACCATTGCAAAACAAATTCCCAAGGGATTGTTAAGAAAGTGACAGGGTGGCTTGCATGAGGGTTGTGATGGTGATGATAAATGTGTGATGAGCTAATTAGAGCCACCAGCGCAAGAGTGACAGGAGAGAACAGGAGGAACAAACATCTCAGACGGTGCTTATTTTCTCAATATGTTCCTGGGGCTTAAGCTTGCCTAGTCTGGAAGCCCCTGGTCCCTATTCCCAAATGTAGTAAGGGCAGATTGTGGCTTCTCAGGAAAAGGACCTTTTGTACATGGGTCAAGTCCAGGAAGCAGCACTATTTGATGTGGGGGCTCAATGGCTCAGGTTTCCATGTGATGCTAAACCAATCCACACTTACTGCAAATGTGTGGATTCCTGGAGAGGAGATCATAAGTGCTTTGCTCCTCCACTGCCCTTGCTCCTGCCTGCTTAGCATATTGTCTGAGGAGACAAACTATGAGCCCAGGTCCTGACATGGGCTTAACCAAACCATGGCTGAAAACAGAGCAGTGCAGCAGTAGCAGGACTGGAGAAGGAGCAAAACAGCAACAATATCCTACCTGGGAACACCCATTCACGCGAAATCACAATTTGGCTCGGTATTACGTGCATACTGGGTCAATAAAAATTGCACAGAAACACAGTTTTACATCTGATACAAATTGGGCTTCAGCAGCTTATTTCATGTAACTCTTTCTAGGCACCAATATGATTTATTCTGCTGGTTGTTCGTGCTTTACACAAACACCCCTCTGCAAACACTCCTATGCATCCTTCTTCATCACTATTTCATGCAGTTCAGAGCTGCACTTTCACAATGAAAGTCTGTTCCAAAGCTGGTTTAGTTATTCTCAAACTCTGACCCCTTTCCCTCACATGTTCCCCTCAAAATTCACGGCACTATGGACATCTGAACAAGAGGAGAGACAGTCACTGAGATGCTATCCAGAATTCAGAAAGTTTAGAAAGTGGGAGAAGCACAGAACACAGGAATGAGGAATTTTAACCAGCTAGGTACAGAAGTATAATTTCACTCCTCATGCTCAATGGGAGTGTTATCTAACATGGTACTTTCCTATTTAGCCATCACCTCTGCATGAAAGTACACAAAAATCCATTGTAGTCATGCTGCCGTTTGGCCAAGCCTCTGTGGACTGGGCAGGTGATAAGCAGCGCTGTGTGTATTCTGCACAAAAAGCCAAGGTTTTTTATAAAAAACATTTGCTTTTGTACATTTGCCCAGAACACACAATGGAAGCAGATTTCAGCATCTCAAGATTCTCAGGAGGTCTCTTTCTCCTCCCCGCCCAAGCTCCTACCTCTCATGGGCTTCACCAGGCACTGTCTGGTGAAATTTCCAAATCCAAGGAGAAGCTTCTGTAGGGCTTCTAGTGGCAAGGGCTTCAGTGTCCCTGAGAGGCCTTTGCCTTTCTCCATGACTATCAGAATATTTAATACTATGCAAATTTACCATTCAGGACTAAAAAAAAAGTACACTAACACAGTTCTGGTTATATGTCTAAAAAGTAATACTAAATGGAGTTTGCTTCCCGTTATTCCTCTTTTGTGATTACATGTGTTATGAGCCTTATGCTAAGTACCCTCACAACTGTTTTAATGCAATCTGTCCTGCTGAAAATTTGCTGCTCTGTTCTTTGGGCAGATCTAAATAGTCCTAGTTTCCTGAATCTATTGCATTTCATCAGTGTTCCAATCAGTCCTCTTAGCCCAGGTAAGCAAGCAGCTGCAGGATGCACTTTCTCATCCTTCAGATCCCACCTTAAAACCCACCTTTCCCATGAAGCCCTTGGATTAAGATCCCCAGCTGAAACAAAAGCTAACTGCATTTGCTCACATGCATCCCTGCTCCACCTCTTCCAACACTGCCTTCTCACCTGCCAATGTTTAGACTGTAAAGCTTCTCAAGACTGTGCCTTTTTTTTTTTGCTTATGAAATCCTGCAACGGGTGGTGCTGCGTAAGTACTATTATCTCACACATAGAAGAATTATATAAACGGTGGCATAATAAAAGTATCAGGTTTACAGAGAAGCAACCGTGGATGTGACACAGCTTCTGACATGTTCCACAACCACTCTGGTGCTCACACCATTTTCACTGCGGATTAAGTGAGTTAGCTGTGCATCTGATGTGCAACCAAACCACATTTATTGTGCTAGTGCAGACAGATCCTTAGCCTCACTGACAAGACTGGGGCAAGCTCTTCTCGGGGCAGAAGCATCTCTCATCCCATTCTACAAAAGAGCCCCCCGACTCCACCCCGGAGACTGCATATTTCAGCATGCTACTTACTTGTCTGCAGACTCCGGGGTCCCCGTCCGCCCTCTGTTTGTGTTTTAACCCCGAACCGGCCCTTTGCTAGAGGAAATGGACACAGCACTTAAAAAGGCAGCAGGGCGGAGACAGCCAACCACAAAGTCACAGCCTAGTGTCCTCCTTGTTTGCAAATGGCTCTCTGGAAGCACAGGAGCCACCCATGACCTCTTCATATGCCCTTCCCCCAAGATCATGCTTCCTAAAGTCCAAGAAGCCAGTCTATTTAAGATGCTTACTCAGACATCCAACTAGCTGAACCCATTTGAGAGCATCAGTTTCAGAACTGATGCATTGGGGTCCAAAGCAATGTCTTGTGGAGACATGGGGAATAGTTCCTTACACATTTGTGCCCACCCAGTTGAAATTAGATGTGGCTTTCCTATAAGTCACCCTCATGTGATCCCCTTCCCATGAACCTTTAAGCATGTGTCCGCACAAGTGCAATATTGTGAGTTGGTTTAACATCTGAGCCATATGACTTGCTCTGTGCCTTGGAGCAGGGCTGCATGCTGCTGTGTAAGCTTAATGGTGGCATCCAGGCAGCAGAACAGCACAATCAATGATATGACTGCAGGGCTGGTATCTTGTTGCACCATTCCTACTTGCAACCTTGTCTTCCTCTTTCTATTGCAGAGGGTGCAAGAGCTGTCTTACATTCCATGGCCCCTGGGCACCATTTTTAGAAATAAACCTTTCAATCCTGCCCATATCTCCTTCTTGGGAACCATGAAGCATGTGATCTCTCTTACTTGGTGTTTGCCTTATTTGAGCAAAGGAGAAAATGAGGATGCAGAAAGCCAGGGAAGAGTTGGATAGTGGGATCTGCAGATGAAAAAGGGGCAGCAGCAAGGGGTGCTGTGGAATCAGGGACAGTTTGGTACCAGTGTCAAGAATTCCCCATCAAGTCAAGTCAAGAGCTGTAGATGCTCAGAGTTAGGAAAACAATGTCCTGCAAGGGAAAGGGAGAAAAGAGGGACTTACTCTAACAATGATGCGCTCCGAGATGTGAGCAGCCAGAGTGTGGTTCTGGCTCTGGGAATGAGCTTGCAAGGCCACAACCAGCATGAAGTACCTGAAAACAAAACAAAGTGGGTTAAAGATAAATGCAGGCTTTAATGCACTCCTAATCATAACTCAACATGATGACAATTTATTTTCAAAAAAAATCAGTAAAAAATAAACATATTATAAATTAAATTAATTCCAAACTAAATCTGATGTATTGCATTCCAACAACAATATTACATTCATTGCCTTTCTTCTGTAAAAAAAACAATGAAATAATTTGAGGCCTAGCAGCTAAAAGAAATGATGGCCTATACAGATACAATTCTTTTGTTCAGCATATGCAGCATGCATGCAGCATGCATACAATTAAGAAAAACATAATCAGCTGGTGATCTGCTTTAATTTTTGTGTGTATTATATAGGGTTGCTATATGTCCAGAATTTCCCAGACATAGCCGTGTCCGGATTTTCACTTTTTGAAATATGGCAACCCAAGTATTATAGGTGTTGTAAATTGCTTTGATTTTTTAAAATGAAATTATACATATAACTATATAAAGGACTTTCAATGGTGATAATATTCTGCAGCAAGTTTTACCCACCATTTTTTATTCTGTGGAGGTTTTTATATTTTATTTCTGCTGTTTTATTAATGTAAGAATGTCCACATTGCAGGGCAGAACACACATTTATTCATTAGATAGTCAGTCAGTTAACTTTAATTACAGATTTGGTGGGGAGGGAGAGACAGGTAGCACGCAGCCCCTACCTCTGATCAGGATTGGGCTTGCCCTTCTTCCTCATGTTATTGGCTGTTGTCTCACTGAAATGCAACCGTCCCACAGTGACCTTTGTGACCTGCTCTGGAGGCAAATTGACCCTGGAAAAAAGGAAAATAAAAAAGAGAGTAAATGACGTTCCACATGTGTCAAAGAGAAAGTACCTTTTACCTGGATGGGACCAACCAAAGTGCGTAAAATTGAGGATGCAAGGGATGCATGGTGGGGAGGAAATCTGCATTCAGGCAAAGCGTCTAATGCAAAAGAGCTCTAAGTGTGCCTAAACTCCCAGGGAAATCAGTGGCACAAAAACAGAGCTAAGCACTTAAATCCCCACCCATTTCAATGAGGTACTGCTGTGCTGCTCCTGGGTGGGAAGCTTAATACGCAGTCCCTTTTGCGTTAAGGTGGAAGCACGCTCAAAAAGGAGAGGTAGTGCAAGAAAGCAACATCACCTGTAGGAAGAAGAGCATCTTCCAAGTTATGATGCACCAGCAGAAGTCAGATTAATGCGCAGGGGCCGCCATGTCCAAGCTACCTTTTCTTGTGCCTAATCTTCTCTGGGCTGCTCACACAAAGGTGTGTGCATGTGTTAGAAGTGAGGGTTTGGAGGTGGGCCCACAAATGGAAGCAGTACTCACATGACAGGGTTGAAGGGCCGTTTGCTGCGGTCAGACTGTGACTGCTCTATGTTGATGGACTGGTTCAAGGCCTCCAACTGAAAAGAAAAGATCCAGGCTCATTTTAGAGAGCACAATATGATGTGTTTCCAGGCTCATGTATTCCCACAAGCAGCCACCTCTTTATTTTGAAACACTGCAGATAGATTATTTGACATCCTAGTGACTGGAACTCAGTATGTGAACTGTGCTGCCTTCACTCTTCTCCATCTGTTAAGCCTGGGTAAGGTAGGAGAGGAGCAAGTAAAAAGGGTTATTTGCTGCATCCCAATATGAAAATAACCACACAAATTTAGTAATGGAGTCACTATTGTTCTACTTGCATGCAGAGGGAGTGCTCCTCTGCTTAAATTCAGATCTAGCGGCATATTGGAAGGGTGCTACATTTTAAACACTGAATATGAAGTTTTAACTCTGCTGTTTTAGTAGTTATTTGATTAGGTTTTCTGGTTATTGAATTTAGCGATAGTATATTCTATCTTCATGCTTTTGTTTTAATTGCCTTGTAAGGTGTCCTGGGATAAATACATTTTGCACACTCAAAATTAATTGAGTGTGGGGTTATCTGCCTCGAGGAACTCTTGAACCACTGAAGGATTACAAAAGACTGATGTTATCAAACCTCCAGTTTTGAAAGCATCAGCTCCCACTCTAAGATGGCTTGGAGCTAAGACTGCACAAACACACGGCCTGACAAGTCACACACACAGCCACCTGCGCAGTAAATACACCAAGGTTTTCATAGATATAAGTCACATAATTGCTGGTATCAACAGAGGTTGTGCTCCACCTCTTTAGCCATTGCATATTCCCATCTTCACACTTGCCTTTACTCCATGCAGTTTCAGGTAGAAGCATTCAAGCGGCTTCAAGCCTTCGGGGGTCTTGACATACTTAGGATCTCCAATCATACCAATATAGACCGTGACTTGGAAGTGATTCTTCTTCTGGCACACAAAAGCATCATCACCCACAGAGAAGTTGAAGCCTTTATCTGCATCCACCCGGTATGTGGGCATCGGTCTGTCACCAAAGGGAGAAGACTTGAATAAACTGGCCACTGGTAGTAGCTCATGAACATAATAACCACAATATACATTCAATGTCAATCAAGTTATTTTCTTGCAGATACTCTCGCTCCAACAGATACAAATTGCACAAGCTACTTCTTCTGCCATCTGCAAACATAACATTTGCCTGGAAACGATAAACATTTGGAAGGTAACCATGTATCTCTTCCCCCCATAACACAATTTGTCAGCTTGGACATAAGGCATCACCAGCAAGCATTCTTGAAGCATGAGCCATCCTACCCAGCCCTATCCTGAAAAAGTTTAGGTTACAGGGTTGTTTATCAAAGCATCCTAAACTGTTTGGGTTTCTCTCCCAATGCAAATAACAGCTTCTAGGGGACAATTTTCAGAGACAACCTGGGTAGAATCCAGAAGGCCAAACAGAGATGCTGGAGGGCCCCATGAAATTCCCTGCCCCTGCCTTACAACAATACAATGAAGTAGGATAGGTTGAGAGATAGTGGGCTGGCCCAACAGCACCTCTAGAGCTGCATGGCTAAATGGGGGTGTGGGGGTGTAAATCTGGATCTCTCTGGTCCGTCCACCACTCTGCCCATCACACCACCCTGGATTCGAGGTTGTACAGTGGTACCTCTACTTACAAATTTAATGCGTTCCGAACGCACATTTGTAAGTAGAAAAAAATTGTAAGTCGAATCCCATAGGAATGCATTGGGAGAAAAAAATCGTAAGTAGAAGCAACCCTATCTAAAAATTCGTAAGTAGAAAAAATCCTATCTAAACCGCATCCAAGATGGCGGACGGAGCTCTATTCATAAGTAGAAACATTCGTAAGTAGAGTTATTCGTAAGTAGAGGTACCACTGTAATGTTGGGGTAGGGGAATTTGTAACTACGTTTGAAGTGAGGATGTGACAACATAAGCTAGTCTCAACAAGCGAGTCCCAGATTTGCTATCTTAATAGTTTCAGAGAAAACATCATAGGATATTTGACAGCTGCAAACAGGCAAAAAGTTCTCTTCTCATCCTAAAATTACCACTGTCAGTTAGAATTGTTCCTTCTTCAACATCCACTAATGCAAATGGCAATGCTCTGGGGGTGGAGGAAAGGTAAACAGTATGAAGCAAGCAGCTCTGCTTTGATTTGTTTGGTTTTCCTACAGATCTGCCAACTAACAGCTGATTAGGTTGGCATTGCTTACTAGCTCTGGTAAAGCAATTTATGATCCCGAGACTTGGAAATCTCCCACCTCAACTAGATTCCGCCCACCCACCCAAATTGCCACTGAAGAAATTTCCACGTGAGATGCATCTTCCTGGCTTCAGCGCAAGGCTAGGTTCATTCTGGGCTGCCATACGTCTTAAAACAGAGCTACCTGAAGTTGCTCCTTACACCTTCCAAACTCTCTCCCCCCCCCCAATCTCCTCCCCAATGACTGAAGTGTATGTACTCAGGATACAAAGCGGCAGCAGCTCAGAGTATCAAATAAGAGGGGGGAAGCAATATATGTAGCAGCTTGGGAAGTTTAATCTATGTCTCCTTAATGGACTAGTTGTCATGGAAACACTGAAAATATGTGGCCTTTGCCAACAGGCACGCACACACACAGCTCCCAAGATGCCTGGTTTGCTCTGTGGGGAAGGCCTCCCTGCCTCACGGACCGATATACATGAACATAAATTGCAACCAAATAGGTGCAAATGAAATAAAATCAAATACTTAAAAGTTTAATGCTGTCAAATTCAGCAGGCCAGCATGATCAAGTTATGTTTTAAGTACTTGTTGGAGGAAATGCACCCTTAAAATTTGATTTTCCTCATTTGAGGAAGAAAAAAACTCCCATTAATTTCATTTGGGCTTACTTCTTTACCAAGTGTAAGAAGAGGATAGATCAAGCTGGTCAGTGACAGAGCTGCTGAAGGTCTGCACTTCCTACTATAAAAACTGAAACTTTAAACTTTTGCCCACTAAGGTGTGAACAGTTTCAATGAGTTTTTGAGGGCTTAGTTAGCACTAGAATTCAACAGAGTCTTTCTTAATCTCTGGATGCTTTGGACTACAACTCCCACCAACACCAGCCAGCGTTGCCATGGTGACTAGGGCTACTGGGAGTTGTAGTCTGTTGGGGTTGGGAAGTATTATTTAACAGATGAATAGCATGTGCTGGTACCTTTAACTCCTTAGGCTTCAGAAAGCTGTGCAGGGGAAGACTTGAACCAAGGGGCTTGATCGTGACAGGAAAAAGGAGGGACTGTTGAAAATAGGAAGGGCTAGCAACTGTTGAAAGAGTCAAAGCTCAAAACAACCACAGTAACAAGTGGGATAGACAAGAAGAACCCAAGATGGCCAGGAATTTCAAGATCCAGTGCAGGATTCTGTGTGTGGCCATGGCAAGAAGAGCATTTCAGTAAGTTGGCTTGGCCTCCAGAGGTCTAAAGCTGGCCAGGCACATACTTTACTTTACTGACAGTCCTCTACACAGACATGCCAGCAGCAACTGGATAAACTCTGTTTGCTGTCAGCACCCTTGGGTTGAGTGAACCTGGCAGGCTCTATAAAGAGCCATTTAATTCTTCCTCATAGCAACAGGGGGGACCCTGAGCTGCCAGAGATGTGCCCTGAACGAAAACCAGATGGTGGTCACAGAGTAAGCTACCTTAGCCAGAAAGTATGAGAGGAATTTCTCTCCCCCTCTCCCCCCTTTCCATCACATTTTTGGTGATTCATTGTGCCATTCCCTCCTTCCTATAGTGCTTGCCATTCTGCCCTATCCAAAAGCCAAATTCTTCCCCTTCCACAGCCCCCCCCAAAAGCAGACAGGGCAATTCCTCTTCAGTTCTAAGCTACCTCATCTCTCCTCAAGCTCTTGCTCTTCAGCTAGAATAGACATGGTTTCTGTTTGCCACTGAGATTGTGCTAGCCATTCACCACTGAAACTTGAGAGAACAAAACTGGCAGCTTCCGCCATTCAATCAAACCACTTTCGCTACCCGGCCCTTTACAAATGGCTCGGCAAATCCAACACGAATCAAGGACCACAATGTGTTCAAATGAAAGCCCGTATCTTTCTTTTTTACAAAACGTGTACAAATGTTTAAAACATGTATTGGGTCAAAATGCAGAGAAATTCAAGGACAGGTAATGAAGAAATGAGTGTGAGTTGTGAGGTAAAAATGAAAAGGCAAGGGGGAGGGGAGGACGGTAGCAACTCAGAACTGGAGATAAGGGCAGAAGGTTAGCCATCCCCAGAAACGCAATGAGCCATGCTCCTGTCACAGAAGGGTAACAGTATGCACAGAGGCCTCTTTACGAGGCAGATGTCTACACCCATGGCAACAGATAGCACTACAATTTCCACAGATAAGAGAGGCATCTCACATATTATATTTCACTTTGTCTTAAAGCCAGGATCTCAGAAAAATGTCCTGTTCTTCCAAAGCACATCCTAGCCACCTTGTAAATGAGGAGTGTGCCTGAATATTACACTGTGGCACGTAATGCCTGACGCCCCCTTCGAAAGTCTAAGCAATTTTTAAAAATGGATATTTCGTTAAAATTATTAAATCTGAATTGTAAAAGTAGGGGGGGGGGAACTGGTGAAGGAAAGCTACCTAGTTGTAGAATGTGCAGATCATGTGGTCTGAGTGCTTCACAACCTATCTTTCTCCATTTAGAGCTCCAGTACTTGGGCCACAAACTCTTACTTTCTCAGCGAAATTCAAGGATGTGTGTGTGTGTGTGTGTGTGTGTGTGTGTGTGTGTGTGTGTGTGTTTTGTTGTTTAGTCATGTCTGACTCTTCGTGACCCCATGGACCAGAGCATGCCAGGCACTCCTGTCTTCCACTGCCTCCCGCAGTTTGCTCAGACTCATGTTGGTGGCTTCGAGACCAACCATCTCGTCCTCTGTCGTCCTCTCTGTCCAACCATCTCATCCTCTGTCATCCCCTTCTCCTTGTGCCCTCAATCTTTCCCAACACCAGGGTCTTTTCCAGGGATTCTTCTCTTCTCATGAGGTGACCAAAGTATTGGAGCCTCAGCTTCACGATCTGTCCTTCCAGTGAGCACTCAGGGCTGATTTCCTTCAGAATGGATAGGTTCGATCTTCTTGCAGTCCATGGGACTCTCAAGAGTCTCCTCCAGCACCATAATTCAAAAGCATCAATTCTTCGGCGATCAGCCTTCTTTATGGTCCAGCTCTCACTTCCATACATCACTACTGGGAAAACCATAGCTTTAACTACACGGACCTTTGTCGGCAAGGTGATGTCTCTGCTTTTTAAGATGCTGTCTAGGTTTGTCATTGCTTTTCTCCCAAGAAGCGGGTGTCTTTTAATTATGTTTTATTCTGCATTTATTTCTGCTGCAACAGGGAGTATGGGTGTCTTTAGTTTGTAAAAGTACAGTATTGTTTTCATTGAGGGAGCGATTACCCAAGTTAATTATTATAAAAATGAACACTTTTAATTATTACTATTAATTATTATAAAAATGATTGCTTTCACCTCACTGAGAACGGGGGGTGTTGCTGAACATGTGCTGCCTACAGCCCATGGAACAGTAATGGGAAATGGCAATATTGAAAGCCAAGCAGTTTTTAGTAATCCTCCTCTAAGAATGCCAGCATGGTTAAAGAGCCTCGTCAAGGAAGCAGCTAGACTGGAGGCAATGAGAATTCCTTCAGCAAAATAAAGTCATGCCAAAGTGAGAACAATGAATAATATAGTGATGGGGGGAGAGAAACTTCTGTCTCTACTTTCTCCACACCACACATAATTTATAAACCTCTATCCTGTCCCCTCACACAATATTTCTAAGTGCAATGGCTCCATCCCTTGATCATCTGAGTTTCCCTTTTCTGCACCTTTTCGCTTTTTTGGAGATGAGGCAACCAGAACTTTGCGTAGTATTCCAAGTACTGTACAGTTACACCATGCGTTTATATAAAGGCATTACAATAACACACATGGGTAGCTTGTAGGCTGTGGGCCTTCAGTGCAAACTTGTCTTCCCCACACTGCCAAAATTATACTGGAACTCATGTCATTCAGTGGAGTATGAGATTCAGGACACAATCCAAAGTGCTTCCTTACTTGGTTTACAGAATTTGCTTCCACATGTTGTGGTGATGGTCCCCAATTTTGAAAGCTGTTGAAAGGGAATAGAAAAATCCACGAGAGAGAGAGAGAAGGCTATCAGAGGGTGCTCCAAGACAGCTAATATATACTACCTCCAAGAGGAAGCATGTCTTGGAGCAACAGTTTTGCTTCTGCATCTCAGAGCCTGCTTAACCGCTTATCTTGGTAGACCACAATGGGAAAAACGATGCTGGGCAAGACATGCCTTTGGCCTCTTTGTATGTTCCTGTGGAGCAATAAATAAATATATATATTGCCCTACTCCCCTTATATATACACAGGGAAGGAACACAGATAAATTACCTTCTGCGAGACCTTGAGAAGGCAGCCCTCAACTGTGATGCTGTGCGTGGGCATCCTAGGCCATGCAAGGGCAGACTCCCTCTAATGCCACAGCTGGCTTAAATGTAAATCACTGGCCCTTTCTCTCTACATTGCTCTCATGAAGCCAGATAATCATCTCATTTTATTTGGTACCACAAACAAGAAAGGCCCTTCCCTCTCTCCCCAAAATGGGGCCAAACAGGGGGTGCAGGCTGCATAGAAACCCAGGGGCGGGTTCTTGAGAGTAGGCAATTCCCGGAATCGGTCTGACTGCTTGCCAGTTCTCTATCACCTTTCTGGAATGCAGGGAGGATCTGCAGCTGTTTCTCTCCCCCACCCCTTGAACGCTTGTCTCTCCTTCACTCTGGAAGCTGCTTTATTTGCTTCTCCCAGCCTCTTGCTCTCACCTTAAGTGGCTGCCGTAGCTTCCCAGGCACATCTTAGCTGGTCACCAAGAGTTTGTCAGTTATCCTGCCTCTGAGCTCCCTGATTTATGCCCTTCAAGGCTCTCTTATCCATATAAGAATCACAGAATTGGAGGAGAGCACAAGGGTCATCTAGCCCAACCCCCTGCAATGAAGGAATCATTTGCCCAATGTGGAGCTTGAACCCACGACCCTGAAATTGAGAGTCTCGTGCTCTCCCAACTGAGCTATCCTGCACTGCCTTTGAGCTCAAAATCAGTGCCCAAGACATCTTAAAACCATTAAAAACAACCTTGTTTAAAGTCCCTCCCTCCCCCCTGTCATTCTCATTTCCTCTATCTCTGATGCTTCCCAAGTATAACAATCTTTGTTTGATTACATTCCCCGTGTCCTTCTCAAAGCATTTTCCAATGCCACTTCTAGCTTCTTTCCTTACTATTCACTCTATCCACATTCCTGCCCCTCCAATCTCTGTCCCTCTCTCCAGCACTTTCCTTCTTCAACATTTCCTCTGTGAGTGAATCCCACTTCTCCTTCCAGTCAAGCCAAGCTATACATAGGTGGAAAAAGTTGTTGCTGTAGCCCCAGAGCTGGACCCTGCTACCATTCCCAGAAATCATTCCAAGCCTACTTTTTGGGATGTGTAATCTAAAATCAGGGCCGTCTTAAGCATATCTGGCGCCCTGGTGCAAAGATCCCTCCGGTCGTCGTCCCCCGTTTCCCAGCGCAGCTGTCTGGCGGGTGCAGCAGCGCGGCGCCCCTTGGTGGCCCGGCGCCCTGGCACATTGCGCCACCCAGCCTTGCCTTAGGGCCCTGTCTAAAATGTAGATTGGTGAAGCTATTCTGATGAAGATAGGCAACTACATTTGCATGCATTGGCCACCCCTGGTTGCTGGTGTCTCCTCCTCTCTCTTTATTGACTTTCCATCATTACAATTCTCACCTAGATTCAGACTGTAAGCTCCTCAAAGCAAGAGCTTATGGGTGACATCCAATGATGTCCTGTAGGCTTCCCATGGGCCTCTGGTTGGCTACTGTGAGAACAGGACACCAGACTAGATGGGCCACGTTTTTATGTTCCTATTTTGTCTGCCCACTTCCAGTTTATTTTCTTTCCAACCCTCTGGTGTAGATTTTGGGGCTGTGTGATGGACTGCAAAGGAGTGGGGTGGAAGGAGAAGCCCCATTGCAGGAGTGGGCACCTGCTTGTGCCACATTGGATCCCCCCCCCCCGTGTAATTTGCTTATGTTAGCCTATAAAATGCCATGTATACTCTTGCTGATCATCATCATTCAGCATAACATGGCTCTAGCTAAGAGATGCTGCCCTTATCTTTTAGTAGTCTAGACTAGACTAAACCCCAACAGATATTAGACCAATTAAAAGATATCACACCACTTTTTATATGCTTCTTTCATATTCATCTCTGATGCATGCATCATGGTTATTAGTTCCTTCCTTAAACTTCTGGTTGCCTTTGCTTTGCCAGTGCACTCCAACCTGAATGCTACTTTCTCTGTGTACTCCTTTTCAATTTATTATTTATCTGTTTGAAAAAGGTATATGCTCTCTCCATTATCAGTCAATTTCCCAAGCCTACATTTCCTCATCCATTGTTTGTTTTCATCCCTTTGTTTTGGCTTCTACAGTTAGAATTCTTTGAAGTTTGCAGTCGTCTCACACTGGGTGTTTCCAGAAGCCAAAAGATATACCAGTATTATTTTATTTTGCTGCACAAGCATCAAAATGGACTGCCTTCTTAAGAGGGGTCACCTTTGCTGATGAAACCTAACTCCCCTCTCCCTAACCCTTGAGCGCCTGCTCCCGGGGAAACCACTCTTACACTTTCCCTCTAAACCATGGGTAGTCAACCTTTCTATACCTACTGTTCACTAATGCATCTTTCTTAATGGTAAAAATTTCCTTACCGCCCACCAATGCTCGATAGAAGGAGGATTCAGCTTGTGCCATAGAATCCCCTACCACCCTCCTAGACTCCTGAAATGCCCACTAGTGGGTGGTAGGGACCAGTTTGACAACCCCTGCTCTAAACAGACAATAGGACAGCATTTTTTAAAAGGCAATTGTCAAAAGGTGACCAGGTAATGGAGAGAGGCAAATGCTATCACTACATGCCACGCTTCCAAAACAGGCGAGAGAATTAACACTAGATCAGTTCAGATCTCAAGTGCTTGCAACAGAAAGTATAAAAATGACTAAAACCCAGCAATTTCTACAAAAACCAGGATGACACCTGAGGAAATGTCAAGGATGCAATAATTTGAGAGAAGTGTCATTGAGATTTCAGAAATCAATGAACAAGTGAACAGTGTTGATGGAGGAGCAAAAAGGCTAGTGTGCCTTTTCTATTTTTTTATCAGTTGATAATACACCCATTCAAGATAGCCTTCCACAACTGATTGTCTTGTTTCTGATTGCTGCAGTTTTATTAGTCACATCTTCCTCATTTCTTTCTTTCCCTTTCTGTGTTTTTCTGTTTGTACAGCAATTGTACAGCAATTGCTACAGAAAATATCTTTTAAATGTACGTACTTTGTAGGGCACCTAATAACTGTAAGTGCTTAATAAACAATATTGAAATTTTAATACTATTATTAAAATGGTGTAAAGTGGCAATTTAAAGAGGTTCAAAGTTGTGAGGCTTTCCTTGGATGCTATATACACCAGCCTCCAGCTCCTTGCAATTTAATAAGAGCAGTGCTACTCTTGAGCAAGTATTTCTCTGAGCCGGCATGCAGAGGAGTTTACACAGGCACCATCTCTACTCACAGCTCCTTGTAGTTGGCATCATACAGAGTCGCCCACTTGTTCTGTTGATGCGGCTGCCATTTTATAGACTGGTAGTTGGGATCCAAGTAGGAGCCATTCAAGCTGTCATTGTCCTGAATCAGGCCTGCAGCAATAGTAAAATTGTGTATTTACAAAACTGCGTATTTACACCTCATGCAAATAATCCTTCCTGCTACAAGGGAAATATTCGTTCTTGCCCCACCACCCAGTGGCTTTCCCACCATGCAAAACACCCCATGACTTTTTAATTGCTTGGTTTTTGTAACCAAGGAAAGGAAAATGTTTTTCGTTCTCTGCTCTTTTTCAACTTTGGGGAACTGCCTCCCCACATTCTGTTTGGTATGAAACAGCACATTCTCCATAGAGCAGGCACAGGCAACCTTGACTCTCCAGATGTTTTGGAACTACAACTCCCATGATCCCTAGCTAACAGGCCAGTGGTCAGGGATCATGGGAGTTGTAGTTCCAAAACATCTGCAGAGCCAAGGTTGCCTATGCCTGCCCTAGAGACACATGGCTCATCTTCCTCATTTCTTCCTCATGGCCCCCATTCCTCAGTTTCTCCTCCCATGCACCCACCCTATGGAACTCTTCCCCTTTCGGAACACGAATAACATATGGATGCTGGCAATACTACAGGAGACTGGGGACAAAGACCACTGCACCTGGTGAGAGTGCCCCCTGCTGATGCCAAGGAGGAGTTTGGGCTCTGTCAGGGTTGAGAGGCACAGATCCTGTCCCTGGCTCCTGCTTTATCATCCCATTAAGCATCTGGGCATTGAGAGTATTTGGGGGCGACTCTGAGTGTTTCCTCTTCTTGGCAGGGTGCACTGGAAGTCTGTGGGAGCCAAACACAGAAAAGAGACAGTGAGAACATTCCAACTTCACATAACCCATAAAAATGTAAAAAAGAAAGAAAGAAAGAAAGAAATAGGGGTAATGATTCCAGTGGGTTCAGGAGGTGAGCATCAGCCAAGCTCTCCCATAATTCTGTAGGTATACAAAGAGTCGCTCAAAAATTGTTGTCTGGTGCTGAAATAGAGGCATATTCTAAACCTGTACATTCCCTCCCTCTGTCCTCACCTGACCCAAGAGGGAAAGAGACAATTGGCAGGTTTCTTCTTACAGGGTGACTGAGGGGGTATATCTGTGTCTAGGTTGTACCAGACTTGAGAATAAAGGTATGGACACATGTGACTGAACCCTCCTCCATACCGTTGTTGTTGTTGTTGTTGTAATCCCTGGACATAGAAAACTAGAATACCATGAGGTATTCCTGGTGAGTGGAACTCACAACTGGGTTGCAGACTGACCCAGATGTGTCTCACCAACAACACATTACCATTCATAGAATCAAAGAATGGTATAGTCATCTAGTCCAACCCCTTGCAATGTTTGTACACATCTACGGTAAAAATCAATAAATGGATCTCATGCACATTTTGGCTAAAGGTAGATCTTAGGTCTGAACTGGATAATGACTCCTGAAGGCGAACATGTCTCTCCCATATGCTAGCTTTCAGTGTCCAGGTATTTGTTTTTGCACAGAGAAGCATTTTAATGATGTAAGCCCCACCAACAGCTTTATGTATGTCCCTTTTTCAGAAAAAGCAGCTTCCCCACCCCCCCACTGCCCCCCCACACAATCATGTTTCCCTCATCCCACAGTTAGTTCCAAATGCATGTTCAGATTGTAGAAGCAGTGTGTGGGAAGGGTTAAGTAATCCCTCAGTCCCTGTCTCTACCAAACTCTCTTCCTCCTCAAACCTGCTCTTGAAATTGTTCATTCTGCAAAAAAAAGTGAGCCATTGAAGGCGTGTTACATGCATTTGTGTGTTTTTTCTAGGTCAGCCACAATTGACAAATATGATGAATAATTAAAAGAGCTTATGTACTTGCATGTCAAAGTGCAAGTAGATAAATAGGTACCGCTAAAGTGGGAAGGTAAATGGCGTTTCCGTGTGCTGCTCTGGTTCGTCAGAAGCGTCTTTGTCATGCTGGCCACATGACCCGGAAGCTGTACACCAGCTCCCTCGGCCAAAAACGTGAGATGAGCATCGCAACCCCAGAGTTGGTCACAACTGGACCCTTTACCTTTAACTTTATGTATTTGGTATGCATGCTGAAGGCACTAATCTCTTTACTTTAAAAGGGTGTGTGTGTGTGTGTGTGTGTGTGTGTTTTACTACCATTGTGATAGTTGTTATGCATTATCGAAACAAAAACACTCTTTAAAATCACTTTTTACAAAAGCAGTTCAATCCTGAATACATTTTCAAACCTTGTCAGAGACTTTGCCTCCAGCTATTAAATCTGAAATAGCACCCCCATGGCTCTAGGTGCATTAGTGCTGGGATTATACTCTCCATTACACCCAATTGTGGCACACAGGTAATGATATTAATGATATGCTTAAGTGTTGAATGTGTAAGTTTATGTCTAAAGTCAATGGATAAAATAAACACCATTAGTTGTATTGCTGGATGAGTGCTTAATGGTTCTTGTATTTGTTTAAAAACTAATTAAAAAATTGTTGCCACACACACACACACAGTCCTGTAAGGAGCACATGAGATCTCCGACAGAAGTCTCAGCAATCTTAACAAACCACAATTTGAATGAATCATCAGTGGAAGAAATGACAAAGCTCTGCTATTGGTATAGCTTCGCCTTTTGTATTCTTCAGAATGCCAAGATAACTTGGCTCAGTTCTCATTTTGCTGCTCACGCTTTTCAATTGAACCTCAACAGCATATCACCATAGGCCCCTGACCCACCATATTAGTCCCCATGACTATTATTGGGCCTCCTGCTATACATGTAATTCAATAGCAAACTCTGCACATCAAGGGTTTCTCAATTACTTTAGTTACATTTATTACATTTATATCACGCTATTGCTGAAAAGGAGCTCAAGATTTTGTACATGGTTCTCCCCATCCCGATTTTATCTTCACAACAACCCTGTGATGCAGGGTAGGATAGGAGAAAGTGACTAACCCAGGCCAAACAGTGAACTCTACGGCTGAGTGGGCATTTGAACCCTGGTCTCCCATGTCCAACACTCTAACCACAAATGTCTACTACGATCAGAACAAGTCCAAGGGGGCTCAGGTAATGCTTCTACTTCCCCCCTATCTCATCCATCGTTTTCCCGAGGACTTACTCTGCTCCATGCTGCTGCAGCAGCTGGTGAAGCATCTGTGACTGCTGGGCATGGTGGAGATCTCCAGGTGTCATGCCTTGTCCAATAGTGAACTGGGGCATCAGAGACTCAGCCTTCATGTACATGTCCCGCTGCATGCTGGGATAGTGATGGCTGTGCGGCTGCTGGTGTGGGTGAGGTGGTGGTGGTGGTGGTGGAGGAGGAGGAGGCGGCCCTTGGAGGTGGGATGGTGGAGGGGGTGGCGGTGGAGGAGGGGGTGGATGCTCCAGGCGGGAAGGGGGAGTTATATGACACATATTCTCAGGAGTCATGGTTCGAAGGAGGTGAGGATCTAAAAAGACAGAAAGTCGGTAGATTAATTTGTGGCACACATATAGCCAGATTATGCTACAGAAAAACATCCCCGTCTCTTTGAACATTCCTCTAGCCTTGGGCAGCCATTCCAGCTGTGTGTTCTGGATGAATATAGTATAAGGCCGTAGACGTGGATGGCCTTAGGGGGATACTCTAGCCCATTTCCTTACATTTTCAGCACTCACTGACACAAAAAGACATCTCAAGCCATTTTACTTGGGAGATACACGGTAAAACATGCAGGCAGCATAACTTCTATTTCATTGTATGGTGAGAAATAAGCTCTCTTCCAGTGAGCTGGAATGAAGGGCAAACCTTTGACACTTTAAGTGCATATGTTGAAATTTCAACTCTTTTAAAATGACTAAGATCATTTTTTTAAAAAAAGATTTAATTGCTAAATATATAACCAAAGGGCAGCACAGCAAACAGAAACAAATAAGTAATCCAGCAAATACAGGAGAATGACTTCCTGCCTCCTAAAAATCCGAATGATAAAAATCTGAATCTCCATGCAAAAAGGTTCTTCTTCAGCAAGCAGGTAAATTCATTTAAGAAATTTTATGATACTGAGCGCCAAACACACACAAAAAGCTGTTTTGTGACTAGTCTGGTATATTATAAATGAGAGGTGCAGGGAAGCGGATGCTCCATATGTTCTCTATATTTCATGATATATATTTCCAGGCTCACATCAGGCACAATAATCTTGTTGGGACATTCGGCACGTTGAAAGGAGAGCCTTCAAATGCATTTTCCTTTACATATGCAGAAGTATGCCTGTTCTTCAGGCTTCTCATAGTACCACTGTTATTGTGTGGAGGCGGGACAAAGGGATATTTAAATAACTAGCTGGCCAAGTTCTTTAAAGTCTCAGGGTGCTGTTCTACTAGCACGTCCTGTCAACAAGGATTTCTGCTTCTGCAAGGGGACATTTCCCCACCCAACTCTGTGTACCCTGCAGCCTTCCCAAAACTGGTCATAGAACAGATTTAGGGACGTACAAAGGGAAGAAAGGGAGAGAATGTTCCCTTGCCCAAGCAAAAATCCTTGCCCTGGCAGAACATCCACCTTAGAGTTATGTCGGTTTCCACGCTCAGCAGGCACACATTCAAAGCAGAATGGCTCCCAAATCAGTCCTGATTCAGGGACCCTCCTTGCTGGGAGAACTAGAAGGTTTCTCTCCTGTTTTGTCTCTCCACAGGGAGAAGTCAGGCTTTCCCTTATCAGAAGGCAGTTTTCTCCCCCACAGCAAGATAGCATGGCACCCTCGCTCCATGGGAATGTCAAAGGGCATCAACACATTGTAGAAATATATGCTCTATGGTCTTGAAAGTAGCAATAACATGACCTCAGATTACACCAGTCCATGGAGTTAAAAATAAAGAGGTTATATATCCATGCAGTTAAAAGCATTAATGGGGCAGTAGAGTCAGAATTGCTGAGTTACGAGAATAAGCCTGGCTTAATTTAACAAGAACCGTTGCTCAAACACACAAGGACAAAACCTATTCGCCATTATTTACCAACAGCTTTTCTGTTTCATTTCATCACTTATTCATACAGAAATATCATCACTAAAGGTAGTTAGAAATGAGTTGAGAATATATACATTCTGAAAAGACTGGTGTTGCTGTTCAGTGTGGCCAGCAGTCAGCCAGGTTCTCTCACCAACTTTGAGTACAAATATAGACCTATTTTGAGGGGTGAGCCCACCATGGATCTCCACCTACCCCTTTTAGGGAAGGAATGCAACTTTCCTCAGAGAACTGAGGTCAGGAGCAACCAGTTTTCCCCATTTATAGTGGAGTCCATCTGCACAGGGTGCTGGCTGGCTGGCTCAGGAGCCAATCACAAAGTCACTGCCCACACACCAGAGCAATTATTCATTTTTTAAATCAATCAATCAATCAATTTTTTAATTTTTTTAAAAAAGCCACTGAATTATCAGATAAAAGAAGCCACCCCCTGAAGCCACCTCCTGAATTATTGTTTTTTAAAGCCGCTACTGAAACCCTTTCTGGATTGGCGTTGGATTCAGAGATAGCTACATGCGTCACTGGAGAAGTGAAGGAGGCCTACAGAGCAGAGGTCGAATCACCCCACTACCTCCTGTAGGCACCCAAGCTTCAGATTTGTCTAGTGAAGGCATCATAGTGAACTACCACTGGAAAGACACAAAGAATGCTGGTGAAAAGTACAACACCAAACAAAGACAGAATTACAGGACTCAGCTGGAATGGAGGCTTATTTATGGCCTGTCTCCCAGCTTTTATATGTTTGAAATATAAACATGTTTCCAAAATGAGTTATGAAGTACCTGTTTCATTTCAAAGCCTTCTTGTGCAGAAGACATTTCAGTGACTTTGGGGGAAATTACTGTTTTCAATAATACGTACAAATCACATCACATGTGGGGGGTTCAAGTCAAGACCACAGCAAACTCTCTTTGCTGGGCTTTTATTGATTTCATGCAGAAAGGGTGGCATGGATTTTACATATCTAGGAACAGGCTGTAGAGCATTCACGAAAGTCCTTGACTCAAGTTCACATCCCTCCTTAGTACAACAAAACAGAAGTTTACTTAACTTTGAATCCCAGTTTAAAGTTAAGCATGTAGGGCTCTGGTTTGTCAGAGTATAGGGGTAGCTTTTTTAATTAGCTCTCCTTTGTATCTCAGCTAAAACCAGGATCAAACTGCTCTTGAACCTACAAGTTATAGTAAAATGGAATGGAACATCACACAAACACAAAATTATCTTATAGAACTCAGTACTACAAGTTGTGTTGACGGCCACCATTGGTCAATGAACTAGACTACAAACTAATATAATTTTCATTTTTGAAAAGTGTCAGGCTTTGCATTTTGCTTTGGTGAAACTACAGAAGCCAATATCAAATGTTTGACATTCACAGGTTAAAAACTGGCTAGGGCAACTGTTGTGGCAGAGTGAATATGCAAGCAAGTTGTGGAAAAGTATGTTCTTGAAAGCCATATCTTATCTTCCACTTGGAAAAGGCTGACTTGGCTTCCAAATACACCTTGAAACAATGGAGGATTTTTTGAAAACCATGAGACCGCAGAGGCAAGGATATATATATTGGCACTCTCTGCATATGCATCAGGACTCACTCAGATCCTGCCCCCTACAACGCCTGAGGTTCTACCTCTTCCCCTCGCCAGGATGATGAGAGCAGGATAAAACCCTTCAGACTCCTTCTTCTGCTGCCTTGGTGGTGAGGGAAAGCAGTTCACTCTGTGGCAAGTAATCTGGCCTCTTCGCTATATTTAAAGAAGGGCCAGGAGGAATTCCAGGGATTTTTGTAGTGAGATAAACAGAACTCTTGACCTCTTCCATGGAGAAAGCAGAAGTAGCTGCTTCCACTATGAACAGGGCTGAGATTTTAAAAGAAGGGGCCAGTGGGGAAACTTCAGAAAATTCCCGTCAACACACCAACATATACTCCACCCAATTCTTCTCCCTCTGCTGCTAATTCTCTGGCGTACGAATCTAAATCTCCTGAGAGGAATCTCATTATGGGATGGCAAATGTAGGTTGTGAAGAAAGTTTCTACCCTCCCACTTCCCTCTCTTAACTTATATAAAGCTTGGAGAAGGACAGAGAAAGGCTGACTTTGCTTAGCAAGGGGGGGACGGGACACATGGCAGACCCAGCCTCCATCATGTATCTAAGATTTCTCTGCCTGACACAGGAAACAGAGGAGAGTCTCCTTGTACCAATCGGAGCTAGGAAAAAGGTGGAAGGAGGCTCAGAGCGTACTTACCGTCTAATAGCAAGCTCATGGCAATTTCCTTGCTTTGGTCTTCATTACTGGAATAGGCTTGTTTTTACATAATTCTCCGGAAGTCAACATCTGACAGTACCGCCATCCACAAAACAAGGCTCAAACACTCCATTTTCACTCCTTCACTAGGCAGAAGTCAACAGTTTCCCCATTTTCCTCTTTCAAAAGGTAGATTTACATCTTTCTCTCCCCACACACCTCTTTGTGCTCCTGCTCCTCCCCTCCTCCCCCACTCTTTCCAAAGGGGAGCAGGAAAACAATAGGCGTAAGTCTAGGAATATTTACTAACTGATAATCTCTTCACGTATTGCAGCAGTCTGTTTTTCCCCTGTCCGATAAAGATTTCAGAGCCAACCACTTTTGCCAACCAAAGAAGGGGGGGACGCCGGTGTGTTTGGGCTTGAATCTGAGCACTTACCATTCACCTGCTGGGGGGAGTATGCCTCTGATCCAGAGTCCGGGGGAGAGTCAGGTAAAGTGCTGAAGAGCAATTGAGAGAAAAAATAGAGGGAAAGGTCAAACAAGCGTCTTGAGAAATTGATAAGGTGAAAGAATGCAAAATATCCTTCAAACCTTGGGGAGAAGCAACAACGCCACGGATAACCCCACTGCCTGCAGCACCCTCAGCTGGTGGAGATTAACAATGGACTTGACATGCATTTTTCTGGAATTGTTCGCCACTACAAATCCTCCTGAGACTGAGTCAGTCAATGTGACCTCCTACAGACAGGTCTTCCTTAGGGTTGCCAGACTTAATAGTGGACAGGACTTCTGTCCCTTTAATGCTCTCTTTTGAGTCTGGAAACCTTAAAGAGAAACCAGCAGGCCCTTTGTTTTAATTTCCAATCAAAGGGTCTGCTGGCTTCTCTTTAAGGTTTCCAGACTCAAAAGAGAGCAGGGCAATTAAAGGCACAGAAGTCCTGTCCACTATTGAGTTTGGCAACCCTAGCCTTCCTGCACAAATTCTCCCTCCAGCGAAAGCCCCAACCACTGGCCACTCCCCGAAGTGCCAGGAAGCCCCCCACGTCTAATGCCCTTAACTACTCACTACAGCACCTCCCGATTAAAGAGTTTGGGACTGTTTAAGCTCGTATTATTTCACACCCAGCCTATGCTATTCCCACAGTGAGCCCTTTGATTTTATTCATAGGCATCTAATTTCATGGCCATTTTGTTGATCTCCTAATAAGACTCCTCTCTTCGCTCAGCAGCTCTTGCTCAGCTAAAAGAAGCCAAAACAGAAATATATCTGTTCCCCAGAAAAAGATGATTAACAGATACAGAGGAGGCTTTGGGGGAGTCTGGCTCTGTTCCAAAAACTGACCCATCTGAAGAAAAAGCCATGAGCCTAAGGGCCAGGTTATCCCATCATCAAGTATACCTGAGGCTACATGCGGAGCCACTTGACTGAAATTGACAAAGCTAGCCAGAAGCAGGCAAGAGAAAAGGTAAACCAAAACATTCTATTTAACGACAAGAAAGAATTCGGTTCTTTTTGTTGTTGCTGCTGGTTAGCTTTCTGTCAGAGAATAAGGCACTTTTTATTAATATCTGACACATTTCAGCAAAAACAGGCATTCCTCAGGTACTTTTCTACAAGAAATAGGACAACAATGAATAAACTATACTTAATGCGTTGGGAATTGATTAAGAAGTGCAATAATCCTCAAGATACTGAAATTAGTTCTCCTTTTTAGTCTTTTACATTGGATGAGTCCCATTTTGCTAACTTCCTGTGTAGCATGTAGTATAAACACCAACAATTGGGAAACACTTGCCTGAGAGTGCTCCAATCGGAGAACAGCCTTTACCAAAGGTCTCATGGGCTTTGAAGACACTCAAACTCAGGATGCAAGGGAGAAACATGCTAAGAGGAAGGCATGCTTGGCAAATCCACACCATGATCAACTCCCGCCCAGAAACCAATGTCCCCACTGTGGAAGGACATGTGGATCCAGAATTGGCCTCCACAGTCACTTACGGACACATTGTTAAAACCGTGTTTATGGAAGACAATCTTACTCGGCTACGAGTGATCGCCAAAGAAGAAGAAGAAGAAGACTTACAGAGCGCCATTAATACACACAGTGCTTTGCTGATTAACAAACAAGTAACAAATCTCTGGGGTCTTTAGGTACTTAGCTCAAACTGGGTTTTTCTTTGGTATGTTTCCAACAGAGGATTCAAAATGAGAGTGAGTCGACATTAGAACAACTAGCATCCACTCTTCAGCCCCCAACTCCATGCCCTTCAAAATTAAGAACTACAGTGCACTTCTTCTTTTTTTCAAATAAATTCCATCCCTAGCACCTGCAACTACAAGAAGAGAGCCTTGAAAACTTCCCTACAGGTTCATAAACTGAGATCCAGTCTCCAAACACACCTACCAGTAGCTGACGGAGACTGCAATCGTGCTGACTGGCAAGGTCAAGTAAACACAAAAGCCAGTAAGATGAGACTGAAATGGGGAAGGGGCGGAGGAATGGATGTTGAAGTCTAATGAAACCAAGTGAGTTAATGGAAAGTCACTTCAGGACAACACTGACATCCTCACCTGGGCTATTAATCAGGCTACTTCTGCAAAGACTAGCTCATGACAGACCTTTCCAATGCTACTCAGATTATTAAACTCGCACAAGTAGCAATGTCTAAATTGTCAGTTGGTAGCCTCAGCTATTAAGCTGGTTTGTTCCTGTTAAAGAAGTGTTAGTATCGCTGCAGTCCACATAAAGTGCATGCTTTGTTGGCAACATGAGTAAAGAGGGCAAGGGATAAATAGACTGTGGAGAATGCATTACCCTGTTAGCCAAGAGTTGCTTTCAGTTATACATTTCCCTGCTTGCTTTTTGAAAAAGTGAAAGAAAGCAGTCAGGAAATGTATGGAGACCTCAGTTGGCCTATTGCTGCTGGCATGATGCAGCAAGAGTGTCAAAAAATAACAGAAGAGGATGAGACAGGAAATCTAGTTCCAAGCCCTATAGTGCTAGATACATAGTGGTGGGCTTTAAAAAATGAGGGTGAAGTGATGACAGATATCTATCTATCATCTATCTATCTATCTATCTATCTATCTATCTATCTATCTATCTATCTATCTCATAGCTGCCAAGTTTTCGCTTTTCTCGCGAGGAAGCCTATTCAGCATAAGGGAAAATCCCTGTAAAAAAGGGATAACTTGGCAGCTATGATCTATCTATCTATCTATCTGGAGAGAAGTATATCGTTTTTTTTAAAAGCTACTCTGAGTTGACTAGAGAGGAACAAAATCTTAACAACGAGAAGCTTCCGATTGTCAAGAGAAGAAATAACCAGGGCATCAATAAGCTTTTTTTTTAAGCACTAGGAACAGAAGAACTGTTCTTGGCAGTTTCAGAAAAAAGAATTAGCAACAGGCTGGATGAAGATGGAAAAGAAATGGAGGAGTATGGCTCCGAGTGTACACACCTAGTAGAAAGGGGAATAGAAGTCAAAAATAAGAAAGAAGGATATGAAAGCCTTCAAAGCCTGCAATAGTAATGAACTGGTACACTGTCAGTAATAAATGAGAATAAATGAAAATTGATTTGGTGCAAAAAGGAACAAAATATGGGTAAAAAAAAACAGAACTAAACCTTTAGTAGTATAATTAAACCCATTGCATTTCTGATGTGGGACCAGTAAAAAATAATCAGACTTTCAGCAAGGCTGTTAAAATAAGTGGGTGAGTATGGATATGTGTATTATTCTGAGAGGTCAAGCCTCAACATTTGAGCTAGGAAAATTGTAGTTACACATTTTTACAGACTGTGGACAGCGAGAAGAATGTGGTGCTTGCCCGATGTTGGAATTCCATTAACCCCAGGCAGCATGACCAATGGGCAGGGATAGCAGGAGCTGAAGTCCAGGAAAGGAATAGGAAGAAGATGCACCAGCAAAGAGAGACAAGGGTTGCTGAAGAAATGGGGAGAATTAGATGGCCATGCTGTTGGATTCAAAATGAGAAGTGAGCGTACAGGAATAAATGATCGAGGACAGAAAAATAATTGGAAAACTTGGCAAAAGAAATATTTCAGAAAGTGGAACACTTCACAGGCAAACTGCTGTGTATCCAAATGAGAGGTGGTTTAGGCAAAAATGTATTCCAAAGGGGTTTAGAAACAAAGGGGAGAGAGATGGCTCTGTGCTCCATCACCAGCACACCTAGCAAAGGCAGCCATCCCCCATGACACCAACTGTGCTATTTCTGATGAGAACCCCAACAACAAACTGGAGATGAAGATGATGATCTCAGCAAAAAATATGCCAAGGAACACACTAGTAATCTTCCCAAGGTCCTGCCCATCTTCCTCCAAGCACCAGCTTAGCCCAACTGCACACAATGAGCAGGATGGTTGCCTCTCCTCACTAATTAGTAGCCATGACTAGCAGGGCTATGGAAGCTAGAGGAAGCATACAGCACACCCCTTCTTTGGTTCTCAGAATAGCACGTTATGTCACGAAGCTCCTCTTGCCTCTGTTCCTTACAGCAAAGCTATGGAACCTCAGGTTCAGGAGGCTAAATGTCCTGGCTTCTGAACTGAGCTCTCGGGAGTCTTCCCAGGTCACACAAACACACCCCTCACAGGCCAGATGCTCCTTGGTTCCATTGCTGGGCTGGAATGTGCCCTTGAACTGCGACAGGTCCTTCTTGGCACACAGAGAATATATAGCAACAAATGCTTCTAAAGCAGGATTGGAGACCGGTTGCTAAGCCTTTAGGTATGTGGCCCTGAAAGCGAAATTATGGCTATGGCTCAAACTATGTTTCAGACTGATGGTTTGGCCCCCCTGATTCTGAGGGATAATTTTAAATCTCCATGGGAAGGGGAAGTGGTAGAGAAAGTGCAGAAGTGCGGTCTGTCCTCCCTTTATATTGAGTCCATGACGTATAGCCGCGCTAAAGCGGTGATCGCTCAGAGATTGGGGGATATCGCCAGACAGGAGGACATAGCCTGCGTGAAATCTGGGATGTTTTTAAGGGAGCAGGTGTATCGGGCTGCACCAGCCCGTTACCTGGCGGATATGCACTACGTGGAATACCGCAGACTATTAACTGCGACTAGACTGAATGTCCTTGATTCGGCAGTTTTGAGGGGAAGATTTGGAGGAGTCCTATACGATCAGAGAATGTGCCATTGTGCCTTGGGTGAGGTAGAATCCACAGAACACATTTTACTGAGTTGTCCCTTTTATTTAAGGCAATATCTTATAGCCCCATATTTATCTCCGTTTAGTTCCCGACTAAGAGAACGGCAGGCAGCATATTTGCTAAACAAGCCCACTGGGAAAATAACCTTCTTGGTGGCTAAATTCCTCTTCCTGGTGCTCAAGTGTCGGAAACGTATAATCGAATGCCTTGGTGTGGGTTACCTGTAGGAGGTTCAGTAGCGCGGTCATACCTCATTTATGTATCCCTCTGATGCCTTCAGTTTTATATTTTTATATTTGTACTGAGAAATGTTTTTCTTTCTGACTATCGGTCGAATAAAGTATATTGTATTATTAACTGCAACAGTGTCTCTTGTTTATCTGGAAAGAGGATGAAGGACGGTGCGAAAACCTCTGCCTTTGCATGGTTGGAATGCAACTTACTGTACAAGGGTAAGATTCACATTCATTGCTGTGACAGTTTTTGCACCTGGCCTTGCTCACCACTGGTATGAGGCCCCAGGAATGCTGTCCACAGGGGAATGCGGCCCTTGGGTTCCCCACCTCTGCATCAAGACACAGGTATCTTCTGTGACTCTCACCTCTTTCTCCTGACCCTCACACTTTGTTCCCACCTGACATCAGTTAGCTAGCCTTGGCCTTAATTTTAGGCCAGTGGATTATCTATGGCACAGCCTCATTTGAAATTCTTCCTGTTGTGACCCAGCTCTAGGTTAGATGTGCACTTTCTGGAGGGCAAACTTGACAGATTTATTTGCTCTTTTCAAGGCCCCAGTAGACTTGCATTGAATAACTTTCTCTTCTTGTCTGTCCATTAGATTCTCCTGCCCTGTACCTTTTCAGTTTCCTAGCCAAATATTTACAGAAGTGTTTGCATATATCCTTCGCAGCACAGCCAAGCTGGGCCAATCCACTGAGTGAGCCCACCTGGCAGGGTGCATCTCACAGAGGAGCACTGCTTGTTTTGCAATCTTTGGTCCAGAGAACTGATCAGAAAGCTTGGCAGAAGAAAAAGGATCTTGCATGGGAAGGAAAAAAGGAAATTTTTTCCAAGTAAGATTCAGAACAAAGGGACCCCAATTGCTGTGGTAAAAGGAGGGAGATGAATCAAGGAGTGCTGACTTCTGGATGGGATTCTATTGTAGGCTGGCAATGCTGGATAGTATTGATAAGGACAGGGTAGCTTTTATTTTTATCTTTTTTATATAAAAAAGGGTGAAGGATAGATATAAAAACATATGAATGTAAGTATTACATGGAAAATGTGCTTATTTGTATTTATTTGTTTTATATGTTAATCCTTCATTCCCCACCAATTTCTATTTCTGTTGAAAAAGTGCTTCGGTACAATGTTCACGAGTTCTTCCTCTGAGACCAGTAAGGAAAGCATTCCTGCAGAAGTGTGCACAAAGAATTCAAGAGAGGGAACATCAGAGGTGCCATTCCTAGCAGACTGTGAAAATACATTTTCGATTGCTAGGCTGAAAAACAAAGCAGCACATTATCATTTGATGCCGTTGGTCTAAAGCTTTGAAACAAATGAAGAAACAAACTAGATGCTTCCCCAAGGTTCTCAGCATGTAATACCTTTAGCTAATGTTCGGGGATCTTCACTGGGATTCCAGAGTAAAGATTTAATTCTACATTAACCTGTGCCTGAAGTGGATAACAAAAACTCTGATTCTATTCCTGCATCTCCCCACAGGTAGTATACAGCAAAAAACAAAAACAAAAGAACCCCCACACCCTTATTGGAATGACGGTGGTTGCAAGTGTATTGGAACCATTCAGAAGTGGAAGGCTGCATGCAGACCAATAATTTGCTTCGTTGATGGCATCACAACATCAGATCATCCTCTGTGATCCTCCACATTCTACTAGCTTATGAAGAACCAGTCTCTGGGCTGAAGGCACAGGCTGCTAGTTTTTCAGAGATATCTTAACATTAGATATTTGATGCACTCAGCATATTCTTTGGCCCCAAATACAGCAGCAAGTGTAACTTCAACTGGTGAGAAAACAAGACCTGCCTGTGAAATGAGGACCCCTAAATCGGTTTTTCATTCATCCCCAAAGTGCTGTACAAGTACATAAATATCAAATCCATAGAACACTCTCTCGCAACTCTGGGATTGACATTCATACCTATAGGACATGCACCAAAAAAATGGACATGTACTTCAAATCTGCTTGTGAAGTTCAGGCTGACTTACCTTCCCCTAGCCCCCTGCTTCCCATTTACGGCCCATCTAGTCCTTAGTCATCATGTGAAGTTCCCACCCCCACCAGCCCAACTGATCTTCTGCTTCCCTCACAACAACTGCAGTGGCTGTCAATAGTCTGTAACTGGCCCTTCCTCCTCAGCGAGTCAAAAGGTTCATGAGCATGGTGTACTAACGGAACGTCTGAGAAGCTCACAGGCCACAGTGAGCCAGGACATAACTGACTGGGCATGCATATGTAAGACAGCTTTAGCAAGAAATCCAGATTTCTGTCCACCAAAGCTCAGTTCCTCCCCCATCATTATCTATTTCCTGTTTGCCTCAGTAAGTCCTTTCCACAAAAGCATCACTTTCACAAACTCTCATAGCAATGAGCTCCTGCCACCATTCCATTCTTCTTGATCCAATGAATGTCCTTCTCCCATTCAGTCATGATTCACCTTGGCAGAACAGAGGAAAAATGTCATCTCCCTAACTGATCTTTATCATTTTCCTCTGAAAGGGTATAGGTAAAGGTAAAGGGACCCCTGACCGTTCGGTCCAGTCGTGACCGACTCTGGGGTTGCGGCGCTCATCTCGCGTTATTGGCCAAGGGAGCCGGCGTACAGATTCCAGGTCATGTGGCTAGCATGACAAAACCGCTTCTGGCGAACCAGAGCAGCACACAGAAACGGCGTTTACCTTCCCACTGTAGCGGTACCTATTTATCTACTTGCACTTTGACGTGCTTTCGAACTGCTAGGTTGGCAGGAGCAGGGACCGAGCAACAGGAGCTCACCCCGTCGCGGGGATTCGAACCGCCGACCTTCTGATCAGCAAGCCCTAGGCTCTGTGGTTTAACCCACAGCGCCACCCGCGCCCCCTGAAAAGGTATATCCAGTGTCAATTGTAAGGAAGTGGAAATTTGGTTTAGACTCCATGCTCTTCAAGCCTAATAAAAAGGATATCTAGGGCACTCCCTGGGACCACTTTTTTGGTGCCATAAAAGAGAGTTTTGGTCAGACATCCCTTTGGAATAATTTCTTGACAGGTACATATTTTTCCCTGGAAAGATAGTAAGGGTACATTCAATACTGCAACCTGTTCATTTCCCCTAAAAATGCTTAAAATTCACATCCTGCAACTTCTAAGCCTTCCTATTTCCACCTGCAGGCTGCACAGACAACTGGCTTTCTTTGTAACCATTGTAAATATCCATGAAGTGTCCAATTAAGTTCCATCGGTGAAAACCATAACAATAATATGAATACCACCGTACTTAACTCTATATAAATTATCTGTTGGTGTTTCAAATCTAAAATGTGGTTTTAGCTTTCTAATTTTTACCATTCATGTGCCAACATTTCAGCTCATTCCCCTCCTCCCAAAGTCACTCAAGTCCTGGCTCTTTTAGTAGATCATTCCGTGAGCCTAGGAGGTTTTGCCAGCTCCCCTCCAGAAACCCAGTTCTTATTGACAAAGGTTTCTTTCTTAGAATACACCATTGTTCTTCGACTTATTAGACTGCCGTGGACATAGTGTCATAAGAGAGTTAGCAGAATCGTTCAGATACAACTTACCACTCTCTAGCCCTAGAACTGCACCCTCCCACCACCCCATCACCTCCTCCTCCTCCTCCTTTACTCATCACTTACCCAGGTGCGTAGGAGGCCTTCAGCTCTGATTTGATTGGAGGGCCAATGTTGGTCAGGCAGTGGCTGGTGAGGTACCCCTTGGGCATCACCATGCCATTGTTGTTATTGCAGTTGAGGTGGGTACTGTAGCTGGGTCCACATGGGGTGGGCAATGGGGGGCCATGCCGGATTGGAACTTGGCTGCCAGGGGGGCCATGGTGGAGACCGTGCCGGGTGGGGACTTGGGTGCTTGGAAGGCCATGATGGAGGGGGCCACTAGACGCAGCATTGGAAACATGGCCAGCATTGGAGACAGATACACCGACACTGACAGAGCTGGAAGGTTGGGCATGAGGGTAGCCAGCAGAGGCTGGGATTTCAGAGATGGAGTCCAAATCGGAACTGTAGGAGAGAAGTTAAAACAACCTGAGTAACATGTGCATACAGTGGGACCTCGACTTACGAGCTATTTGACACCCGACGTTTTCGACTTACGAGCGGGAAAAGTGGCCGTGTGCTTACGATTTTCTCGACATCCGAACGGAAAACCAGTTCGCGGCTAGATGTGGTTTCCTCGACTTACGAGTTTTTAGATGCGGTTTCCTCGACTTACAAATTTTCCCATTTCCAATGCATTCCTATGGGAAACTCGACTTATGAAGTTTTCGACCTAAGAGTGTGCATTTGGAACGGATTAAATTCGTAAGTCGAGGTCCCACTGTATTGCCCTTTTCAATCCACAGCCCTGATGCGCCAACCGGGGTGACTCAATAGCTATACACTGAATGATGTTGGCTCATTACATCATTAATTATCCACTGAAAGAACAAAAAAACCCACCATAGAATGTCTGAAAACATATAATGCCATCTGATCCATGATATGGAATAGAAATAGAAATGTGACGGCTAACTTGAAAGTGGAGATTACAACCACATTGATGACATCCTGTTGGTGCAAGTGTGTGTGGCAACAGGCATCAGCACTGTTCTCTGGCATTTGTTCCACAATGAGATCAAGAAAGAATCATACACAAGCCTTGGACATTCTTTTGAAAATCTCCTTCCAAATACTCACCAAGCTTATACTTGGTCAACAAGATGTGATCTTCTGGCTGCTTGTGGCTCTATGCCACTAAGTGCCGTCCAATGCAGCACACAGAAGACGTATAACCAATGCAGCACCTCTTAGCCCAAAATGTAAGCTCCTGTCGGGTTCTCTCTTGCGTGACAGTCAGACTTAAACCCCCTACAACCTTCTACTTATACTAAATTTATCCATTTCCTTTTCCTTTTGACTGTTTCCTATATAGCAAAGTCTGGTAATAGCAACCCCAAAGATATTCCTTTGGATAACACACAACTGAGCTCAGGTGTCTGGAATCAAAAACTTAACCAATGGCTCCCAAGAAAAGAAGAATCAAAAGAAAGATTTAGGAAGAACTGTGCATGTGGTAGGGATAGGCAGCTGAGTACAGTTGTGTGGAAGACAGATAGCAAAGGAAATATGATCACACCATGCAGCCACCATGGACACCCTCACGGCATTGTGCAACCATCACTGCTTATTAGGAACATAGGTGCAAAAGAACACACTTACATATCTGGCGAGTCTTCCTTGCCGATATATTCTTCCAGGATGCTGGTGTCAATGTTTGATGGTTCCAGTGCTCCATTAATATCATGACCTGAAGCAAAAACAGGTTGCACAGGGAATGCTATTAGCAAAATTCAGACAAAGTGCCACTGTTCCCTCAGGGCCAGACAGAGCTCTGATGATGGAAATTCCCCAGAACAAAAACGCTGGTTTAAGTCAAGGAACTGAATTGGCTTTAAAATGGATATTTGAAGGAGGAAGTGGCATCAGATTCAGATCTGAAGAATGGGGCATTGTTCCAGAAACATCAGCTGGAGGCCAAGAGATGGACAACGGAAGAATAGACACCAGAAGTAGAGGGCACAAAAGATGGATGGAGGAACCATTTTATTCACAAGGGCTCAGAAATGGCTACAGGATTTGAGTCAAATTACAAGAACAATTGTCTAGGAAGGGGATAATCAAAAAACGTGTTATTTTTGAATTTTTATAGTATTTCAGAATCACCTATATCATAGAAGACATTTTAGTTGTTACTTTAATTAACGAACAGCAGTAATGATTTAGACAAGAGTGACCTTTTCTGGGTGTAAGACTTTACAAACAGACCTGGCTGAGACCCAATCTAGGGTCTCGCCTTTCTTCCTCCAATATGGCTGTATCCTCAGTTTGGTGTTAAACATAGTGGACAAACTATGGTTAGTCTTAGCTGTAGTTTACTGAAGCAAGGCAACTTCAAACCTTGGTTTATGAAGCTGTCCTGTTTCTATGAAACATACCGTAATTAAGATTAATCACAATTTAGGGCTCAGATATTATGTTAAACCATGGATATCTAGAAATGAATGGAAGCAAAAGCTTTTGAACTTGTCCTTGTGATTGTGCAGAGGAAAGGAGCCCAAGTCCAAAACTCATGCACAGAACAATAAAGAGTAATTTCTTGTTATGCCTGAACCACAAAAGTGTAAAACCACAACTTGGGTAAATATACATAACCAAAAGAACAACCCCAGTGGGGGGGGGGGCAGTAAATGAATGAATAGGCATAGACCATAACAACTGGCTTGTCCATATAAAAAGTCGCAAACTGTTAGGATTACTTAGTTGCCATTTAGTCCTGGTTAAAAATGGTTTCTTCCTAGAGATGAATAGTCTTAATAAGAACCATCGCATTTACTGAGGAGAGAGAAAAATATTCCAGTTGCACTTATTGCCTGTGACCCTGAGGACCAAACTAGACAAGACTATGGATATCCTTGATCAAATCTCCCATCTCTTTTGCAATTTTTGAAAATAGCAAGGGGTCAATTGGTGCTGGGAAAGGGGGGTTAACTGTCCCCTCAATCTTCCTAATGAAAACTGCCCTCCTCCCTAGCTGCTATTTGCTTTATGAGGGGAAATGTTTGTGTGCCTGCTGTGCAATTACCAACCTGTGTCTGGTTTGCCTGTGGGAGGCAGCATTCAGGCAGCTCACTACACCATTCCCATGCCCCAGCTGGGTTAAAATGCTAATACAAAAGCCTTGGTCCTACCAGTTTTTCATCTACAGAACACAGTATTTCCCATCACCATCACTTTTCTTGCTGTGCCTCTTTGGAACAGACTATCAGCTCTTCCCCATTACTCCACTACCATATCCCTTTTCATGCCTCAGCTGAAAACCCATCATACCCCACCACAAGAATTCTGGGAACTGTAGTTTACCCTCATAGAGCTACAATTCCCAGGCCCCTTACAGCTTCCAGGATTCTTTTGAGTGGGGTGATATAAGCTTTAAATGTATGGTGTATCCTGTCTTGTTTAGAGAATGACTGGACTTTCTTTTCCTTTCTTCCAGGAAGTTCCCTCTTTCTCTTCTCTTGCACTGAAAAATGGATTGGGTTTGCTGATAAAAATAAACCTCCCGCTTTATCTGTTTCTCCAGGAGTCTGAAGCTTTGTGCACAATTCCTAAGTGCCAAAGAAGGCATTATCAAGAAAAAGGGAGGGAGTCCTTCGCCCACAGCTCAGATAATGAAGAGACAACCTTTTCCTGAATGGCTCAATCACATTAGATTAGAATGAGATGTCCCTCGCTCACCAGACAAGCACACAGAGAGTCAAAGGAATCTCTCACTCCCCACCCCTTAACAGCATTCTGGGTAAAGGTTAGTCAACCAACCAACCAAAAAGAAAAAGGGGGAAAGGAGGGGAGAAAAACAGGGGGCTTCAACCTATCAGAATTTTACCCTACGAAAATCCCTTTCACACCAAGACAAGCAAATCAGCAGAAATAAATCCAGTGAGGAATTTTGCCAAAAGGGTTGGTGGGTGGGTGGGTGGAAGGGGGGAGAAAAATTAGAGGCACTATTTCCCTTGGTCATACAAACAGAGAAAAGGTAGGCCAGAGACACAATTTCATAATAAAGCATACAACCTTTGATTTGCCATACCAGGGAGAAATCACTTGAGATAGTCTACTTCTGTACAGCACTCTTGTCAATGCCAATTGTATCAGCAACAGTTCATCATTTTCTATAAGTTCAAAAAATACCATATTTTTCCGTCCGTCTATAAGACGCCCCCATGTATATATAAGACACCTCCTATTTTGGGGGTCTCAGATTTAAGAAAATGGGGGGAGATGGTCCAGAGTATAAGACGCCCTCTGATTTCTGAAATTATTTTTTAAGGGGAAAAAACCTATTCTTACACACGGAAAAATATGGTATATCTCTCCCCTTCCACTTATCCCATTTAGTACAGTTGGGATTCTTGGGTGAAGACCAACTGGTCCTTAGGAGTTACAGCGCAAGCCTATCAGGGTCCCCAGACTCAGAGCTTTCATTTAGAAAAAGGAGCACGTCTCCAGCCCTTCTAGAGAGAAGGCCATAAATGCTCAATTAATAGCAAATGGAAACCGAATAGTTCGTAAACAGGGCTGTTCTTAAACCGAGGTACCACTGTACCAGCAAAACTGCTGGACCCCCGAAAATGACTAAAATCCAGCTTGTAATGAACTAAAGAAACTGCCAACTCACAAGATGGTTGTGATACTATGTATTTGTTGGAATAATGTTCACCAAAAATAGCCATGCTTAAATTTGGGGAAAATAAATGATGAAATCATTTGATTAGGGGACTAGAATAATATGGCATTGTATTTGCTTTTTAAAAGTTTTCATTACATATGAAAAAAACTGCAGCAAGTAACAGCTCTATGGGCTGGGATATTTTAAAAAATAAAGTTTCCTTTATTTATATTCTTAGTTACATGTTTATGAAGTGCATAAATATTATAGTAGGCACCAAATCATACAAATCTGAAGTATCATAACATACAGCATACTGTTGCTATTTATGCATGTCTTCAGTGTGTAGGATGCTGTGACACAGTTCTATGGGGTAAATAGACAGGTCCCCGTCCCAAAATGAGTTGGATCTAAAAGGACAAAGTAAGTCTTTTTAAGTAAACCATTAAATAATCAGAAAGAGCACGAGTCTGAAATGTTTTAAGTTGGGGCGGTAAAGAGAAAGCCCTTATCTGCCAGTCATCAACAGTGTTCTTCCAGGAAACTTTTTTTTAGCTGAGCAGTTACATCTGACCCGGGGGTCAATTTAGTGTTTAATAAAGATGTTTGTACATTAACCTCAATGGAGGAAAAGCTGCAGAAAAATGTGAGCAGAACTAAACCCAATGGGTGGAATTCAACATCACGTTTTCATGACGTCTCATCTGCACAAGCATATCAGCTTGCCAGATGGAACAATTTCCTCCCTCCCCTCACCCCTTCTAGGGGCTCCTCTGAACCCCTTAGGCCAATTTTGGGGGTCATGAGGGGAGGAGAAGGGAAAGCCCTATAGTGCAAGAAGAAGCCCTTGTGCAGGGCTTCCACTGAAGGGGTTTGCTATGTGAATCTTGCCCAAAGGGACATAAGGTAAAGGTAAAGGGACCCCTGACCATTAGGTCCAGTCGTGACCGACTCTGGGGTTGCGCGCTCATCTCGCATTATTGGCCGAGGGAGCCAGCATATAGCTTCCAGGTCATGTGGCCAGCATGACAAAGCCACTTCTGGCAAACCAGAGCAGCACATGGAAACGCCATTTACCTTCCCCGCTGTAGCGGTTCCTATTTATCTACTTGCACTTTGACGTGCTTTCGAACTGCTAGGTTGGCAGGAGCTGGGACCAAGCAACGGGAGCTCACCCCGTCACAGGGATTCGAACAGCCGACCTTCTGATCAGCAAGCCCTAGGCTCAGTGGTTTAACCATCAGAGCCACCTGGGTCCCATCCAAAGGGACATAGTATTCCCTAATTATGCAATTCTTACATCCATGTAGTGCTGTATTTAGAGTGTTGGAATGCTCGGCCATGAAACTCGCTGTGTGACTTCGGGCCAGTAGCAAGTCTCTCAGCCTAACCTGCCTCACAAGGTTGTTGCAAGGATAAAATGCGGAAGGAGAGAACCATGCACACCTTACCTTGAGCTCCTTGGGGGAGGAGGGAAGGTGGGATATAAACGTAACAAATAAATAAATTTATACAGCAATAATGGAGCCTTGTTTTGTGATGCTACGGTTGGAAACAAAAATGGCTGACTAAATTCAGCACACACACACTTTTTAAAAATGTGTTGATATGAACAGAAAGCTTATGAAAGGTTCAGCCAGAAAAATCATTTGTAGGGGCAGGGGGAATGATATGATTACAATACATATCCTTAGAAGAAATAGTTGTGTGTGCATCGGGAGAGATCCTGATGTTGGCTGCTGCTCCCTCAAGCCGTTCATGTCAGACATGACTGTTCCTTTCTGGCTTTGGTGGCAGGTCAGCTCCTACCTTCTGGCCACCTTGCCTTGAAGGTCACTTTCATGAACACTTAATGGAGATCCAAGCAAAGGTGAGATAAGCAACCAGACGGGGAAGGTGTGTCAACTGGATAGCTTAGGGGAGTTACAACAGAACTGATAAGCAACCCTAAAAAAGAGCCCGGACTCCTGTTAAGTGATTGCTAGTGAGTTGATGAGGGGACTGTTGCTCTTTTCTTGCTAAAAATAAGCAAATCCTCCACAGGGCTTTTCTCAGCTTTAGGCTAGAGGCACTTGAGTCAGCTACCCTAGCTTCAGTGACATGCCAGTTCTGTTGGAGCAGCATGCTCTGTATCCATCCCAGGGTAATTTTTTTAAATACTTGTCTCTTACAAACTTAATGCAACACAAGACAACGGGCGCCCATCTTGTGTTCTTCCCCCTGTACCACCTCAAACAGTGGGAATCGCTTCCCCAAACCTGTTTGTGGTTTGCCTTTTCGCAAGCTCCTTCGTATGTCTGTCCATCCATCTCTTTGGGAGCAAAAAGTATCTCTGGAATGTCTGCAGCCGAGTGCGAGCTCTTAAGAGCATCTTGTTGCTCGAAACTTCTATTCAGTAAAGACTTGTTACCAAAAGCCAGCTTAGGTGATTAATTATAAGCTAATGCTGCTCTTTGGAGTCACGAGCTCCTAACAACATTAAACAATGCCCCTTTGCCCCCTTCCCTTTCTAACGAGAGATTAGAAGGGAGCAGAAAGCTTCAGAGGAACACAAACACACTCGAAACTCCCCAAATGGGAGAGATTCTTTCTTCCCAGTTCCAATAAGACAGGCCTGGAATAGAAAATGCACTCAGTCAGGGCTCATCTTCCCCAAGCAATAACTTCCAAGTGCTAACCCTGTCAGAGCCCTTCGTTATCTATGGTGCGTGGTTCAACCTGCTCTTTACTAGTCTCTTCCTAAGCTCCAGTCCAAAGGCCCACAAGTCTGGCATTTGAACTTTGGTGCCAGGTGAAAATAGGAGTCACTTTATGAGGAAGAAGCAGACTGAGGCAGCAAATTGGAAGAACAACAAGCTTCCTTGTGGCCTGGCAACTGAAAAGCCCTCCTAGGAAATGCCGTAAACCTTCACTTCAAAAGTTACATTTCTTAACATATTATTTTAAGCTGCTTTTCCCCCCAGTGTGCCACACAAACCTATCATTTTATTCCTTTTCACAATTTCAAGGCTGTTCCTCAGTGACAGTTCCAACAATACTATACCTTCTACTGCAGAGCTGCAATGTGCCTTTCAAATATAACATAGTTATTAACAGAAATAATAAACATCCTTCAGAAATGCAGCTTGAATATATTGTTATTTATAGTACTTAATAACTTTCCTTTGTTGTCAATCTTCAGCATTTAACAGGCAGAACAAAACAATTTTGGTAGCATGTACCTTAGGCCTTGCTTTGCACATAATATAATGGTTTGGTATTATGTACACAATCTTCAGGGCCAGCCTGCCTCCCCCTTCATCCTCCATTTTGGTTACAAGCTCAGAAACTATTGCTTCACTTTCAGCTAGATGATGTTACTCAATATGTCCAACCTGGACAAACTGTGATTAGTCTATACCTCAAAGTTTAGGCCCCTAGAAAACAAGCCACTTTCAAACTGTGATTTCTGATACCCATTAAAACGGAATTCTCCTCCAGCTTGTGTCCACCAGTTGGCTTAGACTACAACTCCTATCAGATTCTGCCCAAAAACAGCTGGAGGGCACCAAGGTAGGGAAGACTACCCTAAACAATAAGTAGCACTAACCACAATTCCTGGTTGAGATAAAACGAGTACAGTGGTGCCTCGCTTAATGAATGCCCTGCTTAACTAAATTTCCGCTTAACGAAAGTTTTTTTCTAGCGGAGGTTGCCTCGCTAGACGAATTCGTTTTACGAAAAATTCGTCTAGTGAATCACAGTTTCCCATAGGAATGCATTGAAATTCAATTAATGCGTTCCTATGGGCAAAAAAAATTCAAAAAAATTTCAATGCATTCCTATGGGATTCGCTAGACGAATTTTTCGTTATAGGAAAAGACCCGTGGAACGAATTAAATTCGTCTAGCGAGGCACCACTGTAAGTGAAAGTGAAAGCTTCCAGTCTCCTCTCACTGATGCACCAAAGATAAGATAAGATATCTTTATTGTCATTGTCCCCTTGGGGAACAACGAAATTACTCGGTTGCTACATCCACTCAGATAAAGCATTCTGCATAATCCGAAATTACAAAACCTAATTAAAAACAGTAAATATAATACAAAATAACAAGTAAAATAAGATGACTTCAAAGTCCAGGCTTTCCATTTAAGGCCAAAATCGCACTAGAGAAGAAACTTTTCCTGAGACGGCTCGTTCTTGCCTGCATTGTTCTGTATCTCTGTCCCAATGGCAGGAGCTCAAAGAAATGGTGACCAGGGTGCGTTGGATCTCTTGATATGTCTAGTGCTTTTCTATGGCACCTGGTGGTGTAGATTTGTTCAAAGGGGAAGAGGGGAAGCAGAAAACTGTGAGCCCAAGGTTGACCCATGCTCCTTTCTGTAGCACCAAACTGTGGCTCAGTATTACATTCAGACACAGCTGTTATAAGGGCTATTACAAACCCAGAATTCAAATAAAGATACTGTAGTATTTTATGTAGGGAGCTGAAACACACAAACACATACCATTTTCTGGGGGGCCATACAAAGTTCACTCCATTTACCAGCTGACCTGGCAGTGGCAATAATCATGCTTCTCAGTGCTGCTGGGCTCCATTTTCTCTTTTTATTTCACCCACAACTCACTAGAGGAAGAGCAGGAAGAATAACCCTCACTCTGATTTGGCTTTAGATGGAACCACATATCCAAATATCTGTTTTGAGTGGAATAAGTTCGCATGAGAACATTCAGGTCAGCCTTAAACTTCACCTATCTAACAGGTACATTTGGAAGCTATATCCCAATATTAGGTACAAATTAAGTACAGTATATACAGTACCAGCAGCTGGATTACATAGTGAGAACATGAGTATTTTACCAATATTATTGACTCTGTTTAGTGAGGGGGCTGTGACCTTTCTCTTTTACTGAAAGAGTCCAACCTCAAGACTGGACTGAGATATTCCACCTTGTGTCAAGATGCTCCTGAAGACTATTGCCAATGGCTTAGGCTTCAGTTACTCTAAGTATTGGCTCTTTTCCTACCTCCTTTTACAATCTCAGAGCAGTCTCCTCATATGTCACCTATGTGGCAAACTAAACTAACAATGATATCAAGTGAGGAATTTATTAGTACAGTAGTGGCTCCTAGGCTTTGAAAGCATCTTTCTCCAGAAAGCCAATATAGGCTCTATATTTTCTAGAGGTGCTAAAGACCTTTCCGCTTAGACGAGAGTAGCCAAGGTGAACCACAAATCCTATCAACCCAGTCCACCGGACATGCTAGTTGGGGCAGATGGGAGTTGGAATCCAACAACATCCGGAGGGCACCATGTTGGCTGCCCCTGGTGCAGACAATCATTTAGCAATCAAAGAATGAAGAGAGAGTTCTTTTAATTGTCACATCCTTATCATTTTGAAGTTCTGCATGCCCCATTTGCACGTCCCAATGAGCCAGAGTTTCTGGGTTATTGTGCTTTATTGGGTGCACGCTGCCTCGTGACTCCTGTTTGAATCTCCCCCTGGTTTCCTGTGACAGTCAAACCCACAATGGTGTTTTGTGTTCTCCCACAGAGTCCACAATCCACAATCAAGTCAACAACAAATCATAGCTTCGGGTTGGCTAGCAATTGTGGCTTGTTTGGGAGGACCAAACCAAAACTCCAGATTTGGTTATAATAGAAAGTTAAGCTTAACTGCCATTTCCTGGTTTGCTTCTCCTGCTCATGCCAAAAGTGGAGCAAGGCAGGAGCGATTGTGCAGCAGCTCACCGCTTGATCCCAATAAAGTACCATGAGCCAGAGTTTCTGGCTTATCGTGACATTTGAATGTAGCCAGTGTTTAACAAGCACCAATGTTTCCAAACCACAGTGAAATCCCCTTTTCGGAATTTCTTTACAAAACGTTGAATCAGATAGCAACGAACCAAGCAGCAGAACATCCACACCTACATATTAGCAAGCAAATATGTACAGTCCGCTCTTGCACCATCTTTCAGTCAACTCACATCCGTGGAACCCCAACAGACATATCCAAGTGCATATATAATGCACATCTGGTGGGACTATCGGAGGATTATGAGCTTTCGGAAAGAGGCTTTTTGTTGTCTCAGGCACAGTAAGTCACGTTCTCTCTTTCACTACATCTTTTGGGACTGATGAAAGAGAGAGTAAAACCTACTTGCTGCCAACTACTTGAGAATGTTAATGACAGCTAGAGCAACATTAAAATGGGAAAATAGTTCAGAATCATGTGGAATGCTGCATATATAGGAAAAAATCTAGTTACATATGCATTTTCTTGAAACAACTAGATTACCGGTAAACTTGAGTATCCTTTCATTAGGTATTTAAAAAGATAGGCATGAGGGATCTAAATTATACACAATTGCATTTTTAAACCTCATTCACATCAGTGGATAGAGTGACTATGTGGTTTAATATCTCCCATTAAAATCACTGAGTGTCAGACCACGACCTGGGAGACCAGAGTTCAAATCTCCACTCAGTCATGAATCTCAGGCCTTGGGCCAGTCACTGCCTCTCAGCCTAACCTATCTCACAGCATTGTGGTGGGGATTAACTGAGAAGGTGGGAAACCATGTATACAACCTTGAGGAAAAAGTGGTATATAAATGAAACAAACAAACAATATCAAACATGTTCTCTTTGTTCTTTTCTTCTGAGGAAGAACTCTCATTTCTGTCCCTGTCTGCATTTTTTTTTAAAAATAGATAAAGACTCCAAAAATGTTGGGGGAGAATCTCGTTTAAGTTTAAACATCAGAACTTGTTGCTTGGCAGTTAAACCTTCCTCATAAAGTCAGACGATTCAAACAGATCATAGAATAATTGACTTGTTGAGTTGGAAGGGTCCACAAGGGTCATCTAGTCCAACCCCCTGCAATGCAGGAATCGTTCGCCCAACGTGGGGCTTGAACCCATGACCCTGAGATTAAGAGTCTCATGCTCTACCGAGTTATCCCAGCTGAATCATATTGGAAACAGGGCAAGAACTGACAGTTTGGTGTCCAGTGCTGATTACCCTGAAATCCCAAGTCACAACAGTGTCCTCTTTCTTTAACATCCAATACACCTTTACCCCTCCCTAGAGGTCAAGGGTTTTCATCACCACCATCCAGTGCTTTGCTAAGCTCACAAATATGGTTTGGAAGAGGCAGCTAGTGCAAATGTCACCTCCTCATCTACACTGGCTGCCCATTTGCTTCCACAGCTGACTCAAGGTGCCAGTCAGAACAGTAAGCAAGCCTCAAACAGCAAGGTTGTATGCCAGCTCCTATATATGCAGACTTGCTTTGGATCCTGTTTCTCATGGGAAATAATATCTTTAGGTCTCTGGAGCAAGGGTTTATTGAGCAGGGACGCTGCACCTTTGGAGTTATTTCCCTGGGAAAGCCTACTATCAGGGCCGGCTCTAGGCCCGCTCCTGGTGGCGCGGGGCCCCAGGGCGCCAGGCCACTAGGGGCGCCGCTGCGCCTGCTGAGAGGCATGGCTGAGGCTGCCCCAGGCGCACCTCCGCTGTTCAGCGGCTTCAGGACGCTCTCTGGAGGTGTGCGGGCCTGGGGCCGCCTCCGCCGCGCGCAGGGGCGTCGCAACAGGGGACGGGCAGCGCCCCCTGGCCCAGGGCCGGCCCTACGGCAGGCTGGGTGGTGCCGCCTGCCGCGCTGGGAAATGGGGCGGGGGGGCGCTGGAGGGATCCGGCACGACAGGGCGCTGGCCATGCTTAAGACGGCCCTGCCTACTATGCCACTTACAATCATAGAATCACAGAATTGCAGAGATGGACGGGACCTTGAGGATCATCTACTCCAACCCCCTGCAATGCAGGAAAATGCAGCTGTCCCATACGGGGATCAAACCTGCAACCTTGGCATTATCAGCACCATACTCTAACCAACTGAGCTATCCAGGCTTCATATTACAGTACACATTTCCTAGTAGCCACACTTTTGTTCAACCCGGCATTTGAAACACTGATGGTTGGCATGAACAGTCGGCAGATTTTATACCTGATGGCTCATACCTATTTTAACACTGCTAGTCATGCAGACTTGGTTTTGCATTTTTGTTTTCTTTGTATTGATTTCAATAGTTTTCATTTAAACCAACTTGCTTGAGATCACTTTAGCAATTTTATTTTATTTTACACTGAAACAGTAAAATTACATTACAGTGAAGCTGGGATTAATAACATTCAGTAGTGTGGATACTTAAAACATGGTCTCTGAGCTGAATTTCCCTGAAGCCAGCTTAAAGTTACTCTGGATTCACAACAGCAGTGTGCCTACCCTCGGAGAATATGGTCCACTCCAGATCTGTCAGCAGAAGAACCTCTGGCAAGCCATAGATGATTCTGGGGGATATTCCAGAGTGTGGTCTTGGTTTGGGTGGTCCTCATGGCAGGCTTTGCTGGGCCTCACTGTTGCTCTGAGCAAACTGAGGGAATCTACACAATCGCTGCGTGTTTCAGGGGACAGACAGTAATGGCAAACCAAGTTTGTCTTTCAGAGAAGCTGTTTGCCATTACACATCTTCTCAACCAAAGAAGCCCCCATTGACCAGGAGCAGAGTTTGAAATTCTTTTGACTACAGGAGACTTAGATTCACCAACACAACCGGGAGTGCCTGCCACAGGCACCTCATGTTAAACCTTAGATTTCACAACCAGGCTCAGCCACACCTGCTAAAGTCAAGTCAAACAGCCTGCCAGATTCCTTGGTTTTTAACCACAGATGCAGAGGGGTCTGAAAGCATCACACTGCAACAAAGGAAGCTAAGCTGGACTATGTCTGGCTTAGTGCTTGGATGGGAGACCTCCAGGAAACCATATGCATGCCACCTCAAGTTCTGTTGAAGAAAGGTAGGATGTAAACGTAACAAAAGAAATAAACAGGAACAAAACATGGATGAAAGGGAGGGGTGGCATGTGCCGTTTCGCCACCCGAGGCAAAACAGGGAGGTGCTGGCCCACCGCTCACTCCCTTACCTAGGTAGTGCGGCAGTGCCAGCAGTCGATTCTGGCAAGATCTCGTGAGATCTTGCGGAGAGTACGAGATCTCGCCAGAAGCCACAGCTGCTGCCACTTCTCCACCAGCAATGGAGGAGGTTGGGTAGGTGGGATGCCCAGGCTGTGCCACCTCTTGGGATTCTGCTGTCTGAGGTGGCTGCCTCTGCCCGCCTCTTGGGCAAGCCAGCATTGCTGAAGTGCATACAAATCTTTTCAGAGCTACCTTTCCCTAACCCTAAACCCTCTGAAGCATTTCCAATTACTCCCATAACCCCTGTCCCCAGACCTCTCGCAAACGTCTCATTTGCACTCTCACTGAGCAGACTGAGCTGCCCAAGGGGCTGAATCCAGAATTCTCAGTTATCAGACCTAAGGTATCCTCAGTTTCCTCTGCTACCAAACTGCAGGAAAGTGTCAGGAAATGGTGCAAATGTTTGTTTGGAAGGAGCTGGGGGAATGAGGTGGGGGTGGGGAGAGAGAGAGAAGGGCATTAATTCAAGCACAAGCCTAACAAAAGGAATAGAGCCCTAGAAAAAGTTGAGTCCTTTGAACATGTGAGAATGCCAGGAATTCCACTGTTTGGACTGGTTTTCTCTGTCAGTCCTAAATGTCAAAACTTGGCCAGAGTACAAAAAGGAACTTGGGGTGATACAATGGATCGTGTTTATTTGGACTTCCGCCTTGGGCACACTGGGCAGCTTCGAATGATTTAGTGCCTCCATTCTGTTGGTAAGGTAGGAATATGATGGAGGGCCGCTATGAATACACTATAACAGTTAATTTGTTTATTGCCTTTTATTTTATTGAATTTGTAGCCCATCCTTCCACAGGGCAGCACATTGTATAGCATTAGTGCCTTCAGGATAGAAATTCCTATGGGTCCCCCCGCCCCACACCACAGAGTGGCCCCTGCACGAAACCAGTGCTAGGTGACCAGGCCAGGGATGGGTTCAATAAATTGCAGGGGCAAATGAATTTGTGATCATCTAGCTGAAACAAAAACACCACCACCACCTTTCTACCATCACATTTTCATTCCAGATCCTACTTTGCAAGCTTGACCCTAAGAACCCTGACTTGAGATATCCTTCATATGGATGCAAGATCTGTTTCGGCTTTTTAGCAGCTCTCTGCAGGTGCTGAAGGTCACTGTATTTACAAAGTGTAGAGATTAAGAACAGAGCGTACATTGCAAGATACACTGATAGGTATATATGGTATTTCCACTTATAAAAATCCCCTCCCTCTCTTCCTCCACCCTGCTTGTATACTTGCTCTGTTGCTCATCTTCTAATCACCTAATCCTCCCTGGGTCACAAAGTGGGGGAGAGCAGAGGAACTGAGAGGGAGGGAGGGAGGGAGCGCTGCACCCTTGGTTACCTTAATTAGAACCAGATGCAAGAACCTGGAGAAGATGACAAGGTCAGCCATTTTAATAGGCTGGTGCACGCCAGCAAAGTGGGATGGGTGGAGGTGGGGAAGTAGAGGCCCGAGAAAGCAGAGGGTGGATGGGAAAGAGCCAAATGGAGCAGAGTTCGGCTACACAGCATGCAGGCTTCCACAATGCAAGGTAATCTTGGGAGACAGGAAAATTCTGTTCTCTCCTTGATCACATCAAAACCCAGGAAGCACCGCCCCACTGGGTTTAGGATGCATAACTTCAGGTAAACGAAGCTACGCTAAAAGCAAATTACTAATAAGGGAAAACACATGGGATTGCATTTAAGTGGCATGACCCAAACGTATGTCTGCAGGTGAGCATTACACCCTGAAATAAAGTTCCCCCTCCTTGCCATTTCCACCTTAGAAATCATCACAGACTTTGACTGCTTTGCAACCTGTGATGTGATTCGGGGGCCGTGGGGGGGGCGTGAAATCCAAACCAAATTTCCAACACCGACTCTGCATAAAAATAATAGTTGTTGTTGTTATCGTTTATATGCCACCCATCTGACTGGGTTGCCCCAGCCACTCTGGGCAGCTTCCAGCAAAAAATAAAAACACAATAAAACACCAAACATTAAAAACTTCCCTCCCCTTTCGGGCTGCCTTCAGATGTCTTCTAAAAGCCAAATGATTGTTTATCTGCTTGACATCTGATGGGGGGAGGGCATTCCATGGGGTGGGTTCCTATGCCTGGTTCCCTGCAACTTCACTTCTCTACCTTATGATTTTTTTGGAGGGGAGGGAGGATTCTGCATTAGAAGAAAACAGAAGGACATCGGAAAGAAAATTATCTGTGTATATCATCCTTATGAAATTACCTTACAGCACCACAACCAGTTCCCACAACTCCCCTTATGGTAGGTTAAATGTCATAGTGCTTATAAATGCAGTTCTCTGGTTGGGAAACTGAGGCATGAGGCTGTTAAGGGACTTGGTCAAGATCACATAGGGAGAGTGGTGAGGCATAGGAACCCTACAGAATACCTCTCTTTAGAAACTGTCTGCCTTGGGTTGCTATGGGTAGCAGACTTTTAACAGCAAACACTCTCATTTATTATCCCTGCTATCACAGAGAGAGGACTCTTCAGTGTACCATGTATTATCCTAAAGCTATGATTTCCTACTCTCAGACTGTGACCTTTACTGCATCCAGGTGGATGTCCTACTTAGCATGCCTTATTTTACCCACCGTAGGGACTTCTGGGCACTATATCTATTCAAACCTAGAACCAGAGCAGATGTCCGTTCATATACAACTGTCCTTTGCAGGTGACTGCCAGAGGGTTTCAATGAATATACACAATGGGCTGCAAAATCAGTGTGCCTCATCGGCACATTCTCTGGAACGCGCCAGGCTCCTCTCCCCGCTTCTGCCTTCCTCCATGTTTATACTTCCCTGCCTATTGATTGGCTTGTTCTCCAGCTATGAGTTTGAAGAATCCACACAAGAGATTCCTAACCAAACACTGCCTTAAGGGGGGAGGCTGCAGGAATGACTGTGGGGGAAACAGGCTGCTATGCTCAATCACTTCCCCTTGGTCACCTACAGTCTGAGTTGCAATACTGGGTCATCGCAGGAATATTCATTATGGGGACATTCACTCAGGTGCAGAGTTGGCTATTAAAACAGCGTGTATCTCCCTCCAGGTGCCCACACAACAGAAGGTGAATCTTACCTGTGAAGCGCCAGTTGGCTCCAGAGCTTCTCCCACCCTGCCCTCCCTCAGTTAAGCCTCCTTTTGCAGGTTAACCTCTTCTCCACAGGTACGTGGGCGCTGCTACGTCACGGTCGCTGTTGAAGGGCCAGAAAGGAATTTTCCTGCATCGGCATGTTTTGCCTTTTCCATAGCAAAACGTCACAACTTTGGCGGTTTCAGGCCTTGGGCGGAATCCTTTAGTCCATCTTCCTAAATGGGGGAGGGGGGGCATGAAGCGGTGACCCACGCCCCCTTGCGGCGGTGATCACAGGGTTCCCCGTTAAAGGGGTCTTGAAGGGAGGCATTGGCCATATGCCGAGAGGTTGTCATTGCTCTCCCCTCCACAGGCGGCGAAACAGGGGGCTGGCTCTCTGCTTGAACACATGTTCTCCAGAGCCAGCCCAATCCCCACACATTCTGGATAACCCTGATGTCTCCCAGATCCCCGGCTGGGGACTGGGAAGGATAAACGGGCAATGCCTGAGCCAAGGTCTCCCTACACCTGAAATCTAATAAAGTTGTGGTCAATTTTAACCCCATAGCATGTTGTCTTGAGTCATTATTCCGCTTGGGAGTCGCCTGGGGTTGGGGGGGGGGGACTCCGCCTGTCCACGCAATGGGCAAAAACAAGAGAGGAAGTTTTTGACTTTGTACATACCATACATTTTAAAGCACATGACCTCCCCAAAGATTCCTGGGAAATATAGTGCACCCCTCACAGAGCTACAATTCCCAGGACCATTAGCAAACTACAGTTCCTAGGATTCTTTGAGGTGAGTCATATATGCTTTAAATGTATGGTGTGTGTGCAGTCTTTGAAAAGCGTTCGCTGTGCCTGCCTAAACCTCAACCCAGATATGCAGCTCAGCATTCCTCATTAATTAAGCTCTTTATTACCTGACGGTAAAACTAAGCAGCCACTCTCAGAAGGAGATGCAACTCTTGTGACCTGAGAGGGCACCGTGGTCACAAATGCACCCTTCCCATCCCCACAATGCTGGTACCTCACAGACCACCCAGGGCAAAGTGGCTGCAGTCCGCTATTTCTTCTGAGCATGTACAAAGTATTGAGATACAACAGAAAATGGGATAAGGACAATTTTACTATGCAAGAATATAATATGCCTGCATGCACACACATACACAAAACCCTCGCCATAAAAACTAGAGCAGATAAGATCCTTGAAAAGCCCTTTGATCCAGCACCAATTTACTTCCTACTATGCTCTCAATAAACCATCCAAAATCATCAGCTCTAGATAGGTCACATTACCACTTTGCTGCAATCGTCTTAAAGTATGAAGTATGCTTTCCTACAGAGTTTCGGGCAATTCAAGGATACATCCCTGCCACTTCAGCTACCTGACTTTTGTACATTTCAGCTACCATTTGATCAATGCAATTTAATGACTATTGATAGGTACCGGTATTTGGTTCCTTGTTAAAATGACACACTATTTCTGCATCCTCTCTTTGTTCATTTGGTTTCAATGGACAGGATGACCACTTTTGCTTTTTTTTGCTTCCGTTGGATCCCCTGATACTTCAAAGCATACCGTGAGGTCTCCCCTTTCCCCTTCTGCTCTTACATGCCAGATCAATTATGGCCACAATTAGCGCGGGGTTCCCTCTCCCAGGAAGTTTAGGAAAGCTTAGTAAGCCAGAGCTTGAGAACCCCAGGGGCCTCCACACACTGATGTGTTAAGGTGCAAGTCAGCTTAGTCTCACAGATACCAAGGAAGACAGAGCCACATAAAGATACAGTTGAAAACTAATCTAGAAATTACTTTTCAGATGTCTGAGGATTGCTAAAGCAAAGAGTTTTGAACTCTAACCCACCACTGAAGACACACACACACACACACACACACACACACACACACACACTGTTCAGCACTGCACTGTCACAGATTCCACCTTTTGATCTTAGGAAGGCAATCATTTTGCTTTGAAATTCTGGGCCAACTTTATGCAAGACACATCTTTGGAACAACCGGGACACAGGGCAAAGAGACAAGGGGAATTCTTCATGGCTCGTTGGGCACTTATTACAAGTTAAAGCTCCTGATATCCAATACTGCCCAAGAACCTAAAAGAAAAGAAAAGAATTTATTCTCATTTGTCATTTTTTCAACAGAGGGCAAACGTTAATTCTCCAAGGGAGTTCTTCCATAATGATACCATGTATGCCTAAGATGGTCAAAGAGCTCAAAATACTTCACAGGTCAAAATGGATCATTTATAAACTCCATCGTGTATGATCACCATTAGGGAACCTTTTCACGTTACATTTTCAGATGTATGCCTAAGACGTTTTAAAGTGCAACTAAATACAGGTTTGCAAGTACCGTACATTTGTCTTAACAAACATGCTTATTGGGAACAGTAATTGACTGCAGCTCATAAGTAAGTGGACATCCAATAGCTGGCAAACCCATGTAATGCATAAAGCAGACCTTAGTATCTTCTTCCTAATGTGCCAATGACCCCCATTGGCTGCTTTCTAAAGTCTTATACAGGCCTGACTACGTTCAGCTAATGAAAATATTGAACAGCCACATGACCTTCCAGAATACAGCAAAAAGTGAAAGTGATCACTTAGCAGATATATTCCAAAAGTGATGAGGGGTTGGAAGAGAGAGTAGATGAACTCAAATAGCTTGAACGCCTTCCATATTAGGCTATTCTGGTACAATTCTGAGGACTGCAGCCATAGCTCTTCAAATTTTCTCTACATAGGATTTTTTTCCTTCTGTTTGTAAGTAAAACATCAGTTTCTTGCATCTGTTGACCTCTGGGACAACTAATTCTACCATGATTTTTGAAATAAGAGTGATTCTGCTTCTTCACCTCTGTTCTGATCTCTCCACGTTCCCAATATTGGGATAACAGGATAGGCAATTTTAAAAAAGCATGGGGCAAATATAAATGCAAGCAGGTTTCAAACTGTCCATTTTGGCCATACAAAATCCCATCCACTACATGTTATATGCATATGTATGAGGATAAATGGTTATATACTGATACCTTTCTCCTTTCCCCACCTCCCCATTCAGGATTATCTCTCCCCCCCCCAATATTTTCTGAACACCTTCTCTAGTTGTTCATAGCAAGACCTAATATCACCATCACCTCCTTCTTCCTCTTTCTGGCCTGTCTCTTGGTCCCTGGCTCTTTCCAGCCTCTCCACCCTTCCCCTGGCCTCTCCCCTGCCCATGCCAGCTGTGAACATTGGCTTGGATTGAGCCATTGTCTTCTGGACATTGGGACAGAGGAGGAGGGGAAGGTGTGAGCAACAACACAGTAGAGCACTTGTATGCTCCCCAGTGCTCCCCCCCTCTGCCAAGGCAGTCAATGGCCTACTTGTCAATTCATGCGCTAAGATGGAGGAAATCACAGAACATACAAACATCAGCATTTGGTGATTGTGAAGGTGCCTGCCTGGAGACACACATTGGGCCATTTATAATCCGATTTCATTTTCATAGTCTTCACTGTTAACAACACAACATCCCACATTCTGTCTCAGGATAAGAGATGGAGAAAGGCTGCAAGGAAAACACAATCATTCCTGGAAAACGACTGGCTCTCTCACTATCAGGCCCTGTCAGCTCACATCACGCACCTGGGACAACTGCTGGGAAATCCATAATATTATTCCTTCATCTGACTCTCAGCATGCAAGTCCCAAACATACAGAGACAGCCCCAACCTCACCCTGGGTCAAACTTACTCACAGGCAATAAATCCCTAATCTCAAACAGGTTTGCAGAACAGATAACCAAGCAGCTTTCAAAGCTTCTCTCATCTATTAATATGAAATGTCTTGGGAGAAATATACATTTTCATATTCCCACCTTTGTGAAACAGTTAATTATAACAGATGGAATTCAACAGTATGCCATTACAAACATTAGGTCTGCACAAGCTTTTCGGCTTGCCAGACAAAATGTTCCCTCCCCACCACCCACCACCCCGAGTCAACTTGGAGGGGTCTGGGAGAGGAGATGGTGGGTGACCCATTGCACAAGTGGAAGCCCTTATACATGTCTACCTCTGACGTGTTTTGTTAGGTGAATCCCATTCAATTAGCAAATCCATGCACGTACATGACAAACTCCAAAACACCACTATTGGATGCATGCATTGCCTTTTGCACCATGGAGAACAGAAATGGAAATGGCAGAGGATGTAAGAACACTCAGGCTTAGTCCTCTCAGCCCAGGAGAGAATGTAGTTAAGAGCACCAGGCTAAGCCTGGAGACCCAGGTTCATGTTGCCATGGCCAATCACACTCTTAGCCAACCTCACTCACAGGGTTGTTTTGAGGATAAAAGGGGTGGGTGGGGGAAGGCTAGCACATTTACTACTTTGAGCTCTCTGGAGTAAAAGTGGAAAATAAATGTAAATAAAAAGTGCAGGTAGCTTAAACCAGCAACTTTGCTTCTCACAGCTGGTTTCCTAACTGACTGAGCCACTGCAGGTCTTCACCAGAGGAGGGCTTTGCTCACCCTCCCCAAGACTGGCGACCTACTTGGGGAAAGGAGCTTCCAGGTCAGGATGAAGCCTTTGCCCCAGCAACTCTGTCTGGCTTTGTCTTCAGCCTGATTATGTTTGTTACCATCCCAGCCGGCCTGCTGCCTTATGCTGCTCTCTGTTCCTTGATGACAAGTTACCTTACCATGCCATTGGCTCCACTCTACTAAGGCTCCACAGGAGACATCTTCCTTGCTGCCTAGCTTTCTGTAGACTATGCTTTCATCTAGTGTGGCAGGCTCTCCTCCCCTACATCACCAGAACCTTTTAACCTGCAGGCCTTGTTTGCTCATAGGAACTCTGATCCTGGCAAGGACCTACTGGGGTCTTTCTTATTACTTGAGGCAGCCACATGCAGTTAGCAGAATTCACATCCATCTGCACACATCACTGTATCACTCTTCAAGAAGTTCTACTGGGTTTGCCTTCCTCTCTCTAAACAGGTTCATGCCAAGACAGACTTTTTTCTGCCAAAACCAGATGTTTTCAATTATGCTGCAATTCAATCGCTCACTAAATCAACTCCCAATTTATCATTGGGGTGGCTGTGGATTGCCAGCCTGACTAAGAGTTAAAACAGATGAGCAGAAGCTCCGAGTGCTGAGCTGGACCATTTCAAACTGCAGATGGAGAATGGAATGCTCCGCGCATTTTAATTTTTTTTTAAAAAAATCTCAATTAAGATAGAAAAAACTAGCATTCTGGGGAAAGGCCCTTTCTACTTAACATGCTCCTTTTGCTCATGTACATAATGTTTTATTTGGTAGGGATTGGGGCACTCAAACATCCTCTCCAGCTGTCAGAAACAAGCAATAGACCCCAAAAGGCTTCTGTTCACCCACTTTGGCTCTTCACCTCCACTTGAAACCAATTTCACTTAAAGCCTCTAAAACTTTTGTGTGTGAGACAGCCATCATACGAACGCACCCTGCTAATGCTCTCTGGGGCTGCCAAACCATCTTTATCTATTGACAATAGATCTGAGTGTCAATTAAGACCCACCAAAAGGAAACACGTAGCACTAAACATTTCTGAAATAGCTTGGGGAGGAAAAAACTGATGAAGCAACCAGTGCAGCTGTTAACAAATGGGAGAAGAAGGGAAATTACACAAGAAGAATGAGTCATTAGATAACACATTTTAATTAATTCAACGGCTCTCTCCATGGGCAGTACATGACCCCTGACTGTAGCACATTGTCTAGAATCTTATCCAATTTAGCTTCAGAAATGACACTATTGACCGGATGGCTTTAAAGAGATATGGATTCCAGTCCTACTTCTCTGGCTGCCATAGGCTGTAATTCTCCACCATGCTTGCTGAAATGTAAATAAGAACATAAGACGGGCCTGCTGGATCAGGCCAATGGCCCATCTACTCCAGCATGCTGCTCTCATAGTGGCCAACCAGATGTCTATGGGAAATCTGCTAGCAAGACCGGAGCACAATATTTCCATGAATTGGTACTCAAAAGGCAATAAAGAAGTTCTAGATACTCAAGTTCTAGACACTATACTAGGGTGATATCTAATGACACCCACTTGCAATATGTAAATCACTCCTCTCCAGTTCCCTGCATTTTCCCCTGTCCCCTTTCTGCTCCATACAGTCTCCCAACCCTCTAGAGTAAAGTTTGGAGGTCCATAGGCATGGCCAAGGGAGAAAGAGAATCCCTGCTGCATGAATGATGCCCACCTGTACTATGTTGGATCTCACCCTTATCCACCGATTCCCAGTGTGGCTTAACAACCAATCCCGGGGGAACTCTGGAAATTGTAACTTTGTAAGGGGAATAGGAATTTCCTAGCAACTCTCAGAACCCTTAACTAGTTAGTTTCCAGGATTCTCCTGGGTAAGCCATGGCCGCTAAGGTGGAACAATAGTGCTCTAAATGTCCGGCACGGAAGTCCCCAAAGCTCCACCTCTTCTAATTCAGCCCTCCTCTGTAGTCAGAGAATCTTAAGAATCCCATACAGTGATCAAACCTGCAAGGTTGAATCCCGACAAGACAGAAGTACTGTTTGTGGGGGACAGGAGGCGGGCAGGTGTGGAGGACTCCCTGGTCCTGAATGGGGTAACTGTGCCCCTGAAGGACCAGGTGCGCAGCCTGGGAGTCATTTTGGACTCACAGCTGTCCATGGAGGCGCAGGTCAATTCTGTGTCCAGGGCAGCTGTTTATCAGCTCCATCTGGCACGCAGGCTGAGACCCTACCTGCCCGCGGACTGTCTCGCCAGAGTGGTGCATGCTCTAGTTATCTCTCGCTTGGACTACTGCAATGCGCTCTACGTGGGGCTACCTTTGAAGGTGACCCGGAAACTACAACTAACCCAGAATGCGGCAGCTAGACTGGTGACTGGGAGCGGCCACCGAGACCACATAACACCGGTCCTGAAAGACCTACATTGGCTCCCAGTACATTTCCGAGCACAATTCAAAGTGTTGGTGCTGACCTTTAAAGCCCTAAACGGCCTCGGTCCAGTATACCTGAAGGAGCGTCTCCTCCCCCATCGTTCTGCCCGGAAACTGAGGTCCAGCGCCGAGGGCCTTCTGGCGGTTCCCTCGCTATGAGAAGCCAAGTTACAGGGAACCAGGCAGAGGGCCTTCTCGGTAGTGGCACCCACCCTGTGGAATGCCCTCCCACCAGAGGTCAAAGAGAACAACTACTACCAGACCTTTAGAAGGCATCTCAAGGCAGCCCTGTTTAGGGAAGCTTTTAATGTTTGATGGATTTCTGTATTTTAATATTTTGTTGGAAGCCGCCCAGAGTGGCTGGGGGAACCCGGCCAGATGGGCGGGGTATAAATAATAAATTATTATTATATTATATAACCTTGGCGTTATCAGCACCATGTTCTAACCAGTTGAACTACTTATAGATATGTGAGATGTTTCGATGGCCACATGAGATTACAATGTTCTACTTGCTGCAACATGGAGCAGGAGTATAAATGATATGACAGTTAAAGAGCAGGCAGTTTTTATTACACTATGTTTACTGCCACATAGTCCAAACCCATATTTAATTACATTCCAACCACCAACTCTCCGTTCCTCGTTGTCCATCTGTTCAAGATGCTCTTTCGTCACTGATTCCGAGTGCTTGAACTTGGGTTATCTAGTTAGCAGGTATGGGGCTCACCCCACCCCACCCCAAGATGATAACACAAGCAAGTAGGCCTGAATATACCACCTGATCATTTGGCCCATTCACTTGGGTAAGGCAACCCTGCAAGTTAACTAGCCCCCTGTTCTTAAGGGCTTTGTATACTTAGAGTAATAGCCTGAACTTGGTCCAGTAACAGTACACCTCTCTAAGCAGAGGTGTTCTATGCAGATGGGAGGGGTGGTGGATTCAACTAAGTTGCTGCATGCTGTATTCACAGAACGAGGTCTCCTCAAGCAGTGAGGTTGAATGGCCATCTTTCATGGGTGCTTTTCTTAAGATTCCTGCATTGCAGGGGCATGAACTAGATGGCCCTCATGGTCCCCTCCACCTCTACAATTCTACAAACTCCCCCTCTCTTTTCCTGTATGCCCCCTGAACACCCCTCAATATTCTCTGGAGGATTGGCAGAATCTCCCAGAACAGGTTTAGGAGGTGCACAGAGGGCACACAGAGAGGGGCAGGTCTAGCTGCACAAGTGGCCCTCATTCCCCATACTCATACTTCTTCTTCTACTACTACCACTACTACTACTTAGTTATTGTTTAGTCGTTTAGTTGTGTCCGACTCTTCGTGACCCCATGGATCATAGCACGCCAGGCACTCCTGTCTTCCACTGCCCCTCATGTTAGTCGCTTCGAGAACACTGTCCAACCATCTCGTCCTCTGTTGTCCCCTTCTCCTTGTGCCCTCCAGCTTTCCCAACATCAGGGTCTTTTCCAGGGAGTCTTCTCTTGAGGTGGCCAAAGTATTGGAGCCTCAGCTTCACGATCTGTCCTTCCAGTGAGCACTCAGGGCTGATTTTCTTCACTATGGATAGGTTTGATCTTCTTGCAGTCCATGGGACTCTCAAGAGTCTCCTCCAGCACCATAATTCAAAAGCATCAATTCTTCGGCGATCAGCCTTCTTTATGGTCCAGCTCTCACTTCCATACATCACTACTGGGAAAACCATAGCTTTAGCTATACGGACCTTTCTTGGCAAGGTGATGTCTCTGCTTTTTAAGATGCTGTCTAGGTTTGTCATTGCTTTTCTCCCAAGAAGCAGGCGTCTTTTAATTTCGTGACTGCTGTCACCATCTGCAGTGATCAAGGAGCCCAAGAAAGTAAAATCTCTCACTGCCTCCATTTCTTCCCCTTCTATTTGCCAGGAGGTGATGGGACCAGTGGCCATGATCTTAGTTTTTTTGATGTTGAGCTTCAGACCACATTTTGCCCTCTCCTCTTTCACCCTCATTAAAAGGTTCTTTAATTCTTTATATACCACCCTATACCTGGAAGTCTCAACACTCATTGCTACACTGAATTCCCCCCAGGGTTTCACTCCTGTCAGCAACCATCCTGTAGCATTCTGCACTAACTGCAGCTTCTGGATCAAACACAAGGGAAGGTCCACCCGTCCACCCACTGCATTGCAGTAATCTAATCTTGAAGTCACAAATGCCTGAACTACTGCTGTCAAGCTCTCCCAGGCCCAGGAATGGCCTTTGCTGTTTGCACCAGTTGCAGCTGCTAAAAGGTGCTTCTAGCCACTGCGACGACCTGGGCCTCCAATGACACAGCTGGATTCAGTAGCATCCCCAAACTGCTCCCTTCAGGAGCAGGGAAACCTTGCCCAGGGAAGGCAATTGACCAATTCACCCACAGTGCCTCTGTGTTCCCAGGATTCAAGCTCAGTTTATTATGTCCTTATCGGTGTTTATACAGAGCTTTGGGAGGCTTGAAAGGATAACCAAGCAAACTACCTAGTAGGATGTAGACTGAAAGGATAGCTAAACTGGCAGCTGCCCAGGGAATGCTGCACTCACACCCCTTGCAGTCCTTGTTAACAATTCAGAACTAAACGTGCTTCTTCCTGTGCTTCAAACAACCTCTCCTCCCGGAGTCCTCTGGGACTATGTGGCCATGGCTGCTTCCCCATACCTCCAACCCCAAAATAATTTTCTGTTTTTATCAGTGGAAGGGTTCAAAATATCTTCTAGAATGGCATGGATGCAGGATTGTGCAAGGTAAATAGCAAGTCGTCCCCCCCCCCCCCCGGTCACACACCCCCTAAGAAATAGCATGTATACCAGCAGGGATTTTTGCATGGCTGTAATTAATTAATTAGCAGGCTTTTGAAGCTATTTTTGAAGCATGGAGAGGGAGGGGAGGGGGAAGAGGCAGCCTAGTAATGGAAGATTAACAAGATGTCAGTGAATGAGGGACATTCCAGGATGGTACTTACAACTAGGGCCGGGGGCACTGGACAAAATTTAGTGCCTCTTTAATTGTGTACTAATCTTCATACCAGGAAACTTAACAGTGCAGTCCTAATTAGGAACACAGCTACAGATGGAGGCAGGGTACTGTGCCACCAACTCACAGCAGGCACAATCCTGTCCACCTTTAACACAGCACCTGAATATATATGGAACCGGTGGGTTCAAAACAGAGCCTTATTTTCACCATGTGCAGTATGTGGGGGCAGGGAATGTGCTATTAAAGTTAGTGGAAAGTCTATGTGAATTTTCCATATCCCCATCCAACTTTTCATCTTATCTCATGAAGCGCTTGCCCTGAAGCATAAATAACTTAAACTAAGCAGATGGGAAGGCTAGATGGCACAATGGGAGGTACACACACACACACACACACACAGACAGACAGACACTGCTTGCATGGTCTGTTGAGACTATGGAATCTTCTCCATGCATATTCTGCATTCATAGTGGCTTGGGTTGTGACCAGTATGTTTAGGTACATATTGAGATGTGAAGGCCTGGGACAGTAGAAAGGAAAAATGGAGGGACTGTTCCCCCCCCCCATTTTTTTCAGTTTTCTGAAAGAAGAAAAAGCACGAAAACATTAGTGGAAACCCAGTTATTTCCATTCTCCCCCCCCCCCGCTTCCACGTACTGAGGTACATATCAAACCCTATGCCAATATACCCACAATGAAGTCTCAGGATAATAGGGAAGAGGGTACATTTACAATTTGCATGTTGCAAGTATAAAGCATATTCTTCTGAGTTGTAGACAACTGGTCTCTCTCTAGGTCCAGCATTTGAATTTTAAAAATAATAGTTGGGTGTGCAAAATCGCTAGCAAGAAACCCCTGCCCCAGTTTTGGACCCTTCTGTGACACAAACATATTTGTCCTATACTGTGCTGCCCTGAGCTTTGCTTCTTCCGTTTACCGGTAGTCCACATAACAAGGGAAATCACAATTAGACACTACTATGTCACTCCTGGGAAATAGCTTTTGTTCCATGTTCTATGCATTCTAGCTGATATGAACTCTTCAGACATGATCCGAAATGAGAAGAGCTTGAGAAGAGCCACCCCCCCCCCAAAAAAACCCAGAATGATCATTCAGACAGTGGGCTTCCAGCAAGAAGATCCAATTATTTAAACTGCCTGAGGGCGAATGTGTCAATATTTATGGACCAAGAGCAACAAGGAAATGAGAGGTGGTTTCGAGTGTCATTTTCTTGATCTCCTGTTCTGTTTTTGCAAAAACGAATTTGGGAAGCTCTTAAATGACAACTCTGCTGTCCATGGTACTGGAATTGTCACTAGTTCCCAAGGGTCACATTCTATAGGCTTTACCCTGGCTTCCACTGCTTTAAATCATTATCTAAATCCATGGGGGTGGGGTCAAGCATTAGCCACTTGCCTGGAGAAGAAGTTCTGGCAGTGCTGCAATACCCTTTCTAGCAACCAAACAGCACCAAGGTGGGCAGAAAGGGAAGGTGGGATAGAACAGATGGAAAGCAGACTGATTAGTGGGCAGAGGAGTGGATCTGAAAAACGTTTTTGCAAGGCTGACGCAGGTAAGAGGTCAACTGCTACTGTAACATTTATCAGTAACACTGCATCACATCTATTTTGTGCCAGGAGCTGTACAGAGAAGAAAGAGTCCCTGCTCATGAGGAGAAGGCAAGGAGGGAACAGGGGCATGGGTGTCCAACCTAGGTGCCCCATTGGAAAAGGTCTGCATTTCCTAACTGCCCACACGGCACAGCTGCTTGCTCCATGGTTCCTTGGTCTAATCAGGTGAACGACCCTAAGGTATGATGAAGAGTTTCACACTGTGGATTTGACTTTGGACATACTTGCCAAAAATGGCTTGGGCAATGGCACTGGGTTAGAATTTTGTCTTTGGTAGCAATATGCTTAAAGAGTAATACAAATTTTAGATAGGTGTTCATTTAAATTGTTGCACAATAGTGGCCCGTTTGACTTCATTTTAAGGCATCCTGGATTTTATGTGCACATAAAACCCATTTGTAAGTGTGCTTCTTCCTGAGCAGCCCCAGTTGAATGAGGTGCAAATGGGTACTGTATTTTGAACATGGCTTCTCCTTTCCCAAGTTCAGCACATGAACAGCCACTTTCAGATAAATCAGTGATCATTTGTTGGGAGAGGCAACAAGGACCTGAATCTAGTTCCCATTGCTCTCTCTTCCCAAATAGTTATTGGGGCAATTGAGGGTCATCTCACAGGGCTGCATATGCACAGGCCCAGCAGCACACATGGATCAAAGTTATAAAATCTCATTCAATGTGACATTTTTTGTTCATAATGAATGCAATGCCAACCATGAATAGCAAAAAATTTAGCTCCAATTTTCAAGTTTTAATACAAGGAAAATCCAGGATATTTCCAGGGGGGGGAAATATAGGAATTTGTTTCCATTAAGGGACTGTCAGATTTACATCATTAATTCTCATAGTTCTACTCTCCACCATACTTTATGGATTTTTTGCAAACACACTGCTGCATATCAAGAGTTTGGTGAAGAAATGAATAGGTTTCATATACTGTATCCAGGTTTATTAATTTGAACCACTTTTGCTTAAAAGACATAATTGCTTTTTCATCTCAAGGAATCCTAAAATGAACTGCATCTGATCTGTCCTTAATTTTGTTATCTGCCGACATATTATTTTTCATGCATATTGATTTCTCTGACCAGTTTTTTCTGTTCTTTTTTATTCTTAAGAAAGGAGCTTATATTAAGAAAAATACCCCTTAAATATGCCTCATAAATCCCTTATAGTTGTATATTTCACTTCAGGAACATTTTGTTCTTAAAAGAAACATCTTGCGTTTACAAAACAAGGAAAGAAATTAATTTCTTAGAAGGTTGAAATATGTCTCCTGCAGATAGTAAGGAAGAGTTTTACATCTGTGCCATATTTCCTTCTTGAAATAATATCTACCTGATATTTTTAGCAGTCTGCTTTATTAAGTGTTGAAACATTTCAGCTTATTCATAAATATTTCATCAACACAGACAAATAAGCTACAGTGGTACCTCTACTTACGAATGTTTCTACTTACGAATGGAGCTCCGTCCGCCATCTTGGATGCGGTTTAGATAGGTTTTTTTCTACTTACGAATTTTTAGATAGGGTTGCTTCTACTTACGATTTTTTTCTCCCAATGCATTCCTATGGGATTCGACTTACAAATTTTTTCGACTTACAAATGTGTGTTCGGAACGCATTAAATTTGTAAGTAGAGGCACCACTGTATAAACAATCATGGAACTAGTTACACATTAATTTTGTTATGGGATTTGATATTTGAAAGTCAACACTCCCCTTCTGTTCACATGTGCCACATGCATACGCAGACGGAGTAAATAGATCTGCTATATCTTGTGGCACTGAATTCCATAAGTTAATTGCATTTTGTGTGAATGGATATTCACGTCTGTCCTGCATCTGGAAGGAAAAAACAAAAACACCCTCTACCCTACTAGGCATGAGTTGAATTAAATGAGTTGGTTAAATTGTACCATGTTCTGGGTATTTTAATGTTAGAAGCTACTGTGCAAAACATCAGCATGCCTTTCCTGCCCTGTGCTCATCATGGGCATCACCCTGTTCATTCACGTGCTATCATCAAACCTTTTCCCCAAGGGGGAAAGCAATGAAAAATGCAATCATTAGGCTTTATTTTGACTAGAATTGAAGAATATTCGGCTTAACAGATTCTGATTGCTGTGGATAAACCACCTCAGGAGAACAAGGAAATGAAATCTAACGTCACTTAGCGCTTGCGTTTTATAGTTACAGACTCACAGACTCCACAGCTGAAGTTTTCTCTCCTGCCATTTTAAGTCATGGCAATGTATCAGACAAAGTTCAATGAGATAAGCAGCCAACGCAAGGCATCATGTTACAACTCCTCTCAAGAGCCGGTATCCTGTCCGTCAGAGATGCAGGCTTCTGCATTCCCCAGAACGCGCTGCAGAAGCCGTTCCAAGTAAGACAGGGCTCCACAGCATGAGACACAATTGTTTGTAATTTGGCAGAACCCATTATCATGAGGGTGCAAGTGACCCACACATTTATCTTTCAGCAGTTTACCATAGTGAGTTGCTCAGTCAAAGCTGACTCACAAGCATTTACACACGTAAACATGGGGATTGGTATACTTGCCACTATTCATTTCATTTGTAGAGTTAGAAGGCGACAAGCGTCCCAGCTAATACACAATACAAAACCATGTGAAGACCAAAATCCCACATTAACAACTCTGTATTCAGGCACTGCAGTTGCTCTGTGTGGGTCGATCTTGTCTGCCTTACATGCATCATCTTTGTTGTCCTTTCCCAGTTCTGCCTTGCTACATTCTAACTAGCAGATGAGGTCAACCGGGAATCCGGGATGGGGTGGGGTAGGGTAGGGTAGGGGGAGAGACCCTCCAACCAAGCATGGGCAGCTGGCTTTATTGGAATGAGGTGGTATGTCCTGGATTTGATTCACAGGTCCATACCTCAGTGGAACACTGTGCATTCAAAAGGTCCCTGGTTCAATTTCTGGCATCCCCAAGTAAGGCTGAGAAAGACTCTCTGGAGAGTGACTCAGTTTAATGTGAGCTATACAGACAAATGGCCTGTGCCAGTACTGGGCAGCTTCCTATGACTAAGTAAGTGGGACAGCCATAAAGTTAACAGATGTCTTCCAAACCCAAGATGCATATGCCTGAGCAGTGGTAAGCTGCCATGCAGAGGGGGTTCTCAGGTGTGCAGCAATCCAAGGAAGAAGGAGGGACTAGCAACAACAGGAAGGTCAAAGCAAAGGTGTCATTGAATTCAGAAGAGGGGCGAAATGAGGAAGGCATGTAGATTTAGATGGTAGCCTGCCCTAGCCACACAATCGTACTGTATGTAGTGGGGAGCAGGAAGCATAAGGTCAACCTAATCAAGGCGACTACGACTACCTCTCCTCAAGCAAACAGGAATTTCAGTGCATAAAGCAAAAGGTGGTAAACTCAGTGAAAAGAGGATTTCCTCCTTAGCAGCTGCTGTTCTCTTGTCACCTTCACCCCTTTATCTGGCTCGGTGATCTTATCACACTACACCATCCCCAACATTTTATCTTTTAGCAGAGGAATGGGGGGTGGCAGTTAATTCATAAGCATCAGAAGAGAAGCATTCAGAAGAGAAAAGAGAAGGCAGATTTGGCCAGGGAGCCAGGAGGACCATCCTATGTGAAATGATAATCAGTAACATTCATTAGTTAACTCAGAATCAGGGGGCAAGGGGGATGACGCTATGCAGAATTATAATCAATAATTTATTAGTGTGGCATTAGGGTCCTGTTTGTGTCTCAGAAGAGCCACTCCTTTTCTGCCCTGTTCTCTGGCACCAAACACACCGAGTTAATAATTCCTCAGCTTCATTAAGCTCACTGGGGCTCTTATCAGAAAAAGCACAAAGTCCAAGGGCAAAGACTCAGCCAATCAACATCACCTTTGTAGGGAAGCAGTGAATTACCCAGAATACTCCACCAACTGCACAGGCTCACAGGTGCCCTCACGGGATGCACACACAGGAAGAATTTCCAATGGCGTTCATACTTATTAAAAAGGGAAGGCTACCAAGAAGATAATGCTTCTGTGTTTGGAGTTGCAATCAATAACTAGTGGCGGCATAGATCCAGCACACAACAAGAGATACATTGGGCAGTTATACACAATGGAGTCTTAGCTTAGGGGGAATTAGCTCAGCATTATAATCCCTGCATTGCTACCCTAGATATATCATCTTCAGTTGGGGTTATGGAGATGCTTATCAGGGCATCTGCAGTGATAAGACTGCAACGACACAAGAAACAACCTTGTCCATTATTACCAAGCGCCTCCTATAGTATGCAACAGCAAGGGAGTGTTGAGCGTGTTTCTGGGGCAAGTTACAGCTTCCCAGTGCAATATACGTTCAGAAAAATAGACTCTTGCATTGCCTCCTTACATGAAGGTGACTGTTTTATTTTTCTATACAGCGATGTTCACCCATGTGATGATCTATCTAAAAGCATGTTGGCAAGAACACTACATTCCGTTAAAAAGCTCCTGAAAACTCACTTCCTTTATTGCTGCAAAAAGAGAACAAACCTCTTCTCCTGCATGGTTAGGGGTTTTCCCAGCATCAGTTGAGGGGCTGGACCAGATGACCTTTGAGGTACCTTCCAACTCTATGATTCTATGTTCAGAGGAAAAAGTGCAAGGAAGAAGCAAGAGTAGCAGCTCATCTTTAAAGAACAATCCAGTCTCAGAATATACCCAGTATATATACTCCATATATATCCAGGCTCATATACCCACAATTTTGCATATAAGCATAATTTTGTAATGAACAAAATATCAACTTTTGAGTTACATTTCTGTTTTTAAAGCTGTTTACTTGCCACCGTGACAACAAAGATAAGCTTGAAAACATGCAGGAAATCCCTGGTGAAATCTCAAAGAACAGTAGGACTCCAAGCAGTAAAGTGGGTAGGTTTCATTGTATGGCTTGCAGAAGCATAATATATTACGCAAAATGAGCATGTATGCAAAATTGCTTAATTTGCACTATTCAAATAAGCCGCTGAAATCCAGCTTTCCTTAGCCTGTTAGTGAATATATCACTCAGCTAGATGAACCAGCGTGTTATACGTGAAGCTGCCTCTGAAGACTCTTCGTAAACTTCAGCTGCCAGGTTGCTCACAGGGGCAAGACGGTTTGAGCATATATTGCCAATCTTGGCCCAAGTGCACTGACTGCCAATTAGTTTCTGGGCCCAATTCAAAGCGCTGGTTTTGATCTACAAAACCTTAAACGGCTCAGGACCGCAATACGCCAGGACCTGCCTCTCCCCTGTATGAACCGACTTGGATCCTGCAATCATCATCTGAGGCCCTTCTTCATGTGCCTCCCCCTTGAGAGGTCCGGACAGTGGCAACACAAGAACGGGCCTTTTCTGTAGTGGCTCCCCGTTTGTGGAATGCCCTCCCCCAGTTAGGCCCACCTGGTGCCATCATTATATATCTTTAGGTGCCAGGCAAAAACTTTCCTCTGTAACCAGACCTCTGTCCTTTATCTATCTGTGGCCTTTTAGAAAGTGAGTGGGATTTTTTTTTTTTACAATATTTCCCTTTCCTCTTGGTTTTAATGTATCTATGTGGGGTTTATTGTCTGTTTAGCTGGTTATAAGTTGCTTTGGGGTGCCCTGGGCAAGATAAAGCGACTGACAAATTTAGTAAATTAATTAAATAAATAAAACCAATGGTCTGGCTCAGTATAAAGAAACTTACAATGAATGGGGACTTATGTATTATTATTTTAAGCAGAGCTCATAGATCCTTACTTAATATTCCATACTCTTGTGAGTATTACCAGAGCAGGTTACTTCACAAAGTCTCAATGCTTGCTGTAGATAATGATAATGCTCTGTCTATAGAAGGGCAAACAGACACCTTTTAAAAATCCCCACATAACTTCACAGGATGCAATTTTCCTTGTGAGCAACATTTCTGAGAACAAATCAGAAGTAAGGCACATACTTTGGAAGAATCTACAGGAGTATATAAACTTGTTGGCTTTACACACACACACACACACACACACACACACACACACACACACACTAAGAATACAGCCCCAAATCCCTCAGTCCTCACAGGGTTTGTAATCCAACCAAGGGTCTGTTGAAGAAAGTCATTTGTTATCATACAGTTCTACGGTGATCTCAACAAAATCACATGGTTTTTGAGTTTTCAAGACTTAGGGGGCACTCCAAATGGATTGTTTAGCCAATCCAACTTAGGCACACACTCCCACTTGGCTTGACTGATGGGCAGACAAGTCACCAGCTCAGGCCAGAGCCAATGGAAGCCCACATGAAGAGGATAGGAACTGAATGTACACCTGGCACCACTTACAGAAATAAAAACTTGCATTGACATGGTCCATATAACAGAGCACAATTACTTAAAAAACACACTAATGAACAAACTTCTCACATTAAGTAGATGATTACAGCTCTTGCTACCCCCAAAAAAATCAGGGGTTGGATACAGGCTTTTATCTGCAAAAAAACTAATAGCTTTTATTTAATTATTTTAGAATTCTAGCAAGTAATTCATCTGAAGACTGAAAGGTGGATGACATTACTTCCTCAACTTATCTGTGCTTGCAAGAGCTCTGTGAAGCAAACTCAAATGAACAGATGAGGCACTGAGACAAAAAAAAAACAAAATACAACACGTTGGTTTGAGCCCAACGTGGGGCTCAAACCCACATCCCTGAGAGTTGTTCTCCATGGAAATTTTCACCAAGAATTACTAGGCGAGGAGGGCAGGGAGAGAAAGGCAGTTGCCATGAATGGCATGGTTAAATTTCACCAGAAATTGTCTCCAAGCTAAAGGCTGTAAAAGGTCAAAGCCAGCATTTTGAATTGGCTTAGAAACAGAATGGCAAAGTTTCTTGGAGGAAAGGTGGATTATACATATAACAAAACAAACTGCTGGTACTTGCAAGTCATCTTTCCTCAAAATTCTTATCAATCTTTGCTTAAAATCTAGGGGTGTGTTCTGCACCCCTACATGTGATGCAACACTGAGGCTCGGCAGTCCTGGACAGCATCCCACCTGAATTCCGTATGTGACCTGGAACTCTCCCCAGAATCTTTGGCAACATGTGGGAGTTCCTTGGCAGACAAACTGGTGCAGAAAGGGTTCCCTTAACATATAAAGTTTGATAACCTATGCCTGAGAGAATAATGGCTTTAAGTTCTACAATTATTAAAGCCACATCAGTCCCAGGCATCACCGCACATTGCTTAGAAAAGGTCTGTTCCCCTCACACTCTCTCCAAACCTCTGGGTTGTTAAGTTCCATAAACTATGTCCTAATGGACTGCATTTCGCTTTCCCCTAACCCAGAGGCTCCTTTAGGCATTTCTTTCAAAGCTACTACAGTCCGATGAGATGGCACCATCCTTCATCACACTCATCCTGAGTTGACATGTAGATCCTCCATGAAAGAATGCCCATGGCTTTCCTTCACCAACCCTGCCCAGCTCTCACACAAAAGCTGCCACAACTTTCACTACATCCCAGTGATCCACTTCAGCTGGTGTCCTGAGAAAGACAGAAAGGGGGAAGGAAGGAAGGAAGGAAGGAAGGAAGGAAGGAAGGAAGGAAGGAAGGAAGGAAGGAAGGAAGGAAGGAAAACCCAATAAGGCTCTTGTGGACCCCATAAGGGAATAAGAGCAGATTTTTGCTTAGAACAGAAGGAAGGAAGGAAGGAAGGAAGGAAGGAAGGAAGGAAGGAAGGAAGGAAGGAAGGAAAGAAGGAAAGAAGGAAAGAAGGAAAGAAGGAAAGAAGGAAAGAAGGAAAGAAGGAAAGAAGGAAAGAAGGAAAGAAGGAAAGAAGGAAAGAAGGAAAGAAGGAAAGAAGGAAAGAAGGAAAGAAGGAAGGAAGGCCAAATGGGTCTACATTGCTACATGCATTTACCTGTTCTGATCCAACGCATCCTGAGCGTGGCAGCACTCAAGGTGTCACACTTCAACCACGTCTCTGATACCCCGACTGTAACATCACCCTATGATGCTTTGCTTGTCTGATCTGCATCCCACCACTGCTGGCTGAAGGGTTTTCTATTCCTTTTCTGAGAGGCGGGGAAGGGGGCTGGTGAGGAGGCAGCTGTCAGGCATGGAGGCTGCCACCTCTCTGCAGCATCTCACTCCGATTAGGCACACACTGGGATTTGGGTTTGTGAGGGGATTAGCGAGAGGGGCCAGTCATGTGTTTGTACTGTACCAGCTTCCCCGGGACCCTTCTGTCACAGACTTCCTCCACTAAGCAAAGTACTTTGGAGAAAGCCTCTTAATTTCCTGACACAGCACCAGCCAGTCCTGGAAACAGGAGGCCATCCTCAGCACTCGCCACAGGTAAAGGCAGAGGCCTAAAACCCAAATGAGATTCTGCAACATTGCATGCTTTCTTGGGGGTACGCCAATGAAGTTAAGCAGAATCCCGTGCAACACTCACTGCATCTCCTCCCTTCCAGATATCCAAGGCACTTCTGCTGTGGTCGGTCATGGGTTTTGGATCCATTTAGATGCTCACTTCTCCATACCAAGGGAAGAGCCCGACACCTGGAAGCCCAGTCAGTATCCTGCCTTGGCTTGCAATCTCAGGACCACACCAAGAAAACCCCATGTCTGGTGAACAAGTCACAAGCCCAAGAAAAAACAATGCCTAAATTCCAGGGGTCAAAAGGAGGAGGGATTTGCCGTCATCAGTGCACTACAGAATGAAGTTGTTAAACTCTCTGTTCCTAAAGGAAACATTCCTCCTGGGTAAGCAAAGAATTAACTAGTCTTGATAAAGACTGGGGGAGGAACCGGGCCAAAAAAAAAAAAGCCCTGCCATATACTAAACAAGAATTGGCTGCTCTGTGCCATCTTTGAGAAGCACGTCCTGCCAAGGTTTTCACATGCTTGCGGGTATGAAAGGCAGTACATTTGATTCATCAAAGTGATGATGCCAGAGAGAGAGGAGTAGATTCACAACAGCCCACCCTCAAAACACAATTAGTGGTGATCATGGGTGGGTGGTGTAATCTCTTAACATCCTGGTTTCAGGAGGGGATAACTTAGTCCTTTGCTGCTAACAAAGGGTACTTCAGAATTGTCAGGATCACGCTGGCTTTATGACTCCAAGTCAGCTGTGGTCACGGGCAATGAAAAGAGTGCGCAATGTGGGCAAACAGGCTTCCAGCACCGGAGCTTTCTGTAGTATCTGTTCCAACACCACATTTGATCTGGATGGAAGAATGAGATTCAGGAAGCATTTGTCTCGCTCTGTAGGAAGTTGAGCTGGTCCCTTGTGGTTTCTGTGATGCAGCAGACGACCAGTGGCTCTTTAAAACAGGGATGGCTTGCTCAAGGGCTGCATGTCAAGGGCCAAGGCTTCAGAGACTGCATGTCAACAGGGAGCATCAAGAAAAGTTGATGTGGCTACCCTACAGCCAAACAGCCCCCCTCCTCAGCTGATCCAAGCAGATTAGGGGAGGGGGGATTATCACTCGCTCTCTGCTCAAATGATCAGGCCAATGACCAGGGACAGGACTATTTGCATTCCATCGGGGTGCAGGGCTTTTCCCATCCCAGCTTTAACTTATTTTCTTATTTTCTCTTTTTGTTGCCACTGCTAAAACAGGTTGGGTCTTGCAGGAGCAAAACAGTTTGTGAAACCAGGTCAGGCCCCCAACCTGGGAGCCAGCTACCTCTGCTTTAAAAGGACATACTTCCAAATCTATTGACCTCACTGTGATGTATGTAAACAGGTTTAGGACTGCAGTTCTGGGTCTCAGAGCAGTGTAGAAGTTAAGATCGCCAGACAAAATCCCTACAGTAAAAAGAGCACAATATAACTGTCCTTAAAATACCCAAACGACTCTGCAAATAAACTCACACTCTGCCATAAAACATTCACCAATACAAACACTCTCCTTCACACACCGATAACATACTCCTGTTGTAACATACACCCTTCTTAGACACTTCCAGGCGCCATAGAAAAGAAACTAGCAATGTCAACAGCAAAGTTACAGGAAACTACCTGAGCAGGAATGACGGTGTGCATGAATGCAGGTGCTTTAGCAACTTTTACACTTGGCAAATGCCTTTGAAGTGCCAAGATTCTTTACTGCTATAAAGTACTATTTTCCCCATGCCATTGATTGAAGGAACTGGGTTTCATTTCCACGAGCTGAATGGAGACATGACTCCTTTGTATTTAGCCAGTACATTTGACTCCTGGCTGCAACAGAGCTGCATAAACCCTTTAGTTTTACAAACTTTGGAATTTCTTATTCTACCTCGTCTTCAGCGCCCCTCTCTCCCTACCCTATTAGAGTTTTCAGAGAGTTGCCAAGCTACTCATCCAACTCCATCCCCCCATACACCGTTTGTTCTTCTTTTTAAGCTGCTCTGCACATCTTTCCTGATACACATTCTTTAACAACCTCTTATCTCATAAATTAGCCAGGAGAGAGAGAGGGATCCCGAATAGCTAAGCTCTGCTGTAACTGTTTCCCTTACGTGAGTGTTAGGCGGAGAGGAAGGTAGGGTTTTCAGAGAATGCCAGCCAAGGGTCAGGCAGTGCTTCTCTCTCTCTCTCTCCCTGCCACCCCCAAATACTCTCCACCTTCTCTTTGATATAAAATACAAACGCTCTATGTAAACACTCCCTGAACAGCACGGACAGACTGAAATTAAGTGCTTTACCTTCCTTGTGAAAAAAGCCTCAAACCCACCACTTTTAACCTCTGCAAACATTCCTTCTCTTATGACTCCCCCCCACCGACCTCATCTAAACTTAGGCAATATGCCAGTAAATACTCCCCAAAGTTTAGCTAATCCAGAACCAGAATACTGAGTTAAGGTGCTATGGCAAACACTATTTTCAGTCTCCCTCTCAATGCAATTCCACTGTACTGAGCAGGGAAAAAATAGATACTAGATCTCAGAAATATCTCGATCTATACTCTCTCCCCTATCTAGACCAACGCCTTTTGAAAACAGAAGAATGTGGGGAAGCCATTCCATGTATGTCGGTGTGACATCAATACATTTAACTCTACTCCCCTGGTAATTTGTTCACTTCCATTTTGCCCCAACACTGAAATTACTCTCACCTTCATCTTTTTCTTGCCTCTTGCTATTTGTACTCGGAACAGCAAGTCCTTATTCTCCGGCAATGAGTGAACAAGACAATGAAGGATTCTGTGCTGGACCATGTTGTGTATCAACACTATCTAGAGAAGGGATGGGGGGGGGCTTGTGGCCCTCCAAATATTGCTTGACTTCAACTCTCATCAGCCCCAGCCCAGCATGATGGGAGCTGGAATCCAATAACAGGTTACTCATCCCTGATCTAGGGTACTGGTGTTGTGTCGTGCACCAGACCCTCCACCACTATTTTCTTTAGGGTCCCTACATGCAAAGACAGGCTGCAGCGGATTGAGAGGATGAGACCAATAGAAGGTCCAATGGTCAAGAAGGCAGTTTCTGCATGTGCTGTAGAGGGAAGTGATGGGCAAATGGGGCTTGTCTAGGAGACGAAAAACTCTGATCCTAAATCTACACTGCCTTGCAGGATATCTTAGGAAAAGAAAAGACTAAGGACTCGGAGTAACTCCTACACAAATCCAGAGTGGAGTTCTTAAGGCAGTTGGATGGCGTCTTGTACTCCTGCAACCAAGCTGGCACCAAAAATATTGCTCTGCTTTCCTTCGGATCACATCAGCGAGGCGGGGGGGGGGGGCAGGCCGTGTCGCCTAGGCAGTCCAGGACCCCCATAAACACTGCCCAGGCTTGCGCCTTGGGGAGGTTACTTCCGTGCTGCTAACACAATAGTTTGACTTCACCTCCGGGGACACACTCCATTGTCTCTCGTCGGAACAGGCGGATGACGACAACAGTTGCACTTTTAAATGCTGTTTAAGAGAGGATATTTCGGCAGGTACATTTTTTTTTACCCCGGCATCACAGGCTCCATTTGCCAAAATTCCTTCTTGAAGGAATTCCAGTTAAAGATACAGGAACACCATCTTCCTCAGAATCGGATACCCCTTAGGAAGACCAGGAGGAGAAACAGACATTAACAGTTGACTTCATGTTGCAGGGTGGATTTAAAGGAGAGTCCTGGGCCGGAAAAGACTGGAGATTATTGATCTAAAGAGATGAACATTCACAGAACCAGAGGTCACTCCCTCAGCCCCAGTCTAAAGGTAAAAATATCTATCCCAATAGCAAGTCACCGAAGCAACCCACACAAGCAGGTAAGAATCAGACCCTTTTCCAGCTGTAATTCAGAGATCTTTCCAAAGCCTTCTTCAGTGAGCTACTAGTTACCTATATCCCTCTATCTTTCCTCCTTACACTCAGTTCTTCCCTGCCCACAGGACTATCAGCCTTCAAAGATACATGGATTCCACCTGTGCATACATATAGATATTGGAAAGAAGCTTAATTCTTAAATGGCATAGAATGAATCGAACTGCTTACTATAGGGTTAGATGTGGTGGAAATTCCATTTCTAGGGAACCGATTAAATATCTTTAATTATTTCTAAGGTGGTTCTCTAAAACAATAAAAAGAATTTAAAAAAGACCGTCACAAGCAAAAATACTAAAATACAGCCAGTTTGAAATAACTATTTCCTTGCCACACGGTATGTGGGTTGTATTGCTCTGCAACCAGACGTAGTGATGCCCAAATCTATAACCCTACTCACAAAAGAGTAGACCATTCAGGAGTCCATAATAGTCTTTTATTTTCTTATATTATATACCACCTTCTTTCTATCATGAAGCCCAAGATAGTGCACATGTGCATCCATCCAGACACTGACCAGACCTAGACCTTCTTAGCTTCAGCCTCAGGTGCCTTCAGACCACATCCTGATAATTAGAGAGGAAGCTCTCCGTTGTAATGCTAGAATCTCCTAAACCTGGGCACTTACTATAAATAAGGATTTTGAACACTGCCCCGTCTAAACAAACAAACAACCCCAATTCTCAGAAAGGCATCAGGAGGTGCTCCATCCATTATTGATTTCAGAATGTGCCTTAAAACACTATTTGGAGCATAAAAGCACATATCTTATATCTAATTCTCAGTATTTCACACTACGCACAGTTCATTTATGAAATTGTCACAGAATGTACCGTAGCAACAGCAACAAGCTTAGATTAATTTGGTACGTAGTTATGCTCCTAGAGGATAAATCAACAGTGTTAAACTGATGTCTGGAATCAGTAACAGACTAGAAAAAGGACCAATAAACTGAAGCTCAATAAAGAGATGTTGTGGTGAGCCTTCTTTCTACCTGTGCCAGTAGGTGATGGCTCACCAAAACAGGATAAGATTTTATTCCTCTCATCCTTAAGGACCAGGTTCATAGTCAAAGTGTTATAGATTTGGTCTTACCCTTATAGAACCAAGGATGGCATGAAGCTATAATTGGCATGCCAGCTATGCTCTCTCCTGGATAAGGATAGATTGGGCAAAGTTCTTCACATTCAGGTAATATCTCAGCTGGATTACCACAATGCACTGTACATGGGACTGCCCTTGGAGACAGTTCAAAAACCACAGTTAATCCACACAGTTAATTGCTAACTGATACAAGTACAGCGGTACCTCGGGTTACAAATGCTTCAGGTTACAAATGCTTCAGGTTACAGACTCCACTAACCCAGAAATAGTACCTTGGGTTAAGAACTTTACTTCAGGATGAGAACAGAAATCGTGCTCCGGTGGCGTGGCGGCAGCAGGAGGCCCCATTAGCTAAAGTGGTGTCTCAGGTTAAGAACGGACCTCCGGAACGAATTAAGTTCTTAACCAGAGGTACCACAGTGGTATTAAACACATTTTTCCAGTTTTAAAACAAATACACTGACTCACTGCCCATTTTCAAACCCAAGTCCTGGTGCTGATCTTAATTTTTAACACCCCTAACTACTCGGAAACAGACTACCCCAAGGACTGCCTACTAGCCAGGCAAGCTCATGCAGTAAGAAACTACTCCAAGGGTGAGGGAACATGAAGAGATTAGACAAGCAGGGGCATATAAGACAGTATTTTCAATTAGAGCATCACAATTTTGAAACACATCCCTAGGGAAGCTCACCTTGTGCTGAAACTTCCTTTCTGATCTGGAATAACTTCTTCTTTTTCTCCTACACCTTGTACTTGCTGTGTTTTTTGGTGTTATTTTTTTACCTGCCTCGTCTCATTTTTATGCTGCTTTATTTTTGATTAATGTGTTAATGTTGTGTTTTATATCGTGTGTTAAAGAAGTGAAGGGACCTTCCAAATCAATGGCTATCAGCCACAGTGGTTAAATGGGGCCTCTATGTTCTGAGGTGGTATATCACTTAGTAACAATTCCTAGAGGACAAACAATTGGGAGGACAACAACCTTCACAGGATGCATGTGGTTTTTTCCTGGACATTTCTGATTGGCTGCTGTTGGACAGGGTTTGCTGAATTAGATGTGCCATTGGTCTGATCCAGCAGGTCTCTTATGTCCTTAAGGCCAGGAGTAGTCAACATGGTGCCCTCAGGATGCTGCTGGACTCCATCAGCCTCAGCCAGAGTGGCCTATAGCCAGCGGAGATAGGGTTTGCAGACCACAACATCTGGAGGTCGTCTCATTGGCTACCTCTGTTTTCAAAATATATTTTTATTTTTTTAAAATAAATAAATAAATAAATTTTGTATAAACGGATGTTATACAAAAAAGCTACCTTCCAAGCAATTCATAATCTCGGAGGGGAGCCTTCCTTGCAAGAACACAAAGGCCTCCATTTGCAGCTCTCTCTGGGTAGAACTTATTTAAATTATTGAGAAAACAGTCATATAAACTTACCTTTGTTTGCCTTGCTTGCTAATGTAAAGATGATCAACCTCCATGTTTGTTTAAGTGGTCTGTCCCATCCCCCCACTCCCAAGTCTCAGCACTTCGAAAAGGTGGTTTGTACCAGTAACTCAATTCCAGATTTCCAGGGTGGGAATTGTGCTATTGCAGTAGGTATGTACCCACTTAATGTTCATTGAAATTGTCAGATCTCCAGTGAGTATCCAAGAAGCCTGATTTAGTAGGAAAGGGGGGGGGTGACCTCCAGACATTTCTGACTACAACTCCCATTGTCCCTGACCATGAACCACGATGACTGGCACTGATGGAGTTGTGAGTCCAACCCCACACCACATCAGATGGTTAAGTCCAGTCAAAGACAACTATGGAGTTGCAGTACTTATCCTGCTTTCAGGCCAAGGGAGCCGGCATTTGCCAACATCTGAAGGGCACCATATTAGCTTCCCCTGCCATAAAATTTTCCAGCTTAAGTGTTTACCTCTACACACATTGAGGAAGTGCATGAGAGAGTGAAAGCGAGTGTGTGAAACCCCCAAGGCTGCTTACAATCTTTCTGTGATGGGCAAGGGGAAGATGTAAGCCTGAAGAGCTGATAATGAGCATGCTTGCTATACCTGTTAAATCTTTCTTAACTGTCTAGACTTGGCTAACATTAGTAGGAGAGGCGGGGGAATTAACTGCTGGGCTGACATAGACTGACCATTTTTTTGTCTGACCTCGCAGGGCTATTCTAAAATCAAATCAATATAAGCTCCCCATCTTTCAGAGATATTTTAAAGTTGCATTTTAGGCATCAAATATATGTCATTAACGGCACTTTAACTTGCAGATCAACTCAAAATGGATTAAGAAATCATACAAAAAAAGCTATTCGTGGATGTTGTTCATGTGAGGTCAAACGCAAGAGAAGCCATTTGTAAATCAAGTGTACATTCTAGTCAATGTAATTTTTATATTCACAATACAGATAAGGGAAAAGCAAAACCCAATTCAAACATTTGTGAGCAAACTCTCAAGCTACAAGGAGTATACATTTGTCTGAATGCATGTCATTGAACTCCCAATACCATCTCTCAGGAATTCTGAACTAACTCAAGATATCAAGATTTTGGAAAAATCAACCACCTGAGAATATTAGAGCAAGACAGGCAGGCAAAGAAGGCAAACAATCCATTTCACGAGCTCCCTACCTAGACTACATAATGTTCCTTTTTTGGTAAGCATTTCCTTTACATCTTCACCTATCGTATTGCTACAGACTCTGTTTAAATCAAATGTAAATACTGTACAATGCATAGGAAATAAAGACACCACCCTCCAAACCTTTATGGAATTCACACACTCAAAACGGGAAATTACACAACTTGCAGAGACTAAAAAAGTGTCCTACTTGTCAAAAGCTCAGTCATCAGCAAGACTGGAAGAGAAATATAGTAGAGTAGCTTCTTTCAAATTTCATTTCCCTAGAAAGTAGAATCAGGAAGATGTAACTGACAATCACAGTCTCTGAAAGCAAGTGGATAAAGGGAACTAATCAAAAAACATGAAGTCTCCAATCCTATACCTAGTCACCTGGGAGTAAGTCCTATGGAACTCAATGAGACTTACTTCAGAGTAGGCAGGTAGAGGATTGCACTGTAAGAAAAGTTTGGCTGAGGCAAGGCTGCCAAAATTTGAGTCTGAATGTTTTGAAACATTTGCATTTCAGGCAAAAAGCTTTACCTGATGAAGTTCTCCATCACAGTACTACTTTAAGGATTTCCACACACCCCACCCCTGTTTTCTTTGTTGGGCAAGCAATATCTGCCAAATGTCTCCCTGGCACAAAGCTGTAGCCCCTTTCAAAATTAGGCACTATTACTACTAGGCTGAATAGGCACAAAAACAAGTCAGGAAGAGCTGATACTATGAAGTGTGCCTAAGCATTAGACAAACTAAAAACACAGCTACATACTGCCGATCTAGCTAAGTGGACATAAAAACAGTCCCTTTTAATAAATTCCAGAGGGTTAGCCTCGTTAGTCTGTTGCATGTCAGTCTGTCATTTAATAAAGATCAATTTGACAACTCTTCACTACTCACATGTTAAAGCATTTCAGGCAAAAGGAGGCTTCATGGTGGAAAACAGAAGATGGAAGAGAATACAGACTACGTTCATTTTTAATTACTGGTATTAAGCCATCTTGCACTGATGGGGTTTTGTTTCAGCCTCGAGTCCTTCCAAACCACACAAGCTTAAGGAGGGGACTCAAAATAAGAACTATTGCAAAATTGTTCACAAACGTGAAATTTCTTTTTCATTTGAGGCTGAATCTTCGTTATATAATTGTATTTATATACAGTACTGCACCAAATTGCAAGGGTCAAGAGCAAGTCACACAACACTTTAACTTAAACAATCTTTACAAGAGACCTGTATGGCAAGCCAGTATTATCATCCCTATGTGAAGACAGGAGGCTGTGGATGAGAGAATAAAAGGCATGGCTAAGGCCACCCAGTGAGTCTGAGCAAAATGGAGATTTGAACTAGGGGCTTTATTAGATTGCCCTCTTAGCCACTAGGCTATGTCAGTTCACAATTACACACAGGTCACCTGGTGAAGGGCAGCTATGACTTAAGCACATGTTTAGGGTTTGGTTTGTGGACCCGTAAGGTCTGCTCTGCATGCTTCCACGGAAGCTACCACTTCTACATAAACCTGCATTCAGGTTAATATGCCACATCACAGCATGTGAGGACATTGGCAACATCATTAGTGTGCTTAACTCTCGGAAGCTTTAAGGAAGAGTGCAAAGTGATGTCAAATCCCAGGCTTGATCAATGTATTAAACTGACCCTTAAGTCCGTGGAAGATTATACTGCCATTCAGCCTGTCAACAACAGAAGTGTACTGGGCATGTCTTAATAATTAATTGTGTAGGCTAATATCCCTATGTGCAATAGGTAAAGGTGGTTAGATCTGAAGTGCAGAATTTCAGCACATCTGGGGATATGCAAAGGGAACATCATTAGTAAAAAAATAAGCCAGTTTCCCCAGTTACTCTGGAACCACAAATAAAAAGGTGTGTGGAAAGGTTATAGAGGAAGAAAAGCAAGAAAAATCACAGGATTTGGGAAACTATAGAAAAGAGAAGGATACAGGACTGAAAATAGGAAACACAGAACACAAATGTAGAAATAAGGGAAGTGATGTTGGGGATACAAGAAGAGAGAGAGAAAAACTGGGAAAGGATTCCCAAAGGCAACAAGCATTATGCTCCCTTCTAAAAAACCAATGCTCAAGTTCCAGACTTTAACATTTTACTAAATGGTTAATGACAGCCACCACTATCAAGGCTGCTGTTGGCTTTTCAGAACAGCAACAGCCATAACACACCTTTCTCCTGTGGGGACTAATAGCACCTTCGGGGGGCGGGGGGCTTCTATCGGGAAACCAGAACAGGGAAAGGGTCAAACATCCCATGTTCTAATCAGAGATCACAAATCCAATCAATTTAGAAGTTCCCAGGTGCATTATAAAAATTGGGGAAACCCAGATGATCTAAACACATGACCCCTCCCATGTAACGTGCAGTTTGGCCCTCATATATCTTTAAAATATATATATTAGGAATAAACATTTCAAGTGGAGACAAAAAGTGAAGACAAATATGTCTGATGTATGTACTCCCATGTACACAATGGAGAATAGGTTCAAGCTGGTATTTCACCTGTGGCAGTTGGCCATTTGCTACAGGAAAAGGCAGCAGTACCCTGCTTTGTACTGGTGGGCGACTTTTTATTTTCATAAACTGCTCTTCTGCTAAGACTGGTACTCCAAACAGCTGCTAACAATTGAAATTCATGACAAAGACACAATATGGGATGTTAGGAATACATGGCAGGAGGGTGAATAATAAGGTACAGTATGACTCTTGGATTGCTTTTGCTGCAAGAGACTAACATGGCTACGCCCTTGGGGGAAGGTAATGAAGGCAGAGCAATGAACAAGGCCTTGAACTAGAAGAAGTTGGGCATCTCATTGGCTTAGGTCTGGAAGACCTCTTTGTCTGAGAGGCAGAGACTGAGGACAATTCACACAACTACTTATGACACATGTGCCTCTCTGGAATTAATCACACAATTTGGCAATGATCCCCCCCCTTATTTTTTTACTGTAAACTGCTTTTGTGAAAGCCTTAATATGTGCCCAATTCACATCTTCTTCAACCCATTTCTGTAAGTCTCCCAGGACACCTGTAAAAAGGAGCATTTACAAGATCAGCTCTAAAAGTTACTTGCAGCGTGCGATATAGTTTCCTTCATTGATTCTTCTTACTCCATCCATCTATCTCTTTATTACTGTCAATGATTCTGGATTCTTACTCTCAGTTTTGAATAAGTCTGGAAAGTAGCTACCTATAAACCTTTCTGAGAGTGAGACAGAAAAGTGAACTTTATATGTGTGTTTTGAAAAAGAGAAAATAACTTTAGGGCAACAACTCTTTGGCCTGGGGGCAGAATCGGTACCCGGATCCCTCATTCGGAGCGCCACGATGGGAAGCCCTCGGGTCTTTGGAGGGAAGTTTGTGGCGTCACAACTTTTGAAACCCCTTTTTAAAACAACAGCCCCTCGCCAAAACTTCCTGCAGTTCGAAGAAGTCCCCGGAGCCTTTCGCTCACAAAACTTTGCCGCCCGCCGACGGGCACGCGGCGCCGGCGGGGCAGCTCGCGCGGCGGACCTCCGAATAAACAACGCCGCTCGAGGGGGAAGGAGAAACGGCGCGGGCGTCGAGCTCCGCGTCCCGTCGCGCCGCGTGCGCCGCCCTGGCGCTCACCTACCTTCGAAGAAGCGCCGCAGAGCCTCCTTCTCGTCCACCACCTCCATAGCTGTGCCATGCACCAAGCGGCCGGGCTAGTCTCCGAGCCGGCTGGGGGGCATCCCCCCGGCCAGGGCGCCCCGAGGCGGCGGCGGCAGCGGCGCGCGCGCCCCGCAAGTGACCCTGCTGTTGGCCGCGCTGCCCGGGCTGTGGCCCCGCTTGACCCGCTTGCGCTGAGGTGAGCCTGCCCTTCTCTCGTTCCCTTTCCTCCCGCTAAGGAGCCGGCGCGCTTCCCCCGGGGAGACGCGCCCCCAGCAGCCTTCCCCGGCGGCCGCCGTGCACCGGCCTCTGCCACGCCGCTTGGCACTCAACTTCGGCGGGCTGCTGCTGCTGCTGTTGTCGCTGCTGCGCTCTGGCTCTCTGCGGACGCCCCGGCCTCTCCCCTCACGCCCTCCGCCCCTTCTCCCCGCCGCCGCCGCCTCCGCCTCCCGCTCCTCTCCTCTCGCGGCCGCCTCCAGGGCTCCTGCAACTCCGCTGGCCGGAGTTGGCGTTGCGTGGGGCTAAGCTAGAGGGCGCGCCGAGCAGCGAGGGCCTCCGCGGGGTTACGACGGGCATGGGGGGGGGGGTTCCTCCCAGCCGAAGGTTTGTTTATTGGCTTCTTTATTCCTCGATGGATTTATACTACGCCTTTCCAGTTCCAAATGGGAGCGCCTCTTAAAGCCTTGTCCCGCGGCGCCACACACACACACACCCCACACCCAGGGCACGATTAGGTCGGGGGCGCCGCTCAGAGGAATAGGCAAGAGAGGCCCGCAAAGCGGCAGGTCTAGATTGCCACATTTTTTGTGTAAGAAACACACGTGGATATCTCAGAGAGGGATCGTTCAGTTCGGACATTTAAAGTGCATTCAATGCACATGACTTCCCCCAAAGAGTTCTGGGAACGGTAGTTTCCTTTGCACCCAGTACCCTTAACAAACTACAGTTCCAAGGATTGTTAGAGGGGGGGAGTCATAAGCTCTTAATGCGTGTCAGGATGTGCTTTGAATATATGGTGTATCTCTGAGTCAAAAATGTATGCATGTAATTGCCCTATCATTTGGTAATCCTGGGGAGGGAAACCTTTGCCGGGACAAGGACCGCATTCGTTTCGGAGGCATATGTATGTCAGTGGTGGGCAGGGAGGGCTAGAAGCAAGAGTGCATAGAGCAACTAATGTAAATTTAACTTTGTACAGTGAGCGATAGTTTCCACACAATCTTGCACATCCTTCATTCAAACAAGAGACATCATTGGATGTCCATCCAGGCAACAACATTCAAAGAGGGTGTGAAGCAGGGGCAGGGCAGGCTGCGGCCTGGAGAGCATTCCAAGGGCCAGATAGGACCCTAGGGCCACATTTAGCCTCCCTGCACTTGAGGTTCCTCTCCCTGACTGGTATCATAATGCTCTTTCTAAATGTGTTTTATTGTATTCTAACTATGTACTGTTTTTAGCTAGTTTTTTTTAAGCATTTTCTATTTCACATAAACAAACAAATTAAAAACATAAACATATAATCCCCTTTGACTTCCCTCCTCCCCATTGTGGATCTTAATATGACCATTTTCCCCTCTGCATCTCTTTCATAACTCTATTCTTATAAATCCTTTGTCATTCCATAGTTCAAATTTTTGCTACAGTTTCCCTGTCAATCCTACCAATGTATGTAATTGTTTGCAATAGTTTTCCAAATAAATTATAAACGTTCCCCATTCTTTATTAAAGACCTTCTCTTTAATACACTTACACTTCCTGTAAGTTTTGCCATCTCTGCATAGTTCATCAATTTTATCTGCCACTCTTCTTTGTACTATCTTTCCACTTCAGGGAGCTAGTTTGTTTTTATTACTTTATATTTTGTAATGATGTTTTTAAAATGTTGTAAGCCGCCTCGGGAGAGAGGCAGGATATAAATTGAATCTTGCACAGTGAGGGAGACCTTTGTCCATGAATAGCATGGGGGGTGTCTTACGGGGCATCCTGCCCACATTCACACATCCAGCATTCGTACCCTTATGGTTGATGGTATTGAAAGCTGCCTTGGAGAATCAACATGGCCACAACACACACACACACACACACACACACACACACACAGAGAGAGAGAGAGAGAGAGAGAGAGAGAGAGAGAGAGAGAGAGAGAGCAAACAAGCAACTGCCCCAATCAAACAGGGTGAGCAGAAGGCAAACAATCAAGAAGAGTTACAGTTTAGGGTCAGTTACAGGTAGGTAGCCGTGTTGGTCTGACGTAGTCGAAACCAAAAATAAAAAAATTCCTTCCAGTAGCACCTTAGAGACCAACTAAGTTTGTCATTGGTATGAGCTTTCGTGTGCATGCACATTTCTTGTATCTGAAGAAGTGTGCATGCACACGAAAGCTCATACCAATGACAAACTTAGTTGGTCTCTAAGGCGCTACTGGAAGGAGTTTAGGGTCACTCACACTGGCATATCTGTATTTGCTACTTGGCTTGTAAAGAGAGCCACCACGAAACCCAGCCTCCCAGAGGGTATGATTTAGCAAACCTGGGTTTGAAGCATTCATACGTTACCTTTAGTTTTCACATACACTCGTAAAATAGTTTGTGGGGACCTTAGAAAGGTAATACTTGAAAGTGACTGCCAAATACTAGAAAGATTTTAGCCTCCAGGCATAGGATTTCAAATAAAAGCTTCCTTAGAACTTGATCGTTTTCATGTATTATTTTGGGAAATGTAATTAATTATATTGGAGTACTTGTCTTGCAGGCAGTACACATTTTCTCTCAGGTAAATGTAGACATGGGACACAGGTGGCACTGTGGGTTAAACCACAGAGCCTTGGGCTTGCTGATCAGAAGGTGGGCGGTTCAAATCCCTGCAACAGGGTGAGCTCCTGTTGCTCGGTCCCAGCTCCTGCCAACCTAGCAGTTCGAAAGCACATCAAACTGCAAGTAGATAAATAGGGACCGCTCCAAGCGGAAAGGTAAATGGCGTTTCCATGCGCTGCTCTGGTTTGCCAGAAGCGGCTTAGTCATGCTGGCCACATGACCGGGAAGCTGTATGCCGGCTACCTCGGCCAATAACACAAGATGAGCATCACGACTGGACCTAATGGTCAGGGGTCCCTTTTTCTGTGCCCTCTTACATGGAATGCAGTGAGATTTTCCTCTAAGTAAACATACATGTGGCTGTATTCACTTCCACACAGGCTGTTATTTCTTCAGAAGTTTTAGAGGTTCTAACCAGTGAGATCTTGTGCTAATAAAAAATTAGCTAAATATTAAAATGAATTTGAGCAACATTTTAGGAAGGCGCATGTGCATATTTTACTCCCCTCCAGCTCTAATAAGTAGAAACAATGGTATGTTACTCAACCAGTGTCCAGTCTGGCTATGAATTGCTGCACTAGCATGAGATGTCAGTTTGGTACAGCAATTGCGGTACCTAATAATAGCTCAGTGCACTTTCTGTTACATAGATGCAAGTGAAGATCTGCCTCCCACAACCCCCTTCCGTTCCTCCTACAAGTCTTAATACATGGCTAGTGTCTGAAGGCTGATGACCTTCAGAATTTTAAGGACAGTTTGTATCTCCAGAAAACCCACACCACATTCCTCTTTCCCCACCCCACCCACTGAAGGTGAAAAGGATTTTTTTCCACATCAGCACAACAATATACAGTAATCCATCCCCTTATGGCAGACATAGGCAACCTTGGCTCTCCAGATGTTTTGGATCTACAACTCCTGGCCCTGTTAGCTAGGGATCATGGGAGTTGTAGTTCCAAAACATCTGGAGAGCCAAGGTTGCCTATGCCTGCCTTATGGCAATAATCTATCTTTTAAACTGGTGGTTGTCACTTTGAAGGAAGGAAACGTTTTCCATTAATGTGATCATCTCACCACCAGAAATATTTTTTCCTTGGGGGGGAGAGGCGGAATGGAAAACTCTTTTTCAGGAGGAAGGGGTCAACTTACAGGGTTCCTGTTTTGGCTCACCTTCACATAGAATCACAGAGACCCTAGACGAGACCAAATCATCCCTGACAGATGACCATCAAACCTTAGCTTAACAATCTCCAGTGAATGAGAGTCCACCACCTTCCAAGAGAGTCTGTTGCACTATTAAATTCTTACTGTCTAGTTCTTACTGTCAGAAAGTTCTTCCTGATGTTTAGTAGGAATCTCTGTTCTTGTAACTTGAATCCATTGGTTCAGGTCCTACCCTCCAGAGCTTACTCCATTTCCCGTGTGATAGCCCTTTAGATATTTGAAGGATGTCTACTGTATCTCCAGTTCTGGCCACCACAATTTAAGAAGGATATTGACAGGCTGGAACATGTGCAGAGGAGGGTGACCAAGAAGATCTGGAAACCAAGCCTTATGAGGAATGGTTGAAGGAGTTGGGTATGTTTAGGCTGGAGAAGAGAAGACTGACAGGCGACTCTTCACTTCTGTCTGTTATTGAACTAGCCATGGCATCTAAGCCACAAGAAGGTTTATATAGGCAGACACCAGAACCCAGAGGTTCATCAACCACAGCCAGGTGCAAAATAGTTTTTCAGGGTGTGGAGCCAACTATTGCAGCCCATGAGCCATACTTTGGAATGACCTGCAGATACAACTACAAAGGCAGCCTTTTTGTTGTTGCCATTGTTGGACAATGATGACTATATGAATCTATAGATGTTTTAAAAGTTTGTAAAAGTTTACATTTCCTCTCTTTCACATCTGACTTCTTTTCCTTCCCTATTTCTTGGATTTTTCAACTTGTTGTAAGTTAATGACATAAACCAGTGACTTAACAAACAAGCAAAACGGAGACTAAAAATACTCTACAAACTCTGCTGAAGCTAAGAGCTTCCCTGTCTGTTTCCTCAGCTCAATAAAGCTGCAGCTTTGGGAGGAGCTGTTGCTTCAGCAACAAAGCAGCTCAGAATAGGAATTTATGTAGGAGTCTTCACCCCTTCTTGACTAACAGCCAGACCCCCACCTGGGCAGGTGCTTCTATGGGTTCTTCCCCCGACATCTAAGTAGTCTTATGTGCTACTAACTAGGCACTTTGGAGACAGCTCCGAAGCTTCTGCCTGACTTTCTGACTCCTCTGCTCTTGGAGAAATTGGAGACAGGGAGAAACGGAGACATAGAGAGACAGTGCTGACCAGTAACCCAGGCAACTGCTGTGGGGACCTCTAGCTCTCAAGCAGGGATATTTGGAAACCTTGGTTCTTCAAGGTCATTGGCAGCATGGTGATCTGCTGGAGGGTCCTGCTCCCCTTCTCTGAAGTTTAAGGTCTGGCCAGGGCTGAACACTGACACTCCACTATGTACATGCACATGGGCATGTCATATGCACACACATCTTTGAAGATATATCCTTGCTCTTCCAGTGCTTCTTGAATCTGCTCCCAGAGCCAGAAGCAGCCACAGCCTGCATGAGGAAGCCCTGACCTGTGAGAGGCAAAGAACTGGCTGCTCTGACAGCCATTTATGAACCGCAGTTGTTTCCTCTGAGATCTGTTGTGGCTCAGAGATTCAGAAGCAGAGTAGCAATGAAAATAACTAAGGCGTGGGTAGAAACTTGTAAATACTTCCAACCATTCTTTGTAGCTCTTGTCTGTTTTATTATATTTTCAATATATTGTAAGCCACTTCAAGTAGGCAGGAGAGAAATACTGATGAAATGCATGTGCACACCACAAAACTCAACATGGAGAATGGGATTATCACCTTCTTTGGTGCTGTGTTGATGGGATGGTGGTGGTGGTGGTGATGATGATATTTAAACCCCACCCATCTGGCTGGGTTTCCCCAGCCACTCTGGGTGGCTTACAGAATATATCTAAACATAATAAAACATCAAACATCATAAACTTCCCAATACAGGGCCGCCTTCAGATGTCTTCTAAAAGTTATATAGTATCACTGCAGATGGTGACAGCATTCACGAAATTAAAAGACGCCTGCTTCTTGGGATAAAAGCAATGACAAACCTAGACAGCATCTTAAAAAGCAGAGACATCACCTTGCCGACAAAGGTCCATATAGTTAAAGTTACGGTTTGCCCAGTAGTGATGTATGGAAGTGAGAGCTGGACCATAAAGAAGGCTGATCGCCGAAGAATTGACGCTTTTGAATTATGGTGCTGGAGGAGACTCTTGAGAGTCCCATGGACTGCAAGAAGATCAAACCTATCCATTCTTAAGGAAATCAGCCCTGAGTGCTCACTGGAAGGACAGATCCTGAAGCTGAGGCTCCAAAACTTTGGCCACCTCATGAGAAGAGAAGACTCCCTGGAAAAGACCCTGGTGTTGGGAAAGATTGAGGGCACAAGGAGAAGGGACCGACAGAGGACGAGATGGTTAGACAGTGTTCTCGAAGCTACGAACATGAGTCTGACCAAACTGCGGGAGGCAGTTGAAGACAGGAGTGCCTGGTGTGCTCTGGTCCATGGGGTCACAAAGAGTCGGACACAACTAAATGACTAAACAACAACATGTCCTTAACATCTGAAAGGAGGGTGTTCCAAGGGTAAGGTGGTTTGGAATCCAAGCCAAAATATGGTATAAGAGCCTTGCTGAAGTAATTTTATTTTACTAATACAAATATTGAGATAGCAATACAAGCTTACACTGACATGCACTGAACACAGAGTAATACTGTAAATGTCCACACTGTACTCAGTTCAATGGTGCCAAAGGGTTTACTTAACCCATGGGGCACCCAAACTTATATATCCAAGTCAAACCTGAAATCAAGTTTACGTTGTTGGGAGAAATGACCCAAAGAAAGGACATTATTGTGTGTAGCATGCTGCCATAGAGGAAATTCTAATTCTAATCTACTAAATGTGAATAGCATGTGTGGAAATACAGGTAAAAGAAAATACAATGAAAACAAAAATGATTTCAAAATGTCTTATTGTGTTCATTGCTGAATGTTGTACCTTCTGGTTCAGATAAGCCTCGCTGAATCTAGTGACTCACTTCTGCATAGATGTTATGCAAGCGTACTTGCTATGCTAGAAAGTAAGGTAAAGATAAAGGGACCCCTGACCATTAGGTCCAGTCGTGACCGACTCTGGGGTTGCACGCTCATCTCGCATTATTGGCCGAGGGAGCCGGCGTATAGCTTCCAGGTCATGTGGCTAGCATGACAAAGCTGCTTCTGGCAAACCAGAGCAGCACATGGAAATGCCGTTTACCTTCCCGCTGTAGCGGTCCTATTTATCTACTTGCTAGAAAGTAAGTCCCAGTAAACTCCCTGCAAGTAACTTCCGAGTAAATAGGTTTAGAATCAATCTAATTAGCACTGGGTCCAAGTTTTTTTCAGAGACATCTCCATAATGGTGCATCTTTGTCAGTCAAATCTATCCAGATATATATTTAAAAAGAAAGAGGGAAAAAATTGCTACAGACTTTAATTTTTAATTTGGGTTTGCAAAACCTCTAAACTTTCTCCCTTTTTTCTTCTGAACAGGCAGGGAGAGGATTAATATTTCTGTTTTTCTCCCGATGTGCTCACAATCAATAATATAATGCCTCAAACACACACACATTACAGTATCTAAATGAAGTTACAGTTATCTGACCACAGTTAACCAAAGGCAGAGCCCCTGCCAGGCAAAGACTGTGGGCCCATTCTCTTCTGGGCAGATAAAGCACACAATGAGGTTTTGTCCAGCCCCACAAACCAATTCAGAATGGCAGATTCTCTTATATATATAAATATATTTTTCTCTCTCACACAGCTGTGCAGTGACCAATTCTTCTCCAGGGAGGGGGTGAGAGAATGGGAGGGGGCTGAGGTTTGGGGAGAGTAATAGGACTATTCTTTCAGGATTGGAAAGCAAAAGCTCAGCAGCCTTTTCCAACACCCCCCCCCCCGGCCACCCCAACTCTTTCTGTTAAGACAATTGTTATCCTTTACCCTTTCCCTTCCTCTTCCCTCCTCATGCTCTTCATAGAGTCACATTTCAGGCAGCCAGGGAGGAATCAAAACATTTTTGTTGGTTTATTCCATTTACAAAACCGAATTCAGTACTACCATATCCAAATGTTTCCCCAAATCAAGAAATGGGGGGGATGTAACAGCTGGTTTCTGTTCTCTTTATGAATCCGTGAAACGAAGTCTTTAATTCCCTTGAATGTAGGGGAAACGACACTCGCACTGCAACCCAGGGCCATAAAAATGTGAGACTATCATAAGGAGAAAAGAAAAAAGAAGCCTATCTGCATCCTGTGGCTGTATTTTCCCAAGGAATATTTAAGTAAGGAAATTTGCCATTTTTTAGTCTTTTCACCCAAACTTCACGGCTGTACACATGTTTATTGATATTTTTAAAGTATTCTAAACATTCTTGGAGCAAAACTTCTTTTTGCAGAAGCCATGCTCATCCCTGATCAGCAAGCCTTGTTCTTCTCTACATTTAGCATTCTAGCTTTAATTATTTCTACTGGCACACTGACAGGGCTAGAATTCAGCGACCCCATATATTTTTCCTCCTTTCTCAAATCGTGTTTCATAAGGGGGCTCAGTTTACAAGTTGCAAGTTTTTTGGCCACAGTGCTATGCATTGTTGTTTATGAATAATCCCCTATTATTATTATTATTATTATTATTATTATTATTATTATTATTATTATTATTATTATTAAAGCATGCACTGTTAAGTCCAAAGTACATTCATACTGTATGTGCATAAGCCCCATTGAACTTAATGGATGTTAGTCTTAGGATTTTACTGCATCCTGCCCCCATGACCTCTTAAGTCTTCCTTTAGTTTTGAAACTTCATTTTGTTTCACCTCTGATATAGTTCTTCAGATGCATTCATAAGGGAGCTTTCCTATGCATGTTTATTGTACAAAGCTGTATAATGTGGAGTCGCAGGGTTGTATCCAACAGTGCCGTTCCACTCATGCAGCCATCTTCCGCTGGTGCAAAATAACTTTCCTCTCCCCCAATACCTTCAAAAAGAAAAGGGAAGCCAGCACAGGACTCCCACCAGCGCACTGGGACTTCCTCCTCGCTGCTCCTGAAGATTCAACATAGTGCTAAGGAATGACCCTTCACTCTTCTTCCCCCATGTGCTGTTCTAGTGGTTCTCCCAACCTTCCAGAGTGGATTTGGGGGAGGCATGGGCAGAGTGGTAGAAAACTATGTTGCACAGGTAGGAGGCCTTGCGCTGGCTTCTGCCAACAGAACCAGGTACAGTGGTACCTTGGTTCTCAAACTTAATCAGTTCCGGAAGTCAATTCCAAAACAAAAGCGTTCCAAAAGCAAGGCACGCCTTCCCATAGAAAGTAATGCAAAATGGATTAATCCGTCCCAGACTTTTAAAAACAACCCCCAAAACAGCAATTTAACATGAATTTTACTATCTAATGAGACCACTGATCCATAAAATGAAAGCATTAAACAATGTACTACAGTCACACAATCAATCAATCAATCAGTAGATGAGGTGGATTCCACACAGTCACAAAAAAAGAGAGCAAAACCGCAAAATAAATAGCAAAAACAGACAGACCTCAGTGTAAACCTCAAAACAGAATTACGGCACTCAAAACGGAAGTGTGGCACTCAAAACAGAGCATGTTCGGCTTCTGAAAAAAAGTTCGCAAACCAGAACTCTTACTTCTGGATTTGCAGTTACAGGTAGGTAGCCGTGTTGGTCTGAGTCGAAACAAAATTTAAAAATTCCTTCAGTAGCACCTTAAAGACCAACTAAGTTTTTATTTTGGTATGAGCTTTCGTGTGCATGCACACTTCTTCAGATACACTGAAACAGAAGTAACCAGACCCTTATGTATATTCAGAGGGTGGGGGGGTGATGGGAATGGGTGATGGGCTGATGCGAGTGGTAAACCTGTTGATGACTGTTAACGATGCTAATGACTGCAATTGGTCTTGCGGGAAAAAGCAAGGGCTGAGGTGCTAAAGAAAGCTTGATCATGTATAATGAGATAAGAATCCTATGTCTCTGTTCATACCAGGTGTCTCCATGGTTTTAAGCTTGGTAATGAGTTGCAATTCAGCAACTTCTCTTTCCAGTCTGTTTCTGAAATTTTTCTGTAATAAAACAGCTGCTTTGAGATCTTGTATAGAATGTCCTGGGAGATTGAAGTGTTCTCCTACTGGTTTCTCTGTCTTGTGATTCCTGATGTCAGATTTATGTCCATTTATCCTTTGGCGTAGGGTTTGGCCTGTTTGTCCAATATAGAGAGCTGAAGGGCACTGCTGGCATTTGATGGCATACACAATGTTAGAAGATGAGCAATTAGTCCTGAGATGGTATGTTGGATGTTGTTGGGGCCAGTAATTGTGTTGTCCGAGTGTATGTGGCAGCAAAGTTGGCATCTGGGTTTATTGCAGGCTCTGGTACCAGTGTCCATGTTAAGTCTGGTGGTTGTATTATTGTGGGTGAGGAGTTGTTTAAGATTGGGTGGCTGTCTGTAGGCAATGAAAGGTCTTCCTCCCAGAGCTTGAGAAAGAGAGCTGTCATTGTCCAGGAGAGGTGGTAGATCTCTGATGATGTGTTGTACTGTTTTAACTTGGGAGCTGTATGTGATTACTAGTGGTGTTCTGTTATTTTCTTTTTTGGGTCTGTCTTGCAGCAGGTTCTCTCTAGGTATCAGTCTGGCTCCGTTGTTTGAGTACCAAGGCATTTGAGAATCAAGGTACCACTGTAGCTGAATCTGGCTCCATGTCTTTTATTGGCTTCTGAAATAATAGCCAAAAAGAAAACAAACTACAGAGGGAAAAATCGTGGAACTCTTTTGTGTTTATTTGAATCTAAGTCAGACCATTAGTCTGGCAACCCAGAATTGTCTGTACTTTTGATTGCTCTGGTTTTGCAGGATGTCAGGTGACGGCCTCCCCCAGCCTTGCTACCTGAAATGTGTTTTTTTGTTGTTGTTTCTCTGTTATATGGCAGAGAGTGAGCTTGGGACCTTTCTACATGCAAGGTGGAGTGGTGGCCCCTCCCCATAAACCATTAAGGGCCAAATAACATGTGACATTTTTCATGTGGTTGACCCTGGAGTGCAACATTAGTCTTCAGCCCAAGCTCCCGGAGCTGGTGTGCTCTGATGGAGAACAGAAGGTGTAGGGAACAACTCTGACCGAGATTATAACATGGGGAAACAAGGCCAAAGCTCTCTCTGCCCCAGTGCCATGATCTCGATTGTGCTCAGGGCTCCCCGTGACAGCAGCTTGTAAAAGAAAAATCTTGCACACCAAGGGTATTCAAGTGACAAATATTTTGCAGATATTTGGATCTTGCATATCAAGACAGAGGAGTTCTTTGAAGTTTTATACAGGGCTTTTCTCTGCTTGGACAATAAACCAGTAAACAGATGTAAAGAAATAAGTCTCTCATTATAAAGCGTGAGTTATGGCTCTGATTAGAAACGGTCAATGATAACAACATTTTGGCTGCGAAAGAGACACTGCGCATAATCCAGCAGAGACAGGCGCCCTTATGCTCCACCAATTTCAGTTTTGTCTGATGTGTGACAGTAATATAACCACATAGCAGATGCAGGAGTGTGGGCGTTTGGGACACAGCAGAGCCTCTCTCCCACCCCCACCTGGGCCAGATATGTTTGCCACAATAAGCTGCTTCAGGGCTTCTTTGCATGAAGCAATGTTGATGGAGCATTCTCCATATTATCAGATAAATACGTATGAGGAAAGATGCATTTTGTCACCGTTTGATGCAGCAGGTAGCCTTAATACTCTAAAACCACTAAGTTGTTCACTCCTAGGTCATTGACATTTTATTGGGTTTATTGGCTGTCGTTGCAACAACATTTATGTAATTTGCAGCCAAGATTGCTCTCTTCCTGATGAACGGTGCCAACATTTATGGATGTGTGGGTGAGAGAGAAACACCTGCTATTCTCCTGAGGCTGATTGACCCACCCGTACCAGATTGGAGTCCCAGTACTTACTACTGAGTAGCTGGTGAAGTCTGCCTTGTGCCAAAGGCAACACATCCGTTTACAGAACTGGTGCCAAGGTTTACAGAGGGGTTCCCCGCCCGCCCCCCCCCCCCCCGCCCCGGGAGAAATGCAACAATATGCTTTTCTACCATCAGGGCTCCTAAATATGCATATTTAAAGTTCAACTATTCTTCGATGATATGAAATTAGGTACAATGGTCCATTTCCACTCTTTGGGAGTCTTTCCTCCCCCCCCCCAAAAAAGGAGTGATCATTTGGGGATATTAATTAAAGACAGTGGGAAGTCTGCTTAATTTTAATGGTCAGGCAGCATTGCAGCCCGGGGACACCAGACTAAGGAGGATTGCAGCCTGCCTGCAGATCGGCCAATTGCAGGCAAACATAGGCAGCAATTCCGGTGGGGCGGGCCCTACCGGCTAACAGGCATTGCTTGGGCCCACTCCTGGGGGGATAAAATGAGGCCTGCCCAGGCCTCCTTCCCAGTTTGTCGTCACACACCTTGGTGCCAACTTTTGTCTTTGAAATTCTGTGTTAGCATGAGGGACTGAGGAACAACTAGAATGATTTTATATTTTAAGAAATAAGGGAGCAGCTGTTGTTGCTGCTTGGTCCCAGTCCTGCATTCTGCAACCTGCCTTGCATGTGGTGAGAGTCCTCCAGTCCTCCTCTGTGTCACTTCTCCCTCAGCCCATCTTAAAGACAGTTGAAAACTCCAGGCTTTAGGTAATACCATAATCCCCACATTCCCCACCCCATTGTTGCTGCCCCTGATTTTTTTTAATGTCAAGCCTAAGGAAGAGTCCCCGGAGCTCAGGAGCTGGCTCACAACTTGGGGGCATTTTGATTGGCTTTTGAAAAAGATATTACCATATTGATGCTTGTGGGGTTTTTCCTAATGGATCATTGTGGCTACCTACATTTTTTGTCTGCTTTCCACAGTAACAGGCAACTTTATACTAATTATCTACCTAAATTTTATCCCACATACCCTTCAGAAAATGAGAAAGGACAGGGTGCCACCTCTATAGATCAATTGTCACTATGTCCATTTTAACACCTATTTTCTGTAAGCTGTGATAGTAACTCAATCTGGTATCAGCATCTGCATTGTCACTGCAAAATTTTGGGAACACCCTGTGGTTTTGACATGATAAATCTCCCACTGACTCTTCAATTACGGTAACTGCAAAAAGCTGCTCCTAGAATTGTGAGGCACTGGACATTACATACATCAAATGCAAATTTGACCAGTGTGATTTCAGCTCTATGATTCTATGATTCTTTTTACCAAGTGCAGTTTTCAGAATTAGGTGTATTTTGTTTATGACAAGTGTTTTTGCATCATTTCACAAGCTGGTGTTCAGCAGCAGAATACTTTAAAGTAGTTAAAGCCAGGAAACCAGTTAACTGCACCACACACCCACACACCCCGGTCTTATATTTTTGTCTCTCTCACAGTTGGCCCAGCCTTTCGCACAGACATGGTTGGAAGAAGAGCTCTTGGGCATTTAAGAAAAGTTAGCCTCACAGCTGAAATGTCCAGTTTCTACTTAAGATTCACTACATATGCCTATTTAGTTTTATGTATTGCTAAGAAAAAACCACCATGGCGATGCTCAGGAATTCAGCCAGAGAATAGCTAAGGCAAGAGAAAGCTTTCAGTAAACAATGTTCATACATCTGGTTCATTGCGACTGAATGTTGCTTTTGCAAGTGGTAGCAAAGGGCAATATTTGAATGCCTACTGTTCGTTAGCTAATCACCAGCACCTCACTGGTCAGAAGTGAAATACATTTAAAAAACTGCTTGCTTTTGTTCTCAGTGCTGCACTAACAACATTCAGAAGTGACAAACTGAAGGATCATACTATTAATGATACCATTAATATGCCTAGCCTCTGAGCTCTAGGAGATCGCATGGGCAGAAGCACAATGTGATGTGATCATGCAGAGAACAGTAGCAGCAGAAGGAAAGAGCGCCACCTGCTTGCAAGAAGAAATATGATCAGTAGTTGCCACATTTGCAATCTGTTGCATGGAGAGGGCCGTATCACATACAGTACTAAAGTTTTTGAACACCTGCATTATTTATCTCCAAATAGTGAAACTGCCATGGGCAAAGTAACCCTGATGGCTGCACCACTTAGCCTCATTTCCAGTCATAGTCAGTGCCGCTTCCCATGTTCAGAGGTGGTACGCCTCTGATTACTAGTGGCTGGTAGCAAGTAACCAGGGAAAACTGTTTTTTATGCCTTGCTCCAGGCTTTTCAGAGGCATCTAGCTGCCCACAATTGGAGACAGGATGCTGGACCAGAGAGACCCTTAGCATCCGTCCAGCAGTTCTCTTCTGATGTTCTTTATATGTTTTCCAATATCTGTAAATAAAACAGCGAAGTGCAAATGAATCTATAGAATGCAAGTATGGCATATGCCAGGGGGACGTGGGTGGCGCTGTGGGTTAAACCACAGAGCCTAGGGCTTACTGATCAGAAGGTCAGTGATTCGAATCCCCGCAACGGGGTGAGCTCCCATTGCTCGGTCCCAGCTCCTGCCAACCTAGCAGTTCGAAAGCACGTCAAAGTGCAAGTAGATAAATAGGTACTGCCACAGCGGGAAAGTAAACAGCGGTTCCGTGTGCTGCTCTGGTTCACCAGAAGCAGCTTTGTCATGCTGGCCACATGACCCGGAAGCTGTACGCCGGCTCCCTTGGTCAGTAAAGCGAGATGAGTGCTGCAACCCCAGAGTCGGTCATGACGACCTAATGGTCAGGGGTCCCTTTACCTTTATGGCATATGCCACTGAGAGTTTTGTCATTCTTTTCTATCATTCTACTCATTATATTCAGATATCCGACACAGCAGGCGAGTTGCTTTGAATTCTTGCTAAACAATTGAGATAGTCTGTTAGGGTTTTTCTGTTCTTTGCAAGCCCTCTGCCTTGCCACTTGAGCATTGTTTTTCTACTGCTTTTACTATTTAGATTTTAATGGGGTATTATTACTATTACTATAATTGTGATTGGTTGTATTTTGCACACGGCCACAGTATTTGCTGTGTTGCTATCGCATGCCAGCTTAGGATCATTTCAATGAAGGTTGGGCTTATAAATCCAACAAGTAAATAAATATTGCTTGTGCAGAGTGTGTGGCTTCAAAGGGCCTGCAGAGTTCTAAATGGCGCAGGGAACCTGCATAGGTAGAAAAGGCTCCCCACTTTTTATTTTATTCTTATTAAAGATTTATTAGTTTACAAAAATGTGTGCGCTGTCTCTTTTTCAAGTTGTGTTTTTCACAGCTCAGTTTCATTTGCTGTAAGACATTAGTGTTGCATGCAGTATTGGGTTGGGAAGAAAAGAGGGGGAGGGTGGGAACGGTGGGTGGGGTGGGGTGGTATTGCTTCTATTCTTCTACTTAGTGTACACGTGGGGTTTTATGTCAGCGTCACTTGTATGGGTTCTCTTACTATTCGCTTGTTATGTTTCCTTGGTGGTGAGAGAGGTTGGGGTTGGCCTAGGGTGTGGGTGGTTGTCTTTCATTGGCGGTAGTGAGATTTGTTTATGTGTGTGAGGGGCTGGATTTTTGGATCAGGTTAGCCAGATTGATTCGTATGCTGTCGGCGGATTCTTGTCATTGTCTTTTGGGGCTGTGTATGTGATAAAGGCAGCCCTGTTTAGGGAAGTTTTTTAATGACTGATGTTTTAATGTATTTTTAATCTCCTGTTGGAAGCCAGCCAGAGTGGCTGGGAAGACCCATCCAGATGGGCGGGTTATAAGTAATAAATTATGATTATGATTATTAAGGGGAGCCATACTGGGGTGAAGGCATCTTCTTCTATTTGTCCCCGTGTCAGTTTCGGTTTACTGGTTAGTTTTTCTAGTACTGTAAGGCTGTTTTCCATACTATTTGATAGCATTGGTCCATGTTTACTCCTGACAGGTCTCTCCAGTGTCTGACTATGATGCTTCTGGCTGCTGAGAGTAAGTGGGTTATGAGCTCTTTATAATGTAAGTGGGCATTGTTATCTAGGAAGATATTCAGTAGGGCCAGTTCTAGGGTGATTTCTAATACAGTGGTGCCTCGCTTAATGAATGCCCTGCTTAACAAAATTTCCGCTTAACGAAAGGATTTTTCGAGCAGAGGTTGCCTCGCTAGACGAATTCGTTTAATGAAAAATTCGTCTAGCGAATCGCGGTTTCCCATAGGAATGCATTGAAATTCAATTAATGCGTTCCTATGGGCAAAAAAAATTCAATGCATTCCTATGGGATTCGCTAGACGAATTTTTCGTTATAAGAAAAGACCCGTGGAACGAATTAAATTCGTCTAGCGAGGCACCACTGTACCTGCTTAGTTATTTTGCATATTTCTTGTATGACTGATGTCCAGAAGAGTTGGATTTTGGGACATTCCCACCACATGTGGATGTTTGTGCCTGTGGAGGTGCAGCCACTCCAGCATTTTGCTGAGGCTCCTGGGCGTATCAGTGCTAGTTTCTGTGGTTGTTAGGTAAGTGAAGGCTCCCCACTACAGAGGTTCTCTGGCAACAAGTGACAGGCCAGGACGGGCTGTGCAACTGTGAGATAAATGCTAAATGGTGAGCCCCTTTGCATCCATGTCACCTTTTTGCAAGAGTAGTATAAAGCATGTGAAGAGGGCTATAAACTGACCCCCTGCTCCAAACTAGGTGAGTATGTAAAATGTAATGTTACATTACACAATTCCAGTTATTTTTTGTTTTTGTATCGTTCTTAATATATTTGTTATATTTTGTGTTTTTGATACATGGTGGCTTTTTTAGCCACTGTGAAAGTCTTAGTATTGGTCAGAGTAGTGGGATACCATTTTTTAAAATCAAGTCAAGCAAGAATTTTGAGGAAGCATATCCTTTGGAGCCTTTGGGAGAAATCCTGGGGCCTGAAGGATTCCTACTTTCCCTCATTCATTTGCTCGCTGAGACAGAGTGGTTTGGAGTGACTCAAGTGCATAACTGCGCCAATGCTTTCCTCCTTTGTCTTAAAGACCAGACAGTAGAGTGTGCAGCTTATTGGGAGGGAAATCCTGATCGAAATGGACCACTGTTGAAGCTGAGAGCCCCCTTAATTCCTCATCAGAGGTTTCCCTCTACTGCTTCAGGGCTTGAAAGGGATTTATCGTGTTTTTAATATTCTGTTGGGAGCCGCCCAGAGTGGCTGGGGAGGCCTGGCCAGATGGGTGGGGTATTATTATTATTATTATTATTATTGGTATTCTGCTGGAGGAGGACTGAATGGCTTGGAAAATCAGATGAGAAAGGTCTCCCTTTCCACTTTGATGCTGATCAATATGTTTAGAAGTTGCTGTGGGGGGGAGAGTTCTTGACTTCCCGTCTGTAAAGCAGTTCCCTTGTTTTGCATCGGAAGCTGCTTTTGACACCTCCCTAAGCAGCATCAGAGGAACTCCAGTGAGAAAGGGTGTTCAAAGCCCTCCTGGAAACACACCAAGTATCAGCAGCCTCCCAAGTGCCCAAGCCTATGCAACTCCCATGCTGGTACTGTGGGGCTCTGGCAAGCCCTGGCTTATTGGGGAGCTCCAGGCAATGAAACAGGCCCAGAGACAACTGGTACAAATGCTCCAAGTCTTGTGAAGGCGACCAAGCACATAATCATGCCTTCCATGGTGGTTCAGTGAGCTTTTCATAGTGGTATCAGGGGTGCTTTGCCTACTCTGTTTAGGCCAGCCTTAGAGCCCTCTGGTGATTTTGCAAGACATTTTGAAGACAAGATAGTCCATCACTGTGTGGACTTGAGTGCCACCACTGATACCATGTCTGTTGTACAATGCACTACTATCCTGTCCGATTTTTGTGATCTATTTGTTATTGATGCCTGCCTAGCACATGCTCTCTTGACCCATGCCCATCTTGGTTGGTTCATTCTAGGTATGAAGGGTTGACTGGATGAATCCAGGGTGTGATGAATGCTTTGTTGTGTGATGAGGTTGTGGTGCTTCAGTTGCAGATGCTACTGGATGGAAGTGATTATCTCAAGCCACTTCAGACTTTGTTCAGGCCCTGTTTGGGGACAGGCTAAGCCTTGCTCACTCTGACAGATGGCCTTTTTGAAGGACAGGAGGAGTGCAAGTGCTGATTCTCCTGGATCTCTCCTTGACTTTTGTTACCATTAACCATGATATTCATCTATGAAATGGGAGTTGTGGACACCCCTTTACACTGATTTTGCTCCTACTTACATGGTCAGTTCCAGAGAGTAGTACTAAATGACTCTGGTGGTTGATCTCAGGTGCCACATGGCATGCTTTAGTCTTAAGTGCTACTGGGGTAGCTTGCTCTACAATTCTATGACTAGAGATCCAGGTGACCTCAGTGGCTTGGAGCAGCTATTCCCAAATTCAGTGATCCACACAGTTAAGACTACACTAGTGTGCTGTATGTGGAGCTACACTTGCACATGGTTCAAAAGCTGCAGCTAGTGCAAAAGGCAGCTGCTAGTGTGCTTGGTGAGACCCCCCCCCCCCCGTGTGGGGAGGTAATTGGTTTTCGTTTTTGATGTATTCTGTATTCTCATTTTGTATTTTCCCATGGTGAACCACCCTGGGATCTTTTGAGCCCAGAGCAGTATACAAATTGTATCAAAACAACATCATTTTACGCAAGTGTTCCAAAATCTGCACTGGTTGCTTATTAGTTAGTAAGCCAAGTTCAAGGTTTCAGTGACATTTAAAGTCCTAAACAACCTGGGTCTCCAATCTTTAGTGGACCACCTCTTAGTTTTTAAGTGTTTGTTTTGTACACCACTCATTTTTATTTATAATATATAGTTGTGTTTTGCTTACCAGTATATTTATTTTGAAGTAAATTTCATTGAATATAGAACTTTGTTCTATTGCTCTCATGTAAACCACTCAGGAGACGTTTATGAAATTACGTGGTATATTTTTTTATAGATGTTTTATTACAGGAGAGCCAGTAGCTTATTAAAGAACTTTTCTCCTTATGTTTGCCATGAGGAACATTGTCTCCTAAGCTTACAGTTTCAAATGGTAGACTGGAGAGGTTACCCACAAGAAAGTGTCAGTCTCTTGTGTCATCCGATAACTGTGAATGGATCTCCTACTGAGGAGCCACACAATTTGCCATTTGGACATGGCAGGCTAGAACACCAAAATATTGTGCTGTGGTTTGCATTAGTGCTATAACTTTGCAAGGAGCAGTATAGGAACAATTTGAAATATCAAAAGGCAAACTGAACTGCATCAAGACACAGCCTTACTGAGATTATATAGGAGTATAAAAGTGGATGTCAGACCAACAAGGCAGCCTCATATCCTTGTCTGAATAAATGCACCCTCAGACAAATTTGTTTCCCATTTTAGTTTTGTGTTGCTGCACACCGCCACCTTGCTTTCTTCTGCCACTAATTTGACCACCCACCCACCCCTGCTATTGGGAGTAGCTGTGTGCCATTCTGCCCACAGGTTTATACTTTGATCTAGTGCTGGGATTCCCAAAGTTTCTAGCTCTGGAGCTCAGTTGAGACAACTGAAAATTACTGAGGCCCACCAGCCACAAAATGGGGGACAGCCAGTCACAAAATGATGGAAGAGTTTGGCATAATCAGCTGGCAATTACTAATGTCACTTTCTATTGATATCTAATCAATGTTTGGGAATTGCTTTTCTTAAAAACCAAAACGCTTTTCTTGTGGCAGCTTCCATAGCTCAACTATATTCAGACATTTGCTCCAGAGGCATTGTGACAGGCTTCCCAATTCACAGGCTGTATGTGGAGAAGGCTTTTTCTTTTATATTTTTCTCTTCCTACCTCCACGTCTCTCAACATATTTTTACCCATCTCCTGTGATTTATTCGCCCATTCTTCTTTCACACTCAGGTAGTACCATATCATCACACCCACAACTTCCAGTTTCTTTCATCCTTTCTCCCTGGTCCTTTTACATTTCTTCCTCCTAGAAGTTTCCCTCTCTTATCCAATCCCTTTATTTTCCTCAGTGGCTTATCTGATAACAGCAGCCATTTTCTTCTCTATTTCTAATTGCCTTCACCATCTTCCCTTTCATCTCAGAGAAAGGATACCTTCCTTCACTCCTTCCCCATCTCCTGGGCATCTTTACAAGAAACTGCTGGCGATAGCATTGATCCAGCCAAAAGGCTGTGGCATGGCTAGGGGGCAGGGCAAACAAGTGAGGAAGCACTGGACAGCTTGTGGCACTGAGACCCACTAATGGGCCCCAGCCCACTGTTTGAGAAACACTAGTCAAGAGAATTTGATGGCGCAATCCTGTGCACACTTAGTTGTAAGACTTACTTTGAGCAGACTCATATATAATTGTATTGTTGGACAAGTCCTGTCGTTGAGAAGTCTCTTTTACCTCACTGGCAAATTCTTTTGGCAGTATTGATATCCACGGTCGATCTTCAATATTACCACAGTGGGTCGAAGATTTCTCTTTCACTGTATGCCTTGCCTATGTGCTTTAGTGAAGCAAGGGGTGTGAAGCTATCTGTCATGGATGCTTTAGCTGAGATTCCTGCATTGCAAGGAGTTCGACTAGATGACCTGCAGGGTCCCTTCCCACTTTACAATTCTAGGATTCTAAGCAGCAGAAGCCACACGATTTATGTACATATAAAATGGAGAGCTGCATGCCCTGGTTAATTCTGTAAGAGCTAATTTTGAAGATGGCAAAGAATCAGGGTACAACAGGTATGTGCTATGTGTGTGGATAAGGGAGTGTATTGGCCATGAGCAATGCACTGTGTGAAGGCATTTAAGATAGAAGATACCAAGATTGCTCCTTTGTTGATACTCTCATCTCATGGCTTGATGAATCACAGGACTACAGCAGCCAAAGGAGAACCCTGGAAAATCCAGTAGCCTTGTGAAAATTAGCATTTGTCCAATGATGACAGCCATATTTTAACGGTATCATTTTTACAGGATATTCTACCTGGGCTTGATTTCCAGGTAAACCCATTTGCCAGTGTGTGTGATTTAGGCACTGTTCAAATTCTGCTTAGCCACAGACTCACTGGAATCCATTCTCAATATATCCCAGTCTCAATTCAATTATGTAAAATGGGAACCATAATAAATCAGAATTGGTGTAAAGTGCAATTTTTAATGTGCAAAGCTAGAATGACAACTTGCCAAGTTAGCAATCATCCATTGACTTATCAAAACATGCTAATCCCCTCTTGCTGGAATGAGTTACTAAAACAGAAAAACCTAATTTACTTATGGTTCCATGGATCCATCCCTCTCAGCATTTTGCATCAATTGCTCCATAAAAGACCTTGTGCAAAATCCATTTGCATATCGTGGAATGTTGGTTCTTAGTCTGAGTGCTTCTTTCCTTTGCTGCTGAGCTGTTAATAAGCGCATTGTGTTTATTAAAGTTGTGCCTGTTATCTTTAGTGTGCTTTTGGTTTTGTGGATTATCCAAGGTACCCTTGGGAGAAAGGGGACTTATAAATATTAGAAATATACTTTAATACTTGTGCAGATGCAGAAATTACTTACCAGAGGGTTAAGCGCCATGATCACTCCCTGTCTACATCAGTAACCACATTTGCTTCTACAGTATTCTACTACTCAAAATTGTGAGTAGCTAGTATTGCTAATGTTTTAACCTGACGGGATGTTAAGGCAGCCTTCATTGAACCTTTTCCAGCACCTGCTAAACACATTATTGTTTAGACAAGCATGCCCAGATGTTTAGAAAGTTGAGGTAACTTTAATCTGTTTTAGTATTTTTAACTTTGTATATTTCAAAGTATGGTTGTGAATTTTTCTTGATTTTCTTGTTTTCTTTTTGTGAACTGCTTTGAGGGTTTTTTTAAACAATCAAGTAGTGTATAAATTTTTTGAAATGAATAAAATAAAAATAAACAGTGGTTATAAAGTATTTTGTCCTTAGTTCACTTTACTTTTGGGTCTGTTATGTGTTGGGCTCCTGTTCTAAATCCCTGGCATGTATGCATGCCCAGCAACATGATGCAAGAAGCAACTTGTGTGCTCCTGTCAAGCTATACTATAGCAACTCACTCAGTATGCTTCTTCAAATTGGACAATTTATGCACATACTTACCCTAATATTTTCCTGGCTCACACAAGGCATCTTTTATATGCTACCAGACACATACCTGTTCTCAGTACCCAGTTGCAGCCCTGGATGTCTGACAGTTTTAAGCTATGCCCATGTTTATTATTTTAATAATGAGAGATTAAATTTGTAACACATTGTGCTGCCATTTTAATTGTGATAGTCACTGGCCTACGGTACTAGGTTGCACCAGGGGTTTGCTGACTACCTTTCAGAACAGGATTCTTTTTTTTTTTAAATAATAATTTCTTACAGCATGTAAATTAATTTGTTTTCATGTTTTTCCACATCAGCCTCTCTTCATTTCTGTGTTGTAGTCCATTTACTTCACTATTTCCAGGTTAGGCTCCTCATTATTCCTCATTAAATAGCTTTAGGCATTTTATCCATTAATGGCTGGTCCATGTGCTTTGAGTTTATTTTACTTAATGAAGTCTGCGAAGGCAATTTAATACTGTTTCTTATTTACACATTCTTTGCCGTCTTCTCGGATACTGTCAGTTGTGTGTGTGCCTGTTGTGTGGTGGTTTCATCTGTGGGACAGGCAGACAGTGAATGTTTGCATCTACATTACATACTGTTTGTGCCAATCCAAAGGCAACCATTTTTTCCATGCTCTGCCAGTCACCCTCCTGGCTTCTGACACCCAGTAATTGGTTCGTTTTTCTGGGCCCTAATGACAACACACCTGGCTGCTACCTTTGTCTCTGCTTCTCGTAACTGAGTGGTACCTTGGTTGGCTGCTGTTACATAGTGCTAGACTAGATGGATAGTCAGTTTGGTGCATCATGGGCAGTTTCTTTTTTTCTTTAACCATCTCTTTTTGGAATGATTTAACTTCTGCTACAGTGCAGAGGCCCAATTGTGCATCTGCTCTGAAGGGATATAGGGAGTGGGATCTGTTAAACATTCCACCCGTGCTTCAACCACCATCTCATACACTGAGGTAAACAAGGTACAGAACTGTTATATACATATATATTTATATAATATGCTATAATAATTTGTATCTTTCTTTACAGCAATCTTAGTTAATATCTTTCATACATAGGTAAAAAAAGTCACATGAGAATGGCACATGTAGGGTGCTCGGAGTCCCCTACAGCCTCCATGCTGGGGCAAATCAGAGCAGGGATCCAACAGTTAGCATTCCTGGAAGGGGTAAATGAGTGGTTTTGCAAGAAATGGCAATGCACAGACTCTTTGCTGCCTCTCCAGTGATTGCATACAAAGGCTTTTAGAATCCATGAATGGGAACTAGAGGACATCAGGATCAAAGGCATTAGGTGGAGACTTCTCACTTTTCTCCCACAAAAGGGAAGGAGATTCCGATTTAAATAAATCAAGAAGCTGGAATCCACTGGTAAATGCCTGGCTCCAATGTGCTCCAGCAAGAGGGATAAAAAAGGGAAAAGGATACAAGCAGTGAGGCTTTCATACAGAGATACTGCTGTAGAAAGAAAAGGAAGGAAAGTAGTTTTCTGTACACAAACCTTGCAGAATAACAAAATAAAATTAAAGTTGGTAATGCCCCTCATATAGGCAAGAGCCCAAGATTTCTTAAGACAAAATTGAGTGCTCCACAACACTGATTCCACATTTAAGTGTGTTCCACTCGAATAACAAGGAAAGTGAGCATATTAGGGTAAAGATAACACTACCTGGGCTGTTGCCCCCTACATATTACTCCAGAGGGCAAGCAGATAGTTAAGATTACAGATGTACCAATGTAAATTCAAGCTAATTGAAAGGATTCTAAAAGACAACAACATCCCTCTCATCATACCCAGCATTCTGAAGGCACCATCTGACCACCTATAAGTGGTTGATAAATACCATTCAATAAAGGTGACCATCAGAATTGGGATACAAGTTTTTAAAATGACCTTTCCCCCTAGAAATCGAGCAGTTTGGGAGAGAGAAGTAAGGGCAGCCTACTACATCATGTTCTTAGATAATCTGCAAGGTAGTGTCCGCCAGCAGGCACCTCTGACATGCTGAAATGAACGTTAATGGTAATGTGTGTGGTAGTGCTTTATCAATTGCATCTCCTGTGTGATAGCAATGGACTCACGACACATCCAAACCAGGCAAACACATGACAGACCATGCAGTTAAGTACCAGTAAGTCAGTCTGAATGCTAACATGGTGCCTGGGACTGGGAGGAATCCCTTCAGTAGCATCCTATGCAGCAGAAACTCAGGATCTTGAACAGATAAGTTGTGATAAATAAGAGATACACAAAGCCCCAATAAATGCTTCTTTTTTAAAAAAATTATGTCAGACATTGTCTAATTGTCTAGTTTCTCCAGAGGCATGAAAAATGAACTCCCTTATGCTAAAAAAAGAGTTAAGACAACAAAAAGCCCAGTCATTCTTCATGAATAACTGAAACACGGGGATCAAAGAAGGGAAAATTTCTAATACCCTGGAACAAATGGCTTCTCTCAATGAGGCAATTGCTCCAAAACTCACTGCAGTGCTATTCAGGTGAAGTTTATTTCATTACAAACCCTTCTAAAACACAGCCAGCTTTCCTATTTTCAAGGAAAACTGCTACCAAACATCAGGGTTGGACTATGGAAGTTCTAGATATGCTTTGCAATGATGCGTGTACATGTATTGCATGGTCTCACTTCTTCTACATGCTGCTTTCTGGCTTGCTCCCTCGCTAGCACAGATTACCAATCAAGATAGTGAACAATCTCATCCAATAGGATGACTTCTATATATGCCATTGGTACTGGGGAAAGCCTACTGTAGACAAATGAGGCATTGCTATTGGCACTTGTTAAGACAACCTGAAGGAGGAGAGGACACTTGGGAAATTTGGCAAAGCCTAACATCATGGAAGATGAGGACGTATCTCCTTCACATTACAAGAGAAGCAACATATCAGCACAAGGAGAGAAAAGAATGAAAGCACTTGAGACTGTGTCTTTTCCTTGCATCTCAAAATAACAAACAAAGGCACAACGGAAGTGTGGGTTGAGGTGGAAACTAAGAGAAAACAACACAAACAGCAAGGCAGCAGTGAGCTCAAGGACAGTTGTGCACAGTCTAAAGTAACTTGGGTTTTGTCACATTCAGTATTTTGTTCATAGTTTTCATCTTGATCTTCCAATGAATTGAGTGAGTATGAAACTACATGGCTGCAATTTATATGATGAGAAGCTCATTGTCCCAACCCTTTGCACAACCAACTATGGCTAAAAAGAAATGTATCAGACATGAAATATGGTGAGAGATCAAAGATGGAAATGTCATTAAGTATACCTAGGTTGCCATACATCTAGGAATTCCCGGATATGTCCTGTTTTGGGGGTCCTGCATGCCCATCTGGGGGAAATTTTACATTTTAGCAAATGTCCTGGATTTGGTTTTTTTTAAGTGTGTGTGCACTGGTGGCTCTGGTTCGGGCAGCCCAGGCAGCCCATGCTCTGGCTCAGGCTTGGTTCTGGTGCTGGCAGAGGGGCTATTGCCCTAAAAAAGCTCAACAACTTTTTGTGCCCAGATTTTTACCTCTTGAAATATATGGCAACCCTAGCATCAGTGAGATACTACTAGCCCCCAGAAACAGCTACTTGAAAACTATTTATACAGGCATCTCCCCACTTACACACGTTTGACTCATGTGTGACCGTATATATCTGCAGCGCCAGGAAATAAATAACCTGATTTAAATTGCAAAAAGGCGCAAAAATGGCCTAAAAAGAGTGGGGGGGGGGGAGAGTGCAAAAATGGCGCAAAAAGAGCACTGCCATCAGCAGCAAGTGAATCTGACCCACAGCCAAGCACTTGGGGGCACTGGTGTTTACACACACACACTTACCATTGTTTCCACATCGTCCTCCAGCAGTGAAGAAGACTGAGAGCCATTGCTACCATTCATGCCAGTCTGGAAAGTGCTGCTGGTTTTTTAAAGGGTTTTTCAGTGGTTTCCAAAGGTTTAAAGGATGGTGTTCCCCACTATACATGATTTCACATATATGTGTGGTATCCTGGGATATAACCGCCACATAAGTGGGGAGGTGCCTGTACTTCTAGACCATTCTAATTCATTATAATCGCCATGTGACACAGTCACTGTTTCCCATTTTACAGACGTTGAGTGAGACACAGAGCACACACTGACTAATATGGGCCTTGAATCTAGTTCTCACAGATCTTTCTTTAACCCTCATTGGATAACAGTGCCACAAAAGGTGAATCTTCTGCTTGAACATGTGGTAGCTTTACTTTCATTTGTATATACCACAATTCTTTATGAACTGCTTCTCAGATTTGACATAAAGGCCTCTACCAACAGATAATTTTTTTGTTGTATGAAAAACTAAACGAAATCATGCACTGCAATCCTGAATGGAAATCAGATTAACAGCTGCCTTATACTGAGTCAGACTATTCACCCATCACTGTCTTACACTAAGAGAGAACAGTTCCACAAGTTTTTCAGCCCTGCTACCTTGAATTAGAGAAGGCAGGAATTGAATCTGGAACCTTCTGTATGCAAAGCATGGGATTTCCCACAGAGTGATGGGTGCACTTTTGTCTCCATGAAAAGATCCCTACCACTTCATTCTGCAAAACAACCATGTGGAAGACTGAGGATATACATAGCTGGTTGCACTCCCCTAAATCTGCCTCTGCCAGAGTAAACCATGCTGGGCTGGATGGAACAATAGTCTTAAGTATAAGGCAGCTTCAGATGATCAGATATGTAGGATTTCATCTATAGCACTATACGTGTGCTAGCTCCAATCCAGCTTCAGTGGCACATACATGCTATCCTCACATAATCGGTGAAGGGACATCCAAGTTGTTGCCACCACTCCTTTTAGGCAAGCAGGGTTGTTTGAATGGTTTAGTGCTAGCTTGTTTTTGAAGGGTTTTTGATTAAACAAAAAACGGCCAGATGATTGCTCCAGCAGTGAGTGAGCTGCAAACTGTGTGTGTGTGTGTGTGTGTAACCCCATAAGTACTTAAAATTATGCTAAGGGGAAGCAGTGTATTTTTCATAGGTACTATTCCATACATGCACGTGAAACTCATGCAACCACATTTCATGTGGCAATCAAAATAACTATAAATATCCTAGCTGGGAGAAGAATCACATTTCCAAAGCACAAAATGCTGAAGTCTTGAGTACTGGGGAAACATGTAAGCATTCCACTGGACGAAGTCTATAGCTTTGAAATGTGGAGAAGGTTAGACAACCTTTTGCAGCAATGAGATGCATCCTGTGCTAACCAGGATGAAATGTTGGAGACATAGGAGATGTAACATACTGTATTTGTCAACAGGATAATCAAGTCGGGAAAATCAGATGTGGAATGTAATTGTTTGAAGAGGGGGAAAGGTACTGAGCAGAATTAGATAGGAAGTGCCAAACAGTGTTGAAAAGGAGAGAACTTATAAAAGCTATTACAAGAGGTTCTGGTTTTACGTTCCCACTCCCCAAATTCAATGCACGTCTCAGCCCAAAAGCACTTAAAAGGACTGACATGGCTTTGTATGTGTATTTGGGAAAGTTTGAAAGTACCCTCCGTTGGAAAAGAATGAAAGTGCTCATCATTAGTCGCTCTGCTAGTAAGAGAAGTCTTTCTCCCAGCTGGGAGATATCCTTTGTTAGGGCATCTTTGGCAAAGCTGCATCAGCATCTATATGAAGCCTTTGATCACCTATTTTAGTTTTTAAAGTGAACGAAAACCTGCCTGGGAGTGTGAATTAATTCACTGCATCTGCTCTAAAGCTTCAGCAGAGTGTGCAATTCTACCCAAATTCTACTAGCCCACTGATGCTGGGTGAGTAAAAGGGTTGCAGTGACTTTGCTACAACTAGGAACTATTCAGTTAATGGCTATTGCTTCAGATACATTCCTAGCACTGAACCGATTGCATATTGAAATTCTAGATACCGGTAGTTTTCAAAGGACAGTCTAAACACCCAAGGTGCTGAATAAGCAGGGAGAGGACACAGCACCTTGGGGATGAAGCCCAAAGGCAAAGCCATGAAGGATCTTTTTAAAGCCAGGTAGAAGAGTTGAAAAACCAATTTATCAGAGCACAAGCAGGATGCAGTGTGCGTGAAATAGGTACCAACATGTTTCAGGGGTGAAACTCAATAGAAACTCAGTATGTGTGTCAGTAGTATGGCATTTTCTAGTTCTTTCCTATAACTACAAGGGATATGGATATGCTAAAAATAAATAAATAAAGGTGTACTTGTGGAGTGTTGGTGTAGTCATTGGCCTTTTTAGTGTAAAACAAATTAAGTGCTAAAAGACCCATTTTTCAAGAAAAAAGACAAATAAGATGCTGTGATGTAATGCAGCAAATAAACTCAACTCCCATTTTTATACTTGCCTCTCCTGCTGAGTGCAAGCATTTGATACACCTGAATCTCTGTATTTTCCTTCTTCCAGGCAAAAGCCCAACAGTCACAAAAAGCACAGACAATCTGGGACAAACACAGTTAAGACAGTCCGATTCCTGCTACCAGTGACAAGGAAGAGGATAACAAACACTCTTGGGATACAATCAAACAGCTTTAAAAAGTAACAAAACCCATGAAAATGACAATGAACTGGTGCTCCGGTCAGGCACAACATTGTAGTGCAATAGCTTGTTGCATCATTCACAATTTGATCACCACCGAATGAACATATTAAAACCTCTCCAAGCAAAGCTGTATCAACAGCCTCTCAACCTGGCTCTCCAAGCCTAAAATAATCATCTCAGGCAGGGGTGGTGGACCTGTGGCCCTTCATCAGCCCCAACCAGCATGACCAACAGTCAGGGATGATGTAGTCCTACACAATCTGGAGGGCCAATGGTTAGCCATCTTGTCCTAAGGCAGGAAACTACCTGCTTTCCACCTTCGCAGATTTTCAGATTCATACAGTAGATATGCTGCACACACAGACACCCTTCCCTCCCCCCTACATTCCCATGACCCACAAGAGCTGGGAAGCTTCCTTCTTTTCTATTTGTAAAGTGCTTCAAAGTTTAAAGCGCTCTCTAGGTGCTAAGTATTTGCACTGAATCATAGCTTGATTCACAAGGCAGTGTTCCTCAAGATTGGCAGACTGATTGGAGTGGCATCAGCTGCTCAAGCAGCCTGTCCAGTTTGGTGAGCTTAACCTGCTGTAAGTACCTGCAGGTTAAACTCTGCAACACTGCTGCATCCCAAAATATCCTCATAAACCATGCAGTTTATTATATGCTTTGTCCCAGAACTACATATTCCTGCTGTGTCTTCCTTAAAGCAGCATATTTTATCAGTCAAGTTCTGGTTTACAGTAGCCTTAGTCAACTAACATGAACCAATACAGCTGCTATTGAAAAAATGGGAACATTGAAGAGCTAAATTATTAAGACAGATTGGCTCAAGCCTAAATCATTAAGATTAATTGTTTGAAAACTGGAATTTTATCAATAAAAACCTTCTGCACTTCCAATGAAAAATTGTTTCAGGGTAGAAAGGGAGGATTTACTCTTCTGTCATGTTGACCACCAGCATTAGGCCCCAATTCACAATTGCCCTGCATATTGCAGAATCATTTAATGTTACGCGGGTGTACTATCTTACACCCACGTATTTGCAGTCTATCCTATGCAAGTTTATTCAGAAGGGAAAGTCCTGTGGAGTTTAATGGGGACTGGTTTCCAAGCTAGCATACATAGGAGTGTTAAAACATGAAAGGCAACAAGTTCCTAGAACCTCCGTAGGAAACAAAACTAAGGCTGCAATCCTGTACCCACTTAGCTGGCAACAAGCACCACTGAGTTCAGTGGGACTTACTTCCAAGTAGACACATACAGGATTGTGCTATTAGTCACCAAGAAGACTGGAAATTCTCCCACTCATTTCCAGTTTTTCCAAGCAAGCAGCCTTTAAACCACAAAGAGGCACAAGTGGCTAGAGCTCGCCAGAACCTTCAGAGTGCCCTTTGTTTTGGCAGCCTGCTTTTAGGGACCTGAGGCTGCAACCTCAGGGAATGTGCCATGGGTTGCCATGCATGGGTCGTATGCTGTGTATGGCATACGAGGCTGCATGCTGAAGAGGCCTATGGTAAGAGTTGCTCTTTCACATTAATGCTACATTCCAATATGATATGACTTGTAGGTCACAATATGCTTAACTTCCTACGTAAAAATTATTTCACTCCTAAGTTTCATCACTAGAAAATACTTGCAATTTTACACAGTGCCGCCATGTTGTTGTGAGAAGATCTCCGATATGAGCACTGTTGCAGGACTAGTGGCTGAGATGCAATGTCGTGAGTTGTTCTGATGTGTTGGGTGATGCTGATAAGCCCCTGATCGTAGGGTGGCTGAAGGAATGCATATGCACAGGGTTAATCCCATCACCCACCATTACTTTCTAAGAAGGATTTGTAATAACAATGCTTCCTAAGGACCCAAGTTGAGGGAGAGATGGGAATGCAGAGAGAACACGTGTCCCACTCAGGCAGGTGTTTCTCATACACTTAATAACTACCTCCCCAAAATGCTTAGTAGCTTTGTAAACATACATGAGACTTCAATGCACAATATAAGTCCATCTTTTCCCTGAACTCAGGGACAGACCACCATTGACCTTACATGATACTGCCAGTGAATGCAAGATCAGGAATGGGGACAAACTGGCTCTGGGCACCATTATATTTTGGGGAATACCGTATTTTTCGCTCCATAGGACGCACCTAGTTGTTAGAGGAGGAAAACAAGAAAAAAATATTTTGCTTTCTTGAATTGTCCTAGGCATAGCAGCCAACTCCTAGAGGCCTAGGTGCATTTGCCCCCCCCCAATTAAATATTTGAGGAAGCTTCTTTTGCAAAGGGGGGAAGCTCCATTTTTAAAGGATCAGCTCAAAAAGTGTGCAGCTTTTTTGCAAAGAGGAAAGCCCCATTTTGCGGGAGGGGGTCAGCTCAGAGTTGTGCATCTTTTTTGCAAAGGGGGGAAGCTCCATTTTTGAGGATCAGCTCGAAGTTGCTGAGTTTCCTTGCAAAGGGAAATATCCTGTTTGTATGGAGTTCAACTCACAGCTCTGCAGCTTCTTCTATAGGAAAGGAAAGAGACCCATTTCTACAGTTTCCAGACAGATAATCTAATCAGCCAGTCACATGTCTCCCTCTACAAACAACAACTGAGGCCTAGGCAAGGGGCTGGGAGGGGCTGGGAAGGAAGCTAGCTCTCTTATCTCCCTCCCCGATCTCTTGCAATCAGCTGCTGAGTGGGTTCCTTTCAGCTCATTCCCTCTTGTTAGCCTTTAGCTCTTTTTTTTCTAAAAAAAAAGCACGACTTGCCTTTAGACCCTGGGCAATCCGGCTCCAGGGACCACGCATTCGCTCCATAAGATGCACAGACATTTCCTCTTACTTTTTAGGAGGGGAAAAGTGTATCTTATGGAACAAAAAATACGGTAATATAGGGCACTGGCAAGCCAAAAGCTAGTTTAAACCTATTGATTCATGCAAATAGAGATGAAAATTCTGTCAGATAAAGCACGATTGTCACTAGTTCATAGTGATATGGGGAGCTGTGCAATGCTGTGAGACCCAAAATACCTCTCAACCTCCCCACCTCCAGTACATGTACTTTCTTCTCAGAAGAAGTCTGGATATCACTGAACACAGAGCTAATCAGGGGAGCAGAACACCCGAGCCCCGGCCCAATTTTCACTGTACCCAGTCAGGATCGGGAGTGGGGGACTGCATTCCTCTGGAACACAGCCTTAATGGCTATAAAACAGGAGAGTGTGTCTGATTTTTTAAAAAAAGAAAATCACAATGATGACAATGATGGACAGGTGCTTGAGTCAAACATGATACGCTAGTGCAATAGGGCACAAAGTCACAATCTCCTTGATTCAGACACAATTCCAAGGACATTATCTGACCCCTCAGCTTATGTAGCTCTAGCCTGTGGACAGTAGCTTCCTAATTTCCTCTAGCCTGTGGACAGTAACTTCCTAATTTCAGCAGGAAAGGCAGAGATCATGCCTCCTTCTTAAAAGAAATACGCTGAGGTAGGGAAACCAGTCATCTAACTTCAGTGAACAAGGTCCTCAAAAAGCAGCAGGCTGTGTTAGGCAGTGATTTTCTCCCTAACTAAAGAACACAAACCACGGTGTAGCATCCTTCGTGCTGACATCCACTGTGGCGCCATGAACAAAGCACCTAGGAAAGAATGCCACCTTTCCCCATGCATCTTCTACAACTCTCACCTGCCCAGTGACCAGGTCCTCCACGTTTTATCCCATGACTCAAATCATGGGATTGGCTATTTGGCCCCTTCTCTCCTACACTAGAGGGCTGAGATCATGCAGTCCTCTTGTTTGGCAGGGCTGGTCATATTGCCAGTGGGAGTGGAAGTCCGGATTTTGTCAGTGGCCAGACATTCCTGGCTACTCATGCCTGTAGGAGTGAGGTCCATAAGCTCTCCAGAAGAACTCAGAGGGAAAGAAGGGGAAACCGATATGCCTGAGGAGGGATCTGTTGAGCCTGCAAATAACCTGGGGGGCTTTGGGACTAAGTTGGGCTCATACTGTGCTCTTAGCAGGATCTCCTGATCACTGACAGACTTGGGCATCTCAGCAAAATCACTAGTGCTGTCCGATACCATCATGCAGTAGATGTCCTGGAAGGAGCTGCTTTTGCTGTCCAGATTGAAGAGGCTGTCTATAAACTCGGCAAACTCCAACACTTGTGGACTGGGGTCATCACTGAGCCTCCCGTTCTGGAGGGTCAGTTCCTCCTGAGCAGTGAAGGAAACGTGGTCTGCATCGCTGCCAGCACCGCCGTCACTGCAACGCCGCTGAGGAGTGGTGTCTCCACTGTTGTGCAGGGCCTCAGGAGGCTGAGTCTCCTGGGAGTGTTTGGAGAGGCTGTCAGCAGCAAGCAGCTCTGTCCGTGAGCTGAGGGAGGGGTTTTCCTCAGGGATTGCTGGGTCGATATAAAAACAGTGAGTCTCATCTTTCTCCATGACTGCATGGAGGCTGGGTGAGCCACGGATGCTACGAAAACCAGAGGAACGCCTTGAATCAAAGCTGTAAAGGGATTCATTATCCGACAGGCTCTCCATTGTAGCAAGAGGAGCACGCCGGTCCTGCAGTTCTACAGACAGGCGTTCCTTGGTATCTAGAAGCAGCAGCTCCACAGGATCCTTCTGTACTGGAGATAGAAGCTTGGTCTCATAAAACCCTTCCAAACTGATTTCAGAGTGAGCCTTACTCCTGCAAAAGGAGAGGACAAAAAATATGAGACTAATACAAGGCTACGCTATTATCTCTTGGAACAAGCCACAGAAAAGAACACCGCAGATACAACTCCTCATTTATGACATCACGATAGCCACCAACACCACAGCAGTTATCACATAGCAGGAAGGAATACGTCCATCAGGGGTCTTTAGTAGATCTTTCTAGAAAATCAGAGCCACATCCTTACTTAGTGCTGCTGTTCCTTCTGTCCACTACTATGTCTCCAATTCCAATCTGCACAGAAAGCCTAGGCAGAGGCTGATTCTGGAAGATCAACTCTGGGTTGAGGTCCACTTCTGTAGGACTCACCATCACTTTGGCTGCAGAAAGCAAGGCTGTTTTGCCTTTGTTATAATTCTCCAGTACCTGTGCAAAATAAATTGGTAGAGAACAGTTTTCTTCAGTTATCATTTCCAACCTAACCTGACTTTTGACATAAAAGTCAAATGTCCCACAGCATGCCTAAAATGGATCGCAGCATCATGTTATATCAGTGCTTTTGATTTTCAACAAAATTTTTGTATGTACACCTCGCATTTTGCTGGATACACAATCCCTTCATCATAATGTCCGTCCTTTTCTTCATCTGTGAATCAGTTTTGGTGATCCAAATGATTCACACCAAGATGTTCAGCATGAACTTTTTGGTTGTCTTCTATCCCTTCTGGTACCTCCCCAAATAATGCCCATTATTACCTTGTTAAGACCCTCCATGACCACATAAGGCAGGTGTTCGTGTAGCATTGCTGGGGAAATTATCACTTCATTAAATGCTTTGTTGTCTCCCCAAATGGCAAAGTATGTGGGTTCGTCCTGATCACAGCAGCTGGGGGGGGAGAGTCAAGAAAGGCACAGTCATGGGGAAAGAAGCAAATTAGAGGGGGAAGGAATGATGACCCCAGAGAAAAAACAGTGGGACACACAGTGGGGCTGGGTGTAAGGGACATCACTCAAAGGACCCAAATGAATAACAGAACACAAAGGCAGTTCTTTCAGACTCATATTCTAAGGCAGAAGCATTCATATCACATCTTGTCCTGCACAATTAACTGACATTATGAAATGCTATAATATGGGATCAGCAGAGAACAGAAGCAAACAAGACTCAAGCAGTTATCTCCTGTCATCCATCTCTTTCCGCACTACAGTGCTCCTCTACTAAATACCAATTCAGGCAGGAGCTAAACTGCCAAGAGAATAAAGCCACAAGCTTCTGCAGATATCTTGGTATCATGGCTATATTCCCAAGGTTACAATGTCATCAAGAGTACCTGGTTATTACATAATTTTGTCATTCTAATGCTCAGCTGCATTTCTCATTTTTTTCTTCTATAGCTTGGAATGTTACATTCAGCAGACCAGGCAAACAAAACTATCTGCATGTAAATGCATACACAGAGGTTTTTAAAAAATATTAATAGCTTATCCTTGATGAAATACTCACTGACTGCAGTGAACTACCTGGCCTAACCTTTTGTTTAGTGAGAGTCTTCTCAGTTTGGGTCAATTAGTCTCCCACCCAGATGTAAACCATCCTTTGTTCCTGAGGGGCTTTGCTTTTTGGTTGGGGGGGGGGAGATGAAGACCCTGGCAATTTCCACCCACCACGGCTGGTACTATGGGATAAATGCAGAGCACGTAAAACCAAACTAGAGTTCCCATGGGGAAATTTTTTAATAATATCCATATGTGCTGCACTATCAGTAAAGGTGCCACCAAAATTACAAGTTGGAAACTCTCAGAAAATAAGATCATCACCACCACCACCCTGCCCTGGCCACCAAGAAAGCCCATCTAACAGTTTGCTGAATATTGTTCCCAGCTTTACCCACCAACACTGTTCAGCAGGATGATTGTGAACGACATGAATGATGCGCCCAGGAGGATAGAGTGGTGTGCTTGCTGACAGGGCAATGGTTAAGTCACTGGGGTGGGTCCAGAGGCGGTGACTGGTTACTGAATTCACTTCTTGCTCTTCAGGGAGCTCAGACTTGGGAATGCATTTTGTGGCACCCACAATGATTCTCCACTGTCCAAGAAAAGAGAAAGGAAAGGAGGACTCTGAAGTAATGCAATTAAGTGCAAGGCAGAAGTGCTGACATGGTATCATGGTACAAAGCGGAAAAGTTCACATTAGTATTTGGGCAGATTGTTTTTTTAAAAAAAGGCATTGGACACTCATAATGCAGAAAAGAAGGCACCAATCACACTATGGACTAGATTTCTTGATTTGTATATTAGCAATAATAAAAACATGGAAAAACAGCCATATCTCTATCTCTATATCATTGAGCATATCTGATTCTGAGTTCATGCATTCAAAGAAGCTAGAGTTCATCTCTTAGAGGCATCTATCACTCAGGTTTCTACTTTGAGCAAGGACAAGTGGCAATCTCATTTGAAGGAGAAAACTTCCAAATTTTAGCGGCTTTGTCATACTGGCCACATGACCCGGAAGCTGTATGCCGGCTCCCTCGGCCAATAATGCGAAACGAGCGCCGCAACCCCAGAGTCGGTCACGGTTGGACCTAATGGTCAGGGGTCCCTTTACCTTTACCTAGTGATGTCATAAATCTGATCATTTGTGAGCTAACCAATTATAGTTGTACCGTGGAAGTCGAAACGGAATCCATTCTGGAAGTCCATTCGACTTCCAAAACATTCAAAAACCAAAGCACAGCTTCTGATTTGCTGCAGGAAGCTCCTGCAGCCAATCAGAAGCCCCGTTGGACATTTGGCTTCCAAAAGAATGTTTGAAAACCGGAACACTCACTTTGGGGTTTTGATCGTTCGGGAGCCAAAACATTCGAGAACTAGGCTGTTTGAAAACCAACTGTATTTATTACAGTTCAAATTAGACAGAATTTGGGGTTATATTATTGTAAGAAAGAAAGGGCGGTAGTGTGACAGAAAAGTTTGTTTTGCTGGGCAGGTTTGGTCACCAAGTGTTTTCTTTTTCTTTTTCCCTGCCAGCAAACGGTTGACGAATGGCCACTTCTGATTGGCCGGGGTTCCAGGAGAGGGTATTGAAAAGGATAAGTTCTGGAGAGACAAGTTTTAGGTTGGGAAATAGGGAGTGAGAGGAGAGAGAGTTGGTTCTGGGTAGAAACATCCACTCTGAAGAATATATCAAAAGCTACAGAAAGGAGTCTCTGAGCTTAGTGTGAAGGACAGTGTGTGGAGTCCTGTGAGAGTAACAGACCAGGAATTAACTGGGAGGCTGAGGCTGAGCCTGGAGAAGTAGAAGCTGGAAAGATACAGTCTACGTAGGTCTCATTCTAGTCAGAAGGGGAGAGATTCGTCTACGAAAAGAGAAGACTCCCAAACCAGTTAAGAGGGGTGTGGAGATCTCTTGGGTCTGTTACTTGGAGCACCTCAGTCGGGAGTAGGGTTGTCGAAGGGGTGTGTAACTGACAGAAAGTACCACCTTGTTTAATAACCAAAGTATTAAGCTGCAACAGCTGTGCAACAACTGAGAAAGAACTGAAGTGAAATAACTGGAAATAAACTGAGCATTTACTCTTTAGTCTAAAAACATGTAACATCTACCTAAAGTGAAGAAACTGAACTTAAGCAACTGAAGTTTAAAAGAAGCTGTGCTTGATTAGAAGTCCATAACATCAGTTAGATTTAATATAAATATGATTAGAAGTCCATAACATCAGTTAGATTTAATATAAATATGATTAGAAGTCCATAACATCAGTTAGATTTAATATAAATATGATTAGGTGAACCGTTACCTGAAATAACATTATAACTTGAAGTAACCTTTGTTTTACCCGCTTTGTGTCATAAACTTCCTTTGTTTAATAAAATCTTTCTTGTTTATTGGATCAAATCCTGCCTCAGACTGCAAATCATTAAGTTTTCCCTCATACAAGTCCCCCCTAGATAATCTGGGGTAATTTGTAGAAATTTGTGCAATTGGTGTACTGTGAGGTGGTTGCACTATAAGTGAGGGCCAGCCCAATGGCGCCAAGGTGAAAAAGTGCCATCGCACTGTCGCAGGTAGTTGTCCAATAGGAAGTGATTAACATTTACCAGACAGTCTCTCAGGCAAACTCCCTCTTGGCAACAGAGATTAAGACATGTGAAATCTACAGAATCTAAATATAGGGGGAAAACAATAACCCAGTCTGGTGACTTTCCAGGCCTGACATCACACACGGACAGAACTGCATTTGATCATAAAGAATACTGTTAATATATAGAACTGCATCTCTCTTTACCTCATCAGAATAGCACTGTGTCCTTTTAATATTGGCTCCTTTCCCTGATAGTGTATTTAAGTATTACATTCTCTTGTCCTGCATACTGCTTGGCAGGGGGTTGGACTGGATGGCCCTTGTGGTCTCTTCCAACTCTATGATTCTATACTGGGCTATCCCAATATCACACAATACACAAGAAGCAGTTACAGAGTTTGCTTGTATGTTACTTTCCTAGAGTAAACTTTTTTAAATGTGTGATCACAGCTGTGCAAGTGTAACAGCCTTCAAAATACCTTGTCTGCTTAATGGCATATTCATGCAATTGAACAATTGTGGAATGGGCAAATGAGAAAAACGAAAATAGATTCAACTAAGAATACCATCACCTTTTAACCCAGGGGGAATAGTCACAAGGGGATCAAGGCAGGCACGTGTCAAACTATGCCAATATGCCAGAGGCTAAATTATCAGATTTCTAACTACAGTAATACAAATGGAATTCAAGCAGTAACAGGAAGCCCCTCTCTCATTTGATACAGTTTTTAACAAGAAGGTAAGAAGCTACATTAATCCCTTCCTGTAGCTCAGGCAGATGCTATATGACAGATACACATGAAATTTACACTTAGACTGTGAATCTGCAGTAAGGCAGACAAGGTCTAATCTTAAAATAACTAGAATTAGGTTGCTTATGCCAATTTATCATAGACCTGGGGCAGCAACAGATGAAACATGAAGTCCTTAACAAATAAGCAGGAACCTTTTCAGAATGCATGTGACACAAATACCGTATATGCTGGCGTATAAGGCGACTGGGCGTATAAGACGACCCCTTACTTTTCAAGTTAAAATATAGAATTTGGGATGTACTCCAGCCCTTTTTTGGCGGGGAGGGGAGGCTGTCTTCTCCAGCACTCAAGTCTGCAGCCGGGGAAATGGTGGTTTGTTTGTTGGTTGGTTTGCTTAGTTATTGAGAGGGGGAAAGAAGCCAGGGAGAGGGAGAGGGAGAGGGAGGCAGAGAAATCGAGCAAAAGGGGGGAAAGAAACCATAGAGAGGATAGCGATAGAGGGGCAGAGACATCGGAGGCTCACACAGCCAGCGAAAGACGCTGAGCAGCAGTGAAAGAGAGAGCGGAGAGAGAGAGAGAGAGAGAGAGACGGAGAGATCCCTTTGCTTTGCGCTGACAAAAAGAGAAGAGGCAGCAGCTTGACACCAATGAAATACACAAAACTGTATCTCTGCGCTGATCCAGGTGACAAAGCCATGAGGGAGCCATTCTCCCTGGCGGGGAGCAGCCCCCTCCCGAGCACGCTTCTTTGCGTTCATATGGTCACTGCATACAGTGGGGATGCGGCCGTTTTTGAGCTCCCCCCACCGTATGCGGTGACCGCAGATTCTTGGACCCGGCGTATAAGACGGGCCCCCAACTTTTGAAAAAAATTTCCTGGGTTCAAAAGCCGTCTAATACGCCAGTATATACGGTAATTTAATTTCAGATAGACTTGAAATCTTTATTTATTATTTTACAAATTATAACCTGCCTAATTTTCATAACCTGTCTAATCTGGCTAACAGATTAAAACATCACAATGGAAATATATAGCAAGCTCCATTTAAACATCAAAAGCCTAAAAACACAAGAGATTCCAACTCTTCTTACCTTTGGTTTGTTACTTCTCTGCAGAACATCAAGAAGCTGCCGGCGAAATCCCTCCAGTTGTGAGAGCCCAATCCTGAGGGATAAAGAATATCATATGCACTGATGCAGGTATAACTATTATAAGGAGCATATACAGGAAAGTAAAGAGAGATGGGATCAGAGTAGACTTACCCATGGCTCAGTATAAGGCTATTTTATACAAATATACTGAAGACAATTCCTAACCCGTTAGAAAGATACGAGCAGATATATTACAGGTAATCCAATGAGTAAGTGAATAATATAGTAGGCAAACTACTTAACTAAAAATATAGATAACAAAAAATACGACACATGGGTGTGAGAAGTCAATACTCAAAAGGGAAGCAGGTTATCAAAATGCTTTTAACCAAGATAATGGTTCAGAGATTTTAGATACCATAGGACAGGTAAAACAAGCAAACTAGGAAGACGGACTAGAAGTGTGAAGTACCACTATCCAGATAATCATAGATAAACAGGCGGGAGGTGCTTCTACATAACGGGTAGTGAACTTTTTTTCCATCTCAGGCCAAGAAAAGCAGGCAGCTTCCCACTGCAGCATGGAGAGACTGCAGTCTTCTCAGCCTCAGATGTGTGGAGGAGCATGATCTACATGAGGACTAAGGTACGATTCCACCCTTCGCACCTTCCTCTCCACTGCCATCTCAATAAATTTGGTGATGGGAGGCATTTAGTGGAGTAATAGTTTGGGCACCCATGCTAACCTCATGAAAGGGATGCATGCCACCCATGGGCCACAGATGTGTCTTTCTTAGGACAAAGAAATGCAAAAGGATATGAGCCTTTAACATAAAAAAGAGCCAAGAACCTTATACACAATTGTGAGGTGGTGAGAAATGAAAAAGCACACAGGTAAGCAAGAGATGATAATGCACATAAAACGATACACAGTACACAAGTGTAAGATGACACAGTTCACATACTACAGAGATGCTAGGCAGGAGTGATGTGACAACACGTATAGCTCAAGATACAGTGCAAAGATGGAAGATGACACGGAAGATATAGCCAGGAGACAATTCACAGGTGTAAGATGGCTCAGAAGAGGTGACCTGGGAGAGAGCACAAATGTGTAAATGACAGCACAGATAACTAAGGAGATGGCAAATAGATGCCAGATGCCACAATGAACATAATTGTGGAATCAGAATATTCACCTTTTTCACTAATACAGGCAACTGAGAGATAGGGGAGGGATATGCCAATACACAGATACGCATTACATCAATGAATGAGTCCAGGTAAAAGACACAGCAATACAGGTAGCTAGGAAAAGAGGGACAAGCAAGACGGGGGTTGAAGATTGGTAAATAAGAAAATGAGAAAAATGTGAATTGGGATCTTTCAGAAAGGAAGCACGGAGCTTTGGTATAAAACAAAGAAACACTGAAACAAGAAATTTCAGACTTCTTGACTTGCCTGGGGACTAGGTCTTTGCCTAGCACAACTGCAGTAACAAACTCTTTGGAGTACTCCATTGCATCCTCACTAGAAGGGAAACAAGAAGGAACTGGTGGGATTTCATTATCAGAAAGGGACACTTACTATCCAATTAATTATCTGAATCAGAAATGTCCAGTTTCTGAATTTATAAGGCTGGCACACTGCCTGTTCACTAAACCAACTATTCTAGAGATACAACTCTGAAATATATTCCAGTGTGGTAGACCAAACGTGAACTGGATCATCAGAGTATTCTTCGTATGTTGTACTTCATATGGGCAAATCCAGAGTGCATTTGAGAAACACAGAAAGTGAAGAAACACTACATTGGATGGAAATGTTTTCATATAGTGAGAAAGAGAGCAATCCCAGAATGCCCACCACCAATATATAACTAGGCTAGCCCACATGAGGCTTAGAAATAGAATGTGGTCCTGATTCCAAATAAGGAACCCACCTTCCAGGTGTGTCACAAAGGGAAAAAAAAATAGAAATCAATTTCTTTCAGGGTCAATTGACTTGTGATTCCCCCTCCAAATACACTGATATGATTTACATCACTACTGATGTATTGAACAACTATGGCCACAGAGTCTGTCATCATAGGCATCCCTCTGGACATTCAACAGAAGCAACTCCTATCTGTGATAGGGCACATCAGAAGTTGACATCTGAGGTAGGTCAACATCCTATTCTTAGCTTTCATTTAAAAAATAAATAAAAAATCCTTAAACCCGAAGATGCAAGCCTGAAAATGCACAGAATATGCTTGCTAAAATCTCAGATGCTATGGCTCCCCCTTCCCTTATATATATAAATACAAATTGTATAAATACAAATACTTACCTTAAGAGTCCACCTGGGGGAGAGTAGGCATAGCACTTTAGAGTTGGGTACTGGGGACGCAGCAGGAAGGACAGAATGGCAGCTGTGCCTGCCCCTAAGGAATGGCCCACAACAATTAGGCCATAGTGTTTTGTTCCTCTGCCCTACAAAACAAAAAAACAATTAGGTATTTGCATAATTGGGCAAATCTAATCAAATCCTTCCCCCTTTAGCTAAAATATAAGAGAGCCTAATGTAAGTCTCATCCCAGCCACAAACTCACTTAGGTGGCTTAAGGCAAGCCACTCACAGATCCCTGCCCCAAATCTCCAATATGGGGAAAAGATCCTTTGAGTATTACAGTAAGAGAATGTATGTAAGGCACTATAAATGCACTCAATTATAGGATAAATATAAAAAGCAAATCTTGAGCTCCTAAGTAATTACAAAAGTCTGGAGCCACAGTCTAAAGAACAGCAGGATTAATTCTGAAAACAGACTGATGTGAAAGAAAGGCAAAAAGATTGCAGAGCACTCCAAGGTTGCATTATCTATTTCTGAGTTGTGTCATTTTTGCATGTTGTACTTTTCATTCTGTTCTGCAATTTTAGAAGGCTCTCTCAAAACACATTATATATTTAAATACATATTTAAACACAAATTTAAATGTTTATTTTACTTAAAAACAACATCAAAATGTGTATTTTAATATTTTAATATACAGGCTAAGGACTGTATCTCAGCATTAGAGAAGTGTTAAAATCCTGTGGAAAGCTAAATTCCAATTTGCACGTTAGTCCAAGATGTGTGAATCGGATCATTTCATATATATATTCACAAAGACTGAATTCCTTACACATCCTTATAGTAGGCTAATTCTTCTTTGAGCACTTCCTGAAGAACATTTTGTATAGGCAACATACACATACTCTGCTGTCAAAAGAATTATAGATGTAATGATATAGCACACATTGTAATTCGCTTTATAAAACAGATAGGTTAAGTTGTTCTTTATGTGTGCACACATGTGTGCAAAATTACTCTATAATTTATTGCAAGACTCAAGCAAGCCATTAATGTGGAAACTGATTTTCAATTAAATTTTACCTCTTTTTAGCATCTTGGAATAAGGTGATTTTCTGCCTTCCTTTCCATTTCCCAACTTCAATGACTTATTTCCCCCCAACACTGTTTCCAGTAACTGTTCAACAGAACAGTAAATTATTCTTCTGGTGGCCAAGGGCACTGAACAGCTACAAATGTTAGAAGTGTTCAGATGTTGACATTGTTTCTAGTAATTCAGATATAATGTTCTATAGTTAGCAGAGGAACGTGGCCTATCTCCTGACCACAATGCAGAAAAACAAAGTCTCACCAAATCACGCCCAAAGGCCTGAGAGAGCACCATCTCCTGCTCTAGTTTCTTTTTGATGTACTCCGCAGACAGCACCATCCCCTAAAAGGAGGAAGAAAGGAGAAGTGAAAGGGTGAGTTTTAGCACAGCTGAGTGGCCTGCATCAGCACTTCAATAACATATCTGATCATACTCTACATACTCAAATACATACTCACATCAATGTGCTCTTACTTTTTCATTTATTTTTCCTCCAGACCCTCCCTGACTCCTCTTTTCCCCTCTCTCCTTGGACCATTTAAAGGGCCCTAGAACTATGAGGTCATCCACCTTCTCCAGCATCAACCAGCCGCTGGTGAAGTGGGCTCTCAGCGGCTGAGGATCATGTCACCCATGGCTGATGGTTCTCGTGGACATCCTGGCTCAGCAACCACTAGGGGTGGGAGGGCTGTTGCACAAACCTATTCCATTTTTCTAAAAAAAGTCTTCTTTCTCCTGCTCTAACTATATGTGGCAGATATTTTAAAAAGGGCATGTTCCACATTTTTCTGTCCTTCTCTAATACCTCAGCTGTTTTCTGTCTACTGGTTTTTCAATTCTAGCCATAACCAGAAGGGTTCATTCCATGTCCCTTACATTGGCACCGTGCTTTCTACAGCCCAACACAACAGTTTTAGTAATAATAATAATAATAATAATAATAATAATAATAATAATAAAACCACTATATCCTTAATTGATTACGGTATACTCTTCCAGAATTTCCTTTTTTGACATATCTAATATATGGAAAAATAATCTGATTTTTCTCTCCTGCATCTCCAGTGCTTATCACAGGGGCCATGCACAATTTACAAACCATTTTGTCATGGTTTCTCTTTATGGTTGACCTATACTGATAATTTTCCAGGCGCTTACTCACAGTGCTGCACAAGCATGGTGTCTTGCGTTGGGTGTGGCTGCAAGACCGCAAATGGTAATGCTGCCTTATCAAGCACAGGGCCATTGTGCCCCATTGTAAACCTATTTCTCAATGCAGGAGCTTTTATGAACATTGGCTTTTTTGAATTCAGTTCTGCAACAGTCAACTGTCTGGACTCCAGCAACCTTGTGAAGTTATTACCAGGCGTTGGTTCTTGATTTTATTTTTATTTGACTAGCAACTTTGACACACTTGCACTGTTACTTTTTCAGTAGCAATACTTTACAATTATGCCATGTCCTTCATGAAAAGGATCACAAATCATTTTAAATCGTTTGCTACTTTGCTTTCAAGAGAAACTGAGAAAAGAGAGGGCTGAAATTACAGACCAACTAGGTAAAATAAGAAAGTGACGAATACCTTGTGTCCAAGCCAGGTTCCATGATGACCTTCCACAGGGAGACGCTCAGCATCTCCAGTCAGGTCAGTCAGAGCATCCTGGAGAAGTAAGAAGGAGGACCAATTGTATATTAGAATGAATCATAAAACGCTAATGATACGTTTCTACAATGCAATGTGAAATGTGGGAGCAGAGGATTCCTAGGAGCCTAGCATGAAATGGCATCTATTGTGAGAGTGAACAGAGCAGGACCCAGCATTACCTTTGGGGACAAAGTTCCTCGGATACTGATGACCACTTTCTTCTTCTCATGATCCACAGCAACGTAGAAGGGAGTTTCATAGACCTAAAGGAAATGCAGCATCACATCAGTCTTGCCTAAATATAGCCTTACTGAAATGAATTGACTTTCACCCTCCCAACAAACAAGTAAAACAGCCAGCAGATAAGCCTTCAAAGGACAGCAGCACCCTTGAGCTCAATCTACTTGAGCATACATAAGGCCTTATCTGTATACCACTGATAGTAACTTCAGGCTATAAATTAGCTGCTAGACCTGTTGGCTTAAAACATGGCTCTGAAATGCCCCAGAAATGTCCTTCAGAGCAAGGAAGCTCTTAGATGGTCCTTACCGCATCATGACAGGAAGTGTACACAATGTCCACAGAGCTCATGTTTTCATCAAGAAAGTGGCGACGGATGGCGATAGCATTGCAGCCACAGCAATTATCTTCCTCTATTGTGACACCAGGTGCATAACGTGGCCGAGAGGGGCAGAGACAACAGCATCTTTAAATAAAAAGTACAGGTAAATACCATTTGGAAAGGAATGGAAAAAGAGATGAAGGATGGAAGAAAAGCAATAGAAGATCCTAGCTTACTGAAGACATTTTACTTACACAAAATGCTAGCTCTGTTTTCATTCTGGAAAAAATAATATACCAGCAACCTAAAAGATAGTTCTGTGAATTTATAGGATAAAGGAACAAATGGGTAAAAATTAAAGAGAAAGACAACAGGTCAGAAAAGAGAAAAGAAAAAAGAAATCAGACTTTATAGAGGCACCAGACCACTATTGACTATTTAATAATGCAACTTCAGTATATCTGACATAAACCTTAACTATCTGCAGAGTTGACATTATGAATATGTGCACTCAAATATAAGAAACCTTCCAAACCCTGATTTAGGCACTTAGGACTACAACCTGTGCATGCTTACGAAGATGTAAATCCCACTGAAATCAGTGGACATCCTCCTAAGTAAAGATGCATATGAATATTCAAAGGCCTATTAAGGAACAATGAGATGCTACATGGAGATAAATGACATTTAATAGAATCACAGAATTGAAGGGATTCCAAGGGCCATCCAGTCTAACCCCCTGCAATGGAGGAATATCAACTAAATCATCATAGCAAGTACATGTGGATAGGATAAAATTACTTTGTAACCTCCTCAAAGTGAGATACGTAAAAGCCATTTTTAAAAAGCAAAGCCTTGTGTAGGCCAAAAATGAGACTACAAAAATGGAAGAGAGAATGAGGAAAGGATTTACTAAAGACGACAAGGAACAATAAATACACGAGTAGAAAGTGGGGAGGAAATGTACATAGAGACAGCCTGGGTGAACACTTACGAGCAAGATCTGGCCAGGCGACAAAGTCCACAGGTAGGTTTCCTCATCAAATACATGGGCCAGCCATAGGCAGCCAATGCAAAGAGCATATAGTAACAAACCTCTTTGTATCGCAGCATTTCTTGCTGGAGGAAACAAGAAATATTTAGTGTCCTGATGGCATCATTGGAGATGTCTCCCTCTCACTGTTTCCATATCAGTTCCCTACCCCGCAAAATATATTTTTTGTTTGTTGGACCTTCAAAAAACCCTGTCCTCTCTCCTTCCAGGCTTCTCTAGAAGCCAAAGGCCATTTTTCAGACGCAATACTAACCCATAGTTTAGAGCAGGGGTAGCCAACGTAGTGTCTTCCAGAAGTTACTAGATCACAACTCTCATCACCATTAACCATTGGCCACACTGTCTTGGGCTTGCACTCTCCTGCCCCCAATCTCGGGGACAGCTGAAAGGAGACTGGAAATGCTCACTTCTGCTTTTAAACTACATGAAGTTCCACATTACATCCAAATCAGGGGGATGCTGGTTCATTTAAACTACAAACAACCTTTAAGCTAACCCAAGTTGCACCAGGTTCAGCATTTGAGGCTCTTATTCCCACAGCACACACAGACAAAAAGGGTTTGGGCTTCTTGACTGCCTAAGAGATTTCACAAAGTGAAAGTGCATTTGTACTTCCTTTTTCGTACATTATTTAACAGGACAAGGACTTTATCCCTACACTGATAAGGGAAGAAGACACATGTGGCTTGAGAGGTTATGAATAATCTGGCCTGCAGGTAACATCCAGAGCATCATACTGCTTTCATTACATAAAATTGGGTTGGGAAAATTAAATGCCGAGCAATTCATGCTGCCACTTCCAGCTTTTCTTTTTGTTGCAACATACTAATAAGCCTCTCCAGTGCTTCCCCCCCAAAAAAACCGTTTAGGGGTACTCTCATTGGTGAATGGTGAAGAAAATCACCATTTTATAGTTCAAATTGGGAAAAATAAATACAGTAAATGGACAAAAGTACAAAGATTCATAAAATGTTTAGGGGTATGCATACTCCTGCGTCCCCCCAGAAAAAAGCACTGGGCCTATTCTGATTAGAATAATAGTTTGCATTAGAGGAAATAAAAGATGACTGATTTATTGGGCCTGATAAGCTAGTGTGTACTCTGCAATTGTGTCAAAGTAGCATTAGAGTCTGATGACTTACTGAGTTTTTCAGGTCCAGATATTTGGTGTTCCTGGTTACTGGCATCCCGGACAAGAAAGCTAGAATATCATTGTTTGCCTGTAAATCACATAATAAGAGACTGAGATCATGACCCTGAAGCATTCCATTTGTACTCAAGGAGAGGGAAGCCCCATTTGGCTTGGATCACTGTTAATCAGAAACAAGATTCTCACTATATTCTGCCAAAGTTTCATAATAATTTTGTTTGTGTTCCTAACACCTCCACTCTAAAGCCTAAAAACATGAAAAACTAACCACTATTTTTAAACTGTTTATTATTGTTATTTCAGTTCTGTCCCTCCTTTCTTCCATCATGGAATTCAAGGGGGTAATCCATTCAGACACAGACCAGACCTGCTTAGCTGAAGCGTGGTGGTACCTCAGTTGCCTTCAGACTATATCCTGGGACTGCTAGTTTTGTAACAACTCAAAGTTTGTGATGCCTAAAAATCATGATTTCCCACATTCCAGTACCAAGCTGTTTGTGAAGTTTATCAACAAAACACTGAAAAATGTGTGTTACAATTTTTTCATTATTGGTCATTGGGAGGTGACGGACTGTTATATCTTAGGAATAGCTAGGCAAAGATTTGGGGATTCCTCATTTCTGAAACGCATGACAATAGGCGATTAAAATCCAGATAAACATATTAGTAACACCTGTATTTCAGCAGTGAAAAAGCACAGAAAGCAGTCTGCATACTCACTTCATCCAGTACTGCACTGCGTTTCGCCCTCTGTCGTTGGCGGAGAAGTACCAGGCCTGCTATGATATCAGATGGGACTATGTCAAGATCTCGGAAAAACTCAGCAAAGAGATATGCAATTTCAGAGTAGGCATCCTGAAAAATCCCAAAAGGGGAAGATGGTAAATGAACTTGTAACAAGCAAGAGAGAGAGAGCTAGTAACAATCACTGGTACTGAAAATGTAATTCTCAGATGCTCTTCCAAAACATCCACTTTGCTACCTAGGTTAGAACTGGCTTCCCCATCTCATTCTAATTTATTCTTCTAAGAAAAGAATTCTGCAGGATTTATCACACTTTTCCTCTAAGGAACTCAAGGTGGCATACAAAGGGTTACCTTATTTTATCATCACAACAACCTTATGAAGTAGGCTAGGCTGAGAGATAGAAGCCCAGTTCACAGGCAATGCTAAGAACAGGTACTACTACTACTATAACATTCAGTGTCTGGGCTGAACAATGGGGGTGGAGATGTTCCTTCAGGTATACTGGGCCAAGGCCTAGTATACTTGAAGGAGCATAATACAAAGACCAAACAAGGTTTAGTCCCAGGTAGTAAGCAAGGATAAGGAAGGAGTGCTATTCTTCACTCTGGGAACCCACATATTTGCATGTTCATGCTAAGCTATGGTTTGGGGGTACATGCAAATGGGATCAGTGGCTTCTTAAAGGACACTCATTAAACTTTATGGTGAATAATGGATTTCAAGTCAGACCTCCCAGACCCTAACTCTGTGTTCTGCATCACTCTCACCCAAAGGTCCATCTAGACCACTTTACTGTCTCCAACAGCACACAGCCTGAAGACCTTAGGAAGCTTACAGGTAATGCACAATAAAGACAGACATCCCTTGCCATTTGTCCCCAGAATCTAGAAATCGGATACAAAAGAATCAATAGTAGTTTTGACAACTCCACTTTAACATAACAATTATGTTTGCTCTAGGAGGAGACAAAGGAAGTTATGATAAAATGGGCAATCGAATTTGGCTACAATATTGAATATGACCTGTGGTATAAGTTATGGAACCAATGTATGAAATTTACAGCATGTATGGTATTAAAAGAAAATGTCATGAAAATGATGTACCGTTGGTACCTGACACCAGTCAAAATGGCAAAAATTTATAGAAAGAAAAACAAGAAATGTTGGAAATGTAACCAAAAGGATGGAGAATTATATCACATGTGGTGGCTATGTGAAAAAGTAAAAATATTATGGGAGTCAATGTATAATGAGTTTAAAAAGATGTTAAAATATACTTTCCCCAAGAAACCAGAAGCCTTTTTGTTAGGGCTAATGAGAAATGAAATTAATAAGAACGACCAAAGATTATTGATGTATGCCACCACAGCCGCCAGAATGGTATTCGCTCAAAGATGGAAAACAACAGAAATTCCAACAGTCGACGAGTGGCGGGTTAAGTTGATGGAATATTCAGAGTTGGCAAGGATGACTGGAAGGATAAGGGAGCAAAAAGACCAGAAGTTTCAAAAAGACTGGAGTAAATTTGTGGACTATGTAAAGTATTGCAAAAATGTGAAGACACTGACAGGATTAACATAAAACCTACAACATAAATAATAGTTGTTTCTGTCTATAAACGAGATAGACTTATTTAAGAGAAAGACAGAGAGGGAGAAAGCGCATAAAATAAGAGAAAAGAATTGAAAACCAGGAGTGGAGAAGGAAGGAAGTTGTGTTCAGCAGAACATTAGCATGATAGGATTAGTATAGTAATAGATGTATTAAGTTGTAACTAAATTGTAATGGAGGAATTGGTTTATTTGTGATTATTCTTTTTTTCTGTATTCTAGAAAAAAATATTTTTAAAAAATATGTTTGCTCTAGGTAAATATTATGCTATGTTTCTGCAGCAAGCAGTTTAGATATGTACAAAAGACCTGCATAATTTTATAGTACATATTAAATATCATGCCTTGGAACCATGCTTTTCAGTTTAGATCCATCTTTATATTTAAATTGTTTGTTTATTTGTTTGTTTATAGCCAGAAAGTCTCCCAGAGTGGCTTACATACAATTATTTGAGCTCATTTGCTTTGTCTTGTAAGAAGAATATATACCTCTAAATATAATAAAAAGTTTTACCCTTCAGTGACTGACCACCATTGCTCTGCAGCACCTGACAGTGGCATAGCTATACCGTACTACAAAAGTCCGGATCACCATCAGCACCTGCTTCTTACACACTGGGTGACTACCCTTTTAAAAACTTTTTTTTTTTGCACAAGTGAAACGGACAACTAGGTGAGATGTCATTTTATTTATTTTGAGTAATCCAGAGATCTTTATGTTATGGCAACCTACAAATGTTGTAAATAAGTAAGGACATGGCTTCCTTGACATGGGGTTATTATGTTAATAACTAATCTGATTGGCATCTACCATTGTGTTACATACAATCTTTATATGCCCTTTGAAAAAAATCTTCTCAGCTCTTCATAACTGAAAATAATCTAAGTAATACTTGTTAATCTGACAGCGCATCACCTTTTCAGGTCGTTAAAAAGAAAGTGCTGTCCATTTAAAATTAGTCCATCATTCTGTGTCCTTTGCCAATTTGGGTGGTTTAATAAGTTCTGGACGGAGTTATTCTTTCTTGCAATTGCATAAATAGCTTAGTTCCAATAGTTCCAATAAATATGAAGCCTTGCATATGGGAGGGGGTTGATTCTTCCTCTACTCTACTGCAAGTGTCTCACTCTGAGCTCCTCACCCATGATTAAATGATTGGGAACTTTATGTCTGCACCAGTTCTTGTGAGTGACTTGTGCCAGAGGTGCAGCACCCATGTGTGGAAGATCCCAAGGTGCCATGGCTCCTTCCACCATGTTCACAGCATATTCAGAGATAACACAACTGAACATTCAGAACTGTTTCCAGGTCTCTTAAGCATGCAATCAGGAGATTTATGTACACATCAAATCACATGGGGACTGGCTGACTAAACTCCAGATAGGAGTTCTATGAAATATTACATGAAGCAGATTTACCATTGATATCTCTCAGTGTAATGGTCTGAGAAAGCAGATATTTGCTCTGTGATGAAAAGATAGGTGCTACTTACTGACTGGGAATCTTTTGTTCGTGTGCAGCAGAGGAAAACTTTGAGCCGTCGGGTCCAGCTGCTAGCCTGCCCTTCCTCCAAACGGTGCCTTCAACATGCAGAAAGGAAGAGTTTACAAATGGATTATGCCAGGTGGGGGGAGTGGGGGGAACAGACAAAAAATTTGAATTGCCATCCTTTGTGTTCCTCCTTGTTTGCAGAAGGGAGCGAGAGGTTCTTGAAGCAGCTCACCAAACAGTGAGAATAGACCCTGAGAATAGAAAGCTGACTAGCTTCACTTGAGAATGTGAATCTACCTCACACTGATGAAGCCCTACAGCATGAAACATCATGAAACAGTAGAGGAAGCTATGGATCTACAGCATAAAACAATAGAGGAAGCTATGGATCTTATGGGAGCATCTGCAGCTAAAGCAGGAGCATGAGATATCTTTTTCAGAACATCCTTGATGGGCTTGGGCCCATCCTCCTGTGTCCCAAACTCATCCACCCACATAAAAACTGCCTGGCAAATACAAACACTGTAACTGAATCCCTAAAGGTCACAAAGCCAGCTTCAAATTTCCTACACAGAGCCCCCTCTACCCATCTGTCACAGGAATCTTTGGGTCCCACTTCCTTTTTAGAAGGAATCACAGCCAAGGAACATAAAGCTGCCATGGGTGGATCAACAGCAAGAAAATGAAGCTGTTGCATAATCTTCTCATCAAAAATATGTTTCTTAGCAACCCGAGACACCAGTTTAGCCTTATTTGGATGGGCCCACTCAGCTTTCTTAGCTGAGTCAAAAATGTATGGAAAGGGAACAGTAACCACCTTGTGAGAAGCTGATGGGAAAGCCTTATCAGCACACACTGAGGAGGTGGCAGGTACAGGAGCTTTCTCCTCCCCAGTGAGCTCCTCCCCAGGAAGGGTCCAACAAACACTCTTTCCCTGCTACTGCATATGACATGAGGATATGTGGGATTGGGTGCAGATGAACCACCAGTGAGAACTGCTGCTCCATGCTTTTCTTGTCCCACTGATGGCCTGACATTGGGTGCACCCCAGCTAGCCATCCTAGCACCTCTACTGGTGCGGCTTATACCCCCACTCCTGAAACACCCAGAGACAAAGAGGAACTGGGTGGAAGAATCAAGAAAACACAGACAAGCCAGTTGAAAACAAGAGGTGCAGGAAGCAACTAGGGAGAGAAAAGACAAACAACAACAACAACAAAAACAACAACAACAACAACAACAAAGCACCCCTGCTTCCGCACACCAACGGGAGAGGAACAAAGGAACAGAAACCAAAAAGACAGACACAATAACTAGGGTAGCCATATTTCAAACAGTGAAAATCCAGACAGAAAAGTTGTTGAGCTGTTTTTGCAAAATAACATAAAAAATTGATGTTTGAACTATTTTTATGGGAAAGCAGTGGAAATTACCACCCAGTTGCCATATGTCCAAATTTTCCTGGACATTTTTGCCGATTTCAGCCCAGACACTGCTACCAACTACAGTATTCCAGATATATCTGGGAAATTCCGGATGTATGGCCACCCTGCAATAACAGAGGAAAGGCTCTAAAATGTAAAGGTTCTGAAGAACACAAAACAACCTTGATTACCATTGGCTGCAAGCAGGATTAGTCTGGTAGGAGGGAGAACTCCTCCCCCTGGAGGGGAGCCAAAAAGGCTCTAGGCTAGGGACTCTGCCTGCCATGTCCAGTAGGAGGAGTCATCCCTTTTAAAGAATGTCCTCCAGTCTCATCTCACCAACAACAACAAAATGAGACAGTTGACTTTTAATTGCAAGCCTTGACAGAGAGGAGCATAAGTTGGACCCGTAACAAAATTCAGCAGTGTAGAGTGCTCCTGCTCAGGATATTCAATTCCACCCCTGCTCCTGCCAATTTTCTTTTGTTTCACCCAGTCAATCAGTATCCAATACCCACCAAGCATGCTCAGTCTGCACTGCATAGTTTTGCAGGGTTTTTTTCCTTTTCTTTTTTGCCCCTGCTGGTTTTTTCCCTCTATGTGAATCTCATATTCCACACTCTTGTTGTGGATGGTGTTGTGGGTGGTGTCTACCTAAGGACTGAGCAGTCAGAAAACTGAGTATATATACACACACACACAAGTCAACCCTGCAACAAAATGTTGCTGTGTGGATCCTAGCCACCTTATTCTATCCCCACTCTGACCCCCACAACATTCAGTATCCCATGTCTACAGATAATGCACAGTCCTCACTGGGTGACTGTGAATGGAGGTTGCTTCCTAGGGTTTCCCCCCTGCATGTTTTTAAATTATTTATTATTATTATTATTATTATTATTATTATTATTATTATGCTTCAAGCAAACCTGATGGTGCTCCCATGCATCCCAGTATCTCCTGTGTGTGTGTTGTCATTTTAGCTACATCAGGACCAGCACTCAAGAGAACTAGGATCACTGTTAGTATATACAGTGGTGGTGGTGGTTGGAAGCAATGGTCTTCAACTGGGTGTTCCCCCCCCCAACAACTGACAAAGAGCAAGCCCTGTCCATGTGTTGCATTGTAAGCGCCTTTTTAAACAGCCTTGAGTGCAGGAGGATGAGGGATATTTAGGTGAAAAGAGAAAAAGTCCATATAAATCAGTTAATTAGGTCACAACACAGTTTTTTCGATCATGAAACAAATCAAGAAAAATAGCTTCTGATTTAGAGACATTAGATACATAATCCAGACTATATCTTGTTGAAATGCTGTTTTGTGACTTACCTCAAGTTGTACGTCCTCAAGTTACGTTGCCTCCTCTTTGTGGCTCGCAGTTTGACAAAAGTTCTTCCTGTTGGATCAAAGACGCACAGGACAGTGATGCAAACACTCAAAATGACGACCCAGTTGCAGACGACCATTCCTGGTAAAACAAAGAAGATTCAAATGCTCAGTTCCTAAGTGTCATCTATGACTCTCTTGGTGAGTTAGCTTTGCGTTTATGGGGTTTTTTTCTGAAGCAACACACTCAAGCTGAATTTCACTGACCAAAGTGAAGGCATGCATCCACAGTAACACCAGGTATCGCAAAACCAGATACTATTGAGTGAAAGGAATTATGGATAAAACAGCAGTTAGAGATGTACTGTTGGATTGTTTTGTAAGGACTTGCACTGGTTTCCAGAGCAATTGCAAAATCCATACAATACCTAGCCAGGCAGCAAAACAACAGCTACTGTCCTTCCATCCATCCATACTAATTGAAGTTTGTGCAATGGTTAAGTCTATCTGCAAAACATTCAGGGTGGGTACATTTATATAGGCAGAAAGTGAATTCATGCAGAAACCTTCAAATACACACCCAAAGTGACACTCTTGGCAGTAACATCATTGCAGGAGCTGTAGTACTGGGTTAACCAAACAATGCCCACAATAGCATAGATAAACTCAATCACCAGGATGGCTGAAACAATAAGAACATAGTGCACAATAGCAGCATTATTCTAATGAATACCTTGTTTCAAAGATGTCAGAGACCACCACAGTATTTCTTGTTAGCAGATCTCATGTATCCATTCCAATTTGTTATTTCACTTCCAGCAAAACCAGATTTTTGTCTAAGCTCAATTAAACATACCCACCCCCATTTTTCAAGGAAAACGCATAAAAAGAATTACATTTAGGAGCATTTTATACTAATGCTCAAGGAAAGCACCCAAAAATCTCTCAACAAAAAACGAATCTTTCCCTCATCCCCATTGAGCACCATAACAAATACTTCCCTAAAAATATGGACATATTTCAAGATAGGTAGTACAGCAACAAGAAATACTGTACAGAGTTTCATAAATATAATCTTCCTCTGTTCCACTTCGACCACTAAAATGACAGAACAGCTGAAAGAATTGTCTTAAATGTTTTATGATGCTGTGTATTTTAGATCCGATGTCATATTATTTTTATATGTGTAGCCCAACCTGGGACCATTTAGTGAAGATGGATTATAAATGTTGTAAATAAGTAAATACTGCCCAACCCCATTTCTCTCCTGAAATCCACCTATGATATAGTTCAATTCCTCATTGGCTTTAGCAATCTCAGGAAGGTACACATGAGTTTCATTTGATTCTGGCAAAAAATAATAATAATGGGGGGGTGAAAGGGGGAGGCAAAATGCACAAATATAAATTGTACACTAATTGACTAGGCAGCAGAATCTTGGACCCAGAGATGCTGATGAATTTCTTCAAGCTTGAGCTCATGCAATTCTATGGTTGTATGATTTTCCCAACCTCAGACTGGCTCAGAAAATTATCCCAGGTGTTTGTTTTTCATTTTGGGGAAAGAACTCTGAGGCAAACTGGAGAGAGCTCACCCATCCCTACTCTGACTCAAAGCAGGGCACGGATGATAACAACAACATGCTACTATTGCAAGAAAGTAAAAGAAAAAGCCCATTCAGCTACAGATCTAATTCAAAGGGCATAATTGCTATCATACTGCATTGCTCAGTCCTGAACTGAAAACATTAATTTCAGGTATCAAAAGGTGACATTTTACACAGTCTAACAAAACTTTTCAGTGACTGGAGGTGCTGCTACCTGTAGCATGTAATTTCAACACCCGCCCCCAATAATTCCTTTTATCAATAAAATAATGAATAAAATGCTGAAATGTTCTTTTTTGAATGTCACACTACATTCTCAGATAAAAGCCTGTTTTCTAAGTTTTCACAACACTTCAAGCTAAACAGCTAAAGTGTGAGTAGCACAGCTGCAATAGATGTCTATATATTGTGGTTGCAGACTTGTAACAGAAATTGGTCACAATGAGCAACATATTATCTCTCTTCATCTCAATGCCTGGAACAGTCCAGGAAGATTTTTTAAAGTGATTAAAAAAGAAGAAGATGTATTTTTGGATACTCACGTAGCCATTTAAAAAGTACAATAGTTCAAGAAGAAAACATGCTAGGGTCCATATCTCAGCAACGTACCTCAAATTCAAGAAAGGGGGGGGGTGTCTTACTTTAAAAAAATTTCCCCAAAATATCCCCAAATATTATTTATTTATAAATTTGCCACTGTTAAATTAGATCTTGTGCCAAGACAGTGAGAAGCCACTCCTAAATGCTCGATGGAATAATCTCTACTGAAGTAAAGTGAGAACCTTTTTCTTGTGACAAATGTGAAGCTGTAACTTATGCTGTGGAGAAAAGCCCCACATTTTCTTCTTCAAACGAGTGCCTTTTTTCTTTTTCTTTGACGTTATCATATTTACCTAGAATCCTCAATATTTTGCTGCTGGAAAAATGCAGTTTCCCACCCTGCTCTTTCATCTTTTGCCATTTTGACTGCTCTGTGGGATCAGGCTGCACTTAGCTTGAATCAAGGGCTAGTAGTTTCGACACCAACAGCGATGAGAGATAGCACTGTATCCCTGTACCAACTGAACTTTGCAGATTTTAAAGGGCTTTTCCCACGTTTGCTTCCCTAAAGAATGATAACATCTACTTTGTATATTCACCAATTAAATATTGTAAGTAAAATAAAAAAACCAAAACCAAAAAGAGGTTCTAGCCCCTGCAAGGCTACCCCCTAATGTTCACTCAATGGATGAATTCAAGGAATGGAAAGGAGAAAAATATGAGAACCTTTCTATGCACATGGTTTTTTTCTGAACAGGGAGGGAGTCATTTAATTTCTTAATAGTGCTGCCACCCATCCACTAAGGAAGGTTCTTCAGAAACTGCAAAAGCTGCTTGCAATGTAGCATGGGATACAGACACTTTTAAGATGAGAAGCTGAAAGCATTGTTATACAGAGAGAGCTTCTTGCACACTTTCCTAGAGTGAGTCTTGGATTTTATTTGCTTTCCTCCCCTCTCCCTCCACTTCAGCTGAGTTTTAATTTGGATTCACAAACTTATTTAAGCAAGGCTTGGGAAAGGAGTAATCATGCCTACAAAAAAATTACATCCTGTGAAGAAGTAACTAAACAAGAATAGGCAGCAATGTTACAATGTTTAGAATTGGGTTGATGCCCTTCCTGTGTGCAATGTTTTCTTATACAATTTTAATAAAAAATATGTGTCTCAGACAACAAAAATAAACACCCATCTAGAGCAGAGGAAGCCTAGTTCTTTCTATGATATGAATGGAAGGCCAGTTAAAAATGTTGTGAGTGAGCAATGCCTGTTTCTTTTTTTCTGGTAACATCTTTGAGAATCAGGCTCTCTTGAGGGAGACTGTAGGGAAAGGTTATGTGTCCTTCAAAAGACAAAGCAAATTCCATGCACACGTCACCAGTGGAAGAGATTCCTTTAAGTAGTCAGTACCTACAAAGAATATTTTCTGAGTGAGGAGGGCTATCAATGGAAACTTATTAGGACATGTGGGGAGCAAGGGGAGAAATAAACTTATGTGCTCAAGCACGGCAGGTGGGTTTAGGTTTGGTTGTGTGCATGCTAAGCATGAATTAGATTTCTACAAAAGAAGTATCAAGGCAGATGGAGAAAGGCAATCGTTACATGCAGTGTCTGCATTTCTACAGGATGGCATGGTAAATATAGTTATTACAAATGTAAAATGCTAAAAAGCAGACAAATGAAATGATGTCTTATGTCATTTAACAAAGTGAGTGACAGGGATCCAAAAAATTAAACTAATTAAAAGTTTACATAGGGTAAATTTATGCAGTGTCATAGGGACATCTGGCAAAAATTCACTCTCTGCATTTCCCACATCTGTAGTAGAAGTGAAACAAAAACTAGTTTTATAAATGGCTTTCCCCTGCTTAAAATTCAGAGGATGCTTCTAGACTAAAAAACATTCTTGGTGCTACCAATGAAAATGCCTTTGGATGAAGACAGAAATTCTGGAAAAGAGATTCTCCTCTGCAGTATGTATATTCTAAATGAGCAGCGTATTTAAATGGCTGAAAAGGAATGTGTTTTAGGTTTTGTGTCTGCTTATCCGTGTGCTGAAGGGGAAATCCCTTGAGTGTATAACAGATGGTTGCATCAAGTTCAAAAATTTATAAAGTCCCTTGGTCACTGTCTCTTACCCAGTCTGACGTACAGGACATATTGCATTGAATCCCGAGGTTCTGTGTACAAGATGCTGCCACGCATGCTGAGCCAGATGATTGCGACTTCTGCGATCATGCAGCTAAGCAAAATACCCAGATAGCCTCTGCCGTGGTCTACCAGGTTGAGAGAGCAGGTCTCATTGGGGTTGTACGCCAGTCCAAAGAGCACCACTGAAAGGATTATGAACCTGCCACACATAAGCACATATAATATTCCCTTGATAAACCTCAAGGTATCATATACTGTACATGAAAAAACAGTATTCAAAGAATGTCAACAGCAATATTATGATTGCAGGTCTGTAAAAATGTCTCTTTTTAATGTTTCCATGAAGCGGTTAGTTTATTTTATGCACTACACAAATAAGTAGTTAGTTTTGTACATATTCACAACTTCATACATCTAATAAAAAATGAGCTTTTGCCTATGAAAGCTCATCCCATAATAAAACAGTTACCTTCTAAAGGCATCAGACCCCTTTTAACATTTTATTCACAACGTAATTATGTTGTTACTTTTAATGAAATAAATTTGACAATAGTTTCCAGAGTCAGCCACTAAAGGAATGCTATCAGTGGTATTATAATCAGTATACACCGGGGTCTGGGTTTCTGAGATTACAGGCAAATATCACATTTAGCCAATTTCAAATGTTCCACTAATGTCATCCATTTATTTGTGGTATATACTTTGATAGTAAAATGCTGCTGCTTAGCTAGTGGGGATTTTCCCCCTCCCCCGCCCACATGCAGACTTCTGGATGGCATCCCAGAACATATTCTGTGTCCCTCTATAACTGAGAAAGAGAAAATTCCTTTTGACAGATCTGTCTACTTCTCCAATGCCATCAGGAGGTCTTAAAATGAGAATAGTAAAGGCGTGGACATGCTTTCAGTAGTCACTAGAGGGCAGAAGAAAATGTGGCAGGCATACGGTGCTGTAAATTCTGCATCAAGATTATGTCAATATGGTATTACTATTCTTGCCTACATAATGATTTTATTATACATGATACATGAGTATGCCCACATGACAAAGGGTAAAACAATAAGCTATCACAACTTCCATCACTTTGCTTGCCCTCTGGGAAGATGTGTGGCAACATGTAGATTCCCCAGCACACCACTGCTGAGTTATCCATAAAGAAACTTGTTACTGGTAGTCAGAAGCAACCAAGGAACAATTGATAAGAAGCAATCATACAATGTTGGTTTCACATTATAACACCTGACAAACTAACATCCTTGGTTCATTCCAGGACCGCAATACCTCAAGGATTGCCTCTTTCCATATGAACCTACCTGGATCCTGAGATCATCTTCTGAGCCCTTCTTTGTGTGCCTCCTCCTCAAGAGGTCCAGAGGGTAGCAACATGAGAACGGACCTTCTCTGCAGTGGCTCCCTGTCTGTGGAATGCTCTCCCCAGGGAAGTTTGCCTGGCACCTTCATTATACACCTTTAGGTGCCAGGCAAAAATGTTCCTTTTTAACCAGGGCTTTGGTTGATCTGATTTACATCCTATGTGCTTTTAAAATGGTTTTGTTAAGGGGGGGGGGCTATTGGGTTGTTGTTTTTATTTTTATTATGTATTTTGTGGTTTTATATCTTGATTTTATTCTGTGAACTGCCCTGAGAACTCTGGGTATAGGGCGGTATATAAAGTCTAATAATAATAATAATTCCAAGGGATGCCATTGTAGGGCGGTAATTGCGGCAAAAGTTTTCCATACTAAGTATTAACAGAAATTGTGAGAAGGTATGAAATACTCTTTACCGTGGTTTTATCAAGATAATTCAACACAGTGTGTTGCATTAAATTCTGCATTAACTTATCTTTCTAATGATATGTACTGTAGTTATATGCCATTAGTCTAAAAAAGACTGATGTTATGAGTCAACACTTGGGAAACCCCATCAATTGATACATTTACTGTATTCTTTTCAGTGCCTACTGACGACATTCTGAGCTTTACCATCAGACGTTTAGAAAGTTTGTATGAGTTTAAATTGTTTTGTTGTGGTTACAACTTTATGCTTTAAACAATGGTTATAAATGATTAGTGATGATTTTATTGCTTTATCTTTTTTGTAAACCACTTTGAGGATTCTTCTACATACAAGCAGCATATACATTTTATGAAATAATTTTTTTTTAAATGCAGCGTTTTGAATGACACTTTTTATAGGGGAGCAGGATGCTACCAATAACTGGAAAAAAGAGTAGCAAAACAGAACAAAAAACTCTGCTCATTAGTAGAGTCATGGAAGCTTTCTGCTCAGGTGTATGTTTTCACTTACCAAGTGGTATGAAGGAGAAAGAGAAAGATGGCTGGCAAAACAAGGTCATCACTGCCTACAGACCAGCGACGACGGAATACCACAATCCCTGGCATGGCTAATGGGTCTGAGGAGGATCACCAGGCACAATGCTCACCTTCTGAAACAGAAGAACAAATAGCAATTAAGCAAGGTTTTTCCAGCCATCAAAAAAAGATGGCTGTTCACTTGTTCCAAGAACAGAATAGTTGTAATGATATCTCAGACAATTTTCCCGCACAATTCTCAAATTTGTACCCTGCCACTCTGAGTGATAGGTTAGGTGGAGAGATAGTGATCCAGTTTTAAAGTTTAATTTCAACTCAGGGCTCCCCTTTCCAGTTGGACATTCTATCTCCTACACCATATTGGCTATCCAAGTCTCTTTCTCAACCCATGGCCATAAGGCAAGACCAAATTCATTTTTGTGAACTGCCATGGTCTCTGATTAACATGGCCGTCCAGATTTTTATTTTTATTTTAAGATTAAAACTGGGCCCTCCAAAAGCTGAAAGCTGCCTCTAGGTGCATGACCCAGTGCTCCTGGCATAGGTATATATCAGGGGTCAGCAAACTTTTCCAGCAGGGGGCCGGTAAACTGTCCCTCAGACCTTGTGGGGGGCCTGGACTATTTTTTTTTAAAAAAATGAACGAATTCCTGTGCCCCACAAATAACCCCAAAATGCATTTTAAATTAAAGGACATATCTTACTCATGTAAAAATACCAGGCAGGCCCCACAAATAAGCCAGAGATGCATTTTAAATAAAAGGACACATTCTACTCATGTAAAAACATGCTGATTCCCGGACCGTCCGTGGGCCGGATTTAGAAGGCGATTGGGCCGCATCCGGCCCCTGGGCCTTAGTTTGGTGACCCCTGGTATATATGGTATGGCTGTCATCAGTACCCACTGGAGAGGCCATGGTGAGTGACCCACATGTATGCCACCCACAGCAGGATTTTGTGAAGGGTTCTTCATTCCTTTAAAAATTACATTATTATATGAAAGGAGGGATGCCTAGCTACATAGTCACATGTGCATTCATGCTGCCTTTAGTAGGGGGGGGGGGGCTAAACATTCACCATGTTGTACAATAAATGAAATGGGTTAGGTAAAAATCACTTGCAACCTAGTCTTGTTACTTTCACCACTCCAGGACTAGAAAACGGGGCCAATTTAGCAATCTTTAGAAGCCAGAGATCCTCCCCTTCCCAAATAAATGTTCATATAACTACTAAAAGCTAAACACTTGCTCTTTTAAAACTGGAGGTTAGGTAGATTCTGCAGTAATTGTCAGGATGATTTCCTTATTCATGCTTTGATGGTTTGATTATTCGATCATGCCCAGCAAAAATAATATTGTGCCACATGATGAAGACAAGGCAGTCATGCCACAATAAATGTGTTACTTTTAAAGATGCTCATGGGCTTGTTGTCATTATTCTGAAAAAAAAAACTATTCTTCTGGAATTTTCCCTATGGGCATGCAGATTCCTAAACTCTCTTGATACTGCTATTCAGAGCTACAGATGATGCAACATCTGAATGTTTAAAAGAGGCATTAGGAGGATCAAAAGAATCACAGCTATAGTTGAAGGGAGGTGAGCATTAGCTGAAAGTGGAGTGAAACCCATGCTCCCTGGATTCCAATTCACAAGATTAGTGGGAATCTTATTACAGAGCTCTGTATTGGTTACTGATCTTTTCTAGATGCCTGTGGAAGCTCTAACAGGTGGCTTAGCATCTTTATTCCATATTACACATAGGATAAAAGCATTGAAATTTGGGGGGTTTGAACATAATATAAAGCCAGTCCTATGAACTATCATAAGGTATTCACTCTAAATTTTGCACGACTGCTTGCATTTGCACTTGCAAAGGAGTATGGATGCTAAGTTGGCATTCCCAAACTGTTTCCCTGGCAAGATTGCTCGGACCAGTCTGCTAACCTACTTTTTAAAAATTCTGGAATTCGTATCCATATTGGCACCTTTTAATTTGTTCATTTTGGTCCAGTAAGTCCTCTGGAGAGTCAGCTGCTACAACATGGTGCTTGTGACCCAAATTCCAGCCTGCAACACAGTCTGTCAAAACCAATGAAGTGGAGCTTCCTGAATGGGTGGGTGGCAATTTTTCTACAGAATGATTCTTCTGAAGAAAGAGATCCACTCAATCAGGAAGCTGAAGTTTGTCATACATGACAAGTTTTCCCAGTTTTGGCAGTGAGGTCTAAGTATACAAATGTATGTATCCCTGCATGAAAGTCAGCTCCACTGAATGAGGCAGGACTCACTCCAGAGTAAATATGTATGGTACCTGTCATATGTTAACCTTTTCAAGGTGTGATAAACAAGGTGTACAGACATCTTTGTCATATCTTCATAGGATTGTGCATGGAAATGGATGTTGAATCACAACCAAAAAACCCACAGGACAACAGGAAGGCTTTTGATATTGGTTCTCCAAGACCAGCATATATGCTCATGATGTTATTAAAGCAGAAATTCCTACCCATATGTCTGCAAGGTGTTAGTCAGGTTATGGGATTTGCAACAGGAAGGTCAGCCACATCAGTTATAAAGTGTATCAGTTTTAGCATTATGAACCAAAGCATGATGCACATAATCTAAAATCTTGCTATCAGCTTTTTTTATGACTGCAATTAGACTCTGAGGCTTTTGAATCCATTGGCTTGGATACTAAGCCTTCTACAAGTCGAAGAGCTCCTTCTGTTTATAGAAGACTTTCGATTCAGCAGAAGATCTCACTAATGAATGGCAGGGGAGGAGATCTTCACAGATTTGTGTCATACTTTTGTGGCCATGATAACAAACTTCTCCTAGAATAGAAATGAGAATGCATTCACAGCTGGAGGGAATCCTACAAGTAATATTTTGGCTGCAAGCACCTTGGGCTGGATATTCAAAGAGCTTCTGAGTTACATAATTCATTTTACCACTGGCATCAGTCATCTCAGATAGCAGTGTCACACTGGGATACTAGACAAAATTCAAGAGCACTCCTAGTTTAAATCTGAATATCAGACTGTAAGGTCCATAATTTATCCACCCAGAAACAGTAATTATGCTAACTCATTTGGCCATAAGGAATGATTCATTTTTCTGTGGACAGCAGCTGTACAATAATTCTCTTCAGCCAGTACTCTGTTCACCCAAGCAACTGTTCAAAAACTTCCACTAGCCTGAACATCACATAAACAGAAATTTTTGTACACTTCCCCCCGCTCCCCACATTATGAAGAGATCTCCCTATGCCCCTTTGTGAAACACTAGAACTGATACAACAGATTGCTCTGTGAGTCGCCCAAACCCAGCTTGCATAGCAGCTCCATTCAAATTCAACGTCTAAAGAGCCTATTCTCAGTGCCCTTGCAGCAAGTGGCAGCTGTGGTTTTCAGTCAGCCCTAGCTTGCTTCCAGGCACAGCTGCCACAGGCATACATGCCGAAGGCACGTGCTGAAGCCAACCCAGATCATCCTTTGGCAAGTCCCCCTGAATATTTCTGGATATTTAATGGCCAGATTCTTCTCTAGTGCTTCCTTTTTTCAGAAGCTTGTTAATGGCAACATTGCAGTCGGGGTCTATGTATATAGTCTTTCCTACTCACAGACTCTTGTGATGAATTTCAAATTAATCCCTACAATATAATTCCCAACTCCATAAGTCAAAGCATACAGCACTTGTCTATATGGCCTTTCCCCGCAGAATGTGTCCTTGAAAAACTGGTGATTTTTGTACTGCTTCATGGGTGGAGTCACTACCCTGTTCTAAACATCCAGGTTGGTTGTACTGGTATTGAGTTTCTTTTTGAAAATGAACATCACTTGTCCACAATGTCCTCTTCAATGTCTGAACAGGTTCCGGGAGACTATCAAAACCTAGGAGAGGTTTTGCTGCTTGAAGCATAGTTGAGGTATCTTGAAGGGCCTGCCTGCTAAATCTAGCAGTAGGAACTCAAGCCTTCCACATAAATCAGAGAGCCTTTCTCATCTGAAATATTTGCAACAGATTTGACAGCTGAAAGTGGCTCCATTTCTATTCTGGAATAAATAGCTTAGCTTCCTGATTCACACTAGTAGTACTTCCTCTGTTCTTCGCGGAACAATTTGGCAAGAGTAGGAACAAGGAGGGGGGATATCTTCCTGATATCCAAAGCATCTTAGTTCTCCTCAGTCCTGCCTGGCTACATCTCAATTTCTAATCCATCCTGATGACCTCACCAAGCACTAATAAAATAGTTTAAGAAGGACCTGAACATGATCTGTAATAAATCTCAATGAGGCCCAACATGTTTGATAATTTTGAGCTACTCTATTTCCTTATCCTGCAGCATGTCCCAGGAGTATTGCTTCATATATATTTCCTTATCCTCCAACATGTCCTATTTCCTTATCCTATTTCCTTATTCTCCAGCAAGTCCCAGGAGTATTGCTTCAATATACATATGTGTGTGTGTGTGTGTGTGTGTGTGTGTGTGTGTGTGTGTTCTCTTAAGCAATCAACAAAATGGGCAACACCTAAATAATCTCATTTGTACTACAGTCATACCTCGACATCCGAAGGCTTCGACATCCGAAGGCTTTGACTTCCGAAGGCTTTGACTTCCGAAGTCGAAGTCTCCGGAAGTCCGCCCGATGCACGCGTTCTGCGTCTGCGCAGAGCGGCGCGCAGTCAGTGCGAAATCACGCTTTGCACATGCGCCGTAGCGGCACTTCGACAACCGAAAACCTTGACTTACGAAGACGACCGCGGAACGGATTGTCTTCGTAAGTTGAGGTACCACTGTATATGCATCACAGTCAGGATTTGCTTCTCAAAGCACTCTTGTGGTAAGAACCAATATATATACTTTCTACATCTATCTACAATTATCATATGATGATGTTGTTTTCACAAGGTTCACATTCAAATGATCTAAAGAACTTCCAAGATTCAAACCATAGGAACTTTGGTGAAGTGGTTTCAGAGAATTCTCAAAAATGTTGTTGGAAAAGTGTGCCTTCCACCCTCCGGGTTAATTAATTGTCTTTTTGTTTCTTAAATCTGAGGGCCCTCCCAGAGAAAATATTATACCTTGAGTTGAACATCCAAGCACAGTTACCCCTGCCACCAAACAGTATCCTTTAAAATGAAAGGAGGAATCTTCTCTTTCAGCTTAAATCAGGAGAATGATAAATGAGATGAACATGCAAATGTACATCTCAGTGTAGATGCAGTCTATCTGTACTGCACTGTTGCAATATATATTCCCCATAAGGATGTACATTTAGATACACATCCAAGTATCTGAGAGTGGCTCTACTTCATTGGATTGGGCAAGGAAGTATAGATGACAGAGAAGAATTCTAGAGAGAATGGAAAAGGAAGAAAGCTATCTTCTTTGCCTTGCCCCTCTTGAGAAAATATGTATGTCCTCCCATTTTTATGAATTTAATTGTAAAGGGCCGACCTGCATTCACTGAGTAGCAGGGGCTGATTTCTTAATTTGAGATTCATTCACCTAACCCATCAAGTTGCTGACATTATGAAGAATTGGTACCAAGTTGCTCCAGTGAAAATCCCTAGTGATATCTTTTGTTCTCTCTTTACACAGCAATACAGTACCTCTTCCCACCCAAAAAAATTGGCAAGCATTACTAGCCTTCCCTTCCCTCACATTTTCCTAAGGATCAATGTTCGCTCCCAACACTCATTGTATACCTTTGTAAAATATTACTCCCTCTAGAAAAAAACTAGCTGGACTCTACCTCCTGTATTATATTTTGCAATCATGAAACTTTTCCAGCAATGAAATCTCACAGAAAATATGAACAAAGAATGATTCATGTTTAAAACCAAGTAACTTTGAATAGACTACCTTTTTTTACCTTAGCAAGCCTACTATTTATATGACAGACATCTGAACCTGCTTTTCTCCAAACTATTGAAGATAGTGTTGAAGTCAAGAGTAAGAACAGTAGCAACTGAGAATGAAAAAGCATCTGGTACACAGGCAGAAAATGGAAAAAGTATGTTATCCTGAAAGTTAAGAGGCAGATCATTCATGTTTTTTATTTGAGTGGTTCAAAAATCAGGAATTGGTAGATGTACTCAAAATCACTGGACCTGAAATTATGAGTCCAGGAAGAAAGCAAAAAGAAGGTATCATATCATGTTACTCTAGATTAATTAAGTAGCCTGGAATACAGTAACTCTTGTACTCATAATCACTAACACACATTAGAATCCCAATTCTTCAACATGCATGCATTAAAAAAATGGGAAATAATATGTTACCACACCTTATCTTCTCCGATTGTGTAGAATAGTGCAGTCAAATTGTATAAATTAACTAATTTGCTGTGATGATGAGTACATGTCCTGACTACTTAAAACAGTAAAGGATTACCAAGTGTTTGAAAAGGACTTTACACCTGGATTAGAGCATGCATTTATGAAGTCATGGGAAGGCATTTATTTGCACAGAAATGCATTTAAAATGTCTCAAGTGCATTGTTACACAAACTGGGTTCCCAGGCTCAAATGGAAACTGGAGTGTGTGTGAATAAAATATGCTTACATAGCATGTAGTCCAGTAGAAGCACATTCTTCTGTCCCAAGAAGCTTTCTTGGGATAGCCCGTGTCCATGGACGGAGTCTTCATGAGTGAAGGAGGAATCAGCATACTCGCCCTGGCACCACTGAAAACCCCAAGCAGGAGGGAAAAAACAGCTTGGTGACTGTCTGCCAACAAAGCCAGTCATCCGCATCCCCAGCAGCAGCAGCATCAACACTACCTCCATCACAACAGGTCCCTCCCTCCAAGACACAACCATCATTTATTCAACTGAAGCTACTTCAAGCAAAAAAATTGTGAATCAGGACTCCCCCCCCACCTCTTTCTACATTTTGGTCTCACTCTAGAAGGAAGTGACCTCATTTCCTGCTCTCAGGAGACTTATGAATTATGGGAGGAAGGACTGAGAATGAGAGCACACAATGTCACTCATGAGAGAAACACCAAGGGACACAGAATGCTCTCAGAAAGCAAGTGCAGCACCAGAGAAGCAGCACCTCTTTCACTAGACAAATCAGAGCAACTGAGTGCACTGTAAATGACTTTGGAACACTCTAAATCCTTCCTAAATATCAGAAATCCTCTTTCCCTGCAACAGATTACATCAGAGACAGAACTATAGGAGCAAAAGGCTGAAAAGGCTTTGGACCTTTGGCTGCTTCTTTAATATTCTGTAAACAAGAGGCACACAGGAGGGGCCATCTTCTTAGTCGAAGAGTGAAAGATCTCCTCTCACATGCTGCTTTAGCTGTGGAGGGCTCCACTACATGCTCTGTTAAGCATAATATTTAAATGTACAACTAGGGCTGCCACTTTCCTTTCCTAACCTAACCTAAAGTAGCTGTCAGCAGCCCAATCTGTATCAGGACTATAGTGGGGAGGAAGATAACCCCATCTCTCCCACACAGTCATGTTCTCTAGTCTCAATTCTCTCTCTGGCTCAAAGGAAGAATCAGAAGGAGGGGAGGCATCACCTAGGGAGGCATCATCCCCCATTCCAGGATTCACCTAACTCCTCATACTCAGAAGGCAACCCCTGACTTAAATGCAGTCTCCACTACTCCTGTGCCATAAGAGCCAGCAGCTGCAGATTCAGGCAATGGCCATTTAAGAAACAGACAGTTCCTTAGAGGGGGTGGGATTAATACCAGGTCCAAAGCAGTCAGCGTTCATAAGGTCTCTGCATGCTGCTGAGAACAACCATTCTCCTGGAGTGATTTCCAGCAAACCCTTGCCATGGTCTCCTGGCCTTCCCTATTCCTTTCAGTAAGTGCCACTGCCTTCCCTGGGAGCCTTCAGCCAAGCTAGGACAGGGCAAATGCTGCAGTCCTAATATGATACGACTAAGACACGCACACCATGGCTACTTTTTGATAGGAAAGAGAACTGAGGAGTCCTAATCACATTTTTAAATAGTGTGCTTAATGTAACATATAGTTTGGCTCTAATTCTTTGTGACACAAGGATGTAGCAGGGAGTGGGGAAGGAGCACTGCAGAATATACATCTGGAGGGTTAAGGCTTAGTTTATAGAACAAGAATGAGGCCACAAGATTTCAGATAAAGTCACAAGTTTTCAGATAAAACTAGGGAGATTTAGTTAAATCCACAATGCTACTAGATCTGGCATTCGCTGCTGAAGCACAGTACATACAGAAGCTGAGCACAGCAGGAAGAAACGGAAATTGGCTTATGCATATCCCATTAGATATAAGAGACACCATATGCAGCCCTTAGGTATGCACACCAGCCCAAAGCTACTCATTCCTAAGGAAGGGAGATACAGTGCTACACTGTGGGTTCAAAGCAGCCAACAGCAGCTCATGAAGGGGAGGAACAGCAGAAGTGCCCTTGCTAGGACAAGGATGGAGCAAAGAGAGGCTGCAGCAAGATGGGTGAGCTGTGGGTTTGTGGTGGCAGCATCTAGCAGGTGTGTGCTCACCTGTGGAATGGCACTGCTATCAATTCAGAGGTCCACTGACCTTGCTGTCACCTTGCCCCATCACAACAAACACAGTGCAGCTGCAACTCCTATTCCCAAGTTTTCATTTGGGTTTCCAGATGTCTTAGAATTAGTGCACTATTTCACGTAGCTCAATGTTGTGAGTTCTTTTCTCCATTAGAATGGCCTCAGGTTGAGTTCTCAGCATCTCAAATCAAAAGAGCTCAAGTTGTATGAAGATGTCTGCCTAACACCCTGGAGTAAACAATACTAGAATTGATGAGCCAGTGGTCTGACTTAGTGGTGTAGTGGGGGGCTGTGGCCCCAGGCGCAGAATCTTGGGGAGGGCAAACCAGGAGCCCCCACCCCAGCATGTGCCTGGCATGCGAGCCCCCTGGGTGAGCACAGAGGGTGTTCTTCACCCTCTGTGCCCAGCTTCGCTCCTGCCCACCAGCTGATGGACGGGCCCCGTGAGCTGGGCAGGGTGAAGAGCACACTCCATGCCCCGCCAGGCACTCGAGCCCCCGCCTGTCAGCTGGTGGGCAGGCACTCAAGCACTTGATGGGGACAGAGCATGGAGAATGCTCTCCACCCTCTGTCCTCCCACCCGGGACAAAAGCACCTGCTCACCCGATGACGAGCTGGCCCTGGCCCGCTGGGCAGAAGCGGGGCCCAGAGGGTAAAGTGCATCCCCACCACCTTGCCCCCACCCGGCATGTGAGTGCTCACCCGTCAGTGGCAGGGGCTGGGGGAGCACAGAGTAAGTCCTCTGCACTCGCCCCATCCCCACCACTGAAGGGTGGCCGTTCAAGCGCCATGCAGTGACAGGGCATGGAACCCTCCGTGCCCTGCTCCCACCCAGCCACTTGGGTTGCGGAACGGATCAGGTCCGCAACCCGAGGTACCACTGTACTGATTCACAATGACAAAAACAATAACAAACATCCATTCCCAAACCACATGTCCTGTTTTAAAATTACCAAAAAATGTGAATCTAAAACTCATAAAATGACATGTCCACCTTGCAATTTGCCTGCCGTGAGCAGCAGTTGAGTGAGAGATGTAGAGTGCACATGTACCGTGTTTCTCATATTATAAGACACGTCTTATATTTATTCTTTCCTCAAAAAAACACACTATGGCTTATTTTCAAGGGATGTCTTATTTTTTTCCTCCTCCTCCTGCCACGGCCAGCATTGCTGCTGCGCCTATCACTATGTCTTATTTTCAGGGTATGGCTTATATTCCTTGAATGCTTAAAAATCCTGCTATGGCTTATTTTATGGGTATGTCTTAAAATATGAGAAACAGGGTATATGTTTGTGTGAAAGAGAATATGGTCATTATGTGAGGGGGAGTTTGTTGAATAGGTGCATGTGGAAGGAAGATCAGGTGGTATTTGTGTATCTGTGAGAGGAGAAAGAATATTGTGGCAGCAAGATGTGAGAATGTGTGAAACACAGCTTATAGTGTGGGTGGATGAGCATACATTGAGGGAAGAGGAGGGAAAAGGATATAAATGACACCTTTGTACAATATAATCTAACTCCCTTGAGTTGGTGGGCTCTCTTCCTTCAGTCAATAACCTAGAGATTCTGAAGAAAGAAGCAGTCAGAGCCAGAAATATGTTAAACCTTCAACTCAATCACCAACTTCAAAATAAACAAGAGAGATTTGTGACACCTTAGGTTTTAACACATTTATTATGGCATAAGATTCCATGGACCAGAGTCAACTTCATTAGATGCATGAGGTTTTATCCTAAGACCTAAGCTGTCAGGTACGTATATAGAAAAAAATGTAAACAGTTAGGTCAGAGGGAAATGAAATGCAAAAAAGGCTATGACAATTACGTTAAAGCTTAAAGGTATGTAAAATAAGTACAGTGATCATTGACAAAGCAGTGCTGATGATAATGCAAACAACCTGTCATAAGTTAACATGTGTAATGGAATAAAAATGGTCAAAGCCTATACTTTTTACATTTCATTTCCCAATGACCTCATTATAGATTTTTTTCCTCTACATCCATGTGTTAACACCTGCCAACTTATCACTTCAAACATTTGATGAAGTAGACTCTTGTTTTGCTCAAGTTTCTGAAAATTGTTATAGCTTCACCCAAGCCCTATAGGGCTTCCCCTTCATTGGGACAGTTTTTGAGTGCAATGGGTGACTGCATCCAAACTCAACTTTTTATTTTTAAAAAGGACTTCGATCATGAGTAAGGACCAATAGAACATAGACAGGATGACTGATACAGTGAACGGATTCCCCCAAATATAAACAAGCACTATCTTTACAAATATACAGGTTTCATTCAGAATGCAGCATAGCAAGTTTTAGTCTTACAGGCTTTCCTTCCTCTTCTTTCCTTCTTTGTGCACAAGGGGAAGAGAATTAAAGCTTCTGTTTGAGGTTTGGAACAGAAGCAGGGAACGGGTTGTTTCCAAATAATAACTGGAAGCTGTCAATCTCCTCCTCTTGCGGGTGGAGGAAAGGGGGTATATGTGTAACATGTGAGCATGAGGTTTACCACAACACATTATCAGAGTGTGGCCACTTCTTTCATGCAAACCAACCAGGAAATGGAGCAGAGGCAAATCAGTGACAGGAGAAAAATTGTGAGTTACAAATAGAATCAGATGCTAATGCTACTTTCAGTGGTATCTTCACCGCAGTGCAGACAATGGCTGTGAGTCCTGGAAGACCTGCTCCCTGCCTTGCAGGCCTTTCCCCACCTTTCCTCAGAGGGTGGGGCTTTAACTCACTACAGGTACAGAAACTGACGCTGATGAACAGGCTCTTGGGCTGGGGCTTTTTGTTGGGGGGACCTGTTGCTGTTGGTTTTTTGTATCTTTATTTTAGATATTGTAGTTTATGTGGCAATTGTTCAGTTTGGTTGTGTATTTTTAATGTTTAATTTATTGTTTCTAACTATTTTTCTAACTATTTTTGTTATGTTGTAGTTGTGTATTTTTTCATGTTGTAAGTCGCCTTGACTTGCAGAAAGGTGGTATACAAATAGAATTATGTTTGTATGCATAGAGGCGTAGGTGGAGGCAGGCTTCTGGTTGAGGAACCATGCTCACAAGCATCTGCTGTGCTTGTGGTTCCTTCCCCTGCTCAGTTGCTATGGCTGTGTGCATCAAACTGTGTGGCAGTCCTGATGAACTGTTCAAGAGAGGGAGCTGAGCAAGGGGGTCTTTCCCCGCCCCAAACAGCAGAATAATGGTACCAGCAATTATATGACCAGAGGCTGCATATATGCAGCCAAGGCTGATGCACACATTTGTAGCCAAAGGGAAGAAGTGAGACCTGCATGACCCCTTGTGTACTTTGCATACTCCTCCAGTAACAGACCACAGAAAGCCAAACCAAAGTGTCCAAACCATTGCTCCACTGTGGTGCCAACAATTACACAAAGCTAGAGAGTGACAGCATGCTAGAGACATCTGTGGTTTTAAGTGATTTGCTCTCCTGATGCATTTGCCATTTCCACCCACAGATCAGACATTAAGCTGAATGTGACATATTTTAAGGCATAACAAACCGACAGCTCTGTCAACCCTGTGGTGGCTGGACCACCTGCTAACTAGAAATGGCCAGCCGTATTATTTTGATGCAGCAATAAGAGGGTTGTATAACACGTAAATACGATCAGACCAGTCCATGAATGTCCCTTTTCTTAATCATTTATTAGGACTCCCCTTTTCAGAAAATGGAAAACCACCCACAAAATAATTCAAGCTTCATGTTGCAAAGTGCTGGCAAAACTGTCCTGGAGTTTTAAAAATAACTTCATATACTCCACCTTAATGCTGTTATGCCACGCAGCCACTGTAAGTAGAGCCAAACTGGGCATGTTGGAGCCATGATTCACATATCTGCCTCATTCACAAAAAAGAGGGGCGTATGTAAGGTCTTGCTTTAACTTTAATGTACTTTAAGGAGAGAGAGCTACACTCCGGCATCCCAACACTCTATAGTCAGTTACTTCAGCCGCTCTTCTCTAATTGTGGAAGTGAGCTAGGAACAGAGAATAGTGACTTAAGGAAGTTGTAGGAAGAAAAAGATTCAGCACCCCTCACCAATGCAGTCCTTTCAAAGTTTTTATTTGTTTGACAAGAATAGTTGTATGAAGTTTTAAAATGCTAATTATGCAAAGCCCGATGAAGGATGGGGTGAGTAATAAGGAAGGGCAGAGAAAAACCAGTAGCTGAAATAAAGGGGGAGGGTAATTCCAACCTAATTAGGCAGCGTGGTCATTTCTGTAAGTGTCTACATGAGGTTAGTACTGAGGACAGAGAATTCACCTAAGAGTCCAAATGGATAGGGAGATGTCCAGCTGTTTTTTCCCCTTCAGTTTCACATGTAACACTAAACCATAAGCCATAAGGTACACAAGGTGTATACTAGCTGATGAATGCAGCCAGAGACTGCTTCGCTCCTTCCTTCATGCAAGGTGCAAGCAAACTGTGAAGGGGTTAGCTTAGTGCAATGTCTGAACCTGAAATTTATTATTTATTGTTTATTTATTGAATTTATATATGAATGTTGCACCCAAAGAAAACTCAATTGCTAGCCATTGTGGTACTGGCTAGGAGGACCATAAGAAGCTGCATTATAAACAAAGCAGACCATAAGTCCATTTAGCTGAGCACCATCAACACTTACTGACAGCAGCTTTCCAGAGTTCCAAGCAATAGTCTTTCCTATCCCTACTTGGAGAAACCAGGGATTGAAACTGGGACTTTCTGCATGAAAAACATGTCCTCTACTATCGTTGTTGTACTTTTCTTTGTCAGGATGCACTTTATGAAAAACAATAATTTCATAAGTGTGTCCACTTCTACAACCTGCTGGAAATTTGGAGGTACACAGGGTGTTTTTTTAACATAGCCTTGATAAACTGGAAATGTATTATTATAGTTTGTTTGTTTATTTAACAAGAAGCCCCTGGATCTCATTTTTACAAAAGGAATGTACATTTTGTGCCCCCTGCCCTCCACATTACAAGCTTGCCAGATAAGACACGTTTATGGCTGAACCTCCAATCTTTATCAGCCTGACTACAAATACTCCAGATGGCATGCACTTAGCATGCCCAATTCAAGCGGAAACCAGCAATTATAACATGTATAAAACATCATCAATCTTCAGGCTGCTATTTTAAAGCCTATGAATAGAGCTCTTTCTGTCTCAGAACGTGCATCTTCACAATCTGGAGATTGTTCTTCCTTGGAGGATGTGATGTCATCCTTAGAAAATGTCTTCAGCTTGCTGGGAAGGGCTTTCTAACCTATAGCTGATCTAAAAAATGAGCTTCTCTTTCAGAATCTTGGGCATCATCTTTGAAGAAATGTCACTGTGAAATTAGGTGGTGTGCTTTCTCAAATCAATTTCTTGCTCTGATTGCCCATGGCCATTAGACCATAGAGGAAGGATGAAGCTAAGTATCAGGAGTACTGGGTAATTGTTCTCCTGATGTGAATGGAAAATGGAAGCCTGAAACAGCTACAAAACAAAATGTCAGTGTGTTTACAATATGAGTGGAAAAAATATGGGCTCGCTCATATATTACTGCTGGAGCTTCCTTTGTGGGGAAATCCTGGACTGGGAAAACCTATTTCTAAAGTGGTATGTCCAAAGACATATGTCCAGAAGACCAAAAGAGGGAGGAGAATGGCAGGGTAGGAGACAGCCTCTGCCAACAGTACTGTATACTTGTAGAATACTTACAGAAAGAAGGCAGGAGAGGAGAACAAATGCCTGCCACTCAATCAGTGATGGGCCTGGAGAGAAAGGATAATAGTGGTAGTGGAGCAGAAAGTGAGTATAGCTTGTTTCCCACTTAGTTAACACTAGGAGCCACCAGGTAAGATGACACTAGGTAAGCTATTAACACACATCCTGAGAGCTCTTGAGTTGCAGCATCACATTCTCTAGATCTACTCAAATGTCTCCTCCATCCACGGTCACTTCAGAGGCAAAGGGAGGCTGAACCCTCCTTTCACCTCCACAACTGAGAGAGGAGAGTTGGGTTCACAGACAGTATGCTACTTTGGCACAGCTCAGTGCCCTCCTCCCAACACTTGCTTCAAGGGCAGGATGGTGGTTTCAGCCCTTTTACAAGAACTATGGGGGTGCTATTTGGCTAAGAAAAAGTTTTATCTGAGCCCTTGTCCAACAATTTAACTATTGTGGGTAAAAGGAATGAGAATCATTATTTGCCCCCCTTCCTTCCCCTCTCACTTCCTTTTAGATTCCTACCTGTATGGATTGTATAAGGAAATTTTGAAAATTCAAATCCAAGCCACAGGCCTCTTTATGTTTCTTACTTCCTCTTCAGAACTGATAATAAGCATAAATGGAGGCTGAAAAATGTCACTCACTGAAGTATAGCCCTGGTGATTTTAGTATTTCATTATCCTCTTACAATTTTGTACTCTTTGGTGATGGCCAAGGCAAGGTATTTTAGAGGTTCTATCTCATTCCTGAAAAAAACTAGAGTGCTTTCCTTGTCTATGACTGAACCTTCTGTCTAATTCCTGTCAAGTTCAAATTAAACTGAAAATACACCAGATGGCACTAAGCAACAAGCATTTTAAAATCCATCTTCTGTAAGAAGACGTCCCCAGACTTGCACACCCACCAATAATGCCTTGACTAACCTCCTCTGCAAATTACACAAGCCGAACAGAGTGCTATACTATCAATACCCTCAGCATATTTTTCAGAAATAACATAGATAAACATTCCCAGCAAGTGCACTTAATAGATCTGTTTGCCAATGGTGTTGCCTAAATTCTCAGCTGTGCTTGTGAGGAAACTTTTTCCAAAAAAAGAAGGAAAACAAACTATTAGGAGCTCTGGTTCCCTACCCCCTTCTTAAAGAACAAACAAAAATGCAGCCAGAGGTGGTGTGGGTAAGAGAAACACCCACCCACCCTGCTAAAACATTAGCAGCAAACCACTGCCAACAGCTCTCAGAGAACTAGTCAGAACATGCTTCTTAACTCCCAAAGCTATTTGAGAAATGAAAAATAAGCACATGGAGAGTAGTAATGCTTAAACTGAGTTCAAATCCAACGAGAGATGATGATTCAAGGAATATGGCAATTAATTCTAAAAAGAATGACTTTATCTTCAGTAGAAGTAGTACTGAGTCCAGAATTCGGTATTACTAAAAGTCTAATGATAATCAAACTCACTCTGTACTATTGTATGTTTTTAAAATGGCAACCTGAATCATAGTCTTACTGGAATAAGCATCCTACATAAAACTATTCCATCTGAAAACAATTCTCAAATAATATAACTTTAATGTATGTCAATAATGTGTTTATATAATATATAAACCAAGAGACTGAAATATATCTCAACTGCAGATAATATCCTTCTAAAGAAAACGTATGACTCCTTTAGAGTAGAAACTCCTATTGCCTGAGGAACATGAAATGATATAATCTGACTTCTTCTCCGTGTTAGTTTCTCTGTTTTTTGTTTGTTTGTTTGTTTTGGCACCAGCCAATCCTTGAATGGGCTTGCAAAAACTTTGGAGCATCTACAATCAGTCCTGTATGGTGGGACTCCAAAGTGCCCCATCACCTGATGTCGTAGTGAAGTCAAGGGATTGACAGGTGAACGAACCCACCACCTGCTAAATTTGGCCTGTGAGGGCTAGAGGTAGTAAAAAATCTGGCCTGCCAGCCAGATCCAGTTCACCACCTCTGCGGTAGACCTGCAACAAAGGAACACAACTCCCTTCATTCCTGACCATTGGCCATGTTTGGTGGTGGAAAGAGCTGAAACAACAACATCTGGAGGGCCACAGTTTCTTCACCCTGATTTAAAGTCTGAATGTAATTGACTATATCCTTTGTAGACCATTCCTGCAGATTTCTGTTGTTGTAGATATGAACCAACTTTCGTGCATATGAAGGTAACTCCTAAGCTACAATGTTTTCCATTTATAGGTGATAACATCATGTTACTTCCAACTTGGAATTTACCTGAGTACATTCCTCACTCCAAATGAATTTACACCTCCAAAATTCCTTACAGTTACAGTAAGCTCCAATGCATCACGGTTATATCTGAACTTAAATCTTCAATTGCTGTTCTCTTAAAAATAAACTAAGGTAAGCTTCCAGATAAAAGCAATTTTGTGTGATATCAATGCTAAAATCCTTACAAAGAGGTTCATGGGGGAAATATTAGACAATATACTTTATAGGTATGAAATACTACCGTATGTAGTTTCCTATGCACACACCACAATTATATGCCTGTTTGTTCATAAATAAGCAACACAAAATTCAAAAGGATTTACTCTGAATTGCATTGTACACTGGATAGCAGCCTTATGAGTCAATCCTAGCTATGTCTACTCAGAAGTAAGTCCTACTGAATTCAATAAAGCTTACTCCTAGATAAGTGAGGTCATGATTGCAGCTGTAAATCATTAAACTGTCGAAATTATTATGAAATCAGTTCCATTCTTTTCATGCTGGATTCTAGCTTAGTGAAACAAGCTTCTACTTCTAAGTGCATACTGCCACAAGGCAACATTTCTTGACATCAAAGAACTTGAAAATATCTCAATGGTAATCTATTATTACATGACATGTTCTGAAGGAGGACATCCATGCTATTGCCAGCACGTGCCACTTTCCAGTTACAACTGTTTCTACAACATATCTTCATTAACAACATCAATCCATTCATTTCTGGGTCTAGTCTTTTAGCTAAGCTACAGTTTGTGCAGCCACTATCATAGACAGGAATCTGAATTTATTTTTTCAATATTTTGTGAGGTGTCCTTTTAGTCCATCCTAAATTCTAGGTAACTTTATTTTTTAAAGTCAGTTTTCTTTCAGCCCGCCACTAATGTAGCCTGCATAGAATCACCACAGAATTCTAGGGAACATTACTTTTTAAAGTCAGTTTTCTTTCAGCCCGCCACTAATGTAGCCTGCATAGAATCACCACAGAATATTCTCCATAGAGCATTAAGGAAACAGTGTTTAAATGCCAAAGTATCCAACACTGTATCAAGGAAAGGACATGTGCTGTGCACCCCTATGAGAATGCACATCTATGAACATCTGCACATAGACATGGGAGGTTTTCACAAAACTCTGAATGCTTTCATGCAGTATCGTTTGTCTCTGATGCAAACAAAAGAATTTACATTGGGTCTATTTTCAAGGGAAACAAGAAGTCATTTGATATTCTCAAAGGATTGAGGTACAGAATTGTTGTTTCAACCTGTCATTGTTTTGCTTGATCTACAATGCGTGTCTTCCTTTCATCATCATCATCATCATCATCAAAGATAAGGGGGGGAAAAGTGAAATCTAGTATTGTCTAACCATATATATTAATGATTCATATCTAGTGCAGTTAGCAGTATGGGGTGGTTTCATTCTTCAGATTAGCAAACAGGTTTTTCCACACTTAAACTTTTAAGCCATCAATGTGATTTCACGTCATTGTTTGGCCCAAGGACATGAAGCAAAACTAAGAACAAAGGAAATACTTTGGCTTAAATTACAGGCCCTGGAGAATAAAGTTTTGTCTCACAAAGCAGCCAGAAAAATATTTACTGGATACTGCAATCCAATTTTTTACTTTGCACTCTATCTTGGAGACTAGGTACAGACCCAACAAGTGAGACAATGCAAGCAGTATTCTTATTTCAGCATTAAGAATGCTCTCGCAAGAGGGAAGAAGGTATACCTAGAGGCCACTTTCTTTCCTAGGCCCAAGCTCTTCACAGAAACAGGCAGCAGAGATACATGAGGTTTTTTTGTTTGTTTGAACTATACAGGCTGCCTTTTCAGTTCCAGTCCCAATTTAAAGTGTTGATTTATAACCTAAAAAGCCCTAAACAGCTTGGAGCCAGCATCTCTAAAGACACATGGTACTGTCCTCTAGGTTATATAACTGCCTCTCTATGGAAGTTAGTATGAATGTGACTGCCTGCTTTTACAGGGATGGGGACGGGTGGGTGGGAATGCTCTTTTCCATAGATCTTTTCATTATTTTTAATGTTGATTTAGACTAAATTTAAAGCTAAATTAACTAGTATTAGGCACTTACAGTAATCATATTCTTACTGTTTATGCAGATTTTATTGCATTTTCTAATTTTTGCAGACAATTTGGTTTATTTAAGATACAGGATAATTTTTTTAGATGAAATAAACTACCTTCACAATCTTAGCCTACTGTTACCGGCTTTCTTCCACTCTGTCATGCTCATAGTTTATATATTTTGCAAGATAGAAAAAAGAAGTAGATCAGTAATATCATGGACAAGCTGAAAACACAGAAGCAAGGAGGAAATGTCAAGATGCGGATTCTTTTTCTATGCATGCAAAATAAGCTTAATGTCTGCAAGTCTGTGTCACATTTAAATCACACATGCAGCAACCCAGAGCTAAATGGCTTCTCTCTTTGCACACAGACTCTCTAATGACTACACTCCCAAACACCCAGCATATACGCCTCCTACTCAACACCCACACACAGTACATTGTGCACAAATGTACAGCAAGCACATAATCTGCATGCACTTACCTTCTGCATAAGCCCATGTAACAGGGTCCTCAATGTAACTGTGACTTGTCTTTCTATCACACAGAATGTGCTTTTCAAATCACCCCTTATGTTCTCTACACAAGGAAGATTGCTGGAGAAAATTAGAAGCTGTTTCTAGTCTAATTATTTAATTAGATAACCCAATTTTTAAAAATATCTTTCAATTCCCAGATCCTCTCTCGTTATATAGTTCAGAGCACTGTAATACTCTGCAGCAGCCAGTGGAATATATTTTTTCCAAACCTCTTTATCTCTTACACCAAAGTCAAGAATCGACAACTGCCCTAAATCTTTGCTGCACACTGTCTCTGCTTGGCTTCCTTTATCAACTGCAGGCACCCATGAATTTTGGCTGAATATGAAAGCCAATAACTGTTTGTAGTCAGTGACCAGAGAGAAGCTCTCTTACTTCCTGTTCTACAGAGGTAAAGTATTATGAGTAACAGGACTATATTTTATTTATTATATTTTTAATTAAATTTCAATACTGCCCTTCATTCAAAGATCACAGGGCAGTTTACAATATAAAAACACAAAAATACATAATATAGTAACAACAATCCCCCCATAAAGTTTTAAAGGCCATAGATTGTTTAATTGGACAAAGGCCTGTGAGAAGAGGGATATTTTTGACTGGCACCTAAATATTGTGGGATGGAACACTGGGGCAGACAAGTCACAACAGTTCCTAGAGTGTCCACTAACAGGAACTCACCTGGAGAGACACCTGACTACAGGTCAGTTCCTGTTCCCTCAGACATGCAAATGAGTTGGATTAGATAAGCCCTAGCCTGCAATCACTCTCTCTCTTAGCTACTTCCTCCTTCGATGGGAACACATCTTCAGAGAATCTCCAGTTAGCATGGTTCTCACTCTAGGCCTGCAGCCAAGAGTGAGACCAAATGGAGTCTTACTTTACTAAGTAGTCTCTAGATATATAAGTACTTGTAACTTTTCTAAGCAAGCCTGCCTTTCTGAGATTATGCTGTAACTCAGGATGAAACTGTAAGTAAACTCTATCTTATTTTATAAACACTGTGTTGTGTATTTCTTTTAAGAGGGACAAAGGGGACCTTTGCCAGGAAGTGTAATATTGAACTATAAAGTGTAATATTGTTATAGAGATTCTAGCGAATCTAACGCACATGCTTTGCTGCGCACAAAAGGGGAATGTCACTCTGCTGATATTGGAAGCTTGCTAACACAAGCTTGGATAGGATCTATCTAATAATATATCCTAATCCACATCCCTAACATTCCCATAAAGGGTTATTACGGCCCAGGACTGCGTATTTTTGTGTATTTTTTGAAGGATTGCTTTGGATTGTGATTTTGAACTGAGTAGGATTTTTTCAGTTAGAACTTCCTGGTAAGCACATGGTCTATTGTTATCCAGTGTGCCTAGGGGATTAGCTACCCCTCCCCTCCCTCAGAGTTTACAGCACTGAGAACTCAGAGGCAGTGAAGATTATTTTGCATTTTGAGATATTTTTAGAGATTTTGATTTTGGAATTTTTGGCAAATTTTTGAATTTTGAGAAATTTTTAGAATTTTGAGATTCCAAGATGGCTTTTGCAGATTTTGATAGTGGAGTTAAGCCAGGATTCATGGCTCTAGATGATGACAATTATGTATTTTGGAAACAACGCCTGATAGCATTTTTAGATGCAAGGAATGTTTTGGATGCCATTGAAAATCCTATGCCTACTGGCACAACAGCAGAGGATTTAGCCAAGATAGCAACTTGGAAACGCATGAACAGCGAGGCCAGATACATAATTTTGAGTGGACTTCGCAACAGGCATCTAACATCAGTTAATAGCAAAGATGATGCAGCTAAAATCTTAAAAGATATTGAGCGCAGGTATGGAGCATCTACTAAGAACTCCTACAGGAATTTGATGAGCAAATTAACTGCGCTGAGGATGAATTCAAGAGAAGAATTCACTGACCATATCAGCAAATTTAGTGAAATTGTTCAGAGGATTGATCTTACTCCTAAAGCCCTTGATGAAGAAACAAAGGTTTCATTTTTGATAGCATCTCTAGGACCAAGCTTCAGTTCATTCAAGAGTTGCATGGATCACAAAAGGGACCTGACTTTTGAAGAACTGATTGATCATTTGAGAGAGGAATGCAGAGATTACCTTGATTCTTCAGAAAGGAATACAGGGAGAAAGGACACTAATTATGCTTCCAAGCATTTTCAAAGGTCCAGACAAACGCCAAAGGAAATAATTTGCTTTAACTGCAATTTAAAAGGGCACATGGCGAAGGAATGCCGGGCACCTAGGAATAAATCCCGCCCCTTTCCACCAAAAGGCGAAAAGAAGGGGGGTCGTGGGCGTGCAATGATATTGCAAGAAAGAAATGTAGCTTTCCAGAGCTGTGAAGGAAAGCGCAATAAGTGGCTTCTGGACAGTGCAGCAAGCAGCCACTTCTGTTATAAAAGGGAATATTTCAATGAAATAGACAATAATAAACAGTCTGAAATTGAAATTGCTGATGGAAATGTTATAAAGTCAATAGGTGCAGGATCTTTGAACTTGAATTTCAAAGTGAACAATGAGTCTTTTGATACTACAGTGAGTAATGTTAAGTATGCACCAAAGCTGAACTGTAATCTAATAAGTGTGTCTAGCTTGGACAAGAAAGGTTTTGAAATTATATTTAAAAATGGACAATGCAATGTGATAAAAGATGGTGAAGTGTTTATTCAAGCCAAACTAATCAATGATGTGTATGAGATTGATATTTCAGAGAATGAGTCTGCAAGGGTCGCACAACCCAGCAGAAAGGATCAACCAGATCTGGAACTCTGGCACAAAAGGCTTGGACACAGGGATACCAACCTTATCCTGAAAATGCAGAAGGAAAATCTGGTAAAAGGTCTACAGGTAAAGAATTGCAGTACACCAATGCCAAACTGTACAACTTGCATAACTGAAAAGGCAGTCAAGCCTTCCTTCCCACGTTGTACAGAGAAGAGAAGCACAAAAGTCATGGACACTGTTCATACTGACCTATGTGGTCCGCTGAATGTACCTTCCCTAGGAAACAATAAGTACATTCTGATATTTATAGATGACTTCTCAAGATATTGTGTTGGATATTTTCTAGAGGAAAAGAGTCAGACACCGGAATTGTTCAAACTGTACTTAAACATGGTGAAGAACAAATTCCAGAGAGCTCCTTCCACCTTAATTTCGGATAATGGTGGAGAGTTTTGCTCACGGCAGATGAAGGCCATCATGGCACAAGAAGGCATAGCACATGTAACTACAGTTGCTTACACGCCTCAACAGAACTCCATTGCTGAGAGAAAGTTTAGGTCTATTATGGAGATGACAAGGTGCATGTTAAAAGAGGCCAACTTGTCACAGAAGCTATGGGGTGAAGCGGCGAATACGGCGATTTATTTGCAAAACAGATTGCCTACAAAGGGTGCAGAACGCACACCATTTGAACTTTGGCACGGGAGAGTCCCAAGTCTGCAGCACATACGTGTGTTTGGAAGTGTCTGTTATTACCACGTGCCCAAAGAGCGCAGACACAAGCTTGACTCCAGAGCAAAAGCAGGTATTCTGGTTGGATATGCTCCTGGAGGAAAGGGATATAGAGTTCTAGATCCAAAGAGTGGCAGAGTAGACCCATACCATGTGGTTCATTTTGATGAACTAGGAAAGTTTGATACAAAGAACACTGTTATTGACTGTTCTAGAGAGTCACCAGATGAAGAGTTTATAAGTTTTCCTTTAGCACAAGGAACTAATATACCTTCTAGTGTCACAACACCCCCTACAGGCGACACCCCAGAAGACGCAGAGGTCCAGACCCCTGGCGGCACCAGAGACGAAGAGGAGGAGCTGTACGTGGACATGCCAGCGTTGGAGGAGGATGAGGATGCTGATGCGGTTGCACAACCAGAGGTCAGATGCTCATCCAGAACCAACAAGGGCGTTCCGCCACTACGACTGTCCTACTTTGCAGGGTCAGCGTCTCCACCAGAACCTTCCACTTGGGAAGAGGTAGAGCAGATGCCAGCCACCGAAGCCAGTCTCTGGAGGAAAGCCGCGCAGGAGGAGATTGACGCACTGCACAAGAACAAGACCTGGACACTCACAAAATTACCTGCTGGTAAGAAAGCAATTGGGAGCAAATGGGTGTTCAAGGTTAAAAGGGGTTCAGAAGGGGAGGTGCAACGTTACAAAGCAAGACTAGTGGCACAAGGTTTTTCACAGCAATATGGCCACGACTATGACCAAGTCTTTGCACCGACAGTGAGATACAGTAGCGTAAGATTACTTTTAAGCATCGCAGCATCTAAAGGGATGGAGGTGAAACACATCGATATAGCTACTGCGTTTTTGCATGGGGAAATTTCTGAAGAAATTTACATGAAGCAGCCTAAAGGTTTTATAAAGCCAAATGAGGCACATTTGGTTTGCAAGCTTCAAAAGGGACTGTATGGTTTAAAACAAGCAGCCAGAGCCTGGAACTTGAAATTGCATGGAATGCTGGTGAAACTTGGGTACAAGCAAGGTGAAGCTGACAAGTGTTTGTACACTAAGCAGAGTAATGGACAATTTTCTTATATTCTTGCCTTCGTTGACGACCTTTTAATCGCAACGTCAAATGACAGGGATTATAAAAATGTAGTCCAGCACCTCAACAAGGAAGTGCAAGTGAAAGAATTAGGACCAGTTGAGTATTACCTTGGGATTCAAGTGGAAAGAGAACAGGATGGTTCATTTCTACTTAATCAAAAGCAAAAGATAATTGAACTGTTGGAGAGTATGCAATTGCAGGATGCAAAACCCGTCGACACCCCGATGGCTACAGACTTCTTAAAGAACCAAGAGGATTCGAAGCTGCTGCCAAACAACACAGAGTATCGTTCAGCAATTGGTAAACTTTTGTATTTAGTTACCACATGCAGACCTGATTTAGCCAATGCAGTAGGGATTCTCAGCAGGAAAGTGAGTAGTCCCACTGAGCATGATTGGGTTGGTGTGAAGAGGGTGGTTCGATATCTTAAGGGTACAATGGATTGTAAATTAAAGTTACCAGCTGTCAGTGACCCTAAGCTCATTGGGTACACTGATGCTGACTGGGCGGGTGATAATTCTGATTATAAATCCACAAGCGGGCATGTCTTTATGTATGGGGGCGGAGCTATTACATGGGGCAGTTATAAACAGAAATGTATAGCTTTATCGTCTACAGAATCGGAATATGTTGCGGCTACAGAAGCGTGCAGAGAGATTTCCTGGCTGGACCAACTCCTAACAGACTTTGGCGTGGAGAGAAAGGAACCTATAAGCCTGCTGGAGGACAACCAAAGCTGTCTAAAGCTGGCGCAGAGTGAGAAGTTCCTAGCACGCTCAAAACACATTGGGGTCAGGTACCACTACGTTCGCCAGATGATACAAGATGGACTTGTCGAACTGTCATACTGCTGCACTTCAGAGATGACAGCAGACATCCTAACAAAACCCCTGCCAAGACAGAGTTTCCAGAACCTGCGTGTCAAGCTGGGACTCTTGGGTGGTTGAATAAAGTTGCTTATGTTTTGTTTTGTATGTAATGAATGTTGTGAATTGCCTGAGAAGGGGTTTGTGGGATGGAACACTGGGGCAGACAAGTCACAACAGTTCCTAGAGTGTCCACTAACAGGAACTCACCTGGAGAGACACCTGACTACAGGTCAGTTCCTGTTCCCTCAGACATGCAAATGAGTTGGATTAGATAAGCCCTAGCCTGCAATCACTCTCTCTCTTAGCTACTTCCTCCTTCGAAGGGAACACATCTTCAGAGAATCTCCAGTTAGCATGGTTCTCACTCTAGGCCTGCAGCCAAGAGTGAGACCAAATGGAGTCTTACTTTACTAAGTAGTCTCTAGATATATAAGTACTTGTAACTTTTCTAAGCAAGCCTGCCTTTCTGAGATTATGCTGTAACTCAGGATGAAACTGTAAGTAAACTCTATCTTATTTTATAAACACTGTGTTGTGTATTTCTTTTAAGAGGGACAAAGGGGACCTTTGCCAGGAAGTGTAATATTGAACTATAAAGTGTAATATTGTTATAGAGATTCTAGCGAATCTAACGCACATGCTTTGCTGCGCACAAAAGGGGAATGTCACTCTGCTGATATTGGAAGCTTGCTAACACAAGCTTGGATAGGATCTATCTAATAATATATCCTAATCCACATCCCTAACATTCCCATAAATATATGCAATGAAGGCACCAGATGAGCCTCTCTGGGGAGAGCACTCCCAAAGCAGGGAGCCACCACAGAAAATGCCCATTCTCATGTTGCTGCCCTCTGGACCTCTTGTGGAGGAAGCACACAAAGAAGGGCCTCAGAAGATGGTTGCAGAGTCCAGGAGAAATAATGAGGGGTACCAATCCAATCCATGGTGCTGATGCTATTTTGTAGTTCAAGGCATAGCCCGGGACCATTTTGATAAAGTCACCGTCTGTCTCCTTGCTGCTTTAAAAAATGTGGTACAGTACTCCTGTGGCTAAGTACTCTAGAGATTCAGTCACTAAGCTTAAACACCAGACGTAGTATCAGTGCAGCCCTAAGGCCATGGTTGCATCAGTGCAAGGATTTTCCTTGCACAACCTCCTCTCCCTCTCTTCTCCCTCCATGCACCCCCTAAATCTGTTCTGAGGGTTCCCCAACCTAAGGTTTGGGGGTAGCATGGGTTGCTACTGGGTGAGGAAAAAGTCAAAAGTCAAGTCTCTGTATGCACCTAAAGAAGCTTTTGGGATCATTCTAGCTTATGGCCAACTTGCCCTTGTTCTCCTTCAATATAAATGAAGAATCCCAAAGCAACCCCAACAAGATAAACATCATTTTGTAAGGATTTTGTGACACTGGAATTAATGAAGCAAGGGAGGGGGAAGGGAAGAATGGCTAGCTGTCTCATCCAAGAGCAGGCAAGAGTAAAGAAAATAACTGCCGGATCAGAAAAGGAAGATTAAGCAACACACCTATTGTAAGAGATTAAGGTAAATGTATAAAGCACCTGCTTTTGGTGACAACCAATTGGTCACGGGTTTCATTGATGCCAACTTTCACAACTACACATTATGTTTTAGAGATTGCAAAGGTTGTTGTAGTGAACTATGAATTTCCAGAGCATGTATTACATTTCCTTTCATAAGTAGACTACTTTTGGGAAAGCAACCAATATTAATGTATGAAATGTTTCTAAGAGCAATGGGGATGAATCCCAAATACAGTGAAGCATGTTATACAAATTGGCTTTCAAAGCAAAAATTGCTTCCCAACAATTTGAAAGCTTCAAAATTTCTCACAGATGTCTTTCTTCCTTCTTCTTACAGTGCTCCTTCTCTTGGTCACAGCTGTGTTGTGCCAAAAAAAAAAAGCTGTATTAGCATGCAGAACCCTACTTTGATTCAGGAGACAGTCGTGCTAACTGGCCAAAGTAGAAGCCTTGCTGAGAGAGAAAATAAGAAAGCTAGTGGAATGGAGCTATCAATAATTCACTGAGAGTCCATGGATATCTGCTGACAACAGCCTTAAAAACATTCTAGGCACTTGGAGAAGGAAGAAATTCCCAAAAAGGTACCTAGAAGAGTGTATATCTGTTCCGGAAGGACAAAAGAGAAGAAAACACAACACATCCACGTGGAAAGAAACCATATTCAGGGATAACAGAACATATTAATTGTGGGTGTATTTCAACTTCTGAATAAGAAAATAGTTATCTATTACATTCGTTATGTGAAAATTAGCTTCATGTAAACCAAATTCTGGCTGCTGAGAAGTTTGAAGTCTCCCCCAGAGAAAGCTAGACAGATCAAGCAGCTGCCACCATCTCTCGCTTTCCATTGTTTATCTATGCTTATCATAACTCTTCTTTAGCAGCTAATTGTCCCTACTCCTCTCCCTTCTAACTCCTAAGGAAATTTAGATAGGCATAGATAAAGAAGTAGAGAATGGCAGTCAGCTTTCACTGACTTTCTCCAGGGAATGCTTCAGTATGTACTTTTGTAACCTCAGAAAATATTTAATAAAAAACCATTTAAAAAAGAAATCTCAAGCCTAACTTGCATATGGTATATGACTACTTGTAAAACGCTAAGTGTAACATTTTGCTAGCATCTTAAGCACAAAAATAACCTCAATACGAAGCAAAGCTAACCAGGCGGGCTATTTCCAGTGTGTCCAATGGAAATAACTTCACAAAAATCCTAAAGATGGCAGTTGCTTCACACATGCAAGCCAGACACTATTTTTCTCCCTCTGACTGTGTCAAGATAAGTGAGATTCTAGGGAAATGTTGCTATTAACCATAAGTAAATCACCTGCTGGATGGCAGTATATGTGGACAGGTTGCACACATGAATCAGTCTAAAAAGGAAGAGTAACATAAAAAATTAAGTAGGTACAACAAAGGCCTTAACTTTCCCCTTGATTGTAAGAACAAATCAACAACTCTGAATAATATTCTATGGATTCTTCGGTCACAAAACTAACAGAAATCGACATCCGTGGAATGTACATTACACAAGACATCTGGGATAACGCCTTCTCCCCACTACTACATTGCAAAATCAATTTGCCTTTTTGCATAATTTATACTTGGCAGCATTTTGGATGTTATTGTGCAGCAATTCTTCACAATGTCAGGAGTTCGGTACTCTGCAGCCACTGGTCACAATGGCAAACATTCAGTGAACAGGTATCTTCTGTCATAGTGCATTAGCCAATTTCAAGCTAGCTCAGTGGGGGTTGGGGGGGGGCTTGCCCCTGCTGCTCTTTTTTAAATGGTGAAACACAATGCTAATCAAAGAACAATTGAATGTTGTGTGCAAATGAATTAACATCCATCCATCCATAAATAAGACCATAAGAAGAGCCTTGCTGGATCAGGACAAACAGGAATTTGCAGTTAAACATAAAGTGGGAGTGAAGGGATATGTAAATGAATGCAAGCGTGCAGATCATAAATCAGTCTTTTAATTTATTTTTAATAGAGAGGTTTTGCACAAGAGCTGACCTACAAAATCTCTCTCTCTCTCTCTCTGTGTGTGTGTGTTTAATGTATGAACAGGAATCGACAACTATAAAACATGAACTCTGCCAGCACTTCACTGCACCTGCCCAATGTACAGGTAAGTGGAAGGTTCTGCCAGTGATACCCTTGCCAGTAGCAGTCTCGTGGACAGGGTTCTTTAGGGGCAGAGCTGGGCTGGCAAAGGATCCACTGGATCCTAACCTGGTTCAACTCCCGTTAATGAGACTGATCCTGGACTCTCTATGTGCCAGCTTGAAATCGATGCAGCAGAAATTGGAAGTGGCACTGCCACCCTCAACCTTTTGCCCTGGACAGCACAAGTGGCAGGGCTACAGATGTGGTGGTTGCTACACCACCCCATTCAGCCCCACTGCTCCTGCCAGAAATTAGGCTTTCTCCCCAAGTCCACCAAATCCAAAGCCATCATGGGTTTCAAGGATCCTTCAAAGCAGTAATTTTAACCAAGTTGATCATAAAAGACAAGAGCACATTTTACATGGTACAAGGAGTTCAGCACAAAATGATACAGGTAATGGTGCCAGCAGTTGTTCTTGGGACATAGTGACTTTAACAATGCACATTTGTAACTTAAGTCCTGCAGTAAGTTCAAGTTGTTCACATATTTCCGTCATGGTATATTAATCATTTATACATTCTACCAGTGATTCTCTATAATCTATATAATCTATACAAAATTGTGAAAATATTGAGTATATGAGGTTTTGCTTCAGTGGAAATGATATTCAGGTCACTTGCAGCCCCATTTCACATTTTATTTTACATCATCTCTTGATTACATGCTGTTGGAACTCCTTTTCTGATTATTTTATTTCTGGCAAGCTGCTTTTAAAAATCAAATCTTCAGCACAATGGTTCCATAACCACAAGGTCCTCTGTTAGCAAAGGCTCTACTATCAGCCCATGTAAGATAATGCCTAAATAATGTTTTATAAACATGCCCAAACTTAAGTACCTCAGTTGTGGCTCAAATCTAATGGGAACCAGAATCAAGGACTGTTAAGTTATCTTTTTCAACTTCTACAGTCCTGGCAAGTGCAGCTACTCTAAACAGCATAAAATAGTACAGGATGGGCAATACAACTTGACCACGTGTCCTTCAGTTTCTTAAAAATGCAAGTAACCCAATACACTTCTACTCACATTCTGTTGTAGTTCTATTCTCCAGATCACAATCCTAACTAGCCCTCATTATACAGAAAAATCGAATAGGCCTTAAAACTAATCAGGGCATCCTTAACAGAAGAATAAATATCCTGGCCATTTCATAGATAGAAATATATCAGGGTGACAATAATCAAGTTGCATCTTGCGTGGACAAAAGTCCTTTAGTCAGCTACAAATATGAGCAATCTAATTCAAAAATCTAATTTTTGAATTATGCTAAAAACAAAAGATATTCCTTAATTATTTCCTCTGATAAAGAAAGGAAGCAGAAAATCTGTAAACAAATGAAGAATAAACAATATTTTCTCAAAAGTGAAAGCATCCCACGCTACCTACCAATGAGGCCAAGGAACTAGACTAGAGGGCATTCCATGAGTCATCAGTGCTGCCAACTGACCTCAGAGGGACCACTATCCACTAGTGCAAAGCACTAGATCCCAGCTTACTTCCTTCTTATAGCAACTTCACACATTACCAAATTCCTAGATAGAAGACAGATTTAAAGTAAACTCTCACGTAAAGCTACCTATAGACAACAACATACTACACATGCATTTTCCACTGAACAAACATTTACTAGATGTACATGTACAGTCAGTTGCAGCTTCCTAGCAAGTGTACCTCAAGCAAGAATCCAGGGAGTAGACTTGTCAAATGCTATGTTTGCATAGAGATTTTGGTTGTAGCATGGAAATGCCCTCTGTGCAGGAGTCGGATTGTACGTGGAGCAAGCAGCCCTTAGTCAACAGTAAGATATCTAATGAATGACAGTGCTTTGGATCCAGGACAATCTTCTCCCAGGACAGAGTAAACAGCAAAGGAAGGCTGTCTTCCTTCGAGGAGAGAAAAGACCAAGAGAAAGGACTGAGGGGACAGAACATATGCATCATGCACAAAAGACGTGCACACACCACTAAATTATTTAAGGTAACTATATTTTATACTTTTTTCATCCTGTTTCTTCATTACTTGGTATAATTAACATATTAATTGCCTAACTTAAAATTCTGATCTGTTTATTCAGTGTTAGCTACCTGAGTTCTCCTCCAACTAGTACATTTACCTGTTGTCTAATTCTCCATTTTTTCAATTTCATAAAAGCTCTTCTGATTCTGGAGAAGTTGACTAGAGTATGCCTGAGTCAGCGCTGTAGCCCAGGCAGACAAGTGAGTGGGAGATGTAAAATATTTTTTAAACAAAAACTCTATCACACACATAGAGCTTATCAAAATTGCAGCCACATATTCTGGTTTCTGATGGGTAAATTTCCACTACAACTCTACTACTGTACAGAAATCAGAGCTCATAATTCATCACTGGTAGAATAAATAAGATATAGTTGTTTTCAAGGATATGAATTCCTTTATCAAGGAAGATTTCTTTCAGCTTGTGGCCCCTCTAATCTTCAGTATAGGGTAGTGTAGAAGAACACAAATCAAGAAAACTCTGCAATTCATTCTAGAAAGTTGTCTTAAGAGTCAGAAATAGAACCATGCAGACAAAATACTACCAGCCCTCTCACTGCTGCAGTAGTTTACATTTTGGCCATGCTAAAAGCTCTGTTGTTAAAAGAGAAGTGTCTGTACATGTCCAGCATCAAGCCATCAAAAAGGAGCCACTGAAATCAATAAAACAGGAACCGAAGAGACCCTTGAAACTCATTGTTCACTATCCTTACAGCAAATACCTCAAGTGATCAGGAGACTAGATCAGATATTCACAAATATCATCCCACAAACTTTTTGCCCTACTAAAGACTTGAGATTTCCAGCATATTAAGTATCCAGATAATCAATTACTTAACCTTTCTTTCATAAGTCCAACATCCCAGGGGGAGACACTGCAAACTACTGCAAACCTTTTACCAATATATAAAATAGCTCAAATAAGACTCTTTCTTTGATAGAGCTGTAGTGGATTCAGAGTGGATTCAGCCTTATACCTCAGTGAGCCATGCCACACCTTTATACACCACCACATTATACCTCTGCAGAGGTTCAGTATTCTCAATACAAGGTTGTGCCTGAAGCATAGCTGCCAAGTTTTCCCTTTTCTCGCGAGGAAGCCTATTCAGCATAAGGGAAAATCCCTTTTAAAAAGGGATAACTTGGCAGCTATGGCCTGAAGAGCAGTACCTGGGGCACTATTCATTTGGTACCTTGCCTTTTGTTTGGATTTGCTCCTTGCTCAAGGCAAGCTAAGCAAGTCTCAAGACATCCTGACAACACAGCAAGAGATGCTGCTAAAAGCAGGATGGAGGGATGAAAAGGGGGAAATATGGTCATCTATTGGGGGGGGGGGAATCTGTGCCAGTATACAAGGCTAACATCAGGGGTAGCCAACATGTTGTAGGACTACAGTTCCCATCAGCCCCAGTCATGTTAGTTACCCCTGGCTTACATGATAACATACAAACATTGGAGTCTTAGGGCAGGCATCCCCAAACTGCGGCCCTACAGATGTTTTTGCCTACAACTCCCATGATCCCTAGCTAACAGGACAATGGTCAGGGAAGATGGTAATTGTAGTCCAAAACATCTGGAGGGCCAAAGTTTGCGGATGCCTGGTCTTAGGGCATTCCATATAGTAGTACAATTATGTCTGCAGTCAGCCAAGGTCTTCCAGAACTACTAGAAAGAGGGAGCTCCTGCATAACTGCCTCTGTTTCTCCCTCACATACACTCAAACTCCATCCCATCTATTATACTCCATCCCATCTATTCCTCAGATCAGAGCCTGAGGGCACCCAACTCTTTAAATGATAGGCCTTCTCCCACTACAGTGCTACAGTAAACTTTTCCTTTATATGACAGGTAGAGGCAGGGCCGGCGCGTCCATATAAGCGAGCTAGGCAACCGCCTAGAGCGCTGTCGTGGAGGGGGCGCTGCCAGCCTGCCCGCCGCTTTCCCTCCTGCTGCTGGCTGCAGAGGCGCTTCCCTGCAATGCCCTGCAGAGGGCGCAGGGCCGCGCCGCATGACGGGGAGGCAGGGGAAACTGAGTGTGTGCGCGCCCAGCGCAGCAGCGACAGCGCCGGCCGGCCAAGCACCATGAGCCAGCCAGCCAGCCAGGCGGCCACCGCCAACGCGCCTCAGAGCCTGCATGGCCTAAGGCTGAGTGGCGTCGGGAGGCCTGCAGGCCCTTCCGCACCGCCGGGGCGACGGACAGCGTCGGGAGCGCTGCTGGCCCCTTCTGCGCGACCGGAGCGTCGTGGGCTGCATGGCCCAAGGCTGAGCGGCGGCAGGAGGCCCGCGGGCCCTTCTGCGCCGCCGGGGCAATGGACAGCGGCGGGAGCGCTGCTGGCCCCTTTTGCGCCGCGAGCGAGTTGGCGGCTGATTGACCACTGAGTTTGGCGCCACTGAGTTTGGCGCCCCTTCCGCGCCCCTGATGGCCAGGTAAAGAGACTGCTTTTTACCCCTTCCCCTCACCAACAACCAAGGAACTCTCTTTTTATTTTTTTTTTATTTTTTATTTTTTCTATTTTTATTTTTTCTATTTTCTATTTTTATTTTTTCTATTTTCTATTTTTATTTTTTCAATTTTTATTTTTTCAATTTTTATTTTTTCTATTTTTTCATTTTATTTTTTATTCCACTTTTATTTTTTCTTTAAAAAGTCAACAACCCTGGGAAATGGGGGGGCGGGCACCAGAAGGTGATCTCGCCTAGGGCGCAAAAAAACCTAGCTCCGGCCCTGGGCAGGGCTTTGGTGTCTTTGACAACAATATGTCAAGGAGAATTTCAGCAGTCCCCACCCTGCCCCCAACCTGAGGATGCAGCAATGGAAAAAGCAGAATCTGCTGAATTTCTGTCTTCAATGTATCTGGCAAAGGCACAGAGCCTCTATCAAGGGAACAAACCTAATGGGAGGTGAGAGGGGATTTGTTCACTGTCATTGTTTGCTTTTAATCAGGTTTGTCTGCTTGTCTGTGGTAAGAATTGCTTTCAGACAAATAGTTATCATTCCCCCCCTTTTAAACCACAAGTGATTAGCAAGGTAGGTGTGGGGAGGTGGGCTAATAAAAAATAAACCACTGCAGGCTAGCAACCTTAGTGGTCAGTGCTACTTTTAGCCATTCTTGAGGGTATGTTTTACAGGTTGTTTTAAGTGGTGAATTGGAAGCTTTAATATACCAGGCACTATTTCCAAGAAAAGGCTTCTGTCTCAAGTAAAAGGGGTCCCAATCCTTTAGAATGTTGTCAGTGAATGTTCAGTGCTTGGGGGGCGGGGGGAGAGAGCTACTAATGACAAAGTTTGACCAAGTTTGAGACAGAGGAAACACCATGTCATTGTAAGCCCTGCATAAAGAGTGCATGGTTTTCTTACCATTCATTTTGTTTGTTTAAAAATATTCCCTCCGTCTGTTTTCAGAATTTGACTTTGTATCAAAATTCACCATTTAAAAAGGATCCAGAATTCTCCAGTGCGGCACCTTCCCTGGGAATACTTAAGACCTCTGTGACCTGAGGGAAGCCAGAAGCCAGGATACCTATGTCAAGAAAAACACATATGTTTTCATCAACAGCCTGAGAGAGCTGTTACGGCAGCATGTATCCCACCACCCCTGGAAATCTATTTGTTTCATAAACTTAACATTGTAACTAACCTTGGGTGCCTTGGCAAAAAGGCGGTATATAAATGTAATAAATACACAAATAATAAAATTGACATGTTACAATATGTTACATATTGATGGTGCAACAGATCTCATTTGTTAGATCTCCAGAAATGATCACACCACTGTTTATTTTATTTTTTAAATGCATTTGTGATTAAGGAAGCTACATGGGATTTTCCCTTTTAACACCCTCCCCACAGTGCAGGAAAAATATCTAAATGGCCTGAAGTGAGGGCCAAACCAGACATGACATCCGGAGATTGGCAATTGGATCACCTCAGTATTCTTCTTTGGTTTTTAAACTTAAAAGTAAAGCAGCCATCCTGTCCATTTCTGCCATTTTCCTACCGTAAGTTAAATTCCCACCTCTGAAGTCCCATAGGGCACAGAAATCTCCAGTGTAAAATACAAATTATAGCAAAAGTGTTCAGCAAATACTATGTAGTCAGGTACAAGACACTTGAGCAAATGCTTCTAGCTTCATCCCAGGCTATGGCAAACAATGTAATGGGGGAGAGAGAGAGAAACACTTTCTGGAATGGTTTTAATAATCAGCCACAGGGTAATTTGAGGTGTTTCTTTCTGAGGGTGGAAATTTTGTGTTTTACATAGCTATAAACATCTGTTTGCAGTCGCTGCTGCTGCTGCTGCTGCTGCTGCTGCTGCTATTCCTACTACTGGTACTACCCACTAAACAACTCTTAATATTCCCACTCAAATCTTAGGATAAGAAGAAGTTGTGTTCTTCCAGCTTCTGGAAGCTGAACCAAACAAGCTGTAGTAAGTGCAGCCCAGTGCACTACATGTTTGCTTCTACATGTTTATTTCTCACAAAAATAAATGGGACATGGCACAACTGACTTTAGTCCAATTCATTTAAAGGGTCTTTTAAAACGTATTGAAATTAGGCCTATTTCTCATTAAGGTATCTCTGTCTGGGGCGTATCTCTTCTCAAATTTCATGACTGAATGCTTCTCTGCACAATGCTAGATGTCAGAGGGAAAGTCTAGCCTTCTTACTGACAAGCTAGCGTTCTATGAACAGCACTGTTTTGGCTACTGAGAAATATTCAGTCATGTAAGCCCCTATCTGAAACGTGATGTACTACAGCAGGAGTGAGAAGTGTTTGGTCTGTCAGGAGGTCCAATCCCCCCCCCCCAAACCATGCCCACCTGTCAATCAGCTGGCATCACTGGGTGGCATCAGCTGAGGTGGGTGAGTGAGTTGCTACTTTGCCACTGAAGCAGACTCCTTCCCCCAACTTTCAGGTCAACTTTGACAGGTGGTTGGGAGGGACTGCTCGTGTATCAGTGACCTGACATCATCAAGACACCAGATAATTGACAGGTAGGTGGCCCCACCCACATGTCAAAGGGGTGATGGGGGAATTAAGATCTAGTCCGTTGGGCCAAAAAGATTCTCCATCCCCTTTTGACAGCCACAGGTTTACAACCTCTGTAAGTACTAGACCTTATTCTTGACTTTGCCTAAGATATTAAGATCTAAATAGAGAATAAATGCAAAAGGAAAAATGAAAAACTTATTAAATATGAAATCAGTGAAGTGAGCTAAACTGAATGAAATCAGAACTCCTGTCTAAAGAATGCTTAATCCTTGTGGTTTTCAAACTCAACAGGGTAGATACCATCAGCAAGGAAAGTAGTCGCTGTCTACCAGCTAAAGAAGGGGGACGCAGGTGGCGCTGTGGGTTAAACCACAGAGCCTAGAGCTTGCCGATCAGAAGGTCGGCGGTTCGAATCCCTGTGACGGGGTGAGCTCCCGTTGCTCGGTCCCAGCTCCTGCCAACCTAGCAGTTCGAAAGCACGTCAAAGTGCAAGTAGATAAATAGGTACCGCTAAACGGCGTTTCCGTGTGCTGCTCTGGTTCCCAGAAGCAGCTTTGTCATGCTGGCCACATGACCTGGAAGCTGTACGCCGGCTCCCTCGGCCAATAATGCGAGATGAGCGCCGCAACCCCAGAGTCGGTCACGACTGGACCTAATGGTCAGGGGTCCCTTTACCTTTACCTTACCAGCTAAAGAACATATTGATGCTATGCAATTCAAACCTATGTTCACCATGAGTTAAACACCTTATTTGCACATTCCAGAAAGTAAGAGTTTCTCCCCCTACACTAATTTGGATTTCCAAAGGCCTCCCAAGGTCTCATGACCACAGGACACACACATCATGTAAACGTACATGTATTTGCCCTTCCCCTTGCATTCCAAACGGCTTTACTGCCCTGGCAGTGATCACTGCCCCATTCCATGAGGATTCAAAATCTCTGTTTTTAAGCGCTGAAGCAGAGCAAGAGAGTAACAGTTTCCTGTCTTTTGTTCAACTCAAGCATTAAATTACTTCAGAATAGCTCTTTGTTTTAAAATGCAAGTCTCTCTCTCTCTCTCTCTCTCTCTCTCTCTCTCTCTCTCTCTCTCTCTCTCTCTCTCTCTCTCTCTGTAGGAGCATAATGGTACAAGTGTACCAATAATGAAAGGTCTGAAAGAGACAACCCTGCAGATGTAGCTTGGTGTACAACTATGCTGACTTCAGAAAGATGCTGTCATGACCAAGTGAGAGACTACTTCATTTGGAACCTGTGGGTCACTCTGGCATGACTGGGAATCCCCTTGTTAAGTGATTGTTCAGTGCCTAATACAACCAGGTTCTAGTCCATATTGAGGGCTACCGGTATCTATTGCAAAGACATAACAAAATAAGACAATGTAGATTTCAACAAGTGGTGAGTTTTCTGTTCGAGAAAATCCCAGCCTCTATTTCAGTGTTTCTCTAACTGTTGTACATGTGGCCTTTGTGTTGTAGCAGCATAAGCATGGTTCAGGGCCGTCTTAAGCACATCCGGCGCCTTGGCGCAAAGGTCCCTCCAGCGTCCCCTCCCTTTCCCAAAATTTAGCCTGGGGCAGAGGGCACCATCGGGGCTACCTGACTACAGCCCGCCTCTGGCGCTCTTGCTGCTGCCCAGGTGAAACGTTCTTAAAGGTTTAATATCTTTCCTTCGCAAACTGCATATAGTGCAGGGGAGAGGAGAGTTAATTGCAGGGCATCCAGTATGCAAGGTATCTCCCACCCCACCCCCACCCCCGCCACCATAAAGAGAAAGCCAAGGGAAGGTAGAAGGGGAGGGACACACACTCTCTCAAAACTGTCCACATTTGCAAAGTACTACAGCGAGACCCCACTTCAGAAACAGCAGCAGCAGGAAGTCCCTGCCTGCACCACCAAAGAAGCTTTACTAGAGAAAAAAGAATCACTCTGTAAAGTTGCTTTTCCAAGCCCAACAGAGTCTATAAATCAAGGCGCGGGGGTGGGGGAGGGACGGCTTTCTCTGAGTCCCACCAATACATCTCTGCGTTCCCCAAATAATAAAGAGGTCGTGGCCGCAGCGTGGGGGGGGGAGTGTGTGCACTGACATCCCCCCTCTCCCCGCAGTTCTACTTCACGCCCCGTAGCCGCCCTGTCCTTCGCGGAGGGAGGGAGGGAGGAGGGGGAAGTTACTCACAGCAGCCAAGGGAGAGGAGGTGGCAGCAGCGGCGGAGCCATAGGGCTTAGTGGCTCGTTGCACCCTGCTGGGGTGCCCCCGAGAGGCCAGCGCCCTGGCGCAACGAGCCACTAGCCTCTATGGGAAGGACGCCTCTGGCATGGTTGGTGCAGTTTGACTGTGGATTATTATTTCTACCCTTTCCTTTTAATATTTAAACATTAAGTAGTGGCTAAGAAGTAATTCAAGGTCATATTGAACACATCTTATTAGTAAACTACTAAAGGGTTTGTACAACAGTTGATTTTTCTTTGTTTTTAAGCTATGGGTGAAGAGGACATAGACACAACTACAGAACCCTGTAAAGGAGAAAATAATACTTAAACATCTAGCTATGAAAGATACTGTCGTTTGATAAGTATAGACCTAGAACACTGGATTCAATGTCCTATGCTGATTGGGTGGCTTTGTTGCTCTGTTGCTCTCTTTCAGTCTCAGTTCCCACCTTAGTGCAAGAACAAATAAGCACTTTGCAAACTAAAGCAAATAGTAATAACCAAATAGTGTTGTACTGTACTTGGAAATGAGAAGCCAGAGATCAGAACTGCTCAGCCTTAATAAACTCACTGGCTGCTTTTCATAATAATAACACTGGCATTTTTCCAGCAGGCAACATACCAAATGGGTAGACATTTAACATTAAAAAGGAAATTATCACAAAGCTTCGGATTTACAGCAGGCTGTGAAATTTATTGTTGCCACTACCTGGAGCACCCTTTACAACAGAGATTCTGAACTGAATTAATTTTTATCTGTGCATGCCACCTACCGGTACCTATTATTCCCATCTCACGATCCAGGATTGAAAACTGCTTAACCTCCTATTCTACCACCACCCTCAGCACCCACCATGACCCATTGGTCTGACCTCCTGACATTTGGGAATGTTTTATTTATTACTAGCTGGCCCGGCCACGCGTTGCTGTGGATTTTTGTGTTAAATGGACCTTTTTCTGTTAAATGGACCTGCAGAGTCTCCCTTTAGAGTCCCCTCACCTGCCCTGTCCCAACCATGACTCCCCTACTTTAAGTTTCAAAAATAAGACTCCCCCACCCACGTGTGTTCCTGAAAATGTCCCCACCCCCACTGCTTTGGCTAACTCAGGGTCCTACCCCCCCATGGCTATGTGTTCCCCCTCCCTTTGTTGTGCCTCATCCCTGTGATTCCCCCACCCTGTGAAAGGCCCATATTCTGTTTGTTTTTGCCTGTGGTCTACAGGGCAATGTTGCGGGCTACTCAGTTTTCCCTGTCCCAACCCACCCACCCCCCACTGCTTTGGCTGACTCAGGGTTATTCCTTCCTCCTCATGGCTATGTGTTTCCCCTCCCTCCCTTTGTGACCCCCCCCCCGTTGTGAAAGCCCCTTGTTTTTGCCTGTGGCCTACTGGGCAATGGTGAGGCCTACTCATTTTTCCCTGCTGGGCAATGCTGCAGCCTACTCAGTTTTACCTGTCCCAACCCACCCCCACTGCTTTGGTTGACTCAGGGTTCTTCCCCCCCCAATGGCTATTCCCCCCTCCCTTTGTTGTGCCTCATCCCTGTGGCCCATCCCACTCCCGTTGTGAAAGGCCCTATTCTGTTTGTTTTTCCCTGCTTGGCAATGCTGTGGCCTATTGAAAAAGCTGGGCCTTGTTTCTGCAAAAGGACTGTTTTCAGTTGGTTGCTGTGGAATTTTGTGATGTCATCTGGCGGCACAGCTTTGGAGGCAGCAGCGTGCGATCTTCCTTTCTACTGGATGCTGCTGGAGTCTTCAGAGCTTCTGGTGGTGACGTCTAATTTGGGCGCCACTTTTTGTGTTTAATCATTATTTTAGGTGTGAAAGGTGTGTTTTTTTGAAAAAAAAATTATGCCAGATCCCTCCCTGATGGGCATGGACGTTGTTGCCAAATTTGTTACATTACGGTTCAGCAGTTATGGAGAAAGGCTGTGACTTCCGCACGCGCAATGCCTACATTTTTATATATATAGATTGGATGCTCTGGAAAAACAGAGCTAATTCAGTATGAAGCTACTAATTTCATATAAGTCATAAGACTATTATCTACATATTTTTTTCCTAGGGCTGCTTATTATTCTCCTGCATAAACTGGCAGAACTGGAAGTATCATATAATCAAAGAAATAAATCACTTGTTAATATGTACCTATGAGCAATATGTCTTTTCCAAAAGACAATAAGATGAATTGTTTTACTTTGGTTATTGGCTTCTATCTCGCTAATCACTTTGACTCTATGGACTAGTGCATTAAGTAGCATCTTGGGTCAGGCTAATTCATTACCATACGAATGAAGCATGTTTCAGAGCAGAAAGGCCAGACAAAACCCATGACTTACAGTTATAAAGGAAGCAAAGCACTTTTGTCCAATTTCAAAGATCAGTGCATAAGAGTCCTTACCTACCGGTATAGATAGCAACTGCACACAAATTCTGTAATTCAAACAATGAGTTACAGGAACAGTATAAGAGAAGGTGGGCACCTATAAGCACATTTATGAAAAGTAAAGGTAAAGGGGCCCCTGACCATCAGGTCCAGTCATGTCCGACTCTGGGGTTGCGGCACTCATCTCGCTCTATAGGCCGAGGGAGCCGGCGTTTGTCCGCAGACAGTTTCCGGGTCATGTGGCCAGCATGACAAAGCTGCTTCTGGCGAACCAGAGCAGCGCACGGAAACGCCGTTTACCTTCCTGCCGGAGCGGTCCCTATTTATCTACTTGCACCACCAGAAAGCTCACACTTACTTGTCTCAGCCAACATATATATCCATGTTTATTTCCATGTGTATACTTCCAGTATCCACAGTAAACATACTTAAGGACATGCAGTGTTCTCCTGAAAATAATTTGGTAGGCTCTGCAGAAATGATTTGCGCCCTACGCTATATACACTTCATAAGACAATATATAAATCTATACTACCTATCAGGTATCCTTATGCAGAATGAACACTTCTTGCAACAGCCCACTTTTTTCCTCCTCCTCCCTTCACCTACCTTCTCCAGCCAAGAATGCCTGCCTAGTTCTTTTGCCCCTCCTTCTCATACAAAAGAGAAGGCAACATTACATGATTAACTAGGTCATAGACATCCATAAGAATACTGCACGCCGGACAGGATTCCTTATCCATGTTTCAAATGGGAACCTCTGTAGATGTCTGCAAGTCTGGTTCCGTATTTATGCAGACTCTCCTCTGACCCTGTGCACCTATAAAAATCCTCTAGATTAGGGTAAAGAGAAGTATTCCTTGAGCTAATAATGTCCCTGAAAAGAATATTCATAAGCCTGAGTTGGGTCATGTGTGTGACACAGTGTTTTACTGTTTATAATTGGGCTTCAGTTTCAAATGAATGCGTGCAGCCAGTTTATAATTGCAATAAATACATCTATGCTTTGAAAAATAAGACTCAAAAGTCCAAAAACAAATTACCTTCTCACATAAGATGAAGCGTCACAAAGCAAAATTCCACTACTTGAACAACAGCTATTGTTCCTCTTAAAAGCAAACTTTAGAAAGGGAACGAGACACAAATCTACAGTAAACAGTAGTTTTAAGACCATGGAACAGTAAGCAGGAAGGATTAGCAGCTGAGATTTGGTCTCCTGTGTACATTCCTCAAAACAAACGCATAGCTTCTGTCTGCTAATACAAAGCAGTGAACTTTCATAGTAAACAAGCAGTTGCTTTAGGATAAAAAGTCTGCCACTTCCTAAGCATATTGTTCAAAACATATGCAAAGCAAAACTGCAATATATATTCATGTAGAAAAATCGCCTTTAGGCATTAGTTAGGATTTGTAGAAATTTAATTTGAACACAGAAAAAAACTGCCATATTTATTTGGAAAGCAACATAGTCCCTCATACTTCATGCAATTACCTTGTAAAGTAGGACAGCAAAGTCCTTCTCAGAAATAAACAATGCAGTACAGTACATGGAAATAGGAACACAGTAAGTGGGAGTAAGATAAACTCATGCCTCCAGATTGAAAGGTATCACCACTTTTTATACATATACTGTATAACTGGATGAGCGAATGGTGATTCCCACTGGCCCATCCTCCAAAACACAGCAAACACTTTTTACTGGATTTCTGCTAACCTTATTGTGACAATTTGTACAGCTTGCTTTAATCAAGCTAAAAGCTTATTGCTCTAAGATCAGAAAAATATTAAATTTATTTTTATTCTCATTTTTGGAAACAAGGGCAACGGAACATAAAAACAACAACAATGAAATGAAATATCAACTTAATACTAAAATAGAATTTTAGGAGGAGACATTCCCACCTCTCAAATGCAACATAGTTCATACCAATTTCCTGAGTAGGAGCTTTCCTTTGACTCCCATTTTTGTCTCTCTAACCCAGGCATCCCCAAACTGCGGCCCTCCAGATATTTTGGCCTACAACTCCCATGATCCCTAGCTAACAGGACCAGTGGTCAGGGTTAATGGGAATTGTAGTCCAAAACATCTGGAGGGCCGAAGTTTGGGAATGCCTGCCTAACCCTTAAAAAATGACACTTGACTGTCTAAAAACAAACCATCACAAACTTACATATGAAATGTAGAGTGTCTTTAACAGATGCCCTATACAAAAACTAAGTAACATAAACATTTATATAAGCAAGAATGCAATAAATATCAACTACACCCAAAGTGTTTAAATTTACTGATGCTTATAATTATAGGTAGGTATTTATAGAATGGAAAAGCACTCATTTATCAACTGTCCAAATGAGTGGTAGTTAATAAAGTAAACAATCATTCTTAATACGATGTTATAACAAAATCAGCTGATATGTTCTTGAAGGTATTACCACAAAACATTTGCAAGTTGTAGTGTGGTAGAAATACAATATAGGCTGTTCTGTGTTACTAATATTGGTATTTATCTTGACAGATAAGTTGTGTAATATAAGACAGGCAGATGTCAACAGTTATCCTTTCACCATTAGCAAACTATTGCTCTTGAATGTGCATGGGAAGCCATCCAAAAACTAGCCTTTTGATCATTGTTCTAGGCAATTTGGTGTTTCCTGGAACCCAGGACACTGTGGACCTCTGTGGATTCCACCTGTCTGCTTCACAAATTCTGGTTCCCAGCTGGGATCAAATCTACAGTTGATTTAGCCATGCTAAATACTGAACAGGGTGGTCCAATTTTTTTTGCTGGTCTGATAGTCAGTCAAAGCTGGGCAACCACCAAACCTCTCCTTTCCCTAAAGGGCTGCACCCCTGACCTTATACTCAATCCCTGAAACACTATGTGAGGTGAAGAACAGTCCCTTGATCTTCTTCCTAGCTTCCAAGTTGGAGGGAGGAAGGATTGTTCCTAGAACTATGCTGTGCTTCTGAGGCACACCAAGCACCCTGGAAGTAAAGAGCCAAACATGCAGCCAGCCTCCTCCAGTTTGGGAGGAAACGAACTTGTCCTTGCTGTGGCGCTGTGCTTCTTCAGTGCCCTGTGTGCCTCCACAGCAAAACTGGAAAGGTGACCCTCCACCTGCTCATCCCAGCTTCAAAATTGAGAGGAGGGCTGAAGCTCATCACTCTCATCAACCGTGGTGAATACAGTTGCAGAACCTGACATTGGGTGTTTTGAGTGACCCAAAGCAAGGACAAACAAGGCTTCCGTGTCTTTAATAGTAATGTAGGAAAGGAACTGTATCAGCTGTACCTTTCCTTACCCTTGCATGAACAAACTGTATTTACAGAAATTCCCTTCTCCATATAAGGCTTAAAGGCACAAAGGTATTGGTCTCCTTTATATTTATAAAGCAAGCCCACCCACCTACCCCAGCAGAAGCAGCAGAAGAAAGTGGAGCAGCAAATCCACGACTACATCCAAAGTCCTGCTGCCAGAGCGGAAGGGGGAGTTGCTAATTTGTTGCAGATGAGCTCAAGGATTTGGCCCCCTTTGGGAATTCACAAAGCCCTGGATCTTTCAGATGCTACCATCAACATCCCAGAGGACTTATTTCCCTCAGCACCTGCTGGAAGAGACCTCTATACACCATCCTAACCTCCCCTAAGCCAGCAACAGGGGGAGTTAGGACTGCACTCACAGTCACTTAAGTTTGGGGTAATGGGCAGGGAGCTGGATTCGGACAAGGAAAAGCTGGGCTAAATCAGAAAACTCTCTGGGCAGCCTTGGAGAAGGCACTGTTTCTCAGTCTGCTCTATATTAGAGGGTTGCTGACAGGAGGAAATGAGAGAACTCCTATTAATTGCCCTTAGCTCCCTAGAGGAATAAGCAAAAGAAGGACCCTTAAGGAACTCAGGTAACCAAGACTCTTACCTAAACATGGCAGATTGAAAACTATTTTATCCTTTAGTCTCTCTCTCACACACACACACATACACTTTTATTTGTTTCTTTGTTTATTCAAGAACACAAAAGTTCAATAACATATTAAAATAAGGAAAAAATACAACTGCATGAAAATCAAAATTAAACAGTCACACACAAAAAGACACAGGTTTGGATCACTGTATTTGTAATCCCTTGCCTTTAGTAACCTTATATGTTTCATTTTATACTCTATTTTGCTTCCCCTGAATGAATATTTGAAGGTGGGGATATATTTTAGAAAAACATTCAATGTTTTACTTTGGATTTAACTGAATCTCTTTCCTCCAGTGAGGCTTAGCTGCTTTGTACCACAAACTGGAATATAATACTCCTCATGAAAGTACCAGTATGTTGCTCTCAACACAGAGCTGAAAAAGTTTACATGAAGAGATTTCCCATCAGTTGAATGTACTTCTGTTTGGAATTAACCAAGAACATCTATCTACCTGCTTGAAAATAAATTTCTGGTAGGACAGTAGCAGCTATTAAAACTTCCATTTTCAACTAGACAAAACAAGCAGAGATAAGAGGTAAAAAGAGATATTGAAGAGAGGCTACGCTTTACTTATTTCATGATCTGCCACTGGTTTTGGAACAAAGAAGTTCAATGGTCACTATCTTTGCTGCTAATTTTCAAATGCCTCTTGAAGATCTTTGTATGCTGGCAGGCCTATTCAGTTGTTTAAACTTTTTCAAGATGAACCAGTCATTTTTAGTATCATTTTGTATTTATGGTATTTTTATGTACTTGTGTATTTGTTGTACACTCCCTAGATATTTTACATGGAGGACAGTCTACAAATATGTTTTATAAATTAAAAAAATGTTGTGGGTGGACATATTTGATATCTGATTACCTGAGTAAAATGATTTAAATCTCCTTTTGTGTATGTTACAATGACTTGTTTGGAGGGAAATGTATATAAGCACAATAAAGAGTTGATGACAATGAGATGATTTTCAAATATATGGAATTTTAGAATATATGATACTTAGCAAATAGATGGTTTTAAAATCATTTTATGAGCAGGGAGAGGCTGAACAAGAAGTTTACTTTTATCATTCCAAAGCTGAATAGCTTCCAACAGCTAGTTAATTGTTCCCATTTGGTTCCACCTATGTTTGGATTTTTATAGGGGCTATTATCTTATTGACTAATTGCTAGATTTTCATATTGGTGACTACAAAGTAGTAAGCAGAAAACAATGCATAACAAAGGCCACTAAACTACCGGTAACAGCAGGGAACAACTGGTTTAGATGACAAATTTTCCCAGCAGAGAGAGCTGATTAATCAAGCTCTGTTTGAAATTCTGTATCCTGGAACAAGCATTAGGATGAGGAAGCTAAATATATTTCAGAGAGCACTTGATTTGAAATTCTACTTCTTTCCCTCCTCTTGGAACTGCTCACTCTGAGACTAGAAGAAGGAGAAACTTCCTGGATTAAACTGAAAGTGCTCCACTGGAGAACTCATTCTACACTTTCTAAGATAAATGCAAAATGGAGAAAACACAAGCATACCACTCTGAAGAATAAAGCAAAATAGATTTGAAGTTTTACTCTGTTCTGTTGTCTTGTATCACAAAACCTAGCTCTGCTGTTTAGCTACAGTGGAAGATTTTCAGAAGAGAATGAAAGGGAACAGAACAGAACAGAAAAGGGACTATGGTAGTTAGCCCAATCTTTCACTCAAGCCTTTGTAAAATTGCAAAAGGTTTATCTATTAAATCCACCGTTGATTTTATCACCAATGCATACATCTACATATCAGAAATGCAGCTGAATCCAACTATGACAGGTATGGGGGACCCTCCCCCCCCTATGTTGCTGAACTTCTTCTCCCAAGTAAAATAAAAAAATTCCTTCAGTAGCACCTTAAAGACCAACTAAGTTTTTATTTTGGTATGAGCTTTCGTGTGCATGCACACTTCTTCAGATACCTTCTTCCTCTCCCAAGTTTGCCAGCTAGCACGATCAGGGATGACAGGAGTTGTAGACCAAAAACATCATGAGTTCTACAAGTACCCCCTCTGCTATATATGAAAAAGTTATTTTCTGTCTGTTGCAGCTAACTATGGATCAAAACTAAAAACATACCCAGACATTTTTGATTTTTATTAAGGCAGACCTCTGTTTCAATAGATCTGGACTAGAAAACAAAACTAATAAGCAGAATCTATTAAAGTGACTGGAAAAAGATTTCAAATTAATAATGAGGGCTTCAGTTTTCTAGGCGCTAAAGCAATTATGCTCTTGAATCTTTCCAATCACTATCTCTAACAGGTTAAGGGAAGCAAGAAGGGTTTCATAAGCCTAACTTGTCTAAATAGCTAAAATTGTGCTAGGTATTATACAGACATTATCCACTCTTTGCCCAGATAAATCCTTTCCTCTCTTCTTGCAGTATTTGAATACAGTACTACAACATTCTGGCTAGGACCACTTTTTTTCCTGGCAGAACTCCTAACATCTTCAACTAGGGCATGACAGACAGAAATTAAGCAGGTTAAGCTTTTGCTAGCATGATGATAAAGAAAAGCTTTAGGTGTAATTTCCCTCAGCCATCATTTAGTAAATCCAAGGCTCCTTCCCCCTCCTCAAAAAACAACAACAAATGTTGACAACTCTAATGCTGGCTAACTCATGGGAGTGATAAAGGTTTTTAAAATGTTGGTTACAAAACCCAGTCAGTCCAACCCACCCAAAGTCAAACACTATTTATATCCTCTTGATTTAAATGTAAGAAACTTCAGCATGAACTCAAATCTCTCCCACAGAAATGAACAGGGCATATAGTGCAATGCTAAGCAGGGACCTTACTGGTGTCTTCTATAGACCTCCAAGCCAGACTGAAGACTTGGATGGTGCCTTACTAGAGCGGATTACCAAATATTCAAAAATGAGAGATATAGTAGTCATGGAAGACTTCAACTACCCCAATATCTGTTGGAACTCAAACTCTGCCAAGAATGTAAAGGTAAAGGTAAAGGACCCCTGACAGTTAAGTCCAGTCGCAAGCGACTCTGGGGTTGTGACGCTCATCTCGCTTTACTGGCTGAGGGAGCCGACGTTTGTCTACAGACAGTTTTTCCGGGTCATGGGGCCAGCATGACTAAGCCGCTTCTGGCAAAGCGAGAGCAGTGCACGGAAACACCGTTTACCTTCCCGCTGGAGCAGTACCTATTTATCTACTTACATTTTGACGTGCTTTTGAACTGCTGGGTTGGCAGGAGATGGGACCAAGCAATGGGAACTCACCCCATCGCAGGGATTCGAACCACCGACCTTTCGATCGGCAAGCCCTAGGCTCAGTGGTTTAGACAAATTCCCCAATTCTCTTGCTGACAATTTCATTTCCCAGAAGGTGGAAGAAGCCACAAGAGGGCCATCTCTCTTAGACCTGGTCCTCACTAACAGGGAGGAACTGATCAACCAAGTGAAAGTTCAGGGAACCTTGGGAGGATGTGATCCTGTCCTCTTGGGTTTCATTATACACAGACAAGAGAAAGCTGAGTGTAGTTGGACATGCACTCTGGACTAGAGCTGGGAAATATCTGGTTTTCAACCCTGTGATATATCACCAGCTAAACATCCTGATACAGTGGTACCTCGGTTTATGAACACAATTGGTTCCGGAAGTCTGTTCATAAACTGAAGCGTTCATAAACTGAAGTGAACTTTCCCATTGAAAGTAATGGAAAGTGGATTAATCTGTTCCAGACGGTCCACGGGGTACTTAAACTGAAGCGTTCATAAACTGAAGCGAACTTTCCCATTGAAAATAATGGAAAGTGGATTAATCCGTTCCAGATGGGTCCGCGGAGTACTTAAACTGAAGCATTCATAAACTGAAGCATGGGTGTAATTGGTTCCGGAAGTCTGTTCATAAACTGAAGCATTCATAAACTGAAGTGAACTTTCCCATTGAAAGTAATGGAAAATGAATTAATCCGTTCCAGATGGGTCCGCGGTGTTCATAAACCGAAAATTCATAAACCGAGGTGTTCATAAACCGAGGTTCCACTGTATACTGATATATCACAATGTCTGAAATATGAATGGAGCTATGTAGATGCATTGGCTGGCTTCAAAGTTTTGCCCACACTGTGATTTTTGCCACTGCCTGCTCTTGTGATTCGTTGTCCCCTACAGGAGGCAGGGCAGAGCTGAGCTGGCAGAGTTAACAGGGACTGCAGAAATCAAGAGAAGCATTGGCTGGCTTCATGGTTTTTCCCACATTGTGATGTTTGCATGGTGCGCGCGCGTGCGCACCCACCCACCATGATTTGTGATATATTGGCATGTAAAAATTAGAAGCCCTTTAGTGTGGGTTAGACTCTGTCTTCTCATTAAATTAAGGCCATCCATATGACATCCCCTTCAACCAACTGCAATCTTGCTCATTTCCCCCTCCATGGACAATCCAACAAATAGTTAAAAATTCAAAACCTAACCACTCTACCCATCCCAACAGTGCTTTTTGTGCTGCTGGATGGATAAATCTTCTCAGCTACGGTACTTCCATATCCATGCCCCCTCATTCACCTTTACCTTCATTTCTTTTATGGCAGTGCTTGTGTCTATTTCTGGATAGGCTCTGCCTGGCACGAAAGCAGCCACTTTAAAAAAGATAAATTTATTTGTACTGATCTGTTGGGGGGGTAGTAAATGTTTTTCAAATATTTTTGAAATCTCCAACTTTAGAGGGTTGAGATTTGTGATCCCTTTTTTACTTTTACTTGCTTCCACCTACCTGTATGTACTTGCAAGCCTTCTTATTTGTGCACAATATTGGGTGTTAGAAAAAACAATAAAATAGCAACATAAATAAAAGGAGCACAATGGAAATAAATCATAATTAAAAGTTTTGCTATTTTCCATAGCTGGTTGTGGTTTTTTAAGGGTGTGAGAGCAGGTAAATCTCTCTTTGTACATGTTTGGTTTGTGCTCAAATAGAGGGAATGGAAATAACAGAAGGCAGGGTCAAAAACACATAGTGTGGATTTATCCACCAAAGGATTGCAGTCAAAAGATACTAAGCTTGGTTCTGATGAAGTCCACTGTTTTTATTACGATAAAAGTTTATACCCACAACAGATACTTTCTATCTCATACTGGATTGCAACATCTCATCTCTCTTTCCTTGCTCAAATGAAACTACTTTTTTTCTTCCAAGTTCTGACTATACTTCAGAGGTTTGTAAAGAAGTGTCAATCTTATGTGTTCAAACGAAGACTTGAATCTTACACCTAAACCAATGGCTACAGAAGCTAATAAAGAGTGGGAGTAGCATACATTTTTGCACAAATTAGCTTTCAGTTGCCTTACAGCAGTGGTTTTCAATCAGTGTGCCAGCCATGGGACCCTGAGGTGCCTTGAATGATGGTCAGGGGTGCCGTGAGCAACACTGGCCTCTGTCCCTCATTTTGTCCCTCCACTGATGCCCTCTTGCGTCTCTGCCTCCCAAAGACTTGCACGAGTCTTTGTTGCAGCAGCCCTGGCTACATGCTCCCCAGGCAAATGGTGCCTCTGGGGCTGACCAGGGGGTGCTGGCTGACAGAAGCTGAGAAGGCTTCGGAGTACGCAAGCAAGTGGGTGAGGGAGCCCAGCCAGCCAGTCCACCAGCCGTTACTGTTGGGAATGAACAGACAAGTGGAAGGCCGGACAGGCAGGTGGGCAGACAGGCATTGCACTGGCTTCTTTTGTGTTTTCTGCGTGCAAGACCTGCCTGGGAACTGAGTGCCCGGTGAGCCTCTCCACCATGCAGGCCTGGCAGCGCCCGCTGCTGCCACTGCTACCTCCCAAGTTAAGGTGCTGGCCCCATGTTCACCTCTGGTCAGTCTTCATTGGGCCACTAAGGCTGGGGGCATCCTCTTCCAAGGACACTGTGGGGCAGTGTGATATCTTTGGGGTGCGGCAGCTCAGAGACCAGGGGCAGCAGCGGAGAGTGGAGAGGGGGCTGAGGGAAAACACCCCAAGGGAGGGTGTTTGAAAAAGGGTGAGAGGCTGCCGGCTCTGCAGGCAAGGGGTGACATAACTGGGCTCCTGACCCCCACAGAGGTGCTGCAGAAAGAAGGTAGTTGGTCAAGGGAGCCGTGGACTCAAAAAGGTTGAAAACCTCTGCCTTACAGTATGTGTTATGCCTATTAAATGCTTGCCTTACAGCAAAACTAGTTAGACAGCATCTGCCATCTCAGTGTGATTTCTTGAAAAGAAACAACTCATGTATTCAAATTTAGTGTGTTTCTTATTCTGCAAAGATTCCTTTTGGCATGATGTGTAAGAAGTCATTCAATCATAAGACAAAATAGCTTTTTCATGTTTTTCAAGCAGTTCCCATTGACATTCATGGCACTGATTCACATCAAAGAAACCACACCCTGAGGAAGGAAGGAAGACTATAAACTCCATAGCATTTGTTTCCATGCTCACTTGCCCCCAAAGATGTTACATACTGGCACAAAGCCTACTGGGAACAATAGCCTATTCACATGGACTGACCCACCTGCTTGAGAAATATTGGATCATCTAGGACAATATATTGCATGTATGCATACGCCTTGGCATGGCAATATTATATATTAGCATTATACATGCACTGAAGTACATGTGTATGGATTGAGGTACAGGGAATACCACACAGATGTGAAGTACTGACAGAAGTTACAGCAGCACTTTTCAACTTACGTGTTCCATACCAAATGCACGTTACACTACATATCTCCATTGTATACACACAGAATCACAAAGATAGATGTACCTCTGGGAACTAACTACATATGATAACACAGTTGTTTAATTTCACAGTGTTTCCCCTGCTCTAAAGATCTGAGTTTACATGGTAGAACAGTGACTAGTCTGTGCAATGGCACCTGGGGTCTCTTGCATACAAAATGTGTGCTCTATCATTGAGAGAGAGACGTTTATTCTTCCACAATTGTATAATCAATAAAAGTTGGCCCAGCTTCTCAATCTATTCCATCCTCCCCAACCTGGTGCCCTCCAGACGTTTTGGAGTACAACTCCCATTGACCATGATGCTGACTGGAACACATCGGAGCTGATCTATTCAAATTAACAGACTCATTTCCAAACTGACATGGTTAGTCTTAGGTTGTTAGCTTCCCATTCTGGGAGACCACACTGCGATGCTATCCTCATTCAGACTGTAATGTTACTTGGGTTGCATGACAATCTGTTGCTCATTCTCACAAGGAGCCCTAAGAAATTTCACAGATAAGCACTGGCACAAAGCATTCTGTTGAAAGTAGATTATATGTGTGAAAGAGGGGGGAGAGAAAAAGTTTCCAAATTTGTATTTTCGGCTTTCAGTATTAAGAGACATTTATAACAATAAAGGTAAAGGCAAAGGTGCCCCTCACCATTAGGTCCAGTCGTGACCGACTCTGGGGTTGCGGCACTCATCTCGCATTATTGGCCGAGGGAGCCGGCATACAGCTTCCAGGTCATGCGGCCAGCATGACAAAGCTGCTTCTAGTGAATCAGAACAGCACACGGAAACGCCGTTTACCTTCCCGCTGTAGCGGTACCTATTTATCTACTTGCACTTTGATGTGCTTTCGAACTGCTAGGTTGGCAGGAGCTGGGACCAAGCAATGGGAGCTCACCCCGTTGCAGGGATTCGAACCACTGACCTTCTGATCGGCAAACCCTAGGCTCTGTGGTTTAACCCACAGCACCACCTGCGTCCCTGATAACATTATATAATATATATATATATATATATAACATTATAACATTACTGAGAGACAAAGAACTGCCACTCTATCATGACATTGTTTCCTGTATTACTCAATACACGAACAAGTGAACCGTAACTCAACACTCAAATCTACATACATACATTTCAAAAGTCTCAAATAACATGGTACTCTATACACACATACTAAATGAAGTGTCTTCTTACAAAACTTGGTACAGTGAATATAATGGGCAGGATTCAACTAACCAGTCCCACAGCAGAAGCCCACCCAAGAATATCCACTAGCGCAACAGGGCTTTCTCCCCTGAAATTGGCTGGGTGTGTGTGTCATGAGGAACTCCAGAACAGCGTTCAGGGAGAAGAGAGGAGGGACTATGCCATCTGGCAAGCTGAAAATCTTGCACTGACTGAAAGACTGCCATAGTGCTACATTGAATTAATTTCAATAACTGAACCTGTCTTCTCTGGAATATTTCTTTTACAAAAAGTGGGTGGGGGCGTAATTATCTGTACTCATTTAGCATCATTATTTCTGATTCGATAGCAGAAAGTTATGTACCCAGATATTATATCTACATTGCTGATTATTCTCCCTAATTACACAATTGTTTTCAGTTCTTTAAAATGAAAACCATCATTTGTAATCATTTGAGGAACTAGCTTTCTTACTCTCCTCTTAGCTCTACCAATAGAGAAGATAAACATCCGTTTCAACAGTTATTGTCACATTACTTACATGACTCTTCAACTTTAAGTCAGTAGTTCCTGCTACAAGCATGCGATTATTTATACTTTCCAGTAAGACTTTGTCCATGTATGTTTTCCTGAGTCAAGTTTTATAAACTTCAAAATCCACAGCTGGGCAATATCTTTATTAGGATTACAAAATAGTAAGTAAGCTTTGTGAAGTGATTGGTCGCATTTAATAGACAGAGAATAGCCTACTTAAGGCTTGCTTCAAAATACTAGACTTTCTGGTATGTGTAGGCAGTAGCTTGTTCCTTTGGCCTAAAGACTATTAGAGCTTAATCATACTACCAGCCAACAACACATTGTTCAACTATATTTCAGCCATTACTGTATAGTAGACTACCCCTAACTCCTATGCAATACATTCCCAATATATGACAGTCACCATGCTGTGGAGGAGGAAAGCTTTGCTACCTAGGATGATGTATCTATCTATCTATCTATCTATCTATCTATCTATCTATCTATCTATCTATCTATCATCTGTCTAACTAACTACCTACTTACCTACCTACCTACCTACCTACCTACCTAGGGGAAGGCAGATATGTCTCAACATTGATGACAATGTGTCACTGTCAAAGACCTAAAAATTAAGGCAGAAGGTAAGAGATTCATAAATCAGTGTACCATTACCACAAGGGAAGCAGGTAGCCTCCTTGTGTTCTTTTTTTTAAAAAAAATGCTGCGTGAGTAGTTCATAAAATGAGTCTGATATGGTAGTAGTGTCATTTTTACTAAGATTTCACATGTGCTATCTAACAGTTTGCACAAACACATTCTAAACAGTGGTTCTCAGAGCAAAACTTCTTGTTCCCATACAGAATAAATTTCAGTTTGAATGCTACAGACCACTGGAATGTTTTCAGCTATACTTATCCATTATTACCAACACAGCTCACCATACAGATATGCCTAGCAGCAACCAATGTAACCAATGAAAAAACAAGTTATGGCAGGTGAGTACTTACCAATACAGGAGTTTATGCTATCCTGTACTGTAATTCTATTATTTCCCAGCTGCCACCACTTCAGAGCATTTTCTGCACAATCTGATCACACAGAAGTTTCCTCCTGCTACCCAATATAAAATGCAGTAACCTCTCTATTACACTGGAGTATAGTATCAGAAATCAGTGTGTGAGGTCTGTGTGATGAGGCAAACAACTATATATTTGTATAAGCAATCACTTTTTCAGAAATGCAGAAGTGTTGTAGAGATGTAACTGCCTGATGATACACACTTCTCTGTTTTCCATTATAACCTCTGGCCAAATCATTGCTGCATACTCCATCGTTTTTCAAGCTAAGCCCTGAAAATAAGGCATCACTTCTGCAACTGCATTTATATATTCTGGTGTAATTGCTGCGGGCATCCACAGACATGACAAATAGAGCAACTCTTCCTATCCCTAGGTTTTTACTCCAAGTGGAGTATTCCTTTTCTCTCTCCTCCAATTCCTGTGGCACCCCACTTTCTCCTCCCCAGATGCTACATTTTCTTCCCCCTAGTCTCCCAGATTGTTCTCCTTGCCCTCCCATCCTCTCAGTCATGTATGCTTCTTCTGTTCTTCTGCTAAGATGTTGTTCCGAGCCTTTAACCTCCTCCTTCAACTCCTTGTATGTTTCAGGGCAGGGGAAGTCACTTCGTGATGAAGGGGCAGTGAGGACAGCACTTAAGAGGATCCACAACTGCCATGGGGCAGGTGCAGTGGTTCCACTGTCCCCACGAGTGCCATGCTGGCGACTTCAGAACTATGAGCATCAAAGTGTCAAATAGTTTTGAACTTTGATGTTCCCTCCGTTTACAGTAGTGCCTTTTTCCACATTGAGCACGACTCATACAGCAGACCAGTCTCTGCTGCAGTATTAACACTGCAACACCCCCACAAACATCTTATTAACTGAGTTGGTGCAGGGGTAAGGTCTGCATGGGAGTAAAGGCATTTGCCCTGGAATCCATTTCTCCTCACTTCTAAGGGTGGGTGCCCACTGCAGTAACTTAATACTAATGTAAAAGTACATGTTCAGAAGCATTTTTATTTATTTATTCACATATTAGAGGGCTCACCCTTAGTACTGAAAATAGATTATTGCAGGGCTGAAACCCAGAACAGTTTAAACCTTGGTAACGGCACAATTTTTTAGCAATGCATGGCACCATTTTCTTTTGAAATTCATAAATTGTCTTTTTCTTTGAAGAAACAACACAGATATGACGTGGTATTGCTAATGGGCATGATCAAAGAAGGAAGGGTGGGGCTCTGATCAATAAGACCAACAGTAGCTTGCAAGCAACTTTTCTACTTACATCACAGTACAATACAGAAGTAAGGTAAAGGGACCCCTGACCATTAGGTCCAGTCGTGACCGACTCTGGGGTTGCGCGCTCATCTCGCATTATTGGCCGAGGGAGCCGGCGTATAGCTTCCAGGTCATGTGGCCAGCATGACAAAGCCGCTTCTGGCAAACCAGAGCAGCACATGGAAACGGCGTTTACCTTCCCGCTGTAGCGGTTCCTATTTATCTACTTGCATTTTGACGTGCTTTCGAACTGCTAGGTTGGCAGGAGCTGGGACCAAGCAACGGGAGCTCACCCCATCACAGGGATTCGAACCGCCGACCTTCTGATCAGTAAAACACTATAAATAAGGCCCAAGCAACAGCTGAAAATGCACTTCATCTCATGGAATCATAGAATCATAGAGTTGGAAGAGACCACAAGGGCCATCCAGTCCAACCCCCTGCCAAGCAGGAAACACCATCAAAGCATTCTTGACATATGGCTGTCAAGCCTCTGCTTAAAGACCTCCAAAGAAGGAGACTCCACCACACTCCTTGGTAGCAAATTCCACTGCCGAACAGCTCTTACTGTCAGGAAGTTCTTCCTAATGTTTAGGTGGAATCTTCTTTCTTGAAGTTTGAATCCATTGCTCCGTGTCCGCTTCTCTGGAGCAGCAGAAAACAATCTTTCTCCCTCCTCCATATATTCAGTGGAGAACACTGAATTTCAGAGTATGGGATGGCTTGCAGACGAGATAATAACAAAACTATTACCAAAACCCTCTTGTGGACTTAGTGGCTGTAGCTTCACCACCAGTGCTGAATACAATTTCACTTTGCAATGAGTGAAAGGTTGGGGTGGGGGACGACCTGGTGGGACTCTGTCTTCCGAGCTCACCTTCAGCAGAAGTTCTGATCCACACAATAAGAGTCTATTGGCAGTAAGGAGCTTATCTGTGCTATTTCACAGATGGAGCAGGGACAAAATTTGCAAGCCCTAACAGAAGTATCATAAATACTGTTAATATTAGTTTGCATGAATATAGCATAATAGGCAATACAATACTTAATGGTATGACCTCTCTACTTTAAAAAGGCAAAAATCATCTGTTCCACTAAGCTCATTATTATCACGAGGATGTCTTTGTAACAGATGAATGAAACAAAATGTACATTCCTGAATCAGAAGGTTTGTGAGCCTTGATATCATAGCACACACAGTACCCAGAATACTCTCGATTATTTATTATAACACTGAATTTCATGACCTGCTCTGTTTAGCAAGACTTTGGTAGAAACAGCGCGGAATTAAGCAATTGTGCCAGGTCATCAAACAAAGGGGGGAGGGGAGCACTTGATCCAAGAAATCACTAGTACATCAAATGTTACCCATTTACACTCCTAGAAAACAGCTCTTTTATCTATTTTCACTGTGAGCAGCACTGTCTTCTCTAGGAATACCACTGCACATCAACCAAAGAAATGATATAATCCAGTGCATTGAATTAGCGATCCACCCACTGAGATTGTATACCAAAGTCTTAAAACACATTCACTATTTGACCACCCTTCCCACAGGCATCCTTCACAGATCCACAATCATATCATTGGCTGCGTCATGTAATATTAATATAAAATGCCCAAGTGGGTACTTGTCCAGTCCAGATCACAAGCGTGTAAAAACACACACCATAGTTGCAACCTGGCTATAGGCTTAACCCCCAATTCCATTTTAACAATTTTTGCCTGTGTCTGTAAGGCTTTTGAGGCAGTGTGTTCCAAAATTTGTCTTGTTGTCATCTCAGTGTGTGACTTCTAGACAATTATAGCCATTTCCCTCCATATGAATCTACTAGAATCCTGCAATAAGGGTGCTGAACTAGAATCTGGGAGACTAAGGTTCAAATTCCTACTCAGCTGTGAAGCTTACTGGATGATCTTGGGCTACTCACAGCTTCTCAGCCTAGCCTACCTCACAAGGTTGTTGTGAAGATAAAGCGGGTGTGGGAGAAGCGTGTATGCCACCTTGAGCTTCTTGAAGGAAAGGGAGGATATAAATATATACAAAGGGCTGTACCTCAGTGGTAGAATACATGTTTTGCATGCAGAAGATCCCCGGTTCAATCCCTGGTATCTCCAGGCAGGACTGGAAATGTTCCCATCAGAAACCCTAGACAGCTGCTGCTTGTCAGTGTTGACAGTACTGAGCTAGATGGACCAGTCGTCTGACTCAGGATAAGGCAGCTTCCTGTAAACCTGTGAAATAAATATATCAATCTGAGCCTCTTCTCTGTGTAACTCCCTCCAAGAGATGTCCAAAGCATGGCAACAAAAAACAGGTTTCCAATTTTGGAAAATATAAGCTCCTCTTGTGGTGACACAAATACATATTTATTTTTCTTGGCATTTGGATAGCTAGTGACCTAGCTTTTGGTGGTCATTTGGTGTCAATTCTAGTTTTGTATGGGGATAATTATTCTTTAGATGATATTTTGGAAGAATCCTGCGGTATGTTTGCATTCTATCATTTTAAGGAATACTTTAATATACAGTGTATTGTATGTTTTGCATTTTATTTATTGTTTGTTAAGTTTCTTTGGGGCTTCCACTGGTTAAGAAATGCAATTCCCAGATTTTATAAACTGAATTGAACTAAGCCAAACCTAATAATCCAAACATAAACACAATGTCCTATCAAAATGCGGCATGCTTAAATTATGTGTAAGTCAATGGAACAAAAGCTACAAAGCTAAACACACAGAAGTAGTATCCACTGAATTGAAAAGGACTTCTGAGCAAGCATGCATAGGATCACACTGCATACCACAAGGTCTCATTACATTTCAATGTAATCTGAGCACATGTAACTTTCAACAGATTGCACCCAGTGATAATATTGCCTGATATTCAGGCCCAGCAGGTATGTTCTTGAGGAGACAACCCACTCAGATATAAAGGACCAGTTCCTTCCACCACTCCCTCAAGATATAGAAAGAGTCCCCCTTTTCCTGCAAAGTAAATGCCTATTAATACAAATCCAGCCCCCATAATGCACATGCAAACGCGAATGACATTTTCTTCTGCAATCCAAGACAGGAACACCAGAATATATAAAGGAAGTAGCTTCAGACCGCCAGCTCCGTATGAGCCCAACATAAACCACCGTGGTGTTGAATGTCCAGATTAAATTCAGCAAAAACGGATCGTTATAAAACTGCTGTGCCGAAGGCCACAAAATTCCTTCCTTTCCACGCAAGCACGCGCGTGCACATCCATCTGCGCCTGCTACCCGGGAGCCCCAACCCCGGCTCCTCGAGTTCCCGACGCCCAAATGAATCTCACAAGCAACCCACCCTACCTAGTCCTGGCAGAGGACGTTGGGCGGACCCGGGGGGAGGAAGGGAGACGCAGCCCAAGGCCACATGAAAAGCCATTGCCAGAGCCACCCGAGGATGCGCTTCCGCCTCCTCCCGCCCCCACGTCCTGCTCCTTTCCCTCCGCTCCAAGCCGCAGGCTGTGCACCGCACAGTCCCCTCCCCGATCAGGGGAAGCGGGCGGAGATGGCACCTTTTTGGGCAGCAGGAAGGCTCCAGGGCGCGCTGCTTCCTTACCCATCCTGCGGCCATGCCGGCGGAGCGGCAGTGCCGGGGTTTGGGGAGCGGGGAGAGGGATGCTTCCCCATTCACCATGGCAACGGGGCCCTCCACCTCTGGCAGCGGCGGCGCTGCGGGGGTGGGCAGGCGAATGCACCCGCTGCCTTCCCGCCGCGTTGCCATATGCCAGGACAGGGGCGCCTCTCAGCTCGCTCCCGCGCGGGAGACGCAACGGCCTCCCTTCGCCGCGAAGGAGCCAGGAGGTGTCCTCCGCCCCCCGCCCCGCTCACGCCAAGGGGGCGCCTTCACTCCTCGCCCGCAGCGACAGAGGGAGCACCCGCCCTCCCTTCACTTCACCCCACCCCACCCCGCTCTCCCGGCACCACCGCCGCCGCCGCCGGGAACGTCCCTGCAGCCGCTCACCCCTTTGCCGCCGTCTCCGCCGCCGCCGCCACCGGGCCGAAGCCGCAGCCGCTGCTGCCGCCGCCGCCTCCATCCCGGGGCTCGGCAGCCACCCCGCACCCCGCCGCCCCAATTCTCTAATGCCGCCTCCGCTCGTGCCAGGGCCGCCTCCGCCCGCCGGGCCGCCCACTGCGTCAGCTCCGTAAGTCCCGCTACGCACCCAGCGGTAACTATGGCGACAGCGGGGCCTTCCTGCGCCCTCTGCTGTCGGCAAGCGCGGGCCTGGCGAAGCGAGCTGGCGAAAAGAGGAGGCCTCGCGGGGGCGGCCGATTGCACGCACCTCGGGGCAAAAAGAGGCGGGTGCTGAGAGGGGAAAGAGAAGCCTACCTTCTCTGCTAAATTCCTAAAACGAGGTTTTTCTTTGCTATGCTCGAGCCTGTCTAGAATCCTTGCCATGTCCCCTGAAAGGGACCCTTGCTCCTCTATAATAACTGGGGGGGGGGGGGGGAGAGCAGTGGTTTCTCAGTGTCGAAGGAAGAGCTCTCTGCATATGCTTAGAAACCTGTATATTCTCCTAAATCTGAGGTTAGCTCTGATATGAAAAACAGTTTCCACTCCAGAGCCCTGGCATAAATTAAACAATACAGTAGGAAAGGGGAAGGGGGAGAGAGTTGAGCGGTGGCAGACTGGTGCAATTAGTTTTTTGTTTCATGGAGGAGTCAGTTTGCATAAGGAGGAGCAGCAAGGGCATAAGGAATGCACTGACATTTATCATTTGACAATGTGAAATAATCCAGTGCATTTATTGTTCCTTCTGTCTTCAGGAACTACTGAGAACAAGGAAGCACACCCAGGGGCCAGGATCTAAAATACAGTTCCCAGTGAGCTTCCATATGCTTGTTCCACTTCAGCGGCCCTGCAGTTCTGATCACAGCTATATAATAATAATATATTGCCCTGCAAGTTGCTTCCCAAATTCAGTGGACCTTTGAGAACAGCAATCATCCAGTGGAGGTCCTCCCTCAGTGACACATGCATTGGTTACAATCCAGGCTGAAGTGCTGTAATGTGCTCTATGGTCCATGATTCTCTTTGGCTCCTGACTCAATATAGTTAGCCTCCTGAAAGATTTACAAATACTTGGCAGCCTCATGAAAGATTCACAAACAGTTACTTTATTTCTGTAGCACAGAATGTTTTATTTTACCCAGAGTTCCATGGAACCCTCAGCTTCTGTGAGCATGCCCCAGGGTTCCACAAAATTGTACAACCTCCCACCTTAGGCACTTCACAATCCCCTCTTGTGGCAGGTAGGTAGTCACTCCCACTCGTCCAATCATCTCAAATAATACTCCAAGTTATAATTATTTAGTACAAATACTTGCCTTTGTTTTTTTTTAATTGTGAAAGAAATTGCTTATTACTTTTCTTTCTTTCTCTTGCTGTGGAGGCAGGGAGGATTGTGGTTGCACTGCATCTATGACAAGTTACAGATGATCCTCTACCAGGAAAACATAATTCTGTATTTCTGGGCCAAGGAAGGGAGGGCCCAGAGCTGCACAAATCAGCAACGAAAGATTTGGGAAGGCTGGCCTTCAACAGTTCTTCAGAAGTCTTTAATAAAAGGATAAGTTACACATCAACAAAATAGTGACGTCCAGGCAATTGTCCACAAGAAGTTTGTGATGAAAATGCAGAATAGTAGCTTAGCAGTACAGGCTTGGGCTTCAAGAAATATTCATTTAATGGTTCACTTTTAACAGTAAAGAGGTGTGATACAATACAATAAAGGTTTATTCAATCAAGTAGGGAGTCCAATTGGCGGTATACAAATTTAATAACTAAAATGAACAATAAACAATAAAATACAGCCAGCAGCACTCTGGAAACAAATTGTTCACTTAGCAACCCTCCTCCCTCTTTCTTGAGATACTTTGCTATCTCCACTTACAGATAAATGTTTAAGTGCTAAATTAACTCTGGAAGAAACTACCATCTGGATGCAGACTAAAAAGCAAGGTGTTTACTGTAATTGAATAAAAGGGAAAGCATTTGAACAGCAACAATATACATCTTTTAGACAGAAGTAAGACAGCGGGATCATTTTCCTAAAACAGATCATTAGCTGCCTTGATTAATGTGAATGGGTCTTTCACTGTGGTTTTGCCTGACTAACCTGGTCGGTAACCAGAGACTTAACAGAAGGAGTTGAGCGGTGCGTATTGCTCTAGATTACTTCTCCACTTCAGAATCATAAAATTGTAGCATTGGAAGGGTCCCAAGGGTCATTTAGTCCAACCCCATGCAATGCAAGAATCCCCTGTGCACAGCTAAAGAATCTCTAATGGATGGCCATCCAACCTGTGTCTTAAAACCTCCACTGAAGGAGAGTCTACCACCTTCTGACTCAGTCCTTTTCACTGTTCCTGTTGTAGTGTCCATCAGAGTTTGGAAGTGGGACAGGAAGGAAAAGCTAAAGGGAGGTTTTCCTGTTTGAATTTGGAGAAAGAGAAATGAGACATTGCCTATCCTCTCTCCCTTCCTCTCCCAAGTGTACATCTCAGTTCCACCACCTTGGCAGGCCATTTATGTGTGATCATAGGATTGCCCACTTTAATTAAGATCTGGGATGAATGAGTTGCCTGGAACCATATGCATCTCAGCTCCTATTCAGAAGCAAGTACCATCAAGTCTAGATATGGGTGTATTAGGTTTGCAATCTGAAACAACACCCATTCACCATTGCCAGCTCCTTATGCCACCTCTTTCCTGTCAAATGTCTCTTCAAAATACATTTTCCAGGAAGACTTTAGCCCAACCTCTTAAACTTCACCTCCTACCGGTAGAAATATTAAGCTAACTGCATTCATAGTTTCCATGATTCTATCTTCCCCTCCTTCTTGTCCTTCCATTGTCTCTCTTTTGTTGAGGTTTAGATGGCATGTTCCTTGGGGTAGACTGTTTTGCTTACGTTATAGTGTACATAAGGAATAAACAAAGCAGTAACTGCTATTGCGACTAGTACCTTTTACTACACAGGCATTTTATGTTCAGTGCAACTTACAAATTTTTCTTGTCTGGTTCCTTAAGGAAAGGGCCCATTTGCTAAGCAGCATTTGACTGCTTACATACCGTATGCCTCTGCTGCAGGTTTTGCTAAATAAAAGCACCACAGCAAAGAATACAAAATCACGCACTACCCAAGGGAATTCTGTTTAGGAGATTCCAGGCATGTTGGTGGCTTATTTGTATCTGTTAAGCCTCTTTGCAGCATTGCAACCCAGCCCTAATCACATTTACTTAATGTTCTATTGATTTAAATGAAATTTTGTTCAGAATAAGTGTACAGAGGACATCAGCCTTTGCATCTTGAACTTGCTAGGATTGCTCAATGAAGATTGTTCACATTGTCTATTTTGTTGGGGGGGAACCCCCGAGGAATAAATTCTATTTACATGAGACAACAACCACATTTTCAAAGCTAGCGTAGAATGTGAAGCCATGGGTGGCCTTGGTATTAGAACTCTGCTTCCAGGCTACCATCAGCAAGCAGTCTAAGGCAGAGGTAGCCATTGGGATGCCCTCCAAATGTTGATAACACAAAAAGAACACAATAAGAGCAAGCCAGATCAGGCCAATAGCCCATCTGATCCAGCATCTGCTTCTCACAGTGACCAACCAAATGCCTGTGGGAAACCTCCAAGCAGGATCTAAGCACAAGGGAACTCTTCCCTCCTGTGGTTTCCAGCAACTGGTATTCAGAAGTATTAGTGCCTCCTAATGTACTCCAACCAAACCAGCATAGATTTTAGAGAAGTTCCTTACATCAGTGACATCACATTGTGATGTAATTCTCTTTTATCAGATGTGAATACAACCAGTTAAAGATCATTCAATAACTTTAAAAGGGAAGAGAGGGAGAGAGAGTGTGTATGCTTGCATTCTACTATATCTCAAGAACATTTAATTTGTTCAGCAATTTCAGTGATCAAAAGTTCTGCATTGAATTTTGCAATATGCAACATTCCACTCCAGGACCTTAGGATGAAGGGCAGGGGATGAATGAATGAATGAATAATACAATGATGACAAGTTAACCGACAGTTTTGCACAAAAGAAATGTCAAAGAAATGGTATACGTTTTGTGTATATCTATGAATATTTTACAGAAACATTTGAATTTTCATTCGTTTGGTTCCTTTAGTTCCTTTAAATAAAGTTTGTTTTTCGATATATAGAAACAAAAAGTACTGTTTAACAATATAATAGTTTTAAAAAGATAACTCATGTGATAAGCTAACTCGTTCTTCTGCATTTAGCACCATAATATTTTGGACATAGTCAAGTTTATTGAGGTGAATGAACAGGGCCCTCAGAACGGGCTGGGCACAGGCACAATATATCCTCCACTGCCAGAGCTTGATAGCGGTGCACAGGCTGAATCCTCCACATTCCTTGGCTTCTTGTTGAAGGCCCGTGGCCGCAGTGAATGTCATTTTTGACAGCAATAGACAAGTCCTCTGATAAGGCTCAACCTCCTTGCTCCACGAAACCACCCCAGGCGGATTTCCTTGCTGTCTTCAGCAACAAGAGGAATTAGCTTGTTGCTGTTCCCTACTACAAAATGTGTCTTGCTTGGAGGACTTTGCTTGCCTGAGTCAGCAGGAGCCAGAGATTATATTTCTGCCTGCTTCTGTCAAGCAGAAGCCAAGATTGGAGAAGGACCTGGTTTGCAGTGTAGAGGCTGCTGTCTTGTTTTGTTGCATGTTGCTAATAGTTTGTTGACTAGGTTTGCACAAAATCTTGCACAGCCCTGTGAATTGCATGCAAGGAACATAACGAATGCTGAATGCTTGCCGCCTGTCTCACTAGTGGAAATTGAACCAGTGACAGCTTTTACCTGTTTGTTCTACCACCCACGCTGGTACCAAATAAGAGCATTTCAAGGAACACTTATTCTTCAGCGCCATCTTCTGGTAAACCAGGGAAACATCAAATTTGGCCTGTTTTTTGCTTCTGCAAAACGAATACAAAAATGATATTTAAAAGAAATTAAGTTGTAAACGGGGTCATGGGGTCACGAAGAGTCGGACACGACTAAACGACTAAACAACAACAACAAAAGTTGTAAATGATAAGTTTGCTGTCCACCAGCCTCCAACCCCATACTTGGTGACTATTCTGCAATTCCCTATGAGATGGTATTATAAACCATTCGTGTGGATTCGATACCCGCCCCCTGGTGCTTTTACTGCTATTTTCTTGATCTAAAATACAGAGCAGATAAAGCAACTCTTTTAAGCGGGGCAACATTCAGACTAACTCTAGGAAACTGCTGGAGTAGGTCTTGGCAGTGGCACCACCAGGGCTCAACTCTGGGGGCAAAAGACTAGAACCTCAGTAGCAGAAGGAGCAAGATCGCTGCCAAATGCATCAGGACTGGCTTACCACATTTTGAAGTGGGTAAAGTAATAAACATAATGATAACAATGTCAAGAGGACCACCCCTTAAGTCTCGTATATAGAATTGCCTATAATTGCAGTCTTGGGTGATGCTCCAGTTGTGGCAGCCTCCCCCCAACCCTCCTGCCATGTTGGGCTTTGGGAAGGAGGCATTAGGGCTCTCTCAGGGTCCTAGAGTCCTCCCGTCTCCTTCCCAAAGCTGACCAAGTGCTAACTAGATTTTAGGAAGGAGGCAGGAGGACTCTAGGCCAGGGATGTAGTAAGGGGGGGCAGAATGCCCTGGGTGTCACCCTGAGGGGGGGTGACAAAATGGCGGCCGGCTGAGGGCTACACTCATGCTGCCCTAAAACCACCTCTGCCCTCCCCCAGGTGTTGGGTTATAGTTTAGAACTTGTTCCACTACAGTGGTCATTGTAAGCAAGTGCCTCTTCCATTACTCAGCCCACCAACAGCAACAGGATTCACATCAGCTATAAAAAATAAAGCACTATACCAACCTTTCTATGCCAGAGGCCAAACCTGTCACTGCTTATCAGTCCTATCAAACTGTACACTTATGTCACTTGCTTCTAGCAATATTAAATTTGCCACTTGTTGCTGGCAATTCTGAATTATTCCCACCCCCCTGTGGCTTTTTACTATAGGACTGTGTCATTTCTTCTTCTTCTTCTTCTTCTTCTTCTTCTTCTTCTTCTTCTTCTTCTTCTTCTTCTTCTTCTTCTTTAATAAGTCATATTGCCAGTCACAATTTAATTTCTTTTTGTACTTTAATATTGTACAAATCTTCAGGATCAAATATTGATGCTGTTCCACAATTTGTGTCCTGAATAAATGCTATAGAACTGTGCTTTTATCACCTTACATCAAGGATTATATCTTTTGTTTCCTGCCCTTACAACTGCTTTCTGGAAATAAAATATTTTATTCCCTGGCAATTCTACAGCTGAGAAATATGTTTCTATAACTAACTGCTTTTGAAAATATGTAAGGTATAAATACATCAGTATAAAAGAGTGGTGGGAAACCTGACCCGCAGGCCAAATTCAGCCCAGCAAGGGACTCCATTTGGCCCACAAGACTGTTTTACACATACTACACCCACAGGCAGTGCACTTGATGTCAAAAGCAGGTAGGAAGTCCCATCCCATCAGCTGACTGGTGGTGACTCCAAGCCCACTAGATAGGCTGTGCAACCAAGTTCTCCATGGGCAACTTGATCATGTAGCCAATTCTTGCAGAAGACAGACTTGAAGCCACCACTTTAGGTGTCCAGCAGCACTTTAAAGCACCATGCAGGGCTCTTTGCAAGCCATGTGTACTGCTTTGAAGTCCTGGCAGTCATCACCTGATGTCATGTGACTGACAGCTGGGAGGCTTGCAAGCCGTGGGAAACACTGCTCTTATTATAAAACTACAGTGGTACCTCTACTTACGAATAACTCTACTTACGAATGTTTCTACTTACGAATGGAGCTCCATCCGCCATCTTGGATGCGGTTTAGATAGGATTTTTTCTACTTACGAATTTTTAGATAGGGTTGCTTCTACTTTTCGACTTATGAATGTGTGTTTGGAACACATTAAATTCGTAAGTAGAGGTACCACTGTACATGCAAGTACTCCTACTCCTATGAGTACTTCTGTTGCTATATAACATTTACTCTAGTCATACTTTATAGCTTGGTATTGATGCAGTGTGGTGACCTTTGACCTTGGCCAAGGTAAGTAAATCCTGTAATGTTCTTCCTGCCATTTGCCAGACGTTAAATCTTGTTGCAACTGATTTAGTATGCAGCAGAAAACCATTTCCAGAGGAGTAGTTTACTGTGTTGGGCTGTGCACACATTCGTGGTTAATCTAGCTCCAGGCGTTCCAAACTGCTTTTGTTTTTGTTTTAGCCCATGTGCACACAAAGCTAGTCAGGATCCACAGACATCTTGGAGTTTCTGCTAAAAAGAACCCTGCATTTTGATGCCGTTTCTAAGTTGGAAACATTGCTTGTTCAAAGTGTGGTGAGTGAATCCCAGATGTGTACAAAGAATACCTGTTTTGGGGTGGTCCTAAATCTACGACATCAGCAGGGTGTGTGTAATCCCACTTCCTACCTGCACTTTGGAATCATTCACTTCTGGCACTCTACTCACCTTCCTGTGCCTATCAAACGTCATATACAGTAGTTCATTTCTCATAAGCATCATGAGCAGACAAGGCAAGTGCCTTGCTGGAAGCTCTCCCTCTTTCTCAGCCTTGTTTCAGCCAGAGCACATCTCTCCTGGGACTTCAGGCTACTGATCCTGCATGGGAGAAGGTGGAAATGTTTAAAGCGCCTGATGGAGCTGACCCTGTCTCCAACCAATGGCGTGTACACAAAATAGGAGGTTTCAAAACACACCAAGCCATTCTGATGTGTATAGAGACATGCAAATTCAAATTGAAATACAGCGAGGCAAACATGGCCAAAGGTAGCATTTTCTGTATTTCAATAATCTCAAGACATTGGTCTGAATTAAAAAGCTTGCTAAAGCTGATCAATGTGAATGTGCAACACTCTCTGTTTTGGTACATTAATTCTATGTTTCCTTCCATAGGCACATGAATTATAATGGCATGTTTCTCACAGTACCTGATTTTAAACATCCATATTAATCTCATAATGATAGTTTACTTCTGTTTTGTTTACAGGAAAACGAGTAACTGTCACAATTTTATTTTATACAGTCCAGTAATCTGCTTGTGTGGTTAAAATGCAACAGATTTGGGATTCAACTCAGCTTCATTCCCTGCAATCAAATAATATTTTACCATCTGTATGAGACTTTTTATTTTTCTACTAGCTGACCCGGCCACGCGTTGCTGTGGTTCTTTCCTGTGACCCCCCCAACCCTGTCCCGATCCATGACGTATCCTGCCCCTCCTCCCTCCACCCCGGCTCATCCCTGTGTTTCGGTAGGATACCCTTCCCTCTGTTGTCCCTGGGGAGTGTTGGCCCCTCCCCCCTGTATCTCCATACCTTGGCCCCCACTCTTCGAAAAGGAACTGTTAGGTTCTGGGTTCTATTTCCCAGCATGCACTTTTGTCTGAACCCTCTGTTGTCCCTGGGGAGTGTTGGCCCCTACCCCCGGTATCTTCCTACATTGGCCCCCATCCTTGGAGAAGGAGCTGTCAGTTTCTGGGTTCCATTTCCCAGTATTTACTTTTGTCTGAGCCCTCTGTTATCCCCTCCCCCCTGTGTCGCCATACATTGGCCCCTGTGCACGCATCGTGAACATTTCTATATGTTTAGATTAAGGATCGGGGGTGATGATGTGCCCTGGGACCCTGAGAACTTCTTAAAGAATCCCAACCTGGGGAGGGGGGGTCAAATAGCGAAGCCCCATAGCCCCATAGCAACAGACAGGCCCAGACAGAAGGAGGGGGGTCATATGGGGCACTTGACGCGGGCCTCCGTATCAGCATAGGGGGCCTCGGTCAGCATATTCACAATCACTAAAATGAAAAAAGTAACAAAAGGGTTAAAAACGGGGACACATTATCTTATCTACCTGGGCCGGGCCTCTGTCTGGCCCTGCAAGGGCCTGGCAACAGAAGGCGCGTTCTGAAGTACCTGAGTTGTTCAGTTCCATAAAAAAACCCAGGAAGTGGCAAGGGGAAGGTAGGGAATTGTAAATGGGGTGGGGGTGTGCACTGCAAATATCTGAGGACTTAAACTGGGGAGAGAAAGTGAATGGTTGTTTTTTTATAATAATAATAAAGACACAGAGGCTTACAATCAGTGTCTCTGTGTCTAAAATAAGACATACCCATAAAATAAGTCATATTTATTTTTGTCTTGTGAATTTTTGGGGGGGTAGTGGTGCTAAATTGTAAAGTAAAAACCCCTTGCAGTGTAGGGGCCTACATAAATCAAAGGCCGTGCTGCGGCCTGTGGCAACCCCCCCCCCCAGGCAGGCTCCGACCTCCACTTGGCAATGTTGGTTCTTTGGTGGGGTTTTTTTGGGGGGGTAGTGTTGCTAAAAGGTAAAGTAAAACCCCTTGCCTTGCCCCCAAGTGCGTTGCTGTGGGTTATCCCCCTCCCCGGGCAGGGCCGTCTTGAGCAGATCGCGCGCCCTGGAGATCGCTCCGCCGCCCGCCCCGCCCTCGCAGGGCGCAATTGGTTTCCACGCGGCTTCGCCGCGCGGCGCCGTCCTTTCCGGGCCGGCGCCCAGCTTACCAGCCCCCCGCCGTGGTGCGCTGTGCCACCGGGGGTCTATGAAGAGCCGGCCCTGTCCCCGGGCCTAGTGGAGGCCTGGCAGCCTGTCAGGGGCCTAAAACAAAGGCCTAGATAAAATGGCTGCCTTGGTGTGTTTCAGTTGCTTGGTTGATGATGATGTCATTTGGTTTGTGGGTGTGGCTTAGATTTCACAGGAAGGGAGGGGGTGGAGGAGGGTACTACACCACTTGAGGGCGCTGTTTGACTTGGTGGAAAAGCAGGTCTGTACCTGGGCAGGTGTGCGATTTGAGGAATTTTTGCCCCCAACAACGCTCTAGGAGTGGCCTGGATCGTTGTGTCAAAATTTCAGGACGATCGGTCAAGCGGTTACGGAGAAAAGTGGCAAACGGGATTTCACGATTTTTACATTTATATATATATATAGATATAGATTTAGATGTCATCTTCTGCCACTGAACTAATACATGAAATATGTGGTGTTGATAATATTTCCAGAGCATTGGTCTTAACATTCCTATTCTCCTACTTAACATACTTATTTTGAGAATGGTCTGTTGCAATTCTTAAATTGTGTCACTCTCAAAAGGAAAATGTCTGATTGCACTGCAGACATAAATTCATGCTCTGGAACTACTGGCTGATTCTATGATGCTGAAGGTAGTAAAATGGTATTAATCATTCAAACAGCATTTTTAGATTTCCCCTGTTGGATGCCTGGGGTGGAGCAGGGCGGTAAAATCTTTGCAAGTCCAATTGCAATGCTACCTACATTATGCATAGTTCCCTGGCCTTTTGCTTCTAACCAGTTTTCTCTACTGGCTGCACTTGGTAATTCAGAGCACACCAGTTGCTACTAACTCTATAGACAAATTGATCCTTTAGCTATGGTATTCTTCAAACTCTGAGTATGCTAAACATAGAGTTCTAGCCACAGAGGCTTAAGTATAATTTTTTTATTTTAAAAAAATTCTCCCTTTGGTATTGTCCAATATCACAGAAATCTCTAATTTTCCTGCTAAGACATTTCCCTCGGATAATTAACATAGTTTAATGAGGATGTTAGACACTGGCTTCTCTTATTGCTCCAAATTGCATACATACTATTGTTAGAAGTGAACTCTTGGGGGTTTCAAGGTCATCCTAAGTATTCTTGGTTCTACATTGCACTACTTACAATTCAGGCTTCCTCAAACTCGGCCCTCCAGGTGTTTTTGGCCTACAACTCCCATGATCCCTAGCTACCGGTAGCAGGACCAGTGGTCAGGGATGGTGGGAATTGTAGTCTCAAAACATCTGGAGGGCTGAGTTTGAGGAAGCCTGACTTACATAATATTTGTCTGCCATATCCCCTGTGGTCTTGCACCTAACACATGCATATCTTGTGGCAGATCTTATTGGGATGTCACTCAGGATGCACAGGGCAGGGCTTCGATGTCTTTCACCTTCCGAAGTTGAACTATTAAAAAAGGGGGGGAAATAACCTGCAAGAATTACACTGTGCCATAAATGCAAGGTTTGAGACGGAAATGGCAGAATGGCTGCTGCAGAAGCAGACTGCTGCAGTTGGCTACAGTTGAACAGGGATTTATTGGTTTATGGGGTTTTTGTTCTTGTTATTATAATGTTATTTTGTGCTTTTATATTGTATTAGATGGCCCTGCCACACATTGCTGTGGCTCATCCGTGTGATTCCCCCCACCCTGTGCTGATCTGTGACATATCCTGCCCCCTCCTCCCCCAACCCCCACCCAGGCGAGTCAGTACCTCCATTCGGCCTGGTCTGTAAAGACTTTGGCCTAGTATGTAAACGGGAGCTGAGGTGCTGTTGAGAGGCAAGTTTTTATAGGTGCAGTACCAGTGTAGTCACTGCTAGAGGGCGATGGTTTGCAACCTGGTTCTTTTCCCAGCATGCATTTTCATCTGAGTGGTGTGTTTTGAAACACGGGTTTTTGGGGGGGTTATCTGGCACAGGTGTGACATCTGTCTTAGCAAACTTTCCTATAGCCTTCGGACATTCGCATGTGATGCTGTGTCAAAATTTCACCTCAATCGGTCAAGCGGTTTTGGTGAAAAGTGGAAACACACCCACATGCCCAGTTTACATTTATATATATATAGATTATTATGTTGTGAACCATCCTGAGATCTAAAGATGAAGGGCAGTATACAAATTAAACAAACAGACAAATGTGACATCAGCAACGACACCCAAGGTATGTATGTGATGTAATGTCTGAACACCTTTTCTTGCGCTGTGGATATAAGCTGGAGCCTTCTGGATATAAGCTGGAGCCTTCTTCAACAAACACGAGGAGCAGGGGCTACACTGTGCATAGCTGTGCCTTGAGGGAAAACCCTGAGTAAAAAAGGCTGGAGTGTAGACAAGCCCTTCATTAAAATTTTATTTTTAACTGAGGCTGTAGAATGAGTCGAGCTCAATAGCATTAGCATACGGGGAACCTAGATGGTGTTTCATAGTTGTAGGCAGGGTGGTGGAGTCAATGGGCCGTTGGAACACCTGAGGAATGGGACGGAGGCTTTTGAAATCTTTGCTCCCCCAGCACCTCCTGCATCGGCCACCTGAGGCTGGGAGAGACAACAGTGGCAGCCACCCAATGAAGAAGTTCTGGCCTGTGTGAGACTAATATCTAGCTGCTTCAACAATCCATTCTAGGCCAGGAGAGGCAGCTGCAGAATGGCCATCATGGTTGGACCACCAAAGAACAAGGGGGGGGGAAGGGAATTTTTATACACCCCTTTGCCCTGCTGTAGTGACTATTGCATCGTTGTCTATTTTATTGTGTTTAAAATATATTGTAAACTACACTGTGAACTTCAGTTAGTAGGCAGGACATAAATACTCCTAAATAATAAATAAATAAATATGGACAAAACAAGCCAGAGTCTTGTTGTGGCTTCTTCAGTCATCCCATCCTGAGCGCATGGTTTTATTTTCCTGAAACAAGCCATGAGCAGCAAACCAAGAACAAACTTTGGTTACCACTTGTGGTTTGTTGGGAGAGAAACAAACCACGAGCCCTAATTCAGATGACACAACAAACCATACTCTGGCTCGTTCCATCCACAGCGCACCAGGAACAAGGGAGGTGCATCGCAAGACCTTTTTTGTAGCGTAGACCACCACGCTGCTTGTGAGCATTAAACCATAGTTCGTTTTAAAGTGTGGCTGAATGTGATGGGGGAACGAGGCCAATGTACAGCAAGATTATACCAAGTTTGTATACCTCCAAGTACATCTCATGCACATCTCAAAGCTCCCTCCCTCAGAATGTTAACGTACTTGCTTCCTCTCTCAGCATCACGCCCCCAGAATGTTAGCATGTACATCATACTCAAAGGACAGATGGAGAGGAGACGTCACAGATCTATGTATGGTATATATAGGGAATGACCTACAAGAGAGCCAACAGAGGTGAGAAAGACACAAAAATGACTGGGAGGGGGAGGGGGTTAACAGCCAGACTTTGCTTCAGATGCTTCGCCAAGGAGAAGAGAAGGACAAATTGTTGCTAAGGGAAATGAGACAGATGGTTAGAACAAACAACTTGCTGACTCTTTCAGGCCTTAAAACTCTCCAGATCCTGTTGTGAAGGAAGAGGGGGGAAATTAAGCTGCCTGTGCAAACACACACACACACAGCCCTAGGCATGTGTTTCCAACAAATGCACAGGTGTCATCTGCACACTGCTTCTGCTCTGTCCATCACCTGACAACATCTCTCCTATGCCACCCCCACCCCACCCCCAGCTGCCCTCATTTTCCCCACAATCGCCTCTACCTCCATCTCCTCTGCTTTATTAACCACCTCAGCCAGTTTGTTCCTCTTAGCAATTTGCTAAGAGCGCTGGGTAGAGGAATCCTAGCTAATGCTGTGCCTCTGGAATCAAGAGCGACCGAGTTAATGTCACGTCTCTGGGGTACTCCTGCGGAGTAGCTGCATTAAATGACGGTTCTGGAATGGAGTGTCTCTCTGTGTGTGATTTGGCTCTAGGACATATTGTCTCCTAGGGAGCACAGCACCACGACATTTAATGCCATCTGATCCTTTGGGTTTCTGCCTTTATCACAACTGTGCCAAGGCCTGCCTGGCTCATGAGCCTCTCTGACTTGGATGAAGTGCCTGTGATTAAGAATCCAGTCAACATGTCCATGTAGCAGTCGCCACAATCCGAATCATAATAAAGACAGGCAGCCATTGGGGGAGGGGGAGAGCTGGGAGATGGGTTGAGGTGAGAACAGAGCCAATAATTTGTCAGCTTTGTTGAAAGCAAGAAAACAAAAACCCGGTACTGGTATGTAAAGTTGGAAAATAAAACACACTTCCCAAAATATATGTCACAAGCCTAGTGTGGCTGTGGTACTGTTAAACTGCAGTGAATTAGAAATCTAGCCACCATTCTGTATTACAGGCATGCGAAAGCTTGCCTCTGACCCTCGAGATATTGCTGAACTACAACTCCCATCAGCCATGGCAAGCTTGGTTAGGGGTAATAGGAAGCTGCAGTTCAACACTATGTGGAGGGTCAAAGGTTCTATGCAATTGCTATATAACATATACACCTTTTCTTTTCTTTCTTTCAGCTGTAGAAGGCATTTTTTAAAAAAATTTAATTCCTTTAGCCTAAATGTTTATAGGCTGATCTAGAACCAGATTCTCAGGACAGCTTACAACAATGTCATCCCGTTGTAGTTTTTTAAAGCAAATTTAAAAATACATACAACACTATAGGATAGCAAGAAAATGTAGCAGCATAAAAGCATGTGGCAGAGGGGAGAAAGCAAACTAACGCTTAATCAAAAGAAAAGTCTTGTGATAATAAAAAAGGTCTTCTTCCCCTGGCACCAAAATAGCATCAATGTAGGCACCAGGTAAGCCTCTCTGGGGACAACATTACATTGCCATGATGCCACCACTGAAAAGGCTCTTTTCCTGTGGAGACTTTGCATGGAAACTGTTACTGTTAGGCTCAATTAATAGCTTCCCTATAAGTGAAGTGTAGGGCTCCAGTGATTCTGCACATAAGAAAGACTTGAGTATCAATAACTCTACATCATTTTCCCTGGCTTAATCCTGTTTTAAGTGCAGTTATTTTTCCTCTGTATATAATTGCTGTAATTGCCACAAGCTTTTCACATTTTCTGTAATTTTGTATGCTGTTTTTAAATTGCCATGTAATTTTCTAGTTTTGTATGTTTATAAATTACTTTTTTTAAAAAAACACCACTCTTCTTTTTGCTACACTTTTGAATAATTCAGCAATGACCAATACTGGTTAACAGCGGGTCTTACGTCCTTCCCCCATCACTTACGGTCTTTGCACCTTTTTTGCTCTCACAATTTGACTGTAATTGCTCATTTAAAACATGTTCACATAACTTATTTCCACAAAACTTACTCCCTAACCCCTCATATCCCAGCCAGATTGCTGAGACCTGGAGGATTGCTGTTAGCTGTCCCTCATGTCACAGAGCCTGGACTGGCCTTCACCAGAAGTCAGCCGTTTAGTGTCGCTGGACCCATGCTGTGGAATGATATTCTGTCCTGCTTGAAATTGATTTTCAAAATGTTTTTATATTCCTTTGCACCACCCTGATATTTTGTGAGAGGGTGGTCTATACATATGAGTTGTCGGTGCCCAGGGTGACCCAGCTGTCACCACCGATGCCACCGGATCAACCCCACTGCCACTGGATCAAAGCAGGGCCACACTGAGCCACCTGCCTGCCCACACAGGGAGAAGCCCGGCCAGCTGATGGGGTCCTTGGTGGGCAGAGAGGAGCACTGGGTTGGGCTGTGCTGGGGGCACCTGTAGTGAGGGGTTCCTGGTTCACGCCCACTCTGAAATTATGCACCTGGAGCCACAGCCCCCCTGGCACTGCCCACACAATGCTCCTGAATCTAAGAGTGAATAGGATAATGTCACAGGACTATGTAACCAGATTTGACTCCCTGCAGATGCCAAATGAAATCAAAACATGTTGAGAACGATGCTTCCTGAGTAGGTGAACAATTTCACAGCAGCCACTGAAAAAACTCAGCAAAAGGCCACAATGTGTTTCCGCGGTCGTGTGAAAATGTTCACCAGGAACATTATATAAGAGGTTCAGCAATATGTTCATAAAGGTTGATACATTTTACTTTCAATAAAACCAGTATATGGTGAAGCCTGCCTCCAGTGTAATCAGTCAGAGTGAAGAAAAACATAAGACCTTTTTTTCTGCTGTTTCTCAGGCTCCAGCCACCAAGGAGGAGAGAAACAAAGGGATTATGTTCACCTATTCCATCAAAGGGTCCATAATTTCATTGATAAGGGAATCACAGTTAGGTCTTTCTCTATTGGGTGTGTATACAGTTCTTGTTACCACCGGTTGAAGTAGGTGTGCAGTTCACACTCTTGGCTTACCAGGAGGGTTAAATATGGCCTTCTCTGTGTTGTGGAAATTCTTGCCAACTGGGGAACATGCATGGTGTGAAGACAAATGGACAGAAAGAATCTCCATGCTCCTCTCATGGTACTCAAACCCAGAGTTTTCCAATTAAGCTGAATGTTGGGAGATTCAGAGCAGACAGGTGAAGTACACACAGTGCACTGATGAGCTACGGAATTTGCCAATCACAGGATGTAGTGAGGGCCGCCAATTTGGATAGCTTTAACAGGTGATTAGACCAGTTCATGGAATATAAGGATATCACTGGCTACTAGTCAGGGTGGCAATATATTACCTCCAATATCAAAGTTATTCCTCTGAATATCAGTTGTTAGGGAACACAAGTGGGAGAGTGCTAGTACTTTCCACACGCATCTGGCTGGTCATTGTGGGAACAGAATGCTAGGCTAGGTGGACTTTTCATCTGATCCAGCAGTGTTTTTCTTTTGTTTGTTTACTACCAATGAGCTTCTGGCCTGTTTTCCTGAAGTTGTGAAAGGTGCCCAAGAATTAACCCCCACTCGGCATTATGACAAGAAGGATCCTTCCAATAGCCATTTAGGGACAGATTCCAAATTTAGTAACAGGTTCCCAGTTTAGAGACCCAATCACCAGGCGGGGACAAACGTACCCAACAGCAAGGAACAAAATGGTAAAACTTCTGTGTTAGCCTTCTACAACTCCATGCTCTGAGTATTCTTCAGTCTTGATGGTGTGTGACTTTCCAGCTGGTATTTCAGTAAAAATATTGCTGCATGCCACCCCAATCTCTGAGCGGTGAGAAATTCCAGGGGTTCCAGGCACATACTCAGGGTTTGTGTTTCCTTTTGGAAATGAGGCACAGTGGAGACTGTGGTGCCATTATGATATATGGATTATTTACACATGTATACAACCTGATCCTACAATGGAGGGGTTCACAACATTAACAGCCCAAAGGAATCTTGCTTCTCCCATAGCTGCAGCCTTGGATTCAAACAGAAATCAAACATTGCTCTGACTCTCTCCAGCTTGTTGCCTTACTTCTAGGTCACATTACTACCCAAATTCTACTCTCAGCTCTGGCTTATTCTGTTGAGGGAGGGGGCTACACCCATTTGCCATTCTGCACCAAACACCTTAATTTCCCATCACCTCACCAGGAAGCTATGTTGGCTACTTCTTGGAATTAAAAGGCTGGATTAGTTTCTAACGCTGGTTCCCCACCCCACCCCCCACATTCATAACAATATATTAAAAGAAAATGCTGGCTTTTTACAAATTCAGTAGGGATTGCCTATATAAATGCCCAAGTTATTTAAAAACCAAACAGCCCACAGTGCTGTGAACACTCCAATATAACTTCATAGATGATTTGTTTCTAGAGTTGACCTAACCTGGCTTGAGTTTAGGGACATAGCCAGCTTTCCTGGGGTAGGGTCTGCCGCTGCTGGCACCAAAAAGGGGGGCAAGTGCCATCTCTGTGGGTGACACAGTGAAAGAAAATTGCATCAACAATGGGCCTGTCCAACTCACGCAGCTGTGAAATGTGGTGAATTGTGCCCAAGCTGCTGGAGTGCAATATTCTATGGTTCTGTGAAATTTGTTGCTACTGTTATGGGTAATTCACAACTCATGATTACTGTTCTTCAATTGTAATAATTATATGTATGTTAATGGCACAGTATGTCGGTGTATGTTTTAAAAACAGTGGGGTCTACTAAACCCCACACATCATCCTTGTAGTAGCCTTATGTATTTTACATTGTGGGTATTATTGACCCTATTTTGCAGCTATGTTAAGGCTTTTTTTAGTTACATGCAAATGATGTCATGCTTAATATTTTCTCACAGGTGTTTTATTTGTATGGTTTTCTTGGGGTACATTTGAACCTGAAACTGGACTGATATACTCAGTGGAGGATTAATTCTTATATTAGCTTCTGTTAACTTATTCCAGGTTCCTTCAGTTGTTGGCCTCTATAAGGTTAATAATAATAATAATAATAATAAATCCCCCATCCAACCTAAGGATTCTGGGAGAGTTACAACAACTGAAAATACAATATTAAAAATAGTTTTAAAACTTAGAATTACAAAAAATGGAATTACACCAGGTGTCAAAGGCCAGGGTATATATCACCAGCCTCCCTGCCAGAGGACTGGAAGGTAATAGCCAATGTACCATAATATCAGTTTGCAAAAGAAAAGATCCATGGAGAATAAAACCCAGGAAAAAGCTGGGAATGTCAGAAACTTCATTGGAAATGGGAGTGGAAATTGTCACAATGTGCATGTTTGAGGTCAGGAACGGAAATCACAGAAGTGAAATATGAGTGGGAAGTTTTTTAGTCTGCAAACGTTACACACATAATTATGTTATTTTCTGCATTGTTTTGGACATTTCCCTTCCATCAAAATTAATCACACAATTAATCATGTTCGTTTCAGGCATAGTGGCCAGTGAAATGAATAATGTAGGTTTCAATGGAAGCTGAATGTCAGTTAGAATAGCACTGATTACGATAAACACAGAATGGGACAGAAGTCACCAGCTCTTTACATCCCTAGAAATCGCTGCAACACCTTCACGTGCTTGCTTGCTTGGCTACTATTAACAGCCAAAGTCTGGCACTTAGGTCGGTTAAATACATTTTATGCATAACATCTGACAGAAGCCTACATTTATTTTGTTGTTGTTGAGTTTGGTTCTCCCCTGCAGCAGTAATGGAAGCACAGATCCACATTCAATATAATGAATGTGAATTTCCCCCCACAATGCAGCTCATTCAAACCCACCGAGTGACTAACAATGGGTGCCTGGCAAGGGGCCACTCGGTTGCCAAGGAATCCCGGATGCCTTTGGAACACAAGAGGCTGTTACAAGGAGCTGTGCAGTTCAGCTACAGAACAAGGCCTCTTATTTGAAACTATTTTCAGAGACATAACAGTAAGAAGCACAGAGGAACATGCTTTTCCAAAGACTGTGGCAGTTTGCCAGGCAGGCTACTGTGGCTATTCTCTTCCTCTGAAGCCACAACACTAGAAACTGAGCTCCGATTCCCTGTTGGGCTTTACGGATGCCCTGTGCTGGCTCTAAATGAATCAGAAAGGTCATTTTTGTTTACCAAATACCAAATGTCTCATTCTTGTGGGTCTCTTTCATGGGTCTTTGCTGGAGAAGCCTTAACTAGGCATTTCTGCAAACAAGCCTTCAAAGATCAGGTGTATGATGTAAAATCTAGAGCAATGTTGGCTTCATCCTTTAGCTACAGCTCATTTGTATGGGATAAACAGTTGATGGAGTGCCCAGTGGATGGTCTCTTCAGAGCTGGCAAAGGCTGACAGCAGCCATAGCTTATCTCTGAAATAAGTAGAAGTGATACCTGAGTGTCTTTACCTGGGACTCACGTGAATGTCATGACCTGAGACCCACTGGGGTCAATACGGCAGGCAGGCATTTCTGAGCATACACTGGAGTATACTAGGAGTATAGCATCTAGATCTAGGGAAGTAATAGTACCACTGTATTCTGCTCTGGTCAGACCTCACCTGGAGTACTGTGTCCAGTTCTGGGCACCACAGTTCAAGAAGGATACTGACAAGCTGGAACATGTCCAGAAGAGGGCAACCAAAATGGTCAAAGGCCTGGAAACGATGCCTTATGAGGAACGGCTTAGGGAGCTGGGCATGTTTAGCCTGGAGAAGAGAAGCTTAAGGGGTGATATGATAGCCATGTTCAAATATATTAAAGGATGCCATATAGAGGAGGGAGAAAGGTTGTTTTCTGCTGCTCCAGAGAAGCGGACACGGAGCAATGGATTCAAACTACAAGAAAGAAGATTCCACCTAAACATTAGGAAGAACTTCCTGACAGTAAGAGCTGTTCGGCAGTGTAATTTGCTGCCAAGGAGTGTGGTGGAGTCTCCTTCTTTGGAGGTCTTTAAGCGGAGGCTTGACGGCTATATGTCAGGAATGCTTTGATGGTGTTTCCTTCTTGGCAGGGGGTTGGACTGGATGGCCCTTGTGGTCTCTTCCAACTCTATGATTCTATGCTCTCATACATTGCTTTCACAGCTCTAATATTTTTGCTTTGAATCAGTTTCTACTGAACAATAGCTTACAGCAGGGGTCCCCAAACTAAGGTCAGGGGGCCGGATGCGGCCCAATCACCTTCTAAATCTGGCCCACGGACAGTCTGGGAATCAGCATGTTTTTACATGAGTAGAATGTGTCCTTTTATTTATAATAATAATAATAATAATAATAATAATAATAATAATAATAATAATACAGTGGTACCTCGGTTTACGAACACCTCGGTTTACGAACTATCCTAACCCGGAAGTTAGTAAACCGAGGTGCTGGAGGTCTACTGAGAGTCCGATGCCTTCGGGGAGGCCGGGACTTCGCTCCGATGCCTTCCGGAGGCCGGGGAGCCGTGAAAGTGGTCTCCGGCCTCCGCAAAGGCATCGGAGCAAAGTCCCGGCTCCGATGCCTTCCGGAGGCTGGGGCTTCGCTCCGATGCCTTTGCGGAGGCCAGGGACCGCTTTCGTGGCTGCAGCCCAGTCGCGGAAACGCTCCCCGGCCTCCGCGAAGGCATCAGAGCAAAGCGGTTAATCCGTTCTAGGGGGTGTTTTTCCTCGTCTAGAACGGATTAATCAACTTCCCATTACTTTCAATGGGAAAGTTCACTTCGGTTTACGAACACTTCGGTTTATGAACAGACTTCTGGAACCAATTGTGTTCGTAAACCGAGGTTCCACTGTAATAATATTTTATTATTTATACCCCGCCCATCTGGCCAGGTTTCCCTAGCCACTCTGGGCAGCTTCCAACAAAATATTAAAATACAGAAATCCATCAAACATTAAAAGCTTCCCTAAAATGCATCTCTGGGTTATTTGTGGGGCCTGCCTGGTGTTTTTATATGAGTAGAATGTGTCCTTTTATTTAAAATGCATCTCTGGGTTATTTGTAGGGCATAGGAATTCATTCATATATATTTTTCAAAATATAGTTTGGCCCCCGCACAAGTCTGAGGGACAGTGGACCGGCCCCCTGCTGAAAAAGTTTGCTGACCCCTGGCTTATAGTCTGCTGTCAGCAGATTAGCAGGATACCAAGGAGAGGCTGTGCCTATTAGGAACACAGGAGATCTGCCAAGTTCCTTCAGGCTAGCTGGAAGGTGAAGTACAGAGTACCCCTATACTGACATGCTCTCACCCTCTGTCACAGAACACGTTTCTGATACACAACTGACCTCAGCCTGCTAAGTGCTGAGCCTGCATAAACATGTTCCCAGTCACAACCACAATGTATCTGTGCCATTGTCCTGCATAAAAGTATATACCTAGCTAAGCAGAGATTTTTCATGCACCTCAACCTGTCTTTTTGCTAACAAGCAGGGCCTCGCTTACCAGCTTCACATACCAGAAAGGTGAAGTGGCCTTGAAGAGACCAGATGCTCCAAACTGAGCACTTCATTTAACAGACTACCAAAACATTTTGCACGAGACAGAAGAATAGTGAATTTATAAACTTTGTTCAGAACTATCTGTTGCCATGGTACAGCTAGTAGACAGGAGCGTGCTTTTTTGTATACCAATCAGGAGTCCACAAGCTGTCCACATGTTCTGTTATCCAGTCATGTTTCTGAAAGGGATCATTCACGAGCTAACCATGTAAAGAGAATGTTATTAAAGTGCCTTGAATTTTGTATTCAGGGTCCAGAATTTGGAGAATGCCTCTGGATCATTTATTCTTACTGTGGTCTGCAATAAACACACCCAGGGGGTGCATGGCCCCCTACCCTTGCCTCCCCCCAACTATTTTTTTGTCATTTTTTATAGTAATATCACAGATTTTATGGTCTGTTGTTTTTTAGTACACCTAAAAATTTTTGCTTATTAGGGGCTGCCCCACATTTTGTGGCTTGGCTTTTGAAAAATAGGGGGTCCTCAGTAATTAGCTAATTGGGAACCACTGCTGCATAGCATTATGCTGCTTCTATGATGCCGCCTCTGTCATCATTACCACTGATTACCTGCATCTTCTGAAAATACACCTTCCCTCCCTGCCCCCAGGCTTTCCCTGAATCCTGTTGTATTTGTAGTATTTTTATTGATGTTCTCTGTAGTTTGCATGGGTGGGTTTATGGTATAGTTGTGTAATATTTGCCTACACTGCTGAAACGTATTTTATATGTTGAGCAGTATAAGAAATGGTCTTAGATACGTAAATACAAATAAACAAGAGGTACTCCTTTCAGGGGAGGCCCATTGTTAGGAAGTATGGAGGAACAAGCACGGCTGGTGCTCACCTCAGTTCTGTGAATACTGATCAAGAGCAGGCTTCAGTCTCTGGGGAAGGGAAGCCAGCACCTTTCGCCAGCAGTAAATTGACTTTCAAAAGAAGAAAATAAATATTTTAAAGGCTTGCAGAGCAATCTCTGCATAACGGATCAGTTATACAAAGGCTTTAGCCGTTACTCACTTGAGCGCAGGAAATAAACCTTAACAGGAAGGTTTTCGCCTTTTTAGAAAAAGGCAACTGGGAGAGCAGAACCTCCAGTTTTTGTGTGCTGATTTTTATCCACTCGGGCTTGTTCACATAGGAAAGGGGCTGCTTAATGAATAAAACTGCTCAGAAATTTAAGTTAATGCAAAGGAGTGGTACTAGGATTGCTGACCGGGATTAGGCATTTGCTAGGTACTAGGATTGAGGACTGGGAAGCAAATGGCAGCCACTCCACCCACACTCTATCCCAAGTCAAGGTGCACAGTACCCAAAGCCAGCTACGCTATTCCGGCACCTGTATGAAAAAATCCCCAAAAGCACTTCTCCCCAGCACCAAAATTGCAACAACAATAATATAACTAGCCCGCTGATGCCCTTTCATCCGAAACTTGGGTGTCCAAGGCAGTTTTAACCTGATACCGCAGCTTCTTCTCCATTTTTTTTTTACACTCCATCAGCCCTAGCTGTCGTGATCAATGGTCATGAATGGCCACAGGTTCTCTATGACTCTGATGTAAGGTATGCATATGGATGCTTTTGGATAAGGTATTAACTTTCAAGGCAGAGAAACTATTTGACACACAGACACAGAACAAAACATGAGCAAAGCCAAGTGTCTCCCCCTCCCCGCTTGCCTACGAAATGCCCATAAGTAAGATTCAGGCAAAAGCTACAATAAGCCTACTTCTTCTCGGCATCCCTTGGGCTTACCTTTGAGTACTTTCTTGGGAATGGAGTGCAAAGGTCCTCTTTCCTCTGTGTTGCAGATTCTTTTATATTGTTTTCCTGGTCACTATAAGTCCTCCTTCCACCAAGGGGCCTTTTTTCTGGGCTGTTTGTGCAAGATGAGTCTCCAGCCTCCATGTGGAACTGCAGCTGGAATGCATGTTTTAAATATTGAGGAAGATTCATACATCTGCTCAGTACATCACAAGTATTTTGCAGGAAGTCCAGAAGAGGAACTGCCAGCCATATGGAATTTGACACAATCTTCCAGATGTTAATAGGATTATTTATTATTTAGAGGGCTGCCTGACAAGGTCTGTGAAAATTCCCTATTGAAGCTGCATGGTTGCCTAGTTACTTACTTTTTAAAAACTCATTGTCTCAAACACTTGTTTTATAATTGGTTTTATTTTGACTTTTATATTGTTAGCAATATTGTCAGCTGTGGTGGTGCATTTTGCAACTTTATAAAAAAAATGACCTTGTTGATAACTTGACCTTTTTACATGATGTGGGACATTACCGATGAACATTTTTTGCTGATATTGATTTTGCTGTTTATAATGCTTTTTTGCTGATTTTTTTTTGCTGTTTATAATGCTTGTTATTTTTGGACAATTAATAAAATGTTATAAAAAAGGGGGGGAATCTGGGACATGGTTTTTTTCTGTATGCTGATGATACTCAGCTCTGCTTCTCCACATCTGAATCAGGAGACACTGTGCAGGCCCTGACTGCAGCCTGAACGCTGCAGTGGGATGGATATGGATGAGAGAAAATAAGCCTCAATCCAAGGAAGATGAAGGTGCTGGAGGGTGGGGGTCCTGTGACTGATAACTTGGACATTTGCCTGCCTTGGATGGGGTTGCAAAAGCAGGTATGCAGTCTGGGGGTGCTTCGGGATCTAGCATTGTAACTGAAGCCCCAGGTGGCCTTAATGGCTAGGACAAGGATAGTCAACCTTTCTATACCTACCGCCCACTAATGCATCTTTCTTGATGGTAAAATTTTCCTTACTGCCCCCCAGGGCTCGATGGTAGGAGCGATTCAGCTTGTGCCGTAAAAACCCCTACCGCCCACCTAGAATCCTGAAATGCCCAGTAGTTGGCAGTAGGGACCAGGTGGACAACCCCTGGGCTAGGACTCCCTATTACTAACTTCGGATGGTACAATAGCATTGACTTTTCCTGGACTAGGATAGCTTGATCACAGTAGTCTTGGCACCCGTGAATTCAAGACTGGATTCCTTCCCTGATGCTTGGTCCAGAAACTGCAGTTATTGTAGAACGCTGCAGCACAATCGCTAACAGGAGTGAGGTCCTGTCAGCACATTACATTTGCATATTATACCTGGCTACTGATTTAGATCCTGTGAAATAATAAACAAATGCACACACACACACACAAATAAACAAATACATTGGGATTATACAAATAAATAACAAATGAAATGAAATATTATTTTACTATTTATTCCTGGAAGGTACTGAAGGTTTAATATTGAAACCCTTATGTATGTGAACAGGGACAGTCTTAAACTCTCTGTTGTGTAGAGTGTTAGGAAAAAGGGAGTGCATGTATGTTTCAAGTCAATTTCACATATGTGCCAAATTAGGTGGCCTTGGGTTAGCTTTACTCTCTCTTTCTCTCTCAACCACCTTCTGTCTCTTAAATTCTCTCAATTTGCAACACAGACCACAACTTGCAACACTTACACAGCTGATGCAAGAATTACCCCAATATATTATATGTAAAGTGCTGCAAATAACACCCCCCCCAAAAAAAATCCTGTACAAATGCCGTGTTGTTATCAATTTGCTATGCACATGAAGATCAGCTCATCTGACTACTAGCACAGCATCATGTTAAAGGAAACAAATATGGAAATAGGAATGATTATGCATACCTAATAAATGAGGCCTTGTTTGACATGAAGCTCCCAGAATTCCTCTCAGTGCTGGCTGGTCATTTTCACAGCGGAATGTGAGGCAGTCACAAGACTGCAATGTTGCTTGTCAATTGAATGGAGTCATGGCCATTTTCGCTAGCAGCACAATAGGTTTTTTTTTGCATACTTCATAGCAAATGAAAATGCTATATTGACTAGAACAGTCATTTGATTTCTTAATTATTAGCTGGTTGGAAAGTTATAATAAAGGTACAGTAACTTATAAAATGTTCTGCTCTTGAAAATTTTCTGCAGTTTCAGTTCTTGAACCTATAATGGGTCTTGAACTGATTATGTCAGGTGGAGCTATTCTGCTTGCCCATCACCACCTAGCTCTGATGAAGGGAGGAAACTGGAGGAAGAACAGCCTAAACAACAGAGGAAACCTCCTTCCTTTAGAAAGCTACAGCAAACCAGATGGTACTGAGTCCTAAAAAGGGATTCAGAACAGGCTAACTTGATAGTCTAAGAAACTAGAAGACTAGCTCTTAAATTTCACAGGAGCTGGTGCTGAGCCAGTGTGGTGTAGTGGTTAAGAGCAGTAGACTCGTAATCTGGGGAACCTGGTTCATGTCTCCGCTCCTCCACATGCAGCTGCTGGGTGACCTTGGGCTATTCACACTTCTTTGAAGTCTCTCAGCCCCACTCACCTCACAGAGTGTTTGTTGTGGGGGAGGAAGGGAAAGGAGAATGTTAGCCGCTTTGAGACTCCTTAGGGTAGTGATAAAATGGGATATCAAATCCAAACTACTCCTCCTCCTCCTCCTCCTCCTCCTCTTCTTCTTCCTCCCTCTTTTTGCATATGTCTGACATTGGTTGAGGCTTTTATTCCTGTTTCACGGATATTATGCCAGCCTTGTATTTAAGCACTAGCCTGGTAACTATAGGTAACAAGAAATTGCATGCAAGGGGCTGGTAGAAGTAGGAGAGATCATTCTGTTTCTCCTCTGGGCCCAGCACCGAACCAAGTGGGTTGCTAGGGGCGGGAAGACCCCTACTTTGTACCCAGTATAACAACAAACAACAACAACAACAACAACAACATATTGTTTATTATTTATACTCCGTCCATCTGGCTGGGTTTTCCCAGCCACTCTGGGTGGCTTCCAACAAAATATTAAAAATACAATAAAACACCAGACATAAAAAACTTCCCTAAACAGGGCTGCATTCAGATGTCTTCTAAAAGTCAGATAGTTATTTCCTTGACATCCGGTGGGAGGGCATTCCACAGGGTGGGAGCCCCTACCAAGAAGACCCTCTGTCTACTTCCATGTAACTTCGTTTCTCGCAGTGAGGGAACCGCCAGAAGGCCCTCAGAGCTGGACCTCCTCAGTGTCCGGGCTGAACGATGGGGGTGGAGACGCTCCTTCAGGTATAGAAATACAGTGGATTACTGCAGGAGGGAAGGAACACTCCACCATTCCTCTGCCAGTCCCCAGCAGGCTAGTAAGTTTTGTGGCCTTATTTACAAGGCTGTGCGTATCATCCTATATAATAAAGTCCCTGTGTCTCTGCGCCCAGATTCTGTGTGTCCCGTTTCCGCGCTACTGCGCATGTGCCCCACAGACACAGGGATTGGACCAGAGACTTGGAACGCACACACACACACACACACACACACACACACACACACACTCTCCCCCCCCCTCTGCCAACCACCGCTCCCGGCCGGACAAGCGCCTCACTGTGGGAGGAGGAGGCTGCTTCCTTTGCCGGGCCTGGATCCGGCCCAATTGCCTTCTAAATCCAGCCCGCGGATGGTCTGGGAATCAGCATGCTTTTACATGAGTAGAATGTGTCCTTTAATTTAAAATGCATCTCTGGGTTATTTGTGGGGCATAGGAATTCGTTCATTCCCCCCAAAAAAAATATAGTCCGGCCCCCCACAAGGTCTGAGGGACAGTGGACCGGCCCCCTGCTGAAAAAGTTTCCTGACCCCTGCTATAAGGCATTCTGGGTGTCACTGCTGAAAATGCCACCTTCACCAGGTTTCTGTGCTAAGAGGCAAGCCTGTATTTGCAATATGTCCTGACAACACGTTGACATCCATTTGAAGGGCAGCACAAGCACGAGGCTTGCTCCCTCTGATCATTCCCGGGAGCATTCTTTAGCCTGCACTGACCTTCACTTAAGGAGGAGCCTGCTTGCCAGTCATCCTCCTTCAAGTCACGTCTAAAGCTGTCGTGAACAGGGAGTGGGAGGGGCACGAACCCTCCAGGCTTCCTTAGGACAACCCAGCTAGCTCAAACTGATGTGTGCCTATTGCATTATTGAGTGGAAACTGGAGCTGAAGCAAAATCACATTGAAATAGCTCTTGCCTGGCCACTGGGGCCGCATTACCAGTGACACTGACTGACTCATTCTCCGAAACACTCCAACTGCCAGTTTTACTTCAGATCATATTTGCCAGTAATTTGATCATGTCTTCTGCACGCGAGCACACACACACACACACACACACACCAACTCTGTGGTTACTCTCCCCATCAAGCTTCTTCATCTTCCTAGCTAGAAAGCTCAGGAGCTCTGTGTCAGCTTATTTCTGGCAGAATAAATCACATTTTTCTTCTTACCAGACATCAACAGGAAGGCCACAAAGGTGTTTTTCTTTTTCTTTTTGTGAAAATACATAATCCCCCAGCTCTAATAATTAGGTTCCCTGTAGCTATGTGGCTGATGAGATGCTTTCGTTGTAGGATTTACAGCAGTGATGGGGAACCTACAGTCCACGGGTCTAATTAAGCCTGCGAGGCCTCAGAGGTTAGTTCACCAGTCCATTTTGGGCAAACCTGTACATGCCCTCGATATTTTTGAAGTTGTAAAGCAAAGGTGGGGAAACCTGAAGGCAGGGACTGTCTTATTATTAATGTTTCAAGTTCCTCTCTGGGAGTCTTTTCAGGAAAAAGAAATGCTCTAAATAATGAATAAATAGGTATTTGGGTAACAGATGAGACAATTAACACCAATGCTAGATCAGGCTTTTTGTGGCCTAATAATGCTGGCTTGTTTACACTAGTGCTTTATTTTACTTTTCATCCACAGTTCATGAGGACATTTCCCTCAAATTACCCAACAGTGATTGGAAGCCTCTGCCTGTCCGACAAAGAACTGAAGTTGTGCACCCATGGTAGTCAAACAGCACCGGTTTGGGGAAAAGAATGGCAAGCTTGATGATGTTGTTGCTGCTGTTTTAAAAAGTGTTCTTACATTAAAAAATTTCTGGTAAACCTCAATTTTCATTGAGAGCTGAAGGTGAAAAGGGAGGGGGTACATTTTATTGAAAATGAGAAATTCACATTTCCACTTTAAAGGAGAGCCAAAGCCACATACAAAACATTTTTGGAGGAGGAGGAGGAGGAGGAGGAGGAGGAGGAGGAGGAGGAGTTTGGATTTGATATCCTGCTTTATCACTACCCGAAGGAGTCTCAAAGCAGCTAACATTCTCCTTTCCCTTCCTCCCCCACAACAAACACTCTGTGAGGTGAGTGGTGTGAACATATTCACATTTTGTCAGAAGCTTCCAGTTTGGTCAGTCTTGTAGAGCATAATAATAATAATAATAATAATAATAATAATAATAATAATAATAAATTATCTTACCCAAGCTACTGTGACTGATGTTATCTTATGAAGCTTTTGACTTGAACTTTTGTTTCTCCCTCCCTATGATGCTTCATAGTAACCCCAAGAGGACGATTCAGTAGGCTTTTGATGCTTTCCCTTGCCTCCTTTTGCCAAGGCGTCTTACTAACGGCACAATCCTAACCCCATTGATTTCAACAGGACTTGCTTCTGAATAGACAGTTAGGCTTTCCCTGTATATCTCTGGGTGGGAGATTGCTCTTACAGTCAGCTGCCTGCCATCAATTTTAATCTGTTTCTCTGCTGTTGCTGCCCCCTTGTGACTTCTGCTGGGGTTTACCGCCCAGTAGAAGCCTTTTATATAACTTGTGCTTAAACTGCCATCTCCCCGCCTTCTTCCCATGTTCATAATACAAATGGAATTCAAAACTGGCTCTGTTTTCATCTGCTGCCATGCAGTAACAATGCCCACAGTGTTTAAAGGTGTTCTTAAGCATCCATTGTGAAATGACACCAGGTCCAGATCTCTCAAAGCAATCACTGTAGAGGTATAATCCTCCTTCTCTCAGTAAATCAACCTTCAGACTTCTGAAGGGTGCTGACATTCAGTGACTAAGATCCAGGTTAGAGAAATTCACCCATGAGGGCAGCCCCACTGTGGGTGAGCAGCGCAGCCTCTTGGCTATTCTGCCTGCGAAGCCATGCTGGAGGAGGCACAAGTTAAACATCCTGAAAGAGGAGCTTTTGGCTGCCTTTCTCCCTTTCTTGTGTATATCTCCTTATCACCCTATATTCTTAGGCTGTGTATACACACCATCTATTTAAAGCACACACACCCCAGAAAACCTAGGAACTGTATTTTACCCATTCACATAGCTACAATTCCCAGCACCCATAACAAACTGCAGTTCCCAGGATTCTTTGGGTGGGTGTGCTTTAAATGCATGGCACATATGCAGCCTAATTTTCCTTAGGAGTTGGGGAAGGGTAGAGCAGGGCAAATGAAATGCCTAAAAGCGCAATCCTACTGCCAATCTAGCAGTTTGCAAGCATGTCAAAGTGCAAGTAGATAAATACGTACCGCTCTGGCGGGAAGGTAAATGGTGTTTCCGTGTGCTGCTCTGGTTCTCCAGAAGCAGCTTAGTTATGCTGGCCACATGACCCGGAAGCTGTACACTGGTTCCCTCGGCCAGTAAAGCGAAATGAGTGTCGCAACCCCAGAGTCGTCCGTGTCTGGACCTAATGGTCAGGGGTCCCTTTACCTTTATCTTTACACAGGTCTACAAAAAGTACATTTTTTTAATTCAACAGAGCTCACTTCCTGCTAAGTGGGCATACAGTTGCAGCCTAAAAAAGACGAACAATGGAAGCAGAGTCTCTCCTTCACTCTAGGTATGATTTATCTGGCATCATCTCCTGGTAGGGAGGCAGCCCTCATTCTTCAGAGATTTCATTGAGTGGGGATCCATGTTGCCCATGAAGTATCCCAGCGCTCACCAGTGCGTGTGCGCACATGTGCGCGCACGCACACACCACCAGCTGCTTTTACCATTTCTGCATTTCTCCTCTGCTTTTAAAAAGTATTAGTCCAAACAGTCCTCTTTGAAATTTAACTGGAGACAAGATGCTTTAGGTCAGGACAAAAGAAGACTGCAAATGGGACAGTGTTCTATAAAAAGAAACTCGCTGCTGCTGCTTTTAAGATTTGGTATTGATTTTTCCTTGTGTGTGCTATATCTGTTGTTACGCACAGAGCAAAGCAGGACAGGGAGATGTCTTCAGCGCTCTTCCTTGAGACGCTGCCTGCGCTGCAGTTCATTAAGCCAGATAAAGATGACTGGATGTGCCAGCTCAGGCAGGAATTGGGTAATATTGCCCAATATTTCCTGCCTCGTAGGGTAATAGTGCCTTGTGCCTGCTAATTCCCTCAGCTGACACATTCAGACATCTTCATCTGGCTTATCTGACACATTTAAAGACTATATGATATAAATTAAACTTGTTCTGCGGTGTACTGGACACTCTTTTAAGCAAGAGTAACCAGTAGAGCGGCCTCCGTTTGTTCTCAAAACTTGGTTCTGGCAGGAGATGCTACATTAAGTCTAGCAGAGGAAATGGGAGTCTCAGGCCCAGGGAGACAAATAGGGCCAGGTTCTCAGGACACTCCCCTCGGAACACTTCCATTTTTGCACGTGCTCAGGTGCTGCTTGCTTCACCCTTCAGAGCGCAATCCTACTGCTGTGTTGGTGGAGGAGTTAGGATGGCACAATGTTGCTTCTCTGCCAGCCCCCACCAATTGAAAGGACCATTACTGGAGGGAGTGGGCTCTCTACTATGGAAGAGGCCCCAGTTGCACCCAGGCAGGTAGGCAGCTACTATTAGAGGTTCTTCTGCCAGCAGTAGGAAGCAGGAAGTCCCCAAATGGGATGGGGTGGGGTATTCAATCCTTGAGCCCCTTAGATATGCCAGGCTGGAACTGGTGTTGCAAAGAGAGGGCTGCCTCCCCATATTTTGCCCTGGCTGGTGAGAGATGACAGGGCTTGGGATGTGGTGGCAGATACACCACTCTGCTCTTTCTTGGTTAGGATTCCCCTGTTAGTTGCTCAAGGAACTGTCTGCTGCTGACACATCTTCAGGATGCTTTATAGCCACAGAGGCTATAATCAATGGAAGTGTTCGTTGCTGCTTCTGCCACCTGTTTCCTCCCAGCTGCCTCTTTCCCTTGCAGCTCTATGTCAGTCTGGCTGGCTTGTAAACAAAAACTCACAGAACAACAGCCAACCGGAGGATGACGCATCATGACAAACGGGTGGGAACAGAAGGCCGCACTAAGGGCTCCTGCAGACTGCAACATGCCACTGGTGCAATAAAACTTCATTGGCGGCAGATTTACGTTGGAGCATCTACACAGCATTCTGCTTTATTAGTTGTTCTGTGCTACTTCCCCAGCTTCGTTGCGTTGTTGCTGTCTGGAGGGGCAACCTTGAGCTATAGCACAACAAAAGCAGGACATACCCTTTATTCCTTGAGCATATAAGACATAGCATGTGTGACACAAACTGTAGTCTTCTTTTCAGGATGTTCCTGGTCTGTTCGTACGCAATTTCTTGCTTTCTGACAGTGCCACAGGTAAGGATGGGCGAATCTGTTCATTTCAGTTTCTCTCAATTTCTCATTTTTCCAATCTTAAATTTGGTTCTCCACATTTCCACATCAGTTTGATGGTAATGATTTTTAAAGTCCTCGTGCAAATTCACCAGCATTTTAGGGTGAATTTCTCCTAATATACATATATTTGTATGCAACTTTGCCTAACATACACATTTTTGCAAGCAATTTTCCTGAACGTAATTCATTTTTGGGTATATTATTGTTACCAATAATACTTTGGCCACCTCATGAGAAGAGAAGACTCCCTGGAAAAGACCCTGATGTTGGGAAAGATTGAGGGCACTAGGAGAAGGGGACGACAGAGGACGAGATGGTTGGACAGTGTTCTCGAAGCTACCAACATGAGTTTGACCAAACTGCGGGAGGCAGTGCAAGACAGGAGTGCCTGGCGTGCTCTGGTCCATGGGGTCACAAAGAGTCGGACACGACTAAACGACTAAACAACAACTATTGTTACCAACATATGTAATGTATGCATTTCTAAGGCACATTTTACCCTAGTAAATAGACACATTACTTGGTTGGAAAGGTGCCTCCTGACCCACCAGGCTCTCCCAAGCCCTGCCTCCCGACCTGCCAGGCTCGTCCACTTGACCAACCTGGCTCCACTGTGGAACTCGCTTGACAACGTGGATGGAACTTGTAGTATCTCACTGCCTTCGTCTGCTCTCCATCACCAAGGAATGGGAGCAAAATTGTGCAAATGGCTGAGTGATGCACCTGGGCATCTGGCCGTGCTCTGACTCCTGCGGTTTGATCTTCCCCTAGATTCTTTCAAAGGGGCAACTGGGTATCATTGAGCAGGAAAGAGACATGCCATAATGGAGCAGGCCCTGCCCCTGAATGAAGGTCACCCGGCAAGCTACAGAGCCACAGCCACCTGCATATCCTTGCCTAACAGAGTGCTTGATTTTCCTGGCACGTCGGAGCAAAGTTCTGAAATGTAACTGAGCTCAGCCCTGGCGGCACTAATTGTTCAACTTTCAGATTTTGGAGTTTTTTAATCAGCTTGTGCCAACGGGAACAAAATTGCTGCTACCAGCAGAAGTGGTTTTTGTACGCACAGTTCCAGCCCCCCCCCCCCTTGCCGCCCAACTGCGACTGAAAATCATACTCCATGCATTGACTTAATGTCTCCCTGCAAGCAGCCAGAAACCTTAGCCTTGTGATGCAATTCACGTGGGGTTACTTTGGGGCAGAGATGGGAGCTGTTTATAGAGATGCCTGCAGCCATAAGTCAATTGCAGCTCGCAGATCTGTAGGTCTCTCTGCACCACCTATCAGATTACACATGGCAGGGCAATTGGGGTTGCAAAAGCCAGCACTGGCGTGATGGTCTCTCTCTCTCAGACATTATCTCTACCAGCTGGTTTGGTAGTTATATTCTCAAAAATGGAGGCAGACACTTCACACAGTGGCAACATGCAGCACAGTGCCAACAAGAAAAGGGATCTGTCCCCCTTGCATCCACTGGGTTCACCCTCTTCTTTGAGACAGGTAGCTCTATGCCTCTAAAAATGATATTTGCCAACTAAAACTGAAGTTTCTGTAGCAAAATGCTAATCAGCTTGTAACAGACCTGATGGAACACACTTTTTAATTATACACACACACACCCTGCTCTTTGACTTCACCTTTTTACCAATATTCTTGTTTGGGGGGAAGTTTCCTCTTCTGAAATGCAATGTGACCATGTTGGATTTTCTTGGCAAGTGGCTGTTTACATGTATTTTTAATTTAATAGCACCGTGGTCATTGCACCCAGTTGGTTCAACAACCCTTGCATTCTGCACGAAGTCCTGGATGCCACCTGAGGTTAAATCCAGGGAGGCCATTCCATTTGATGACCGGCTATTCCAGAGCACAGTCTTGGAGGACATCTAGGAAATTTACCTCTTTGTCAGAAGCGATGCACATATGTCACCAGTCTATGTCAGGGTAGTTGAAGTTACCCATTACTGCAACATTTTCTCTTTGGGGTGCTTCTTTGATTCCATTCTTCCTCTCAACATCTGAAGCATGATTATCTGAAGAAAGGTAGATCTAGACTCTAAATACATTTCTGTTTGACCACAAAGACCACCAACACCACAGATAGAGTAAGCAACAGTCCATCTCCACAAAGAGGCTAGCTTTTACTTGTCTCAGATTCACATAAAAACGTTAGACTTCACTTGTAATCTTTGTATTTTGGAACCATCCCGCCAAGTGACCAAATATGCCTTCTCTTAGAAATGTGCAGTAATCTCTGCACATGTTCTGAAATCCAGGACTCTGTTGAAGCAGGTAGCATGCCGCTAGGCAGACTTTAAAATTTTCATTTGCAAGTATGTGTGTGTGAGAGTTGCCTTTTCTATTTTTCCTCCCTTTTACCAAACAAAGTTCTTCTTTAATACTTGGGATATTTGCCTTCCTGGGTTTAAAACAAAATTTCTCACTAATATCTTCCCCATGTTCTAAGTCTGCGCACAGAATGATTAAACCTGCCCCTTTGTGATCTAAGGATGGGTTTAAAGTTCCTGTAAGGTTTTATGTTTATGCCATGGGCTTTGGTGAAATAAATCTAAAGCACCTTTAAAAAAATTTCCTAGAGCTGGGCTGGAGGGAAGGGTCCCCTTCAGTAGGGCGCTCATGCAGCTGGGAATATTTTTCCCCAGGTAGGTTTAGGTAGTGGTGACAGTGCATTGTGATTCTTTTTTAGGAAACATTTGCAAAAAATAGAAGAGGTCTGCCAGTAGGGAAAGTCTCCTCCCTTTCCCCCGCTGATCCGTCACAATGTAATTGGGCAATTTGGGCATTGAAGGAAGTTGTCCTCATTCTTTCATGCTCCATGTGTCTCCTGTCATATGGGATTATTTCACACACTGTACAACAATAAGGAGACCAGATTTGCAGCATACCTCCCCCTTTTGCTTTCACAGGGTACATCCAGGACAACTGATCCCTCACATCAGACTCCTTTCCTGAAGCCAAGGGCAGAGTGGGAAGTGCAGGCAGACAGAAGCACCCATTATGGAAAAGGGCCGTGCCAGGGGTGTCTCTTGATGTCAGATGCTATGGGACTCAACAGAGGGTAATCAAATCAAACGCGGAATATCTGCTCTCATTAATCAGATGGATTAAAAAACGCAGACTTGGGGGCAAAAGCATGAATATGGAGATGAATCAGCATAAAAGAAGGGGCTGCTCCAGGCCTCAGCTTCCTCGGGTCACCAGGAGAGCAGGGAGCATGGAAGGGCTCTGTGCGGAATGAGCAAGGAGGCTGAAATCATGCCTTGGGCACTGCTAGAGCCTGTGGGGGCCAGGGCTGCTTGTCATGCTAAGGATGCATCCGAGGGGTGAAACAGTCAAACTGGCCTTGATCCTCAGGGTTGCAAATGGCCCATTCCTGCCCCCGCCCGCCTTGGCAACCTAATTCTCAAATTAATTATGCAAAATTGGCAGATCCGGTTTGCAGCACTTCAGGCTGGTGTCTACCAAGAACCAGGGACAGTGAAAGGAAGGGGAAGGCCACCTTACTGAGGGGCTATTAGTCCTCACTGCCTGGGCAGCAGGGCTTTCAAGAAGGCAGCCGCTCATTGGGACCAGGGTGGGAGGCTATTTTCATCCCAAGAGCCACATGCCCTCCTGGGCAACCACCTGGGGGCCGAATGCTAGAGGTGGACAGTTGCAGCAATGAATATGCACATTCATTGGAGCAATAATATGAATATTACCTTTGTAGAGTAGGCTAGTTTCTGTACACACTCACCCACACCCCTCTCTAGCTTCCACCCAAGAGGCAACCAAAAGGCATTATTAGAGTTCAAGGACACATTCTAGCCAAGCAAACTCAACAAGGGTGTAAAGCACAGCTGAGCAAGGGGGAGGAGAGTTGCATGGAGCTACAAAAAAATTGGATGAACACATCTGGCCCCCAGGCCTGAGGTGCCCCCACTCTACTTTAGGGGGCACCATCAACTGCACAGCACCCCGATCCCTGAGACAACGGCATAAATTCCTGCTCCGCCTCCCCATGCCGCAGCCCTTTGAGGTTCTCGCCAAACCTCAGTTCTAATGAACCTATCTGTGGCGGGCGGGGCGGGCGAGGAGGAGCTCTTCGCATAGTTAAAAGGGGCAGAGCCTACCTGAGAGAGCGCAGTCGGCTCCAGAGCTTCACCCTCCCTACCCTCCCTTTGTTGAATGCTCTTTTATTACAGGTTAACTTCTTTTACAGGTCGAAACAAAATAAAAAAAATCCTTCCAGTAGCACCTAGACCAGGGGTCAGCAAACTTTTTCAGCAGGGGGACGGTCCACTGTCCCTCAGACATTGTGGGGGGCCAGACTATATTTTGGGGGGGAAATATGAACAAATTCCTATGCCCCACAAATAACCCAGAGATGCATTTTAAATAAAAGGACACATTCTACTCATGTAAACACATGCTGATTCCCGGACTGTCCGCGGGCCGGATTTAGAAGGCGATTGGGCCACATCCGGCCCCCGGGCCTTAGTTTGGGGACCCCTGACCTAGACCAACTAAGTTTGTCATTGGTATGAGCTTTCGTGTGCATGCACACTTCTTCAGATACCAGCTGAAGTTGACACATTCTCAAGATGCTAAATTCCGTGCCCAGTACCAAAAATTCTGCACCTGGAGTTGTCGCGTTCACACAGTCCTTCTAAAGAACAATTTGGTTGTTTGGGGGCACTACATTACATTCCACTTCGATTACAACTGATTCTGATAATGGTGCTGGATCTGCTCATTCGCTGCAAAACACATCCAAGGGTACTCTATTTCAGATTTTCAGTCGGAGTGTAAATATCCAAGAAATTACTGTTCTGTGAACAGCCAGGATCACTTGCAAGGATTGATTCAAAAGTCCATGACTGCTTGAGAAGTTCCCCAAAATGTCCAGCAGGGGGAGCTTTTAGATTGCTCCTGGTGCTTGGTCAGACACACCAATACTGCAAGCGGCTGCTGCTGCTGGCTGCTGCTGCTTCCCATCAAGTAGGAGTTGGGGGGACTTTATAAAACCCACCCGGGACATGGGTGGCGCTGTGGGTTAAACCACGGAGCCTAGGGCTTGCTGATCAGAAGGTCGGCGGTTCAAATCCCCGCAACAGGGTGAGCTCCTGTTGCTTGGTCCCTGCTCCTGCCAACTTAGCAGTTCGAAAGCACATCAAAGTGCAAGTAGATAAATAGGTACAGCAGGAAGGTAACCGGCATTTCCGTGTACTGCTCTGGTTCGCCAGAAGCGGCTTTGTCATGCTGGCCACATGACCTGGAAGCTGTACGCCAGCTCCCTTGGCCAATAATGTGAGATGAGCGCCGCAACCCCAGTGTCAGTCACGACTGGACCGAATGGTCAGGGGTCCCTTTACCTTTATAAAACCCACCAACTTATTTAACCTATTCCCCAGGGGTTTCCTTTACAACAGTGCCCCAGAGTAGAAAAGGAACGTTTGACAGAGAAGAAATTATGATTCCAAGTGGCATTTTTCTACCTGCTGTGGCTCATCATTTCCTTTGTTTACCATGGAGTCTAATGCAAGAGGCAGAACTCAATATAGCCACTGGACGCCATTGCCTTTATTATGTGTTTACTGTTCCTCCACTGATTTCGAGCACCAGCTTCTCTTGACCTGACTTGATTATATTGAAAAGGCTGGACCCAGGTTTGTGTATCACTGTGTTGAAAACTGAGCCAGTTTGAGCCATGTGCATCTCGTGGTTTCAGCATGTCACGCACCATGCTGTATGCTCAGGAACTCAACAGATCAAAGGTCACGAAATATCATGTTTGGGCAACATCTTCTCCGTATCCGTTGCTCGGTTTGCAGGACTGCTTTCCACCCACCATGCCACAGTCCAACCCCTGACATGAAACATTTGCATGCTTGAGAAGCACCCATCCCACAAAATCCACCTGTCTGGAAGCACCCTGAAGTCCTCCTTCAAACAATGACCCAAATGCACTGCCATTTTGCACATCCTTTCCATGATGGAATAAGATGTTCAATGTATGGCAAGTCTCTCTTTGTTGTACCAGCCCCTGGACTTTCTCACTAGTACATTGCCACTAGCAGAAAGGAGTAGGCATGGTCCTTCTTGGGAGACAAGGCTGCACTTTGGGTGTCTTCCCCTCTACTTTCTTTAGCTCCCTACAAAGTTGTGTTTTCATCATGCTGTTTTCATAGCTCTGTTAGAGAGAGAGGAGTTCCCAACACCAATTTTGGTGGGGGTGGGGCAATGTTGCTGTGGAGATTATGAAAAGTAGGTTTCCCGTAAAATCATTTTCTTTGAATGAGTAACCTCTAGACAGAGCAGAGCTTGAAGCATGAGAAATGGGAGATCTCGGAGCTTTTATTCCAACATAGCACTTTGCACTTACCCAGCGGAAGTTGTCCCTGTGTGAGCAATATGCCTGGAAAGGCCAGGCATATTTGTAAGAGATTTGGGAAAGTAGAAGCGCAGATAGATGACTAAGGATAAAATGAATATCAGACATGTGTATAAGGCCTGTCAGCCAGATAAAGGATTGCTTTAATTTATTTAACCAATTAATTGATTTAATTAATCAATTAAATGTAAATAAATGTGCAGATGGCTAAAACCTCAACAGAGGTGCCTTTCTGAGATAACGGAGGAAATGCAAGCTAAATTAGAAAGAAACAAAAACTTACCACTGACAGACAGAAGAAATGGCCATCTCTAATAGGTTCTTTTTCATTCCTCCTTACAGTAGCATAGTAGACTCAAACTGGCCTAAAAACAAACAAGTGTGTATTGAACTTGCAACCCTCCTGGTTTAAAATGTCTTCCTACTGATTTAAAAGGAATATCCATTCGACAAGACCTTAAATTCTTGCTGGAAATGTCTATGGGAAATCCATTCTGAGCTGGCCCACAGGGGCAGGGGGGGAGGAGAGTCTAGGGATGCTCCTGCCAGGGCCCTCTCTCCTCCATTCCCAGGGATGGAAACATTTGGCACCAGCTCTTATTATGGCAGTAGTGGATTAAATATGTTTTCCTAGCAGGTGAGCATATTGAGGCTGGGCTGCAAAACAAAGCAATCATTTCATTTTCAGTTGGCATGAATTTAAATAAATTAATATGTTCACATTAGCAATATTTCCCTCTGGATGGCACAAATGATTTTTAATATCCGACAAAGGGGAGAGCAGAAAAGGACACGTGTGTGTGTGTGTGTGTGTGTGTGTGTGGTGAAGGACTTCTAATCAATGCAAAGGGGCAGAATGAAGACAGCTGTGACATAGGAGAGCCACCTGGTGATTTAAAAAATGCAATTACTTTTTAAAAAGTGGCACCTTGAGCCCTTCAATCACAAAAAACCTCCAGTATGAGCAAATTATGAGCACTGGAAGGGGCATTACAGAGTGGGACCCTAGCATGGGGGTAGGGGACTTTGCCTTGGTGATGATCCTGATTTGGATTGCTGCCCCACCCCATACCACACCAGCAATTTGCATGGGGGGGGGCTTCCCATTCATTTTAATGGGAGCTTTATTCCTATACAAGTTGTCAGTGCAAGAAGCCCAATCTGAATTGGAACCATTTTTTAAAATAAGAATAAAAAACCTGACCCCCAAATCTAGGGTCTGAAACTGCCCCAAGACCACCAAGTTGGCAATTTGTGTTCAGAAAGACACAGCTACAGCTCTCATATGTCATCTTCTTTGGCCTGTGATTTGAAGAGCCCTTAAAGCAGCAGCTATACTGAAAGCTACACCAAGAAAGAAAGAGAGAGAGAGAGAGAGAGAGAGAGAGAGAGAGAGAGAGAGAGGCTGTGGCTCCACAGTTTAGTCAGAAGAAAGACTATCTGTCATGTGCCTCTTATGAAAGTAGGAGTGTTTGCAACGCACTGTTAGAAGTATTTCTCATAACAGTTTCCTTGTTTGCTTAGACAAAGGGAAGCAAAATACACCCAGCTGCGTTCACATATAAAGATCAGCACACACTATCATTAACATGCGTTCACGACTTCAGGGGCTCCAATTGTCCACAAAAAGATCGCCTAAAGACAGCAGCAGCAGAATGTCTCTTTGGCGACCAAAAAGGAGAGTCATAGACAAGACACATCAGGCCTGTTGCCCCACTCCTACCAGTCCATCAAGCCATGTCCTTTTTCTCCCTTCCAGCTTTCCCTCCCGTTTCTGCCACAACACTTCCAGGTGCTGTTTCCCATTCTAGGATGACAGATGTGGCCAGTTTCAGCAGGAGGCAGAGCAGCCATCCCTAGCAGCAGGATTTTGGGACAGCAACGTCAGCCGTTCACAATTTTAACTGAGAAGAGCTAGGCCAGGCCATGAGAAAGGAACCATCTCCACCTTTTTGCTGCAAATTGAAGATACAAACTCCAGTCCAGCTGTAGCTGTTTGCAAAGACAAGGTCAGATCTTATGGGATGTATTGCCCATTTTTTAAAAAAATGGGTAAACTGACAATGTCTGGAGATAGAACAGGCAACCAAAATAGCCCAAGTAACTGGTTTCTTTCCAATAGTTTATTCCTTGCTTGTGGGCCAGTGCTGCATTTTTCAGCCTGTGTCAGGGCATACCTTTCTAAAATCATACTTCCTAAACTTGGAATGAGGCTCAGTGTGAACTAAAACAAAAGAAGAGCAATGCCGATCAGGCTCCATCCAGCCTAGGCTTTGCCAATATGGTGCTTTCCAGATGTTTTGGACTACAGTTCCCATCAGCTCAGCTGTGCTGGGTGGAGCTGATGGAAGTTGTAGCCCCAAACAGCAGGAGGACACCAGAGTGGTGAAAATGGATCTACTCTAGAAACCTGCTTCAAATAGTAGACACACAGAAGCTTTTGCTTAGCCAACGCATGAAGTCTACAGTCATAATTTAGCAACCCCAGCAATTGATTCTCAGGGCTATTTTGCCTCTCAACATAGAGCCAGGAGGTACTTCAAATGTCGTCTAGTCAAACCCCCATGCAGTAAAACTGCTGCTACAGCATCCAGCTTCTGCTAAAGACAAACCAAACCCTGGAGAAATCAGCGTTCTAAAAAGGACGTGGGGACACGCCCATCTTCAAACAGCAGCCTGCGGAGGGCGACGGGGGCGGAGCTTACGGGCCCGCCCCCGCAGTCTCCTCCCACTGGTTTAGTTAACTCGTTTACAGAGCGCTCGAAGAGGGCTTAAGATTCACTAGGAATAGTGCGCTTGACGGTAAACGTGAAACTCTGGATTTACACTAGTGGTTTTCCACGCCGGCTTTAGACGGTCGTGTGCATTCCTTCGAAATGGGGTGATTCTGGCTGGCTGCACCCCGGGGGCCCCCTGCTCATTCTGTCCAGCTGGACTTCTGCCCCGGAGCTCTACACGGAGGAAGAGAAACGGGTCTCTTTGCATCTCGTCTGAAAAAAAATAATGGCCGAGAAGCAGGCTGCGGACTGATAGAGAAGCTCGAGAGAGGGACTCGTTTTTGCAAATATGAGGAATGGGATCCGCGACACTTCCGCCTATGATCTCCCCTTCACTTAAAAACAAACAAGCAAACCCTTCCCTCCAGCCCCACGGAAGCCGTGTAGGAAGAGGGCGGCGGGCAGCAGAGGGCTGTCTGAGCCCCGCAGCTTGTTTTGTTGTCGCTTTTGCAGTGCGTGGGGGAATCGGCTCCTTGGGCAATGGTGCTTCCCGACACTTGAGAGCAGCTTGGCAGGCGGAGGGAACGGGGCGCTAATTACCTTTGTCACTAGCTCCTTTTCTACCCTAAAGTGAGCAAGAAGCATATAATCTGCCCTGTCAGAGAGGAGGCTGCGGAGGGTGAAAGCCCCGCCTCCGGCCTCCTGCAGCCCCACATGCCTCGAGTCGCAGGGCTGTCATGGCCAAAACACAGGCTTGGCTGACAACAAACATTGGCGAGGAAAAGCGAGGTGGGGGAGAAGCTGATTAAAGGGGGAGGGGCCGCGTGATTCACAGGATTAACGGGCAGTTTTGAGCTGGAACAGAGAAAAAGCAGCTCTCGGGAGTAGCTGCTGCTGCTGCTGCAGCAGCAGCCTTAATAGCCAGCTTCTGCCTATGGGTGGTGCCTGTGAGGTAGGAGTTGTGGGGCAGAAGGCCGGAGCCCCAGTCAGAAAAATGAGCAGGAGGGCCCAAGCACAGCAGGGCCAGTTTATCCCATTTTAAGTAAGGGAAGCAATGCACATTACCATATAAAGAGGGAGGGAAAGGAAGACCCTTAAATCCAGAGTCTAAATTCCCAGATAGCATCACTGCCTGCCTAACAAAAGGCCCATGACGGTGGGTGATTCTGCAAGTTGTTTAGTCGTGTCCAACTCTTCGTGACTCCATGGACCAGAGCAACTCCTGTCTTGCATTGCCTCCTGCAGTTTGGTCAGACTCATGTTCGTAGCTTCAAGAACACTGTCCAACCATCTCATCCTCTGTCGTCCCCTTCTCCTTGTGCCCTCAATCTTTCCCAACATCAGGGTCTTTTCCAGGGAGTCTTCTCTTCTCATGAGGTAGCCAAAGTATTGGAGCCTCAGCTTCAGGATCTGTCCTTCCATTGAGCAGTAAGGGCTGATCTCCTTAAGAATGGATAGGTTTGATCTTCTTGCAGTCCATGGGACTCTCAAGAGTCTCCTCCAGCACCAAAATTCAAAAGCATCAATTCTTCCGCAATCAGCCTTCTTTATGGTCCAGCTCTCACTTCCATACATCACTACTGGGAAAACCAGTGAGAGGGACCCTTAAATCTCTGGACACTGTGATAGGTATTTAGTCTACAGAGTGCCAGTGTTGAGTTGAGGAAACTCTTGTTTAAGTCCCATGCAGGCAGAACATTCACTGGGTGACTTAGTGTCTGTCTTTAAAACAAATACAGAGCCATGGCTACAGGGGGGCTAGTCCGGTTTATCTGCCCCTTGTGAAGCCTCCAGAGGGGCACCATTGAAGCTTGCAGCCTCTCTCTCTCTGTGTGTACACAGATGTGTGTGGGGTGTGTGTGTGCCAAACTGGGTTTTGACCCAGGTTTTTAAAAAGCCTAGTTTCGCCCCTGGCAAATACTATGTTCAATGTATTTTAAGTTCTCATTATCTACTTTTATTAGTATGAACAAAAACATACAGATCAGACAGAATTCTAACTTAGGTAAGATAGGCCCCCATCCACACTTAGAGACTTCGTGTGCATTGTAAAAGTGTCCATCTCAATTGAGTCACTGTCCTCCTTAGGAGCAATGCATCCTAAGGTCAAGTGCATTTGAGAAAGTTATTGTGCTGCAGCCTTCATGACCAAAGTCATGCCCTCAAGAAAAAAAACCACTTCAGCTTTAACAAATCCTTAGTGTTACGCAGATCATGTGGCTGGGCAAACACACAATAGTCTATTCTAGACTATTGTAAAATGGAAATAACTGCACTAACTCAGGAGGGCGCCATGTTGGCTATCCCTGCCCCAGCAGGTAGGTCCAGATCTTTCTGTTGCTTCCTTTGCTGTGATTTCTCCCTCATACACTCAGAGTGTTTATCTTCAGTATTTATTTACCATATTTATTAATAAAACAAATGGATAGGTTTGTGGGAAAAACATATTTCTAAAAATAAAATGCTTTAATTGGAATGGGGACTCTAGATTCACCTTGAGTGAATGGTCATTCAGATGGAAAAGATTAAAACCTCTTCCACTTTCTGACCAACAGCTCAAAATCCTCTGACCTGAATGTACAAGTAAGAGCTTCTAGATCTGATACTGCAGATGTCCATTCCAGTCATCACTGGCATTTGTCAAGAGCTCACATAGGTCAGCATCATGAAAGTCAATGGTGTAAAAAAGCTGACAATGGCAAGAAGAGCATATGGAGCTATATAGAACTCCTTTATTTCTTCTTCCAAGTGCATTTGTTGAAATTTCACTGGCAGGGCCAAAATAAAATTAGAGGAATAATTCCAAACTTCACGATTGATTTTACAGTCAGTTCTCAAGTATTTTATCCAATGTGCACTTCACAGTCCATTTTAAAGTTATTGTGAGCTACCAATTTGTTACAGCTGCACAGAAAACAAATGAAATCTTGGATGTATTAGGGTACTGGCAAGTATTAACACAGGGCACTTCCAGAGTGTCACTATTTTGGGGTGGGATTCAATCACACTCTGCCAGAATCAGACTATGCAATGAAACCCACTTCACCAGAATATCAGACTTCTTGTGATATGGAAAGTGATGCAGAAATGCATTGGAAAGTGGGGGATATTTACTTGAAACAATGTAACAGAATCACAGAATCATGGAATTGTAGAGTTCCAAGCCTTATGAGTTGGTCAGGAACATTGAGACAGAGGAAGTAAGAAGGGGGGCAAAGCTAGGAATAGAACCTAGTCCGAGCTGAGGCTAGCCTTATGCAGACCAGGATTCAGAAGTGGACATAGCTTATTAGTTCGGTGACCACAGTGGAGGGGTTTTCCCCAGAAACAAGCTACAGTACCTAGAGTACCAGCAGGATCCAAATCTCCCTGCCATAGATGATGAGTACAAAAGGGTATGCTGTGCAAGGACTCCTCCATGTGTCACAAATGCGTAGCGCGGGGGGGGGGCACTGGGCGGCACTTACCGCAGGGCCTACAGTACGCCTGAGCCACATGTTTCCTGGGAGTGGTGTGGTGGCTCGGGCGCCTGCAGGCTCCACGCTGCCCAAAAGGGCAGCATAGGGCTTGCGTTTGCCCACTGCCTCCCCCTCAGTCACCCTACAGCTGAAGGGGAGGCAGTGGGCGGACTCCCTGCAGGCTCCTCGTTGCTCAAAAACCCGCAGAGCGCCAGAGCGGAATATGGCTAGGGCACTGGGATTCTGGTGTGCCCTGCCCCACCCCACAGTTACCTTGCCCAGCCCCCAATGCGCAGGGCATGCACTACCCCAGGTAGCTAGTGCATGCTAGTTACATTGCTGGAGTGTCAGTAGGTATACCAGTGGTTTGCAGTGCGTCAGGCAGGGCCCAAAGTAAGCCGATTAAGGATGTGCCTTGGATGGATTGATTATATGAGAGATCAGGTTCAGAGGAAGTCATTTGCATTTTCTAGAGGTCTCATACTGCTATGTATAATTGACAAGAGTGCCTTCTTATAGATTCATGTAAGCACAGGTCAGAAACACCCAGCAGCTTTCTTGCCTTGCAGGGCAAAGCTCTCGCTTTGCAAACTTTTCCAAACCACTTGGGAGATTTCACAGTCAAGGTGCAAAGGGTATACATAAAATGACAGTGAGGCCATGCTCCTCAGTAATAATTGCAGGCTAAGTGTCAAAGGTCTAAATTCTGGCATCGGGTCTAATATCTGGGGAATACAGAAGGCCCTAAAACCTCCCTACACTTGATGACCTTCAGATCTTCTATACACAAAAACAAATCTTTCAGCTGCTAAACATCTGTCCTGGCCGAGCTGCAGACAGTGATTGAAGATGAGCCAGGTGGTCAAAGACAAGGAACTAATCAGGTATCAAAGCTGAGGACAAAGCAGGAATTAGCATCAAGGTACAATCCTGAAGCCTGCACCAAAGGACTGACAGAAACATACCAGTGTTCAGGAAGACCTTGTTCTCACGAAAGGCTCAGCTGCAACAGAAAGCTCTTTTATAGTTCTTCCTGTTCAAGCAGGTCCAATGGCCAGCCTGTATAGGCAGGGCAAGTCCAAGGCTTGAGGGTACCTACTGGTAGTTGCCTAGGGAACTGCTTCAACTTTCTGGCTCACTGGGTGCGGGGCAGCCACACGCTGATATGAAGGCTCCTAGTTTGAATCCTGACAGCATTCTCTCACGCACCCCCATTTCCTCCCTGCAGGATCCCTCTCATAGCACTATGTGATGGTGCAGGCTTGTCCCATGGGGACAATAAAAAGGATGACCCGTTGTCACTGCATGGAGCTTCAGTACTTCTGCTGCTTCTTTTTCAAGCATTTGTGAATAGTTGTTTATAGTTTGCTGTTGTATTTTAAAACTTGCAATACACTTTGAGCATTAGAAATGGGAAAGCAGGACAGAAATATTTTAAAGATGGAATTTCATAAATATGAGTGTTTATTGGTTCTGCATGGCACATTAAATACACATGAGGGCATGATCAAATTGCAAAATTCACCAAGTCAAACGGATGTGGTACAAGTTAAACCATCTCCTGGTACTTTACCGCATCAAAAACTGACAAATGACTTGGTCCTAGATCCACCATTTTATTTGGCTCACTATCCCACCCCACCTTCCTCCGAGTGCTCCACTAGCATCTTTAAGAAGATGGAATCGTTTTCTTGGAGGGCGTATCCTCCTCTGTCAAAGCTCTTGAAGGAAATGGATTACTGGAATGATACATAAACTCATCTTTTAGTACCTGGGGGTGTCCAAGCCCTCCCTGCTACTGTCAATAACTAGATTCTAAATCTGTCTCTGACTTTTGTGGGGTGGGAGGATTTGCGTCAGTGGGTGACTTTTATAGCTGAGAGACTGGAAAGGGGGAGACTCCTGGAATGTGAAACAGCTGGTGCTTGAGTCATGGGCTAAGGAGGGCCTCCTCACTTGTAGTTTGGAGATGGGGAGCAGGCGGCATTTATTGTAGTCAGTTTTGGACACAATGAAGGGTTCGGTGGGTGGACTTGTCACCTTTGCTGGGTGTGGGCAGGAGGCACTTTCCTGGAATTTGCCTATGTAGGTTCTCTGCAATGTTCACTTAGGTAGTGTGCCCCAAGACACGTCTGGCATGCTGGGGTGGAAAATGTGTGACTCAGAATTCCCATTCCTTTCCCAGTTCTTCCTTTTTCTATCTACTGTACCAGAATCCAGGAAGCTGTAGTGAGGGTTCAACCTGAAGGGGGCAATCCTCCTCTGAGAAGCACTGCCTTGGGAGATATTTTGAACAGATTTGGGGGCAGCACAGGCTATGCTTGGTGGAGAAGAGGTTGGGGGATTCCATTGCACTAGTGCTTATCCTTGCAAGAGTTTAAACACCTCCCTATTCAGAGCAGTAGCTACCGGGGGGCTAGCTGGGGGTTTTGCCCTGGGTGAAGCCTCCAGAGGGGCCCCATTGAGTCTCCAAGTCTCTCTCTCTCTCTCTCTCTCTCTGTGTGTGTACGCAAATGTCAGTGGGTTATTGTTGTTGTTGTTGTTTTGCCAAACTGGGTCTTTGACCCAGGCAAAATAAAGCCTAGTTTGAAGCTGCTGTGCAACAAACCCACTCCCAAAACATACCTTTTGTGATAAGGAAAGTGAAGGGGAAATGTATCAGAAAGTGGGGGATAAGGATTGCTTGATGCAACATCATCTAACCTCCCTGCAAAACCATCAGGAGGAGTAAGTAACAGAAGTTGTTTAATTTTCCTGCAAACCAATCAGAATGAATGCTCAATAAGCAGGTTGTCTGAAAGCAGTCCCAGTCTCCATGTCCTTTCCTTGCACAGTGCCCCTTAATTTGCATAAGTTCTACTAACATAAAAGGCTGCCTTATATCATTGGTCCATCTATTTCAGTAAGGTCTACACCAGGGGTCAGCAAACTTTTTCATCAGGGGGCCGGTTGACTGTCCCTCAGACCTTGTGGGGGGCCGGACTATATTTTGGGAAAAAATGTGAATGAATTCCTATGCCCCACAAATAACCCAGAGATGCATTTTAAATAAAAGGACACATTCTACTCATGTAAAAACATGCAGACTCCCGGACTGTCCGCAGGCCGGATTGAGAAGGTGATTGGGCCACATCTGGCCCCCGGGCCTTAGTTTGGGAACCCCTGGTCTACACTGACTGGCAGCAGCTCTCCAGGGTTTCAGACAGGGAAGCTCTCTCAGCCTATCTGGAGATGCTGGAAATTGAGCCTGGGACCATCTGCATGCAAAGCAAATGCTCTGTTGCTGAGCTGTGGACCTTCTGATTGCAGAATTGAGATCTCCTTGGGGCTGAATTTTGATTTCTCACCCCTCCATTGAGTGCATACAGCCCAGGAACATATGTTGAAATCCTTGTATTGAAAGATATACAGAGACTTGCTTTAAATGTACATAGAACATTTCTCAGCACCACCAAGAAAATGTAAGCTGCCTTTAGTGGGGCCTTCTGCTTATTCCCTACCCCCACACCCTGAGCGAGGCTCATTTGGACTCTTTAAACCCATCCTGCCCTATCTCAGCAGCTGTCGTATGCTTATCCACCTCATTAATTTTTAGTGGGCCTGGTCTTATCTCGGTATCGTAGCAAAGACTAGAGGATCCAGCTGGGATAAAGAACTGGCAAAGGAATGAAAGGATGTCCCTCCCAACTTGTGCTCCTAGCCTCAGGTTATTTTCTTTCCCTTCCAGCAGCAGGTATCATCTGGAGCCTTTGCACTTCACTACCGTGTTTCCCCCTTTTTAATACGTAGTCAAAAAGTAAGCCATGGCAGGGTTTTTAATCATTTGAGAAATGTAAGACATACCCCGAAAATAAGCCATACTTCCGCGATGTGCGGAGCAAGACCACTGAGCGCCCCAACCAGCTAGCGGGACCCAGCATGCTGGCTGCAACAGGAGGAGGAAGCCTGCTGGGTCGGGTCGGTGCCCGGAAGCGGTGGCTGCTGCTGCAGCGCCGATAAAGCGTGCAGCAGTGCCGCACGGAGCACCGAGGGCACAAGCCAGCAGGACCCAGCTCCTGCAATGCCGGCCATGGCAGGAGGAGGAAGCCTGCCAGGTCGGGTTGGCGCTCGGAAGTGGCGGCGGCTGCAGCGCTGACAAAGTGCGAAGCAGCGCTGCACACTCTGTGTGTGTGTGTGTGTGTGTGCGTCCGTCTCTTTCTCTGTGTGTGCGTGCGCGTCTCTCTCTCTCCCTGTGTGTCTTTCTCTCTCTCTCCCCCTGTGTGCGCGTCTGTCTCTCTCTGTATGTTTGTGATCGCGTCTCTCCCCCCCCTCCCCGACAGAGAAAAGGTGCCGTGCAGGTTCCTCTTTGGCTCATCATTCAGCTGCCCTGGCCTCCTTGCCGAGAGCTGACGCCGCTCCTCTCCCCCTCCTTCCCGCACGGAGCACCAAGGGCACGAGCGTCAGGAGGAAAGAGAGAGGGGCTCGTTGCTTGCGGAGGGAAAAGCGTGGGCTCGTTGCAGGTTTACCTCACAGCTGAGGGGGCAGCAGGGGCCAAGCACCTTCCCACCCCTCCCCAGAGCCCAGCCCGCAGGCTGTTCCCCTCAGGAAATGCGGCTCTTCCCGTCCCCGAGGAGAGCCGCCAGCCCTGGAGCGCCTCTCTGCCGCCCGAGGCTCTCGAAAGGCCGCCTCAGAAGCAGGCAGCTCCCTTACGCCATCTCCGTATCCCGCCGGCGGGGTTACTCAACCCGTTCGGCAGGACTGCCCCCGCCCCCGCCTCTTTGCAGAGTTTGTGCAGCTTGTGCGGCTCTGCCTAACTTCTTGCGCGGCAGGCAGGCGGGCGTCCTCCCATCGGCGCGGCGAGCTTTGCAGAATCGGGTGCTGCAACTCGGAAGCCGGCCAGGCGAAGCTTAGCTGCCAATCAAAAGGACAGGGGTGTACGCAAGACGTTCTCCTTAGTTGCTTGGACCAGTTTGGTGATGGTGATAATGATGCCCTTTGTTGAATCGGTAGAATTGTAGAGTTAGAAGGGACCCTCGGGGGTCATCTAGTCCAACCCCCTACAATGCAAAAATCTCAGCTAGGTCATACATGGCAGGTGGCCATCCAGCCTCTGCTTAAAAGCCTCCAAGGAAGGAGAGCCCTTGACTCAGGATGGGTAGGAGGGGAAAGGGAGAGAATAGAAGAGGCAGAAAACGGAAAGGACCATAACAAAGTGGCAGAGCACCCTGTGCTCTGTATGCATAAGGATCCCAGGTTTAACCCCCAGGTACCCCCAAGTTTGAAATCCTGGAGAGCTGCTGCCAGCCTGGTTGACAGCAATAATGGTAGAGGACACACGTAGCATTAAAAAATCCCAGTTTCAATTGCTGCAATTGCTTGCTATGTATTATGTATTGTATTTAAATAATCTCCTTATTTTCTTGTTTCATTTAATGGATGTTATGTACATCATGTTGTGCATTATGTTACAGTATTATGTTGTAAAACCTGGATAGCTCAGTTGGCTAGAGTGTGGTGCTGATAATGCGCGTGGAAGAGAGCGCTGAGCATCCTGAGCCAGTGGGACCCAGTTGTACCGGCACTTTAAAAAAAAGAAAGAAAAAAAGACACCCCCTGAAAATAAGCCACCGTGTGTTTTTTTGAGGGAAAAAAGTTATAAGACGGTGTCTTAAAAAAGGGGAAACACGGTAGGAAGAAAACAGGCACACAAGGAGGGTGTGTTTTAAATTAGAAAGATCAGGTACTCTAAATCTGCATGCATGCATGCAAGCAGGAAGGCAGGCACCTGGCCACTTAGTACTTGGCTGAAGGAGAAAGGGGTGGTACATAGATAGATGGTAGGGCATGGGCAGAAAATGAGGGGGAGAGCCTGGTTTGACAAATGCTGTGACATTTAAAAATAAAGAGAGATGAGTGTTGAAGGTGGGGTATCATTGCCTGGGTGTGCAAATGCATTCATTTCCCCCCTTTGGCCCAATATTGTCATAGAAGCTCCCTTATACTGAGTCAGAACCTTGGTCCATCTAGCTCAGAATTGTCTACACCTACACCACCAACCTGGAGATGCTGGGTGCTGAACATAAGCCCTTCTGCATTCAAAACAGATCCTCTCCGACTACACTATGACCCTTTCTCTGTCTGGACAGATCTTGCAGGTTTTCAAAGCGCCAGCTTGGGGCACACAAAACAGCACACCAGCTTATTGAGCCCCCTCAACTAAGTCTGTGGTTTGCCACCAGCATGTGGAGTTGGTGGCTTGCTCCCTCCCGCTGCTGCACTCGGCCAGCTCTTCACCCTCTCTCTCCCATCTGTCCTGTGCATCTGTCATTCTGGCTCATGGAAAGCAACAATGGCATTAGCGAGGGTCTGAAGGCATGCACACCTTTGCTTTTTCTGTGGCTTTTGAAAGGCTGCACTTTCCACACTGCAGTGGAGTGACAGATATCAGCAGTTATTCACTCCGTGTGGTGTCAGGAGGACGTGGAAATTCCTCAGGCTGAGTCCACCGTGTTGAAACAAGCACCCGTTTTCCTCATTCGAAAGATATAAGAGCCACCAGACTTGGATAGATTGCTGGGACTCGGTTCCAGACCATCCACACTCCAAGCTGCTCATCAGCACCCTGGGGATGGGTGGATCTTGAGTGAGTGAGAACTCCGTACCTAGCTATAGATCTACGTAGAGGCAATGTGAGATAGTGGTCAGCGTGTCAGACTTAAGAACGGGATGTCCCAGGCTCAAATCTACCCACAACCAGGAAACTCACTGGGTGATGTTGGATCAGTCATCATAACCTTCATCTATGAAATGGGCACACATGCTCTCTTTCTAAAAGAATGCAAAATTGTTTGCAAGGATGCAGTGTCTGCAGAAGAGAAAAGGCATCCCCTTCGCAGAGGCAGCCACGCCTCATCCTAATCTAGTTGTACAACACTGACTCTCTGGAGTAGAATAGGAATGTGCATTTCATTGAGAATCTGAATGCTTATCCCCACTCCCAACCTGGCTCAGTTATATAAAATAAAATAATAATAATAATAATAATAATAATAATAATAATAAGTTTCCTGAGAACTGTAATTTTGTTATGGTTACTGGGAATTGTAGCTCTCTGAGGGGTAAGATGCAGTTCTGTACACCGTGCATAAAGTTCATAGCAAATTAGAAAACTATTTCTAATTAACTATTTCTAAAACTATTTCTAATTAAGTTCCATGGGGACAAAGGAAAGAAAAAGCACAGAGGTTGAGTCAAAGGCCCATGTGTTTACAGGCAGAGACTGAAAGAGAAAAAGACTGCTCCATTTCCTTTTGGCACAAAGGTTTGTCTAGAAGAGGGGTGAGGAGCTTCTGGCCCTCCAGATGTAGCTGGACTACAACTTTCACCATCACTTACAATTGGCTGTGATAGCTGGGGCTGATGGGATCTGGAGTCCAACAACATCCAGAGAAGCACCAGTTCCCCACTTACAATCTAGCAAGGGTTCCTACCTACATAGAATCTGGGTCAAAAAAACTCTATTGTCTGGTTCATCCCTGCACAGTAGAACTGAGCAGAAGGAAGTTTTAAAAAGGAGTCCTGGTCACACATCACATGGGCAGCCTCCATCCATCTGGACCTTCTGTGTGGAGGAGACAATCTGTGTAGGAAAGGGAACAGAAGTTGGAAAGGGGTGCCGGAAATTATTGAAAAGGGCTTAAACTAGTAGAATAGTTTTATGGGAATGGAAAACCCTAAAAAGCACTTTCAGGTTAGTATTTTATTTTATTGGTCAAACCAAAAAAAGGTTGAGTCACTTAACAGCAATAGAAGCGCATCTAATTATCAACAGTAACTTTTTAAAAAATTATTTCATTAGTTGCCTAAACAAGGATTTAAACCAGGCTTCCCCAAACTTCGGCCCTCCAGATGTTTTGGACTACAATTCCCATCATCCCTGACCACTGGTCCTGTTAGCTGGGCCGCAGTTTGGGGATGCCTGATTTAAACCATATATGCAAGCCTAAATTTGTTTGTTTGTAGTTTTTATATCCCATCTCTTTTACCCAAAGGTCACAGGGTGGGTCACAACTAGGAAAGGGCAACTCTGTCAATTTCAGTTTCTCAATTTTCCAGTCCTAAGTTCAGATCTCCTCATTTCCACATCAGTTTACAATTTTGTCAAAAAAAATCCTCATTAAAGTTTATCAGCATTTTTGTATGAATTTCTCTTACCATCACTTCAAGAAACTGACCAGCAGACCTCTTTAGGGTTGAGAACACACTGGTCAGGTCCAATCTGGAAGTGAGAACAGCCAACCATTAAGAAGCCTGCAGTGCAAATTTGCAAAGCACTTTAGGGTCAACATTGTTCATATTCACTCCAAACTTGACATTGTTGAAACAGATATTGTGAAGGTGGAGGTGTCTAGAGCACTACTTGGCCATTTTTTGTGGGATCTGTTTCCATTATTATGACATGAGTATAAAGAGAAGATGCTTGCAGTAATTGAAGAGAGTGCCTCTCCCAATATCTGATGACCCTTGCCTTGAGACCTGTAGGGAAGACCTGTCCCATAATTTTGTCACTAGCTCACTATGTGGTGATACGGGCAGGGCTTTCTCAGATGTGGCACCCTGGTTGTGAATATTCCTTCCTGTGCAGCTATCCCCCTTATTGAAACTTTCTGTTATCAATTTTGAGGTGCAATTCCTCCCATGTTTGGGGGAGATGATTGCTTTCTGGAGCCCAATGGTTAGCATTTTGTTTGCACTGCTCGGGACTTATCTATCTATGGCTGTAGTTTTATATGAATAATTATTCCACAATAAGCCGTATTTTATGTTGTATTTGATTATTTTTGTAAGCCTCCCTGGAATTCCATGAAATGATGGGCGTTTAGAAAATGAAATATCATAATTGATGGTGGTGATGATGATTGTGATAATATAGCCTCAGATGTGGCCTGTTTCCCTCTCTTTCAGAGTACAGGAGGCAAGGTTATATATATAAAAAAGCGGTGTTTGGAGTGGCATTTGATTGGAGCACACAGTGGAGTAATAGGAAATGATTGTAGCTTATGTTTTTATTGCAGCATAATACTGCTTCTGATCTATGATGTTTCTATTCAGCATTTTATTGGGTTTTTATGCTGTTTTACTTGGCTGTTATGCTTTAAATACTGATAGTTAGATGCCCTGAGGGTCCTATTACAGAGAAAAAGGCAGGCTATAAATAGTTAAATAAACACATGAATAAATAACTTTGAACAAGAATAACCACAATGGTTCTGTTCAGATACTATTAGAGATGGGATATGGTGCTGCATCTACATGTCGTGTCAGTTCTTATAGGGCATTTTTCTGTGAAAATAAGGAGCTTGTTAAGTATGCTGGCTGTATGCATTTAAATGCTGACAAAAATAAGTTTCTATATAACTTTTGCATTGCATACATTGGGTTGCATTCAGCATTAGTTCAGGGTAGAGCTTAATGGGCACGACTCAGTTAGGCCCATTAATTTCAATGGGTCTACTCTGAGCAGGGCTAACGTTGACTACAGTGGACAAGCATTACACCAAATTAAGGCAGAAAATCTTCTAGATAAGTTATAACTATATCTGTTCTAAATGGAAAAAAAGCTTCAAAAAGGATTTGGTTTTTTAAAGATTTTTTTTAAAGGCAGAGCACTGATAAGGTATAGAAAAATGAGTTGGTGATTAAGGAATGTTATACTGCACAGGTCAAAGAATATAGGAATAAAGTAAAAATGGCTGAAAGATAAAAGCATCTGGACGGATGCCTAAACTATTACCGAAGGTGAAAGGTTTTGAAGTCGCATCAATAAAAGGAAAACATTAAACAGAATACATGAGGCAGCTCCCTACTGAAGATGCAAGATACAGCCAAGGCAAGGAACAAATACTTAATGCATTCTTTGGACTCAGTTTTTCATTTAAAAATATTGACAAAGGTCATACTGGAAGGAACATGGACATAAGGTGAAGGCAGGGAGATTAATGCACCTCAAGACCATGCGCCCAATATTAGAAATCATGCAGGATGAGGCTATCAGTAGCTACTAACCATGTCTATGGTCTGTAGCACAGTATCAGGGGCAATGGGTTTCTGAATAGCAGTTGCTGGGGAACACAAACAGGAGAGTGTTATTGAGTCTGCTTGTGGGCTTCCCATATGTATCTGCTTAGCTGCTATGGGGACAGAATGCTGGACTATAGACCTTTGATCTGACTGAGCAGGGCTCCCTTGTGTCCTTGCACATGCTTGCTTGGAAAGCTAACTAGAGTTATTGGAATTTACTCCCATAGTAAGTAGGTGCTGCAGTCTTGTATTTTGAGGTTCAGATACCCTTGACATGTGAACACCAGAGGTCCACACGAAGGAGCGGGTCCAGCTGCAATAAATCTTTTAAAAATCCAATGACCCTCTCATGGTACCAGGCAACCAGAAATTTTTTTAAGAAAAAGAAAATGAAGGAACCCTAATGACTTCTATAACTGAGTGTTTAAAATTAAACTATGATATGCCAGGTCTAGCATGAATATTAAAGGAAAGAATAATTAAATTTATTACAGAAAAGGGCAAATTGGATATAATGTAGCATATGCTGATCAAAGGCAAGGCAAGCTGGATTACTCTGCTATCCTTCTTGGAGAAGGTGATTGGTGTCTCTCCCCCCACCCTTTGGTCCAAGGGAAATGCAGTTGATCTAATCAATTTAGATCTTAGTGAAGTATTAGATGCAGTGCCATGTGGGAAATTATTATTGAAATGGGGAATGTTGGCTATTATGCAAGCCATAAAGCAAAAAAGGAGTAAGGAACTGGTTAAATGGAAGATGCAAAGGTTTGTGCTGAAAGGCAAATCCACAGTTTCTAGAGAGATGAAACAAGTGGAATTTCTCATAAGGGCCTATATTATTGAATACACATTCGTTGCTCAGGGATATGAGATCTGCTGATGACACTATACTGGGAAGCATTGTCGATACAAATAAAGATTCCGTTATTCAGGTGGAATTGAATGGCCTTGTGACCCGTTGGAAGAATTTTCAAGAATGGAAGGTTTGCCACTGCTTGCATTTTAAGCATTTTTGTTATCTTGACACGTGAACTGGAAAAAAAATTAGAAATGAGGGCTTTGGTTAATTACACAAAAATGGATTTGCATTGGCACTGCATTTCTGCTTATGCTGGTGGTGAATAATATTGTACCAGGCCCTGTTAAGATTACAGTGGTGGTAATATTTGGACTGGAAGCAAATGACCCAGTACCAAAAACCAAAAGAGGAAATGGAAGTCCTCAAAATGGTATTTTAAAAGCCAATCTTTATTTAAATGGCACAGTCCTTATAAAATATTGAAAGCACCAACATATTTGGGTTGAAGGCAAACTTCATCTAATCCTGCGGAAAGCCATCTACATAATTAGATTTTAATTTGATCCTGCCTTGTTTTTAGGAGGTAATTTAATTATTGTTTGATTTTGTACCAATGTTATATATTGGATGTTAGCCGCCCTGAGCCAGGTTTTGGCTGGGGAGGGCGGGATAGAAGTTGTTGTTGTTGTTGTTGTTCATCAGGGGTATTGTCTGGGCTGGACATTTGGAAGAAAAAATATTTTGAAAAAAAGAAGCATTTTTATAGAAGAGCAGCTTGAATGATTTCAAGAATGTTTATTATGAGGAAAGGTTGATATAACTTTGCTATTGTAGCTGTGCATAAAACAGACTGAGAGAGAACGTAGCTGAAGGAGTGCCGTCTAAAGTGCATTCAAGGTTATTGCAACAGGGGTGAAGGAATAAGTGAGGTTAACAGAAATTGTGGGTGCAAAATAATTTTTAAAAGCTTGTCCAAGGTAAAGCCCTCAGGCAGGTGGAACAAAGGGCACCTCATCCAAACCCCAAAGAGGCAGTTTCTGTCAGCCACGATGGAGTGTACAGGGGTGGGTAGCGTCTCATGAGAGGATGGCGGCCCTCAAAGAATCCTGGAAACGTCTGTTAAGGGTGGTGGGAGATGTTAGGAGACCTCTTGCTGCCTTCACAGAGCTACAACTTCCAGAGTGGTTTAACAATCAATCCCACTTCACAGGGAACTCTGGGAACTGTAACTCTGTGAGGGGGTCACCTAACAATTCCCATAACCCTTATCTAAGGATTCTTTGGAGCATGGGCGTAGGCAGGGGTGCAGGAGGGGGCAATTGCCCCCCCCCCCGCTAGAAGCAAAGGCTGAGGGGCGCAGTGTGGCAGCTCCAGGCTCCCGCTCCCGGCGCGAAGCTCCAGAGTCGCGCAGGGAACGTGAGCTTGTGGCTGCCTCCTCCGCGCCTCCCAGGTCTTCAGAGGAGGCAGCCCCAGGCTACCGCTCCCGGCGCGAAGCTCCAGAGTCACGCCGGGAGCGGGAGCCTGGGGCCGCCTCCTCCGAAGACCTGGGAGGCGCAGGCCACGTGGCCCCGCCCACATTTCCGCTGTGCCCCCCCGCCCCTTGCCCCCGCCCCTTGCCCCCCCTAATTTTGATCCTGGCTACGCCCCTGCTTTGGAGTAGATTCTGACCGTTTAAAGTGGCACAATGCTGTGCCACAGTGTGGTGTAGTGATTAAGAGCGGTAGACTCGTAATCTGGAGAACCGGGTTCGCGTCTCCGCTCCTCCACATGCAGCTGCTGGGTGACCTTGGGCTAGTTACACTGAAGTCTCTCAGCCCCACTCACCTCACAGAGTGTTTGTTGTGGGGGAGGAAGGGAAAGGAGAAGTTAGCCGCTTTGAGACTCCTTTGGGTAGTGATAAAGCGGGATATCAAATCCAAACTCTTCTTCTTCTTCTTCTTCTTCTTCTTCTTCTTCTTCTTCTTCTTCTTCTTCTTCTTCTTCTTCTTCTTCTTCTTCTTCTTCAGATGGGGGAGTGTCTGTGAGAGCTCAGATATACTGCTGTCAATATTCCTCATGTCTTTCTATTACGCTCCATCCTCCTCTGCCTGCAAATCCTTTGGCAGATCGAGCTCCATTTCATGGGTCTTATGGATTCTCCTGCAACTCCATGTGGGTGGACACGGGGATTCCACAAAATGGCAGTCACTCTCCTGCAGCGACACTGGGACAATAGACGCTAGCTGTTTACAGGGAAAAGACAACTTATGCCCTTATGACAGAAGAGGAGATAAGATGTATATGAATATAAATAAAGGGGTGAGTTGGTGGAGCAGGGGATGCATGAGGAGAGATGGAGATGGGGGAAGTGGTACAGAGAAGGAAAGTAGCTCTTTCTCCCCAGCTGTGAGGTTGGCAAAGCATCCATCCCTCCCACGGAGAGCTAATGGGAATGTACAAGCAAGGCAAAGACCTGGATGGAGTTCTCCACCCCACCCCTCTCCTTCTCATGTCCCAGGCAACATTGACTGCAAATCCCCCTGGCCTGCCAGAAAGGAAACCTTCTCTATCTGTGACTCAAGCAGCAGCTGTTTTGCATTCCAGGAGTCTCCCCCTTCCTTCTCCTTCAGTCACCCACTGACGCAAATCCTCCCACCCCCCAAATCTGAGAGACAGATTTAGAATCCTGTTGTTGACAGTGATAAGGAGGAACTGGACGCCCCCAAATGCTGGAGATGGGCTGTTGCCTCATTTCACTAATCCCATCCCAAGAGGAAGGAAAATTCCCCAGTCCCACTCTTGGAGCTGAGATGATAAGATTTTCCCAGATGGAGATGGTAGGCAGTGGAGGAGCAATGTGTGATTGATTGACTGACTGACTGATACGGCAGAGGTGCCTGCTGCCCAGTGCTTGGTAAGAATGTTGCATAGAACTGTGCACTGTGGACTTCTAGCTGTGCTTTAGAGCATGAAAACTGGTGCACTTCTGGAAACAGTTTTTGAACACATTATTTGATATAATAATGTGTAGATGCTCTAGAATGGAGGCTTTTCCAGAGAAGTATTTATGCATTGTGTTTATATACCGTACTTATAGAAAATGCATCCCACACATTTAACGCTGTTAGGTGACTAACAGTAGCTAAAAATGACTGGGTTGTGTCTACTCCCTTGGAAAGGTGGTGGACACTCATTCATTGGAGGTTTTAAAGCACAGGTTGGGTGGCCATCCATCCTGGATGCTTTAGTTGAGATTCCCGCACTGCAAGGGAAAGACTAGATGACCCTCGGGGTCCCTTCCAACTATTATTCTAATGCTAATCCTGCTCAGAGTAGCCCCAGTGAGCATGAGTCAGAGCATAACTTGGTTGGATACAATGCACAATATCAGAATAAAACGACACTATCAAACAAAGCACAGCGGAGGCAGGCATATAGCAGATGAGTTTTCAGCAAGAATATGATCTAGCTGGCAAGGCAGAAGAGACGTGGCCACAGGTCTCTTACCTAATGCTTTTTCCTGTAAATATCTAGTAAATAGCAAGGGAATTCCACATAAAGCACCTGTGGGAATAGTTTTTTGGGGAAAGGATATCTAATCTAATGCATGCATAAGATCAAATAAGCAATAGCAGAGAGGTAGGGAGAATGGGAAACAGGTGCCTAAAGAGGTGCTGTTTCTACTTGCTTCCTTGCCTTATTTTGTGTTTAGCTCGTCTCCTGGTGTGCTGAACCTCTTGCTTTCATTGATTGCGTACAACCTTTGTGAAGGCCTCCTGCTGCTTCATTCTCTCTAGGAAACTGAATCAAAGCTCACTGAAGTCAATGGGAGCCTTTTCATTCCCTTCCGTGGACTTTAGCTCACAGTCCAAATCAATGCAGGTTCATTCTTTCCTCTTGGGTTTCCTGCTTCTCTCCAGTATTTGCATTATTATCAAACCCTGTACTGTACTAGAAGAAATATTTGCTGTAAAGATGAAACAGGTATTGGAGGGTGGGTGGAAATCTTGACTATTGTTTTGCTGATTGAAAATCTTTCACACAGACTTCCAAACTAATCTTTTGAGGAGGACAAGGTGATGTCCTAGCTTTGGAGCAGAACATTATCAATCATGTACAAGTACTTTAGAAACCACAAGCTCTCTTGACCTTTCCAGATAATCAGTTGTAATGCATAAAATTCTCTGCTTCTTTATTTGTTGTGCGAAATAAAACCCAGATTGCTTCCTTCCTTCTTTCTTTGCATGGATATTTCATTTCCCTACTTTCAAAATGCAATAGGTTTGTTGCTGTGAGAATATACGATTTACCATTCAAGGACCCAGGAAGTGTTTTCAACGGGAGGGTTCAGGCAGGTCGATATTCAATTCAAAATGAAATTCAGAAGGGATTCTAAGTGCACTGCAAAGACTCAATTCATAAATAGCATATACCGTGTTTCCCCCTTTTTAAGACGTAGTCATAATATAAGACGTAGCAGGATTTTCAAGCATTTTTCGAAATATAAGCCACACCCCGAAAATAAGCCATACCTAAGACGGCCCTGGATAGAGCTCCTGAGGGTAGCCAGCCTCGCTATCGCCACCTCCGCTACTGCTGCCACCCCACACGCTCTTCGTCCCCCTGTTGTTGTTTTAGTTAGTTTATTTTTTGCGCGCCTGCCGCATTCGCAGAGCGCGAGAGAGTTTTTATCTCTGCCGAAGCGGGCCCTCCCCCCGCTCCCTCTTCCGAAACCACCACCGAAACCTCCGAGCCGGGTCCGCAGCATGGTGGTAGCGGCGGAGGCGGTGGGTTTGTCAGGGGGCTGTGAAGGGAGGACGCGAAGGCGGAGGGAAGCCCCCCCGTGGTGCTGCCGGGCATGTGCGGCGCCCCAGGAAAATGGCAGAGGCGGTGTGAATCCAAGCGATGGGGGCAGCTAACAGACCCGCGAGCCACATCGCCGGCATGCTGGGTCCTTTCCCTTCAGTGAGTGCCGGCTGGCGGCTCCTGGGCCCGAGGTTCTGCCTTCCGCTGGGGCTGCCGAGGAGCCTTGCAAGGGACGAAAGGAGGCGAAGCCGGAGCCACCTCCCCCTCCCCCGCCTCCTCCTCCTCCCCCTTTGCCTCTTCTCCCCGCTGCAGCATCTCCCGGGTCCCGCATGCTGAAGCGCGGGCAGATAAAGGTTCGCTCCGCATAGGATCGGCCTGCCGCGGCTGCAGAGCGGAGCACCGAGCCAGCGGCCTAGCCTCTTTCTCTTTTTTTGCCCAGCTGAGGAGGCCTGCAGCCCCGCCGCCAGAATCAGCGGCTGCAGGGCCGAGCCAACAGCCTGGCCTCTTCCTGCCCCAGCCAAGGAGGTCTGCCGCCCCACCGTCAGAATCGGCGGCTGCAGAGCGGAGCGCTCCGCAGCGCCGAGTGCTTGGAGCGCCCTGCAGCTGGCGGAGCGCCGAGCCAGCGGCCTGGCCTCTTCCTGGCCCGGCCGAGGAGACCTGCCGCCCCGCCACTGGAATCGACGGCTGCAGGGCGGAGCGCTCCGCAGCGCCGAGTGCTCGGAGCATCCTGCAGCGGGCGGAGCGCCGAGCCAACAGCCTGGCCTCTTCCTGCCCCAGCCGAGGAGGTCTGCCGCCCCGCCGCCGGAATCGGCGGCTGCAGAGCGGAGCGCTCCACAGCGCCGAGTGCTCGGAGCGCCCTGCAGCGGGCGGAGCGCCGAGCCAGCGGCCTGGCCTCTTCCTGGCCCGGCCGAGGAGACCTGCCGCCCCGCCGCTGGAATCGGCGGCTGCAGGGCAGAGCGCTCCGCAGCGCCGAGCACCTGGCAGTGCTGGGCAGAGCAAAGAGCCAGCGACCTGTCACCTCGGTGCCTGGAACCTGCTGCTGCTGCAGCGCCGCGCAGAGTGCCCAGCAGCACCATGCAGAGCACCCAGCAGCACCCCGAGCCCTCGGCCCGGCCCGGCCCGGCCAAGGAGGCCTTAAGGTACCATAAAAACATAATTAAAAAAATAAGACATCCCCTGAAAATAAGACACCGTGTGTTTTTTTGAGGAAAAAAAGTTATAAGACGGTGTCTTAAAAAGGGGGAAACACGGTAGAATAGTATACACACCGTTAAGACCATGTACATAGAAGACAATCTTACTTGGCTACAAGCGATCACCAAAGAAGAAAATGACTATGAATTGTATACAAAATGGCATAAGAATTGGAAACAAGGGCTCGACCTCTTCACTTTCACCTTCCTCTCCACACATTAGAGCTCAGCTCAGCGACTTCTTCAATGGCAAAGCTCTGCTCCCAAGAAATAGCCAGCAAGATGGTGCAGTCAGTTGTTGGGTCCTATAAAACAGGCTGTATTGGAAGACACAGCCTGGCTTGAGACAAGATGGCTCCCTGAAGCATTGGCTCTGTCTAATGGCCTGAGACTCTGCTCAATGAGCATTCTCTCCCCTAGATATATTGAACAGGTTACAGTGCCTGTTTTCTAAGCCAAGAGATAGACACAGAGAAAAAGTGGGAAAGGAGAGTGAGTGTTATGTACTAAGCTTGGATCCTAGAACAATAGGCATGTAGGATCCTAGAATGCAACAACTGATTGGCCTGCAGGAAAAGACCAATCAGGCTCCAGGAGGGAAGCAGAATCAGCCAATCAGACGGGACTCATTGTGTAAATAACGTATATAAAAGCCTGAGGTTTGCGGGGCATTTCATTCACAGTTTTACAAGCTGCAATAAAGAGCATGAAGTCACTACAGGACTCCGAGTATATTTCAGTGAGGAAGGAGACAAGATGGCACTCATCCTTTCTAGAATGGTAGAGATTACAGGTGAAAATCTTAAAGAACAATTTGCAGCTCATCTTGCATCACTCAAAGCAGTGTTAATAGATGTATGGAATCTCCATTGGCACACACTAGGGATATGTTTTTGAAATTAATCCACCATTGGTATTTAACCCCAAGACACCTCTCTTTTGTGGCCTTGGTCTCCTCTCCTGAATGTCCTGGGATGTCAGGCAGTTGGTTCATACAAACACATGTGATGGGACTGTATGGTTGGATGGTCTACAAGTAAAAGGATTCTGGAATCTTTCAGTAAATATATTTCATTACTAACCAAACCATCAAGTTCACCCCATCCCTCGGTTGGCCCAATGAAACCTTTTTGCAACCAAAGCCCTAGCCATCACTACTACGGAATTAATTTCCTCACCTGCTAGTGGCAGCCCATGCCATGACTTGGAAATTTTGGTAAGCATTTTCTTAGGGCAATTGGTGGGACAGTTCATGCTACTGGAAAATATTTCTTCTAAATTCAAGGCAGCCAGGGGGCAATGTAAAGCTGGAAAGTTTTATGCCACTTGGTTTCACAAATAGGGCAGTCCATGATTATCCTCTTCCTTCTGTTGATGGGTCCCTGTGGTTTCATTGATTGTAGCCTTGTAATGTCTCCTTTGTTGTACACCCAGATGCATCAAAATTATTTATTTAATGTATTGCTGCACTTAGTTATGTGACAATTATTTTCATGATTCCATATTGCACTATTGGTTTTCTCTTATGCTTTATTCTTTCACTAATTTGTATTACTCTCTACAGTTTTTATCTATATGCCATTATTGTATTATAAAATCAATTTTTAAAAATGCTGAGGGAAAAAGCAGGCTGCACCTCTCATTCTTCCTTTTCAATAGGGGTTTTTGGGTTGTGGGGGTGGGGGTGGGCTCTAGCTTCTTCCTCCCTCTTCTGGCAAGATAACACAATTCCCACCATGTCTCTAATAACTTTTAAACTTGCATTGGGCATTTTTTTTAATGTTATGCCTGTAGTGATTCTGCCCTACCACTCCATGTTATCACACCTGGGGTGGGTGGGTCTCCAGCACATTGGCTTCTCATTGGGTGAACGCAAGTAGGCTAGGCGCATAGCCCTTGGGAAGAAAAGGGCTACTGAAACTACCTTTGAACAGGGATGCGAAAGTGGTGACCTTCCAGATGTTGTCAGACTCCAACTCCCATTAACCCTGATCATTGGGCCAATGAGAGTTTGGCTTCAATGATCTCTGAGAGGGAGGTAGTTTTCTCAACTCTGCTATATGGGCCTTGTATTGCCTGAAATGGCAAGTGCAAGCCATGTTAGTAGAGGCTGATGCATAGCTGCCAAGTTTTCCCTTTTCTCGCGAGGAAGCCTATTCAGCATAAGGGAAAATCCCTTAAAAAAAGGGATAACTTGGCAGCTATGGGCTGATGGGAGTTGTAGTTCAGCAACAGTTGCTGGGATTTGCAGGGGGACAGAGTGCTGTTGCACTCATGTCCAGCTTGCAGGCTTCCCACAGGCATCTGGTCATCCACTGTGAGGACAGGATGCTGGACTAGATGGGCCATTGGCCTGATCCAGCAGGCTCTCCTTATGTTCTTAACATCTGGAGGGCACCAGTTCCCCATCTAAGGCAGGACCCTTAAATTATGCTTATTACATTAGCAGAGCATTTTACATGTTAAAAAAAACAACATTTCCCTTTCTCCACTAAATTGTGGAATAGAGAAACGTATAGAACAAAAGAAGAGGGGTAGGGTGTAAATGTGATCTTATGGATATTTACATTACAGTATTGACTAAATAAGAAATTAGTCAAACCATTAATCTCAGTAGAAGTAGTGTAGTCAATAATGGTAATGTTCAAGAGAAAGGCTTTGCATAGAACAACATCAGCTTTATGTTACTTTTTTAAAGTTGTAACATAGCAAAACTCACTGACTTTTACTGTGTAATGGTCACATCCAAGACTTGACAAGGCTAGTTGTTCCAGTTACATGGACAAAAACGTCTGCATAGATTTCAACCTCATGTTCCTAGTGGGATGCCCTGCTTTGACACCCAACATTGCACAAAGGGTCATGTTCTCTGGACTGAAATTGAACCATTTTTCCTAGAATGGGTGGGAAAGCAGCCCTTGCTGGGGATTAACAAGAAAGTCTCTCAAGTGGGAGCTATTGGGAGGAAATTGCCAGCCACAGAGTTAACAGAAAGCTCTTAATTTACAAGGCTGCTGTTTTGGAGTGCTCCTCCATAGGCGGATATGCTGCAAATCTTGGTTTTATGACTCTTTAGAGGTTTTCTGAATGGACCTTTGGCAGAGAAACAAGTGTGGCAGCACTAAGTTCACTGGTGGGAGGTGAATCTCAGGCTTGGTGTCAAAGCACTCCCTTAATGAGGTGCCTCGCAACCACCTCCTTACACATTCATTGCCTGGGAGACACGTAGCTGGTCAGTTCAGCCCAGTGATCTGCAGCCTTTGAGTAATAACGGATTATTAAAGCTCTCTGAAGTGTCTGGTTTTTCCATTATTGCTCAACTGCAGAGTCATTACCATTTCATAACCATTAATCCTCTCATTACCGGTTATCACTGCTCAGTGGGTACTCAACCATCCCCAAAGCTATACCATACCCGCACCCCCTCACCTGATTACATTGCAGAGAATATACATCTGTGCTCCCATGGAAAAACCCAGCACACTGTTCTGGCACAGCTCTCCCAAAGCAGAAAACAACAAATCTGCCTCATCAGTCTAGAAATGCCAATCTGCTCTAGAAATTTTCCGCTGTCGTTTTCCGCTTGGGGAGAGATTGCACCTTGCTGGATTGGAGAGGGCCCTACAGCTCAGCGTCTGAATCAGCCTACAGCTGATACATCTGTGCACACCTGCTTTGCCTGTTTAGATTCCTCGCAAACCAGCTCAGAGTTGTGAGCTCAGGCACACATGGTCGTTCAACTTGAGCGCCCGTTTTTCCTGGGCTGTCAGCTCTACGTTCTGCCATTTCACAGAGAACAGCCCTCTATTTGAAGGGCTGTCAGAGGAGAGTCCTCTGTTGGAATGGCTGTCAGGTCCAAGTGTGGTTTGAAGATAAGGATCCACGAGAAAGAAAAGCCAAAGCCTTCATGTTGGCCATGAACAGTGAGTACCCAGCAGAGTGAGCAAACACACCAGTGCATATCTATCTATGCATATAAATCAGGGTATGTAAATGCTACGCAAATTGGTGCCCTTTTCTGCCAGCTTTTTTGGTGAAATGTAAGTGGCCACCCTACTCTTGTTTCACCAAACTAAATGCAGCCACACCAACTGTAGATCTGCCAGGTGCTGGACAACTCCTGCCATGGCCTCATTTTTGTAATACTAGGCAGGTAGCAAAACCAGAAGAAGGATAATAAGCCACTAGTGAGTGGTCATGCATGGAAAGTGAGCTGCACTTCGCTTGGGAGGTCTCATGTTGCTCAGGTCTGCCCTAGGTTACTGGCATGCAGCTGGACCTCACCAATACTGAGATGGGTACACACAGGCAGAATGGATGGGTGGGTGGATGAAGGAAGGAGCAAGACTGTGCCTGCCAGCCCCACCCACACTACTGGTGTTCCTGCTGGCCACCTTCCCCAGCAGCCACATGACATGTTCAGCTTTAGGGTATGAGTGTAGGGCTCCTCCACACAAGTCCAGGGTCCCCACTCACATGGCAAAACCCTGTCATAAATCTGCATTTGCATAGGTCCCCTCCAAACTAACTCCAAACATGCAACCCCTGGAGGCCATCACTGGTGGGCATGTTGGCATCAAGGGTGCAGCTAGTGGGAACGATCTTGTTCTTTCCTCCATGCATTTGCTGTACATGCGGAGGAAAGTTAAGCCAGAGCAGGTTATGGCCCACAGGGCTATGATTTGGTGGGTCACAAGTTGTGTTTGCCTGGATAAGGCGAGGGGGTTGTGGGTTCCTCACCATGATGCCACCCCACATCGCTGATGGCAGCCTGTTCATCTGCCTCTTGCTAAAAGTGAACGCAGCAGCCTCTTATCCCCTTGATATTCATGCAACTCTTTGTTGCCTCTCTAATGTGACACTGGAACAATGGCCTGAGTGAAATCCACATAGGCTTTCATTCCATTTATCAGCAAGATCAGTGATTACTTTAAGAAGGCTATTAGCTGGCCTTGGCCCAGCCTTTTAAAAAAACAAAGCCCATTGGCTATGAGAAAAGCCTTTCTCTTGAACATTTGCATTATTGACTATGCTTTTTCTGTGGACAGCTTTTTTCTGCTCAGGCTAATTGGTTCGGCTAATTTCTTATTTAGGTCTTAATGCAAATATATTACAGCGAACTCTCTTTCCTCTCCTCCCCCTTTATCCTATGCCTTTCTCCACAGTCCCATGACTTACTAAAGATAGACCCCCCCCCAAAAAAAAACCACATTCACTTTTTAAAAACAAAACAAAAAAAACCCTCTCTTGTGTACATTCCAGACAGGCCTTCAGATTTACGTCAATCTCAATGATTCCATTATGCCATCTCTGTGCCTGGTCTGCCTCTTTTAAAAAGGCTCTGGCTTCATGAGCTCAGACAGATGAATAAGAAGTTCAGACAAGTTCCTGGGCTGGACTTCCTTTTAAATCTCACTCCTTGCAATCATAAGCATCAGTGCAAAAGCATTTTATCCGTATTTGGGGGGGGGGGCTGCCATTCATTCATCTGCCCAGATTTCTTGCTGAGTTTACCCTGAAGACTCAAGGCTGGTAAATTACGTGCAAATCCCTACTCCCCAAAATAGATAAAATCCAGTAAATACCGGTAGATCTCAATCCTCATCCCCATTCAGTGCTTAACTCTGGCCCCAAATCAGACTGGTGAGTTTCCAGTGGGAAAAAGACTTCTGTGATTATATATTCACTTAAAATTATCCACTGATGCCAGGCAATGGGTGAGGATTCCTCACAGCAGTTGGAGTAGTCAACCACGGTCGGTGCAACTGGACACCGAAATGTGCCTTGGAACCCTTTTGTCTTGAGAGCCTCATTCCCTTCTGGACAACCTCCCAAGGATCTAGAGGTGGGCATGGGCAGAGGCAAAAGCAGGTGGAACAACAAATGCAGATTTTACCTATGTAATTTGTACACTAATTTACACACTGCTCTCTATTCTCCAGCTGGACAAGTAAGAGGCATCACCCGCCTTTTAAAGCCACATTCCAGCCCGGCAAAAAGTATATGGGATATGAAGCAGAGCTAGTCAGAGGTGTGATCAGGGGAAATGGGGTGAGTTTTATGGGCCAGGTAGAGAGGGCTAGAGGACTGAATTTGGCTCCTGTGCAAGATGTTCCTCACCCCTACTCTGCCTTCTAAGATGCAGATCCAAATTCAGCAGGAAGCCAGCCAGATGTGCCCTGCTCTCTCCACCCCTTCCTCATGCCAGCCCGCAACTGGCTGGCTATTTTCTCGGCAGAAAGAACACTCACTGCTGCCAACATGAGACGAGTGAAGATATGGTTGCTGTCGCCCCGAAGTGAGGGATCCCTCTTCCCATAGTGGTAGCAGCAGCATCGCTACTGACTGAAAGCCTTTAAGAGTATGCAAGCATAGATTGCAGAATATTCTGCTTGCAGGCTTACTGTTCCTAGGGCCAGCTCAAGGCATTTTAGCACTGGAGGTGAACCACAAAATGGTGCTGCTGCCCCCTGCCAAGGAAGAAGGTGTGAGTGAAGATCTACATCAGGAACATCGGGAATAAAGAAGTGTGCATGCACACGAAAGCTCCTACCTATGGCAAACTTAGTTGGTCTCTAAGGTGCTACTGGAAGGATTTTCTTTTGTTTCAATCAGGAATAAAGATCTATGTTAGGGACAAGGGTGGGGGGAGATCAGAAGCGCTCCTATTGGCGAAAAGGCTGCAAGGCAGGAGCTGCCAAAGGGGTGACAGTTCTGGCCTCCAGGGAGAGTGCCACAACTGTTGCTGCCACTGCGGCAGCAGTAGAGAGTGGTGCATTCCTTGGAGGCCAGATCTGCTGCCCTTGTGAATCCTGCTACCTGAAGCAACCACCTCACCTTGTCTCATGGGTGGGCCAGCCCTTTTGCCACCCTGGAGTGACTATGGAGAGGAGGAAGGAAAAAGCTCTGCCATGGGTCCTGTGTGCTCCTTGCCGTAGCGTGTTGGCTAGTGGCCTACAGGTCTTTGAAGGCTCCCTTGTTGGTGTATAGTTTTCATACAAGGATTCTAGTGTGTGGGTTCCTGCAGGACAGGAGGCTGCCCTACAGTACACCTGAAGTGCAGTGTGGCCAATGAACAGAAACGAGAGGACTGGATGTTATGTCTGATTGGTTGTTTCTCAAGCAGTTGCCCAATCTAACTGGGCATTTCTCCATGAATTTTTAGAATGCCATACCAAGTTTTAAAAGGAATTCCTATAAGGCTTACAGGCAAAATGAGAACAAAGACACAGCATTAATAGATTTCAGACAGAAGGCTGTGTTAGTCTGTCATAGCAATAAACAATGGAGTGCTAACGGAATGGGTGACAAACTCTGGGGACACCTCTTCTTTTCTGGCATACAGCAGCCCACTACTATGTAAATACTGCCACCGCTTCTTATTTTGCAAAGGAATAAATGGTCAGATGCACAGGCACTTCAAACCCTAGGACCTTAACAGAGTGGATCTGAGCCGTAGTAAGCTGGAGCATAAACAAGTCACTAAGCATCTCCAGCTGAGCAGCCTGCCTTTGTTTTGCCTTGAGGCTTGAATAATTTTCTTCTCTAACAGGGAGATGAGATGTGATGAAGTTTCAAGAATCCATGTCCTGGAGGGCTGATTTATTCAGTTACTTGGGCTAGATCGCACATGATGCTAAGTGTGCTATAGAGGAGGGCTCCAGAAAAATGTGTGTCTGCCTGTCCCACGTGACGTTATTGCTGCATTTGAAAAGTGTGCCTCCTCTGTTGCATTTGCTGCCCCTCCATCACATGGTGAGAAGAACAGCAGCCATTGCTAGCCATTTCTTCCATCATTAAAAGGGACATTACAAATGGGTAACCTTTAAAAAAAAAAAACTTTCTTATTAGTGTTGCTGCAACATATTTCATGGTCAAACAATCTGGAAGGAAGAAGGACTTTGCCAAAGTTTATATACAGTATGCATTATCATGTGGGGCAATGTGGAGACATGTTCCTAGCTGAATATGACTTAGCACAAAGAGCCCCTTATATCTTCATTTGACTATGTTAGGCAGGTGCACACTTCTCAAAAGTCCATGCTTTGTTGCAACAAAACGCAAGCCTTAGCTTGTCATGTAGTCCAAAACCAAGCTTGCGGTTTGTTTCTCTTCAAACAAACCACAAGTCATAAACTGAGATTTATTCTGACTTACCCCTCATTGTTTGTTTGTTTGTGGGGGGACGGGGACAAACCATGAGTCTGGGTTTAGACATAACAACAAGCCAAGCCTTGTGGTCCATTGTTCCTAGCACAGCATCTCCAGGAGTGAAGTGGGAACTTCTGAGCATCATGTATTAGCACACAACTAATATGCATTAAACTCCAGTGAAACATTAATTATGGTTTAACATGATGTGCAAACACAGCCTTTGGCATCATCTCAGTGATGGATATTCATTGCTTTTTGTATGCTTCTGAGCCTTTCCATAATAAGAAGGTACTCTGAATTGACTCTTGGTTTGGTGTTTAATGACCCTCTGTGCTTTTCCTACACCCACCTCTTCAAGTAATTGAATTTCCCACCCCTACATAGTTTCTGTTCTGAATTGGAGCTGCCACAGTTTATTTCTGCCTCTATGGCTCATTTCTTATATACCACATCTCGGGAGTGCAATCACTCACCAACAACCACCACTGGAAGCCCATGGGCATTTTAATATTTCAGCCTATTACTTGAGGCCAATTTTAACCAAATATTGACCCGCAGTTTGTCTAGTGCCTGCTACTCTGTGGCTATATGATGCAGCAGTTGTAATAACATTTAGAGGATTTGACCTACATGTTCTCTAAATCAGGCATCCCCAAACTGTGGCCCTCCAGATGTTTTGGCCTACAACTCCCATGATCCCTAGCTAGGGACCAGTGGTCAGGGATGATGGGGATTGTAGTCCAAAACATCTGGAGGGCCGAAGTTTGGGGATGCCTGCTCTAAATACACCACATTCCATCATGGAAACACCCTTGTAAGGTAAGCCACTATGTTTATCCCTCTATTGCTGATTATTTCATGGGCGAGATGAGATTCAAACAAGGGATTTCCCAGATCAGAGTTTAGGCTCTCAGTTGTGACATTTAATTCTTGTGTCATTTGATTGTTCTGCCCTGCACCCAGATGGCTATTCAGTGGAACAGGAAGCGAGTAATTTCCCCCACTTGTCTTATTACATATTGTATTCAAAGCCTATATTCTAGATATCTGGAACAACTTCACTTGGGTTCAGAACTGCACTATGAACCTGCTCATGGGCTTTTAGCCCTTGAAAGTGCTACACTGCTGTGATTGTTGCATGCTGGCCCACTTCTGCATTAGCCCTCATGGGCGTAGGCAGGGGGGGCAGGAGGGGGCAATTGCCCCCCCTAGAAGCAGGGCCACTGGCCAGCCTGCCCCACTGCCCGCCTGGTGCCGTCTCCCTTCTCCCTGGCTGGCTGTGGGGCGGGCGGCGGGAAAGCACCAGAGCCGCGCAAAGCGTTTGGCTGGCTTTCCCTCCCTCCGCCCCACAGCCAGCAAGGGAGAAGGGAGACGTCCCTTCTAGCCGGCTGGCTGTGGGGCGGGCGGAGGGAAAGCCAGCCAAACGCTTTGCGCGGCTCTGGGGCTTTCCCTCCACCTGCCCCAGCGATTGCAGAGGGGGAGGAGGGGATCGGAGCAGCCCGATTTCGGGCTGATCCTGGCTCCCCCTCGTCCCTTCCGATCGTGGAGGGGGAGGAGGGAGTCGGAGCAGCCCGATTTCGGGCTGATCCTGGCTCCCCCTCGCCCCTTCCGATCGTGGAGGGGGAGGAGGGAGTCGGAGCAGCCCGATTTCGGGCTGATCCTGGCTCCCCCTCGCCCCTTCCGATCGCGGAGGGGGAGTAGGGAGTCGGAGCAGCCCGATTTCGGGCTGATCCTGGCTCCCCCTCGTCCCTTCCGATCGTGGAGGGGGAGGAGGGAGTCGGAGCAGCCCGATTTCGGGCTGATCCTGGCTCCCCCTCGTCCCTTCCGATCGCGGAGGGGGAGTAGGGAGTCGGAGCAGCCCGATTTTGGGCTGATCCTGGCTCCCCCTCGTCCCTTCCGATCGTGGAGGGGGAGGAGGGAGTCGGAGCAGCCCGATTTCGGGCTGATCCTGGCTCCCCCTCGTCCCTTCCTATCGCGGAGGGGGAGGAGGGAGTCGGAGCAGCCCGATTTCGGGCTGCTCCGATGTGGCCCCGCCCCCGCCCCTTGGCCCCGCCCCTTGCTCCCCGCCCCTTGCCCCCCCTGATTTTCATCCTGGCTACACCCCTGTTAGCCCTGTTTGAGTGTTCTGACTCGCCCGATTACAATCACATGAGTGGGAGAGGGGGAATCACACTTCCTGTCCCCAGTTGTTCTGTCAAATCCTCAGTGCCCAGTCCACACCTTAAACACATGTAAGTTTTGCAGCAGGGAGCCGCTTTAATTGTCAATATTTCCCACATGATTTAGAAAGATCAAACGATAGATAGATAGCACACATGGTTCCTCCATCAGTACTGCCTGTGTGCATTGAAAAGGCCACATGAATGCATGGGAGGGCAGGGCATAATCACACACTCCTAAGTAAACATTGTCATCTGTACAGGGCATCTTCTTCAGGCTAATTTAAATTAACAAAGATTCATCCATTACATTATAAGGCCCTATGTGGATTCTCTGCATAGATCTGGTACAAGCTGTTCTGATCAGAGAGTTAATCAGACAGTAATTATTATGGTAACAGCAGCACCTGGTAGCCCCAGTTGAGACCAGTTCCTCAATCTGCTGCATTCTGTGGAAACGCAAATTGACAGCTCTAATGCAGAGACCTTCCTATACAAATAAGCACAAGGCCTTTTGACTGTCCGCAACCTACACCATCCATAAAGTTTACCACAGTGTCATTTACTCTCCCACCTTCCCTCCCCCATATGGCCATATTGTTGATTATAAATATAAAGCATGGTGATGATAATGTCCACAAGGGGAAAACTGAGGTAGAGAAGATTTACAGGATCTAAACAGGAGCATCTAGTGTGACACCACTTGGGTCACCACATGGCAGGGTTTGGGCCATGCAAGGGTAGAAGAAAGGACAGGGAAATAAGGGAACAGGAAGAGAAAGTGAGAAACAGAATGGTTGAAGCACCAACAGTTGTTACCTGGTCCAAAACGAGAAGCAGTAGAGATGAGGTGAATTTTTGAGACTTGGGATATTACACACTATACTTTTAAAGCACCCTTGAAGCACCTTCTTTCCCTCAAAGAATCTTGGGTACTGTGGTTTACTCCCTCAGAAGTTACAATTCCCAGCAACCCTGAACCCTACTACAATTTGCAGGAATCCCGGGTGTTTTGTTTTTGCTTTTGCTATTATCTGGTTTGCCTCAGAGAGCAAAATGTATTGGGCTAGCCCTGGGTTCAGAACAAATGCCTCTTCACTTCCATGGCAGAAATCTGGGACTTTGAAGTTACATAGCATGCATGGAGTTGCAGCCCCTAATGTGAATGTGGGGCAAAGAAGGGAATGTACAAGCGGAAAGTGGCTAGCAGGAGAGTGGTGTTTAAATCTCCCATCCCCACAATCCTGCTCCCTAAGCAATTTTCCCCCTCCTAGCCAGGCTTATTTCCAGTTTCCAGTCTCAGATGTGGGGGAAGAAGACAGGGAAGAGAGTTTGCAAGGGGGAGACTGGTGGACTGGGGCAATGTGAGTAGAGCAACACCTAAATGCCTGCCGCTTCTGCCCTGCAAACAGACCTGTGCTGCTGTGCATCTGCCCTAGGCAGCAAACATGGGATTTTGGAATCCCCTCAAGGCATTAGGAGGCCATTCTTTTCAGAAGGCACTTGAGGGAAACAATTAAACATAAAGGTATTCAGGAATCTATTAACTGCAGCAAAAATGTTGACCGCAGAAATCTGGTGTGAACCTTCCCTTCCTTCATTGAAGGAATGGCTGCCTAATTCACGGATTCTGGCAGAAATGTCAAAGCTTACAGTACATATTTGATAAAGAGACAACAGTCAATGTTTAGAGGGCTTTTTGGAACTGCATGTTCCCCTTTCCATTGACTTTATGAAGAAAGGGTAGAGATCAATGAGTATGTAAGAGGTTTTCTACATTGCAAATAATTTTTATATACTTTGTTGTGATTACACTTTTTAAAGTTTTTAATGAAGTTAAAAATGAAAAGAAAAACCTCCATTGGGATTCACACTCAAACTAATTCTCTTTTTCCTGTTCTTCCTCTCACATGTTGCATATTCTGATGACCAAACACATAAATATCAAAGGGTGCCACACACTGCCCACTTTATTCATTGTGAATCTCCCACTGGTTTTAATGAGTAGGACTGCACATTAGATATTGTTATAGATTTCCCAATCTCTGAACACCATGATGTTTCATGGGTCCCAGCACATGCTGGCTCCTTTGGATTGAAGATCAATGTAGAATAATAGCATTTTGTGATCTAAAGTTGATTTACACCTATGGACAGGGTGAGCATATGATGGGGGAGGCTTACACATGAGCAACAGATCCTGCCCTTTCAGGCAGTCTCTGTGACATCGCCTCCAGTCATGGTAGAAGAGTGAGCAGAACAACATGCCTCCTTTCAGAAAGGCCTCTAGCTATTTCTGTGCTTCTTCTTGGCCATCTCTTTAGTTATGCAAAAGTCCAGTCTCTTAGCAAAAAGGTGATCTGTCCAGCTCAGCCTGCCCATTCAGTTTGACCTCTTAAACTTCCTCTCCCTCCCTGCACAATCCAATCCTAAAATATAAAATCACAGGGACTGGAGAGCACCCCAAAATCCCATTTAATCTAAACTCAGTCTTATTAAAATATTAAAGTCCTTAGCCACTATGCACCAGGCAAAACAAAATAAAAAATGAAGCAAATAAGCAATTGAAATAATGTCATTGAGGGTGATTACTGCCTGTGGAACTGGAACAACTCTGGAAGCAAATACGTCCAGACATACTAGATCACTTGATGGACTCCTGTGTTTTCCTGGTTTTCAATAGGCTAGAAAACAAATTAGTTCCTTTGTGAAACACAGCAGCTCTCTCTGCTTTGTGCTAGACTAAGTGCTTAGAAATATCTTGAAAGAAAAAGTGGCTAATAGCATCTACCTTGCTCTTTGGAAGTTGGCTCACCTTTAGCCCCTTTCAGCGATTTTCCTACCTCAGACAATGCAGGAGTCACTGCCTTTTGAAATGTGAAAACAACCAATGATTTAAAGATGCAATTATTTTGCCGGGGGTGGGAGAGAGAGGTGGGGGAGCAGAAAAAATTATGGTACTGTAATATGAATGTTTGGGGAAGCTAGCAAGATGTGAGAGCTGCCTTTAGCCCCACTAGATTTCACAAGGGGGAGCACTAGGGACTCAATGGAGGCTCCTCTCTTCCTCACCTTGTGGGGAGGAGTAGCAAAGAGAAGTAGCAGTGCATATGCTGGCCTTTTGCAGAACTTTCATACCCTCTTCTGTGAACATGCTCTCCTGCTAGGTAGCTTGGGCCATCATTGCCACTTGCTCTGCTAGCTGACCCCCCTTTTCCTTTCTCACACACAAGAAGCTCAGAGCACGGCTTGCCTAACAACCCTCTACTGCACTAGCCTAACAACCCTCTACTGCACTAGCCTAACAACCCTCTACTGCTTGCTCCTCTATAGGCCTTTACACCCTCCAAGTCAAGGTCTGTTCACAGAAGCATTCTAGCAAACAATATTCTAGTATGAACATGTGGATCCAATCTGATAAGTTACACACACACACACACAGAGAGAGAGAGAGAGAGAGAGAGTTGTGTGGACAGTGGATTATCACAATTCTAGTTTTTAACTAAGCCTTAAGCAGCCAGAGGCAACCATCCATTGCTCACTTGCTAGGTGGCAAACAACATGCAGGCATATTGCATAACGCATCTTACATTAGTGAATTAAATTGCTGCATAGGACAGTCCTGCCTTCCAGCAAGCTCCTGAGCTATCACCTGATCCAAACACAAGGGCCACATTCACACCATACATTTAAAGTACTATGATACCACTTTAAACAGTCATGGGGTCCCCCTTGAGAATTCTGGGAGCTGTAGTTTGTTAAGCGTGCTTCCCTTAGAAATCTATCGAGTGGTTTAGCAATCAATCCCTTGTCACTGGAAACTGTCGCTCTGGAAGGCCATGAAGCTGCCCCCCCAATCAATAAACAAACAAACACGCCCCCCTCCTCAACAAGAATCTTGGCTATGTCCATGCTGAGAAGGGAAGAGGGGCTTCCTAACAACTCTCAGCCCCAATTACGAACTACAGCTCCCATAATTCTTTGGGGCAAGTCTTGACTTTAAATGTATGATGAGAAAGTGGCTTTTTTTGTTCCAGAGAACACACCTGTGCTCCTCTCCCAGTCACTCCCTGAGAATGGAGAGTGTGCTTAAAAAAACCAAGTTTCTAAAAGTTGGATACTAGTACTACCAAGAGCAGGAAAAAAGGTGTAGTGCTAATCCCTTCAGTGCCAGGGGACACTTGGGCCCACGGTCAACTCTCTGGGGGCCACATGAAACCAGTACTGCTGAAGTGTACATTACATATTTGGAGGAGGCCACCAAAAACATTTTGCACACAGGAGCTATATGCATCCCATGGCCTGTAGGTCAGCCACCCTCAGGCATAGGGCATGATGGTGGAAAGGGAAGAATCAAAAGATCAGTCCAATGGCTGATTGGAGAATCTGGCTAGGCCTTGGGCTATATATTAATCCTTACACTTTCCCTCTTCCTACTCAGTGCTGTCCATTTCACTTATAGGGGCAATGTCTTCATGTTTGCCTCCCATCCCATCATTGCTGTTCATAATTTACCTCCCCCGTCTGCACAAACTGCTTCTTTTAATTTGCCAACATGGGCGCTAATCGTGCATTTGTTCTGCCAAAGCTGGCTGTCTTTCGATCTGGGAAGCAGGGGGTGGGGGAGCAAAACACATGCAGGCTGCAAATGTCTGATGAGACGAGTAGCATACTGAAGCCTCTCCCCTCCCACACGCCCACAATAATCCATGTTCTGTAAATCATACAGGAATCGGAAAACAACAGCAAATCACTCATGTCTTTGAATAAGCAAACCTCTCAGGACCAAGAGATTCAAATGACAGCCCCTTCGGGGAAAGCAAGAGTGGCGACTGACAAAGCATTGCCTTTGCCTTGGCATTATTGGGGTACAAAGGGACAGTGCTTTGTACAAGCCTTTAGTGGCAAGCTGCCCCCCACCCTTGCCAAAGCACTAAAGCTCTGGTTAGGGGTGGGGGAGGTTTGGGATTAGATTGAAATCTATTTGAAATCAATGGAAAAACCCCATTGACTTTAATGACCTTTGGATGAAGCACAAAGAGAAGATCAAGGCTGGCCGGTGTAAAGTCAGTAAACCCATATGGTGACTCTTCCGAGCTTTTAATGTCCCCAGCAACGGAGTCTGTGAACTTAAATCTCCTAAGGTAAGCTCTTGATCCAAAAATAACCTACCTTACAATGCAAAGGTTTGATCCTGTAAGCCTTTTTCTGACATGAATAATGGCTTGCGGGATCTGACTATAGAAAAAGGACACTAGGAATGGAGAATAACAGCATGTATCCCATGTGCATTTAAGTTTCAAATATGCCTTTGAATGTTTGCTTATCCTCTTTCAAGTTGCAAACGAGTGGTGGGAATATTTATAAACATACAGAGAGCTAATAGCAATCTGATCTGATGAAGCCAAAAAGATATGAACAGAGTTGTAGGAAGTAGATATCACAGAGGAGAAAAATGTAGCATTACAGGCCACGCAAATCTCTGCTAGGAGGTAGCAGGAGATTCCAGGGGTCTTGGCACTTAACCAGGTTTGTGTTCAAAGAAACACAAATGAGGCACAACAGAGATGAGTGCCTTTAAGAAACATGGTTTATTTTATACATATTTGTACCTGAAGTCTTCAGTGGTGGGGGTGCAGAACATCACGCCCCAGGAGTGTCTCTCATTGGCTTGCCTCGTAGCTTCGGCTAGCTTGGGTCCAAAGCAGCAACCAATCATGGCCCCCTGACTCTCAGTGCAGCCTCTCCCAGCCAGTGCGCATGGAGCCAGGAAAATGGCCAGGGGCTAGCAGATGAGTAAAGAGGCAAATACAAAAAGGTAATGACTGCCACGTGTGAGGCAGCTGCCTTTCCTCAGCACCTGTATTGGGAACTAGGTGGGAAGGACGTGACTTATCCACCAGGAGGTAATGGAGAAACTAGGGAGACTGAATCATAGAATCATAGAGTTGGAAGAGACCACAAGGGCCATCCAGTCCAACCCCCTGCCAAGCAGGAAACACCATCAAAGCATTCTTGACATATGGCTGTCAAGCCTCTGCTTAAAGACCTCCAAAGAAGGAGACTCCACCACACTCATTGGTAGCAAATTCCACTGCCGAACAGCTCTTACTGTCAGGAAGTTCTTCCTAATGTTTAGGTGGAATCTTCTTTCTTGAAGTTTGAATCCATTGCTCCGTGTCCGCTTCTCTGGAGCAGCAGAAAACAATCTTTCTCCCTCTGAGCATTGTGACAGTTGGGTTTGCACTGCATTCCTCTCCTTAATTGTTGTGAGGTTATGTGAGACACAGATTGTAAAGCAATTCAACACAGTGAAACAAAGATTATTTGCAGAAGCTGTCGAGGTAAACTACTGTTGCATGGTTTCTTAATCTCCTATTCTCTATTCTGGACATGCCCTGTGATATTTTTTTAAGCAGCACATCTTAAGCCACATATTGCAGGTAGGAAAACAGATGCCCAGTCAGTGAAGTACATTTGAACAGGTCCCTGAAGACTTGCTAATGGAATAAATCACTCTGCCTTTCACAGAATATACTTTTAACACATGGCTCTCAAGCTGCTCGGCCAGTTAGTTAAAGCACTGTGATCCTATGATCAAGACTAAGGCAAAGGTAAAGGCCCCCTGGATGGTTAAGTCCAGTCAAAGGCGACTATGGGGTTGTGGCGCTCATCTCGCTTTCAGGCCGAGGGAGCCGGCGTTTGACCACAGGCAGCTTTCTGGGTCATGTGGCTAGCATGACTAAACTGCTTCTGGTGCAACAGTACACCGTGATGGAAACCAGAGCACACAGAAACGCCATTTACCTTCCTGCCAGTAAAGGTACTTATTTATCTACTTGCACTGGCATGCTTTCGAACTGCTAGGTTGGCAGGAGCTGGGACAGAGCAACGGGAGCTCACTCTGTTGCGGGGATTCAAACTGCCAACCTTCTGATTGGCAAGCCCAAGATGTTTAGACCACAGCGCCACCCGCGTCCCTGATGAAGACTAGAGTGCGGAGGAAGGGGCAGTCTTGTGGTTAAGGCTATGCCTAATCATTTTCCTTAGCTCTGTAAAATGGGTAGTTCTCAGTTCATCTACACTTAAAGGCTAAGGGCAATCACTACGCATGGCACGAGAAGCTATTCTATGGAGCCTTCAATTGCTCCAGCCTTGCTGGAACACAAATCTTTCCAGAATCTTTATGTCCATTGAACCCATCCTATAGTTACTGCTACATGCATTTCCCTGGCCTTGGACATTTAAGAGATCCAACAAGCTGATATCCCCTCCTTCTATGGACATATCTGTGCTCCTGGCACCTTCATTATACACCTTTAGGCGCCAGGCAAAAACGTTCCTTTTTAACCAGGCCTTTAGTTGATTTGATTGACACCCTATGCCCTTTTAAAATGTGGGGGTTTTTTTGGGGGGGGGAGTTCAATCAATAACCTTTATTAGACATGACAAATTCAAGAGCTTCAGAACAAAATTATTGAGGGGGGGGAGTTATTGGGTTGTTGTTTTTATTTTGATTATGTATTTTGTGGTTTTATATTTTGATTTTATTCTGTGAACCGCCCTGAGATCTCCGGGTATAGGGTGGTATAATAATAATAATAATAATAATAATAATAATAATAATAATAGGTATTCCAGTCATAAGTTAGAACCCACCAGGTCTCTGTAATATCAAGCACACCATAATGACATTCATGCATGAGAAACACTGTTTTTTCCTGCTTATTTCTCCCAGTTCCTAACAGGATCTATGCAACAATATGCTCCCCTTTCCTTCCTTTCTTAATTTTGATCTGCATGACAACAGGGCTGTTAACCTTGCATTGCATAACTGCAGTCACCTATTGCTTCTCAGCTTCAGCCAATCAACTGTGCAAGCCTTTCTCTTATACCGTGTTTCCCACATTTTAAGACACCGTCTTATATTTATTTTACTCAAGAAAATAAGCCTATGGCTTATTTTCGGTGGGGTGTCTTATTTTTTTAATTAAGCAATCTACATTTTGACCTTTGGAGCTGGGCGCGCATCATACTTTTTCACCGGCGAGCGTGGTCAGAGCCAGGAGCGCGCCCAGCATTGCCCGCGCTCCTCCTGGGGCCGCCATGCTCAACTCCCATGCCCAGCCAACCCAGAGACCCTCCCCTCATTGCCGCCAATGCCGCGGGGCACTTCTTTTCATAGAATCATATGATTCTATGCCTCTTTTCAGGAGGAGGAGGCAGACGCCCGGAACCGGCTGCTGCAGCTGGGCCAGGCGGAGGTGAGGCCGCTGCTTGCCCCTGGGGGCTGCGGAGGCGGCTGGGCGGGGACAGCCGGAGCCCAGCCGGGTAGCAGCAGCAGGAGGAGGAGGACGAGTACGGTGCTGCTGCTGGCCACGACAGGAGGAAGCAGGCGCCTGAAAGCGGTGGCTGCTGCAGCCCCGACAGAGCGCGCAGCAGCGCCGCTCGTCCCGAGGCAGCGGGACCCAGCAGCAGCGCCGTCTTCATCCTCCTGCTGCTGTTGCTGCTGCTGCCCAGCCAGGTGGAGGTGAGCCGTTGCTTGCCTCGCCCCTGGGGGGTCGCAGAAGAGGCTGGGCGGGGACAGCTGGAGCCCAGCCAGGCAGTAGCAGCAGCGGAAGGACGAGGACGGCACTGCTGCTGGGTCCCGCTGCCTCGGGAGGAGCGGCACTGCTGCGCGCTCTGTCGGGGCTGCAGTAGCCGCCGCCTTTGGGCGCCTGCTTCCTTGCCGTGACCAGCAGCAGCACCGTCCTTGTCCTCCCGCTGCTGCTGCCCGGCTGGGTTCCGGTTGTCCCTACCCAGCTGCCTCCGCAGCCCCCAGGGGCGAGCAGTGGGCTCGCCTCCGCCGGGCCGAGCTGCAGCAGCCTGTTCCGGGCGTCTGCCTCCTCCTCCCGAAAAGAGGCAGACGTCCTCCTTCTCCTGCTGCGGCCAGCGTGCTGTGTCCCACTGGCTGGCTGCGTGCTCGTGGTCTCACTCCGCGCAGCGCGGAGGTATGGCTTATTTTCAGGGGGTGTCTTCTATTTAACAAATACTTAAAAAGCCTGCTATGGCTTACTTTTTGACTACGCCTTAAAAAGGGGGAAACACGGTATCTCTCAGTGCCGGGTACTCAAAAGAATAGATACCACATCAACACATATTGACAGTTCAATTTAAAAAAATAAAAAAGGTTTCCACAGGGTGAGATTAAAGAACTACAGAGGGTTGAGTGGGTGGGTGGGGCTTGCCTGAGAAATCTATCTGCTTTTGGGGAGCTCAAAGGCTCAGGACAGACATGACAAGATGTTACCTATCTTTTGCTTTATCCTGGCCACAACCAGGTTCAAAAGCGGATAAGGCTGAAATCCACTTGCCTTATGCCATGCAGGGAGCTCATAACAACTAGCATACTGTTATGTACTGAGCTGAATCCTAGAACAATAGGATTCAGAATCAGCGGGAGCTACCCAATCCAACTCCAGGTGGAAGTGAATCCGCAACCTGATTGGCCTGCTGGAGCAGCCAATCAGGCGGCTGGCAGAAGCGAATCTGCTACCTGATTGGCCTGTAGGAGCAGCCAATCAGGCTGCAGGCAGAAGTCATTCCACAATATAATTGGCCCACAGGTGTAGCCCTGAAGTAGCCAATCACGCAAGGCCCATTGTGTAAATAATGTATATAAGCAGATGGTTTTGGGAAAAGAGCCATTCTTCTTCTCCTCTTCTCCTTGATGACTATGAGCTGAATAAAGAGCATGAAATTCACTCTCGACTCCGAGTACATTTCACATACCAAACACAACTCTGCACACTGCATCACACTGCCACACCCACCCATCTGTGTCTGTGGCATGCATAGACAGCATAGCTATCTTGCTTTTCCTATTTGTTTGGTTCTCGGTACTTTGTTACCTCTAGGAACTTGGCCAATGCCTCTCTGTTTACGTAATAAAATGTGTAGGATTTTCAGCAGATCATGGTGAGTGTACTTGACTCTCGGCATGCTGTGATTATGTGCAAGTGCAGGAAAAGCACAGGGTGTGGTATCCTATATAATAAAGTCCCTGTGTCTCTGCATCCAGTCCCTGTGTCCCTGTGTCCGCGCTACTGCGCATGTGACCCACGGACTGGACACAGGGACTGGACGCACACAGAGCCCCATCCCCGTGCACTCCTGCTCTCTTTTGAGTCTGGAAACCTTAAAGAGAAACCAGCAGACCCTTTGTTTAATTTCTAAGCAAAGGGTCTGCTGGTTTCTCTTAAAGGTTTCCAGACTCAAAAGAGAGCAGGGCAATTAAAGGCACAGAAGTCCTGTCCTCTATTGAGTCTGGCAACCCTACCTCTTGCACCCAAAAGTGCACAGCATCCTGGATGTTCTGTCCAGTGACTTCCACTTCTGGGAGCACCAAGTCCCACTTACAGAAGCCCACCCACCCCCAGATGTATGGGAAAGGCTCTATGAACACAGGATCCTAAAACACAGGAAAAGCAGAGGCAGAGTCAACAGGTGTGACCCAAGTCATCTTTCTTCACTTTTGGAACACAAAAAGAGCCCTGCTAGATGAGGCCAAAGGTCCATCTGGTGCAGCATCTGCTGCTTCTAGTGGCAAACCAAACATATGTTTCCATAGCAAAAATGGAAACAACCCAGCTCAAATCAAAATGAAGAAGCAAATCATGAAACCAAGCAAGACAAAAAGCAAGAACATCACTACATCTTATGATAGCAAATTCCATAGTTTAACTATGTGCTATGCTCTGGTCTAACCTAAATCTTCCAAAAATTAACTTTTTTTATGGCCGTAGATTCCATTATGAGAAAAGAAGAAAAACCTCTCTCAGACTCATTTTTCTCTTCATTATTGGGACATGGGTGGCGCTGTGGGTTAAACCACAGAGCCTAGGGCTTGCTGATCAGAAGGTCGGTGGTTCGAATCCCTGTGACGGGGTGAGCTCCCGTTGCTCGGTCCCAGCTCCTGCCAACCTAGCAGTTTGAAAGCATGTCAAAGTGCAAGTAGAAAAATAGATACCGCTACAGCGGGAGGGTAAACGGTGTTTCCATGTGCTGCTCTGGTTCGCTAGAAGTGGTTTTGTCCTGCTGGCCACATGACCTGGAAGCTGTATGCCGGCTCCCTCAGCCAATAATGCGAGATGAACGCCACAACCCCAGAGTCAGTCATGACTGGACCTAATGGTCAGGAGATTCTTTACCTTTACCTTTATGCATAGTCTTATACACCTCCATCCTGTTGTTTCTCACTCACCTTTTTCCTAAACCCAAAAGCCCCAAGTGTTGAAACCTTTCTTTGTAGGGGAATTGCTCCAACCTCACTGTCATTTTCTTTTCCCTCTTCTGAACCTTTTCCAGCTCTACAATACCATTTTGAAGTGTGGTTGCACCATAGATCTGTATAGTGACATTATTATATTAGCAGTTTTATATTTAATCCTTTTCCTAATGGTCCCCAATATGGAATTTTCCCTTTTCACTGCTGCTATGCACTGCCCCAGGTCAACATTTTCAACCACCTATCCATCCCAGTCCCAATATCTCTTTCCTGGTCAATCACCACCATTCATAGGTTTACCAAAGGCTTGAACAAAGATAGTGTAATGGTGGTTTCAGTCCTTGGGTTTGAAAGAATCCACTCCAGTTGTTCTACTTTGCTATGATATCCAACCGATCAGCTGAAGTTCTTTTGTTTTACTACATTGCCTTAGAAAACCTTGGCCTTTGCACTAGCGCCATGTTTTCTCCGTAGCCTTTCTCCCTTTATTGGACTGCTATTGAATTCTCTATAATGTCAACATTTGCATCCATTTCAGACAAAGTCTAAGCTACTGGGAAGGGAAATTATGGATCTATGAAATCCAGTATTTGGAACTGACTGAACAAATTTAACAGCAGCTGCAGACCGAGAGGAAAATTGAACCAGTTCCTCAGGTAGTATAAATTACAGCTGTATCATGTGCAAGTTGACCCTGAAATAACAGGTCTTCCAAAAGCAAAGCTGCAGTGCAATGCACACTTCCTGGAGAGTAAGACCTGTTTAACTCAATAAAAAAATTCCTTCCAGAAGCACCTTAGAGACTAACTAGGTTTGTTATTGGTATGAGCGTTCGTGTGCATGCACTTCTTCAGATACTGGTATCTGATATTGGTATCTGAAGAAGTGTGCATGCACACGAAAGCTCATACCAATAACAAACTTAGTTAGTCTCTAAGGTGCTACTGGAAGGAATTTTTTATTTTGTTTCGACTACGGCAGACCAACATGGCTACCTACCTGTAACTAGAACTGTTTAACTCAGTGAAACATACTCCTTTAATTTTTTTTATTAAAGATTTCTTAGTTTACAAAAATATGTGCATTGTCTCTTTTTTCAAGTTGCTTTTTCTACAGATCAGTTTCATTTGTTGTGATACATTAGTGTTACATACAGTGTTAGGTTAGGAAGAAAAGGGGGAAAGAGCTGAAGGGGGAAAGCGCTGGGGTTGGGTGGCAATGCTTCTGTTCTTTTGCTTAGTGTATGTGTGGTGTTTTGTGTCAGCGTCACTTGTGTGGGTTCTCTTACTATTCGCTTGTTGTATTTCTTTGGTGGTTGAGAGAGGTTGGGGTGGCCTAGGGTGTGGTTGGTTGTCTTTGATTGGCTGTAGGGAAATTTGGTTTTGTGTGTTTGTGTTTGTCTTTCCTCCCATGTACCGGTAGGCACCTATGTGGGCACCTAATGGCATAAATGACAACAGGTTCGCTCGCTACACAGGGAGGGAGGCAATGCTTAGAGCAGTATATTTTACTACCTGTGGGATTGGGGAAAGATTTCACTTGTCGGGTAATTGGCAATAGACACAAGCACCACACAGAGAGCATCCAAGTGGGTGGGTGGAATTGTTCCAGTCAGTCGGTGCAATCTGTTATTTAGAGAGAAGTATCAGAATATGCTAAACTAGCCTTCATAATTAGTTCTCCTGTAGGTTCTCACGGGCCTCTTACCACAGAAGAGAAGGCTTCCTAAAATGTGACAGTATCTATTTATATGCTCCCCAAAACTAAATTAACACAGGCTACACACAAACCTATTAAATTCCACCCCCTTCTTTCGCTCTCCGTGATCCCCTCCCCACAGAGGCTTATTGCTTTCCTTTGTGCTGTCCTCTCTATATTGGCCAGCTTCTAGCCCCTGCTGAGCAAGTTGTTAGTCATTATTATCTCCCCCTCAGAATTCATATCTGATACATTTGGAACAGTCCTTCCTGAGACGTATATTGTAAACTGTTCTGGTAGAAAATTATTTCTTGAGGATGAGAGGACTGCCATAGCACAGGAATATATTCTCATCCATGAGTTTCCCATACACAGATGTCATTTGTTTATCTACAGCCTCTCTATTAAAACATCTAGAAAATGAATTCCCTTGACATGAAATGCAATTTCAAACGCCACACTAACATGTCTAGATTTTACCCGGGGTAAAAATAAAAACAAAAATGCCAGTTCTTCCAGATTCCTACGCCGTTTTATGAAAATCTTGTTGATACATCATCATAGGACAACAACTTATAGAAAACGGATTTGCAAATTTGTCCCTGAAGTCTACCACATAAATGTGGTTTTTTTGGGGGGGAGGGGAGCATGAATTCCCCATGATCACTCCCTTTACCAGCCATATTAAGTTGTTCTGAAAAATGAAAATATTTGTGGTCAGTTACTTCAGCTGGACTAACAGGGATGGTTGGTTTGTTTCGCTAACACTCTTCTATGATTTGGGTACGTGCATCCTGTTGTGGGGTGCTCCTGCATATACGGTAAGCAATAAAAATAATTAGCAGATCATTTTTATGCATTTTATACAAACTCTGCCGTTTTGGATGAGGTCACCCAAATCATGAAATGTAATTTATCTGAGGTGGAAAGGCCTTAAAGAAAAGCCCAATGGATGTCCTTAGCAAGGGGAAAGCATTCTTATTAATCTAAGCAAGTAACCTGTATGATAGTGGTATTTGGGGCAAGTTCTTATTCAAAACTGATAGTATTTTATTTTTCTTCATTTGAGAGCTACTCAATTTTCTTCATTTGAGATCTACTCAAATTTCTGATTGCTATAGGCCTATATTTTAATGGCTAAATGAAGAAGAAAAAGAAAAAGACACAAGACTGGATAATTTGTGAAAATCACAGGGCATTTTTGTTGTTGTTGAATATTACTGTACTGTATTGAGTACTGTATTGTTTATATGTTTTGAAGACTTGGAAATAAATTGTTATTATCATTTCTGTATTTTATTGGGTGTTACACAAAGGGTACAGGCTGTGTGATTGCACAATTGTCATTCCACCTCTGCCACATAATTCTTTTCTGTTCATAATTACTACAACTCTGCCTTTGTCAGCCCCCATAATAATTTTACTGGTATAATTAGCTAGATTCTGTAAGAAATCTCATTCAAAATTGCTTATATTGTTTCATACCTAAGAAGGATTTTGTTCCCATTTCTGAAGATCTTTCAAAATTAATTCCCAGAAATAATTGATGGCTAGAGTTACAGGGCCTAGTGGAATGAAAGCTGGCTTTGAACAAAAAAGCATCTTTGTAGGATCAAAGTGTTTCTAAGAGGGTATTTCAATATAAGGATTCTTCTAAACTGGAAAAAACACACTAAGCATTGATATTGGTTTGTGTTTCAGAGTGGGACAAACAACAATTCTCTATTTAAAACACCCCACTCCATGTGTATATGTTGTCTGCTGAATAGGCTGTAGCTTAAAATCTCATTGATTTCCATTGATTTTACATGCTTTTTGTACACTAGCATGTAGGGAGAGGCTGCTGAACCATATATTTAAAAGATAAAAGGGGAACTATTATGACAATCTTTGACTGTGTACATATTGCCAGCTTAACGTGCAGCAAGGTTGCTGTTGTTTTTTCTTCTGCATTTCAAATCCTCCAGGCTCTTCGTACATTCCAAGTGTTTTCAAGTCACTTCGTTTGGCTTATGTTTTCAAATCAGATTGAAGCTGGGTTTTTTATGCGGGGTGTGTGTGTGTGTGTGTGTGTGCGCGCGCGCGCGCCTCAAAACGTAGTATTTTTCAAGAAACTACAGGCTAAATGCATGTTCACAAACCAGCAGTGGAAACACATCGGAAGCAGAATAAACATGAGTGTGTACACAGCCCAAGTTGCTTTTATCTATGACATATCCCAGCTGGTCCAATCCACATGTTGTGACAGCAACTGAAATATTTTTTACTGGCAGATTTCTCTATGTCAAGTGTATACTGTTTTAAAAATATATATATTCTCTCTCATTGGGGTTTTCATTTTTTCTGATATTTGCTTTCCTTCTAAACTCCTTTAATTCTTTTTAATTCCTTTAATTTCCAGGTCTGGTAATTTATAATCCTGTTGAAGTCCAGCATCCCTTGTATTTTCCTGCCAATTGAAAGTATTTTTCTCTCAATTGTCACGTCCATGTCTATGAGAGGTATCAATAATAAATATTGATTGAATCCAAGGAAGACTTGTTGAGTGCTACATGCCATCTGCTCATAAATTCCTCATTGGTTCTAAATTTCCCCCAGCTTTTTGTTAATTTGTATTCCTTGAGAGGAATATGTTCAGATCTACTATACTCCAGTAGAGTACCAGTACATAAATCTAATCTGGCTTTCTTTTTATGTAATTTTACAGACTCATTCCAGCCTTCTGTTGGGCTTGTAAGAAAAATGGATGTCTTTCTGTGAATCTGAAGAAGTGTGCATACACACGAAAGCTCATACCAATGACAAACTTAGTTGGTCTCTAAGGTGCTACTGTAAGGAATTTATTATTATTATTATTATTATTATTATTATTATTATTATTATTATTTTCTGCAGTAATTCCACAACTAGGCAGTTGAACAGAACCAAGATGTTTATTAGAACCAAACCTATTTCTTGGAGGCCTTTATATACGGAGGTGGTGGTGGTTTTGGTTATCCTGGACTGAAGATGGGCATAATGAACAGGGCTGTCTTTAGCAGATGCGGCGCCGGGGTGCAAATATCTGCCCAGCGCCCCACTATTACCACGGCTAGTGTTGGGATGGCCATAGCTGCGCACTGCCAGCCATCCGGGGCGGAGGGGGTACAACTCTCCCCATGCCGTTGCGGGAGAGCGATCCTCGCAGAGGCTTGGGAGTGAAGTTGCACCCCTGCCAAGCCTCCGCAGGAGGAGAGTGCAGCTTCCTTCCCAAGCCTCCTCGGGAGGAGAGCGATCCCTGCAGAGGCTTGGGAGGGAAGTTGCACGCCCGCCAGCCTTATGGTTGGCAGGTCACAGCTGGTGGGCATGCAGGGAAATGGGAGGCTGCCGGCAAAGCCGCACAGCTCCCCCACTTGCTAGGGCGCCCCTGAGAGGCCAGCGTCCTGGCACAACGCACCACTAAGCCCTATGGGAAAGACGGCTCTGATAATGAAGTCATATGAGTGCACCACCATGTAAGTAAACAAGTGTGTAATCAAGCAATGTATGTGCATGAGTGACTTGGCCCTAAGAGTGCTTGTGGTGGTGCGAGTTAACTACAGATCTGTGACAATGGTGATTATACAGTATAGTACTTGCTGCACCATCACGCTACAGTGGTGCCTCGACTTACAAATTTAATCCATTCTGAAGGCACCTTCGTAGGTCGAAAAATTCGTAAGTCAAAAGCGCCATTGGAAACGCGATTTCCCATAGGAAAAAGTCGAAGCAACCCCATATAAAAATTCGTAAGTCAAAATAACCCTATCTAAAACCGCTGTGGTTTCCGTTCGGATGTCGAGAAATTCGTAAGCGTGTGGTCATTTGCCCCACTCGTAAGTCGAGAAATTCGGTTCTCGAGTCGTTCGTAAGTCGAGGTACCACTGTATTGATATCTGGGACTGACAAAACAAGCAACCTCCTCCCACCTGCCTGCAAACTGACAAGAATCCCCTGAAATGGTTGTGTGAATCAGCTTTCCATGTGGGGGTATGAACTAAACAGAAATGATGGCTCTACACATCAGTTTCCTTTTAATTCTGTTGCTAATGTTGCTGCAGAAGGTGCTGGCTTCAGGAAAGCCAAGATCTCAGCAATAAGTATTTTTAGTTAAAATTGCTCCCAGAGAGACAATGATGCATTTTGCCCTAAGAGCAAAGGTGTGCAAACAGGGCTGTGCAACCAAGGAAAAGAGAGACGGGTTAGCAGCCAGTCAGATAATAGGAAAAGAACAGTGAGGCAATGCAGCAACAGAAATGATGTGCCTGCTGCCAAGGCAGTGGTGGCCATTAATGTTTTCAATGTTTTCAGTGTGAGTCAATAGGAGTTAGCAGTTAAGCACATCATAGACCTGTTTAAACAAGAAGCAGAACCAAGATGTAAAGCTTGGGTGTGGATGGTTGGGTGTAAATGATAGTGATTGTAACTGAGAGCAAGGCATGTGTGTTCTCTCTTCAGGACCAGCAGATTTCTCTTATAAAATAACTGTTTTCATGTAGAAAAATAGCACATCAGGGATATGATTTTTGCCTAACCTTCTTCCTGACATGCTGCTTTCCTGTGTTCGCTGGGTGGGGTATTTGAACAAACATACAACCCATCCACCTACAGCCCGATTCTGCTGTGTGTATGGACTGGTCCAGACAGTAACTGTAAGAAACCCTCTTGTGCTTTGGAACTAGGTAATCAATGACGGAAAATCCCACTTCACAGCTGCCTGTAATGTCATGTAATATATCAAGTATTACTATGATTTCAAGGCTAGTTGCATTCTGTCAGTCTGGAAACAGGTCAAGGGAATCAACTGAGCTGCTCTTCCCTCCCTGTAGTCTACCTTTCAGTGGTTCCATAATGTGCTATAATTATTGTATGTGTACAAGGATCAAGGGCCTCCATATAAGAAACAAGACATTTAGTAAATGAGAACCCAAGATTGCTCAATATGGCACCAGCTTGCACTGACGAAGGAAGGGGGATGCAGTCCACCCTGTGTGTCATCCATGAGGGAGGGTGACATCGCCACCCCACCCCCATAGGACACTTGCCACGGGCAGCACAACCCCCGTGGGACACTCGCAGAGCCTGGGTGCACAGCATGTGCGCCGCTCCAGGTGCCGGAGCAGCTAGCTCCACCTCTGCCAGCTTGGGCAGCAGAAATGCCCTTTAGAAGCTGTGTGCGAGCCACTTCTCCATGAGCAGCTCCCATGAGACTGAATTTTTAAATGACTCAGCCATGTGAAACCAGGGTCTTTCCTATAAACTAGCCCCTTCAATTCAATGGGAATGGCCTATATGATTCCCACTATCATGTTGCTAGGTCTCCCTCCCCCACTATTTTGATTGGCTTTTTCATAAACTGCTGGGTCTCTTAAAGGCTGTTATTCAAATATTCTCCCAGCTGCTCATTGACAAGAGGTTACCATATGCCTTAGATAACCTTCAAAGAACACTACAACAGTCGCTCCTAGGGCAATCTCAAGTAGGACTCAAATTATGGGGGGGTGGGGAATAGGGGAGCTCTTAAAACCATTCACAACCTGTGCCCCTTGATTCCTTCCAGTTTTAGCCAGATCATAACCCCCTCGCCGTTAGCCTTTTAAAATGGTTGTGAATGAGCCTTCACAACAGAGAATGGGAGCCAGCCCCCAGTGCCCACCTCTGTAATCTGAGCACTGGCCAAACTGAGAAGGGTAGATGTGGATAACTGAGGCTGCGGCATTCTGCTCATGAGGATTCTATCTCAACTTGGAAGTGAGAAGTTAATGGCCCAGAAGAAGCAGAGAGAGGGAAGCTGGACAAGAGAGGCAAAATAAAACTGTAACGTGCTGCTTGGAAAGAAAGTGTGAGGCAGGTGTAGGGAACCTGTGGCTCTCCAGATGTGACTGAACTACAACTCCCATCAGCCCCAGCAAGCATTGCCAATGGCCTAGGGTGATGAGAGTTGTAGTTCAGCAACACTGGAGGGCCTAAGATTCCCCACTCTGGAGGTAAGGCTTTTTACTAATTAGAAATAAGCAACAAGTAGCACTGAAAGAGATTCTAGTTAAAGGCCTTATTATTTTGCCTTGATTGATAGTACCTCATTTTCCCTAAAGTCCCTTGTTCCGGGAGGTGTCAAGAATTATTCCCCTTTTGTTCCTGTCAGAGGGGAATGAAACACACTCCCAAGGACAGGGCTTTAATTGGGTTTTTCTGTGTGTTTCTTCAGGTTTCATTTTGTAGCTTTTTCAGGCAAAGCAACAATTGAACAAACACCTGGGAAGCCAAACCTGACTGGAATGGAGAGTAGGGGAGGTTTCAGCGTTCCTGTCATGAAACCATCACGCTGCCTCCCCCATTTCCCAGACAGCCCAGGTGGAAAAAGGCCCTGGAGCCGCTCTGCTCCTTAGATGGTCTGCTCAGTCAGGTTTGAGTGGAGTACGGTATTTCTAAGTAGCAGGAGTGCTCTAGGGCATGATGTGCAGGGTTCCACTCAGTGTGCTCTCTCTCTCTCTCTCTCTCTCTCTCTCTCTCTCTCTCTCTCTCTCTCCACCCCCAACAACTCATTATTTCTCCTCCTCCCTGGCAGCAAATGTTATTAAAATAATAGAAGGAGCCCAACTAGAATCATAAAGTGATAATTAACATGAATACTGGACTAGGAGCCACAATGGAAAAGGGAATTAAAAAGGCAGATAAAGGGTGACAAAACAGTGACAAAAGTTACTGGAGGTCAGGTGAACAGTAGCACCCTTTCACCCCAGCCACTAATGGCAACAAGTCAAAAAAGCCAACGTGGTAGTGTTTAGGATTGTGGACTACAATCCTGCGAGACCACAGTTCAAATCCCTACTCAGCTGCAAAACTGACTGGGTGATCCCGAACCAGTCCCGAATCTGCCAGCAGGGTTGTTGTGAGGAGAAAAAGCCAAGGGGAAAAGAACTGTGTATGCCACCTTGAGTTCCTTGGACAAAAGATGGTTTAGAAATGTAATAAGTAATAAACAATCCCCTCCAAGTAAAGTTGCAATTTTTTCTGACCTTACTTCCTGTGCCTTTAACCGTAGCTTCAGATGCAAAAAATATTCAATGATGAACTGACACCTGGTGTGGGGTGTCAGTTGATGGACATCTGCTTAATGTTCGCAGGCCAGGAGGAGCCGGTGTAAAAACTGGCAACCAGAAGGAAGCCTGGCTGGCTAGGCCCCATGTACAGCTACATAACCATGAAATCCTCTTGCAATGAAGATTTGACAGCCAATGCTGCACAGATGGCAATGAGACAGTGCCACTTAGATGGTTCCTAGGCTACAGCACAAGGCTCCACCAGTAGCCCCTCTCTCTCTCACACACCTCTTGCTCCCATCATAAAAAGGTCCCATAAAAAGGTAGGTAATAACAGCAGAGGACAAATTAGGATTGGTTTAAGATCCAGTCGGTGTGAAGCTGGTTTAAGAAACAATGCATCAAATGGTAGTATTTTAACAACAAAGTAAAGGATACATATACATTTTAGATCAAAACCCCAGGTTTGGAAAGGCAGTGAGCCCACAGTATAAGGAAGTGCGAACACAGCCTAGGCTAGCAGATTGGATTGTCAAACTGAGCACTCCCCAACTCTATTTATCATTACTGAGTACAACCAGTTTGCTTGTTCAAATAAGGTATATTTGATATGGGTATTTGGCAGAAATCTCCTCTTCCTGGTCCTCTTTGACCCATATCAGAAATCTGGAATAGCCAGTATCTGCCCTAGTCCTCCTTTCCCCTCATAAGAAGTGATAATTTCCACAACCACATTGAGGTGTTGAGAACGTGGGTTTAGTGGATCGGTGAAGAGTTCATTGTATGATGCAGCTGTCGCATGATTTTTTCACCATGTCTCAGGTTACATAATCATACCCAACACTAAAGTTACACTAAGGTTACCAGATTTTTTTTCAATGAATCCGGGGACACTTTTCAACTTTAATGGATTTTGTATGGGGACTGATCTTTAAATCCAGGGACTGTCCGCGGGAAACGGGGATGTCTGGTAACCTTGCACAACATAATCCTTGTCATCACTTTCAGCAATGCCCATTTTCTCCTTCTTTGTGCTTGAGAGTACACATTACACATTCAGAGCACATTTCTCCCCCTCAAAGAATTATGGGAACTGTAGTTTTTTCAGGGCTCTTGGGAATTGAAAACTTGTGAAGTATAAACTACAATGCCCTGAATTCTTTTTAAGGAAAATAATGTATTTGCAAGTGTGCTTTCAAGATATACTGTAGACACAGCATGAGTCAGTCTGGGAACCCACTATACACTTTACAAGGCCTTGTACATCACAAAACCCACAGCAGCTTCATATATTGATCTGTATTTATTATATTTATCCCCCATCCTGTCCGGCAGGATGAAGAAAGCTTGCAACCAAGTTCATCAATTGATCATCATATCTATCAATGTCCTCATATGGCTTGAGAAAACAAATGAAGGAAAAAAACAATAATAACAAGTGGAACCTACAACAAAAAGTTGCAACATGGAGTGCTTTTGTGCTGATCACTCAGTTCAGTTCCCCCTCCCTCTGGATGGTGCTATTTTGGTTACATAAGCAACAGCACTCACCTCTGAAAATTGGAACGAGGAAGAATTATATCTGGTCCCTAAGTAGTCTGCTATCAGGTGGAAGAACTCAATTCCATATCGTAGAACAACACCTAGTGGAGGAGTTTGCAGTGGCAACAGTTCATCTTGCCTGTTTATATACCTTTCCAGCTTACAGGTCATCTGGCAGTTTATTTATGCCTCTGAATTACCGGTACATTTCCCTCTCATGCCAGGTAACCACTGGAGAGCTCTACCAGTGCACTGCCAAGAGAGGATGCATGCTATGATGAAAAATATATGTGCTTGGGGCTCTATTGAGCTAGGTGTCTTGATTTAGAATGAGGGCGTGTAACGACTGGCAATATGAAGAAAAAGGCAGTAGCACAGATGATTAATATGGTGCCCAGTGATGAAAACTGTGATGGTTATAATGAGAGCAAAGTCATCAGTACATGGAGACACAAGGGAGGGGATGCTAAGATGGGACTCAAATGCTAACAATTTTTGATAAATTAGAGACAGGGACGGAGAACAATTAGATCAACTTCAGCAAGAACATCAGTGAAGAACTTCAGTGCGCAACATGATTTATGTGAGGAGAAATAACCACAAGCAGCACATGTATAAAATAGGGTGCACTGGTGAGGCAGCCAGCCTGTAGAGATGGGAAGGGATGACAAATTGAACAGCCCGGAATGTGATGCACTCCCAAATGCCTCAGGTGCCCCATTGGGCTGTATTCACAGGGAAGTCACGAGATGGTTTCACTTCTGAGGAACGAAGGCCACAGTTGGAAGCCTTCGATTTTTTTTAGCACTGTTGTTCAAAAATGAGAAGAGATGAAAGAGGTCAGAGGTCAGTACAGAAAATCATAAAGGGTGTTTAGAGAGCTAAACCCCAGAGAAAAGGTTAAGTTTAGTATTGGCCCTCTGGGGAAAAGGCAGCTGAGGTGTTACATGAGATCCAGCTCATAGAAAGAGATTGATTCTCACCAGCTGAGGACAGAATGAAAGTGGGGTGGGGAAGAGAGAAAAGGAAACAACTGGCTGAAGCTGCACTTGGGAACACTTAGGTTCAGTTACCAAAATATCAGAGTTTCATCTTGAGTTAAGTTGCAGTAGCCATTGCCAAGCATGGCCTAGGAACGCAGGAAGCTGCCTTCTACTTGGATATCATTGGTCTATCTAGCTCAGGACGGTCTACACTGACTGGCAGCAGCTCTCCAGAATTTCAGATGGGGTCACTCTCCCAGCCCTCTGCCACTGATCTATAGCCCTTCCCCAGCTGCTTGACTAACAAAGTTGAGAGGAATGCTTGGCCAGTCCAAAGAGGCTTTCGCATAACACAGTATTTTAGACCAGCGTTGAAGCATCGCAAAGGGCTGGCAGGAAAAGGAGCCAAGGAGGCCGGGGGGTGAGGACCTTTGGATTCAGCCAGGCCTTTTAAGTAAATGGTGGGCTCTTGCTGTTTCAGTGTGGTTTTTAATGTGAGCTGCAAATTGTTTTGTTCCTCTCAGAAGAAAGTGTCGTGATGTGTTTTTACGTATTTGTGGTTTTTAATTATTTGTATTTTAAACATTGTGGTCTGTACTTATTTTCGTAAATAAGTGTATTTATTGATGGGTGGCCGTATACAGTACATTTAATAAATAATAATTCTCCTTTGGGAATGGATGAAAAGACGGAAGGTCTGCAAAATGCAGTGTGGGATACTTGCCCCCCACTGAGGTCTTTTTTATTGCACACTAGCTGGGCAGGCCACACATTGCTATGGGCCTGTCTGTTAAATGTGAAAGTAAGGAAAGATGAGGCCTACCTTGTCAGGTTCTAGATGAGGCCTACCTTGTCAGGTTCTAGATGATGCCTACCTTGTCAGGTTCTAGATGAGGCCTACCTTGTCAAGTTCTAGATGAGGCCTACCTTGTCAAGTTCTAGATGAGGCCTACCTTGTCAGGTTCTAGATGAGGCCTACCTTGTCAAGTTCTAGATGAGGCCTACCTTGTCAGGTTCTAGATGAGGCCTACCTTGTCAAGTTCTATGAGAATAGCGGTAGTTGTGCGCAGACCCAGGACTCTCAGGGGGTGGGGCGGGTTGCGGAGAGGTCTGGGACTGCAGTCGGCCTGGCTCTTTCCCGGCAGCGAGGTCTCTGGGGCGGGTTGGGTCTCAGATGGAGAGATTATTCATGTGGCCACTCCCAGAATGACACACACACAATTTTGTATGACTGTAGATGAAAGCTGGTTACTAGAAAGTGGGAGGATCTGAACCAGCTCAGTTAAAGGTCTATCTGTCTCTTCTCTCATTCCAGCAGCTGCCAGGTGGCTGCTTGTTCACAGAGACTGATTTCTGGAAGAGATAAGCAATCTCATCTGGCATATGTTGTTTCATTTTTGTGCAAATCGCCAGGAACTTAACAGCAGTGGTTGTGTAAGAGTCCTGCTTAGCCAGTCACCCTGTCATAAAATGTTGGTGGTTTACCTTTTTATTGAGAACACACACCAGTAGAATGTTCTGGACTTTATTAGGGACTTAGTTGTTTTTTTTTTACAGCATCTGAAGAGTTGTCCACAGCAGCTGTGAAGCTAGACTCAGAGGCATATTTGCCATGGCATCATTGGAAGGATACCTTCACTGTGTCAAAGTGACCACACTGGAGTTAAGTCCCAGAGATTTGTACCACAAAACTGACATCAGAGTCACCTGGAGGTGTTAATGGTTGAGGCCTGGCCTGAAATCTGAAACCACAGTAATTGCCAATCATGATGAATCCAGATGATCAGCAGCTATGAATTATCCAGAGGGCAAACAGCAAAACTGGCAGCCATCTTGTAAGGTTTGCCTGTCTCAGGAGGCCAATTATTTTGGATGTAATATACTGATTCCCTTAGCTTTCAGTCTTCTGCAGGAAATGTCATTTGTTTTGTCCTCAAGGCTAGCTTCATATTACTATGAATATGACAATGGAGGGACACCATAGTAACAGGGGGCTCTGGAAATAAAGGCTTCTGTACTCAAGATGAGGCAATGTGCAGGCGTGGCCATTGCAACCTGACTCATCTTTATGCTCTGCATTCACAAGTAAGATTGTTTCTTTTGGCTACCGATCTAAGTCACACCACGCAAACAGCCAACCCATATCTAGTGTAAATAATCAGGGCTGGAAAGGAAAAAGGCAATCCAACCCCAAGTTCAGACTCAATTGATGCAAAGAACACCTGTTGGCATTTGAGAAATCGGGTGTTCTCCAACTGTGCTTTTGGCACGGTCCCTTAAGCCAAAGCAGTTGCTTGCGTCAGTGGTGCCAACTTGAATAAAACATTGTGGGGGACCAGGTAAGCTCCGCCCTGCATAATTGATCACATGACACAGTGCACACACACTATATGCATGTGAATGCCCATCAACTTTGTGGGGGCCTGGTCCCCTCAAATATTTTATTGTGGGAGGCCAAAGCCCCCACGAGTTTGCTCCTATGGCTCGGGTTCCAGTCTCTATGTTAGGTGTTGTTACTTATGCCCAGGCAAGTAAATAAATAAATCAGAAGAAGCCTTGTCTTGGCTCTTAATAAAGTTCTCAGCCCTGTTCTGCTGTGTGTGTTTTTTGTAGAATTATTGCATTTATAAATATGTGAGCATGTTCAGGCAAACAAAGTGAGAGATTGTCTCTGCCATTGGAAGGGTGCGGCGGCAAGGATGATTGATGCTGCCCTTGTAATTAAAATACACGCTGAGCTTTCAGTCATCACCAACACGATTCCTCAAGTGTTAAAGAATGTAACAAAGGCTGAGTTCTTTATCAGAAGATGGAAAGGACCATTGTTCTTGCAGATGCTCGGAAATATTGGAAAGGATGGATCAGGGCATAACTGCCTGCTCATGGTGATGTTCGACATATTTGTTTATTTATAAAATAAAATGAGGATCTTTTAAAATAGAAAACAACAAAATTGTTATCAGAAACCACTTACAGAAAGAGAACAAATTAGTAGTATATCCAATACAATCAACATCAATGAAAAGCCACTAGGAACACTGGTCTTCACATCCTTTTTGATGGGCCAATTCTGAAGGGGCCAGTCATGCATCCCTTGGGAGGAAGTTCTACAGAGCAGGAGCCACTACTGAGAAGGCCTGCATAGCCTGCAAGTGTCCCAGAAAAAATGGAATATCTTGTTTCCTTGTGCGAGAGCATGATGGCCATTTTGGGTGCTGTGATTTTGCCCTGGAAAAAAGTGAGGGCCACAATCTTGCAGTGCCCCAAAACACACATTTTTGGGCGCCATGCAAGCATAGCCCCCCAAAAGCACATCTTTTGGGCTCCATGATCTCACATGGGTCACATGACTTGCGCAGGAGCATGTGCCGGTTTTGGGACTCAAAATGTTGGAGAGTATGTGACTTCAAGGTTAATTAATATTAAACTGGGTCTAGCAAGGAAGGTGTCAGTGCTTATCTTAAGGTATGGTAGGTTCATACAGGCGCAAGCAGTAGCCTCAGTGTGCTGGGGCAAAGTTTCCTCCTGACACCACTGCAGCTTACCTAGATGAGGCCAGGGTGGAGTGGCAGTGAGGTTGGAGCTGCAAGGATGCACTGGTGGAGCTAATACGTTGTTTCCATAGCTGTCACTTTATCCCACCCCAGTTCTGTCCAGGTAAGCTGCAGTGAAACAGGTGCTGGGAGGGTGGCTCTGCAGCTCTGCCACACCAAACTGGCCACTAAGGGACACAAGCCATTCTAAACCATATGTGCTGGTTAAAGCCATCAGATGGAAGTTTAAAGTGGTACCCGCCCATACAATAAGTGGTTGCAGTCTGTTGACAGCTAGTGTTATGACTTCAGCTAACAATGCACATTCCCTAATCTTTCTTGGCCAGGACATACAAAGAATAAACAGAACCTTCCTGATTATGGGATAAGCTGAACCACACATGAGTCTTCCAGGATGTGGCCAGGGGCTCAGTCAGCGCTACATTTTGCAGAAGATTCCTTTACATATCAATGGAAAACCTTTTTGCACATGAAATATCTATTTCCTTTTGGAAAATTGTTTGGTCCACATTAGGGTACAAGCTTGCCTTCAAAACATCTACAGGCAACCCCCAATATGGAGATTAAGAGCTTTGATCATCTTGATCAAAGCGATTTGGATCTCTGAATCTCTTAACCATCAAGGTTATCCTCGAGTGTACTACACATGTCTCAGTATCAGATGTTGAAAGCATGGAAACTCTTCAGTAAGACAATATCACAACACTGTAGCTGTAGGAGCATTGGTATAATTTGCTCCATTGCCGTAATCAATCTTTTCAAGACTTAAAGCTTCCTATTCCACACTAGGGACAATCGGCTCTATACTCAGGTTGTCTATATGTAAAGAGGGCTGAGGTCATTAACTTTCAAGGAAGATACCTCACACCAAAAGTATGCTTGGTTAGGAGGATTTCCGTGACTTGTCATAATGTTTGTTTTCATCATGAATGGCCCATGACCTCAGAGAAACCTTCAGTCCATTTATTTATCCCTTGTGTCCGCCCACATCCTTGAATATATGTTTGGAGTGTGAGGAAATGACACCAAGTATCCAACCACAATTTCTGGATCTTGTTGTATATTCTATTACGACCTGTTTACACAGTGGGACCCGTTGCTGCTGTTAATCATTGACAGATGGCTGCAGGTATTTCCAAGGATTCTGACTGCTGCCTTTCCCCCATCTGCTCTTACCATAGAGCAGGGGAAGCCAAGACGGTTGGGACGCAACTTGGAATCAAAGAACTGGAAGGGACCACGAAGGTCAGCTGGTCCAATCTTTTGCCCAACGTGCAGCTCATACCCATGATTGGGACTTTAAGAGTCACGTGCTCTACCAACTGAGCTATACCTTGCATATACCTTGACCACGGGCCCTGCTTGCTAAGGATAGGGCACTACATTAGGTACCCCTGTCGTAGACCACCATTCCCCAGTTCACACTAACATTTCTCCTAATGGCCATGCATACCTCCATGATGGTGTGGAGGTTTAAAAGAGGGAGCTGCGTACAGATGAGATGTTGGCATGTAAGTCAGTATTCTGGTATAAATGTCAGGCTGAGGAGAGTGCTGGAGTCTTGCTTATTCGTTTTAAGGACAGCTGTACCTAATGGGTGCAAGCCACCAACATGAGTCTGACCAAACTGCGGGAGGCAGTGGAACACAGGAGTGCCTGGCATGCGCTGCGCTGGCCCATGGGGTCACGAAGAGTCGGACACGACTAAACAACAACAACAACCTAATGAGTGCAAGAGACTATCAGTGGTTCCCAACCTTTTTTTGGCCATGTCCCACCTAAGCATCTCTAAAATCTTGATGCCTGCTCCCTGTGACATATAATTCTTATTATTCAAAAAGTGAATTCCTATTTGTCTGGTGGAAGCCTAAAAGGCCATTAACTTGGTCTAAACAAGCTTCCTTTTTTTTTCTCCTTCCCCCCCACCCCGAATAATGTTTATTTATTTTCAATCAAACAACAATAATTATATACATTTTCCATACACCTGGTAAAAAAGAAAGAAAGAAAGAAAGAAAACAAATGTATATGTAAACTTGATATAAAGATATAAGCTCAAAATGAGAGTTATTTTTTGAAGAAAAAGAAAAAAATTACTAATAATATAGAAAATATTGAATAAATAATTAACTAAAAAAAAAAAGGTTCTGGACTTCCTGTTATCTCCAGCAGCTTGCCTTTTGTTCGTTCATTATCGAATGTATGTACAACTTGGTCTAAACAAGCTTCCAAGTTGCCCTCCTGTGGGGCGTGTGCCCCACATTGGGAACCACGGGCCAAGATCAAGGACAGGGAATCTGTGGTGTTACAGACATTGTTGCACTCAGACTCCTGTCATACTAAACAGCTGTGGTTGATGGGAGTTGGAGTCCAACAACACCTGAAAGGTCATTGGTTTACCATCTCTAGTCTATGTATTTTTTTCTTAGAGCGTAGATAAGCATTTCCCATTGATTTTAGTAAGGTTTGGGTCATCATTACACTTCCTATAGGAGGTCTCCGAGTATGTGGATGCAGAGATGCTTTTATTTAGATGCTTTTTTGTGTGCACTGATGGGGAGAATGTGTGTTCCATGCCTGCAATGCAAGAAATGCCCATGGCTCCATTTTACTTACTCTCCTTCCTCTTTACTTGGTATATCATCATGACATCTGAGGTTGTTCATCTGGCGGAGCTCCCCTACTGAAACAGTGAAAGAAGGAAAAAGTCTGGAGTTGGGCTGTCAGCTAAATCTGTCTTTCACTCTTGTTCTCAGGCTTTGCCAAGCAGAACCAGGATCCAATGGGCCCACCTAGAGACGATAGCTTGTGGGTTAGCTTCCAGCTTTCTTTCTTTTTTGGAAGAGTTATTGGTTGCTAGTTGTGCTTTTGGCAGCACATATGTGCTATTTCACTGCTGTAGGTTCAGTTGGCGAGGAGCAGGGAGAGACTTGCTGATGGGAGAATTTTGCAAACTGAGATAATCAACTAAGCAGAGATGACTGTGTTCCCAGGGGCAGTATATGCTCCTGTGCTTCCTCTCTTTAGGCCCTGGCAAAAAATGTTCTTCAAAGATCTATATGACTGTTGATGCTGAACCCATGAATTAGCCAGTGCTCTGGACAGACAGCTGGAACAAATGAACAAACGAATGGATGGACGGACAGACAGAGGGAGGGAGGGAGGGACGGACACCCACACACAAACCCCTCTGATCATGCAAGTTAAACAATGCTTAATTCCATTTAGCCACCAGACCGGTTCTACTCCAAGCAAAGTGTTTGCACAGAAAAGCAAACAAAACGCTTTGTCACAAAGTATGGTTCAATTCCCATCAGTAGAGCAGGAAACTCCAGAGCCAGGCTTATCCTCCCCTGCATGATGTACATGCTCCCACAGCCATTAGAGGTAGGAGGAATGGGATGTTACATGGCCTATAGGCTCGACAGCGTTATGCCGCATTGGGCACAATTCCCTGAGAAAGTACAGGGAGGCAGAAAAGGAGCCAGAAGCTGTCAAATGTCAGCAAATCTTTGTCACAGCTGGACTGAACAGCTCCCAGTGTAAGATCCAGCGGGTTGTAGTAGGATTCCAGAAACATGAATGAAATAAACTCTCTCACAATCTGCCTGAGTAATCACGGACCTTTTTGGTTTGTGCACAGTATCCATACATGCATACAAACAGTATGAGAAAAGATTCAAATGTTGTATTGGAGTCATGTGTGCAAAATGACCTTAGATTGTCCAGCATTCTAGCTTTAAGCAAATAGATGCACTGGAACTTCACCAAAGGTATGGAAGAAGCTAACCATAGCCTTCCTGCCTCTCTATACTTTTTGAGTGGGATGGATATCTTCTCATCTCCACCTACATAGATGCCAACTTCCTGGGGCTCTGGGTGCCCAAGCACCCACAAAATTCCCCATGAAGGGGCCGGGCATCCACATATTTTGGTGCCAAGGCCATGCACGCTGCATTGAACCCACAGCCCCGGGCACTCACAATGCCAAGCTGGCACTCCTGTCCATTTCACCTTCACTCTACCCATTCCACTGCCGGCTCCTTCCTCCATCCTTTCTATCACCTTCTGTATTCATTGACCCTCCTGTCTGAAGCAACACGTTGGTGTTATTTAGTGCAACCCACTAGACAATTTAAAACTGGCCATGTGACACTCCACCCTCCACTCCTGAAAAAATCTGGAAACATTTTCCAACCCCAGATATAGCAAGATAAGCAAATGAAAAGTATATCCCAGGATAATTATCTTTCTGAAAAATATTGTGCGCTCACTAAGCCTTATCTGTATCTGAGTCCCTATCTGAAATTGGAAGCAGCCAACAGTTCTTTCCTTTGCCGTATCTCTTTAGACTGCAAGTTGTTCGGAGCAGGGGCTATCGCGGGCTTCCTGCGTGCGCATCAGAGTGGCATGTAGCACATGAAGCTTACAAATTTGGCTGATTTGGCTGTGTCACCATAATAAAAGTTAATACCAATAAAAGGAACACTGTAAGTGAATGGATTTACAATGTGCCGAAAAAACCAACACGGGCTGCTGTGCGAGGATGTCAAAAGTGCTGCGGCAACATCAGTTAATTAAGCTAAATATTACCTTGTGTGCTACAGGAGGGCATAATGAAGAGTGGGGAAGGGCTCTCGATTCCGCACAGCAGAGAATCTGAACAAAGAGCTAACCTGTTTCATATGCTTCCCCAACCCCTTTGGTATAATCAGAGGCAGGCAAAACATTCCATTTGTAGCGAAAATTCCTCTCCTTTTCTTCTTCCAAATGCTAGCATTTCTCCCCCTCTTAATAATTGTTAAGTAATAGCACTTTCCATCTCAGAAGCACCGTTCAAATGTTAATGTGTCCATAAGCAGTAGGTGGCTATTGTATTAATTCCTGCCCAAGGAACATTCAACCCACATGGGCTATATAGCAAGGAAGCCTGATTGCTTACAAAGCTTTCAGAGGTCTCCCCTTTGGCTCCCAGGTCACCGAGTTGGCTGGGAAAGAAGCTTCTGTAAAGAACAGCGAGAAAGTCATGTTGATAAATTATGAACCTCTGCAAATGGCTACACATTATGTGGCTGCAGTCATTAGGGCCTGCAGAAGAGAAGGGTGAATGAGCTGGTATAGAAAGCGGGGAGGGGAGAGTTGCCCGCCCTGAAACATCTCTGCTGCAATCTTCATGTTCTGCTTCTTCACATTTTCCTTGTCACTCTGCAAGATGCATTATTATCCTTGTACACTGTACCCAGTTAATGGTGCACATGGTGCGCTCTTCCCATAACTACTGGATAGTTCTTTTTAACGCCCGCTCTGGCGCCAAAGCTACGCGTTCCTTAGCTATATAAAGATCAGGTTCTTTTAATGCATCCTCTGTGCATTGAGATGCTTCTGCAGACACGACATTCAGAAACTTTGGCTGGTTTCAGATCCAACCGGGATACTTCTGACTGGGGCCAATTAGTCAAAGCATGGATTTCCTCTTTGTACTGCCTTCTTTTTTTCCAGGCTCAATTTAAAATGCTGGTTATTACACTTAAAGCCCTAAAGTAGGGGTGGCTAACCATTATTATTATTTTGCCCGAGGGCTGCTTTCAGAATTTCACCCTTGGGCAACCTTCTAGGGGTCACATTTAGATGTTTTATTTATTCTGTTTTTAATCTGTTGGGAGCTGCCCAGAGTGGCTGGGGAAACCCAGCCGGATGGGCAGTGTATAAATAATATATTATTTAATTAATTTATATTATTTATTATTATTATTCCACTGGTGTGTGTGGCCAAAATGGGTGCACACAAGCAGACATACATACAGTGCCCCCCAGCCAAGCAAAAGAGGGGTGCTGTCACTCCTTGATGACTAGGATGGAGGCAGTTTGCATCTCCATCAGGGTGCTGGTCTCCACCCATCTCTTTTTTATTTTTGACATCACTGCCAAAATCAATTGGGCTTTGGAGGGAAGCAGAACAAAATATGCATGAAAGGGGCCTGAGCTCAAGTTGCCAGTGAGTGGAGCTTAGCAGCTTCCTAGCACCCTTTGCTTCCCCCACTTTCTCTCTCTCTCCTGCTTCCTATGCAGAACAAGGAGCTATGTGGCATGGCTCCTAGCCAAAGAAAACTCAAATGACTTGAATATCTCTAAAAGGATATTTTTACACCCTGCATCTTTGCTGATGCCAAGGCTGCATGATCCTTTTTTTTTGTAAGGAAACCAAGTAATTTTTATTCTTAAAGTCATTTGGAACCATTTTTTCCCTTCATTTTACTGCCAACGGATGGAGACTTGTTTGCTGTAACTTCTGAAGCTCACTTATTTGCAAAGCTAAGTGTCTGTGATTTATTGTAGCCTAAGTATTTTGGTGAGGAATGTTTGTTTAAAGGTGGATAAGAGCTGATGTAAACCTAACCAAGTTTTAACGTGCTCTGAGCTATTGCCATTTTGCTAACTCTGCTACGAGAGAGTAAAGAATCTCTCTCCCGAACCCCTCTTTCCAACACTTTCCACTACGTTATATTACAACAGCAGCGTGTAATGGCTTTGGGCAATGGAAGCCCACAGAATCCTATGAGAGGTATTGTCCTCTTGCTCCGTGAAACTGAGTGCTGGTTGTGAGCCAGAGCCCAGCTAATGAAACTGCGGTGGCTGCAAGGATGTTTGAAAGACTTTTTACTTGCCAGTTCACTAATGCGAAAGGTGGGATGCGATGCAAATTCCTATAAAAATAAAAATAAAGGAGCAAACAGAATTTCTGCCATTTCGTCTCTTCCTGGTATGGAGAGTGTAGCCAAGAGAGAACTCTTTTTAAATATGGAATTCCCTGGTTTTGTGATGCCTGAACTAAGTGCCATACATAATGTTTAATAGGGGCTGGTGTTCTAAAATGAACGATAACGATTCTGTTTGGAGGCGGTAATGTTCTGCAACAAGGAGCACTCCTCTGAAACAATGCATAACCTGCAGCATGGTTCACTCCTTTGCCATACTACTGATGTCTTCATGTTCTAGTCTATACTATCCTTTTATGCTTCAAAGCACTCCAGCCTATTAAATTGTTACAGATTCTGGAGAAGCGCAACTTGATCTAATTGCCTGAAGCGTTAATGTTGTTGTAACTCTTCCTTGAATGGGTAGAAAACTACCTTTAAAAAATGAGTTTTTCGTTTGCTAGTTCCAAATTTATTTTTCTTTAAAAGGGGGGAAAGCAACCATGAACTTGGTAACAGAAAAATCTGGCTTGCTGAGTTAACTTTTATGCCTTTTTAACGTGTATACTTTGCCCCAACATTAAAGTGAATGTTTAATTCTTAATATTAAAACTTAATCACATGCAAAGGAGTTCATAGCATCCGGGTAAATTATTCCAAGTTTCAGAATGTTTTTAAAAAAGTGTTCTCTTCCCTTTGTAAATTTACAACTTCTCTTCCCTTTGTAAATTTACTGCTTTGAAATACCCACTGCTTGTTCTCAAACCAGAAGGAAGTTGGGTTTTCAGTATGTACAGTTTGAAGGAAACTTGGCCAGATAACTGATTTCTGAGTCATCTGACTGTTTGACCGAGAGAGGGGCGAGAGCCCTAAGTAATTATCACTCATTAAAAAATTGTCAGAAGCTTCCTGCCTCTTTCCAATCTCTCTTTCCCTGCTTGCCCTCACAACATCAAATGGACTGTTCTCAGCCAGCATGTAGCCTTCAGTTGTTGCTTTTTAAAAATGCACTCCCTCCCGCAATTGTCAACCTGATTTTAAACATATTTAGCCAGGTGCCTGGTCTAGAGCATAGGATGGGAGTCAGCTGTTAAGAGTGGCTGCAAGTGTGTGAGGGGGATCCAATTTTGACAGTTCCTCTATGCAAAATAAACAAACAAAACCCTTCCTGGAAATAGAAATGTGTTTTACTGTGCTGGTTTTCTATATGCCGGAAGGTTGGTTTTTTTTTTAAATTGTATTATTATGATGATTATGATTGCCATTCAGGGTACCAGGCCTGTCAGCTACCTGTAGCCTTAAGTGATGCAGCCCACTCTGTCATCTCCACAGTCTGTCACCTCCTTTGACTTTCTGTCTGTCCACTGGGCCTGACATTAGTAGACTTTCTTCCTGGTTAAAGGTGAACCTGGTTTTGAGCCTGTGCAGCACAGCACACCCCTAAGTATGTTTCTTCAGAAGTCAGTCCAGCTGTGGTCCATTAGATATACTTAGTGCAGTATGACAGCAGCCTTGAAAATGCTTGGATTGGATTAATTGACAACCAATGGACCCAGCCCACATTTCAGAGGGTCTCGAGGAAACAGTGAACAGAGACGATGCAGGGCAGAGGCAAGGCTCTCACAGCCAAAAGAGCAACACAAACTGTTTTACCACATTATTGCCATGTGCAAAATGTTGTATGTAAAGGCTAGACCAAAAAGGTACTTGGTAGAAGAATGATTTATTTGCTTAGCACCAGGGTCAAAACTAGCCTGTACAAAGGGTTAGATGGTATTGTACCAGCATACATAGAAACCCTAGGGACCTACATGAAGTTTTCTTCATGAAAAGATGATACCTTGTAGAGCCTTCCTAAACCTGCAGGATCAGGCTGCAGGAGCAGATGGGAGGTGCTCCCTGGGTGATGTTGGGCCAGTCGCTTTCTCACGCAGCCTCTGGTGCTAGCGGTAATATCTAGCCACCATGACTATTAGCCTTGTCCTCCTTGAATTTCTCCCATTTTCTTTTAAAACCTACCCGCTGCCTCGTGGGACATCTTTGGGACAAGAAAAGGCTAAGGAGTAAACCCTAAACAAATCCAGAGTGGAATCCCTAAGGTGGTTGGATGGTGCCTTGTATGGGGATTGGATGGCACCTCCTTCCAGCAACTCCTGCATCCCAGCTGGTGCCAAATGTATTGCTCTGCTTTCCTTTGGACCGAGAGGGAGGTCTTGTAGTCTGGGCAGCCCAGGACCTCCATACACACTACCCAGGCCTGCACCCAAGAGGTCTCTTCAATGCTGCTAACGCAGCAACAACAATGTGGGAGGCAGCGGTTATGAGTTACCGGTCTCTGCAGCCACAGCAGGTGCTGTGATTCTCTGGTGATTTGACTTCATCCCGACTTCATCCCCTCCATTGTCTCTTGAGACAGACGGATGCCAACAACGGCAACTCTTTTAAAGCCATTCAAATTGGCAGCCATCACTACGTCTTGTGGGAACGAATTCCACAGTTTTCACTGTGCATCGCTGTACAAAAAAATTCTCTCTTATCTGTTCTGAATCTTCCAACATTTAGCTTTGCTGTATGATCCCAGGTTCTGTTATGATAGAGAAAGAAAGAAAAATCTCTTTCCATTTTCTCCACACCATCCACAGCTCTTTCATGCACATTGTTTTTCCAAACTGAAAAGCCATTGTAACCTTTCCTCCTAGTGGAGTCGCTCCAGCCCTTTGATCACTTTGGTTGCCTTTTTTCTGCACTATTCCTGGAGGAGTGGGGGCACTTCACACACTCTGTTCACATAGCACTTTTTTGTGTGCGTGTGCAGGCTTTAGGTGAAGAGTGCCATATGCTCGATCAGCCAGTGTTTAAGAAAGAAGGGGAATCTGTGGTGTAGCAGGAGAATGAATCATAAGTGACTAGCTAAAGAGTCAGGATACAGTTAGGGAGCGAGTCAGAATATAGCTGAATATAATGTTGAGATTCTGCGTGGGAGAGAATTAGGCCCTGTTCAGACGTAATGGGAAACCCTTGTTTCCTGCTTTGTAAATGAGACTTGCATCTCCCTGCCCCTACTCTTTCAAACATCAGAAGAGAAGAGTGGAAGCTTCTGCTTCCAGTCTTCAACAAGTAGTCTTCAACAAGTTGGTCTGAGTCGAAGCAAAATAAGAAAATTCCTTCAGTAGCACCTTAAAGACCAACTAAGTTTATATTTTGGTATGAGCTTCAGTGTATCTGAAGAAGTGTGCATGCACACGAAAGCTCATACCAAAATATAAACTTAGTTGGTCTTTAAGGTGCTACTGAAGGAATTTTCTTATTTAGTCTTCAACAAGCCACAGTTCCCTGTGAGGTCCAAACTAAGGGCACTGTGGTTTGCTCAAGGGGTGCAGGACATTTTTTTTTAGTTAACAGCTGTGTTCCCTTGTGGGTAATGTGTTGGGCCTTTTTTCTGAACTGATCTCTTACAGAGGTTGTCCACTTTTGGTTTAAAGTCAAGTTAGATAACAAACCAGGACAGCTTACACTAACTAAAATTTAAACAAATAACAAGTTAAATCTGAAGTAAAAGCTATACCAGATGAAACAGGAAGGTGCATAGGAGTTCAAGGTTTACTACAATTCACTTAAAGGTAAAGGTAAAGGGACCCCTGGCCATTAGGTCCAGTCGTGACCGACTCTGGGGTTGCGCGCTCATCTCGCATTATTGGCCGAGGGAGCCGGCGTATAGCTTCCAGGTCATGTGGCCAGCATGACAAAGCTGCTTCTGGAGAACCAGAGCAGCACATGGAAACGCCGTTTACCTTCCCGCTGTAGCGGTTCCTATTTATCTACTTGCATTTTGACGTGCTTTCGAACTGCTAGGTTGGCAGGAGCTGGGACTGAGCAACGGGAGCTCACCCCGTCACAGGGATTCGAACCGCCGACCTTCTGATCAGCAAGCCCTAGGCTCAGTGGTTTAACCACAGCGCCACCCGGGTCCCATACTACAATTCACTTATGTAGTTTAAAAACACATCTTAATACGTCTGAAAACAGTCTTAGATAGAGGAAATATTGAAAAGATAAGACGGCAAAGCTCATAATTTTGCCACGACATCTATGGCCATGGCCACATCTTATGTATCAGCCTAAAAGGTCAGTTTTCAAGGGAGCTGAATACCCAAGATACTGAATGCTTCAGAGAGAGCTGAGCTGATTGGAAAGCTCTCCCCTCTTCACCACTGCTTCTCATGGACAAAAGAGTAATAATACCCCTTTCTTCTTTTCATCTTTCACAGGTTTTATCTGCTAAACTGCTCAAACCCTTTTTGGCAAAATAATAAAAGTGAAAAATGGCCCATTGGATACATTTTTAAAATTAAATTTGTTTATGTAAGTCTCGCTTTTTCATATTCATACATGCCAAGGGCAAAATCTCAGCTGAGTTTAACCTAGCAATTGCTTTGGCACAAATTTCAGTGAGCCATAGTGTAACCTTTGTGCTGGGAGGGAAAATCCGTTTCCTGTTAGAATATGTATTTTTTTAAAAAACCATCCCTACTACAAAAAGTTAGCAACTAATCTCTTCCTACCCCTGTACACCCACCCCTTCACAAGCACGCACACACACAAACCATATAGGCAGCAACAGGAGTGCTTTGTTTGCACCCTCAGATTTGCCTTGCTGGGTTGCAGCTGCTGCATGTGAATGATTTCCGCTGATGTTAATCAAACTTGTTTGTATGTTACGTGTTTGGAGTGGGTGTTCAAATTCAGTGACACAAAACTCCGAAATAAGGGGACTCACGCCACAGTTCAAAGTCAGGAAATTTATAGTTCTGTTAATACTAACCTTGACAACCATCAGTTTAACTCTGTTCTGTGACATGAAGTGTGACAACCGCACAAATAGATTGCAATGAGCCAGCTGTTCAGTCTTGGTGCTTATTATTTATATTATTAGTCACATGCTCAGCCTAACAGTGGCAGGTTGTACCTCAGCTGTAGAGCACATACTTTGAACCCAGAAGGTCCCAAGTTCAATCCTTGCCATATCCATTCCCTGGGATACAGAGGTGTACCCAGGCTCCCTTGCACCCTTGACAATGTTGCGTGTTGACCATCCAATGGGCAGACAGGCTCCTAGCCACTCCGAGCCAGAGTGGAGAGGTGCAATTTTTGTGCCTTCCTGGGTCTGCACCCTTGGCAGGGGGCAACCTAACAAATCCCTAGGTATGCCCCTACTGGCATATCTAGTTAAAAGCATCAGGTAGCAAGGAATGAGAGAGAGATCTGCCAGAAGACCTGGAGAACTACTGTTTGACTAACTATGGAGAGAGTCAGAAACTTTTTTTTTTAGATTACTTTAACATGGAAAAAGAAAGAGAAACAGAACCCATGCAGAAGGGAAAACAAAGGAGGGGGAGGGGGAAACCCAAACTGTGTATTTTACAAGGTTGTTATTGTACTTCACCAGATCTTAACCGATAGCAGTATTTGTAAGAATGGATTCCAAATATCACTGAATTTGTCCATGGCAAGTCTGCGTTTATATGCCAGTTGTTCATATGCTCTGAGTTTGTATAAGTCTTCAAACCAATTGTGGAAGGGAGCCACATTTTTGTTTTTCCAGTTCATCAGTATCAGTCTTTTTGCTGTGGTAAGGGCACAGAAAGTCCAATCATATTGTCCTTCCGTGAGGTTCCATGTGCTGGGTATATAATTCAAGAGGATATTTTGCTCTGTAAAGGTAAGGTTGTTCTGTACAGTTCTGTTGATGCTAGATTCAGGTAGGTAGCCATGTTGGTCTGACGCAGTTGAAATAAATAAATAAAAATTTTAAAAAATTGTCCAGCTTTTTCTGGGTATAAGCTTTCGTGTATCTGAACCTGGTATCTGAAGAAGTGTGCATGCACATGAAAGCTTATACTCAGAACAAACTTAGTTGGTCTCGCAGGTGCTACTGGACAATTTATTTTAAAAAAATTATTTAGTTCTATTGATGGTTTCAGTTACCTTCTGCCAAAAATCTTTCAATATAGGACAATGAAAAAACATTGAGAGTCAGAAACTTTCTGTTTTAGAACTGACTAGCATCCTCGAAAGTGGCTGGGTTAAATCTGTTCATACACTGATAATCCCAATTGGATTTTCACCTGACTTTTTGTGAATGCAAAGATAAAAGAAAGCCATAGAACTCGTGAGGCAAGGTCATCTGGATTTAGATTTTCAGGAACTGTTGGCAGAGATTAATCTGTAAAGAAGATCCCCCATACACCCCCACCCAAAGACTGGATGTTAGGAGCTCTCTTGCACCAAAAGTAACACAATATACTTATCCAAAGTGTTGAGGAGTAATTACCCTGTCAAGATGGAACAGCTTTCATTCTGCAGTCACATTAGGGTGATTTAAAGGGATTCCCTTGGAGGTGCACTGGTGTCAGGGTGGACAGCCAGCTGTGGAAACCCTGGAATACCTGGTGTTGCTGTAAAGTTTGTATAGTCGCCCAAGATAGAAATTCATAGTGAAGTAGCTGGGGATTGGAGAGAAGAGAATATATTGGTCTTCCTATTGCCAGCTGAGATTTATAGATCATATTCAGTCTAGCCAGCTTCCTAGTTGCAGTCCTGTCAATTCAAAAGGAATGGGCCAAATTCCATATGGCTGACTGCCAGTTCAATCTAGAGCAAGAAAAGTTGGGTGGAAAGAAAAGAAAAAGCTGGTTGCCAATTTTGAGTTCAAAAAACCAAGTAAAATTACGAATATATGTAGCAACATGCTTTCTTTTTGTAACGTTCTGTTGTCTGTTAGCACTGTTGTAGTGTGGAAGGCTGGTTGTGATGATCTTGCTTCCTGCTTTCAGTTATTATTTTTTGTACCAGAGATGGCCCCTGGAAAACAAAAACTTTGTGTACAGAATAACCAGCTTTTGCAAAACTCTCATTTTCCATATCTTTTGGACTATATCTCTAATCATACCCAGCCAGCCAGCATAGCTATGTGGCTGGGGTTGATGGGAGTAGTAGCCCCAAAATTCTGGAGGGCGCCAGGCTTGCAAAGGTTGGAGGAGAGAGGTTGGAGAGGCAGCTTCTGGTGCTCCTATGTAACGCAAATGGCAGCGTAGAGAAATTAAAGACTGTAGACTTAGGCGCAAGTCCATTGAACACAATGAGGTGAGTAAAAGACTGAGCTGCTCATCAATGAAAATCCAAGGCTACTATTTGCACCCAAATCTCAATTTATTTCAGTGGAACTGAGTGTATGCCTCACTGTAATGAATGGGTGTTGCTTGGTAGCAGGGCTCAGTGAATTGCCACGCAGCCCAGAATATCAGGCCTGGGTTTTATCTTCATTTCCCAGATTTGCTTAACCAATTCCATCTTTCACATTGCAGGGGAGTCCTATACACACTGTTTGGGAATAAGCCTCACTGAACTCAGGAGGACTTGCTTCCAACTGGTAAAACATGTGTAGGGTTTGACCGCCATGTTGCTATACACCCAACATTTACATCTCCCTCCCGTGTAGTGCTAAATGTTTTTGGATCACTGCATTGTATGTTTACTATCAGCATTTGTATTATTTGGATCGGCAAACAGCATCAGTGAGACAGGTGGGGAATGAAAGAAAGCAGTACTTGATGGCTGGCTCTCTCCATGCTTTGGCACTTGGGCCGGAATGCCTTACAGCTTGACAGGTGCCACTCAGTGAGATGGACTGGAAAAAAAGCAGACATTAGCCCTGAGGCTGGAATGAAGCCTGTCACTTTGTTAGATGAGGGAGGGAAAGATTGCCCTTTCACACCTATGAGCCTTAGGGAATGCTAGCACTCCAATGGGTAGCCACCTGGTGGTGGGAAACCGACACTGCCTGCAGAATTGACTGCAGAGACAGACACTGAAACCTATGAAGTTGCTTGGGGCTTATTTGCATATTTTGCTGCAGGGGTGTTTGAGAAGCAAAGCTGCAAGCGGTGCAGTTAGGCTTTATCAGACTATAGACTTAATCAGCGGAAGACAGATGGGGAATCTACTGGCAGATCTCTGGGTGATGAGCAGTAGATAAGCAAGGGTTGTTGACTCACAACTGTTTTAACACTAGCGACACAACAAAAAGGTCCCCTCCCCTTGTCTTCCCCTTTCAAAATTAGCTAAAGAAAGCTTGAAGGGAAACCAGGAGTGAAACCCTGTGTGGCAGGATTGTGAACTGAGCTCAGATACTGCAAAATAAATCCCTGAATGGCGCATGGGCTGAGCCTGATCCTTAATTCTCTGTTTCCCCCATTCCAAAGCCAGAATTTCACTCTGATTGGTGAGTCTCAGGATTCTAGGAAAAACAAAGTGGGGCCCTGCAGCCTGAAATCTGCTCTCCCTTAGACTTGATGGTCATTGGTCACCCACACAGTGTCTTTGGATGACAGTGTGCATTCACTTCAAAATGTGCCATGCCAGCCCTGCTGGATTTGGGACCCTTCTGCTGAGTGGATCCCTGGGCTTCTGCCCCAAAGTCCTGCCCTGATAGAATCAGTGATAGGGTGGCAGACTTTGTTTCTCTACCACCATCCTGCATAGCTGCCAAGTCTCCCGTTGAAAAATTTGGGATCAGAAGTGGTGCGGCACCGGAAGTCGCTTCTACGCATGCCAATTTCCGGTGCCCAGACATGGGCAGAGAGGCACCGGAAGTAGAAGCAACTTCCGGTGCCGCTCTGCCTGATTTCTGGTGCCCAGACATTTGTGTCTTGTTCCCAGAGCTTTCATGTGTTTAGTAGGCTTTTCAGTTACTGCTATTGTCCATACTTCCATTTCTACAGAGATAGATGTAGATTTTCCATATTTTTCTAGAATTTGGCTCACTTTCTGTGATTGTACAAAATTCCTTAAATGAAGCAGCAGGTGTGGTTAAACCACTTCATCCTGCTCACAAGGTGCTTGGCCAACACTTCTGCCTTGAATTTCTTTCGGGGGTGGGGTGGGTATTGAAAGAATGAACCAACTAAATGGAAGCAGCTGCAATATCAGCAGGAAGCAGAATTATTTGATAAGACCAGTTTTTCTCAGAGAACACTTGATGTTATCCTCAGAGGAACACAGTAATCCTGTGCACACATGTAGAGGGCACAGCAGAGGCAAAGATGAGGGACTTTCCTCCTTTTTCATAAATCAAGCCCTAAAGGACTAGTTTCCCACCCCAGTAGTTGGTAGTTGCACAGCTTAAGATGCTAATGGTTGCAAACCAGGGACTCTGTCAGCGAGGCTGTCCTATCAGGGCTTGCTGGAGCAGCAAAAGATGCTATGAGTGCCCTGCTTGAAGAAATTAGACCCATATTGAGATTGTGGCAAAGAATTCCTGGCTCAATTTATTATTTACAGTTACTGGGCCAAGAAAGGACAACAGTTGCTCTCCCTCCCGGCAGGGCCTCACCCTTATGATGGGAACTGGTAGCCTATATATTAATTATATTCAATCCTCTAGATACCCACATGTGTGAGTTAAGAAAGAAAGATGGCTGGTGCAAGGCTTTGCAGTCTTTCCAGTGGCAGAAAGTGACCTACCAGAATTTAATTCCCATCATTAAGCAGTTTAGTGAAGTGTAGGAACATAGTCTATTAAACCTTATTTATTCTCTTCAGCTACATGAAGCAGCTGACCCCCTTTTACACCTTTTCCAATTAATATTTCAGATTGCAAAGTAAGTTTAAAAGGATTTACTTACAGTTTCTAGGTCTCAGACATACGTTTTCCTTATGAGTAGCAATAAAATAATGCAGGTGAAATACAGTAAAAATATGGGAGTTAAGTTGAGACACGTCTTCTCTATGGCTTGCAGCAAAGAGAGAGAGGAAACAGGCTTTATTCCTTCCTCTCAGGAGAAAATGGGGTGTGACCTCACTGAGCCAACTCTAGCAGTTACAACTCTGTGGTCCTCAACCCCTTCGTATACTAACTAGCAAATATGCATTGTTTGGTTTGACTGCTAAAATCACCCATAATCCTTCCCCTCAGGGTTTCCGACTTAGGCCTCTGTTTCCTCTTATGCCTCAGAATTGGGCTACTTTCCTGACCTGCTTAGCTCTTTTTTTGATCCTTCTCCTCCTCTTTCCACAGCTCACCCCTAGCTCTAGCCTAGCTAGCTTCTGCTCCAGTGCTTCTGCTCCAGGTACCCCACTCCTGGGAATATGAAGCCACCAGTCACTTCCAGACTACCTATGACTGAACCCCATCAGTGGCTTCCAACACACCATATATATGACTCCCCATAAAGAATCCTGGGAACTGTAGTTTGTTAAGGCTGCTGGGAATTGTAAATGTGAGGGATAAACTATAGACCCCAGAATTATTTAAAGGAAGCCATGTGCTTTAAATATGTGGTGTGTATGCAGTCTAAAAGTAGCAGCCATCTTCTCAGCCCCTACCTACCTCCTTTCCATTCCTGTCTCACTCCACTCGCTCTGTCTTGGACTCTTCCCCTTCCTTCACAACCCCCAGCTTCTCTCCTTCCTATTTTTCCTGGCAGTCTTTGTTTGCTTTCTTGCAGTCTGATTGCTTTCTTGCAGCCGCCCTCAAGAGATATTGCTGTGCTCCAGCTCATCCCAGATCCAAGCTGTCTACAGGCCAAGTGATCAAACTTGAACCTGTTGAGCCTCATTCATGCTAAAGCATCTCTTCTCAGAAGTCCCATTGAATTTAGCGAAGTTACCCCCAGGTAAGTGGGGTTTGGAATGCAACCTAAGTTTCTGCACCACCACTTTGCTGACACGCATTCTTGTTTTGTGGCTCTGAATGACCACATGGATCTCTTGAGTCAGGAGGCATGCAAAGTAAACATTCAGCATTGCTCTTACTTTGACTGCAACCTCACTTGTTTGAGCCCCTTTTCCCCTCAAAGGCTATTGTACACTTAATAACTTGGCTATCATTTGGAAGAGAGTAAGACATGCATGAATCAAAGTCTTATTAATAGACTCCTCGTGTAACAGTTCTCATACTATTAGGGCGAACTGATTCTCCATCATTTTAGGATATCCGCACCGTACGGTTTAGTACAGGCTTCTATCTAGGTTGCTGGTGTTTTTTTCACCAGCCTTTTCTAAACAATGCATTAAATTGCATGTTTATTATTGCACACCGCCCTGAAATCTATTTGGATGACAGGCACCTTAAAGCTTTAATAAATAAACGTTGCTGGCATCAGGGTAAGCAAGACAATCTTTGTTCAATATAAATTTGAACAAAGCTCAGCTTCCTCCCCACAAGAGCTCAGCACCTTCATGGGTTAAGTTAATTAGCATAAGCAAGAAACGTTTTCCAGCATTTTTTGGAACTTAGAAACACCATAGACCCACAACAGAAAATACATATTTTAAAGTCTTATATGATGCAAATGGACCCTATTAACATTTCTTAGGTTTAACATACCTTAGAGCTAGCCTTCTTCATTGCAGTTGCATCTGTTAATGGCTGCCAGTTACTGTATCTTGTGTAATCAGCCACGACCCCTGTCTCCTTTCTTTTTTGTTCCCAGCTGATAAAAGAAAAATGTTTCTCTGTCCCTAGATGTATGACCTTCAACTTTGATTCCATTGAATTTAAGCCTGTTTTTATTACACCAGTTCTTCATAAGGTTATCCTGTTCATCCTGCAGAACTTCCTGCTGCTGTTAGCCACAGTTTTTCACCCTGGCTGCATCCTTAGGTCATCATGGGCTAATTATCTTGACATCTGCTTTGTGCATGCAGGTGCTAAAGGACTTTGATATCCAGAACAAATTACAGCATTTCAATGCTTCACACAAGGAGCCTTGTGTGACTGATCCTTGCAAATGACATTGGATGGTGAAAATGATGTTATGGGTTGCAAAGCAGCGGATATTATGTGAATTTGTGAAGAGCTGTGTGGAGAGAGTCTGGGGTGAGATGTAGTATAACTTAGCTGTTGCAAGATGTGTGGGAGTGAAGCAAGTTTATAAAATGTGGTGAAAAGAATGGTGTACTGATTTTCTTACCAATAGTTTAATGAAAGGTTCCCACGAAAAAGACTCATGCACCAGCTATGTGAGCAGGCACCACATGGAGGGTAAAGACTGGGCAAGCTATTCATTTGCCTTCCCCATTTAAACAAGACTGTTTTCTCCTAGCCCCAGGGAAGCAAGTAAGATCAATTGGCAAACAAACTTCTATTAAGTGCACTTGCTGGAAATGTTTATACGTTGTTCCTGAAAAATACTGAGTTTGCTGAAACTCCAGCCCAGTGTTTAACAACTCGTGTTATATTAAATGCTCTGTGTGCGCATGTTTGGGCACCTGCTGTGTGTAGCAGAACCTAGCCTGCTCCAGTCCTTCCTGCCTGCCACCCATTTATTGGCATATGGCAAACCTATTTGGGGAAGGAAGGCAGATCATCTGGTTTCAAGCCAGCACAAAAATAAAATATCTGTAGAAAGGGCACCAAATGCTTGTTCCAAACCAGACTGGAAACACAAGATGAAAGAAATGAAAGACCTCTACAGTGTGTATGTTTACTTCTAAGAAAAGAGCACATCTCAGTCCATCCTAGTCCACTTTCTATCATTTAACTCCACCCCCCCCCCCCGACAATGTGAGCTTCTAGGCTGCTGCTATTTGGGAGGGGATTAAAGTGTGTTTTGGTACTCGTGTGCAGTAAACACACTTTGCACCCTGCTACCGTATATAGACATTTTGAGGTAAGGAAAGTGATGGGGAAATTCACTGGAAAGTGTAGCATAACACTTGCTTGATGCAGCAATGCCTAACCACTTTGCAAATCGGAATGAATGCTCACTAAGCCATGTTGGGGTGTGCAATACGCTTGGCCATTTATCTCACTGTATCCTTGCAACAACCTTTATGGATTTGGTTAGTTAGAGAGCTGGTTAGTTACAGTGCCTTGGCTGCAACTTCCAAAGGGGCAGCTATCTTTCTCTCTTGTAGCAAAAGCTAAAAAGAATCTGTGTTAGCACTTTAAAGATGAATACCTTTATTACGGCATAAGCTGTCATGGACCTGGTGCATGGAGCACTATCCTCAACTGCAAGCATTCATTCATTCATTTAAAGCTCCTATACTTTGTTCTTCAGTCACACAGAAATCCACTTCTGGTCCATCCCCCTCACTTTTCTTCATTTCAGCAGTATAATTTTTGGAATATGTGTCATTTTGTTGTCATTATTTAGCAGTTGAGAGTCAGGTCATTGCCAATCTACTTTTGGCCCACCACTGATCTAGAAGAACCAAATTTACAATGTGCAGCTTTTAGAACCTGAAAGAAAAGACACTATATTTCACAATTACAGCCATACCTCGGTTTAAGTACACTTCGGTTTGAGTACTTTCAGTTTACGTACTCCGCGGACCCATCTGGAACGGATTAATCCACTTTCCATTACTTTCAATGGGAAAGTTCGCTTCAGGTTAAGTACGCTTCAGGTTAAGTACAGACTTCCAGAACCAATTGTGTACTTAAACCGAGGTACCACTGTATCTGTCATGGAAATCGTATATAGTACTAATAAAAAAAACACCTCATTCTCTGATTGTGGATCCTTATGCAACCAACACAGCATCACCCCCACACAAGAAGGGACAGGCTTGGGCAAACCCCAAAGGTCGCAAAGGTACAAAAATGTATGGAAACAAAACTAAGGGGAGCTAAATGAGCATTGAGCATGCTCAGTGGGGTTAGGCTCCAGTTTGAGAAAGACATACTTACTTGGGAGAAAGTCCTTACTGACTTCAGTGGGTTTCCTTTGCAGTTAATGTGCACAGAATTGGGCTATAAAGCTACGTACACATAAGTGGTTTGAAACACAGTAAGTTCATCTCCTGCACCCCATGTTTTAAGCTGCATTCTTACATTTCTGTACAAACCAGAGAGGGGGCAGAGATGTCTTCGCCTGGTGTCCATTACCTGATTTGCTTCCCCACATTAGATTCCAATTCACTGAAGCTACCGTATCATCTGCACATGTGCAACAACTGCCTGAAATATACATACTTCAGCTTAACCGCAGCTTCCATTTTCAAGTCGGGTGGAAGCTGGTTTGAAGGAAAGCATGTCAAACAGGAGTATTTCTAAATAAACTATATGATAGATATGGAATGTGCCTAATGTCATGTGTGCTCGGCTTCAGACACCAGCAGCAGGAGTACACTGGAGTCAGAGTACTGTACATGGGAATGTGTACACATAGGCTATGGAGATAAGAGGGACTGACTTTTGAATAAATGTACACAGGACTGGGCTACATACATACAGTCCTTCATACAGGCTCCTTAACTTGCATGGACTTCAGTAGCTTGCATTGACTTTAAGCAGATCAACAGTGTGCAGAATTGCAGCCCAAGGGTCCATTCAGACTAGCAGTCTTGTCAGATCTCATTTTAGCTCTGTCTTTCACTGTCTCCAGTGCTGTTTCTTGGTACACAGGGCTTTCACCTCCCGGGACCACAAAACTAATGGTTTCCCTACGGAAATAATTTGTGCATTTGCACCCATGCTTGCCCACAAACCATCATAAATTTGATGCAGTGTGGTCAGAAATAAAACAAGCTGTGAGGGGAAGTAGCCAGGTTCCAGGGACAAAAGAAGTCATGGTAAAGTGAAAAGAAATGAGGATAATATTGGTCCTGTGTATGGTAGTAGAGCAAACCCAGTGGATGTGTCTGTGTTTCATAAAAGGGGTCCAGCAGTGGAGGATGGGTGGGGAAATGGCCAAAGAAAGACACAATATACTTCTTTCTAGAGTAGGGGTTCCCAGTCTGTGGATGACCAGTGGCCTGTGAGCTTCATGCAGGTGGTCCACGATGTGTCAGTGGATTTGTAGTTGAAGGCAGGAGATGGCGCATTCCAGCCACTCTATGGAATTCAAAATGTAAAACGATAAAATACAATATGTATAAGAAATAAAAGAAGCAATTAAAATACAATTAACACCATCCAGCATCCAGCACAGGTGCATTATAATTGCTACAACAGGCAGAAAAAAATCATTAAGTGGTCTGCCAAGACCCTCAGCAATTTTCAAGTTGTTCAGGAGGAGGAAACTTTTGAAGACCATCTGCTCTGCATCATGTAGCTCTTGGCCCAATTTCATCCATGGGGGGGGGGGAGTCTGAAGTGGCAGGAGGAGAGGAAAGGGTGGAAAATTGGGTTGGGTTGGGGGTGACAACCAAAATGGATGGAGCAATGGAAGAAGTGGAAATATCAAGGATAACTTAGGAGTTATCTGTCCCACCCTGAACAGCTCACCAGGCAGGGAAGAAGAAAGAGCGAGAGAAAATGGGGGGAAAGGGTGTGGTGGCCCTGTTTATTTTGGATTCTGGGCATGCCCACCACTAGTATTTGACCACTGAGATATAATAATATCCAGTTCCCCAGGGAAAATTCTAGTCCTGGATGGTAAAAACATTATGTACACCTCTTTTTAACACAAAACCTTTCCTATGAAAAGCATGGAGGACTAAACAATGACTGATTACAGGATGTAGAGCTGACTGTGACTCATGTGACTATTATTAATTACTGTTTATACAGTGCTCAAATCACAAGTTCACATACATTATTTCAGTGCTCTTTCGCTCACTCTGACAAGTAATCAGTATTGATATCCCATTCTCAGGCTGGCAGCATTGGTGGGGCTGCGACGTACAAACAGTGTCTTGTTTAAGGGCACCAGGTGAGTTTTCCATGGGATAAGCTGGCATGCGAACCAAGCACTAAACGTCCAAGGATACTTGAAATGTGAACCAAGGATCAAAAGGTTAGAGATAAAAGTTTACAACCTCAGCCAAATGGATAGAAGACAAATTGAAATAAGAGGACTTACTTCCAAACAAAAAGTTCAGAATGGGATTGAAACAGAAGTACCAAGGTAATAATGAGGGTAAGTCCCCAGACCTCAAGGCAGCCTTCTCTGCTCTGTCTGCTTTCATGCATTGTACTTTTAACTTGCATGTCAGTTTGTATAGGATGTAGGGCCTGCAGATTCGGTTTCCTTTTGGTTTTGACCATTTGTTCCCTACCCCCATCCACCCCCTTGAAATGCCTTTGGCGAATGTCAAACCAGTAGTGAGAGAGAGAGAGAGAGGAATCCGCGTGTATGTTTCTTTGCTCTAGGAATGGCTACACTGTGTTCAATGCTAACCCAACAGAGAGCTCTAGAATTCATCCATCCACATCAAGGCGCGAAAATCCAGTCCTGGTCTTGACTGAGATTTCGCCAGCCAAGAAAACCTGCTCTTATTATTATGAAGTCTGGGAGATGATGCTTTCTCTTAATTTACTAGAAGAATAAAACAAAAACAAACCCTGAACTGGAGCTGCGTGCGCACTGGAGCAGATTATTGGCTCAAAAGCGAGCTCGCGTTTCCAGCGCGCTCGCTCAGCCGCTTAACCGCAGTGGAGGGAGAAGGCTCGATCGTGAATCCGCGTCCTCAGGAGTGGATCCACCCTAGGTTAGGCCGTGAAAGGAAATGCAAACCTCCCGGGGAGCAACATGTTCTGGATGCGCATAGAACTAGGAGTGTGTCGGGGTGTGTGTGGATGAAACTTGATCACAACTATCTTTGAAGGTCGGCCACTGTGTGTGTGGCGGTGGACCACGTGAGAAAGTGGATCATCATCTTACCGCTTCCTTGAGCAGCTTTTTCTGGACAGGATGCGACCCATTGTTGGTGTCAACTCCTCCAGAAATGGGCGATCGAGACGTTTTGGACAAGGATCACCCCTGGGGGGCCGTATTCTACCACCCCTGGTGGGCCGGACTCTCCCCAAGCCGCGTTTCTTAGCGCAGTCGAGTCACTCTACTCTCGCTTCCGAGGAAGCTCCCGCCCTTTTCATTGCTGGAGGCGTGTATGCGTGCAGAACACCTGCTCCGAGGCGGATTTAGCATACAGTGCTACTGGTTTACAGAACACCCTCACCCAGCCCAGTGTAGCAGCAGAAACAATCTCCCCCCAACCCTTTTTCTTCCCTTCTTTTAATGTAAGTGCTTTTCGTGTGTGCCATCGGGTGAGCGGGGAGCATAACAGCATCCGCTGAGGACGCGCACGCAATCGAAAGGAGCATCCGTCTCTCGCGCCGCTTGCTGTGGCTTGCCGCTGCTCCGTGCTGCGCTTGCCATCCGCCCGCCTTGCAATTCCCTCTCCCACCAGCAGCAAGCAGCAAGCGGACGCGAGTGGAGGGGAGGCGAGCGCAAGACGCGCGCGCAATCAGCCTCGCAGGCTCGTGGCGCGCGCGAGACGGAGAGCGCGCGCGCACACACACCACACACACATCGAGGGGAGGGGAAGGGCTCCGGAGGCTTGGCATGTTCCTGTGTGGACGAGAATCAGTCCGCGAGCCCAGGAGCGGGAGGGCGAGCCCCTGCCACTAAGGCGCCTCCCTCCCTCGCTCCATTCATTCGCCTGCTCTCCTCATGCCGGCGGCTCCCGCTCTTTCGCCGCCCGTCGCCTGGGACTCCAACCTGTTTGTGGAGGTCACTCTTGGGCCGCCAGCAGCCTGTGGCTTCTTCCCTCCGCCGCCTCCTTGCAGCGTCTGATGGTCTTTGCTCCGGGGAGGCGAGTCGGAGCTGGGCAGTGAGCGAGGAGGAAGCAGCAGCAGCAGCCCCGTCGCCCTCGCACGATCTGGGACTTACAAGCCAGGCAGCCATCCCCGCCCCATCTCTCACACCCACCGGCCCCGGAGGGATTTACTTTGTCAGGAGGAGCCCGCGGGGCTGACGCGCCGCCGAGAAGATGTACCTAGACCCTGAGGCGGCCAAAGGTAAGCGCGGAGGAGCCCCCTCTCCCTTGCACGTCGGTCGGGGCAAAGAGGACCATCGCCGCCGCCTGCCTTGTGCAAGCAGCGCCGAGCGCTTGCTCCGGGTTGCGAGTGGGCAGAACCGCCGTCTTTGTGTGAGCGCCTATGTGTCTGTGTGTGAAAGAGGCGGAGGTCGCGGCGCTACTCCGCGCACCTGAAGGAGGAGGAGGAGGAGAAAGGAAGGCGAAGAATGCCCGCGGCTGATTGGGCGGGGAAACGGGGGGAGGGGGGTCGGCACCTTGCAAGGAGGCAAAGCGGGGGGGGGGACGCGTTAGCAGCTGCGGCTCCGGAGGGCGGTGGCGGGAAGCGAGTCCTGAGGCGGCGAGGTCTCTGGTCCGAAGAGCTGAGGGAGGCTGCGCGGGGACTGACAGGGCGCAGCGGAGCTTTTTGGCGGGCACAGCCCTGAGGGGAACTTCTCGTGAGAACCCCGAGGTCGCCTCCTGCTCTTCGGGCACCTGAAGGGGAGGCACCAGCCCCACAGCTGGCGTCGCTTCCGGGGACTGGCGGCGCCTGAGGGCCGGGAGCGGGAGGGGAATTCGAGGTGGGACTCTCGAAGGCTGAGCTTGGCGCAAGGCGCCCCCGCGCGCTTCGCCGCCGCTCTCTGTTCGCTTCCCTTCCACGCCTTGCGCCTTTTCTTCTCCGCCCCCCACCCCACAACTTAATTCCTACTACCCTCCGCCTCTTCTTCCGGTCTTCCTTGGACTTCGCGGAGTTTCCCAGTTGCCTGTAGTTCTCCCCCAAAAGTCACTCTCGGGTCGTCGTCGCTTCTCTTCTTGGGAATGAGTCACGAGCCGCTGCCCCTCGGAGCCGCCGCGACTGACGAGGCACCTGCTGTTCCTGCAAGAGAAAGCGCTGGCTGCAACCTGAGCGAAACCGCGGCCCACCGGTTTACCGGCCGGGCGGGCTGAAAGGAGGCTCGCCTGCCTCCCAGACACACGCGCGGGTTTCTCTGGCTGGCAGCGGCAGCTCCTTCCTTCCATCAACACGTTTGCTGTCGCCCGTGAACACTTGCTTTTCTGGAGGGAATGTAGCCAGGGTGGTTTGTTTTGCTGATCTAATGCTGTAAACAGGCAGCTTTCATGAGCACAGTGTGCACAAATGCGCGCAGCACATACTATCTCTCTCTCTCTCTCTCTCGCATTTTATATTCTGGAATTGCTACCAAATCAGCTTCTGGCCCTGTACTCACAATAAATGATACAATCCCCCAGGGACATGTGGCAGCAAGACTGTGGAAAGCCTACACTTTCTCTGTTGCCTTGTGTGAAGAGAAAAACTGCAGTTCATGTGTTTGGGGAGGGTGTGTGTCTTGCCTTTAAGTGACAGCCTTGAATAAGCTCACTGTGGATGTGGCATTGCCTTCAGAACCCCCGTGCTAGATCAGATGATGATTTATTAGGATCCAGGAAGATGCCGGACCTGGAATAGTTATTTTCTTCCCCTTCCTAAGCCTGTATGATCATGTTAACGCATTGGCCTGATTTCTGAGAAAGTGTCAAGCAACCACTTACATATCTAACAGAAACCTAAGGTTTATGTGAGCAAGCAAGAAACCTAACAACTTGTGAAAGCAGCTTTTGTCCCAGTCAGTTTAATGAAAGTCTCCCAAGGTGAGACCAGAATCTACTTCTCCAGAGGATCTCACATGATTTCACTGTGACTAAAAAAAGCTTATTTCTTACCTCCTCAGTGTAGTGGCCAAAGCTACACTCAGGTGGATAGATATGCCTGCATGGTATAGTTGGTAGAATGTGAGACTGGGTCTAGGGGACCCTGCTTCAACCCCCACCTGCCACCCACAGAGCTCACTTGCTGGGCCAATCTTGGGCCAATCCATCTACTCTGCCTCACAGAGGGGGGGGGGATGGAGGTGGAGGGTGAGCCAGATATGCCGCCGCCTTAGCACGTCAGAGAAAAGGTAGGATGCAGATGCAATAATAGGTTGCCAACAGTTATAGGTGGAATGCCCATGTGCTAGGGGAGTACACCTTTGAATACCAGGTGGTTGGGACAAATGGGAGGGATGTTGATCATGTGGTTTATAAGTATCCAACTCAGATGGGAAACCTGCGGCCCTACTGATATTGTTGGACTCCAACTGCCATCGACCCCAGCCAGCATGGCCAATGGTCAGGGATGATGGGAACTGTAGCCCAGCAACACTGGGGGGTGGGGGTGGCAAAGGTTCCCCATCTCTGATCTCTATTGGAAAACATTGCTGGGCTAGATGATTCCACAAGGCTGCTCTTATGCTCTAATTTAAAAGTTACATTCAACGGTGAGCCTTAGCGATATCCTGTGACAAACATTACCAGGAGCTAATTGTACTGCATTTGTAATGTTCTCTCTCTCTTAGTATTTTGAAGGAAGGTTGTTGTCTTATTTATTTCACTTTTGTACAAGTGTACGTGGGAAGAACACATGGCATCAATCCTCTACCACATTCACTGTTAATGCCATTAATGCATGCAATCCTCCATTCCAAACAGCTGTATTATTCTCAGCTCAGCTTTCATAGGCCTCTAAATCCACTTTCCTCTTGTATTAGAAAATAGAAAAGCCAAGATTGTGCACAGTGCTTCAAGAAAGCATGAAAGTCCACTAAAGAACAGTACCGTCAGAATATTTTTCACATTCATCATCCTATTCTCACTAGTTTATTTTTCACAGCTATATGAAACAGAGGTGTATATTAAGCTGCCTACTCCTGTTCATGTTTCTTTGCTGAGATACTCCCATTACTGCAGATCATAGCAGTTCAATTCTTGCTGGGGAGATACTTTATTACAGAGACAGTGTGATGCAGTGGTTAGAGCACTGGTAAGACCTAGGTTCAAATCAGCACTCACACCATGAACTTTACAAAGTGACTCTTGGCCACTCACACTCTTGCAGCATGACCAACTTGTAGCTATTCCACAGCACGAACAAGCACCGTACAATAATTTCTTAGCATGGCTGTTCAGTCCCTCTCTCTTCATTTATGACCTTGGTTGAAATGCATGGGCAGCTATTACTTATTAAGAGTCAAGACATTGACCAGACGTGGAGGCCTGGCAAAGGAATTGCTGTGTTGGGTCAAGCCCATAATGCAGTTCTCAGCATTCCATCTACTCACAGCAGCCAGCCAGGTACCTCCAGGGAGGCTCATGTGCATTATGTTTGTTCATCCTCAGCATTTGGTTGTCAACACATATGCTGCTTTTGAAAGCTGAGATCACTTCTACATCCTAACTGACATACACTTACCCAATTTTTTAAAAAGGCTTTATGTTGGCAGTTTTTGCGACTTCCCCACCACGTCTCATTGATGCACGTCTTCCTTTCCTCTACCAGCATCCTACTAATAGGATGCAGCAACAGATGAATGCAACCCCCACCACAATCTGGCACACCTCCAGAATCTTCTGCACCTCCTATTGGCCAAGTAATAGCACTATCCTAAGTGTTCCTGCACTTATTAAAGGAGTGCCATAAAAGTGTCCTTCATGCCAGGATATTCATCAGACCTAACTGGGACTATTGGGGGGTCCTACTTTGTGGGGCAGGGACGCAGGTGGTGATGTGGGTTAAACCACAGAGCCTAGGGCTTGCCAATCAGAATGTCGGCAGTTCAAATCCCTGCGACGGGGTGAGCTCCCGTTGCTCGGTCCCAGCTCCTGCCCACCTAGCAGTTCGGAAGCACGCCAAAGTGCAAGTAGATAAATAGGTATCGCTACAGCGGGAAGGTAAACGGCATTTCCGTGCGCTGCTCTGGTTCGCCAGAAGCAGCTTTGTCATGCTGATCACATGACCCAGAAGCTGTACACCGGCTCCCTCGGCCAATAAAGTAAGATGAGCGCCGCAACTCCAGAGTCTTCCGCAAGTGGACCTAATAGTCAGGGGTCCCTTTACCTTTACCTTACTCTGTGGGGCAGGACTGCAGCTCAGGGGTAGAGCATCTGCTTTGCATGCAGAAGGTCTTGGGTTCAACCCACAGCATCTGTAGGTAAAGCTGGGAATGTCTTCTGCTTGAAACCCAGGTGAGCTGCTGCCAGTTAGTGTAGACAATACTGAGCTAGATGAACTTCTGGTCTGAATGGGTATAAGGCAGGTTCCTGTGCTTAAACTCCAGAACATCTTCACTCCTTCTGCATTTTGCTGTATTCCATGACTATGTTGTGCAAACATTCCCAATGTGATCATTCTTTGCTACATCCTTGTGTTCCCACTAAGAGTGGCTATTTGTGAAGTTCCAGAGCTTACTCTATGTGAAATGGCACTTTAGTCCTAAGCATTGCTTATTGCTTAGGAATGTCCTCCTAGGTATGACAAAAAAATCCTTCCAGTAGCACCTTAGAGACGAACTAAGTTTGTCATAGGTATGAGCTTTTCGTGTGCATGCACACTTCTTGTATGCACACAAAAGCTCATACCTATGACAAACTTAGTTGGTCTCTAAGGTGCTACTGGAAGGATTTTATTTGTTTGTTTGTTTTGACTACGTCAGACCAACACGGCTACCTACCTGTAACTACTCCTAGGTATGCTTAGGGATCACAGTGGAAGTGGGTGGAAATTAAGGTCAAACTGTCTTCACAAACATGCTACAAGACTGCATGTATGGTGTGATCGGGAAAAAAAGGAATCATCTGAAACATCCTGTCAATAATAATGGCTAAATCAGAAGCCTGTAGGCTGACCAGTCCTATGCAGTGAGACCCCCAACTGGTCTTTGGAGGAAATACAATGTAATTGGTGTATACAGGAGAGCAGGATAAGCATTTGAAATATGGTCAATGTGGCATACGCAGCATGAGAGTTTCCACATTACTATGCTGTGGTGTGTTCTGAAAAGCAACAAAATAGGGTTCTGGCTCTGAAAGAATTTGAATCTTCAGTCTGGATTCAATGTGAAACAAAATGATGATACAATTCCTCCTCAAAAGGGGGTGGAGGGCTTGAGCAAAGCGCTGTTGTAGCAGGGGTTTGCTAATCCTGTGGCTCTCCGGAAACAGTTTGACTCCAACTCCCATCAGCCTCAGCCAACATAGCCAATGGTCAGGGATGGTGGACGTTCTAATTTGAGGGGTCACAGGTTCCCCACACCTGCATTATATCAACAAAACAGCAACAAACTTACTTGTGGGCAGCATGAAAGTGGGTCTATGATAGTTCAGAAAAGATGTGAAATAAGTGTGATTTAGAAAGGATTCTAAAGGAGTTGCTGTTTCTTAATAGTTATGAAAGGAGACATCTAGGAAGCCCCATTCAAAGAAAGCATAAAGGGGGGTAGAGCTAAAAGGATATTAACATGCACAAAGAAAAAAGCCAGTGTGTGTGTGTGGGGGGGGGAGAAAGTGTTAAAATGTGGAGAGTGGGAATTTGAAGCACATACCACATTTATTTAAAACTCCTCTTTCAGATTCTGAGACCCCACAAAACAAATGGTTAGAAAAAAGTGAAGATGGTAGTGGCATGACTTAACACTGTTCACAAGGCTTCTGCTTCAAATGGTGTCATTTTGGTGCATGTGTGGTTAATAAACTGATTAGGTCTCCCCTGGATAAAGTGCTTTGCTGTGTGGTGCATTGTTAATTATGATTAAAGAGAAAAACAAAGTTTAATACAGATACCCAGAAGTAAGGGGAAAGATGAAGTTAAACGAGAGGTAAAGGCTAGAGTGTAAAGAAACTTTTCAGATATGCTGTGTGATTGAATCAAGAAGGGCTATCCCCAAAGGACCTTTTCAGAGAACAAGAAAAGCAGGGAATAAGACATCTGAACGCAAGTTGCCATTAGGCAAACCATTGCCTAATGCTTTCTGAAGTGGTTTCAACATGGCCATGCCAAGTTGCAAAGTGGACTGGAGACATCAGGTTTAGATGACTGGTTTGCCTTCACCACTGGGCTCCAAAAAAGCAGTTAGCTATTGCCCCCAAAGTTATGATTACTGTTTATTATAGATTTACTCACATCGAATGAGCACTTATTCCACACAATTGAAAACACTGCTTTACAAGAGCAGCACTTATTAGAAAGGCTTGAAATAAAAGCCACTTCCTAGCAGAAGACAGATTATGTGTTTTCAAATAGTAACTTGCCATGTTGGGTGTGTGACCACTTTGGTTTTTCAGTCCTTTGTGCTACCGTACAGAGAAGTGAGGGGAAATTGATCACGCCTGACTTCCCCAGAATCTTTTATCAGGTGCCAAAGCCTGGTCAAACACTTCTCTGCTAAGCAGGGTGACACTAATGACTGACTTACCAAGTAGTAATATGCAGTATGTGGTAAATTACAGAAGTGTTTTCTGTATTCATCATTGAACTGCCCTGATTGTGTGGACAAAAATGTGGTTAAAGGGCAGGCAATGGCTTTTTGAGGCTGCAGGGACAGAGGTGTATGTATTAAGGCTGAATAAGAAGTGGGCTCGCACTGCACCACATATTGCTCCTCTCTTAGAAGAGGGATAGGCCTGTGGCAGATTGAGCGAATATCAGCTATTATTATTATTACTATTATTATTATTATTTTTAGGACAGAGTATGATGGGCCATATTGTTGCGCTAGCTACAGAAAATGACGAGGGAGGGGAAAACGCCAGCAAAATGGCATCTTTGTGGTATGCCTGATCCTGCTCAAAGGTGCAGGCAATGGGAGTCTGAGGTTCATACCTCCAAGGGGAAGAGAGACTCCCTCTCTTTCACCCCCCCCTTTTGCTTTCAGTTCAGTGAACTTCCTTTTACTACCGAGGCTAAGAGAGTCTGTGGCCATTCCTTGCTAAGGCCACCCTCCTGCTACAGGGAGTGCTGATGGGGTCCGTCCAGGAACGGAAGAGTCAGACCCTCTTCCCCATGTGGCAAAGCCCCGTGTGCCCAGAGAGCCTGGCTGTCACTGGCGGTTCCTCGCGATCCTCTGGGCTCTGCCCTCTCGCTCTGCTTGCTCGCCCTTGGCGGCCTCAAGAGTTTGTCTGAGAAGAAGACCTCGCTCGGCAGCCGAAGAGCAATGCCTCCTCAGGAGGAGGAAATAAATAAATGACCGCGCCTTCAGGATGTGCGCCTCTTTCCCTCTCGTCTCCGGGTGGAAGAAAAGGCACGAGTTCTTGATGAGCAAGTGTCGGGGGACTCCGGAGCGAGAGGCTGGGGAGGAAGGCGACGCCTGAAGGCTCGGAGTTGGGCTGGTTAAACGTAAGATGAAACAGTGTCCAAAGCGTTGCGGCAACCCGGGGCCTTTGCACCCACGGAGAGGGAGAGAGAGAGAGAGAGGTGCTGCTGGGCTTGCACGGCACACGCTCCCTCTCCCGGTGGCGCTGCTCCGCTCGTGGGCAAAATTACCCGGGCGGGGGCGGAGCATGCGGTGCAGGCGCGGATTGACCGATCCTCTTTTTGCCTCGCCGAGCGACACGCCCTCTGCCGCTCTCAGCAGCCGCTGCCAACGTGCTCTCTTAGCGGCGGCAGCGCATAGCCTTTTCCCCCCGCCCGCGTGTGGACGCACAAACACAAAATTGGCTTCCGAGTGACCCCAGCGCTAAAAGCCCTCGCCGCCTTTTGCCACACACTCCCTCCCTCCTCCGCTTCCTAGCTAAATCCGGATCTCTTTCGTGCTGTTATGTAGAGCTGGTGATGGCGGACCTCAGATCTCGCTCTCTCGCTACGCCCCCTTGCTATTGTTACCCCCCGCTTTCTAATTCCTGGCTGCTAAACTCAACGCCTTGCTCCGCCCCATTGATCTCCGTCTTATCACCACGTTCGGTCTGGGCTCGACCTCTCTCACCCCACTGTTTCGCTTCTCTGAACTAACCGAAGCAAGACAAAAAGACATTTGCAGGCAGGAATCCTTTTGCCTTGAGCCGGGGAGGAGGAGGCCCCTCGCCTGCCTGCTCCCGGATATTCCTGGGTGGAACTGTTGTATCACGGAGACTGCCGCCTTTCCCCTTCTTGTCCCTCGTCTAGATCCCGCCCACTGGCTGTAAAATTCCTCCGATGTTGATGCTGCTGTCAGGTGCTCGCTGTCTCCCGGAATAGCTCTCGCGGCGTGGCTCCCCGCCCATTCGCCCCCTCTCCAGCCCGTGCAGCAGGTGAGGTCAGCCTGACAAATTTAAACTCGAGGACGGAGCTGCAGGACGGAGCCCCCACGGCCTCATCCCACCTGGCGCTCAAGCTGCTAGAGAGAGAGGCAAAGCGACCAGAGAAAGGAGGACAGATGCTGATAATATTGCTGCCACCCTTCAAGCCCCAAGGGATTCGGCTATCTTACTATGTATTCAACAGAAAAAGCGGAATTTTTTTGGTGGGGGGCAGGTTGGTATAAATGCAGGCAAGAAAGTTGCCCTGAAGGGATTGTGTTTTAAAAGCAGCAAGCTATGGGAGAGTGGAAGAGCATAAGTGCTAAGCTTCGCATCTAGAAGGTGAATGACCAGCTTTGTGAACATATACCCCCCCCCACGTTAAAAAACAAACTAACCTGAAATCTCAGTGTTCTCCCTGCTAGTGAGAGATGCCTGGCCATTGTTGGGGAAAGAAGATGCTGGACTCGATGGGCTGCTGCTGTTCAGATCCAGGAGGGCTCCTTCTTTAAGGTCTTAGGATAGGGGTCCCCAAACTAAGGCCCGGGGGCCAGATGCGGCCCAATCACCTTCTCAATCCGGCCCACGGACGGTCCAGGAATCAGCATGTTTTTACATGAGTAGAATGTGTCCTTTTATTTAAAATGCATCTCTGGGTTATTTGTGGGGCCTGCCTGGTGTTTCTACATGAGTAGAATGTGTGCTTTTATTTAAAATGCATCTCTGGGTTATTTGTGGGGCATAGGAATTCGTTCAATTTTTTCCCCTTCAAAATATAGTCCGGCCCCACACAAGGTCTGAGGGACAGTGGACTGGCCCCCTGCTGAAAAAGTTTGCTGACCCCTGTCTTAGGATAAGGATGGTGGGGTCAGTTTAGGACAGGCATCCCCAGACTGTGGCCCTCCAGATGTTTTGGCCTACAACTCCTGTGATCCCTAGCTAACAGTGGTCAGGGAAGATGGGAATTGTGCCTGCCCTCCTATCTGTCTCATGTAGAATAGGATTTTTGTGTTGTTGTCCCCCCCCCCCAATTCTATAATCACAGTCTTGCACCAACATCTCTTGTCCCAGTTCAGAGTCAGAGGAAGCTGCACACCTTTCTGAGGGACAGGCTTCAAAATATAGGCTTGCTGCTTTGATTAAACTGGGCAAGAGACAGAAGGCCTTAAATGAAATCTACAAGCACTATTCCCTGTCTCCCTCTGCAGCCACCCAGTTTGACCGAAGTCATGCCCTTGTAGTCTTCTAAAAACAATTTATAAGGGGCTGACAAAAAACATAGGCAGGGCATTGCTCCTTTGTCAATATGTCCCCCTAACTCCAGCAATAATGCTTCGCCAAGTGTGTTGCTCAGGTATGTGCAGAAAATCCAGGATCACTAGAGAATCTTCACAACCTCTTATCATAGACCATCCTGCGTGTGTCTCTAATAAATGCACAAACTGGTACATATACAACAGAGTAGCAATCAGGTGGAGAGTAGATAGAGACATTAAAGCATTTGTACAATATCAGTGGTGGGGTGGGTGTGGACAGACCTGTGGCCTTCCTGATGCTGTTGGACTCCCAACTTTCAGCAAGAAGGAAATCATAACAGGGGCATAGCCAGGATCAAAATTAGGGGGGGCGAGGGGCGGGGCCAAGGCATGGGAGGGGAGGGGCCACAGTGGGGCAGGGAAAGCCATGGTCGTTCAGGGGCGAGGGGGCGCCAGGATCAGCCCAAAATTGGGCTGCTCCAACCCCCTCCTCCCCCTTCGCGATCGCCGGGGCGGGTGGAGGGAAAGCCAGCCAAACACTTTGCGCGGCTCTGGGGCTTTCCCTCCACCCGCCCCACAGCCAGCCAGGGAGAAGGGAGACGTCCCTTCTAGCCGGCTGGCTGTGGGGCGGGTGGAGGGAAAGCCCCAGAGTCGCGCAAAGCCAGCGGCCCTGCTTCTAGGGGGGGCAACTGCCCCCCTGCCTATGCCCATGAATCATAATGCAGTGCAACAAAAGCAGCTCACCAGCCTATTGGGTGCTGCTCATACCAACATAAAAATAGGTGTTGGGTCAGATGTGGAGCTGCGAGAACCAAATTCAGCTCTCTTGGGTGACTTTGAGCAGAGCTGCTATATAGGCTGATTGCCTCATGTAAGGAAAATACATGTATGATGTAACACTGTCACCTGTGAGCCAGGTGCTCCCCAGCCAAGCTGTTCAACAGTTGGAACACCTACATACACTATGACATCGTTGCAGCCAAAGATTTTGGCTGTGTAGAGTCTGTCTCCCCCTCTTCATCTGAAGAACCTAGCAGGTGTCTTACTGGGTAATGAGAGCTCACTCTGGAAGTTGTCTATTCGGTAGAGGTGACTGTCAGGTTTGATGTGAAGGAGTGGGCTGCAAACATTAAGATGGGGCTATTATCACAATATGAACTTCAAACCAATTTTGGACTATATATATCTCAATATATCTCCCAGCCCTGCACAGAGATTGTCTCCACATTAAGTAACAGATGAAATGTTTCTTGGAACCTAAGTAGGTTACAAGCTTAAATAACATTTTTTAAAAAATGTTTGAATGTGCTATAGAAACAATTAACCATCATCTCAGGGTTAAGCTTAATAAATTTACTGCCGTGCTAAGTTTAAAGCCCTATAGGAATCAGGGCAACTAACAGCAGCCTCCACCCAGGCTGTCCTTATCTTTGTCACAGCTTCTACCTAAGTCTCTGTGACTTTCCTTAAACTCAGCCCTGTATCTGCCAACTTTAAAAAAGCATGAGTCAGATTACTTCAAACTGTGAGATTTAGATTTATGTCACACACGTCCCCCTTTTTTAAAAAGATAAACGAGGTTCTATTTTTTCCTTGGTTTATGACCATGGCACATGCTGCAGGCATGTTCTCTTTGTAACAATGAAAAGTGGATTTTTTCCCTTTTAAAAATGTAATATTCTCACCCCTCAGTTCCAGCATCTCAGAGGTTCCAAAACCTCACGACTCTGCATTTAAAATGGGAAGAGTCAGAATATTATGTCTGTGGTGGAAAAGTTTTGTGTCATCCTTGCTTCAGAGGTGAGGATGCTAGGCAGACAGTGGCAGTGTTTGTGCCATGGGGGTATTTATTTGTTGCATGAGTGTCTCAGCTTTTCTGCAAGGAGCTCAGGGTGGTGTACATGAGTTTCTCCCTCATTATATCGTCACGACAACCCTGTGATTGTAGTTTAAGCTGAAAGTTGGTGATTGGGCCAGGGTCAACCTGTGAACTTGGGTGAGCAAAGATTTGAACTTGGGTCTCCCTAGTCCAAAAACCAGCAGTCTGCATGCTACATTGCAGGACAGGATGCTCCTTCCTTTGCTGGTTTCATTTTTCCTAAAGTGATGAATCTGCTGTCTAACCTCATGCCGTCACGTATCATGGTGGCATCTGAGCAACCTTTCACCCCATTCCATCTGTTTCCTCTTTGTCCTGATTTATCCTCTTTTCGTTTCTTCCTCTCTGTGCTTTCCTGAGAGTCCTATCTGTGATCAGCATGTTCAGGTTTGCAGGAAGCAGGGCAGACGGGTACCCAGGTGAGATTGCCACTGATAATGCAGAATAAGAAGGATGTGAGACAGGAGGGAGAGGTGACCTTGTGTTAAGTTAATCAAGTCTGAGTGGAAAGTGGCCAATCACGTAAGAGCAGATAAAGCAGGGCTAGTGGAGGAGTCTGAGGAGATGATGGAATAGACATGAAAATGTTCGTAGTCTGTGAGGCATTATTGCACCCAGTTGTATTGTTTTATTTTCACAGCAGCTACATCTGAGTTGGAGTATTATTGGTTTTTATTACTGCATGATATGATTCTGTTGCAAGGGAAGGCGTTTCAAAAATCTGAAGGTGCTCACTTACCAACGGTAATAAATATTTATACACACACAGTACAACTTAATTACCATGGATGCCATTTCACTAGTTAGTTAAGCTAGTTCTAGAACAATTATTTCTGTCCATATGCAGAAGCAGAAAATGGCTACTTTGGAAACCTACAACCCTGCTCCTAGTTACACACATATGATTCTGATTGAAATTGGTGGAACGTGATGAAGGTGTGAAGGGCTGCAGACTAAGGGTTTGCACTAGTGGCAGGAGTAAAGTTTCAAAAGAACTCTTTCAGTGCCACCGAGGATCTTGTGTCAGAAATGTAGAGAGAAGGTGTGCTAGTAGTACACATTCTATTTTTCTTAGTCCAGCTGGTACTGAACAATCATTAGTTTATAGAGCATGGAAACTGCTCTCTGGGATCAGGGATAGAGAATCTTATCAGAGGTTCAGAAGAGATTTGCTCGGAAGAGATGGTTGGCCTTGCTGCTTATATAGGAGAGTGGAGAAATGTACCCCCTGTCTCCAATTAATGTTATGAGCATATGGAAATTATATTAATTCATTGTGAAGAGCAGACATGAAAAAAAATCGCATTGTGTTGTTGTCAAGACACCTAAAGTTTGATGACCTAGGTGAGAAGAAGCAGAGTCACAAGGCAGATTGCTGTCACCTGTAACTAAAATCTATACTGCACCTGTTTTCATTGGACTTCCTTCAAAAGTAGCCCCACATAGCGTGCATTGCAGTAGTCCAACCAGGCTGCGGCATGAATGACCAAGGCTAGATCCGATTTCTCCAGAAAAGGACACAGCTGGCAAGTCAGTTGTAGTTGGGTATCAGTGACTACTAGCCATGATGGCTGTGCTTTGCCCCCACAGTGGGAGGTTGTAATGCTTCTAAATACCAATTGCTGGAAATGGATAGTGCTCTTGTCCTCGAGTCCAGTTTGCGTGCTTCTCACAGGCATCCAGTTGGCCACTGTGAAAACAGAAGGCTAGACTACATAGGCCACGGGCCTGATCCAGCAGGCTCTTCTTATGTTAATATGAAAAATGCAATCTTTTCCACCACTTCAAGTTGTGTATCCATAAACACAATTAGATCCAGGAGTTCCTTCCACTCCCCAAGCTGTAAATGTTTTGCTTCAGGGGGAGTGCAACTCCACCCAATGCTGCCTGAACACCACTTCTAAGATAATCAGGACCACAAGCAAGCTGTAGCCAACCAATTGTGGCAAAAGGGTTGTATTTTCATCGTTTGGACCCTCATTTTAATCTTATTTCCATGTAATTCTGTCCAAACTTCAGTAGGCGCCAGCATTTTTCTTAGTCTTTTGTAGTTACACAGTGACTTCAGTAATTAAATAAGCCTCAGTCCTAGGAACTATAGATTGATACAAATCTGAAGTAAGTAAAAATCCCAACCACATGGTAGTAGGGCATCCATTTGGGAGTTGCCAGCCAGTGAGTGCACACCTTTTCTTATTCTACGGTGTCCTTGATATAGTAGTTCATACCCTCAATTACTTCAGTCTCCCTTTCAACAGGGCTCGCAGCAGTGATCCTCATGGCTTGGTGAAAGTTCTCTACTCAATAGGTCTGAGCTATTGTGAATTTATAACACCCACTCTCAGTTCTTTACACTGGTGGAACGGAAAATACCGAACTGATTGCATTTGGTGTGTGAAACCCTAGTGGTTCGGAGTCTGGTTAACAGTTATGCTACCACACCTCAGTCTGGGTGGACACAATGCCTTTCTAATATGGGGAGGGTTAACCACGTGAAATTAACCCACTACTAGGGAAGTCTGAGTGGGTCTGTGGCTATTGACTGGAATCAGGATGTGAGCAGGCATTTATTCAGATTAGTGTTTCTGAATATGATTCCCATTAGGATTTGGGCACTTGTCTGGGGGATCGACCCCGTCACATAGTTTGGTGTGATGATGCAGTATCACATATTAGGTGAACCTGTCCTGTGTGTGTTTATGCACAGTCAGAAGTGTGATGGTCCAGAGTTGCAGATCTGTGGTTACATCAAAGGCTACTACTATTTTATGCTGGTTGTGTAGCTCCCTAGGGCCGCTCAATCAGTATAAAAGAGGAGCTTTTTAGCCAATGAGAAGTCTTCTTATCCTTTTACTGATTGGAGCCAATCAGAGTGACGAGAGGTGAGTCAGCCATTGAGGATTGGCTCCTGGAATCACTCTGGAGAAAGCACACAGGAAGAAAAGGGAGGAGTTGTTCTGTGTGATCCGAAGCTACGCATTTAGGAGCACTGAAAACACAAGACGCTTTAGTTTCAAGAGAATGGTGTGCAAGTTCTGCACAATGGAACTTCAGTGAAAATACAGCTTGAGTCACCGTGAAAGAAGATATCGGAGCACTCCAAATCATTTGCCCCTGTATGTGCATAGTAAATAGTAGATCTAGCTGAAACACATGGAGTTCTGCATTGATCATTGCAACACATCATTGATTATTATTATAATTGCATAATTATATGATTATTGTGTAATCTTAGAAGACTGTTAATCTTAGAAGGGGTGGCAGCTGTGAGGGGGGGTGGCTATCATGAAGGGACCCTGCACTTCTGAATTTGCCACTACACTCCTGTGCACAGTAGCCAATCAGTTCATGAAATACAAGACAAGCACACAGGATAGTTATGCTTGCTAGCCAGTTATCCCTAGATATTTTTTTGTTGCCATAACACCAGTCACTATTTGAGCAGAACCCAGCCATATTGGTGGCTAAAGATAACAGCACAAAGTAGAAGGGAGAGGTGATGACGGAACACAAGTGAAACAGAAAGGATGTTGGACTGGAATATTTTTTGTAAACCAACATTCCTAAGGTGCTGGCTTCTGGGACAAAGAAAGATGCAGAGTTAGTTCAGACATTTGAACAGATGCTTCCCCCATCCCCCTGTTTCATGCAAACTATCCCTGTGATTGGGATTGTGTGGAGAAATGCTTGCTTGAATGGGGCTGTGCTTAGCAAGGGCGTAACCGGGGGGGGGCAGCTGCCCTCCTAAATCAAGTTAATCAATAAAAAATACTTAACTAACTGAGGTTCTGCTGCCCCTCCCCCCCACATGAAGTCTGCCCCACTAACATAAATCCTGGCCATGCCCATAGTGCTTAGGGCTTAGGCTATAGCCCCAGCCACCAAGAGCCATTTCCATGATGGTGACATGGGGCAAAATGTGCAGGATTCCTCATCCTGAGAAATGAGAATGTGTGTGGTGTGTATGTTTTTCCTGGTCCTGAGGAATGATCCATGTTGGTATAGACTTCATCTCTCTCTCTCTCTCTCTCTCTCTCTCTCTCTCTCTCTCTCTCTCTCTCTCTCTCTCTCTGTGTGTGTGTGTGTGTGTGTGTAATCAATATTGTATGATTTCCACAATCAGAACCAGCAGCACATAGCTGACTTCCCATGGTAAGCATAAGGTTGTCGTGCGTGGCTGTCTAATATTGTGTTATGCTATATTTGCTTCCCTTTGGTTTTTCCCTTCACACCTCTCTGCCATTTCTTAGGGGGATGTGAGCTTGGATAAGGGGGAGCAGGGAACCAGAGAGCACCTCCTTAATTTCTAAAAAGAGAGATGCTGGTTCTCAAGCCTGTCTGAAAGCCAAGTCCTTTACTTAGAAGCCCTGCTTTCTAATCCCAGATGCATAGGAGCTGGCTGTAGCTGCTGAGGGATGAGGTAAATGCATTTGGCATTTGCTCAGAGGTATTTCCATTTTGCTATTATTGGCCCATGTGTTCCAAGGATGGGTACTGGCATTCAGAACAGGTTTCGAAGCTGAGGCCTTGTTCCAAGTTGAAGCCCTATCTTGGGCTAGATTTTGGTTGCATGGGAATCAGAAAGTGTGCCATACTTTCTGATTATAATTCTCTCTCACACACACCATGAATGTGTATGAATAATTGAAGCCCTTGGAGGCAGAGTGGGAAAGTGATTTTCAGTGCTGTCGAGGTGTGAAAGCTGGTCCAAGGCAGCCAGTAGTCTTTGGCATTTCCTATCTCATGTCCCAGAATACAGAAACTATTCAGAAGGTTGTTGCTGCAGAAGGACAAGGATCTTACTCCAGAAGAGCCCTGAAGGGATGTTGCTTGCACAGGACACGGCTGAGGTGCCTCCACCTGCTTTCCCTCCCTCCCTCCCGCTTGCTTTTTCTCCTGCTGTGAAACATACAGAGGGTGAGGGAACTGCATTAAATGTTTAATGAGACCCTAACTGAGCAAAGCTGGAGGAACCACAGTAGGAGAAACTGTTCTCTCCTCTAGGGTCACTGATTTTACACATAGCTCACTCCATGGCAGCACCAAAAGCCCTTCCCTCATGGGAATGAACACATAACATTGCTGCTTCCTGCAGGCCTTATTACAGTCTTCACAAAGCAAGCAAGTTCCCCAACTCAGGGCTGCAATGAGATTTTAACAATATGCTGGTGTTACTGTCCTGTTATGAGGCAGCATAGCTCACAGGTAGGGAGGCTCAACCAGTAGTCTGGAAGTGATGGTGAGAACTAGTATTGATTAAAAAAATATCAGGTCCCGTGTGATACATGCTAGCAGTGGTATGTTACGTTTCTAGGAGTGCTTCATAACAGAGAGGCCAAGTTCAAGAGAAACAAAAGGGTGAGACACAATACATATCTCTTTAGGATCTGACTACCCCTCCAAGGCTTCATCTTCTTTCTTGAAGGAATGGCGATCCTTGAATTCATGCAAACATTTGTGTTCAGTTGGCTATTGCATGAATGTAAATGTTCTATTCACACTGCATCAAGCTCCAAAATAATGTATTATGAAACATGAGCAAATCAAGCATGCAGTGCTAACTATCTGAACAGCTACCCCAATTTCTGCTTACAACTTGTCTGCCTGTGTGCAAAACTGTGGGGGACTGATCATTCAGTATAGACTGGTTACCCATTAACACACATTAATCATCTTGCCAAACTTGCAGTCAGATTGGATTTTTGCCATTCCAGTGCATGTTAATGACCTGAGTGGGGAAGTAAATTTGGGTTAATGATTGTGAGTATTCACTCAGGTGTGATGCCAGAGAGCCAGGTTGCTTGCTCAGGTGGAGTATGCTCTCTCCTTAGTGAGGACTCAGATCAGGGTTATGACCATTTTGCAGCCAAGGTAGGCAACCTTTTCCTGTCAAGGGTCCCATCCCCTTTGGGGGGGGGCATAATCAGTGCAGGCCCACATGTCTGCAGTGGATGGATTGCCCCTTTTTCTTTATTTCCCTCTTTCTGATAATCCCTCTTTCCTCCCTCTTTGTGCCCACTGGGCTGCCAAGGGATGGGCAGATGTTTCCACAGATTTGAACTGATTGCCTGCAGAGGCTTTTGAAATTAACCCCAAGGGCCACATGCCGCTATAGGGTGGCAGGTTCCCCACCCTGGTTTTACACAATGTAGGCCAAGAATTAGTGATTTACAAAGAAGGTGAATTTCAGGCTGCCTCTAGAACTGGGATGCAACAGCAACCACTGTTCATGTGAGCTTGTGCTAATACCATGGTGCAAGGCAATAAGGAAGTGTGGTTAGGACACCTAATCCAGAATAATCTCAGGTAGAATATTTACATTTAAAGAATGATTATTTTAATTAAAAATCAGAACACTGCAGGGCTTAGGCAGAAAGGTACAATAAAATTAAAATGCATTTCCAGATAATTCACTTTGCTTCTTTCACTTAATCCTGTTTAAGGCGTGCCTTGCTCACACATGTTCACTTACCTTTCCAGAGGTGATTCCAGGATTTAAAGTGGTTACCAGCAGGCAGATCCCCTTGGCAGGATCCCTACCATTAGACAAAAGACACATGGCACCCAGCCAAATTCAGGATAGGATGCAGTGATCATTGTGAGAATCGGAATGTGTGTTAGGACTCATCTGGTACTTTCCGCATGAAAACCCACTCTTTAACACTGAATTGGAACAAATGGAAATTCAGGTTTTCCATGGATTGCTCTTTGCCCCGATTCAGTGGTTTTTGCAGTGAAAGTGCCAGTGCAAAAAGAAAAAGAAAGAAAAAGGCTAGGACAAGTCACTTTAAAGTGTCTAGAACATGGCACAAAAGTTTGGATGAGCCCTTAGTTAGTGTGTGTTATTTCAAAGAGCTCAACCTAGATAGCAAAAGGTGTGGAGGGAGTGATGTCTTTGCTTTTCAGGTCTAGACCAGGGTTGGGAAGCATGAGGCCTCCAGATGTTGCCAGGCTCCAGCTCCCATCATCAGTGACCACTGGCCATGTTAGCTGGGGAAGATGGGAACTGGAGTTCAACAAGACCTGGAGGTCCATAGTTTCCCCAGTCCTGCTTTAGACTCAGTGTAAGTGTCCTAACAAGTGACAAGTAAATATAAGTGAACCAATCGTGGGTCTTCATTTGAAACAATAACTTCCTAGCATTATTTACACAGATACATAGACAGGAATATACAAATTCTTAATAACAGGGTAGTGACTGCTAGCTAGGAACATAATAGCCCAGCACTTAAAACTTTTTAAGAAGAAAGGCTAACAACTGATTGCTGTCAGGAAAAGCTTAACTAGTTTAGTCAGTGATGGGAATTGTGCAGTTTCACAGCTCTTGCAGATCCCTTACTAGAGTCCTGTATGTGATCTGAACTCAGAAGCCAGACGGAGAAAGCATTCCTTATAGCTAATGCAACACATTACTAACATAATCACAATAAAGTACTTATCTGTGATGAATTGTAGTTGTTCGCAAAAGAGTCCCGTTTGTGCTCTGAGCAGAGTCAGGGAATTAGGAAAGTGTCAATTGGCTTGCAACTATATCTTACAGCTTATTCTGACTGTTACAGAGCCTTAGCTGGTGATGTGTGTTGCACAGAGTTGGCAAAACTATTCCTGTGTGCTTATGGAGATGCTATGATTGTGGCTGTTACACAATGTTTCTGTGGTACCCATTGCTGATTTTCTAATGACTTGCATCTTCATTTTCTACTCTTCATCAGTGTTAGTATGTCACCTGTGGCCTAGGAAATAGTCTAAGAATGGCATTGCAAATGGAAGCTGGAAGGGTGGGTGCAGAACCTCCAAGTGTCCCTATTTTCCAGGTATAGTCTCAGATTTACAGAAGCCTTCCTGGTTTCTGATTCAGTCCTGAAATGTCCTACTTTTCTGTAGAATGTCTCAGTTTTCATTGGAGAAATGTTGGAGGGTGTGGAGTTGTGCGACCCCTGAGCCAGGAGAGAAGCAACTATACAATTTTTAAAAGATATCTGAAGGCAACCTTGTCTAGAGATTTTTAATGTTTAATGTTTTATTATGTTTTAATATACTGTATGTTGGAAGGTGCCCAGAGTAACTGGGGCAACTTAGTCAGATGGGCAGCATAATAATAATAATAATAATAATAATAATAATAATAATAATAATAATGGAATAGGATGTCCCTATTTTCATTGGAGAAATGTTGGAGGGTATGTGGGTGGTGGACGCCAAGGAGAAAAGCAACATGTTTCTGCTTCCCCAAGGCAGCTCTGAAAGACCTTCAATAAACTTCACAATTTCCCTGTACATGCCCCACGTCTCTTAATCCCACATATCTCTTTATTTATATGCTCTGAACGCCACTAGTCTTTCTTGTCATCCACCTTATTGGCCTGTTCCATGCTAAGTACTTGTAAGCCCCCCTCTTACGATCTGATCCTGCCCCAATAGGATATATGCTATAAGAAGCAATTGGAGAAAAGGAAAGAAACCACAGTTCAGGCAGTTATGAGATAATCAGTCCCCAGGTAAAAGTTTTCTCTGAATCTTTATTGAGAGGAGGAACTCACAGGAGGCAGTTGCCCTGTAATAATTCCTCTATGCCACACAGTATTTTTCAGAGTTCACTCAATAGTTAGTGGGGGGCAATTTGTCAGGTATATAGGAATGCTTTGATGGTGTTTCCTACTTGGCAGGGGGTTGGACTGGATGGCCCTTGTGGTCTCTTCCAACTCTATGATTCTATTATTCTATAGCTATGAATAACTGTACTTTCAGTGAGGAATAAATGTCAAGTCTGGGCCAATGGATCCTGCTCCGTTATACACCTGTGATTTATTTATTTTTAGAAATAAAAAATTAAGGAATTCTGGTTATTACCCTCCCAGATGAATTACTCGTTATTAAAAGTCACATAGGGCAATTGCTTTGTGTAAATCAGCTGGTTTATATTCCCATTCCGGAGGTGGTTTTTTTGTGGGGGGGATGATTTACTATGATAGCTAGATATACTTGTCCTAGAGAACGTCTAATCCCTTTATTTAATCCTGTTAATCTTTGGCTTTGGTGATGAAGCAATCAATTCTGCAAACTAATTATATGTTGTGTGAATAAGTATTTTCTTTTATCAGTTCTGAATTTACCACTTTCCATTTCCATTTAATGTTAATCAACAGTTCTTTAGAGGGTGTTAAAATCCCTTATTAGGAACAGAGAGTCACTTTGAGGTAATAGCTGTTGCTGTTGAAGCTTTTTAAAGACCAAACAAAGTCACATGCAGAGAGGAAGGAAAGAACAGCCAAGATAAGAAGAGGCAGCTTCTGGCTTTCGTGCTTGGAGTTGGTAAGGGCTAGAGAAAAATCCCTGACAAAGCATGTATTACACACAACCTTAGTAGCCACTCAAAACCCCAGCAAGGTCAGACTGAGGCGTCATTTTCACATTGCCTTTTGGGTCTCAGCAGTGTTGCAAAAGGAAGTTTGTAGAGGCTATTGTATACAGGCTATTATAGAACCAAAGGCAAAGGGGCAGGCAAAAGGCAGGCAGAGGTAGAAAAGAAGGAAACAGGACAGGAAGCAATGAACCAGGAGCTGAGTTATGTGACCATTTGAGGTAGTGAGACGTGGGCTGAATGGATGCAATTTGACTGGTTTTATTTATAACTCTCTCTCTCTCTCTCTCTCTCTCTGTGTGTGTGTATATATATGTGGAAATATCCATTCTTAATAGACCTGGCAGAAAAGAAGAGTTTTTAGCAGGCATTTAAATGTTGGCCCAGTGGCCCAATGACATGAAATACTTGGTTTCTTTTTGTTGTCAATGAGCCCCGCCAACTCTGGGAATGACCACAGTGACACTCCTGCAGATAATATCAGTGAACGAGCTTGGGATATAAGGGTTCAGGCGATCCCTGAGGTACCCTGGACCCAAGTTGGTTTCCCCCCCTGAACATGTGAACAAGGCATATGATTGTCCAGATCCCAGCTTTTCACTATCCCCCTGCATTTTACCATGCCATCACTCTGTCCATTCAGGGATGTCTATGAAAAGATGCCTTCTACAGATTCAGACCTTTCAGACTGGTAATGGCTCTGAACTCTCAATCAGAGGTCTTTTCCAGCCTGGTTAAGGTCTTTTATCTAACTGGATCTTAGATAACTGAACTGAATCTGAGGATTTCTGCACGAAGGGAAGAACTGTGGTCATTTCTGAAAGGCACAACATCCTGTCCCCATTCCCTCCCTTCGACAGCCGGAGGGAAAGACTAGATCTTTAATATAAGGGGTAGTAACTTCTTCAAGATGATGGCTAGCTTAAGGATGCTTTGTGACATGATAAAAACATAGGTCTTCTGATGGAATTTCATGACACTCACAGCTTGGGTCCAGAGTGGAAGACATCAAACTCCATTCACCACTCAAACATCACCTTACTGCCTTTTACTGAAAACAGCTTTTCAGAAGTGGGTAATGCTGAGGCTTGTAAAATTGTAATATATGTTGTTCAGGAAGGATCTAAGTATTAAATTATATGCATGGTATGTGTGCATGCATGTGTATGAGTGTAAAGTTTACAGTGAGAAGGCCAACCCCCATGGTGATGATTCTAAATTGTAGACAGGTTTTGTTTTGTCATTTTGGATTGCAGACACCTTAGAAAGTTTTCATTTGGAATCATGCAACACTGAGTATAGTGGGGGCCCATATGTGACTGCAGGCTCTAGATCTTAACATAATGAAAACAGCTAATTTGGCATGCTCTTGTATTCTAATCTGGCAGGTGGCATTTTTCAGATTCAAGAATGAGACATCAATGGGCAAAGCAATAATCATGAAATGAAACTATATCTTTCCTCTGTCTTGCAAAACCTTCTTTACGAAAGCTGTCAAGTTTGCCTTGTAAAACATTGCTCTAAAAGGACAGGGACCTTGTCCGATGAAAGTTAACTTAGCAGAACAGAGATTTGGATATTGACTAAAGCAAAAGAAGCAGAGCCATGAAGTTCACCAGTATATTTTTCTGATTAAATACTTTGTGTGCTTTTCCATTTATTTGTGTGCACTCACTGAGAAACATATACATAGAAATGCATGCCAACCTATTTTATATAAGTTTTGGATAACTTGATAAATCTCTTTCATCTACCATATGAACAACATGGCCTTTTCCACCTATCTAGTAGAATGAACTGGTGGTCAGTGAATGCTTTGTCCAACTCATTAAAGTGAATATATACTGGCCCTCACTCTTAACCATCCCTCATAAAGGGTGGGACCATGCCTTATTAGAGTGCTGTACTATAAATTATTTCTATTGGCTTGTTGATGTTTTACATATTTAAAGAAAAACACAAAATGCATGCAAATTATATGGATTTTCTATGTATTCTTCCTCTAAAATATGCATTTTGTGTGCATTTCCCCCATAAAATATGCATTTCATATGCTTTTCTGAACTGAAACTGCATAGCAAGATTCAGTTAAATGTGAAATGTGATTCCAATCTGCATGTGAGTTTGGGACTGGCAAATTAGGTCAGTTCACTTTAAAAATGAGTTTCTTCTCCATCTCTAATATATACAGAGTGCCAGTATGCCTTTTGTTATTCACCTAACTGAATTAGGGCTAGGGGCTGACAACCCATTTCTAGGGCAGAGGCTAATACTGTACTGGTCAGAAGAGAGGATTGCACAACTTATAAGTCTACATTAAAAGAGGAATGAGCCATAGCATAGGACCAAGTAAGCAGGACATCTTACTCCTCAAATGTTCAGTAGGCGACCATCATTGTAATCTTGTGTACTGGCCTGCCTCATTCTTTACCACAGGAATGCAGCAATGGGAACTTCTTATACTAACAGAAAAGTTGAAATGCAGCATCCTGTGTTACAAATGGAATAATTGTGCAGCTTTGGAAATCAATGGCCAAACTGCATGAAGATGCTGCTGGCATGGAAAAGTAGCTGGGTTGACCAGACTGGGGAATTGGTGAGGCAAGACACCAGTTAGAGAAAAGCTATATCCAGCTTTAGACGTTCAGACACATTCAAGTGCAGAATAGTTTTTAAGATAGAATCCCATATTCCAGGTTCGGAGGTATGCTTGGTCTCTCTCCTGCTGTTTAGCAACACCAAGTTCAATAATGGGTGCCTACCTTCAGTGGCTGACTGATGCTAGCAGAGCAAGGCAAACACTATTGGAGGACATTGCCAGGCATCAGCAGAGCACCCAGGGAGAACTAAGCAGCTGCATTGGGTTAAAAAAGAAGAAGCTTTTCGACAGTAGAAGCCCAGCCAGAGCTCCTTGCTGCTGATGAGTTCATAGCTGCCAAGTTTTCCCTTTTCTCGCGAGGAAGCCTATTCAGCATAAGGGAAAATCCCTTAAAATAAGGGAGAACTTGGCAGCTATGGATGAGTTCTGTGATGAGATACACTGAGGCATTCAATTTCTAGTTATTATATCAATATCCTAGATGGACTCCTAACACTTTGAGGTTTATTTGAGGATCGAAGGCATCCCAGATGTCCCAAATTATGAAAAGAGAAACAGAGGAACTGTGGGTAGATTGGTGTGAAAGTGGAATTAAGACTGATTGTTCCTGTTTCTTGTCTTGGAGAGTATCGGCAGAAATGGGTGTCATACATATGGCCATTTGTAGGCAGAAGTTATAAAACGGTTGCTTAGCCTTGGACTCCACAGTTAATTCAGAACAATCCACAGAGATGTCCAAAGCACTGTTTGGTCTTGCATTTGTTGGATGAATTTCTGTTTATGGGGCCTTAGTATATGGACAAGGTGCTTCATCATATTTGGTCAACTTATATGTGACTGCTTGACCCTTGTCCTTCATGGCATATTACATCCAGCAGGAAGGGGACAGCCAGTTGAGGCCAGGTGGTAACAAAAGGGCAGTGGCCTCTGCCTTTAAAAGAGCTAGTAGGGCAACAACTTCTGAAGAAGCCTTCTCCGGACCTGAAACTATTTAACAACTACATGCCAGTGGCATATGCCCACTTACCAGACAAGGTTGGCAATCAGGTCCAGGTACTCTTGGATGAGACTGGAGTATGCAACCCCCTCAGTTTTTGATTTTAAACCCCTCAGTGGCTCTTGGTACCATCAGACCTGGTATCCTTCTGGAGAGGCTGTCCGAGTTGGGCATGGATGGTATTGCAGATGTTAGATTTCTAACATTTAGAAAACGTGTTCCATGTATCCTGTGGTTCTGAAGTGTGGAGAGTGACCATATGGGAGCAGGCCTTCTTGATACTGTAGTCGCCACCCCAGCCGTGGAATGCTCTCATTAGATAAGCTTGACACCCACATTAATGTCTTTTTGACATGTAAATACCTTTTCATCCTTCCAGGTGTTTAAATGTTGTTTTAGCATGCCGATATCTTTTTAACATTTCTATTATTATTAATTATTAGTGTCTTTGCTGTTATGGTGATTAGCGGGTTTGCCCTATGAGGTTTTTAAATTCTCTGCATTGTGGTTTTGATGGATATTACTGCTGTAATTATTATATTTCATTTCCATTTTTTTGTTTTTTGGTATTATGGCTATTTTTATTTGTTTGAGTCATATGTCCCCCAGAAAACCTCAGTCATGATGTGACTCAGAAATGCAACCCAATAAATATCTCGCCTAATGTTATTAATTCTGCTAAGGAGTATTTCCCATGATCTTGTAGAACAGTAGCAATGGTTTTAAACTAAAATGTAGTTTATCACTGAGTGTTTCCACTGCCAGAAGGTGCTCACATATTTTCTGAGCTAATGGTACTGTAGTATCATACAAAACAAATTACCACTGAATTGATGCTACCTTTGCATTTAACTTCTGTAAAGGGAACATAGCCACGATCAATGGCTCTGATTATCACCAGCAATATAACAGTGGTATGTCAGGCGAAGGCTGATTGGCTCCTCTGCAAGTATATCTCCAACTAATGGAGAATGTGTCATTCTCGATTGTTGACTTGCCATTTTATGTATGAGATCAAGCAGTAGATCCTGCTCATATACACTAGTGTCAACAATTACTGTACTGCATTTTAGCTCCTCAAGATGCCAGAATATGCTTTATGGCAGCACTGGGCACAGGATCTACTTTGTTTTTTAAGTGGAACCCTGTGATTCACTAATTGGAGCTAGGTGTAAAAGACATATTCTTAGAATTAAAGAATTCTGAGCACCCAGGAATTTATTTTGAGTGCCAGAACTGAATGGAGCTTGTGGTCCTTCATAAATCCACTCCTGGCCCATTTACCTCACCCTCCAAAAAGTTTTTATTCAATTCAGCAATGTATTTTTTTTGGGGGGGGGAGTCATTATTGTTGTTGCCATTGTTGAGAGTCTGAAATCTTTACTGGTTTGCTGCAAGCCACCCAGAGATCTACCAGTAGAGTGCAAGTTACCTTATTAAGCAGGGTAAGAAGGGGGAAGCCAGCTCATTTGTTTGTCCTTGGCATGCTCTGATGGGAGCTTTGCATGCTTCTGTTTTAGTGCCTTAGTACACAACCAGGAAGTTTTGGGGCTTGGCACTATGCTTGCAAATCCTATCTTCTATGGGATTTTGTGAAGTCCAAATGAAGTGCTATCTTCAAGAGGAAGTGGACTTCAAATGAGGCCCTTCAACCATGCCAGCTCCACCATAGTCCTAGTATGGGGAGCTGTGCGGCTTATGAGCTTTGAGTGGTGGATGAACCTGCCCAAGACCCTAGGTCACCTAACTGCAGGCCAGTGTTTTGATGGTTAACAAAATTCTTCTTGATTTTTAAACTATTCCCCCCTACTGTTTTAGCCTTCTGAAGACACCCCTTCTCTCTCACACACTTGCACTATGATTACAAATAACCCAGCTATCATTTTATCATGATCAGGGTATATTTGAAGGCTGTTTTTCAGTCCCTTCCTCAGCTTTCTGTTTTCTAAATTGTTGTTGTTTAGTCGTTTAGTCGTGTCCGACTCTTCGTGACCCCATGGACCATAGCACGCCAGGCACTCCTGTCTTCCACTGCCTCCCGCAGTTTGGTCAAACTCATGTTGGTAGCTTCGAGAACACTGTCCAACCATCTTGTCCTCTGACATCCCCTTCTCCTAGTGCCCTCAATCTTTCCCAACATCAGGGTCTTTTCCAAGGATTCTTCTCTTCTCATGAGGTGGCCAAAGTATTGGAGCCTCAGCTTCACGATCTGTCCTTCCAGGGAGCACTCAGGGCTGATTTCCTTAAGAATGGATAGGTTTGATCTTCTTGCAGTCCATGGGACTCTCCAAGAGTCTCCTCCTCCTCTAAATAGTCTCGGTTTATTTGTTCCTTCCTCAGTTGCTCCCTTGTTCTCCCTTAGAATCATCTTTGCACATTCTAAATCCTTTAATCTCACTATTGCAGTCTGGGTAAATTCGTGGGTTGTGTCTTTGGAGACCTAGGGCTGACGAACGAGGGACTGTTTATTAATTTATCTGCATAGGTTGTCTCTTTCCCCATCTGATTCAGGTGCAATATGCATGTCTTTATGCATACATTGCTCTTCCTGCTCCAAGAAAGGTTTAGCTTTATTCTAGGATCATATACTGCTTATATGGATTTCCTTCTTTATACAGACTTTGGAAAGGGGGCAGAGAGAGAGAGAGACTTCATTTTATCCTTCATCATGTTGCACAGCAAAAGAAAGAGCTAGAAAGAATTCCGACTAGGCAGAGATGGGCTGCAACATTCTTGGCTGATCGGATATGTGAATATGTTGAGTCTGGCGATATCATTACACCCCTTGGCGACACTGTAATCCATTCCATATACGTAGCTCTGACAGATTTTAATGAAGATTCTTTGGGATCATGCGTGTGTATCTGTAATGCTGTTTTACCTCCTGTGTGTATCGCACAGGCACTGAATATTAATAAGAGTTTAATTTCTGGAATATACTGAGCATGCGTGAAGATCAACCTGAGTGGTTAAAGAAGTATCTTTTCACTATGCGGTTGGCAGTGTACACATTCAGATCTGAGCTATTTCTCATAGTAGTGGTGGGAAATATTTCTGGTCTAAATAAGTGTGGGAACTGTGGAGGGTTGACCAAGTCACTTTTAGTGACTTTTAGAAGACATCTGAAGGCAGCCCTGTTTAGGGAAGCTTTTAATGTTCAATAGATTATTGTATTTTAATATCCTTCTGGAAGCCACCCAGAGTGGCTGGGGAAACCCAGCCAGATGGGCGGGGTATAAATAATATGTTATTATTACTATTATTATTATTATTATTATTATTATTATTATTATTATTATATATTTTAGGTATTTAATGTTTAACAGTTTAACATTCCAAAAGTTAGCAAGTAAGCAGCAATGGTGGCAAGGATTTGCAAGCAATTTGCTCTTTCCTTTCCTGTACCAATTTGCTAGCTAGACACAGTACATTCCTATGCATGTTTGTTGCCTAAGAAGATAATTCCATTGTGAGTTCGATAGGGCTTACTCCTAAGTAAGTATAGATAGGATTGCAGCTATAGAGGCCACCTGCCATCCTTATCCTCATCTAAGGAGTACATACATACATACATATATTTTATTGGTATGCCACCTTTCCATAGTTAAAAGCATGATCAAGGTAGCTTACAACATGAAAAAAATATATAATTACAATTATAACAAAACTAGTCATAAATAATAAATAAAACACATCAAAAAGTCCACAACCAGATCAAACAATTTCCACATAAATCATAAGATGATTTATAAATAAAGATACAAAAACAACAATAACAACACCCTGCAGAACAATACCCCAATGCAAGAGTCTGTTCAGCAGCCTCAGCTTTTGTAGCTGGAGTCAGTCCAGAGAGCAGGTCTTATGGGACTCACAGCCAAGATGATCTCTGGCCTCTTCAGCAGCATCAGCTTATCCAAACCAACAGCTGAACCTTCAAAGTCTGCTCTTTAACCACATGCTAATTTTATCTGATACCTCTGCGGTGGGGGTGGGGTATAATGTTTGATTAACCAGTAGAGGGCAAGGAGTCAATTCGCTATCCAATGTATTATGGGGCATCCATTAAGTGTTGTGAGATCCTTATCTGGAAATAGCTACAGTCGCTGAAAGGGAAAAGTTCTTCTGTGAAGGGGAATGGGGTTGAATTCTCTGGGAGTACACCATAGTGGCCATAGTGTTTATGCACCCATTCCTGTTCTGATTCCAATAAGCTCCTTCTTTCTTTTCTTGGTTGCCTCATTGTTTCCCAAGAAATTTGAATCTCGACTGAATTTAACTGAGTGCTTTCAACGAGGCAACCCTCTGGGAAAAGCAGAAGCAGTGAGCGTTGAGAGGCAAGTATGGTGCTAGGGAGCAGGAGCATGAAAATACCCTCTCATTTGCTTCTTTCACAGGAGCAGCTGTAAGAGGCTGCTGTATGGCCCAGTTATTGTCTAATTATATACCATTAAGGGACATGAGAATAATGCTGTGTGCTGGCCTTGCTGGTCTTAGCTCTTCATTGCCATTGCCAGCCCAGTATGGCTGACTTCAGAGACTTCAAAGCCCCCAGTGCAAAGAGTCTCCAAGCAAAGAGCAATGGGTTTGTGTTTCTGACTCATCCTGGGCTCCATTCTTCCCCCCTCCTCTGTCCATCCTGCTGTCTGCCAAGCTCACAAGAACATTGATGAGAGGCTCCGCGATGACCCCTGGCATCGAGCAGCACTTTGAAAATCCTTTTGTGGTTTTCTTAAGTGAAAACTAAAAGGCACCACAAAGTAATGAAGGCTCTGCATGTATATGCCTGTGTTTCTGGAGAGGGGAGTGGCAGTGTGGCCTGGAAACCATGATGCCAAGGCCTCTCCTGATGGGCTATGTGGGCAAGATACAAGGTGTTCTAATGAACACTCTCTCTTTCTGCCCTGAAGCAATGGGGAAGTATTGCCCACAGCTAATGCAGCTGCCTTGCCATTCTTCCATCACCTCTCTGCCTTGTGCAGCACAGAGGGATTAGGCGGAGGGCCAGTCAAGAGACAGAAAGAGCTCACACAGCCAAGATCCATTGGAATGCTAGCTTGAAATGCATTGCTCACTTATTAGCCTCATGAGAGGGGAAATGGTGTGTGTGTGTATATGTGTGTGTTTGTATTTTTCACACAGCCTTGGAGAATTACAGTCTTGGCAGATTTCACAGCATCAGGGAGAGAGAAAAATCTGAGAATGTCAATTCATAGAGAGCTAAATCACGACTCTTAACTGTGCAAAAGGAACAACTTTCTTCATAGGGGCATAGCCTAGTATTTGAAGCTGTGGGAGCTTGTGTTGCTGAAAGAACCCTGAAACAAGAACAACGATTGCATCACAAATGTACTGAATGATATACAAATTTATGTAGTTTATCCTTAAAGTAACTCTGTGAGTTGCTCTCTGGTACTTCCATTTTATGGGTGGGGAGGGAGCTGAGGCTGGAAGGCTGGATCCAAAACCACTATCTAAGAAGGCATTTCCACCTAGCTTTTCATAGGCATCAGTACATAGCTCACCAACCTGCCAGTTTTTATCCTTTCATCAGTCACGTTATATTGTAATGCACTCAGACATAGATGGTCACTAAGGCACAGGTGACTTTATGTGGCTTCCAAACCCCCATTTTCCCATCCCACCATAGTTCCTTCCACTTTGTTCATTTGGGTCTTAAAAAGGGTTTCTCCTTATTCTTTTTAGTTTCGGAACCCTTGGGCCAGTTTTTTATTTGATAAAAATTCATACATTAGTTTTCATAAATCTGTGGGTTTGGGCATTGCATTTTGAGTAAATTAAAATGGCGGGTGGCCACTGTGGGTGGAAGCTAAACTTGTCTCCCAGTCAGAAGTGGCACTGTGGCCAAACAAGTACTAAGATGGCTGCCTATGGACCTGGTCAGGACCTCAGTAAGGTGGCACATCTGAGTTGGACCAGTGAGGGGCCCATCTAGGATGCTGGGGCCTTTGGTCAGTGCCCATGCTGGCCAGCCTTTGAGGCTGGGTCTGCACTCCACCCATCAATGTACCTGTTTCCCTCTGAAATGGCCCCTGACAGATTACCGCTTCAAGAAATGCAGCCCTTGACAGAAAAAAAAAATGTTGCCCATTCTTTGCACTATGGGATTTTGGGAAGATACCGGTAATAGTGTTGGCTGTGATGAAGCCTCTGGCAGTGATTGGTTCAGTCACCTGCCTGTCACACAAAAAAGCTGGTCCATCTGAAGGACCCCTGGCAGTGATTAGCTCACTCACTTGCCTGTCACAGAGAGGCTGAGCAGTTCCTGACAGGCACTTGACAGTGATGAGCAGAAGCGCAGATATTGATTTGAGGTAAGTAATGAAATATTTGGCTGCAACCCTCCAGTCTCACATATCCTTCAAACTTCCCCCACCCTTGCTTTCTCTCTCTCCCCCTCCCCACCCCAGTGATTTCGGGTCTGATTATATTGTCATTCTTTCACCTTGGCAATATATGTTCTTTATCTCCGCCATTTGACACGCTTTTATGTAATACGCCAACACTTGTCATAATTTCAAGTATCCCATCAGTGATCCTTAAAGAAGTTAAGTTTTTCTAGACTTTTTATTTTCAGTGTGATGAAAAAACAACCATGAAAAGGCAGGAAGGAAGTAAAGAAACAACAGCAGCCAAAATTCATAAGCTATTTCAACTCTCATTATTTTAAAAATCATGCTAGCAAGGGCTGACTCAGATTTTCCTTGTTTGAGGGTAACCGATCCAGAATAAGAATAAGAACAATAAGAATTTGATTCTTTAAAGTTTAGGGTTTATAGTCCATTCAGAGCTGTTTAGAATAGGCTGGAGAATGAAGTGTAGGTAATGATAATATGGTTTCTACTTTCTTTACTCATTTGCATGTGTTAATTAGTTTGTTTTGCACAAACTTTAAATTTGCCACAAACTTTAAAAAAAAAAGCTGGGGAGAGAAAGAATCCAAATGGCAGAAAACCCAGGCAGATGAGGTGCCAAACAATTCAGGTGCCAAGCCTAAATGTAAGTATTCACCAAATATAGCTGCTATGCTCATCAAGAGAATATGCAGATTTATGTTAACTACCTAAAACTAAAATATGCAGATTTAGCAATTATTATTATTATTATTATTGTTGTTGTTGTTGTTGTTGTTGTTGTTATTATGCGGCTTGCAGCACATATAAAAACATAATAAAACCTCAAACATTAAAAGCTTCCTGATACCGAGCTGCTTTCAGATGTCTTCTAAAAGTTGTATAGCTTTCTATCTCCTTGACATCTGAAGGGAGGTGATAACACAGGGAGGGCACCACTACTGCAAGGGCCCTCTGCCTGGTTTGTTTGTTTGTTTGTTTGTCCCTTCGTTCCTTCTGTTGTGACGTGGGGTTTGTGATTTCAGCTCTCTTGACAAAACATGCTGGAGACAGTTCTCTAGTAACAGCTCTTTATTAAAGTGAACAAGACTGAAGACTGAGGAGAGGAAAGCTACATTTATAGGGACAGGGAACTAGCTAGGAAGGGATACATTTTGGAGGGAACAATATCAAGCAATCACAGTGCTGCCTTTTGGAGGAAACCAATAAGACAGAGGATCCAAATACAGCAGCTTAAATGAACCAATAGTAGCTGTACCCTCTGGAACCAAAAGGCAGTTACTTTATCCTAATGCAAATACAGACAATAATAATACAGATATAAAATCCTTTGACTCAATACACAACACCCCTCCCCCCCTAGTGAGCACAGCAGACGTAATCCCTCAGGTACTGTGGGGTCCTACAACTTCTACCTGATCTCCTGACAACAGGTGTTGCAGGTTCTGGATTGGGTGTTACCTGTGGTGGAGGGGCTGCTATAGGGGTTTCATCAGGAACAGATGGAGTCCCAGACATCTCAGGGTCCCCGACCTGTACCTCGTCATCATGAGGACTAGCAGACCCTGGTTCATTTGCTGAAGCCCCTGGTGACTGTACCTCTGGACCATTTTCACTCTGGTCTTGCAGCTGTGCGTCATTAGCCAGGGATGAATTATCTGACTCCTCCCTGCTGAGCGCCCGGCGCCTCAGCTGATCTATATGTCTCTTCCAAACTTGCCCATTTTCCAAGGTCACATAATAGGACACAGGTCCACTAGCCCGGGTGATCACACCGGCCACCCACCGCGGACCTCGTGAATAGTTCCTCACCCAGACCAGATCTTCAGGGGCGAGATACCTTGTTGTGTCAGTCTCAGCCTGGGGGGTTGCTCTTGAATTACGGTTTGGCATTTTATCTGAGTGGACATAATCCAGCACCGTTACCAGTCTTCTACCTAAGAGCAGCTCGGCTGGCGACTTGCCCGTCGCAGTACACGGCGTCGCATGCTGCAAAAATAACATTCGCGCAATGCGAGCCGACCAGTTACCCTCCATTAAGCGCGCAATGGATTCTTTGGCTGTTCTTACCATGCGCTCAGCCTGCCCATTGGAGGATGGGTGAAAGGGCGCGGATGTGACCCCTCTTATAAAGTTATCAGCCAAGAATGCCCTGAATTCTTGGGATACAAAAGCTGCCCCATTATCTGATACAATGGTCTCAGGTAACCCGTGGGTAGCAAACAGCTGCCTCAACACCTTGATTACGGCAGCTGATGCCATGCTAGGGACCATCGCCACTTCTAACCATTTGGAATATGCATCAACGATAACCAAAAAGACCTTCCCTTGGAATGGCCCAGCAAAATCTATGTGCAGCCGGCTCCAGGGAGTCCTGGACTGCTCCCACCAGTGGACTGGTGCTCTGGCCACTTCTGGCCGCACCTCTTGGCATGCCTTGCATGTTCGTACCCATTGTTCTATGTTCTGGTCCATTCCAGGCCACCACACATAACATCGGGCTAGCGACTTCATCCTGACCATTCCCGGGTGTCCCATGTGAAGCGTCTCAAGAACCCTGTTTCTCAGTGGTGCTGGAATTATCACCCTATCTCCCCATAGGAGACAACCCTTATGCATGGACAATTCGTGCTGCCTTGTCGCATAAGGCCTGAATTTTTCTTCATGCGGACCACCTGGCCACCCCCTCCCCACCCAAGTGAGCACACGGGAGAGAACAGCATCTTTCCTAGTTTTCTCAGCTATATCCGTAGCTGTTACAGGAGCCCCCGGAAGTGTTTCTAGCATCATAATGTGCTCCGCCGGAGCAGGATCCTCATTGCTCCCGCCAGGAAGGGGCAATCGACTCAGCGCATCAGCATGGCACAACTGTTTCCCCGGCACATGGGTCAAGGTGTACTGGAACCCATTCAGGAATATTGACCAACGCAACATTCTGGGGGAGAGAATTTGTGGCGTTTGTTTGTTTGGGTTGAACAACCCTAACAGTGGTTTGTGGTCCGTTTCAATGGAGAAATGGTGACCGTACAAATAATCATAGAACCTTTTGATTCCGGACACAATAGCCAGTGCCTCTTTATCAATTTGAGCATAGTTGCGCTCTGTGGGCGACAACGTACGGGAATAGAAAGAGATGGGCTTTTCCGACCCATCCGGTTCCCTATGACTCAGCACAGCCCCCAGACCGTATTGAGAGGCATCACATGCCAGGACCAGCGGCTTTGACTCATCATAATGAGCAAGGACGCTCCTGCTACTCAGCATTCCTCGCAAGGAGTCAAAAGCCTTCTGCTGCTCCCGCCCCCATCGCCACACATTCTTTTTCTGCAATAGTCTATGTAATGGTTCAGCTACCGAAGCTTTCTGGGGTAAGAACGAATGATAAAAGTTAATAAGTCCCAGGAATGACTGCAACTCCGTCTTGTTCTGTGGTCGTGGTGCCTCGATGATGGCCTTAATCTTAGCATCTGTGGGATGGATGCCTGATGCATCAATTTTAAACCCCAAGAAATCCACAGTTGGCACCCCAAAACTGCATTTTTCTTTTTTCAGTTGCAACCCCACCTCCTTGAACTTGAGCAACACTGCACGGACACGCGCAACCAGTTCCTGTGGGTCTTTTCCAGCAATCAAAACATCATCAAAAAATGGCAAGACCCCCGGCAGACCTCTTAACAGGCGTTCCATGAGCCCTTGAAAAATCCCTGGGGCCACACAAACTCCGAACTGTAATCTGTTAACTCTGAACGCCCCTTTATGTGTGACAATAGTCTGTGCTTCCGCTGATTGTGGGGTTACTGGCAGCTGTTGGTAAGCTTGTGCCAGGTCAATTTTGGCGAACACCTTGCCCCCAGCCAGTTTAGCCAACAGATGTGATACGACTGGAATGGGGTATGAGTTTCCCCTGAGTGCCTTATTGATAGTACATTTGTAATCTGCACATATCCTGACTTCCCCATTTGCTTTAAGGGGTGTGACGATTGGAGTCTCCCACTTAGCAGAGTCCACGGGTGAGAGAACTCCCTGCTTGACCAATTTATCCAGCTCTGCCTCGATCTTGGGTTGCAGTGCAAATGGCACTCGCCTTGGTTTGAGTCGGATTGGAGCCACCCCGGGGTCCAACTCGAAGTCAACTGGGGGCCCTTTATAACAACCCAGTTTTCCATTAAAGAGACCAGCAAATTCCTTGCATAATACCTCACTCATCTCAGGGCAGGTTTGGATTGAATTAAGCCCTGAGATACTCAGTCCCAGGGCAGGGAACCAGTCAGTGCCCAGGAGACTGGGGCGACTGCCCTTCGCAATCACCAGTTTGAGTACAGCCTGTTTGTCCCGGAACTGTACTCTCACGGCACACATTCCCATAACATGGATGCGGCCTGCTGAGTACGACTGCAAGGTTGCCGGAAAGGGCTCCAGAGGGGGCAACTTACCCCTGGGGAAGAATGTCTTCGCGGTCTGGTCCGACACGATGGTGAATGCGGATCCGGAGTCCACCTCCATGTCGCACTGCTGACCCTCAATCTTCACCTTGACGTGTGCCTTGCCTTGCGCTGGAAACTGCACGGCCCTCCCGTTGATCTCCGTTACGTAGTGGCAGTCCTTTAGAAAACGAGTTGCTGTGGGCGGTCTGCGATGCTCCAGTCTAGGTGCTCCTGTCGCTCCCGACGCCGCCGATCTACAGACCCTGGCGATGTGACCCGTCTTTCCGCACGTCCGGCAGATAGCATCCCTGAAACGACAACTCTTCCTTTCATGGTTTCCGCCACAACCTGGGCAACTGCCTCGGCGATCTCTGTGCACTGTGCAGGCCTGACGCACCGACTCGACCCCACGGACTGGGCTCTGGCTCGGAGTAGCCTCTAGCTCGTCCATGGCATGCGCAACTTCTATCTGTGGCTTAGTGGCCTTGCGACTGGCATCAAGCTCCTCTCTTTCATAATTCTCCGTGGCGGTGGCCTCTTTCAAGGCTGAAGCAAGGGTAACCTCTTCTTTAGCCACGATGCGTCTTCTGGCTTTCTTGCTGCTCAGACCACCAATAAACCGATCCAGGAGAGTCTCTTCCAGATTTTGGAAGCCGCAGTGCTGAGCGAGCTTCCGGAGTTCAGCCAGAAATGTGGATACAGACTCCCCAGCATGCTGCTGCCTCTTATGGAACTCCATCCGCCGGGCCATCTTGGTCTCAGTAGGCGCCAAGTGGCTTGTTAGGCAGGCAAGAATATCTTTGAGAGATGTCTCACTCAGCTTCGCTGGAGCAAGTAATGCCTTGGCCAGCTTGAAGGTCTCGGGCCCACAGTAGCTCAGGAATGTGGCCCTTCTTTTGCTGGCATCGGTGATCCCTTGAGCCACTGCAAAGAACTCGAAGCGTTCGACGTAGTCTTCCCAGGTGTGGGGCTCTGATGGCTGGAAGGGCTCCAATACCCTTGGACTCTCCATTGTCCTAGCGGGCAGGGTCGTCTTCTCAGCTGGCCAGTGAGTCTTGTTCTCAGCTGCAATCCGGACTCTGAGGCAGGGTTGTGTTTAACCGCTCCTCAGCATTCCGGATCCCACCTTCGTCGCCAGTTGTTGTGACGTGGGGTTTGTGATTTCAGCTCTCTTGACAAAACATGCTGGAGACAGTTCTCTAGTAACAGCTCTTTATTAAAGTGAACAAGACTGAAGACTGAGGAGAGGAAAGCTACATTTATAGGGACAGGGAACTAGCTAGGAAGGGATACATTTTGGAGGGAACAATATCAAGCAATCACAGTGCTGCCTTTTGGAGGAAACCAATAAGACAGAGGATCCAAATACAGCAGCTTAAATGAACCAATAGTAGCTGTACCCTCTGGAACCAAAAGGCAGTTACTTTATCCTAATGCAAATACAGACAATAATAATACAGATATAAAATCCTTTGACTCAATACACAACACCTTCCCTCTCTCCTTCCTTCCTTCCAGTACAGTATAGCCTTGCATATGGCCTTATGAGGTTGTTGTGCAGTTCCCAGCACTAAAAAAGTGCTGCCACCCTTTCACTTTCCATCTACAACACTTGCTTCCCTTTTGTAGTACTGGGTCCTGCTTTTTCTTTTTGATGCGCTTTTCATGCTCCTCTGTGTGTGTGTGTGTGTGTGTTGGCTGCCACACCCATTAATTATCTACCTCCTTCAATCTTCACTGCCTCTGTTCCTGTTGTTTTATTCCATCTTTTAGCACGCACATTCAACCAGCGTCCTCTTGCTGGTGTTGTGGCTGTTGCGTGGGGCGGCTGTGGCCTGGGGCTGAGCTTCCTGTTTGACACTCTTTGTTGCAGGGGATGGCCTGCTTCTACCCTAGGAGAATGCTGCACGTCCCAGCAATTCCCTTTGGTGAACACATGGCTTGCGCAGAGCTGTAGAACAAAGCTCTTTCTCTCTGGAGTGTCCCCCCAGCTTTGGATATGTATTTGAAGCTACCTTAGCTTTAGTGACAGGTGTTTGAAATTGACCGAAACAGACAAGCGTGAGCTGATTCCATTTTCCCCCATGAGTCTGTCCCTGTCAGCTTCTGTCTCCCTGTTGTGTTCTCAACAGGTGAAGTCCCCTGGGGTTGGAATGTGCATGTGGTTGGTCCCCCCCTTTTTTGCAAAGGTGCATTCAAGTGGACAGCATTGTGCATGAAAAACCGCTATCCTGAAAAGAAAGTAGAAAATGTGTGGCACTGGGATAGGACTTAATGAGCATCTCTGGGGCCTCATGCCCACTATTCAGGCTTGGTTCCACATTCATAGTGCTCAGGATAAGCTGTGTCAATCCTGGAGATGGTCATAGTTCATGCAAGTTTTCTGGTGAGGTCTTCATTGTGAGAGTAGCTTTCTGCAAGGAAAGTGTTCCTCTGAGGGAGCTGGTTACCTGGAAGTAAATTGCCTTCATCATACTGTGTATTTCTGATGGTAAATTAACGTATTGTAGCAGGAGTATATTTGCAAAACTATTTCTAACATTTGGTTTGTGTTGTTATATGTAGAGAGAGAAAAATGCATATATACTCTGAAGTATGCCCCACTGATGCTTATTCCTAATGATACTATTCCCTGGTGAATTGTTCATAGGATTGCACCCTGATAAAACAGGTGTTGGGGGCTTTTTAATGTTAAGTTTGCCTGTGGTGTCTTTAGTTGAGTACAACTTCTGTCTTTCTTTATGCTCATTGATGAAAAGAACATTGCATACAGGGGTGTGAAAGCTTGTTCTTGGCGTGAGCATGTATGCCTAAGGTGAGGCCTTTTATATACAGTAATTCCTGATGCAATAGTTTGTGTCAATCTTAACTTTTTACATGGTTCATTATGGAAGATCATGGCATCAGTACATAAAGGGAGATCCCCATTATGAACTTTCTTGGTTGACCCTGGTCTAGTTTTTATCTTGAAGTGTCCTGGAAGGCTTCCTGACCTTCTCATTCATAGTACTTTATGTAAAGGTCAGCACAGTAATCTGGTTACCAGCAAGCTTTAATTTACATATTCTGTAAAAAGAATGGGTTCCAGATAGACTATGCTAAAATAATATTCGAATACAGGAAGCAAACAAAGATAATCAGTTTTGCCACTTCTCACTAGGATTATAGCCCTTCAACTCCCAATTAAGTAAACAAAATGGGAAATAGGAGTTTGTAAGAAGAGACAGTAGACACAGTGATGGCCAAACTTGGCCCTCCAGCTGTTTTGGGACTACAGTCCCCACCATCCCTGACCACTGGTCCTGTTAGCTAGGGATGATGGGAGTTGTAGTCCCCAAACAGCTGGAGGGCCAAGTTTGGCCGTCACTGCAGAGCAAAGGAATATAGGTGTTATGACAAATTACTCATCTAAAAGACCCCACTTCTCCATAACCAATCATTGGCTCGAAGCAGTACAGTGGTACCTCTGGTTAAGAACTTAATTCGTTCCGGAGGTCCGTTCTTAACCTGAAACTGTTCTTAATCTGAAGCACCACTTTAGCCAATGGGGCCTCCTGCTGCTGCCACGCCGCCAGAGCACAATTTCTGTTCTCATCCTGAAGCAAAGTTCTTAACCTGAGGCACTATTTCTGGGTTAGCAGAGTTTGTAACCTGAAACATTTGTAACCTGAAGCACTTGTAACCCGAGGTACTTGTAACCCGAGGTACCACTGTACTTAAATCATGGATTTTAATGATTGGCTAGCTCTTAGAGCTCCAACATGGTCCTGCTTGTCACATTCTCAAGGACCAGCCTGATCCTACCGGTATGCTTCACTTCATGGCAGATATACCCTCCTCCCTCCCTTTCTTGCTTTGCTTTAGTGTGGGTCTGTGACAAATATTGCATTCACTTTCTCTTTAGGCTTTTAGTAGGGAATGGATCCTTCTTTTTTTTTTAAAGAAATTTTTATTGATTTTACAAAACAAAACATACAGTATAACCCTGTCCCTTCATTTTCCCTCCACACACCGGTCCACTTCTGCCACCAGTAGGACCCGTGTGCTTTAAGAATCAAAGGGGTCCAATTATGAATTGAGTTCTGCTTCCCCCCTCCCTCCTCCCCCCATATCCCCCCCCTGCCACTGAGAGAACAGGTAGGGAAGAGTTATGGGGATCTGCATCCCCCAACTCTTTCTTAATTATATTAACAAACCTAAAAGAAAAAGAAAGAAAGAAAAAACAAAAGAAAACACAGAAGAAAAAAATTGGGAAGAATTCAAACTTCCCTGTTCTTATTATTTTAACATCTTAATTGCGACTCCCTCGGTGGTCTTCCTCATGGTTTTCCAACAAAAACTGATTACTTGTGGCGAATTTTCCAACTCAGTTTCCAATCTTAATCTTATAATATTAACTCAATCCTCCTCCTTTTTCATGCTGTCCCCCCACAGGCCCCCCCCTGCCACAAGAGGTACCTGCAGGGTAACAGCACTTCCAAGGTTCCATTTCCTCCTCACCCATCTGGGCACCCCCTGCCACTGAGTGCCTCAGAATAAGAAGAGGAGGGTGGGCAGCTTTCTGCCTAAACACCTCACTTAACCTGCAATAATTTACAATCACTTAAAAGTTCTTTCCCAACCATTCTTATACTCCCTTAAGGAAACATAACTTTTTTTTCCCTTTCTTTTTACATTCCATTTCCTCTCCCCAAGTCTATTTCCCCCAATTGGTTCAGCGTTTCCATTGTCAAGCCAAGATTTCGAAAACCGTCTTTCAGAGACCAAAACAATACCTTTTAACTAAAGTTTTTACCCCACACCCGTTCTTTCCCAGATCCATCTCCAGACCTTTGCCCCCCTTTGCCCCTGTCCTTCCCATCCCACAAAAACCCCACTCCACATTTTAACCCTTCCAGGATTTTCAATTCCATTAGACTTTAAGTCCCTTTGTCTCTCATCTTCTTGTTCTGCTTGTTTTTCTCCCTTTTGGAGATCATCTTTTGCTTCATCCCAAACAAATTTGTTATAGTCCAAGTCCTCTTCAAATTGTTTCTTATCACCCACAGTCTCAGAGTCAATAATCTCCAAATTTGAATTAACCTCTAAGTCCTGGACTTGGACTTCAATCTCAACTGGTGGTGAGCTGGGATGTTGCCGTTCCTTGTAAAAATCTTCCCATGACAGCAAGTAGTTCAGCACAGTCTCCTGGAAGGCTCGAGAAAGTTTTGTTTTCATACCTCTCGTAACCGCAGATAAACAGGGTGTAGGGAACAATGGGTACTGGAAAATTCCTTTCTCAGACGATCGACTCCATTTTGGCTGTTCTTTTTCTTAGTTCTTAACTCAGTCCCGAATCCATTCTTACTTCCAATTTAAGTAATTCTTTGACAATTCCAAACAATTTTTCCTGTTCACAGCAGTGCAATCAATCCACCCGGTCTTTTGACAGTTTGACAGCTTTTGACAGCTGTCAAAACACTCTTCTCTTTAATACCGCTGTACCTCAAGGGGTGCCGGACTCAGGGGCTGAGATGGTTCCAAAAAGTCTTTTTTCCCTCTCGGGTCCACAGTTTCAAATTCTTTTGTTGTTCGGCTTAGGATTTTTTTTTCCAAACGCCTCCCAGTTTCCCATTAGGAAGAGACCGGCTTCCGTTTCTTTAAAGTCTCTCCTATTTTCCAATCAGCAAATTTAAGGTCCAAATCAAAGTTCCACTTACTTCTTTAGGAATCTTTAGTTTCAAATCGGAAGAATCCGCCGCTTGCCGGGTCAGGACTCGGAGCTTCGCTTCCCGGAGGCAAGATGTGGCCCAAAATGGCTCCCGCGGTTCAACCCCGCCGGCTCACGATCGCTCTATTGAGCTCTCGGGCGGCGGGGGATCCGCTAAACGGAGCGGCCGCTGGGCTCCTGAGTCATCGGAACTCTCGATCCGATGTTTTTACGGGGAGTCCGCTCGCTCTGCGGACTTCCCCCCCCTCCGAGAAGCCAGGGACCTCGGCACGCGAAAGTCCCTGCGTCCTTCTCACCGCCGCGACGAACCGGAAGTCGGGAATGGATCCTTATTTGCTCTATGGATCAGGGTCCCCAAACTAAGGCCTGGGGGCTGGATGCGGCCCAATCGCCTTCTAAATCCGGCCCGCGGATGGCCCAGGAATCAGCATGTTTTTACATGAGTAGAATGTGTCCTTTTATTTAAAATGCATTTCTAGGTTATTTGTGGGGCATAGGAATTCGTTCATATTTTTTCCCCCAAAATATAGTCCGGCCCTCCACAAGGTCTGAGGGACAGTAGACTGGCCCCCTGCTGAAAAGGTTTGCTGATCCCTGGATTAAGGTGTGCATGTACTCTGTGTCTCGTTGCCTGCTTATATTTGTAACTTTGCCGTCTGAAGAAGCATCTAGATACTTGGTCACTTTCATACAATAAGCCAGTCTTTATTTATTGCTCTTTTAGGCATAAGGAGGGTAAACACATGTTCAGAATGAACACACATTATAACTCTAGCCAAAAGCCCTAAAATTATTGGTTGTGTGTGTAGGAAGGAGTACATATGGGTTCATTCAAACATCTTGTACTGCTGTGTATGTGAATTATTGTATAAATGTATACACCATGTACAGACCAGTGAATAATAAATTATATTATTAGCCCGTACTAAAATCTAGCAGTCTGTGTTAGTTTAGTTGGGCTTGTATGTATGAATACAGCACAATAATGGGTAACTTGTATTAGGTGTACCCATACTGTACAACATATAGAGTTAACGATGTGCTATTAAATATGGTTGTAGCAGCGTATATGGTTGCTTTAGGTGTGTACACAAACTAAACCCATCAGACTGTAAAATCGCCTGTGATCTGAAGCAGCTGAAAGCACCATGCTTTAATTAGTGTGTTTATTTTTGGGTGTCTCAGTAAAGTCAACACCAAGCAACATGGAGCCTAGTGGTTTCTATTCCCCAGGTGAGATTGCAGCAATGTATGACTAAGACAAGCCTGTTCACAGGAGCTGTGCAAGTTTTACTGGTTGAGGACTTTTTTTGTTGTTTAGTCGTGTCCGACTCTTCGTGACCCCATGGACCAGAGCACGCCAGTAACATGCGTAATTTTAACTGTGTGTGGTGGGTGCAGACAAAAGATGGCATTACCTTGTTCCTTAATCCCTCTTTTGCCAATCATTGCTTCTTCCTTGCTATGTATTCAGCTGCAAATGCTGATGAATGTATGCTGTTTTACAGGGACTCTCAGTGACAGCTTGGCAATCAGCACATGAACCATGTTTCATTAGATATTTGTGGCCAGCATTTACACTGAAAGGAAAGCTAGAAACGTAAGTCCAGGCAGGCTTAGGGTTGCCTCTAGGGTTAGGAGGGCAGAAGGCCTAGACATTTCTGCTGTGGGTATGTTGTGACTGAAACATTTGACTGGTTCTCCAGATAAGTACTGACAAGTGACAGTGTCATGGACCAGCAGGAGGATTATTGGCATGGGGCGAGATTCTTCTTGCTTGTTTACACCAGAAAGTCAGCATAAAATCCATTTATGTTAGTGGGGTTGAACTGTTATTGTTGGATCAGGAGAAGCAGTGAGTCAGGCACCCTGGAGATGAAAGATGGAAAATCCTGGAGCTGCATCAGTCCTGTCATGTTAGCCAAGGGATCATGAATAGTTGTCAAGAGACAAGGTTTTCCGTTTCCTATTATCTGCTGCAGGGGTTGTGCACAATCATTAGCATCTAGGAACCCCTTTTGGCTGCTATGTTCATCTGCATGTTATTTCCTTTTGTGCATTCTAAACAGCATATCAGTTGTGCTGCTTATGTGAGATTCGGTCTAGTGTCCATCAACACAATATCCAGGCACATTATACAGTTACAACAGCAGCTGTGTGGTTGAAGTGTCTGGATTTTGCAGCTACTGTACCTTTATAAAGCTTCAGAACTCTCTGTGTTGTAATGTCCTATTAGTGTGAAATTTGGCATAGGGAACCTACCTGGTGAAAGGCATAATCTGACCAACATTCAAAGAAATTGGGTGCAGAATGGCTGTGTTTATATGCAGTGTGTTCTGCTGCAAATGCTGGTGAATGGTTTTCAGCGCCACAGGGGGTCTCGGTTCGGTGAAAGTCTGGAAAGCAGCACATGAATCCATGCTTTGTTATGAGAAGCTATAAAAATGTGTTTACTATTTACATGTTGCGGAAGTTAAAGAGGGTGCTTTAGCTTACAGTGTGAGTGCCCTTTGGTGCATGAGTGAATCTGTAACTCTTCTGTTACTTAAATGGAAGGTTTTTTTGTTTGTTTTTACCCTAGAATGTGAACACATAACATCAAAAAATGGAAAAGGGAACTCCTGTGCAGCTGTGTGTGGTATTGACTTGCCATTGTTGTATTGTTCAGGCTATACTGCTCAGCTGCTTGGTGGAGGAAAGCGAGGCATCCCTGTTGTGAAATAGAGTCAGGGGCTGTTCTAACTGGGCCAGCATGCTTTTCCGTTCTAGACCTAGTGACTTTTAAAGTACAAGAACAGAAATAGTGAAAATATGTGATTTCGAGTGGTTTGCCTATTCTGTAGCCCCACTTTTGACCACCCACAAGTATATTGGCAAGACAGGTGTTGCCTTTGAAACTAACAGTCAATTATCCATCCTGGTTGAAGAATTCTGGCAAACGAACAAAGACAGCCCTGATGGGTTGTTCCTGGAGCTGTAAAGCCTATGGAAAACATCTGTTTGACGTGTACCTGCCCTTCAGCTGCTACTGTTCCTTTCATGTGCCAAGTCATAATAAGCAAAACCTGCTGATGATAAATGTCTTTTGAGCATCATGACTGCTATTCTTCCTAAACCAGCTTACCTGTGTTAATGATATTTCTCCTGTAGGAAATGAAATTATTACTATAAATAACCCATATTCATCCATAACTGTCCTAAAGGTACATCACTCTTTGCTGTGTGTCTGCTTGTGTTGGTTTCCTTTAAAAAGACAGGCTATGGTATTCCTTATGGCCTTTGCAACTGAAATCTCAAGGTGCAGCTCAAAGTGGGTGAGAAGTAATCATTCTGATTTCTACAGGGAATCCAGCTGCTGCAGCTGGCCAAATAGACCCCCCCCCCACTCTTGTTGCTAATTCAAGACAGGAACTCTGTACTTTTACCTTTACCTTACTTTTGAATCTCTTTATTATCTCAGTTCATAGCAGAGTGTCTATAAATAGCATTGTGTTGGTTTTTTTACACACTTGTTTTATGTGTTGATAGTCTTATGTTGCCTAATAAATAGTTTTTCATAAGTTACTTCTGGTTTTGCCACTAAATTCAGTGGCTGTGGCCTGAATCTTAGATGTCTGAAGCGGTGATAGTTCAGATGTTATTAGGAAAGACATTATAGACTAGACATTATTGTCCAGGGATAGTCAACATGGGGCCCTTATAGATGTTCTGGACCTGAAGTCATATCATCCCTGAGAATTGATCTGAAGCTGGGGCTGATGGGGAGTTGTAGTCAAAGAGAAAAACAACTTCCAGACTTTTAGAGGACATCTGAAGGCAGCCCTGTTTAGGGAAGCTTTTAATGTTTAATCAATTATTGTATTTTAATATTTCTGTTGGAAGCCACCCACAGTGGCTGGGGAAACCCAGCCAGATGGGTGGGGTATTATTATTATTATTATTATTATTCAAAATGTTTGGAAGGCACTACATTGGCTACTGCTGTTAACCTATAACAGCGGTGCACGTTTTAGGTAGGTGCTATACCAAAAGTTAGTCCACTTTAAGCAGGTCTTATCTGTGTCTTACAGAGAAAATAAGTCCTCAAGTGATCCTGACCTAGTAAAGAAACAGCTTTTCAGGAAAAAGACATAGCTTCCCCACCCCATTATTAGGGTTAATTTCCCAAAATCAAAACAAAGGTGCGCAGAGTAGTCGTACTGTACATTTATTGGAGGGTGGGTGGGTGGGTGCCAGCCTGCCTGAGCTTTGTGCTGGCAAGGAGGCTTAAGACAGCATAGCAATACTTGAGCTGCTTTCTAGTAACTTTCTGGTGAGTATAAATTGCATCCTTAATCATATTTCTATAGTTAACTGCCAGCTGCTTCGTGGTTTTGCTGCTCAAAAGAAATAACCTGCTTGGGTTGAAAAGGGTGGAGCTGTGTTGCAGAACATAAATGAAGGCTTTGTGATTGTTTCGGATATTGAACTTGTGGGCAATAAATGGCTCTGTGATTGGGGCAATAAATGGCTCTGTGATTGCAAATCAACTATTTCTTATTTAATCTCACTGTTTATTGACAGAGCTGTCTTGTTATATATGAATAACTTTTATTATTTTTTAAAAAGATATATGAAGGCACCGCTTAAGTTGTTCTTAGCAGCTGCTTATCGATCTTAATCATCTCTAGTTTTATGTTGGCAGTTTATTTTAGTTTTGATAGGTTGAAAGTTCTGAAATTTTAATTATTTAATGGTGATTTTTTTGCTTGTGATGTTTAATATACGTAGTAGGTAAGAATTGTAGGTATAATAGTTCAATTACTGATTATTGGCGATTAATATTGCCATTTTAAAAAGTTATTGTCAATTGTGATGAGGAAAGAGAGGGAAATTGAAAGATATGAACCTCATGGTATGTTCCCATTTGCAAATTAAAAATTCAGAATGATTCCTTATTAAGACCTTTCATAGAGTCATAGAATTGTAAAGTTGGAAGGGATCACAAGAGTCATCTAGTTGAACCCCCTGCAATGCAGGAATTTCCCCCCCAACGTGGGGCTCAAACCCACAAACCCGAGATTAAAAGTCTTGTGCTCTACCGACTAGCAAACTGTAACAGGGTCAGCTGAAAGACCATGCGATCTTGAAATGTAAATAAAATTATTCCTGCTTTTAAATAAACAAGACTGCTTTTTTAGTATTTACTAATTTATTTAATACAATTTATATACCGCTTTGAAGGGAAAAAACCTCAAAATGAGTCTCGCCACCAAAGTGTTCCCAGGGCTGTTTACAATAAAAAGAAAAGCACAACAATAAAACAAAATATCAGTTCAAGCTTTAAAACCAGTAGCGATGCAAAAATACATTCAGTATTGTACTGTATTAATGCTCCAATGCATTTATCTCCATAAATCCATCCCTGCTTTAAAAGCTGGGGGAGGAAATTTCTCAGGTAGGGCCTTCTCAGTAATTGCACCCCATTTCATCTCATGTTCCCACACAATGAGCAGCACTTGCCAGTGGGACACTGAGCAGGGGCCCCTCAGATGATCTGAGAGCTCAGGCTAGCTGGTATGAGGACACCTGTTTTGCCAAATACCTAGGTCCCAAGTCATTCAGGGCTTTATAAGTTAAACTTAACCTATTAAATTGGGCCTGGTAGCGTATAGGCAGCCTGCCAGCCAACATCTATCCTAAACAGAATAGAGGTTAGATGGCATCACACTGAACTGACAGCCAAGAATCTAGCAGCAGCATTCTGCACTAGCAGCAGTTTTTGGACCATATTCAAGGGTAGCTCTATGTCAAGGATATAACAGTAGCTGGTTTGGGTAATTATAGTATACAACAACTGTACTGGCTTGACTATTGGAAAACCATGCCCACTTCTTTGCCAGGTTAATTACTTAGGTTCAGACTTTCTAATATGTGCACTATGGATGTATATTTATAATACCATGTTTACTGATGGGTCAGTTGACAAAGAAGCTTTCCCATGTGCTGTTCAACATAAAATAAACTTGGTTGGATTGCAAAGTAATATTAGGAGGAATGTGGCACTTTATGGAATATGATATTATGGCCCCAATAATCTCCTTCCATCTCTTTAACCATTTAGATCAGGCGTCAGCAAACGTTTTCAGCAGGGGGCCGGTCCACTGTCCCTCAGACCTTGTGGGGGGGCCAGACTATATTTTCTTTGGGGGGAAATGAACGAATTCCTATGCCCCACAAATAGCCCAGAGATGCTTTTTAAATAAAAGGACACATTATGCTCATGTAAAAACATGCTGATTCCCAGACTATCCGCGGGCTGGATTGAGAAGATGATTGGGCTGGATCCGGCCCCCGAGCCTTAGTTTGCCTACCCATGATTTAGAGAGATTATACTGTAACCTTACAGGCTGACTTCTCTTACCCGGTTATTGCAGCTTTAAAGCAAAATGGAAATTTGGCTCCTAACTTGAGAAAGTCACAGGGCCGTCTCTAGGCCTGGGTCCAGTGGTGCGGGGCGCCGGGGCGCCAGGCCACCAAGGGCGCCACTGTGCCCGCTGAGAGCATAGCTGCCAAGTCCGGATCGTAAAGATCCGGGATCGGCAGCGTGCGCATGACCGGAAGTTGCGTGACGCAACTTCCGGTGGCGCTTCGCCCTTCTATGGGCACCAGAAAATGGCGGCGCCCCCTGGCCCAGGGCCAGCCCTACGGCTAGGTTGGGTGGCGCAGGGTGGGGGGGCGCCGGAGGGATCCGTTGCACCAGGGCGCCAGGTATGCTTAAGACGGCCCTGGAAAGTCATACTTGTTATGTCTCTATTCTTGCTGCTCTTGTGATCTCAAACTATTTTATTGATTGATTGATTGACTGCCCTTCAACTAAGAATCAAAGGGTGGTTTACAGTATATCAACACAAAAGCACATACCATAGTAAAAAAACAAACAAAATAGCACTCCACCCACCCACAGTTTAAAAGGCCATAGATTGTTTAATTAGCCAAAGGCCTGGGTGAAGAGAAATGTTTTCCCCTGGCAGCTAAAGATATGTAATGAAGGTGCCAGGTGAGCCTCCCTGAGGAGAGCATTCCACAAATGGGGAGCCACTTCAGAAAAGGCCCGTTCTCATGTTGCTGCCCTCCAGACCTCTTACAGAGGAGGCACAGGAAGAAAGGCTTCAGATGACAATTGGAAGGTCCAGATCAGTTTATATGGGGAGAGGTGGTCCTTGAGGTATTGCAGCCACGAGCCATTTAAGGTTTTATAGGTCAAAACCGGCACTTTGAATTAGTCCTGGAAGCTAATCGGCAGTCTGCAGTCAAGCCAGGATCGGTGTAATATTGCAGTTGAGCATGGGTAAATTATATTTGCCACAGAGTTACACCATACTTACCCAGTCCAAAAAGATCCAGACAGATGTATGTCTAGCAACCTCAAGAATATAGCCATTTGGTTTTCTAAGAAGTGATTCCCCCTCTCACCTTTCGCAGTTATTACAAGAGGCAATTGGACTTTGTTGTTGACACGACAGTCATCTTTGTTGTTTAAACTTTTTTAAAAAATCAGAATTGGGAATATGGAAACTATTCAAAATATTCTCTTGTGAATGAAAGATCTCTCTATATATTACTAATTGCCTCTGCATTGAAATATGATCTTCAGTATCATCAGGAGCAAAGCTCTGGCAGGCAATAATGAGTTTGATGGACCAGTGGCCTGAAATTGGAAGCAAAAGGTTCCACACCAGAGAGAGCAGAGACAACCCAAACCCGAAGTTCACTGCTGTGTGTTCTCATTATGGTAAAATATGATTTTGCACGACACCTGAACATAGCCAATAACTTGAATCGAAACATGATTCCTGTCTTTGCAAACTTAAGCGGGTGTTGGCTAGATTATATTTGTGTTAAGCTCCCATTACCAATCTGTTTTGTTTGAAGAGTCAGTAGCCTACGTAAATTTGACTTGCGTTTCTGAATCATGATACTGGGATTAAAGGCTGTTGAACTTGTGGCCTGGCATGTTTGGAAACGAGAGTGGAAATGCCAGTTTAGAGATTGTCCCATTTATTTCATACTTACCTTTTAAACTATCTGGAGTACAGAAAGTGATAATTATATTAGCTGCTTTAGCTGAAGTTGGTGGTAAAATTAAGGTCGCAAATTATGCTTTTAAAGTATCATTTTAGTGTTAAGCTTAAAGGTTTACTGTAAAGTTGTGCTCTACATAAATCATGCACTGGGTATGCATTTGGTACGCTATCCTAGGTATCAGCCTATGCAGAGGTAAACTTAAATTCCTGGCCCATCAAACTCAGCATTGCCTGCCAGCCAGGAGCTTAGGAAGTGGGGTGTGGGGGTGTGGACCGCCTCGGTTGTCATCCTGAAGGGGGCCCCCCTCCCCGCCTGCGAATCCCCCAAGCCCAGTGAGCGGCAAAACGGTAAGTGCGAGAGGGCAAAGCAGCTGCTGCAGCTTTCCCCCTTCCTCCAGCTCACTGTAGGCGTGGGAGTCGTGGGGGGCGCATGCTGAATGTCACCCCCTTTCAGCCTTTCACATGAAAAGCACATACCCTCCCACTGAGCTGTGGTATAAAGCACATCAGGACTCAATTTTTCTTCTGCTGTGTCATATTTATTTGTGCATATGCTGATATATTTTGCTTGCATATCCTTTCATTGCTATGGCCTTTGGCTTGCTTGCAAACTACCACAGTTCCCCTGAGCCCAGGAAGAGGCTTCTGTATGCTTGCTAAAGACTTGATCTCAGGACAAGGCTAAGTGAGCTCCCTCCCTCCCTGCCTCCCTCTCTCAACCACATTCTTCCTGAGAGCTGTTTTTCACCAGGTAGAGAGGTAGGCAAGTGTCTGCCAGCTTGGGGAACTGTCCAGCAGAAACCAAAAATGCTCAGAGAGTGACCTTCATTTCAACTTGCCAGACACTATCTCACGCCTCCAGCTTTTTCACTTTGGGCTGTGGTCTTGTCATTTATCATCTACTTAACCAGGGAAAGCCTGCCCTTGGGAGGCCTCCAGGGAAAACTTGAGTGCTTCAAGAATTAGTACTGGTGCTTCAGGTGATAGCATCATTTTTCCTATCATCTGCATGCTTCCTCTTTGCTTGAAGTAGTGCTTGGAGGTATTATGATGACATCCCCCAGAAGGGAAGTACTAGCTGCGAGGAGAACCTCCCTCTTAATGGTCATTTTTGTTCCTATGTTTGGCATTAACCCTGGAACCTTAGCTAAATAGACATGTAGCTATCTGGCCATGAAAATTCCTCAGGGGCTTTGGTTTATTTACAAAAAGAAAAAGAAAAAAAGCCCGTTAAAGCTGCCATTTTTTACTGTGCTCCACATGGAGTATGTAGCATTTTGCTGCTGGATCAGTCATGTCCTGGGTTGCTATGAGATGCTGACTGCTTTTGTTCTCTGTTTAACCACAGCTGGCAAGGTGGCAGAGGAAGGGCATGTGGAATAATCACCATTGTGTTTGTTGCTCTCCCCAATAAAGGAAGGTCTTGTCTACAGTGCAGCTAGCATAAATATGCAAGGTATCCATCTGGGGTGGGCAATGCAGAGCCTTTGTGGGTGGCTTTCTGCCCTCTTCCATTGCTGCTAAATCAGAGGAGAGCCCTATGCAGTGACCCATCCTGTGCAAGAACGGTTCTTTTCGTACTTGAGTGGAGTGCTGAGGAACAGGACTTTAATTCCTTCCAAACCTTTAATCCGAGTTTTGGAGGGCATTGTTCATGAGAAACAACCTAGTGAAATTTGAAGTGCCTGAGCCCTTTGCAGGTATGGCCAAGGAACAAAATAGTCTGTGCAAAAACCCACAAAGCAATGGAAGCAAGAAGGAGAAAGTGATGTTCTTTCAGTTCTGCCAGCTCTTCGGAGCAAAAGAGGCAACCTCAAGAATATTCCTCAGCTGGAAGTGAACTAAAAAATGTTTAATGTGCCTGTAGGACTTTGGTGAATTTATCATGCTTAATACAACAACGGTAAGGTTCTTTACAACAACCTTACGAAGCAGGTCACAGGATTCTTATTTCTCAGTTCAATGACTGAGATTATAAAAAATACCTACTTGCCCAATGCCACAAATAAATCCATAGCAGAGGTGGGATTCTGTGTCTGCCCACTTCACTAGCCACTGGACCTCCACAAGTGTGGCCAAGACCCCTAGATTTCTAGAAGATTTGAAAAGATCATGGCCAAATTGCTTATCCTTTCTGCACATCAAGCTTTGCTATGGAAATGGCCATAGAGGAAAGAGAGAACAAGAAACAGTAATTTTGTTTTCAGTGCAAGTGAAAAGGAAAGTGGAAGAAATCAGTGTGAGCCTGAGAGCAAAGGTCACAAGCATGATCAAAAGACACAAAACTGCTTTCTATGTACCTGTTAGGATGGGAACAGCTGTTCTTTCAGAGAGGGAGCTATTCTAGGTCGAGGAGCCATTGAATAGCCATGCAGCTGCAGGAGAGAGGGGATAATTCATATTGGCCATGCCGGGAAGCCTTCTTGGGGAGTGAAGAGTGTTGGGAAGACAGGTGGCCAATTATGCTTCAAGAGCTAAGAAATATGTGTGAGATTTCCTTTGGGATTGGGGCAGTGGGGCAGGAGGAGGTGATTAAGTAATACCTTGGTCCCATTGCAAAGGACTGCATGTGAGCTTTATTCAACAGGGTAGAGAGAAGCATTTAGAGGGGCAAAATGAACCAGGGTTCAGGACTACAACACAAAAATGGTGCTGATGAAAGAGGCATTTGTGGTGGATGAGGTAAATGTGTATCCATGGTGGCAATTAAAGGGGCAGAAGTGAGACACCAGTGTGGCCAATTAAAGAGTTAACTCTGCTGTAGGAGCCACCTGCCCTTTATGTCCTCATGGAACAGGAAACACAAATGAGCTTGTTCTAATTATCCCTCTGGCAAACATACACCAGCAAAGAGACAAGAGTGTCTGTCATCTCTGGCCTTACCCAGACTTGTTTCCATGTGGGAGGGAGGGAGTGGAAGGGCTTGTGCCTCTACCATTTGTCTTGAGCTCACGTAAAACGTTTTTTACTTGCCCCTGTGTTTGCAAACCCAGGAGCTGGAAAAGCAAGCTGGAAAAGCAGGTGAATGAAAAGGCAAGGAGACAATGCCAAGGAGACATTGCTTGTCTGAAACCAATCCTTGGGTTGTGTGTGTGTGTGTGTGTGATCCCTGCTACTCTCTGCATGGCCTTCTGCTGGATGGTACTATGTATGGCTTGATGCCCTTGTCACTTAAAACTCTCCTCTTGTCCCAAGAGGTCTCTCTAGTGCTTTTTCTGGAAATCCAAGAGGCTTAGTGACCTGTATTTCTGCCTCAAAATTGAGTTGTGAACATGTCATCTAAAGCCTTAAGCCAGGCACCCCCAAACTACGGCCCTCCAGATGTTTTGGCCTACAACTCCCATGATCCCTAGCTAAGAGGACTAGTGGTCAGGGATGATGGGAATTGTAGTCCAAAACATCTGGAGAGCACCAGGTTGGGAAATACTGACTTACATAATCTCAGTAATCCCTTAAAACTGCCCTGCAAAGTAAGCCAGTTGTACAGTATTATCCCCAGATTGAAAAGTATGAGAGACCAGCAGATTGTGTAATGTCCCAGTCAATGAGTTTCTGGCTGAGCAGCAGAAATTTGAACATTTGATGCCACAACTCACACACTTCCCCACCTTGCAACTTGCTTGTTTGTGATGCATCATGAGCCCCATCCCTGAGCCATCACCCTCTTACCTAACTAGAATTGGTATTATATCTGTACCATCATTGGGCTGTCACACAGCCCAGTTTACAAAGTTCAGTATGCAATTATTGTGTCATTTTGCAAGAGGCTTAGTGCAAAATAGATGGCACCTTGGCCCTTTATTTTAAATCAGATAAATAACATGAACAATGGTTTTAAAGGTCAACTTCCAAATTCTGACTTTCTGAACCTTTGGTGGATTTGTAGTCATACCACTACACTGTTTGAAACAGTGAAAGTTATTATTATTATTATTATTATTATTATTATTATGAAGAAGAACAAGCAAGTGGTTAGGTCCTCTGTGTGGGGAACACGGAGAAATGCTATTGAGTGACAGAGAAAAGGTGGAACTACTCAACATCTACTTTGCCTCTGTCTTCACCCAAAAGGAAAGTGATGCCCAACCTGGTGATAAGAGAGTAAATGATGTAAGGAGGGAGATGCAGCCCAAGATAGGAAAAGAGCTTGTTAGGGAACACCTGGCTACTTTAAATGAATTCAAATCTCCAGGGCCTGATGAGCTGCATCCTACTAAAGGAACCTGCGGGTACAATTTCAGAGCCTTTGTCTATTATCTTTGAGAATTCTTGGAGAACAGGTGAGGTCCCTACAGACTGGAGGTGGGCAAATGTTGTCACCATCTTCAAAAAGGGGGGAAAGGAAGACCCAGGTAACTACCGACCGCTGAGCTTGATATTGATACCTGGAACAGATAATTCAACGGTCGGTCTGTGAGCATTTAGAAAAGGAAGCTGTGATTACTAAGACCCAGCATGGGTTTCTCAAAAATAAGTCATACCAGACCAATTTGATTTCTTTTTTTGATGGAATAACAAACTTGGTGGATCAAGGAAATGCTGTGGACATAGTGTATCTTGGTTTCAGTAAGGCTTTTGACAATATCCCCCATGATATTCTCGTAAGGAAGCTGGTAAAATATGGGTTGAATGAGGTAACTGTTAGGTGGATTTGTAGGTGGTTGTCTGACCCAACCCAAAGAGTACTCATTAATGGTTCCTCGTCATCCTGGAAAAAAGTTGCAAGTGGGGTGCCACAGGGTTCTGTCCTGGGCCCGTTATTGTTTAACGAAGGAATTGAGGGGATGCTGATCAAATTTGCAGATGACACCAAACTGGGATGGGTAGCTAATGCCGCAGAAGACAGAATCAGAATTCAAAATGACCGTAACAGATTGGAGAACTGGGCGCAAGCTAACAAAAGGAATTTCAATAGGGACAAATGTAAGGTTCTGCACTTAGGCAGGAAGAACCAGATTCACAAATATAGGATGGGGGACACCTGGCTTACTAGCAGTACAGTGGTACCTCGGGTTACAGACGCTTCAGGTTACAGACTCTGCTAACCCAGAAATATTACCTCGGGTTAAGAAATTTACCTCAGGATGAGAACAGAAATTGTGCGCCAGCGGCGTGGTGGCAGCAGGAGGCCCCATTAGCTAAAGTGGTACCTCAGATTAAGAACAGTTTCAGGTTAAGAACAGACCTCCAGAACAAATTAAGTTCTTAACCCGAGGTACCACTGTACATGTGAAAAGGATCTAGGAGTCTTGGTGGACCACAAGCTTAACATGAGTCAACAGTGTGATGCAGCAGCAAAAAAAGCTAATGCTGTTCTAGGCTGCATCAACAGAAGTATAGTGTCCAGATCAAGGGAAGTAATAGTACCACTCTGTTCTGCCATGGTCAGACCACACCTGGAATACTGTGTCCAATTCTGGGCACCACAGTTTAAGAAGGATGTTGACAAACTGGAATGTGTGCAGAAGAGGGCAACCCAAACTAAGCCTTATTATGAGTGCTTGAAGGAACTGGGTATATTTAGTCTGGAAAAGAGGAGACTGAGAGGAGATATATCTTCAAATATCTAAAGGGCTATCACACGGGAAATGGAGTAAGCTCTGGAGGGTAGGACTTGAACCAATGACTTCAAGTTGCAAGAAAGGAGATTCCGACTAAACATCAAGAATAACTTTCTGACAATAAGAGCTGTTCAGCAGTGGAACAGACTCCCATGAGAGGTGGTGGACTCTCCTTCCTTGGAGGTTTTTAAACAGAGGTTGGATGTCCATCTGTCATGGATGCTTTAGCTGAGGTTCCAGCATTGCAGGGGGTTGGACTAGATGACCCCTGGGGACCCTTCCAACTCTAAGATTCTTTGATTCTATGACCTTGTACTGATTCTACTAAGTTTTCTTAGAGAGACTGTTGTACCAAAAGATCCACTTTGAAACAGAAGCAAACAGCCATATCAGATATTGAGTCAATGACTTCAATAACCTGTGCATGTAATGAGTTTGCAAAAGAAGTTGTTGGAACTGGGGTTGAAATAGTGTACTTGCTAGTGTCTATTAAAAGTGGTTTTAAAATGCTTATTGCATACTCACATCAACCGTGAGAGAACTTGCCCAAGGCCACCCAGTGAGCTAGGTTCCCGCATGTCCCCATTTCCAGTTTTTTCAGGAAACACCTATGAACAGGAACAACGCAGGTTGAGTCTTCAGCTCAGAGCCATGGCGCACCACAAGATAAATTACATTTGTACGTGGTCGAATGAATAACTAGGCAAGAGACCAAAGCTTAGAATTAAATAATTTACAATTTTATTACAGGAGAGCAACATGTAAGCAGTTATGGAAATAAAAGGCTAATTAATATTTACACTGTTTTGCAACAATGCATATCTGCAGGAGAGCGAGGAATAGAAGTGTAAATATTATTTATTCTGAGAAGGAAGGAGTGGGAAGAAACCTTTCTTCAGGGGTTTGCAGTGAATCAGGAGGCCGCCCTCATTACCAGGACACGGGTTGTTTGAGTGGCCAGTTGTGAGGAACGATGGGAGCTGTAGTCCAGCAATACATTTCCCCTCCCTTGCCTATAGTGACATCAGTGAGTCCTAATATTACTGCCATGGGTGACAGAGCTTCCTCTATCAGGGCTCTAAGCAGGTCAAACCAGGATGTTCCTGGGATTACTTGATTAGGTTAGAGTTCAGGCATGAAAACAGGGTTCTGTGTTTTCCAGCGTTCTGGTGCAACTCTGCAGGGCTAGCAAGAGGCTGTCTTTGATCAATCTAAATCAGGGGTCAGAAACCTTTTCAGCTGGGGGCCGGTCCACTGTCCCTCAGACCCTGTGGGGGGCCGGACTATATTTTGAAAAAAATTATGAACGAATTCCTATGCCCCACAAATAACCCAGAGATACATTTTAAATAAAACGACACATTCTACTCATGTAAAAACACCAGGCAGGCCCCACAAATAACCCAGAGATGCATTTTAAATAACATGATACATTCTACTCATGTAAAAACAGGCTGATTCCCGGACCATCCGCGGGCCGGATTTAGAAGGTGGTTGGGCTGCATCCGGCCCCCGGGCCTTAGTTTGGGAACCCCTGATCTAAATCAAAGCCAGCAAATTCAAACAACAGCCTTCTGGTGCTGAGTGCCTCAAGCCACTGCTTGATATACCGTTTACAGGCAATATGGGGATTTTCAGAGCCGAGGTGCTCGGGCATACTTAAAATGACAGCAAGACTGAGCACCTCTGTAACACATGCATAGCAGAAATCTGAACCCATTTCTCCTGCAACCAGATGAAATACAATAACTCTAAGATACAGGAAGCGAGAGGACAGCAGTTAACTTCTGACATATATTCCAAAATTCTTACGAGTGCAGATGTTGCTATACTACACTGTAGTAAATGATTCCTCAATACTTTTCTTGGAATAAGTATTACTGTAGTTTTGGATTGTGCACATGCAGTTGTTCCTAAGGCAATAGAAACCATTATAGTAATAAACTGCATTGCTACATTTCTTACCCTAACCCATTAAGGTCCGACCCCATCCCATACTTCTATGGGCATGTAGCCCATTGCATTGCTGTACTGTAGGCAAAGACCCAGTTCTGTGAAAGCCAGTGTGGTGTAGTGGTTAAGAGCAGTGGACTCATAATCTGGTGAACTGGGTTTGCTTCCCCGCCCCGGTCCTCCACATGCTGAGCCAGTGTGGTGTAGTGGTTAAGAGCAGTAGACTCGTAATCTGGGGAACCTGGTTCATGTCTCCGCTCCTCCACATGCAGCTGCTGGGTGACCTTGGGCTAGTCACACTTCACTGAAGTCTCTCAGCCTCACTCACCTCACAGAGTGTTTGTTGTGGGGAAGGAAGGGAAAGGAGATTGTTAATAGCTTTGAGACTCCTTAGGGTAGTGCTAAAGCAGGATATCAAATACAAATGCTTCTTCTTCTTCTTCTTCTTCTTCTTCTTCTTCTTCTTCTCCTTCTCCTTCTCCTTCTCCTCCTCCTCCTCCTCCTCCTCCTCCTCCTCCTCCTCCTCCTCCTCCTCCTCCTCCATCATTCATTCTTGGCTTCACTTTGAATCTGGGGGCATATGTGAAATACAGAGTACAGAATTCAATGATGTGCTGTAATCAGGGCTTTTTTCAGCCAAAACTTACCAAAACTCAATTCCAGCACCTTTCCAGTGGGCACCATTGCCATTCTAAGAGAACAAGGGAGGTGTTCATGGTGAGTTCTGGCATCTCTTTTTCTATAAAAATAGCCCTGGCTATATTGACTATTCCACCAGCACAAGAAGTTTTGATTGCCAATAGAATGATCTCCCCTGTCCTCCCCCCACATGCTGTTTCTGGGGTTCTCTCAACCACCTGGAGCTGATTGGGGGTACAGGAGAAGGAAAGGGGGGAAACCCTGTTATGCTGGCAGGACTTGTTGTGCTGGTTCCTGCCAGCACATCTGTTCAATTGAATCCAGCCCAGAGACTTGTCATTTCTTCCTAGCCCTTAGAGGTGTCACCTGAGGTGATGATTATACGGGTGCACTTGCATAAAGCTGATGGTTGTTTTAAATTATTTAGGTGTGTTGGTACAGAGCATATAAAACAACATAAACACAGGTGCATGCACCCATATGCACAGAGTTTATCAGGTACGTGTACAGACACATAAGGTCGATGGTAGCAATGTATTTCCCAAACAACTTCTTTTTTGCCTTTGCTCTGTTTTCAGTAGTCTCCCTGTACCCCATTTTCACTAGTCTTCAGGGCTGCCAGGAGCCCCAGAAGAAGTATTTTGTTTCCTTTCACACTGCGCTGAGCAGAGTTTGGCTGCTGCGCTTTGTTACTCCTGAGCTAGCACAGGTGTGAAAGATGTGAATTCATAGCACACCAGCTGAAACCCAAAAATATACACAGATTTATTGGGACAAGCTTGGCAAAGAAGGGAGAGGCATTTAGAGGCCCAGAACTTGGCATGCAGCCTCTAAGGCCTTTCAGCATTAAGACATGCTACGTCAAGGCCACCAGTGAGAAATGGGCAAATCTGGGCTGAAGCAAAATTTTGTTTGAATTTCCCACACTGAAGAAGCAGGGCAGCTTAACATACTGCACATATATTCAGGTGTATTTGCATCTAATCATAAGTGTCTTACTACCAGTATGTGTTTAAAGAGAGCAAAACTAAACTCTAAATAAGGTAACCTAAATCCACCGGAAAAAATAAACCTGTGAACTGCATAGATTATGCAAATTGCCATGTTTTGTATAATTTATCTTGTTCTTGCTCATCATTGGAGTGAACAAGGAGTTGTACAGTGCATCAAATCACTGCCCCCCCATGATCGGAAGCTTTGCTCAGCCACCAGCGAAACATCTAGATCACGGGTGTCAAACACAAGGCCCGGGGGCCAAATCCGGCCCTCCAGACCTCGTCATGTGGCCCGCCGAGCGCACCAGCCAGTGGGACCCAGCAGCGGGACCTTGCTGCTGAAGCGCCACGCCGACAAAGTGCCGACAAACAGCTGGGGCCTGGGGGGGGGGGGGTAGAAAGGTGGCTGGAGCAGCGCTGCGTGGAGCACCCCGAGCCACAGCAGGAGAAGGAGGAGGCAGCTTGTCAGGTCAGCGCCCAGCAGCGCCGCACGGAGAGTCCCGAGCCTCTGCGACGCAGCAGTGCTCTGTAGCGCTTTGAATCCTCCTGCTGCTGCCACGGCTCGGCGCCTGGAAACGGCTGGTGCTGCTGCTGCTGCTGAAGCACAGACAAAGCACCCAGCAGCGCCACGTGGAGGAGGAGGAGGATTCAAAGTGCTACAGAGCACTGCTGCGTCCCAGAGGCTCGGGACTCTCCGTACAGCGCTGATGGACACCGACCTGGCAAGCCGCCGCCTCCTCCTCCTCTTGCCGCCGCCTCCTCCTGCCGCGGCTCAGCCTCATGAATGTGAGCTCAGCAGCGGCTCAGCCTCACGAACATGCAACTCTGAGGCTTTACGCACGTCTCCTAAAACGGACACCCGCTGCCTCACGCTGCACGGGAAATGCTTTTTGCCCCTGGGTCCCTTCGCACTCTTTTCTGGCGCTGAATCAAGGCGGCGACCCCCCCTTCCCTTTCTTTCTTCCTCTCTCTCGTTCTTATTCTTTCTTTCCCTCTCCTTCCTTCCTTCTTTATCTCTGTCTTCTCTCCCTCTTTCTTTTTCTTTCCTTGTTTATTCCCTTCCTTCTTTCCTACTCTTCTTTCTCTCCCCTCTTTCCTTCCTCTCTCCCTCCTGCTCCCTCTTTTCTTTCTTTCTTTCTTCCTTCCTTCCTTCCTTCCGTCCTTCCGTCCTTCCGTCCTTCCGTCCTTCCCATCTTTCTTCCTCTCCCTCATTCTTATTCTTTCTTTCCCTCTCCTTCCTTCCTTCTTTATTTCTGTCTTCTCTCCCTCTTTCTTTTTCTTTCCTTCTTTATTCCCTTCCTTATTTCCTACTCTTCTTTCTCTCCCCTCTTTCCTTCCTTCCTCTCTCCCTCCCACTCCCTCTTTTCTTCCTTCCTCCCTCCCTCCCCTCCCCTCCCTCTCCCTCTCCTCAGAAACATAGGATGCTGCTTTATACTTCTGGCCCTTAAACCCTGGAACCAGGAGAACAGCTCCAGTGAGTCAACCTCAGCCAGTCCCTTTGGTGAAGGGTGGTGGCTCACTGGCAGAACATCTGTCCTGCATGCAGAAGGACCCCAGCATCTCCAGGTACCAGTAGCTCTGCAAAGCTCCTGCATGAAACCCTAGCGAGCCTCCACCACCCAGTGCAGTTACCAAAAATCATTTTTCAATAAATTGTACAATAATTGTACATTTGAATATCTACTTGCCATTATTCTGACTATGTTAGTTATTACTTACATTATTACAAAAAACAGTAATAATTGAATGCAGTGACAATAATTTATGATAATAAAGAGTGGACACATAGTCCTACAGATACAACCGGCCCTTTGAGGGTGACCAAACTGCTGATGCGGCCCCCGATGAATTTGAGTTTGACACCCCTGATCTAGATACTTCCTTTTCTACAACAAAAGAAGATCTCTGTATCCTTTAAAACCGAAACATTACCCTGGGCCTAGAACTTGTAGCTTTGAGCCCTCTGGGGTAGCTGTAGCTTTCGTAGTGTATTCATCTTCAAAAGTCCCTGCAATTATTACGTCTCATATATATATGGAGAGAGAGAGAGAGAGTTTAGTGTGCAAAATGATTTTCTGTCCTGATGGAAAGAGCCAAACCAGGCATGACATGGGAGATCCATAAATAGAAACTTGCATAAATATTGAAATACTTTAATACCAACCATACCATAGGGAATGGAGGGAGGAGAATGCAATACGGTATGCTTTGGGAGTGCCCTGTGTCATTGTTGCCCATTATATTATGTCAACATAAAATAATGCCTTTTACAGTACTGCCTTTTTCTTGCCCTTGTCTCCCTAGTTCAGTGGCTAGGCTAGGCATTTTCTTACTTCCACTGGCTAGGAACAGAACAACTTAAAGAAACTGAACTCCAAAACTCTAGTCCAGTCTGCCTGTCAACCTAGGAACAGAATAGCTGTGTATTCCTACTATACCCCCATTTTATCCTGACATGGCAGTTCTCAAAACAAGAAGCTTGCTCCTTCAAGAGACGCAAGTATGACCTCTCCACTTGCCTTTATGGTGCAGCACAGCATTCAGAGCAAACCACAAATTGCTATGGCTTCGTATACTTTGGTTATCAGGTGGGACAGAATATGTCCATCACTTTCATTCTGAGGGGGGAAACCAGCTGGTCTGGATCTGTGAAATTTGCTCCCAGAGAGATTCTGCATGTTTTTGGTGGTGGTGGTAGTGAGGTTCTGACTGGGTAGATAATTATGATACATTTTCAGAACCCTTGTACTAGGTGCTCTTGATGAATTTGCTTGTCTACAAACAATGAGAAATTGTGAGAAATTTGGGGGTACCCCAGGATGAGAAGAGTGTATACATTTTAAATTGGCACTGGCCAAGGTGCAAGTGGGGTTCATTGAGACAAATGCAATTGTGTTACAGATGTACAAATGTTTCTAAATTGCTTTCCGTCTTTCGTTTGCAATGGCAAACAATAAAAATGAAACTACTAGGTTGAATAAGTTTGAATACACACTGCTGTGCCCTTCTGAATGCAGAGGGACAGAGATTGTTGGGGAAAGAGAGCATGCATCTTCTGGCTTCTGTGTGAGATTTTGGAGAAGCTGCAGCCTTTCCCCCTTCCCCATTACCCCAAAATTATAATCTGATTTAATCTAAATAATTGAGACAAATAATTGTCATTTTATGAGTTATTCATCTACATAGCCCACGTTCTGAGAAGCAGGCACCATTCATTCATTCATTCATTCATTTTGCTTGCTTGCTTGCTTATTTATTTTATAAGATTTCTATACAAAACTTACCTCCCTCCTACCCAGTAGACTCCATCAGTTATATCTCCTGCACTGTGGGAAATTATCTGCTTCTGTCTACTGTCTAGTTCTATTACCAGCACTGATTTATGCTGGTGACCCTTAAAGCGAAATCTTGCTCCTTGAGGACATACAGCGAAAAACATTCCTCTTGCAATTTAACCCACGCCAAGGACTTGACCACTGCATCCATTTGTCTATAAGTGTGTTACCTGCATAGTGAAAGACTTTGGGGATTGAAAATGATGCAGTGCTTATTGCAGGGCCTGGGTTGTCCAATTGTCTGCCATGTGGGAGTGTGATGGAGAAATTGATTCATTTGACTTTGTTGACTTGGTGACAGCAACAAGTGCTATAAAACAAATTGCAACCTTACATATTTTGTTATGTATTTGCATGAGCTAAGGATCTGTAATGCTTTCGTTGGTATGATTGCCTGTTTCTAAGCTAGTGGCATGTTGTTGTTACACATATTGTCAGGTGACGTCTCTGTCACTTCTGCCTGAATTTGGGACATTTTCCCCCTTCCTTCCTGCCTAAGGGAAGGTTGCTCACTTTGCCCAGTAATCGTTCTGGTATGTCTTGACATTTTGAAAAGTGAAGAAGAAAGTGCCCCAAGTTTTAATCTCTTTCCTGTCACAGCAATTACAGAATTGTCCTTCACTTAGTTTCCATTGAGTCGTGTCTTCTCCCTGCTCCCCCCCCCGCCAACACACATTTATTTCTCCCAGTTTGTCATCCCAGTGTCTGTTACTGATGAGGACCTGCCTTTATTCTATGCATCCTGTTGTCAAAAAGTAATGTATGCGGAATGGAGTCTCAATGGAAGAACTTGAACACTCCTGCTTCAAGTGTCCTTTTTCAGCACTTCCCTCCAAAAACTGTGTTCTAGGCATTTAGACTCCGTATAGGATTCTGAACACAATCCCCTGCATGTTTACTTGAAAGTACTGTAAATCCTACTGGGGACTTACTTTTAAGTAAGTCTGCCTAAGATTGATGCCTAATGATTGACTGTATACTGTTTTGTGCACATTTCCTAGAGCACAGAACACTTAACAGTATATTTCTGCTGGTTTATAAATGTGCAGTTTTCACTCGTATCATGGAAGTGCAGAAATGAGTACATGGGCCATTTCAGATATTTAGAGTGTCAGTCCTCATCCCAATATTCAAATTCTCTAAAATTGCTGCTTTTCAGCATTTCTTCCATACACATGGGTGGGAATTGGTTTCCCCACTCACTTGGACAGATGAGTAAGGGAGCTTTTTCTACACCGGCTGTTTATTTGTACAAACTGTGGTTGTTATCCCACACTTTCCAATGCAATTATCCTGTCAGTATTCTAACTGCAAAAAGTCTGATAGGAAAAGTGACATAAAATTGCATTGGGAAGTGTGGGATAAGAACCAAATGGCTGGCTATGCCATATAACCTCTGCCTGAACGTAGCAGCATGAATGCTCAATAAACTACCAGTCCTGGAGTTCCGTAAGGCATGCATTCCAAATACCTGGAACAGCCAACTGACCACTATCCCCTTCAATAACCTGAAAGGGATACCTTTGCAGAACAACAGAACAGCATGGCTCACAAGAAAACGAAGGAATTGAACCCCCTGGCAAATTGGGACAATTACCTTGGAGCTCTCTACCCTGGCAAATGTGCTTGTCCTGTTTTCTGTAGTGGACTCCTTTAAAATTCCCTGCTGCTCAGAAAACAGCCGCTTCATCACACAACAGGGGGCCAGTAGCAATGATTCCACCAGTGGGGATTTTTTAAAACAAACTGTAAAGCTGGTTCAGCATGATGAAAAGAGCAGCTGAGTTGTTGAAGGTTTCAGGACTGTAATGAGGAAGAAAGGAAGCAAACCTGACTGCGTTGGGAGAAAGGGTGAGGGGTGTGTAAAACCATTCTTACAGAGTTTCTGTGGTTGGTCCTGTGGACTCCTGTTTTAATAGTTCCTTTTCACCACTTTTCACCAAACGCTGTGCGCTCTTCTGAAGCCTTAGGTGAAATGCACACAGGTCCCTTGGTAGGTGGGCAACAGGAGCTGGAGGAAGAAAAGTCCCCCAAAGGGACTTTCTGTGAGGGAACATTGCCTCCAATTGCAAAGTAAAGCTACCAGTTTGGCTTCTTTTAACCTTTTATAAAAGACCTTAAAAAAAAGCAACCTAGTACAGGCATCCCCAAACTTCGGCCCTCCAGATGTTTTGGACTACAATTCCCATCTTCCTCGACCACTGGTCCTGTTAGCTAGGGATCATGGGAGTTGTAGGCCAAAAACATCTGGAGGGCCAGATGCTTTGAGATCTTGTATAGAAAACAGCTGCTTTGAAATCTTGTATAGAATGTCCTGGGAGATTGAAGTGTTCTTCTACTGGTTTCTCTGTCTTATGGTTCCTGATGTCAGATTTATGTCCATTTATCCTTTGGCGTAGGGTTTGGCCTGTTTGTCCAATATAGAGAGCTGAAGGGCACTGTTGGCATTTGATGGCATACACAATGTTAGAAGATGAGCAATTAAATAGTCCTGAGATGGTATGTTGGATGTTGTTGGGGCCAGTAATGATGTTGTCCGGGTGTATGTGGCAGCAAAGTTGGCATCTGGGTTTATTGCAGGCTCTAGGAGAGGAGAGTTTATCATATTCATTTTGATGCTGTTTTAGGATATAATTTTAGCACAGATTCTGAGGTCTATATCCATTATCCTGGCCCTATTGAGCATCTTGGGTTTTCACTGGAATTATTTATAACGGAATTAACTGCTGTTTCCTTGTGTTACAATCCCTTTACCTTTACAAGAGTGTTGTTGTTGTTGTTGTTGTTGTTGTTGTTGTTGTTAATTATTATTTGTTTAATTTCTATACCACCCTATACCCTAAGGTCTCAGGGCGGTTCACATAAAATATCAAATACATAAAATCAAAACAAAAACAACAACCCAATTAAAAAAACCCAAAGAGCCAGGATTTTAAAAAAGGTATAGGATGTAGATCAGGTCAGGCAAAGGCCTGGTTAAAAAGGAACTAGAATGTTTTCTCCCTAAGCTACAGGGGGACCCCTTTGTCTAGCTTTCTTCTAAAACCACACAAGTATAGTTTCATCTAGATTCCACTTGGGAAAGTTCTGGGACTACATATAATGTTCCTGGACCTAAAACTGAGGTTCTATAGGAGCTGGAAAAGTTTCAGTTTTTGCAGTGTCTAGTTTTGGTCTTCTAGGGGCTTTGTGATGTTGGGAGTCCATGATGCTTTGACTGAGATGACAGCAGAATACTGATTAGCTGGGAGAATTGCCCTAGTTCTGCTCTGCAGCTGATATTGGGAAAAATCCTCCCTATGTATGCTTAATGCTTGTTTGCAGAACTGATTATACAGAGTCTCCCATCTGCTTTTGGCTTCTATAGGAGCAAACTAGAAACCAGCCTTTGCCTCTAGCGGTTTAACAGGGGCTGCCAAATAGTTCACACAGTAGCTTGATCAGAGGGCTGTATTAGTCTAGTGGTTTCTTTATGGCAAAGGAGGCGCACTGAGCCCTTTTTTCTTTTTTATAGGCATTAATTGACTTTTTATAGGCATTGTAACTAGAATGCAAAGCTCCCTGATGCATATATTATGATGGCCAGAAATAATGTCTATGTTTAAATCTCTGTATCTCACAAACAAGACACTAGCTGTTTTTTCCTTAATGACTGTTTATTTGAGAGTGATCCAGCTGTTGTCTGGCACAGGATGTTGGGTCCGCAGAGCATGGAAATTTATTGTCTAGTAGGTGGTATTGATAAATGCAAAATAGGGGGGGGATACATTTTACTGGACCTGCTTCTCTTGACACAGAAGCATTTAAGTTCTCAAATTGCAAAGAGCTCTTAATCAGTCAGCTAATTCTGCTGGTTGTTAACATTGTTGCTAACAGGCTGGACACAGACAATTGGTTTTTTCTCTCAGAGAACTGAAAGTGCTATTAAAGAGGCATCATGGCCAGAACATTCATCTTACTATCATATATATTCACAGGTTTTGTAAGTTCTTATAACACTGCAGAAATCTGCAAAATCTGTTTGACCAAGGATGACAGTGGCACATAAGAATCCACTGTGCACACTATTGAAAATTATTTCTTTATCATACCACTTAAAACTCTGTGAAAAGCATTTGCTTGCTGCTAGCCTCAGCTATGTTTCCAGTACACTTGATGAAGATTTCTGTGTAACCCAAAAGCTTTATTGATTTGATATAAGTGTTGGCCCTATAAAATATGTCATTTTACCTGTTCTGTAGTTCATATTTTATGGGACTAACGTGACAACAACTGCTTGTATACAAAACCTCTTGGAATCCAATTTAGGACAATGAGATGATCAGGTTGTCTATATAGAGCTGGCATTATAAGACACTGAACTAGTGTAAATCAATGTTAATTTATTTGTACTGATTGGCTCTGTGCAAAGATCCTGTTGTTCACACATTCCAAAAGGGCCCACACAGTTCACCCAATGTGTCTTGATAGGTCTTCATGCGGAGACCCACATCAAATTTGCAGATGAAACCAAACTGGGAAGGGTAGCAAATGCTACCACAGAATTGGGATTCAATATGCCCTTAACAGACTGGAGAACTGGGCCAAAACTAGCAAAATGAATGCCAATAGGGACAAATATAAGGTTCTACTATTAGACGGGAGAAGTAGCAGCACAAATATAAGATGGGGGACACCTGGATTGCCACTTAGACATGTGAAAAGGATCTAGGAATCTTAGCAGACCACAAGCTGAACATGTCAACAGTGTGATGCAGATGCAAAAATACGTGAATGCTATTCTAGGCTGCATCAACAGAAGTATATTGTCAAGATCCTACTGTATTTTACCTTGGTCAGACCACACCTGGAATACTGTCTCCAGCTCAGGGCACTACAATTTAAGAAGGATATTGACAAGCTAGAATGGGTGCAGAGGAAGTGCCCAGGATGATCAAAGGTCTGGAAAGCCAAGTCTTATGAGGAGCGCTTGAAGGAGCTGGGTATGTATAGCCTGGAAAAGACTGAGAAGAGATATGATAGCCATCTTCAAATATCTTAAGGGCTGTCACGTGGAAGATGGAGCAAGCTTTGTTTTCTCTTGCTTAGGAGGAGGGTAGGTCTCAAACCAATGGATTCAAGTTACAAGAAAGGAGATTCCAACTAAACATCATAAAGAACATTCTGAAAGTAAGAGCTGTTGGGCAGTGGAATGGTCTCCCTCAGGTGGTTGTGGACTCTCCTTCTTTGGAGGTTTTAAAGCAGAGGTTGGGTGCTGTAGCTGAGTTTCCTGCATTGCAGGGGGTTGGACTAGATGACCCTTGACATCCCTTCCAACTCTAAAATTCTATGATTCCATGTAAATTAATAAACCAGTATGTCCTTGTTACAATTCTCTACAAGATGTGCAAACACCCATTTTATTTTTTATCTATATCTGTATGTATTAAATCTGTCTGTCTATCTATCCCTGGGCTTTTCAGACATAACAAAAGGTTTTTCTCCAATGAATTAAATAAGCCTGAAAAGGCTGTCAGAGATTTCAGTTATGAATTATGTAAGTGCACTACCATACATGCTGAATACGAAGACATTTAAAAAGTATGTTTTTCCCCCTTTCCTGAGGATAATTATGAGTACTTCTACCACAAATACGCACATGTGAACAAGCAATTTTTCATTCACTGGCCCTTTAGGAACTGTTCTGTGTTAGTGTGCAGCATCCAAGACGACATTGCCTTGATCCCACATGTGAGACAGTAAAATGAATAATCTATACTGATGAAATATGCACACAGGTCGCTATTGTATCTAGCCAAACTGCAGTAGATTCCCTCCAGGAAAGAATAATAGAGTCTCTGACCAATAATGACATAACACATGAGAACCTAATTGGGTCCCTCTCTGAAAAATGAAGAGCCTTGCACATGGTTGCCATACAAATGCTTATTAGCACATTACTCATGGGACTAAATTTGTCTGTGCTTGATAAGCAGTTGATACAAAATTGCCACAAGGTGGAATTAGGGGAAAAGGTTTGCCCTAGTTTTTTTCTCTAAAATACTGCTGCAGCATTCTAGCATTTGAAAGATAAAGATAATACACTGTCACAAATTAGTGGTTTTTTTGTTTACATCCACATTGCCTCCATTTTATCCCATTTGGCCTGGTGGTATAAGGTTTCAGAAGACAGAGGATCAATAACAGAAGGCACTGAGAGAGACAGAGACCTTCAGGTGAGACAGGGACAGAAGAAACTTAGCCATTCTTTTTCTTAAATGCATTAAAAACAGCAGCAACCCTCCTGCCTATCAAAGTAGATTGTGCGTTTGTTTTAAAAATTAATACCCCACCCTTTGGTTCAAGAAAGCTGCAGCAAATCTAAATAGAAAACAGAATGCAACTCAGCTGTAAGAATGCAACTCAGCTGAATGTCACAGAACATAGAAGCTGTGTAACTCTTTTTCACAATGCCTTTCTTATTTGTTAAAAGCAGTGATTGCAAATAACATCTAGCTTTTAGTGGTCAGGTTCACATCAGGGCTTAGCTTTATGGGAGCAAGACTGGTTGGTCCTCAGACTCACACACTTATGGGTGTGAGGAGGAGATTGAAAGCTTTCACTTTAGAAATCCACTCACCTTTAATGGTCAGGCAGCGCTGCGACCTGGTCATGGCCATGTTTGTGATCTGACACTGACGGGGGAGAATTGCAACCTGCCTGCAGATCGAGCAATTGCGGGCAGGCTTAGGTGCAGGAATTCCCCAGGGGGAAGGCCCAATCGGCCAATGTGTGTCACTTGGGTCTGCCCCTGGGAGGATAAACTGAGGCCTGCCCAGGCCTGTCACAACCCTGTGAGGTTAGGCATTGGGCATGGATCAATGCCTTGTCGTGGCGAAGGGGCTTGAATAACTTAGAGAAGCTATGAGCTATGCCGTGCAGGGCCACCCAAGATGGACAGGTCATAGTGAAGAGGTTTGACTAAACGTGATCCACCTGGAGCAGGAACTGGCAAGCCACTCCAGTATCCCTGCCAAGGAAACTCCATGGACAAAGACAACAGGCATATAAAAGTTATGACGCTGGAAGATGAGCCCCTCAGGTCGGAAGGCGTCCAACATGCTACTGAGGAAGAGCACAGGACAAGTACAAGTAGATTCAGAGCTGATGAAGCGGCTGGGCCAAAGCCGAAAGGTCGCTCAGTTGCGGATATGCCTGGAAGTGAAAGGAAAGTCCAGTGCTGTAAAGAAAAATATTGTGTGTGTGTACCAGCATGCAATTTGTTTGCAGACTAATGTGCTTAACTGTAGTTGATGGCCTTTGTGTTATGTCCAAACTTGGCCATAGGCTCCCCCAAATAAGTTTATACATGATGCCTGGTATGTGGATCACCACATGGGTAACACTCTGTGTGTTATGTTTATATTAAACCAGATCCCGGAGGGCAGGTTGTGGGTAGGGACCCAGTATGAAGCTTTAAAAGGGCTCTTTAGATCATAACAATTAACTGCAGGTCTTTGTTGAAAACTGTAATGTTCTTTCCATGGAGGAAAGCTTTATACAGTATGATAATAATAATAATAATAATAATAATAATAATAATAATAATCATCATCATCATCTACCAACATGAGTCTGACCAAACTGCGGGAGGCAGTGGAAGACAGGAGTGCCTGGTGTGCTCTGGTCCATGGGGTCACGAAGAGTCGGACACGACTATAAACGACTAAACAACAACAAAGCAAGGAACAATGTTACACTTTTATAGGTTCAGCCTAAAGGCAAAGAGTGAGGAGGAAGGAGGCAAATGCAGCTAGATTCTTCTTTTGTTTTTGTTTTCCTTGACCACTGGACATCCATTCCTTTCACCAAGGTGAAAGCACAGGCTAAACAGCATAAATTGGCCCAGCAACATGTTTCATGCACGGTTTCTTCTCTCTTCACCTCACCATGTTTTCCTCCTGTGTATCCGAAGGCCCTAGTAATTATATGGGTTCCCTGAGGTTCTTTAATTGTTTTCCCCAGAGGATCTGATTTTCTTTAATCATGTTGTTGTGTTGTTCTTGGGCATGTTTGTGGGGGTGTCTTCTTCTGCACGGCTGTCTTCAGATCTGGTCTGCCTTTGTATAAGTGAGCTGGATTTTTATTCCCTGAGAGTGTTTTCTCACATGACTTGCCAAAGAGAATTGGTGCCTATTTTAATTTTAATTTGTGGCAATTTTTCAGGTCATTTTACTCTTCTCTTTCTTGTAACCCAAGGGTGCAGTTCCACAGAGAATTTAGAGAATAAAGCTCACCCGTATTCACCTCTGATAGGTGTGCTTAAAGCCTTTGCAATGATGCTCCCTCAGCTGAAAACATATATTTGCAGTCATGCACACCCCACCATGTGAAATGCTGTTGTTGCCATGTATCATTCTCAAAGCAGCAGGATAGGGGGTCAGGCACATAAAATGCCTCAACACAGCTTTATTGGATCAGCCCCAGAACATGTTTCCAAAGTCAAGGCTAAGCCTCACAGTGTGTGAAAGAGAATATTGATGCTTCTCATTGGTATCACCTACTAAAAAGAGAGAGAGGATAACCTCCTAGTCCTTGGTAGTACCTTTCTCAGCCAGTGTTGTGCCTCTACAAGGAGAAACGGGATGAAATATAAAATAGAACCCTGCTGTACTTCAACCTGGCCCAGCCCCAAGAGGAAAATATAATATATATCCTCCAACTAGCTTTTGTTTTGTTTTGTTTTGTTTGTTTGTTTTGTGGACATTGTCTGGTGAAATTGCAGAAGTCAGAATGGGGCTGAATATAGTTCTACCAAGCAAAGCTCTTGCCAATCCTCATGGCTACCAGGTGTAGTATACGATACGAAACAAAATAAAAAAATTCCTTCCAGTAGCGCCTTAGAGACCAACTAAGTTTGTCATTGGTATGAGCTTTCATGTGCATGGACACATCTTCAGATACCATGCGCACAAAAGCTCATACCAATGACAAACTTAGTTGGTCTCTAAGGTGCTACTGGAATGATTTTTTTTATTTTTTTCGACTACGTCAGACGAACATGGCTACCTACCTGTAACTAGGTGTAGTATACATTAGGCACAATCAACAAACATATGGAGATTTTCTTAACTTGCCTTACAGATTGCAGATTTCAACTTCCATGGGTTCTTTTCTTTTGCATAAAATATGGATTACCTAGGTACATAGTTTTAATTTTTCGGTTTTTTAAAGGAGGGAATATGTGTGCAACATATGTTTGGTGGGGGAGGGCAAGGTTTTGGTGTGCTTTTCAATCTGCATGCACACAGTACTTACTGTGGCAGTAACAGCATGCATAGGAAAGCAAGAATAAATGTGTCTGGGAAGACACAAGAAGTTGAAAGCAAATAGTTATTATAAATTCTCCTCTCCCCCTCCATTCCCAGCCACCTGCTTGCAAAGATTTCTGTTAAGGATGTGTCTAGGTATGCAGGATGCTGTTTAAAGGAGCACAGGAGAATGAGAGACACTTTTCAAATGGCACCTAGTTGACTGTGAGCTATGCACTGTGGCAATGACTAGCAAATCCAGTACTAAGCTTTTGCGGAACTAATGAAGCAGGTAATCCAGTCATCAATAACAGGCAGTAAAAATGGAATTTTATTCCACCAAAAAGCATTGAATACTGATGAAAGTGCTACTGAAAAATAATGGCTGTCTCATGCTGTTCAGCTGCTCTGCTGCTTCCCCTGCCTCTTTCTGTTCCTCCCAGCCTTTTCACTCACTTGCACTCTCTCTCTCCTCTCCTCTCCTTGCATTTCTGGATAACAGCAGCACCCTTTGGGGTCACTCAAGGACACTGACTGTGAGTCAGTCAGAGACTAGTGCAAAAGGGGGTTCTTCGAAGGAGTTCAAAAACCTCTTGTGCAAGGAATCTAGGCAGGAGTCTGCCAGCTCCTGTCACATTGCAGTTGGACTTGACTAGTGAGAAGCTCATAAGCACCTTGGAAAAGCAGAAAAGTAAAGTGTTCATTTCTTGGGTTTAAAATGATTTTATTGGGGTTTCCACCTCCTATTTAACCATTAAGATCCATACATTAAATATTATATAGTAACATGAATATGCATTCATGTTTACTTTTAGTATACTTTAGAGAAACATAAGTATTAGGATGTGTAACTCCCTTTTACTGTATATTGGCATATGATAGTATTTGCTACTTTTCTGGGCTGGTAGAAATCCAGAGAGAGAGAGAGAGAGAGAGAGAGAGAGAGAGAGAGAGAGAGAGAGAGAGAGAGAGAGAGAGAGAGAGATGTGTGTGTGTGTTCTTTAAAGCAGGAGTTGGGAACTGGATCTGTTCAGCAAGCCAGATCTTTATCACTCCCCTCCCCATTTATCAGGATTTCAAAGCTCCACATACCTGTCAATCAACATATCATTGGGACTTCAAAGCACCACACACAGCTGTATGCAAGCACTGACAACCAAGGTTTAAAGGGACTAGAGTGGCACACAGAACCGGGGAAGAACAGCTTCAGATCCCACAGCTATAGAGCCTGGATGTAGTAACCCTTTAACTCAGCTAGGGGAGTAAGATTTTAAGCTTATGCTTGGGGGTTGACATCTGCAGAGTGAGCCGTTAAAAAAATGTTGTATGATCTAAGTAGCTTCATTTATTCAAGCTTTGTGGCTGATAGCAATTCTTGGCTTCCCCAGAAGGAGGAAAGTCACTCAGAAGAGGGTTAAATGATGAATCTGAAGAGAGGGGATGGGTAAAATGGAAGGTTGCAGCTTCTCGGCCCCAAAAGCCCTCATAAGCTGTCCAGGTAGCCTTGAAGGCCTGGCAATACAATTAATTTTGCCTTGACATCACCAGGCCACCACTAAATCTGGTGCCCAGGCACGCTGTAGCCTCTGCGAGCTCCGAGAGCCTGCTGTCTTTCACACTCACACTCTGATTCTGTCTGCTTCAGCAGATAAAAGAAATTTATTGAGAGAGTCAGAGAGGGAAGGGAAGAGAGAATAAACAAGTGCCTTATTTATCATGTGTGCTCGTCTCAATGTGTCCACGTGCACAGTGCCTCTGCCAGAAGCAATTACCATCCAGGGCGAAAAAGCCCAAACTGATGAGAGGATCAGCCTGGTAAATGAATCATGGCATGGTGCTCTGAACCACACTCATGATCTGCCAGCCGAGAGGGATGGAGTTGGAATTTCGGGAGCCCTGCTGAGAAAGGGGCAGGAGCCCACCAGCCACCACCACCACCAAGAGTGCCTGAATGCTTGAGAACCTCACAGCCTTTGTCTTTCTGCCATTCTGCCCCCCTTTGCCATATGCTTTTAAATAATACTTATCTAAAATATGTTTAGGCCGCTTTTAAGTGCAAAAGGCCTGTCAAGGTGACTTTCAGGACAAAAAGCATGCAGTGAAACGCTCAGTGTTCCATTCACACTCTGTCCATTGCCTTAACCCACTGATCTGCTATGTCCTCTTCTTTTCCATTCTTCTCCTGCCCTTCTGCCCTTTCTCTTCCACTCTCCACCCCACATGAGGCACACTTTGCACAATCCATTTCTAACATGTTTTGAGCATACACCTAAAAGTGTGCAGTATGTCAACAGGGCAAATGCAGGCACCATGCAGGCACAGGTAGCTCCTTGCTCAGTGTACACTCAGTGGAAAACCTGGGTTTAATTGTAAAGGGACCCCTGACCGTTTACTTCTATGTAATAAAATAGATGATGGTCCAGTAGCTACAAACTGATTGCATCATGCTAGCATGAAGAGGCACATGAGAGCTCTGTATTCCATGCTGCCCAGCCTCCAGGACTCACTCACTCCTTCTCTCTGGTGTGACTTCACAACTGTACAGGATTCTCCTCCTCCTCCTCTGCAGTAGGTTAGGCTGGGAGAAAATAACTAGCCCAAAGTTGGGGAGCTGTATGGCTGAGTGGGGATCTGAACCCTGGTCTCCCAATCTTAACTACTGTACCATACTGGCTTGATCTTGCATGGATGCAACAGGTAACTTCCTCAGCCATTATAGATCAAACACCACAGACAGAGCTTCCCTGTCTCCTGGCATTCCCTCAAAGGCACTGATTTTCAGTAGAATCAGTTGGCATGCTTTGTTGCTATGCATTGGCTGATGCACATGCATGTGTGAATCAGCCCTTGCAGCCATCGTTCGCCAGTCTTAAGATTGCTAGGAATAACCCAAACATGAGGATGAGTGCCCTGGCCCGTACCCTTCCCTGTATTGTTTCCATGCACCTTCCTTTTCTCCCTGTGCCCCAGTTCTCCTTTGCTGTCTGCTGCTATGTCACTTTTCATTTTGCTAGTGAGATGTTATAATGGCATGTGTGGCTGTAATCTGTGGCTTAGGACTTGAAGTCATTACTGTCTGTCCTTTGTCACAAGGCTGCACAAGGAGCAGAACAGAGGCACCCCCTCTCTGCTAACAGCTGTCCCCTGGCACAGATCCCATTTTGCCCCTGGCTAGAGCACTTCCAGATGTTGCCCTTTCTCAGCTAGTGAAGACCTTTGCAACACTCTGTTCCCAAAGATTCAGTGTCTGAACTGTGCCTACTCTGTGGCTCAGCTTTTCAAAAGGGACCTGTTTCTCTCTGGGGCTTCTAAGGCCAAGGCTATTTTTCCTCTTATCATCTTCCCAGAAGGGTTGTTAATAACCCACTTTGTAAGTCATTTTAAGGTCAAACAAACAAAACAAAACCTACAGAAAAATTGCAAAAATATTTATTTGTCTGCACGTCTGTACACGACGGGCAGTGGCTAGTTTTCTTCCCCTGGAAGATACAGGGGAAATAAAAGACAAACCCTTTTATTGTTGAGCTTCTGCTTGTCATGAAAGGGTGCACATCTTTGTGAATTACACTATGTTTTGATTTTGATTTGTGTTAACACAGCAACAGCTTTTTATGCCTATCTTTCCCCTCCTATTGGAATTGTTGGCAGCCATTCCAGCCCTGATATATAAATGTACTAACTACAATCACAAATAGTCATTACTGAAATAAAAGGTATTGTCTACACTATAAAATACATTTAAAACTGTTCTGTGCTATCATACTTTCCAAGAATGTGGGGAACTGAACTTTTGTATGGCTGCTGAGACATATGTTCGCAATAGCAGAGTCCTCTATAATTCTCAAGGGTTTCAATGGGAGGAGGAACCACAGCAGTTAAAACAGCTCCTGTTTGTTACATTAGCTGAGAAAGCTTTTAGTGCAACAAAGGGTAGTGTTCCTCTAAACGTGTGGCTGGAGATGCAGACAAACCTAAGTGCACTTGAGAGCCAGTGTGGTGTAGTGGTTAGAGTGTCAGACTGGGCCTCTGAGGGACCCAAGTTCAAATCCCCTCTCGGCCACACAGTTCACACGTGGCGAGTCTCATTCTGTCACCCTCATCTTTTTCACAGTATTGCTGAGCCAATTAAAATGGCATGTGGGGGAAAGAGCCATCCAAGCAAGCTTTTCTAAGCTCATTGGAAGACTCATAGGGCAAAAGTTAAATACAGTGGTACCTCGCAAGACGAATGCCCTGCAAGACGAATTTGTCTTGTGATCTGATGGTGACTCACAAGACTAATTTGTTTTGCGAAAAATTCATCTTGCGAATCGTGGTTTCCCATAGGAATGCATTGAAATTTAATTAATGCTTTCCTATGGGCAAAAAAAGAGAAAGAAATTTCAATGCATTCCTATGGGAAACCGCAATTCGCAAGACGAATTTTTCGCAAAATGAATTGACTCGCGGAACGAATTAAATTTGTCTTGCGAGGCACCACTGTAGGTAATAGTGACCCAGCACAAAAGGTAAGAGGCATTTTGCCCTCCTCTTTATACTTATGGGCAGTGAAGAAGCTCAGCAGTACAACTCTGTTGCCTCCCCCAATATGCTTCCTTAGGGGCCCTTATCCCCAGGACCCTACTATTGCCCTCATGTACAGCTAATTGGCTTCCCAAAGGCCCCTGTTTGGCCACTACAGGAACAGAATGACTAGCAGAAGAAGTGATAAACAGGTTACAGATAGAAAAGATTGTTTTGACTTTAAATTGTATTTTCTTTTGTTTGTTTTTTAATAAACTCAGTGGACCAGATCCAACTAGTTGCGCTAGTGGAAGCCAGCACAACAGGACCTGTTAGTGCAACAGGGCTTCCCCCCATCCTCCTCCCTCATGCACCCCCTCTAATCAGTTCTGGGGGGTGGGGTGGAATAACCCCAGAAAAGTGTGCAGAGGGAGGAGAGGGGTGATGATTCCATTGCAAACAGAAATGTGCAGACTAAGCAATCTCCTTTGCACTACTTTGAATCCTACCTATGTATAGTAAGTGCATCTCTTTGAAAATAAACTGGTTTAGAAGTAAACCAGAATACAAATAAATATTAAACCCTATCCTTGTCATCTCTTATAGCAGAGCCATTGCCATCCATCCAACACAAGACTGCTTTTCTATGTAAAAGGAATAACCATGAGGAAAGAGAGATGACTTCCGAGGTTAAGGATTGTAGGCATCACAATGCTGTTGCAATTCTCCAGCCTTTCCCCTTGAACTCAGTGCCATTTAGTTGTCAGTAGACTAGGATTGCACTGGGCATCATGTGGTATATTGTGGACTTTCTACTAGTTATCATACAGGCTGGGATCCAGGAGATACCATCTTGAATAGCAAAATATTGGGCACTATTTTTGTACTCTTGAGCTCATGCCAAGGTCCAAAGTGGACCCTGTGATGATGATATTATTATTATTATTATTATTATTATTATTATTATTATTATTATTGCACATAGTGTGTATTCTGCTTTCATTCCAGCCCTACACAGTAGTGACTTTTGCAAGGCTACTTCACAAACTCTGGATCTGGGTCTCCCATGCTCATACTCAATACTCCGTGCAATGGACCTCACTGGCCCTCAAAAAGTTTCTGGTTTGTATCTCTCTGTGCTCTTCCCTACCCCTGCCTCTAGTCTGTTCTGGCATTTTGCATGCCCACATACTGGCATTTTCCCAGATTTATTTTCCATGCTACCACCATACATTTCTTACTGATAATCTCTTTGTGGTGCCTTGTAAAATCTTGGTCTTAGCTTCTTCAAGAACTGGAATGGGGGTCAGTCGTAGATGCTAGGGACCAGCATCTTCTCTAGCTAATTATCTAGTGCTAATTGACTGGAAAAATCATTTAGGATTGTAAAGGCTGGAACATAACTCTCCCACTACATGATCTACCGTTCACTGTTCTTAAGGTGAGAAAGTAGGGCAGAGTCTAATGGGGGCAGACTCAGGGTGGAGCTTCAGGACCTTGTATGGAAATTAAATTCTCATAGCTTCAGGCTTTAAGATGGCCTGCTCCCCTTATCAAGATCTCTCTGGGGCAGGGGCATTGACTGCAGTGCCACAGAGAAAATTTCAGTGGTGAATTCTGGTACTCAAGAATGTGTTTTTGAAGAGACCCCATTGGAGCATAACTTTTGGGAAAGGTAAGAGCAGGGGACTAACCTATGATCAGTTTCCAGCAGAGGCTGAACATCCCACTTATGGGATCATCTTGAGAGAAAGGTTATCTCCTAGCCAGTCTGATCTAATTTGTTTAAATAATAATAAAAAGAAATCTCAAAACATGAGACTTCTTCAAAGAAACATGCTGTGAACACCCAGCACCACGTGGCAATTAACCTTCAGTAGCTGAAAGTACGGCCAGTTATCTGGGTTAAAGTATGCTATGGTTAAAGTTCTGTGTTCTAGTACAACAAAACAATGTCTTCAAACCTCTTCTGCAAAAAGAGAAACGGTGGGATGAAAACTACTCCATCGGGGTGACCTTCTGGATTCTGTTGAGCAAATGGCCAGGGATGGTTGGAGTTGAAATCCAGCACACCTGGAGGACCACAGTTTCCCCATTCCTGTGCAGTCTGTCAGGTTAAGGTATACTTGCCTTGGATGTGTGTCCTTATATGCTGCTAGTTTTGGTGCTGCTGAAGCTCAGCAGGAGAGTGAGATAAGTGAAGATTACAGAAGGATCATAAGATTGACAAAGAGGGAAGTGAAAAGTAGGAACAATGTCTCCCTGATCATCCATCCCAACGTTCTCTCTTTCTCCATCTTCTTTTCTCTATTACCCATAGGTTGGAATTCCCCAACAGACCAGAAAATCTCATTCTTTTACTTTCCTTTGCCTCTACTTTAGTTCCTGCTTCTGCCTCTCTTTGCTTGTTGTGAGGGAACAGAAGAGGAAGCAGAGGTAGAAACATCACTGGACACCAAAAGTGTTTAATCACAGGGAAATCTAAGAGGCAGATTGCCTTTCTGTGTCCTCTATTTATGTTGGTTACTGTCTTTTGTGAAATGGGGGTAGCAGGATGGTCTCATATAGGCTTCAGAGTAAATATATAAAAGTTTACTGCGTGTTCTATCTGTGAATATCTCTACACACACATTTTTGATACTGCTGGCAACCACTAATGAGCATTTATTCACACATGCACACCCACAAAGTGAATTATTCAGCCTTACATAGAACACCTTCTGTTTCAAGATATTTACCTATATGGTTGCTCTTTGCATTTGTTGTGCAAATGCCCTGCAAAATGTTCTACAACTTCACAGCAGCCAGTGGGAATAAGAACCAGTGCATCATGGTCAAAAGCCCAGTACTGCCACATTGTTACAGTGCTTCTGCACGAAGTTCCCAGGCAACCCAGATCCTTTCCCCACCCCCGGGTCATAACTCAATAAAGGCAGTGGAAAGCCTTGTAAACATAGTAATTGAATTGGTGTTAAGTAATTGAATTGAAGGGCTCTTGCAGACCCAGGTTGTAACTTGTAACACATCCCACACTTATGTTAACTTGGATGAGTCACTAGGATGCCGGAGATTTATTAAAACACTCAAATCTCAACTGTTTGAGAGGTATGACACAGAGGAAAACCCATAACTCAATGAGTGAGTACCATCTTGCACGTACTTGGTCCTTCATTCAATCCCAGCATCTTTATAATATGAAGAATATCAGGCAGCAGGATTGGGACAGATACTTGCTTGAGGATCTTGGGGAGTGATTGATGGACCACTAACATGACTCAATCTGCCAGCTACTTATGTAACTCACCCAGCAGGGAGGCCCAGCTCTGCCAGCCAGTTTGCTGTTTGCTTAGCTTGCTGGTATCAGGCAATGCTGAGAAATTATAGCCTATGACTTGGGGCACAGGCAAGGGCAAGAGTTATGGTACCTCACAGTGCAATGTGGCACCAAACACTCTCCACAGGTTCCCGTTTAGAATTTTTTTCTAGCTTGGAGTTCCAATAGGGATCCAACAAAAGCTTTTGAGTACCCTGCCTGGCCTTCCTATGTATTCATTGGGAGCATATCTCATGGAAGAACCAGGAACTCTTGCTCTAATTGCACCACAAACAGGGTACTGTCCAAATATGTGTGCTTTGGTATTGTTTCATATAATAGTGCTTTAGGTGTAAGCATCTAAAAAATGTATACTGTATACCTAAACATGTTAATTGCAAATAAACTTGTAAACTTGTCACCAGACCATTTCAGTGATAAATATGGGTTTCTAACCACAAGACATCCCTTAATGATTTCTCACTTAAAAGTGACTCAATCTGCCAGCTTTCTTAACTGGGATGGGGTGGCACAGGGCAGGGGGGGGGGAATCAAGAACAGCAGAGATACCTTTCTTTGTATATCTGCAATGATCTTCCTCACCTTGTTTCTAGTAAGAATAAGACCCTTAGGTTTAGACAGATATCCTCCCAGCTGACCTCTAATTTGCTTCAGCTCCTCTTCAGCCAGGGGTTGCATTAGAACTTTGCAGTTCCCTGTAATTGATTTTTTTCTGTTAATGAACATCCTGGCCTTGGCCCCATTAATACCCATCTGGAGCTCATGGCACAGCTTGGGTGGGGGAGCATGAGCAGAGCAAGAGGCAATCCAAGGCCAATTAGCACAGCTTCATTAAGGTGGGCTGCAGGAGGCATTTTCACACAGCTAGTGGTCAGTAAGTGTCTTGGGAGCTAGGTGGTTAGCTCAGAGTATTCCTTTGTGTATGCACTTAAGTGCATACCTGCAACTGCGCAACCCTATGCAGGTGAGACATTGGCTTCCTACTTTGAATCACATGGAGCTAAAGGCAGAGGATCTGGGAAATGTGGCAGTGTCAGAATTTGGGGGCAAGGAAACAAGTTGTCAGATACTCAGCTGGTGTGATTTTTCTCACTGCCCATATCTAAGACAGTTCAGGTTTTAAGAGTGACTACTTTTAATTTCTCATTTGAAAAGAAATCTCGCCGAGTGGGATTATAAGTGAATGACATGTGGTTGCTGAGCTGAGATCACAGCTAGACCAAAGCCCATTGGGACTGAGGCAGAGCCACAAAGCCACTGAAGAATAGGTTATAAAGAGTGGTGATGGTGAGAGGGCTGTACCTATGAGTCAAAACTTTTGCCTGAGAATCTAATAAAGAATGAATCATGTTCTTTCTTCCAGTGAGATTCACGAGGGGCATTTCTGATCTAAAACTAGTCCAGTGTCCAAGCTTCGTGCAACAGAAACCCCTCCCCCACCTCCCCCCGCAGCTGCAGTGTAGCACAAGGCATGTGTTTCCCTGCTCGGTTGCCAACAAGAAAGTGGAGCCAAACACGGGGGGTGGGGGTGTCAACCACTGATTTCAGTGTGTGGTGTAGGCGTGCATGTTTATGTTTCTTAATGTATGAGTGATTGCGTGTGGGTACAATACATGTGAGTGTAAGGGAACTTGTATGTGTGTGTATGGGAGAAAAGGGAGGCATTAATATGCAGCTGTGAGGGAAAGAGAGAGGGGGGAAATATAGTATCACTTTGGATTCCATAGCCACTGGAGTGATAAATCCCTGAATTTTGCAAACATTGGTCTACTCCACCATGAAAACCGAGGAGGCTACCACTCGCAGACGCCTCTCTCCAGCATTTAAATATTAAAAGACATCACACAAGACAAATGAACGAATGCTCTGTTTTCAGAAATTGCTTTAAATCAGCCATTTCCCCAACTGAGCCCAGTGTGACAGTTTGATTTCTGGTGCTGCTAAAAGGCGTAACAATCTCTCTTTATTCTACCCCAGATCCTCAATAAGATAGAGAGGAAGAAGCAGCATTTTCAGATCATTCTACAGCTGGTGGGGGACAGGCTTGAGAAAATACATTTTGTCCATAACGCAATTCTCGAATTCGAAGGCTATATTCGATCAGAGTGATGCTGTGAGAGCTGGCTGTAAAGTAGTGTTACAGATGCAACTCTCACCTGCCTTTCATCCATCCTTTGATCCATGTGTTCTGTGCCTCCCCCCACTTCATCACCTCAGCTGTAGAGAGTGCCTCTGTTCTCACAGTCAGGGAGCAGCTTGAGTCATCTCCTTGCTGTCCAGTTTCGGTTGGTTGTGCTGGCTCTTGTGCTTTATTTCTCAACTGCAACCAGAGGGCAAGACTGAGATGTGGCACAGTTTGTATGGCACCTGTAAGCTTTGAGCAAGTTTGCATTCGTGGGCTTGATGCTCAGAGTTCATGTCAGTAGGCACAGATTTAAAGCCTATGCATTCCTACCGTACCTACTGAAGGCAATTATCAGCACCATGGAGAGCGCTCACTGGGCAAAGAAGGGAAAAAAATCTAAATGGCTTTCCAATGCAACAAGGAGGCAGCACTTCTCTTATTATCAGAACAGGCTAGCTTGGCTGGCAACCAGGAGGCAGGTGAGCCACCAGCTCAATACTGTTTTTATGCGTTAAATTTGCATCCTGCCTTTCCACCAAATGGTGCTCATAGGCCATTCAGGAAGGACTTGATTTTATTCTAGACAATTATTTGGAATTCATATTTTGTCATTTATTGCCTAGATTATTATGCATTTTTGTGAATTCAGTGTGATGATGATGCTCCTCAGTTATAGCTGCATTTTCTTCAGCGGATAATACTTTTTTTGTGTGTTGGCCCCAGCTTTAGTTCACCGTGTCCCATCTGAGTGTGTGTTAGATCACTATAAAGCGTGTAAAGTGATATGGCTGCCCACTGCCCAGTGAACACACTCCAGAAGGTGTGTGTAAAATGCATGTGTACATGTCCTCATTTCTCCGCCTAGTGGACAGCAGTGGTATCTACAGCTCTCTGATATGTTGAGAGTACCACTTTACGTGGAGTAGCCAAGCGTGATGAGTATGAATAGGGCTGTGTAGCTCCCACAATCTGATTTGAGCCCTGATTTGGTGATCCAGATCCAGATCCAGATCCAGCTGTGGTTCAGATTGACTCTGACCCAATCTAGACCTGGATCTGGATACAGAAATCCAAATATTGTACCCCCATTCACTTGCATTGGGAAACAAAACAACAATAACATTAAAAAAATTCCACATAGGTTAATGCAATTTGGAGACATGGGTATTCAATAGGGTACTAACCCTGCCAAATTTCATATAGGTGGCTCCTGCAGTTTCTTGTGCTAGCCACCTTTAAAATTTGCTTTTTTCAAGAGAGAAAGAGAGAATTTGTGCTCTGCTCTGTGTAATATTACACTGTATGTGTGTTGCTTGTACACTGACTGTACAAGACTTACCAACTCACATGAGACAAAGTACAAATAACAGAGAAAGAAAACAAAACATAGCTGTATATAAAATGCAAACCTAACCCCCCAAAACTAGGCCAAAATTGGGGGAGGGGGTATAAGACCAGGTAGGATAAACACAACATGGGGATGCTGCTGAACATGGTATCCCAGTGTCATATTATTCCCCTTTCTCTGGTAATATGTAGAACCATTAATTCCATATTGTGACACCAACATATTTTGCATCTACACAATCTATGCACAATGTTATTGTCTGCTGGGAGCTAGAGATGCAATGACCTGGGGAGAAAAGGGGGGGGGACAGCACCCTCACACATTTCCCCCAGTTTTTTTTCCAGGGTACTCAACATGTCTAGTGGGAGCAGAGGAATGTATAATATTATGAATTTACATCACTGGGTAGCAGTGTCCATGTCTACCCAGAAGTAAGTCCTGTTGAATTCAGTGGGGCATACTCCCAAGTAGGTAGGGTTAGAATAGTAGCCCTATTGATCTTGTAGACCACAAAAGGCAGGAGGAGAGTTCAACGTGCAAATGCCATGTTCCGCAGCTTCCTCTGGTTGCATACAATGTGTTGCTCCAGAGTTAATGCCAGTATAGGCAGAGTGCATCAGAAGGAAGTATTCTTGCAATAATACTTATTTTCAGATGAACTACATACAGTTTCCTAGGATATGGCTTCAACACAATGGGTGCTGCATAAATATTCCATCTATTTCTGACGTGCCCAGCCATTTAAATCTTATGAATTCTGACAAATGTTAATGCAAGTCATCCCAATTAATGGATGAAATGCTAAGCTGACCAAGGATTGCTCATGTCAGTAAGGGTTACAAAATTAGAAGCATTCGTATTCTCCAAACCTTAGCCTTAAAGCTGAGGAGCATTATGTTAGGCAATAGTCTGGGGAGGAATAAGTCTCACCAATTTCAAGAAAGTCTATCTAGAAATGTCTGGGTGCAGAAATAAGCTCTTCTCAGTCACCAACAGGGGAGGGAACAAAGAGAAATTGGGACACTTTTTATGTACAAACTTATAAATCAGTTGGTACAAATTTAAAACATCCAATGTGACTTTTCTGTTATGCCAGATATGCCTTACCTTATATGAAGATATTTGCCTTTTAAATCAGGTCCTGGATGATTTGCTAATGTGTTGCAAGAATGCACATTTGTGATTGCCCTTCTTGCTGTGTTAAGCACAAGTTGAAGCACAGCAGCCACAAGCAACACATTTCCCTTTACTTTGGTAATTGTTATTCCAGCCCAGCCTTGCCAAAATTGTCATGAAGAAGCACCAGTGTTGGGAACAAGCCTATTATCTAGCTCAGCCCAGGATAATAGAGCTGCGCTTGAGTTCCAACACATTCAGTGCATCACTTTAGGGTGGGTTATAACATTGCTACTCAAGCAAATGGCTACCTCTGGTGTAGCTTTTTGCAGGGTCATTTTTAAGTCCATGAAAAGTGGCACCTTTGACAGTATGGTTTTCTATGCCCATGCCCATTTGAACAAACTTCCTTAGTGCCCCCAGGATTATTGAAGCAGATGGCATGACAGCTAGTATGCAAATAGCAGAAAAGTCACAATGAATCTAGTCCAACATTGATAAGAACTTACTCTATGTCAATGATGGAGTAAATAAGAAATACTTCACCACTGTTGCATCTTCCCAGTGGAGATTTCTTGAAGGATTCAGGCTCTCTGGGACAAATCAAAGTGAAAATTGGTTCTAGTTACAGGTAGATAGCCGTGTTGGTCTGCCGTCAAAACAAAATAAAAATAAAATAGAAAAATTCCTTCCAGTAGCACCTTAGAGACCAACTAAGTTTTGTCATTGGTATGAGCTTTTGTGTGCATGCACACTTCTTCAGATACCAGAACATTTGAAGAAGTGTGCATGCACATGAAAGCTCATACCAATGGCAAACTTAGTTGGTCTCTAAGGTGCTACTGGAAGGAATGTTTCTATTTTATTTTTATTTTGAAAATTGTTTGTCTGCCTTGAAACAATTCCACCTGCTATCACATTGTTTCCACAGGTACAATCCCAGTGTTTAAAGCTCTTACACTGTTTGGTTCCTGTGTACCTGGCAGACCTCCTCCTCCTCCATAAACTTGCCCAAGTTCTATGATTTTCTGTTATGGTGCCCCAGCTGTGGAATGCTCTACCCAAGGACTCACTAGGCATTAATTCTGGTGCCTTTCTGGCAACAAGTGAATACATTTTTATTTGCCTGTGTATTTTAATGTAAACTCTTAGATCAGTTTGTATGCTGGAGCTTTATTTGTTTTGCTTTTTAAATTGAGATAATGCTGGTGCTGCTATTTTTAAGTGGTGCTTGCGCACCCAAGTCTTTTGCTCTCCCTACAAACACAAAAAGTAATTAGATTATATTATTATTGTCATCATCATTAATTTGTTAATTGCCTTCTACACAATTGTCTCAAGGTGATGTACAATTTTTAAAAAAGGCTTTGAATCAAGATTACTTCTCAGTACACAAAAAGATACCTGGTGTTCTTAATCAAAATAGTGACACTAGCTTAACAAGCAGAGCATTCACACAAGAAAAAGAGCTGAACTATTGAAGAAATCCATAGGAAGCTGTGATTAAAGAGTCAGAGAGCTGCTCCATGACAGTCATATGCTGTGGTTGGTCATTACTGCCATCATGTTGATTTGACTTGAAAAGTCAAGGGAGAAGGGAGCCAAGATGAGTTAGATGGACCCTTCCTAGAGAAGTGATGTGGTGTTTGTTTGTTTTTTTGGGGTCAAAAGATAGCCTATGAACCCCAGAGAGGTCTTCTGCTAAGACATGATGTCAGTTTTCTTCGACGTTGATATTATTAAGGCTACCTTGCTTCATGGGAACTGATTTTCTGTATGTGGCTCCTGCATGGATAGGCTAACATTTCAGTGACACAGCCACATGTATGGGGACCATATTACACAGGTCTCTTCTATGGAATTGGCACCCTCGTAGTTGCAGTTCCCTGGTTGTAGCCAATGTGTTTGGCCCTCATTCATCCAGCCCCATTCATTATTCCAGCCATAGAGGAGTGGAAAAGGAACTCCCATGTGGCTAGGGGAATATTTAGCAGGGCCTGTAGCCCTAGTGACTTGGCAGGCAAAGGCTTATGGCTTGCTGTCTCCTGGAACTCATTTCTCATAAGCAGGGATAATCCTTCATTTGACGTTTGCTGCTTGGCTGCCTTTCTGCAGTCCATGGATCTTGCAAGGGCTCGTTTCTTTCCCCCTCTCTTGCTCTCTTTCTCAAATGCACACACACAGGGAATATACTTAAGAAATTTATGCATACAAGTCAGTTTCACCTTCGTTTGTTAGCTGGAATTTTTACATTCACAGCTATTGGCTGATATGACACTTCCTTTTTGAGCTTTTCTACTCTTAGCAACTGACAGTTTCCCAAAACAATTAACTTTCTGAGATGACTCCCAACTCCCCACCCCACCCGGCTTGCTCTCTAGCTAGAGGAGTTGCTCCCACCCTGTTGCCAAAAATATACTGAGGGGAAATCATTCCTGACTATTTCAGACAAAAATGTTATATACCGTATATTCTATCTCTAACAGTAGTAAAGTACAAATAGCTGCTATGCATTAGCAAAGCATTAGGCCTGATTTTTATTGCAAAAATAGCATGGACCCAGTATTAAAGTGAATGATTGTTTTGAGAAGCTACCATTAGGTTAGTGCAGGTCGAACCTGAAATTGCAGAGAGAAAATAGATCTACTGCAAGCTATTGCTTTGATTCACAGAGTGGAAATATAAGAGCCATCTAGTCCCTTTCTTGATGCAGTTGGTATCATTTACTTATAAGCCACCCCAGTGAATTAGTTCAGACTACTGGGTGCCACACGCACAGGACAACAAGTGCCTGTGGAGAAAGTAGCTCCAGGTGACTCATGCAAGGAATCAGGAAAAGCAGGAGAAGGCAAAAAGAATTTCCCAATCAATATGACCTAAAGACTTCCTTTCTGAATTTCACATGTGGCAACCAGCCTGACCCTGAGCACAAGCAAAGCCCATCAACTGAATCTTCCCACCCAATATTATTGCCCGTCTCTGATTGTGGCAGTCTTTGAAAATATGTAGAAAGAAGACTCCTATGAAGCAGAGAACCATTTTCTTGATCCATTGGGTAACAGATATCAGAATAGAAATAATAACACTGCTTATATGCACAATAAGGTCTCCAATCCTCTCTTTAGGGAAACAGTGCATTCTACTATAGGGGTTCGAATTCTGTTCACTTCTGAGAAAATCTGTCATGTGTCAGAGGGGTGTAGCTTCTTTTCTTGAATGTAATTGACACAATTTGTTTTATATTTCACAAACTTGGCTAAGTCTGAACTACATTTGGAGGGTATGGTGCACACAGTGTTTTTGCTGTTTTTTTTAATATTTCACACTGCTATCTTCGAATGTAAAATTTTTGAAACTATACTTGAAGAAAGCTTGATTTTGGACTTAGAATGCATGACAGTTCAACCATACAATGAGCATGGGTTGTTGCAGACCGTTTTTGCTATGAGGTTTAGAATCATTTTCCTGCAAGCAAATCTGGGATTCGATTCAAGGAGGTTCTGCCAAGTGTCCATAAGCTGTGCAAAAATGCCTCAAGAAAGCACAGGTATCTTAGAGGCAATATGGATTTTATCCCTGCTTCAGTGTTCCTAGCTGACTAGCTCATGTCATTCATAGAGTTGTATGCAATAAGTTGTATGCAATAGCCGCCCATAGTGGTGGGGGAAACCCAGCCAGATGGGCGGGGTATAAATAAATAAATAAATAATAATAATAATAAATAAGTAGACCATGAGAGGGGGATAGAGAGATGCACCATCCCAATGAAGCCTGCGAAGATAAAGGAATGAAGAGTATTGCCACACGGTACAAAGAGAAGGAAAATGCCACAAAGCCTTCGGCCAATCTCTGCCAGTAGAAAACACCTTTCCATCTTCAAACAAATTAGATAATTTTATTTCCAATTAATTTAACAGAACATATATCAAATAGTGTGAGGCAGCATTTTGTCATGAAAGTAAACAGAACACAGATGTCACTTGGTATGAATGGGCTTCACTTAAGCTTTAGTGCGATAGTTTATCCGCTAAAGTGTTGATCTCTAGAGAATGACAACATGGGACACATCATTCTTGCTCACCCTGGAGGATTCAGTGTAAATCAGCTTCGTCTGTAGAGCCTAAACTGTTTTTTCCACCATCAAATCAACCAATATAAGTGGAATTTCAGCCTGCAGGCCCACTCATAATACTGAAGTTCGGATTTAGCTAGCTGCTACTATGATGTGTGAACGCTGTGGGGATTGTGACCTCTTCTGCAGCTGAAATCCAGGCTGCACTGCTGATCTTGGAAGGAATTCTGGTTTTGCTTAACTATTAGCCTGTACCTACTTGCACTGAAGCCACTAGGACTGCTTGTGCTTTTCTAAGTGATCTACCCTTCCTGTGGGTTCTCATAGCAAGTTAATCAGATACAGTTTGACTGACGTGGTTCACCCAAGTAGATATTACTAAACATTATTTATCCTCTGGGCACCTTACATGCTGCACCTTGCTTTCCATCCATAGACTCTGTTTTTGTTCCTGGCTGTGTATAGGAGGGTTCACGATACGATCCTTGAAAGTTCGTAAGGGCCATGGTTCAGTAGCAGAGCACATGCTTTGCATGCAGAAAGTCCCAGGTTCAGTCCTCTCCCGTTAGGGTTTGGAAAGATCCCTGCCCAAAACCCTAGGCCATGCATCCCCAAACTGCGGCCCTCCAGATGTTTTGGCCTACAACTCCCATGATCCCTAGCTAACAGGACCAGTGGTTGGGGAAGATGGGAATTGTAGTCCAAAACACCTGGAGGGCCGAAGTTTGGGGATGCCTGCCCTAGGCAGCTGCTGTACTGAATTAGCTGGACCAATGATCTTACTCACTGTAAGGGAACTGTCTATGTTCCTCATGTTCTATGAACTAGCTGATCTTTTGTAGGTCAATCTATCTTTCTCGTTCTACTTTTTGTCTTTAGTTTCTGTGTGGATTATATGTTCTTTTGGGACTGGGGCAAAATTGCAGCAATTGCTGTGTGGGATATACCTCAAGCTGGGGACTTGGGGACTGTTGTAAATAATACAAATAAAATAGAAATTTCAAAGCAATTGATTAGTGCTAATAGGTTTCGTAGAAGATTTTCTCACAGAGGGATTTGATAAGATCTGAAGCTCCCAATGATGCAGTTTAATCTTCTGGAAAGGAATTGCATATGATGATCCTGAGCACACCCTGCCATGTGAATACAGTAGATGGGGCTGCTCTCTGATTCTTTTCTTTCTTTCTTTTTAAAGAGTTGCAATAGTGTTTATTTAGTTTACATATCCAATATCCGATATCCAAAATTACATTTCTCATACACCACATTTTCTTCAGCTTTGTATATACATAAAGCAAAATTTTTCCCAGAATTCAGAAAAAAGAAAAGTAAAAAGTCCCCAAAAAGAAGAAAAAAGAAAAAAAGAGAAAAGGGGAAAAAGAGAGAGAGAGAGAGAGAGCAATGGACATATCCATAGGGCGCTCTCTGTTTCAATGGTTCCTTGGAGGCAACACTGGGGAAGGGGAGGATGACAACACTAAGAGAATGGAACAGGATTTCTGGGGAATATGGGATTTATCTCTGGCTCTACCAGTTTTGCTATGATCAGGCCCCTTTTCATCCTTCTTGGCCTCTGATTTATTGGATGCTGAGACTATGACATGTCCTGATCTTCATCGGAGCCCCTAAGTTGCTGCTGAGGCATCATTACGTAAGTAGTAATCTCTTGTGTATCAATGTGCACTCATCATGTGGCCATGCAATGAAAGTGGCTTGCAAGGAAAGCAGGGAGGTTGTTGAGGTCATGGAGTGTCTTCGGCTGATAAAAATCTAGGGTCTGGTGGAGGACTGCAACACAAAAGCAGGGAAGCCAGAGCAAAGGAGCTCATCAACTCTGTGCGTAGTGCTTGGCAGGTCAGTGAACAGCATTATTAATTTTGCTTCTGATCTCAGCTTGGCATTTGGGTTAAAAAGAATCTCTTCATTACGATTTGAAGAACCTGATGCTTTGCTGCCATTAAAAAGAAGGGGGGGGGCTCTAATTCAGGACCATGGACAGAGCTCAATGTCCTGCCATTTTCCCCATTAGAAGAGGGTGTTCATTTCCATTATCCTGCCTGCCTTAGAGAGCAGCCTCTGATCAGCACCATGGAGAGAAGAAGAGGGAGGAGGGTGGTATCAGAGAGAGAGACACACACACAGAGAGAGAAATTTTCCTGTGCTGGTTTTATTGGTTCTCCTGTGCAGAGTTTTAGTGAACAGCCCTCACAGCAACTTATCTGGTTTCAGGTTATAAATGTTTAAAATTAAAGGATGGTCCCAATTCCCTTCTAGGCAACAGTTGCTATGTGTGTTTTATACAAAGGCTCCTTACTGCTGAATTCAGTAGTGTTTTCTGGTGTGTGTTTTCTTTCTTTAGGAAGACAAATGCATGACATCTATGTCTGGGGCATCAGCCATGGCAACAACCTGCAATACAATTATTGCCATGGGGTAGTTTGCTGTGCTCCTTTGTCAGGCAGTTATTTCCATCACTCCACTTTTTTTGGGGGGGGGATAGTAAAACATCTGCTGAGACTATCTTACAGCCCATCAACAACAATGTTGAGGCGTTTGAGTGCTTAATAAGGCATTTGTCTGCTTTCTCTCCTCTGCCTCATTATCCTTTCTGGCAAATTGTGTATTCTTCACCACTACCACCTCCAACACACAACACTGTAGTCTAATTACTATTTCTCCCTTCATCCCACAAACCCATGACACTCTTCTTATACATGAGCGTAGGAGCAGCATGGCTGGTTCTTGTTTCCATCTTGTATTATCTCCCAGGGGTCATTTGAGTTGATATCCACTAGGTGCATGCCTGACTCGCAGGGTGCCTGCCCTGTTGAAGGCTCCAGCCAGAGGGATAGGCCCTGGTTCATTTGGAAGTCCTTTTGTGTTCCATTCCAGGTTGCAACTGCATCTTAGTTCTCCTCCGGAGACAAATCTTAACATTGCTTTTCTGTTAGTGATTACTCTTTTTCTCCAGCTTTCCCCTCCAGTACTGATGGAGCTGACAGATCCATTTACGGCCTCTATTTAGTGCCTTTAAAATACTTTTCTTTTTCAATTACATGCAGCATGTTTTTGCTTCTGATTTATGCTAGGTTCACAAAGGTGGTCATTTTCCTGTCCATTGAGAAGCTAGTGATGCAGAGATGAATTATTGGGGTGGGATGGAGCTATGCAGCTGAGAGTCAAGTGAAAGGCAGCCATGAGGATTAGGTACTGATATTAGTAAGTGAAACTTTAGAAATACGGTGTGTGTGTGGGGGGGGAGCAGGCAGGGAGGAAAGTGGGTATTATCAGTATGGCCTAATTTCGGACTTGCTACTTAAAATAAGAACATGAGAACTGTAGCCCATGAAATATGATGAGAAGATTGATAATGAAAGACATGCACCCTGTGGCTTATGAGTCACAAAATGCAAGCAGGGAGCACAAAGCACCACTAATTTATTCTGGGGCTTCTGAAATTAAGTGTGTGTGTTCTAGCATGAACCCAGCCCTTCCCCAGCAAGACCAATGTTTCTCCCATACTACACAGGACTTAATTCAAGCCAGAACTGAACCCTGGGTTGTGTTTTCCCTAGTAGGAGTAAGATTTGTAAAGGAATAAAAAGAAAGAGGAGAATCTTGACTGTGTTCGATGCCTTACTCACTGAGCAACCCAGTAATTTTTGCAAAGACATCAATTGCTCCTTCATTCTGTTCATATATAAATTATGGTACCCATATCAAAATGTGCAAAAAGAATAATAGATCATAAGGATGTTGGTGAGGAGTGTTTGTGACTCGATCAAGGGCTGCATAGAGCATTATAAAACAGGGTTGGAAGTCAGCCTCTGCCCTGAGGCCTTTACCTGGAAGAAAAAATGTAAGAAACAACCTAGTTGAAAAGAAAGTAGCCAGCCCTCTGAAGCACACAGAATATCATGGAAGTCCAAAAATGAATGGCCTTGTCTAAACTCTGTGGGTGGGAGATTAGTTACATGCATGGCTATAATCATGCATCAGTGCTTCTGATAAATAACCTAGCATTTTGTGCAGAATCTTGATAACTAGATTTTTTCTTTTTTAAATTAGCAGTTCTCCAGCCCTCACAAATTTTAGGTAAAAACATACAGACAATTTCTGGTTAATATAGGGCTGACAGGTTATCAGGAACAGTTTGACAGCATCAACAAGCACACACACCCTCCAGTGATTTTTTTTCAGTGACTACTTTGAAAGTGTTCACATATTCAGAAACATATGTTGCTGTTTTTACTTGGTGAGCCACTTTGAGTTTATCTCAAATAAAGAAAAATGGTATATAAATTGTTAAATAAATAAATAAGCAAACATTATATTCACTCTGGATAAACTTTGCCTTCGGTGACATCACACTGCCAAACCAGATTGGTTACATAATGTTGTCATGTCACATCCTATTTATTGTGTTTCCCTGATAGGCTGAGTTTACCATGAAGTTTACAAAGTCGGGCACTCTAGCCTGTTTGGCAGCTGAAGCACTCAACCAGGTAGTCGCCACTCACAGAATGAGGCCAGGCCACGTGAGGTGAGGCCTTATATAGGCCACCCCAAAGTCTTTCCTGGATCCTCCCTCTGCAGCTAGTGGCCAAATGGCTTGGGCCAGCCATGACCATGTTGTAAAGATGTGGACTGATAAACCTGTCAAGGTTTTTTGGGGGTTTTTTTGAGCAAAATGGTTCTGGCATCAGGTTCATGCATGCCCAGCAGCAGCAGGAGGAGGAGAGGAGCATCATTTGGGACAGCTGCAGAACAGGTAAAACGTTTACTATCTTCCTGCTCTGCCTTTGCTTCTCCTTCTCCTGAAAGAAGAGTAGAGATGCTGGACCAGGCATCCCCAAACTTTGGCCCTCCAGATGTTTTGAACTACAATTCCCATCATCCCTGACCACTGGTCCTGTTAGCTAGGGATCATGGGAGTTGTAGGCCAAAACATCTGGAGGGCCGCAGTTTGGGGATGCCTGTGCTGGACCATTCCTGGATAACTTACCCACTACAGCAGCCAGCCTTGATGCTGGACTTATTTTGGGGCTAGGTAGGGGTTTGGTATGGGGTAAAAGTTGGACTAGGTATGCAATAAAAGCTTTTACTTTTATCTGCTACTTAGTGGGTGGGAGTATTTTGTTTATTGCTTACATACTTCTAATGCCTTTTATTATGTTTAAGGGGGGCTGGTGGTTCCCCCCAATATATTTGTATGGAATATCACTGCATTATATGATCCCTCCCCCTTTTCTGTGGTATAATCTATTTATGTAAACATATTTTTTCAATCTCTTGGATGACTAATACGTTTGATAAATAAATAAAGGTTGGCACCTCCCAAAATTAAACAAAGTTGCAAGGGCAGTTTAGGCACCTGCTGCTCTTCACTCTTCCGCAGCACTGAGTTACCTTTTCTGCCATGAATTCACTGTCCCTTCCAACTGAAAATAAACATTGTGCTGACCTGACAAAGCATTGGTTCTCCCTTGAAGCTTTTCCATCATGGGAAAAAGAGGCAGAAAGGAAACCTATCTCTGATTGTTTGTCCTGCTCCCTTCCTGTTTTTTCCTTTCTGATGTTGTTAGCAAGGTCCCTGCACTTAGGCTAGGTGGGTGGACAGGTGGGTGGTGGTGGTACGGCTGCCACTGAGATGGAGCCAACGGCATCAGGAGAACAGATGGGAGCCATTGTCTCCATTTGGTTTCCATAATTTGAGCCGTATTTCAAAATGTCAGAGACATGCTTGCCTTTCTTCTCTCCCTTTCTTTTCTCTCGTTTTCTTTTCTTCTGCCCCTTAGAAGCATGCACAAAGACATTTTTTAAAAAAATCAATTTGGGAACATCTTGCCTTTGGGGAAGAACACCCCCCCCTCGCAAGCACGCGCTCATGCACGCACAGAAACCCTCCCCAAAACTGCTCCGGGCAGAGAACATTACAACTGGCTCTTTCTGCCACTGTTCACTCCACTGCCTGCCGTATGGAACAATAGCGGGAGCGGACTCGGGCATCTGTCACCCAGACTGAAGGTTCCATTTCCAAAACTACCAAGCCATTACATTCAGTAATGGCAGCCAAGCGTGCAGGTGGAAAACGCAGCTCCATGCCTCAGCACCAGAGATCTATAACTGGAGAGTGGGCTGGAGGGAACCTGGTGCCAGCAGAGGGCACTGGAAGCTTGTCTAGATAGTGGGTGGAGGAGGCTGGCAATGGCAGCATTGAGTACCATGCCTTTCTGAAAAGTGTGACTGTCCCAGTTGGAACAAGCAAAGTGATTTTTTGCATTGATGGAGTTGAACATGTGATTTCTCAAAGACTATATATGGAAGTGGAAATGCTCCACTAAAAGTAAAAGAAGGCATTTTCTGTTGATGGGGACATGTTCACAAAACCACGCCCATCATTTGGGCTTGTTTAATTCAGAATAAACAACACACCCTGATACAGAGGCTCATGCACAATATACCTTTGAAACCCATTCACATCCCCTCAAAAAATTATGGGCACTGTACTTTGTTAAGGGTTGCTGGGAATTGTAACTCTGTGAGGGGTAAACTACAGGGCCCATAATCCTGTGAGGGAAAGAATGTGTTTTGAACATGCTTTAAAAAGTAAAGTGTGTACACAGCCGCAGTTGATATATTGTTAATGTGGGTAAGAATCACTACTCAGCCTACATTAGGACACATTGTCAAGGTCACTTAGGCTATTTACAGATATCCTCTCTAAGAATGGAAGGCAAATTGTCTTTACCAATGGTACACATGCTAGTTTTCTTTTCCCACTGAACAAACTGTTTTTGACCGGTTGCTTCAATTGATAGCTGGGAAAATCTGTAACCAGATTCCAGAAGCATGACCCCGTGTGTGTGTGTGTGTGATTTTTATATCCTGCCTTTCTTCCAGGGACAGTGACTGGCTTCGACCATTGAGCTTCATGGCTGAGTCACTACACTTAGTTCCCCTTGTTCTCCATTACTTTGTTCTGCAAAGTAATTTTGAAGATTTTTTTAAAAAGTGCGATCATATGCACATCAACTCAGACCTAAGCCCTATTGAGTCCAATGGGACTCACTCCCAGTTAATTGGGAATATGATTGCAGCCTGAATTGTTCTCTTGTTTTTTTTACAAGTTGTTTTTGCATGGTGAAGGACATATGTATATATTCATCTTCATAATAACTCATGTTGCCTTAATAATAATGCAGTTAAGGATGGTGGTGAAATAATGCAAGATTATCTACCTCCCACAACAATGACCTACCATTTTCAGAAAGGTTTTCTTATTTAAAAATCTTTATTTTCCTTTGAACAGTATGTGCTCCCCCCCTCTAACACATTCAAGAGCACTTATTTTTTTACGGTTGAAATTTCCCTTGTGACTAAACAAGAAATTGCTTGGGGGCTGGGCTAGTGAATTTAACCACTCCATTGACTTGTGTGGGATCTGAGGAAATGACAGCAAGTGGGAACTGAGAAACAGGAATACAAAGCAAATGCAATCTCTAGTACCGCCTACCCTACAGTGCCCCCTACCCACATTATGTTTATATAGTTAACAAACTAACAATCCTTCATTGGGGCTAGCACTATAGTAATGCTAATAGGGAAATTCATTCCCATTGCCTTAGGAATTAACTGCTTATATGCAGCCACAAAGTGCAAGCTTATACCGTACACTGTCCAACAGTGGGGCTATACATAGGATTGTGCTATATGGCTTACTCCAAGGAAAGTGAGCAAAGGACTGCAGTCTTTAGATGTATGCATACTTAAAGGTAAAGGTAAAGGGACCCCTGACCAGTCGTGGGGTTGCGGCGCTCATCTTGCATTATTGGCCAAGGGAGCCAGCGTACAGCTTCCAGGTCATGTGGCCAGCATGACTAAACCGCTTCTGGCGAACCAGAGCAGCACACGGAAACGCCGTTTACCTTCCCGCTGTAGCGGTACCTATTTATCTACTTGCACTTTGACGTCCTTTCAAACTGCTAGGTTGGCAGGAGCTGGGACCGAGCTCACCCTGTTGCGTGGATTCGAACCGCCGACCTTCTGATTGGCAAGCCCTAGGCTCTGTGGTTTAACCCACAGCGCCACCCTGTATGCATACTTAGCTGGGAGCAATTCCCATTAAACTCAATGGGATTGTAATATTTAAAGTAGACACATATAGGGTAGGATTCAACTAATGAGTCCCATCAGCGGAAGCTATGCTCAAGGACTCCCACATGTGCAATGGGGATTTTCCCTCTTCCCCTCCTCCTGTGTGCCTCCCACAGTCCCAAAATTAGCTGGGGGGAGCGGGGTGGTCAGGAGAGTTCTGTGCAGGGGAGGGGAGAGGTGGGAAATCAGTCTATCTGGCAAGCTGAAATGCTTGCCCTGACAGAAGAACGATCACCTTAGCATGACGTTGAATTCCTTCCACGGAGCTGCACTGTTGATGTCTCATAGCCTGCTATCCTATACACCCTTATTTATAAGTAAGTCCTATAATAACTTAGTATAGAATCACACTGTGGTTACATGTTTAGACCTCTTTGAATCACACTATCAGAGGGACATTGGAGTGATATAACAGTAGCTTTGTCCCTTCCTTTCAAATGTAGAAATTTGCTTTAAAATTATTTAATCTGGAGCATTATGAGGACCTTTTTGTTGTTGTCATCTGTCTGTCTCTAGAGACAATAGAGTGTGCCTCCAGGGGGTGAATCCAAACCTCCTCAGGGCTCAGGTTTGGGCAGTGTGTATTGTATGGAGGTCCTGGGCTGCCCATATGACAAGACACACACACACACACACACCACTTAGCCTTATCACACTTGTTTGAACTCTGCTTTTTGTTTTGTTTTTTTAAAAAAACTTTTAAGATGTTAGGAGTAAAAATGTAGTGAGCTTAGTGTTCATAAAACATGAGCCTGTGGTGGTGCTGGGGACTGTACATTACTGCAATCCTGTACCTACTTACTCTTGTATTTATCCAACTCACGTCACTGGGAGTTAGTTACCTGTGAATAACTGATAACCGTTTCCACTCCCTTTTTAAGTAACTCTTCAATAGACTGTGTAAGCACAAGATTATTTAATAGTAGGTTACTGGGAACAGATCAATCTGTATTAAGCAGGCTTGCCAACGTATTTATTTATTTATTTATTTCATTAAGGCATTTATAGCCTACCATTCCTTTCCGGTACTGAACTCCCAATCTGAATATAGTGGCATAGTGTACATTCAGAAGATCACACTTCTGAGAGTTACAAATTAATCTGGAACAACTACCGCTACCACCCCTCCAGTTCTCAACTGCTGGCAAGGCTTAGAATCACTGCTCTGTTGAGAGTGTTTCAATGGCGGACCACAAGGAAGGTCTCAAATTTCAGCAGCACCCTTTCCAATGCCAAAATTCAGTGCCCCCCCCCGCCTCCCTTGCTCTGTTCCAAATTATAGCTGCAGCATCCCCAATGGCACCTCCGAGGCTTTGCATCCAGTTCGACCAAACCAGTTGCACTCCCCTGAATCCTTCTCTGAGTGCATGGCTTCTTGGGAAAAGGAAGCCCCTTTGGGTCCAGCTGGGCTTACTCCTGGATGAGTGGGTAGAGGATTTCCGCCTGAAGCGTGCAAATAGAGTCAGGGGAAATCCATTCCTTGACCACTTTTCCGCGGCTGGATGCAAGCAAATACATTTAGCATACATTGCCAACTCTTATTTACATGATCTCTAGGACCTTCCCGCAATGTGTAATTGGAATAAGCCCTGGGACAGTGTGGCGCATGAGAAAGCTCATACGGGCAAGAGGATATAAATCGCTTCATTGTTACCAGTAGGGGTCAGTCAGCTGCTGGGTACTGAGAAGCCAAGCGTGCAAAGCGGGGGAGACCCTGGGAGCTTTTATTAGCAACCTGTTTGATATTTGTAGTTAAGAATGCTCTGCAAGGGGAGATGCAGGTTGCAAATTTCCCTTTGATAGCCCTGTTGCCTTAAATCAAAGGCACCGAATGCCTGCCTGCCTTTTGTCCCATGAGCCTTGTGTGTGCCGCTGCTGCTGCTGCTCCTTCACTCCCCCTGCCCACAAAGCTCAAAGAGACAGGGACAGCTCCCTCTTTTGTGGCCTTGCTGATAGATGGCTCAGTTAACATGTGCCTCCCTCCCCTCTGGATGTTTACACATACTTCATGAGGAGGAATTAACCAGTAACAAATGCCAGCCTGAAAGGATGGGTATACATAAGAAGGAGCAGAAAAGAATATCAGCTCCCACCGGGATCCCTAAGTGCGAGAGGATTAAAGCAGGTGCAAAAAAGCTTGTTGAAACAAAAATGTCTTCAGTTGTTTCCCGAAAGCACAAATACCAGGTACCTGTCATATCTCAACAGGGATGCTGTTCCTCAGAACAGCCAGGGCCGGATTTAGGTTTGATGAGGCCCTAAGCTACTGAAGGTAATGGAGCCCTTTATATGTCCAGTTGTCCTTTGTCAACAACAAATTGTCACTGTTTCTGTTGTTGAATATATGCTATATCAGGCTTCCTCAATCTCGGCCCGCCAGATGTTTTTGGACTACAAGTCCCATGATCCCTAGCTAGCAGGACCAGTAGTCAGAGATGATGGGAACTGTAGTCTCAAAACATCTGGAGGGCCGGGGTTGAGGAAGCCTGTGCTATATGGTAACTTATGGACCTAATAGGTATCTAATGCCATTTGCCACTGTTGCTGTATGTGGGTTTTATTTTATTCATTTTTTATCTTATATTTTGGAAATGTACATCCAGGTTTTTTCCTTTAATTTTTTTTGGGCCCCCAAGAGAGTCGGGCCCTAAGCTATAGCTTGTTTAGCTTATACGTAAATCCGGCACTGAGAACAGCCACACTACTATCCTGCTCTTGAGTTACTGTTGAGCGGGCTTCTAATATTTCAGCTCAAGTTATACTGTAGATCAGGGGTGAGGAACCTTAATGGTTCTGTGAGCCAGATCCTTACCTGGAGTGCACCCTCATCCCATTGGCCAACTTTGACTGATGATTGACCAATGGGTTGTCCCACCCACCCAGCAGAATTGTTTGTGCCTCAGCTCCCATACACCAGCAGCCATTGGGGGCTTGAGAACCAGGGCCGGCTCTAGGTAAGGTCCCGGTGGTGCGGGGCGCCGGGCCGGGTGGCGGGGCGCTGCGCGACGAAGCCGCGTGGAAGACAGGCAGGGCACTGCGAGAGCGGGGGCACCGGAGTGATCTCCGCGCCTCAGCGCCAGGGCACCCGACCTGCTCCAGACTGCCCTGTTGAGAACCCCTGCACAAATCACATTGACAGCCCTGCATAGCCACTCTACTAGCCTTTGGCTTGGCCACCCATCAGCTGATAGGCAGGAAGCCAAAGCCACCTTTCCCTAGCCATTGCACAAGCATATGATGTTAGGTATGGGGCAGGTGGCCATGCTTTGGGGAAGACAGCCTCATGGGCTAGATCTGAACCCCTGGTGGGCCAGAGGTTCCTCATCCCTGTTGCAGAGACAGAATCTGAGCCTTCATTTGGCACTGGCAACTAACTCAGTTACCACATGAAAGCTCACTGGAGACATTTTCCTGTCCCTGTGCATAAGGATCATATGGAAGAGAAAACCAGAGCTATGCATGGCAGTGCGAAAGAATTTGAACCAGGTGGCATCAGAGATCAGCTCTGTAGGGGAGTAATGTCCCTGTATAGAGCACCTGTTAGCAGATGCACCAGTTTTAGAAGGGCAGTCTGTCTGTCTCTGTCTCCCTCTTTCATATAGACAGACACATGCACACCCTGTGTATTAGACTGCATTAAACTTCAAGAGTGCCCATGTCTCTCTGATCTGTGCACTGGTTCTATGCAATGCATGCCTGAATGTCACACCCACATAAAGGTGCACAAATGTTGACCCACACACCATAGAATTCTGAAACCAAACCTTTGCTAATTAATGAAGTCTTTTGAGGTTGACGGCATGTTTCCCATGGAGAGCAACCACTTGCTCTTACAAAGTGAGGCTGTCCTCATTTTGATGTTCTCAGCCCTGTTAGAGGACTGTTCATTTATTTAATTGATGTACAGTTCATCATACAGCTCTGTTAAAGATTCAAGCTCTCTTTGTGACAGAATGAAATAGCTATTCTTATTGCTTCCTTCTACGTGCCACCATCGTGCAGCCAGGCAGCCATCTTCACAGCTACTGAAACCTCTACCTGCCTGTCAGAGCAGAATGGAAAAAGCACCCCTCATTCCCATGTGGTATGACAATGGTGACCTCCTGACCAGACCACCCAAAGTCCATATGTCCCGTGCATGTTAGTTGTTCAAACAACCTGTCCAGCTTTGCAGATCCCAACCAAATCTCAGGTGAGCAACAGATTCTGTCCTGCAGACATACTACCTGTCCCATGCCCTGTGCAGCCTTTCCAGTTTGATCCAAATCATATGTCTGATTTCCCACACCCCCATACGTCAATTTGATAGTGGGAGTCAAGCAGACAAGTGGTTAGGTAAAGGTAAAGGGACCCCTGACCATTAGGTCCAGTCGTGACCGACTCTGGGGTTGCGCGCTCATCTTGCATTATTGGCCGAGGGAGCCGGCGTATAGCTTCCAGGTCATGTGGCTAGCATGACAAAGCCGCTTCTGGAAAACCAGAGCAGCACATGGAAACGCCGTTTACTATCCTATAATGTATTGGCATTCTCTTGAAGAGGATTGTGTGGACATGGTCAGTGCAACCAGTTGATCAGGAGTGAAAACATAATGTACTTGTGAAAAGCATTTATGCCAACTTCAGGCAATGATACCATAAAGGTTAGGCTGGGGTCAGAGAAGTACTTGGGAGCAGAGCTGGCTCTGGTTCCAATAATTTTCTCCTGACTTCCTGAGGATGAATCTAATCTAGGACTTTGTGAGATTGGGTTGGGGATAATGTTAATATCAGATCAACATTAGATCCTTTTGCATTTTTCAAGGATCCTCCTAAATCATTATAATTGTGAATTGAGTTATGATGGACATTTGCTATCTGGATGGCCAACATACCCCAAGCAGTTATGAGGCTGCATCTTCCTCCTACAGTTGCTTCGTAGGGTATCCCACTTCCTGGTTTTCTAACAGGAAAAATGAAAGAACTACCTGGAAAAAAAATAGAAAAGCCAAGGGATGCTGTTTTGCTCCAGCAACTCAGCAACACAATCAAAGCTGCATCTGTGGCCTAGGAACAGCTCTTCTCTGTTCTGGGGACATGGCTACAGGGGTCATTAGAATAATATAGAAGGCCCTTGGGAGGCCATCATAGCTGCCAAGTTTTCCCTTTTCTCGCGAGGAAGCCTATTCAGCACAAGGGAAAATCCCTTTAAAAAAGGGATAACTTGGCAGCTATGGGCCTGATCCCTCAGGGCACTGGTTGGAGATGTGTTGACATATCATTTAATGTCGAAGTTGAACAGAGTCTACAGAAAGCTCAAGGGAGGAGGCGGATGGCCATGAGCAGCACTCCACATGTCACGGCCAATCAGGTCTCATGTACCAAGTATCCCTGAAGGGCTTTACAATGAGATAATGTTCAGAAGGTGACATTATGCCCTGAGCAGGAAAATGTTTACAAAACAGACCATGGCAGCTTTCAAGATGAAAGGGTGCCCCAATTGTTTTGTGGATTTGCAATCCCTTCCCATCCCTGCCTTAGCCGTGATGACCCTAACCTACCCTGTTACCATTTAGCTGGGAAGCAGAGCAGACTAAATTCTTTCACCCAGTAGTGAATCAATAAGTGCAAGTGAAGTTTGCCTTATCTAAACCCTAGCAGTACTATATCCCTGAATGTCTTCGATCTCAATGGTGTGTTATTGAGACTACGGGGGGAATCCTGCACAAAGTAGTCAGTCATCTTGCTCTCTGCAGTAAGTGGAGAAAGCACTGCAATAAATGCCAAGCAAAAGAGGAAGTTGTGTTTATTGGACAAACCAAAGATCAAGATGCTAGGTGTCAACTTTTGAGTTACACAGAAATTTTCTTCGGGCATATGTGTTCCAAACGTAGACAGGAAAATTCAAAATAAAGGTGGTATTGAGTTGGTGTTGATGTAATGAAGAGGAGATGTTGTTTTTTAAGAGTGGGTGGGTAAACAGTCGGCTGTGATCCACCAGAAACTGGCCAATGGTCCACACAGTGCCTGCTCATTGCTGAGATTCTAGAAAAGAATTCTGAGTTAGGTGGATACACACCAGAAATACACTTCTGATACTTTGATCTAAGAATGCATGTTGCGGGTTACAGAAGACAAATGCCTCAGTTGTGCCTGTGAGGAGATCCTAAGTAAACACTCCTTTGTAAGGCAAAATGTGCAAACTTGGAGATATTATGAGCTAAAGATTGGGAAGAAAGGGGGACTTGGTTTAGGCTTTGGTGACCAAGGGTGGAAGAGGAATAGGTTGAATGTATGCTGAAGCAGGTGTGGATGTAGAGGATCTACAGTAAGATTCACAGCCTAATCCTATGACAGTCTGTACTCAAGGGTTACAGTTTAAGATTCCAAGCACCAGCTTAAATGGATAACCAGTGCCTTGTGGCAATGCTGGATCCCAACCCCATCACCTTCCATCAGTGCTGCTTACTATCATCCTGTTTGTGGTGCATCTTTGATGCATGAGGAGTCAAGAGAGGATAGACCATCAGTGAATATTTGCATGTGGTCGAAAGGAGAACTGGTGTGACACTGAATCTACAGCACTGATATGGTAGGAAGGGGAGTGGGAATACAGCAATGGCAAGTAAAACAGAGGTAGATAAGTCTGCTCCTCCTGACATAAATTAATTAGAGAATGTATTTCCTAGTATGAATTGTCACATTATCTGCAATAAGCACCAGCTTTTTTTATTGTACTGTAGCAGAAAGTAGTCCCACTGGAATAGGGCCAACTTGATTGTCTGCGCTGTCATGAGACACTGGTTTAAAAAGCAAGCTTTGTATGATCTATTATAAAGCTCCCAAAGAGGAGAGGTGGTAATCATTGCAAGCATGGGAGTGAAATGAGCTCAGCTTCTTTCAGGCAAATTTAAAGTTCACAAATTTCATTGGAAATCTGCAAGCTCACATAGGGCTTCTGCCTACCAACTTATTACCACCCACTGGGATGCTGTCTGGAACAACACTGCAGATTGTGTTATGTTCTGCAAGGTTGATGTGGTGTGTTGGTGACATAACAAGGAGCAGAGTTCAAGAGGTGCAGCTTGATCTCAGTGCACTGTTGTTTCATTGCTCTCTGAAGGTGGGGAACTTGCAGGGAATTATACCAGCCCCTTAGTGAGTTTTCCCTTTTGCATCAACATATGTAAGGCCATTGCAGCCTGTTCTGCGTCAGACTTGCTTGTTTCAGGGGATCTTTCTGATCCTCCCACTTCTAAACCATTCTGTTAGGATTGCTTTTACTAGTGCATAAGGCTCATCCATGCTGGAAAGTATTCAGACAACCAGAAGCAGTGCCTGCCTCCACCATCCAGACCCTCTGTCATTGACATTCCTGATGTTCTGGGGAAGAGGATGTGGTTGAGGAGAAGCAATTGAAATAGGGTAGGATTATCCAGGTATGAAACCCCTCCATCCATCAGTAATCTTGTGTTACTAAGCCCTCACCCAGGTACTGTGTTAGCAATTCCATGGAGTCATGCCTTGCTTAGTAGTCTTGCAGTATGGAGGGTTCATAATACTCGTCCCAGCTAGTGGAATTGCACTAGATGAATGGTGGTGGGAAACGAGGCTTCCCATGAGCTGCTCAGTGCCTGTCATCCTCATGGTATGTCAGGCAGTTCACTAGTTCATTAAAGAATTCAAGATTCCAAGGTAAGAGCCTTAGGTTAGGCATTAACAAAAGGAAGCTGATACATACACTGGATTCACTGGGCACCAAATAAGACCTGTAAGCAAAAAAGGAAAACAGATTTAACATTTCAAAGGCTTACAACCATTACTCGCATTCTAAAGAGGGTATGTCTAAAACCATTTTTAAAAGTAATGTTCACAGTTTCGTTAATGTCAAATATACAAGGTTCATATATTTGTAGCTTTCCTTGCAGAGCCTTTTGTGTGAATCCACCCCAATAAGCTCAAGGAAAATGTGTGAGGAACTTTATGGCACCTTGATTGCCCATCTACTATTACTATCCTTAGGGGGAAATTCCTAGTCTTTAGCTAATAATTTTTATTCAGAGGTAGCAGCTGTCATTGCTAATGCTGTGCAGAGTCTCATAAATGTCTGACCCTTTTGTGAATTCTATTAAACTGTTTTGTCTCCATAAGAAGGCCTATGAGTGAATTAAATATTAACTCTCATTATTTAATATTTATATTGTGGTAGTGATTGGGGGCGGCAATTGACACTGAAGAGTGTGGCCAGGCAGAGTCACTTGCTAGACTCAGAGCCTGGGCAAACTAACTGATTCAATTATTGACTAACTGATTTCTGATTCAATTAAACTAACTGATTTCAATTATTAGAGCTAGGAGGGCTGCAAAAGGATCTAGAAACTTAAGGCAATATCCAGGACCTCGCTATGACTGACATTCCCTTCTGGACAACCTTCCAAGTGCCGCATACCAGTGGTGGGTGGGGCTAGAGACAATAGAGGGTGGAGCAACAAATGTACAGTTTCTATACTCACTCATACATCCTTCTCTGTTCAGACAAGCATGAAGCATTATCAGAGTTCAATGACATATTCCAGCCAGGCAAAAACACTCTGGGTGCAAAGCAGAGCCAGTGAGGGGTGCAGCCTGGGGAGAATTCCAAGGGCCTAGAGAGGCCCAGAGGGCTGCATTGAAACCCTTGGCCTGAGGTTCCCCATCCTGGCTGTAGTTGAATCCTTCAGGGACTGGACTAGATGACTTCTGAGATACCTTCAACTGTCCTTCTATCCTCCCAAAGCACCTAGAGAATAAGAAAGAAATCAAAGACTTTGTCATGAGGAGTGAAGAATGAATGTCAAGATTAATCCCCAAAGTTTCGTACTGGGCAGCTTAACACATCAAAGGTCACGGCCTTCCAAAGCAATGGCTGGATCATGAAAGGATGGAGGAGTCTGGAGGCAGGTACCCAAGACGTTGAGACTGCAAGAGCAGGTCGTAAACACAGGGAGAGCCTTAGAAAAGCAAAAGCTCAACCTTGAAAGCAATGCACTGCAGTAGAGGCAGCTAACATAAAGAATGCAGAGTTGGTGTGATTTATTTAAAAGGCTACTAACAGCTCAGATCTCTGCATGACTAATCAAAAGTAAGCCCCACTGATTTGAAAAAGCAGAGTACACATTGAAAAAAATGCAGTAAAACCTTTTTTTTTTTGTTTAGAACAGGGCTACTAAACTTTTTTGGTCTGGGGGCTGTATTTACTCTTGGCCAACTCTCTGGGAGCTGGAGGATAGGGGTAAGTGTGACCAGAAGTAGGTTTGACCTCTTCATGCACACACAACACAGAGAAACACACACACACATTTACTTATGCATATACCTACCTACATATGTATAGGCATACAGCTTCCCTTCAATTGATCCATTCAGATCAGCTGAGAAGGAGGGGTTTATTACACACCCTCCATGTGTCCCTATTTTCCAGGGACGTCTGATTTAAAGAGGCTGTCCCAGTTTCTGATTTGATCCCAGAATGTCCTACTTTTCCTTAGGATGTCCCTATTTTCATTGGAGAAATGTTGGAGGGTATGGAGTTATCCAATCCCCGAGCCATCTGAAGACAATTCTGTATAGGGAAGTTTGTTTGTTTTTTTTAAAAAAAGTTTAATGTTCTATTACGTGTTTATTTAGGTTGGAAGCTGCCCAGAGTGTCTGGGGCAACCCAACAAGATGTGTGGGGTATAAATAGTACAATAATTATTATGGAATGGGACGTCCCTATTTTCATTGGAGAAATGTTGGAGGGTATGTTGATATTCCTCCTTGGTCAAATGCTTGGTCAAGTGACTGGGGAGAATGTGGTTTGCATTCTCAACAAGGGATTCCAACATCCCTGCTCATCCCAACACTGTGTCTACTCTATTTTTTTTTCCTTTTGTTACCGCCACCAAAATCAGCCAGGCCTTAGAGGGCCAGAAAAAAATAATCCTTGGGCGGGCTGGATCAGGCCAGCTGTTAGCCATCCCTGTTAACAGTCTCCATGGAGAAACTTACAAATGAGTTTTTAAAAACTGAAAAAAATAAAACCAGTAAAATCATGTCCTTGGCCATTCTGAGGAGAAATCCTTAGACTTTTGCTTTCCCCTTAATCCAGAATCCTTCAGTTCCATTCTTCATCCCCCTCCTCACCCGCCTTTTTTGGATCTGCTCTTCTTTCATATCACAGCTGAAGGGACAAGAAAGCCAGGGCTGAAAGTGCTTAACCAAAAGAGGAGCTTTGCCTTCTGCTGTGTTTTATAACTGCTTTCTAATATTTTTATATTCACCAGTTATGCGGTAGGCCCATGTCAGTGCTGTGCCTGACATGTTATCATTTGCTTTTCCCCCCTACCGCCTCCTTGGTGCATTAAGCAAGAGTCCTTGGCTGCCTGTGCTGAAGCCTGCATCTGTTTCTTGGAAGGCTATAACTAACCCCAAAGCCTATCCGCATGCGACTGGCTTAAATTGTACTTAGCAATGTGCATTTCTTTGTTTTCACCTGCCCAGTGTCACTTGCTGTTTCCTTGTCCAATTTCTGTTCTATTCCAGTTCCATTCTGTCCTGCCACAGTTCTTTTCTTGCTTCTGCTAACCTAAATCATTTGGGTCATCAGCAGCATTTGCCACCTCGTTGCTCACACCTTTTGCAGACTATTAATAAACATCCCTGACATTGTTTCTCAACTTGTGCAAGGCACATACTGTATATACTTTACTGATGCACATTCTGATTATTATAGGAAGGGCATACCATTACGGGCATAACCAGGGGGTGCAGGGGGTAGTTCCCCCCTAAAGCAAGTAAATAAATTGCATTGCAGATATCTCAGTTCTGCCCCCCCCCCAGCATAAAGCCTGCCCCCCCAATAAATCCTGGCGGCTACACCCATGCATACCATGGGTATGTAATTGCTTACATAATTGTAAATAGTCTGCCATAAGTGACAACTAAAAAGGCTACTGCGTGTGCTATCTCACTCTCGCACCAGGCAAATCTGTTTCCTCCAGAGCAATGGCCGTCAAAATTTCAACCTTCAAGGAAGCCTTTCCACATGGATGCATCTGCCATGGAACCACTGCCTGCTTGGCACAGAGCCCCAGTGCATTCCTGAGGATTCTGTGGCATGTTTTAGGATGCACACTGAGTTATCAGGTGCAGTTATCCTTGGGCAGCTGCCAGGGCCCCAGAACCTTGGCACAGGCTACCGCCATATCTTGGAGCAAGTCTACTCCTATGAAAAATGAGTGCCAGACCTTGGAAGCCAATGTGGCTCTTCAACCAGTGCCACTGGTTCTTCTGGGAAACATTCCAATCCTTTCTCTTCCACTGCTTTTTGGCAGCAGTAGGCTGTCTGGAATTGTAGACCGTCTCTTGTTTTCTGATCAGTTGTATTTATAGACTCAAACTCCAGCTGGATTTATGTTTCCTACAAATATTTCCCCAAGTGACCTCCTTTCCTGCCTGGACAGGCACATGATCTGCTCAATATTGGATGCTTGTATGTTCCTGCTGCCTGCCCTGTCGTATATTTGTCTCAGGTTTTTTTGGCTAACTAGCCATTGCTTCCTTTCTGAGTTGAGGAGAAGTCCTATTTTGCTTCAGTAACTGGTTAAGAAAAAGAGAGCAGGAATAAATGGACAGGAATAAATGGACAGTTCTTCCAAAAGGGGGGTGTAGAAAGTGGAACACCCCAAGTATCATTATTTGGGGATTTGCTTTTTAACTTGCTTGTAAATGATTTAGAATGAGTGGTGAGCAAGAGGTATCCAAGTTTGCAGATCATTTTAAATTGCTTGGGGTGGTTAAAAGAAAAAGGGAATGTGAAGAGCTCACCAAACTGAGTGAACGGGCAGTAAAATGACAAGCAGAAAATGATGCACATTGAGGCAAACAAAATAAAACAAAACCTTAATTTCATATATATGTTCATGGGATCTGGACTGGCAGTGAGTGACCAGAAATGAGACTTTGGGGTCATAGTGGATAGATCAGTGACAATGTCATCCCAGTGAGCAGCAGCTGTGAAAAAGAAAAAGAAATCATGCTAAGGATCATGCGTACATGGGACTCAAGTTCTGCATCTGTTGTGAAGACAAGAATTGGCCGTCATAATTGACAGAATTGGCACTGGCAGATATTGCTTTGGTATGCCAACAGGCATGAAATTGGTCCATTGGTTTTGTTCAACAGCATAAAAAAAGAAAAAGGTTATAGTATAACCAAAATTCAGGTATACTGGATCTGAGTAATAAACGAAATTAAGTGAAGGATAATGTATGACATACCACTTGATCACTTGGTTAATTTATTAGGTCTATTAAATACCGTAAGATTCTGTGAAATGAATATTCTGCTGATGGCCACTAAAATAGGCACTACAGAGACCTGACATAATGTTTAAGAGTTATCTATAAAAGAATGCTGTACCTAAGTTTCTGTAACTAATCTGTTGTGAGATTTTGCTCCAGCTCTGGTCGCAATGGTTTTCTCTGCTCTCTTCCTAGCACTGATGTGAAAATGTCCAGCCTATAATTGCTGGCATCGCCCATAGCATCTTTCTAAAAAGAGGAACACAGCATTGGCCACCCTCCAGTGCCCTAGTAAAGTAGTTGTTTCTAATGATAAATTACACCTTCTTGTTACTGGCCCTGTTACTTTGCTTCAGAAAACCTTCCAAAGACTGATAAATACCATTTGGCCCCAGTGATTTATGAGTGACACCCAGCTTATGCCGGAGGAGGCAGTTTCCTTCACGGTTGCCAAGAAGAATGAGCCTTTGGGCAGACATATTTTCAGTTTTACCTGAAGGCGCAGCTGGGGTTTTTTTTTTTTTTTTTGTCTGTGTGATAATATTCCTATTGGCTATTTTAAGACACTTGACTTGAAGGGAAAAGGAGAGAGACCCCCCCTCCTGATTTTTTTTTCTGGTTTCAGATCATTCAGACCTGACTTTTATTTATAACTTCTCACTTTGCAGGAGGCAGGCTAGTTAGGGCTGGGCTTTCATAAAAGCTCAAGCTGAAGGCATTCAGAGCAGCAGGTATTTGGCCTCTTTGAACAAAATCAGGTCAAACACTCTAAAAAAGTAGCCTGGGAAACAGGCAAACAAGCCATTGCTGCTTTCTCCCTTTGTCAGAAGCTGGTTCCCTGACCCAGAATAGATTCCATCACTTCTCTGTGCTGCCGATCTTGATCAAGCCAATTCAGTTAAAGAGGTGAAGGGTTACAAATGGAGGTTCAGGTGGATATAACATTGATTACAGCACCATAAATTGTACCTGAGCATTTTATTTCTACCGCTTCTCGTGGGTGAACTTTCTGTCAATTGCTTCTTTGCATATATTGATAAAATGCTCACTGCTGTCTTACATCGAGAATATTTTTTACAAATAAACCCTCCATCCCACCCCTTTAAAAACTGCCTTAGGTAGCATACTTAGTTTGCAGCACACAGGGAAGCAAAGATGTGAGCTGGGTTCAGATAATTTCAAGGCAAAGTGCTGTGGCCACCACAAGTCTTCCAGAATCCCATTGCCAATCCCATTGGTTGGTAAAGTGCTTGGAGATCTCCAATGTATGACAGAAATGTAAGGTTTTGTTAAAGTGCACGTAGCCCTCTTTAGAAATTAGCTGTGGGACTTTCCACTAGCTTGTATAAAGATCCAAAGGAATGGTTGTTTTGAATTGCAATTTCTAACCATTTGCAAAGAGCGCAGCACATGTGCCCCCTACTGTCTCCTACTAATTTTAACTGTAAGCTTTTATTATAATAGGGCTGAATAAAAATAGCAACTAAAATAACACCATACGCTGGAAACATTACAGCACATCGCAGATGTGAAGAGAGAATTGTCACATCCCTGCAGGGGAAACATGGACATGCATAGCACATTAAGTGATAGGTGTCTTGTGAAATGGCCATGCAAATTGGCTCTTGCAGGCTGAGGTAGGCCCCACTGAACGGGACTTACTTCAAGGCAAGTGTGCACAGGATTGCAATTTAAGCCCCATGAAATGCAGTAGGGCTTACTCCTGAGTATAGACCTGGTAGGTTCTGAAGCTGGAGGCATAGCTGCCAAGTTTTCCCTTTTCTCGCGAGGAAGCCTATTCAGCATAAGGGAAAATCCCTTAAAAAAAGGGATAACTTGGCAGCTATGGCCGGAGGTAATCAGGACCTCGAAATTCTTTTTGTGTGTGTTGTGACAGGAAATCATGAACATTAAAATGCTGAGAATGACAGGACAATAGAATTGTAGAGTTGGAAGGGACATTTTTGATAGCCATCCTCTTATTTTGCTTCAGAAAGCCTTCTGATCTAACAAATACTATGCAACCCCAGGCCCCATCATTGATTTAGCATTGCAGCACTAAACTGGAAGTAACAGGGAAGTAGCTTGAGAAAATGTTACTACCTGCTGCAGTCTTGTAATTAGCTACAGTACTTGCTTGGTCACGTGGGCTGAATAAGATTCCACACTCACTCACCCACCCACCCAGTGATCAGGAATATTATCTTTTGAAATGAATCACCCAGAGAGTAAGAAATATTTGTGGGCTAGTAACTCTTGTGGATTTGGAGGGCTAGTATAATGAGTGCCACATAAAATGTAAAGCAGTTCTTAGCATAAGCAGCTCCTTCTGTGGCTGCAAACATAAACATGTTGATGGCGCCCTCCTGACAATGTCTTGAAATATTTGTCTGTCTGTCTGTCTGTCTATCACATTACCTTTTTAAACAAATTGCATAGGAAGCCACACCCACATTACTTTGTGTCTCAGTTCTTTCTGGTGTGGTGGTGTTACTGTGCATATGTTATAGCACTCTCAGGATCTGTTCCCTCTAGCCAATAGCTGAGTGGCCACTTATAACAGCATGTACCTTCATGAGCTGAATTATTGGGTGGTCTCTAAGAGACAGGTGGATGTTAGAATGAAAAGGATGCAAAATCTGGTCCAGCGCCTTTACCTATTAAATATTTGGAATTGTGTAGAAAAGGAAATATAAGCAAGTGCATCTTTTCTCAGCCTGGCATGACAAGTTGAACTTGCCAAAAAACAAACAAAAAAAAAACCCCTCATCTACATAGTTTTTAAAAACACTGGAGTCCTGACCCCACTTTGCATCCATCTCCTTAGTGGGCATGGCTGGGCTTCAGGCACTTTCCCTCACCTTCTCTTTATTGTTGTCTTTTTATAGTCTTTGCTAACTCAAAGATGCTGAGGAAATATACTTGTTTAACCAGGATGCTTAGTTTTTAATCATGCAGAGGAGCAGTGCTCTGTGCAAGTGTTTGTGCCTTAGTCTCTGTGTCTCATCTCGCGCTGCCTCATGCTTGGACCCAGGAGATGCAAGTGACTCCCCTTTGCCCCCCCCCCTGCCCCTGCAGAGTGTAATAAGCAAGGGCTTCCCCTTCCTGCTGTCTCCTTGGCAGTTAAATTATATAGCCGTCTCCTGCATCGCTACTAATTCTACTCCTTCTCTTGAGATGAAGCCTGTAATTTGCAGTGCGGAGGAAAAGGCATTTTGCACTTCCTGCCGATACAGGTGGGAACAATGGACCAGGCAATTGTGAGGCCAGTAACACAAATCCTACAAGAGGCATCCATGTATAATAGGGGAAAAAAATTTTCTGCTCCAGACCTAACATTCCTCATAAAGCCTGGTAACTTGTGGAAGCTTTGAAGAAACATGTGCCTTGGTACCTTCATTCTAGGGCAGGCATAGGCAAACTCCAGCCCTCCAGATGTTTGGGACTACAATTCCCATCATCCCTGACCACTGGTCCTGTTAGCTAGGGATGATGGGAATTGTAGTCCCAAACATCTGGAGGGCTGGAGTTTGCCTATGCCTGTTCTAGGGGCTATGCTTTACAGACAATCCTCTCTTTTGAATGCCTGTCTTTTGAAGGTGTCTTCTGTTTGGGTGCTATTCGGTCCAAGACTGGTTTAGAGATATAAATCCATAAGAGGAAGAAACAGAAGCCTTGAAATTGCTCATCAACAGTTAGATGCACCTGGCCAGCAGAACGAGCAGGCTCACATGTCACCTGGTGTCTTCCTCACTGCGGTGAGCTCTAATATATTTCTATTTAAATTGTAGCACCTTTGCATCCATACATATAAATGAGCATTTTCGGATTTCATGCAAATTATTGTCCTCATTTATCCTCTTTGTTGGTGAAGCCATAGGAGGCCACCCTACGTCATTCTGTTATCCCTTTTGACAGTAGTGTAGCCACCATTTTTGAGTAGAAAAACTGCCAAGGTCACAGATTCAGCCTGTCAAACCCTGCCTTCTACAAATACATGTTTAACAAATCAGTTATCATCAATCAGATACCCTGAAGCTACTTTTTAGCAATGGTTAAATTGCTACTGAGCAAGTCTCCTTCCTTCCCTATAATGGCTTGTATTTAACCTTTTTGTACAGTCTGGAGTGGTAACTGAAAATACTTTAGATAGTGACATCTCCTTCAAGTGGTTTTGAACCAATCAATACCTGAAAATGAAGATTTTCCTCCCATAAATTAGTTGTGATTTCTCCTTGAGAGATGACAGTGGTGGAATTAATTGTTTGGAATCTATCTTCCATGAAGCTGTGAGGAGTATTTGGGGTTCTGAAGAATGAGGCCGGCCCACAAATGTATTTTTAAATGTCCTAAAGAACTTTTGTTATTTAAGAATCTAGAGTACAAACAGTGCAATCCTATACGTCTACTCAGAAGTCTAATTGAGTTCAGTAGAGCTTAGTCCTAGGTAAGTGAGAAGAGGAGGAGGAGGAGGAGGAGGAGGAGGAGGAGGAGGAGGAGGAGGAGGAGGAGTTTGGAATTGATATTCTGTTTTATCACAACCCTAGGGAGTCTCAAAGCGGCTAACATTCTCCTTTCCCTTCCTTCCCCACAACACTCTGTGAGGTGAGTGAGGCTGAGAGACTTCAAAGAAGTGTGACTAGCCTAAGGTCACTATACCACACTACACCACATTGGCTTGTATATCTGTTATGATCTCTTTTCCTTAAGTATTTTCCCCACCTCTTGTTTAAGATTATTTGATTTTCCTTGAATTATTAAAAACACTTGTCCAGTGGCGGCGGCTGTCCATTGGGACTGGGAAAATGGAAGGCCATGAGTGGGTGGAACCAGAACCAATGACAGGGGAAGCCAACTAATTCTACTCAGGCTAAGGAGGAGGAAACAGTCCGGGGACACCCTCTGGGCTGGTTGCAGGAATCAAGACAGTGTTTCATTTGAACTTATGGACCAGCCTCCACAACTGCTGCCAGTGAGCTTTATTATTTCTTTAGTAGATTGAACGCTGAAGCTGGGATCAGTTTGTGTTGAGCAAGTATGTAGCTTTTGGGACATAAATATTTATTCTTTATTGATAACCTTTCTGTTCAGCTGCCTTTCTATAATAAAACATTCAGAGTAGCATACACTGAAATGATAAAAGCATATAAAATCAATAACATAAATATTAAATTGCCAAGGGCCAAATCAAGCAGCAATACAGCATATTTATTTAAGATGCTAAAAAAACAAAACAAAAAACCCAAACTTTTTTTTTCATTGAGTCCAGGCCACTGAGCAAACTTTCCATGAGAAGAGCTTTTCACAACTGCAGCCTTGCAGGAGAACCTGCCCCTAAGAGGCCACTAAAGTCAAAAGCGTAGACACTGATCTTAGTGCCTGTATACATACAGTGGTACCTCTATTTACGAATTTAATGTGTTCCAAACGCACAGTAGAAAAAAATTGTAAGTCGAATCCCATAGGAATGCATTGGGAGAAAAAATTCATAAGCTGAAGCAAGCCTATCTAAAAATTCGTAAGTAGAAAAAATCCTATCTAAACCGCATCCAAGATGGCGGACGGAGCTCCTTTCATAAGTAGAGTTATTCGTAAGTAGAGTTATTCATAAGTAGAGGTACCACTGTATATGAGTAAGGAGAGGGGTTTGAATGGGAGACGGTGATCCCTTCCACAGGTGTACTAGACCGAGCGGTATCTCTGCTCTAGATTAAGCAACAGTGTGTTTTGAAAAGAGCCACGTGGCTGCCACTAAGACAACAACTCATGTTTCCTATTCACCTTTCTCCCCAGTAACACATAGTAAAACATAATGTAAGAGGCGATGTCACTGCACTCCTTCATGGATGCTGCTTGTGAGTATGGGGAAATTCTGTGCAATGGTGGCATTTTAATTATCAGTGCATTTTATTTCACTACTTTCAGCATCAGTCATGCTTCTCCTGCTCCAGTTATGACTAGTCTCTTGAGTGTCACCCCAGGGCTGGATCTGAATGTAAGAAGGAGGGTGGTTCAACTAGAGCTGCCAAAGAAGTCTGGAAACTGTAGTTCGTTAAAAGTGCTGGGAATTGTAGCTTTACAATGAGTGAACTACAGTTCCCAGGATTCTTGGAGGAAGCCATGTGCTTAAAGCGTATGGTGTGGGAATTACAGAATTACCATATTTGCTTCTAAAGCAGCTGTAGGCATATAGAGAATTGGGCAGAGGGGAAATACATCAAGTTTAATTATTAATGTACAATTATTGCACAAATTAATTATTAACAGATATTGAGTGTTATTCATCTAGTGTCACAAGTGAATATTACTGAATGTAGATGGTTATTGAAAGGTTATGCTATGATTTTACACACACACACACATACACTTCTCCCTCAGAGATTTAAAGTAGGGAGTGGATATTCCAAAACCCTAAGAAATGTATTGAAAGAGAGTGCCACCAAAGGGATACATGTCAGATCACCCAACATTTTCTACGTAGGCCTCTTAACCAGATTATTTCACCCTTATCCCATCTAAAGTAGGATTCTTAAACTGTGGATATGCCAGCACAATGAACACCAACAATGCACGTAATAAGTGACAGTGTACCTCTTTCCTGCAGCACGCAAGCAAAACATAATTTGTAAAGCAACCCTCAGATGAATGGTCTACATTGCCATAATCATTTACTTTAATTTCAAGCAGATTTCCACAGTTTTTCCCCCAATATCTTTTATGCTGGCTAACCTCTTTAACCTAGCAATTTAACCATCCCTAAAAATAAAAGCTTTTATGTTAATATTGTGATTGTTTTCATCTGGAGAACAGTTTTACAAATGCAAAACCTCACTTTTGTTTTGCATTTCTTTCATGTGCTATATGTCACATATTTTTAAGGCTGAGCAACCTGGTAGATAATAGAAGGCTTTAGGAAACCCAGGCTCTTGAGTGAGCAAACATTACTCATTCCAAAAAGCCTTCAAACAGGGTACCAAGGGCCTTTCTAAACAATTTGTTTATTGTTCAGTAAATGCTTGGTGGTTTGAGAGATCCAGATGCAATGAAGTAGTTGTAATGCACCACCATAATTGTGTGGTGGGGAAATAGTGCACCAGTTGCCTCTATGTGTGCATTTGGATAGTACTTGTTAAAAAACTGAAGATGCCACAACTTGCTGTCTCCAATACAACTTGCTGTCCCTTGGTTTTGGGGAGCTCTTTAACAATATACCATAGCTGCCAAGTTTTCCCTTTTCTTGCGAGGAAGCCTATTCAGCATAAGGGAAAATCCCTTAAAATAAGGGATAACTTGGCAGCTATGCAATATACAAACATAAAACCAAGTTAAAACATAACATTAAAAAAACAAGTTAAAAGCAAAAAGAAATTGGTCAGTAGACCATTGCGGGGATATACTCTTAATTGCCTGCATAGGCCTGGTGGAATAGAAAAGTTTTCAGCAGGCGTTTAAAAGTTGGTGCAGAAGGTGCCTGCTGACTCTCTCTCCCTCCCTCCCTCCCTCCCTCCCTCCCTCCCTCCCTCCCTCTCTCTCTCTCTCTCTCTCTCTCTCTCTCTCTCACACACACACACACACACACACACACTTTAGTTCTCTCCAGCATACATATTTTCTGTTTGTTTGTTTTTAAATCAGGAAAGATATCACTCCTGCAGAAAATATATCCCCAAGGAACTGGAAATTGTTCTATTTCATGTCATTCAATTGAATTGGATGGGAATTATCAGAATTATCAGCCAGGTATTGCTTTAGAATTTCATGTTTTAGGGGGAGTATGTCTGAAAAGATCTCAAATTACACTTGTGATCCAAGTTAATTTATAATGAGGCAATAGTAGAGCTAATCTGATGGAGATGCTTTGGCAAGGCTCTTCGTGATACACCCGAACTCAGAAAAAGACCCAATCCCTGATGAGCAAACACGTCACAACTTGTTTCTCCAAAGCTTTGGTGAACATGTAGGATGGGATGGTCAAACAAACCAAGCCAGACTGTTTGGTTCAGACATAATGTCAAACCATAGTTTTATACAAGCCAACAAACCAACCATGGCTTCATTTTGCTGTTTGTTGCCAGAAAACAGACCATGATTAGATGTTGAAACAAACCACACTAGGACCAAACTTACTATAACTTAGTGTTATGTGTGTGCTAGTAGTGCATTTGTGAACCAAACCTAAGCAGGATGCCAGTCCATTTCAGCAGGCTTAAATCCTTTGGACCAATAGATGGCAAACTGGGAGAGGGTACGAATGAGGGTAGAAAAATAAATGCATGATGAGAGAGGAATTTCCATTTAATTTTCTCTCCATCCCTTCCCCCTCTCCTTCTCTTTCTTAAAAGTTCTTTTGTGAGCCTCTGAATATTATTATTCTTGTATAAATGTGTAAGCTAGTTTGATTCTGATCCAAACCTTCAGTATTCTCTTATTGCCAAGAGTTATTCCGCAGGTTAATAACATTGTGTAGAGAAAGGTACTTTCTCCCACCAGCTGTGTGCTTGTTGCTTTTGCAGTTAATTGAGCATCTTCTTTTTCATATCAACAATATGTGGGAACACTTGATTTGCTCTGGCTGTGCTATACATTATTTTTCAGACCTCTGCTCAAAACCTCTTTAAAAAAAGTTAAATGAATGAAACAAAAATAGTCCTTCAGTTTCTGCTCTTGAAAAGGGATTGCTATATGTTTGGCTGATTCTCGTGCCCTTCTCTGCAGTCCTTTCCTTTAGGGTTTCCATACGTCCGGAATTTCCCGGACATACCCGGAATACAGCAGTCGGAAGCGGTGTCTGGGCAGAAATTGTCATAATGTATGGCAATCCGTGTCATCAGTGTCGTCCCCCCCCCCCAATTTTCCTTAAAAATAGCTCCAAAATGTCCCCTTTTTGCCAACTTTTGTATCTGGATTTTGAAATATGGCAACCCTACTTTCCTTTCTCTTCAAAGTTTCCCTATGGTATTTAGACAGTCAACCTACGTATGGGCAAACTGGGCCTGCATCCATGGCCCTACCCTTTCATATCAGAGGGCCCATTCATTTGTTACCACAACAGCATGGTAGACATTGAAAAAATGGGTTCCCATGTAATTCTGCTTCACATCATATTAGAAACATACAGAACCTTGGATTCATTGAATCACCCAAATTATGGCATTATTTCCCATACCAGTATTAGTAAGCCGAAAGGTGTAGTTCTGATGTAGGATGTTTAAAGCAAATTTGAGGTGGAGGAAGCATGGGCTGAAGTTTATTTCATTCTTAAAACTGTAGTGGACTCGTTTGCAGATTTGACTGGATTAGCACAGTGACTTGGGACAAGAAACTAATGGAAGAACTCAATTTTTTTTAAATGATGACAATTTGTAATCTATCTATATATGACTAGAGCATAAACCAGAATTCACCCATTTCTAATATTCATATTTGATATTTGAAATTGGAGCAGTTTCAAATATTTGTCCATTGCAATGTGTACTTCTGTGGAGAACTGCTGCATGTATGTCTGTCTATTTATGTTTCCTGCTTTGGAAAAGATTTCTGTGGCCTCTGTTGATATCCGAGTGTAGCTGTCAAGGTTTTGAGGCCTTATATTGTTGCTTTGTTCGAGGCCAATTCAGCTGTAGCTACTTGGTGACAGGTTCTGAGAGTGGAGTGGGGAATGGAGAGAGACAATCACTTTTCGTATTTATAGACAGGGCCTGGGTCAGGTAAATTAATTTTGATTAGTCTAGGATACATCAGGTTTTGATTGGCTGGGGGTTCTAAGGTGAAGAAGCAGTAGTTAACTCATTTGGTGAAGACAATTTTGAGGGAGATTTGAGGCAGTGCCAGAGAAATTTGAGATGAAAATGGATAACCAAGGCTTGAATATTATTTCCTGCTGCTACAACTGTGCTGGTGAAGATCAGAAGAAGGGAGATTTTTGTTGACCTGTGTAAAGATCTTACCAGAGTAAGGTTACACAAGCAGCCTTTTTAAAAATCAACTAAACTGTCCTTGTCGTCAGAAGTACAACTGGATGAGCTTTGGGGCAGGATTCACTTAACCTAGCATGTTAGCACAAGCCAATGCAAGAATTCCCACTTGCGTGATGCCCCCCACCCAATCCACTCTGGGAGATTGGGAGAACCCCCAGAACAGAACATGAGGGGAGGGGGAATCATTCTATCTAGCAAGCAGAAATCCTGAGATTTCTGATGAGAGCCAGTGTGGTGTAGTGGTTAAGAGTGGTAGACTCGTAATCTGGGGAACCGGGTTCGAGACTCCACTCCTCCACATGCAGCTGCTGGGTGACCTTGGGCTAGTCACACTTCTCTGAAGTCTCTCAGCCCCACTCACCTCACAGAGTGTTTGTTGTGGGGGAGGAAGGGAAAGGAGAATGTTAGCCGCTTTGAGACTCCTTCAGGTAGTGATAAAGCGGGATATCAAATCCAAACTCCTCCTCCTCTTCTTCTTCTTCTTCTTCTTCTTCTTCTTCTTCTTCTTCTTCTTCTTCTGTGTTGATGGAAAAATCGGAAGAGCATGATATTGAATTTCTCCCATGATGACAGAGGAAGATTGTACCTAGTAGCCGGACCAAGTTTTGAACGAATTTGGCTGGGTTGGTTTGGGGAATTTGTTCTGAGGTAAAAGACTTTTGGACGCTGGTGTCAACAGATGCATTTCTTGAGTTCTTACAAACTGTCATCAAGCACATTTAGGATCTCGGTGTAAATATCAGTATTCCCTTATGTATGGAATATATCTTCAATAAACAATCTCAGTTAATAGTTCAATCTGTGTCCAAGGTACCAGTTGGCTTTAAAATAATTATGAGTGGCAGTGGGAAAGGTTCACATTGAGGAACTCCGAGTTAGAATCATAGAATCATAGAGTTGGAAGAGACCACACGGGCCATCCAGTCCAACCCCCTGCCAAGCAGGAAACACCATCAAAGCATTCTTGACATATGCCTGTCAAACCTCTGCTTAAAGACCTCCAAAGAAGGAGACTCCACCACACTCCTTGGTAGCAAATTCCACTACCAAGTTATTGTGACAGGGAGTCTGATAGATCCTGGAATATTTAAAAAAAAAAGCACAGTTATCTAAACTTGTATTTATAAGAAGTGGAACTGAAGGAACCTGTTCCCCATAACTTACCCTTATCCATTTTATAATGTGTGTCTGTTTGGGGTTAGCAAGGGAGAAGCATAATGGAAATATTGTGTCTAGGGGTGGCATGTCCCATCTTGCCACTTGAGGAGAAATAGGAAGTGCCACCCTTCCGCCTCTGCCACTGCCTGTGCCGCCAACACCAGTGCCTGTTCCCAGCCAGATATTGCATGCTCCGCAAGATCTCACAGGAAATTGGCACTCATACCAGAGCCAGAGGCTTCTGCCTCCTGAGGCAATGGCTTCATCCAGCCTAATGGCTAGTCCAGCTCTGATTGTTTCAGTACTATTAGGTGGGTTGAAACTGTCTGAAATTGTGTAGGATACATCCTCCTCTGGCAGAACATGTTCAGTTTGGCCTTTGGGGCAGTGTTGTTTAAAAGTATACTGTGGATCCAAATGTATGTGGCTTCCCTTTAGCGTATTCATAGTGGAAATAGATATGTGTTTTCAGTTCCGTGGCAGGCCCCCGTCCTTGGTGCTCTTACTACCGGTATCAGCCCATGATATCTAGCTATTTTGTTGCTCAGTGCAAGATAACTTCAGTGAATTTCAGAACTGAACACAGAACTCTAGGTGAGCCGTATCATTGATGTATATAACCACGTTATTACATTTATAACAATTTTTATTACTCTTGGTTTACTCTTCTACTTTTTCTTTTCTCCTCCAGCTGTGCCTTAATAAAAACAAAAGCCAAACCATTAGGTTTTTCATAATAATGTTTCACCTTTTTCCAAGAGAGGTTACTGTTAATTTAGAACACAGAGTTGGGTCTGAGTGGTTTAAAACATTCCTTTCAGTGTCCATTACTTTGAATTTCTATCAGATGATTTTCATAGTCAGTTGTGCTGCTTTATCCCCTGAATGTCCTAAAGCACTTCAAGTGGACTGTACAAAGTACAATGCTGACTAAATAAGTGGTGTGTCACCTGCCAATCTCACCAGTTCACCTTTTTTTATGGATTTCTAACCCTATCGAAGCACAAAAGCATCACCAGTGGTACAGCCAGGTAATTTTAGACTCTGAATTTGATGGTCTTGTGGGTCAGCCTCCTCTTTAGGTGTTAATGTGCATTTCTTCACTCACTTGAAAAATGTGGTAAGCAAATCCTGCTTAGAGAGATAGGAAAATACTATACTATACAGGCAGTGGTCACTTCTAGTGTCACCCCAACCCATTGCATTCTGCCCCACCCTGCCCTGCCCCCATTCTGCCCTCTTTCAGGTACAAAAGGACCCACTTATCAGTGATCACGCATCAATTGGACATACCTAAAAATGGTCACCTCCTGTACTACAGTGAAATGTTTAACTCTTTCTTTGATTGTCCTTGAATCTGACCACCACACTTGCCATCTTCTTCTGACACACCCTTTGAGAACCACTGCTCTAGGTGATAGGAAAAACCCGACATTGCCTCAGAAGAAGGGTTTAAGCTGAGACATTTTGTGTTACAGAATCTCCTTATGACACACTGTTTCCTAGCACTTGTTGAGTTCCTCTTCACACTTGTTCTGATGAAAGTTCTGATGAAGTGTGCATGCACACGAAAGCTCATACCAAAATTAATATTTAGTTGGTCTTTAAGGTGCTACTGAAGGAATTTTTTTATTTTGTTTCGACTCAGACCAACACGGCTACCTACCTGTAAATAAAATTTTAAAAATTCAGGGTCATTTTTTTGGGGGGGAAACCCAGTTTAGTAAACATCAAGTAATCGCCAGGGCTAACTGGCCAAGTTTGGTCCTGCTAGGGCCAGCAAGGAGACCAGGGAAGAGTTTAAATGTGGGGTCCCAGAAGGGTTTCTTCATACAAAAAGGAAAGGGGAAAGGGAATGGAGGATCAGGCTAATTCAATTTGAAGGCCAGGCGGACTAGCTCTGTCTTACAGGCCCTGCGGAATATTTTCCTGACCAAATGACCACTGATTTTAGACGCCTGCCATATCATAAACCACAGATTTATATTCACTACAGTCTGTTTTTGTTTGCTTCATTTTGCCTGCCTGTGATGAGAATAGCTCTCAACAATTGCTGGAATAATTTCAAAAAATAGGCAACGTTCTGGTGCTGTGATAATTGTTCTATGGAGAGTCATGCAGCTGGAGCGTTATGAAATCATAAAGCACACTAATTATGTTCTATGGTTCTGTGATGCTGTGGAATAAGACTTGCCCTGTAAAAGTTAGGGACAGCTGCTGAATGCCTTTATTACCAGCTGAGACAGCAGAACTGGAAGTATTGGTATGATCTGTCTGCCTGTGGTCTAGCCTGCCATTGAAACTGTCAAGAATTGATAGTACTTGTTTCTTTTCTTCCCAACACTTTCTCTAGAGTTGGAGGATTTGGTGAACTGGGCCCAATCTTTCTTTTACCTTTCACTGTGGGGCAAACCAAGACATGGATTTAGGTTTAGGTTTATTAGGTGAGAAACCAAGGTAAAAGGGTAGAAGAATAGGCAGGAGTTGTGGTTGTTCGTTTCATTTCTATACCACTTTATATTTTTAAGGGTGGGAAAATCTCACATTAAAACATCAAATAAAACAATCCAGGATAAAGCATTGCTGAATAAGGTCAACAGGAAACTAAAGTATTATCTTAAAGATTTCAAAATAAAACACTACAAAGGAGGTCAACTAAAGAATGCACATTTAATGCAGCAAAATTAACAAAAAAAATAATAATGTTATTTTAGACCAGGCATCCCCAAACTGCAGCCCTCCAGATGTTTTGGCCTACAACTCCCATGACCCCTAGCTAACAGGACCAGTGGTCAGGGATGATGGGAATTGTAGTCCAAAACATCTAGAGGGCCGAAGTTTGGGGATGCCTGTCTTAGACATTACAGAAGAAAACATTGCTTAAGGAAGTCAAAGTTAAAATGCACATTTAAAACAGCATAATTAACAAGAGAAATATTACCATAAGCATCAAACATATCTGCTGCCGTTGCTGCCAATCCTGCCAATGGTGGCAGCTGGCAGCTGTGGATGCTCAGGTTTGATGACCTGGGCCTGTACTAAGAGGCAGCCAAGAGGGTCTCCGGCCTCTTTAGCAGCCTCAGCCTTTTGTAGCTGGAGTCAATCAGGGGGGGGAGAGACCTGCAAGGCAAGCTAGGGGAAAGTGGAGCACCCAGGAAACCAAGAGCCTCAACTCTGCTGTGTACTTAAAACTCAGGGAACAGGCCCATGACCCAAATTTGTATATGCTCATGTATGTGTACAAATACAGTGTAGGTCTCTGAACAAACTAAAATGGTAAACGACTGAGGTCATCCCAGTACTGTGCTTTGCATCATACCAGCTGCCATGCAAGCAAAACAAAAAGAAGTATTAAAAGGGGAAGAAGAGCAGAAACTGAAGGGGGGGAGTGGAAAAAAACAGAGCTCAGCCTCCTTGGGTCACCCCCCTAATAAGGCCCCTGAGTCTCAGCAAGCCAGTTCATATTGCCACAAAACTGTTAATAGTCCTGTCAGCTTTTTCCTGTTTCCTTTTATTGGAGGCACTTGTACAGCTAACCTGTGGGTTTCTCTTCTCAGGGGCACCCTCTCGTGATGTCGTTCTGGTCTCAGCCATCATCACCATCAGCCTTAGTGTTACCATTGTCCTATGTGGGATCTGCCAGTGGTGTCAGCGCAAACTGGTAAGTTATAACCGTGTGCATTTGGGTATGTTGAAAAGGGAAACGAAACAGGTGCAGGCCCGTCTTAACCACATCCAGCACCATGGTGCAAAGGTCCCTCTGGCACCCCCTCCCTTCCCAAAATTTAGCCTGGAGCGGAGGGCGCCGTTGGGGCTGCTGCTGGCGCTCTCACTGCTGCCCAGCGGCCGCAAGGAGCTGGGCTGGCCAGCGAGTCGCTTAGGAGAGGCACGTGACGCTGGGCGAGGCAAGCAGCTCCATGGGGTGAGCGCGACCCCTTTTGGTGCTGGCCGAGCGAGAGCGGTCGCCACTGCCCACTGGCTTTGTGCAGCCGCCGCCGCCTGCAGCAGGAAGGGAGGCGGTGCGGTGCAGTGGCTGATGGGGATCTGCCTGTCTGTCTGCAGCAGGAAGGGAGGCGGTGCGGCGCAGTGGCTGACGGGGGAACTGCCTGCCGGGCTCCCCGGGCGGGCGTTGGCTGGCGGCGTGGCTGGGGGAGCTCTGTCTGCGCAGTAGCGTCGGCACGGGGCCGGTAGGAGCTGGAGTCCCGCTCGCCTCCCCTGGAGTGAAGGCGCACTATGCTGCGCTTCCTGCGCAGGACCTTCAGCCAGTGGTCGATGCAGCACTACGGGCGAGCAGCCGGCGAAGGAGAAGAGCGTGACGGGGTGCCCCGAGTGGCCTTGGTGGGAGCTTCGCTGGGAGCGCCCAGTACCCCAGTGCCTCCGCACATCCCCTACCGAGCCGTGGCCCCCGGACCTCTTCCCTGGCGCCCTCCAGCGCCCTCCAGTGCCCAGCACTGTGGTTCCCCATGCCACTAGCCTCAATGGCTAAGACGGGCCTGCTGGCGGGCGTGGCACCCCCTGTTGGTCTGGCACCCTGGCGCATTGCGCCACCCAGCCTTGCCTTGGGGCCGGCCCTGAACAGGTGGAAATACTTTTTCTCCTCTGGGCAAGCCAACTGTTTGAAAGCTTCAGGGTCCCTCTGGCTGGAATAGACTGTGGCACAGGATGCAAAGAAGCATGCTTCTAGGGGGTGAGAGTCAAGCAAGAGTTTAATTACAATGTTGATTGATAATAATAATGGTGTTTATACGGTGCCCCCAGTCCCTGCTAAATGCTTGGGGCATAACACCAGCAATTAAAGTGGGACTGTAGCTCTGTTCCAACAACAGTAATTAACGGATCAGAAGCTATATGTAGAGAGAAACCAAACCAAGTAAATGAAGGGCTGAAAGGGGGCAAGTATGAAATGGGGAGGGGGGGAAAACAGGTGGATGGCAGAGAAAAGTAGATCATTGCTGAACCTCAAATATGGAATGGAAAGGAGATGAGGTGGTCAGATGCAAAAGAGGTCAGGACTCCTCTTCTGCACTTTTAATACCTGTGCAGAAGAGGGCATTTCAGCAGGTATAGCGTGTGTGGCAAGCTACACCTGGCTCCCAAACCAGGGAGTCCCCTGGATGCAGAGTAAACAAAAGTATATTCACAGCATTATTCATATCACCTGGAGAACAAATGGTGGTATCTTGAATTGGAGAAAAGACTGAAATCCTGGTGCTGATTATAGTAGACAAAAATATTTTGGAATTATGCCTGGTTTTATTGGGATAGGAAGATTCTTTCATGGACCATGTAACCATCAGTTTATGCCTTGATTTGATTACCCAGACTCTGCTGACACTTTCTCAGGAATATCAGAGCACTTTCAAACGTTCTCCATGCATATGCAAACATACACACAGAAATACACCCTCCAGAGGGGACTGACTCAGGTATGTTTTTTGCATGGCTGACAGAATGCATTTCATGGTGAACTTTTTTTATTTTTTATTTTTGAGGCACAAACCCAATATCTTGCTGAAATGTATCACATGCTCTATCCCTCCTCCATTCATACTGGTTCACAGAAGCAAATGCCTCTTTTCTACTTTGGTAATCCCACAAATGAAATCAGCTATGATGTACATTTCCTATTCATTCTGATACTTATGCTGGACAGTCTATGAGTTTATTACATTTCTCTGCAGTTCAGGAAGTGGCAGCATCCATGATCATGGGAATAGCTGTTCTGGGTAAAAGTTATGGGCTGTTGTGAACTTTAGGCAGTTCAATGTGGAAAAGTAAAAAAGGCTCCTTGTTCATCAAAACCTCATAGAGCAGGGCTGCAGTTGGGTCAAGGCCACATGGTGCAGCCACTTTGCTGAAGCTAAGCAGGTTAATATCAGGATGAGAGATTGCCTGAGAACACTACGTAGCTCACCTTGAGCTTCATGTAGAAAGAAAGGCAGAATATTAATGTCCAAAATAAAAATGTAAAAAAGAAGAAGCTTAAAGTTTAGTTCAGATTTGTGGCACACATGAGCTCTGTTCATGCATTGCTTACATGTAAGGCACTCATATAATCCATCTGGAGTGGGGCTGCCCTCCAGCTACTGTGCATTGAGTGCAGTTTCTGTAAGGGAGAAGTTGTACATTAGGGCTTCATATGTTCATGGCCCTCATTCATGCAGGGTTTCTGCTGCTCTCATAGGGCTTCTCTTGCAGACAGCTGCATGATTGTTGGAAGCAGAGCTAGTGCAGCAATATGGAGCTGGAGCAAAAAGCGCAATCCCACGCTGGTTTGAAACTGTGAGTGCTGTATGCACCTGAATAGTTCTATGCAAGGCCATTGGACTACTCTCTTCCATGCCTTGCAGGGCACACTGCCAGGCAATCCCCTGTAGATATATGATTAGGTTACCCTCAATTGTGCAGGGAGTCCAATTGTCTTCTCTCAAAATTATTCTGCTATTTTTTTTAATTTTTCATGCACTTAAATCAGACTATTCTGTACATTGAGAAATAGCAGTTCTTTTCACCCAGCCTTTAAAAAGATAGTGGCAAGTTCCATCTTGCAACATGAATGGTACAGTTCCTCTCCCTCTAACGTCATGCAATTTTGTCACCTTTTTTGAATGCCTTAGAGCAGGCATCCCCAAACTGCGGCCCTCCAGATGTTTTGGCCTACAACTCCCATGATCCCTAGCTAACAGGACCAGTGGTTGGGGAAGATGGGAACTGTAGTCCAAAACATCTGGAGGGTCGAAGTTTGGGGATGCCTGCCTTAGAGGCTGCCCTCCCAGTGTGGGAGTAGTTATCTGTTGAATCACAAACCTTTTCACAAAACTTTCTTTTTATTTTATATAGTTCATTTTATTAACAGTTTTAAATTTTTTCATGGATGTAACATTTTTGTAAGACCTGAGGCACTGTTAAAACAGCCAAGAAAATTGGAAGCCATGTCTAATCTAATTTATTTTTAATTAAAAAGCAGGGGTGGCAGTATCCCAACACAGTAAGCTTGTCACTCTCAGCCAATAAGTTTAGAATGTGATGCATGCTGGCTTTTTAAAAAAAGGTACTTGTGTACAAATGCTATGATTTTTAATATTCGTGTACCGCCTTTCTATATTACTGTACTCAAGCCATAGGAATCACAAAATAGACAATAAAATTCACATTGTCAACTTACAGCAATTCAAACTATAATTCTAACCAACAAAATAGTAGAATGTAATTTGTATGTAGCATTACAAGATAATGACAACACACAGTGTGCAACAAAACAAAATCACTTCCATCAATTGCAACAAATAAACAAGCACAAGCAACCATTTCAAGGCCTGACCACCCACAGCTGGCAGTCATACCACCCAAACCACTCTGATCCTGAGAACATAGTGCATTCAACCCCATATAGACTCAGGACCAAGATGATTTTGAATTGACAGGTCTCGGTGCCAGAGCACCAACTTCCCTGTGCTTTTGTCATGGACTCAGCTGTACAAGACCCTGTGATTCCTTCCTAAAACCACAGCGGACTTTGCTACCAAACTCTGCCACTTTGTCCTTACCCACAACCACTTCAAATTTGGTGATGACCTGTTCCTCCAGATCAGCGGCACAGCCATGGGCACCCGCATGGCCCCACAGTATGCCAACATCTTCATGGCAGATTTAGAACAACGTTTCCTTAACTCCTACCCACTCAAACCTCTCCTGTACCTGCGATACATTGACGATATTTTTATTATCTGGACACATGGACAACAGACCCTGGAAACCTTCCACCAGACATTCAATGACTTTCACCCCACCATCAACCTAACAATGAACCAATCTATGCAAGAAATACATTTTTTGGACACTACTATAAAAATACAGGATGGACGTATAGACACCACCTTATACAGAAAACCAACTGACCGACAAACATATCTACATGCTTCTAGCTACCATCCCAAACATACCAAACAATCCATCGTATACAGCCAGGCCTTACGTTACAACCGCATCTGTTCCAACTCTACAGACAGAGAATCTCACCTAAGAGATCTACAGCAAACCTTTTTAGAACTAAAATATCCACCTGATGAAGTTAAACAACAGATCAACAGAGCCAGACAGATACCTAGAGAGAACCTGCTGCAAGACAGACCCAAAAAAGAAAATAACAGAACACCACTAGTCATCACATACAGCTCCCAAGCTAAAACAGTACAACGCATCATCAGAGATCTACAGCCTCTCCTGGACAATGACCGCTCCCTTTCTCAAGCTCTGGGAGGAAGACCTTTCATTGCCTACAGACAGCCACCCAATCTTAAACAACTCCTCACCCACAATAATACAACCACCAGACTTAACATGGACACTGGTACCAGAGCCTGCAATAAACCCAGATGCCAACTTTGCTGCCACATACACCCAGACAACACCATTACTGGCCCCAACAACATCCAACATACCATCTCAGGACTATTTAATTGCTCATCCTCTAACATTGTGTATGCCATCAAATGCCAACAGTGCCCTTCAGCTCTCTATATTGGACAAACAGGCCAAACCCTACGCCAAAGGATAAATGGACATAAATCTGACATCAGGAACCAGAAGACAGAAAAACCAGTAGGAGAACACTTCAATCTCCCAGGACATTCTATACAAGATCTCAAAGTAGCTGTCTTACTACAAAAGAATTTCAGAAATAGACTGGAAAGAGAAGTTGCTGAATTGCAACTTATCACCAAGCTCAAAACCATGGAGGGACCTGGTTTGAACAGAGATATCGGGTTCTTATCTCATTATACATGATAAGCGATCTTCAGCCATCTCAACCCTTGCTTTTTCATGCAAAACCATTTGCAGTCGTTTGCGGTCATCAACAGCTATCAGTCAGTCAATCACCCATTTCCACCACCCTTCTGAGTGATCCCCCCTCCCCTCCCCATCCCCACCCCTTCTCTACATAAGTGCCTGGAAACTTCCATTTCACTGTATCTGAAGAAGTGTGCATGCACACGAAAGCTCATACCAAAATAAAAACTTAGTTGGTCTTTAAGGTGCTACTGAAGGAATTTTTTTATTTTACTGTGATTCCTTCGTTTCAGTTCTGGCCCAAGCAGCTCTCAATGAATCAAAAAGCTGTGAGGTGGGAGGGGCAAGGCAGACAAACTCAGCTTCTAAAGTCCAGATAGTTCCACATCTGCCCTTTCTACCATCATATTTATATCAAGCCTTTTCCCAGGATGCTAAGGGCATCACATAGCCACCTTGTGAAATAAGCTGAGCCACCAAGTGAGCTTTGAGATCTGTGAGAATATAAGCCCCTATCTCCCCAGTCTAAATTCAGCCCTTTATCTGCTACACCACACCGGTTCCCTGGTTGTGGCAGGCATTCGCTCATCTTCTAAATAATCCATCTGTAGCAGCTTGGTCTCTCTCAAGTCCCGACATAAAAGCCCCATTTCAATGCTAGTGAAGGAAGAAAAGCAGCAAAGATCAAGATCATCAATAAAAGGTGAGAAGTTTGTACCTTTTCAGAAACCCATGTTTGCAAACAACTCTTTGCAAGGCCTGGATGTTTGTGGGATTTAAATTTACTGCTACACAGACAGGTTAGATAAGCAAAAGCATGGCAGACGGAAGCTAGAGACTGGCACCATTAACTAGGGCCTGGATATTTTTGTGACTGCAAAATATTTGACTAATTTCCATGCCTGCTGTCAAAAGAAAGTATGGCTAGAATGGAGTGAAGTAATATATGCATACAGTTGCTCCATTTATTAGCTCACTGAGCAATGGGCAGGCTAATCTGGTGCAATGGTGCATGGCATGTACATCACTGAAAAGCCCCATGTATTCTTTAACCAGCTCTTCTTTTCCTTCTCCCTTTATCCCTGCTCCTTCTTCTCAGCTCATGCAATAGGTCATGGCAGCTCATCTGGAGAAATACTTGTGTCTGTGTTGTGATAAGGTAATTGTCTCTCAGGTGTCCATGACCTAAGGTTTTGATCACAACTTCCAGCCATCACTTCAATGTTCCGCTTCAGTTTGTCTCCCCCTGCTTGCCTGTTTTAAAGCCAATGGCCTTTGACCATTATTCAATAGAATAAGGCATCAGGAAATACACATGGCTTCCCCAGCATTCACTGATCAAGATCTCTGCACATAAAGAGTGCAAATGGGACCTGGTTCCTTTCTATTCTGCCTTTAAATGGAAGTGTGTCCTCAGCACTGATTTCCTAGGTAAAGGTAAAGGGACCCCTGACCATTAGGTCCAGTCATGGACGACTCTGGGGTTGTGGCGCTCATCTCGCTTTACTGGCCGAGGGAGCTGGCGTACAGCTTCCGGTGTCATGTGGCCAGCATGACTAAGCCGCTTCTGGCAAACCAGAGCAGCACATGGAAACGCCGTTTACCTTCCCGCTGGAGCGGTACCTATTTATCTACTTGCACTTCGTGCTTTCGAACTGCTAGGTTGGCAGGAGCAGGGACCGAGCAACGGGAGCTCACCCCGTCACAGGGATTCGAACTGCCGACCTGATCAGCAAGCCCTAGACTCTGTGGTTTAACCCACAGCGCCAGCCATGTCCCGTTCCTGATTTCATATTCAGGGGGGGGGAAATACACTTGTAAATAAGTCATTTATTAATTTGATATGATATTTTTGTTGCTATCTGTGTCACCTAATGATAGATACATGAAGACTTGAAGTGTGAACCTATTGTTTTACCATGAGCAGAGAAACACTTTCTTGTTTTCTTCTTGGAGGAACTGTAGGTCTTCCACATGGAAGCAATTGTTTCATTAATGTGGAGACTCTGGGCCAAACTTGATGGAGAGGTGTATTTGAATCGGCTTTCTCCAACCTGGGGCCGTCCAGATGTTTTGGACCACAGCTCCCTTAATCCCTGGCCAGTGGTGATGCTGGCTTGAGCTGCTGGGGGTTTTAGTAAAAAATAAATAAATACATGGAGGGCACCACGTTGGCAGAGGCTGGTTTAAACCAGCATGCATCCAGGTGCATAGAAACAGGAGGGGTGGGTCGATATTCAATTTGGGTCACTTCTGAAAAGCAGAAAATACTGAATTAGGTGGACAAATGATATAATTATAAGGGAGAGTCTAATGTTCCTAAAAAGCACCTGATAGCAAAAAAAAAAATCTCTTATTTAGTAGCAGCCATTGTTTTCCTAACCGGGGGGGGGGGGTACTTGCTAGGGATGTACTGTATCAGTTACTGTCACACACAAAAAACAACATACGAAGTGAGGCAGGCATACGGAATCAAAAACTCACAATGAGCTTATTCTGCTGACACTTATTCTGCTGACACTATTTAAATGTTAAACAATAATAGTAATATTAATACCCTTTGCAGAACACCTTTCATGCATCAGTACAACTGTGTGCCACAAAATTTACCTGAGGGGGAAAGAACTCTGCAGACCAATGCAATGCCAGAAATTGCAGCAATTAACTAATCCTAGCATGAATAGCCACTTTAACACTGCTGTGAAACATGAGGTGTTTTCTGCTTGTTAGAGAAGAAGTGTGCCTGCACACGAAAGCTCATACCAATAACAAACTTAGCTCAGCAACAGCTAAGGTTCCCAGACCTGGAACTGCTACTGAACATCTAGTTTGCTTATTAGCTCACAACTGGCTGGAGGCAGTGCTTAGTCTTAGAGAAAAATGCATCAATTGATTGGGAGGGTTTTTTCATACCTCTGTTGCTGATTTCCCGATTATGTTTGTGGGTTGCCTCCAATTCCTTGGACTTGGCATGTGGTGAGGCATCAGGAAGGATTGTTGTTCAAGGCATACAGACATGGGAAAAAGAAAGTGCCCCCTCTTTGAATTCTGTGGCTTTACATATGAAGACATAATAACTATTATCTGTTCCTTAGCAGGTCTTAAAATTAGGTAAATACAACTTCAGATGAACAACAACACATGACATATTGCATCGTGTCATGACTTGCTTAACAGATATAAAGCCAAAATGGAAAAGCCATGTGTAAAAAACTAAGTACACTTTATGATTCAGTAGCTTGTTGAACCACCTTAAGCAGCAATAACTTGAAGTACTCATTTTCTGTAGGACTTTATCAGTCTCTCACATCATTGTGGAGGAATTTTAGCCCAGTCTTCTTTACAATGTTACTTCATTTCATCGAGGTTTGTTGGCATTTGTTTATGCACAGCTCTCTTTAAGGTACCACACAGCATTTCAATTGCATTGAGGTCTGGACTTTGACTGGGCCATTGCAACACCTTGATTATTTTCTTTTTCAGCCATTCTGCTGTAGATTTGCTGGTGTGCTTGGGGTCCTTGTCTTGTTGTGTGCCCCAATTTTGGCCATTGTTTGGGTTTTGCATGTACAAGGGAGGAAAAGAAAGTATAACAGTTGTCCGGAGAGGTAAAATAAGGGTTCTTTGCAAGCATCCAGGGTTTGCAACAGCTGGTGATGCTTGCTTTCTGTCGGAGTCGGAGAAAGAGTTTGCTGATGGTGAATCCTGTCAGTGAATGAAGATGTTTCAGCCAGTGAGAGACTCTTGCTGAGTGACGCGTCTTCATGGTTGGTTCAGCTTTTGTTACCCTGTTTCTCATATTTTAAGACATACCCATAAAATAAGCCATAGCAGGATTTTTAAGCATTCAAGGAATATAAGCCATACCCCGAAAATAAGACATAGTGATAGGCGCAGCAGCAATGCCGGACGCGGCAGGAGGAGGAGGAAAAAAATAAGACATCCCTTGAAAATAAGCCATAATGGGTTTTTTTTGAGGAAAAAATAAATATAAGACATGTCTTATAATATGAGAAACACGGTATTTAGCTTGTTAGGAGATGTGATAATTGAATGTTTTGCTGGAAATGTTGGTGCAGCATGAAAGTAAGTTTTCAAAATAATCTGTGTGCAAGTGAATATCCTAGGGGAGGCGGGGGGAAATAATGGTTTGGGTATTATTATTATTATTATTATTATTATTATTATTATTATTAATTTTGTTACTGCCATTGTTATATTTTACCACACTTTCCCCCCCTTTTACTATAAAAATAGAAGTTTCTTTTGATCTTAAGTATTTTCAACCTTTTGTTGTATTGCTTACTTCTTTCAATATTTTTATGCATTTGAAGTACACTTTTATGACATAGGTAACTCTAACCCCCCCACCCAACCAGCCATGCTCCCTGCCCTGCAACTACCATCGTTCATGCTAAGAACCTTCTGATTGCATGCATGTAGCCCAACATCCCTGTTTCTGGCTTCTTAAAAGACATAATGAGCCTGCCATGCTCCAAAAAGGGCCATGAATTTGCAGCATATAATGGAATTTTTCCCTCAACCCCTGCCACCATGACTCCTGTGGTTTCCTGAGGTCACTGTGTCACCACTGCATTCGCAAACAATGTATTTTGTTTTTAAAACAGTGAGACATACTGTATATTAGTGATGCAGAGTTGTAGCTGGGGGAGGGGGGCTAGCCAGGTTTTCTGCCTCAGGTGAAGCCTCCAGAGGGGTGTTTTGGACCCAGCCTGTGTGTGTGTGTGTGTGTGTGTGTGTGTGTGTTCGCAAATGCATGTGGAGGAGGTGCCAAACTGGGTCTTTGACCCAGGTGAAATAAAGCCTAGTTTTGCCCCTGAGTGCTGAACGATGAGTGTCCCTAAACTTGGCTTTGCCCTTTAAGGCAGACCTTACTATTTCACCAAACCAGTATTTTCATTCTCCTGCCCCAGCTGCTACTCCTAACAAGAGTCAACACACTGTCTCACTTTCCTTTTCCCAACACACAAACACCAGCATTGTTACAGAATGTGTTGTTTTCATACAAGCCGGCAGTTCTCAGATGCTACCCTGACATCCCCTTGAGGATCTTTTGACCTTGAACCTAAATGCACCTCAGAATTTGGCACCCCAGGGGTTGGTATAGTCTAGGTTTGCCATATTTCAAAAAGTGAAAATCTGGTTTGGGTAGTGATTTTGTGGAACTTTTGGAAAGCTTTTTGGGCAAGAATCTGAAGAAAGAAAGTGGGTGACTTTGAGGCAACACTAGGAGACCGGCTGAAGGCAAAGTTTCATTTCTGCAAGAGAGCAGTAGTGGATTCCTGTGGGTAATGAGGGAAAGAGAATATGAGATTTTTGTGGTGTGACAGCCAAGAAAGAAGGAAAGACAAGAGCACAACCCCAAGAAAAAGAGACCTGATCAGGTTTGAAAGGAGAAGAGGAGAGAGTGTGATGGATCCAATTAAATATTTGCATATATTTAAATGAATTGCATATGCAAACATGGTTACCTTTCTCCCTCTCTAGGAGAACTGGGGGCACCTCCCGCACTCCACCCACATCCATCATATTTCTCAACAGCCTCTGTTAAGGTAGTTTCAAACATGCATTTAGTGAATGGAAATCTGCAATTTTGCATGAATTGTAATCTCTGCCACACATATAGGCACACATCTGGAAAAAAAAAACCAGTTATAGTAATAACATGCCTCAACAGATATCATGCTACTGAAAAACACTATGCGGCTGCTTTACAGAATCCCCCCCCCCCCCCGGTAGCAATTCTGTACCCTTCTGATTTTTAAATTATTGTTTCATTCTTTTACCAAGTTCTGTTAAGGCAATGTACTCAACCTCTGCAACACCAAATATGTCCCGATTTTAAAAAGTAAATACCCCCCCACACACACACACAGCAAAGCTATCCTACCTACCACTGCAGTAAGGTTAAACCCCATCCATTACAGTACTGGCATTGGATCAGAACTAGCATGACTACTGTGGAGCTAAGAATAACATTCAATTTTAAAAAAATAATCAGATGAAAAATCCTTTAGCTGCTTCAGACACCCCACATGCCTGGCATTCAGCATCGTGCTGTGGCTTGTTTTCTCTCAAAAAGAAACCTCTCTTGGCTCATCTAGGGATTCAAAACTGGGTCAAGTGTTCCAAAGATGGCAAATCCCCCCCCCCCCCGTTATCAACACTGAAAATGCATTGATAAAAATAAAACTGTGTGGTTTCCTTCTCCCTAAGCACAGGAATATAACATGTTGAACCAGGATCAGTAATAATTAGGATAAATAAATATAGCCGGTATTTAATTTGAAACAGTATCTTGCATCTTAATGCAAGCATTAGCAACATTTCATCTGCCCTGCTTGGAAACTTGCCACACACAGCCAGTCACTTGCTTTCTTGACACCGTTCCCCAGTCTCCCTCTTGTCTATATTGGGACTGCCAGCCAGCTTATATCTGGCAACTTATCTCACTCCCTCAGAAGAAACAAGGTCCAGCTTCCCAGATTCTGACTGCTTAGTTTGCCAGTGCCTTACTGAAGATGGGGAGGTTGTGTGTGGAATACGTTCATGAGTTAAGCAGCAATATTGCCCCATTAATAAGTAAAGATGCTCATCTGGGAGCCAAATTAATAAAACTGGCTGCCACAGAGTGAGCAAGATGAATTGGAAGATTTTGCTGATCAGAGATAAACAGACAACAGTCTCGCCTAGTTCAGATTCATTCCAGTGACTGGCACACTGGGGGCCCCCACAAGAAAAAAAAAAGCCCTCATGGTGACAGGAAAGACAACCCGCTCCTTTGCTTCCGCCAGATGGAGTAGATAGGGATAAGTGGCTGGGGGAAAAATAGATGCTGGCTGAATGACTTTCCTGACAGGTAGTGGAGCTACAAGGCAGCCATCTTCCCCAGAATTGACTTGGGTATCTTCATTCTTGCTAAGAGAGTGCTTCTGCTGTCTGCTGTTTCTCTCCTGCCATGGTTTTCCATTTTCGTTTGCGGAGAGTGTGGGTAGCTTATTAATTAACCCATTACATTTTTATCCTGTCTTTCCTCTAAGGAGCTCAAAGCAGTGTATCTGGTCCCTGTCCTCACTTCTTATTCTCACAACAACCCAAGGTGGGTCTTGGGAAGCATGGCCAGCTTCCTTGTACCAGATGCAGAGCTTCTGGGGCACCATAACTATGACATCCAGCGGAAGACAGGGGGAACCAGATTTTGGTGTCGCACAGGGCACTCCTGAAATTTGAGGTTCCAGGGTAACCCTCAGAGGTAGGTTAGTTTCAGAGCTAGTGGCTGGCCCAAAGTCACCTAATGAGTTTCACAGTCCAAGTCTAAACTCTAAACATACATCAACTGCACTAGCTAGTGTGGTATAATGGTTAGAGCATTGGACTATGGACTGGAAGGCCAGGGTTCAAATCTTCATTCAACCATGAAGCTCAATGGGTGACCTTGGGCCAGCCCCCCTCTCTCAGCCTAACCTACCTCACAGTGTTGTTGTGAGAAAAAATGGAGATGGGGAGAGCCATGTACACTATTTGAGCTCCTTGGAGGAAAAGGTGGCATATAAATGCAATAAACAAACAACCCACACTACTGAAGGCGTGGCTGAGCTGCAAGAGCAGCACGTGGCTCTTCAAGGTGGACAGCTGGATCTGTGTGAGCCAACTAGAGAAGGATAAGCTTGTAGGCTTTTTCTGTGGCTTTGGGGAGAGCAGGTTTGCATACAGATTTATTTGGTGAAAGCCAGTGTTGCTAGATGCGTGAGAACGTGTGAGGTTCCTGTAGGAGGTGCACAATCCCTTGCATTCTCACACCCTTTTGTGTAGAATCATTTGATTTTCCTAAATTCCTGCTTACCTACCCACCACCAAAAGGCTTATCTAATGATTTATTTTGCTTTTCTTTCACTGTATGTGTGCTATTCAAGGGAAGACAAGGAGGAAATATAAGAAGGTGGGGAGCTCTCCAGGATTGTGGGAGGGATGAAAAGAATTACAAAAGAAAATATATGCATGCTTGCCCTGTGCTGCCGTTTCACAACAATCTCTGAGTCTCTGTGTGAAGCTTTGCAACTTTGGTGAGGGGAGAGATACAGGGAAAGGAGGCAATTGCATCCCAGACCCCAGTAGCAAATAACTGTGTTTCTGACATAGAATGCCATGCAACAAAACGTTTTCAGTCTTAAGTGTGCTGCACAACATCTCTTGCTCCCACTGTTCTCACTCAAGTCATGATACATTATCTCAGCCTACAAGCATAGAATTATTGAGTAGGGAGGCACCTTCAAAGTCATCTCGCCCAACTTCCTGCTCAGTGCAGAATACAACTACAGCATTTCTGACAGAAGGTCACCCAGCCCCTGTTTTGCTCTGCTCTCTCAACCATTCATCATAGAACCTCATTTCCAAACCCCCTCAAAGTCTTAGTTATACTTCTCAGGAGAGGCTCCAATTTGTCAGTGTCCTTCACTAAATACAGTCATACCTCGCTCAGAAGTCAAACAGAATCCATTCCGGAAGTCCGTTCAACTTCTGAAATGTTCAACTTCCAAAGTGCAGCTTCTGATTGACTGCAGGAAGCTCCTGCAGCCAATCAGAAGCCGCAGAGGCCCTGTCAGATGTTCGGCTTCCAAAAGAACGTTTGAAAACCGGGATACTCTCTTCTGGTTTTCAAGGTACGACTTTTTTAAAAAAAAATTAAAAATACTTTATTAATTTCTTTTAAAATACAGCACATACATACAACATAAAATTAAAGAAAAAACAATAGCAGCAGCAACAAAAAAGCAATAAAAAATAAAATCATAACAAAAAAACACTTAAACTAAATCATAACAAAATCATAATCAAAATCATAACAAAATTATACTCAAATCATATTCCAAATCATATTCTAAACAAAACAAAACATAACCTAATTTATAAACAACAAAATTAAATAAAAATAAACATAAATGAACATAAAGTTTTAATAAAATTCTATTTTTCTTCCCCCTATCACCTATGACTTCCAACCTTTCCTATAAGCTGAATTTAATTCCTTTATTTTGTGCATCCTTTCTTCTATATTATTCTTATTCTTTTCTTTTTCTTTGCACCCTTCACAATTCTGCTATAAGATTCGCCTTTTCAATCCTATTTCTTAAATATTGATTAAATGGTTCCCATTCCTTTTCTGCCCTATTTTTTCTGAATTTTTTGGAACCCCTTCTTTTATTGCCAAATTTTTATATGTAATTAATTTCAATAGCCATTCTTCTTTACTCGGGATTACATCACTTTTCCAATTTTTAGCAATTAAAATTCTGGCAGCTGCAGTCGCATATATTACCACACATTTATCTTCTGCTTTAATTTCTTCTCCCATCATGCCCAAAAGAAAAATCTCCGGCTCTTTTTTAAATGAGTGTCTTGTCAATTTTTTTTTAATTCTTTATAAATTTCTTCCCAATACATTTTAATCTTTTTGCAGCCCCACCATGTATGTATAAAGGTGCCTATCTCCTCTTTACATCTCCAGCAGGTGTTATCACTGTTTTTGTATATTTTAGCCAGTCTTGCCGGGGTGAGGTACCACCTATATTGCATCTTGATAACATTTCCTCTTATATCATAATTTATAATATATTTCAAATCTCTTACCCATAATTTTTCCCAATTTTCAAACATAATGTTTTTCCCTAAATCTTGCACCCATTTGATCATAACATCTTTCGTTAATTCATCTTTTGTTTCCCATTCTAATAGTAGATCATACAGCTGCTTTATATATTTTCCTTTCCCTTCCAAAAAAAGGTACGACTGTATGGTGCCCAGAATTGGACACAGTACTCCAAATGTGGCCTGAACAGTACAGAACAGAGTGGAATAGAGTGAAACTATTGCTTCTCATGATCTGGACACTAAGGCTGGGTTCAGTTAAAACAGTTGTGCTAGCAGGAGCTAGTACAATGTGTCCCACTAGTGTGTTGGGGTTAAAACCCTCTCCTTGCCCCCTGTGCCCCCCAAATCATCTCTAGCTGGTTGGGGGAGCCCCCCCAAACTGCATGTGGGGGGGGAGGAGAGCAGAGACTGTTACATCTGACAAACTGAAATGCTTGTGCTGACGGAATGGTCATAATAGTGTGACGTTGAATTCCTCCCTTTGCTTCTTTAATGCAACCTAAGAATGCATGGACATTTTTAGCAGCCACGTCGTGCTGCTGGCTCATGTTCAACTTATAATAAACTAAGTCATTTAGATCCTTTTCACATATGCTGCTTTCAAGCAAGGTTTCCTCCATCCTATATTTGTGCCTTTGATCTTTATTTTATTTTTGGACCTAATTGTAGGACTTCACATTTATCTCTGTTGAATTTAATCTTGTTGGTTTCAGCCCAATGTTCCAGCCTGTCAAAGTCATTTTGAATCTTGATTCTGTCTTCTATGGTGTTAGTTATCCCTCCTAGCTGTGTGTCATCTTTAAATTTAATAAGCATCCTCTCTATGCCCTCATTCAAGTCATTTATAGCAATGCTGAATAGCACAGGTCCTAAAAGAGAGCCCTGTGGTTCTCCACTTGAGTCTTCCCCCCCAGGCGGCTGACTTAGAGCCATTAATGAGCACTGGCTGGGTATAGTTGTTCAACCAGCTGTGGCTCCACCTGACATTAATATCATTTAGCCCTAATTTCTCTGTCATTCATCAAGGATCTCATGGATGACTGTCCAGTGCTTTGCTGATTTCTTAAAAAAAAAAAAACTTTTAAGGTGGCCCTCTATTATTCCTATTTTGCAAATGGTGAGATGTGCAGAAGCTGATTGTAGTGTCTTCTCTAAAGCAGCATTCCTATGAACATTTACTTCAAAGTAAACCCCTTTGAACTCAGTACTTCTGAGCACGCATACCTGGGATTGTCAAACACAAAGTGATATTTGAACAAGAGAAACCGTGATTCAAGGTCAGTAATAAAAGTATATTGTGTAGAATATACATTTAACCATTATTTGGTTCAAACCTGCCTTCATTTATTGGAGTTTTATGCAATCTTCTTGGTCAGTTCCAGGAAAATCTGGAGGTTATGAAAAATTTGAGCAGAAACTTTAGAGGTTTCCATGAAGCAGTTGCCAAATGAAAATTTGGTGATCTTCTGAAAAGTTTTTTCCTGAAAAGGAAGCATACTAAGCATGGCTGAAGCCTTTAGTCATGCTAGGAGGTAGAAAGTTCATATTCCAAGGTAGGTTTCTTTGTGGATGAGCTCCCACCACCCACCTCCCCATTCCCATTTCCATTCTGTTCCTTATCTTTTAAGTCAGGGCCACATCTCTTCCCAAGCACCACAGGATCTCTTCTGAAATGAGAGAATTAAATCCAGCAGCTGGCACATATGTCACCTGTTTGGAGCCTCCCAGTGGGGTCTAGAGACGGCTGAAGCAGAAGGAAGGTTGCAGGCACTGCAGCCCATTGGTATGCACACACAATAGAGTGTAGGCAGCATGGAATTTTAATGAATGATTATGTTCTTCCATCAAGCTAAATTTAGAACCAAACCCAAGAAGGTGAAACCCTCTCACCTTCTGCCAAAATGTAGATGAATCATGAGCAGCTTGTCCTTAGTCAGCTTCCATCTTGCTCAAACTCTTGTCTTCAGCATCAGTGGCTTCCTAGACAGACTAGGGACAGAGGGACCAGAATTCTCAGAAGTGTCTGCCTGTTTAACTGCTGTTTATTTCTCAGGTGAGACTGCAGGTTCTTTCCTTCCATATGGTACAGTCCAAATTTGACTACAGAGCATGCCGGAAAAACACCTGCATTCCCATTTAGCAAGAGCTTTTGTAGACATGCAGTAAAGACATTTAGGAAATGCATTTTGCAGGGTGTGTGTGTGTGTGAGAGAGAGTCTCTTTATGGACTAATATTTAAAAATTTAAATAAGAGGCAACAACTGACAGCATGTGACAAGCTCTTTGAGTCCCAGCAGCAGACCTGAGTGCTTGAAATGCCGCCTGAAGATACATCACCCTGGCTGCATTTTCTCAATCCATACTAGAAGATCCACTCCATACTCTCCTAGCTATCCTGTGAGTAAACAAGTGCATAAATCTGACAGATGCTGCATATTTGGATCTTCAGCAGGCTTTGTGCTAAAGCCCTTCCCCAAATGCTTCTAAGGAAATGTGCTGATTGTTAATATTACATGTTGCCAATATCCCTCTCAAGTCCTCCTTAAATGCAAAATATTTTTCTAGTGCAGCATCATGAAGAGGAAAATTAAAATGGTCAGGGACTCAGTCAACAAAAAAAGGGAGTTTCTTGGGAAGCATTGTGAATAAGAGGAAGTTGTAACTCACAGAGCAGCTGGAAGATCCCTGCCACCCTGTGGCAAGTTTTGCATTTCAGCTACCCACTCCATACACATAATCAAGAAGAATTCTACTTAATAATATATGGCACATATCAAGGATGTGGAAACTGCAGGAGAAAGGTGGGAGTTATTTTAAAGGGGGGGGGAAGTGTGGCAAGGACATAGCTGCCAAGTTCTCCCTTTTTTAAAGGGAAATTCCCTCATGCTGAATAGGCTTCCTCGCGAGAAAAGGGAAAACTTGGCAGCTATGGGCAAGGAAAGGGAATGGGAAGGTTTTCAAAGCTGTACTTTCAGTTGCTGTGGGATTTCCATGACATAAGCACATTCTGGGGATTCTCATATAAGACACATTCATTTCAATCAGTTGCATGCTAGAGAAATTCCCTGCTGATTATGTTGTCTATTGGTGACTAACAAAGGTCTTTTCTGCTTGGGGATTTGCTGAGTGTAGCCCATAATAGCTGTTGCGCTTCTTTGCTTCTTGAGTCATGCTGGCCTGAGAGTACCATATACCGTAGCTGGGTTACTGACCCAATTGGAGAGAGAGTGCAAGAGACCTCCATTGTTAAGAGTAGTTAGTATGTGTTTGTATTTTGAATCAGCGTGTCTAAAGGAGACTGAGTCAGCCCAGAGGATCAAAGGAATTCTTTCCCTTTCATTGCCTTCCCCTGAATCCTCCAGGCTTGCAGTGGAGTTGACTAGATTGCACAAGACATGCAGTTTGTTTTTGCAGGGCATAAACATTCATCTGTCTTTTCTGAAGCCCTGGCACTTCCCAAATTTCTTCTGCAACTTGTCCTCTGTTCACCCTTTATCCTGCCTCATATGGATGGTCCCCTAGTCCAGCCTGCTTTTATTCTCCAGCACATACACTTGCAGAGACACAAGCTATTCAGACTTCTTTTTTCCACAACAGATGGGCTACTGCTATTATACATTTGTTGCACGCAGTACAGACATCTTCCCTTGAGGATGCACTTCTATTGTAGGGATACTTTGGTTTTTCAACACTATATTGGCTGGTTCTTGTATCGAGGGAAATGTGATACTCCCTGCCAGTTTAGGCTGCAGTCATATAACTGGAAGTATGTCCCACTGAACTCAATGGAATTTTCTTCTTGTTATAGAATTGTACTGTTCTTGTGATTTGCAGAAATGTGTGGACTGTTGTTCTGAACTGCAGTGAAAGAAGTGTGATTACTTCGCCTACTTCAAGTCTTTATCATGGGCGTAGGCGTGGGCATTTCTATGAAAGACACTGCTTCTTCTAAAACAAAATGATCTTAATACTACTCAGGAGGTTGCACCATCATTGGGAGATGACAAAACATAAGATCTGGTTCAGCATCCTGTTCTCAAAGTGGCCAAACAGATGCCTGTGGAAAACTGGCAAGCAGGACTTGACCACAAGAGCACTGTTCCCTCCTGTGGTTTCCAGCAACTGATATTCAGAAGTATTACTGACTTTGACCATGGAGGCAGAATGGAGCCATTGTGTCTTCTAGCCATTGATAACGTTGTCCTCCATGAATTTGTCCAATCCTCTTTTAAAGCCATCCAAGTCAGGGGCCATCACTGTTTCCCATGGGAACAAGTATAAGTACTCACACTTTATTTTATCTGTCCTAAATCTTCCAACATTCAGCTTTGTTGGATGTCCAGGAATTCTAGTGTCATGTAAATTATTCACTTTTTTATCATTGTCATTTGTTTCTGTAACCTCCTGCAGCTTGGTTGCCATTCCCCACCCTAATTTGGGCTTCTTCCCACATTATTTACTTGGAAGATCCTAACCAACCTCAGACCACTAGGTGAATGTTGTGGCATCGTGACACCCAAGCAGAATGCCACTGAGGGCAAATAAAGTGAATTCTTTGCCACCTTGGATGAATTGCCCTCACTGTGAACAAACACAAATTCAAGGAAACAGCTGAAAAAACAACTGAAGGCTTAGTAATTAAATAGTTATAGGCTGCCAAAAATGTTAGTGGAAAACATAATATATTCGGCACTGCCTTGAAAATACACATTTTTAATACTTCCTGGCCAACTCCCCATCTAATATGAAATCAATATTGATGTCAGTAAGGAAGGTTTCCAGATGGTGCAGATCCATGCACATCCCAATTATATGAGTGTTTATACTACCACTTTCTTACTTTGGGGTAGGGCTGTAGCTCAGAGGCAGAAAAATCTGCTCTGCATGCATAAACTCTCAGCTAAGTCTCCAGAATGGGTAGGGCTTATCTGGGTGGACCAATGATCTATAGGCAACTTCCTATGCATTCCAGGTAATTTATTGAGAAATTACTACACTCACATTTTATTTTATTTTTTTCCTGCTGCTGCTGCTGCTGCATCACACTGTTGAATCATGTTAAGGTTGTGGTCCACTAAGACCCCAATATCATTTTCACTGTCCCCCATCTTTCATTTGTGCAGCTGGTTCTCCTGCCTAAGTGTAGAACCTTACCTTTGTCCCTATTGACATTCATTTGGTTAGTTTTGGCCACTTCCTCACATTTGAGCTTCTAGATGTGAGCAGATTTCTGCTTGCTTATAAGACTTTTCCTTCCTCTCCACCCCTAGTAGGTCCTTCACACCTGCCTCTGCTTCTGTGGGTCCTCTAATCTTCTGTAACAGATTTGGGAGCATGTAGGGTGCTGCAGGAGGGAGAGGGAAACTGTTCTGCACTGTCCATTCCATTCTATTGGTGGATGTACATCACTGGATATCACCCCCCTGGGTTTTGCTTTTTTTCTGCTGGAGGAAAGAACATCCATTGCTAATGTTCAAAAAGGACATGCCCAACAGTAAACAAGGTAAGGAGCCAATTGCATTGCTCAAATTTTCCTTTGAACATCTGGGGTTTTTTTTCTGTTGCAGAGCCATAGTTATTGAAACATTGTCTGAATTTCAGACCAAGTTCTGCCCATGGACATGTAGGCAGTGCAGGGAGTTTTTGCAAAACATTTTTATATCAGGAGTCAACTGATACAAAGAGCTTTGTTTACATGCTTTGTAGGTTGTTATGGACAATGATTACAGTTTCTCTGAATGTGACCATTTTGGAAAGTGAAACTTAAAATCTACTCCATTGCACATTTGCTATGCCATTGCAGAATCCAACTACAGTAACGGTACTTTGAGTTTAGCAGGTGGTTGAGGGAGTTAAATAACTCCAGTAGCATTTCCATTACAGTGCATGGTCTTCTCAAATCTAAGAATGTTTCATTGCATCCATTTGTTCATGTTATACCCCACTTTCTCTCCCAATAGAAACTCATATTTCATACACCTTTTAGTTAAAAACAACAACAGTCCAGCAGCCCAGCCCAAAGTGCCCTGAACTGCAGCTGGACATAATGACTGCATTATGGTCTGTTCTTTATTGTTTTAAAATCATTCAAAGCTTGTAAGGATTTCTAGCTTCCTAGAAGCCCATCTCTACAGATCCTGCCACACTGTGCATGGATTTCAATGACTGCATAGTCATATGAATGCATCTCATATGGGACTCTGAATCTTCTCAGATATCCAGAGGACCACAGTGTACATACATAGCCGATTTCAGAAATCTTCTGTTACATTTATTCTAGCACCCTAGAGTCCTTGAAACACTTCGTTTCTGTTAGATGGACTCTGATCAGGGCTGTGACTTCAGCCTTTCTAAGCAACAAGCAACAACTTTAAGTTGTCAGCCTTGCCTCAGAATCTTTTTACCCTTTGATCCCTCAGCTTATTAGATTCTGTCAAAAATATTAAGATTTTCTGTCTCTTTGGGGTCAGGAAAACAAGTGTTAACTACTTCCCATTTTTAAAAACCTATTAAATCACATAACATTTAGAGAGCAAAAGTATGTTTATCAATGAAGGTAAAAAAAATCTGGGGCAATTTTTTTTTAAAGAAAAAATATTTTTAGAGAGCCTTTTTTAAGTTCAGTTTCAAACCCAATGCCTAGATTATTAATAACATATTGTTACAAAAGGAAGGTGCCTGCAAGAGCCCATGGGTAGGGTTTCCATACATCACCCAAATATGGCAGCCCAACAACTTTGCCAAAGAAAGCTCAACAACCTTTCCGTCCAGATTTTCACTGCTTGAAATATGGCAACCCTACCATGGGGTCCCAGGCACACACATAGGGTCTGTGTCCCCTTGGATAATGGAAGACAGAGCAGAGAATGTAATGCTTTAAGAAATAGGGTTTATTCACCTATTTACACCTTCAGTCTGCATGGAGGAAGTCCATGACTCTTAGAAAGTGGTTTTCCTAGGTAATTAGTTAGTTGTGTTGTTTCAAATGGAATTACTGAGTTAGACCTCCCAACCCTTTTGGAGTCCATCTCTCAGTGTGAAGGCCTCTACACTGCTCATTCTTGACATCTGATTTTCAATTGGCCTCTGATTCCCAGCACTTCATTCCAAATCTCAATGGAATGTTGTTTCCCCACACTTCCTCACCAGCCTTACACTATTCAAATCATTTCCCCCCTCAGCCTGTCTTATATTATTCCCTCCTGTAGTCCCTCCTGTAGTCCCTAATTTAATTTTGCTGCAGCACTGACATCTGTGGTTGGTACTGTTGCCCTTTGTGGTTGTAATCATTGCCCTTTCACATCTAATCCACAATCTAAGGAAGAAGGATCCACTGCTTGCATGCCTGAGGCCTTTTGGGTTATGCCTGTACCAGCAGACTTGCACCAAGAGTAGCACAAAAATTGTCTCCCTTCTACACCTGTGTTTTCATTTGCTAATTGTTCACTAATTAGCATTAATTGTCTCTTGCCTGCCCTAGAATCATGAAGCACATTGAGACTGCCATCAGAAATCACAACCAAGCGGCCTTATTATCGAGACCCAATTAGGAACAAAATGCTCACTTCATTATCTTATGACATGTGGGTTGGTTTTTTTTGTTACTGTGAACTTAATTAATTAGAGTTCAGTTAATCCTAAAATGGCCTGGCTGTTTCATCCTCTGCTGGGGATGAAGGGGAGGCAAGGTAGGCTGAATTTTGTTCACCTTGAAGAGCATGGAGGAGCACCAAAGCCTCTATCTAGTTTCAAGACCCCCAAAGTAGAGGGACCTTGCAGAGTGAATGCAAACTAGTAAACTCCCATGGACATCTCTGCTTGCTTAGGAAGTGTAAAATGAAATGGAAAAAAATGCATATAGTTTTGTGGCTGCCAGTTTCTAAGCTAGAGACTTCCCCATGCCTTTAAAATTAACATAATAACATAAGAAGTCTGTTGTATTGGGCCAATGATCTGTTCACACAGTGGCCAGCAGGCCATCTATGGGAAACTCAGTTGGTAGAGCATGAGACTCTTAATTTTAGGGTTCTGGGTTTGAGCCCCACATCGGGCAAAAGATCCCTGCATTACAGGGAGTTGGACTAGATGACCGTTGTGGTCCCTTTCAGCTCTACAGTTCTGTGATTCTAAGCACATAAGCAGGACATGAATTGTCACTGAATTAGAGTCCAGGCAGCGGTGATTTCTCCCTCCCATTTTCACCCAGTCCTTTTATCGGTCTCTCACCTGCGGTCAAAGGTGAGGCAGATGAAAGGCCTGAGACAAGACAGGTGAGAGAAGGCACTACTGCTGCTGCTTCCTTTTCCAGTTCAGCAGCACAGGGGAAATCTCTGGCTTGCGATTTGGCCACTCCTGAACTTTCTAGCAGTTTTACTAATCCAATTGAAAATTAAATCTTAAAAACAAAAGAAAAATATAAGTCATACTGACATATGACAGAATTAGAATAATAAAGCAATGGACTCCTGATGTGAATCTGAGCATACCATTCAACATATTTTCTATTCACGTCAGCAACAATGAGAAAGAAATAACTTTATTTTGTTTAAGAAAGTGACAGATGCTTTCACAATTGCCCAGTCAACATCCAGATCACTATAAAGAATGTGTCAATGCCAGTGAACCAATTGCTAAGATAATGTTCAATTTTTATTTTAGTTTCTGCAAAGCACTTTTACAAAAGAAAACTTTGATCAGCCTGGAGCCTCTGATTATTCCCCTTAGCTAATAAATATCACTTTACAGGAACCCTATGCTGAGGGAAAGTGTGTGGTTAGAAATACCCAACAGGGTTTGGAGGAACTTGCAACAATAAAATATTAAGAGAACATGTTCCTTCTAGGGGGCAGTTAATTAAATTGCAATGGTGTGATCTTTGGAAGTGAAAGACATTCAACAGTTCCCATTGACTTTAGTGTCCCATAGTGTGAACTATGATTAGTCATCTCCACTGAAGCCAGACTTTGATCCCTCAATATAGCCTTACATTACCTAATGCCAGGGACCTAGCTGTTGCCTTGCCATTATATTTTTGATGCTACAATGCAGGAACTCTCTGTAGTTTTTTTCAAGGCAAAGTACACTGGAATTGAATCTACGTAGTTGTGAGTTGTCAGATCTGGTGTTCCAGATCTCTAGCTGACAATAACGAAAATGGAGTTTGGGAAGCTTCTAGTTATCTTCTCCCCTCTAATCCAATTCAATTTTATTGCATAAAAAGAGTTGATAATGACCATGGCTGGGTTTGCACATAACACTAAGCTAAACTGTGGCTTAGTGTGAAGCAATCAGCATACTGGTGTGTAGTTAGAAAATCGTGTCTACTTCTCCTTCCCCAATTCTGCTGCTGTTGCACCACCAAGAACTAAACCATGATGTGACTTAGTGTTATGTGTTGGGCTAGTGGTTTGTCTTGCTCCAAAGAAGCCACAAGCTGTAACCAAGGTTTGTTATTGGCTTACAACTCATGGTTTATTTGGGGAAGACAAAGCTTGAGTGTAGCTTCACACATAACACTAAGCTAAATCGGTTGACGTAGGAAGGGGAGTGCAGTGGGTGCGGGCCGCCCCAGGTGTCATCACTGAGGGGAGTGACCGCGAGGCCTGGCTTGTAGCACGCCTGAGCCACACATCTCTCCTGGGGAGTTACGTGGTGGCTCGGGCACCTGCAGGCTCCGCGCTGCCCAAAATGGCAACATGGGGTTTGCAGACTCTGTGGAGGTTCCACGCAGCGTGCTCTGTCTCGGCTTGCCCTGCCCCCGGGTGCAGGACATTTGCGTCGCACCAGGCACCCGAGCAGCTAGCTACGCCGCTGAGCTAAATCATAGTCTCCTGGTAGTGCACAGTTGTGAGGGAGGAGCAAAGCAGCCAAGTTTTTCTGTGCACTAACCTGCTTCATAACTGGTTTGGCTTAGTGTTGCATGTGAATGACAACTATTAAAAGCATACAAATGCAAATATCATATTTGATACACTTTATGTATCATAGAATCATAGAACTGTAGAGTTGGAAGCAAGCACAAGGGCCATCTGAGTCCTATCCCCTACAATGCAGAAATCTTTTTGTCCAACCTGGGGCTTGAACCCACGACCCTGGCAATAAGAATCTCATGCTCTTCCAACTAAGCTATCCTAATGGTTCCTATTTCATTATTTTTAAATGGACCAACAGAAGGACATGCAAATAAACACTAGCAGAGAAGAGAAAATAATGTTCAAAGCTCTAGAGATAATTGCACACACCAACCCAGCCAACACCATCCCCATTCCTTTATTTCATTCAGTACTCTGTACTCCTGTTCCAGGAGTAGCACAAAAAGGGAACCTTGGACTGCAACTTCTCAGCTATTTTCAAATACCTGCATGGGAGATTTCATTTCAGTTTGTTCCGATAGCTACAGAAAACTCAGTTGACGTTTGTTCCAATTCAGCAGTAAAAGTACTTGTCGGACCCATGATTGGAAATCCACAAGTGTGTGGATGAGTCCTGAGTTAAACAGTGTATCACTCTGCAGTTTCTTTTTGTCTCCTGCCCGTTGTATTTTATAATTGTACATGTTGTTATATATTGTTATAGGAATTCTGAGGTAACAATATTTTCTCATGCTGCTAAATTATCTGTGTAATTCAATAAAACTGTTTTGATTATTATTTTTTAAAAAGGAGGGGCTTTGACTTCCAGGTCAATTTCATGACATATCACTTCAGTAAATACTTTAAAAATTGAGGATTAAATGGTGGGTGCCAGAGTTTGCTGTACAAAACCCCCCTAAAATTATCAGTCTTTTACCTTTCCCTCTGGTTAAGTCCATTCTTCATCAACTGTGGATCTACTAAATCTGGCATCATGCCCAGGGCATTTTTGTGATGTATGAAGCTGTCATTGATGATCACCTCATATAGGATCTGTCCATGCTGCTATCAATACATTTTTGTATTTCTAGTACAGATTTCCTTTGTCTTTTGTTCTCATCAGATAGATGCAATTCTGGTTTTATTATTTTAGCACTCCTGGTTTGACTTGGTAAATGCTTCCTTAGCTGCTGATAGATTTTATCTACAAAGAGGAAATGCATGTGGAATTATAGCACTAAGTAACACCATCTTTATGCAATACTCTGTTTTCGGCCTTAGCTGTAGCAGAGATATTAGTTCACTGACTAGTTTCTCTGTGCAGGGGGCAGCAGAGCATTTTCTCTTACCAAAAACTTCTATGGAGGTCACCCCCAAATTACAGTCCACTTATGCGAATTTTCTACTTTCAAAGGGTCTACTGGAGAAAGCTGGCCTTCTGTGTTTCCGAACACTAATCACATACAGTGCCACTGCAAGTGTGAAAAGGGGAAGGGACCTACCTAGATCTCTTCCTGTTCTCCTTTCAGAAGCAAAGCCATTCCTCCTACCAGATAAACACTTATCCTCACCTTCTCTTTTTCTTTTCATTTCAGGGCAAACGCTATAAAAACTCCTTGGAGACGGTGGGAACTCCAGATTCCAGCCGAGGTCGCAGTGAAAAGAAAGCCATTAAGTAAGTCCCAGGAGGAATTATAGGAGTGAATGGATTGGAGGTGTTTGGATCACAATCACTGCACAATGGAGATATTCACTGGGGATGTGTTGGCTGTTTTGCCTTCAGGCAACCCTGTAGCTGAAAAGCTGGGCCACCACCATTTGCCCTCACCACAGTAATCCTAAGCACACCTCACGTGTCTCCTCCACTGCCATATTGCTCTAGTCCTAAGCATATACAGGTATATACCACACCACTGCAGTAGCAGCCAGTGTAGTGGGGCATGGCTACCCTCCCAACACTGGTATCTACCTGGTCAGGACTGAGTGATGGTGAGGTCAGGGCTGTATGGACCACCAGCGGAAGCACCACATTGTCTCCCCCAGTGTGTCCACACAGCCCCAATCTCTCCTCCCCTCTGTCTCTCCCCAGACCTCTCCTGATGAGTTGCAGTGGCGCCAGTGTTGGGAGGGCAGCTTCGCAATACCACCGCACCAGTTGCTACTGCACCACTGTATGTGTGTTGTACATATGCAGCTCCTGATATTGCTTCAGTTTGTGTATTATTCCTGCATTTTTAGTAAATACCCCACTCTTGTGCATACACCTTTATGTTTTCCAACCAGAGAGTAGTCCAAAATGCTCTTGGCACACCTGTAAATATTTCTTGTTCCAACATTCATCAGAGTAGCACCACTTCTTTTACTACCCTGAAACTTTGCCCTACGAAAATAAGGCTGTTCTCTTTATATTGCTCTTACCCTCTCGCCATAGTAATCTGACACCTGTAGTCACACCTCCACCACATCCCAAGGCTCAAACCTCCAAGTGCTATCCCTCAAAAAGTAATTCTATCCCTATTGCATTTCTGCAAGCCTTCCCTTTCCCACCCCACCCCCTTTGCATTTACTATTTTATCTGCTTCTTTGACATTTCCCCTGGGCACAGCCTGTATTTCAACACATTTCAGACTCTCTCCTTCCCTACACATGTGACGTCAACAGATTCAGACTGCCCAAGAGATCAGTACCAAACTGCAGTTCTGCCTTATATATAACTATCCACACTTGATATATACCAGTTCAAATAAGAGTTCAGCCTTTCTTCTGTTTCTGGGCACGCGATAAATCTCCTGAATGGAAAAGCAAACCATTGATTATTTTCTTTCTCCAGGGCTTAGTCTCAGGCATGTCTGTAGTGTAAAAGTTAGTAAAATACTCCTGACCCCTTTTCAGGGGGTGAGAAGAAAATTATTTTATGTATTATTTATCTCATAAATTTTATTTTATTTTATTGCTTGATTGCAACAACAACAACAACAACTTCAAAGTGGTTATGGATATTCTCTACGTATGTATATTCCTGAGCCTTAAGACCATGCCCCCACATTTTCAGATTGTGGCAATTGGTTCCAGGCAAAATGTACGGCTGGCTGCATAGTCTTCCTTTAGCCTAAATAAATAAATATATAAATCCTTTCCTCTGAAACAACTCCAAGTCATTGTGGTCTATGGACTTATTCCAGGTTCCTTTGTGGCTGTGTGTGTTCACACAAAGAAATGACTTGGCAATGAGTTGTGTAGTAGTAAAGTGGCATAGAAGACTCAGCAGTGGGACAAACTGTAAACAACATATTTGTCTATGTCACTGTGATTTAAGCCCCTCTGATCCCCCCCCCCCCCGTTGTATGAAAAGATTCTCTAGCAGGAAGCTGGGGACTAAGCCAAATTCCACATTCCCACCAATTATATGCTGCTCTTCCTTAGCCTGTTGTGGAAGGGTTCTCTTAAGCTTTACCCTTTATCAGCTTTCCGATAACATGATAGGGCCCGCCCTTCTCTATAAACACTTCTGGGTCTCTTTCTCCTCATTGTCTAACACAAAGAATAGGTTTTCCCAACTTTGCTCCATAGGAACCCCTGCTGTTTCTTTCATTGCATTTTCTTGGGACCTTTACAATAAATATTGTTGAGGACCTGCTGTCATTTGGTTTGAAGGCTAACAGAGGAGAGAGACCTAGAACACTTACTCTCTCTTTTTTAAAGTAATGTGTGTCACATAACATTTTCTATATATACTTCATCTACATTTGTACCCTAACCCTTGTTAAAATTGTACTTGTTCCCCCAAAATGTTTACAATGTTTCTGGTTTGTTGGCAGGAGATGATTCTGCTAAGCTCCTTGAGCTGGACTTCTTCAAAGTAGATGCTTCCTTCTTTTTGTCCCTGAAGGGTGTGATGGGTTCAGGGCTATAACATACAACAAAGGGTGTTCTGTGTAGAAAAGATTTATAACCCTATCTTTGAACATGTTAACTTGGATTCAAGGCCACTGATTTCAGTGGGTCTTTCTCCTAAGTAAATGACACAGGATTAAAGCCTGACAGTGCATTCCTATGCATACTTACTTGGAAGTAAGCTCCATTTTTTCCCAATGGGATTTACTCCCTAGTCAGTGTGTTTAGGATTTTCACCTAGTTTCCCAGTGCTCAGTGCTTTCCCTTAGAAGCAAGGAAGAGGTGAGCATATCATGGTAATTGAATATTGCAGTAGCACATGAAGCTGCTGTGCTGAGCAATGTGGTGGAACAAAACCTTTAAGGTGCCTAGGCTATTCCTTTGACTCATCAATGCAGCTGTACTCATAGCTCAATTGAAGATGGGTCTCCATTTATTTCTTCCCTTTCTTCCATTTAGTCCTTCCCTTTCTTTCACATTGCAACAGTTACGTACGATGAGTTGAGTTTATGTGATAGGGATGCATCATGTTGGGGTGAAATTTCTCCCATGATTACAATTCCTTGTAGATGCACTCCCATGTGGTGAAACTGATATTTTGTCTCATCTTCAGGAATGATTAAAAACTCACATTTCCCGAGAGCATGATTAAGTATCAGTTTTGCAACATGGCTGGTGTTTTGCCTTCCAGTATGATCATACAAGCTAACCCTCAGTTCCTTGCTGCCATCTGCCTATACGGCTGCCAAGTCAAAATTTCTGCAGTACAGGACACTGAAGAGATCTGGCATTTATTCCAAGGCGTTCAGTGGTGAAGCTAAGATGTTGTGAAAGAAGGGAACTTGATTACATCCCATGGAACTGTGTGGATCTGGTAAAAGGAGTGTTCCTTCAAAAGTGTGAACATCTGGCACTTTCTGACCTGTATCTCCTCCTGTTTGGTGCCAGGAAACCCACTGGGGTGATGATACGGAGGGCCAAACTGCACACAAACTAAATATGTAGCATTAAGCTGCATGTATGTGTTTTCCCTTTATTTAACAAGTGTGGGAGGAGGGCAATTGTCATCAGGACCACAGCATGCACAGAGGTGAAGTTTATTATTTCCTTCTCCAGACACAATCCCAAGGGCAACACTTCTCTCCCTGCAAGCTTAGAAATAATATTCCTGTCATTGCCAGTGGGAGCTTTTGTTCTAATCCTTATAGCTGCATACAGGGTGCATTTTCATCTTGGACTGTGGTTGTAGAGGGAAGGGATATCTCACCTTCCTGCATACCATAGTCATTGGGGGGGGGACCCAATAAATAAAGAAAAAACATGTTCATGACTGCTTGCAATGCTATGCCCTTAAAGTGACATCTAGTTTGACCCCCAAATAGAAAGATTGGTGACATTTCAGTATGTGTGCATTTGTGTTGTGCAAGCATTTATGTGTGATTTTTCATATATATGTGTGTGTGTGCGTGCGTGCCTATGTGCGCTGTTTGTAGATATGTGCTTACATCTCATATTTTGCATGAGTGAGTGTGTATGTGTGCACATACTTGCATATAGGTAGATATTGCATCCTTGGATGCACAGGCCCATCTGTAGCTTGAGTCTCTGAGTAGCACTGCTTTCCATTATCTAAATCCTTAGCACAACCAGATGTGATGAATACAGAGATCTGGGATCGTGTTCTTTTATCATAAATGTCTGATATTCACTGTTGTCTCCCTGGTGTCTTTGGGACCTGGCAGGCTGTGTCCATTCTGCTCTCACTGGATGGCTATGCCTATGAGTGGGTCAAGATCACCATGATGCAACAGCAGTAACCGCCACTAAACATAGCAATATGGAAAGCCTGGGACTCTTCTCTCACATTGCACAGCAGCAGAAGTGTTTCCTTTACACAGTCCCACTGCAGCATTACAGGAGGGCTCTATGACACCCCTGATCCCAAGCTCAACAAGGCAAGTGTCATATGAGGAAGGAGGCAGGCAGAAAGATTCACAGTGGAGAGAGGCTTGCCTCTCCACTTTCCCCACTTCCTTGTAACACTTTTCTTTGTGTTTCCATTCCCTGTGAATGAGCCTTGAGTTCAGGCGCTTGCAGATTGCTGCTATTTTGAGGTGGGATTCAATCACGTCCTGGTAAATTCAGGTTGTGCGAGTATAGTTGATGGCGAAGTTCTGCACAAGAAAATAAGAAAAAATGCACTGGAAAGTGTGGGGGAACGCTTTCTGTGAACTCGACGCCCAAGACAAATGCTGAATAAACAGGTCATCTGGAGGAAATGCAGTTACCCTTTATCCCAGGTTTTTCATTTTCTCCTCTTATGTGTCTCAAGAGCCCAGTGGAAAGGCTTTTCATCCTCAAGCCCGGAAGGAGGACAGTTAATGAGCAGCGAATGGACTGCACACAGAAGTGTACCCTGGAAGGAACCTTTGATGTCTCCAATAAATTTACCAAAGAGCCACTTGACTTCAAAGACCATTGTTGTCAGATCTCAGTCCTGTGAGACAAATGCTAGGTAGTCATTTGATGATCTCTAAAATCAGGAGAAGATGGTTTAGTCAGGTTCTATCAGATCATAGAGTGGGAGTCATGGCCTATTTAGAGAATATTGCCAGTGCACAGCCTCTAATTCAAGACAGATCGCCCTCCCTGGCTCCTTCTGCACAACTGAGCAGAAGATCCATGTGAGGACTGAGGACATGCCACATCCCTCAGGCTGCATGAGGCCTTCTTCTTGATGACAAACATCCAGAGTCATCTTTATTACTACTTCCCATGCTCCAGGCGCACATCCTGGCAGGCATGGGGAAAGGGTTCAGAGGCCAAAGCCTCCCGGTGATTTTCTTGAATTTCACTTCAGTACACGTGAACAAAATCCCATGGTTTTTATATCGCTCATGTGCACCACATTGCTGTACACTTGATAGAATTATAACACTCTCACAGGAACCATCTTGGTGAGTTGCTCTCCCTAACCTGTCACCCAAGATTCTTTGCTGCTTCTCTGTTACATTTATCTCTAATCTGATGCACACATTCTGCACAGAGAACCACTTGGAAGAGATTCTATTCTCCCCCCTGCAGAAGCAGCAGTAGGTCCTGCCAATATTTTGGGGTTGGGAAAGAAATTACTACTATTTTTTATTTTTTTTCCTATTAAAAAAAAGATGCTGCCATTGTGCTAGGTGCTATTGTAATCCTTCTCTAGAAGGCTCCATATTAGATGAAGACTGAAAAATGAGTAGTGCATGCAAAATGGCACTACTTTGTCCTTCCCAGGAGGCAAAGTGGAGGGCTTGAGAAGGCAAGGTGCAAGGCCGTCTGAGGGAAACTTCTTTAACTGCACGCCATCTCTCTCTCTCTCTCTCTTTCTCTTTCTCTCTTTCCACCAGATTCTGGAGGTGCCTACTCCTGTCTTTCTCCAGCTTTACCTCCTGTTCCCACCTGTCCCTCCGTGTGTGTGTGTGTGTGTGTGTGTGTGTGTACACATGTGGGTGTGAGGCACAGAGCTTACCTTCCACAGGAGGAGAAATCACCACTCTGACCTCGCTGTCTCTCATTTGGGGTTTGTTTTTTTTCTTCTCCTTCCTCCCCTCACAGGAATTTAGATTCTCTCTCTTGTATTTCCCTTTTTTATTTTTATTTTTCTCCCCTCATCACCGGCTGATGTAGTGATCTAGACAGAGACTTTTGGAATAACAATGACAACACAGTGCAGCAGAAATGGAGCTCCTACCCTCCCAAGGAGTTTATACTAAACATATCACCTTACGCCCCTTATGGTGATCCACGACTTTCCCTCAAGTGAGTCTCTCTTTAACTGATTTGATCATATATAGTGAGTATATGCACACCCTTCTTCCAACCTCCCCTTCCTGCTTCCCCCTTCCCCTTCCCCTTCTTCTCCCTTCTACCTCTTCCCTCACACTCCACCCCCCTCCCCATGGACAAATGGCCATGGAGACGAGCAACCCCTCCTGCCTTCCCTCCCTCCCTCCCTCCCCCTTCCCATCCATTAATTCAGTGGTTCCCAACTACTGGCATTTGCACTGGTACTTGGCATGACAGACTTGTGTGGTTGATGCCCGGGATTCCCCGTTTTCTCTGGTCCCAGTGCAGAGAAATAGCATTCTTCTGGATTCGTTGGCATCCGGTCAAGCTCCTGACTATTAACTCTCGGGGTAGGCCTTCCAACCAAGTGCTTGGCTTCTGTACTCGGCTTTAAACCCAATACACACAATAGTGACATAAACCAACCCAAATGGAAACAATGGCCAACACTGGCCAATGTGCCCAATGCCTTAGAGCCCAATCACAAACTTAGAGCAATCCTGTTGTTCTGGAGGGGCCTTGGCTCAGACGTTCGGCTTGCTAGGCTTGTATGGTGCTCCCAATGGGTTGAGAACCACTGCCTTAAGCAGCTCACTAAGAGAGGCCGGCACCTTTCCCTCCCTGCCCCCCGCCCCCAGTTCCTTTGGCTCTCCTTCCCCCCCCCCACACCCCTCCACCTTCTCTGCAGCACAGGACGGGGTTGCCCGTTTTGGTCACCCTCTCAACGTGTTCTCTGCATCTGCACTGTGTGGTGATGGTGATGGCAGTGGTAAGCTCTCTCACTAACATGGCTTTTCTCTCCCTTCGCCTGCACAGTGCCTCTCCCAATGGCCTTATCCATTGTTCAACCCTTCTTTGTCTATGGAATAAAGTAACTTTTGGCTGCAATCATAACCTCACAACCAAGCCAGGGCTGCCTGCTGTCTTTGCCTGGGACAAAGGCTCTCCTTGGCCCTTTCTTTTGCAGTGCTGATGTCTCTCTTTCTCTCTGTCTGTCTGTCCCTTGTCTGTCTGTCTCTGTCTCTCTCTTTCTCTCTCTTTCTCTCTGTCTCTCTTTCTCTTTTCCCCCCTCCTCTTTGCGTGACCTCCTTCTCACTACCACTGGCCGCCTTCCTCTCCTGACATGCCCCAGTGGCTCCTTGTTGTCAGGTGCAAAGCTGGCTGCTTCAGCCACCTCAGGATTGGCTGCGGGGCGGGAAGGACGCCATGGGGAGAGGCAGCAGCTCCGAGAGGACGGCATGAAGAGCAGCGTGTCTGCCCACAGCGAGCCCAGCATTGGGAAGGCGGGGAGAGGTCGATGGCAAACGGTGCAGAGCCACCTAGCAGCAGGGAAGCTCAGCCTATCCAAGTGAGTGAGAGTACATTACAGGCCTGGCCTGGCCTTGTGACGCAGAAGTCCTTGTAGCTAGGCATGGGCTGGGGGCAGGGGCAGGGGGGAGGGGGGGAGAAACCAAACCCAGCTACCATCTTGGTGTTAGACTCAGGCAGAGCAGAGGAAAGCATAGGTGATGGTTGTGACACCTGATGGAGCAGTCTGCTGTGCCCTGGGATCAGTGAAAAAAGTTATGTTGCAAATCAATAAAATGCAAATCAATAAAATAAACAGAAATTTGCCATATGAAAAAGGATTTCACTTTTAGTAAGTGTTATCACTGTGTGATCCTTGGTTGGCTAATTTATAATACTAACCAATTAGAGGTTAAAGGCTCAGGAGAAGAGAGCTATGACTCTATTAGTAGCTTTCAGTGGACTGGCCACCAGTAGACATACCTGCCAAGTTCCTTCTTGAAAAATAAGGGACCGGACCGGAAGTAGCGCTGCCGCCATTTTGGAACTGGGCGGAGCATGCTCAGAAGTGACTTTTGATGCTGCTTTGCCCAGTTCCAAAATGGCCGCTGCACCAGAAGTCGCGCTGCAGCCATTTTTGAACTGGGCAGAGCAGCATCAAAAGTCGCTTCTGAGCATGCTCCGCCCAGTTCCAAAATGGCCGCTGCGCCAGAATAAACCGGGGAAAAACAAAAAAATCTGTTTTTTCCGGCTGGGGACAGCTAGAAAAACGGGGGTTTCCCGGGGAATACGGGAGACTTGGCAGCTATGCCAGTAGATAAGGGCTTCATGCTAGGTCAGGCCAAAGGGCTGACCATACAAACTGTAGCAGTACCTGTGCTATTTGATGCTTCTGAGTAAATTTACTGTGAGCTACAAGGCGATCCTAGTGTGAGCTGTCCAGAAGTGTGAGACCAGAGTGTGATTCATTCCAGACCTTTTTATCTCTCACAGATGCTCCCTGTGTCTTGAGCAGAAAGATCCCATAACTATCTTTATTAGTGGGCTTATCTTCCATTAGGTTTCCAATCAGCTCTTCCTCTTGACACTACTGAATGAGCATTCCTATGTGGCTTCTCAAAACCAATGTGAACTCAGGAAATGACTGGTAGTTCATTTGTCCTGTCAGGTGCCTCTTTCCTGACACCTAAGGAGCTATCCTATTGAATTCATGTTCTCAGCTGCAGACCAAAAGTCTTAACATTAATTCAAATCTAGATTAGTCCTAGACGTTGAAGCATTTTCTGACTAAATGAAGTTTTCATTGTGGAGTAAACTAATCTGTCATATACATCCCTCATAATGAAGATTTTTGTGTCTGGATTGTCCCTGTATCTGGCATGTGTGTTTTTGTGATGGAGTGCTACTTTGCTTTGTCTGTCTGTCTGAGATAGCCTACCTGTCTGCTTGCACAATAGCCTTGTGATAGGAACTGGAAGTGGGATAAGGTACCCACAGGTATGCCAGGGGGCCAGGTGTAAATGGTACAGTCCCTACAGCACTGGGACTGCTTCCCACACCGCAATTACCCCTGATAGAAATTTATATAGTCTGCTGGCTCCAGGCCTAGGACAGCCAATTTTAGTTTCCTGTGACTGAGAGGTTGAAAATTGGACTAATTTAGGATTTGATAGAAAACTGAAATGAGGTCACTGCATGTGAAGAAGGCAGTGGCTGGAAAGGTCCATTTCTGCCTCATGCCTGGCAGCAGGGGGGTTGGGCTTAGGGGTTCAGTACATGATCCAAACAAGCGCATTGGTAGCAGATGCATGCAGAGCTACCTGAATAATTTTCCAAGGCAAGAAAAGGGTGGTGTTGGGCTCTTTGCTTATATAGGTTTTCACAAGTCCTTTCTTTCCTTTCTTTTCTCGTTCTCTCTTGCTCTTGCTCTTCTCACTCCTCTCCTCTTCTCTTCTTCTCTCTTCTCTTCTCTTCACAACACAAAAAGATTCCACCACTTTGCCGTTACATCCCTGGCATCAGCATTTTTTTTGCTGTTTTTGGGTGGAGGTGGCTTTCAAGCCAGGCCAGGTCAGGCCAGCAGCAAGTAAGGAATGCTCGAACCCTTCTGCCATGAGGTCCTGGTTTCTGTGCCTCCTTGGTTAAACCTAAGAACTAGGTTGGCTTTAATTTTTACACAAAGTGGCCTGTGAAATATTTTGGCACAGTCAGACCCACCTGGCTGCTCTAGAGGGACTGCTGTCAGATGCTCCACCCTGAGAAAGCAGGAGGGCTTGGGGAGAAGCAGAGCTGGGAAACAGCAAGACTGGTGGGTGATCGGCCACCTGTGCACATCTCTCCTGTCACATGTTGACATACCTGCCTCAGGGATTGGCCGTCTCTGTGAGATACTCAGACATGAGGCCAGCCATGTCCTTCGGGGGCACACCCAAATGGATCCTTCAGAGCTTAACCTTCAACAGCCTGCTTTCTCAGCCATCCTGTTATATTACATGCTTTGTCGTTTATTGTACACATCCCTTTCCTGTGCACTTGTTTCCCCACTCCTAAATCTGGCTTTGGCTTTAACTGCAGGCAGGGCTGTTCAAAAATGGTGTTTTAAAATCTGAAAAGGAAGGAAAGCCAATTCTCTAGTATGGAAAGGCAAATCAAGCACTCAAAACAAGTTATGCAATTCGGTACGGTGGGTGCAAATCTGCACTCTGTACTTGAACTTGGCTCTCTGCTAAAATTTAGAACTTGGGGCAAGGGCAAAAGCAGATGTGGTGGCATGTAACTGAGAAGCAGTTGTGTTTGATGGGTACAGGATTAAAGGTCACAAGGGAGGGATAGCTAGCTATGCATGCCATACCACTCGGCCCCCCAGTAATGCCAGTGAGCTTTTAGTTATAATTCCACAAACATAAAGGCTTATAAAGCATTTCTAAATAAATGAAGGAAAAGGTCCATAAGTCAATGGTAAAGCACATGTTTTATGTGCAGAATATCTCAGGTTCAATCCCCAGCATCTCTAGATAGGTTTGGAGAAAGCTCCCATCTGAAACCCTAAACAATAGATGAAACAATGGGAGGACTCAGTATAAGGCAGCTTCCCATGTTCCTAATATATTTCCAGGAATCTAAATCCTTTTGCTCGTATCAAATTCCACCTGGAATTCTGCAAGTGCAGACCAGCAGAAAATGAACAGCCCTGACCATGAGGCCTTTTTTGTGAGTACCTGCATGCCTTCCCTCCTGTCCTTTCATCTAACAGTGTGATCAGCCATATCTGTTCTTCCTAAGTCTTTGGCTGAATGGTTAGCTAATATCTGCATTGTGTTTCTGAATGTGTGCTCAACCACTTGTTCTGTGTGGTTAGCTGTGGGGCTCTGTCATGTATTTTTGACAGCAATCTGCACTTCTTGTGTTGTCTTTCAAGCCATATGTTCTGTCCTGTGCTTCACTGTCCACAGGCTACAGACCATTCCTACAAGGCTCTCTCACACATCTGTAGGGACGTGGCCAGTAAGTGTACATCAGGGATACCAATATGGTGCCCCCCGGTGCTGTTGGACTACAACTCCCATCATCTCTTCGCATTGGCCAAGCTGGCTGGAGCTGATGGGAGACGTTAGCCCAACGGCATCATGAGGGTACCAAAGTAGCTACCTCTGCAGTAAGGCATAGCTATACCAAACTATGCATCTTGCATCACTCTCAGGAGGGCAGAGGACACCCTCCTGAGGGCAGAGGACACTGTGATGTACTTCAGTCCTGATTTTGAGGGCAGAACAAGGCATGCATCTTCAAACACAGGTCATACCGAACAGCCAAAAAGTAAGTGATGGCAATTTCAAGTGGAGGTGTGGGAGCTTTGCCTTGTCACCCCCTCCACATCCCCACCTTCTACCATGCAACCCATTCCCCAGCTTCCTTTTTCCTAGCTGTGGTATGATACCAGAATGAAGCCCAAATAGGAGGAAAGTGGCCTTGGAAGATGGAGGAGCAGTGGTGGAATGGACAGATGCCAAAGACGGCAGAACTCCTGCTCTTTTCATAGTTGTGCAGAAAAGAGAATTTCAGCAGGTGTAGCTTTTATGACAAGCTGTTGAAATTCCCTCTTCTGCACAAAAGTGCAGAAGCCTTTTGCTCTTTTGCATCTGATCACTCAAAACAGTGTATGGAGGAAAGTTTCAGCACCCATCTCCGACTCACCTCATCTTCTGGAATCACACACACACACACACACACACACACACACACACACAGAGTGTTGCAGCTGTCTGACAGTGACACATGCTTGAAAACAGAGGCCTGCAACCTTCAAGTTTTGTTCCCTTATCAAACAGCTCCCCAAATTTCACTGGAAGGTTTCATGTGAGAGAAGACAATATGGCAACTTTCAGGAACATAAATACTGAGATGTTGTCTATGCCTGGCCTAACAAATCCAAGCCCGACACGGCTGTTGTAATCATTACAACTCCCCCAGTTTGTCACCTTTCAGTGGACAGGCTTCTGTGCCTTTCACTGCTACGTAATAGGCAAAAGTGCAAATCCCAATTCCAACTTTGGCACACAATAGCAGGAAGAGCTAGAGCAGTTTCATTTCTGACTACCTTGCAGCTGTTAAAGGCATGGAACCCTGTCTGCAAAAAGTTGGCAACCCTATTAAGTGTAACTATGTGCTCTGGAAGACAATGCTACCTGTATTCAAGATGAGAGGAGGGAACTGCTACAGCCTCATTTAAAAAAATAAAACTTGAGCCCTGGAGCATGCCACCAGCTTGGCCATCAGTGTCTGTGACACCATTCCTAGGACATGTGAGAGTTCCTATTCCCACTGCCACTTGGGTGAGGTGTACCGATTCAGACACAGCCAATGGGGAAAGTGGTTGTTGGGTGCGCCGCATGTCACAGGCAGCAGCAGCACAGGCACCAGGGGATTTGCCTTCACAAAGCAGCCTAATTAGTTCGGAAACGAGAGTTGGTGTTCTGAGCCTCCTTACAAGCGAAGGAGCACGGAAAGGAGAAGTCGCTTTGCAAAGGATCTCACACTGAGCTCAAGGACTGACGAGCAAGGAAGGCCGCAAAATGGCTACAGGGCGGGGGCTCCATGCTGCTGGAGAAGCTGAGGTGCAGCTGCAACCCCAAATGACAGCTTGCTGCTTCCGAAGGTGCCTGGCAGAGAGAGTGCTGTGCTGGGGCATCTTCTCTCTAACTATCTGCTTTTCCTTCCTCCAATTTTGCCCCTTTACCTTCTTCTCCTTTTTCTCCTTCCCCTCGCCCTTCACCTCCCTAAGTTTTGAGGATTCCACCATGTCCACAGCCACTACCCTTGAGTATATCCCCACCTCAGCAGGAGACCCGAAATGCCAGCGCCCGCGCACCCTCATGCGCCAGCAGAGTCTCCAACAGCCACTCAGCCAGCACCAGAAACCCAACCACAGCCAGCCCACCACCAGCCAGAGTCTGGGCCATCTGCAGTCCCACACCACCTCCACCAGTGGCAATCCCCGGGGCTGTCGGAGTGCGCAGTCACGGCAAGGGACCTCTGCTGGCTCCAAGCCCAGGACAGGTGGTGGTCGTAGCCGCTCCAATCCTGGGAGCTGGGACCATATGGTGGGGCAGATTCGGAATCGAGGCTTGGATATGAAGTCTTTCCTGTAAGTTATCTTGCTCTTTTTCTCTCTGCATGTTCTTGCACTTGTTTGTTGGTCCATTAGTTTTGTGCCCTGTGTTGAGACAGGCAATTGATACACACACACCCGCCGAAGGCAGCAGTGTGTTTGAGACAGTCAGCTCGTACTGTCACCAACTGAAGGATCAGCAATCTCCTTCTTCCCTTAGACACCACCAAAACTGCCCAGTTTCACATCCAAACTCTAATCTTCTTATTTGGATCGGTTCGCATTTCAATGTGAAGCCACCCAATTCACCCTTCTCGAAACACTTTTGCAACCTGAAACACAGCTGTCATTCAGAATTCATACTTCTCTGGATTTTTCGATGCAATTCTGCCACCAAAAATATGTATATTAGGGGAAAGTGTGCAGAAAGTATGCATGTATTAGTGAAAGTAGCAAAATGCATGACATTAGGGGGAAATGCTTTAAAAATGTGTGTATTAGGAAAAAGTAGATACAAAAATGGGTATGTTACAAGAAATGTACACTAAAATGTTGGTGAATTTTTAGGAGAACTTCATTTTTAAAAATCACAAATGGATGTGAAAATGTGGCATAATAAGATTGGAAAAATTCAAACTGAGAAAAACAAAGTGAATAAATTTGTCTATTCCTAATCTGATATGAGGTGGAGAGAAGGTCTAGCTTAACATAGAAAGGAGTCCTTCTCTCTCTTCTTCCATGTTGGAATTATTCTAGTAGCCATTGCTTTGTTGGGTTCCTCAGCTTTCTAATTACATACAGTGGAACCTCCAGCTACAACCATTATTATTATTATTATTATTATTATTATTATTATTATTATTATTTTCTATAGCACCCTTCATCCAAGGATCATAGGATGGTTTACAATAGAAAAACACAAAAATACACACCATAGTAACAAACAAGAACAATGCCGCCGCCACCACCACCCAACACACACACACATTTTAAAAGGCCACAGATTGTTTAATCAGCCAAAGGCCTGGGAGAAAAGGAATATTTTCCCCTGCCACATAAAGATAAGTAACAAAGGCACCAGGGAGAGCATTCCACAACAAGCAGGGAGCCACTGCAGAAAAGGCCCATTCTCGTGTTGTCACCTTCTGGACCTCTCGCAGAGGCAGCACAGGAAGAAGGGCCTCAGATGATAATTGCAGGGGCTGGGTCAGTTCGTATGGGGAGAGCTGTTCTCCTGTTCATTTAACAAACATAGATATAATGGTTCAATTGTTACCCTTTCTGAAAATAAGAACATTTGATGTTATAACATTTGTTTTGCCCCATGGTCACTTCTGCCATGACACAGCCTGGACCCGTGTACTCTTTGTCCTTGGCACAGTGTAATGGAAACAGATCCTTTAAATACAGAGGTCCAGTCTCAGCATAAGGACTGGATTAGATGACCTTCTATTTTATTCCATTCCACAGCTATGTTAATATTGTAGCAAATGAGTGCAGGTTTCTGCTTAAGCTGAGCAACTGGGGAATGTGGTATGCAAAGTGGGTTAATGCATCCCATCTCCAAAAGTTCAAATGGAATTTGCAAATGATGGACCCTTGGCCACTTTAGGAGTTTCATGGTTGAGCAGGGATTTGAACCCAATTTCCCCACATCCCAACCTAGTGCACAGCCCCCATCACAAACGTTGCCTCTTTACGGGAGAAAGCTGCCTTGTAACGTTAAGGAGAGATTTTCTCTTCTTCCGTTCTCCTGCACCGAGGTTTTCTTTACATCACTGCAAAGCTGACAAACCCTCCCAGAAAGAGGTGACTCTTCACTTCCCCTTCACAAACAGGGGTTTGGTCTTTTTATCCACGAAATCCCTGCCTATCGGTCCTTCAGATCCTCCTTGCTGCGATCTGTAAAGGCAGCTTTGTCAGAGCGGCTTGAAGCGTGTGATTTTTAATCTGTCTTAAATACTTTCCCTGTTGGTGACAGCTTCTAAATTCCAGGCGCCAATGGTTAAGCTGAAGCCTTCACTGTCACCTTATCTAGGAATTTGACAATGTCACTTACTTCCTTGCAGGAGGGGGATTGTTGCGCTTCTCTTTGCCATAACGTGAGCCAATATTTGCCCGTGCTTGTAGTAATTTTTACAATTAGCCATTCATGTGAATGGTACAGTGAGGGGGGGGGGAATATTTGATCTCCTGCTAAATTTGCCCGTTTGCCCTCTGACGAAGAAATGACCAGTCCATAATTTTAATGGTAGGTTTATTGTAGCTGTGAGAGACAGAATAACAACAGAAAAAACCCCAGAAACCCAGAAGACAAAAGTCAGAGATCAAATACTTTTCCCCCTCACTGTACATAGGGAATTGAAGTTGTGGTGTGTTTAAGCTTCAGGGAGAGCATTATACTCTTCAGTTGGTGGGATTTTTCAGTTCTGCTAAGGAAGTCCATGATGAGAATTTGGAAGAAGGATAGCTGTGGGCCAGGCACTGCCACAAGAGAACTTGGTAGATCATAAGATTCCCAGCTCAACCACAAACTCTCATATATATACAACCACATATGATTAACAGTAAGTTAATTTATTTTGAATGCCACTGGTGCTGTGTGTGTTTTCCTCGTGGGTTTACAGACTACATAAAGCTACATAGAGTGGAATACCACCCAAATACAGTGGTACTTCGCTAGACGAATGCCCTGCTAGACGAATTTTTCGCTAGATGAATGAGTTTTGTGATCGGAGGTTGCCTCGCAAGACGAATTCCTTTTGTGAAAAATTCGTCTGGCGAATCACGGTTTCCCATAGGAATGCATTGAAATTCAATTAATGCGTTCCTATGGGCAAAAAAGAAAAAGAAAAAATTTCAATGCATTCCTATGGGATTCGCTAGACGAATTTTTCGCAAAACGAATTGACTCACAGAACGAATTAAATTCGTCTTGTGAGGCACCACTGTAGTTATCTGAGGCAGTGTGTGTGATCAGGGACCTCACAAAAGGGACCATTGACAAATAATTTTTTTTCTTTTACTTTAGCATTCGTAGCTGTGATATTTTAAATGAAGCCAAAACTAGGCTAATCTCATGACATTTTTGTGCTACTTCCTCAACTCACATGGGTGTGGCTGCCATCATTTTATCACTAACTCCAAAGCAGGGGAAAGCACTATACTTATTGCTCAGGGGTGTTTCCTTGCCTGGCCATTCCCTTTTTGAGAGCGCATGTTTACCAAATCACAGTAATGATAAGGCTAACATGAGTAACATTGGAATAAGGTGAGCCAAATGAATATTACCTATTTAAAAATTGCACTTAATAGATGAGGAATAAAGTAAAAATAAAATTAGAGTTCTTATTTAAAAACACACACCATAAAAGTATGTAGAAAGTCAAAACATTGCAAAAGAGTTTGTTGAGCGGCAGTGCTAAGAAGCTTAGGTAATATTTTCCATTAGTTCAAAAGTCCATGATTAGGATAAAGTATGCTAAGACAGAGCATCAAAGAAAAATTCAACATGGCTCTAAGCTAACAATAAAGCCATAAAGGACAAATAAGTAGGACAAGAGCACATAAGTTTCCTAGAATCTATCACCTGGGATCTTGCTAGGACCTCCTTTTAATTAGCTGAAGAAGCAACATCTCCAGGGCACATGATCTCTTGGGTCCATAACAGGTCGACTCTCTTACAGTATGATCCTAACCACACACAGGTACGGTACACATCCTATTGAATTCCGTGGGAATTGCTCCTGAGTCAGTTGGTTTAACATTGTAGCCAGGAGTGTCCAATTAACTCCCAATGCAGGACTTAAAATCTCATTTGAAAAAAGCTCCTCAACACTTTTGCATTTGTTGGTGCACTGGGTTAAAATAAGGAGGATTTAAGTAAATATAAGTTCCAGGAAAGGAGCAGGGAGGAAAGGAGCAGTTGAGTACTTTTGTACTCAACAAAAGTGAATCATGGCTGCACAGGAGGTCCAAATATCAATAAAAAACTAAGCAAAAGTCCTTTATGTGACAGCTCCTTTATAAAAGTTGATGCTAGATAAAACCACTAGTATATTGGTGCTGTTCCCTTACCACTAGTGGCGGTAAAGTCATTTTGATAATACTCTCCTGAGCTCACAAGGACATGATCAGTTGCTTTTAGCTGCTGTAGTCTTTGGTCATATAGACACTCTCAGTAAGAGTTAATAAACAGTAGTGGTATTCAGCTGATGCTATAACGCCTGCCAAACTGCTGTTGAGCCTGCGGCATCTCTGTGACACAGAAATTAGAAACAATTCAGAGGAAAAAAGCTATGGCTATAAGGATGGCAACAGTTTTTGAAGGCAAAATTGTATGAGGAAGGGCTGAAGGCAACGGATAAATTTATAGCCTAGTGACAGGAAAGTTAGGGAGAGAGGGGGCACATTATTCAAAAGTATGTCGGAAGAGACTGGGAGTTGCTTAAAAGATTCTGGGAAGATTGGATAATACGCAAGGGGAATTTGCTCCGCCAAGTAAAACACTGGCGGAGTTTTAAAAGCAGCTGAGCAATGGAACATGGGCTGCTTAGGAAGCTTGTAGAATTTTATCCCATGGAAGCTTTTAGGGAATAGCTTGGTGGGGACCTCTCAGAGCCAGGTGTTGCTGAGTCAGAGCTAGGCAGTATTTCTTCCAGCCCTTTTTATGTGGCTCTGTGGAACCGACAGTGTTAGAGGTGCCACGTAATACTTGTTACACGGTTGTACAAATATTATCTATTAGTGTGGCAGCACCTACAACTATGGAACTCCTTGCCTGTTGACAGCAGCCGGGTGCCTCTGCTGTTCAAGCACCTGCTTGAAACATTTTTGTTTAGGCAAGGCCATCCAGAACCATAGGCGCTGACATGTTTTAATTTCTTTTACTGTTGTTTAAATTATCCTCAATGTTTTTAATTGATTTTAACCGTTTTTATTGATAATTTTACGATTTCTTATAAACCACTTACTACACTACAATTAAGCAGTATATAAATTTTGTCAATTAATTAAAATAAGAAATAGCAACTATTCTTCCTTCCTGTTGCTGGGCACTAGCTCACATGCTCCCGATGTTATCTATTTCTGAATTCTAAGAAGCATATTTGGGAAGGAAAGATTGGTCCTAAGCTGTCTGAGGCATCTCCCCTGCTTCTGCACACACACTTCTAACTTCCTCCTTTACTTCTCTGCATCCGCAACCAAAGCAAGTAGTGTCTGCAGCCCAACTTGAGCTGAAAGTAGAAAGCCTGTTTTGGATTGAACTGACCTCTGCATAGATGGAACTGTAATGAAATGCTTTGGTCAAAGATCTCCAGTAGTAGATTGCAATGTTTAATTGATTTGCGGTTATACAAATAATTTTGCAGTCTTCAGCTGAAAAGAACAAACTACAATGATTTATCTGTACAGTGATTATCATGATTTAATTAGGATCATTATAGTGGCTGAGTTTCCATTTCACATAAAACTATAGTCAGAAGCTGTGGTTTAATGGGAAGAAGCAGCGTGCTTACCATTCTTGGTTTGTTTGGCGGGGCAGAAGTCATGAGCCCAGGTTTGGATGATTGGCCAGATTCTGGCTTATTTGTTCATACTGCACCAGCAGCAGCAGCAGCTGAGAAGGAGCTTTGCAACTACTTTAAAGCAAACGGTTTATAACATGAATTATAGTTCACTATGAATTAATGTAATGTGCAAGACTTTGTCATTGTTCTTAGACTTGGCACCCAGGAAAGTTTCCCTGGCATGGCTTTTACTCACACCTTAACTTCTAAAAGATTTCCATTTTCCCCCCAGCCAGATTATACTTGTAATTGTTTATTTTAGGTGCAGTGGTGCCTCGACTTACGAATTTAATCCGTTCCAAAGGCACCTTCGTAAGTCGAAAAATTCGTAAGTCGAAAAACGCCATTGGAAATGCGATTTCCCATAGGAATGCATTGGAAACGGAAAAATTCATAAGTCGAAGCAACCCTATCTAAAAATTCATAAGTCGAAAAATCCCTATCTAAAACCACCGCGGGTTTTTTTCGGATGTCAAGACATTCGCAAGCACGCAGCCATTACCCCCATTCATAAGTCGAAAAATTCGGTTGTCGAGTCGTTATAGGCCATTCCGTAACAAAAATGACTTTGGGCAGCTAAAAAAATAAAGTGTAAAAAAACAAACAAAAAAATAAGACAAAATGCAACATTAAAACAATATTAGTTAAGGTCAGCAGGAGCACCCAGTGTGGTGGGGCACTGCCCTCCCAATAGCAGTGCCACTGCCACTTAGCAGGGCAAGGGTAGGGCAGGCCAGTGGCAAGAAAACAGAGAGCAAAGAAAAAAAACTGCAAAAACAAAAATAGGGTTGGAAGCAGTGGTGGGGAGCCTCAAGCCCACATGCCTAATTAGGCTAGCCAGGCCTGCCTATTTGTTCTGCAAAGCCATTTGGCAAAGCCACGCCAACTTGCCCAACATATGACATCATATATGCCATTAGGTGTAAGGTATGTAATGATGTACCTCCCTGCTGAAAGGGTTTTGTGGCCAGTTCTATCAGCTGATTGGTGGTGCCTGCAAAGCCCTGTTCCTTTGCAAGAGAAAATAATCATAGCGGCGCTTGAAAAAGCACAGATTTGCTAGTGCCCCCAACCAGCTGATCAACAGTGCCTTCAGAGCCCTTTGCCTTTGCCTTTGTATGGGTCACCCAATGTCCTTGTGACCTCATGGCAACCCCGCTCACCTGATAGCATTCAAAGCTACAACATAATTTAAAATTACTAAAACAACAATGAGGCATTTGCCTGGTGCTGAAAGTACATTTGAGTAGGTGTTAGGTGTCAACCTGTATGGAGAGGGTATTCCACAGCTCTTGAAAGGTCTTACTCTGTAAATATGTGACCAGTAGCAAATACTCTTATTAGGATCATCTGAACCTATTTGCAGTGCATCCGTTGTCTGACTATTGCACACAGTGGTCCAGATTATGTGGTTGATCAATGGTAGGGCTGTTATATACATAACACTGTATTTTAGATAGGTTTGTTACCCTGCCTGCAGTTGTCTCAAAATGCATTACCGAAATGTGTGAGTTATACATGTGACCATGAAGCATAATATTTGGGAACTGTAATCCAGAGCTCTCACTACACACAATGGGGGAATGTTGCTTTGCACCTTTACTTGCTTTTAATTATTTTGGGAAATTAGCAGAAATCACGGAGTCCCAATTATTAGTTTAAAATTGAAAAATGTTCCTTTGTTTACAGAATTAAATGATGATCAACGCATAAAATGGTTTTGGGGCTTCAATTGCCAAACCCAATATTTACAAAAGAGTAAAATGTTTAGTTCAAATGTAGAGCGATTAACAGAGGCTACCCAAACCCATGTTGCCTGGATCAATCATTTACACTTGTTTATGTGGCAGAGATAGAAACAGGTGGAGGCAGGGAGTCCTATGATTGCTAGAACTGCTCCCTGCTCCTTATAGTACAATCCGGCAAGTTAAACTGGAGGCCTAAATGCACCAAGGGGGAAGGTCCAAATGGAAAGCAGAAGAAGGGTCATATTTAGGAAACTAAGAAAATGTGAGAAAAGGAAGGGATAAAATTCCAGTAGCTACTACATCCACAGTTTGAATGTTCACACGTTCAGGTGAATGCCTGAACACAGCAATAATTAGATCTGGCTTCCTGGGGGAAGGGATGCTTGAAATAATAGGTGATGGGATCTGACAGAGGTTAGAGGAGGGGCGGGATTACCGGTACTGTATCTAAAAAAGGGGTTGCTAAGTAGCCAGTGCCAAGAGGCCTTTTGGGTTTCCTGCTTCAAGACAACTGAATGTCTTTAGGGAGCAACAGGTAAAAGGCCAAGAACCAATCAGGACAATTTGGAACTTGAGTGCCAAGCACAAAACAATAGCGGTTCGGACAAGATGCAAACGGCTGTGGCTTAAATGATCAGTGGAGCAGGGCCATTCAGAAGTAGGCTTTTGTTCTTGCCAAGGCTAGTGAGGTGTGTGCCTGTGTTAACTATTGGCAAATAGTGATGTGCAAATTACAGTAAGCATCATACATAAAAGAGTTCTCACATTTTTCAATTCCATGCATACAAATAACCTCCTGTCAGGCAGGTAAGCCCACTTAAACCAATGTCTGCTTTCTGTGTTGTGTTTGCAGTCCCATACGCATTGCATTGTTACCTGTTGAGCAAAGCTACAAGTATCACCTAGTTCTGGGGCACACATGTCCCAGCTGTAACAAGCTAGACTAACTGACTTCTGAATTCATTGCATACTGGTCCTGGTTATATGAATTCTAATACACTGCCACATTTCTTTAATTCTACACACACACCTTCCAGCTGAGCCACATTGGCTCCTCAGAATATGCCCTAGTTTAAAATGAAAATATATTCATATACAGCTTCATAAACCTCTTGCTTGGTTTGTGTGATTCTTGATTTAAATATGAGTCTCATTCCATCTCCAGAGGATTCTGGACATCTCTGTTTGCACAGCACCATTTGCTTATTTCAGCCTTAATTGGTTGAAAAATGTACCCACAGAATGTGAACTAGCTAATCAGTCCAATTGTTGTTCTTTCCCAATAAGCCACTTCCTTTTAGTTTCATCACCCCACCCCACCCCCACCTCCACCCCCAGAAAGTCCTTTAGGTTTGTTTTGTTTTCTTGTAAAAACTTGTTTTTGCATCATTCCCTGCCTTTTAATGCAAATGCATTTATTAGGGACCCCCCCCCCCCGGGCCTGTGGGAGGCTGAAATAATGAGGCTGTGTCATCCGTTCAAAGTAGCATGGAGGACTCCGTGGGTGAAAATGTTCACTGTCTGAAGCAAGGATCATAGCTTTCCCCCACTTTTTGTTTAGAATTCTAAAGTGTTGCAAAATTAACAAAAAGAAAAGGGGGAGCATATAGAAGAAAGGCAAGCAACTGGAAACCACAGTCAGTGCAACTCCAACTTTAGAATTAAGGCTGTGGACACACCAGGGTGCTAATGCACATGCGAGTTGTGCAGATTTGATTTTCCCATGTGTCCTTGTTTCCCATCCACATTAATGGGTGGTTTTTTATGGGGAAACATTTGCGCTGAATTTTGTTGTCATCCCCCTGCAGACACATACTCAGTTACTACTTCCTTGTCCTCCAGAAGTTCCAGAAATTGTGGGCATACACACAATTCTCTGTTTATCACTGTGCACAAACCCTTTTTTAAAAAAAGTTTAGTCTGAGGAATGGTGCTATGAAATACTTTCACCAAAGGTAAGTTTCAATCATAATTCACAGTGGGGGAAACAACCCTTTTTATATATGAATTAAATACTTCTTTACCAGATTTGAGCAAACAGCAGTTTCAAAAAATAAAAATATATTTGTATATTTTGTATATATTTGTATATCAGCCCATCAGGGAGTGCCTCACTAGTGCAAAGAATGGCTGGGCAGGCAGAGTCATGGGCCTCTCCTGACTGTTCCCACGAACACAGGAGGCCACCATGCAGCTCACAGGAGATTGTAAACGTGGTGCACATAAACAGTACATTTCAAACCCAGGGCAGGACGGAGAGAGCAATTTGGGGGAGAGGAATCTTGAGACATTGTTTTTCTTTTTCCTTCTGCCATTTGCTTCCCACCTCCTGTACCTGCAAATGCCGTTTATATATATATATATATATATATATATATATATATATATATATATACAGCTGTTTTGCACAAAAGCAGTTCTGCACAAAACAGCTGGCTTAAAAGTTACTATGCACATGCATTTGGCCACAACTGGTGGCAATAGGCACACCACATCTTTTCCTTTGGGCTCGTGGAGACAAAACGGTTAGTTTGTGCTCAGATGATGAGCAAATGGAAGTATGGGGTATGACAATAGACAATGCCCAGCAAAAATTCTCATGCACACTTAAAAAACAAAAATAAAACAGACTACTCACACAGTGTGCATCAGTGCATCAGTGCTCAGATAGCATGCAATTTTGTTTTCCCCCCCCCTGCTATGTTATCCATGGACTGTGAAAATCCAAATTAAATGGAGAAAAAGTATAGGCTACCACTTGAATGGGATGCGGGTTGTGCTGTGGGTTAAACCACAGAGCCTAGGGCTTGCCGATCAAAAGGTCGGCGGTTCAAATCCCCGCGACAGGGTGAGCTCCCATTGTTTGGTCCCAACTCCTGCCAACTTAGCAGTTCGAAAGCACACAGTGCAAGTAGATAAATAGGTACCGCTCTGGTGGGAAGGTAAAGGCGTCTCCGTGCGCTGCTCTGGTTTTGCCAGAAGCGGCTTAGTCATGCTGGCCACATGACCCAGAAAACTGTCTGCGGACAAACACTGGCTCCCTCGGCCTTTAAAGCGAGATGAGCACCGCAACCCCAGAGTCATTTGCAACTGGACTTAATTTACCTTTACCTTTACCGCTTGAATGAGGACTATGCGAAAAACATGCATGTTTGGAATGCATTGAATCCACTGTAAACTGCCATGTGGACAGACCCATATTTGGCCACTGCAAAACCAGTAGCGCATATAACAATTCATTTATTCAACAGAAACTGATGAAACAGAACTATCTGTCCAGCACCTATCAGACATATGACTAGAGATAAGATGTCACTTCAAGGGCATTAATGAGATCTAGACAGTACTTTGAGATTTCTGAGGCAGGACCACAGGTTTTAGATAATAGGGATTGTACCCACTCCCATGTCATGCAGTGGAACTGAGTGGGTTGTTGTGCTCTTTGGATTACTCAGAGGTAATAGTCACTAAATGGTTTAGAGTAGCTTCCCTTGTCAACCCCAGGCTGTTTCTCACCAACAGGGGAAGTTTTCCTGAGATTCTTCTTTCTTGCCTTGGTAGGTTTTCGTGGTACACTTACTCATGTGCTGTTCACATGGGCAGAGAGTAGTACCTTTCTGCCATAAGGGACATGGGTGGCGCTGTGGTCTAAACCACTGAGCCTCTTGGCCTTGCCAATCTGAAGGTTGGCGGTTTGAATCCCTGCAACGGAGTGAGCTCCCATTGCTCTGCCCCAGTTCCTAGCAACTTGCAGTTTGAAAGCATGCCAGAGCAAGTAGATAAATAGTTATCGCTGTGGTACGAAGGTAAATGGCATTTCTGTGCGCTCTGGTTTCCGTCACGGTGTTCCATTGTGCCAGAAGCGGTTTAGTCATGCTGACCACATGACCCGGAAAGCTGTCTGTGGACAAACACTGGCTCCCTCGGCCTGAAAGCAAGATTAGCACCGCACCCCGTATTCACCTTTGTCTGGACTTAACTGTCCAGGGGTCCTTTGCCTTTACCTTTGCCTTTCTGCTACATGCTTTCCCCTGCACGATTGAGACTCCCCCCCCCAACCAAAAACAAAAACCAGTTGGCATATTATAGTGAGCCTTGCCAATTGGTTCACTGTCGGTGGGAATGATGGTGCTCTCATAGAACAGAAGGGCCACCATTCTGAATTCATCACACACATTTGCTAGGCACACTATTGAAGAGTGACACCATCTCGTAGATGTGATTGCCGTCCTTGTAGAACAGAAGGTGGAGATGACTGCGTGTTGGCTGGCAGCGAACAGTGCCTACAGAACAGCGTTTAAGCTATTTATAGCAGACGTTTTCTTGGTCTCCACAGCTTTTGCTGAGGTCAGTGAAGTGATCTGTGAACAATTGCTGGGCTTTATTTTGAAGCCAAGGAACACAAGACTTGGTGAGCAAGGCTTCTCAGTGTACTACAAACCATGATAGCCCCCGCATTTGCATCCTGCTTCCTCCGTATTCACTTTTCATAACATTCCCAGTATCACTTTAGATTCGAAACTTTGGGTGTAAGCAAGGGCCTCATGTTCAAAAGCTTATACCATTTAAATATAGTGTACTTATGGGGGAAAGATTGGTGCTTTGCCTTTACCCTTTGTTTACCCTGATGTTTCTGGTGAGTTTTGTTTTTTGTGGGGGTTTTTTTTGCAAAGGGGAAGCACCCTTCAGGAGGACTGTACCATTTGGTACTGTGTTAATAGGTCTATACCACGTGGTATTTCTGAACATGAAATTCATTGAAGCACCTCCTGGAGTGGATTCTAGTCCACAAAAGCTTATGCCATAACTAGTCTTTACAGTGTCACAAGTCTCTGCTGTTTGTGCCACAACAGACTTAACATTGCTACCCCTTTGGAAATCATTAGAAAGAAGCACCTTTAAGTGGGCAGGGGGTGGAATAGAGTGGTTCTGTAACAGAAAAATATATGGGAAAAGAAAGCAAACTGTTATCTTGCATGACTGCAAAACCATTTAACCTCAATGCGGATGCGATGAGGAGCTAGCACACACTTTGCCATTTTCCTTTCAACCTTCACAAATGAAGGTTCAAAGCAGAGAGGTTGGTCGGCATCTCACACTGCCCTGTAAAGGTCATTTCTACTGGATCTGACAGTGGTCCCAGAGCCAAATGGGAAGTCTCGCCTTTAGCCAAAACATTTTCTTTCTCTAGGCTGCTTTCAACCATTATTCAACAGTAGAGTAGAAACCACCTGGAAATCTGTTTATTAAAATAATAATAATAATAATAATAATAATAATAATAATAATAATAATAATGTATTTGTAGCCTATTTATCAGTTTGGAATTCCCAAGGCATACACCAATAATCCTATGGATGAGCAATCTCACAATGCTATCCTGTATGTGTCAATCAAATGCATGTATCTTTTAGTTAGTTTAGATTATTCTGGATGTACATTGTTTCAAAAAGCAATAAAATGCAAAATATAAATATACAACAAAGGATCCATTAGAACAATACAAATGTACTGGAAATGTTCATCCAGAAAAATCATCCAACAACAAGAATAATGTAAGAATAAACATGAAAAAACAGTCCCAAGTACCCAGGAAAATAGAAACACCTTTGTCTGATGCCAGAAGAATGACAGTCAGCACCAAGTGAGCTTCCTTGGAGAGAGCATTCCATAAGTGGGAAGAAGAGCTAAGGGGGGTTATTACAGAAAAGGCCCTTTCTCTCATTGCCATCCTCCAAACATATATTGGAGGCTGCAATCCTATGCATAGGATTTTGCTGTTAAAATAGAAAAAAACAAATTCCTCTAGTGATTTACAACAACATAAAATAGAATATTGAAATAATAAATAAAAACACAGTTGAAAATTGGTATCAAACATATTTATTAAAAATAAATAAATCAACACAATTATAAAACTAAAATGCAGGTAACTTCTATAGGCTTGCCTAGACATATATGTTATAAGTAGGCACCTGAAGGAATACAGTGAAGATGCCTGCCTGATGTCAATAGGCAGGGAGTTCCAAACAGTAAGTGCTGCCACACTAGAAGATCAATTTCTTACAACTTCAGAATGAAAGTTAAATAACACCTGTAAAAGTGCCAGTCTAATGGGCACATATGGGATAAGGGTGAACTGGTCCCAAGCTGTTAAGGGCTTTATATACTAACACCTTGAACTTGGCCGAGTAACAAATAGGCAGAGGAGTTATGTGCTGATAGGCTCTCGCTCTTCCCCTCAATTGCTACTGCTTTGCCCTCTGTATATTCTAGAAATGGTGCTCTGGATATACATGCAGGCATTCCCTTAATTGTGCATATGCACCTTAAAAAATTTGTTTCGTCTGTGGAATGGCACAGCAAAAACCTTCCACCAAAGCAAATTTCAAGCATGTTTCACAGTGGCCAAAATTGCCTTTTTTTTCTTTTTGAAATTGAAGTGCAAGTTTTTTGACCCACCACATTGGCTCAAACAGATTTTCTTTTCAAAAGTACATCTCATACCCAACCCTCTTAGGGGTGCCTTGCCAGGGCAAAGGCTGGTTGACCTAGTGATCTGCAGAATCTCCCTCCGAATATTGTAAAGAGCACTTCCTGCCATTTACCATCTAGGCCAAAGAGCAAGGTTGGACCTTCAGCCATTTGCAACATTTTAAAGCACTTATCTGCTGTTGCTCCTCCTCCTCCTCCTCCTCCTCCTCCTGCTGCTGCTGCTGCTGCTGCTGCTGCTGCTGCTGCTGCTGCACATCTAAACACCAAGGCTGGAGAGTGCTTGCTAGGAACTGGATTATTAAGTAATTGTAAGTTTTGGGGCAAATTGCCATCAGTATGCTGATGACATTCAGTTTTGTTTCTCCATAATATCTGAATCAGGAGAATCTGTGTGGGCTCTGGACCAGTGCCTGGATGTAGTGATGGGATGGATGAGGGGAAATAAGCTGAGCTGGAATCCAGGCAAGGTAGATGCATTGTGGGTGAGTGGTTCCCATGTCTGAGAAATTTGTCGATCTTGGATGGGGTGCACTCTCCTTGAAGGAGCAGTCATGCAGTTCAGGAGTATTTTGGGATTCAGCTTTGTCGCTGGAGGCCCAGGGAGCCTCAGAGGCTAGAAGCACCATTTACCTGTTTTGCAAGGGAGACAATTTTGACATGGCTGTTTCTGGGCTGGGAGAGCTTGGCCACAGTAGTTCAGGCATTGGTGACTTCAAGGTTGGATGCCTGCAATGCAATGTGTGGCTTTCCTTTCACCTGATCTGGAAGCTGCAGGTAGTGCACAATGCTGCAGCACAGTTGCTGACAAGGGACAATAGATATACCGTAGTGCAAATAGTGGGCTCGAGCACCTTCACAATGTGGATGGGGAAACATTGAGACAGATTTAAACATAAGGTGCTCAAGTGTCTGTGAAAGTGCACAAAAGTAGGCTAGACATGCAAAAATGGGATCTGTGTGATTCACATGCACATTAATGCCATCTACACAGTTTACCAGAGGGACGTGGGTAGCACCGTGGGTTAAACCACAGAGTCTAGGGCTTGCCGATTAGAAGGTTGGCGGTTCAAATCCCCGCGACAGGGTGAGCTCCCATTGCTCGGTCCCTGCTCCTGCCAACCTAGCAGTTTGAAAGCACGTCAAAGTGCAAGTAGATAAATAGGTACCACTCCGGCGGGAAGGTAAACGGCATTTCCGTGTGCTGCTCTGGTTCACCAGAAGTGGCTTTGTCATGCTGGCCACATGACCTGGAAGCTGTATGCCGGCTCCCTCAGCCAATAACGCGAGATGAGCGCCGCAACCCCAGAGTCGGTCACAACTGGACCTAATGGTCAGGGGTCCCTTTACCTTTACCTTTACCTTACAGTGTCTACCAGCAAAGTGCCAGTGTGAAAGCTAGTTAGCCTGCTCCTATTTATGGCCACCCCAGAGCTGGGTCTGAATGCAAGAAGAGTTCAGATAGATTAGACCCTGGATCTATGACAGATGTGGGGTGGTTTGCAAAGGGTGCTGGGCATCCAGCTTGCCATCTTGGTCTTTGAAAGAGCAAGCAAAGAGACCTCTGTCAAGGCACTCGGCTGCAATTAAGATGATTCCCCCCGCCCCCATCTGAGTAGGCTGCTAAAGTTGTTGTTGTTGGCATCTGTCTGTCTCTAGAGACAATGGCATGCGCCTCCGGGGGTGAAATCGAACCGCTGTGATAGCAGCACCGAAGTAACCTCCCCAAGGTACAAGCCTGAGCAGTGTATAGAGGGTGGGGACTATGCTGCCCAGGCAACAAGACTTGGCTTCGGTGATGTAGTCCAAAGGAAAGCGGAGCAATACATTTGGCACCAGCTGGGCTGCAGGAGTTAGTGGAAGGAGGCATACAACTGTCTTAGGGACTCCACTCCGGATTTGTGTAGGGCTTACTCCTTAATCTTTTCTCCTCCTGAAGATATCCTACAAGGTACTGGAGGTTTAGGACCAGAGTATTCCAATTCCTAGGTGGGTTATCTTTCCAGGTTGATGAGACCCATCTGCCCCTCACTTCTCTCTGCAGCATGTGCAGAAGCCGCCTTCTTGATCATTGGACCCACTATTGATCTCATTCGCTCAGTCCTCTTGGGAAGTCCCTAACTCACTGGTGTCCAGCCAGCCAATCAAAGCCTTTCCCAGGGTGTAGCCAGTGTCTGATGCCAGCAGCTTCCAGGGTTTATGTGAAAGTGTGTAGTCGCATCCATTTAAATACCTGGGCAGTGTTAAATGAGATTATTCTGAGTCCCAACCCATATTATATCCATTTGTTGCAGTAATTTAGACCCTTTGGCTATGAATCCACAATGGCAGAGTCCTGGGAGCAGTCACTAATAGAAGCTGCTACATCTATGGAATGCTGAGTGAAAGCTGAAGGTCATCTTGTCCAGCCAGATTTTATGAATCTCAATACTCCCAACTATTAGTATCATTCAGACCACAGTATGTGCAAAGCAAAGATAATAGACCAGGGTGCATCATGCCAGCTGTGTTTGTATGATCAAGTGAACTTGCATAAAACAAAATGTTCTTCTTTTCAGAGGAGGGGGAACAGATTTCATCTCCCCATGAAAATTATTCTTATGCATGCTCGGCTCAGCCCTTCTGAAAAATCATGGCAATATTATCTCAGCAAAACTAATTCTTATACTCAATTTCATTTCCATTTATTTACCTGACTTCCTGGCTGTAGCAAGCTGACTGCAACCAATCCATCCAGAAATTTGAGGGTATGTTCTGGGATAGAAACAGCTTCAGGAGAGTTGGGTACAAAAGGCCCAACGATGTCTAGTCAGAGGTGCCCTACTGAATTCAGTGGAGCTTACTCCCCGGGTGGTGGGGTTATGAGTGCAGCCATAGCAGAGAGCAGGAAAGTGGCCAGGAAGGATTTCAGTTCTTCAGCACTTCTGCTTTCCAACATTTTGGCTGTCGTGGATTATTTCTCTCAATATTGGAGCTTCCACATAATCTTTTTCCTGTTTACAGACTGGGCAAATCAAATCAAATGAGGCACAGATAGGCTTAGTCTTTCCTCAAGGTCAGACTGTAAGCCAGCAGCAAGATTTGAGCCAGAATGCAGCAAGCTTCAGGTGGCCTTGTATTTTAATATTGAAGCCATGCACCTTGTCTGATTACTATCAAAGGGACTGTATTATGATCTATTTATTAGACATCCTTCAATCTCTGAGGGAAAAGTGGAAAGAACAGATAATGATGCTCCTACCTGGATATATTTGGTTCCAGGATGCTGTTTGGCATGTCACAATTCCTGCTATTTCTTGCTCTCTCTCACTCTGCAAACATCATGCTTATCTGATCTCCCCCCCCCATACATGCAGCTCAACAGCTTCAAATCTAATTACACAGATTCCCTGCCCAGAGCTTTTTCCCCCAGCACCTTTTCCAGTCTTATGAGTGCACTGACCCATTCTGAATTCAGAGATGTGAAAGGTTTCACAAGGCGTGATGAGTAGCGGTGCATGCATGTCAGAGAGCGGGTACATCACACTTTGTTGGGAGAGGCACAGCACTTGAACTGGGGTCATGGCACTGTTTGTTGTTTGCACTACCCTCAACAGCCTGGGGCCACATAGGGCAGCTGCTTTCAAACAAAGGCCAAAATAAAAAAAAAAGACAAAGAAGGAGCTTGTTCCTGTTCAGATCTGAAAATCCCCAGGCCCTCTGCAGAAATGAGCACAAAACTGACACAAGTTTATAAGGGTCATGCTTCAAGGTGACTACCTGTGTCCTGCTAGTGGGGTTTCACACTGCCATGACATCACTCAGTGCAGTCACAGATTAAATTCGTCCCAAGGATTTAAGCATGTTTCTCCATCCTGCACCACAGGGTGGATGGGGAAACATGGAATTCTCCCAGGAAATCCCTGATCTGAAAGTTGTAACAGTCATTGTCAATTTGCTATATACCATATTTACTAGAATCTACTGCTCCCCTTTTTTTGGCCAAATTACGTTGCAAAAATTAACGTGCGCATTAGATTCGATGGCACATTTACATTCACTAGCAAATACTTTTTTTGGTTTCAAGGTTCTGAAAATTGAGGCGTGCATTAGATTCAATGGCGCATTAGACTTGAGCAAATACAGTATATTGATTCCCTTAGGGTTTCCTCTTGTTCAATACTGATCCACTTTCAAATTCAAAAGGCATTAAATAAATGCTCCGGCCACCTAACGGCTGTACCAACAATCTAGCAGCAAGCTAACATTCTGTGCAACACAGCAGCAAATTGTTCAGCTATTTGTGTGATGCTGCTTTTTCAAACTAACAACAATGACGCTTCCTGCAGCCATCTTTGGTTTCAAAGAATGATAATCATGAACCTCCTATGAGATCACTAACCTCCATTTCTTGTTCCTAACCTGTACCATCTTTAAGTACCATCCAATGAGTCACAATCGGTGTTAATTATGTGATATCGCAAAGTCACCAGGCAGTCTTGCCTTCTGCACCAAACTTTAGGCACTCCTCATCTTCTGAAGTGTCATCTTAGCTCACCCTCATCCCTCTCATAGCAGCAGCTGCAGCTTCTTGGATTAGTACCTAATCACTACTTAATGCAGAGGTGAGGTGACATTAGGTGAGATATCCACATCACTGTCTTTCCATGTTAGACACCCACAGTTTCAGGAGGAGACTAACTTCATAATGTTGGTCTATTTTCAAGTTCATATTCATGTGGTTTATGGATAAATTGATGCCTCTGGAGGCAGATGAAGTTGCTGTTCTGTGCAAAAAAAAGAGGCCATAATGGCAACCTCGCATTGTCTCCAGGATATTTGCACATTTAGATACTCCAAGGGCACAGTCTTGTGCAGCCCTTCCTGCACAGTATCACGGTGATTCATCTGCTTCCTATGCTCTCTCGCCTCTGAATTGTACCCAGAAAGCCTGGGGATTTAATGCTTTGTACAGCAGATAGATATTAAAAATCTCTTTTCATTGTAGTGCTACAATGCTGTTTTCTCACCGGTTTCATTTCTTATGCTCTGTTCTTTTTCTCTTTTCTGTCTGTCTGTCGTTTTTCAACCTGCCTACTGCTCACTGAACCTGGGGCCTCATCGCTCCCCTGGCTGGATCCCCTCTGGACAGGGAAGGCCGCATGGTGGTGTTGTCCCTTGTTTTGGGGCTTTCAGAACAGGACGACTTTGCCAATATACCTGATCTTCAAAACACTGGAAACCAACAGAACCAGAACTCTCAGGGGGACAAGAGGTATGAGTAGGAGACAGGGGCTTTCGGCAAGAGGAAAGAAAGCCTCACAAGGGGCTATCCTTCATGAGAGTTGGAAGGCTGGTGCAGGAAATAAGGAAGCTCCAGCGTTGAGTCTGGTGCAACATCTAAGCCAGCCTAGCAATACTCTTCCCTCCTGCTTGGAACCTCATTTCCTCCTTGATGGTCAGCTCCCTTTGGAAAAAAATGGCAATTCCTTTCACAAGCGCGTACTCTGGTGGGAATGTATCCTCGTATAAGCCCTCCTCATTTTACATCTCTTCAGCTCCATCCAGTTCCTTCTCTCTTCCCTGTCCAGTCCAATAGTAAGTGTGTGGGGAGTGTGCAGGGTTGGGCCAATACATTTTGCTCCCTGAGGCAAACAGTATCGAACCCACCCCCACCGAGCTAAAGTGTATAATGCCCGTGGCTGAGTGGCACCCGAAGCAGATGATTCCACAAGCGCCTCTCTGCCTTCCTGGCAGTAAAAATTCAATAATAATAAATTAAGGGTGGTGGTCAACTAAGTTTTCAAGTGGACCCATTGCAATCAATGGACCTAACTAAGTCATGTTAATTAATTTCATGACTGTAAACAGAAACCATATGTAGAATATATCACTGCTGCTGCCAGGTACATAAGATATCTGCCCTGACTCCATGGCTACCAATATTGTGACTGGGCCCTTTTGCCAGGTCTGGAATTCATCATTAGGAAGACTAATACATTGGGGGCCCTGGTCATAATACAGCCTATCCCAAACTACCTGGGTGCGGCACATCCTTCTCCTGAAGATGCAATAGGCACACTAACACTCCTAATTCAGAGCTACCCTCAGGACCTCCAGGTGGCTCCCTATGAAGCAATAATAGTCTCTCCTTCCTTGTTTTCCCCTTCCCATACACTCCCTCACTTGACTAATGGGATCTAACAGGGTCATATTGTGTGACTCACAAAATAGGTTCTCGGAGAGGAAGTGCCTAGCTAGAAGCAGAGGCCTCAAACACTTCCACGTGTACGTTAAATTCCATCTTTTAAGGAGAGGAGGTGCGAAGGAGCAGATTTCACATGATCAGTGCATTAATTAACTGGCACCGTTCTCGCCTGCTGACTATTTTTAACTTGCTGAGGCTATATTTCACTACATATTTTAGCACTTCCCATTTGATCACCCAATTGCATAGTTGATCCTTGCTTTTTCAACCTGCAATTTTAAGTAGTAGCAGGTGAATAAAGAGTCCTATTAGGCCATAACAATTCAGTGGGAGAGGATGTACCTTCTCCCGGCACATGCCCATTCTGTGCACATCCCATCTGGGGAAATCCTCTACCTCCTACATAATCAGGCCACCCCAGTCCCAGCTTGATGAGAACATTCTCTCTTGTAACCAGCTTCAGTAATAAGAAACCTACATGTGTTTATTGCATCCATCACACAATGATTCCCATAATTTCAAGACAAGAAGGAGTTGGGCACATGGCCACTGTATGTGTAAGAGATGTTTTGCAGTGATTGGCTCTGAAGAGCCTTTTCCATTTCACATTGTTAGTCTGGAGGGAATCCCACAGATAAAGAGCTGTGCTTTTGTAAGCTTCTTCCATGGTTAATATGGGGAAATGAAGGCTCTCCAGTTTGCCCAAAGCAGGGGGGTTAGATTCTTCTCACTTCTTTTGGAAGCTGTGGCCCTCACTGTATATCACTTTCTGGGCCTTTAGCTGGCACCGATAGAAGGCTGTTTTCAAACCTAATTGACAGGGGGGGTTATAAGGGGCACTGCAGTCCACAGGATGTAGAGGCAGCTGCAAACCACCCTTCCACACAAAAAACACTCCCTGTGCAACAGTTGAGATTGGGAGACTCTTCCATTGGCACCAAAGGAGTGGCGGGAGGTTGCTATGGGCCACATGGAGAGGCTCCCAGCTCACACCTGACCCCTGGACTAGCAGCTCCCCACTCCTGCTTTAGTACAGGCATGCAACAATTGTCTTCCTAGACTTCCTAGCTTCTATTAAGTTCTATACAGTTACACCGTAGGAGCAGAAAACTCAGAGCTCATACGGAAATTATTATTATCGTAATCTTGCACTTAGGGCTGTTACATACCCTCCAACATTCCCCTGATGAAAATAGGGACCACACATCTTTTGGTGCCACGCAAGTCAGGGGGCTTATGTGAGAGCGCAACACCAAAAGGCATTTTTGGGTGTTGTGTTCTGACTTGCGTGAGAGCGCAGCACCACTGCAAATGCCAGCACCAGCTCATCCCTGGGACATTCTGGAATCAAATCAGAAGCCAGGATGGCTTTTGTAATTCCAGGAATGTTACTGGAAAATAAGGGACGATTGGAGGGTATGTTGTCAGTTTAATCTGGAATGTGTCCTCGTGTCGTGTCTGAACAAACAACTTAATGGAGAAATTCTGGTGCCAGACAAGGAAACCTAAACCTAATCCCAAATGTTGTGCAGATCTCATGCAGGATAGCAGAATCAATGGAGATGTAAGGAGATATGAACTGTTCATTTGTCTGTGCCTCAGGAACTCAGCATCTCTTAGAGCTTCCTGTCTTCAGTTCCTGTATCTGATATTTGAAAAAAACACACACAACTTTCTGAATCAGAAGAAGTCATGGTTACCACCTGCCTTTCTTGTTTTCCTGTGAGGCCCTTGATACTTTACTGAGATTCAGGAAAACAACTTCCCACGTATTAGTTTGGTCCCCCATCTCCTTGGTAATGCATTCAGCTCTGATCGCAAGCTGCTCCACTGGTCACACCATTCCTTTCCAAACCACTGCTCCCCCTCTCTCTGGAGGCTGACAGTGTGGGAAAGAGTGATGTGATCAGCATACCCATCTATGATCAGAGCTTAATGCATTACTAAAGCCTCCTGCGATGGAGCAGTGGGGATCTTGGCAGCTACTACCAGACTCAGTAATGTCTGAATTGGACATCTGTCTCAAGCTCTGTCTTTCAACCTGTTCCCCTCCCTCCCTGCCTTCCTTGTGGAATTTTGTCTCTGCTTCTTCCCTCTCCACCTGTGGTCAACTTCTCCCTTGCTTCCTCTGCACACTCACCATACTGCTTCTTTGTTTCCCTATGCCTCTCTTCCACATTCTCCTGCCTCTTTTTATTTGCCTGCCCCCCACCTTTTCTGCCTGCCTGGCCTATGGAATGTTGATGATTGTACAATGATTGCAGAGGGGCTTGTGATGCAGTCTTTGGGGGCTTGCTGTGAGGGAGGCAGGGGTTGTTCTGGTTGCATTGAAATCCCTTTTACCTCAGTCTCTCCTCTCCTCAGCAGTGATCACACGATGTTCTGCCATCCCATACCCCAATGTAATATATCCTCAACCCTCATCCTCCTTGCACTTTCTCCTCTTCCTTCTTCTAGCCTTGCTGCTCTTGTTGCTGCCTGAACTTTCCCCCTTGTCAACCTCGGCAGCTCCAGTCCAGTGCCTTGTTCTCCTTGTGTGGTGGCTGTTCCTCCTCTACTAATCTTTGTGGTGTGTGGGTGTGTGTGGATGTGTGTGTGCATATGGGTGCCTGTTTCTCTCCTGCTACACTTTTCTCCACCCTGTTTCCGTTCCAGCAGGAGGCATCCTGCAGATCCTGGGATGAAAGGCACCCTCTCTTCTTTCTTTCTCTCTCTTCTCTATCTCTCTCCCTATCCTGTGACTTCTGCAGCACTCACCAACTCCCAGACAGCCTTGCAGCTGATCCAGTACTCTGGGGTTGCAAAAATAACTCTGGATTTGTCATACCTTCTGACAGTCAATCACACACATACACACACACACATTTGCTCTCACTTTATTTTTAACTTCTTCTTTTTTTGGTCTTCAGCTATTCTGGTCTCCTTTATCTGTGCATGCATGTGCTAGTCTGTATGTCAGTGTACAACCCAGCATCTTTGTATGTGTCAGTCTGCCTCAGGGTGCAATCTTTATATCTAGAATTTCCCACCCAAGAGTCTGTCCCTCTGCATGAGCCTGACGCTTGTTGATCTATTTATGTGTATGTGTATTGCTGTATTTATTGATGGGTACCAGTGTGTTTGGATCTTGTGTGTGATGTGTCTGCATGTCAGCGGCCTGGAGAGGCGCATGTAATGAGCCATTACATAAGTTCATTGGCATATGCTCGTCTCTCTCCTTATGGTTATTATAGCATCTTTGTGACATGTCAAGAGGCTATCTGTATATAATCAATGTCTTTGGGTTTTCCCTCTTGGGCAGCATCTCCTTGATATTAATTGTCTGCCTCTGAACAATGCGTGTCTGCATTTTTCTTAGGCTTCCCTCCTCCGCCTGCCCCACATCCTATAGAAAACTTGTGTGAATGAGGTCCAGCTGATCAAACTTAATCCAGAAACTGTCCATTATTGGCAGGTGTCATTCTGATCGTGGAGGGCTCCTCTCTGCATCTTTGGAAACCTTGATTTTTCAGAGTTCGTTCCTGAATGCATGATGAGAGCCCTCCACATGTGCAGTTAAGCTCAGTGAGAGAGCCCTTGCTTTGCATACGAAAGCTTCCAGGCTCAATCCCTGGCAGGTGATGAGAAGAAGTCTTCTGCCTGAGGCCCTAGAGAGCCACTGCCAGTCAGATTAAGCAATGCTGGGAGAGATGGACGAGTAGTCTGATGTGGTATAAGTTAGCTTTCTATGTCTGTTCAATCTTCAACATGAATGTGCATAGACTGAGAGAGGAGTCTTTCACCACAGTGCTGCACATGCACATGCACACGCGCACACACACGGAGAAGGCTAGAACAACAAGCTTATGGGCAATTCTTTTTTCTTCAGGCCTTTTCACTAGTTACATTGCTGCATGGGGTGGGGAGTGAGACTATGTGCTCTCCCTGTTCCTGAACTCTACCCCTTCATTCAACTGTCTGCAAAGAACTCACCTGTGGGCAGTTCTCTCCCCACAGCTGAACACTCTGTGGAAATGGAGGCGGCGTATGCAATCTGGCACATTTCCTCCACGTGTTCAGTATAGCACATAAAGGTCTTCTGTATAAAACTGTGTGAGTCCCTCTTTGTAGTACTTTGTTATCCATTGTCTCTACTTCCCTTGGCCATCTGAAAAGTGATTTCCTATCCTTTCCTCAACAATAGCTTGGTTAGATACTAGCTGACCCATCGCCACCCCATGGGCTTTATAACAGAGTGAGGATTTGAGCCTGGCTCTCCCACGTTCAGCCCCAACATTCTCACGGCTACGGTGTGAACAAACTTGCAACAGCCTTCCTGAAAAGTGAGGGGAGGGGCATAAAATCAGGCGTGTTATGAATGCAGTCATGGAGCTGGGGGGGGGATGTTTTGCGCACAGGACCCTGGAAGAAGGCACATTTGTATGTGTATGCAATAAGACAGTTGCTTCCTTAATCACATTGCTTATTTGTAGCAATGCTGTTGTGGGAACAAAATGGAAACCAATCAACAGAGGGGATTTCCAAGGGTGCTCCCACTTATCAATTTCCCTCTGAATGGTAAATAAAAGTAACTTGAAAAGCAGCTGCCACATTATGCCCAATAAGAAATGGCACCGGGAGGCATAATTGATGACTAGCCAAAACAGCATTGCCCAAACCTATCTAGCAAAAGATGAGGTGTTACAGAGTTAATTAACTGTTGCCAAGTTTTGAACTAAAGACCTAACCTGACCCAGGCAGAGTGCCCCAATTCTGCTGTTTCCCTGGGCCCTTGTGAGACATCCTGTCGACACCCAGTGCTCAGGTTTCTCGGGAACTCTGCATACACTGAGGCCGGCAGAGAAACCATCTGGCCGTACGTCATTTCAGAAATTGCCTGTCAAGGAAAGCAAACAAAGGCGGTTGCCTCTTTGTGAAAGGGAATGTTTGTATTTGGAGAAGGTTAATGGACTGGAGAGGCAGGAAGAGAGTTTGCAGGAAGTACCCGCACAGACCAGCCTGCAACCCATGAAGCTTCAGTATGCCCTTTCCAGCTCAATCCCATATGTATTGACACAGCACAGAAATGGTATCTAAATACTCAGAAGGAGAAAGACATGTAGTTCCATATGGTGTCTTTTGGTGGTGGGGAGATGGTCCATCCAAATGGAAGGGGTGTGTGTGTGATAATCTTAAATCCAGAAACAGGAAAGACCCTGAGCAAGAAGAATGAAGTGATATGGTGGGTGTTTTATTTATTCATAGAGTGCGACATAGAAAAAGGACAGACCCATCTCCTCAGAGGGTTAACAACTTAAATGTCAATAAAGGACAGGGAGAGGGGAGAGAAGGGACAGAAGAAGAGAAGGTTCCCGAGTCCAAAGGCTCGAAATAAACATTGAAAAAGCAAGTATGTAAAGCTGGTTTGGGATTCCACAGGGGTAAGTTGTAGGGAGAATCACAGAAATGAGATGGGTTATCAGAGTGACACGGGAGGTTTAGCCCTCAGTTCTCTAGTTCTGCCAGGAGCTATGTTTTTCCTCCTTGTCTTGAATCCTCTATTTCTGTTGTCTCCAAAACGTATGCATAATGTGCTTCTCCTATCTCTCCCAGGTTGCCCTCTGGTGGCAAAGCGGTAAACACAGCTCCTGTGCCAGGACAGACACAACACGAGGAGCCTGACCATAAAACAGAGCCTCGCTCATCCGTCTCGGACCTCGTAAACTCCCTGACCAGTGAGATGCTGATGGTGAGTGCTATCAGGTTTGCTCAGTATAATAATAATTCACAGTATATATTCCCATAAAGTCTGGAGGAAGCAAGGTCTTTATTCTGGATTAGGCACATCTGACCATATTCCTTTTGTGTTTCCAGAAATGTTCTCTCTCTCTCTCTCCACACACACACACACACACACACACACACACACGGCAGGAAGATTCAACTAACAAATCCCACTAGCCTGCACAAGGACTCCCCCCCTTTCCTCCCCTGCACCCCATCCCGAAATTGGCTTGGGGGTCAGGAAACCCCCCCCCCCAGAACAGTGCACAAGAGGGAAGAAGGGGATCATTTTGTCTAGCAAACTAAAAAGCATGCACTGACAGAATGATTGCCATAGCGCTTTGCTGAATTCCTCCCATTGCGTATATGTGTGTGTTCTAAAAGAATTCAGCCTCCATTTCCAGAACAGTGAGGCCGAGACTTAAACCCAGTCTTAAGTTCTTGTCCTACCCTACGCAGATGACTCTGAAATTGGAACTACTTGCTGGTTTATTTTTATACCATCCATTAACAGTAAGTTATCTGACTGTTGTACAATTTTTAAAACATTAAAAAAACATTCAGAAGAGCCAGTGTGGTATAGTGTTAAGAGTATTGGAGTGTAGGGCCTAGGGACCAGGGTTTAAATCCCTATTCAGCCACAAAGGTTACTGGGTGACCTTGGGCCAGTCACTGCCTCTTAACCCAACTTACAGGGTTGTTTTGAAGATAAAATGGTGGCGACACCTTGGAGGGGAGGTAGGATATAAATGTAATAAATAAATAAATGAAATTTTAAAAAAACCAAATTAAATCTACATCAGAATAAAACCAACCACAGAGAAACAGCACTGGTCAAGATAGAAAAACAAGGTTTTAAAGGTTAAAAAGTGCAGAAGTAAGAAAAGGTCTCCACTGTCGCCAAAAAACTGCAATGTAGGTGCCAGGCAAGCCTCTCTAGGGAAGGCATTGTACAACCAAGGTGCCATCCTGGTGTTGATTCAGAAAAAGGCCCTCTCCCTAGTGGTCATCCATCTCACTTTATTTGGGAGAGTACCTGAAGAATAGCCTCTGAAGATGCTCTTAGGATCCAGGCAGGTATACCTGAGAGGAGGTGATCCTTCAGGAAACCAGGCTCCAAGCCATTGAAGTCATTAAATGTTAATATTGGCACTTACAAGTTGACCCAGAAACATCCTGGCAGCCAGTGCAGATGGCAAAGTGCTGGTGTAGTAGGAACATATTCGCCAGTCCCTGTTAACAATCTTGCTTCCCTATTGTGGAGCACCTTGAGTTTTCAGTCTGCTTTGAAAGACAGCCTCAGGTAGAATGCATCACAGTAATCTACGCAAGAAGTTACTGGAGTGTGCATAAGTGCAGCTAGGCTATTTGAGTTTCAAGCCCAAAGTGCATGTTATGGAGGAGATCCATGATTGGATCACCCTTTGTTGTTTATTACCCTTAAACTGCTGTTGGGGTTCCAAATTTGACTGGGGAAGCAGCACAGGGCAAAATATTATCCCTTTCTCCTCAAACCATTTCCCACATCTTAAACCTCACCGCCAAAGCTGCTCTGCTGAACAGGGGGACATACACTCTGATGAAACACAGAAGTTATCTATGAGAAGGGTCTCCCAGCTTTGTGTCCGAACCCTCCCAGCACCAGCCATTCTGCTTTCATCCAGGGTTACCCAATATTTTAATTTCCTAGATTTTGGGGCTCCCACTGCTTTGCATCACCATGAGCTGACCATGTTTGCCCTGTTCAAAAATAATAAAAATAACCCCTCTCTTGAACTTGTCACTGTATCCTTATTGATTTATTTGGGGGTGGGGGATAATGAAACAAGGTTTCCAGGGTTATACAACGTCCAGACAGATGTGTTTGCATAGGGGATAAAAGCAGTGGAGTGAGTAGCAATCCAAATTTAAATCTGTTTTGAACATTGCTAGCTGTGCATCAGGTCCATTATTGAAATTTGTGGTCAATAAGCTGCTGTATTTCAAACATATTAAGGTGAGTTCATGTATTGATTTTCAACAAAGAAAAAGCGTGTTACCTTCCTGCTTGTTTTTCATTTATATATACTTCCCTAACGTAAGAGGCAATGATCTATTATCAACTGTTCCATAATGATATACTTTATGCATTCAGGTGACCTACGGTAGTGATAGCTACAAGTATTGTACCTTGGCCTCTCTATTACACCCCTCTTTTGGCCTGAAAGGTCAAAGAAAAATCCACTCTGGATTGCTACAATGAGTCTTTTAGTGACTTTGTCATCATCTTAAGAACTCTGCAGAGAAAAGTAAGACTACCTGGCAAGCTTTTGGAAGGAATCATTTCACATGTTATTAAGCCACCATAGCATCTATTTTTCTCCTTCTCTATACACCCTTGTGTGTGGTAGGACTCCGAAGCTAGTGTGGAATACTCCTAGTTGAAAGATTTGTAAATGGAAGAGACAGATACAGTATTGGGTTCAAACCTGTGGTCACCCATGAAGCTTACTGGGAGACATTGGGCAAAGCCCCTGTTTTTTTCAGCCTAACCTGCTTCATTATCTTGATGTGAAGATAAGATGGGGTGAATTCAATGTTCTGTGCACCAGTCCAAGCTGCTTGGAGCAGTGCAGGATACCAGTGTGCTCCCGCTGATGTTCTTTATACCTTGAAAGTTTTCTTTATGTATTGCCTGTGTCCCTCGCTATCAGGGCAGTCTCGAGCAGGTCAGGCGCCCTGGCACTGAGGGGCGGAGATCGCTCCGGCGCCCCCGCACTCGCAGTGCGCAGCATGGCTTCTGCACGGCTTTGCCGCGCAGCGCCCCACCTACCAACTCGGCGCCCCAGCACCACCGGGACTCTACCTAGAGCCGGCCAAGCTCACTCTCCACCCCACTTCTTCCCAGTGGGTCTCCTTATTTCTAGCACCCCCACTCTTCTAGTCTCCACCCACTTCCCATCAGCTAGTTCCTGTTTGCTGGGAAATATTAATGAGCTGGCCTGCAGAGAACACAGCAAGTGTGGAACTGTCTGCTGGATTCACTAAATCACAGACACAGTTGATCCCTGGGATGCAGCCATATGAGGGGGGCCCTGAGGCAAGGAGTCAAAGAGGGTCCCATCACACACGGAACATTAACTTCTGGACTTTTGCTGGACTCATAAATGTATCAAGCTTAATTCATAAGTGCCTCTCTTTGTGCCCCATGTCCACTTTAGATAGAAAGTACCGTAAATGTATCTGTATGATGATTTTTAATATGTAGGCCAACACGTATTTATTTATTTATTTGAACATATTGATTCTTTGGTCGGTTTTGTTGCCAGACCCCTGGCAACAGTTGGGAGTTAGAAAAAGGTTCTAATATTAGATTTCATTGTCTTTCCATACTGATAGTTTCCTTTGACTGTAGTTGGAAGAAGGGCTTTTCAGCTTAGAAAAAAAGACAAATAACAGAGCAATCCAATTCAAGTTACACCAGCTGATGGAGCAGTAACTGGCAGGGACTGGGATAATGGCAGGGACTGGGATAATGGAGTTGTTAACTTACTTCCCCCAGGCAGGCTCCTGCACTGTTCCAATAATAATAATAATAATAATTTATTATTTATACCCCGCCCATCTGGCTGGGTTTCCCCAGCCACTCTGGGTGGCTTCCAACAGAAAAATAAAATACAGTAATCTATTAAACATTAAAAGCCTCCCTAAACAGGGCTGCCTTCAGATGTCTTCTAAAAGTCTGGTAGTTGTTTTCCTTTTTGACATCTGTTGGGAGGGCGTTCCACAGGGCAGGCGCCACCACCGAGAAGGCCCTCTGCCTAGTTCCCTGCAACTTGGCTTCTCGCAACGAGGGAACTGCCAGAAGGCCCTCGGCGCTGGACCTCAGTGTCGGGGCAGAACGATGGGGGTGGAGACGCTCCTCCTAAATGACCGAGGCCATTTAGGGCTTTAAAGGTCAGCACCAACACTTTGAATTGTGCTCAGAAATGAACTGGGAGCCAATGGAGATCTTTCAAGACCGGTGTTATGTGGTCTCGGCGGCCGCTCCCAGTCACCAGTCTAGCTGCTGCATTCTGGATTAGTTGTAGTTTCTGGGTCACCTTCAAAGGTAGCCCCATGTAGAGAACATTGCAGTGTTACAAGCCCTTGCAAGCTCTTTGACAGACAGTTGTGCAACAGGTGAAGGTGTTTCTGGCATGGAGACCCTGTATCTGCCACCCTGCTGTCTGCCCAGCCGCAGTCCAAGGCACTGGAACCTTGTTGGGCATCTGCTTGGCAATGTCATCTACGTACCTTTCCCTTTCAGAATCTCCATCGTCCTGGATGCTAATCAATAAAGGCTGTGAGTTTGCCACATGTGGTGCATCTTCTTTGCGAGGAGGCATTAGATAGGGCTCCTTTGACCCCCTCCCTGCAGGATCTGGCTTCGGGAATGGACTGGGAGCCAGGGAATTTGCTGGGCGCAGGGACAGCGGTCTGTGCACTCAGGTTCCCTGGCCTGTGAGGGGGCAGACCACTCAGGAACATGCAGAGATTATGACAGCCTTTGACTTTGCACTACACGCCCAGTGCCATCTAGAAGAACTCCAGTGCAGTTGTTTGTTTCTCAGAGCTGGGTCACACATGCATGTACAGCTTGATAGCTGTGCGCACGCTGCTTTGTGGTTCTTAATTAGGCTATATATAAAAAAGGCATCCCTCACATCAAAGATGGGCAATGTAGTGTCATGTGCTTCCCTCTTGTGGTAGAACTAGGAAGAGCGATGCTATAGAAGCAAGGTGCAGTTGTTATAGGGAGGAGCAGGAACCTTGTGATACCTAGCTGAATTTTTGATTCCCTTAAGGTGCATGAGGTGCAGGATTGTCACACATGGTGGTGTATACACAGGATTCTTGCCCGTAGGAATTTTGTAAAATGTGGTGCAGCCCTAAAGGAAGATGAGGCTATCAATGCCTGTGTTCTGCCTCCATGGACAGAGGCAGTATGGCTCTGAATGCTGGGAATCACAAGTGGGGAGAGTGTTGTTGCCCCCAGGTCCAGCTTGCAGGCTTTCCGCAGGCATCTGGCTGCCCAGTGTGAATACAGGACGCTGGACCAGATGGGACTTTGGCCTGAACTAGCAGGCCTCTTACAAAGGAAACCTTACAAAGAGCGGCTTTGGGAGTCTTGTGCTCAGAACACGGCTTCCCTACCCTTGTTCTCAGGCAATCCTATATAAACCGCTAAAATAATAAAACACATATCTAAGGATGCCTCCAGGCTCAAAATTTTGTGGGAGGGATTCAAGCTCATACCAATACTTTAGGTTGGTGCAATTCAAGCGGATTAAAGTTCTCTTCTGCCCTTTTTTAAAAATCTGCTTCTTTTAAAAACCTGGACTTTTTCCCATCTGGGAAGTGAAGGGGAAATGCATTTTAAAGTATTGGATGACCCAGGGATTAACGGGGACACCCCACAAGCAGATCAGGATGAATGCTCACTGTCATATAACCACCCTGTAAACAAATCAGAATGAATGCTTAGTAAAGATCAGATCTACTCTAACCACCACAAATGCTTTTGCAATCAAATAAGGATGGGTGCTGAAGAAACAGGTCGTATGCAATCAAAAAATCTGGAGCAGCCCCGAATGTTAACATACACACACACACACACCAAAGACCCAATGCCATAAAAATGCCTTAACCTATGTTATGAAGACAATCTCCCCAATGACCTCATGGGGGTGAGCATGACATAGATGGGATGCCACAACAAAAAAGCACCACACTCAGAAGGTGCCAACCTCACCTGTAACAGGGAAGTATGAGAGGAAGTCATTTAAGGCAGAGGTTTTCAACCTTTTTGAGTCCATGTCTCTCTTGACCAACTACCTTCTTTCTGTGGCATCCCTGTGGGGCTCAAGAGCCCAGTTATGTCACCCCTTGCCTGCAGAGCTGGCAGCCTCTCACCCTTTTTCAAACACCCTCCCTTGGGGTGTGTTCCCTCAGCCTCCTCTCCCCTCTCCTTGGGAGTCCTCTGGGCAGCTGCAGCTGCCGCGCCTGGTCCCTGAGCTGCTCCCCCTCCCCCAAGAGAGATGCCTCCCAGAAGCACCATTCTCCTGCAGAGCTTGTAGCCAGTGCTGCTGTAATAAACAGTTGTGCAAGCCTTTGGGAGGCAGAGACGTGAGAGGGCATCAGAAGGGGAGGAAAGAGGGACAGAGGCCAGTGTTGCCCGCGGCACCCCTGGTTGAAAGCCACTGATTTAAGGTCTTATCCACACTTTCTCTTTTCCTGCTGCCTTCCCCAGGAAAAACCACTCTTTAGCACTTGGTCAGAGCAAACAGCAATTCGGTTTTCCCGCCGGATTGCCATTTGTTCCAATCTATTGCTAAAGAGCAGTTTTTCCCTTGGAAAAGAGCAGGGCAAGGGAAAACCACTTGGACTTGTGCCTAGAAAGTGTGGGTCTAGCAGAAAACTTCTTGGACCCATGCTAATGACTCCTAAGTTATCCAGACCCCAAACTATAAAGTGCTTTAAAGTTCAACACTAGCACCTTGTATTTGGTACAGAAACAAACTAGCAGCCAATAAAATCTTCATAATTCAGCAATGATAGGAATATTGCAGTGCAGGATTTTTGGATTAGCTGAAGTTTCCAAATTGTCTTCAGATAAACAGGGCTGCATGGTGAGGAATCTTGCAGGTACACTTTCATTGTCACCAAGAGATGTGCAGATTGTTGTGTTTGTGGTATCCTCTGTAATTCCTCAGAATCCCTGATGCACTTCTCCTGAAGCCAGCCTCTTTCCAAGAACTTTGACCCCTGCTTTATATAGAACGAGTGACTTTTCCCTGGGCATAGCATCTTACAATCTGCAGAATGTCATTCCTTTTAATATAATTCTTATCTCCTTGCCCTCTGTCTCCTTTTTCCACTCTATCCTTAATCTTCATATTATTCAAGTCCTTGTAGATGCACAACACAATTCAGTTTGGCTTTGTAGTGAATCCCACAAGAGGTGTTGTTCACATAACACAGTATCCAGCTCAACAACTCGTCTTTTATTCTCTTTGTGCTCTTTGATGCTCCCTCCATTTCTTCCACTTCTTAATGCCTTATTTTTTATTGCATTTATAGTCCATTTCCTGCCTTCTGCGCAATTTACATGCATGATTTATCCCTGTCACATCAGATGATAAATTTGCACACTCTGATCTGTACATCTGTATTCATTCGCACCATGTGAACTGTTTCTGATATTTGTTTTGCCTCTTATGTGGATTGTTGAGTAGACTGTCCATGTAAAGTCTCTCTAAAAGTGCAGGTCGTGGTTTAATAACTATTCAGCATCTCAAAAAGAGGGTGGAAGATAAGGTTAGAAAATGAGTTAAGCAGGTTTTCTGAAGGGAGTTGCTCTCTGTACACACACACACACACACACCCGCTGTCCCTCTAGAATGAAGCTGATGCATCTGAGTATCTAATAAGAAAGTGGATCCAGGAGTCTTTGTTCCTTGTGATCCATGAATCTCCGTTTTGATGATTAAGGCTCTGGGATGAGATCTTTTGCCTCCTGAGTAATCAGCAACCCTTCCAGGAATCTAATGAACACCCATCATTTCTACTTCCTTCTTGTCTAAAACTGAGTCCCCCCCCCTAACTTTGCTCTTGTGCCCTCATTTCTTTTCCAAGGTCCACCCATGCTCATCCACAGGAGATACGAAGATCCCAGGGTCCCAAGAACTGTTGCGCTGGGCGAGAGGCAATCCATACTGTCACCCTGGCTTTGGAGGAGGAAGTGGCTTCGGTAACGTGACAGGCAGGCTGTCAGGAAGGATTTATCAAATTGACCCTCCCTATCCTGCTGAAGCAAGCAAATGGATCAGAGCCAGGAGCCATTTGAGAGATATCAGGGATGGCAGGAAGTTTAATCCTTCCTGACAGTTCTTTGGAATGCACCAAAGCCCTGGGCAAGAAATCCAAGAGAGACTATTTATTCCCTTAAAATGTGTAAAGGATTCAGCTTCCTGCTATCCTATCATGACGTGTTCTCTGGAGAGAAGACAAAATAATCACCTGAGGAGCCTAGAGACCTGATAGGGCAAAGTACATGGAATAACAGAGCACCAATAGGAGAATAGTCCCAAAACGCCTACAAATCTGAGGTCTTCCTCAGTGTAGCAAGTGATTGTCCCATTTGCCCTCTGGCTGAGACCATTTTGAAAGGTTAATTTCAAAAGGGCTTCTGCTTTAGGAAAGGTGTGGAATGTGCAAGCCTAATGGGGGTTGTCACTGCTAACTACCCTGTTTTCACGAAAATAAGACATACCCATAAAATAAGCCATAGCAGGATTTATAAGCATTTGCACAATATAAGCCATACCCCAAAAATAAGACATAGTGATAGGTGCAGTTCTGGAGGGCGCCAAGGAAGAGGCAGGGCTGGATGTGTGATAAAAAAACCAAGACATCCCCTGAAAATAAGCCATAGTGTGTCTCCTTGAGGAAAAATAAATATGAAACAGTGTCTTATTTTTGGGAAAACACGATATATATGTGTTTTCTCCTTACTTCAGACCATGTGTATGTCCTTGAGGAAATCTACTAGGGCTAGATAATCAGGCAGCTCCTCAACTTCTTTCCCTCTTTTCAGCCCAAAGTACACGTTGCAGGAAGAAGGGTGATAGTCACCCCTGTCATGTATATTGGGGAGAATGCATGTGACATTACAGGTCTGTACTTCCCACCCTCTTCCCCATAAGTGGAAGCTAATGAAGTGGAATGTGAAGTGGAGAAATATGTGATGGTGTTGCATCACTTTAATTGAAACAAACCCACCACATTACATCTGTGACATATATTTTGGACCTTAGCTCCTGGCCACTTTTGCTACTGTATGCTTCATATCAATGGTTTCTTTAGTCAATATTAATGCAACGTTTGTTCACAGGCTCCACCATTTTTGGAACCTACGGAGCTTGCAGTTTTTCTCAAGAAGCTGACTTAACTCCTCTGGAGTGCTACTATTGATTTACAGCAGCGTTGCTGTTGATAGACAGTGTGAAGTTCTTTCAAACCTCTAATGGCACTGCAAAATCCTGTAGATGGGAAAGCATTCCTGGAACATCTAATTCAATAGTCAGTCTGTGAGCATTTAGGAAAAGGATGCTGTGATTACTAAGACCCAGTATGGGGTTCTCAAAAATAAGTCATGCCAGACCAATCTGATTTCTTTTTTTGATGGAATTACAAACTTGGTGGATCGGGAAAATGCTGTGGACATAGTGTATCTTGATTTCAGTAAGGCTTTTGACAAAGTCCCCCATGATATTATCACATGGAAGCTGGTAAAATATGGGTTGAACAAGGTAACTGTTAGGTGGATTTGTAGCTTTTGCTATCTTTCATTTTTCTTCCTCCCATTGAAATAGAGGGAAGCTGTTCTTCCTTGAAACACTAAAACAAAATAGTATGCCGCAGATTGCAGGCAAGTCTAATGATTCCTTATTTCCTAACACAAGAGGCTCCTCAGGACAACCCTCTGCATTTGCCAACAGTCCCAGCCAGCAACACCAGGAGAGATGGTGTGTATTTGCCCTATCTACTCTTACTCCATCCTCTCTAAACATCTAATTGATTAGGCAGCCGTCTATCCCTTCTGAGTATTTCCTGCCATTGCTGAAGCATGAAGAGCCTTTTTATGTAGGGAACTATGAACTGGGCCTGGAAATGTGCTGGTGGTGGGTGCAGAATCAGTGTCATATGCACCAATAGAAGTTTCTACACTGTTTCAGGGGCGCGCTTTTGCTTGCCTTTGCATAGTGCACATTCCTTCAGGAGCTTTTGAAAACAATAGTAGCTGAAGATTTCTTAAAGTCTTTCAGAGACGTGAAAAGATTCAGGGCAAGCTGCCAAAAGGGGTTGAGATTTAAAATTGGAAATCATTGACCTTGTTGTGGGAGTCAACACAGACATTTAGTTTCCCTGTGTACTGTGGATTCCTATGTTCCAAAGATGTAACTTTCAACGTGCCCTTAGTTAAACTGAGCAAACATAAAGTATTTGAGAATCAAATCCTCTCCTGTTCCAACATCTTATTGCAGACCTGTGGATTCCAGGTCTTTTGTGCCGGAGCATTGTGGAGCCAGACTGAAGGGAAGAATTACCTATACAGTATTTATTTTATCCAGAGAGCCAGTGTGGTGTAGTGGTTAAGAGAGGTGGACTCGTAATCTGGGGAACTGGGTTCGCGTCTCCGCTCCTCCACATGCAGCTGCTGGGTGACCTTGGGCTAGTCACACTTCTTTGAAAGTCTCTCAGCCCCACCCACCTCACAGGGTGTCTGTTGTGGGGGAGGAGGGGAAAGGAGATTGTTAGCCGCTTTGAGACTCCTTCGGGTAGTGATAAAGCGGGATATCAAATCCAAACTCTTCTTATCCTGTTTTGCAGACAATATTGCCCCCCAAAACAGTTCACATCAAGTGTGTGGGGGGGGAGACAGGTGTAAACCAATGAATACTTCTGGAACTCTCATATTGGGTTATAATGAGTTAATAATACAGGCTGAAACTATGTTATTAAAAAGGGCTAAGTGTCTATGTGCTGCAGCATCCAGAATCGAGAACTCAGCTTGGTACAGAATTCAAATTAACCACATAGAGGTCTTCTATTGAGTAATAAATAAAGTAATCCTGCCACAAGTGACCTTGCTATTTGGTTTTATTCTGCAAATCATTTTCTCATCTGTAAATTAGCTGCAAACCTCAATACTTGCTTCCCTTGGGATTGGTCTGGAAGTTGCTCTTGGTGCAAAATGCTGCAGCCAGGTTGCTGAGTGGAGGTGCACACATATTACACCTGCGCTGAGAGAACTGCACTGGCTGGCAATCACCTACCAGGCCACATTCAAGGTCTTGTTGTTAACATATACAGTAAAGCTCTGACCAAGCTCAGGACCACCTGCCCTTGTATGGACCTGTAAGATCACTTACTGTAGATCGTCTAGGGAAATTCTACTCACGGTACCACATACTGAAAAATATCATAGGACAGTGATCCCCAAACAAGCATTTTCTGCTATTGCTCCTGTATTATAGTATTCCCTCTCTGAAAATGCCTTATTAGCTATTTGTCTGTCCACACTGGATATGTTGGCGAATATCCAACATCCATACGTTGGTGCATATGCATTTTGTTGCTAAAGAATTGGCAGCAATGAAGTCTGGAAATGAAGTTCCTGGCTCTTTCAGGCAAGTTGCATATATTTTAAGGGATCCACGCATTGTGCCTACATATTTTCTGAAGCCCTCAACACATTTGTTTATTTGGACTATATACAGGAAGGCAGGTCAGAGATATGTTTGTTCACCATCATATTTCCAACTTTCGGTTTGTTTAAATTAACTACCATATTTGTAAGGCTAATCGGAACGTTGACATCTTGTGCCTTCATTTGCTGTATCTGGAACATTTCTTTATCGGGCAGTTGTCAAACCCCTTCCACCTCTTTGCATGCTGAGCTGTTTTCATCTTGAATGGGAGAAAGTTACAGATTCCGATGAAAGGCCAAATTGGGAATAAAGCCTCCATGTAACCACTGCCCTGAGGGCCTAAACGCAATTAAGTTATTAGATTGAGAAATGCTTAATTAATGTTAGCAATGAAACAGGATGCCAAGAGTGGGAAAGAACTGCTAGAGGACCGAAGCTCACGTGCCTCTTAAGAAATGAAAGGAGGAGCGGCCTGTGCAAGCAGCAGGTGAAATTGTAGCAGCAGTACTGCAAGCTGCTTGTTTTTTTTTATGACAGGCCATAGCACATAAACATGGAGATGTGGCATTTCCCAGCCACACTGCCAATATATGGGCCTTTGAGAACGGGGAAGCTCTGTAGCCTCCTTCATAAATAGAGAAGGTGAGACAGGCAAGTTCCTGACTCAGCAGCCGGAGGCGGGCGGGCATGGACAATGTAAAAGCTGGAAGGTGAGATGCATAAATAACAACGAGGCTGGAGCCGTAGCCGATGGCAGTGGGGTGAAGTGTTTCCAAGATGGGGGGGCTGCACCCTCCACTAATGAGGAACAGAATATATAGAATGCATATTTCCTCTCCCTCAGGCACACTTCTAGTTAGGCCTGTGATTAAATAGACCTTGTGCTAACAATATCTCTCCTCCCCCCCCCCAATCTCTCCCTGTGGTAATTTCCCAGAGCCCTTTCCCTTCAAATGCTCACTTACATTGGATAAATGATTTTTCAAGTGCCGTTTCTCACCTGAGGACAGCAGACAGTTTGAAAAGGCCTCGAGCTCTCTGAAGGGAAAGAGGCAGAGAGATTCTTTTCCCCCCCATCAGAGTCACTGGCTAAGATGAAGTGGATTGTAAAGGAAAACGTTCTCTAGCAGTAATTGAACATAAATCCTTTACAGGTAATACATAAACCATGAAAAATGATCACCAATTGCCTAGATTTAATCTGGACCTGGCTTGGAAAATCCCTGTGGGTTTCTTGTGCTTAAAAATGTCCAGGTGCAGATAGTGAGCCGCCTTCTGTCCCAGACTCTCATGGCTGCCTCTCTCTGTTTTCTTTTGCACCACAGCTCTCCCCTGGGTCTGAGGATGATGAGGGGCATGACAGTGCCAGCCGAGAAAACCTGGGCCGGATCCAGTTTAGTGTTGGCTACAATTTCCAGGAATCCACCCTAACTGTCAAAATATTGAAAGGTCAAGAGCTACCAGCCAAGGATTTCAGTGGGACAAGTGACCCTTTCGTCAAAATTTACCTCCTACCAGATAAAAAAAATAAGCTGGAGACAAAGGTGAAAAGGAAGAATTTAAACCCACATTGGAATGAGACCTTTCTCTTTGAAGGTATGTAAAATGGTCTAGGTTTAGGGTGCTGGTTATGGAGGCCAAGAATTTGCTCTGGCTTCGGGCAAGTTACTTAACAAATCTGCCACATGCCTCAGTTCTGTTCCTGTTACGTGTGGTCATGTCTGATTTCAAGGGCAAGCAATGTTGGTGGTGGCATAGAGCAAAAAATGCAGTTGTGCAGAATACAGTACTTGTAGCTAAACAGGAAAAGAGGATAACAGAGGACTAACCCATTTAATCCAGTGCCAGTCTTCTCCTGCAGACAGCTGGGGTCAGTTATCACACTTCACATAATAGGCTACAAATACTTCAGCACATCTGCAGCTGCACATAGAGACTGTTACATTTGAAAGCCACTCATTATGCAGAGAGTTGTCACGCTCATGTCCTAGAGGCTACCAAGAATACAGTACTGACATGAAGATTCTCCGCTTGGTCAGGGTAGTCTAACAGTATATAAAGAGTAACCTCCAAACGCCATCGCATGAAGGCATCGCCACTGGTAATATGAAGCCATGTACATATTCTGGGAATAGGCACCCTCTACAGTGATACCAGATCAACATCACTTCCCATGTTGCATTTTATTCATGGATATGCATCTGAAACTATGCTCCTTTCCCAAAAAAATTATAATGTGGGGGAGATTATATCTGTGGCTATGTATGAATGGGACATGGACATGCCCCAGACTGTAGGAGTAACTTAAAATTCTTCTCTGCAAGAGTAAATACAGTTATAAATCCTTCCTGCATGTGATTTTTGACATGAAAGCATCTTGTGGGTGCACTCCTTTCAGGTAGTATGAAAATGCCTGGGATGAGGCGCATTGCAAGACATTTTTTTTCTCCTCAATGCATCTTTAAGGTGCCCTCTCTCACATGAATAAACCAGGAAGCAGTTCTAAGCAAACAGTCATTTTGACAAATGATGGCTTTCAGACTGCACCAGTTCCTTGCACTGTTTTAAGATCACACAAGAATGAGAAGATGCAGACATACCCTAAAGAAAATTGTGATCTGTCAAGTTTGGCATCAAGTCATACCATGGTCTATCTATTCCATGGGCCCAGTTTGTGCCACATAACATATCATTCTTCTGCTTTATCTACTGTCTTGCTTCCTGCCAAATCAGATCATGCCCTTAGTCCATCACATTTATTACTCAACCTCAGGGGAATGGCCAGAGCCTTACGTTACCATAGAGAGGCCAAAAGCCTTCACTAGTGATCTAAGTACAGTGATGGATAAGAGCTGGGATTCCTTCCTGCCCTTATAGCAGCCAGTCAGTTCCCTGAAGCATTAGGTTTGATTAATGAAGTTGGAATACTACTCACTCATCTCGAATTCCTACAAATGTGGTTCAAGGCTGCAAGTTTGCCCAGAACCATGGATTCCTTCACCCATGTATGGCCTGGGCCAGTCATGACCCCTTCTCCTTTGGCAACCTGAATACAGTGATAGATGCTATCTAACATGGAAAAGACCTGCGCATGCAGCAGAATAACCGTTTTCACTTGCATCTAGGCTTAACGTTGGGGCTCCCTTTACTGTGGTTGCCTGCATGTTGTCTCTCAGCTTTTCATCCGCTCCTTTTGCTTTTGGCAGGTTTCCCATATGAGAAAGTGGTTCAGCGGGTGCTCTATCTACAGGTTCTGGATTATGATCGGTTCAGTCGTAACGATCCCATTGGGGAGGTGTCCATTCCCCTCAACAAAGTGGACTTGACCCAGATGCAGACATTCTGGAAAGAACTAAAGCCCTGCAGTGATGGGAGTGTAAGATCCTTGCTTTGTTTTGAAACAGAGGGCTGATCCAGAATATCCAAGGTTGGCCCAGTGCATGCATGCATGCATTGGGGGCTGGCCGTATATGATTCCTAATTCCATGCGGAATGAGGAAAGCTGGCTAGATCCTGAACCGTGTTGGGGTGATTTCTGCTCAGAGTTTACAGTGCGGAATCAGGGATGTGGGATGTTACATAATAATTCCTCTATCTCTGCTAACTCTTCTCTGCAGGGAAGCCGAGGAGAGCTTCTTCTGTCACTTTGCTACAACCCTTCAGCTAATTCCATTGTTGTGAACATTATCAAAGCTCGGAATCTTAAAGCCATGGACATCGGGGGAACATCAGGTATGGGGTTCCGTAGCAGCTCTTCTTATGCAGGGCAAATAGTCCTAGATTTAAAGCTCGCTCTTACTTTGCCAAACCTTTATTAAGCATTACAAATATGGGCCATCATAAAACATCCATATAGTCTGCCACATTCAAATTACGGTACATCCACAATGTCTTTTGTTTCTTGTGATGTTTAAATATCTGCCCTTGACAAAAGCTATGGGGGAAACATTCAGTCGGGCTAACATAAAGGCCCTGCGTCGGACTGGAATTATTAATTTTGAAATATAAGTGACCCTGTTGTCTGTTGCATTTAATCCCTAGAACTTGGGGGAGCAAATTTTATTTACAGCCGACTCAATGTTTTGTATATTCAATTCTGGTTTGAATATTGCGATAAATATATTGCTCACCTGAATTATACAAGAGTTCCAAGTCAATACCAACAGATCTAATTTTGCTATGTAAGAATTGAAATCATCTGGATTTATAAGAGTCCTTATGTAAGTCAGAAAGCAGACTTGAAGGTTGGCAACAAAAATGGCAACGCAACCAGTATTTTATAGTGCTAGGCCACATCCAATATTCCATCGTGTGTTCTGCACACATCGTCTCATACTTGATTGAACTTGGGAGCCCCAGGATACGTCTCAAGAAACTTGAGTGTATCTTATCCAAATCACTATTATATGCTTGTATTCGTATTGGGATCCCAAAAAGTAGCTGGGACAACACTTTAGCTAAAAGACTTAAAGCAAACCACCAATGACCATTTCCTTAGAGGTCTGTGCACTTACTGGTTTCAAGTAAACCTGGCGAGAATCAGAAGCTACTTGATTTTCAGGTGTTGTTTGTTTGTTTGTTTGTTTGTTTGCTTGCTTGCTTGGGGTCTCCTCCCAAAGGAGCCTGTCATGTGTTACGCAAATCATCCCCAGCTGACAGAGAGTGAAAGAACAAATGCCTTCAAACTGACCTGCCTCCCCTCCTGGGTAGAGAAACTAGCATAGCCTACTTGACAAAAAACCAAGACAATGTGCAAATGAATATCTTCATTGAATTTCTTCTGATCAATGCTAGAAGATTTATAGAGCTGTGATTCTTAAACTGAGGTATACTTTTAAGTGACCCTTGATCCTACAATAACAGAGCGTGCTACTGAAGAGAGAGTTTCTGTCTGATGCTGCAAGGGCAACTCACATTTCAGTTTCATTTTTATATGTTAAACAGAAAAGTCCTTCATCTTTTGTGTGCTCTTAGGACATGTGATGGAGCCACCTTGCTGAAGCTAAGCAGGTCTGGGCCTGGCCAGGGTAAGGGTGGGAGGCTCTCTGAGAACTCAATGAGAAAAGAATTGTGGAATATTAGTGCAAACAGCTGCAGCGGGTTGGTAATCTGGGGCCTGAATGTGACCCTCCAGGCCTCTCTTGTCTGGCCCTTGGGACTCTCTCGAGGCCACCACCTCACCTCAGACCAGTCCTCCTACTGTATGTACCCTTCCTAGAGAGTTTTTGCCTGGCTGAGATGTGCCCTTGATCTTTAATAATGCCTCTTGCTTGGATGGATGGATGGATGGATGGATGGATGGATGGATGGATGATAGGGGTGTGCGAGTAAGTGCAGAAACGACTGTACTGTACAAAAGTAAAAATTGTATTCATTGTTTTGCCCACTTTTGAATCTGACTTCCCTGCCCCCCAGCCATACACATAGGTCACCTTCAGGCATGCATATGGCTTTGTTAAGTCCTGGCCAGTGTACAAAAAGTGAAGTTTTATTTGGAAATCTGTCAAATATTTTCCTTACAGTGGGCATAAAGACAGACAATGGAGTGGCCTTGGAAGAGCAAGTACATCAGAATAGCAGTGCACATATCATTAAGTTTAAAAACTATTAAAAACTCTAGAAGTTTCTTTGTTCTATAATGGGATTGAGATTTCCCTTATTACACCAGAAGGACAAACTGCTTTCATCCTTTTTGCAGCTTGTAATGAGGGAGGGGGGGGGAAATATAAACATATTACTTTCTTGATTTCTTTTACATTTTTTTTGTTCACCCTTCACCATAAAGATTCTAGGGTGGGATACCTCCACAAAAGTAAAACACTGTGCAATGTAATAAAATGTTGTCACAAGGTACTGTGATTGAATTATGTTTTATTGCTCTTAGATTTTATCTCACCTCTGCAGACTAAATATCTCATACATAAGACTATCTAATTACACTGTACCTAATGAGCAGCAAAAGCTTGCTTGATTATTCTCTCTTCTGCATTGAGGAGAATGAAGTTTACGACTTTCATTTACTAGTGAGGAGGTAGGCTCTCTGCCCTGGAAAGCTCTGGAAGCAGAAAGCCTGAATGTTTGACCTTGTTTTTTAAACATCCCATAAGCAGTGTTGCACTGGAATGTGATGGTTAAGGAATGGTGGGAACTCCGGTTAAGAATAAACTTCTCAGCCTGAAGGGCTGGTTGTAGAAGCAAGCAAACTAGAAAGTGTTGTCACCAGCTGTAAAGCTGCTGGCTGTAACAGACTGACATGGCTCTGCTGGTTACCAAGAGACCGCAAAACACCAGACATAGAACCGAGGACAGCATAGCCCATTCTGCATCAGAATTGGAAAGCTGATTGTAAGTGGCCATTGACAGAAATAACTGGGTGGATTACTTGAATAAACTGGCATAAATGGCTTGGGAAGAACATTAACTACAGGGCAGTTTAGACTGGGGCATGTAATTTAATAACTGAAACAGCTGGAACCTTTCCATGTAAATAAAACCGAACCCTGTCTTTTTGAAACTAATGTCGGTGCTTTTTGGGGGGCAAAAAGAGACAAATGATCCATTGCTACCCAGTTTTATAACATCTGGAGCCTGGGTACTGGGGTGCTCCTTCTGGGTACCTCTACAACTCCACCTCCCCTCCACAGTAAATTATGTCCCAGTGATGGTATCCTCTTTTTCCCGTGCCAGACCCCTACGTGAAGGTGTGGCTGATGTACAAAGACAAACGGGTGGAGAAGAAGAAGACGGTAGTGATGAAGCGGTGCCTGAACCCAGTCTTTAATGAGTCCTTCATCTTCGACATCCCCACAGAGAAACTGAGGGAAACGACCATTATCATCACTGTCATGGATAAGGACAGGCTCAGCCGGAATGATGTCATTGGAAAGGTGAGTTGTCCTCCCAGCTGAGAAGCTCCCGGAGCTCAGGACAAGGCCTTTCCAGCTGGGGATGGGTGGATCTAGGCAGCAGGTCAGAGGACAGGGAGGTTGTTCCACACACAGCTGTGTATGGAGAGCCACCAGTGGCTGGAGCTTGTTTCTGTTCCTGTATTTATTTCTTCACAGATTTGTCCATATAAGTGGATTAAAAATGAAACTTGAAAGGGAATATTGAAATTCCCCCCCACCCCGGGGATCTACTATGTTCTCAAACCATTTAGTAAAGTCAACAGAAATAAGAAATCAGTACAAACCACAAGGGTGGGGAACATATTTGCCCATCTGGATTTAAGTTTCACATTCCTCACGGTTCCTCTTCAGTGCAGATGTCTTGTTAGTAGTACTATTAATTAGGCCGTGCCAGTAAAATGCACAACATAGTGCATAGTAGCATTGGCAAAAGCATTAGCTAAAGAAGACATGTCTCTTCCTCCAAGGAGCTTACAATCTAAATGCCAACAGTGTGTGGTACGAAAAGAGGAGGAAGGAGATGAGAAAGTCAAGAGGAATAAAGGATGAATGTGAGCAAATGTAGCTAACAGCTACTGAGGCTTCTTTTCTGTTGGGGATGAGCATTAAGCCAAAGGCCTTGCATACTGGGGAGGGAGGGAGGGAGGGAGAAGGTACTGGCACCACATAGTTCTGTGAGAAAGTTCTAGGCAACGTGTTTTGTCCAATGTAGTCATTCCATTAGCGCAAGGATTTCTCCTTGCACAACCAAATTTTCCTCCTCTCTTCTCTCCCCACACACATCCTGTGACACCCCCCCCCCCAATTTTCTCTGAGGTTGAGGGAACCCCTACCCCTAAAATAAATAATTTGGGTGGGTGCCCCAAAGGAAGAGAGGGATAATGCTCCTCTGCACAAACAGAAATTCTTGCGCTGACAGAACATTTATGTAGCGCTGCTTTAAAAGGTAAAGGGACCCCTGACCTTTAGGTCCAGTCGTGACCAACTCTGGGGTTGCGGCGCTCATCTCGCGTTATTGGCCGAGGGAGCAAGCGTACAGCTTCCAGGTCATGTGGCCAGCATGACAAAGCTGCTTCTGGTGAACCAGAGCAGCACATGGAAACATCGTTTACCTTCCCGCTGGAGCGTCCCACCTGCGTCCCACCTGCGCTGCTTTGAATATAGACTGTTAAGTTCATCAGAGGAGAATGGACATAGTCATTTAAGAAAGCAGGAGGCTTTCAGGTTGCAAAAGGTGGTAGATTTGGAGGAGTGAAAGTTGCAGGTGAAGATATAATGAGAAATATGGGCAGAAAGGTAACTGTTGGGGTCAGAATGTTGGGGCCAGAATGTTGGGGCCAGAAGTGGTTTTGTAATACAGTCATACCTCAGGTTACAGACGCTTCAGGTTGCGCGTTTTCGGATTGCGCACCACGCCAAACCCGGAAGTACCAGAACGGGTTACTTCCAGGTTTCGGTGCTCGTGCATGCGCAGAAGCACTAAATCATGCTTTACACATGCGCAGAAGTGCCAAATTGAGACCCGCGCGTGCGCAGACGTGGCACTGTGGGTTGTGAACACTGCAGGTTGTGAACATGCCTCCCACACGGATCATGCTCACAACCCAAGCGTCCACTGTAGTCAGTGGGCAGGTCTGCTCCACATGAAAACATTGTTACACACCACCTCAATCTCCAAGCAGTGGGAGATTCCAGGGGTACCAGGCCCACTTACCAGGATCTGTGTTTCCTTTTGGAAACCTCAGCCGAGTCTGTGGTGTCTTTAGGATGTATGGTTTATTTATACATATGTACAACTTGCGTCTGCGTGGAGAGAGTGCAGAGCATTTATATCCCAAGAGAGTCCTGTTCCTCTCATTGCTACAGCTTCCGATTCCAAGAGACCCCAGATACCATGTCTGACCCTCTCTGTAGCATAAAACAGACTGTCCGACTCATACTCTGCCAGCACCTTCTCTGGCTTGCAAAACTGACACTTTTTCCCTGTTTGTTTACCTCATCACCCTCGGCAATTCTGCCCCTCCCTCCTTAAACTCTGACCTTTAGTCTCTGCTAACTATCTTTCACCTTAGGGAAGGGCTTTCCCCATTTTCTCTCTGGCCCAGAAGAGAAAAGGGCTTTCCCCATTTTCTCTAATGACCTTCTTAAATGGTATCTGAAGAAGTGTGCATGCACACAAAAGCTCATACCAATGACAAACTTAGTTGGTCTCTAAGGTGCTACTGGAAGGAATTTTTTTATTTTGTTTCGACTATGCCAGACCAACACGGCTATCTACCTGTAACTTCTTAAATGGGTTAATGAGTCGGCCATTCCCGTGATTACCTCTTGATGGTTCTTCCACCAGGTAAAATGATTAGACATAGTAAAATTGGTTTAAACTCCAGTCCCCACTAAATTCTGAAATTTAGGGGTTTGTTTAAATTCTAACCTTTTACAGAATTCTGATGTTTTAGGAGAGCCTATCCCCCCTCAAACTTATATAACACTATATATCTGGCCAGCAGAGAAAAAGCTAAGTACTCTCCTCCTACTCCATCACCGCTTCATTGCTCTAAATTGCAGCCTCCTGGGGGGGCTTTTCATTTTGAAAAATAAAATAAAATTGCGGACTCGATTATATGCCTATGTGTGTGGCATGCAATTTACCCCAAAGCAAGCCCAACTGTATTTAAACTGTGCCTGACAGATGTTTGTATAACATTCACTTTGACTTTTGAAAGTGGAATGTGAAACACAGCGGCTGATCAATCAATGTGTTTCTGCCGGTATGATTTTGGCGGTGCTACGGTTTCATTACCACTGGTTTTCTTCTGTCAAGGATTTCAGCTACCGGTATGTTAACCTTGGAATAGCAAGTTCCTTATGAAGTATTGAGAAAGAAACACCTAAGTATATAGGTGGATACATCATCAGCACAATCTCAGCTGGATCTAAAGGTCTGAACTCAAAACCCCAAATCAGTAGTCAGAAAACTCAAATGCCTTGATCCTGACCTTTGTGAGTGCTCAGAAGCAATCTGCCTTGTCTCACAAGCTGTCCCATTTTCATTTCACTGGAAAGAACTGGTCTCCCTAGATAAATGAATAAACATACAGATCAACTCCTTTCTTTGACATGAATGAGAAAACTCTTCTGGAAAGGGTTCTTTTTGCAAGGCACACCTACACAGAAGAGTCTGTGAGAGAAAGTCCCATGAAAAAGAAGGGGGAAACCACAAAACACTTCCTGATAAAGAATTTATTTTGAAATAAATTGGGCCCCTTTTTTCAATTAAAAAAACCTGACTTCAGTCTTTTCAAAAATAAACTGCCCAAATTATCATCAAGACAAAGCTTCTCTCTTTCTTTTCTCTTTTTCCCTTTTGGTGCTGCCTCCCCCCACCCCCACCACTTTCCTGGGCAGAGTTGTTTGCTGTAAACATTTGACCTCCTGTATCAAGAATAGATTGATGGATCCGGGCAAGATGCTGTGATTATGATAAATTATGCAAATTGAATACATTGTCATGTATCTACTTTGCAAGATTTATTCCTGTGGCAAATGTTGCAAGGGTCGCAGGATTTTTACCAGAAAGGAGAGTAAGTGTGGGGTGCTGGGATAAAATAATGATTGGAGATCACAGGGGAGGGATGTGTAAAGAGGAAATATTGTCCTTTAGGCCTTGGAAGCAGCAGCAGCAGCAGGCTCTTTCTCTGGCATCAAGTGCTTTTCAGGGGAAGGTTCCTTATTTCTTTTTAACTTGTACAGTTTCTAGATCTTTCATGCAATTTATAAATAATAGATTGTATGATGATAATGAGACCTATAAATGTACTTTCGGAAAATAAATAAAGCTGAACTCCTGACAGTTCTGAATTAGCTGCTCCCTGATTCTGCATAAAGATACCAGGTCCTCTTGTCTACCCCCTCAGAGTATAGCATCAGTTAAATTCCAGAGTATGAATATGTATAATTTGTTGCATAATTCCTGTGCAGGTTCTCTGACTTGTTTACAGCCAACCTAAATCACAACACAGGTGATCTGCCTTGTACGTCAATATTATTCAGATAAGGAGTTTCAGGATGATCTTGAGGTGGAATTCACATGGTGCAATTTACACGGAGAGGACAGCACATGGGGATGATCATGTACTCCACCTTCCCCACAATCATGCTTCCCCATCCTGCCAAACAGCTGAAGCATACTGTTTGGCAGGCAGTGGAGGGGGGGAATGCAATTTACATGCAGAATATGCATGGCACTTTGCATGTGGGGAGTGGCTTGGACTCCAGCTGCATTGAAGGTCTCCAGGGGACCAATGTGGGCTGCAGTTTGCTCCCATGTGTTTTAAGGAAAAACTAAATGAACAAAGGTTCCCATGTGGGCTTCATCCATAATAGCTGCCACCACCCTGGCAAATACTCAAATGCAAGTAGATTGAAGGTACCAGATTAATGTAAATCTAGAACTGACCCTGTGTCTGTGCATCCGTTTCTTCGTCTTTCTAATCGTACTGTTGCACAAAAGTTTATTCTGCTGCGCATTCAGTTCTAGCTTAACGTATCTTCTAATAGTGCAGTCCTATACATGTCCCAATGACTTGAATGAGACTCATTTCCTAGCAAGTGTGCATAGGATAGCAGCCTAAATTTGGGGAAATGTTCTAACTTGGTACTTTCAGGATGCAGCTGGCCTCCACCTTAACCACTGAGCTTCAAATGTATGTCAACAGAGTTAAAAATTAGACTAGCACAGGGAATAAGTTCTATGCCGTATACAGAATCTTTCTTTCCTTCAAAACATTTCTGCTGTCCTCATCCCTCTGGAGTACAGAACTTGCTTAGGATAAACTTGAATCTAATGAACACTATTTATAGTGAGGTATGAAATGAAAGTCTTGGATAATTGCAGAGCACTGTAGTATTTTGGCAGTAGTGAAACAGCTCTTATAATGAAACTTCTGGAAGAGAGAGATGAACGGGGATGCATAATGGCTTGGGTCTGGTAATCTTACCATTCTTACTCAGCTGAAGGCTTTGCTGGAGCTGTGTGCATAATTCTGGGCCTGCTTCTCATATATGCATGGGCTCACACTGAACAGCTTAAGCTGCCTTATGCTAACTCAGCCCATCACACCCTCTGTTGGCTGACTGGCAACAGGTATCCAGGGTCTCAGGAAGAGGTATTTCACATTATCAGCTCCCTGAGGTGTTTGAGCCTTGAACATGCAATGCATGTGTTCCACCAGTGAACAATGATTCTGCTCACAAATTTCTCGTCAGCTTGTAGTTAGGTTTATCACACAATTCTGTTGGGTGTCAGGGTAGAATTTAGGCCCGAATCAAACTTAACACAATCCATTGTTGCCCTGATCAAGCAGTGCCCAAACCCAGTCTTCAATGAGCCCTTCTGATAAGTTCCAAATCAGTACCGTGGTGCCATTGAAAGGCCTTGGGTTGTGTCTTCTGCTTCAAATGGATTTGTTGAGAACGTGGACTGAGTGGATCCAAGGCCAGCTTGAGAAAATTTCTACCTGAGATTTCACCGTTTCATATTCAGAAGCTGACTTGGCTGGCAGTTGTATCTTACTTCCATGCTGGTGATGTGAACAGCATTTTACATGAGCCAGAGAATAGCAAGCTAGCTTAGGGGGCAGGTCACATGACAAACATAGGTCCATCCTCCAACATATTGGTGCCACTTCCCCACACCAGAAAATCTGTTACCTGAGGCAGCCGCTTCACTTTGCCAGTCTTGAGTGGATCCATGCAGAATTTGGCACACAGTGAAACCATTATGTAATTCCTTTGCCACACACCCAAATAACCCCACATATGCCTTGACATGCCTCAGTCCCCTATTAGCAGTTCTTAGTTCTTATTATTATTAATTTAATTTCTTATTAGTTGGTTAGTTTGTTAGTTAGTTGTTAGTTGTTATTATTTTGTTGGTTGTTAGTTGTTGTTGTTACTATTATTAATTAAATTTCTGCATGCACCCTTCATCCAAGGATCCCATGATGGTTTACAATATAAAAACACAGAAATACATATCATAATAACAAACAAAATTTTATTAAGACACAGAAAATATGGGATGAGTTTCATGCTGAATGTCTGGAGAAGCAACTAGAAAACTACACATCATATTGCTTTACCAGATGTCATTCTGCACAGATTCATTCAGCTTGGTCAGTTCTTTGTGATTTGGCTTTTCCTTGGTGAATATCAGTTTAGCTCAATTCTTAGGGAATATGAAATACAAATTCATGCCAGCTGGCGATCTGGTCTATTATTTAGAAGTGTAATATTATGCACAGCACTTTAAAAGAAATTAATTACTTCCAAATCTGATTTACATTTAATATATATAATTCTACTCCCGTTAATATAATGATGACAAATTGATGCAGTGATCTTGTTATTATGTGTGTGCGCTGCAGAGTCAATTATTCCCTAATGCAGCACTGTATTAAAACAAGCAACGTGTATTAAATTAAAATCAGCATAATGTGAACCCAACATCAAGAAGATGTGAATGTTAACACAGCAAAATTGTTTAGCAAAAGCAAGCTCAGTCAGATCTCTCAGAATTCAGAAGTCTCCCGTTCAGCGACCAGATTTTCCATAGGTTCTCCGGGTAACTCCACAGCAGGGCCCTGGTGCTTCAGTTTCCTGAGGAATGAAAGCAGCCACTTTTTATGCTCAGTGCACATGCTGCAGAATAGCTTGCCACCCATTCATAATTTTTATGGATTGTTCCTGTTTGGAGAGCTTTGTCCACAGTTAGAAGAAAATCAACGGTGTGCGTAGTTCTCCAACATAAGCTGCCATGAGTTAGAACGCCTGAGAAATCTCAAAGGACAATAGTAAATTACTAATGATTAACATACTGAAAATAAGCTGTTTTTCGAAAACGTATAACCTTCATGCCCTTTGCCTAGATAGATATGCCCATGCACATATAAATATATATGAAATCTAAACATAGCAGCTGCGGAGAGAGGAGAGGAGGCAGAAGCTTAGCTCAGAACCTGATGGGGTCACAGCAGAATAGAAATTAAAGTTTCATCGTACTTGTCTTTCTTGCGGGAGAGAGGAAAGCGGTGTTAATGCAGATCACGTAGTCAGTTGCTCACTAAATGGAATACAGCACCAAGCAAAAGCATCAGGGGTGGATAACCTCCAGTCAAGAGGCCAAATCTGACCCAGCTCAGGTCCCAATTTGGCCCCCGAGGCCATTTCCCCTGAACACATATACCTGCCCCACTCCTGAGGTCTTATGGGGATGTAGTCCTGTGGGGAGCTCAATCAGACAGCTAATTCCTGCAGAAAACAACTTTGGCAGCCTTACACTCAACCCTTTGCTGGCAAGGCGCCTGTGCTGCAATTCCCATCCCAAGCGCCTGGCATCCAGCTGACTATCGGACACTTGAAAAACACTGCACAAGGGACTTAGACAAATGGGAGGGGCAACCCATTTGATCTGCTAATTTGTCCTGCCCACCTGTCAAAGCTGGCCCACAAGGGTGGGGACAGATAACAATCTGGCCTACTGGGTCAAAAGGGTTCCCAACCCCTGAAATATGGAACCAGCTTGAAGAGAACTTGCCAAGAAATTTCAGGCAACTGCAGACCAAAGTTCAGAATTACTCACCCTCCTCAACCTCTGCTGCAGCAACGTGATAATAAGGAGTGATTGGATAATTGCCATTATTGTACAACCTCCAATCAAGTTATGAAGTCACATTTCTTTTGAGTGAGAGTCAGGAGGCTCCATTAGTGGATCTGGAAGACAAGTCTTCGCTGTCATTGCGGGGGAGAAGCTGACACATGCATCCTCCATAGAAGCAATATAGAAAGCTAGGGGATAAAAATAACCAGAGCTGCACAGAGGGATTAACACTTGTTTGCATTGCCACATAACTAATTTTGACACCTCCAACACATTTGTTCAGCAGAAGAGGAATGAAGGGTGGCAGCTGGTGTGGGTGAAAAGCTCCATCAAACAGGGCTGTGCCGTTCGTTTCGCACTGGCAGATGCAAAGCCCAAGGCAGTTTAGTGGGAGTCAGTGGCTGGAGATGACTCTCTCTGCAGGAAACCTCATGCCCAAGTTGGAATACGGGGGCTTTTCTCTTCAGTAGCTGCTTGGGTTACATTACGCAGTCAGATGGATTGTATTGTTATCTGAAATGTGTCGCCAGAGGTTAACATTATTAAACAACAAGCTACGGCCATTTCTGGACATGGATAGCCTGGTTACAGCTACCCATGCGTTAGTAGCCTCCCAGCTGGATTATTGCAATGCGCTATGTATGGGGATCCTTGAGGATGGTGCTCCAGAGAGGGCAGGTAGTGCAGAATGCAGCAGCCAGAGTGCTAACTGACGACATATCTGCACAAGGCCATATTACCCTGGTTCTCAAGGATCTGAACTGGCTGCCCGTTTGTCACTGGGTGAAATTCAAGCTGTTAATACTGAGGTCCGAAGCCTTAAATGGCTTAGGGCCTGGGTATTCAAAGGGGCATCTCTCCCCATATAATTCTGCCTAGACTTTGAGGGCACTGCCATGTGGGCTCACCAGAGGGCTTCCTTGGCAAGAGCATCCCAAGGAACACCTCCCCTCTGAGTTTTGGCTAGCAAAAACTTTCATTGATTTCCCCCCTTGGAACGAGCCACTTTGTGCCCAATATATACTTGGCTGTGTATTGAGCGATATATTAAACAGATCAAAATGGCGGCATTTTAAATTATATTTTATTGCTGGTTTTATTGTTTATTGAGTTTTGCACTGTTGTGGCTTTCCCACAGAGAGCATGTGAGGAGGGGACAGCCTACAAGTTCGGTCAGTCAGTAAATCAAGCCACTCCTCAAGACCAGCGGATATCAGAAGTATCTGTCTGGCCTTCTCAACAGGGGTTCCCCATCAGTTCTCTGTGGTCCTACCAATGGGTTGGGGAAACCTGTGGCCCTCCAAAGGCTGTTGGACTCCCATTAGCCCCAACCAGCATGACCAATGATGGGAGCTGTAGTCTAAGAACATCTGGAAGGTTACAGGTACCCCACCCCTGTGTTAGGTCTTCTTTTACAGCCCTCTGGTAACCTTGCAGGCCTTCATTCTCAGGCACTTCAAAGGCCTCAGATTCAGTCTCTAGTAGCACCAGTAATGGAAAGGCTACCAAGTAGCAGGCCTGAGAACCACAGGGCTAGAGGGATCATCCAGTTGTTTAGTGTGAGGCAGCTCCTGTTCCTAGCAATAGTGACTGCTGTGGAGAAAAGAAAGCAGTGCTAAGGGAGTAATGTGTAGGGGCTGGAGCATTGGCTTCAGAGCCACCCCAAGACATTTTGCTGCCTAAGGCAAAATGCAAGATGGCACCTCTCCCCATTTCATGTACAAAAGCCAACCAGACCGGGAGACACTGGTTAAGGGACTGCACCTTCCACTGCCCCTGAACACAATAGACTACAGCAAGGCAGGACATGCGGCACACTCCCCGCCCCTCAGTATCTGCTGCCTGAGGCAACTGCCTCAGTCTGCCTCATGGTAGGGCCACCTCTGCCTGTATCTTTCACAATGAGCCTCTGCTCTTCTACCCCTTCCCCTCCCGTTGTTGACATTGAATTCTTCCTTTTAAACTTTGCTTATAGGGCTGCTGGGCGCAGAGTGTTGGTGAATCCCTAGCTACCCACCACCTTACTTTGCCCAGAGATATCTAGACAAATACATCTGAATGCACGTATTTGCTTCATGGGCATGTGCCCCAGGTTTCTTAAGTACACAGCAACACCCTGATGACGTTTACCCTTCTCAACCATCACCAGCACAAAATACATGGCAAGCCACCAATACTTTGATAGAGCGTGGAGTCTCCTATTGAAATATTGCATATCAAAGAATCACAGAGGCCGTTTATACAGGCATCGCACACAACCCCACCCCACCCCAATGCACACAAGCAAGCAATTTCTGTGATCATGGATGGTCCAAAAAACTGCAGCTGTGATTATAGAAATTGCTGCTGAGTATGATCACAGGGCTCTTGAGAGCAATTACACAAAGAAAAACATCTAGGGAAATGCCTGAGCGAATCAGCCCTTGCAGCCCATGTGGTCTGGGTGACTTCTGCACTCTTCATTGTCTATCCTCCATTCTTCATGCATTGTGCCCCTTTACATTAGGAATCCCTGTATGCCTATATATACAGCTCCAGGTCGGGGAAAAATGTGGCAAGAGCAGCCCTGTTTGTTCGTGTAGAAAGCAATGTGTGAGGGTCTAATGTTAATGTCAGCTGAAACCTTCCCAGTCTTACCTCCCCATGGCCTATCGCCCCAGACGTGTTCCCCTCCACCTGGCTTACTTCCAACACTGGTGCTGGGCTAGGAGCTGCAGTGACAGATCTTGAGATGGTTAGGTGCTTGCCTGGGTTCAGGTCTCCTTACCGATACATCCTTGATGATGTAAAAAAATTGGACATACACGCCCAATTTATATATGAATGGGCCACAGACACATTTTTTTAAAAAATGCTTGTTCAAGTTTAACCCTTAAGGTTGGAGGGATTGGGTGTGGTGTAAATGAGCACGCTGAACAAAGATAAATATGGAAGACAGACATGGGAGGAATGTGGAGGGTGGGGGAAGAATGAGGGTTGAATTGGAGGTAGGGGAAGTTGTGACTGGTAAAGCTTTAAAAGGGCAGAGGGGAAACCCAAAAGGGGGGACGGGAAAATAAAGGACCGGAGGGTCAAGCGTAACCAGCATTTGATGGAGGAGTTGCAACCAGGAGGTTTCCATTCATTGGAGACAAGTCTTGAACGAAGGTCACTCCTCCTGCTTTCTGACCTGTGTGATTTGTTTCCTCATCCCCCCCCCCTAGATCTACCTGTCATGGAAGAGTGGCCCAGGCGAAGTGAAGCACTGGAAGGATATGATTTCACACCCCCGGCAGGCTGTGGCACAGTGGCACCAGCTGAAGGCCTGAGAGGCAGGAGCCGAGGACTCGCTCTGGGTTTCAGTGCACCAAGTCAACATTTACTGGCCACACTCTCACTACTACTTTATGCACAACGGCTGCACCCTGGTCTCCCCCAGGGGGGAAAAAGCTCGGGAATAACCACAGGCTAAGGGAGCAAACCTGAAATATGTACTAAACTCTGGGAAAGTGGTATCAGTGCCCAATGTGCTGGTTCAGCAGCGCAGAGCATCACAAGGAGCACCATTAATACCCAACCTCCTGCTTTAGCCTTTCCATCAGACTCCATATGGAGAGAGAGAGAGAGAGAGAGAGAGAGAGAGAGAGAGAGAGAGAGAGAGAGAGACCAGAGCAGCCCCTCCAGCTGAAGGTGGCCTCAGCACTGATTTGTTTGGATTCACAGTGTAGCAATGGCACAATGGGAGGAGAGGGGTCCGCTACTGCCATACAAGACTTCCTATGAGTTCTTCCAGCCAAAGGCCCATTGGGATGGCACCCTACTCTGCCATAAGAAAGCTAACCCCATCCAGCAGCTGCACTGGCCTAAGAGGGGGCACTGCAAGGAGATCACTTGCTCTGTTTCCATGAGGTGGTTTCGTTATCATTCAATAAAACTTGTAAGAGTAATAAGAATAATATAAATAATAATGCTGGCTAGACCTTTTCCTAGCCAGGCCTCTCTGCAAAGGGGAGAGGAGCCACGGAGCTCCCCTAGCCCCCCTGTGTGTGTGTGTGTGTGTGTGTGTGTTGTGTGTTGTAACTATGCGTGCAGGGCATTTGTGTGTCACTTGTGTTCTCTTTCTCTCGCTCAGCCCTAGACAATTTGTTTCTCTAAGGGGCTTGATTCACTGCCCAGCAGGAATTGAGGGGAAGCTTATGCCATGTGGGAAAGGAGGGGAGCAACATATTTTGGAGCTTTGATTGAGAGGAGAGAGGAAAGAGAGACAAGGAGGCCATTTTCTTAACCATGCTGGAAGCCATGGATCACATGCTACAAGCTAAAGTGTGTGTGGTTGTAAAATTAGGGAGAGCCTAACTTTTAATTGCCCCTTTTCTTTGGCAGAGGCAAAGGAGACATGCTCAGCAGTCCTGAATTGGGGGGGGGGAGGACAGGAGCCATTCAAACTGACCCCTCTCAATATCCCAATGTGCTTGTCACACATGGCCCCAAACAACCATCCTACTTTAATGATGTCTCCCCTTTTCTCTCCTCCACTCAGTCAGCCACATGTACCCTAACCCACCACAGTCTCTCTTGGATTCCAAAGCTTGTTTTCACTCAGTCTGCAGCCCTTCCATTGGAAGCCAGAAATCACACACCTGTGCAATTTCTAGTTAATTAGCCACCCACTTTCTGTACTCTTCTGCAGCTATGTTAAAAGAGTTTGCCTAGAAACTGGCTTCTCTCATTTGCATTCACACACCCCAAATACATCAAGAAGATTAGTGCCCATGATGTAGAAGAATGTGATTTTTCAGCGAAACCAGTACTTCCCAGAAGTGGCGTTGAGGAATTGACTTTATGATAGCAAAACAACCCAGCTCTCTAGTTAAAAGTCTTGGGTTGTCCACGCTGTAACTCCAACTTAAATCTTGGGTTTCTATTTATCTTTGATGAAATGTTTCATCTCTTCTCTGCTTTTTATTGTTCATTGCCTGATAGGGTACCAGGGAAAAGTCGACTCTCCTAGACATTCAGTCAAAATGGCAAAGAGACCATCTCAAGGCTTCATAGGTGAGAGCAGGGACTAAGGGGCACTGACAAGAAAGATTTGTGTCTGATTCCAGTGCTTCTCTGGGTCTTTAGCTCAGTCTTCCCACATTTTTCCTGCAAGTGGAGAACAAGGATTAATCTGCACAAGCCTTTTTGAATGTTAAAGGCAACATGTTTTATTTCAGTTACTTGGTAAACACTTTGGGGCTAATCTTTTGAATATATTGACAGGTGTCCTAACCCACTGCATCCTGTGGAGAAGCAATAATCCAAAAGCAAGTCAAGCCACTTCTCCAGGCCACTTCTTGCAAGCACTGCAAGCTTTTCTTCTCCCCACCCCAAAGGCTAGAACGTGCCATCGAAGAGGGTCATCTGCATGATTCAGTATGAGCATGCAGGTCAGTCTTGCACTTCGCTGCACACCTTCCATGCGTAGGAGGTGAGCAGTGATGTGAATGTGGCAAACCATTCGTGTAATCAATTTGTCATTTCCAAGGCTCAAGCTGCACGGGGGAAATGATGCTGGGGTAGATAAGGCAGAATGGTTTTGTGGAGAGTGAGCCTCAGTCTGAACACATGTTGAAATATTTGCAGCAGCTATCTGGCAGAGCAAAAACCACTCGTAAAACAATTCATTTTGGCTTCGAGGTGTCCTAGGTGATTGTGTGCTGGGCTGGCACAGGTCAGTTTGTTGCCTGAAGCATAGGACAAGATGGCAGCTCCTTGCATTCAACATCCAGACACTGACTAGCCCAGTGGCTGAGTCTTTTATATATATATATATATATATATATATATATATATATATATATATATTCACAATTAAACATTATCATCACATAAGTATAAAAGAATAAACCACAAAAAATAGAAAATAGAAAATAAAACATTTCTACACAATATTAAATCCACATTTGGGGGTTACTCAGATCCCTCGACGTCCCTCTAGCAGCTGAGTCTTAATTCAGCACCAGGGATTGGACAGTGTCCTTCACCATACCTGAGGCAGCAAGCTAGTTGCAAAGGGGGCAAGATGTGTCATGGAACATAAACAGCTCTGTCTTCCAACGTAGGAAAATGGCCAGTTTTAATACGTGTCACCTCCATTTGTTTAGAAGCTGCTACGTTCAAAAGCAGTCTAATGCTGCATCTCACTACATGTGCAAAAACCTCATTGCAGTCCTCTGCATACTTTTGCGAGTAGCCTTTGGCTACAAGTCTTGCTTTGTAGCATTCAACTTCCCATTCTGCACCCTGCTTTACCTTGCATAACCACTTGCTTCCAATTGTCTTCTTCCTAGGAGGCATCTTGATTAAAGTCCAGGTCTGGTTCTGGTGCAGGGCATCCATCTCCATGCACCTTCCTTCCATAGATGGGCTTCAGCGGCTGCCACCTGATCCATCTCTTCCCAGGTGGAAGGTTTCATGGGGTGGTGCCGACTTGTGATGTAGGGCATTTGCAGAGTTCGAATACCTTTGTCGGGTCTCAATGAGCACCTGACCTCTGTCTCTGGAGCCACATCAGCTTCCTCATCACCAAGTGCAGGCATCTCATCATCAGTCTCCTCCCCTGTGGGAGCGCTGCTGCTTGGACTCTACCCCTCTGCTTCTCCTTGCTGGTCATCATTTGTGCTAAGTGGTGTGACAGTAGAAAACAGATCTGGACCTCAATTCAGGAAAGTACTTGTGGGCTTGTGTTTCTTCCTCTGACTCCTCAGAAAAATCTATCTCTTGTCAGCTTTCCTGTGCTCATCAAAATGAACCACATGTCTTGTGCTGACCTTTCCAATATTCAAGTTCATTACTTTGTAATATTTGCCTCCAATACCATATCCAAACATAATTGCCTGTTCCTCTCTGGAGTCGAACTTGTCCCTGTTCTCCACGGGTACATAGGCATAGGCAATACTGCCAAACACAGGTTTGTGTGATATGTTTGATACACTTCCATGCCAAAGCTCAAAAGGTGTGCGTTCAGCTCCTTGGTTGGCAGACTGTTCTGGAGAGCCATCTTCTTCTCTCTCAATTTGAACATAAAAGTAGTAAGAAACATTTCTGTGTTCCTTTATCTCTACTCCTTTGCCCATCAATCTCCCCAGCTGCCTCCACTTTATTTCATCCACAGTTTTTTTAAAAAATGGGATTACGAGTCTGTTTTCTAATTGACAGAAAGCTGGAACTGAGACATTTTCTGACCTCTTACAACCAAGCGAAAGCCCATTGCTGAAATGAGGGACAGCTTAAGGAAAACAGGATTCATGTGGATATAGATATTTTCACATTCTTCTTAAACAATCAGCTGAAAATTTATAGATTTAGACAGATAACTTTGAAAAATGAATATGGAAATGAAAAGACCTCATATATATCAAATTATTACTCATATGGGAGTAGATTGTGTTATGGGAAGCAGTGATTGGGGTAACTATCTCAAGAGACACCTAGAAATATACAGTATAGGCAATTCAGAAAATTACTGTCAATGTGGCATTTAACCCCACTTAGAATAGCTAGAATTCATGATACCAGTAATGATGACTGCTGGAAATGCAGCTCAGTTACAGCATATTTAATTCACTATTTGTGGAACTGCCCTGAAGCAAAAACAATACCAGCAGGAAATGGTATCTAATATAAGAAGCATGTTGAAACACCCTGTTCAGCTAGACTCAAAAATACTCCTATTAACTTATTTGAAAGACACAGTCCTTAAAGGCAGGGAGAAACTGTTGTTTAATATAATTCTGTTCTATTATTATATGAAGTGCTACATAATATAATACAGTGGTACCTTGGGTTATGAACTTAATTCATTCCGGAGGTCCGTTCTTAACGCGAAACTGTTCTTAACCTGAGGCGTGCTTTCGCTAATGGGGGTTCCCGCTGCTGCCACCGCGCAATTTCCGTTCTCATCCTGGGGCAAAGCTCACAGCCCGGAGCAACTACTTCTGGGTTAGCGGAGTTTGTAACCCAAAGCGTTTGTACCCGAGGTACCACTGTACTTTATTTTTACTACAAGGGGTGGTAACATTTGGATGCCTCTAGCACCAACATTTCCTAAGCCATCCCTGCATGCCAGAGGCTCTATCAATGCTGCTGGGATAGAGTCCTAATGATATTTTTCTTCCTCTGGCCTTGTCAGTATTGTCAGCTGCTTCCAGAGGATTTTGACTTGTTTCCAATGTTACTTCTACTCAGAATAGATTGATTGAAATTAATGGGCATGGCTAACTTAAGCTCAATTAACTTCAGTGGGGCTACTCTGCATAGAATGAGCCCTGGATACAACCCTATTTGCTTCTAATGTGAGGGCCAAGTGGGCTCTTTACCAGCCAAGCATTATTTCGTTTTTTGCTCTGGCTGCCCAGGTGACAGGTCTTTCACTTATCCCTTGCTTAGCACAAAGGTAGCTATCATTCCATCTGGTTCCCAATGAGAGATTGTTGGGTGGCTGCAGTTTCTCAGTCCACAAAATTGCCCATCTGATATGAACTCCTAAGCCTTGAGATGATATATATGAGGCTGACTGTCACCGACAGCAATAATAACGTAAAGCCTTCTGCTCCAAGTCCCATGGCAGATGAGAAATAAAAGCCAGGGAGACTCAAGCATGCTTAAAAGTACCCACTAGGTGGCACTCATGTTCTATTAACACTGCATCACTGGGCTATCACTGGCTCAACTTGAGTCATGAAAGACCCAATTACTGTACTTGACTGCTGGTTTAACAGCCAGCGCAACACTCTTATATGCAAAGTGACAGGAATGTTTCAGGATGATGGATACTGTCAGGAGCTCTGGACTATTTTGCCACCAAAACTAAGTTGTGCATTTTCCACGTGATTACTGGGTGGTAGTAGAAAGGCGGTGGAGTGGATACAGAGGCCATTTGGATTGGCAGGACCCCTAGAAAATGCAGACACGTGTGGGTAAATGGATAGCAGGATTCTTGCGGTTCCCGAGCTATGGAATAGCAGCTGTGGAATAAGCCAGGCCCCCAAATGTGGATTTTATGCAAAATTGCAGTGACATTAGTAGCACTTGTGTACTAATATTTGGTTGGAAAACTGGGATGAGGCGATGTCCATGCCTCCAACCTCTTTCCAGGCAAATCCACCTGAGCAGTCCTAATTATCTGCTCCTCCTAAAACCTATCAGGCTCTGCTGCCCGTTCTCATCAATTCTCACACACTCCAGCTTCCCACTGTTCCCCTGTATGCACCTGGCATGGTATTCATTGCTGGTCCTGTGCAGAATAGGCCTACTGATGTTAACAGACAAGGATAACATGGGCTTATTGAGTTCAATGGGTCTACTTTGAGTAGGGACTTGAATCCAACCCACAGACTCTGCCCAGCTTCTTTCAGTCTCCTCCAACTGCTCAGATCCTCACGTTATGCTACAGACTGACTTGCCAATTTCCCCTCCTCTCATGACCTTCTTCACAGTCCTACTGAAAAGTCTTCATGAGCTCTTCCCTTGCCATGGGCCCTCCAGATAATGAACTTCACAACCCTGCTTGGTTGAAGCTCTTCCCTTTTATGCAGCCATCTTTTTAAACAGCACATTGCCACTGGATACTACTCGACTCGAATAGGAGGGATCTGTCCACCAGTGGGTAGATTATGAAAGCTCCTTTCTCCTCCAAAGCTTTGTACTCGCCCAGCCAGGCCATTGTAGAGGAAAGCTCAAACAGGGCATTCAATACCTTCCTTCCGTCCTGGGTCATTAATCCTGTGGAGTGTGAGCCAAACTTCCAGCACTTAAAATCAAATAAAATAGGGCATTCAGCTTCTTCCTCCAAGCAGTTAACCAATGGGTCTGTTCTCTCAGGCTATCCTTGAGCAGGTTGACTGTCATAATATGTATAATAGTTGGGGCAGGGGTGTGTGTGGAATTTAAGGGTATTTTATTTTGTTGAGTTAGTCGGTGTGTTACAGTATATTTTTTTCTATATGATGTACAGATGCCTAAATGATATTTCTGGTAGGCACATTTTTATACATGTAACAATACACTGCTGAAAATAAAGGAGGAGAAAACCCCCCAGTTAGTTGGGGGGAAATCAGGGCTCTTACAGAAAATGAGTTGGGGTTTGGTTCCCCCCCCCTTCTTTCCCCCTCATGGCATTTCTTGGCATCCACTCAGCTGGGCAGGCTTTTAAAAATCAAAGAGCCCCTAGGAGGTTTTTATATGTTTCTTTATTATCCCATTGTTGGGGAAGAGGGCAGAAGAAGAGAGAGAGAGAGTGAGACATGATTTAGCAACTGACGTTTGTTTAATAGGTAATGTCTTAATGGAGAAATAAAACCAAATTGTATTGAAATGAGAGGGGCCTGCTTTTTTATTTTTGTGCCCCCTCTTGTACAGCTGTCAGCCAATCAGATGCAAAAATAATAATAATAGTGGGATATCAGAAACAATGGGGTTTTTAATGCCAAAGCAAACTGGGAAATACATGACATCCTATTTCAGTATTTTATCAGCTCTCTGTTCCAAAACAATGTGAGAACCTTTTTCTCAGCTGCTTCCTAATAAGTCTGCAGTAAAATAATCGTTAAGTCCATCAAGCTATTTATTAATAATAATGTTCATTATTTATTGACTTCTACTGTTAATGAATTGTGCCCAATTTAATTTTGATGACATCTTTTGTAAAGGTTTTAACAGGCGATCCGCAAAAGGGCATCAGTTTTTGTGTTTTGTTATTTAGTGTGAGAAAAAGGCCATCAAAATCACCAACTATTATTCCCTTTCTTGGATTGAAGTGCTAAAGTGCTTTTACCGGGAACAAAATCCTCCTCTGTCCCAGTCTAAAATTCACAAAGCAGTTGGGAGTTGCTAGTGTTTTCATGTACACTTGGCTTGCCCCAAATAGTCACAAATTGCAGGGCTGTATAAAGCACAACAAACTGAATTTGGATCTTCCACATCACGAGAAGCCACAAGCGTCATTATCTAGTTCGTCATGACATTACAGAACCTTGGTGACATTACAGATTCTGCACTGTGATTATCACTGGAAAGTATAAGCAGCAGCGGAAACAGGACACTGACAATTATTGGTGGCAAGTGTTTTATTAATGGGGGAGGAAGTCACACAATGACCATAATAGCAGATAAGATGGCTGAATGACTGGCTTTCCATATCAGCAAAAGCTTACTTGGCATTTTAGGCAGCTGAGTAATCCTGAGAAATTCACTCCTCGTTCTTGAAAAACGGGATGAAAAAAATCCTATATTAGATGTGCACAACTTTTAACTTGCCAAGCAGAACACAGCTCAGTTGCCTTGAAGGTGATGTGCCAGATAATCCACTGACCAACTCTTGACTTTGCTTTTACCACCCCAAGCAGCCAGGAGATGTATTGAGCATCTGGTGTGGCATCCATTGCTGGTATTTGGCCTGCTGGATCTTAGGCAGTGCAGGCCTGATATAAGCAGTGACGGATCTGAAAGGACATATATAATACCAGTAGTTCCCCATTTTGATGCAAGAGTCCAGTTTTCTAGTGACGCTGGCTTCTCCCAGATTGTCATTATGCCTATCACACAGAAGCCAAATAATTTTATACTGGGAGAAGCTTCTCACCCACCTACTCTACAAGCCAGATTTTATATTGGCTTTGATTGTACTATTTTGGTGGCGCTGACTGATGCTTTTACTTCCATAAACTGCTATGATGCTTCTTATGATTAGCAGACTAGAATTATTTTAAACAGAGATTTTAGCCTTGTACTGAGCACCTGTGCCAATATTCTGTTTTCGCCTTGGCCCCCAGCCTAACATTGAAGTTTACAGTGAAATTATATTCCCTCCTCTTCATCCAAACACAAGCCAGAATGGGAGAGCAGATACCTTTCTAGTTTTACCTCATGCTTGCAAGGTAAACACCAGGAAGTTACCAGAACTCCACAAGCTTATTAACTTTCATATCCAAAACAGAGACAATAAAGCTGGCATCGCAGGGTCCTTTCTTACTATTGTTCTTGTTTTGTTTGTTAATGATCATGAGGTGAGGTGAGCTTCTTGGATTAAAGAGCAAGAGTGACCTTTCAAGCCTGGCACCTGTTCATTTCTACCACATCAGCCTCAAAGTAGAACAAAAAGCTACATGCACCATTCTCCTCTCCCCAGTAGCATTCAGTATCAAGTACTTACTCTGGGTTAGGGTGTCATTGTGTGCATTTCACTAAGCCTTCACATCATTGGCTGGTGGAAAGCAGAGAAAGACCAGTAACATCGTGGCATCTCATCAGCAAATGGAGGGGGTCCTTTTTTGTCAACATACCTGCATTCCATGAATTGTGAAGCTTCACTTTCAAGGTTCATGTGGATCTGGCGGGAATGAATGGCTGCAATGGTGTCAGACTTACTTCTTGCTCTTCAATTCTGCCCTCAGTAGATAGCTAACGAGACTTCAGGCTGTATGTAAACTGTAGGTGCACGTTTTATGCAAAAGAGCTCTCCAGTGAGGGAAGTCATCTCAAGTGCTGGACAATCTTGTCAAATCCAATCCATCACCATAAAACATTCTTAGCTTCACTTTAAAAAAAAAAAACCAAGTCCAAGATTGATAAACCTGGTGGCACACGACAGGAAACAGAAGTAACCTCGTTTCACATTGCTGGCCGACAGCAATGGTGGCACTGATTGGCTGACAACCGGGGTGGTTTGGTGAGTGGCTTGGTAGAGAACTGGAGCCATACAAATTGACGGGAAGCAATGTGTGTTTGTGTGTAGAGGTACAGATAAATACACAAAGCACCAGGATGGTTGGATTCTCTTTCTATCTCTATCATGGAGCAACTTTCTGGGTTAGTACCCAAACTTCTCATGGCCTCAGTTTGCCCACCTACTGTACAATGGTGATAATAATGCTACCCTACCTCACAAGGGGATGGTGTGAGGCTTTCAAAATCAGGGCCTTGAACGTGTTAAATAAAGCGGCTTTGCACAAGAAGTCGTCGTTGATGTCATGGGGCAGAAAGTTCATCAGTCTGTGTTAACGTAGTTCAGACTGATCCCCTATTGCTAGGATAGCCTTTGATTAGAGGTGCTACTACTGACACGCAAAGTATTATTACCACCATTGGCAAACTGAGCCATTGCTCCAGCCAGCCTCCCTGTGAAGTATTTCCTGCCCCCTCGCCTACCACCACTCCCCCAAACCAGAAGCGGTTTCTTTTGTACAATTGGAATTTGGAGAGTTGTGTATTCATTTTTAATTCTAGAGCTCTTAGCTGTATCTTGTTCAGGTATCTCTTCTTCATGTGATGATAACCATCTAACATAGTGTGTGCAAACAGAAAAAAGGTGAAAAAAATATATGACTACACTGTAGACAACTTCTTTCCTAGCAGTGAAGGTGGCAGTCCAGCTAGACTCAGCTGCCACCTCCTTCCTATTGTGTTTGGAGATGTTTAAAACTCATGGAGCAGACATATTTTATAATAAAACCTGATAAAACACACCAAAAAAGGACGGGGAAAATACTACTGCTACTACTATTACTACTAAGCCAGTGTGATTTCATCATCACTGATGTCTACGAGGTAGGAATGTTTTCTTTGCAGAACCATATTTTTGGAGAACCAGGCCCCTTGTTTTGTAGAGGAGGCCTCCTGGTCTAAATAATAAAGGATAGTAAAATAAAACAACACTTGGCTTTCTATTTCTGTCATTGGAAAGGGAGTGGGGGAGAAGAACACCATCCTAATGGTTTCCAAAAGGCTGGGTGGGCAACACACTCATTGCTATTGCGGTTGCTAGGTAGTTCCACACGTGTCATAAGCCTCTGTAGGATATTCCCAACAAAGGCACAATTATAACAGCCTGCACATCCAAGACCATTGTGAACATCCAATAAAATAAATATAAAAACATTTGTGGCTGGGTGTACCCCTCACCTGACCCCCACCCCTCCTGCCAGCACTGGAACAGTCATCCAGAATATCTTGCTTAAGAGCAACAAGCCCTTGCAGAAAGTCTGCAGCTGTAGAGGCTGAAACAAGCTTCTTGGTATACAAACTGGCCCTCCCTCTTAGAGTGGGGGGGGGAATGTACTTGTCCTTTCACAATGATGACCTGTAATTTAGAGGATTTTGTTCCTTGCCAGAACTAGGGATGGATGGATCTGTCTGTTTCGAGTTCCTGCCACTTTCATTCATAAATCCAGTCAATCCCATTTCTGCATTAACCTATGGGTGAGTGGTTTTTTGTTTTTAATCACATTTTAAATACTTTCGGATGTATTTTCTCACATTCTCTAAACAGATATGCCTTACAATTCATATTTCTAAACATATTTAAGGCTGAAATGTGGGAGGATCCTTGGGAGGATCTCGGGGGCAATACAGGCAATACAGTGGCGTGGGATATTATCATTATTATTACAGTATTATTTATTATTTATACCCTGCCTATCTAGCTGGGTTTCCCCAGCCACTCTGGGCAGCTCTCAACAGAATATTAAAAACATGATATAAAACATCAAACATTAAAAACTTCCCAAATCAGGGCTGCCTTCATATTTTTTCTTAAAGTCAGAATTCCTTGACATCTGATTGGAGGGCGTTCCACAGGGTGGGCACCACTACCGAGAAGGCCCTCTGCATGGTTCCCTGTAGCTTCACTTTTCGCAGTGAGGGAATCACCAGAAGACCCTCGGAACTGGACCTCAGTGTCCGGGCTGGACAATGGGGATGGAGACACTCCAGGTATACTGGGATGAGGCCATTTAGGGCTTTAAAGGTCAGCACCAACACTTTGAATTGTGCTCGGAAATGGCTCCTACATTGGGAGCCAATGTAGGTCTTTCAGGACTGGTGTTATATGGTCTCGGCGGCCACTCCCAGTCACCAGTCTAGCTGCCACATTCTGGATTATCTCCCTCTTAAGTGAACAAATATAGAAATCCATACCTGGAGAGGGAGAACCAACCTCATAAGCTGCCTCAGTTCTGCGATCCTATGGTTGGGTCTACAACCTTTGGGGCCACCAACATCAGAGAGGGGGGAAGGAGGTGTTTCAGTCAGATAGAATAAGCCGGCATGGAACTGGCAATGGTTTAGTTTATTATTCTCTCATTTGAATCCATGCTGTGAAACTTAAAAATAACTTCCAAAATACATACGAAGAGGAGGGGAAAATGCCCTATCACTACTGTCCTCTTTTCCAGGAGGAGCCCAGCACGACCCAAGAAAAAGTGGATTCTCTGTCTTCTATTCTCCCTTCCCTACCCTCTGCTTTGCCCATGCATTAAATGTATTCTTAATATATGAAATGTATTTTAAATCATTTTGCTGAGGATTCCATCACAAAATTTGCTGAAGTGCACAATTCCAAAGGAGCACTACAGTCCAATCTGCACATTACTCTGGGAGGCGTGGCTCAAGTCAGTTCATATCAGATTTCAGAAATAATTCATTTCTCAAGCATCCATAGACAGAACTAGGGATGGGGGAGAAATTTGTTTGCATTTTAATGATAAACAACCGAATTCACCCTTCTTAAGTTAATACTTGAATCTCCTAATTTTGCACTGCAGTTTCCCAACCAATGGGTACAAAAACGTATATATTGGGAGAAATTCACATTACAATGCTGATAGATTTTCTTGCTTGCTATTTAAAACAAAAATCACAAATTGCTGCAGAAATAGGGAGAACACAATTTAAGATTGGGAAAATGAGAAACAGAGAGAAACCAAAGTTAACAGATTTGTGCATCTCCAGCCCCAACTGAATTGTGGTTAAAAATGAAGGGTGGATTAGAAGGCAATTTCTGGGTAAAGCGGGCTTTTCCACATTCAGTCTCACACTCATACAATTTCCATAGCCATCTTAGTCAAGTGGTAGTCAGCAGCTGTGTCCAGCCCACTCTATGGACTTTGCAACTTCTGCAGAACAGATCTACTCCAGGGGCTGGTTATTTGATGATCACAGCCCAGCCAGAGGTGACCAGATCCTTCAGAAGACAAAAGGAATGTTGCCACAGGAGCAAAACAGTTCTGCTTCTGGGCATGCATGTTACAGGAAATGGGATGACGCATTCAAGCTCAAACTGCACAGTCTCTCCTTCCTTGAGAGAACTATTCCTTTCCCCTTCCTGTCACTCACCTGCAGTGCAAACCTCGCTCACACCTCACACAAACATACACATACTACATATTTGCAAAGTAAACTTCGCTTTCAAACATGTAACTGAACTGAACTTTACTCATGAAAGCTTCTCAAGCTTTTGGCTGATGATGGGGCCTTCTGATTCAAGCTCTTGCTGGGGCGATCCTTCAGTTGCGACAAGAGGAGCAGATTGAAGTGACAGGACATTCCAAGAAAAATGCCCTCCCCCTTTAGTGTCATTAGCACAAGACACGAGAAAGTGTTGTGGTGTCAAGAACAGATGAACTTTTCCTAAGGGGTGGTCTTTAAAACAACACAGTTGTTTTAAACAGACTCAACATGTGGTTAATCACCCAGAAATGTGACCCAAAGTCATGTGCTTTATGGAGCACAGGTGGAATATATAGAACAATGTGTTAGGAAGAAGAGAAGTACAGCTATTGTTGATAGATGAAAAGCCAGTGAAGAGGATGACAAGGTAATTATGTTTTATTATGACATCTGTGCAGCACATGTTAAGCCAAAATTAATCTGCTCCGACAGCTTCTATGAGAAAGGTAAAATATCAGGAGAGTCTTCTAACAAAGCAAAGGTGGATGAAAACTTACTGTGCCTCCATGAGCAATGGAAAGAGCCCTAGAGAGAAAGAGGCATGGGTGCTTCCATTGGGTGGGTAGGTGCCGTTTATTTAGAGAAATTCCTTTCCTTTCCTATGCCTCCCTCAGTATCTCTAATCCCATATGCCTATTGCAACTAGCTTGCACTTACATTGTCTTTTCTCCTTTAGCAGGAGCAGACAATAGAAGATGGGGTGGTGTCCCCGAAACAAAAGCATTCAGAGTAGGTAGGTAAGGCTGCAATACTATGCTCCCTTATCTGGGAGTGAGTCTTAATGCACTCAGTGGGCTTTGCTTCTGGGGAAATGTGGAGGAGGATTGTGTTGCAGGAAACTTTAAGCAAATATGTATTCAGGTGCAGAATTTAGAGGTGCTGACTGCAGGGTCCGGGAGTATTTCTCAGCAGGATTGCAGGCCAGATCCAGGAGAGTGGGCAAGGGGAAAAAGAGGCAACAAAGGAGGGGATTTACATGATGGATAGATTCTCTCTCCCAACAAAAGGAGTTGGTGCCAGCAAGTTTGCCAACTGACCACATGCTTCATAGCAGAAAGGACCAAGGAGGAATAGTCTAAAATATTTCTCTCTTAACCCAGCCAGAGTTGGGCAGACTGGTTACTTAATCACAGGTGAAGTGAAACAGCATCCTGATGGCAACAAGATTTGACTTATAACTTGCATTAAGGATGCTTGAGAATACCAATAGCTCATATTCCAGCTGAATATCTCCAGGGGTCTCATTATGTTCATATAGATAGATCCTCCCCAATGCTTATTTTAAAACCTGAATTCCTGAAACTCTGCAGATATGAACTGAAAATAACAGTGTGTACCTGCCAATAACAGAAGTGATCTGTTTACTTTTATTGTACAGCAGTTTCTTTGCAATCTTGCTTTTTTATTTTAAAGGGAATCGTTAAGGTTGGGGGAAATTAACCCTATTATAGCACCGTAGGTCTAAAAGCCAATGTCATGTTTTTTTTTCTTGTATGAAAGAATATGTGTGTAGAGAAAACCATGAAAATGTTGCAGTGGATGGGGGAAATGCCCTGCTTTTCCACCTACAGGTAGCCTATCACATTTATGTTCACTAACAGCTTATTACCTCTGCACATTGATCACAAGAGCAGAATACGGTTGGTATAATCCTCAAAAGCCTGGCTCAGGAATTATGCTCACATTTCGGTGACAGCATGTCACAGATTCAATTCTTGGCATTGCCAGTTAAAAGGATTTAAGGTAGTGGGGCTGAGAAAGACAACTGCTTGAGATCTGGAAGAGCCAAAACCACTTCGAGTAAGACACTGTTGCATGAAGCAGTGACCCAACTCAGAAGAAGACTGCTTTACATGGACTTTAAAGAAGTCCTATGGCACCGGCTAGAATGGTGAATCTGAAATACCGTGTTTCTCACATTTTAAGACATGTCTTATATTTATTTTTACTCCAAAAAACACACCATGGCTTATTTTCAGGGGATGTCTTATTTTTTTTGTTAAGCTTTTTAATTTTTTACCGGTATTAAGCTTTCAGAGTTTTGCTGGGTCGGGCTCGGTGCGGCGCGCGCTGCTGCCCTTGCCGGCTCCCGCTGGGTCGGGGCTCTCCCTCTCTGAGATAACTACGAGCTCTTCTCCTCCTCACCCCCCAGTCGTGACACAGCCACCGCGCGGGCTTCCTTACCCAGGTTGCAGTGCAGCGACGAGGGCGGCGTGGCGACGGGCGACGAGGGGGCCGGGGAAGGCTGAAGCAAAGGCGGCGGCGGGTCTTTGGGGCCGCCAGCGCCCGGCGAAGGTACGGCGGGAGGCGGCAGCATGAGGTAGCGATGCGGAGGGGGTAGGCAGCGCACGCAGAATGAGTGGAGGCACGGCAGCAGCTTGGGCCGCCAGCTCTGGATGTTCTGGCCGCACACCCCGCAAGTGTCCAACAGGTTGAGCCGCGACTCTCCGTCGGCCCGGTCCGCGGGGCCTTGCCGGCTTTCAGCCTCGTTTTCCCCACCCATGGCGACAGGACCAGCCGCGGTGGGCCCTGCTCCCGCCATAGGCTCGTCCATTGTTCAGCGGCGACGGCCATTTCAGGCGCGAAACGCCTCTCACCCAATGGCCGCTTCTGCTCTCACCCGCCCCCCGGCCTGCTCACGAGCGGAGCCCCGCCCCTTCACGGCCGCTGGGAGCAAGCGACGTCGGTTGCTCGTCGGTGTGATTGGCAGGCTGTTCTGGGCTTGGTCGAATTCGGGGTGGGGGATTCATTCAAGAAAGAGCCAGCAAAGACAGCTGCGTGCGCTGTGCTGAGCCCCGACTCAGCGGGAGCCGGCAAGGACAGTAGCGCACACCGCGCAGAGTCCCGACTGAGCGGGACCCGGGAGAAACAGCAGCGCTCGGCGAGGCGCACGCTGCAAAAGCGCCATGCAGACCTGCTCCCACCACTGCTCCCACTCAACATGTCTTATTTTTGGGGGATGCCTTATATTTTATTGCCTCCAGAAAATCGTGCCATGTCTTATTTTATAGGGACGTCTTAAAATGTGAGAAACACGGTAACAGTCCTGCCACTGGAGGAGTCACTATGATGACTGACCCTTCTCAACTGCAGTCTATGGAACAGACTCCTTTGCATCAATGAAGTAGACAATTAGCTGGAATAAGACTGAGAAATATGAAAGACTTAGCAGTCACAGATGTGTTAATGTAACTGTGGTGAACCTATGACTGTATACTTTGACAAAAAGTTCCTCAAGGCTCTCCTTTTGGAATGTAAGTCTTTGAAAGATATCTCCTTTTTTGCTTGTAAAATCTCTCTTGAAGTTTCCAGTTTGTAACTACTGATACACCTGATATGAAAAATCTAAACTATAAGGCTGTGTGCACACACCATGTTCATGTTGCCTACACAATATTGAACTCATCCAAGTAACAGCCTGCACTTTGACCTGCTTGACTCAATATTTTCCTGAAAGATCTGGGGAAAAGATCTAAGGAAAAGTAAGCTTCAACATAAAATCGCATCACTCAATTGTGGATGAACTGAAATGTGTAGAGAGAGAAAGAGAGAGAGCGTGGTAATGTTTTCCTGGGTGCCATCTACTATTTCCATTGGTGAGATGCTCCTCAGTGGGTTGCTGGTAGGGCCAGCCACAATACACCTACATATTTTTTTAAAGTGTTAACCCATTGTTTTGTGCAAGTCTGATTTATTGAAAACTTGTATCCCCCCCCCCCAAAAAAATGGCCATGTGCATAGGCAAACAAATACCCCAATGGACCTCAGATCTCTGAAACTCAGGGAGAGGAAAGGAGGAGACAAAAACACAGTGTGAATGCATGCCATCAAGCACCTCGCAGCAGTATGGGCGGGAAAACATTGAGGTACGAGTTCAACTGAAAGCACTCTTGTGTGGGCAAATGTGTAAAAAAAAAGTCCACATGGAAAAATAAGATCCATGTTGACTCTGAGCTAGAGGGTCTGCCTAGCACCCCTGAAGAAGCAAGAGTATTTTTCTACAGGGAAACCTGACTTTTTGAACATGTTTGACCAGTGATTATACAGTAGTAGGAAAATCGGGTGCAGGAGGGGTGATGCAAACAATCGCACCACAACATGTAACAATGCTCAGTTGCTCATCTCCATTTTGCCCAACTCCAGCTTGGCTGGGAAAGCTGACTGCTTGAGAACCAGGAGAGCCAAAAAAAAAAAAGAAGAAGAACAGACAATTCTGGCTAAATGAGACAGTGAATCAATTCAGGATATTGCTGAAATCTTATGAAGCTTAATGTAGACATTTGTGGATCACTATGGCAATGCATCCTACCCAATGTCACATCCAGATAAAAGATAGGATGCCTCTACTTTTAACCTCCAAGTTAGATGAGCCTTTGAAACAGAACTGCAAGAGGCTTACGCGACTTTCTCTGATAGCTGGGCACAGATGGTCCACTGACTTCAACAGAGCTGTGGCATCTGAAAGATGTTCCTGTTTATATTCCTTCCTTGCAAAGAGCCATCGTGGTCATTTTGTATCATTATATTACATTTAGCATAGCTTAAAATACTCAACTCTCTTTACATTGCCAACTTTCCGCTCCCCAAAAAAAGGGTTTTCTTGAAAGGAGGAGTATACCTCCCTCTCTTTCCATCATCTTGGTAGTCTTGTTTACCCAGAGCCCTTCCAAACCATGCTTTTTCTCAGAGAAAGACTTCCTTTCTACTTGGTAGGCTTGGGAGCCCAGTCAGAAAGCGCAGATGGAAACAGATGCATTGATACTAAAACAAGATACAAAGCATATCATGCCAGTGATCAAAGAACATTATTATTATCATTTACAATAAAGGCAGCGCTGATGGTTCAAGATGTTCAGATACACAACCAGTTTAAGATTGGTAAGATCTGAATCCCTCAACTTGACAGCAGCAAAGCTATGTATGATCTAACTAATCAGAGTTCCTTTTGAGCGTGTGTACATGATCAGTTATCCTGGAACAAAGCCTGCAGAAGTCTATCTAGAGACTTCAGTCTTCTGCTGCATGTGTTTTTAAAAAACAAGTTCATGAGGTAAAATGCATACTCTTTACATTCATCTCAGAATTAGTGATCATAAGTACAAAGGATGATCACGTGGTAGAAGAGAGGCCAGATCTAGCCACCAAAGCAATTCTATGGGACCCGTGGCAGCCCTATCCATCTTTGAACAAGGAGTGGGGGAAATGGCCCCCAGTTTCACTCAGAAAGAAAACAGCATACCGTAGCTGTCAAAAATTGCAAGAGACAGTTATGCCCCACACTTTAAAACACACTCTGTCTCTTTGGGTTTTGTATGCAGCACACTCTCAACTATACCTAAGCAGACGTACAGTACCTTGTCACTGTAAGGGCCTTAAAAGTAATTATAAAGCCTGACCTTTAGTGAGCATGCATAGCTGGGGTGTCAAATCCTCATGGCTCCCCCTGAGGTATTTCTACACAAAACAGAATGGGAAGAGGGGTACACCCAGTGCTATTTTTCTAGAAAAAGAAGCGCTGGAACTCACCATGAATGCCTTCCTTGTTCTCTTAGAATGGCAATGGTCCCAACCTGAGAGGTGCCAGAACTAAGTTCTGGCGAGTTCTGGCTGGGGAAAAAAGCCGTGGGTACACCCTGTAGGGACAGGGAGAACATGGCTCAGCCAGACACAGTACAGAGCAGGGGTACAAGAGCACAAGGAAAAGCCAGAGTAAAAACAGCATCTTTTAACAGTGTCTGGATGGCCCAGCTCTGAGACGAAGAATATACTAAGGAGGCCACTCTGTGCAGTACAACACCTTGCCATGCATGATCATGAAGGTGTAACAATCTTTGTACATCCTGACGGAATTTAGTAGAAGGAGGGACAAGATAGGGGATTGAAAAAGAAAGAGAGAGAAAAGAAGGTGGGCATGATGACAGCAAAAGTGAGTCATCCAGGAATGAGATGCAGAGACTCCAACATGGATTCCTACAGACTTCTTACATGAGCTACTTAGTCACGTCAACATTCAGTACAGTGCATTCCAAAGGTTCACACAAGCTAGAGGAAAAGATCTGTGCTGCCAAAACACTGCCATGAAGACAACGAAGATCAAAACCCAGGACTCTCAAAGAGCCACAACTAAATGCAAATTCTACTGAATAAACAAAGCAGAAGTGCTGCCAACTTCAGATTTTATAATAAGCTTCCCAATATGTGCTTTTCATTCCAATGCCTCACCAGCTGGAATGTGCATGATTTTGAAAGGTTCTTTAAGCTTGGGGGTGGAGGGAAAAAAGCACCCAAAAACTATGAAAAATACTGGGGAGAGGAAGAGGATGGGGGAGAGCGAGAGATCTAAAAATAAAGTGAACCTAGGGATGCAAAAGCCAGGAAGTGTTATTTTAGCATTCTCCCACTGATTTAGAAAAAAAAAACATTTACACAAACTCCTAACGGAGGTTGGGGGGGGAGGGCTTGGCCATTTCTGGCATAATAACTCTTCAATGCTAGGTGCAGATAACGTGAACTTGAGAGTTCAAGGCCCTGTGAATTCTGCAATTCCCAGTATTCCCACAGAATAAAAAGCACTTCAGTACCTGCAAAGCATCAAGCAATGGGAACCAGTAATTTGCAGTTAGCAGGAGGGATTGGGTTATCTTTAGCAGCTGCATCAATATTTCTGGATACAAAGAAAATGTGTCTCTGAAAGAATGAGCCTGGAAAAAGTGTTCATGAATAAATCTTCCCTAAAATGCCCAAACCAACTACTTTAAAATGAAAACAAATGAAAACGTTTCTCCAATCGCTCACAACATTGTTTGGCCACAGCTTCTCACAAGGACTCAGTGGTACCTCCGTCCCAAACAAAGAACTCCAGATCCCAAGACAATATGAAACAATAGCTTTGTTTGTAACCAAACAAATGTTATTCTACATGAACTGCGAGTCAGCGCTGGAGCACTTCTGTGGAGCCTTTGAAATAGCCTCTACTTACTGCTGCACAGCAAGGCTGAAGAGGCTCTCAAGGTCATTAAAGGAATAGTAACTGCATCAATTAAAATGGATATAGCACTGTCAAAATGTTAAAAGCACTTGTCATGCATTATTTTTATTTACATATGCTTTATTATTCTTTATGATTATTGTAAGCACTTTGTGCATTGGGGAAATAAACAATAAAGGGGATATAAATATATTATTTGTTATTATCATCATCATGTACTTTTTATTATGGCCTTGAAAAATAGGGGTAGTGCTATTATTCCCCCCCTGTTATTAAGCTGAGAGAACGTAGCTTGCCTGCCTCTGGCCACCTAGTGATTTCACCCAATTCCTAGCTCAGGCTCTCCAGCTACCTTGTCCCCTCCAGCTCTCAATCCAGCTCTCTCAATAATCCAGCTCTGACATTCACCCTGCCAAGAATACCTACTGCAAGAGCTGAACAGTTTTTGCCTTATGAGCAAAGTTGGGTGTAGTTCACCAACCTGGGCATTTCTTGGAAAGATGGCATACAAGTGCTATCTTTTTAATTTCTTCAATTTAGGGAGCTGGATGAGAGGTGAAATGATGGTAATTATGTGCAGGCATGATTAACGTACAGTAATAAAGACTGGAAGATCATGTGACTTGGAAAGAATTTGGGACTCTGAGCACACTCCATACTATCAGGCTCATAGTCTTCAGGTGCTCCTGGATTTATTTATCCGAATTTAGACACTCAAGTTGCAGCACTGAATGCTTGCCTTAAGCTCTATTGCAGCCTTTTCTTTTAAGATCAGCTCAGAATTCATACTTAACAATTTCTACGTTAGGTGGTTGTGTTTTCTGTGGGTAAGCCCCTCAAAAGTAGTACAGAAATGTCACCTGGTACAAAACATCACTTCTCACTTTCTGAAGGGGATGAGTCACAAGAAGCATATGACACCCGTGATAGACCATCAGCACTGGCTCTATACTGCCTTACAGGCTAAATATAGGCTGCAGTCCTATATACTTTCCAGGGAGTAAGTTCCACTGAATTCAAGTGGGGTTTATTTCCAGGTAGGCATGTATAGGATCACACTGTTAATGTGTTGGGACTTATGAAGCCCTAAACAAACTGGGCCAAACATACCTGACCAACTGGCCTCCATCCCTCTGCTTCATTGTAAGCTCCAATAATATTTGGAAGCATCCTCTCAAGTTTAACATTCACAGCACTCACGGAGAGGTGTTCTTAGTGGCTGCCCTTTGTCTGTGGAACACCCCTGAAGACTTAAGGGAGTCTGAGCATGCATCCTCTCAAAACAGTGTAAAACATTTTGATTTCACTTGGTTTTGAGTGGCCTGGGACAGTGAGCAACGATAGTTTCAAAAACTGTACTTGGGTTAAAGGGTTTCGTATTTTTAAGTGCCTCAAGTGCACACTAGCCATTAAGTCTGCAACTGCCATCATTCATTCATTCATTCACTTTTTACCAATTATCCAGATGATGCATTCTACTTCTCTTGTGTTGCCTGTTTCCTCCAGACCTGATTTGTGGTGATTCTCTTCATTTAGAAAAGGATAATAAAAGAACTTAACACTAGCTTTCTCTTTCAGCAAGCACAGCTCTACTGAGACTTCTCACACCATTGTGCTTTTAATTAGAAACTTCTTCCTTGCAGCTTTTGCCTCCAATTGTTTACTGTTCAATATGGTCTGGGCATTATTGATTCATTTGCCCTTTAATTAAATCAGTTCCTGCTCTCCACCAGTGGGCATTTTAGATACTGTTTTCCTCCCCTTAATATTTCTTTTACTTTTTTAATTGCAAAACAGCTATATTTCAGAAAGAAAGAAAGAATAGAGGAAAACAGAAATTAAGTCCCCAAGCCTGTTGGAGGAAAGGCACTGACTGATGCAGGCACCCCCAAACTGCGACCCTCCAGATGTTTTGGCCTACAACTCCCATAATCCCTAGCTAAGAGGACCAGTGGTCAGGGATGATGGGAATTGTAGTCCAAAACATCTGGAGGGCCGAAGTTTGGGGGTGCCTGGATTAAGGAGTCATTCATCTGCAAAACCAAGGCTCATAAAAAACCCAGAAAGAAACTGGAGATTTAAACTATAAAGTGGAAGCTTCTAATTAAAGTCGCATGGGATCTTTGCGTAAATATCTTAGATATTTGGGACGTCACCATAGGGATGGGCATTGCAATCAATATAGTGCTATAGTTAGTACCAGGTGTAATTACCACTTTAATTCTGTTTCCAGCTAATTTCAGAAAGGCAATACTTCAGCACCTTTAAATAAAACTAGTATGGATGTAACCAAGCATACAAATAAACCCCAGTAACATTTAGTCATTAGAATATCATTCCTTTCTTGCCATTTCATTGTACTATAAATACTCGTCGTTCTTCACTATATGGGCCACACCACATTATTAGTAAAGCTGTTGCACCTTTTCCCATTGCACCTTCCCATAGCCCTTACGGCTTGGCTACCAAGGATAACTTTCTCAAAGGTGGACTGTCCTTAATACCAAAGGAGATATGTGACATATGCCATTAAGGGCTTGTTTCAAGACTTTTAGAATACTGTATAACATCCTAGAAAGGAAAAATATTAGCTAAAATGACATAAGATTAAAATCAAGCTAATAACAGGGCCTTTCATTCTCAAAAGTCACCTGTGCCATACAAACACTTCCCATCAGATGTTGTGATGGGGGAAATTCAGCACTGCAGGCTTGTTAGTAATTATTTCTCAGTGAGAATAATCAAAGGTGTTACCCCAATAAAAACAAGACAACTGCTGAGACTCTTAATGAGAAACAAAAAAGTTTAGGGAACACTGACCTAATTGGAATAGAATGCATAAAGCTCAAACTGGTTCCTGCCAACTCTGCAGTTCGTCAAGACAATATGCAAACCAAGAGTTCAGGCACAAGCCTATTCACACAATCAACATGCTGCAGTTAACTGTACGATGCTAAAAATGGAAGTGGATTCTGACAATAATTGCCAGTAGTTCAGTGGAGTTCAATTGTAAACAACACCATATTAGCTGTCAGGTGGAAACTGCACATGACATTCCCAGGTGTGTAACCACAGATCTAGGGTAATAGACTTATTTAAAGGTGGGGGGTTAGGATGACCATGTGGCTGAACTAATAAAGAGTGTGAAAACATTTTGCATGAATCACCTCTCTGAAACCAACCCCAAAGTGACACTGATATTTTGCATTCAGTCTCTTTGCACAACATTCCACAGAAGAGGAATCCTTCCCCCACTCCATCAGAAACTTAAAAACTGGCTGTGGGGGCGGTATATAGGGAAAGAAAAGAGATGGCATAAGTAGCACAATGTTTTGTGGCAGTCAGCCAATGGAAGAGAAATAAACTGTAATAAAATTAGAAGCATAGCATAAACACCCATTGCTTTTTTGAAATTCATTCCAATACAAAGATGTTAACTTTGGCAATGCTTGGATAGCCATGCCAACAGAGATATCGAGATTGAGGCTGAACATAGTGGAATCGGTCCAGAGAGGGACTGAACACAGCTGACGAAGAGGTGTGTGCTGGAGGAGAGAGGAAGGGGAGAAACAGTGGAGAGCAATGGAGGGGAGGAGGACAGTGGGAGGGGGTCAGAAGCAAAGAGATATCAGGGAGGCAGAAAGAAGTGCAAAAAAGAGTGGAGTGCTGAAACAGGCAGAGGAAAAAGAAGTTTATATACATACAGTATATATATCTCAACATGAATGCCTGAGAACCTTGCTTCCTTTCACTTAGGTGTTATAATTCTGTTTACAATACTCTTTAAAAATAGCCCCTGATGCCGCCCAAGAGCTTTGGTCTCCTGCTTTTGGAGCAACCTCCCTGAGAATTTGTGCCCCCCTCCCCGCATTCCTCCTTTCTTACTCCCTTCTTAGACATGCCTTTATTGCTTAGATTTAATACAAATCTAGCCCAACAGCCCCCACAAGAATGAACCTGCCACCTTCTGAGCTGGGGGGAAAGTCCTGTGGCTACCACCCATCCACCCAAGACCCACAAGAAGTCTGCGGTGGCCCAGGTCATACCAGTTTTGCTTCTGTGCCCTTTTAAGGGAATAAAAAGTCAGGAAAAGCAGCAGGGCAAGGCACAAGGCTCCTTTCCCACCATACAAAGACTGGAGGCAAAGCTCTTTCCTGGACCGGGAGCTCTCTGCACAAACAAAGCTTTCGCATGAGCTTCTTCTCAAACCTGACAGCTGGACGGAGCAGTCCAAAGGACGTTTCTCTCTCCAAGTCTAATTCCAGTAGTAGGATAAAAAAATCCTGGGATGAAAGATGTTACATTCACACACTTAACTCTGTAGCCCTCCAGGGCTCAGAGTTCAAGGTGGGTAAGAATAGGTAGGAAGGGGGAGAGAACAAGATGGCTTTATCCTGACTTGTCAAGACTCACTGTAGCATATCAGAAAACCAGAAAGGAATCGCCCAAAGATACAGCAGACTCTCAGAGCAGGACAGGAAAGTCACTTCAAGTCTTCGGCTGGCAGAATTTTGCAGGAAGCCCAAGGAGGTGATTACTGCCCAGAGAGAGGCAGGTTGTACTTTTCCACCAGGATGTGACCATTACCCATGTCTTGGGTGAGGGTCAAAAGGACTAGCATTTCAAAGATTTGATGCAAGGAAATGATCCATCATGAGAATACTTTTTCCTATACAGTACCTCCTATTTCCACCCCTTGTGTCCTAGGACTCGGTAGGGTGCTTACAAGTTACCCATAGTGCATTACAGCTATATGGACTAGGGTCAACCATGGCTCCACATAGAAAAAAGACAGCAAGCCTTCTGATGAGTTGCTGCCGTGTGTTCTTTACAAGGGATCGCCAAGGTCCCGTCAACCTGCCTCAGAGATGGTGGCTCCTCCTGAGCCTAGTGCATGCCCAGCTCCTAATACCCTGTCAAGCAGTAGAGCCAAAAGCCTACCAACATCCATCAGATTTTTATTTTTACAGCAGCAGCCATGTTAATTGTTGTAGCCTTTCATGTCGTCTCTGGAGAACATTCCTGGGCACAGTAACTTCCCTCTCCATCATCCAACATGGAAGAGTCATTTTTCATCTGGGCCTGCAGAACTTCAGACTCGTTCTCCTCCTGCTCTTCTTCTTCTTCTTCCTGCTCCCGAAGGGCCTGGAGACGTTCCTCCCTAGCCTCCAGAAACTCCTGAGCCCCTTCGCCCACTACCAGGACTGTGTCAGCCACGTTGGGCGGTGCTTCCACTGGATTGTGGTCATAGGAGAAAAGCCGAAGCCTCCGCAGGTGGCTCAGGTCAGGGAATTCAGTCAGCTTGTTGCGGTCAAGGTCGAGGATGTGAAGCTGTGTCATGCAGAGCAAAGGCTTGGGGAACTCCTCAAAGCGGTTCCCATACAGCCAGAGCCCACGAAGTCCCCTCATGCGTGGCAGGCCGCTGGGCAGTGTTTTGAGCCGATTGTCTCCCATCTGCAGGGACTGCAGCCAAGGCATCTGAAGCAAAACCCGAGGGAAGTGGTACAAGTAGTTGCTCTCGATCCACAGGCAGCGAAGTGTGGTGAGCTGGCAGAATTCTGCGGGAAGCCCAAAGAGGCGGTTGCTGCCCAGATAGAGGCGGGTCAGGTTGGGCAGGCGGCACAGGGCCTCGGGCACTTCCTCCAGCTTGTTGAAGTCCAGGGCCAGGATGCGCAGCTCCTGCAGCCCTTCAATCTCCTCAGGCAGCTCCGTTATCCCCGTGCCACTGATGTACAGTTTCTGCAGGGTGCCCAGGGCACAGACTGGCAAGGGCAGTTTCTTGAAGTGGCGCCCCGAGAGCTCCAGCATCTGATCCCCGCCACTCAGCTGCTCTTCGGCAGCTGATGGCAGCCGCTCCTCCCTCCCCGAGGACCCGCCACTGCCCATCCTCATAGCCAAGGCAGGCTGCTGCCAGCAGGACTAAGGCCACCACCTCTGCCCGGTGGGCTCCAATGAGACATGGCAACCACCAAGGTCCCTGCCCACCACCAGGCTGGCCTGCGGGGGTTAGGACCAGGGCTCGCTGGATGATGGTTCCCCCTGCCAGGGCTGGAACTGATGCTGCCACCACCTCCTGCTGCTCCTTGTCCCTCAGAACAGCTTCCCTGCCCAAGGAGCCGGGCCTCCTCCGGAGTTTGGTGGTGGCCCCCTGCGCTCCTGGGACCTCGAGCGCGGGAGAGGCGCTTCTTGGCGCGTGGGGCGGACGAAACTCCCGCTTCAGAGCTGCTTGCTTGTTCGCAGCCTGCTTCTCGCAGCCCACCTTTTCCTCCTGGAGGGCAACCGGGACCGAGCAGCCGCTCCAGCCCACAGCAGGGACCCCGCTCGCGTGGCCCCGTCGCGCGTCCGTCCAGACAGGCACTGACCTCGGCCCTCCCGGCTTCTCGCTCCGGGGCTTCCTGCTAGGTCTGAGCTCGGCTCCCACACACACGAGCCCGGCGCCTAGCGACTCGTCGCCATGGAAACCCCCACGCGGGATCGCCCGCCTATGGCAGAGCCCGACGCCTCGGACGGGGAGGGACTACGCTCTCGTTCGCCGCCGCCGCCACCCCCCTTCCCGCGACACAGAACGCACAGCCTGCGAAGAGTGGAGGAGTTTTTTTTAACCAATCCGGCTAACTGAGCTGTGGGGAGGGGGGGGGCGTGAGGCGCGCGCGAGAAGCCACGCCTCGTGGCCAGGCCCTCGTGGCTCCGTCCTCGAAGGGGAGGAGGGAGGCGTTTGCGCAAGGGCTCCTTTAACGGCTGCCGGGGTGGCCGGCCCCGCCCCTCGCTCACCCGCAGCAGCGGCAGCCTCGTCCCGGCCACACGCCCCCTTCGGCTAACCCTTCTCCACGCCCTACAAGCCCCACTCGGCTCCGCCATGGGCAGCACCGCCTCACACGTGGCTCCCGCCCCTTTAAACTGCTGCGCTAACAGGTGGCAATTCAACAGGTGCAGGTTGGTCGTTGCTTCGACCCCTTACCCGCGACTAGGAGATGCAGGGACGTGGAGAAGATTTGCCCGGCCGAGTTCCATTTCTGCATGTGGCGCCCGGAAGGTACAGAAGCCCAGAAGGAGAGTCCCGGGTGAGAGAGGACGAGGCATGGGCGTAGCCAGGATTTATTAGGAGGAGCAGGTTTTATGTTAGTGGTAGGAACCGAGTTATCTGCGATGCAATTGGTATTTTTATTTTCTTGATGAGGGGGGCAGCTGCTCCCCCATGGCTACGCCCATGTGACGAGGGGCTGCAAAAGGGCGGGAGTGGGAAGCAGCTGCAGCAGCAACAACCACAGTGGAGACGAGGGATGCTACTGCAGGGTAGCATCTGTTAACTAACAGCACCCAGTCACATGGGAGCAAGCCCCATTGTGTCCACTGAGGCTTACTTTTGAGTAAGCAGACTTATCAGACTTAAGAGCCCTGAAGTACCCATAAACTGGCTAGCAGATTAGTAAACGCCTATTGCCATGATTGTATATTTCTGAGGAAAGTGCTGGAAGATTGTAGCTTATTCTTTTTTAAAGAGCTTGATCCTTGTAACAACTGAAGGATTGCTCTCCACATTTTACAGCTGAGAAACTGAGGGCCCATTGTCACAACTGCTTGCTTGATGGTATCCACAGCCTGCAGTGATTTGCACCCATGGTGCCAAGTTGTGGTGCAAAAGCCACGAGAGTAGATGCAGAACTCCGCATGAGCTGGTTTTTAAGGCACTGGTGGCAAAAGTAGCTTTTTTGAGTACTTCAATAATCTATAAAAAGCGGATCCACACAGACTTCTTGTGCGCATTTGGCACTGATTGTCGTATTACGTCAGTTCGTCACATCTGCTGCTGGAAGTCAGTGCAACAAATACAGTATCAGATTAGGAGGCAAACCATTAAAAGGTACAACAGTTGTATGAAGACTCTGGCCTCTGGTTATACAAAATCAGTGTTAGTATAAAAAACACTAGATTTCATTCAGTTAACACACAGAAGTAAGTGTGAACCAAGAGCTAAACATTTACATTCAGGCAGCCAAAGACTGGCTGTTTAAGTTGGGGAACTTGCTTCAGGAATCATGGTGACTTCAAATTTCTAAGCTGCCACATAGAACTGATTATTGTGTGAAAACAATCGCTATGCATAGACTGTTCTAAATAATAATATAGATTTGCTCCCTTACATGCTACTGGTTTCTAATCTGGTGCATAGACTAGCAAAGCACCCAAATCACCCTAAATCAGCCTTCTGCCCTTGAAGTAAACTTTAAGATACAGAAACACTCATATTAAAGAGGATGTTTAAACATGAGTTATAGGGGTAAATATAAAAAAATTCCTTCAGTAGCACCTTAAAGACCAACTAAGTTTTTATTTTGGTATGAGCTTTCGTGTGCATGCACACTTCTTCAGGGGTAAATATGTTGCCGTAGCCACATTGTGTAGAAAAAAATTCCTGCACCTGCCTAAAATGCATAAATTACAAATCCCATCCATAAAATAGAGGCTAACATTTATGATAAGTGCACATGCAGAGGATGAGAAAAATAAGGCTCTTTCAGATCCTGGTCTAGCTCCCATAAAAATGAGCAGTTGTTTTTCCATTAACTTTATTTGCAGGCACATCAGAACCTCAGAGTTCTATACACAGAGTTTGCTTACCGGTAGCACACAGTCAGATCAGTACTTCCTTATTCCCCATGAACTATATTAATGTATCGCCATTGGTAGGCTTGTTATTTCAGTACCAACTCCCCCTCAGTCATATATCGTCATGAGTGACACTCGCTTTGAATTATTCTCACTCCAGATGGTTATAAAGGTGATGGGGATTCTTTTTCCACAGCTATATGTAGACTTCTCTGCCTTCTGCAGACATAGTTACCAGCTGATGTTGCAGATCTGATCCATATATTCATACCCATTTTAAACTTCCCTTTAGTATAGTAGAGTCCATGGCTAAGTGGTAGAGCATCTGCTTTGCATGGCAAGGATCCCAGGTTAAATTGCCAGCATCTCCAGGTGAGGCTGGGAGATACTGGCAGGTGAGGCTGGGAGAGGTAGGTATCTTCCAGCCTCCAGGTGAGGCTGGGAGATACCTGCAACCATGGAGAGCTGCCACCAGTCCTTGTAGACACTATTGAGCTAGATGGACCAAGTGTAAGGCAGCTTCTATATTTCCTATGTATAGGTAACCATGAAGCCGTAGCCCATTTTTCAGGAAAATTGCCACCATTGTCATCTAGTACACCACATACAGTGGGATGGGAAACCCTTTTGGCCCAATGTGTCCAGATCTGTATCTTTGTCCCTCCCCCTTACACACACACACACACACACACACACACACACACACACACACACCAGCAGCAGCAGCATATGTTATATTTGTTGTTGTTTAGTCGTTTAGCTGTGTCCGACTCTTTGTGACCCCATGGACCAGAGCACATTTGTAGAAGCACTATATGTTATATAGGTTTCTACAAATGTGGAAGACACTCCTCTTCATCCACCCACAAGTGTGTAGAACAAAACACAATTTGGGACAAGAACCCCCTACTCAAAGGTGAAGACAAGAAACAGCATAGACTGCCTATCTTCAGAAAATGCAACTAATCCATCTGGGAAAATATGAACACAGGTATTCAGTGGGAGGGAGGGAGAAGAGAGAGAGAAGCTCAGGTAGCACATTAGATATGTAAGAGAACAGCCTAGAAGAGAGTGCAGTTCTGCAGGGTGTACGCAAAGATGAAGATGTCATGGTTATGAAAGAGGGAGGAGATGATCCTCGCCTACAGGACTCTTCTAGTCATGTGCTGGCTGACAAATGAGAGGATGACGTTGAAAGCAAACCAAAACCCAAGCCCAGAAATGATCAAATAGCAGAAGGAAATGCTTTTTAAACGTGAGCTTCTAATGGAGTTAGCACTGCATAGCTTCACTAGGAAAGGAAAGAGGTGGGATCAGATAACAATCTAAAAATTTCAAAGAAGTTAAACTGGATGGCTGGGAGAAAGTTTTGGAGCAAAAACTTAAAGTAAGGAAACATTTTATTGGCACTCAGAGGCATCAGGCTAATGAAAACCTTTGCTTGCAATATTACAATCACACCATGAGGCCACAGAGAGAACCCGATAGTACCCTTAATGAACTAAGGATTTAAATTAAATTGCTTTTTTACTGCTTTCTTTTCCCATCCCAAAAGCTGTCCTAAAAGCTATAGTCACGCTAGCTCTTTAACTCTATATACACACATGCAAAAACCAGCCATTGCTTTTGCCTCATTTTTTAATCATCTTGGTTTACATTAAACTCTTTCATTATCAAGCAACAAATGCATTCCATGCACCAACCATGTTCAAGGGGAGTTCTATCTATCCTAGGACAACAACATGCTGAGGTGTGTATGTCAGTGTTTCTCAACCAGTGTGCCTCCAGATGTTTTGGGACTACAACTCCCATCATTCCTGACCACTGGTCTTGCTAGCTAGGGATGATGGGAGTTGTAGTCCCAAAATATCTGGAGGCACACTGGTTGAGAAACACTGGTGTATGTGGCAGAACCATCTCAGTTTCCTCCTAGTTTGAAGAAGAGATCAGACATGTTTGTCACATCCCAGGCACAATGAGAAACTGATCTGACACCAGATATCATTACACTGAGCATAAAGCTGCAACGTGTGTGGTACATTTGAGAGAAGTACCGGTATTTCTTTTCAGTGTTGGAGCAGCCTGTGCCATCAGCTCATGAAACATTGACTAGGAATGAAAACTCATCCACAGAGAGAAATGTGAGAAATGGAAAAAGGAAAGCAGTACACTGTGACTCCTATTAATACTGGGCAGAAAACTGAGAACCAGAGCTGAAGTGGTGTGCATTGCACCTGTAGGAAAAGAGAAATCAAGGTGTCAGTTCCATGCTGAAAAGGGGAAGGGAGATTGCATTCATGTAGCAGGCGGGGGGGGGAGGGTAGAGTGTGTGTGTGTGTGTGTGAGAGAGAGAGAGAGAGAGAGAGAGAGAGAGAGAGAGAGAGAGAGAGAGAGAGAGAGAGAGAGAGAGAGAGAGAGAGAGAGGTCTTTACTATTCCTGGCCAGAGGAGAAATGTGCTTTTCATATGGGTCATACAATTAAAGGATACAGGGAATTCCAGCTCTGCATGCACCTCCCACTACTTCACACCATACAATGCTCCCCAACTGTGTGAATGTTTATTGCACAATGCATGAAAGAAGCTGTATCCTACTAGCTATGTAGGTGGGTGAATTTGTGTTTCACAGGAAAAGGACATACAGGAACCCTTACTATATGGTGTTATATCACACCCTGCAGGGGACAAAAGATCCTACTGTTTCTCTGTTCTGTGTGTGTGTGTTTCTAACTATACCACAATCAGAAAGATAAAATATCTTTGCTGCCACAAGGCAAATATTAACCAGCATGCTGTGAACAACATGCTAGCAGTACTGGTATGGGGACATTGTACCAGATATGGCATTAAATGAGTCTGCTTGCAGTCTCAGCAGAGTGACACACAACCTTTATTACACTATAGTTGTTGGGAACTGAAGAAATCCAGTGTACACATAGCAGGGTTGTTGGAAGAGTGCAACAGAAAGATGTCCTGGATGTATATGAAGGAGATGTTTGTGCTTTTGCAACACAAGACATTGTGTAAGGTCACAACATTCATCCACCTATTGTATTAGTGGAATATTTATACCATATACTAATCCTAGGAAAGACAAGTGTTGAGAAGTTGAAGAATAAATGTAGTTCCTGGTTCAGAGCACCCTTCTGTTTTGGCCTGCCTTACATCTGGCACCTGTACATGAGGCCTCACTACATGAGGTTCCACCCCAACCCTTCTGTTTCTTCAATCTTCACCAGACTCTTCATGAAAGTCATATCCATCTCTGCTTCCAGGGGTATTTCTATATCCATTTTGATGCTGTTCCAGTTCCATTAAATATACCAGCAATATATTGTTTGAATTTATTTAAAACTATACAACCTTTAACAGTAAAATATGAATGATGTGACAGTGCTATCACTCTTGCTCCTTCCTTAGCATGTGGGATATTGTTCTGAGGCCCAAAGATATCGGTGTGAGGTCCAGTTTGGAACAGAGGCTGTAAAGAGGCAGAAAGACTAAAATCAATCACTACTGTGTTAAGACTACCGTGTGTGTGTGTAAGTGTGTGTAAACGGCATAGAGGTTTTAGTTACAATCAAGCAGTATACGAATTATGTTGAATAAATAGCCTTAACAGGAAGGAAGGTTAATGTTGAAAGGCAGAGAGAATGGAAGTGAAAAATGTCTGCATTTGTCTTCCCCAGCAAAATTAACCCATGGCAAATTCCCAGGACATTTCTGCATATGGGAAAAGTGCAGTTGGTTGTATGAAATATTACTTTTCAGAGAAGAAAAAAGCACTGGAGTTGTCTGTGTGTATTCCTGGAATTCATCTGTAAAACCGTAGGTGTTTCCAGTCTGTCACTATTTTCAGGTGGGATCCAATCATATACCAGAAAATTCAGATTGCATGCTTATAGTTGATTGGGAGGTCTTGCACAAGAAACCTCCTTCCCCAAAAGATCAGACATTTTTGCAGTAAGAAAAGTGATGATGGAAAATGTTCTGGAAACTGGGATAACAGTTGCTTGGATGCAATGTCATCTAACCTCTCCATGAACACCAGAATGAATGCTCATTAAATAGCTAATGTTTACTAATCTCCCTGCAAACATATCAGAATGAGTGCCCAATAAAAAGGCCGTCTAGTTTGATTAAACCTGAGAAGCTCTAGAGTAGACTCCAATTTCCAAACAATGGCCAAATTAAAAACAAAGCATAACACACAATATTGCCCTTTTGACTCTGCAGGTACCTCCCAGATGCTTGATACTGCCAGCCTACTGTCCAATGATGCAATGGGTTATGTCACTTACTTAGTTGGGCACAGTCGTCTGATGGAGAGCAGCAAAACGGCGGTCATGGGGAGAATCACGATAGAATGGATCAACTGTTGTAATTGTCCTGAAATGTAGGAGGGGAAAGAATTACAAAAGAAAGGTCAGTTGGGGAAAACATAGTGGATTGAAAGAGGAATCATACAGTAAAGGAAGGTCAGAGAAGAACAGCTACAACAAATCCAAGCTTACCTGCCAACATGAGGATGGATAGTCCTCAAGGTCTCTGTGGCATTGGGGTCAGTGCCTAAGTCAGTGGCATGGTTATTAGTAGCAAAACCACCAGGCTGCTGTGGCTGGATCCCTCCTCGTGTCCAGCCTTCCCTATCCACTCCCTTTGGAATGTTTTCATAAAACCTGATTGAGAGAAAGGATGAATTATTCCACGTGTAGTTGAACTCACCTGTTGCCTCCGTTCTCCTTCAAACAAAATCAGGTGTGTGTGTATATCCTGCAAACAATGCACTTCTACAAATACCTGTTTCAGTACACACCATCCACACAAACAGCAGAGCCAACAGCTGCACAAACCTTTGCTGTCCCAGTACTCCCACAATGCACTCTCTAAGGACCTGCAAGGCTTTTATGCAGATAGGAGAATGGTACCTTAACAACAAGACATAGCCTGGGAATGTTACTTCTCCCAACACAGGTGGCCAACCAGTATGGCACTTACTTGGAGTTATAGCTTGTCAGGAATCTGTTGGGCAGATCTGGATCATGTGCAGGTGTCACATATTTAAGGTTATTGAGACTGAATCCTGATGGTTCCTGCATAGAGAGGTCCATGAAAAGAGTAAGGGTCTAGAACAGGCATCCCCAAACTTCGGCCCTCCAGATGTTTTGGACTACAATTCCCATCTTCCCCGACCACTGGTCCTGTTAGCTAGGGATCATGGGAGTTGTAGGCCAAAACATCTGGAGGGCCGCAGTTTGGGGATGCCTGGTCTAGAACCATAGGAGCAGAGCAAAGTGCCCAACAGATTATGAAGACGTAAGGCCTTGAGACGTTCAGGCATACCTTGTGACCCACTTGTTCCCGACCTAGAAGGTTGTTCTGTGTCTGAGGTTGATGCTGAAGCCCTTGGAACTGAGAGTGGCTCAGGGGACCCGGTGCCTCTACATCTGGTGGAACCGTCTGTGGAGATTGAAGGTCATGAGTGAAGGAGCCATTGTGGGCAGTGGAGGCTGGTCCATTAGGGCCCCACCAACCTTCCCTGATCCTCACAATCACTCCATAGGGTGGCAGTGACTGTCAGCTTCTTCCTCCTTTGTCTCAGCCTGCCTGTCATTAGGTCTTGACTACCTCCTACTGTTGGCCTCCTGGCCTTCCTCCCCACCAATCCCAACAGGCCCCAGCCACCACAGGTTGTAGGAGTTACTGAAGAAAGGGAGGCAACAAGGAAGACTGTGATTGAAATGAGGAAGGTTGTCTGTGAGTAAGATAGCCCAAGGATGGTAGTAAGAGGAACAAGCAGAGACTCAGGGGAGGCTTCTGTTTGCGGACTCTGGCAGTGGAAGACAAATTCCAGAGAAAGCAAGAGCCTAAAGAACAAAGGCAGGTAGAAAAATAGGTCACGGCAGGCAAAGATACATGAAAATGTAGATAAAAGGAAATAAGAGGTGCTGGCAGGGAAAGAGTGGCAGAGAATTCTAGAGAGAGCAGTGAAGGGAGATGGTGTAAGTAGGGAAAGCAGTTGGCAGAGGGAATGTACTAAAGGAAGCAGGACAGGTATTCTGGTGATAAGGGAGTGTCACTTACTGGGGTACGGCCAAGATTCTGCCGACTGAATCCAGATCCCCTCTCAGAACCCTTTGCCAGGACTGGTAGGAACTCATCACCCTGTCGGGGGGAGGGGACCATATTAATGGTGAGTACATCACATGCAAATAGCCAAGAAAGGGAAATACAGGAAGGGGGAAATGGCACTTTTGCCTGCCGGCAAAGCACATCCCTTCAACTGTTTTTACAGGTCCCCACCAGTAACAACTCTATTACAAATGATCTCCTTACATGTGGAGGGCAAGATGGCAGATAATCTGTCTTGGTAATGCTGACTCCTGGAGCGCTGCTCTGCAAAGCAGAAGAAAAGTACTGATACTCAGAGAGAGGAAAGTAGTAAAGAGGAAGCACCGGTTCCATTACAGCTTCTACTTGGGAGCAGGCAAGTCTATCTTAGGAGCAACTACCAGTAGTTCAGCCTTCCAAAATACTGTGCTGGTTGGGGCTGGTAGGAGTTTTTATCCAAAGCACCTGGAAGGCACTAGGTTGGGAAGGATTGAACTAGTGGTATTTTGTCCTTAATTGCATGGAATCATCCCTGCTATAGTGAAACTGCAAGGACCTATGGGCTGTACTTGAACATTCGTGGCTAAATGTACAGAGAAACTAGATTTGCTTTTGCCTTTGACCTCACTTAAAAGCAAAGTACCCACAGACCAACACTCAGGTACAGGAAAAGTGGAACCTGTAGCAAAATATTGCAGGGTAGAATGCTCTTGTTCTGGGTTTGTACTAGCCAGTGATCCCCTTTTCCAGGACACTTCAATCCATTCCTCCCACCCTCAACATTCCATGCCCACTGAGCACGCTCAGTCTTCTTAGTGCTTTTAGGTTTCTGGAAAACCTGGAAGTTCTTCCAAGCCTGCTAGTACCTCTTTTTGGTATGTGCTTGGTGCCTTTTTGGCTACCTAAGAATAGGCACTATCACATCATATGAATATATGAAGAGCCCTGCTGGATCAGGTCAACAGCCCATCTAGGAGGACATCCTGTTCTCACAGTGGCCAACCAGGTGACTGTGGGGAGCTCACAAGAAGGACATGAGTGCAACAGCACTCTTCCCACCAGTGATTTCCATCAACAGCCATTCAGAGGCAAACTGCCCCCAACAGTGAAGGTAGAACAAAGCCATTGTGGTTAGTAGCCACTTATAGCCCCATCCTCTGTGAATTTGCCTAGCCTTTTAAAGCCATCCACGATTGTGCCCATCACTACTTCTCGTGGGGGCAAATTCCTTCGTAAGTGAGGAGCACAAGGGTCAGGAGAGATTGATCCACTGTTCAAACTAACAAGCAATTTGACTAAAGCAGGAGCACTATATTCCACTGGGCTCTGCAGGTTCATGCTTAATGTGACCCTCGGCGAGGACAGCAGCATATACAGAGTTTACTGGAGAAACCTGAGGTTTGTCCATAATGGGGTTAGCCAGGCAGCCTTCAGTAAAACCAGTCTCTTCTTTGGCTCCAATTGTTTTCTTCTGCAGGAAATCTGTATGGGGGGTGGGGAGAGAGGTGAAGTGATAACATGAGGAAAAGGAGCACACTGAAAAAAGAAGGCAGAAGACTTCTGTAAATAGCAGTGGCGACATAACAGTACAAAAATTAGACAGCAAACTGTTGGCTGAGGAAGGCAGAGGGCATGGGTAAGATAAGTGGTGAAAAAGTGAGAGCCATATTTTACCCCTGCTATTTAGCTCCAAGCATAAAAAGGTGTGCCAAACTACCATAATAATTCCATACTCTGACCTGCAGAAACATATTTAGCAATTCCATCTCTCCAGAGGAGAACTCACATCTCCTTTCCCTGCATTATATTGCACTTTCCGACTGTGCTACCAGCCAGACCACTGCACCACAAACATTCCCGCTCCTGTTATTGTAGCATCTCTTTTTCCTTGCCCATGTGGCCACAACTATTCCTTTTCCATGCATAAAGCTTATGCATCACATCCATGCAATAAAACTTGTTGCCTAAAAACTGAGTGGAATCCCTGATACTGGAAGCAAGTGGAGGGTGGGTATTGGTCATTCACAGGTTCTACATGCCAATACTGTAATCACTGGGCTAATGGAGGTGAGTTAAGTGTTGTTTGTGACTGAAGGGGCAATTTCCCTATGTGTAATCTTGTGTGTTACCCATGTCAAAAGGGCTGTGCGCTGGTGCTGGCTGTGCTAGAAGATCTGATCCTATCTGAGGGAGCCCTACAGAATGTGGCTGCAGATGTGGCTGTGAATTACTTCCAGCCCACTACTCAGAAAGCCCTTGTACATTGTGTGGCAAAGTGGGTGGACTGGGTTCAATAATGTTCCTGCTGTCACTGTATGTTGACTGCAGTTTTCTAAGGTCCAAGCATTAGAAAGAAATGCTAATGTAGCAATTTTGGCAGCCACTCCCCCCAGCAACACTGTTGATGGACTACACCGAAATGGCTAAGATGATTGGGATGATCAGACACCAAGATGATAAAAAAGGGGGGGTGGTTATATAATATCTTAAAGACAACTGTAGATACTTTTAAAAGTTAGCAGGATTGTTATAACACTTACAAATGTAATATGATTTAAGGTAAAAAAAAGGAGATAAAATGGATTAGAAAAATGTAATTAGATGCAAAAAAAGAGGGGAATCGGAAAGGGGAGGGGAGTCCGAGGGATCTAAGTAATCCCAGAAGCATAGAAGTTGAAAATGAAGTGAATGTATAAGAATATTGTTTAAAAGTAGTGATGGGCACACTGTGGGATGGGAAGGGTAGGATCAATTATTATCATTATCATTACCAGGGCTTTTTTCAGCTGGAACTCACAGGAACTGAGTTCCAGCACCTCTCAGTTGGACACTGTTGTCATTCTAAGAGAACAAGGGAGGTTCTCATGGTGAGTTCCAGCACCTCTTTCTAGAAAAATAGCACTGATTATTACCTACCAATCACTACAACATTTGCCAATGACATGCCCACACTACCCATGCATGAAAGGCAAGCTGCATGTAGACTGATGCCTTTCATGCATGGGTACCGTGGGGGCATCAGTGGCGAATTTCAGTGATTGGTGGGTAGTTGCAGCGTTGCTGTGGGAGTGGCAGCCCTGCTGAATCACCTGAAGGCCCATCTAGTCCAGCATCTGTTTCTCACAGCAGCCAACCTGATATCTCTGGAAAGTTCACAAACAGAACACGAACGAAATAGCTTCCTCCTGCTGTTCCCTAGTGGCTGGTATTCAGAGACACACTTCCTTTGCTCCTGGAGGTAATAGCCTTCATGAATATAGCAACCACTGAGAGCCTTATCATCTATTGAGAGTCTTATCCTCCGCAGTTTATAATGACTCAATATATAATCTCAATATATAAAAATGAAAGGCACAAATACAGGATGGGTGACACCTGGCTTGAGAGCAGTACATGTGAAAAGGATCTAGGAGTCTTGGTAGACCACAAACTTAACATGAGTCAGCAGTGTGATGCAGCAGCTAAAAAAGCCAATGCAATTCTGGGCTGCATCAATAGGAGTATAGCATCTAGATCAAGGGAAGTAATAGTACCACTGTATTCTGCTCTGGTCAGACCTCACCTGGAGTACTGTGTCCAGTTCTGGGCACCACAGTTCAAGAAGGATACTGACAAGCTGGAACGTGTCCAGAAGAGGGCAACCAAAATGGTCAAAGGCCTGGATACGATGCCTTATGAGGAACGGCTTAGGGAGCTGGGTATGTTTAGCCTGGAGAAGAGAAGGTTAAGGGGTGATATGATAGCCATGTTCAAATATATGAAAGGATGTCATATGGAGGAGGGAGAAAGATTGTTTTCTGCTGCTCCAGAGAAGCGGACACGGAGCAATGGATTCAAACTTCAAGAAAGAAGATTCCACCTAAACATTAGGAAGAACTTCCTGACAGTAAGAGCTGTTCGGCAGTGGAATTTGCTACCAAGGAGTGTGGTGGAGTCTCCTTCTTTGGAGGTCTTTAAGCAGAGGCTTGACAGGCATATGTCAAGAATGCTTTGATGGTGTTTCCTGCTTGGCAGGGGGTTGGACTGGATGGCCCTTGTGGTCTCTTCCAACTCTATGATTCTATGATTCTAATCTCACAATACTCAGAAGAAAGTCCTTTTGAATTCAGTGGGGCTTACTCCCGGGTTAGTGGGGTTACAATTTCAGCCTTACTCTTTTCTCTAAAATGCACATACCTATATTATGAAGTAATCTAATGTAGCAAGTGATGATGACCACTATAGAAAATATGGTGATGCCTATATTTCACCCAATAACAGAGGCAGTATGGTGCTGAATACCAGTTACTGGGGATCACAAATGGGAGAGTGCTACTCATGTTAGTTCAGGCAATTGGGCAGGTTTGTGGGTTCGAGCCCCATGTTGGGCAAAAGATTCCTGCATTGCAGGTGTTGGACTACATGATCCTCAGGATCTCTTCCAACTCTGCAGTTCTATGATTCTATGTTCTGGCTGTGAGCTTCCCATTGGCATCTAGTAGGCTGTGGTGGAATGGAAAGGGCTTTGGTCAGATTCAGCACAGCTGTTACAAAAATGAAAATCTGCAACAGACTAGAAAGAAGGCCTCTGAACTGCAAAATTCCAAAGCAAAAATCTGAAGTGCACAGAAACATTCTTTCAGAGAGCTGCATCGATTTTTCACTGCCACCTTCAATGTGAATTTATTTTCAGACATGAGAGTGATTTGTGCATTTATATCTTGCACATGAAATGTGACAAGCTGTCCCAAGAACTCCAAGTTACACTTCCATTATAAAATCTCTAACCTCCACCCCCCAAGTTGCAGAAGATGACTTAAATGTCAACGTCCCCACAGGAACATTTTTAGGGGGGAAAGGCAAAAAACAAAAATCCCAATTTACATTTTAATCTAAAAATTTCTAAATACTGTGGGTGGCAATATTGATATGTGCAGCCTTTAAAAAAAAAAAGAATTCAGCTGGGAGTTATTTGTGATTTGGATCTAGTCCAGACTACTGCTTTAACTTCCTAAATATGGATTTAAGAGAATTTTAAATTCAATGAACACGGAGGTGAGAATGACATATTGCAGCATTACATAAATAATAAGAAAACCAGACAAGAATATATCTCAGGATGCTACCTTTGTGAAAGTGATACTATATTATATATGGTCTATTTTTAATAGTAAAGTAACCATTTAATGAACACTTAATTTTCTAGTAGATGGTGACCAGCTTCTTTGAATCAAACTGAATCTGTTTCTCGTGTTCCCTTTTTGTTTAAAGACTGCCTATCTCCTGAAAACCATACTGTGCCTGGATATAAAATGAAACATCTAGACTGAACAAACACAAGTGGCTTCTTAACAGAACCATGGACTTCAAGTATCCTTAGAGCAAGGATGGAGAACCTGTGGCCCTCCAGTTGTTAGACTCCAACTCCCATCAGTCCCAGACAGCATAGCCAAAAGTCAGACTGATGTGAATTGTAGTCTGATGGCATCTGGAGGGCCCCAGGTAAGTGTATCGTTTACTTAGATGATAAATGTGTGCTTAGCCATGGGCATAACTTACCAGTCATTACATCCCTGAAAAATGTCTCCTAAGAAACACAAGAAGCATTTATTACTTTGAAAAGTGATGTCTAGCTGCCTAAATACCCCTTTCTAAACCAATGATGGGGAACCTTTGGCCCTCCAAATGACAGCTCCCATAATCCCTGACCACGATATTGGCAGGTTGATTGTTATGAATAAGCAGACAGCTCCCTTTCTTATGAGTGGAGTATCAATATTGTGCACGAGGATGGAGCTCAGTCAGCTATGAAGAACAATTACCTGGTTGTCCTGGAATGTTGTAGCGGTACTTTGAGTTGTACTCTGTGGACATGTAGTGAGGTCCCTGCAAATACACAAACAGCAGTGGAGAGTAAGACCAAATGCTCCAGATGGAGTCTCCTACTTGCCCTACCTATGCACTGTTTCCAATGCACTGTTCCACATCCATCCTACTTCTCTGTTTAAGGGCAGACCAATTATTCCTGGGGTTATAGTTCTCAGCTTTCCGAAGTTATCTTGCTCTCTCCCGTGACTTTATAATTTATCCTTTACTGATCCTTATGCCTGGAACTCCCACCTCTCTCATTTCCTGCAAACCCTTCCTCAAAGCCCATGTTTTCTGCGAAGCATTTGGCACAACCCCCTGCTCCCCATACACTACTGTAACTAAAACTAAGCAGGCACAATTGGAATAATCTCATATTCTTCCCATGTTTTCCTGTAGCGCCATTTCCCTCCACGTGGTCTATTCTGCCCCCATGTGTCAATTTCTACATTTTAAGCAGTGATGTAGGAAAACTGGGGGTACAAAACTTCACAGCCTCTTTCAGCCAATGAAGTACCAGGGTAATTGACAATTACTTGCTCTGACAAGTAAACAAGGTGATAACAAGGCTTTCAAGCTTTACTACCATTTGTGACAGATTAGCATTGGAGAAGTCGGAGGATAAGTAAAATAATCAAGGAGAGACTTTTCTTTGGTGCGGTTCCTATACTGCCCTAGCAGTTTGAATAGCAAGTGTGGTTTTTGTGGGATGGGGGTGGGGCTTTTTGTTTTTGTTTTGCATTTCTAATTAAAAGCTAAAGGTTGCATTTACAAGTTGAACGGGGCTAGTGCCCCACCCATCCTGCCACTGCCACTAGTGTAGCGGTGATGGCAGCAACAGCAGCAGCGACAAGATCTTGTGCAATCTCACAAAAATCAATTTCATGCAGTCTGCAATATCTCGCAAGAGCACCACAAAATCTCATCGGAATCCACCACCATCTCTGGTGCTTTGTGGGCACCACTGCACAACCTAGGAAGGAAGGCTTTGAGAGGGGAGGTTTCAGTGACAGGGTGGCACCTTCCTGTTTCCCTTTGGGTAGCAAAAGACCCCTAAATTCAACCTATGCATCCAGCATAAAAATTACTGAGTTCAATGGAGCTTACTCCAGGTAACTGTGTGTCGGATTGAAGTCATGCTATATGGCTGGTCAGGGATGTGAACCCAGGTTTCACCAGCCAAATTCTAACATGTTAACGAATATGCCAGGTATCTTCAACCTTTTCAGTACCCAGGACCCACTTATAATCCAAACTTGGATTTGGGGACCCATTTCTTAAATCTCTAACATATGTTTGCATGGTAGTAGTGCTCCTGTTATGACCCACTTCTGATCAGGCCATGACCCATGAATGGGTCCCGACCCACCAGGTGTGCTATACCATCCCTTGTCAATTTACTATTCTAGGACTGCATTTTATTCTGTCACACTCCCCCCCCCCCCCCCGCTCCTATACATATCACCTTAGGATGACACCACACTTGTTCATAGCTCAATGATTGAAATGTTGAGTGATGACTTGTAGGTGTGAAACAACCTTCTCAGATCAAAGACTGCAGACTGGCGCTTTCCTATTAGCTCACATCACCACAGACAATACTTTTCTATGGAGGCAATTCACACCTTCTGGTGCAAGTCATCAAGCAAGGAGACAGGCATATGTGAGTCAAGCTTTAGATCAGGAGTGAAAATGGGGACTATGGGGTTTTGCAGTAACCCAGGAAATTCAAGCTTTTCCTGCCAATACTTTCACTGTATGCTAAAATACTGGTTTTCAACAGGTTTGCTGTGAGCAGCAGTGCAACCACAATTTTAAAAATATTTTCCCCCATTGCGGATTATGAGGGCATGAGCAGGGAAAGTCATGCATAAAATGGAAACTCCCATTTTTATTTTACTGCATCTGGTGGTGGATATAAGAGCCAAACCCAGAACCCTGGTTTCCACACTGGCCAATCAGATGCCTATGAGAAGCCCAACACCAGGACCTCAGTGCAACAGCACTCTCTCTATTTGTGATTCCCAGCAACTGGTATTGAGATACCTCTGATAACAGAGATAGTACATAGCCATCAGGACTGGTAGCAGCCATTGACAGCCTTATTCTCCATGGTTTTTTTCTAATCTCCTTTTGAGGCTGTCCAATTTGGCAGTTGTCACTACGTCTATCTTATACAGCAGGAGCAAGTTCAATAGCTTACGCACTGTGTGAAGAAGCCAGACCTTCTGCTTCATTAGCTGGCCCCGAGTTCTAATGAAAACTCCCCTTTATACTTCTTCTGTGATCAGGTACTGCCTAAGCTACAGTCAAATGAGGAAGGGTCCATTGAACTAGCAGCTGACTCACATGTCTGGCATGTTCCACATCGACAGAACCTCTTCCATACAACTTGTGCAGGTCAGGGGTATGTTTAGGCTCCAACCCTGTTATAGTTTGGGCTCCCTGGTCTGCTGTGTCAAAATGGACTTTCTTGACCTGCAAAATGAAGCCCAGCTTGCAACTTGGAAAGTTAAGGAATACCACAAATACCAGAACTGAAGTGATGCTGTTCAGGGCTATTGTTGAGAAGGGAGGGGAAAGAACAGTCAAAAGAGAGCAGGAAAATGCATATATAACATCTTGTATCTGTCCCCTTCTCAGAAGTAGTAGGGAGTCATTTTCTTCATGGCTGAGCCCTTGATCACAGCTCTAATTAAAACATTAGGAAGCCAGTGAGGTCAATCAGTGAAGCCACAAGGCTTCATGCTCCCATATCTCATTCATTTCTTCTTTTTCCTATACACTCCAAACAAAATAATGAGAATTTCAGCTTATGTGTTTCCAACAGAATAAAGGTTTTAATCTTTCCTGTGGCAGTGAATGCTTTGAAAAACATTACAGTGTTTCCCCCCCTGAAAGCCCACAATATAGAAGGCAAATCAAAAGAGAGACACTTTGCTTTTAGTATTCACACAACTGTAAAGCAATTCTGAAATTGTAGCAGAACCGGGTTTGGCAAATACTAGGGCTCAGTCCTACTGCGCACTTCCCAATTCTCAATCCCTCATATAGCTAAACTCTTCTCAACACAGTGTCTGGGTTTAAAAGGAAGCAATTCTTGTTCAAATGCCTCTTTTCTACCGCAACATGTTCCACTTGGTATATAATCCAGGTCACAATCATATTGGCATGCACACACACACACATACCGTATATCAGCAGCAGCTCTCCTTAGCTCCATCCTGCTGTTAATCAAAACAATTCATTAATGAGTCCCAGTCCTTTAGGTGCAGAACTGCCAACTGGACATTATTTTACTGATATGTCTAGTAAAAGCATATTCTGGTAGGTAAACCTGAAAACCCCACTAATCTGTCTCAACAAAACCCCAGGCTATCGAGCTTCACCCATGATTACTAGTCTATGTAGCAAGCCTCATATGTGACTCAGGAATGTCCACCCTGACTCTCAAAGGCTATGAATGGATCACTAATGCTAATGTACATTATGCACTCCTGCCCCATAAACATCCATATTCCAAACCTTAACTTACTTACGTGGTGCTTTTATCTATAAATGTATCACATTACAGCACAACTTTATGGGCATTTACTCAGAAGCAAGTTCTACTGTGTTGAATGGGGCTAGTAAGCATATTAAAACGGAACAGAGTGTGACTTAATTCTGAACACCAGCATTTATGGGATTGCACTGCAGCTACTAACTTCTTTCTGGCTCCTTGTACCATCAAAATGTGACTCCTCTTCACATCTTGTATTTCTGAAGCTCTCTTCATTTTTAATCCTCATATACACTTGCCAGATCACATCAGTTTACGCATCCTGGCTTTTGTGTTTTGCCCTGCATCACAGTAGATTCTATTAGATCTCAAGGATATATATAGAGAAGCCTAGGAATGGGATGACTCCTAAATGCTCAGAATTTAGTCTTGCAAAACATCCTCCCTCTACACATGCACTGCCACAGTTTTGTGCTAGATACATCGGATTGAAATTTACAACACAGGTGATTCATGTTATGGTAACTATCAGGCACATGGCCCCTTTAAGAGAAAAAGCAATGACCCAGGATGCAGGTTCTTGGAGAGCTGACTCAGAAGGATGGAGAAGCTGCTTGGATCAAGGCCTTGCCACTTGCTAGGTGGATGTCGGACTTTGAGCTGCCTCATTGCTGAAGCTCCAAGCTGCAGCCTTCCTGAACTGAAGAAATAGCCCAAGCCATTATTAATGGCACTGGGTGATGGTTTTGGCACATTACAATCATGTTCAATAGCACAACAATCCACAGCACAGAGGCAAATCCTAGGTTTGGGATACTTACCTCTTTAGTGGTGGGGAAAGAAAGGGGTTTTTCTCGGACATACCCACTCCCTGGCTGGTACACACTCCAGGGAAGAGGATATTTCCCATCTGGGAGCTCAAGAGGCTGGAAGTGCTTGGTTGTTGTCGACTCATAGTTGTCCTGAAGGAGCTTCCTGGTTTTGGAGAAAAGAATAAGCATGAGAGACATACACAGCATCTGAACTTGAGACAGTGGATTTTAACCAGGTTATGTTTAGCAGCCATAGGCAACCTTGGCTCTCCAGATGTTTTGGAACTACAACTCCCATGATCCCTAGCTAACAGGGCCAGTGGTCAGGGATCATGGGAGTTGTAGTTCCAAAACATCTGGAAAGCCAAGGTTGCCTATGCCTGATGTTTAGGCATGTTAGAATTGTGCTCTAAAGACAGCCATGCTTTCTATCTCCTAAAGTAAGGCGTTAGTCCAGGCAACCCAAAAGATCACTGTCTTTGGCCCTTCCAGTCATCTACACTGCATTCATTATGGGTACCACGGTGAAGTGCCAAATGCAATTGCCTTGCCATGGACTTTGTTATTGTGCTTTGAGGGAGTACAAGTAAAGCAAATGCAAGAATGTCACTGACTCAGAGGTGGCATGAGCATTATGAGGATGTGATTATGTTTCACAGCTTTCCCCAATCTGGTACCCCCAAAATGCTTTGGGCTGCAGCTCTCACCTGCCAGAGCCAGCACAGCCAATCATCAAGGGTGGTAAGAGCTGGAGCCCCAAACGTCTGGAGGGCAGCGGGTTGGGTGGTATGCAAACCACAAGACAGTTTCCCTGTTCTGAACCATCCCAGTTAATTTCCACAAAGGACTGTTTACGACCAATACCTACCCCACAGTTGGATTATCTATTTTGTCTAGGCTTGGCTTGTAGTGAACAACGGGACGGTAATTGGTTTTATATCCTGCTCCAGAGTGGATGCCAGTCCGAGGACGAAACCCTGCTTGACCTGGCAAAGGAAAGGGAGGCAATGGCAGATTTGTATTGCCTATTTATATATTCACTTACTGCGTTTATAAAGCACTGTTTTCCCACTGCACACTCAATACAGTTTACAATATAAAATAATAACTATCTAATTGTCGATTCAGGTAGGTAGCCGTGTTGGTCTGACACAGTTGAAATAAAAATTTTAAAAAATAAAATTGTCCAGTAGCACCTTATAGACCAACTAAGTTTGTTCTGGTATAAGTTTTTGTGTGCATGCACCAGAACAAACTTAGTTGGTCTATAAGGTGCTACTGGACAATTTTTTATTTTTTTATTTTATCTAATTATCTTGACACAGAAGGAAAGAGAGATGGGGAAGAAAAAGGAAAACCAAGCAAATTTGAGTATACTAACTATTGCGTGATTGGAGTGAGGTGTTACATAATGTTCAGGTGGGATGATCACTACAGCAGAGGAGTGGAGGAGCTACATGGCAGTTGACCCCAACCGAATCGAGAGAGATGCCATGGGGCCTCCCTTTGGAGCAGCTGCAAATAGTGGCTTTTCCAGGAGGACAGGAGCCAAATGGTAGTTTTTCTCCGCTAAGCTGATAAAGGGGTCCTCACCTTTCCCCCTAATGCACCAGGTATGATGGCTCCAGATGGAGGCTACTCTGGTAGGGGAAAAGGCAAATGGAAATTGGTGCCAGCCATGCTGATGGAGGGGGCCTCACTGCCATTTCTCTCTCTGCAAAAGCCACTGCAAGAATCAATTCTGGGTGATGGAAGCTTCATGCTGGTTAGAAGGTGGGAAGGGGTGGGGCTTCTCCAAGAACATTCTTGTAATCTTTGGTGCTTTGGCCTATGATAATATCTAAGCTTCAAACTGGTGACTCTTCAGACATTGTTGGATGTTCATGATCCCTGAATATTGGCCATGCAAACTGGAGCTGATAGGAGCCCAACAACATCAGGATGGCACAGGTAACTCAGCGCTGGCCGTGGTAAGGGGTTCTTACATGATATGTGTCTAACTCGAGGCATCCCTCTTACATGTGTACCCAGCAAATGCATATCTACAGTGTTGTCAATTTGGCGCACGATGCTGATGTAGTAGGAAGCAGCAGCAATAGTGGAACATGGATGGGCCTGACTCAATTGATGCTTGTTGTTTCAACAGGGGCATGTTTTACTTTTTCCAACTGAGTTAAAGTAGGAGATTACAGCACTGCAGATGCTGCCTATAACAGAAGGTAAGCAGCTTCGCAACCAGGCAGGGACGAAGCACTTTGAGATAAAGAACACAACCTCTGCATAGCTATGCCTGGGAGAAAAGTTTTATCTCAGGTGAATTGCACTCCAAACAATTATTGAGATACATGGGAGGCAGCAGCATAAGCAAACTTCCTAGAAAACCCCATTGAGCTCAGTGGCTCCCCGAGCAAACATGTTTAGAACCGAGCTGTTTGTCCTGGATAGATTCAGATGCAACACTCTAAAGGGCTTCTTGCTTGCACACAACCACAGTTAGTACCTTCCAATGCTTGCAGCAAACTTTTCACCCAAACAGACAACCTATGGTTTGTGCTTGCTTGAAAACCAGGATCGGACAAGCCTTGGGTTTCAGTTCAGTGCACATTGTAGTTTTCTACTTAATTTCTCTTCTTAAAAATCATTTTTATTTGATTTCACGAATGCAAATTAATTACAAGGCCAAATACATATCCATAAAAAGATATTTCTCTGAATCTCGCGACTCCCCCCCCCCATGGGTCCTAATGTCAAAAATCCCAACTACATATTATTTCATAGTCTTATGTTTTATATCTATCCATATTGTCCATAATTTTTGTAACATTACAAGTGGGATTAAAATCCTGCTAATGTTTTCATCTGTTTACAGGGATCTCTAAATAAATTATAAACTTTTCCCATTCTTTCTTGTCTTCTTGGTCTCTGAGTTTCCCAGTTTTGCCATTTCAGCAGAATCTCAAAGCTTGGTTTGCCATTCTTCTCTGGTAGGGACTCTTCCTTCTTTCCATCTCTGGGCTAGTAGCATCCGTGCTACTGTTGCCGCATACATGAAAAATCTTTTCTGTTCCTTTGGAATGTCGGTACCTATAATTCCTAATAAAAAGGCTTCTGGTTTTTTAACAAAAGTTTTCAATTTATTTTGCATGGGTTCCCAACAATCAAGGATCAAAAGTTACTAAATGTGGCACATGATGGGATCTTGAATCTCATTCTTGCAACAGGAAGCCTGGGATTGGGATTATGCCTGAAGAGCCTACCATCCGTTTGTGTGGTTAACACTTTCCTTTGTTTGATACAACCAAACTAGCCACACATAAGATAAATCCCTTCCCTTATCGAAGACGTCCTTACCATAAGCTGTGCCATAGCTGGTACAGTAGAATTTCATGGGGTCCATACACCCACCAGAGCTAGTTTTTACATAGGGAGAAACAACCCCCAGGGGGAGACGACCCATCTTCTCTGAAGATACAGAGGTGGATTTACTGATGAAAGGTTTCCCTGGAGGAATAGAAATGGAAGATGATTGACCACTAATCATTCTGGATAGCAGGAATGCTGCTCAGGCTCTGGACAAAGAAATCAGTCTGACTTGAAGCAATTGTTTATCTGCATTGTGTGCATGTCTCCTTAGAAACAGTGAGGTCACACACACAGCATTGTGATGTCACAGACTCAGGATTTTTATAGGGGGCTAATGATACAAACCAGGCCATTCATGGTCTTAATACATCAGGATCAGGTCTTAAATACTCCTTATTGGTTGCAGGTGCACTGTGGCTCAAGCGAAGCAATAGAACCAACTCCTTCCACAAAAATGGAGATACCAGAATATACCATTTTACCTGAATATTGTAAAAATATTCAACCTTGCTATTCTGTTCCAATTGGCAAGTTAGACACACTCAGAGAAATCCCTATTGAAATGGAGGGGAACCACACAAGAGTGGGGTGGCACTTTTCCTTTTTATAGAGGCTTCTAAGAGAAAAGCTTCCAGAAGGATTTGAAACACTGAAGATCGGGTTAAATGTTCAGGGATCTCCCAGTACTGGGTGTGTGGATGTGGGTGTCCTTCCTTCTATGAATCAGGAGCCAATTCGTATGATAGTCCCCACCCCATGCTGTAGCACATGGATTCTGCACATTCCACACAAAGCACTAGCTAATCTGTACCCCTCCCACAATTCTGCCTGTGCTTTTTCTAGAACTCTTCTATTGCATCTTTCTTGTTCCTCTGCTGTCAATATATGAGTGCTTGTGGTGCATTGTAGCACTGCACTATTAACATGTTTTCAATCTATCCACCTCAAGTTTACAATAACCTCTGAGTGGGAAATTGTTATGCTCCATATTTGTTTCCAAACCTCCATTTTGTGTCCATTGGTGAGCAGCTGTGAGGAACCGCTTTTTCTTATTTTTCCTTCATAATTTCAACTGCTTTGTTGTGAAGTACCACAGAGAACTTTCCATTTTAATTTTCTCCACCCTCCCAACACACCTGAAGTGCTATACATGTATTGACAAAATAAATGGCACCTGTTAATAGGTCAGTTGAGAGACCACCTTACTCCTTATATCAGGCATCCCCAAACTCGGCCCTCCAAATGTTTTAGGACTACAACTCCCATCATCCCTAGCTATATAGCTGCCAAGTCTCCCGTATTCCCCGGGAAATCCCCGTTTTTCCAGCTGTTCCTAGCTGAAAAGACGGATTTTTTTGTTTTTTCCCCGGTTTATTCTGGCGTGGTTGCCATTTTGGAACTGGGCGGAGCATGCTCAGAAGTGACTTTTGATGCTGCTCTGCCCAGTTCCAAAATGGCTGCAGTGCGATTTCTGGCACGGTGGCCATTTTGGAACTGGGCAAAGCAGCATAAAAAGTCACTTCTGAGCATGCTCCGCCCAGTTCCAAAATGGCGGCAGCACTACTTCCAGTCTGCTACTTCCGGCCCGGTCCTTATTTCTCCGACAGTAACTTGGCAGGTATGCCTAGCTAACAGGACCAGTGGTCAGGGACGATGGGAATTGAAGTCCCAAAACAGCTGGAGGGCTGCCTTATATACCCAGCAGATTATTGTGTTCTGCAGGAGTCTCCCTCAAGTTCCAAAGATCTTAGAATCCCAGTCAACAGTAGCTCAGAGGAAGGCTTTCAGTGTTGCTGCCCCTGTTCTGTAGAACAGCATTTCTGTCAAGATATGGCAGAGGCCACTTTTTGCACTTTCCATAAACAATTGAAAATATGTTTGTTTTGTTGGTGAAATTTCTCATAGACAATTTAACCAAGCTTTCCCAGCTGGCTGAAGAGGCCTCTCTGCCTTAGATTTAAAAGCAATATGAATGAATACCTGTCTCTAGTTTTTTTTTTTTTGCATTGTTAGTTTTAAAAGCAATTTTTAGCTGTTTTTATTATATCCTGCATTGCAAGAGGTTGGACTCGAAGACCCTCGGGGTTCCTTCCAACTTTATGAAAATCCAACACACATTTACAGCACTATGCGGCTTGGGACCCTCGTACCTACGGGACCGCCTCTCCTGGTATGCCCCGCGGAGGACCTTAAGGTCCACAAATGACAATATTTTGGAGATCCCGAGCCATAAGGTGGCTGGATTGGCCTCAACTAGGGCCAGGGCCTTTTCAGTATTGCCCCCGACTTGGTGGAACGCTCTCTCACAGGAGACCAGGGCCCTGCGGGATTTGACATCTTTCTGCAGGGCCTGCAAGACAGAGCTGTTCCGCCTGGCCTTTGCATTTTGATTTGGGCCATTTTAAAATGAGGCTGCATTTTAAAACAATTTTAAAATCTAAATTGTTTTTTAATCTGCATTTTAATCAATTGTTTTTCTTTCTTTTATGTTTTATTGTAATTTTATTGATGTCAGCCGCCCTGAGCCCGGCTCTCACTGGGGAGGGCGGAGTATAAATAAATATTATTATTATTATTATTATTATTATTATTATTATTTCCCCCAAGGAATCCTGGGAACTGTAGTTCTTTATGGGTGAATTGCAGCTCCGTGAAGTGGAAACTACAGTTCCCAGGATTCTTTAAGGGAAGCCATGTGCGTGGCATGTGCTTTAAAGACATGGTGTGCATCTACCCTAAACCATTTTGACACACACACACATGTAGGTGATTTGTAAGTAAGTAAGTAAGTAAGTAAGTAAGTAAGTAAGTAAGTAAGTAAGTAAGTAAGTAAGTAACCTCCCGGCATGTGGCAAAGCATGGCTGCCACTTGGGTGGGGGAGGGAGGCTCCAACCATCTTCTGCATCTGGCAGCCATGACAGCAGCTCCACTAATTGGCCAGTCCTGCAGCATCTCGCCCACGCGGTGAGGCTCTCCTCCTTGGAGCAAGGCAGGGAGAAGGTGGAGACAACAACAACAACAAAATGTTGCAGATGACGCCTCCTGCTTTGAGGTATAGCATACAGTTTTATTGTGCTTTTGCATGGGTTGTATTAGGTTTTGTGTATGGTCTTGATTGATGGGGAGGGGGGAATGGGATAAAAAATTACTTATTGCCATTCACTGCCCCTTTTGTCAGGGACACTGACGCTAAGATTTTTACCTTTTTAATAAGTTATGTGTCTAGGACACATGCCTTTTTACCATAAGAACTGCAAAAGTATTAATGGTGGTTACAGAGTATTCTGCCCATCTGTCTAGTCTGCTGGCCTCCTGGACATGGGAAGCGAGGAAACAGGACAGGTGTGCAATAGGCCCCTCCTGCCATCATTCCCCAGCCACTCGTATTCAGAACCATCCTACCTCTGATCCTGAAGACAGGATATAGCGGTCATGACTAGATGCCAATGACAACCTTATCGTCCATGAATTTATTTAATTCCCTTTTAAAAAAAAACATTAAATTGAGCAGCTATCACTTTGTCTTTTGGTAGTGAATCCCATAGTTTAACCATACACAGTATGAAAAATACTCCACTTTCAGAGTCCCCAAATGCTAGGACCATTCCTTGTAAAGCTTATATTGGCTGCCCTTTTCCTGAGCCTTTTCCCGCTCTTCTGTATCCTTTTTAGGGCAAGGCAACCAAAACTGCACACTGTATTTTAAAGTGTGGACACACCACAAATTTATATGAAGACGTTTCCTTTCATAACAATGCAAACACGGAATTAATATTTTCACACAGCTGTCTCGTATTGGGTCAACATTTGCACTGAGCATTTCCTGGTTGGTCGCCATCAGCTCATACTCCATCAGCATATAGGATCTTTTTGTCCCAATGTGCATCACTTTACACATAGGTAAGTGTTTCTCAATCTTGGATCCCCAGCTGTTGCTGGACTACAATTCCCATCATCCCTAGCTAGCAAGACCATTAGTCAAGGGTGATGGGAGTTGTAGGTCCAACAACAGCTGGGGACCCAAGGTTGAGAAACACTGACATAGGTGGTCATTGTTGTGCTTGGAATGTTAGACTAGGACAGGCATCTCCAAACTTCGGCCCTCCAGATGTTTTGGACTACAATTCCCATCAACCCTGACCACTGGTCCTGTTAGCTAGGGATCATGGGAGTTGTAGGCCAAAACATCTGGAGGGCCGCAGTTTGGGGATGCCTGGACTAGGACCTCGGAGACCAGGCTTGAAAACCCTGCTCAGCCATTAAGCTGACTGGGAACCACAGCCTCAGAGTCTAACCTACCACACAGGGTTGCCAGGGATAAAATGGGGAGGAATTGATCCATGTACACTATCCTGAGCTCCTTAAGTAGAAGTATGGGATATAAATGGGATAAATAAATGAACTGCATTTGCCATTTAATGCCTATTCAGCCAGTTCCACTTGAAATCCCATTTTGTTTCTATTGACCTGAATAATTTGATGATCTCAGAAAATATCCATCATTGTAGGAAACATTGCTGTACACACCAGACACATGCATACCCATATCTGGGAACCCAGCAAGAGAAATGAAATGCGTACATATGTCCTTTCATAGGGTTGTGCAGAGTGTAGGGGAAAGACCTAAATCAGGTATTAAACCACAACATCTAAACATTCTCCAAAAACAGCAATTAGCCATTGCCCCTTGTCGTTTCTCTAAGCGGGAGAGTGCTAGAGCCCTGTCTAGTCATGTTGTATGGGATCAATTCCAATCTGTTACCTCCGAGGATGTGGACAGGCTGCTTGGACAAGTGAAACCAACCACCTGCCTCCTTGATCCTTGCCCATCCTGGCTAATAAAAGTGAGCCGGAAAGGGCTGGGCGATAGGCTCCACAGGGTGGTGAATGCTTCCCTCTACGAGGGAGCCTTCCCAGACCCACTGAAAGAGGCGGTCATTAAACCGCTTCTTTAAAAAAACATCTTTAGACCCGGCCAATATGGCCAACTACCGCCCAGTCTCAAATCTTTCATTCTTGGGCAAGGTGATTTGAGCGGGTGGTTGCTGAACAACTCCAAGCATGCCTGGAAGAAGCGGACCATTTGGATCCCTTCCAATCGGGATTCAGGCCTCACCATGGGACTGAAACTGCCTTGGTCGTGCTGGTCGATGATCTCCGGCGAGCTAGGGACAAAGGTGAGAGCTGTTTCCTAGTTCTGCTGGATCTCTCAGCGGCCTTTGACACCATTGACCATAACATCCTTCTGGACCGTCTAGAGGGGCTGGGAGCTGGGGGCACTGTCCTCTCCTTCCTCCTGGGCCGTGTTCAGAAAGTGGTGGTGGGGGATGAGTGTTCAGACCCCTGGGCAACTCACTTGTGGGGTGCCTCAGGGTTCCGTTCTCTCCCCCATGCTTTTTAATATCTATATGAAGCCGCTGGGAGAGATCATCAGGGGGTTTGGCCTGGGTGTTCATCAGTATGCAGATGACACCGAGCTCTACCTCTCTTTTAAATCAGAACCAGTGAAGGCGGTGAAGGTCCTGTGTGAGTGCCTGGAGGCGGTTGGAGGATGGATGGCGGCTAACGGATTGAAGTTGAATCCTGGCAAGACAAAAGTACTATTTTGGGGGGACAGGAGGCAGGCAGGTATGGAGGACTCCCTGGTCTTGAATGGGGTAACTGTGCCCCTGAAGGACCAGGTGCGCAGCCTAGGAGTCATTTTGGACTCGCAGCTGTCCATGGAGGCACAGGTTAATTCTGTGTCCAGGGCGGCTGTCTACCAGCTCCATCTGGTATGCAGGCTGAGACCCTACCAGCCTGCGGACTGTCTCACCAGAGTGGTGCATGCTCTGGTTATCTCCCGCTTGTACTGCAATGCACTCTACGTGGGGCTACCTTTGAAGGTGACCCGGAAACTGCAATTAATCCAGAATGCGGCAGCTAGACTAGTGACTGGGAGTGGCCGGCAGGACCACATAACACCGGTCCTGAGAGATCTACACTGGCTCCCAGTACGTTTCCGGGCACAATTCAAAGTGTTGGTACTGACCTTTAAAGCCCTAAATGGCCTCGGTCCTGTATACCTGAAGGAGCGTCTCCACCCCCACCATTCAGCCCGGACACTGAGATCCAGCACCAAGGGCCTTCTGGCGGTTCCCTCATTGCAAGAAGTGAGGTTACAGGGAACCAGACAGAGGGCCTTCTCGGTAGTGGCACACGTCCTGTGGAACGCCCTCCCAGCAGATGTCAAGGCAATAAGTAACTATTTTACTTTTAGAAGACACCTGAAGACACCCTGTTTAGGGAAGTTTTTAATGTTTAATGCTGTACTGTTTTAATATTCGGCAGGAAGCCGCCCAGAGTGGCTGGGGAAACCCAGCCAGATGGGTGGGGTATAAATAAATTATTATTATTATTATTATTATTATTATTATTATTATTATTATTATTATTATTATTTCCAATCTTCTGAGCACAGAAATGGTTCCCAACTTCTGAGCACAGAAAAAAATGGGGGGGGGACTATTTAACTTAGGTACCAACAGGAGTCTGACCAAACTGCGGGAGGCAGTGGAAGACAGGAGTGCCTGGTGTGCTCTGGTCCATGGGGTCACAAAGAGTTAGACACAACTAAACGACTAAACAACAACAGAAGCAGCAGCAGCATAGATCAGGATCAGACCATGTTTTGTGTCCAAAAGGTCTAAAGTTCAGTCTCTGGTAGTTCTAACCAAAAAGGTCTTAAGATTGCAGAGTTGGGGAAATCCTTGGCTAGCCACTTCCAGTCAGAAAGTACTGGACCAGTGCAGTGCAAGGGAGACACTGCGGAGAAGTTTGTGAGGTAACATGCTTCTTCCTCATGCAAAGCTAAATCCACCATGGACAGCAGCCTGCGGCCACCAACCCCATTTTGGCTCCTGAGGATGGCATTGTCCTTACCTGTCCCAACAGAGCGAGCAGAACTTGGTGACGTCCAAAAGGAACGAACCATTCATTTATTTAAGGAACTGAAGTTGGGAACTTGACGGTCGAATGCAGAAAGCTGAAGTCTAGCAGCATGTAACCTAGCAACCAGCGCCTAGCAACTAGCTCGACAACATTGCTCTCCTTCCAATGGCCTTATAGTTCAAAGGGTATTGGGAGCGACTGCAGGGGCCCTGGGCACACATGCCAAATACATGAAATGGTTCCGATTATTTGGATTCCTAAATATAACCCTCAAGGGGTTGAGATCTGTGTGTTTCCTGGGCCATTATCCCATTGCAGTCAAGTCGAGCTACTGGACAGGAGCTGGGGAGGTATGCAGCAGTTGAAGATTAAGTCTCACCAAATCAGTTCTGCCACTGCTCCCATGTCCGTAAAACATAGAACAGTACCAAGTGGGCAGAAAGGAACATTTGTAAGGCTATGTGCCTACTAAATGTCTGCAGCCACAGCTCTGCAGTGTAATTCAAGTGTAACTTTAGATGTCTGGCACACAACTCTTGAGAATTTAAATCTTCCCCACCATTATTCAACCTCCAAATGTTCTGCATTTGTATCTGTGAAATAATTTTGAAATGTTACTGTAAAGTCTCAGCAGTATGAGTTGTGGGTTTCAGACAGCTCAGTTTTGATGCTGTGTGATTCTGTTGCCTACCTAGGACTAAAATAAGTGTATTTGTGTTATATTTTACTCATGTCATTTAATGTGGCATTGCTTGACACTGAATCTCTGTAATCTGAACTTTGACACAGAATAGAAATCTCTGAGCATACAAAATTAAAGATATGTAAGTTACACATCACTTTTGATCAAGCCTGCATGTGAATATTCAGTACTGAGCAAATATCAACATGCTTATAATGACACCATGTGGTAGTTTAAAGGTAATGCCATAGACTAGGTGGCTGCAAAGAAACATGTAACCTTAAGCATGACTTTTAAAGTTCTGTGTGATAAGGGGGTGGGGGGAAACCAACTCTAGGAGGGCCAAGCTGTATTTCAAATTGTCACACAGCTAGTGTTTTAATAAGATTTTTTAAATAAAAAAGTACATGACATAAACCATGTTCTGTAGAAACCCCTGGGTGTCTGAAACTGTTTATATGATTATTGAAGAAGTCACTGCTGGCGAGAAGAAAAAAGTATGCATCTTAGACCAATTTAAAACACCTGTTTTGAAAATACCCGACTCCCAGTAAATGACTGAAAAGTGGAAAAGAGCCTAAGAGGGTTGGTCACAAGTCACACAATAATGTTTTCTTCTTTTTGCACAATCAACTTCTAAAAATAGAATAGTCAAAGTTCATTCAACTAGGAATGCTGGCAATTGGGCGAAAAAAGGAAATACAAACAGCAGCCACCCACTGAATAAAGAGTGTATATTTATGAAAAATTATGAACAGAGACATAGGCTGATCTATTTGCTTTTTTATTTCACATAAAATTTTCAAAAGGGTGGTCCCCTTTAGAATACGTAATTTGTAGTGAAGAACCTTGCTTTGTCAGCAAATGGCACACATTTTTGTGTCCTGGGAAAAGATGTCCTTTTAAGTTAAATTCTACTTTTGGCTTCTAATTTTTATGTTCTTTTTTTGTTCTCATTGTGTCTTTCTAAGTTGAGAACTGCCCTGTGATCTCTGAATGAAAGGCAGTATAAACATGTAATAAATAATAGAATCAGAGTTGGAAGGGACCCAAGGGTCATCTAGTACAACCCCCTGCAATGCATAAATCTCAGCTAAAGTATCCATGACAGATGGTAATCCAATCTCTGTTTAAAAACCTCCAAGGAAGGAGAGTCCACCACCTCTCACGGGACGCTGTTTCACTGCCGAACAGCTCTTATTGCCAGAAAGTTTTTTCGAATGTTTAGTGGGAGATAATGTTTTACAGTATATTATGTACTTCCTATATTAAACTTTGCTTGGTACAGCAAATGGGTGAGAATTATTCTACATCTGGGGGTGGAGGGAGACAGAGTGAGTATTCACTAACTGCCATACTCATCAAATTACAGTACAACAACTACAAAGGACAGACAGTAACCATTTAACGCGGCAGCTGCCATTGTATCAGACGGTAGCAAATGAGGAAAGAGGAGTGAAATGAATAGACTGACAAGAATGGCTGAGTACCCAGGAGTCACAGACTATAAAGGATAGGGTCAGCGGGGAGGGAATAACCATGTGCCACTGGTTTTCACTGACAAAGCACAGCTAAAACCTTGAGTCCAAAGTTGGATTAAGGTCACTGGGGACACTGGTGCAATTCCCAACAGATGACTCTCTTTCCCCTGCAAAAATCACATGAAGGTACCACAGAATGGGGGCTGCCATCCACAGTGTGAACAAATTAGGCCCCTCCATGCATTCACTGTCACCGAGTAGCAGTAATTACATCTGCCTGTTGCCAGTGATGGAAGAGAAGGAATGTAGGGCCACTCCACTGGGACAGCTGAGAGATCAGTAACTTTTGGTGCCTCCCCTCCTTGCATTTTCCCATCCCAGCTGGTCTTTAAAGCAGCTTGAAAACTTGGATTTGAACCAGTTTGCTTATTTCCTCCTAGCTCCCTCCATTTCCTTTTGTGTCATGTATTTTTAGATTGTAAGGCTGAGAGCATATATATTTTTTGGCTGAAGGGTGAGATTAAAAAAATCTTTAAATAAATAAACAACACACACACACACTGCCAAGGACATACACAAGGGCGATATGCAAGGACCAAATCTTCCATATGCAGCTTGTTGATGTTGGCCTCATTGATCTACTGAAGATGTACTAACAGCACCAATATGTACAGGTTCTGGTGGAGCCTCCAACCGATGTCTCAAAATTCCTGCAAAAATATTTGTGGCTAAGAATAAAAAGAAAGTCTCCTAGGCTAGGGACACGAGTTGTAGCAATTGGAGAAAGGCAGTAGCAAATGCAACCTATCAAGGAGAATGGAAGGAAAGTGATGGGCACATCCAACAGTGCATAGGCTGACATAGCTGAAGACTGGCAAGTATATCCAGGACAAGGCTGCACTTGTGGGGAGGCCTGAGGCAACTCCACTGCTGTCATGTGACTGCATGGAGTCAGATCACTGCACCAACTCCAGCAATTGGCTTTAGGAATGTACCCTCAGCATCTAAGATGTCCAGTACTGTAATGAATTACTTATATGGGGTTGCTAGGTAAAGGTAAAGGGACCCCTGACCATTAGGTCCAGTCGTGACTGACTCTGGGGTTGCGGCGCTTATCTCGCGTTATTGGCCAAGGGAGACGGCGTACAGCTTCCAGGTCATGTAGCCAGCATGACAAAGCTGTTTCTGGCGAACCAGAGCAGCACACGGAAATGCCGTTTACCTTCCTGCTGTAGCGGTACCTATTTATCTACTTGCACTTTGATGTGCTTTCGAACTGCTAGCTCACCCCATCAGGGGGATTTGAACCGCCGACCTTCTGATCGGCAAGCCCTAGGCTCTGTGGTTTAACCCACAGGGGTTGCTATCCACTCATTATTGAAAATATACTTATAGCAAAAAGAGTGCTATAGACTTCGAGAAATCTATGATTCTCAGTAATTTGTTCACCTTTTGGGCAGACTCGTACGATACAGAAATCTGCCCATGAATCCTGGAACTGAGCAGAATATAAAATAATACTACAGTCGTATCTTGGAAGCCGAACAGAATCAATTCCGGAAGTCTGTTCAACTTCTGAAACATTCGACTTCCAAAGCACGGCTTCTGATTGGCTTCAGGAACCTCCTGCAGCCAATCGGAAGCCGCGGAAGCCCTGTTAGACGTTCGGCTTCCAAAAGAACATTCGAAAACCAGAACATTCACTTTGTTTTTGATCATTTGGGAGCTGAAACTTTAGACTCTCAAGGCGTTCAGGAGCTGAGATACAACTGTAATTTGTTATGTATAACAACCATGTGTACTTCTCAATGAACCAGCACACACAACCATGCCTTTTGTTTTTATCAATCACCTTGGAGTCCTATACCAGTGGGATTGCTGAAGTGCATTCTGAGTCAGAAAAGGTACCCTGTCAACACTTCTATACCTGTCTTCTCAGATGTAACTTTCATTGAATTTAATGGGAGCTATAACTAAGTATCTAAAGGACCGCATCCTTTTTTGGGGGGTGGGGGGGAATAGTCTTCAAGAAAAAAAAGCACTGTAGCTTTATTACAGAGAAGCAAAGCATGGATAACTGACCATTCAGGAAATTTTTCACAAGAGTGGGACTCAAGAGGCCTGAATACCACAGGTTTCAAATGATGTCCAGAATGTATGGCCTTCTCTAGAAACCACAAGATCAGTGTGAAGCTTCAAAAAGGATATTCAAGATCTGGTTGTTGCAGTCTCTTTTCTCTGTTCTTGTTTTTGGTAAACTCTCTAAGCATCTCCATGACTTCATTTTCAAAGATTTCTGGAGCAGGCTTTGCTTCTTTGGGGAGAAAAAAGGAAGAAGTGAAACAACAGTATAAGCTACCAATGTCTGAAGATTCTGTACACTGAGGTGCCCACCAGATGTTGGATTCCAACTCATCAGTGCCAGCCAACAAAGATAAGAGTTGTAGTCCAGCAAAATCTGCATGAAATCACATTTGCTACCCCTGCTCAGAACTACAGAGTCTACAGATCTAGTAGGTTTTCCAATATCGTTTTGTCACTGGACTTAACATTATTTGTCAAGCCCCATTTCAAAGACATCCCAGTTAGTGTGTTAAGTACAGAAAAGGAAACAAAATGGAATGCCTGCTTTGCAAACTAATGAAAGGCATTTTTATATGTCAGGGAGCAAGAATGTTTTTGGAGCTTCTTGTAAAATGGCAATGGGAAATCTTGGCCTGTGGCCCTAATTAGGCTGGTGCAGGTCCCATGAGGCTGTTGCCCACAACCCACAAGATGTCATAAGTGAAATGGGGCAGGTATGGACAAGGAAAGAACAATCAGGAGTTTAAAGTGAGTTCTCAAGTATTTCTTTGAAAGGCTCTCTGTCAGCACCAATCAGCTGATTAATGCAGACAGGGAGAAAAAACAACTAGCTGTTTGGAGCAACCACTTTGAATCCTAACTGCTACCTCCAAATGGACTTCAAGGGTTCCCTGTAATGCTCATCAGCCGATTGGTGCAGAAAGTGCATCTTCAAAGATTGTTGTACAGTAACCCATTTGAATGTTGATAGGTGTCATTTGATGTTTTATGCCATCAGGTAACTGACAGTTGGGTGGTCCCATGCATCTGTCAAAGCTGGGCCGTGGGAAGCAGGGGGAAGTAGAGTATTGGCCTACTGGCCAAATCCAGTTCCCCACCCCTGCCATAAAATATATAGTAAGCTATTATCATTAACTATACAGCAGTTCTGCAACCCAAAACTATACTTGTTAAGGAGGATGTTAAGTTCTACTAAATTCAAAAAGGGCTTACTGCAAATAAAAACACATATGTTTTAAAGGCAGAGAGTATACATTAGTTATACTCTTGATCAGCCTGACTGTTAGAGTTGGAATGTTTATATGGTGAACATGACAATTTTTAGACCCTGCTCATAGCTAAAACTGTATTTCAGATTGTCAGTGACAACCTTCTAGGACAATCACACACCTTTTCAGGACAGAGGTCAAAATATTACATGTACTGTCCTGCTGCATGTGGTCCAGAGGGCAGCAACATGAGAACAGGCCTTTTCTGTGACGGCTCCCCACTTGTGGAATGTTCTCCCCAAAGAGGCTTGCCTGAGATCTTCATTTACATATCTTTAGGCATCAGGCCAAATTCCCCCTTCTCCCAGGCCTTTGGCCTTTTTAACTGTGTGCACCGGCGGGGGTTATTGTTCTCGTTTGTTACTATGTTGTATATTTTTATGTTTTTATATTGTGAAATGCCCTTCATAAGACACCCCCCCCCAAATCACATAAGAGCCAATACAATTACAAGTGACCCCAAAATACAGTGTTTTGCTTTACCTGTTGCCCAGTAGTAGATATCCCAATCATTGCTGGGCTCATTAATCAGGCGATCATAAAGATCCAGCTGTTGCTCATTCATTCGATTCAGATTCTCTTTGGCAAAGAAACTATGGGAAACAATAAAACAACATACTGGGATAACCAGACTAGGTAGGAAAAAAGATACAGATACCACAATGTAATAAAGATACTACATTCCAGCTATGCAAGTGCCAGAAATTTCTGCACACCCATCCATACAAACAAAAGGCATTATTACAGTTCAATGTCCAATTCCCTCCAGGCAAAAGCAATGAGGAGCAGGGCCACTGAGGGGTGTGGCCTTTGGAGAAGAGTCGCAGGAACTGGATAGAGGGGCCCAGAGGGAACATTCAGCCCCAGGTTCCCCTCTACCAGTTCAAGATAAACCAATATCTGACTATACCCTTGATAACCTGTTTCTCCTTTTTCCTCCATAAGCCGATTTTCGTCTTTGTCCATGGAGTTTTCTTGGCAGGGATACTGGAGTGGCTTGACAGTTCCTTCTCCAGGTGACAGATGGTGACTGCAGTCACGAAATTAAAAGACGCCTGCTTCTTGGGAGAAAAGCAATGACAAACCTAGACAGCATCTTAAAAAGCAGAGACATCACCTTGCCGACAAAAGTCCGTATAGTTAAAGCCATGGTTTAAGGTATGGAAGGTATGGAAGTGAGAGCTGGACCATAAAGAAGGCTGATTGCCGAAGAATTGATGCTTTTGAATTATGGTGCTGGAGGAGACTCTTGAGAGTCCCATGGACTGATCAAACCTATCCATTCTGAAGGAAATCAGCCCTGAGTGCTCACTGGAAGGACAGATCGTGAAGCTGAGGCTCCAATACTTTGGCCACCTCATGAGAAGAGAAGACTCCCTGGAAAAGACCTTGATGCTGGGAAAGATTGAGGGCACTAGGAGAAGGGGACAACATTGGATGAGATGGTTGGACAGTGTTCTCGAAGCTACAAACATGAGTTTGACCAAACTGCAGGAGGCAGTGCAAGACAGGAGTGCCTGGCGTGCTATGGTCCATGGGGTCACGAAGAGTCGGACACAACTAAACGACTAAAGCTGATTTTCAATATTTCATAACAGTGCTTCCTAGTGCTGTCCTTGGGTAATAGTATTTCCAAGTGCAAGGAGAGAGCAACATTTCTTTTTTTAAAATGTAGGTTTATGAAATGATGCACAATATGGAGAAAGTAGACAACAATGATTTCGTACTTACTGTTTTCAGCTAAATTTCCAGTTGCATTTTATCAGTTTAAATTTGTCAACTGCCCAGAGAACATAGTTTCATAATTCTTATCTCTGTTTTATATACTTTATAAAGTGAAATAATCATAGAAAAGCTATACTAAAGGGGGGAGGAGATACTGGAGTGTGGGAGTTTTAAAGTTTCGATTCTTAATATGGTTACCAGGAAACAAGTCCAAGTTGAAAGCAACGAGGTGGTTTAGGAAAGGCAGAACAGAAGGCTACGGCTCACCTGAGCAGGAGGCAGTTCTCCAGCATACCCCTCTTGCGGCTCTCGTACAGCAGCCTCGCGCGCTTCCTCTCCGGGGCTTCGTGGGGCCGGGCCTGCCAAGGCGGCAGAGGGATCTCCAGCAGATCCCGCCCGGAGTCGGAGGGAGAGTCCCCGCGGTAGCAGCACTTCGACGAACGGAGGACGCAGGCGGGGAGGAGAAAGAGCCGCTGCGAGACAAACAGGCAGGGAAGCGGAGTAAGGCAACCAAGGGCAGCAGCAACAGCAGCGTCCGACCTGCCACTCCGTTACGACGTGAACGCTCCGGAGCCGCTGCTGGTGCGACGGTTAGGGAGTCGGACTAGGACTCGAGGAGGCCATGACGCTCAAGGGGTGACCTTGGGGGCCAACCGCTGCCTCTCAATCTCAGCCTAGCCAACCTCGCAGGGTTGGTGTTGTGGGGATTAAACCAGCAGGACTATGTGCTCCACCCTGAGCTCCTTGGAGAAGAAGCGGTGGACACGAATTCAACAAATGCCTAGATACGTAACACGCATCTCCCTTTACTCACGCGAACGCTCAGCGCCGCCATCCTGGTTTCTTCCGCAGCCGCTCTACCCTTTGAGGCCCACCATAGACACAGAGGCCTCTACGGAAGCCTCTCAGCTTCTCCACAACGCATGCGCCCTAAAGCCACCTCCCTGCCTCCAGCGCCCGTTTCGGAAGAGCCGCCTACGGAGAGGGGACTTTTCAGTTTTTGTTTTCTCCTGTGCGAGGCGGCAGAGCGGCAGGCCGGAAGAGGCGGGCCTTGCGGAAGGGGCGGGGGCTCGGCGGGGAGGAAGGGGCGGGGCGCCGGGAGGAGGCGCTGGCTGTAGCGGTGAGAGGAGGAGGAGGCGGCGGCCGAGGACGAGGGGGGATGGGTGTTCGCGCGCGCGTTTTGGGCCTGCCTGGGATTGCTAGGCCTTGAGCAGTATAACGGGCCCCGAGCGGCGCCGGGGAGGCGGCGGAGCTTCGTGGCCGGGGTGAGCGCGGGGGAAGTGGGTAGCGGTGGCGTGTCTCCGTCGCAGCGCGGGAAAAAGGAGGCGATGGCGGGCGCGAGCGTCCAGGCGCGCGCAGCTATGGCGGCCCGCGGAGGAGGGGAAGCGGGGAGGGAGGCGGCGGCGGCGGCCCGGCTCTCGGGTTCTCCGGTGCCGGTGGAAGGTCTCGTCGTCTGAGTCGCCCTGAGGCGGCGAGGGGGGCGGGGCCGCCTCAGCGGGATCCTTGGCGGAGCGGAGCTGCGCGGGAACGGGCCTGGGCTCTCCCGGCGGCGGCCGCGTGAGGCGGCGATCTCACTAACCTGCGCCTTCTTCCCCCTTCTCTTTGCTCTGTGACCCCCGCAGTGCGGCTCTTTCTTCTCCCCCTACCCCCGGTTCTCTCGGCGGCTCCCCTGGAGAAATATGTCGGAAGGAGTGGACCTCATCGACATCTACGCTGACGAAGAGTTTAACCAGGTGAGCGCGGCTGCGGACCCCGCTGGGTGGGCGTGAGGGCTGCGCCACCGTCTCGGCGGGATGTGGAAGGGCGGCAGGTGAGCGCTAGAAGAAGAGGCGAACTCTCCACGAGCCCCGAAACTTCGGCCCGTGCTGAGGTCTCAAAAGAGGTTTGTCCTCAGGTGCGTTGTTAGGCTGCTGGAGCATCCTTTCCTTGCACGGTAGAAATATGAAAATCTCTGTAGAAGCAAATTCCATTGTGTGAAAAGTTCGTTGAGTGAGAAGTGAATAGTGTTAAATCAGCGTTATAACTGGAGATTTTCTAATAAACTCCTCACTTTTGCCAATTGGTGTGAATTGTTTTACTCTACAGGAAAGAAAACATCATAAACCCAATGAATGCATGTTGGAAGAAATGTTGAATCACTATTTGTCCTTGTGTGTTTTGGAATGTTTGAAGTTTTCCTTTTTTTAAAAAGAAATAGGAAGTTACAGCATGATAGAAATAGAAAGTAATAGCAAGTTAGTCTCCATAATCTCTCTCAAGTGAGAGAGGTACCTTTCCGGAATCAAGTTAACATAACAGTTGAGGATGATGAATCTTTTACAAATATGTAGCTTGAGTCAGTGAGCAGACCAGTAGCTCCTGCATATGTGATTTCCTGTTATGGTACATAGTGTTCTGTCCCATTAACATACATTGACACAAAAAAATACACATGGAAACTGAGGCAATTACACAGTTAATCACAGGCAATTCTAGCACCTTCAAAGGAAAAGATCCTTCAGTTTTGCGCACACATTGCTGCAGTACATGTTCTTTCTAGCCTAAGAAGAGAACAGTTAAGTGATGTTAGGGGTAGGTAACAGCAACTTTAGTCCACCTTACAGTTCTACTTCTCACTTTTCATGCCTGCTTATACCTAATCTTTTTTGTTACAATTATAAATTGGGTCATCTTGGTTTTTGAAATGACTCTGTTTAATGGGGGAAAGAAGTGGGAAGACAGGATAACTTTTTCTGTCTGATGTATTAACTTTGTGTGGGAGTGCATTGCACTAGAAGTCAAATCTGGTTTGTGGTGTATATTGTTCCCTATTGATTTCAAACCTCAAGGCTTGATTACTGTAGCACACTTTATGTGGGGCTACCCTTTAGTCCGGAAGCTTCAATTTGTGCAGAATGCAGTAGCCAGACTGCTCAAAGGAGCAACATACTACTCTACTGCTGAGGGAGCTGTTGTGGTTGCCTGTTTGTTACCTGCCTAGGTTCAAGGTACAGTACTTAAATTAATTCACAAAACCCTAAACAGTACGGGCGTTTGCAATACAATTTTTCTCTTTAGTCCCTCAGTTTTTAATGATGTTTTATTGATGCTTTTTGCTGCTTTTATTTTTATATGCTGTTAACCACCTTGGTATAATTTGATGGAAGTGTGGATTATAAATACATAAATAAATAAATACAAATAAACACCCACATGTGTTTCAAGTGTGTGTTTATGTATTACTTTAAATAGAACAGTAAGAAGGCCATGCAATTCCATAAGCAGTAGGGCTGGAACCAAACTTTCACTGAACAGAATTGTACTGTAACCACAGAAACATGGCAACCAGGAGCCAGTTTGTTCACAATAAGTCCTTTAGTGGCATTGTTCAGTGGCAGAGCACAACAAACCATGCAGGAGGTCCCAACAGCAGTCCCTGCCGTCTCCAGATAGTGACCGACTGCTCTCTGAAGCCCCAGAGAATCTTTACCAAATACTAAGCTATATGGACAGTGGTCTGACTTGCCTTAAACCAACACCCAATATTCCTACAAACCTGGATTGAGGAATGTATAGCTCCATATGCTTTAGCCCCTCCCCCCAACTACCTTCTGTCCTAGGCAGCATGGTTAGTGCTCAGGGATGATGGACATTGTAGTTAAGCACATCTTGGGGGGGGGGTCACAGGCTTCCTTACATGTGCAATACTCATAGTCCTTACTCCATGTACATGCCATCTTGCATTCACAACTAGTGCAAAGGCACTTAGCTGTTTTCAGTACTTTGGAATATATGAATGCTGGTGAAGTTGCAACATCACACAGCGTTTCTGCTGCTGCCCTAATTGTTGTTTTTTCTGACTGCATGGCTCTAGGTAATGACATTTCATCTCTGGGAGCATCTGATGGATGAATGCTTGTCTCTGGAAGGCATGGGGTGTATGTTAAATGTTCCTGTTTGCAGTTCAAACACTTGATCAGGCAAAAATTATTGTATTCTGCCTATAGTACCCCATTTTTTAAATATTCTGTTCCCTATCAAGAGTAAAAGAAGTATAACACAAGTATGTAATGAATTAATTTTATCTATAAGAGGTTTTCATATTTCTACAATAGTTTTCTGGAGTAAAGGTTTGTTCTTGTAAACTTGATAATCTGTTCTGGTGAAGGTGTTCCATCCTGAAAAAGTTTTAATTACAACAAATCACTGGTGTAGATGACACCATTACAGCTTTCAGACGAATATGTTTTATATATTTATTTGAAATTCCTAGTTGTGGCAAGAAGAGAAACAAAAAATATATTGAGGACCAAATCCTCTTGTTTAGGTATTTGTGACATAATTCAAAAACTTTATATGACTTTTGTGCACAGTCATCATGTGTGCTATGTCTGTTTCCTGTAGTATTTCTGCCTACCATACACTTCATTCTGTATACCTTCAGCCACTCTTCTCTTTAATGTGTGCTTACCCAGTCTTCACCCATATTGGCTTGTTCCCCAGTGGATAGATTTAGGCCACATTCACACCATACTTTTAAAGTACTATGATACCACTTTAAACTGTCATGGCTTTTCCCAAAGAATTCTGGGAGCTGTCGTTTATTAAAAATGCTGAGAGTTGTTAGGAACTATTCCCCTCACAGAGCTACAGTGGTTTAACAATCAGCCCCTCTTCATTCCGTAGCGAACTCTAGGAATTGAAGTTATGAAAGGGGAATAGGAGTCTCCTAACAACTTATTGTGACCTTATTGGTGTATAAGAACAGTATTTGTAGGCCTATAGTTGCTTCTTCATCATCTATTGGCAATGATGTCGTTAGCCACACTTGATCTGTTGCAGGATAGGAATAGTAAAAATGTACTCCCCATTTCTTCACAATGTTCATGGTTGGAGCTTCCCTTGGGGGAGAGGCGTACTCTTACTGTGGATAGCATCTTCAACTTGGATAGTGGTGTTTTGTGGCGGGTTATTTGCTACTATGTATGGCTTATTCCCCACACTGCTTACCGTACCTTTCATGGGGACCTGCTTACTAGTATGCATCTCCTTTTGTAAGTACTGTACAGTTGTTGAGCTTCTTAGCTGTTTGTGTACTGAGCAATGAGACAGACTGCTTCTGGAGAGCCTGAAAACAGTAAACATTGGGCACCTGCCCTTTCTTTTTCTTGAATTTCACCCATAGCTATAGTTGTGGCATCACTGGCTGCTACACAAGTGCAGAGTTGCACCACCATAATGGTTTTGACAGATGAGATCAATGTGCAGGTGTAAATGTTCCATTTGTGTAGGAGTAGGGCTCCTTTCCATGGTGCAAAACGTGGGTTATAAAGTTTTTTCCACTATGGATAGCAGGGAACTGTATTCACATTAGATGCTGAGTTCCCAGTTCATGAATAATTTGCCTTACCAGTCTGATCGGGTGGTGTGCATAGAGCTCATATTTTTTAATACATATATTCCAGGATAGTTTATGTACTGAGTCTTGTCACATGCTTGGTGTGTGGCACCTTTTCATTTCATGTGCTTGTTCAAGAGTATGATGATGATGATGATAATAATAATTATTATTATTATTTATTATTTATACCCCGTCCATCTGGCCGGGTTCCCCCAGCCATTCTGGGCGGCCTCCAACAAAACATTATAATACAGAAATCCATCAAACATTAAAAGCTGCCTTATACTAAATCAGACCATTTGTCTCTGTAGCTCAGTATTGTCTACAGTGACTAGCAATGGCTGTCTGAATTGTCAGACCAGGGTATCTCCCAGCCCTATCTGGTATGCCAGGGATTGACCTTTTGATATTCTGCACGCAGTGCTGATGCTCTCTGTCCCTGTCCCAGATCTTCTCTGGAGTGGGTTCTGATGTAATGGATGCTGCTGCCCATGTTTATTTCCCCTCATTTAAGAGTAACTTGGTTCCCATAGCTTTTAAATGGGTTGTCTTTATATGCTAAAGCTAACCCTTTCATTTCAGAGTTCTGTCCCTGTGTGTTTTGGCAGGAGGGTTAGTCACGCTTGTCTAGCGGTGGAGGGTGTGGGCTGTTTCCTATGAGGTAGTATGATGGTTATCAATGTACACTCATGGCCCTTGGATAGAATGCTAATGAGCAACAAAAAAAATTTCATTAGTTTCATTTTCTTCCATCTTAGCAGCATTAGGATTTGCACACCACAACCGCACTAGTGCAGTGGTATTGCATGGATGTGGGAATACACCTTTGGACCCAGAGATGCAAAAGTTGCTTGTAAGCTTTCTTGTCCCTAAGAGAATCCACTGAAGAACTAGAGAAGACATGGCTAAATAAGAAGAACAATTGGACCAACAGACTGTGAGCTTACTGTATGTAGGGATTCATCAATGGAGGCCTTTGTCAACTGGTAGCCACTAAGATTACAGTAGAGCCTTTTCAGTAGTGGCATGCACTTTATTAAATACCTTACCCAATGAGATCAGTCAGGCCTTCACACTGTTTTTAAGTAGCAGGCAGAAACATGACTGTTTTAGAAGACTTCTGACTGCCTTCTCCCCACTCTCAGTTTAATTTGTTTAATGTTGTACATTTATGTCATTTTCAGGAATTATTTATATTCTTCGACCTGGCATGTTAACATTTGCTCATTACCACTATTTTTTAGAATTGCTGCTCTTTCATGTTTTTAGATATTGTATGAAACTTGGTTTTGGAAACCCTGATTCCATTTTTTTCCTTAAAGGCAGGATATAGGTTTTTACAATACAGTAAATTAATAGTTGAGCCAAGAATATAGAACTGTGTTCTAGGATCAAGTTTTGGAAATAGAAATCACAATGTTTGGAAGTAGGCTGAAGATTTGATCAAAGTTTCAGCAAGCTGTTTGTTTCCTCTGCAGATTCAGAGTGCAAACAAGAATGTGTTGCAAATGCAGCTTCAAGAAAAATACACATTGTTGAGAATTCAAAGCCTCTGTGCCATGCAAAAGTAAAGAAGCACATACTATGGCTTGGGTCCAGAGTTGCTGCAGGCAGAACTTCGCTCAATCTGTGCTCCCATTGGAGGAAAGGAAAAGCAATCTCCACTGATCCTTCCTGCCCCCTGAAAAACTGCTCTGAGGGGAGGGTGTTGAGGAAGACCCTTTGGAACAGCATGGGAGGTGGCAGCAGGAGGAAATCTTCAAAAATGGCCATCACGGCCGCCCTCCAGCAGGAGCCATCCCTTCCACAAATGAAGGGAAACTCTTGATGAAGCCTCGTGCATTTAAATTTTGAAGAAAAGGGTTAGGCTTTCCATGGAATTGAGCTTTACTCTGATTGTAAAAAGAAATAAGATATTTCAAAATTGGAAAGGGTCCAAAGTAATGAAAAGCAAAGTATGAAGCCAGTGAAATTCCAGCTGGATATTTCCTAGTACGGAGCCTTTTCTTACTCCAAAGGTTTTAAAACTCACTCTGAAAACTGTCTTAACAGTTCCTGATTCACTTGGAAGTACTAGGGGTAAAACAAAAATTAACCCCAAATCTCTTCCTACGGTATACAGCTTAAAAAGAAATTTTATGCTGTTGTGTCTTTGGTTTACCAATTGCATCTAATGGTCTTTATTCACTTTTTCAAGTTCCAATAAATATTGTTTGGCAAAAAAGGAAAAAATTGAGAGCCATCTAGGATGTAGGGAGAAGCTGGAATTAGAAATGAATAAACTCTGGAATTCCCTCTTGCCTTGAAAAAGGGGATATCAGCATTGTAGTATCAAAAGAATGCAGTTTGAGTCTGAAGAGACACAACATGTAGCACTGTCTTCTTGGGAACCGTGGCCAGTGGAAAGAGAATCTCTAGGTGTTGCAAGGAAGTTGCTGAGAATAAATAGGTCTGTATTATTTATTGAGACTATACTGTTTGTAGGGAAGAACTCTTGTGTCAGGCCTATTGCATGGTTCAAAAACTGCCCAGAAATACAGCAAATAAAATAAAAGGTGTTACCTGTGTGCAACATGACCAGATAACCAAGAATGTGCAGGTCTTGCTCACATGAATGCTTGCAAACACATTTAACAGGATCTTTGGAAGGTTTCAATAGCATTATCAACAGCCACTAACTACCCTTGTTCCTGATGAAAAGTCATCAGGAAACTACTTTGTAGTATATGTGTGGGTGGTGTTGCTGGATATGCACTGTTTTCTCTTCCCTTGTAGCTTATGTGATTCTGTCTTGGGTTGCTGGAGGCTATTGGGGACATTCTTCTGATGGTGTGGGCTTTTCATTGCCTTGCAGTGGCAGTCAGTATTTGCTAAAAGGCTAGAGTGGTCTTGTGCCCTTACTGTCTTAGTTTAGTTGAAAGTGAGTAACACAAACTGTACTGTGGCCTTTACTGAGGAAATATAAATATATTTTTCTTTGTGTCAGGAAGCTAACAATAAGTAAGTTTCCAATCTTCTGCTTTGCAGATTTAAGAGGTGTTCTAAAAATAGAATTAAGTGCTGATAGCTTGAAAATGTTGAAGTGACTTGATTTTCCTATCACCCTTTAATATCACTGCTGTTCTTAATTGATAACATTTTGTTAGTAGTATATTTTCTTTTTCTTATTAGTAATATCCATTCATTATTGCAGATTTGTCTCGTAAATATGTAAAACTATTTCTACTGCTAGTAATTTTTTTGTAGTATGTACCGCTTTCTACTTGAAGATTTCCCAGTATTTGACTTTATAAAGATTGCTTGAAGTAGGAGCTGCTGTTATGTTTAAAATGGTCTGAAACAGCCATGTTTCTTTTATTCTAAATAATTGGGATGTAACAAGTATATAACTAGTTCTATGAAACCAACAAATGGTTGTGACCTGCACCCGAATATATATACTTTAATCCAATATAGCATACTCAGGCTAAAGCTCATTGAAAACTACGTAACAGGCTAATTATGATTAAAGGTTTGACTGATTTCAGTGGAGTTAAGCACATCCATCTGAAATTAGACAGTGACCATGATCCAATACATGCCAGAATTCTGATCTTGATAACATACGGTAGGATAAATAGTTGAATTCAAACCCATAACAAATGCTAGAATTTGATTGTTTATATCCTACATGAGTATTTGCAGTCTTGCTAGTTTAAAACATTGAAGAATCCTTCAGATGGGAAGCCATACCTTACAATAATCTGCGAATTTCAATAAAAGTAATGTGTATTTGTTTTATTTATTCAATCTATTAGTTGCTTTTTTACCAGAGGGACACAAAGCGACTTTGAGTATATAAACAGACACACATATTAAAACTGGCATAAAGAGAAAAAAATCTGAAAAATAACCGTGTTTTTAAAAGGCAGTACAGGCTTTATGTTCTAGCTGCTGCTGTGTATACAAATTGAGCCAGATTATGTTGCGTGGGAAGATAAAAATTTTATATACCACTCTACATAATACAGTGGTACCTCGCAAGACGAATGCCCTGCAAGACGAATTTTTCACAAGACGAATGCGTCTTGCAATCTGATGGTGACTCGCAAGACGAATTTGTTTTGCGAAAAATTCGTCTTGCGAATCGCGGTTTCCCATAGGAATGCATTGAAATTTAATTAATGTGTTCCTATGGGCAAAAAAAGAAATTTCAATGCATTCCTATGGGAAACGGCAATTCGCAAGACGAATTTTTTGCAAAACGAATTGACTTGCGGAACGAATTAAATTCGTCTTGTGAGGCACCACTGTCCTGGATCTCTCTCTCTCTCTCTCTCTCTCTCACACACACACACACACACACTATATATATCTACAGTTATGTCCCATTGTTACTTCATTCCAGCTTCTAGATAACGTTAGGCTGACAGGAATTATACATGTGTGCGCATAATGTGCATATTCATGTATTAGAATCCTTTCACGGTGCATTTTTTTAAGCTAGTAAAAGATTGCAGTGTTAATCACAGAAGACTACAGTATAACTACCAGTACATTTTCAGAAGACCAGTGAAATATTGTTAGAGTTCCAATATAATTGTTTGCTTCTGATAGTGACTCTTTAAGTGTTGTGAGGATGAAATAATACTGCATGATACCTAACTCCTCTGAAGAAAAATGTAGAGGCTGATTTCTAGTGGAGTTCAGTATAAATCTTGACACAATCTGATTACCTTTCATGGAACAGCCTACAACATGATACTGCTCAAATAATCCAAACTAGGGAAAGAAACCAAGAGGCCTTTCTGCCAAGTTGAGTGGCCTCTTATATAGGTTGGTGGTTATGCTATATGTGATAGTCTCCTTCACTGCATATATGCAACAAGGAAATACCCCTCATTGGAGCAGTGAGGAAAATGAGGTGGGTCTGCACACAGGGTAGATTGGGGGAGGGGGGATGTAAAAATATGGTTTGATTGCCCAGTCCTCCACAAAGAATGGAGAAGCAAAACGTCTTGTACAGTAATAGATGGCAGTGAAACATGCATTTTCCTCATCTCAGGAAAAATGATGGGATGCTTGGGGCTACATGAAATAGCTAGTCCTACTATACTCTTTGCTCTTCCTTGCAACTAGCAAAAAGAGCATGTTTTTTGAGAAGCAGGTTTTACATTATTACTTAAATTCTAGAATGTATTATTTGATATAGGTGTGCTACTGTTCTGTTATGAAAAGAACTAATGTGGAGAATTGGCCCTGATTTACCTCTGCGTGTGCTCAGTGGTATCTTGTGTCTTCTAGGACTCTGAATTTAGTAATGCTGACCAGATGGATCTATATGACGACGTGCTAGCTGCCAGCTCACAACCTTCTGAAAGTTGCACTAGCAGTTCCGAGCCACCGCCCGAAAACCGGCAAGAGCAGTCTCCTAAGCCAAACAGCAAATCACCTGCTATCCTGTATACCTACAGTGGGCTGCGTAATAAGAGGGCTGCTGTTTATGTAGGCAGCTTCTCTTGGGTGAGTGTGTTCCATAATCGGAGCAGAAAGTAAAGGGCCTAACAAAAACAAAACATTTGTGTGGAAAGGCTGCATCTGCACTTTAATCTTACTACAGATGCACTGTTCTTTAATAGAGTACAGTGCCCCATGTGGGTGGGTGGGATTTCTGCTGCTTGCCAACCTCAGTCCTCACAACACATTGGATAAATAACTAGCATTATTGTTCATTATGACACATTGCTCTTTTTAGGGCATTTTTATCCTGCTTTTCTCATAAAGACTCAACAGTGGCTTCAGATAAATAAGTTGCAGCAACTGTGGATGAATTTTCTCCAGCAAGTATTTCGTACTATGCTAAAAAGCAGCACATCTCCGAGTTGGAGAATATGATGCTCTTGCATTAGCAGGGTAACTTTTAAGAGAAGAGGATTGGACACAACAAATCTAACACATTTAAGATACTTCAGAAAATATGATAATAGTAGAATTGAGGCCCTTAAAACGCCATGATACAGACATTTTCACACAATTGTCTGTAGCTGGCATACAGGTATGAGAGTTTTCTCCTATGAATGAATCTCTTAGGACCTGAGTAAGTCATGTTGGGCCTGCTGTGTCATTGTATAGACTGATCACTGCCCTAAGTGCATGTAGTTCTCTTGAATACCTGAGTTAATCTGCCTGTGGTAGGTGTTGGGAAAGGGATTGCTGCTGCTGTTGCTCCTTCACTTTCTTGGGTCTGTCTAGAACTTCTAGGAAGATACATGTTGACACATGTATGCACACACACATCCACAGCTCTAAAAGTGACTGTAGTGGGAGGGGTTGAATCAAATATTCCTTCATTAGACTAGCAGGAACAGTATAAGAGCTTGAGAAGGACGAGTTCTATTACTAATATGATGTGTGTTCTCTAAAAGGTTTCAGGTTATAATATAATTTTCTGCCTCTTCATATATAGTGGACAACTGACCAGCAGCTGACCCGAATAATCCGTTCTGTGGGTGTTTATGATGTGGTGGAACTCAAGTTTGCTGAGAACAGAGCCAATGGCCAGTCCAAAGGGTGAGCACTCCAAGACTGCTTCATAAAAGGACCCATCATGAGGGGCTGTTGTTGTGGGAGGAATGATCTAGGGACCAGTGTGGTTGATAATGGTGTGCACATAAGTCTGGTTTTCTTGCAATTTTTTAAGGTTGCCTTAGAAGTCTCTGTAACTGTCCAGTTTGGATGCCACTGCCTTCAAAGTAAATGGCTGCTTGTTATATGTGATTCAGGAAGGTGGGAGGCTCTGTCCCATTCTGCAGAGCAATCCCTGGACAATGTGCTATTTGCTGCTGCTCTTAATAATGGCTTTACCTTTGGAGGGCATGGAGCTGAAAATTCTGCACTGTTAATGACACTGTGCTTGTGGACAGCGGGGTTGGCCTGAGAAATCATTCAAATCAGGAATGGGAGAACCTTGAGCCTGTGGGCTACATCTGCCCCTCAGAGGATTCCCATCCAGCCTCCACAGCCTCTTGTCCTTGGCTCCTGGGCTGGCTGTGGAGGGCAGTGTTAGAAACTGGGATAGGAATACTAGGAGTGATGTGGGTGTCAAAACAAATGTGTAGGGGGCCATTTTTATTGCCCCCCCCCCACCAGACCAGGCAGCCGCACAGTAAATAAAAATTAAAATTGCTGCCGGGTGAATCAGGGAGTCTGCAGTGTAGTGTGGCACCAAAAGTGGCACCTGGACATCTCCATCAAGTTGCAAAAAGCCAATTTCAAAATGTCACTGTCACCCGCTAATTTCAAACCCTGATGGAGCGAGCTCTTTATCTCCCAAGCTATCATGGAAGTGCAGCAGATTGGATGTGCAGGAACTTCATCTTGGATAAGTACTGCAGTGGGAGATAAAGGGATGTAACCCCTTACCTCTTATTCCTGACATGGATTGGGCCCCCACACCTGCAATTTGCCAGGAGGGGGGGCACTCACATAGGAACAAATGTGAGGTTTTCCCTCAATGCATCTGTGTGTATGCGAGAAAGATAAATGGAATGAATGGTGTGTGAGCTCATATGTGTGAGCAGATGAGGATGTGGAGGGTGGGGTGAGAGAGGGAGTGGTGTGGCCCTGTCTAATTTTTCCTCCCGTCCCACCCACCAATGCTATATAGCAGGGACATTTTGTAGACCCTGGGTGGGGGAAGATTTCTTGCCATGGATTAGATGGTTTTCCTTACTAGAAGTTCCTGACAGTCTTCAGTTGTTTTTCCTCTGTGACCAGGTATGCAGAAGTGGTGGTTGCCTCTGAAAACTCTGTCCACAAACTTCTGGAGCTGCTACCAGGGAAGTTTCTCAATGGAGATAAAGTGGAAGTGAAGTTGGCTACCCGGCAGAACCTTGCACAGTTTGAGGCTCAGGCTCGAAAAAGTAAGTTTAGATGGGGGTTGTGTTTGCTAAGTAGGGAACAAGGCAGAAATAAAGGGCATTGGTTAGGTCTTAGAGAAACTTGAGCAGAGCTTTAAGCCAGCAACAATTTAAGTTACAGTTGGATGTGTGTGAATATCCAGGGAGTATCCATGTATATTTTCTTTTTCTGCTGCTGCTGAGTGACGCCTAAGTAGATTTTATTATCCCCTTCTATGTTGCATGATTTGAGGCACCCTTCAAACTGAATGGGCTTAAGCTCTTGAAGCTGTTATAGGTAGGACCACCCCCAGTTCCTCTCTGAACCTTCTCCAGAATTTGTGCAGCCCTGAAGAGGTAAGGTGCCCTGTATTTAGGGTTGCCAGACTCAATAGAGGACAGGACCTCTGTGCCTTTAATTGCCCTGCTCTCTTTTGAGTCTGGAAACCTTAAAGGGAAACCAGCAGACCCTTTGCTTGGAAATTAAACAAAGGTTCTGCTGGTTTCTCTTTAAGGTTTCCAGACTCAAAAGAGAGCAGGGCAATTAAAGGCACAGAAGTCCTGTCCACTATTGAGTCTGGCAACCCTACCTGTATTGGATGCAATGCTCCAGCTGGGGCCTTACCTCTTGGTCATATAATTCATTTATTATTATTTATAAAACAGATATCCCCTTTCTCCCAAAGGAGCCCAGGGTGGCAAAGGAGGACCGTTTTGTATGATCCTGTCATAGTCTTAACTGACTATAAAGTTGCAGCGTTGTCAACTTTAGCACAGCTGCATTTTAATGGCCTCCATGTTCTGTGTCCCTTATCTCCATGGGGTGTCATGGTGCTGTGGTCCATTTCTCTGTGGTAGGAAGGTCAGTCAGTGTTGCTGAATCATAAGATGAAGCGGAGCTGCTTTTAGCCCTCATCAAGCTTTTCCCTGTGAAAAACTGCTTAAAGGGGCTTATCTTATCTTCACTAGGAGGTCGCGCTGGTGAATGGCAACGCCTGACAGTAACCATGGCACGTCACCATTTTTGACAAGGCCTTCGTAAATGACTTCCACCACTTTGTGATTCCTCGCCCAAAGGGCCTGAGAAATACAAATTTGCTGTTTTTAGTAATTTTATTTACACTCTGCCTCTCTCTAGCCCCCAAAGTGGCGAACTGTAATGCAGACAAGCCAGTACGATAAAGAAAAACACATGCACAAGTTAAACGTTTGACGTTCTCTTTATTGTACTCTCCTATTTATTACAAAGGAAAGCTAAAAGTGGCTTCCGTTCGGTGAACATGAAGTGAATTTTTAATGTAATTCAGACACGTGCTGAGTTTGAAATATGAATGTTATTAGATTATCCCAGACTTGCTGTCACCAAGTCTCATGTGGTGATGGTATAACAGATTTCTGTGTCCCTAATTATTGTGTGTCATTGCAATTGTATGATCATGGTTTTTTTCTTTTGAAATGTTTCTCAGCTATATTTGCAATTAATTAATTTTGCCACATTGAGACAAGATTGCAATATGTTTCAAAATCCATCTTCTCAACATTCTCTCCATGATTTTTTCCCTTAGTTCTTTTGATTATTGATTTCTTTCAATTATGTTTTAGATTCTCTATATTGAATAAAGGTATTATTTTTTTAAAAAAATGTATCAAATCTCATTACATACTATAGTTGAGCTTATTGTACATTAAAATTCCAAATTAAGATGACACAGCTTTTTTTAACCTGGAGTTATTGAAATAATATATTTTTGCTTTACGCAGACATTGTAAATCTTTGTAAATACTTCCTGTAATGCCCTTCCATATTATTGCCATCTTGGTTTGTGTCAAATAAAGTTGACTCTAAGTACAGTACTTTGGTCAGCATGGCTTGATTATTTCTCTGGGGTCAATAACTCTTCATTGGGAAGAATAAAGGTGTCATGTTTCCAGATTTAGGATGCTTTCTGACTTTGAGGCCAAGCAACTGGCCTGGTGGAGCAATGGTAGATAGTATTAATTGCCTTCCAGTACTTTATTGCCCCCTTGTTTTTTTTAATGTTGCGTTTATTAAGAGTGTTGGTTTCTTAATTGTTGCCAGAAGTATTCATGGCAACTGAATCTAGTTTAATTCATTAGTCAGGATCTGCTGATGTATCTAAAACTGTATTGCTCTCAGAAGGACCATAGTTTTCTTCCATTCCACAGATAGTTGCTTATTTCAGTTGCTTATTTTATGTAGAAGCAGGTGCAGTTTGTGTTACAAACTAAGGTTCAAAGACTTCTCTGCCTCTGCATTTTGTATTACTTCTATGAGAATGGAAATGTTGATTATTTTCTGGATGTAGTGGAAAACACTTAGTTTGCAATAGGTGTTCAGGAAGTAGTTCATTGACTTAAAAAGCAACTACCGTGTATATATATAAGCCTGTTGATATTTGCCTTTATATAAAACACTGTATCCGCATATATTGCAAGGTAGTTGATATTGGCATATTAGGTTTTAATATTTCACTTTATTGAAGAATTCTACTAAAAGAACCAAATGTTCTGCTGAGTGCATTCACTAAGCAGTAGGTTCCTGAGGTCATTATTTCAGGGGACAGGGGAAGGAGTGGGAGTTAAGCATCTCTCCCAAAATTATGGGTCTTGAGGATTCTAATGTAATTTTGTAGTGTTAGAATGTTCAGGTTTCCACTCATTAGAATACTTATAATAGGAAAGGAGTAGGGACAACACTACAGTGGTACCTCAGGTTAAGTGCTTAATTGGTTCTGGAAGTCCGTACTCAACCTGAAGTGTACTTAACCCGAAGTATGACTGTAATTGGTTCTGGAAGTCTGTACTTAACCTGAAGTGTACTTAACCTGAAGCTAACTTTCCCTTTGAAAATAATGGAAAGTGGATTAATCCGTTCCAGACGGGTCCGCAGAGTACTTAAATTGAAAATACTCAACCTGAAGCGTACTTAACCCGAGGTATGACTGTATAGCCAATTAGTGATTTTACTGAAGAAGGCCGTTCTTGCATAATCTAGTGCTTGTATAGTGTTAGCTAGAATTTCAGACACATTTTACATAATTAGTTAAGAGAATTAGATCAGTGAGAAGGCAATTCATGTACAGTTTTGTGACTGCTGCCTGTAGTTTTCAGAGTGTAGAACAATTGCTTTGTCTGCAGAAGGTTCCATAATTAATCCCTGGCATTGCCAGGTAGGATTGGCGTCTTCTCTGCAGTCCCAGAGAGCTACTGCCAGTCAGTGTAGTCCATACTGAACTAGATGTGTCAATCACAGAATCAGAATTGTAAATATTCTGACTTGGTGTAAGTCAACTTCCAAGTTCCTAGTCATCAAATGATAACCCATTTGAAGTGTTACATTTGCACAGTGGACTTCCATTAACACAGGGAACTCTACTCATGCAGCATTGGATACAACACCGTCTATTTTAGTTGTCACTGTACCGAAGAGTGGGTTAGTCAAATATTCCCCTTATATTCAGCATGGTTTGATTATTTTTTATGCTGTCTGTCACATTTTCATTCTTTTCTCCTGAAGCTTCCTGATTTTGCTTTTTCTTAAATGAGAAAGTTCAATACATTTGTCTCTGATAGTATGTGATTTTCTAATCATCAGTTACATTAAAAATGAGTATGTTAATATATCTTTATACATAATATAGCATACTGACTATAACTGTGATGTAAACAACAAAGTCACCAGTTCAGATTTCACCTTGGCTATAAGCTCAATCACTTAGGTAAGCCACACTTTCTCAGCCTAAACACCTATCTACAATTTTTGCAATAAAGACCTGTCAAGTAGGATTATTAGCAAGTTGACTGTGCTAATACATAAAGCATTTTGAACACACTATAAGCGCTACATGAATCATAAGTATTACTTAATGCTCAGGCAAAATTGATTTCACTGAAAGTGAACAATGTAAAATACACTCAAGACATAAGTAAAATGTTCTCAGTTCAGTTTGGACACACTTCTACTGTAAATTGTAATTAAAATTAAGCATTTATTTGGCATGTTATGCTGCCTGTCCATCTGACTCATAATCAATTCATGATACAACTGTCCCTGTCAACTCTGCACACAACACTTAAGAAAGCTCTTACAGGTCTCTTGGCCAAGATTGGGAATGCCCAGTTCCAGTGCAGGAAGGTATCTCTCTAGATCAGGCATCCCCAAACTCGGCCCTCCAGATGTTTTAGGACTACAACTCCCATTATCCCTAGCTAACAGGACCAGTGAGCAGGGATGATGGGAATTGTTGTCCCCAAACATCTGGAGGGCCGAATTTGGGGGTGCCTGCTCTAGATACCTCAACATTTGTCCAAATCGGCCCAAAAATCTGTGTGCACATACCAGTAAAACCCACCTTTTCTCTCATGTATGAGATAAGAGTTCTGTTATTTGGGCAAGGTGTTATTGCAATTCAGAGGCATGATTGTTGACATGGGTGTACTTACTGGAGAGCGGGGAGAGGGTTATTTTGTCAGAAAACTGACCTACCCAACTGCTACAGTGTTGAGCACTTTTCCTCTTCTGTGATGTCTGACAGGGGTGCCTCCGAGGGCTCACTCAAGGGATTCCTCCGACTCGGTAGATGGCCGAGCCACTCCGACAGAGAATGCTGTGCCGCCGCCACGCATTGAGAAGCCTCCTGTGTTGCCTTTCTTCAACCGCCCTCCTTCTGCGCTTCCTCTCATGGGGATGCCACCTCCACCCATACCACCCCCTCCTCTCTCCTCAAGCTTTGGGGTTCCCCCTCCCCCTCCAGGAATCCACTACCAACACCTAATGCCCCCTCCCCCTCGACTTCCTCCACACCTCACTGTGCCACCTCCTGGGGCCGTGCCACCTGCGCTGCACCTCAACCCAGCCTTCTTTCCCCCACCCAATGCAGCAATGGGCCCCCCACCAGACACCTATAACAAGACCTCTGCAGCATACAACCACAGCAGGTGAGAGCAAGCCCATTCCCGGGAATCTGCCGGTGGGGGGGGGGGGAATCAAAACTAAGCAGTACAAAGAACAGTAGCTAAGCCTTTTGTTTAGCAAGGCTGCAGCCCTAATTCTCCAAGGGCTTGGTTATTTTGTTTTTTATGCAAATGGTTTGACTAGACATGAAAGCAACACCTACTCCTTGGTGGTAGAAAATGTCTCGCATAGCACTAGGGCACGGCAGCTGACGACTTGGTTCTTAAAGGATGCTACTTAATGCCCATTTTGGGGAGTGGGGCAGTACCTGGTCAGCCACACATTGCTCTTTCGGAAGGCCTTGAATTGCCATGTCTATGAATAAAGAACTGTGTCATAGTTCTGCTTGAAGCTGTTTATCCTCTGTGTGTGATGGGTGTGTGTTTGTGTACTACAGCCGGGAACTGGTCCCATTGCCACCTCCTGTCAGTGATGCTGAATTTGAAGATATCATGAACAGGAATCGAGCAATTTCCAGCAGTGCCATTTCCAAAGCTGTGTCTGGTGCCAGTGCAGGTAACCAGAGCTGGCTTTTGCTACCTCTTTCCATTTCTCGCTCCTGGCCTCATTCTTACCATGCTGCCTTTGCTCTGTTATATTGCAGGGGACTACAGCGATGCCATTGAGACCCTGCTCACAGCCATCGCTGTGATTAAACAGTCACGTGTCGCAAATGATGAGCGGTGTAGAGTCCTTATCTCTTCACTCAAGGATTGTCTTCATGGCATTGAAGCCAAGTCTTACAGCATGGGCAGCAGCAGCAGCTCCTCCAGGTGAGCTTCAGGCACAGTTATTGCCGAGTAATCCAGCTACTGTCACTCATGTTGCTGATGAGCGAGTCTCAGTTGTGCTCTGGTCCCCTTCCTGGGCTTTGTACAGCCAGGTAGGAATAAGTGCTTCTTGTAGGGGAAAGGGTCTCCTTTTTACAGCTTGCCAGTAACCAGATACCTCATTGTTTTCCAGAAAACGACACCGGTCTCGGGATAGATCACCCAGTCGATCTCGTGAGAGCAGCAGGAGGCACCGAGATGTGGTCCATAATGAAGATCGGCATGAGGACTATTTCCAGGAAAGAAGCCGGGAGCATGAGCGACATAGAGACAGGGACAGAGAAAGAGACCGACATCATTGAGAGAAGTGAGAGATATTTCCAGAGTGCTTTACCTTTCCCATCCTCTCCACCCCCACCCAGTGTATTTTCCTTTCCGAAAAGAGCGCCCTTCTCTTCAAGTTGAGTATCATCCCTCTTGTAGATGCGGGTTAGGTAAGGTTGATTTCCCTTATGCTCTGGAAGACTTTCCATGGCATAATCTCACACTTCAGTGAGTGGAATGGTCATGCATATATCTTAAGCTACCAGGGCAAATACATATTGTATTGTGTTCTCCATGCAGTATGTTTTGCTAGATGAGATTTTTCAAAAATAAAGGAATAGTCTGCTCCCTGATTGACTTGCACTTTGAGTACATGCTTGAGCTGTTTATTTTCTAACTTAGTAGATTTATAGTATATTCAGCTTGGCTCTGAATAACTATGTGTCTCAGGCCAACTATGCAACTTTGTCAGGGTACTTTTCCTTATTCCTTCTACAGTACTGTGACCAGTGGATTATTTCTGTAGGTTAGAACCAGATGCCCTGTTAAATGTGTCAAGGGCCCAGTCCATATATCGAAATAAGTCATGGTTACTATGAACTTTTGCCACCTCATGAGAAGAGAAGACTCCCTGGAAAAGACCCTGGTGTTGGGAAAGATTGAGGGCACAAGGAGAAGGGGACGACAGAGGATGAGATGGTTGGACAGTGTTCTCGAAGCTACGAACATGAGTCTGGCCAAACTGCGGGAGGCAGTGGAAGACAGGAGTGCCTGGCGTGCTCTGGTCCATGGGGTCACGAAGAGTCGGACACGACTAAACAACAACAACAACTGTGAACTAGTAGCATGCTAATGCAAACTGCTCAGTAGCTGCCAGTTTGCTGCTGCCCTACCACGAAGGACAGCAAAAATCTGAACAAGACACAATCCACAAGTCAAAGTTTGTTCTTGATTTACTGACCATTGTTTAAGGGAAATAAGCTTTGATTCCAATGTGCATGTTAATGACAAGCCAATCTCCATGGTTTATTGCTCCCATCCATGCAATGGGAGGAGAAGCAAAGTGGGAGTGCTTGGGCAGTTTTATTTTTAAGTTTGTGCAGAAAGCTACTTTTGCCCTTCCCGACTGTATTGATTGTGTCTGAGGCTGTACCTCTGCAAACATTAAATTCAGATTCAGACATCATTAGTGTGTTTAATTTATGGAATCCCTGCTGAGCCCAGCTGTGACTCACAGACGTAACTATCTCTTTGAAGAGTTTTTACCGGCTCTGTGTTCATGTTTGCGGGTCTTGTTTGCCTCTTTGTAAAGCAAACCAATAAACCCAGCAAGAAATCCAACTGACTCATGTTCCTTTGAATTCTTAGACCTACCTTGTAAGGGAGAGGCATAATGGAGAGAAATTGTAAATAAATAAATATCACATCTTTTATTTCAAGAGGGGCATCACAGACTAGTATTGGTAGAATAATTTCTCTAACTTGAAGATTAGTCAATTTTTTTCAGTGGCAATCTGCCTTGGGTGCCCTGGAATAAAAAGTGGAGTAGAAACTGCAAAAATAAGTAAAACATAGCCGCCTTGCTATCTCACCACCCTCTTTACTTCATGAATGCAACTAGCACCTAAGGTGGTGATGAGAGTCTGACTTGAGAGTAAGTTTGATTCAGTGGGTAAAGTGCTGAGTCTAGTCCAGTTCAGCCATGAGCTAGACAAGCCTGTAGCCTTGGTTCCCTATTGCATGTGGAAATAACTGTGATTTCCCCATGGAGTTAACAGTCCAGGGTTAATGGGCAAAATTCTCAACAAACCTCTTTGAAAGTGCTATGGAATTTACAAGTGCTTACAATTTTGTTTTGTCTCTTTCTAGGCGCATTGGAAGCATTCAGTGTTTTTATGGACTCTTATCTCCTCTCCTTAATCAAGACTAAAATATGGAGGCTTCTCCACCCCCTCCTTCCCACTGCCCTCTGCTCTTTCCAGACCCCTTGGAAGGGACTTTGCCTGCAGAACTCCATCTGGCACACCATGGTATTGGGACCTGAGCTCTGCCTGTGTGCTGTCACTGCTGCTTGATGGAGAAGCACTGAATGACTTGGAGGGTGGGAGGGGTTGGTTGTCTGAGCCACCGTGACCAGGGGGCCACTTCAATCCATGGATTCTTGGACCCAAAGAGAATGGTGCTTTCCACAGAGGTTTCTCGCCTCTTTCCTTTCTGTGGCTTTTTTAGGAGCACTGGGGAAGGAGTCCATCCAGCTCATCTCCTGCGAGAAAAACTGGTGCTTCAGCACAGAATGAGATGTCTGACCCTATTCTCCCCGGAACTCGTGTCCACGGTCCACACTGCATTGTTTTCTTAGGCATCGAAGCATCCATTCCTCCTTAAATCTGATCCTTTTTCCAAAGCAGGTTCAGTCTCGCCCTCCAGCACCGTTGTACACAGCTTAGAAAACAGTATTTCCCTGCTACGATGGAAGGCAGGCTGGCTGCTTCTTTGGGTCACCCCTCTTCTCCTTTCCTCCTTCAGTTGCGGGAAAATGTCACCTCCTTTCTACCTGGCTTCTTCTAGAGGGGCCTGCGTTGGTCAACCGGCTCACAACGTTGAGTCTCCCTTAAAAAATAGATCTGGCTACTGCAGGTCCGCTTTCCACTGATTTGCTAACTATTTTCCTCGCTTTGTTTCATGCAATAGCTGCTCCAGTTGTAACTTCTGATGTAAACCTTTGTTTCTGGGGCCAGCCCCTCCCAGATTGCCGCCTTCCTTGTTGTAGAGGAAGTGTTGTAAATGGAGACCATAGAATGGAAAGGGGCAAAGTCAACCTAGGGCTACCTGGAAGTTACCGAATGCAGCACACCCTGAGCATTTTTAAAATTCTATGTGATGTACCTGTTGAACGTGTTGATTTAAGGTCCAGAGCTTTCCTTGGCCCCAGCCTCCTTTTAAAAGGAGTTTCTTTTTGGAGTGGTTCACTCATGAGTTTGCTTCAGATAGCACCATACCTCACTGATCTCTGGCATGCCAGTCTAGGGAGACGATTAGAGACAGTGGGAGGCGTCTCTTCACACCACCATATTTAGCTGTGTTATGTAATCGTAAGTAGGGTTTCTGGAGCCACTCTAGTCACCAGGCAGCCCTTTGAGACCAGTTGCAGCAAAACCTGTGTGTTCGGAACATGGGACAAAAGCACCTGCAGAGTTCTTGATTAAACTCTCATCTTTGAGTTGTAACCCTTTGGGTGTTCATTTTCAGCTTTCATTGCTCCATCCTAGCCTGAGCACCCAGTTACTTTAAATCATGGTAACACGTTACACCCTGGAATATGTAGTCTCCAGCAACTGGATCTCGGTAGTGAGGCCAAGTATCTGTTGTGTTCATGAACACTTAATGTGATTGGTCAGCTGCATGGTGAAGCCTCCCTTGTAGAAGGACCCTGTTTTGTCTCACAGAACAATGTTGTGGCCTAAGGAGGAGGGGGTGGTGTCTGGCAAAGGATGTTCTTGTGTGATGTGGCACCTCCTTTTGTACTGTTGATCACAGAGGTGCTCAACTCTAAATGTGTTTTTTAAAAAATAAAACGGGAAAGTTGTATAAGCAATGGAGTGACAACTTAAACTGTAAAATATATAAAAATTGATGATTGGAAAAGTTGCTTTTTACATAATGGACATTTTTAGTTTGTTTTGAAATAATGGAAGTAAGAAAAGAAAGAAATGAAACAACAGAAAACATAGCCTTGGTTCCTCTCAACTCACCCATCCCTGTTCTTCGTGATTTGATTTGTTTGTCTTTTTCTGATAGGTTGGAAATTGTGTAATAAACTTGATGATATTGTCAATCTTTTATACTGCATTGTATGGCTTCTTTTCATTTTGTAACGATTTTGAATGCTGGGTGAGCTGTTTTCTAGAATCTCCACTAAATATGAGCGGGGGGGGGGGCGGTGTGCGGGGAGACCCTGATATGGAAAAGAAGATGGATAGACAAGACAGGTGCCATATTTTGGCTGGGTAGTAGCCCTTTTACAACCATAGCTTTATGTATTACTAAATTAGTTCCAAAACCACTTTATGTACACATATTAAAATGATTTTTAAAAAGCTATCTCTCAGTCATCTCCATTTAAAGGGGAGTGTCTGGTAGCAAACCAAGGAAAGATTTGAGACCCTTGAGAATGTCTGCCAGTGTGTAATCAGTACACTGAATGAAGATTCGATGCTCAGCATCATTTTAAGTAGCTCCTTTAAAAAATATTTGCTCTGGAAAACATGAACAAAAATCACAGGTTTCATAAAAAGGGATAAGCGTTATGCTGAGCAGAGATAGGGAAATGAAGCCATGATGGAAACAGATGAAACTCAAACACTTTGAAAGGGGATTGTGCCTTTCACGTGAAATTGAATATTACAGGCAAGGATGCAGGGAAATATAATAGTATATAAGGGATTTCTGTCTATGGCAGGAAAAGGTTCAGTTACAAGAATATTGTCCTGATTGCTAGTGGTATTCAGTGAAATGCTTCTAGGAATCATCTGCTTGCACAGATGGTGTGTGTTTCACCTTCCTGAAGGTTTGTCATAAAAGGGCATTTGCCTGTGACTGGCGGATGAGGTGGTAGTACTTTCAGAATGCAGCTTGAGTGGTGAACAGTCTGTGGGAGGGGCTTAATGCTGAGTGGGTGGGTTTACCTGGTTGCTAGGTGATGATTGTGATCTAAGGGACCAGGATTAATCTCAAATGAGTCCAGATAAGTGATCTGATGAATGGGTACCATTCAAGTCTCTTGTTATTCTCACCATGACATACTCATTAGAATTTGGCCTTGTTAATGCGGCCAACCGGTACCTGACTGCTGAACCTTTCCGTTTCCAGGTGGCAGCCACAGGCAAGCAACTGAAGCCTCGCCAGTTGTGGATACTGCAGTTTGTGAGCCCACAGGGAGCTGGGGCAGCTGGCCCAGGAGAAGGAGCTGGCCAAAAGCTTCACCTGATCAGTGCACTGAAACGCTACTTGGCGGCTGACGCAAATGGAAAAGTCACCTGTGACCAGGACAAACCAGGGCCTCAGACCTTCTTTCTCTTGCATCAGTATCCAGATGGCAAGGTGCTCTCTCTCACCCAGGCACAAGCATCCTATCTCTCAAGTGTAGCTTTATGTCCGATATTATTGGGCTGGAATTCTGGACAAAGAGGGCTAGGCAGAAATGAGGGCAGGTTTGAGCTCAACTTGCAGACTAGTTTGCTGTGGTGAGAAGCAGTGTCTTTTCTTAGTGTGCAAGTTTTTAGATTCTTGCGGGTAAGTCCAGGCAGCAAATTCCTGCACTCCAGTGCTGTAAAGTACATCAGGAAGAGTGCAAAATGTCCCTGGACACCCCCCCCCCATGGTCTCCTTGGGAAGCCAGTCACATGAGCCAAAGCTCTTTGCCCCTGTTGGCCAAACAGTATGATAGTCAGCCACTATGGGCTGAAGGGGAGAAAATGTGTCTGAATAGCTTATTTGAGTCCCTGTGCTAAGAGTTGCCTGGTGTATCCTTCAAGGTGCCCTAGCCACTTCCCACCCACAACTGGAAACAACTGTAGCACAATGGAACTTAGGTGATCATGGCAACTCCATAAGCCCAAAGGTGTAACATAATTGGTGTAATGATACCTGAGTTTTTTCTGCCATGTTCTTTGCTCTCACTGAGAGTGTTCCTGCTTTTCTGGTCTTGGGCAATGTAGCTGACCAGACATCCTTCCCTCCCTGCAGGTGTCCTTGCAAAATGAACAGTCCAAGCGCTACCTGGGTGGAGCAGAGGAGAATGTCACTTGCTTTGCCCAAGCTGCCAGCGAAACCGAAAAGTGGACCCTCCACCTGGCTGTGCACCCCAATGTTGCCATGTACAGCCCCAACAGGAAGCGTTATGTGCGGTGTGATGATAAAACTGGGGTGCTGCGCTGTGACCGTGAAATGCCCTGGGGGGCTGAATCAGTCATCACTATCTACTATGATTTCAGAGGTGGGTGGTGGCATTTTCCTATTTTGTTTTCAATTGATATGTGAATTTTTCTCTCTAATACTGTAACATCTTCCCCCCCCCTTTGTTGGGGGGGCGTGTTAAAGAAGCAAAACAAGCTTTCATTCTGCTGTAGGGTTACACACACACACAGTAATTCCTATTGCAGATGAGGACTTATAGCTACCATACTAACAAGAAAGTTGCTTCCTCTAAACTAAGGATTGTTTAAAGTTTTCTGTTATCCTCTCCAACTATGGAGCAGATACCTGGGGTAAGTCTGAACACCTGGAAAGGCTTGAGAAATTTGAGAGATGGAGAAAGTCTGTACCTGTCACAGGCTTTCTCCCACAGTGAGAAAGTTGCTGCTTTATTCTACAGATATTTGCTTGTGATTTTTACCTGTACATGAGGATTTCTAAGTGCTACAGATAGAACAGGTGGGTGGGGTGGCCTGGGAAGGTAAAAGTGTTTCTAAGTGGGAGGTCTTAATTCAAAAAGTTTGAGTGACACTGCCTTATTTACACATCTCTATCCAAAAACCACCCAAGCACCTTCTAAGATAGTCCTCTGTTGTTGATGTGTGGAAAAAGTTCAGTTTGAGTCATTTGCATCTCCTCCAATAGGTCTGGAGTCCAATGGTGAGAGAAGGCAATTTTCCCCATACATACCAGGTGAATTCAAATTCTGTTTACCCAAGAAGTCACTGTTGCTGGCAGGAATTTTGATTTCCTTAACATCATTAATTAGCTTGGGTAATTCTTAGAACTACTAATTGCCATATGTAAGACTTTCTGGTAAGTTAGACCCCACTGCACACTTTCCAAATAAAGCAAGAAAGGGAATTGTCTGTGCAGAGAAGTTTCCAAGTTTTCCTCTTTCCTGACCGTATTGATGTTTGAGGTTCCCCACTCTCCCACACAAACTTTAAAGTGAAATTGCACACTAGGCTAAAGAATCTAATACAACCAGTTTTTAAAACACGCATGTAGTGTGGATAAAGGTGCAGATGGGAACATGACTTCAATCCCAATCTCAGCTTGCATGTGCCCATGGCACATCTCACTATACCTGGGTTGGGGCCATGGCCTCTAGCTTTATCAAGCACACACGTAAACCCCCGAAGTAACTATGCAAGAAAAATAGGATGTAATCTACAAGGAAACAAATGCAGTGTCAGCACCACCAATGCTTTACAAAGCTGAGACCCAATGAACCTCAACTTGCCTATCAGAACAAAGCACAGGGGGGCTGTTTACACAAATGTACAAATGATATATGAGATTCTAGGCAAGGGTAATACAATGGGAAATGTTAAGGGCGAACAGGACTAGAGTGCTTTAAAGGGTTGGTGTTTAGAACTGCAGGCAGGGTGGGTCTGTGTGGCAATTCTGCAGTGAAACAAGCATCAGCCCTGATGCTACTTTGTAAGACAGTTGATTTGGAGATTGTTTTCCGGGTCTGAACATTAAGCTGCTGTCAACCTATCATCTCTCTCGCCTTTGTCTCCAGCAAAGAAGTATGGATTGAGGAATGGGGCTGGCAAACTGTTGGCTTCCAATGGCTCACTGGTGCCAGATGTCACCCCACAAACTTTGTACTCCCTGGAGGTGCATGGCGGCTTGGTCGCTCTGCGGGATGAGGAGGGAAAGTACTTGACTGGACGAGAGGGTAGCATGAGAACTGTAAAGATGGACAAACCTGGACGGGAGGAACTCTTCAGCATGGAATCCAGCCCTGCCCAGGTCTCAATGCGCTCTACTTCTACTAACAAGTTCATTTGCTGCAGGCCAGGTAAGTCAGGAGAAAACAGCACTATCTATATTGCATTGCACTTTGTGAAGCCTCTGCAGCTGACTGGCTGTTCTGGTCTGATGAGGTGGAATGTTTTTGACCATTCCACCTGCTCAGAAAATGAGGCACAGTGCTGGTCCACATTCTGCGAGCAATGGGACAATTGCCAGTTTGGCTGGATAAAACTGAGATAAGACTGACTTGGGAGGCAGGGTGAAGGCTGGGAGGAGTTCTTAGAAGGTAGGTAAGCTTAGATGCAGGGACCTCAGAGGCAAGATGGCTGAAGAGAGGGTGCAGAAGTAAGAAGCAGGAAAAGGGCACATACAATTGAAGTAGCAAGGATCCAGTAAGATTACGGTCCCTGAAAAAACCCCACAGCATTTCTTATTAAAAGTGGTGTGACAAAAGTGATAGGGAGGCTAACCAGAATACAAGATGGCCAATCGAAATGGGGTTAAGTAGGCTGTGAGCTGAAAAAGCAAAAACCTGAGGAAATGAATGGTGTAGCTATAGAACTGAGGCAAGAAGACTGGAAGAAAACCACACAAAGTGCTTTGACTAGAGAAACCCAGGATGGAATTCAATGTCACTTTAAGGCGATTGTTCTGCTTCCCAGATGAACTGATTTCACCTTTCCCGCACTGTTTGGGGGTTGTCTTGAACCTGCAGAGCAGATTTGGGGGACCATGGGAGAAGCCATGTAGCCAGAGATCTTCCATAGGGCTCCACTGGTGAGACAGGTTATTTGAATCTACACTCTGCACTCCTTGGAAGAAATGAAGTACAGCAAGCCAGCAACTTATGGCACATTTAACTTGTGCACAATTAATCCAGATCTGAAAGAGGATTTGAATTTAGGCTTGCATGTGACGTTTTGTGCTCTTAAACCAGCCTGCCTCCAAAGATAAAGATAGGAAGGTCCAAATGATCCTAGGTCAGTTACACAGGCGTTTCCCTCTTTCAATCCATGAAGCACTGATTTCAGCCTGCAAGGAATGCAGAGTGGCATAATGCTAACCTAGGGTGTTTCTTCCCTGCTCCCTGCAGGTGCCGATCTCTATGCCAATGCTGTGGCTGTTGGCAACACAGAGATCTTCCAGGTGCTGTTTGATGACACCACAAAGAAGGTCTGCTTCCGTAGCCACAGCGGCGCATATATGTCCTTGGTGAGTGTGCCTGCCATTTATGAGGAACAGCAGTGATCAGGCAGGACCAGCTATTTCAATTTGTTTCCTAACCATGGAGAAGGACTGTAGCTCATAGGTGGTAAAGCACCTGCTTTGCATGCAGAAAGCCCCAAGCTTTTTTCAGCCACAGCCACTCATTTTAGTCTTGTCCCCAACCTCCTTCCGACTATATTCTACAATGGGCAACACTGAGACTAAGAAGGAAGGAAGCTGACAGGCAGCCCCACCCCACGACTGGTTGCAAGTGAGAATGTGGGGACTGATCAAGGGCAGAGTGAGGATGGTGGGGCAGGGCCCCTTTTGCCCAAGTGGATCAGCCTCCACTGGATACATCTGTGCCCAGATTGTGGTGCACCAACTTAATCTGGAGTTCTTTTAAATGTGAGCAAGAAGGTAGGTGAGCTGCATCCTCGACACTTGGCTGTGAGCATGTACAAAAATTATGGCCTGGTTCAAAAAACAAAATGACTTAAGCTTGAAACTTGATGTAGTAGAGGCTTTGCCACCTCTAGTATTCACCTAACTCTCCCCAGATGAAGAAGATATATCTGCACTGTGTGTGTATTAATACAGAAAGGCAGGCTGCAAATCCAGAGGATCATAATATAAAAAGCAGGGAACTGACAAAAGGAGGCTTGTTAAACAGCAGTAGATAGCTCTTGGTCCTGGACTTGTTTGTTAATAACTTGTTTGTAAGGGCTGTCTCAATACTTTTCCAAAACATTTTTGTCAACTTTAGTGTGGGCGAGTTACTCTATTCTACCAAGCAAAGCATGGCATTATACACAATCCTCCTTGTGGAAAAAATGTTTTTTTGTACACTGAGGATGGAGAACCCGAGGCTCTCGAGTTGTTGTACTCAAATTCCTATTGTCCTTGATAATTGGCTGGCAGTTATTACTCCAACATCCTGAGGGCTTCACGTTTTTATTCCCTGCCACAGATGAAATATGTAAGAGTGCAGTAGGAATGCACAACTTCCTGAACAACCTCTTCAGAAAAAGCTAACTGCTTAAGCCTGGAGGGCTGGAGACATCTTTTTCAGGTCTGCTATTCACTTACCTGGGAGTAAAAACTTGTTGAACTAAATAAAACTTATAAGTAGAGTTGAAGGTGGTCTTCTGGCTGCATTGTTGTTCATGGTGTGCACATACACTATCTGCTATGGACCCTGGTCAGAAATTTTGCAGATTTTTGTTGTGCTTCAAAACCTACATTGTCTACATCTAACATCCATCTAGAAATCTTATAGTTTGGCTTCAGTCTGGGCTATGGTTCACATAGTGCAACTTGAAGTGTGAAGTCAACAAGAAAGTGGCTTTGAAAGATGGCTCCTGCCATCCCTATCTTGCTGATGCTAGAAACCCTCCCCTTTTGGAGGTAACTACTGCTGGACTAACCTCCCTGGTATTGAGATGCTCATGCATTGCTGTACTCTTGCATCACCCACCACAAAGGGATTCTCAGTCTTTATGCAGCACCAAATACCTTCCACTGAAAATATATCAACATGGATCTCAGAACGTAGCTGATAAAGGGACTGCAGCAGGAGGTTTCTATCAGACAAAGTAAGCCAAAAGCACAAAAAGCACTTTCCAACTAATGCATCCTGTCTTTTGCAGGGTCCTAATGACTGTATTAACAGCAACACCAAACAGGACAGGAATGTCTGGTTCGACATCCAGTACCAAGACCAAAAGGTGTGTCTCCGCATAGCAGACAAGCACGTGTCCATGCGGCCCAATGGACAGCTCCTGGCAATTCCCAAAGCTGCAGGTACAAGTCGGTAGAGAGCTTCTCTTACAAGCACCAGGGCATCAGTGTGGACAGGTGAACACAGCTAGGGTGGGAAGAGAGACTGCACACTGCCAGCTACAAATTAGCTATAGGTAGTTCTAGGGAAAAGGAATGGAAGCGACAGCCTTCCACTTAAGTCCCTAGATAGCCCTCTAGGAATAATGTGGGGAAAGTGTATGCACAGAAACCAAGCTGTCCCTGGATATAAAATTGGAACATGGGGAGCCAACCTTAAGTCCATCCTGTGAAATGGCTTTTTAGACACCTCAAGGGCTTCTTGTTGGAAAGCAGCAACCAAAACTTGCATAATCTTGCTCTTGCAGGATGGAATGAGTGCTATTTACACTCCTTTTCTTACGCTTTGGAGTAGTAAGAAATCACTACAAATACAGCCTAGATGAAAGAGAAAAAAACACGCTAAGGCTCACTAAAACACTGCCCCTCTGTGCATATAATCCTGGCCCCCAGAACTGCATACCAAGTAGGTTGACATTGCTTCTGTAATATGATCTGGGAAGCAGTCAGAGAACGAGTTCCAGTTTGGGGGGGAGCCACCACCAGAAACAGCTATGCAGTTGTCCCTAGTGGTTACTTGGATGAACTTTGGAGCAAATGCCCCTGACAGTAGAAATCAGGATAAAACCCAAGGCAAGAAACAGTTTCACAGTATCTGAAGTCCAAGCCATTAAAGGCTTTCTGTGCCATAAGCAGCACCTTGAATCAAGTACGAAAGACTAGAGGGAGACATTGTGAATTCTGGGCCCCTGTTACAACACTCAGCCTGGCTTCTCAGTGTGGGGTGATTTCTCCTGATCTTTAGCACTGAAGTTGACTTTCCCATGGGAAATGTTTGCCTCTTGAGAGCAAAAGGAAGGGTGGCAAAATAGTTGTCCTGGAAAGCCAGGTGTGGCCAATGCTAAAGGTTTCCCTTGTAACTTCAGGGAAGTGTGAAGATTTTCTGCTGGTGCTGGTGAACCGGCCACTGCTCGTCCTGCACAGTGATGCTGGCTACGTGGGTCTGAGTTCTGACACGAAGTTGGAAGGGAACTGTGTCAGCTATGTTGCCAGCAGCCTGTCACTCACCGAGGAAGGCTACTACAACTTCCAAGTTGGTTAGTATGTTTCCAGGTGGGAAGAATTATATTCCAAGGGGTTGGGGTTTCCTAGTATCTGTTGTGAGAGAAACATGACCTACTCACAAATGGGAGCTGCCATCAAAGGATTTTTATAAAAAACAAGCTTAGTTTATACAATAGCCATAAGAGGGAGCCAAAACTTGCTTTCCCAAACCAAAACAATGCAAGAGTGCATCATCACTATTTCCCAGTTAATCCCACCCCCCTTTGCCATTTGTTTTGCTCCATGACCCCTGGACAATAGTTTTCTAGGCCCAATTAAGGATAAACCACTGTTCAGGTGGGATGGCCATCTGTCATGGTTGATTTAGCTGTGATTCCTGTATTGCAGGGGGCTGGACTAGATGACCCTTGGGTCCCTTCCAACTCTATGATTCTAAGTGTCGGTCATGTTTTCCCTTTATACATGGTTTCTTTCTAAACCATACCTAGTGGTATTGCCATGACGAGCACATCCTAATTACCTGTGATTCTTTTACCTTCCTTCCACTAATTCTGCCACTTGACCTGCAGGCAGCAAGTACTGGGCTCTGGATAAAGATGGACAAATCTTGGCAAGCAGTGACCGTCCCAGCAATTTCACCATCCAGTTTGCATCCTCCAGCTGCCTGATCATCAAAGCACCCAACAACAAGTTTCTTATGGCTGAGCAAGGAGGCCGACTGTGGGCAGGGGCTTCAGAAGCATCTGGAGCAACACTGTTCCATTTCTGAGAGCATCTGACCCTGCTCTTCCCACCAATAAACTTTTTCTGTCTGGGCTTACTTTATGCTTATCTCAACTGATGCCCAATTGGCCCCTCTTGGAAATGACCCTTCCTCCGTAAATCCTCCCTCACACAGGGCATACTTGAACTCTAAATGAAAGCTCTGCTTCCTACAGCAGACCCAAGCCAGGACCCTTTCATGTGAATGTCCTTATGCAAAAACTTTCTGTGCCCATGAGCTCCCTTCTGAACCGCCTTCATGCAGTTAGGATGATTTGCAAAGCCTCAGTTATCTTAAAGATGTATACCTCTCTTCAGTCCAAGAGGGGTCCCCCCATGCTTCTAGGAGCACTGCTGTTCTCCCAGTGTACCAATGTTTGTCTGAAGCTCCACATAGCTGCAGTAGTTTAAAAATAAATATTTATTCCAAGGATGCAGTAGAAAACCAAGTATCACAAACTCAATACACACCAATAACAACACTGATTTGGGGGGAAGGGGCACAAGGCCTGCTGCCTTTATCCCTACCCCCATTCAGGAAGAGGGCACAGGAGGTAACACAACAGTTAGGCAGGATGAGCAAGACTGCCATCCTGAGTCACTGCACACATGCTAGAGTCTTGAGTTGTTAGAATGTACCACGCTGGGGAATTCAAAGGACACACCAGCTGCAGGCAAAGTCTGATTATTAGGTGGCATTCACGGGCCCATAGTCTTTTGACTTGTGAGAGTCAATTACCCAAGGTACAAAGTTGGAATGGATCAATTGGCGCCCTCCAGGAGGACTGCAAGCTTTGTTAGGGTGCGGGCTTTCCAGACACTGTAGACCCTGCTAATGGTGCTCTACCTGCAGGAGCTTGAAATGAGAAGCTGAGACGCCTTCTTTCAGCTTATTGGGGGAATTGGACCCACACCTCATCCTGTCCCGGCCACAGAAATGGAGGGTTCATGCAGCCTCTCTCCAATCTGAAGAGCACATGGTTCCATACATTGCAGCCCACAAAGGTTCTCAGTAAGAGTCCAAACTGCAGAAAATAGAGAGCGAAAAGTGAGGATCTTGGCAACAGCGACAGCGAATACCTCTGCCTACTTACAGTGGAACAAACTGAACACCTATTCCAAGGATGGGGAACCTGCAGCCCTCCAGATGTTGGAATCCAACTCCCACCATGGCCAATAGTGATGATGGAAGTTGTTGTCTAGCAACATCTGGGGAGCCCATGGGTACTTTATCCCTGTTCTATTCCATTGATTCCCCTGTTTGAAGAAACAAGCCAACCGACATAAATATATGTCACCTGTGCAATTTAGCATTACATCGTTGAGCCTGACTCAATTAGAAAAAGAATGTCAAACTTGTATGCTCTCCCACAACAGCCAAGGGGGACTTCAGCAGGATTTTATGTTTTCTATTTAATTCTACTTTTAAAGAATCCTAGCTTAGCATTATGTCTGAACCAGGAATCCTAGTTTAAAACTCTTGTAAGTACCATAATAAATCAACTTCAAACAATGGGTTATGAAGTTGGCTTCATAACCAACAGTATACCAATTTCCAGAGAGTATAACAGAAAGGTTTGCATTCAACACAGTGCTAAGAAGAAAGATTTCTACTTGTGCAATTGAACATTTCCCCCACCGCATGCCCCTTAAATCTGCTCTGGGAATGGCATGGGGCACAGAAGTCCCAGTGTACTAATACTAGTCCTTGCACTAGTGTGGATATTTGGTTGAATATTGTCCAGTCTTTGGGGGACATTAAAGGCTAAACGAACACATTTATTACAGCTTAAGCTAGTCCATGAAAAATGTATGCCATAACTAATTTGTTACTTTTTAATGTGCCACAGGACTTTTGTTGTTTTAAACCAGGATCCTTGGTTCCAACATGATGCTAAATGGGGGTTGTTTAAAAGTGAAAGTAAATCCTCCCAAGTCCTCCCAGCTATAAAGGAAGAGGGTATGGGGACTCGCACACGAGCCTGAAACTTCATTTACTAAATCCAACATTACATGTATATACAGTGTCCTAAAAAATAAAATCTAATCAATGCACATAAAAAAATATTTCCCTAAAATGCCATAATGGTAAGCAAGTAAAGTACCTGGAGAAGGCAGCCAGAGTGAGAACACCCAGTAACAGCTCCACAGCATAGAAGAGGAGGAGGATAGCATTAAGGATGGCCTCCAGCCGCAGAGCATAAGTCTGCAGCAGCAGATAGTAGGCTGCCATCACCGCTGCTGGGAAGGTTAAAGCCAAACTGATAGCAAGTGGCACTTTCCGTTGACAGAGGTTCCCTTTTGAGCCTGCCATACACAGACAATATGAGAAAGAAAATGCATAGACCTGTTCAGCATAAAAGCCACAATATTTGGAATCTGAGGGCACGAAATGAATAGTTCTACTTTTCAGAGATCAGTTCTCATTTAACTCACTTAACTAAACAAAAAAATAAAAAAATTGTCCAGTAGCACCTTAGAGACCAACGAATGTGCATGCACACTTCTTCAGATACACTGAAACAGAAGTCACCAGACCCTTACATATAGTGGGAGGGTGGGGTAGGGTATTTCTCGGAAGGGCAGTAGGAGATGGGTGATTGACGCAATGGGTATGGTAGAACTGTTGACTGTGAACAATTACCGGTATATATTTAAAATAAAAACATTTTTTTTTATTTCTACTGCGTCAGACCAACACGGCTACCTACCTGAATCTAGAATCATTTAACTGAGAATAAGGAATGAGATTTTGCATTTAACATTTGTACTGTAGTTCCTAAGCTAGGCTCAGGTCAGGAAGGACAGCAAGACTGGATGAATGGGATCTCATATTTCCACCCACATAATCTTGTCTTGCCTCCTACCTACTCCCGAATTACGAAATGTAACACATAGCCCCTTTTTCAGCCTTTGGGCATCATTTCAATGGAGGCACCTATTCCAGTTCAGCAGAATAATTAGGAAGGCTTGGAATGGCGGAGTGAAGGCACTGTCAGCAATTTACACTCTGCTCAACTACTCTACTCTCAAATACCTTTGTTGTTGGAGAAGCAGAATTTATTGATGAACCACATTAATAATAATAATAATAATTATTATTATTATTATTCATATCCTGCCCATCTGGCTGGGTTTCCCCAGGAATCATCTTTTCAGGTCAAGTGCTATCAAAGATGCTCACAAAATGGCAGGTTAGTGCACTATTCGTGGGAACATTTTTATTGAATACTTACCAAAAAATATCCGGGTTACTTCAATCCCAAGATAGAGAAAAAGCATTATCAGGTCCAAAGCCAAATTGGCAGAGGGGTAGGGCAACAGGAGTCCTAAGCAGGTACACAAATGGACATATGCATTAAGAGAACAGCAAAGGCAGATGCTTCTTTCCATTTAATGAATTCCTTAATAAAAGATGAGTGTCTGATGTTGGTTAACATATAATGTAGCAGCTAGAATGACAACAAACACTGGGACATGGATGGTTCTGAAAAAGGCTGTGAACTCTCAAGCAGCTAGGTGAGGAATAAATAATTACCCTATCCACTGTGTTCTTTCACTTTCTTCAGGTGAGTGCTACAAGGTAAATGTGAAAAAAAATCCTTCTGCAGGCAACCCAAACACATCATCCCTTCAAAGACTCACCTTTATAGACAAATATGAAAATCTCCAGCAGAAAATATGTTGCGTAATACCAGCCATTCAGGAACAGGAGAATCTCCAGAGGGGTGGAGGAGAGTTGGCGATCTAGGAGGTGAAACCAGAACATAATTATCTATGGGGTGCACATTTTGTGTTCCACTCTCACCTCTCAAACTTTCTTGAGAGTTTATGTACACTTCCTATTGTCCCACTGCCTTCCCCTTGCTTTAGAGCTGAATCAGAGCCAATGGCAATTCTGGTTTTCCCAGGACTGCCATTTGTTCCAATCTATCCCAAGGTGGGTTTTCCCTCAGAAAGGCAGCGGAGCAAGGGATGTGAGTCAAGCAGAAACTGCTGCTAAGAAGCCAAGAAGCAATGAGACAAGTCTCAGTTCTGTTCTAAACTCAGTCAACAGAGACCAGTGTGAGGTGAAGACTGTCAAAATAGAAGCCCTGAGATGACAACAGCCATTAGGGGACACTAATATTTATACAAGGCTGGACAGGGGCACAGAACACAAGCCTTGGGTGCAGCCACTCTCCATCTCGCCTTTCTTGCATTTGGGGGTGCACTGGATGTTGTGAGCTCAAAACTGGGATGCTGCGGCCTCACCAGCTTTGCGTGGAACCTCAGCACATGGTCTAACTGCATACCTCAGGCAAAGGGAAACCAACCAGCAGCAGAGAATAAAAACCCCAGCCCACCGATCTGAACCCCTTGGAAGGGTTCAAAACCCCGTATTTGGGCAGCTTTGCGCTAGGAGAGGGTTGCGAAGGGGCAGCCTCCCGCAGGACGTGGCCCCGAGTCTGCCACTCTCCTCTGGCAGGATGGTTTTTCTGGGGGAGCTCAGCGCTAAGTTGAGCCAAGAGGCCTCGCATCAGGCTCTGAGGACCCGGGGGCCACTCTGCCTCCCTCCCCTTCGCTCTGGCTATTCCTCCCGCCTGGGGAGCGCTTGGCGGGTTGCCGTCGGATCCCCGCCGTCGCTGCCGGGCTGCAGCCGGAGCCCGGCTCCCGTCTCTGCTCCAGGGTTCGGGGTGTCCTGGGAGGCCGGCGAGCGGGGTGGTAACGAAGAAGAGCCGAGCCTTCCACGGAGATCAGTCGCGGCCACGTGACCTCGCATCCCCCAGGGCCCTAGAACGCTGCCGGGACCCGGGACCCCGACTTACTCCGAGGCGCCATCTTCCATCGCCATGGAAACCGCTACGCAGGAAACCCACTTCCGGCGAAGCTCACGGCACGGAAGCGGGAGAGGGCGGAGTGGAGGGCGGAGTGTCGCGCAGCGTTCGCGGAGGCAGAAAGGTCTGGGTGGTCGGCTAAGCGCTCCCTCGCTCGCTCGCAACCAGCACGTTAGACCGAATGGACACAGAGCGGAGCCTCTTTGTGCCGGAAGACCCGTTAGAAAGGCAAAAAGCTCCATTCGATACCGAATATCGAACCGCGTCTCTTTGGGGCGGAGGGCCAGATTCCGAGCGGAGACAGCGTCACCTCGTCTCCATGGTAACCCATGAATTCTCTCGTTCTCTCGCCTACTGACAAGGAGCGACACCTATTTCTTTGCTTGTTGTATAACGGCCCCAGTTTTTCTTCCGCTCTTTCCTTACACGCACATTTTTATTTTAGATTTCACAAGTGCTTTTTTATCAGGAAGTGGAGACAACATACACACACGCACATCATACAAAGCACCTCGGATTGCTCAGTTCACATGGCCCAAATGGCACCTAGCTCGTATAGCTCCGAAAATCCACTCGCAAATCTACCACTTAACAAGTTACCCAGCATCACATCCTGCCCTCGAAAGCATTTTTATTATTCTATCAAAGGCCCACAGCTTTCCACAATTAATTCTACTGTTAGGAGTCTTGCCCCACATTTTAGAGTACAGGTACAGTACAAGATTTCCTGGGTATTGCGCTTTAGGAACAAGCTGTTCCCCCTCAGTGTTTATTTTTTCTGTGAATTTCATTACCTTACTCTAAACCACACGCATGCCCAGCCTAACGAAAACATCCATTTCTTTCCTATTGGCATGTTACTAAATTATATGGTTTATTTTTAATACCTCAACAGCACAACCCAGAGAACTGGTGGTAATAATCAAGCCTTGGAATGGAAAGAACACCCTTTTATTACCACACACCAGAGGAAAAACAATAAAGCAAGATCACCACTCTATGGTTTCTGAAAAAGAGCCAATTTATTTTCTCACCATTTACAGTATAAAAATGAAAGTACAAAAGGGGAATCTAACAAGTCAATGAGAGTACATTTGCTCAGGCTGAATACTGCAAAGCCAAACCATAGTCTTTATGCCTTGTCACACTGTCAGAGGTACTAGTGAAGGCAGGAATCCTTTTCTGTCACGGGGAGCTTAGGGCATGGAAATATTCTCAAGGAGGAAAATGCAGCATTGCTACTCAGTGGGAGTTCTCAGCCAAATCTGTTTGGCACTTCAAATCGTTCCTCAGTAAGGCTGCAGCCAAATCCAGAGTGCAGTTTGCTGAACTGAAAGGAGGATTGTGGAGTGCTTGGAGACTGAGAAGCATATAGTAGCAAGCAGGGTATCCACAAAAGAGCAGTTTCATTTATGGGAGCCTAATGTGCACGAATGTAGGAAAGGGATGAAGTCATTTGATCACATGAGATTTAGAACTTGACTGTAGGAGACAATTGTAGTGGGAGGAGGGGAACTTGCTGCAAGATATTGGTAAAATCTCTGTGGACATTCTAGCAAGCTGGCCTCTGCTCCAAATGATTCAGAAGCAGGTGTCAACTGTGCGCTTGTGCAAACTCTTTCCGTAGCCAAAGAGAGTCCTGGTAGAAACGGGGATCTCCCAACTGCACAGCCGTCCTCTTATAGAAGTAGTAGTACAGCACAGCCACTGCAACCAATCAGAAATAAGTCACAAGCCAGCAAGGTCAACATCTGTATCAACTTTACTGGTTTTCTTACATTCAGCTTCACCATTATCGCCCTAGCTACACTCCCCCTGCTCCCTGTCCCATCTACTTTCTGTGGGGAAGCACAGATGGAACCAGCCTCATTGATACATTTTTAAGCTTTGCTCAGCCGTCATGACACACGGGAGAAATGAAACAGCCTCATACCCATTCTCTGGAAAACAAAAAGAGTCTGCAGCCCATCTGTCCACACAAAATAGTTGGAATTTTTCCAGCGGAGGTTCTGTGGGAAAGAAATGTATGAAACATTAAAGGCAGAAAATAGACTGTTCTTCCCAGAACAACACAAAACAATACCAACCATCCTTTCAGAATTTCTTCAGTGCCCCATCTTTCTACCAAATTTCTTCAGAAACATGGCTCCAATTTTCCTACTCCCAATAATTTTTTATATATTTGGGAAGCAGCAACATTCCTAACACCTCCTCTTGAAAGTTCAGAGATTACTACAATCTCAAATAAACATTCTAGAAACCATGCAACAATCCAGGACAATAAAGAAGGCCTGTGGTATCCCATTGATTGGTGTGCCCCCTTCCTACATCCCACTCAAGAAAGATTCCACATTTTTCCCAAGTATGGTAAACCAGGACTTACGCAATTGTATCTATAAAAATATTTTCACAGATAAAATAAAAACCAAAAGTTGATCCACATTAAAATTAGACACAATATTTGTTGAGCTTGTTGGGGAAACAGAGTAATGATGTTAGTTCCACTAGAGAGTTTCCAAAACTCATGTTACCAGTCATAATAGGCTACTCCCAGTCTTTCTTAACAGTTAAGCAACCAGACCACACATGGGATGGATGCCAGCACTAGGAGCAGCTCAGGGAGCAAAGAAAGGTTAATCGGATCAGCAGATTTATACAGAACAACCAGACCTATTCTAGCTCTCAACAACTGATCACAGAAAATCCTCTTAAATCCTCCTGCCTCACCAAGCAAGGTTTAGGAAAGCAGTAGTACCCAACTTTCAAGCTAGATTGGTTCATCTAACTTCAAAGATGAGATATTAATTCCCTAAATAACAGATGACAAGATACTGGGACTTAACTACAGTATATACCATTTTGTCCAGTGTATTCTAGGTAGGTTTACCATTTACAAATAATGGTGTGCAATCTTATAAGAAAGAGTAAAAAAAGGAATAGGGAATGAAAAGGAAAATAGGCACATTGAGTTATTCAAAATGGAAATAAATCTTTTGTTAGACTCCGTAAAGCACTCACTCATCTAAAGAGAGCCACAAAATTCCATAGTGAGGTACTAGATTATTGAGGCTGTAGAAATGAGAAGGTTTTTGCCTTCAATGCAGCGAATTCATATCAATGCAAGCACTGCTTTGGGATCTAAACATTCTATTCCAAGAATCCAAGGGTGCTGTACCACGAACTTTTATGACTCTTTGGCAATACAGTGGTACCTCGACAACCGAACGATTCGACTTCTGAAGGTTTCGACTTCCGAAGTCAACAACCCCAGAAGTCTTTTCACCCTGTGCGCAGTCGGCGCATGCGCAGAAGCACCGCTTCAACAACCGAAGACTTCGACTTTCGAAAACGGCCACGGAACAGATCGTCTTCGTAAAGTTGAGGTACCACTGTATAGCCCATCATCAATGGTAAGTCATTGCATGTCAATGACACCTGTTCATTGTAGTTGTTTGCTCCACTGAACTAAACTTGGACTGAATTGAAATATGTATCTTTCAGTTAGGCAACTGGATAGCAAGACACAAAGAACCAGGAATAAGGACCTAGTTTTTAAATCACAACATTTGTTGATATTTGAAAAGTAAATCACACACATTACAGATTATTGTGACAACAGCAAAAAAGCTGAGTGTCAAACAGAAAATAAAGTTTGATCAACTAAAAGCTCATAGACCAAATATACTTCCTGGCCACTGTTCCAAGACAACTTCTGCACAGCTTCCTGACGCTTCCAAATACCCTGGAAACCTACAAATCTTTTGTCCCAAATGCTTCTGTCCTCCTTCCCTTTAATTACCCAAATTACAGTGACCTCTGTTAAACTTCACAAATCTGTCTAGGAAAAAAGGTGAATGAAATAACAGTCATTAAAGCTCAAGATATGTGATATAGGACAAATGCCCAGGCACAGTGCCTAGAAGGACAATACAAACCTAGGAGATAACTACAGATCCGAGCAAATAGAGCCAGAACAAAGAATATATTGCTCATTCTATGAGATTTCAATGATCCAATAGGCTCACCCCAATCAACTAATAGCATAGCAAGATTAGTAGCAAGCATATAACATTTCAACCAGACTTCACTAGGACTATACTAACGCCAGTACTGAACAAATTAGTGAGACACATTCCAATACTCCATTTGTGTCCATAGCTGCAGCTGCAAATCAGCATGGGTAGTCATGTATGGCCACCTTTGACAAAACTGCAGATAAAGTTTGGAAGTCTGTTATAAGAATCAAAATATAAATTTTCTTGTTGGCTCTTTTGAAAAAGACACCAGCCTTCCTTATTGTTGGGATTGTTTATTTGTTTTTGCTTCTTAAATAAGAAAGAGTCAAAAGATTAAGAAGAGATTATGCTGTAAGCATATTGAGCAGTGTAAAGGGATACAAAGTCTATACATTACATTGAAAAGATGTGAAGACAGCATGAAGGTGAAATGTGTTGGTGCATGAAGCAACGAGAAACCAGGAAATTGGGTGGTGGTGGGAATCTGAAGGAGGACCTGTTGCCTACACAGCTTCCAAATCATAAAAGTGCCAGTAAACCAAGTCAAACAACAGTTAATAACCACTCAGCTTACACATAATCACATGTACACAACAAGCTTGCCCTCAGTAAAGACCATAAGAGGGCAACTGTGATGGAGGATGCAATCATTAACTTAGGGTGCTTTGTGTGATTTGCTATCATATGAATACAGTACATATTAACAAAATGTACAATAGACCACTTAAATGACAACTTAGGCAATTATTGCAAGGCCAATCATTTTTCATGGATCTCAGACACAGATATCTAAAAATAAATTAATGTGAGCAGAAGTCAGTGTAACAAGATGTCCGATGAAAACAAGAATAATGCAGCACACTGTAAATTATGCTCATCAAGAACAAAAGTATGCTTGTTCAAAAAGATATTAGAAAAAGAAGTGATTGGTATGTATGCAGGAAGTCCAGGGTGTGATGGTGAAGAATGAAGGACAGCTGAGAAAAACAGAACTGCCCGAAGGGGGAAACAAACACTGGTCAAAGAATACTATAAGGCCTCCTGTATCCAGCTAACCATATCAATAGGAAATTCTAGCTTTATACTGACAAGATTCTGAAAGGTTGGAAGGTGAATTAACATGCCAAGCCACAAGTATATATTGCGTTATAACAGTTGCAACAGCTAGGACCCCTTCCACTTTATCCTGTTTCATCAGACAAGCTTTTAAATGTCTTAAATACTATTTGGTTTATCTAATCAACCTCCTTCCCAGGTCTTTATTCCTGGGAACTCCTCAGCCAACTCAATGAGACAGCTACTGTTCTACAAATTCTGCACACATTATTTATCACACAGAAGTTGGTACAAAAACCTGAGCTCCTTTTAAAAATATAACGGGTGTTGAACTTTAGAAATCCACAGGTGGTGTTTGCAAGGGATTCCTAGGGTTCTATCTCTTCCACAGCTACCTGTCCTAACCTAACCTCTTAGTTTCTTCTATTCATCCCTGCTCTTGCACAAATTTCTTCCATTTACCATACCGCTTTTGTGTTACATCCAGACCTCCATATTAAAAAAACTACAGTGCTAAACCTGGGGGGAGCATAAAATAAAGTTTGTTTCAATGTGTTTTCTTTGCTTGCACAATAACTCCTATATTCAGAATTTTGGCTTCCTTGATAACAATCCTCTCCTGCCTTACCATGACCCAGATGTGGAAGGATATGCTCAAAGCAAGGTATGCTGCTGACAGGACAATGGTCCCTTTAAATTTCTGGAACAGAAGATTAACCAGGCCAGCCTGGAAGACGAAGGTATTGAAGAACATGAGGAAGATGATGATGACATTGAAGAGGATGGCAATATCCTGAATGCTGTAAGACAGACAGACATTTTAATGAGAAAGAGATTGATGGATACCTTATACACAGAGATGTACCTAGGCTCCTTTGCATCATACACACACCCTGGTCCCTTTCATGATTGCATTTCTCCACCGAAGCACCCACAGGAGCCTGCATGCTTTGCCCAGCCACCCATAGTATTGGAAGAGCGGCCCAGGGAGCACACGAACAGGAGAGCAGGTTCCTAGCCACTCCAAGCCAGAGTGGAGAGGCACAATTTTTGTCCACAGACCCCAGGCCTGCACCCTTGGCAGGGGCCCACCTAACCAACTCCTAGATACACCCCTGCTTGTGGCTCTCCAAGTGCTACTGGACACCAGCTCCCCACCACCACCCATGGTCAGAGATAATGGGAGTTGTGGTCCATCAACTTTTGGAGGTCCACAGGCTCCCGACAATTGTGGCTAAAGCCTAGTACTTGGAGAACAAAAAGCACATTAACATAGCTGCAGAATTTTCACTGTCCATGCTGCCAACTGAGACGTTAGTGCACCAATTGCAGAGGAAAGGGAACCCCAAAACCCTTGCTAGAAGATTACAATGGAAATAATACCTGCTGCAGCTACCTCTATTTCCCCCCTGCTCATCACTCATTGGTGTAGAAGAACTTTATGTAATGGTAATTGAGCTAACAGCTGCTAATACCCACAGAGAAAAGATAGAATGAATGGATTATAATAGCACCACCCTTTTAAAAATATCATTCAACACAATACAGCCTATTAACTGCTGATGTTTCAGGAGTAGGGGAAGTATAATAATTTTCTTAGTATCTTTTATTCTACTTCATTGCTCCATTCATCTCTTCTCTGGCACTGTCTTCTTCCTGTTTTCCTGAATGAGAGTGTCCCAAGAAGAGTAGAAACAAACAGAAAGTGCATTTCTGTGCATGTTTACTCAAAAAAGTTCCACTGTGTTCAATGTGGCAGATTCTGTGCAATCCTAAACACATTTACTACGGATCAAGTCCCATTGTATACATAAAGGTTTAAGCTGCAATTCTATGCACACTTACACAACAGTAAGCATGACTGAAAACAATGGGACTTCCTTTGGAGTCCACGAAATATAAAAGATTGCACTGTTGCTCCTGAGTAGACATACTAACCATCTCTTCTCCATTCCAAATCACTTATTCCAGCACTAGTCTACAGTTCTATCCAAGGACATGAAGAATAACCATGTTTTTGATCCCTACAGCTTATTTAAGATCTCATAGCACTGTTGAGCATCTTTTCAGAAACAAATGTATACAAGTCCTTTAAAAAAAACCAGTGACAAGCACCCACTGTTGTGCCATACTCACATGAAAAGCACAAGCTGGATGACGGGCGCCATGCGCAGCAACTCCGAGAAAGAGTTGACAAAGAGGTCATAGAACAGCAGTAGGAACTGCAAGGAAAGCACCAGGCTATAGTTGCTGGTTTGGAGCATCTTCCTTGCCTCGAGCCGTGGGACCTCAGTGCCTGCATCCCAGATGAGAGGGACACCTCATGCTCACACCACAGAGGGATACAAACGTTTTCCTCCAGCGTAATCACTCATAGCTCCCTTTGGGCAGAGACCTCAAACCTGCAGAAACACCAGGTGGGGGAAAAGAGGGAGAATAAGGTGAGCAACACTTGCAATAATAGTGAAAAAGAGGCAAGTCTCACGGGGCGGGCGGGGCGGGGGGCATCACAAATCTGGAGCACACCACACACAGTCTAGTACTAGAGAGCAAAGATAAACCAGTCAGAAATACAAACAATGAATAAGAATCCCTTTGTCGAAGTAAGACTGGATGCCCCATTAACTGCTCTTGCCTAACACTGTTCTTAACACCTTTTGGTGATCTAAGAACTTTACTCTTGCTGCCCCTCCGTGGCTTTTCTCCTATTTCTACACAGGGGAAAGCAAAGCACGAGGGTGGGTGGCGAGGGCTGACTGGTCACAGCCATCGCCACGGAGCTGGAAAAGGCGCTTTTTCTTCCAGGGCAACGCGGATCAAGCGCCACGGACCTCATCTCGTTGGTGATCAAGGTTTCGATCCAGGTACACGCGATCTCGTTCCGTGGGCTCCCAAGTGCCCTTGACCTCACGCTTCCCGTGTTAAGCAACAGGGCAGGGCAGGTCGCCGAGAGAAAGGCCAGGTCGCCGCTCCTGCTCGCGCTCTTTGCTCCCGGCCCTCACCTGGCGCCGCCGTTGCCCGTCCCCATAGAGACGACGCAGCCGCTCAGTAGAGCGTAGGAGGCAGACTGACCCGGAAGCTGCCGCGCTTGAGATCGCGGTCACAGAGCTGTAAATGACAGAGCGGACGGAGAATCTCGTGCCCGGATAGGAAACTTCCGCCCTGCCTCTGGAAGCCATTTATAAAGTATTCCACGGGGCGGAAGTGAATGCATCTGGAAGAAACCCGTGATTCTACAGCGGCTTAGAGGGGACTACTTTTTTTGATGCTTTGATGTTGTTGTTTTTAAATTAAAACATGGACCAGCACACTCGGATCACATTTCATCATCTCTAAATTGTGTGTGTCGGGGTTTGTGGCTTGGAGAGCTGCATATAACAGCCCTACAAGGACACTATTAATGGTGCAGCTCAGAAGTAGCACGAACGTTTGCATTTGCAGGTTACAAGGTTACAGTAGTCTAGTTCATTTGCCTCTTCATCCAACCTCATCCACTAAACTCCGTAGACTCCACGCTACACTCGCAAATGTTTACAAGGGTGTGCGCGCGCCTCTTTCACCTGATACAAGACCCGAGTTAGAAAGATTATAGACTCCTCTCTTGGCTGCTACTTTTTGCTCGTTATGTGGGCACGGGCACCTGCTTCCCAACTATATCTAAAGTAAAATCTTCAATTTCTCCTTTGATTTCTATGAGCAGCTGAAATTCTGCGTGCAGACGACCACCGCTGGCGCTCTATTTCTCTATCTGTATGATACCTGGCGCGGAGGGCGTGGTCCCCTCCCCCTTTATTTACCCTTTGCCGCTAATTTGGCTTTTGAGCTTTTCTGGTGGATTATTACCACTTCGGTGCGAAAGAAATAATTCTCCCCTTCCTTTCTTCCTTCCCTTCGGTCTCCTTCAGCGCATTAAACTGGAACTTCCAGCAGCTGGAGCGGCATTCCACCATTTGATGAAATCAATCCGTGTTTACTGCCTCAATTTTAAAAATGCAGGCAGTCGTTCCAGTGGAATCAGACCACCGGAAATCTATTTTTGTTTTGATATCACAGCTACAGAGCGAAATCCTGCAGGGCGATTTCAGCAGATTAAGGAGCACCTAACGCCGCTGCCAGTCTACAATAATAACTTACTGGCGTGGAACAGGGAGTTATAGAAAAGGTTGCCAACCTGACAAAGCTCCTCCTTTGCCTTCAGCTCTTGCTGTGTGACAGTCAAAACTTCGTCACGTGACGCGTTTCCTATTAATACACCTGTATACATACCTGCAATATACCTATACCAGCTCAGTGGAATTTGCTACCAAGGAGTGTGGTGGAGTCTCCTTCTTTGGAGGTCTTTAAGCAGAGGCTTGACAGGCATATGTCAAGAATGCTTTGATGGTGTTTCCTGCTTGGCAGGGGGTTGGACTGGATGGCCCTTGTGGTCTCTTCCAACTCTATGATTCTAATTTGCCGGGCACTTAGGCACCCAGGAAGTCCTTCATCTCTTTGACGCAAGGGAAAACAGTAATGACGGGTGCACCTAGGTACATTGCAAAGGCAGAAGCAAACGAAGAGGCTTGTAAAGCATCCTTGAATTAGAACTTTCCCGGCTCGATTCCCCGCTGTGTTCATGCCGAGCAATATACTGTACAGTACTGTACAGATCTTGCCAAGAAAACTACATTTCCCAGAAACCTGTCGTGGCTGGGGCGATAGCTGGGCAGCGCCATAAACTGCGCCTAGACTCGGTGGGTCTTGCGTGCCTCCTGTCATGAGCAGAGACGATGGAGCTGAAGGGGACCAGGAGCTTTGGAACTACTTTTCCCGGCGCTCCCCGCGACTCAGGCGGAAGCGAGGTGTGAGCTCTTGCTTGTATTTCTCGGTTCTTCGGGTGCGTGGCCGCAGCTGGGTCGCGAAAGCAAACCTTGATCCTTGTGTACGCGCAATCCCTCTTGCGGTTGTTCCCAGGCGCTTCCCTGCAAGGGGCGATCACGCTACCCATTTATACGTTATGCCATCTAGCAAGTGTAACTTCCTTATTGCTCCTCATAGTTGCTTTAATGGCGCGGTCGGGGGTGTGCATTGGGCAGCAGAACCTGCAGTGCTTGAAACTCCTTGCAAGTTGCTCTCTGGAACTGCTGTGGGTTCAGCTTCGCTCGACAGCCTGGATCCAATAGATGTTTCGTGTGCTAGTTGAACAGAGATTCGATCGGGGATCCTGCAGCCCTGCAGGTGCTTCTGGACTCCAGCTCCCATCAGCCTCATCCACAAGGGGGAGGTGGCCTGGGTGATGGAAGTTGTAGTATCTGGAGAGCAGCAGGTGCCCCAGTTGTGCAAGGTAACTGTACTGTAAGTTGCTTACGAAGGCTGTTGCCGCAGCAAACCAATTTATCGCTTAAATGCCAGCAGCTTTCTTGCGGCAGAGCACTGGACGTCATGGGACTTTGTGCTTTATTGTTAACTTTATGAGGCTGGAGTTGGTTCCTTGTTCAGCACGCATGAGGGAGCAGCCTGAATGTGGAACTGACGTTTGCACACTTCTGCGCCTCGCGGTAAGCTGTCGGCAGCCGCGTTTCACCGCCAGCGCCGCGCCACCCCGAGAGACTGCCAGCTATAAGTAGTGCCAGCTTAGCATTCTCTCCCATCCAAGGTTTTTTTTTCTTCCATTGGCTGCCGTTATGTTCATTAAACCGAGCGACGGTGAAATTCAAAGCTAAAAGACGGGGTAGTTTGTCACAAGTTAAATCTGTTCACCAGTCGATGCCAGAAATGATTCTAACTTAAATATCGACCCACAAGTGCTTAAAGTCCTCCGTCTCTTTGGAAGCAAAGGAAAGCAAAAGCAGCAAGCACCTGGTGCGATTTTCAAAAGGAGCTATTTTGCCTGGTAGTGCATCAGTGTTTATTAGTTCTTGTTGCAGTGGCCATTTTCTGCTCTTCCGTTTGACCCTGCTGATACTTACGGTAGCAGTAAAGCTATGAGACTGTAAGTAAAAAGGTTGATCATAAAAATAAACGATTCTAGTCAGGTAGCTGGTCAAAACATGTTAGCAAAGCCATATTTTGAGTGAAACATTTCCAAAGTTGGCTGTAGTTTCTATGTATTTCTTATCTTACAACTACTAACCCTTGATGTTTACACTTCCTTTCCTAAGGGAGTTTTAATACTTTGTTCTAAATCAGGCATCCCCAAACTTCGGCCCTCCAGATGTTTTGGACTACAATTCCCATCTTCCCCTACCACTGGTCCTGTTAGCTAGGGATCATGGGAATTGTAGGCCAAAACATCTGGAGGGCCGCAGTTTGGGGGTGCCTGTTCTAAATCTATTGATGGGTTTGTGTGTGTGTGTGTGTGTGTACGTTGTTAATTAATTTGTGGGGTGAGAGAAATTCGTAAGTTCTTGGGTCCAATAAAAGTTAGAATTAATCAAGGATTGGGGAGCTAAAACTGTCGAGCACTGAACCACTGGAATATTAACAACAACAACAACAACAACAACAACAACAACAACAACAACAACAACAACAACAATTCTATACTGTCCTTCATCCAAGGATCACAGGGCAGTTTAAAATATAAAGGCACCAAAATGCATGCCATAGTAACAAACAAAAACACAGTAGTTACTCTGTGCTGGACAGCAGAGGGATGTGAGCCCCTCCTCCTTCTAGAGAGGTAGGTAGTAAGACAAAAGGCCATTTTTCAGTCGCAGTGGACTGATGTAAGCAAGAGGGAAAATAGTTTTGGGTGGGAAGCAGAGTCTATGGAGAAAAGGAGGTCACAGCACAATGTGGGCTGACAGTTTGAATCCAACGTGGCAGCAATGGTAGAAACAGCCCTCCTGAACTGTAAAACTCCTCCATATAATTGTGGGAACTGTAGTTTGTTAAGGGTGCTGTGAATTGTAGCCCAGTGAGAGGCAAGCTACAATTCCCAAGCTTATTTTGAGGAAGCCATGAGCTTTGAATGTATGGTATGGGCGTGACCCCAAACTGAACTGGCAACTTTAAACAATTTTTTGTGGGCTGTGCCCCCACAGAAATCACACAGGACACAGCTGCTTAGCAGCTTTCACTTTTGCATCAGCACATTTTCCTCTTGGTGTACATGGTGAGTTAATGGCGCAAATGTTTCAGTAGAGCTCTCCAGTTCATGAGAAGGTGCTAGTAGAAGTTGTCAGCCATCCAAACTGAGAGTCTGGCTGCAGTTAGACAAGAGACTTGTAAATAAAAAAAAAAAAGACCCTAGATTGTCATTCACTTAACTTCCAGCCCACCTTTGCACTGTGAAGAGCGATGTTTCAGTCATTGCCACGGTCTTTTAATGCGCACACTCTGCAAGCTTCTCACTTCTGTCTTGAAAGCAGAAGTTGGGGTGATCTTGTGACCGTTGTCTCCCTCCAGAACCCAGTGGTTGCAGGTGCAGCATCTGTGCAGGGCTGCTGGGTTGGTATAAAAAGTCTGTGGTTTGCACCTTTCAGTGTGGGGAAAGTTCATAAATAAAACTGAAAACTAATGTGGGGCTATTTGTTTTCATATGCAATTGGCTGCAGTGACCTTTATTTTTGTCTGAAACTCAGCTATGGCTCTTAGATCAAGTTGGATCCAGTAGTAGCCCATCTAACTTCACTTTATGAGTGCCAGTGTTGCTTACACAAGTTTGCCTTGGTCCACAGAAGAGCCTTGGATATCAGAGTTGGACATAACACATGGTATCTGCTGCCTAACTAGATTTAACTAAATTTGAGTTGCATCCTGCCAGATCATATGATTAATTCGTTGTAGGTTCTGGTTCCTGATCAACAACTGTGGGGCTGTTTTGTTTCCCTGGAAACTTTCTCTTCAGTAACATGTGTACTCGTGTGGTGTTTCTGTGCGACTTGGCTTTGGGAATTATGGAATCATCAGTACCATTTACTTTCCAAAGGAAGTCGTTGAGCCTCCTTCTTTTAGTGGACAGGGGCTGCAGACAGTAGAAGCCCCTGCCTGCTGACACAGTTGGATATAGTCTTTGAGGTGTGTTATCCCATTGGACAAGCTGCTGGTAACTGCTGACCTTGACTTTTGAGAGAATAGTGGTTAGAATGTGAATTGCCTGCACCAGCCTGGGGAAATTCCAGATCTACCTTCCACTTAGCTGTGAAGTTTTGATGTTTCTTTCTTTTTTTATTTTAAAATAATCTTTATTGATTAAAAATAAAAATAAAACAATACATCCAACTCTGATAAAACAAAGCAAATACACAAATAATCCATCATATAAATCCAAATATAGTTTAACCTATCTTCTACAATATTCTTAACTTATACCTTTTCATAATCACCTATATTCTTATCTTCTTATACATTTCGACTTCCCCTTCTCTTCCTTCCTGGCTTCAAATTTATAATCGTTTTTGCTGCTTTTGCTTATCTTCCTCTTGGGAACTTTACAAGATATTTGTCTTAAACCCAAGTTCCTTTATTCCAAATTTTTCCCAATTTTCTTTAAATTTTTTGTTCGAACCACCCCTTATCAAGTTTGTCAATTTGGCCAAATTGATGTAGCTGATTATTTTCTCCTGCCACTCTCTTATAGTTGGGACTTCCTGGCTTCTCCATAATTTAGCAATTAAAGTTCTTGCTGGAAGTTTTGATGTTTCATGGTCTGTGGTGGTCATACTATTGAAATCAGTTCCTCTGACCCAGCGTCTGGGACTCCACCCTATTTTGGGTTACAAAACTATGTGACAGAAAAGCAGTTCTCTGCTGAAGGGAGGAAAGCAGAACTAGGTAGTAAGGAAAGGGAGGAGGCAAAAACATTGCTGGTGCCGGAACCAGCAGATGGTTGGAGAGCTTTTACAGCTAGCTGGTGTCTTGCCTTCTCAGGTGTGCTCCCTGTGAACAGAATGATGCCCAGAGTCTCATTCTTGCTGCTCACAACCCTACTGGGAATTCTGGGGATCTTGTGTGTGGTGTTCACAGTCTACTGGACCCAACACTGGCTTGGTGGCTTTGCCTGGGATGGTTCTTCTAAGATGTTTAACTGGCATCCAGTTTTCATGGTAACAGGCATGTTGGTCTTGACTGGTGCAGGTAAGTGAAAAGAGGATCCAATCCTTTTCTGATTTCCCCTCCTCCTGCCCCAGTATCAGAGCCGATATTAACATCCTATATCCTTTTAAGTGTGTTTGTGGGAAGGGGGGGGGTTGTTTTATTATGTATTTTGTGTTTTTATCTTATGTGAACCACCATCATCGGATGAAGGGCAGTATACGAAACAAGCAAACCTGGGCTAATCAGTGACTTGGCTATTTTGGGGGGATGTGGGGAGGGTACCTGAGCCACCCTGGCTCTAGTGACTTCTCCCCCTTTCTCTCTTCCAGCAGTGCTAGTGTATCGCGTGCCCCTCTCTTGGTCGGGGCCCAAGCTGCCATGGAAGCTGTTGCATGCAGGATTGACCTTGGCAGCATTCATCCTAATTGTCCTGGGACTGGTGGCCGTCTTTGAATATCACAACAAACAGGGCATTGCCAACATGTACTCCCTACACAGCTGGCTAGGGCTTGGCGCTGTGCTGCTCTTCTCCTGTCAGGTGGGTAAGAACCTAAGAAGCTGTAGCTTGGTGGCAGAGCACATACTTTGCATTGGGTGTGGCGGACATTCACACCTCCAGATGTTGCTGGACGACATTTCTCATCATCCCTGAGTATTGGCCATCCTTGCTAGGGCAAATGGGAGTTGCTGCGCTGCAACATCTGAGGGCCAAATATCCCCCCACCCCTGTTTTACATGCAGAGGGTACTTGATTCAGTCCCAGTCACTTTTATGTAGGGCTGGAGCAGGGGAAAACCTGTCTGAAACCGCCGCTTTTAGTGTTTGGGAGGGATACAAAAAACTTCAGGTTTGTTGGATCTACTTTGTTTTTTGTTTGTTGGTTTTTTTTTACAAGAATCCCAAGAGCTACCAACCAGAGTTAGGTGCAAAAGACATATTTGGAATTAAATAAGGTGGTTGCTTCCTAGCACAATCTCAGCCCATGAATCCCAGTACTGGGAAAGTTGCCATTTGTAGATCTAACCTCCTTGAATTCATCGTCATACTTCTAAAAGCAAAGTATTTTGGTGTGTTGTCACCTGTGCTTTTTTTCTGGGGGGACGCAGGGATACGCATACCCCTAAACATTTTGTGAATTTAAGTTTGGCCTCATTGAGGGGCAGTATTTCAGTATGAGTAGGAAAATGAGAGTACGCCTAGGACTATGCAGAATTAGACAAAATGACAGGAAGAATTTGAATCCGGCGGGATCAGAAGTTCCTAGAAGATTGGAGTAAATATATGAACTATTTGGAAAATCAATTGTAAACAATTGAATATGCTAGTGGGACTGCAATAAGTTGTAAGGAGGACTATATGAAATATTTCAGATAAAACTCATGAAAAGTACTAGTAGTTATGGAAGTTAAAGTAATAGTGAAAAATGAAATGCAGGACTAAGTGAGAAGATTGAAAATCACTAGACGTAGTTGATGGAAGTCCAAAAAAATGTTGTATAAGATAAGATGTTATGTGGAGTTTGGAAAATGTGTGTGTGTGTGTGTGTGTGTGTGTGTGTGTGTATAAATGAGAGTAACCTTAAACTTTTTTTAAAAGAAAAAAGCACTGGTTGTCACCCACATTGCATAGAAGATATACTTTTGTCTTAAACCTGCTGCCTGACACTTCCTGTATTTTGTGAGAGTGAATAATTTGTTGTAGCCACCCTTTTCATAAATATTAGGTTTCCCCCCTCTTGGGTAATCCCCTCCCCCTCCCCCACTTAATCCCTTCACCATGTGCACATGTGGTATTAAAAGTTTGTTTCAAACATTTTATTTATTTTATTTAAAAAGTTATCTGTAAAAGCGCAGTAGATATTTGAAAAAAAAATTAACCTAAATTGTTCTCTGGTGGCTGTCTATCTCTCTCCCCCCCCAAGCTCGCCTAGCTAGATTTTAGATCATGAATATAATTAAACAAATACTTCTGCAAATCTGGTTGCCACATTACTTGTGCTCAGTCCCTGTGCAGATACCATGCTGGGCCCCTCCTCCAATATTTGTTTCTGAAAAGATCCCAATTTCTTATCTCTTCCATCCAGTGGGCCATGGGCTTTGCGTCCTTCTTGCTGCCTTGGGCTCCCACCTGGTTCCGAGCCTTGTACAAGCCCATCCATGTCTTCTTTGGCTCTGCCATCCTCCCTTTAGTTGTGGCCGCCTGCATCTCGGGCATCAATGAGAAGCTTTTCTTCAAACTGTGAGTAGCAGAACAGAGAGGGCTTGATACTGGGAGGAGGAAACAGTCCGCGCTAAAAAGACAATGGATAATATGTTGCTGGTTATTTATACTGGAGAGAGTTGGTAGTCTTCTGGGGTACAAATAATGAGGGGTGAAGAGGAAGCTGCTCAGTCTGGTCCAGATCGATAGCAGTCATTATAAAATTTGAAAGCAATGACAGCTTGTAGACCAGGAATGAGGAACATATAGTTCAGCAATATTTGGAAGGCCGCTGGTTCCCCATCCCTGTTTTAGAGGTACAGAAGGGAAATGTGTCCATGAGGCAATGGGGAACCTAAAAAGGCAGTTAAGCCGCATGTAGTAGCAGCAGCAGACAGGAATGAGGAGCTAGTGTCTGGAGGCTTGTAATGTGAAGATAATGTTCTGCTCAATAGGTCATTCTACCCGTTTCATTGACTATAAGCTGTGCTCCAGCCTCAAGCCCAAATGCATTGCTTGGGTGTCTGGGACAGCAGAATGGCTGTTGGAGCAAAGCTACATATAGTGAAAGAGATTACGTGGCTTAATATGGATTGTTGGCACTCTCCAGATATTTCCTTCTTCATGGGTCTCTGGGAAGGTGTTTGTGGTGCTATTGGCTTTTCATCAAGCATTTTTGCTTTCTGTCTGTACTTTTAGAACAAACACAACCACACCCTACTCTCAGCTTCCTGCAGAGGCATGGTTTGCCAACATATTGGGGATGCTGATCCTGGTCTTTGGACTACTGGTGTTGTTTGCCCTTGCCATGCCAGCATGGAAGCGTCCAGATGTGAATTTCCAAGATACCCAAGAGGTGGTATTATTATTATTATTAGCCTTTAAAATTTATTTATTTTACTACAACTATTTCCTGCCTATCCTTCAAGGCAGCACACAAGGTTTTCTGTCTCCCCCACTACAATTTATCCTAACAAAAGCCCTGTGAGGCAGGTTAGGCTAAGAGCGACTGGCCAGAGTCACCCACTGAGCTACATGGTTGAGAGGGAATCTGAACCTGGATCTTCTTGGTTTAGTCTAGCACTCTAGTCATAGAATCATAGAATCGTAGAGTTGGAAGAGACCACGAGGGCCATCCAGTCCAACCCCCTGCCGAGCAGGAAACACCATCAAAGCATTCTTGACATATGCCTGTCAAGCCTCTGCTTAAAGACCTCCAAAGAAGGAGACTCCACCACACTCCTTGGTAGCAAATTCCACTGCCGAACAGCTCTTACTGTCAGGAAGTTCTTCCTAATGTTTAGGTGGAATTTTATCACTACACTATATTGGCTCAAACCCACCCAAGATGTATTGTGGATTGTAATTCATGTCTGTTGAGTTTGAATGGTAGTGTGTACTAGCTTGGACAAAGTAGCAGAGGGATGGGGGAATACTTTTTTTAAAAAAAATGAAACTCTTGTTCAACTGTTGTTAGGATGAGAGCAATGTATTTTCACTGTGTACACACAAGTTTCAAGTAGATTTGGTGCATCCCAAGTTTACATGTTTTTTTCTGTCATCCGCATGATTTTATCCTCCTTCAAGTAGAAACTTGCACCACCTCCCAATAATTCAGATTTACCTGATACACAGATAATGCAGTAAGGGGGGGAAATCCAACATAAAACCACATGCTACACAAATATGAATATACTACTGTAAAGCATATATGGTGACACCCATATATGTACGTGTGTGATGATGCTTTTCTGGGTGTCATGTTTTCATCATCAACTCTACTTCTGATGACAAGGCAGTTCTCAATGGGCTTCTGGTGGGGCTGAGTATGACATCATATATGCTTTTTTCCTTTTCCTTTTTTAAAAAAAAATCTGCTGTTTTCCGCAAATCTAGTATATCAGAAAACTTGTATCTATATTTCTTTTAATGGCAGTGCACACAAGTAAGCAAATACCTGTGGAAATGCTCATAATGGACCACAGGTGTCCTTAAGTCAGAGAGGGGTTCTATAAGTACTAATGGGGAAGTACTAATTGAGGAGAGGGGGAACTATAACACATAGTATGAGTATTAGGGTGATGACTTTTTTACAACCTCATTTCCCTGTATCATAATTTGATGAGCTTTCATTAAAGATTAGATAAAATCTTACTTTCAAAGAGATTTGATTTTAAAAAAACCTCACGCAGAAAATGATTTAAAAAATTTTATTTATCAGTTTTTTGACCAATTTTTGAAGTCATTGTAAGCAGTTATAAAATTGAACCCAAGCTTTAGAGTCACATATATACAACATTATTTAGGGTCATCAAACACACAAGGAAGCTTTTTTTAGCTGCAGTAACAGTATAGACGTCGCTAGAGGACGATGTTTTGCTACCTCTCCTGTAGGTTATTTTCCCAGCATGCCCGGCGGGGTCTGCTGGCTGAGTTTTGAGGTCCCAAAAAGGGGCTTTTACCTTGCGCAGGTGTGACTTTTGTATATCCTATGTTGCTAAGAACACTCCCCATTGTGGAATGTGGTGTTGTGTCCAAATTTGATACAAAATATATATTGAATTGTTAATCCAGTTTTATGAAATGGTAGTAAAACGGCATACAAAAAAAATAAAAATGGTTTGTGCGTGACCTTTTTAAATATTTCAATGGAATATACCTAATTTTAGTCATTAATAGGCAAAAGTTCATCCATTTGTGCTACAGGAAATAATTTTTGGGAAAAAAAGAGAAAAGGTCATCACCCTAATGAGTATAGCCCATCAAGAACTGACCGATAGTATGGACAGGAGACATTAAACTTCATTAGATTATGGTTTGTGGGGTTTTTGGTTTTATTATATATATATAGAAAGAACTGAACAGTGGGGCGTGTTTATGAGATGTCATTATCGGTTAATGATAAGACATGTTCCTTGTGGATTAATTATTAGTCTGACTGGCTTTCATCCATTCTCTGTCCTCTTCCCCCATAGCCTCCGTGGGTTTATATTACAGAACATTTGTTTTGACAACACAGACATAGAATGAGACGTGTGTATAGTAGTGGAACTTATCCCTGGCAAAAGGAGCCACAGTATGGGAGCTAAATCCTAGAAATCTGGTCTGAATTTTCTCCGCAAGAGGGCTAGACTGAACATCATAAGCAATAGACAATATGTTCTGAGAGAGTTCAATATCCAAGGAAAAATTAACATATTAACAAAGACCTACATTGGCTCCCAGTACGTTTCCAAACACAATTCAAAGTGTTGGTGTTGACCTTTTTTTTTTTTTTTTTTTTTAACATACTTTTTATTAATTTTACAAAATACAAAAAAACAAAAAAACGGTACATACTTAAACCCCTTTTCCACCTCCTTCCTACCCACCCACATGGGTCCTCCCCTGCCACAGAAGTATCCCATGTTTGTGAACAGTCAGAAATGGTCCATTTTATGCTTGGATTTCTGTCCTCCTCCCCCTCCCCTGACCCCAAAGCTCCCCCCTGCCACCAGGGAGCTCCAGCAAACCAGGGCAGTACGCAGGAGGACATCCATCCAACCATCTATTGTTATACCAAAAAAAGAGAAAAATAGATATAGGAAAAAAAGGGGAAAAAGAAAGGGCGAAGAAAAAAAAGAAAAAGAAAAAAACAATACAAAACAGAAAAATTTTTCTTGCATTCATAGTTGAAAAACCATATTTTATGGGCTTCCCCTCCCCCCCTTCCCCGGTTTTCATCCCTTTTTTATCATCTGCAACAGTTTCTTACTTTATAAAAATACACCTTTGTATCTTATACAACTTATAAATCAATTGTTAACATTTTCATCTAATATTCAAATCACTGAAAATTCAAACTCCCATTTTCTCTTCCCGTGCCTAATTTTTTTTTCTCCCTCTATAAGCCTCCATATTTTCACATTTTCCAAAATCCATTCACTTTTAAAACTATAACTATTCTCAATTTAACCTTACATCCCCGATTACCGGCTCCACCCCCCCCAATCCAGCAAATTCCAAAATCAGCAGACCAGTTATAAACCTGTTAATCCATCCTTATAATCACAACATCACTTTCCCTTCACCCCACCCCCTGTTTACAGTCTCTTGCCATCCAGGTCACCATACAGGACCCCTGAATTTCTTCTCTTCTCTGCATATTTTTTCCTTCTTCCCTGTGGGCGTTCTGGAGTTCCAATAATACCAATCGTGCCCCCCTCAAAGGCACGGCACTCCATCCAACTTTTTGTAGAGTAGAGTCATCATTTTTTTCATGGTGTGTTTCATTTTGTGTTGAATCATCACAGTCCTCATCTTCATCTTTTCCTTCCCCATCATTGTCATTCTCACATTGCTCTTTTTCAGTGTCAAAAGCTTCATCTCCTAGAAAATCATATTCCGCCATCACCTCCTGAAATTTCTGCTGTAACTCCTGTCGTCGTGTCTCCTCTTGACATAACTCTATTCTTGTTTCCCACATTAAGGTCAAAACAGACCGCTGGAACTCAGGGGAACACTTTTTTGTTGACATATTTCAGTCCTGCCAAGGTCAAAACTTATCACGTGGGGTGGAATATGATCACAGTTTATTTTCTCGACTCCATTTTAACAAGCTGGCTGCATTCTTCAAGTCTTGTTAACAATAAAGTTCGAACTCACATTTCACAAGCACTTAAGCCAAAAAAGAAATTCCACAAAGTCCAGAAACACAAAGTGAAGTAAAATTTGACTTATAAATCCTGATCAACTCACTGAATTGCCTAGGCTGCCGGCTCCCGAGGGAAAGAAAGGTTTTTCTTAGGCTTTACCTCATTGCTGCAGGGCAGTCATAAACCACAGTCTCTCTCCCCTTTTCACCCTGCATCAAAGGGGATATTCTCTTTGATGCCTTTGAGGGATCCTTTTGAATTACAAATCTTCTGTTTATGGCTTCGGGTTTCTATTTACTGTCTCTTTGTTGCCGTGGGGGGGGGGTGGCTTCCTCTTTTCTCCCCTCTCTCCCAGACCAAATTGTTTTATAATCCAAATCGTGAGGTTACTTACAGTCTTTTCCAATCGTTTTATTTTCGGAAGAATCCAGCGCTCTCCGCCTTCGGCTTGAAGCTTCTCCCTGCTAGAATAACGTTGCCGCTCAAAATGGCCCCCGCGACTTCTACCCTCCTCGCTCCGGAGCTCTTATTAGAGCTAACCGAAGAGTTGGGGAGTCCGGATTGGGTCTGTGCCGAGCAAATTGCCCTCGGGACGCCCTTCCCGAGGTTCTAAGGGGCGCAGCGTTGCTCTCGCTGCCCTCCCCACTCCTAGCAGAGACGGGCCGTCTCGGAGACGAGACGAAACCCCGCCGATCGACGCTGGCGCTGAACCCGGAAGCCTGACCTTTAAAGCCCTAAACGGCCTCGGTCCAGTATACCTGAAGGAGCGTCTCCATCCCCATCGTTTTGCCCGGACACTGAGGTCCAGCGCCAAGGGCCTTCTGGCGGTTCCCTCACTGCGAGAAGCAAAGCTACAGGGAACCAGGCAGAGGGCCTTTTCGGTAGTGGCGCCCACCCTGTGGAATGCCCTCCCATCAGATGTCAAAGAAATTTTCTGGGAAGTTTTTAATGTGTAACATTTTAATGTATTTTAATTTTCTGTTGGAAGCTGCCCAGAGTGGCTGGGGAAACCCAGCCAGACGGGCGGGGTACAATCAATCAATCAATCAATCAATCAATCAATAATAAGATAGAAAGCTTTTGGAATAAAGCTTTATTATTTACTTCTGGTGTTCTTTTTCTACAGCCCTTGCTACAGGAAGATAAATGAAACAGCAAACAGGAAGGATTGTGATCCAGACCTGTGTGGTGGCCTGTTCTCCACTGAGATCTTCAGCCGTTCTTGCTTCTGTTTTCAGTGCAAGAGTTGAAACTTTAATTGTGGCATTGAATTGTCTGGTCTTCTGGGTACTTGATTAATTCCCCCCACCCCACCCCCGGCTTGCTCTTGTTGAGTTGCTGAGCTGCTGGAAATCCAGGTATCTCTCAACAATTCATTTCTTAGTTACTATTGTGCCATTATGACAAGTTCCCAGATTTTTGTAATTCATGGACTTATTAGAAACCTAAATTATCAGATGAAATAAAGGATTCCTTCTAATTGTTTTACTGTTGGATTTACAGGTGCTTCCACACTAGGTGTTTAGTGTGGAATTGTCATGCTTCAGGCATTCACTTCTGAATGGGGCATCCATACAGTACTGACATCCATGTATTGTCCCTCCTGTGTTTTCTTGTGACTCTTGTCAGGTATTTGTATGTGTTTAAGAAAAGAAAAACAGCACAATTCTGAAGGTGTCTGCGGCCTTAGCAAATCCATCTTCTTAAAGGGTTGGAGTTTCAATGAGTGTGTCCAGATGAGGGTCTACTGCTATCAATCATGACTCTCCCATTACAGTATAAGCAGAAGTGCAACTGATTATCCACCTGTCTCTGGTGCTTTGATGCAGTGTCATTATATTTTGTCCACATGGTGGCCATGACATAACCATAGCTGCCAAGTTTTCCCTTTTCTCGCGAGGAAGCCTATTCAGCATAAGGGAAAATCCCTTTAAAAAAGGGATAACTTGGCAGCTATGGACATAACTGTATGGAAAAGGTTATATCCTTCTGTTTCTTCACCTGTCGTTTGGCTGTCACACGTCTCCTTTTCCTTACATTTTGAAGTGGGTGCTTCTTAGCACCATTTTAACTCCCTGCTTTGTGAGCCCTCCTGTGTGACTGTGTTTACACAATTAGCATAATTGCAAAAAAAACACCTTAAGTAAAAAAGAGTGCTTGCAGTTTACTTCCAAGTAAACATCGTTAGAGATCAGGCTCTATATCCCGTGGATTTCACTTGAGAATGACTAATCCCTAATTCAGTCAATTTTATAACCAGATCCAATTGGACAATCCAGCGTAGTCAGTTCAACAACCCAGCTAGAAAGCATGCTAAATTGATTCCCCGCCCCTTTCTTATTGGTTGCAGTATTTTACCACAGCACAATTGTTAATTTTTTTAATAGAACAGGGACTGGAGCAGGCATCCCCAAACTTCGGCCCTCCAGATGTTTTGGACTACAATTTCCATCTTCCCAGACCACTGCTCCCGTTAGCTAGGGATCATGGGAGTTGTAGGCCAAAACATCTGGAGGGCCGCAGTTTGGGGATGTCTGGGCTGGAGGATTGTGGCCTTGCAGGATTACTGCTGAAACCTACACCTTGGTACTTGGAAGTTAGCACTACTCTATCTTAATGCAGTTTACTAATAAAATAGCTAACTGAAGTGTGTAGGTTAAGGTAACCTCATTCTTCTTGTTGTTGTTGTTGTTTAGTCGTGTCCGACTCTTCGTGACCCCATGGACCATAGCATGCCAGGCACTCCTGTCTTCCACTGCCTCATTCTAGGGAACAATTTATTAAGGCTGAAAGCTGGTAGAAAGGAGGTGGGGTGCAGCACATGAAATGGTTTTTAAACCAGACGTACGTGGTGGCAGGCCTTAGAGAAAGGAGCAGTCATCTCCAACATGTCAGCTACCTTCCTCAGGGAAAACAACTCCCAGTGTGTTTCATACGGCAAAAAAATCTGTATGTGCAACCTTAAAACCTTTTTTTAAAAAATAGCTATTATTTATTCAAAAGGAAAGTTACACTGACCAAAATAAACGTGATCTTGAGGGGGGGGGGGAAGATGTGACTTTTTCTATGCACAACTGCAAGGAGATTGCTGTGCACTTCTGCTCTTTCCCTTCTTAACAGTAAGAAAAAAGATGGAAGAAGCAATGGGAAAGCATGGGAGAATTATACTTGGCTTACATTCAGATGCCCTGTAAAACTGCATGGCGGAGGCATACCAAATACACATTAAAAGCTTCAGAGAAGGCATAATGAATACATATACTGAAAGCCTCATATGGAAGCAGCCACTGTGTGCTGTGATCTATAAGCATGGACAATCTCTCTTGCCATTCAATGTACCATTATTATCTTTCTAGTCGGAGTCATTACATCAACCCCATTCATTTTTTTCACTCATCGTTAGATTAGCTCTGTAGTTTATTTTGTATGTATATTTCTAACATAGGACTCTGGTACACCGTGGTGACTGGTAGGATAGAAAGCTAAAGATAGAGCCAGAGCCACCTTCATCTCTGCTGAGTTGTACAAGCAAAATTGAGACTAAGGCAGCCAGGACCAATCGCTGGACTGGATGCTAAAGTAGGATGGCATGCATTTGGGGGCTGACTGGGGGCAGACTGGGACTGGTGGGGCAGTGCCCTAATTCATACCTCCACTGGTGCTACACAAAGTGTTATGCCTTATTTATTTATTTTTTACTTTGTTGCAGCTACCGCCTAGTAAGAGTTCCTTAATACATCTGGGTCATCTGTCATTAGAGTCAAAGCGAGGGACACTTTGGCCTTGCTCTCACATGGGGCTACTTCTTGGTGATTCTACATTGGTAGCAGCCGATGCATAATATGTCTTGGGGTGCCTTGTCTTGTCCGCAGAATGCCCACCGCTTTTTCAAGATGTCATGCGTTTATGTTTTTATTATATCCTCCTAAATACTTCTTGTACTTAACCCAAATCAAAGAACAGGTGATCTGCTTATTTTTCCAGTAACAAATGGACATAACCGTCTTTTGGGGAGGGGAGCCATTCCCCCCCCCCCATATACTGTACTAGAAATCTCATGGCAGCATGGGATATATAGAGGTACAAATCAGAAGTGATATTCAGGTCGATGTTTGAATGATTCCAGAACTGTTTTACCACATCCCCTTTTCCAGCATTCTTACTAAACAGCTCATCTTCAACTAGCCTGACATAAGCTGGCAAGTAATTATTTAAATTTTTATATGGAGATTTCGATCCTGCCATTCTAGTAACTAGGTATGAGATCAGCTCTCCTAGTTCAAGGCCAAGCATTTATAGGATACTTGTGACTTCTCTCTCTTGTTTTGTTGAGTCACCTCCTCTATCATTTTTGGAACTATAAACTATGTACTATAATGTCAGTAGTGTTTGAGAGTGCTTATGAAAGACAGCTTGCTTTCTCCATGGTTAACCACATAAAGACTCCCATACCGAAACAAGCAGTGGGAACTGGTCTCTTCCTGGTTGAGAAGTATTTATTGGCATGAAGCTAAATTTGCACTTGAATAACACTTATTGATATCACCTGATTCAGAGTACTGGTATCTGGCTTAGTTATTCCTAGCATATGGTGCCTGCTGTTTTTTTTTTGTAGACTTCAATCTGATAGAACTGGTAAAAGGTCATCACGGTCTAATATACGCTGATTGGTGAAATAATCCTCCCCACCACCCCACACCCATCTATAAACATACATAATACTCTTTCAGTCATCAACAGCTCCTCCTAAGTCTCCACCTTTTTAAAATAGGCAATGATTTATTATTATTTTGGTTTCAAATGTGTTTCAGAACTCTTGTACATGCTGCCTCTATATATGAAACTTATGGCAAACAGTAGAGAATGCTGTTGCTATCTTCAGGGGGAACTGAAAACTAAGTTTGTGCAATTAAAGTTGATTTGATACAGCACGACCACAAACCTTTCCATCAACAATCATACTTTTGTGATAATGAAAGTAATAGGAAAAAGCACTGGAAAGGGTGGGATAACACATGCTTGATGGATTGTACAAAGAAATTGAATGTTCAATAAGCAGGTCGTCTGGAGGCGACCTTGGTTGGGTAAGGGTTGGGGCATGCCTAGTCTTCTATTCCTAGACCAAAAAAAAGGGGGGGGGAGCAGAGTACTCAGTCTCTTGTCTTAAACACTTGTTTGGCATTTTTACCTGAAAAGGACTAATAGCACTTCTGCAGTGTTGCTATTTTGTGGGCGGATTGTGCGAAAGCACCAATTTCACTTTTAGTGTTTACTATATTTTGTACATTGCTGTATATATCAACATACATCCACCCCCAAGTTGGACTTTTTGTGGCAAGAAAAGGAGGGAATGTCCTATAACGTATGAAGTAATGCTTGCTTGAACAACATGCGGTAGTACAGCACAACCTCCTGGCAAACAAATGCTCAGTAACAGTGGATATAATGTAACTCCCTGCAAACTTTGTACAGAAAGATGTGGGTAAGTGCTCCTTAAAAAGGTGATCTGGAAGCAACCTGAGAACAGTATATTGTCTTGCAGTGCAATCCTAACCATGTCTAAGGCCAATAAATCCTATAGATCTGAACAGGAATTACTCCTAGGTAAGCAGGGTTAGGATCGCAGCCTTAATGCTGTTTAGAAAGTTCCATTCAGTGATCTGCTTCTTGACAAATGTTCTTTGCAAATAAAGTGATTAGCTCCTTAGTACAGTAATCCTAATACCATTTCTCCCTGCCTAGACAAGCCATTCAATATCAGGTAAGCTTTCTATGAAGAAATTGGCTGAGTTGTATTATTCCAGTATTTGTCAACTAGATATTAAGCCACCGTTCCCCCTTTTGAGATACAACAGGAAACAGCAATATAAACTTACCAGGATTGTCACACAAAAGGGAAGCAATTTAGCAAGCTAAGAATGAACATTTTAAAAGGTGCAATATTTCTAAGGCCTGAATATTTCTGTTTTCCTATTTGGGTATGTATGTGTGCACATATCATTCTCCTTAGTTACTGCCACTAGTACAAACCTGGTTTACTGAGGACAGGGATTACCCCAAGCCAAAGATGAGCTTATCTATTCCCATGAAACTGTTTTGTCAATGTAGTTTCAAAGGAGCATCCTCTTTGTATAGAGCAGGCATCCCCAAACTGCGGCCCTCCAGATGTTTTGGCCTACAACTCCCATGATCCCTAGCTAGCAGGACCAGTGGTCAGGGAAGATGGGAACTGTAGTCCAAAACACATGGAGGCCGAAGTTTGGGGATGCCTGGTATAGAGGGCTAGGGAACCTCAGGGCCAGGAGCCAAATGGAAACATCTCCCTTGGCCATGTCTCATCACCAGCCTTGATCCATGCTCTCCTTGAGTGCTTTTCCTAGCTGGAGTGTGTCCTTGAACTAAGATAATACTGTCTCCTGTTTACCTGGATGGAGAGGGTCTATGTGTAGAAACCTCTGACAATTGTGTGTCCATAATGTAAACAAAATGTGTCCAAAATCCATTGCTCTGCTTACTTTTGCCTCTAGCCCCACCCGCCATTAACATACTAACAAAAGAAAAACCTGCTGGATCAGACTAAAGGCCCATCTAGTCCAGTGCTGTGGAACTGGGCACAGCCATATTTTCCAGCTTGTGATCCCCAGCCCCTGCTATTCAGAGGCACTATCTCTGATACTGGAGGTATTATGGTCATCATGACTAGTAGCCATGAATTATCTTATCCTCCACAGATTTATCTGAATCACAGCTCTCTTCTGTGAAGTGTTATGAAAAGAGCCCATCCTGGCTTTATGAGCAGGGTGGTGTCTAGAAACCTGTCAGCATAGCTGAGAAACAGATGTACAAACTTCCTGTTTTGTTAAATGTAATCAATGCATGGCTTTAATCAAAGATCTCCAGGAACAGCTCCTAAGTGGGGAGGTATTGCTGCAAAAAATTGTGAAGTAGCAGAGTGACAACACAAGCAACTCCAAAGATAGGACTCTTTATTACAGCCAAATTTCATAAAGTACAAAGTAATGATCTCAAAACTAAGAATATAAAGCATAGACCTGTACTTATGCATGGGGTTACAGAAACACCAGATACTATTCACTGCAAGGATGCTCTTGAGCCTGAAGTATTAGAAGCAAGGTACTATAAGAACATCATGTTGCCATTCTGAAGCTACCTCGATTCAGTGGAAAGCCCTGCACAGGAGAGGAATGGTGATACAATATTTTAGCAAGTCTTGAATTATGAGCTGAATCAAAGGAAGGAGGTATCACTGCACCCAGGACCCCTCCCAACCAGCTTTTGCTGGAAGCTGGTCACATCATTCTAAGAGTTCTGTCCACATCATCAGGCCATATAAACTGAAATTGACCCCAGAGTACTGCAATGGGCACCTCAACTAGAGTTGCAGTAACAGTGACATGCAAGGCACTACAGAGCTGAGTGATTTTATCCCCAAAGGATTGTGCAAATTGCTCACAGCATGCTGCCCAAGGTTCCAGAGGCCCATCTGCTACTTCTGGTACAACCTGACTCTGGAACACTCCAAACAATTCTGCTGCATGACTCTTTGAGGATACAATAGAGGCAGCAGAATAATCTCCCAGCCTGCTTCACTACAACTTAGGTACCACTACAACTCAAGGGTACCTCAGAGAGCGCCTGAACCTTTATATCCCTCTGAGATCAGTAGCAGGAGTGTTCCCTAAGTTGGTGAGGCTCATTTGACAACAATGAGAAACCAAGCCTTTAGTGTCATTGGTCCAGTCCTTTGGAATACTCTGCCAAGAGAGTTTCAGCAGGCACCTTCTGTGCCATCTTCTAAATGCCTGCTGAAAACCTTATTTTGCCAGGCTTTTGCAGACAATTTAGAGTTCATCCTCCACCATGGTTTATTTATGCTTGTTTTAAACTTCTTTTTCTTTTAAATTAGTTTTTAAATTTGCTTTTTAAATGTAGTTTTTATCTTTTAAATGTTGTAAACCGCTTTGATATGTTTTGTGATATAGTGGTATAGTGGTATATACTTTTACTTTTATAAATATATACAATAAATTAACCACCACTAAATTAAATTGTTTTAACCTGCAATCCTTCCATCACTGCACGAAGAATAGCTGCAGCTGCTACAGCACCAGGGTCTGGCCGATCTAGGCGGGCTGAGCCAATGTAACTGGCCCTGCCTGCAGATGCTTCCATATGTTTTGTAGACTCAGCAGCAGCCTCTGCCTCCTGCAGAAAAAAGCAAGACATTATAAGAGGAGAAACAGATACCTATGTGCTCACCATTTGCAATGAATTAAGAGTAGATAGATACCACCAAAAGCTTTCATATGCTTCTAAATTTGAAACCATAAGCCCTCATCTGGACACTAGTCCTCACCATTTCTGTTGTGATGTGATGCCTTTTAGTCCTAATGCTGCAAACAAACCACTTTAGGATTTTGCCTAATGATTTTAAGGGTTTGGTAATTTTTCAGATTGCAGATGGACTACTAGTGAAAATGATACTGTGTGCCTGATAATAAGACTTATGCTGATTAGACAATATGAGAATGCACAGAAATACAGATACAGGATATATACTACATATCTATAGCCTGAGAAAACTTGCTTATAGTTCCCTGCTCTCATCTTCCTAAATGATGCAAAAGGGTTGGTTTTTTTTACACTTTGGGTTGCAGGTATATTAATATACTCACTTCTACAGCTTTGGTCAGAACCTTCAGTGGATTAGTCTGTGGGTTCTTCAGAGCTCTGAGTTGCTCAGCAGCAGCACAGAGTGAATCCAGCTAGCAAAGAGACAAAGAATAATTAAGAGGACAATAGTTCTATCAGGGCTAGTTATGGACAGTCATTATCTTGACAGGGATAGTCTCCTAACTGAACCTTGAAGACCTGGAAACGTTTGCTGAAACTGAATGTTATGGGAAATATTCCATACATTCTGGACAAGGCAAGTTAATGTTGGTAACTATTGTTTAGATAAATTGTGCTAACTTGCTAGTGTCGAGTGTCTGGCATGTGCAGATGTGTGAAGCATTCTAAGGTAACCACAGTTAGGACTGTAAGCCATAACTGCTAAGTAAAGCCAAAAAATAAGTGGTGTCACTTTTGCCATGAGTTAGCTCCATGGCAGAAGAAGAAATTTCAGGTGCTGCTCCTGATTTCTTTCCCTCCTCATTCTGCTCTTATCACAATATAGGATAGCATGACGCTGCTCATACCTTTCTGAATTTTGTGTTTTTGCATTCATGGTATCCCATCTGCACCATGTCTGAGAGTACCCATTTTCTTCGAGCATAGACTCTCCTTTCTCCATACTTCACATCAAAGCAAGAGTAACAACCTTCCACGGCTGTTCCTTGAAATACAATGAATCAAGTGTGTCCTCCTCTGCCAAACCACAAGTGCATAGCTGCCAAGTTATCCCTTATTTTAAGGGATTTTCCCTTATGCTGAATAGGCTTCCTCGCGAGAAAAGGGAAAACTTGGCAGCTATGCAAGTGAGGCAGCATGGCAGTGGAGCGACCCTCAGAAGTGCCATAACACCCCAGAAACAAACTGTCTCCAAAAATTCAAAGTCATACCTTTGGAATTTTTGCATCTATGCTGGTATTAACAGTAAATCTGAATTAACAAGGTGACAACTCAAGCATGACATTGTGTGGATACCCCCTAAAGTTAGTTCCTGGGGCACTGCAGATATCCAGTAAATAGCTGGAATGGAAGGGCCCTTAATGAAGGACAGTGCTAGGGCACATTACTCACCATGGTTCTGTCTCCAGGTGCAGCTCCTCCATACCTGCCAGATGAATACAGTTAGTAGTGTAGGTTCCACATGTGCATCCCTCCCACTGTAGAGACAGTCTCACTCATATAGCAAGGATGGAAGTAGCAAGGGAACACATGTATAATTACTCTGCTGTAGTCATGTAAGGGTCACACTCACCGCATCATGGCATCAATACCAGCATCCACGGCCGCTGACCAAGTTGCCAATTCATCATCAGTCCGTAGGGGCTGAGCAGCTGCTGTTAGAAACAGTCCATAGAGCTGTAAGAAAACAAAGTGATTTCGTCTCTGATAAAGTCTAGGGTAATAATACAATAATCAAATGCAGTATTTCTCCTTAGCATATTACAATTTCCACCCTACTCCTACAGCTTGAGGCAGAAAATAGTTTAAAACGCAATAACATCTAACAAAATAAGATGAATGGAACTTCTTTTTAGCAAAAAGCGTCTTAACAAAGAACCTTTTAATAAAGTTTCCATAATCAAGGTAGTCTAAGAGCTATCAGATCAAATCAGAATTCAGTGGCCCTAGTAAAACAAATTATTACACCCCACCCTAGTTCCAAGGTCTATGGCACATCTTTTCTATCTGCATATCTGCCATGTTGTGAGACTAACTAACCACAAAGGCACCCACTGAGTATCAGACAAAAGGGGATATAAACCTGTGTCTCCTTTGTGCAACACTGTTGCTTCATGAATTCCCTTTGTGAAAGCTGTTGACCTCTAAACACAACAGAATGAGATGGACTAGAGTCCTGAGGTAGTAAAATGGATTGTAGCACATCTGACTATAGGCAAGAGATCACATTTGTGCATTTTCCTCTACACTAAAAACATTTTGTAAGTAGAAATTAGCCTAACCATACCCCTTTTATGCTAGAACCTCTTTCCAAAATGTGTCCCACCTCTGAAGTAGCACAGTCTATTCTACTACAACTGTCTGTTGCATAAATAGACTACATTTAAATTTCTCAGTGGAAACAGTTTCAGTGTAATTTGGAACTACTACATGCATACAGGTTTGCTCCAATTTAGTAAAAGCTTTAATTTTTATGTTATGAGAATTTGCCAGTTCTGTATGTTAGATATTATAATTAAAAAACTTAATTTCTCACCAAAAGAGCATTTATTGATGAGAAAGTGAAACAGTATTGCACTCTAAAGAGTTGCTTGTTGTAGGGCTAGTTTAAGTCTCACAACTAGGAAGCTCCCAGTTTCTCCACGTGAAAGTGTTTAAAATATTCTGATCATCTTTCACCCCGTATCCTAACATGAGCCATTTTTAGAGAATATGTGTCAGCAATAAAAATGCTTATTTGCTACTTTTTCCTAATTGTTGCTCCTTCTCCCACTACACACACAAATTCTAGTAGTACCAATCACCCTTACATAATAGCAAAGAGCAACCTTAAACAAGTTATCCAAATTCTCCTAACACTCACCGCCCCCGAAGAACCCCCCATCTTCTCCAGCAGTAACTTTGCTAGGCCAGAGAGCAGCTGAGAGGGGTACAGTGGTAGAGGTTTTGACTCCACCCATTCCTGGATTGCTGAGGAAACAACACTCACTGGTTAAAATTGACAATCTCCCATCTGGCTAAGGGCCCCTCCAGACTGGCGTTCATTGCAGGTGTATTCTGCAAAATGTTTTTAAACACGGTAATAGTGCATAAATGGCGGATTAATTCTGCTGTGATGCTTCTCTAATGCTACCACATTACTGATGTCTGGAGAGGCTATCATGCAACAAAGAAGAACAAAAATAAACATTTTAAACATTTTTTAAAAAGAGCTACAGGTTTTCAGCACAGAATATGCACTGATTGGAACTGAAGCAGTATGACAATCCCAAAGCTTGGGACAACTCTATTAGGACCAAGAACACAAATAATCATGAATATACAATAAAAAGGATGTCTGGAGGGGCCCTCACTAATTTTGCAATCAATTGCATTTTTCAACAACACAGGTCCCAAAAAGAGCTAAGACTAAGTCTATAAAGCAATTCTGCAGATATGTCTCAATTAGTATGGTACCGTAATTTGAAGCATCAAGGGAAAAGATCTCAACAACCTTTTTCAGTCAGGGTACATAGTTTCCCCACACCAACACCTTGTTATCATATTCAATCTATGGCATATCTGAAGAGTCCTTTAGCAGCAGGAAGATTCAGAAAGGCATTTTACGTAGGCCACCAAGTCTACTGTTCCCTCCTGAGCAGGAACAAATTTAGCACCTTTCAGCATATTCTTTGCTCTATTTTAGCTTAACAATATTATTATTATTTTAATTTATTGCCCACCCTTCAACACCCTGGGATGATTTACAACAATTTAAAGTGCAACATTAAAAACATTTAAAATAGCAGGGGAGTTGTTGGAAGAGCACTAACCTCTGGCAGCTCGTGCATGTGTGCTGCCACAGTCTCCATCACCTGCAGCGCGATCTAGATCATTGAGCTTCTCTTGTAGGTTCAGCAGTGTGTTGCACACCTTCTCTAGAACTGCTCTCATGTAGGGGGTGGCTGGTGCTAAATGAAATGGGAACAGCTATTTCATTTCAATAGCGGTAAGACTCCCAGTTTCACATTTTGTCTTACAGAGCAAGTACTGATGTTGCTATGCATTTCCCTTTCATATAATGTGCGAGTGCAAGGGTAAACTCTGCCCAAACATATCACTTTATCAGCAGGCTATTTCAGTTCATGCTGGATTTTTCATCTCTTGTTTACTCAGCACCTGATGAAACAGCTGAAAACCTGTAATGATTCAGCTGAAGAGTTCTGTATTTGAAATGAATAAAATAATATGAAACATTCTGCATGTGATATTTGATCTACAAGGGCCCAGTCGTGTGTATACGTCACTTTATGCTGAAGTCATCATGAATATACATGGATTAACTGGTGCAGAAACAGAAAGGCCAGCTCACAGATAAACACATCCAATTGCTTGCATAAGCAGAAAGAAATGCTGCAAATACTACTACTTAGGAATCTATTATCATTAACTTACAGATGGAGAAACTGGGGTATGAAAGGATTTTTGTTTTATATGTCATAAAGATAGTGAGAGAACAAGAGTGAAGCAAAACAGAAGGCAACATTTCTGGCAAAAAGGCATTTACTGTCCTGACCATCCTTTTGCTCATCCAGTCCTTCAAACAGGACACAACGGCTCCTGTTGGTGCTGCTTGTGTCTCCAGATTACTTTCACTCTCAATGCTCCTTGAGAGAAGGACATTCTGCCATCACAAAGCCAGAATCACAGTCTCAGCGGACAGGGTGAATCTGGTTACAGTATGGCAAGAAATTTCTCTGAGAGCGAGATGATGCTTCAGCCTGTACCTCTAAATGGAAAAGACTCCTCTTCCTCCTCCTCTTCCTTGGGTGCTACTGACTCTCTCACTCTTTTCCGGCCTGACACATGCACCTTGGAAGGTTGTGACCACGCAACAGCTGTAGTGTCAGAATCTAGAATTTGGAATACAAGACTGTGATATACAATTGCTGATAGTTTCACAACACCATTGGTTCATATCCATGAAGTCATCAGCACATGGACTCTTGAAAATCATCAGCATTTTTCTTAGCAGAAGCCACAAATGTCTGGTTATGAACCCCAAATAACCAAGCCCAACATAACAGAATTGGGCAGTCTGACAAGACAGGACTTATATTATTAATGAGATTTTCAAATTTGTTTATTTTGGAGTTATTGTGTGTCATCACAATAGGGAAGTTTTTAATGTTTGATGCTGTACTGTTTTTAATATTCGGTTGGAAGCCGCCCAGAGTGGCTGGGGAAACCCAGCCAGATGGGCAGGGTATAAATAATAAATAATAATAATAATTATTCACTGGGCTTGTAGCAAGCTGGAGACATTCGGTCAAACTGTCAGGAAATGCTGCCATTTGGATCAAAGGAAAGAATGTAATTTGTATTATCTATTTTATCTGTACTGGAAAGAGAATATACTCATTATCAGGAAGAAAATGAGCCTCCAACAGGTAATACATATTTTCAAAACATATACCCCCCGCACCCTGATCAATTAAGTCAACATATTTTCAAGTTGCAATTTTGAGAAGAAAACTGATTATCTCAAGAACTCACCAATGAGAGTCAACAGCTCATCATCTACAAGCAAAAGAGTAAGGGAGACACCTGCCATTTCCAGTGCAGTCATAAAGGAGCCAACAAAAACTCGTGCAATATGGATGCCCTTGCTCTCTGCAATGATGAAGCAAGAGAAACTAAGAAGCATGATTAGGAACATTACATCTCTGCCAGGGTGGAGCCAGATGGATTTATGAAAGGTATTGTGCATTTTTTTCTTGAACATCTGTGTGATCCTCTGATATCATAAAGGTTCTTCCCCATATATCCCAGTCTTTCAGAACATGGCATACTGATGTCCCACAGTGATATAATGTTCGGTGGAGATACACCAGATTAAGCTTCAATGTTCTGCTGTCATATTTGGAGTGTGAAGCTACTGTCCCCAGTAGCTGATTGGTGCCATGTTTTTTTATAGTGTGTGATTTATTATATACATTTCAAGCCATATGCTCTGTTTTCTTTTTCTTTCTTTTTTACATACTGCACCTACTCTTAGCTTGTGGCATACTAGTCTGGACAGCATGTGCTCGACTGCTGAACCATCCTGCCTAGGGTGTTGGAAAAGATGAGTTTTTCTAAAGCTGATCTAATATGTAAAATGTGATGAGTTTTATCAAACTACATATAATCTAAACTTCTAGGCATCACGATAAACATTAAATGGTACAGTAGCTTTCCAAAATGAAGCATGCTTCCAAATTCTGTTCTCAACTTAGAGGTATCTAGATGATCTGGTATTTTACAGGCCACATTTATGTAAATTTGCATAGTTTTTAATTCTACACAACCCCACTTAACCAATATTCTAACAAGGGAAACTTACCAAGACAACGCACAGCAGACCCAGCCACTACACTTAATTCAAGGTAGGATAACCCACCCAAATTGTTCACCATCAAGACTACAGAAGCACCTGAAAGCCAAAACAAAGTGAGTAAGATTGAAGACACTATACTTAATATGCAAAAGGTGGTGTAAAAAGCTTCTGCATGGCTATTTCTCCACATCTGGGCTAACATCTGGATCTACTGATCAATGACTGCCCAATCATACAGTAAATCCCCATTCCAGCAATTGCTGATATTGTAGAAACTCACTCCATGACTGATTTTACAAGCATTTATATATATATTGTACTGTATATATATTACAGCTCAGATATAGAAAAACAGTCGTACCTTGGGTTACGAACACCTCGGGTTACGAACTCCGCAAACCCGGAAGTATTTTCGCTGCGCGTGTGTTCTACACATGCACAAAGTGTGAAAATCGCAGAAATTGTGCTTTGTGCATGCACAAAATCGCACTTTGGGTTACGACCATTTCGGGTTACGAACTGCGTCCCAGAACGGATCGTGTTTGTAACCCGAGGTACCACTGTAGCCACAGAAAAAAATATTCCCAGATTCCTCAGAGTAGAAGGAATAATATATAGGCCAGCCTCAAAATTGTTACTCACCAGACTTGAGTCGCACACGTGAAGCATTGGAGTGACTGGTCATGTGATCCAGCATTATTTTGACAACCTGATCTGCTGATGTTATCTGTGAAGAGAACATGTGTAAGGGGGCAGGGTTATATTTCTTCATCAGCAAAAAGGCGACAGGCTACTTACCTTCATCCTGCGCACACCTGCTTCACCATGGATTCCTACAAAGAGAGCAAGATATCAGATATCAGTTATGGCACCTGCCATGACAATCTTCTTTCTAAATAGAAGATGACTGAGTTTAAGGGCACTAATTGATGAAATCCTAGTTGTGCTAGTCAGTGATATATAGTCAGTGAACTACACACAAAAGAAAAATAGTAAAAGAACATATCTGTGCCCTGATAGTGTCTGACTGATAATGGATACCCATGCATCACAGGCAATAGCACCTCAGACTGACCCCTAAATAACTCAGAGCATGGACAGAGTCCCAAAGCAAACGGCATGCAGTCCCAAAGAGACAATGCTCATGAGGACCTTCTAGAGAAGTGGATGGAAACGCATTCCTCACCTAAGCCTAGCTCAAGTTCATCATCAGCAATCTGGAAGGTAGGTCTAGATCCAGGAACACTGCAGGGTGATAGACTAATTCCAAGGGTGCCTGTGCAAAAAGAAAATGCCACCTTCCATGCAGATGTTTCAGCATCAGTACAAGAAAATAGACAAAAGTGTATGTTCCGCTTATGCCCTGGGTTACAATGCACAACTCTAAATGATACTACCGTACAATATTGCAATGTAGTTTTGGACTGAAAGGTGCAGTCTTGAGGATCACCTGCTAAACTTATACCAAGCTATTTTGGAATCCCAAGGCATCTGGTTGGGAACTTAAGGACCACATAGCTGGACAGGTAGGTCTTTGATCTGACCCATCATTGCTCTTCTTAAGTTCTTATACCTCACCTTTTCCTCCAATGACCTGAAGGTGGTGTACTGTATATGGTTCTCCCCACTTAATCCTCACAACAATCCTGTGTGGGAGGCTAAACTAGGCAATGGTGAATGCTGAGTCCAAATCTAATTATACACTAACCACAAAGGTTCAGCCACACAATTGGGGCTCTCTTTCTTTCAGGGATCATTAATTTAAATCTTCAATACATTCACTGCATATCAAAAACATAAACCCTATAAAAGACAGCATAAGAAGTTTAGCCAGCATGACCTTGCTAGACTGCTTGATTTGCCATGTGTCAAAGAATAATGTAGCCTTTGGCCAGATGCTTACCTCCCAAAGAGAGCTACTTAAATACTTACCCATTGAGTGTGCAACAGCAGTAACCTTGCGAGCAATTGCACTCAGACCACAACCTGCCTCAGACAGAGCCCCAGCGACCTAAACATAAACAACTGTAAGGAAAAATGTTGCTTTGATTTCTCAACAAAAGGATTACAGAAGATTAGCATACATTCCTTCACTTTATACTACAGGGACAAAGCCAGGTGTGTCAGGACTAAAGGAGAAGAAGAATGGCTGTGTGAAGAATCATGTTTTTATGTGCCTAGGAGTTCATGCACAATATGCAGGGAGGAATGCCTATGGGCACCTCACACTCTATAACATTCTTAGGCCTCAAAGCATTATTTGCACTTTGGTAATACTACTGTACAGTGGGGTCCTGAGTCAATGACAATGTTGGTTCTGAATTTGGGAATGGATGATTCCTACCTTGTGTATTAACACTGTGCCACATAGTCCTCTCCTGCCAGCCTTCTTCTGTTTGGTAAAGGCACAGTCGTCACCAATAACCACCATCTCCACAGAAGCGCCTTCTGCCCGTGCTTGTTCCAATGCCAGCCCAAAGTTCAGACGGTCCCCAGTATAGTTCTTCACTATTAGCAGCGTCCCAACTACAGAAGAGAGAATGGTTTGAATTCTGTGATATTCCTCCCTCAAGAGAGATGTTCATCTACCAAAAATGATGCCATACCTGCACCAGCTTGCTTCACAGCCCGAATTGCTGCTAAAATGCTACCCACTGCAGGTGAAGTGAATACTGGACCAGCTACCACTCCAGTGAGCATTCCCTTCCCGATGTACCCTGAGGAAAGAAGAAAGGCATGGCGGTATTGCATCTGCTTTGGGAGCATCTTGCTCACACTCTAGTTCTGTGGCTGTTTATCTTAACTCCAATAACTGAATCCTACAACTGCCAGGAGAACTGTGGCACAAAAGTTTTCAGTTCATGATGCCCTCTTCTCTTTGTATTCATGAAATGCCAGTGTTAAGTGAAGGGGGGGGGGACAGATTGAAGCTCTCTCCCCTAGGCTCAAAGCTCCCATAACGTTGATCCCACTAACCTGCATGTGCAGGCTCATGTCCTGAACCACCTCCAGAAATAAGTGCCACTTTGCCCCGCAGATTCTCCAAGTCAGCACGTAATGCCACTCTGTGTCCATGCAGCATTTGGAGATGAGGATTACAAGCCACTGTTCCAGCCAATGCATCGTCTGCGCAACCCAGAATTGTGTTCACTAGCTTTTTTGAACCCTAGAATAGGAAAACACAACAAAAGCTTCTCATATGCACACCCTTCCGCATGGAGGTAGCTTCTTGTTCATGACTGTCCAACCAGCTTTGGACACTACAAGTGCTTATACCGTAAGCAATTGTACCAGTGATGCATGATTTTGGTGTAATATCTGAAAAAAGAATTCTTGCAAGAGACACAGGCAAGCTGTGTATAATTCTTGAGCCCATGCATTTCCCATGTCAAACACCTCTGAATAGCAGAGTGAAAATGCAGAACACAAAAGGAACTAGCACACCCGTTCATTAGTATTTGCAATACCACCTGATATTGCTTTCAAAAAAATATGAAGATAGGATCATTCAGCTTCCATGCTTTCTGTCATGCCACAGACAACCATTACATTGTTAGAATTTATTAGCCATCCATGAAAAAACTGTTCCTCCACCTTAGCAAAAAGAGCAGCAGCTGTGAATCAAAACTGAGTTTTATGTAACAATGAAAGCATAATTTTGACACGTTCACTCTTTGTCTAAAGTTGTACCCTATATATTTTCCATTAATGTAGTATTATTATTACTACATTGACTTCCACAAATGTCAACAGGTGTACAAATGCAACAAAAACAGCTAAAAACACATAATATAACAGATAAATGTAAAAACAATCCAACCAAACATGCAGATAGCAGGTGTCTGTCATAGCCTGACAGGAATTCTGTTCCACAGAGCAGGGGCAGACACACCAGTTACTGTGCTTCAGAGATCTTTAGAATATGAAGGGAAGTACAGTAGGTAACAATATGTTAGCCATTTAACAGTATGGTCATGCAATTGCAACAGTATTAGTCTGTGACAACATCACTTGACACGTCTCATATTCCCTCCTAGTCCCAAAGAGCTGCACACTCTTAATGGTTGAGAAATACCCACACCCAGTGTTCAGAATGTTATAGATGCTGCACTTGCTGCTTTTTTTGTTTTCCTTTTAGCTTTGGGAGACGCGGGTGGCACTGTAGGACGTGGGTGGCGCTGTGGGTTAAAACACTGAGCCTCTTGGGCTTGCTGATCGAAAGGTCGGTGGTTCGAATCCCTGCGATGGGGTGAGCTCCCGTTGCTCGGTCCCTGCTCCTGCCAACCTAGCAGTTCGAAAGCACGTCAAAGTGCAAGTAGATAAATAGGTACCACTCCGTCGGGAAGGCAAATGGCATTTCCGTGTGCTGCTCTGGTTCGCCAGAAGCGGCTTAGTCATGCTGGCCACATGACCCGGAAAAACTGCCTGTGGACAAACATCGGCTCCCTTGGCCAGTAAAGCGAGATGAGCACTGCAACCCCAGAGTCGTTCGTGACTGGACTTAACTGTGAGGGGTCCTTTACCTTTTTAGCTTGGGGCTAGAAAGAACAAAACCATGTGTGCAGCTTTCCTAGTGTTGCTTCATGTTTGTGCAGCTGGCTCATTCTAGCGCAATATCTGGTAGCCACTTCTAAGGCCAGAAGGAAGGTGAAAGGGTTTCTTTATGCAGTCTCCACAGCATTTTTATGTAACAGACCCTGTAGAAGTAGATATTTCCCTGTAACTCCTGGGTCTTAGACTTAAACCTTTGAAATCATATATACTATGGGCCCCAAAGTCACATCCAGGTAATGCAAAAAGGTTCAAATGGTCACAGCTGAGACATAACCCACCAAAAGAAAATGAGAAATTGACAATTTGCTGCCCAGGCAGATGTATCTAGCTCCCTCCTTGCTCACTTTTAGGCACCAAGTCAAACTCCTACTGTTAAACTTTAAGCAAACACCTGGCATGGGTAGTAGCCGAGTTTGGACTCTGGTCCTGATTTTCTGCTTCAGTGCACTTAATTATCTGCTGAGTCCTCTGACTGCATTATTAATTGATAATTATTAGCCAGTATGCCCTTCAGAGCTATACAAGTGGGAGCTGCCACAAAATGTTGCAGTGTAGAATATCCCTTTTTAGACTTTCAGCCAGCTATGCCTTCTTTCAGGATACTCAATCTCCCTGTCTGTTTTTATGTCTCCCCGCATCAGTGGGATCCTGTGGCCACTAATCACATGCTCAGTCCCTCCGTCCTCATTGAGTTGTTTTCCATCACCCCAATATATTTTCTACTTCTGCAAACCTTCAGGTCCCCACCCCAAGCATTCTGACACCTCTCTCTTGTTAGCCCCTTTGGCTTCACAGTCATTTGACTAGGCTTCTAACACTGTATATACGTGCTTTATTATTTCTTTGTACCCGAAGCTGCCCTGAATATTCCCGAGTGAACAGAAAGGCAGAATACAAACACTGCATGGGACCGATACAAAGAGACTGAAGTTTGACTCCCAAGTCACAGGTTACCCTGCTTCGGATGCTTTCCCTCATTCCGCAGGGCTTCAGAGACTTAATGGAAGGGACTCTTTCCCTTGCTTTCCAGTGATCCCACAACCGCAGCTGACCAAAACCAATTCTCTGCTCTGACTGAGGCAGAAACAGTGCAAGGGCAGCAGTGCTGGATCTGAAGCACAGTTTTCTAGCTCAAGTCCCAAACTCAGCCATGGGCCTCATGGGTCAATTGGGGCCACGCTAGCGCCTACCTCACAGGGGTTTTAAGAGGAGCGGGACAGAAACGCAATAACATCCCCCGCCCCCCAGCCTCACGGAGACCGGACGTATCTGGGTCTCACCGGCATGCTGCCCCTCTGGAGCTGCGACTCCGGGCTACCAAGCTCAGCAGGATGCTCCGAGAGCCTCAGGCCGAGGCGAGGAGGGACACCTCCTGCTCCTGAGAGAGAGAGAGACGGCGGCCGCTCAGGGGCGAGAGGCGAAGTCGCTTCTGGCTCCCGTGGGGGCCTGTCACTACTGCCTTTACGCGCCTCCCTTTTCGAAGGCGAGAGAGACTTCGCCCTGCAATCCAAACTCCGCCAGGCTCACAGCATCAACCACGCGCGCCCTGCCTGACAAGGGGCGGGGGGAAGAAGCCGATTGGCCGACGGCAGCGCGAGCTCCGGCAGTTGGCGGTAGCGCGCAGGGCCAGTCGCGCTCCGCACGGAGTCAGACGGGAGGGGGTGAGGAGAGTCTCTCCGCCCCCTTTTCTTTTCTTTTTTTCGGAGGAGAGTGGTAGGGTTTACTCCCCTCTGACCAGAGGAGGGCGCTGCCACTGCCGTGCGCGCCTCGGCAGCCCCTCTCGTCCAATTTCCCGTGGTGCCCGGCGCCACGCGCGGGCGCTCTGGCGCTTGTCTCTCTGGTGCCGGAGGCAGTGGTGGCCTTTGGAGGGTGTGCTACCCAGCGCTTCCCCTCCTCGTTGTCCTCCTCCTCCTCCTAGCCCCGTCGCCTTCCGCGGGTCTTCAACAGCCCCGCTCCCGGATACCGCCATGTCGTGCAACTACGTGGTGACGGCACAGAAGCCCACGGCTGTCAACAGCTGCGTCACCGGTAATGGCGGGAGGGGGGGTGCCGTGGAAAAAAAGCGGGGGGGTCGAGGGGAGGCGCGGGAGGAAGAAGTCGGTTAGGGGGCGGTTAACGGTCCGCGATCCGTGGAGGGGAAGCCTAAAGCGAGGAGGGCCGCGTGGAGGGGAGGAGCAGCTTCCCCTGAGGCCCCGGCAACTTCGCGATGTTTTGTCTCCGGCCCAGGACACTTCACCTCTGCGGAGGACCTGAACTTGCTCATCGCCAAGAACACCCGCCTGGAGATCTATGTGGTCACTGCGGAAGGGTTGCGGCCCGTCAAGGAGGTGGGCATGTATGGCAAGATCGCCGTCATGGAGCTCTTCCGGCCCAAGGTGAGCATTGCTCTTAGGGACGAGCTGCGGGCGACGGCGAATTTTGCACCCAGAGTCTTTTGCTTGTGTCTTGGAGCTGGATGGCCGCAACCAAATGCTGTCCCTGCATCGGGGTCCACATGACCTCCTCCTTGCAGCTGTTTGTTTGGCTGGCTTGTACCAGCTGTTTAGAGTTGGTGCTTAGTAAGCACCTTGTAATAGGCTCTGCACCTCCCCATTGTGCTGTGTTGCTACTAGCTACAACAACTTAAAATTCAGAATTAAAAACAGACAAAACAGAGGGGGTCCTGCTTGCTAGCTGTTAGAACTGCATATGTTTTCTTATATTCCAATACAGTAATAAGGTGGCAAGAGTTGTTTCAGTTCTGCTTTGAGGGTGCCTTTGAAAAGCATGTTTGCTTTTATGGTATGACTGTGTCCTCACAACTAGTGACTAGGCTGAATTAGGTACATAAGGGTGATATGCTCAATGCCACTTTGCCATGAGCTGATGAGCTTTCCTCTGGTCCATTCATGTTTAATATAGTTGTGACTGGACTTTGAAGAGTGCTATTTCCTAAGTGGCTTCTTTTCGTTGCTGCTGAGGATATCAGTCTTGGGAACTGATTCCACCTTGGACTGATCTCTGGAGGGAGGAGATAGATCTGGCTCTGCTAGCTTGCCAAAGGCTTCAGCAACTACCCTGACTCTACCTAGCCTTCCAGCTAGCCCCAGTAACTCCCTGTTAAAAGAGCAATGCCTTGTGGAACATTGTGGAGCATTTGAGGCAAGATGGATGTCATCCATTAACTGAAGTTTTCCAGGAACCATCAGAAATGGTGATTGAGTTTTTAATGGTCTTTCTAATTCTCAATGAATCTACCTGACATCCAAATGAAATTGACAGAACTACACTTTGAATTTCAGGAGGTACTCAGGCTAAAGCCAATGCAGCTGTTGTCCATCATAGAAAGAAGAAATTCTAAATGGAAAGCAAACAACACACAATGAAGAGTTTTCAAAGCATTAGTTTACATCACAAGTTCTTTATTTGTATTATAAATTGTAAACTGCTTTGTGTTTCTGTGGGAAAAAGTGGAGTGTAAATCTTCTAAATAAATGAAGGGTTAAATATGTTCTCTGGTCCAAGGTGTGATTGAGGAGGCTTTTTTAGTTGGATCCTTTTTTTGGCAAGACTTTCTAATTGTATTGTTTCTCCTAAGGGGGAGAGCAAGGATTTGCTCTTTATTCTGACAGCGAAATATAATGCCTGCATCCTTGAATACAAACAAAGTGGGGAGAGCATTGACATTATCACCCGAGCCCATGGCAATGTGCAGGTAAGCGGGGAGATTGACTTAGGACTGCTTAATGTTGTGTATTTTTGTGTAACTATAGCCTATATTCCAGAAAGCTAGTACTGTAGAACATGTTCAACCTAAGGAACGATGCTGTTCAGGTAACCATTCTTGTTGTGCTGCATCTAACAATCTGCTGGGTAGATAACTGAACAGCTAATCTCCTCAGCACTTTTCCATTGGAATTTGAGTCTTGGTCTCTTTTTACCGATTTACTGTTACAGTGTATTTTCTTTTGATGACTGGCAAGTGCTTGTAGCTTTACAGCACCACTTGTATAATGTTCATATTTATTTGACTCCTTTTACACATCCAGCTTTTCATGCTGTCCAAAGGCAAACATACATTTTGCTGTCTGATCCCAGCAGTCATTATGAACCATTGAATTCTGTCCTGCAGAAAGCTGATATTTGCACAGTGATGAGTATGTACAGGAGGGGAAATAGGGATACGGTGTTGCCTTCATGCCGTGCTTGTGGACCTTTTGAAGGTATCTGGTTGGCCACTCGCTGGAGCTGGAGAAGGGGTCCAGGGATCATTCCAACACTTGTGTTGTGCTTCTGAGGCTGTCTGAAATCCTTTTCAACTGCTGGGAGAACTGGGGCTTGTTTTTGTCATGCTCTGCTATTGAGACATTTGGAGCAGCTTAGACACACACCACAACTTTGTTTTTTTTGCAGTCTTCAGATGAGGACTAGACCATGTGAAAAAAGAATACAAGATTTTAGCTGCAGTTCATTCATTTCCAACTTTTTATTCTTGTTATAAAAAAGCATGCTTAGACATTCCATTGCGGCACTCATAACCTAGGTTTAAGGTGTCATTTAGCTTCTAGCTTTCATATCTCAGTTTCTAACACTGGAAGCCTTCATTGACCACCTCAAATCTATTTCAAATCCATATGAGAAAGGGGGGGCTTAGCTAAAATTGCCTCTCACTGGGTCAAAGATGCCTCTGCTGGGTCAACAAGCCATTCGTGGATGGAAAGACAGCACAGAAATACAGCCCAGTATTTCTTTACAGCATTGAGGACAATCTTTATGAGTAGCTGTCACACTGCAGACAATTCTGCTTGTGTTAAAGGGCAAAGATCAGACTGGTACTTTTTTTCAAATACAGCTAATACAGGGGTAACACAATACAGAATTGGAAAGTATGGACTGAGCATGCACAAACTTACTATATAAAGCATCTAGTTTAACAATGAAAGGCAGAACCCATCATTCATTTATCACATATTTAAACTGGCAATATTTGTTTGACACTGATTATAAGGCATAGGAATACCAACAGAGAAAATAATAGTGCTTGTAGAAACAGCACAGCTGAACAGTATGTTGGAGGAAAAACTTTTTCAAACTTCAAGTAGAAGAAATTACTAGCCAGTGCACAAAAGCCAGTTTGATAGATTTCAGAGAGCTCCATCCTGCACATTTCACTGAAACTGCAGCATTATCAGACATGAAGCTTGCTGAAATGGTTTCCCCTGTTTTCTTCTAGGATCGTATTGGTCGTCCCTCGGAGACAGGTATAATTGGCATAATTGACCCAGAGTGCAGGATGATAGGACTGCGACTCTATGATGGCCTCTTCAAGGTGATTCCTCTGGAACGGGAAAATAAGGAATTAAAGGCGTTTAACATACGACTGGAGGAGCTGCAGGTCATCGATGTCAAGTTCCTGTATGGGTGCCAGCCTCCAACCATCTGTTTCGTTTACCAGGTACCAATATTGGGTCTGTGTGTTGTAATGGAAATTACTGGCAGAGCTAGTGGTGGCCAGTAGTCTCTGAACACTTTTTGATTCAGGGCTGTTGCTGGTGTCTAGGTTTTTGTATCTTTCAAAGCACACTTGTAAAAAGCAAAACTCTGTGTGTGTGTATGTGTGTGTGTGAGAGATATTTCACAGTTTTTGTTATTTGTAGACTGCAAATTTGTAGACCTTTCTGTTTTCTGCATTACATCATATGATATCATCTGTTTTCTGCATTATATCATATGATATCAACTGAATGGCCTGCTTATGTGACAATCCTGTTTTAAAAGCTTTTAATCATGATATTTCTTTTTCCTGTATCAAGTTGGCTTGTTTTATTGTTGTTCAGGCACTTTCTATTCAGCTGGGGGTAGGGAGATCCATCTGTGAGACATAATTCCCATCACTTGGGTTATTCATAAAATAGCAAGATCCCACAGTATTAATATTTCCAGCTTATTATAACGATGTTGCTGCCCTATTTCCCAATGAACCATGCATTCTTGTGTAATGGTTGTTAGGCGACATGTCTGCCAACAAACTGTTTAATATAATGTAGCCAATGTTTTTCACAGTAATGAGAGGCATGTGTTTTAGCTCTTCATTCTCGTATAAGGTGTTTAACATTGTTTACAAAAGTGGGGTGGGATTTTTTTTAGGACTGTGCTTCCAGCTAGCCCTGATCCAGCCCCCAAAACAAATAGGAGCATTTACAGGTTTTGATTTAAGGCTGGCTCCTTCTCTTCTTCCCCTTTCCATGTTGTATTATAGTTTAAAATCCTGATAAAACTTTTAGATTGTGTGTGTGTGTGAGAGAGAGAGAGAGAGAGAGAGGAAACCCATGCAAGCTGCATCTCATGCTCTCCTCATGTTGACCCAATAAAATATCAGCACATATTTTTCTTGCCTTATTGGTGTATATAAGAATCCTTCCCTGTACCCATCCTTGGCTTCAGGTATGTGCCACATAATATTAGAGCTCGGTATGCTACCATGCCAACTGAAAATGCTTATTCATTGCAGTGAAGTTGGAGCAGAGTTATTTTATTTTTACTTCTACTTGAGATGCCACTGTTTGGTAGACAAAATGTTACATCCTTGTTTAGTTCAGAATAATGACCAGCTCTAGGTTCCATATTCCTTCTCACAAATCTGGATTTTTCAAAACTGTTAGCCAGGAGTGGGTGGGGTGAAATGGATGCTTTTCAGTAAACACATTTCAAAGATCTCTTGGACAGGTAGAACTGGTTGTGTGGATCCAAGCCACTGCACTTTAAAAAAAACATATGTTCTTATTATAGATCATAGACATAGAATCATAGAATTGGAAGGGACCCCAAGGATCATCTAGTCCAACCCACTGCAATGCAGAGATCTCAACACAAGGTCCCTCACCCAATTTGAAACCATACTGGACCCTGTTTAGCTTTGATGTGCTAGCCATTTTATTGCTGCACCACTAGAAGGACAATGCAGATCCCACCAGTGATAGAAAATATATTTAATCCTTTTCAGCAATACCTATATAAAAATGGAAGGTTTTGGTTGAAATAATGAGAACTCAGTTTTGGACCTCCAAACTATGTCCTCCTCAAATATGCTCCTAAGGGTTGGGGGAACCCTCCGGAACAGATTTGTTTGTGCCTTTCATAACAATACCTGTTGTTTCCATCTCTAGGATCCCCAGGGCCGGCATGTCAAGACATATGAAGTGTCTTTACGTGAGAAGGAGTTTAACAAGGGACCCTGGAAACAGGAGAATGTGGAGGCTGAAGCCTCTATGGTGATTGCAGGTCAGTTCATCTACATAAAATATCTTTATCTGTAGACACTTAGAAATAAGCTTGCGGCTTCCTGCAAGCATTTTTTCTAATTTCAGAAGCCAACTAACTGTGTATACTTCTCGAGAATATTCCCTGTATCTTCTCCTGCAGTCATCTTGTAGCGCCTGCTTCCCATTCTCCTGGTGGGATTCATGTTGCAGTGGAGCATCTTTCCTACTCACTAATTCTCCATATTTGTTACCTTTTGTGCCCATTACTTTCTTGCAGTAGTTAGCCATATATCTCTGTCCTAGTAGGATCTTGTTTCAGCCCTGGTAAATTATCTCTAGCCACTGCTCAGGCTTAACGATTCCAGCTGCCTAGAGCAGGCATAGGCAACCTTGGCTCTCCAGATGTTTTGGAACTACAACTCCCATGATCCCTGACCACTGGCCCTGTTAGCTAGGGATCATGGGAGTTGTAGTTCCAAAACATCTGGAGAGCCAAGGTTGCCTATGCCTGGCCTAGAGGTTAAAAAAAAAACACAGTTGCTTCTTGTATAGCAACCATCAGGTACAATGTAATGGGGAAGCTCTGTGCACCAGAGCCTCCAATTTTCTTGATTAATAGTTCAGCCCAAATGAAATCACATAAATCCTGCAATTCATTGACGTGGCTTATAAGAGCATCGTGTTCTCCCCTCTTGTACAGCTTTGCAAATGATGACATCCGGAGCATTAGTCACTGTGTTGTTTCTCCTTTCCAAATCTGGCTCCATGACACTGTAATGGCTTTGCTTCTCTCTCTCCCCCCCCCTCTCTGTCTCTGTTTTAAAAAATGTTTTTAATGGTTTTCAGCTTTGCTTCTCATTTAACAAGAAGTCCAAAAGCAACTTGGCTTTTGAGGCTACAAGAGAGAAAATGAGCCGCGTGTGTCTGCATCAGCCCTACCCAGTATACTTATAGGGCAAACCTGTAAATTGTAACACATGGCTTGTTTTCCTTGTAGACATAACATAATGGCACATTCTGGTGGGTGTGTTAACACAGCATAGTGGAGCATGGAGTCCCTGTAGCTCCTGAATATTTCAGGTGCTTGCTTGTTTTAGGATTTGAATGTCTTCACGATTCTATCTCTCTATGGCTTTCTGAGAGAGAAAGAGAGGAGAAGGTTAGAAAGAGAAGCTTGAGACTTAGAAACTCTGTTTGGTTGTTTACCAGAGTACATAAAGGCTCAAACTGCCTCCAGTGTCCCCAGGATGCTCTTCAGATTTACCCATGCTTAGGAACATCCCCCCTGAGTGCAAAGATCTGAAGAAAACCACATGCCCAGGGATATTGTGGGTGGGACTTGTGCATGTGCACCGGGCCATCCCCCAGTTTAACCCTTTGTTTGATCAGGCAACTTCCTAGACAAAGCTACAGAGCCAACTGGACGTGCAAGTTGATAAGTATCTTAAGGATAGACCAGGATATACTGTATTTTTCCGTGTATAAGACTATATTTCCCCCCTATTTTTTCAAGTTTAAAATGGAGGGGTCGTCTTATACATGGATAGTGCATATGGGGGGATTTCTTTATTTGGAGTCCCAAAAATTAGGGTGTGTGTTATACACGGGGGCATGTTATACATGGGAAAATACGGTAGGTTCACCTGGTAGCTTTGTGAGAGGCCTGCAAAGAATATGTAAACTTAATTTATTTTCTTGCCAGCCTTTATTTAATGTGGTGTAATAAGGCTGTCCAAAAGTGAATTCAGTTGCAAGATGAAAAACTCATTGTGAAATAAGAGCTGCACTTGTTGCTGCTAATAGATATCACTAACATTATGCAACCAGATATGTGTTCAGCATGTTGACTTCCTTAAATTCCTCTCTTGGTTTGTTGCTTCTCTCTTAGTCCTTGGTGTACGTGTTCACTCTACTTACAAACTGCTTTGTTCCCTTGAAAAGGTGGCTGTCTTTCTGTGGTCAACAGGCGATTCTGTGTGTATCAAACTGCAGTTAGGTGAGAATATAATTAAGTACACAAAAAGCAGAGATGGGAGGATCCCATACAGAATAAGAAGAAAGGGGGAAGGGAGTTCTTTTATTTATTTATTTACTTACTAAAATGTCTTTTCTTGCTGAATATTCCTTTCTTCTGTTTGTAATGCTTAAAAATAAAATGAAAAATCACATGCATGTTCCAAACACATTCCTTACAGTGCCTGAGCCATTTGGAGGGGCTATAATCATTGGACAAGAATCCATCACCTACCACAACGGTGATAAATATTTGGCAATAGCCCCACCCATCATCAAGGTGAGTACATGTTTCTCTTTGAAATATATTTTGTTTAAAACTGGAAGTACCATCCACTAAATGTACTTAACAGTGTGTGAATGTGGTATGGTTTACTATATTGGCTACCTCAAAATTGGGTGGGGGATATCATATTTTTATGAACACTTATGTCTGTGTTGAAAGCCTTCTTTCCCATGATTTCTGAGGTTTGCTCTAGAAAGGCCTATCCTGAATGTATTGCTTGCCCTCTGAGAGCAGAACTGATTCAGTGATCAGTCCATAAAGCACTGCTGTCACTCAAATCAGTTCTCTTTGACTTCTGTGATATGGGCATGTAGCTAGATAATATGTGATGTTGTCAAAATCAGTATGTGATTCCTGATTAAGGAAAGTAGAGACATTTCCTAACTTAGCAGGAGATAGGGGAATGAATGACAGTGAACATTTTTGAAAAGGGGAAATATTTCCCTTCCCTTCCACAATGCAGTTTTCCATACAGAAATGGAAACAGGTGAATTGGCGCAGTCTAAATTGTGTAGTTTTAAAGCAACTTTACAGAACCTGAAGGGGCAGCATGTGCGAGACTCGTCAGGTGGTATCTCTGTTGGCCTCATCACAACAACCTATGGTAAACGCAACAGTCAAGAAGTCAAATGTAATGGCCTGTCAGTCAAGATTGCTACAACTAAAGTACTCTCTATCAATAATGGCTGTGGCAACACAAGAAGGATAAGACCAGGATATTTTATGCTGAGCGATGCTTTTAGATTTTTCACTTTCTTTAAAGCTTCCCAAATGCTTTAGACGCCATTTTTAGGAGGGAAATCAAAGTATTCAAAGAGCAATTCAGTGTAAATCCATCTTGGTTTTCGGAAGAGTTCTAAATAATGCCTCTCTTGTGAAACAGCAAAGTACAATCGTATGTCACAACCGTGTGGATCCAAATGGGTCTCGTTACCTTCTGGGGGACATGGAAGGCCGCCTCTTCATGCTACTACTGGAGAAGGAGGAGCAGATGGATGGCGGCATCAGTCTCAAGGACTTGCGTGTGGAGCTTCTTGGAGAGGTAGTTCTTATTCCTTCCTCCCATTTCTGGGGCATTTATTGTGAAACAAATTGGCAAAGCCATTTGGGCAGTTAAAGTGAAGGTGGAGAAAGAACCCCTAGCAAAGACTGACAGCTTGAATCTTTCTCCAGACACTAACTTTCAGTGCTGTCTCGTAAAGCATTTGCACCCAGCTTGCCCTAAGAAACCCAAGCAGTGCTGTGTTCAGGTGCTGCCTAAAGAATTGTCTTAGAGAATCAATAATTGTAGGATTTCCCTCAGTTGTGACTCTCTGTCTCTGTGAGAGGATTTCTCACAGATCTAATTGTGCTTTCATTTCTTAATTTTGTTTTATTTATTATAACATTTGTATCCCAGCCTTCCTCAAATGAGCTCTGAGTAGTGCGTTCATCTCACAAAAATCCAGTGAGGTAGATTAGGCCAAGAAAAGAGTCCATGCTTTTCCAAGGCTGTCCGCCGAGTTTTACAGTCACGAGGATATGAATCTTGGTTTCCTCCGGAAACCTCCAGGTTCTGTCTGCAGCACCACACTAGCTTATGTTTCAGAACCCGATGATTGGCAATTCTTTTCATTTGTTGTAAAATATAAGCAGATTAACAAAGTATTTAAAAGTTGTATTCCACCTTTTAAAATAGTTTTAATAAATAATAATTAACTGCATAAGCAAATGTTTTTAAAATACTTACTTTTTCTGTATTTTATTCTCAACTAGACATCCATTGCTGAATGCCTGACTTATTTAGATAATGGCGTTGTGTTTGTTGGCTCTCGGCTTGGGGACTCCCAACTTGTGAAGGTAAAATGTAGCCCTCAGTGAACCTGTGAATTTTTCACCTGCAAATAGTTGCTCAGCTATATTCTACCAGATGTATATTTAAATGCCATGGGCGGGTGAACACTGCATTTATTCCCACCATCTCTTGGAGCTCTGTGTAGTATTTTTGGCAGGCTCTGTTCTATTTTTGTTTTCTTGAGAAATTTAATCTTATTTTCTTTCCTAGCTCAACGTAGACAGTAATGAGCAAGGATCATATGTTGTCGCCATGGAAACCTTCACCAATCTTGGCCCCATTGTGGACATGTGTGTGGTAGATCTTGAAAGGCAAGGCCAAGGGCAGGTAAATTTTGGTTCTTTCTTCCCTATGAAATGTCTGACCTCACTAGGAGAGGCGTTTGGTGTACTCTTAGAAATAATGCTGCATTTTAAACTCGCCTTGCCTCTCAAGTTATTCAGAGTAATAAATGTAGTCCTCCCTCATTTTATCCTCAGGACAACCCTGTATGGTGGGTTAGGCTGACAAACAGAGACTAGCCCCATGATCATCCAGTGGCTAAACAGAACTTTGAACAAGGCTCTGACATGCTATCCTTACGTTGCATGATTTTAGAGGAAACTTTTCCTTTTATTCTCTGGCCTTTGGCTATATACAATAAAAATGGACTTGACCATGACATGCTATCCAGTGGGCATCACACACCTACTGTGAGGCCCCATGCCCTTCCCAGTTTTCAGTTAAAAAAGAACTTTGGGGGGGGGAGTCCCTTTGCAGGCAAGGGTTGCCTCCTCTTTTTTTGCCTCTTTTTGTTTTTGTTTTAAAGGATCTAGGGGTTTTGGTATGTTTTTTGCGGAGTGGTGGTGGTGGTAGGTGAGGAATTTCTGATCATCGCCAGATTTACTTCTGTGAAATAGGTGTCTTGTGTGCACATGACAGTTTCTTAGATTTCCAAATGTGACCCAGGGCACTGTCTAGTTAATCTGATGATAGATTGAAAAGTCTTGCTCCTCTCCAGCCATGAATGTGATAAAGTAGAGAGATAATTTCAGAAAACTTTAACTTAGCCCCCTAAGTAGTGGGTCCATTCTGGGAATATATTTTATTTCCTACAGAATTGTGGCAGTCTGTAATATATTGTCTCCCTTCAGAGATTTGCTTAAATGCCTCTGGTAGATTGTAGGAAAAGCTTCCTTATCTTCAAGAACTGAATTGGATTAAATGCAATGCCCGTTAGCCATTTAATATGGCCATTATTAATGTCAGAGTGTTTTAATGGCTGCTTTCTGCTTTCCCCAGCTGGTTACTTGCTCTGGTGCTTTTAAGGAGGGCTCTCTGAGGATCATCCGGAATGGGATTGGGATTCATGAACATGCAAGCATTGATCTCCCAGGAATTAAAGGTGTGTCATCATGATATAAATGGATAATTTGTGGCACTCTCTGAAGTGAGGATAATGCGTATTGCTCAAAGTATTTTGAGCAATATGCCAATGTTGTCACATAGGAAATTTTGTGAAAGAGCTTTTCACGCTAAAAAAAAGCAAACACATTATTCTAGCCCTCATGGGTGTCTATAAAAGATTAGCTAATGGCGGACAAGTGGTTAGTGAAGACTTACAAAGTAGGCTGGCTGGTTTTGGGTAGATAAGATTGTAATATTTCAATGCTTTTCCTTCTTTCCAGTTGCCTTTCTTTACTCTTCTTTCTTTGCTTTCTGTATCATGTTCTTTACCTTTGTTCTGTATTCTTTGGAGGCTAAAATTTTAGACTGGGAGAAGATTACATAATGGTTTGTATAATTTTTTCTAGCCTAGAACTGAGAATAGTTGGCACAGGGTAAACACTGTATGGTGCTTTAGAAGAAGTGAGGCAGGAGAATGTGCCGGCTTGGCACTTGTGAGTTACGAGATCCCTTGGTCTTTTGTGATCTCTTGATAAAATATCTTTTTATGTCTTTGCACTGCAGGATTGTGGCCTCTGAGGTCAGACTCACAACGTGAAACTGATAATACATTAGTGCTGTCTTTTGTGGGTCAAACCAGGTAAGAGAAATGCTGATGTTTTGTGGGGCTGAAAGTGGAGTTGAAAATTTGTATGTATTTGCTGATAATTTTGACCAGGTCTTCCTACATTTTGCAGGGTTTTGATGTTGAATGGGGAGGAAGTAGAGGAGACTGAATTGACAGGATTTGTGGACGATCAGCAGACCTTTTTCTGTGGCAATGTAGCCCATCAGCAGCTAATCCAGGTAACAAGCAAGCGTTTCTGAAGATAAAACCTTAAAAGTAGGAGTGGCTAACTTCCCACCCTCCGGTTATTGCTGGACTACAGTTCACATTATCTCTGTTGGCCATGCTGGCTGGGCTGAAGGGACCTGAAGGGCAACATCTGGAGGGCAACAAGTTAGCCACCATTGCTTTTAAAGAATGCATCCTACCGGGAGTGAAATAGCAGGACTGTGATGCATGGACAGAGGCCTAAAAACAACTTTCCTTTGAGTCAGGAAGAGATACCTATTTGTGTTTCTTTCTTTAGATAACATCTGCCTCGGTACGGCTTGTCACTCAGGAGCCCAAAGCCCTTGCAAGTGAATGGAAAGAGCCAAATGGGAAGAACATCAGCGTGGCTTCCTGTAACAGCAGTCAAGTGGTGGTGGCTGTGGGGAGAGTGTTGTACTATCTAGAGATCCACCCCCAGGAACTCAAGCAGATAAGGTACATGTGAACTGCAGCTGGGACATTTTGTGCTGAATCTCTTAGACGCACTGTAATACTGACATGTTTCCTCCTTGTCAGCTGCACAGAGATGGAGCATGAAGTGGCCTGCCTGGACATCACTCCCCTGGGAGACACCAGTGGCATGTCCCCTCTGTGTGCTATTGGTCTTTGGACTGACATCTCAGCCCGCATTCTTAAGCTGCCCTCATTTGACCTCTTACACAAGGAGATGTTGGGAGGAGGTATGAGCTGCTTGTGTGTTTTCTATATTGGGAAAGGCAAATACTGCTAAGGGCGATCTGAACTAACTCTGTTCCACTTTCTGCAGAGATCATCCCACGTTCCATTCTGATGACCACTTTTGAGAATAGCCATTACCTGCTTTGTGCCCTGGGAGATGGGGCTCTCTTCTACTTTGGGCTGAACATTGAGACAGGTGAGGTTTTAGGCTCCTCCTCCTCAAACTTTCTTTCTCTGTAACAGTCATTTTGAGGGCCAACTTGGATACGACATCCAGAGATTCGTGATCAGGTATGTTGTCATTGTTACTGAAGGTGATAGCTGCTACCAAACAGTTCAACCATTTCCCTTTACGCCATTTGCTTCATTTCAATCATGTACATTAAAGCATCCCCCAAATGGTGAATGCCCCATAGAGCATGCAAATACCAATACACTATGTGTATGTTGGCCCCAGTGGGGGAAAGAGTTTAAACATGGAAAGCGGCATGCAGGGAAAGGGTTCACACACACACACACACACATAACACACTGGCTCTTATCTAGATTCCTTTCTCTCCCACATACGTTTATCTTAAAACAAACAAACAAACAAACACAGCGGGTGTCTAATTGCAGATGTTCCATCCCTAGAATCCCTTGAGAATAGAACATTTGGGAGATTCTCCCCCAAAAGACTGTTGTCTGCATCTTTTGGGCAGTTGTTTTAAGGGAATCTTTGATATTTTGTCTGGAATGGATTTCTGTGGGAAGTGAAAAGACACAGTGGTCTTGATACTTGTTAGTTGAGTGAGAGAATTTCGTAGGTTAATTTGCATGTGGTGGGAAAACAACAATCACACTACAGCTAGTTTATTTCCCTACACTAGTGGTGTGTGTGTAGTGTAGTGTGGTGTAGTGGTTAAGAGCGGTAGACTCCTAATCTGGGGAACCGGGTTCGTGTCTCCGCTCCTCCACATGCAGCTGCTGGGTGACCTTGGGCTAGTCACACTTCTCTGAAGTCTCTCAGCCCCACCCACCTCACAGGGTGTCTGTTGTGGGGGAGGAGGGGAAAGGAGATTGTTAGCCGCTTTGAGACTCCTTCAGGTAGTGATAAAGCGGGATATCAAATCCAAACTCCTCCTCCTTGCTTTCTCTTGATAGGTAACTGCTAATGCTATACTTTCCTACAACAGGTTTGTTGAGTGATCGTAAGAAAGTGACACTGGGAACCCAGCCCACTGTTTTAAGGACCTTTCGCTCCCTCTCCACCACCAATGTGTTTGCCTGCTCTGACCGCCCAACTGTGATATACAGCAGCAACCACAAACTGGTCTTCTCCAATGTCAATCTTAAGGAGGTGAACTACATGTGCCCTCTCAACTCAGATGGGTACCCTGACAGGTGGGTATGCTCTGTTTCTCCTCTTTAAGTAGCCTATTTTTCTGCAGAGCATGTACACTGCCTCCCTGCTCAGCCCTGCTTGATACGCGAACACTGCAGTTTCCTTGTGGCTGTTTCAGAGCAAGTATATGGTAGCAGTGAACACTTGCAATATGCAATCTTCTGGGTCTGCCTGCTTAGACAATATAGAGATCACAAAGCTAGCTTTTTTTGCTTTCAAAATCCGGTATTGAAATAATAGCAAAATAGCAAAGCTATCTTCTAAATGATGAGCAAAAAGTAATCCTTTACATCAAGGTTATTCCCCTGTGTGTGAAGGAGATGCCTTTTTGATTTCCTGTTCCTTCTCTTCTCCTTTAAACTTCTGTTAGGTTTCCCCTGCTTTTAAATGAACTGCCTCTGTTTCCTCCCACAGTCACTTTAAAATCTTCAGAAAGCAAGTGGAAATTGCAGTATGCCGTTATTGGGGGGCGTGGATGGATTATTGTTTTGTTTGTTATTATGTTATGTATTCATATGCTTTCTTCTTCTTCTGTACACCACCCTGTGATTTTTGGATAAAGGGCTATATAGAAATTTAATAAATAATATTCCATTCCGCCCCCTCTTCAGAGGAACCTTAGTTCACCCCATATTGGAATAAATCACCTGCATATTCATGGTGTATTTCAGTCCCAACATCTAACTGTATGTCACCTGAAATCATTATTCATCCTATAAGATACCACTGACTGATCCTGGTGTTTTTTATCTTTTATTGTATCCATTCAAGCTGATAAGTAACCAGGATAATTAAAGTGCCTGGTAAGCTACTCCTTAGTGTTTTTGCATCATTTATTCTGAAATGGGGCTGATAGTTCATAAACTAATTTTCTTCAGGAGTGGGGAGAATACAGTGATGAGGTGGAATGGGCGTGAAGTTTGTGTTTATGCCTCAGCATTGTGTGTGCATACGTTCTCTCTTTCTGTGGCTTTCCAAAGGAGGCCACAGAAAGAGAGAACGTATGCACACACAATGCTGAGGCATAAACACAAACCTCATGCCTATTCCACCTCGTCACTGTATTCAAGAGGCCCTAAGTGTAGCGGTGGAAGAACATTTTTTAAAAATTTAAAGCGAAATGCCTTATTTGTCCTTACTTTGCAGCCTGGCTTTGGCCAACAACAGCACTTTGACCATTGGCACCATTGATGAAATTCAGAAGTTGCACATCCGCACTGTTCCCCTTTATGAGTCACCCAGGTGAGTAAAGCGAGAAAAGAGTACCTCCAGGGTCTCTAATAGAGAGGTTTTAGGGGTGGGATAGGGTGATATTTCTGTCTGCATTCCTGTGACAATGTAGAAAGCAGCATAGGTAGGACTGTATTAGTAGTTGTAGTTTTGTTCATTCTTGCCTTACTTATGTGTCCCTTTTTGTCATGCAGGAAGATCTGTTATCAGGAAGTATCTCAGTGTTTTGGCGTACTCTCCAGTCGCATTGAAGTTCAGGATGCCAGTGGAGGCACCACTGCACTGAGACCCAGTGCAAGCACCCAGGTGAAAGGAACTTCCTTGCAGATACCTCTCTGCAATATGCCATGCAAGCAGCTGGCATTGGTACCATGATTTCTTGCAGCTACATAGAGGGAATTTATTTTGCTTAGCATTCTGATCATTCCTGCTTTTGTGAGATTGAGTGCTTTTAGCAGGCTAGTCTTGTCCTTTCCTTGCACAGTAGTCTGAATTTGAGTGGATAGTTGTGTGTGGCTTTTGAATTCAATGTCTCTGTTTTATTGTTAGGAACAAATATTTTGGGCTTCCCAACACATTGAGGCACCTCCAGTGATTCAAACTTTGTTCTCCTAATTTTCTATCATCAAAATGTCCTGGGGATCTGCTCATAACTTTACTCAAGTTTCTCCTTTTTATGAGCAGATCCCCAGGACATTTTGACCCTTCTTCTAGGCTAATTTCCAAGTGTCTCTTCAGTAAACAGGAAACCTGGCAATACGGATCTGCTGCTTATTTCTCCCTGACCCTTTCCATTGCCTTCTTCCCCTCCAATCCATATATGGTCCTATTCTTCATTTGCTTGGTGTATCTTGATCTCTGATGTATGTTCATGGTCAGAAGGAAAGTATATGCTTGCCTCATTCATTGGGGTTAGGTTATTACCATTTCCATGGCCTCTAGAAGTAGTTTGAAAGAGCTATTCTTCCCTTCATGTTTCAGGCCCTCTCCAGCAGTGTGAGTTCCAGCAAGTTGTTCTCTAGCAGCACAGCCCCACATGAGACCTCATTTGGCGAAGAGGTAGAGGTGCACAACCTACTCATCATAGATCAGCATACATTTGAAGGTACTCCTCCTCTGCTACTAATTTCCCTTATGAGAGGTCTGCTTTTTGAGAGGCACTTAAGCATGTGAAAAGGGACTGGGAAGGGTAACTTGGAAGCACATGCTGGCATGGGAATGTGCTGAACGAACATTTTTTAGTTTCATAGTTACCTATGTCTAACTAGATGCTCCAGCTGAGCTTTCTCTCATTTCTTCACTTTTTTGTCTTCAGTTCTTCATGCTCACCAGTTTCTGCAGAATGAGTATGCACTAAGCCTCGTCTCCTGCAAGCTGGGCAAAGACCCCAACACATATTTTATTGTGGGCACAGCTATGGTGTATCCTGATGAGGCTGAACCGAAGCAGGGGCGTATTGTGGTGTTCCACTATTCTGATGGTAAGAGTTGGAGGTTTGAATCAGATTTTCACATTCTCCCAAGGGACTTGATGAGCTTGATTGTGATCTCTGCTTCCGCATACTTTTTAAGGCCCTCTGGATATTGCTATTTTTGCCTGTAGAATTGTCTCTTGCTTATGAGAGGTTTTAGCTTCCAGGGTCTTTGACACGGTTTTTCAATGTTATAAGAACTGCCTTAATTGCTTAAGTGGGGGGAAATAAGCATATCACAGCTTCCTGCAATGACATGAATTCATTGCAACTTGTTGCCATTTTTGAGCAGCTTCTTGACCTATCTTGTCTCTCCCAATCTTCAATAGGGAATACTTTAGGGAGATTGCATGGGTAATACTATTCTAATGTGTTGAACGACATGTATACAAGTAAAGTGACAATAGTTATATGTCAACTGTGCCACAGAAATATTTCTTTTTCATTGGAGAAATGAAAGTTGTTGATGAAATTACCATGAAGGTGTTATGTTGGACAAAAAAGACAAACAGCATATTAGATCTGCCCATTGGATTGAACAGAATTGTTTGGCTTTGGGGGGGGGGAGCCACCCTGCGATCGGCCAGTAGATCACGATTGACCTGCCACACAGAGACCTTGTGTTTCTTATACAGTGAAGTGGAAAGAACTTGGTATAAGCAATGGAGGAGGCTGCATTTTGTGGCACCGACCTTCCTACTCTCACTACTAAACTGTGCCTATAGTGAAACATTAAGCACACACAGCACTTCCAAGGCCAGTCAGTCATAGACTTGTAGAGTTGGAAGGGACCCTGAGGATCATCTAATCCAACCCCTGCAATGCAGGAATATGCAGCTGTCTCATACGGGGATCTAACTTGTATCTTGTGTTATCAGTACCATAATAATGCTCTGGCTTTAGCTAGGTCTAGCTACTCATTGAGATGTGGGCAGCACATGCCCTTTTTAAGTACTGTTGTATTGATGTGTATCCTAGGTAAATTGCAGAGTCTGGCTGAGAAAGAAGTAAAGGGAGCTGTTTATTCCATGGTGGAATTCAATGGAAAACTATTAGCTAGCATAAACAGCACGGTAAGGCTTCCAAGAGCTCTTGCATCCATGTCTTCCAGGGCTGGGGTTATTTTAACAGGAGTGCACCTGACCCTGTTGAGATGTCCCTGGCTCTGTCTCAGCTGTGACATACACCTTTCTGTTCTGCCAGGTGCGGCTATATGAGTGGACAGCAGAGAAGGAGCTTCGCACCGAATGCAATCATTACAACAACATCATGGCCCTCTATGTGAAGACGAAGGGAGACTTCATCTTAGTTGGAGACCTAATGCGCTCTGTCCTTTTGCTTGCCTATAAGCCCATGGAAGGGAACTTTGAAGAGGTATTGATTATGGTTGTTACCTTATTGAGTACAGCAGTCAAGAGCTTCAGAAAAGAAAATAACATTTGACAGGAATGGGCAGCTTTTCATGTCTTTTGGCCACAGTGTTCTCATGACAGCACATTAAGGGGACGACTTTTGAACTTGACTTGTCAAGCCTATTTGACCAAGGCTGGCCTTATCACTGAGTAGTGTAAGGTGTGTGCCTCAGGCTGCAGATGTTTGGATTTCAGTCTTTAAAGGCAACTAAATTGCCAGTTCAGTGTGTGTTTATTATTGGAAGTGAGGCATCATATGGACTTCCCAGCTCAGGAGCCAAATATCTTGGGCTGACTGGCCCTCTTCATTTCACCCCATATTCAAGACCATTTGGAGTTTAATACTGGCCACATTTGTGGGATGAATAAATAGTTGTCTAAAGGTGATTAACAGTAGCTTAGAATTTTCTGCCTGAGGCAGAGATTGGAACCACAGACTTGCATGTGTGCATAAATGCATATATATTCTGCTGAGGCTGGTTTCTTCCACATGAGGTCCTTCTTGTGCTGCATTCCACTAGCTTTGTACTGCCTCTCACCCCATTATTATTAATTGTCCTTTGGGGTACAAAAGATCCTATAGCTACAGTGCAGTTTTGATTGTGCTAGGGATATAATGAATTTCAACAGCAAATGACCTATCCTTCCCTTTTAGATCGCTCGTGACTTTAATCCAAACTGGATGAGTGCTGTGGAAATTTTGGACGATGACAACTTCTTAGGGGCAGAGAATGCATTTAACTTGTTTGTGTGCCAGAAGGACAGGTGAGATGCCTCCCCAAGAGGATGGATTGAAGCAGCATGCATGTGGCAACTACACTTGGGAATTGAGGGGTGGTGGTTGCCCTGTCATTTTTCCTAACTGATTTTCTGTGTTGCAGTGCTGCCACAACTGATGAGGAGCGCCAGCATCTGCAGGAGTTTGGGCTGTTCCACCTGGGGGAGTTTGTCAATGTCTTCTGTCATGGGTCTCTGGTCATGCAGAATCTGGGTGAAACATCCACACCAACACAGGGCTCGGTCCTTTTTGGCACAGTCAATGGAATGATTGGTAAGGTTAGAGCCAGCCAGGGACCTTCTATGTCTCCATGTAGTAATGAAAAATGCCCCATTCACTGTTTGCTGATATGGAATATGGGGATGGGGTGGGATACTGCTAACTTGGGAGTTTTAGTAAAAGGAATTGAAGTAATAGAGACCTTGGGTGAAGAATATACATGCACGTCCCGCTTATCTGAACACAATGCATTCCCAGGAAATTGTTCATTTGCATAACAAGCTGATTGTTTCCATTATTTCCTATGGGAACTTTTATAATCTGTGATTTGTCTGCTTTCCCTCTCTCCCTGGTTTCTGTCTCAGGCTGCTGTAGCCAACCAGCAAACGGCAAAGGAAAAACTGCTGCCTGTCTGATCTCTCCTGCTCCCTGAATTGTCCGATCTTTCTCCCTCCCTCCCTTGCAGTTCAGCTTTTAGATGAGGAAGCATCCTCAAAGTCCTTAGGTGGAGGCTGAAATGATAACTCTTGAATACTGTTTGAAAATATCGTTTTAACAGTTGTCCTTCTCCATAGGACTGGTGACTTCGCTGTCAGAAAGCTGGTATAACCTCCTGCTGGATGTGCAGAACCGACTTAACAAAGTCATTAAGAGTGTAGGAAAGATCGAGCACTCCTTATATCCTTTCTTTGCCTCACCATTGTCCTGTCCATTGTGCAAAATGCTTAAGAATACTATGTCATAAATTCCACTCATATTGAACCAGAGCAGATTCCAACGTATGGTTAGCAGAGTAAAAAAAACTTAAACACGTTGCAGGATTCCCCCAAAAATAGACTAGAGGCAATTAATATTTCATCCAGCAGATACTGCTACTGAAGGTAACTGAGCATAATGGTCACAAATCCAATACATTCAGGATTGGCCCTGTCCATAAGAAATCCAGTTGCAGCAGACTTACAATAACTTATAATAAGACTAAACCTTAACACTAAGCCTGCTATATACAGAGCATCACACCAGAAGGAAAGAGAGATAGAAAAGAGTGAAACCCAGGCTCCTACTGGCCTTATTATATAGTCAGCATGACCTTGACAGAAAGAGAAAACAGAACCAGTTTAAGCCAGCTGTACTCAGCTTCTCTTAAGGAATAACCCAAACATCATAAACCTTCTGCATGTTTCTTTCACACAGAGAAGCTTCCAGAACCCTCTTGGATTCTGGATCAGTACTTTCTGTACCAAGAAATGCAAACACAGAGCAAGGATATTTTTAAAAGGCTGGTCCCTGCCCACAGACTTTACAACCCATAGCAATAAATGAAAGAATGGGGAGGGGAGGAAGGGAATGAGCATGAATGTAATCTGAACCCCAAATGACCAACACAGATATAAGAATGGAAGAGGAGAAAGGAGTTAAAAGAGATGTGTGTCGAGGAGAGAGATCTAAAAATCTTTCAAAGGAAGGTGAACAAAGTGAACATCACATGACAGGGCAGTCCAAGCACAGATAGCCAGAGTTAAAGATGAGGAATGACAAAAAGGAAGCCTTAACTAAGAGAGCAGTGCAATGAATAAGATACATACAGACAGACATTCATTTATGTATTTTTAAAAGTAGGATTATAATTTCTTCTTGATTTTTCTTTGTAAACCGCTTTGAGGTTTGTTTGTTTTTTATAATCAAGCAGTGTATAAACTTTATGAAATAAATAAGATGGTAGCTTTCTGCAGACCAAAGTGATGGATTGGGTATTTAAGGAGTGGTACAATCTTTTAGGTGTCCCAATTAATTATAGGAAGGTCAGTTAATGTTACACTGCACCACTTTTGTCATGTGTTTACTCATGCCATTTTTGTTCGTGAAGAGCATGAGAATCTGTAAGAGTTTGTTCTTTTAAGGCTGGTGTTGCCGAATGGTTTGTTTCCTTGATTCATGACTGTACCTGGAGATCATTTCATACAGAACGCAAGACAGAGCCAGCTACAGGGTTTATTGATGGAGACTTAATCGAAAGCTTTTTGGACATCAGCCGACCCAAGATGCAAGAAGTTGTGGCTAATCTACAGGTAAGATGGGAAAACTAATCACATGTTAGAAATTCTTGGGGCAGCCTTTCTCATTGTTGAGAGGCCATAATGCTGTGCTCAGTAGCATGGGAGCAAATAGCATTAAACTTGGCGAGTCTTCATTGTTTTTGTTAGCATACATAGCATTGCACCAATAAGAAACTAAGAAGCGGTATACGCCTTCACTGTTGTTTCCACAAGTGGCTTCTGATGCCTCTCTTTGTTTCAGATTGATGACGGCAGCGGAATGAAGAGGGAAGCCACAGTGGATGACCTGATCAAGATTGTGGAAGAGCTCACCCGTATCCACTAGCTGGATGAGGAGATACTTCGTAGCTCCTTCCTCCATGCTAGCGTATGGAGACTTTCCCACCTGCAGCTGGGGTCCCCTAGCCAGTTGCCCTGTAACACTTTAGAGGCAGTAGCAACGCGCCTGGGTGAAAGTGGGGAATCTCTCTGAACTGAAGCCATCTCGCTAGGGACTTGTGGATGCAATGTTGGCTGTTGATGACATAAGGTTCTGCTTGGATTCACCAACCCAGTACTGGTCTCAGCCAGTTGTTCCCATTCAGTAACGGCTAGCAGTTGGCAAAAGTGCACCCCCTACCTAGACTCTTCCCACAGCTCATTCACCGTTGTCTTTTAGTATCTTTTTTGTTGTTCCTTGTGTTTTGAAGTGGGAGTCTTTCCCCCCCTCTTCGTCTATTTGGATGGTGTATGGCTAGATGGCTGTGTCTGGTGTTGGGGAGATGGGAGTTGTGCCTGTCTGGGTAGGGAACTCAAGTGGGTCGAAGGCTGCTCTTCCCCTGGGCCTTTCTGCTCATTCAGGGAGATGGGGCTGGAAAACAAAAATAAATAAATAAATAATTCTGTTGTTGGTTTTGGAATTTTACCAAATAAAAGTAGTCCAAGAGGAAAGCTTTGGCTGTCATAATCTCCCCCACTCTACTTCGGTATCTCTATCAGGCCAGGGGGAGAGAATCTTGTATTTCACACGCTTGTAACACATTGCATTGCACACGAGAGCACGGAGGGTCTGGGAAGCTGTCCTTGAGCATTTTATACAGAAAGTTGGAATATTTTTTAATTTGTTTTTTATTCCATTTCAGCAAGGGTACCTGAGCTATAGATATAGAGCTAGTTACCTGACCAAACTTTTGCCAGTTTTCCTTAAGAAATCCCTTTATTTAGCTGTGTTTCCAAGTGATGCTCACTGCAGTCTTGGATGGCTGATACAGCAAGGTCTCATATGCAGACAGACTTCATGTTTGTGGTCAACCTCAGGTGGAAGACATCATTATCTGTTAGCCTGCCATTAAATAGAGACCCAAGATACTGCTTTCTGAAACCTTTATTCACACAAGCAAGCAGGCATACTCTGGCAGAAAACGTTTGGTTTCTTTTGAGTGACAGTAATAGTTTTACAACACAGGGTGGCCCTCTATGCAGTGGCTGCAAAAAAGAATCTGGACAAATGAGCTAGATAAAATTTGTATAAATTGTTGTGATTTGTAGTATTAAGGGTACATAACACAAAGACAAAACAAAATACAACAAAAATGGCAGCCTAACACAGTGTTTAACATTAAGGTTAAGACAAAGTGTTAACCTTATCTGATGAAGTGTGCATGCACACGAAAGCTCATACCAAAATAAAAACTTAGTTGGTCTTTAAGGTGCTACTGAAGGATTTTTTTTATTAAGGTTAAGGTGAGGAAATTACAGAAATTTCTAGTATACGTAAGTTGAATGTAACATTTTTATTCCCATACAGCAAGAAATCTGCTTTCAATGAATTGGCACCTATGAATTTGATAAGATCCAAACTGCAGTTGGGTGTCTGGAGGGCCACCTGGTGCTGGCAAATTTATTTTATCACGCCTCCATAAACTACAATTCTGCATTTATTTTTCCTGCAACACCAAATTCCACACTTTGTTTCACCAGTTCTCAGGCATGAGAGGAAACCTCTCTCCGCTTTGGCAACTGCTAAAAGGAATAGGAGTTAGGGTTTGTTTGGGGGGGGGGCATCTGCAGTCGATCCTCAGAAAATGGAATACTGCAATTAATATACAAATAATTAAAATAAAATATAAATGACCATGGGAAGAGGCAAATGCACAGGGGCAAATGGCATTACCATTTCCTTAGCTATCCGGTCTCTGCCTTGCTCAGCTTCAGCTGTGATGTTTGCCACTCTTGAAGACCAAAGTCACCTCATTATCTCTCCCCTACACACAAAGCTAAGCACAGATCGGGGGGGAACCCTGCTGTCTAGTGGGTTTGCAGCTCTACCAAAGGATTCTGTGCGCTTGTCTTAAAGGTACTGTATGCTGGAGGAGGGGTGCGTTGTCTCACATTTGCAGGTGGTGAAATGATGTACACTTTCCTGTAATGCCCAGCTGAGGGCAGCACGCCTCAAGGCCTATAAATGGAACAGTTCCCGTCACCTGCGAAAGCAGGAAGCCATCCCCTGTACAAATTCTTGTGCACTTGGGGATTGTGGCCTCTGGCTTCCCATCCCTTCTAAAGAGATGCCAAGACACAGTTGCTGACAGTCTGGCAGACATTTAGCGTAATCATTTATGTTTCATTGTACAGTTCTGTTACTAAGACGAGGTGCTAAATCTGCTGGTGCCAAAGGTTGCAAGCTTCCCGTAAAACAGCGTATCCTTCAAAAGGTTTTCCCTTGGCACAGGGTGTTTGGAAACATTTCTTGTATAAGAGATACTAGCCATGTAACCTTACACAGAGCTGTAAACCCTCCTGTGTAGCGAATGGCCAAGTTGTTTTATAGTAAGAGCGTTCACAAAGAGCCTGGCTGCACTCCCAGAAGGAATGATTAAGAGATCTGAAACTTCAGTGATGTTGAGACTATTGCACTCTATTCCCAGCAGTTCTCTTGGTTTGGCCTGGAATAAACTAACAGCATCTCATAGCTTTAACCAGGATGGCTACTTTCTGTTTGTGAGATCTCTGTTCACGTGCACAAACCTGCTCACAAGTGTTCTCAGATTAGCAGGACAGCTAGGCATACCTCTTGATTCTCCTTACAGTGCTTTCCTTCATTTTTCATGCCTCTGAAATTTACTTTTGAAATGGTAGAGTTGGGGTGTGTGTGTGTGACTGCTCCTGGCGAAATGGGGCCATGGTACCACCACCAGGCCAATGCCTAAAACACTTATATTAGAGGAGAATTGCTGCCAAGTCAACACACATTAAGATGGCTGTTTGCTTTAATATAGGGAAGCAGTCACACCCATGGTCTCATACCTGCATTCTGAAGTAATATAGCAGCAGAAGAGAGTCTCTCTCGCCATCCCTCCCACCATTGAATATATAGATCAGCTCCCTATCAGCAAGATCCTTGCATGTCCTTTTTCTATGTATGGAGTTGCAGAGTATTGCTCCTACCTAACCGCACCAAATACAGCAATAGTTTTTGGCTTGCATGCTGCTTTAAATAAATTAAAAAAGACACATTGTTGTTGTTGTTGTTTAGTCGTTTAGTCGTGTCCGACTCTTCGTGACCCCATGGACCACAGCACGCCAGGCACTCCTGTCTTGCACTGCCTCCCGCAGTTTGGTCAAACTCATGTTCGTAGCTTCGAGAACACTGTCCAACCATCTTGTCCTCTGTCGTCCCCTTCTCCTAGTGCCCTCAATCTTTCCCAACATCAGGGTCTTTTCCAAGGATTCTTCTCTTCTCATGAGGTGGCCAAAGTATTGGAGCCTCAGCTTCACGATCTGTCCTTCCAGGGAGCACTCAGGGCTGATTTCCTTAAGAATTGATAGGTTTGATCTTCTTGCAGTCCATGGGACTCTCAAGAGTCTCCTCCAGCACCATAATTCAAAAGCATCAATTCTTCGGCGATCAGCCTTCTTTATGGTCCAACTCTCACTTCCATACATCACTACTGGGAAAACCATAGCTTTAACTATACGGACCTTTGTCGGCAAGGTGATGTCTCTGCTTTTTAAGATGCTGTCTAGGTTTGTCATTGCTTTTCTCCCAAGAAGCAGGCGTCTTTTAATTTCGTGACTGCTGTCACCATCTGCAGTGATCAAGGAGCCCAAGAAAGTAAAATCTCTCACTGCCTCCATTTCTTCCCCTTCTATTTGCCAGGAGGTGATGGGACCAGTGGCCATGATCTTGGTTTTTTTGATGTTGAGCTTCAGACCATATTTTGCGCTCTCCTCTTTCACCCTCATTAAAAGGTTCTTTAATTCCTCCTCGCTTTCTGCCATCAAGGTTGTGTCATCTGCATATCTGAGGTTGTTGATATTTCTTCCAGCAATCTTAATTCCGGCTTGGGATTCATCTAGTCCAGCCTTTCGCATGATGAATTCTGCATATAAGTTAAATAAGCAGGGAGACAATATACAACCTTGTCGTACTCCTTTCCCAATTTTGAACCAATCAGTTGTTCCATATCCAGTTCTAACTGTAGCTTCTTGTCCCACATAGAGATTTCTCAGGAGACAGATGAGGTGATCAGGCACTCCCATTTCTTTAAGAACTTGCCAAAGTTTGCTGTGGTCGACACAGTCAAAGGCTTTTGCATAGTCAATGAAGCAGAAGTAGACGTTTTTCTGGAACTCTCTAGCTTTCTCCATAATCCAGCGCATGTTTGCTATTTGGTCTCTGGTTCCTCTGCCCTTTCGAAATCCAGCTTGCACTTCTGGGAGTTCTCGGTCCACATACTGCCTAAGCCTGCCTTGTAGAATTTTAAGCATAACCTTGCTAGCGTGTGAAATGAGCGCAATTGTGCGGTAGTTGGAGCATTCTTTGGCACTGCCCTTCTTTGGAATTGGGATGTAGACTGATCTTCTCCAATCCTCTGGCCATTGCTGAGTTTTCCAAACTTGCTGGCATATTGGGTGTAGCACCTTAACAGCATCATCTTTTAAAATTTTAAATAGTTCAGCTGGAATATCATCACTTCCACTGGCCTTGTTATTAGCAGTGCTTTCTAAGGCCCATTTGACTTCACTCTCCAAGATGTCTGGCTCAAGGTCAGCAACCACACTACCTGGGGTGTACGAGACCTCCATATCTTTCTGGTATAATTCCTCTGTGTATTCTTGCCACCTCTTCTTGATGTCTTCTGCTTCTGTTAGGTCCTTATCATTTTTGTCCTTGATTATGGTAATCTTTGTACGAAATGTTCCTTTCATATCTCCAATTTTCTTGAACAGATCTCTGGTTTTCCCCATTCTATTGTTTTCCTCTATTTCTTTGCATTGCTCATTTAAGAAGACCCTCTTGTCTCTCCTTGCTGTTTTTTGGAAATCTGCATTCAGTTTCCTGTATCTTTCCCTATCTCCCTTGCATTTTGCTTGCCTCCTCTCCTCTGCTATTTGTAAGGCCTCGTTGGACAGCCATTTTGCTTTCTTGAATTTCCTTTTCCTTGGGATGGTTTTCGTTGCTGCCTCCTGTATAATGTTACGAGCCTCCATCCATAGTTCTTCAGGCACTCTGTCCACCAAATCTAAATCTTTAAACCTGTTCCTCACTTCCACTGTGTATTCATAAGGGATTTGATTCAGATTGTATCTTACTGGCCCAGTGGTTTTTCCTACTTTCTTCAGTTTAAGCTGGAATTTTGCTATAAGAAGCTGATGATCTGAGTTACAGTCAGCTCCAGGTCTTGTTTTTGCTGACTGTATAGAGCTTCTCCATCTTTGGCTGCAGAGAATATAATCAATCTGATTTCGATGCTGCCCATTTGGTGATATCCACGTGTAGAGTCGTCTCTTGTGTTGTTGGAAGAGAGTGTTTGTGATGACCAGCTTGTTCTCTTGACAGAACTCTATTAGCCTTTGCCCTGCTTCATTTTGAACTCCAAGGCCAAACTTGCCAGTTGTTCCTTTTATCTCTTGATTCCCTACTTTAGCATTCCAATCCCCTGTAATGAGAAGAACAACCTTCTTTGGTGTCATTTCTAGAAGGTGTTGTAGGTCTTCATAGAATTGGTCAATTTCACTTTCTTCAGCTCCGGTAGTTGGTGCATAAACTTGGATTACTGTGATGTTAAAAGGTCTGCCTTGGATTCGTATCGAGATCATTCTGTCATTTTTGAGATTGCATCCCATTACAGCTTTTGTCACTCTTTTGTTGACTATGAGGGCCACTCCATTTCTTCTACAGGATTCTTGCCCACAGTAGTAGATATGATAGTCACCCGAACTGAATTCGCCCATTCCCTTCCATTTTAGTTCACTGATGCCCAGGATGTCGATATTTATTCTTGTCATCTCATTTTTGACCACATCCAGCTTACCTCCAAAAAGACACATTATTGGAGGCTAGATCCATCAAAGGTGGCATCCAATGACAGCTAAACAGAGCCTCCATATTAAGAGGCAGTATACCTCTGAATGCTAGCTGCCACTTAGGACAAAACTGGGAGGCAGGGGCTGTTGATTTCATGCCTTGCTTTGGAGGCTTCATGGAAGCATGGACACAGCTGGAAAGAGACTAGGCAACCAGCAGGGATCTTTGTGTGTTTTCTTGCTATCATTGTTCATTCCCTTCTCGAAACCAAGCTACCTGCCTCTCCAGGTACAAGAAGTGCTTGAAGCTGGTGTGCGAGGGGAGAAATAATCACGCAGCTGTGCAACCTGGGCTGCTTTTCAGTCAAAATGTAGCCCAATTGGAAAGCAGCGGTGGCAGCTTTCTGAAGAGGAGATTTCCCTCTCTTTGTTTCCCTTTGGGAAGAACAATGTGACTTGGCAGGATCCACGATGACCAGTGTGGTCAAAGTATAAAGGAAGGGACGCTGTTTCTCTGTCTAAAGGGCAAGTGCGACTCAGAAAAACAAGGAGGCAATCACTCGCCACTTCAAGGATTCAGTCCTTTTTGTCAGTCATAGGAAGCTGCTTTATACAGAGTCAGATCATTGGTCCATCTAGCTTAGTATTGTCCACTTTGACTGACTGCAGATCTCTTGGGTTTCAGAGAGCCTTACCTGGAGATGCTGGGGTTGAACTTGGGATCTTCTACATGCAAAGCAGATGCTCTACCCCCTGAGCTATGGGCCTGTCCTATTTCATAGACCAGCTGTAGGGCATCAGATTGGTGAAGACTGCTTTAAAGCAAAGCTTCCCTTAATGGGGGATTGCTGGAGAAAGGGACAAGCAACTTTACTACTCGTTGCCACTGTTTGAAAAATAAAAGGATTATGCATATGCAAATTCTATGGCACAGGAGCACCCAGACGCTAATAATGGCTGTGCACACATTCCCATTTAGTCTGCATCCAGTGTGCTCTCACCATTGGTTTGGGAAGTAGTGTACAAAAGACATTAGCCACAATCTGCTCTTTCTCCTTTCTTTTCTAATTACAATTTCGTGTGTCCCCACCCCACCCCACCACAAACCAGCTTCAGTCCAACTTGTGGGAAAGAAAAGGACCTTGCTGTGTTTTAAGTCAGTAATGTGTACACAGCCTATGTAGGAAACATAAAAAATTGAAAGTTTGCAAGTCTACAAAATTGCGTGGCCATAATGGATGGAAATGGAGTTGCTCATTACCCACAATGCCACGGTGTTACCAGGGACACTTGTTCAATCACGCAACACGTGGCATTTGCAAATCACAGGTGAGCTGCCAGCGGGGAGGAAAATCATGCTTGCCCTACAATGTTAATAGAATGCTTGGGAAAATGTGATACTGTAGTTCAACAAGTCTGGATTCTGCGGCAGCTGTGTAGTTACTGAGTCAACACCATGGAAGACACCCATATTGTGACCAGACCTCCTGCCACGCTAAGTGATCGCTGCTCTATGCATTTGGAATGTGGGTTGACCCAAGTCCCACCCTTGTTTGTTTTCACCACTCAGTGAGAAGCTACCTTATTTTGGACAGTTCTCTCTGCTGAGGGAAGCCTGCTATTGTTAGCACAACAATAGCTTTGAGATGTGTCATCTGTGATGTGGCCCATCTTAACAGCTTTGACCAGTTCTACTCCAAAATTGTCAATGAAAGTTACGCCACTTAGCCTCCATGAGAAGACGGGCGGGGGTTGTGTAAGTGTGCGCGCATGCACAGGTGTGTACTTGTGTTGCTAGCTAATCTCAAAGTTGGGGAGGGGCACATGGCAAATAGTAACATTTCGGTTGAATTCTGAGACACCTGTTTTGTTTCAGGACGGAAGTGAAAATGCAAAGTGGCAGGGGAACCTAAGGCCTTTTGCCCTGTGTTATTATTTTGCTTTGCAGCGCCTTCTTTCTGGGACAGCTCCCCTTCCCTCCCCCTTTCCAATTTATCACAAGTGGCACCTCTCCGTCATTCACCATTTGACACACATGCCGGGCATTGTCTTGCCCCCTCCCCAAATCCCCAGCCCGCCTTGGAACACTTTATCTCCTTCAGCCCCTCTTTGGTGCAGTTGGGAAAGCAGCCCAGAGAGAGGGGAGGGGTGGGCGATTCTTGAGCCTTGCCAGATGTGGAAAAGGAGACTCCTACAAGGGGGGGGGTTGTGGTGGTGGTGGTGAGGGGGGTGGTGAGCCTCTTCCCAGTCAAACAACAGAGCTGCTGTTTTAGGAATGCTGGATCCTCCCTCCTCATCTCCTCTCGAGGTGCCCCTGTCCCTGAGGGGAGGGGGGGAGGCACACACACACACAACGCACAGAGTTTTTTCCAGTCCGTACACATGGGCTGGGGGGTGAGGGGGGGGGAGAGCTGAGCAATCTGAGCCTGGCTGTGGGGAGGAGGAGTCTGCTCCCAATGCTGCCCCCAGCCTGAGATCATTGATCCCAGCTCCCCTCCCTCTGCCCAGAAGGAGCCCCCAGCCTCATCCTTGGTTGGGGAGGAGAGTCCAGGCAGTTGCCATGCTGTAGTAGAGAGGGGCCTGTGGGGGGAAAAGGAAAGAGCTCTCTTGAAGGGAGCATCTCTGAGGAGCTGGGAGAGAGACGCCTGTCATGTTCGCCGAGCTGCTCTTCCAGGCTGCCTGTGTCTCTGTGTTCCTTCAAGGGGCCCAAGGGAGAGTCTACACAGGAAGGAAGAAACTTGGCAACTTCGCCGTGGAGAGGTACCCACCCCCCATACCCATCTCTGTACAGGGGCAGCCAGGTCCCAGCCCTACACACACACACACACACCAAAACACACACAGCTATCTCCTGGAGCTTGGCTGCGGGACCTGGAGACCCCCCCCCCTGATCTGGGCCAAAGAGGGGATTGTTTGTTTGTATCATGTGTAGAGAGACAGCTATTCCTGCCTGAAGGAGTATTTTGCTTCCCTCAAGGTGCCCATCACCTCTTTCTTACCTATTTTTGTCCTCTTCTGAAGGCTGCAGTGCAGTTGATCTGCCCCCTTCATACTTTTGCCCTCATCATCTATATAATTCACGACGTGCCTGAATAGAAGCATAGTTCCACAAATTTACTTCTGAACAAAGTTCAGCTTGCACAACCACTGAAGTTGGGATGAAAGGTCGCTGCATACCGTAGTAATGGATGGGGCAACGGTGCGCCCAAAGTCCTAGTTTGCCTTTTCTTTTTCTTTCAGATGTGGGCTGAAATATATTCTGCGCACCATCACTGACTGAGCACCTCTCAGCAGTTGCAGCTTTGCATGCCTGGGAAACCCCAAAAGGCAGGCAAAACTGGAATGTGTACTTGTGGCGAACAATTTAGAGAGACAACCTGCTTCAGTACAGATGAGAGAAAGGTGCTGGGGGCGGAAAGTACCCGACCATGTGCAGAGTGCTTGTTTGTCTTAGCCCAGAAGGCTGTATACACACTGTTTCTTTCAAGCACATTTGAAGCACGTTCTTTCCCTCAGAGAATTCTGGGCACTGTAATTTACCCTCCACAGAATTACTCTGTCCAGCAACCTCCCAAAAAACTACAGTGCCCAGAATTATTTGAGGGGGGATGTGCTTTGAATGTGCTTTCAAGGTATAGTGCATATGTTTATCATTAAGTTCAGAGTGGTTTCTGTACATATCCACATATCCTTTTGTGTCATATTTCTAGGTACAGGTCTGAGTGATGTTCGTGTTTTTGTCCAGGCACTTTCCCTGGGAAAGCCCACATTTTACCACTGAATCTAAGCAAATGGCAAATTGGTTTTCCCATGGACAAAAGAAAACCGCTCAGAAACAGAGCTTTAAAGTGTGGACCTGCACAAAAGGAAGTGTGGCTGAGCCCTATGTGCCACTGTTCCATCTACTCCTTTTATTCCCATGTACTTATTCTGGACACTGTGGTTTGTTAAGCATTGCTGGGTATTGTAACTCTGTGAGGGGTAAACTACAACACGACAGTGCCTGGAATCCTTTGATCACCACATATTTAAAGCACATTGCTTCCCTCAAAAAAACAACCACCTTTGAACTGTCGTTTGTTAAGGGTCCTGGGAATTGTAGCTCTATGAGGGGTAAACTGCAGTTCCCAGGATTCTGGGATGTGACCACAGGCAGCCTTGAGCATACCGCTAATCTTAACCCTCCATAAGCAGAAGAGGCATGTGACTCAGTCCTCAAAACAGCACAGCTTGGAGAGTTACTTTTCACTCCTGGAAATGTCTCAGTCCGTCTCTCTCCTATTCCTAGACGTCGCATCGGACCACATGTTTGCCTCTCTGGTTTTGGAAGCGGATGCTGCCCTGGGTGGATACCATCTCCAGGCAGCGGACAGTGCACTATGCGTAAGTACCTGGAGTTCTTTGGATGACATCAGCTCACTTGTCCTTCTGTATTGTTGCTAAATCTCATTAGTGAACTGATCTCAACTTGGGCTATAAATGCCTGGGAACGTACAAGTTGGTGTAGAATGACAGCAGTACTGGGAGCCACAAATGATAAGATGGCTGCAGAAACCTCCATCCACTACGAGGCCCAAAAGATTAATGGGCTCCACAAGGCTACCCAGCACTTTTCAACTCCATTGCAGCAACATGGAGAGTTTTTCTCCTTCTCTTATAACACTAGGACTCAGGGCCACCCAAAGAATCTGAATACGTATTGGAAGATTTAAGACAAGACAAAGCAAATTGCTTCTTCACACAGTGTACAATTAAACTATGGAATCTGCTCCCACAAAACGTGATGATGGCCACCAAATTAGGGCTCACCCATGCTCCTGTTTGTGCCACAATTTCTAGGCACAGGTGCGAAAGTTCCCATTCCCCCCACAAAATCCCGCTGTTTCCCTGGAAAAACCTATTGTTTACGGCTGAATCCGTGGGAAATCTGATTGACATTTGTTCCGATGCAGCGGTAAACAGCGGTGGATTTTTCTGAGGAAAGGGGCTGGACAGAAAAAAAGAATACTTCTGGCTCCGTGCATAGAAATTGTGGCATGAACAGGAGTGTGCCCTTGGTGGTGTTTAGAAAGGAATTAGACAAATTCATGGAGGATAAGGCTTACTAGCCATGATGGCTATGTTCTGGAAGCATCGCTATGCTTTGGCTATGCTCTGTTGGAGGCAGTACACTTCCGAGTACCAGTTGCTAGGAATTACTCTCTCATCCTGGAGAGTAGTGACTAGTGGGGTGCCACAGGGTTCTGTCTTGGGCCCAGTCTTATTCAACATCTTTATCAATGACCTGGATGATGGGCTTGAGGGCATCCTGAGCAAGTTTGCAGACGACACCAAACTGGGAGCGGTGGCTAATACCCCAGAGGACAGGATCACACTTCAAAATGACCTTAACAGATTAGACAACTGGGCTAAAGCAAACAACATGAATTTTAACAAGGAGAAATGTAAGGTACTACACTTGGGCAGAAAAAATGAAAGGCACAAATACAGGATGGGTGACACCTGGCTTGAGAGCAGTACATGTGAAAAGGATCTAGGAGTCTTGGTAGACCACAAACTTGACATGAGTCAGCAGTGTGATGCAGCAGCTAAAAAAGCCAATGCAATTCTGGGCTGCATCAATAGGAGTATAGCATCTAGATCTAGGGAAGTAATAGTACCACTGTATTCTGCTCTGGTCAGACCTGACCTGGAGTACTGTGTCCAGTTCTGGGCACCACAGTTCAAGAAGGATACTGACAAACGGACGTGTCCAGATGAGGGCAACCAAAATGGTCAAAGGCCTGGAAACGATGCCTTATGAGGAACGGCTTAGGGAGCTGGGTATGTTTAGCCTGGAGAAGAGAAGGTTAAGGGGTGATATGATAGCCATGTTCAAATATATGAAAGGATGTCATATAGAGGAGGGAGAAAGATTGTTTTCTGCTGCTCCAGAGAAGCGGACACGGAGCAATGGATTCAAACTACAAGAAAGAAGATTCCACCTAAACATTAGGAAGAACTTCCTGACAGTAGGAGCTGTTCGGCAGTGGAATTTGCTTCCAAGGAGTGTGGTGGAGTCTCCTTTGGAGATATTTAAGCAGAGGCTTGACAGGTATATGTCAGGAATGCTTTGATGGTGTTTCCTGCTTGGCAGGGGGTTGGACTGGATGGCCCTTGTGGTCTCTTCCAACTCTATGATTCTATGATTCTCTATGATTCTACCAGTGGAGAGAGTACTATTGCACTCAAGTCCTGTCTGTGGGCTTCCCACAAATACCTTGGTTGACCACTGTGAGGACAGCCTGCCTGACTAGATGGGCCCTGAACCAGCAGAGCTCTTCTTAGGCTCTCAGTTTAGTATCAGATAGTAGGTTTTGTGAACTGAGGCGGGCTATGGGGGGATAAGACAGCTCGGTCATAATTTCCAGCACCTCAGCAAACTAGGAACATAGGAAGCCACCTGATACCAAGTCAGACTAACGGTCCACCTACACTAGCAGGCAATGGCCCACCAAGATTTCAGACAGGAGTCTCTCCAGCCCTACCTGGAGATGCCAATAATTGAAACGGGGGCATTCTGCAGGCCACGCAGATGCTCTCATCCCTGAGTTATGGCCTTCCTAGGATTGTTTAGGAGAGGCCACCACTGTTAAGGTGTTGTATAAAACCAATATTAAGTCTGTCCTGCAACGGTCAAAAAGCTTTCAGGGTGGTGCGCAAGTGGGTCATGTAGCATCATGCGCAGTGCTATGCACCTCTACACGGTAGACGTTTCTACTGTACATGCTGTCGCAGCACCCCATCTTGCAAAGGTTGATTTCCCTAGTCTAGCAGCACTGGCCCCTAGTGCTGTGCCAATGTGGCGTCCTGCTGCATTTGCTCATAGCGGTGGTGCTCCCTGGCTTAGCTGCTTATTTGCTCGCATGATGACACGTAAGGTCCAGCTGCTGGGTCCTTAGCGGGTTACTACCAGCTGCTCTCGTTCATTTCTGGCATCTGGTGGCAATTGGAGACGAGAACACGCTACTCACTGTTTTTTGTTAGATGTCACTGTTGGCAAGTGGTGCCAAGTCCGGCCCTAAATGGGGGGTGGGGTGGGGGCTTCTCTTACCTCCTGCATAGCAGGCAGCAAGGCTGATGTCACAATGCCCATGCAGACAGTATGGAATTAAAACAGATCATTTTTTTTTGTGGCAGGGTGAGGGGATGGAGTGGTGTTTGATAGAAGTCACCCAAATGGCAGCTGGGATTTTCATGCAACAATGAATACAGGCAGCTAGACTGGGCAACTCCTGAATGGGTTGGGAGTTGTAGTTCTGTAAAGGAATCAGTGGGCTCTACCTGAGCATTTTCAGTATGCTCGCAAAACCACAGGTGGCAAGCAAGGAGCATTAGCTTATAACTGGCAAATGGCGGTAGCGTGGAAATGCCTATGGAATAAAAAGAAGATGGTTTTTTATTTTTTTAAAGGGGCAGTGAATGCTGCAATCCTGTCCTCACTTCCATACCATTGCACACAGTGGGAATTCTTTTTGCATAAATATACACAGGATTTTATTAATGATATTTCTTCTAGATACAGGGAGCGTCATTAACATCCCATTTCTTGGCAGCAAACATTCATAGTACCTACTGATTAGATTGTGGGGTTTTTAAATGATCAAATTAGGGGTGCTTTCAGACTACCTGTTTATGGAGCATTCATCCTGATTTGTTTGCAGGGAGAATAGAATGTGCTGGCTGCTTAATGAGAATTCATTATTATTTCTCTGATGATGTTGCCTCCAAGCATTATCCCACATTTTCCACGCCCAAATAGCAACGGCCTGGAAGCATCTTAGTGCTTCCTCCCCATCGAACTAATCCATTTATCTTTAAAGTTCTTCCAAAAAAATCCCTTTCCTTACCTGTAATTCTGCTCTGATCTTTGCTAGATCTCTTAACTGGGCTCCTTTCTGCTTGGCATGAGAGTGGTTCTTTTCTACTGCACTGCGGTGGGTAGAGTGGTGGTGGGATTAAGATCCTAATTTTTTGTCTTCGTTAACTGATGCTTTCTTGGACCATCTCACAGCGCTTTGTTCCTTTGGCTGTGGAAGTGGCTTCTGCATCGCTCCCAATGTCTGTTCCTGCAGGGATGGAGGGCAGGGCATTACATGCCAAGGTAAGGAGAACTTTGTGGAATGATGCCATGTGGACTCCTGCGAGGGCAGGCTGGGAATATGCAAATCTTTCAGTTTTGGTTTCTCTCAGTTTCTCATTCTTCCCATCTTCATTTCTCCTAATTTCCACATCAGCTTGTGATTAATTTTTTTCAAAGAAGTTTTATTATCATTTATTAAATTTATATACTGCCCTTCATCCACAGATCTCGGGGCGATTCACGACATAAAATCACAATATAAAACCCACAAAATACATAGTAAAAATAAGACCAACAACATTAGAACTTCATTAGAAGTTCCAATGAAAATTCATCAGCACTTTGATGCTGATTTCTCCTAACATACAGCTGTTTTGTAAGGTAAAAACGGTTTTACTTTCAAACTCTTCCAAGGTCAGATTCATGTGCTTTTCCATAAAGCATTCAGAAAAAAGTTGCACAGGTAGTAAAACTTAGCATAGTTACATAAAGTGGTGAAAGTCCTTAAATTATTGGTATAGGAACTCAAGAGTGGCTAATGAGAACTGTGTGGCTGAGCTGGAGCAAGCAGCTCACGCCTCTTCACATGTTGAGCTTCTCATGTGGACTGGATGGGAACATTGGGCTTGATTACCTATTTCCTCCCAAGATAAGGGAAGTGATACAGCTAAACCTGGCAGGACAGCTTACTCTATGGTGTTAACACCTTCATGCATTAATTAGACGGGTTATGAGATGAGTTATCCCACAGCTAATTAGAAAACTAATTGGAGGGGGGGGCATGTTGAAGAGTCCCATCTGTGAAGGGAAGGATTCGGTGCCCCCCCTCATTGGGCTTGGGGAACATTAAAATAAAATCTTGCCTGTCCAACTTAACCTTCCAAAAAGATCACCGCCCCTCAATCTGATTTGAGGGGGAAAGCAAATAAAGTGAATGTGTGCATGGATATGGTTGTGGGGTGTGTGGGGTGCCCATGGCAGTTTCTCTGGTTTGCAAATGAGCCCACAGGCCAAAGAAGGCTGGCAGCCCTTGCTCTATTTAGCCCAATGGATCTACACTAGCAGAGGCTCTGCCTCTCCTTTGCCCAGATCCAGCCTTTAAACATTTTAGTGGACCGAGCAAATTGCTAAAATACCCTTCCTTTCTGGGCATATAAAGCAAGACTTTTGCTGCGAAGGCTAAGTGAAATATCCTTCAAATGTATCTGGAATGAGAGTTGGTTGCTTTTAAGTGAAATCAGTTCATGTTATTATTACCTATATTAAGAGCAACACTTAAACAGAACAAGGCTTTTGAAAATATGTTGTAACATTCTGGATGATTTTCAGTTTATGTAATTGTAGGTTTTGCAACAATGGCCATGCAAAGTTTATGATGTTCTTATGTTTTTTGAATGCTGTGCTAGAAGGCAGTGGTTTATTGGTCAAGCAGTGCTTTATTCCACCCCCCCCCCCTCCAATAACAACAAACTTATCAACTGTGCCTGCCTCATTGCTCATACTGGATGCTGGAGCTTCTGGGGCAAGCAATCCTCCTCCAGCCATCTAGCCAGCCATTGTGGGTTTTCTGAACCCTGGCAAGGGCCTCTGACCCTTTCCCTATAAGAGAGGCAACCCCAAACTCGGCCCTCCAGATCTTTTGGGACTACAATTCCCATCATCCCTGACCACTGGTCCTGTTAGCTAGGGATCATGGGAGTTGTAGTCCCAAAACATCTGGAGGGCTGAGTTTGCCTGATATAAGAGGCATCCCCCTCTAAGTATCTGGCTTGTGCCCTTCTCACTGTACCTTCAGTGATGCCCTGCCTGGTCCTCCCTTGCTTGCCCTCTTCCACTTCTTTTAGGGCACTTTTGCCTGTTATTTGCCTGTGATTATATAGCTCATTCATTAGTTGGCAAGAGTTGTAGCTTGGTGAAGTCATAAATTTCCTGTTGGCATTCTGTTTTCTCTGGCAAGAGACAATAAAGTTCTTCCTGGTTGATGTGTGTCTTCTCTAAGGCTGCTTATACACCATGCTTTCATAGCACATATTTCCTCCCAAAGAATTCTGGGAAGGGTAGTTTACCCATCACAAAGCTACAGTTCTCAGCAGCCTTAACAAACCTCAGTTCCCAGGATTCTTTGGGTGGGGAAAAGTGCATTGAATGTGCTTTATGGTGTACAGCAGCCTAAGCCTGCCATGGCACCTGCCTCTTGTCATAGAATGCTCTTCTTTCACACACTCCTCTTCCTGAAACAGAAGCCCATGCAACTGGGGTTGTGCTCATCTCTGCTTCTGTTGCAAAACTGCAGCCTTTGGTTAATTTGCTCCTAGTCACCAACTCCAGCATCCTTGGTCAGCTGCTAAGGCCCCAGGGCCCCAACAAGGCCTACTGCTGCACCAACACTGGCCTGCTAGGTCTCTCTTCCCAGGCAGGGTAGAGCCGCCATTTTGACTTCCCACCATGCCTCCAAGATAGTGTCACTCTAGGTCATTTTGGGAAGTGCCTGCTGCTGCCCACTATGACATAAATCAGAAGTGGCCTGCCAAGAAGGCCCTCTTATCACCTTAGAACAAGCCCTGCTATCTATCAGTAGGGAGACCCCTGCAATGAGGTCAGTTGGATGTTCATTCACGGATAGACTTTGGGACAGATACCCAGGACTTCACTTAGCAGAATGAGCAGGGGGAGAGCTTGAGGTTGTCATCTGTTGTGCACACAACAAGTGTTTAAGTCCAGAGTCTACAATTATCTAATGGTAACATTGAAATTGCCTACGTGCATCTCCCACTCCCCTACCTAATAGGGTTCCTTCTTGCTTTCTAACCCTCTTTCCGTTAGGGAGTCTCCATTCCCCAGCTTGAAATCTCTCCTCTCTGTCTTTTCAGACACTCCTGGTGCCTGCGGAGAGTATGGCTGTGACCTTGCTTGCAATCACGGAGGTTGTCAGGAGGTGTCGCGGGTGTGTCCGTTGGGGTTTTCCATGACTGAGACAGCCAATGGTGTACGCTGTGCAGGTGAGCTGGATGAGAGGTGTCTTTCATGGGGGGGGGGAATTGATGCACGGGGCACATTGAGACACAAACAATATTTCAATATCAAGAAATGTTATTCGTGTCGCGACATCACTAAAACGTGTCTATACATGTGTGAGTAAAACAGTTGCAACCGCGCTGCCCACAAGTTAGTCACTGGCGCTTGACGAGAGTAGGTGTGTTTTTAGCACGACAAAATAAAAAATTTCGTGAAATGTAAAAGTGTTCCAACACTGTTTTACATCGTTTAGTTAAGATTTAAAAATACCAAAGTTAAGTAATCAGTAATCAGGATTACACATGGTTTTTAAATAAGTTCAGTGGTTTTATTAATAATTGTTAGTTTTTAAAAAAATGTCCATTGGGGCACTTTGATACACTAAGATACATATAAAAGTGCCCCGCTAGTGTACAATAGTGCCCCAATATACAAGTTTGCATGAAATCTCTAAACTCATTAAATTTGAAAAGAAAAACAACAACTGCTGTTTACTATGTGGCCAAAGTCATTTCTAAATATAATATCACCGATTATCAAGTGTTATCTCAGGAAAAAACCAGGATCTTGTATGTTTGTCTTCCCCGTTGTAGAAGATAAGGCAAGCGTTGATTTCAAGGATGTTGTTTTGCTGTTGCCAAAACCAAATTTCCCAAAGGGTACATCTCAAACATCATCTCTTTATACTTTTTCTATTGTCTTAAGTGGATATAATGTGCAATAGAAGCTAAACGTTAAATAATTATCTTATTTTTTTATAAGCATTTTGTTTACATTACTATTTTTTGACTACCTCATGTGAGTTCTTATACTTTTTAAGTTTTTCCAAAGTTTATTTTAATGGATAGGTGTTTGAGGAAAGATTTGTTAAGAAAACATGCTATAAAGTCTATGATATGTGTGAAACACTGTTAGTTTTTATACATAATTCAGATTTTAAGTGACAAATTGTAAGGCTGGTTATGATCTCTCACAATAAAAATTGTTTTTTCATTAAAATTTTGCAAATAATTACCATTCTCATCCAATTTACGCTTTGTATCAAAGTGCCCCGTAGGTGGGGCAGAACGATACGAAACTCATTTTTACTGAGGTCATTATATTCTCATTATCTTCTAACTTCAATGGTTCTTTTGATTGCTATTAAAATATTGATTAGTTATGGCATGCATCAAGCCATTTTTTTAAATTATTTGACTCATTTTTGTTACATAAAATATGAGATTGTATTTTTCTGTATCAATCTGCCTCACTTCCCCCTACATGGAACCAGCAGGGCCTGAAGCCCCTACTCCCAGGGAGATAAGGAGCTTCCCGACTGCGGGCCTTTAGTGCTACTCAATCATTGCTCTTCCACAGTAAGCTGCACACAGAATTGTAACAGACTTTGGCAGGTGTGCCGCTTCTTGAATGTACACTTTTACATTCATTGACACATGGGAATGTTTCCCCCCGCAGACATTGATGAGTGTCTGAGTGCCTCCTGCGAGGGACTTTGTGTGAACACAGAAGGTGGCTTTGTATGTGAATGTGGCCCAGGAATGCAACTCTCTGCTGACAGACACAGCTGTCAAGGTGAGTGTGATTGGGAATATAGGAGGGGAGGGGGGTGGAGCTGGAATATTTTTCGGGAGGATGTCAAAGATCGGTTTATTTCTGTGGGGCAAACGATACCGACATTTGCATCCTCCATTTTGCTCCTAGATACTGATGAGTGCCTAGCAACACCCTGTCAGCACCACTGCAAGAACAGCATGGGCAGCTATCGATGTTCCTGCCATTCCGGCTTCTACCTGCATGGCAACCAGCACTCCTGTGTGGGTAGGTGTCCTGACTTTTGTTGTATAACCTAGCAGAGGAAGGGCTATAGCTCACTGGTAGAGTACCTGCTTTGCATGCGGAAGATCCCAGTTCAGTACCAGCATCTCCAGATAAGATTGAGAAAGATCCTTGTCTGAAACCATGAAGTGTCACTCTAGACAATACTGAGCTAGATGGAAGAATGGTTTGATTAAATATAAGGCCGCTTCCTATGTTCTAGAGGTAGGCTGCCTCCCTTTGCCAGATACACTAACCCTGCCTGGCTTTTTCCAGAGAAAACCTCCTGCTGGCTCCAGATTTTTTTAAAAAAACATTTAGTTTGTTAGTTTATTTTATATCTACCCATCCAAACCCAGTGCCCAGATGAGAATCTAAGTTGCCCCCTCCCTGGTCATCACATTGATAATTTGATGGGAGCAATGGGAGGGAACAGTAACCATCAGCTGAGGTGGGGAGGCTGTGTGTCTCTGTTTGTGTCTCTGTGTGTGCAATCCTCTGGCCAAAAATGGTTAGCTTGCTATAAATAATCAGGTGCCTTAAAAGAATTAATCAACAGGGATTTCTCTAGAACCACTTTCTATTCCTAGTTCCTCATTCTATCAGGCAACAATTGGGATTTTTTTCTTTTTAAAGCCCTTAGCTGTTCCCCACTGAAGTAGCATTTTGCACATAGCTTGTGAATACACTTTGCTTCAAAGGGGCCTCAAGGCTGGTCCGAGCCCAGCTTTGACCGTGTGGTAATGCTCCAGGTCCCTTGCTGTGCAATCCCTTTTCTGACCTTGTATGGCTAAGCAACAGGAATGCTTGTAGAGCCACAAGCTTGAGCCCAACCCAGCCCTGAAGTAAGTGCTGCATCTGGTGCAGATGTGAATGAATGCCGGCGACTCAGCGAGAAGCGAACCTGCCAGCACTCCTGTCACAACACACTCGGGAGTTTCATATGCAGCTGTCGCCCAGGCTACCGGCTCAGTGTGGACAGAGTGTCCTGTGAAGGTAAAGACCATTTCCATCTTTCCATCCTTCGTCATCTGGGTTGAGTTGCTTATTTTGAGTGATGTCACAGCCACTGTCCAATAGACACTAGCAGCCACAATGTGGACTGCCCTCACTGCTCAGGCGGTGGAGTGGAGACTGATGTGCTCATTTCCAGAAAGAAAATATCACCCTTGGACTGCTGAGAAAATAGCTGCCCACAAGCATACCCAAAGTGCTACCTAGAAGAAAGAAATGATTCCTTGCACCACAAAAACAAAAACTGTGCACTTATAGTGATATAAACTGGTTGTCTGGAAAGAGACCATGAGGGATATGCATTCAGCTGCTTGGGAAATGCTTAGGAATACATGTGAGGGACGTCAGGGAGGAGACAGAAGCATGAGGGCAGAGATGGGCATTGAAAACTTATGACCCTTCTATGGCTAAAAAGCTTCACTCTCAAATGGACTTCAACTCTCTTTGCCTATTACTATTACAGTACCTGTTTTTCTGTGGTCAAATGATGTGAGGGTGGGTGTGTACCTGCCACAGTAGCTATAAAAATATGAGTGGCTCAGGTGGGGAGCTCCTAAGTGTGCTGGAAAATGCCTTATCTTTTTGACGTGCATCTTCTGGGGATTTTTAAACTTACCTGGCTTTTCTCTCTCCCTCCCTCTTTTCCCTGCCACCCAGGTTTTTCAAAGACCAGCCTGGCCCCGTCTCCTATCTTGCAGTCTCTCCAGCACCCGCCAACTCTCCTGCGCTTTTCTCCGGATTCGGTGGCACCTGCCGTGCCCCCTATGGGCTCTGCTCCATCCCGAGCACCCGCTCCCCACATGGCGCTCGGGACTCCGCCTCCTTCCCGCCTCCTTCCCACTCTCCCTGTGCTCCCGCCTGCAGCTTCTCCCACCCCTTCATTCCCTCCACCCAGTTCCTCCCTTGGCACACCCTTCTTGCTAAAGACCGCCAGGCCCTCCAGGATGGAGAGCCCACTGCCGCCATTGCTGCTGCGGGAGGAGATGACGACGCTCCCTCCCACAAGTCCTTCTGCTCCAGGGGTTTCCTCCACAGCCCTGCCTTCTGCCTGCTGGCGTGGAGGGATTTTTCATAAGAATGGCAGCCACTGGGTGGAGCCAGGGTGCCTGAACTGCTCCTGTGAGGTGTGTAGTATGTCCTGGGTTCCTAGCTATCTCCCACCCTGCCCCCCCCCAAGCCCTGTGTCATATGTGCATCCACCTTTACAGTGACTGTCTTTTCCTTTTGTAGGGTGGGCAAGTGCTGTGTGGAGCAGTGATGTGTGAGGTTGCCTGCTCCCACCCGGTTCCTCCAGTGGAGGGGGAGTGCTGCCCTAGCTGCACAGGTGAGAGAAGCACCTTCAAGATTAAGACTGCATGATGGGTCTGGTTGTGGCACATGGGCCTTCCCTACACCTAGATTAGGGACTTTGCCACTATATATTCCACTGTATGCCTCAACCCTCTGAGTTTACCAAGGACAGTCCCTGTTTTCTGGAAGCCGTCCCTGGTTTAAACCACCGGTATCTCTTATTTTGTCTGAATTTTTGCCCTTTTGGAGTGGCATATTAAAGTTTCGTTAGCCCGAATTTTATTTTTCACCCCGTTCCCCAGGTTTTCTAGGAGCTATTCTTACTTATTTGTTTCTTTTCCCACAAAAGGGGCTCAAAGCGACTTTCAGAGTTAACTGTCTGAGTGGAAAGTGGATTCCCCTTTCTCAGACAAATGTGAATGCACACACACACAAGGACATGGGGTTAAAACCACACCATACATTTAAAACACCCCCCCCCCCGAAGAGTCCTGGGAACTACAAGGGTGCTAGAAATTGCAGCTCTGCAAGGGGTAAATTACAGTTCCCAGGATTTTTTTGGGAGGAAACCTTGTGTTTTAAATGCATGGTGCGGATGTGACCTTGGTATGGGGATTTTTATACCCAAAAATTTAAAAGAGGAGGGGTACAAACCTATCCTTTATTTTCATCTGTGAAATACTGAAGATTATGTGTCATCCGGCCAAATCCTTTTAAAAGTGGCTACATATGTAAGCCAATGAGTGATTCCTAATCTGGACTGGCAAGATGAGATGGGACCCACAGAGGGCTCTTTTCCCCCCGAGGAAAAACTTCACATTCCTGTCTCCTGCAGGCTGTTTCTATTATGGGGCCACCAGAGCTGAGGGGGATGTCTTTTCTCTTTCTGAGGACAACTGCACAATCTGTGTCTGCCTGGTGAGTATCATAGAGTCCACAGGTGCCAGGGAAGGTGTGTGTGTGTCCCTCAGGATAGCTCACCTTCTTGCTTTGAAATGGGCATATCCATCGCTTTGTTTGCTACCGTTGCTAACCTGCCCTTCATGTGTTGAGCTTTGCGTAATGGTCCTTGCCCTTGCCCTTGCCCTTGCCCTGGCATGTGAGAATGTCTCAGTTGTGAAGACAACTTTTTACTAGTGACCCAGAAAGCTTTGTGTAGGGATATCTGAGGGGGCGATAGAGTTATTTTACTCCAGGGGAGGTATAACCACCTGATTTCTGTGTGTGGCATGTGGTCTGCGACTGATTTTACCCGTGACCTTGGCTGAGGGCTCTGTTCTTTTTTTTTTTTTGATATGATTTTTATTGATTTTACAGATTACAAAAAAAACATATATAAAAGAAATACTTTCATAGACAGATTTTCCACCTTCTTTCCACCCCCCCTCCCATGGGCCCTCCCCTGCCACAGGAGAATCCCATGCAGGCAGGCAGTTGAAGATGGTCCATTTTGTAGTTGAGTTTATGTCCCCCCTCCCCCACCCGCCCAGAGTCCCCACCTGCCACCAGAGAGCTCCAGGAGCAGAAAGCAGGGAGACAACCACCCAGCAATCCAAAAAGAAAAAAGCTACACTAAAAAAAAAGAGAAAAAATTTCAAAAAAAATAATAAAAAAGAAAAAAGACAAAAAACAATAATAAAAACAATCTTTTTCAAATTTACATTGATAAACCATATTTTGTGGGCTTCCCCTACCTCCCCCCTTTCCCAGTTTTCATCCCTTTACTATCCTCTTTAACAGTTTCCATATCTATAAACTACTTACTTTTCCTCTTCATAAAATTTTTAAACTTAGCTAATACCATTTTCACTAAATCTCTTAATCCCTATAATTCATTATCCAATTTTTCTTCCCTTGCCTAATTTCCCCCCCCTCAATAGACTTCTTGAAATTTTAAATCCCTAAACTTCTTTTATTTTAACTTTTCCCATAATTAACTCTTGCACTCTAAAAAATCCCAATATAACCTTTCTTCCCCAAATTCCGACTACCTCCCTCCAATCCAGCAAGTTCCGTAATCGACAATCCTAATTTGATCTTGATAATCCGTCCTAATAATTACACTCCCATTCTTCCTTCATCCCACCCCCTTTTTCCAATGTTTTGCCCCCCAGATATCCATGAGGCCCCCCTGAGTTTCTCCCCTTCTTAAGTTGTTCATGTCCTTCTCCTTGTGGGAAATCTGTAATTCCATTGGTTCCTGTCGTTCCCTCCTCAAAGGAGGGGTACTCCGCTTCTCTTTTTGTAAAGCAATATCAACTTTTTCCTTGTGGTGTGCTTCATTTTGTGTTGTGTTGTCCCAGTCATCATCGTTGTTCTCTTCATACTCCACATCAGAGTCCACCTCATTGTCCAAATCATCCAAATTGCTGCCGCTATCATTGTCGCTATCTTCCTCTTCCATTTCCATTTCAATATCCTCATCATCTGAAAAATCATATTCAGCAATCACCATCTGAAATTGCTGCTTTAATTCTTGCTGTTGGATCTCATCTCGGCATAATCCTATTTTTAGTTCCCACATGGCTGTTAAAACAATCCGCTGGAACTCAGGCGAGTAACTTTTTGTTGACATAGTTCCGTCTTGTCAAGGTCACTGCTTATCGTGTGGGGTGGAAAATGGTCGCTGCTTATTTTCCCAGTCTCAGCAAAGTAGTTGCATTTTCCAATTCCAGATTCACAAAGGTCCAAACCAACATTTCACAATCCAAACATTTCAAAAGCATATACTCCTAGCTTCTTAAAAGTCTAAATAAAATAAAACTCATTTATAAATCCTCGTCAGCTCGCTGGGTTGTCTGGGCTGCCGGCTCCCGGGGAAACAAAAGGTTTTCCTCTTTCTTTTTCATCATTCTGCAGGGAATCGTCCTTCTCCCCTTTTACCCTGCATCCAGGGGAGTACCTTTTATGTCTTTTGAGGATACCTTTTAAACATTCAGTTCGTGGCTTCGGGTATTTATTTTACTGTTCCTTAGCTACCGGTGGGAGGGGGTGGCTTCCGTTTTATTTCCCTCTCTCCCAAATCCAAATTAATCCAGATTAATATTCAAAATCCAATCCAAATTTGAGAGCTTACTTACAGACTTGATTTCTAATTCTTTCTTTTGGAAGAATCCAGCGCTCTCCGCCTCCGGCTCGGAGCTTCTCTCCGCTAGAGCGACGATGGTGCTCAAAATGGCCCCCGCGACTTCGACCCTTCTCACTCCGGCGCTCTTACTAGGGCAGCCGGATAGTTGGGGAGTCCGGTTTTGGGCTCTGCCGAGCAGTTTTGCCCCCGGGACGCCCGACCCGGGGTTCTATGGGGTGCAGCGTTGCTCTCGCTGCCCTCCCTCCTCTAGCAAAGACGGGCTGTCTCGGAGCGAGACAAAGACCCCGCCGATCGGCGCTGGCGCTGGACCGGAAGCCTGAGGGCTCTGTTCTTGATTCCAGGGAGGCAACGTATCCTGCATCTCTCCAGAATGTGCACCCACGCCATGCCACAGTTCTGTTCAGACCGACTGCTGTCCCTGCCAGCCAGGTAAATAGCTTGCAACATCCTACTTGATGCTCACTCACAAAGCAGCCAAGGCCTGAGGGGCGCTCTGGGCACTCTCCTCTCCACTGAGGTCTGGTTTCCTAGGCCAAACGAAGGGTGGTAGAAATGGTGTGAGATCAACTCTCCCAAAGGCCTGGCCTAGACAAACAGGCCACCCTACATGTAAGGTGCTTGGAACACATATTGAGAAAAATGTTATTATTCTGGGGTAAAGCTGTCCTTGGAACTTTGCTGAGGGAGTGGGTTGCACTGCTGAATGTTCCCTCACAGGGATTGTCAAGAAAGTCTTGCCCAAAAGCCAGGCCAGCATTTTCTGGGGGTTTGGGCATTACTAAAATCCAAGGGTGAAACCAACCACCCACCCGAGCCAGGAGATATTAGACAATATGTCACAACGAGCAAGAGTTGAAGTACCATTCTCTGCTTCTGAGGGCCTCAGGCAAAACAAGCCAAATTACGCAGCAGAAAATGTGAAGATCCAAGGCACTGGTTGAGAACCAAGGCTTAATCCAGGCATCCCCAAACTGCGGTCCTCCAGATGTTTTGGCCTACAACTCCCACGATCCCTAGCTAACAGGACCAGTGGTCGGGGAAGATGGGAATTGTAGTCCAAAACATCTGGAGGGCCGAAGTTTGGGGATGCCTGGCTTAACCTGAAAGAAGCACACCACAATTAAGAGGTTTTTTAGTAATAATAATCAAAATAGCAGTATTGCATGAAACCCATTACCAAGCAGGAAAAATAGGAAAGGAAAATACTGTTAGAAATAAAGGCCCATTGGGGAAGTGACAAAACAAAAACAATAAAGCTAGTTAACTTAGTCTAATACATTACTAATGAATCCACGATCCTATGCTGAGATGTAATATAGGTGTCAGTCAGGAAGGTGAGGCAAAACTTACAGGGCATAGGGGTAACTTTATACTCTTTTGCCTAGTAACCATCCTGAATCTTCCCAGCCAACTGGAAGTCATTTAAGGCTGTAGTTTTCTAGAACAGGGAATCCAGGGTGTACATGTGACTTCACAGCTGTGGAATTTCCCCCAATTACTGAAACCCTGATACAGGCAAGATAACACAAGTGCAATTAATGAGAGTGCTAGCAATTAGGGGGGGGGGGGAATGCTTTCTCATGATTTCATCATTTTACCCAGAGGTTTGAGTTTCTACTGAACCAAAGTTTGTGAACAGGCCTAATACAAGCCCCCCCCCCCCGCCCTAATATATTGACAGAGATGAAAATCCCTACACTGAGGTCACATTCACACCATACATTTAAAGCACACAACTTCCCCCAAAGAATCCTGAAAACTGTAGCTTGCCCCTCAAAGAGCTGCAAATGACAAGCTTTGAGAGCATTAGAGCCTTTCTCCCAGATATTGAGTTTTCTATGTGCAAGGAAGCTTCATTATGGGGGAGCCTGCAGCTATTTGGTTCTCCCTGTGCAATACCACACATCCTGAGGAAGCAAAAACTTACCCCACGAGATTACTGACCAGGAGGGACAGCAAAGGACTTACAGTCATACCTCGGTTTAAGTACGCTTCGGTTTGAGTACTTTCAGTTTAATTACTCCATGGACCCGTCTGGAACGGATTAATCCACTTTCCATTACTTTCAGTGGGAAAGTTCGCTTCAGGTTAAGTACACTTCAGGTTAAGTACAGACTTCCGGAACCAATTGTGTACTTAAACCGAGGTACCACTGTACTTATCTGAAACACTTTTATGCTGCCTTTCTGTTTCCCAAGACTGCTCACGGAACTCAGCAGAAATAATAATTAGTGCAGCAACACATCTAAGCACGGTGTTCAACCATCATCCAAGTGGAAGAGCAGCTAACAGAGCATAAAAGTTGAGCATATAAAAAAGTCCTAGATGAACGAATGAAAGGCCTTTTTACCTGGCTCCTAAAAGTAGTTTCATGGGGCACCAGGAGAGCCTCACTGAGAGGGAGCATTCCATAAATGGGGCACTGTAGCCGAAGTGGAACCTTACTAATACTCTTTTCCAGTAGATCTGCCAGAGAATCACTGACAGACTCTTGTCTTCCTTTGTAGCTGAGTGCCATTTCCGCGGCCAGACATACCCAGAGGGGGCTGAGTTCAGCCTGGATGGCGATGACTGTACCACCTGTGTGTGCAGGGTAGGTGTTGGCCTAGGCCTCCCTCCATGCTCCTGATCTGAGAGGACTTGCTAGCCATGTCACTCACTATTAGGTGTGTTTGTTGTTTTCTGGAGTACTGGTGATTCTCAGTCATGGAGTCTCCTGACTCCTTGTAAAATCTCCCTACCTGTTAGAAAGAAGACAAAACGTTTCCCTCTGCTGCACTGACTTTACATGTCAATTCAGCTGGGAACATGGGAATCTGCCTGAGTTCGAACCTTGCTCCATCCAGCTCTATACTGCCTGCTCTGACTGACAGCGGCTCTCCAGGGCTTCAGGGAGGACCTTTTCCCAGCCCTACCTGGGGACAGCAGGAATTGAACTGGGCGCCCTCTGCTTGCAAGGGAGATGCTCTGCTACCGAGCTACAGACTTTCTTGAAGATCTTTGCACGTTTTATGTTGCCCATTGCTTAGCACAGGCCAAGGCTTGGAGTAGCTATCAGTACGACGAGTCATTTTAAACTGTCTCTGTTGCAAACCTTAGTAACACTAGGCAGGGATATTTCTGCTGATGGCCCTTGGGCCCTCTATAAGAAAGGTCTGCAGGGGCATAGTAGAAGGTGGTGGTGGGCTTTGTGAAGCCCTGGCATTGTGGGACCCGATTCCCTTGTTTTGCAAAATTCAGTAAGGAAGAGTTTGTGAACCTCCTATCTTTATCTTTGTAATTACTGTGCGTAACGTGTGCCCTCATGCCCTTCCCCAGCAAGGTGAAGTTGAGTGCTCCTTCACTCCTTGTCCCACTCTGGACTGTCCCCGAGATGATTGGCTGTTGGCCCCAGGGCAGTGCTGCTTCACCTGCCGAAAGGCTGCACCCATGACAGGTAAGGAGATCTCAACGGCTTCTGGTGAGCTAAGCATCTTTGTGCTGTACTGCCCCACCATCACACACACCTTGTTTTCCTCTCGCCGAGGTCCCCACTCTGTGCTCACAGCTGCTTCCTTCCATTGTTCCCCCTTTCTTGGCCAGGTTGCTTTGTGGATGACAATGGAGTTGAATTTCCAATTGGACAGATCTGGTCACCGGGTGATCCCTGTGAGTTATGCATCTGCCAGGTGAATGATAACCTGCTCTACTTCATTCAGTTTCAACCCCACAATCTCCTATTGCAAAAACCATGGTAGCCTTTTGCTTTTGCTGCTGCCCCCACCTTAGCTGAGGCAGGACTAGGAGAATCCAATCGACACTTGGAACAACGTGCTGTAGTTCTAACCTCAGTCTCTGTTTGCCTGTGTATGCTGGGATCCTAAGGGGTATAGTTGTGTTATTTTTGTATGTCACAAAAATTATGAAAGTTAGGCTTTGATCTCTCCTGACTGCTTAGGAGCCCAGAAGTGCCTTTTATTTATTAAATAAGTATGTTCACAGTCCATAGACAATAAGTGTCGCTGAACCCACTGACTTATATAAGCTGCCTTGTGGACCCCTTTTTTTGGGGGGGGGAGTAGTGGCAGAGAAATGTTTTAAATGAATTAACCTCCACCAGTGATCCTATGCCTTCCTTCTTGCCATCGCCTCAACCTGTGATCTCTCTGCCTGCCCTATATTCCTTAGTGCCACTTGCTGACCTGCTGTGATGTCAGAGAGGATCTAGGCAGGCAGAGGTGTTATCATGGCTTCTGTGATTACCATTTAATTAGCCAAAGTGATGTCAGAGCAGTTAGCCTACTGTGTTTCTCCAAAAATAAGACACTGTCTTATATTTATTTTTCCTCAAAAAAACACACGGTGGCTTATTTTCAGGGGATGTCTTTTTTATTATTATTAAGTATGGTACAGTTTAACTGCCTATCACTATGGCTTATTTTCGGGGTATGGCTTATTTTCGGAGTATGGCATATTTTCGGGGTATGGCTTATTTTCGGAGAAGCACGGTATTGAGTGTTAACGGGACTTCAGGCAGTGAATTCTAGGATTATAAATAACCTTTGTAGAATGTAACTGTAAAATTATTGCTTACATACCATGGACTTTCGGTGTCAAAAGCAGTTGAACAATTCTGGAACCTTTTATGAAAACTGATGCAGGGACAGAAAATATTTGTTGCTTTGAAGACAGATACCTCTAAGAAATTCAAGTCTCTTCTGGGGTGATATCGATCTATCTGCCTGCAACAGTCCAGCTGTTTGTGCTGTGGGTTTCTGTGAAGTTCTTTTCTGTTGCAGGCAGATGGCTCAGTGAGCTGTAAGAGGACAGAGTGTTTGGAGACATGTCCTCACCCAATCCGGATCCCTGGGCAGTGCTGTCCAGATTGTTCAGCAGGTAAATTCCATCTTCTCAGACAGCTATTCTCTTCTCGGGAAAATCAGAACACCAGAATCCACAGCCAGAAAACTCAACTTTTGCTGTTGTTGCTAACTTGCCTCCTTTCCCCCATATTACATTCCTTATTCTAATTGCAGAATTAATGTACACACCAGTGCAGAGAGCAACTGCATAACAGCGGGGTCAAAATGTAAGAAGTACAGCCTGTGACAAGTATCTTGTCATATACTATGCCTCTTACAGTGCATGTTCCTTTGACCCCAAATGTTTTCATATAGAAAAAGAACTGAAAACAGCAGTGCAACGATCTGGAGCGGGGGGGGGGGGTTGTATCTGAAGGCTCCTTGCTTGTTTTGGAACCCTGATTTCCCAGGCCTATTAAAAGTATGGCGAGTCACCAAAGGAAGAACATAAGACAAGTTCTGCTGGATGAGGCCAAAGACCCATCTAATCCAGCATCCTGTTCTAACAGCGGCTAACTGGATATCTGTGGGAACCCCACAAGGGTACTATGCTCCATGAATTGACTTCCATGATTTGGCCGGGAATGGGAATGCAAAGATTGTGTTCTTGTTCCCACTGACCCTCATGTGTTTACCTAACCATAAATCTAATGTCTGAAGAAGACTGCTGCTGTTTGTTGCTGTTTGGATATGGAAGGCCCCATCCACACCATGCATTTAAAGCATCACCACACCACTTTAAAAATGCATGGCTTTATGTCAAGAATCCCAGGAAATGTGGTTTGTTAAGGGTGCTGGGAGGAGTTAGAAGACACCCTATTCCCTTCACAGATCCACACTTCCCAAAGTGGTTCAATCCCAATAACTCTCAACCCTCTTAACAAACGACAACTCCCAGGATTCTTTCTGTTTAAAGCTGAATAATGGTGTTTTAATGTATAGTGTAGATGGGGCCTTGGCTGAAAAAGGGTAATTGTTAAGAGTCATGACCCACATTGTCCTATTATTTTTTTTATTAGATTTATTAGATGTATAGACCACCGTTTGTCAAAAGATCTCAGGGCAGTTCACAAGATAAAAGTATGAGATAAAAGGAGGATGTTGATGTGACCCAAGTTGACAAACTAAGCGTGTTTTTCTTTTTACTTGACTGAAGGCTGCACCTATGCAGGAAGGGTCTTTTACAACAATGAGACATTCCCCTCTGTCTTGGACCCCTGCCTAAGCTGCATTTGTTTGGTAAGTGCTCTGTTCTCCTCTCCCAGCCTATAAGGAGTGTTCTGCCCTAGTAACAGGTCCTACAGAGCAAGTTTGGGAAAACCGTGACTCTGCCAATCACTGGACTACAATTCCCATCCCCCCTGATCACTGGCTATGCCGGCTGGGGCTGATGAGATCTGCAGTCCAATAACAAGGCCACAGTGTTCCCGTGCCTGCTACAGAGCAAGCAAAAATACAGCAACAAACAGCAGCCCTCTTTGAGGCATCAGCGCTCTAAAATGCAAAGGGAGGCTTCCATAGATGCAAAAGGCTCACTGCTTCAGACTGTCGCCTTCCACAAGTCAGCAGGCAAGTGAGATGGCAACAGGAGAGGTGGAGGCAATGCTCTCACCTGCACTGCCTTTGCACACAGGTTTACTTAACTGTAAATGTAAAGCCCAAAGAAGGCTAAAGTCTTATCTGGGATTGTATAAGGCAGCTTCCCCAGAAAATTAGGCTGTGTATACACTGTATTCCTCTAAAGTGCATTTGAAGCACATTATCTACCTCAAAGAATTAAGGGCGCTGTGATTTGTTAAGGGTTGCTGGTAATTTTAACTCTGTGGGCAGAATTCTCTGAAGGAAATTGTGTTTCAAATGTGCTATGAAAGTTATAGTGTGTATGCAACCCTGGGCTGCAATCCTATACCTGCTTATCTGGGAATAAAACTCAGGAGGGCTTACTTCTGAGGAGACATTTAAAGGGCTGCACTATTAATTTGGAAGGCTGTAGTGTGTTTATGATATGGAATGTTATATGATTGAAATTGCTGTTATTGGTTTTTAAAAATGTATTGGCAGTAAAGATGCTGTCTTTATTGAAATACATATGTTATTGAAAAGCTGATATTGTGTTATTGAGATAATTGGAGATGTTCACTGCATTTGTTTTTTTTTTAAAGCAGAATCTTCCTGCTCCCCCAACCCAACTGCTGCCCAGGCAAGCAACAGGGCTCCAACACTGTATTAAGTCTTGCTGCTGCTGCTGCCACCAGTGGCAGAGGAAGGGGGGTGGGCCGCCCCGGGTGTCATCACTGAGGGGTGTGTGTGACAAAATGACAAAAATATGAGCTTTAAAAAAAAATGGGCTCAGGAAACTTTTTAGTTCAGTCAACAAACACAATGAAATGCGGGTGGCACTGGGTGCCACACCGCGGGGGCCGACACTTACCGTAGGGCCTACAGCATGCCTGAGCCACGCAGCTCTCCTGGCAGTGATGTGGTGACTTGAGCGCCTGCAGGCTCAACGCTGCCTGAAACGGCAGTGTGCAGCTTGCACCTGGCCACCGCCTCTCCTTCAGCCGCCCTACAGCTGAGGGGGAAGGCGGCGGAGAGGCTCCACGCAGCGTGCCCCAGCCCCATGAACGGCTCACCCCACCCCCGGCTGCAGGATGTGTGCGCTACACCAGGCACCCAAGCTGCTGGCTGCCACAGCCAAGAAGTTGAATTGATCTCTAAAAGGACCAGATAAACAAGTAGTAAGAAATGCATAGGGTTATATAAGATGCGCTGTATCCTGAAACAGATTGGCTGGGAGGTTTGAAATGAAAGGCAAGGCTCTCTATACTCTGCCATTTAATGCAGAATCTCTCTCTCTCTCTCTCTCTCTCTCTCTCTCTCTCTCTCTCTCTCTCTCTCTCTGTGTGTGTGTGTGTGTGTGTGTTTTATTATAGCTAGGCTCTGTGGCATGTTCTCCTGTGGACTGTGTTGTCTTTTGTACATATCCTTTCCACCCAGAAGGAGAGTGCTGTCCAGTTTGTCATGGTAAGCATTATGATCTTAGGGCTTTTCCAGATAATAATTTAAAAATTGTTGCTGTTTTTTTTTAAATGAGGGCTAGTTGTGCAATATAGTACCCCACTAAAACTGAAAATGATATATCAGTCATTAGAATGGTTTTATAGTATTCAGATCAGTAGCTGATGGTTTGTTGTCCCATTGCCTTCTAAATTGCATTTATATACGGTAAGTTAACTTGTACATTGCAACTGTGCAGCATTAAGTAGCTAGAACATTCCAGATTTTTGTGATAGTCGCGGTTTAGTGCTAGAGGAAGTAACTGTCCTACTTATGTTATGTGTGTGAATACCACCATTCTAATATGTCTGGTTTCTTGTCTCTCTAGTCAGACTAGGTGCAATGTCTCTATGGCTAAAATGATATCTGTTGTGCTGTTCTCCTTTTGTAGATTGCAATTACAAAGGGAGGAAAGTGGTGAATGGACACGTCTTTGTACCAGAAGGTGACCCCTGCATTCATTGTACTTGTCAGGTGAGTTGTGAAGCTCTTGGGGGGAGGGGGGAGCCTGGGATGGCTTGCTGCTGCACTTCCACTCCCACACTGTTCTCTTGCTCTTCCCATTGCTCTGTGTTAGTGCTATTATTGTTAGCAGGCCTGGGAATAAAGTTTGGAGGTGCTGAACTGCTGGGCTCCATTAAGGAGATCAGATGGCCTTTAGCAAGACAGCAACCTAGAAAAATAATGCATGAATGCTCTTTATCTAGAACCCCAAAGCTTGAAAGTATTGTTGTTTTACCTTCTTGGGGAAAAGGTTTCTTCCTTCCTTCCTTCCTTCCTTCCTTCCTTCCTTCCTTCCTTCCTTCCTTCCTTCCTTCCTTCCTTCCTTCCTTCCTTCCTTATTTCTTTCCCTCATGTCTCCTCCTCATTCCTATGCCAGAAGCATCCACTTACTGTTTTAAACTAACCAGTTTCCTGTGACACCTGAGCTTGGAACTGTGATTTGTTTAAACCAGAAGCTGATCCTAACATATTTTCACTAACCATTGTTTAATCAACATAACACTAATCTAAGTTATGATGTCACAGGGAATTGTGGTTAGTTTAAAGCCTTCCTCTGATATGTGAAAGGGGAGGGAACCATGCAAACAGTACTCTGCGGACCCGTCTGGAATGGATTAATCCACTTTCCATTACTTTCAATGGGAAAGTTCGCTTCAGGTTAAGTACGCTTCAGGTTAAGTATACATCAGCCTGCAGCAGAGGAGGGAAACGAAAGGATGCATGAGCACTGCATCAGTGCAGTTGAGAGACCAGCAACTTTTGACTCCTCCTCCTCTTGAGCTTTTCCAACTCAGTTGGTCATCAGAAAAAAGTTGTACTTGAGTGTGTGCATCTCCTCCTTCATCCCAATCCACTTTTTTCTGGTGTGTCTTTCTGGATTGTAAGCCTGTGGGCAGGGTTTGTATATAGTGATCTGTAAGCTGCTCTGGGAGAAGGTTTCAGTGTTGAGTGGGTTAAAACCCCTTTCAATAAATAAACAGGAAGAAGCCATGGTTTCCAATTTTTGTCTGAACCAGTTCAGCCGCTCCTCTGTTGCTTTGTGTCCCTCAGCTTGGAGAGGTGAGTTGTGAGAAGAGGCCCTGTCCAAGCACCTGTGCAGAGCCCTTTGGCCCCCCTACACATTGCTGCCCCGACTGCCATGGTAATGAAGTTCCAGGTAGGGGTGTTCATCGTACCTGCATGGGGTCTGCCATGTGATTTTGTGTTGTGATATAAATTCAGCATCGTCAAATCTCACAGCAGGGAAAATTCTTTCACATTTTGGAAACAGAAAAATAAAACTGTGTGGTCAGGTAACATTACCCACTTTAAGGAAAACTCTGCAGTTTCCTTATGCACAGGAATGCCCGCAAAAAGTGCTTTTATTTGTCTATCATGAAATTTGGTGTGCTGGTAGAGGCAGAGCTACGGGGCGGGCGGGCGGGCGGGGGGTCTAACCGGGTTTTTGGCTGTGAGTGAAGCCTCCAGAGGGGCTCCATTGAGGCTCCCTCTGTGTGTGTGTGTGTGTGTATGCAGATGCAGATGGGGTGGTGGCAAACTGGGCCTTTGACCTGGGTGAAATAAAGCCTACTTCACCTCTGGTAGAGGAAGTGAGGGATAAGGAGGAGCTAATTCCCCTAATTCCTGGCTGTCTCTTATGTTAATTCCCACCAACCCCAAATTTTTAAACATGCAAATTGGCTCAAAGCTGTCAAGTTTATTGCAATGTACTTCCAAAGGAAGCAGAGTGTTAGTTGTGCCCAGGTTTTCTCAGAATCAAGAAAACTCAGAAATTTGCCACCAGTGTATGTATGTATGTGTGTGTGTTTGCATCTCATGGTGTGGTGCAGAATGTGCATTTGTGTTTATCTGCGCCTATGGCCCTTGCAGTTCAGAATTTGTGGTCTGCAACCTTGGCCAAAAGCTGGGTTTACTGGAATGATTCAGGGCATGGGCGTACCCAGGATCAAAACTAGGGGGGGGCAAGGGGAGGGGCCAAGGCACGGAAGGGGAGGGGCCACAAAGTAGGCGGGAACAGCGAACTCGCGCTCCGCCGGGCTGTGCCCCTCCCTAGAAGCAGGGCTGGTGGGCGGAGGCGGAGCCCAGCCCAGCGGAGCGCGAGTTCAGCGTTCCCGCCCGCCGCGCCGCGCTCCCTGGTTCCCCGCCGCGCTTGGCCTTGCCTGAGGGCGCGCCGGGGAGCTGGAGGGAGGGTGCGGCGCGGTGCGGCGGGAAGGGCGAACTCGCGCTCCGCCGGGCTGTGCTCCGCCTCTGCCCACCAGCCCTGCTTCTAGAGTAGGGCAGCTGCCCTAACTTGCCGAATGGTGGGTACGCCCTTGATTCAGGGTAAGCATTGCCTCAGCCTAGTCTGTGGTTGTTTCACAACAGATGATGTGGCTTCACTGGAGAAGAGCCTAGCCAATTCTCACTTGGAAGATGGAGAATCAAAGGCAGGCTTGCAAACCTTCCAGAGGCGTTCCATGGACCCAATATCTGAGAGGAACTGCAGCCTCTGCACTCCCATTCCCACACCTGCTTCACTTGGTCCAGACGTTCATCTTGTGGCAAATAATGCAAGTGCTTGGGAGATCGTTCCAATGAGGCCAACGGCACCAGAGAATGTTGGTCTCCATTATACCAGACCAGGACCCATCAAGCTGCATTTCAATTGGCCACCAAGTGCCAAACCCCCTTCTTTTCAACTAGGCCAGTCTGTGACTCCTCAGATAAGACCAGGGTCTCCTTTGCCGCTTGTAAATAGCCCAGGAAACACCAGGCCTTCTCCTACCAGGCCAAGCTCTTTTTTCACTCTGTTGACTCATCCTCGACTCCTTTTCCTCATGACAAGGACTGCTGGGACCCCTGCACCCTCCAACGCAGTTCCTGCTTCCACTCCGCTAATGGTAGCTAACCTCACAGAGTCCATCACCACCCCCTTTCAGCCTTCAGATACCCACAGCCTTCCTCTGTCACCTCCAACAGAAACACTTTCCCCTTCATCCAGCCTCAGTCCGGACTCTCATCAGGAACTTCAAGATGGCAGACCACCACACACAACAGGTTCACCCATGGACCGGCAAACTGGGGGGAGCAGCCTTACATTGCCCCCTGGTGGTGAGAAAAACCTCAGTGGCACTGCTCCATAGCTTGAAGGAAAGACCAGGCCTGCTTTTGAACATAAGAAACGTAACCACTTTTAACCTTATAGGAGGTAGAAAAGGATCTACCCCCCCCCCCCAAAAAAAGGTTGCCACTAGTGGTGTGAACTGGCCCTGCTGCTACTTACCATTGGCAGGAGCAACTTTCTCTTTTCTTGGAGAGCAGGTCTAATTCGTAGGGGTAGTTATTCAGCCCTAGCTACTGTTGAGATGACAAGGCCTGTTTCTGCTCTTACCTAAGCAATGTCTCCTTGGCTGTAGAGCAACATGGGATAATCACCCTCCTTTTTTTGCAATATCAGTATAAAGATTCCAGCACAGCCTACTGCCCCTTCAGAAGACAAGTATATATATGGAAGGACCAAGGACTTTTTCTAATTTCACCTCTTCTGCTGTGTTGCAGTACTGGCCTGCTGCCAGCAAGGGAAGGAATCCTTTGCATAGTAAAAGTTCTCACAACAGGTCTAGCACAGGTATCCTGTTGCTGTTTTTGGACTTATACGAGAACGTCAGTCTTCAGGGATGATAATTTTAAAGGAAAGTTGGCTAGTTTCCATTTCTTGCTTTGATCCCAGATCTACTATTGTGTAAGGAGTTCTGAAATTCAGATTACAGTACACAGGAGCCAGATTTATGCAAACACCAAAAACATACGTTTTGTGGTAGCTAAATGTAAACATGTCGTGTCCCCCCCCCCCTTGATAGGTAAATTTGCATTTTGAAATTTAAATTTCAACATGAATTTCATTTTCTTTGCTGAAGCATGGCACTTGCCAGCCTCCCTGAAAGTGGTTTGGTCCTTTTGGATTTGTTTTAGGCTTTGAAGGTGTTTGCAACCAACTCGTGAAACTGGTGGCAGGACAGATGTTGTTTAACTACCTCAGAGAGGTGTCTAATAAGGATGCATCTGTACTGGACATTTGAAACCAGACTAGTTGCCGTGGCTTCCCCCTACCCCTGCCCCAAACTCCAGGGATTGTAATTTTGTGAGGTTGCTAAGAGAATTCTCTCTGGGTCCCATTATGAAACAGCACTTCTTAAAACTCAATGTTTAGGAATCCTGGATGTCAATTATTTTTGGAACATAGTTTGGTAGTTTGGAAAGTAGCTTGTAGCATGTCCAGTGTAAATCTAATCTCTGCAGTCCACTCTTCAGTCTGTATTACTGGTTCTTCTACCTCCCATCAGGCAGCTGGAGATGGATGCATTTTTAACTGAGGCTGTGCATTCTGAATTGCTGGCTTCACATTATGATGAATGTTTCCAATGTGGGGGGTGGGGGTGGGAGGCGGCAGTAGCGGGGGAATAAGAGTTTGTTTTTTAAAAACCAGCGCTTGTGTCAAATAAATTTAACCTGTGTTTCTTCAAAAGTGCTGTTTTTAGCTTTTAAAATCTAAAGCATTCAAAGTAAAGAGTTTCACATTAAGAATTTCTGCAACATATAGCATGCTGTGTCAGGTGGCCTGAGTGTGTGCTGGGAATTCCAAACTAGGGCTTTGTCATGGCTCCGGAATGATGAAGGTGGTGGATCCAGTCTCTGGCCTGCCCCGTGTGGAACTCGGCTGTTAGCACTGGAGCCCATCTCTCCTCTCTTGAATCCCAAGGAGACACTTTTTGCCACCAGATTCTGATCATTGGTCCACAGACTGCTCAGAGGATAAGGAGAGCAGATATCCCTATGGCTTGAAAACACAGGCCAGAAGGAGTCAATGGCCAGATGCAGCATACAGCAGGTGAATGAATACCTAGAACAGGCTATGACATATCTGCTAGTTGCTCCAGGACACTGATGCAACTTCTATGCTGTGCCTCAGCTGCAGGGTTATTAGCTGTGGTCCTGAAATCCACATCTAGGTCTCTCTCCAAGGTGCTGATCGTGCCTTGCCTGCCTATCTGCCTGGAACATTGGGGCCACTGACTTCCCCCTTTCTTGGGCCATCATGTGTCTTTGGTATCCCCAAGTACTAGGTCTATGTTTCATATTCTGTTAACCCATTTCAAGCGAGTGGGGGAGCATTCCCTCTGTGCAACAGAACATATCAGAAGTTCAGCGGAACGAAGTTTATAAGGAATGGACAGAGCAAGTTGCTCTGACGCGTAAAAAATAGTTGAAGTTCTCACATGGAACTGGTGTTCTCACATGGAACTGATGAACAGAAATTCAGGATAGAGTGGTATTGTGTGTTGTGTTTTAAGTTGCTCAACAGATCTAGCCAGGGAAACTAGAAAAGAGGAACACAAAAAAGGAAAACCAGCTCCACTTTCTCACTGGTAATACTTACTTAGATAGCTATGTATTCAGTCTGTGAGGAATGCAAACCAAAATTCATTTGCTTTATATTCTTTTATTCTACTGTTATTAATGTTTCAGCTTGTGGGGAGGGAGCATAGTGACTAAATTTAGTCCCAGCAAGTAAAAACAACATTGAGGGAATCATTTTGCCAATAGATGTTGTCACGTTCATGCCACAGGGGCCAAGCCGACCTGGTTGTTCGCTCTGTCAAAGACACAGTAGTACTCGCGGATGAAGACATCCCCAAGGATCCACAGCTCGCCAGACTGAGTAGGAATGCTGATGGACTCAAAGCCACTTGTGCAATAGCCATTTTGGCCCTGAAACAAGGGAAAACAAGATATGCTTAGTGTTGGCTTTTGTGTCACACTTCCCGAGTAGCTTCACTGGCATGGGAGACCCTTCACAGAGCATCTATGTTGAAGTGAGGTTGGGTGGGGACTGTCCTGTCATTGATATAAGGAGGGTTTTGTGGTTTGTGTCACTCAATGGACACCAGCTATCTCCCTAGCACACCTTCCTTTCATTCAGCCATGTGTTGCTTGAATGCTTGTGCATTTTATGGAATGTGGCATTAGGAGATTCTCTCCCCCCCCCCCACACACACATACCCTGCAGGTTCACACTATACATTTAAAGCATATCCAAGGCTCATGACTTCTCTCAAAGAATCCTGAGAACTGTAGTTCCCCCCTCACAGAGCTACAATTCCCAGTACCCTTAACAAACAACACTTCCCAGGATTCTTGGGAAGGAAGTCATGTGCTTTAAATGTGCACTGGATGCACTTCAAATGTATGGTGTGGATCTTTCCTAAGGTTTATATTATTGCATTTATATTATTACCCCTTCATTAATCTGATTCCTATCAACTTTTCATAGAATCATAGAATTGTAGAGTTGGAATGGACCCAAGGGTCATCTAGTCCAACTCCCTGCAATGCAGGAATCTCAGCTAAAGCATTCATGACAGATGGCCATCCAACCTCTGCTTAGAAACCTCCAAGGAAGGAGAGTCCACCACCTTCTGGGGAAGTCTGTTCCACTGTCAAACCGCTCTTACTATCAGAAAGTTCTTCCTGATGTTTAGTCAGAATCTCCCTTCTTGTAACTTGACTCCATTGGTTCGGGTCCTAGCCAGCAGGACTGATTTAATCAGCAGGCTGATCCCTTCGCAGAAACAATTCGAGAAAATTCCAGGTTAGATGAATCATGGCCCTTACCTGGCGGATGTAGGCACTGGCAGGCACAGGGAACTCATAACCATTTATGGTGAAAACAATGTCAGGTAGGCTGTTCATGGAACTGCAGCTGACCTGATGGGGATTAGAACAAATAAAAATGGACAAGATTAGCCATTTGGCACTGTGCCTTCAAATGTTGAGAGCAAAAGGAAAAACCAACAATTAGTCCAAGTGCAAGGGCCCAGGGAAGGACATTAGTTGATACAAATAGGACCTTCAACATAATGTTGAAGTGTGGAGTTCCTACTGTTCAGGATTCCAGTCACTCGACTTTATTCCACTCCACTCCACCCCATCCCTGATTTTCTGCTCCCACCTAAACAATTCAGTGTTCTGTGGCCTTCATTGGACTGTATCTGGAGTCCCCCCCACCCTTCAGGTTTCCTAAAGATTGTTCTATTTCTGCAAATCTTAGAGGCTCCTCAGGCCTTCCTCTGGTGCATGGGTGCTGCTGTTTTGGCTGCAAAAGCAGCAGCACGCACACCCTGAACGTTGCAAATAGAGGAAATGATTGTGACAGCTCCGGGGTGGGGTGGGGAATGCAGTATAGAAAACAAATAGCACCACTCAAATCATGAGGGCAGGGCTGGAATTGGCCCACTTGCCACTACAAGCAACCACCTTCTTGCACAGCCATCCCATGATAGTGCTAGCTGGCTGGTGTTTGGATTGAAATGACCTTTTCTTGGCAATAGTCTATTTCGGATTGAAAAGGCAATGCTCCTGCAGCAGAAAATCTTTCTTAGAGAAGCTGTTTGCATCCACCATAACAATAGCACCAAAGTAACTTTTCTTCTAAAACCCCAAGCATCTCAATTTTTTTTTTAAAAAAAACCTCAGACTCACATACAGGTATATCAATATTTATCCTGCCTTCCAGCCACTAGCAGAAGGTTCTTTGTACAATGGAGAAAGGTCACAGGAAGGCTGAAGAATAACCAACTTGCCATTCCCCCTTTCTCTCTCCATAATCTGATTTTGGCCTACCACAAATGTGAGGAACTTGTGGCCATAGCTGCCAACTTATCCCTTTTTTACAGGGATTTTCCCTTATGCTGAATAGGCTTCCTCGCGAGAAAAGGGAAAACTTGGCAGCTATGCTTGTGGCCCTCTTAATGTTGCTGGCCTACATCTCCCATCATCCCTGGCCATTGGCCATGCTGGCGGGGGCTGATAGGAGTTGGTGTTCAACAACATTTGAAGAGCCACATGTTTCCCATTGCTGGCCTACATCAGTGCTTTTTTAAAAAACAGCAACCCAGGAGTTGGAATTAGCATTGAACACACACACACACACACTGTCAAAAGCCTCCCTTCTTTCCTTACCTCACCGCTGCTTGCACCAATGTAGTACTGAATGTTAGAAATGCCTTGAGGGGGACCAGCCAAGAGAGAGGTACCAGTGTCAACAATAGCTTGGCAGCCGCCGGAACAAGCAATAGCCTGGCCATTCATGGTGATGCTGAAGAGAACACAGGCAGGTCAAATGTGACAAAGAGAAAGCAACCTTCGTCTTTTTGCCCACAAGGTGCCCGTGAGGAAATGTGGGAGAAATGCTCTCATGAGATCCACCCATTGCGTGTAAGGTACAACTTCCCATGGCTGCTCTCTCTGCCTCTTTCCTGCTCACTCTCCCTCCCTCAGCTATTCTCTGAATCTCACATGTGTCTCGGTTCATCACATCATATTCTGCACCTTCTTCTTGGTGGCCTCTGATGGAAGTGATGACTGAAGTTGTTGTTACCTGTCCAGAGTGATCTGCCAGTAAGACTCGGAAGAGAGAGGCACCCAGTAGAGGTTCCCGGAATAGTAGGATGAGTCGACACCACCAAACATCACAAAGCTTCCACTCTGGTCATTGCTGCGGAAAAACAACAGAGGACTATAAGACCCTGCCCTATATGACTATTGGGAGTGGACTATTTTCCCACCTAGCTCATTATTTTTTACTTTGACTGCTTACAGCTGCCCAGAATCTCAGGCAGAGAGTCTTTCACATTGGGTGCTTTCAGATTATCTGTTTATTGAGCGTCCATCCTCATTTGCTTGCAGGGAGATTTGATGATGTTGTACATTTAATAAGCATTCGTTCCTATTTGTTTGTGGGGAGGATAGATGGCGTTGCATCAAAGCAAGTGTTATCCACGCTTTCCCCTGCATTTCCCCATCAGTTTCCTTATTGCAAATAAGGAAATTATTCTCCTTTTAATCTTTTGGGGAAATGGGCTTGTTGCACAAGAGCTCCAAATAAGCTTTCAGTATGTGATTGAATCCCACCCCAAAATGCTGGCTGAGACTGATGGGAGTCAGAGTCCAACAACATCAGAAGGGACACAGGTTTGCCATCCATGCTGTTGTAAAGACTATGCTGTCAGAGTAAGTAAAGCGCAACAATCACTTATAAAATGTGTTACATCACCACCACCACCTACTAAAGGCATGCATAGAGAGTAAAGAAAACCATAGCATTGTAATATATTTAGTTCATTGTCCTGCGGGACCCAGGTGGCGCTGTGGGTTAAACCACAGAGCCTAGAGCTTGCTGATCAGAAGGTTGGCGGTTCGAATCCCTGCGACGGGGTGAGCTCTCATTGCTCTGTCCCAGCTCCTACTAACCTAGCAGTTTGAAAGCATGTCAAAATGCAAGTAGATAAATAGGGACTACTACAGTGGGAAGGTAAACGGCGTTTCCGTGTGCTGCTCTGGTTCGCCAGAAGCGGCTTTGTCATGCTAGCCACATGACCTGGAAGCTGTACTCCGGCTCCCACGGCCAATAATGCAAAATGAGCGCCGCAACCCCAGAGTCAGTCACGACTGGACCTAATGGTCAGGGATCCCTTTACCTTTACTAGTTCATTGTCCAGCTGAGCCCTAAGTGATGCTTGATATGGTGATGGCTAGTGGGGAATAAAGTCAGCATCCCCAATACAGTATTTTAAAGAGACTATTGCATGCAGTTTTGTGTTTAGACATGAAGCTAAATTTGGTATTTGGGTCAAATTCTGGACTTAGAATCATAGAGTTGGAAGAGACCACAAGGGCCATCCAGTCCAGTCCACTTACTATCCAGCACAAGTTTCCCTGCTGCTGAGTTTCTAGAAACAACCTACTTAGTGCTCGTGTCCACTGTCCATTAGCAATGGGCCTCTGCTGCACTTCGTTGTGGGGAGATGCTCTCAGATAGCTCATACTTACGAACTCAGGTAGACGGAAAAGAGATCCTGAGACACCAGACCCTCGCTCATCATGTTGTCAAAGACAGGAGTTGCACCAGAGGAGGCAATGCTGGGATAAGCCAGACCCAAGATTCCATCAAAGGGGGAATAATAAAGGAAAGTGCCAGGCTCGGTCTCACTCAGGCCAAAGATCTGGTTGGTGACCTCAATACTTCCCACCTATGTGGGAGGGAAGCCACAGTCAGATACATTATGAAATTAAATGAAAATATTCCACTTCCTAGCTGATGTAGTGGGCAGTACTTTTTGTTAACCATGCAACATAATGAAGGCTAGGGCTGCTACACATCTAGAATTTCCTGGACATAGTTGGAATTCATCCATCAAAAATGGCGGGCAGGCGGAAATTTCAGAAATCAGTTGAAATGTCTGGGGAAACCCAGGCATATGGCAGCCCATATTGGAAGTGTTAATTTTTTTGCGAATTTCCAAAGGGGGTGGGGTGGAGAAAGCTTTAAACCCCCCTCTCTCTCTCTTGGAGATTTTGAAATAAAAGCTCAACAATTTTTGTGTCCAGATTTTCACTTTTTGAAATACAGTATAGCAATCCTAATAAAGGCTCTTTTTTTGCTTTTCAGCTGGTGTAATCTTGAGTGTGAGCTGGAATTCCCCTTCTCCAAAGCTCAGCTCATCCACAAATTGGAAAAGTAGTGTTAGGTAAGCCACTCTCGGTCTCCTTGCCCTTAACATGAGAATCATAATACAGTAGTGGTCTGTTGCAAGGACTGCTATGATATTGGCCTGGCTTGGACCTAATGCTAAACCATAGTTTTAGTAGTACATGAGCAATCCTCCTCTGACATGGAACAAAAGAAGTACTCATTTCCATTTTTAAATTAACCATGCTGTCGTTACTTTCAGACCTGGAACTGCTGATAGCTTAAACTATGGTTTATTGAAGAAGGCCAGGATCAGAAACCATAGTTTGATCTTGGATTAGTTAAATAAGCCATTGTTTAAATTAACCACATTTTGACCTTAAACACAACAACAAGTCTGAAGCAGGCTCATTTGTGTAGCACTAAACTGATTCTGAGTTCTATTCAAATGGGACCAATGTTTGTGGAGTCCTTTGAGAACCTAGGAAAAACACTCTGGGTGGAATTCAACATTGTGCTGTGGTGAATGTCTTGCAGTTTGCCAGACGGAATTATCTCCCCTCCATCTGTTTTGGGTGTTCTCCCAAATACTCCCCCCCAGAAAAAAGGAGGGTGCACTGCTGGACAAGTTGGGGAGGAGAGGGGGGGGAGCCCCATTGCACAAGCAGAAACCCTCAGGCAGATATTGCACTGCCAGGAGTCATTAGGTAAATTCTACTCTATATAAATTTCAAAAACCTTGTACTAATTGTGCAGGGAATCTAGATAACAGGGAATCTAGCATAGCTAAGTGCAAGCTGTAAAGTATAGAATATGACTTGTAATGCAGATTCTGAAAGCTGTGCTGGCTGAGGCTGATGAGGAGCATAGCCCAAAACATCTGAAGCTTACCAAGCTGGCAAAGAGTGATGTAGAGCATTTTAGTTCTATGGTTCTCAGCAGTGCTTTTCTTCTAGAAAAAGAGGTGCCAGAACTGCATATCCTTGAGAACCCCCAGAAAAAGCACTGGTTCTCGATCAGTACTGCTCCTCTTTATCCACCTATGCCCAGTGCTTAGCTTCCAAGCTGGCTGCCCATCGTTCTTTGTCCCCTAGCACTTTACCTGGACGGTGTCATAGGCTAGGAATCCAGTCATGCTCCCGGTGCCATATGTGACGGAGAGGCTCTGGCTGGTGGCCTGGTAGGTGGAGGACTGTTGGGGGTTGAAGCGGTTGTGGTTTGCTGAAAACACAAAGGAGTTAATCCGCAATGTTGTGGCATTCAGGTTTAACATGTATACAGACGTGAGCTGCCTCAGTACTACAATGTGAAAGCTCTTTCCTCCAACCTCAGCTGAATGGGAGCTGGCTGTGGTTGTAAGGGGAAGACACCTGGCCAGTGCTTGGGGGAATTCTCCTCTCCAGCCAGTCCAGTAGATGCAGAGAGAAATATCCCCTCATGTCACTCCCCCAAATATTAGGGGTGGGGAACCTCCTGAAGAAGTAGGGGCCAAATGCAACCCTTCAGGCCTCTCTGCCTGCCCCCGAGGGCTCTTCCTTCCCCATCCCAGGTCCTGAAAAGTTGCCCATGGGAGATTGTGACCCTCGGGCTGAGAACGGTTCTTTACCCCTGCCATATGTGAAGGTAGAGCTTGTGTTGTTGTTCCAGCTCGATTCCCTTTATTGCCACCTGCCATGGGCTAGTCTAGGCAACTGTCCACTTAAGCCTAGTATGAGGGCTGCATTTTGCATGACCACCATGAATACACATTAAGGAGGTGATCACTGGGCATGGGCTGAAAGGATTACCCAGTCCATTCCCACTTCTAAAGGCTACTTACAGCAGGCTGAGCTGGAGCAGTACACAGAAGGGACCCACAAGTTGGAGGAGCCGGTGTCAAAGAGGACTGTGAACTGCTGTGGTGGAGTACCGATGTAGATGGTGCCAATGTACTCAATCTGTGGGGGGAAGAAAATGGGGTGTTATCATTACTGTTGCACCACAGAAGATTCACCTGGAGGCAGAAGTTCTTCCTGATGACCCGCTTACTGAGCATCCATTCTGATTGGTTCATTGGGAGCTCATATGACAAGGGTGGAGAACTTTTGGCCTGTGGGCCAATCTTGGTCCACCAGGAGTCCAAGTTGGCCCTCAAGGCCACTTTCTCCAAACCACAGCCACCTGCCCATCAGCTGACATCACTTGTGACATCATCTGATAGGCAGGAGGGCAGGGTTAAATTCCATGTTGGCTGTGCATACCTGTTCCCTGTTGGGAACAGGGTTTGTGCAGTCCAAGCAGCAGGGTTAAATCCTGCTCAGTTTGGCAGGAGTCCATGCAAACCACTTCAGCATTCAGGAAGGGGTTTGCATGGAAACCTCTGCTAAAATGATGCCTGTTCTAAATACATTACACCTCAGATCTAAGGGTGCTTTAGGTTTGCACAATTAAAGTGGATTAAAGTGCTCCATTGACCTAGAGCAACAAATTCACTTTTTAAAAAACCTGACTTTTGACCATTAGAAAAATGATGGGGAAAGTATGGGATGAACAAATTATTAACAGGAAGACATGTAAACACCTTTCAAGCAGATCAGGAGGAATGCTCACTGTGGTATAACTGCCCCATAAATAAACAGAGCAAATGCTCAATAAAGTCCAGGCATAGTCTAACTACCACATAAACTTTGTAGAAGCAAATCAATATGAATGCTAATAGAAAGGTGATCTGGAGAAGTTCTAAGGGTAATCTCTGGCAGTGGAACACTAAGTGCTGTGATAGGAGTGCCTCAGTGAAGGATAGAAGTGGCTGAAGAACAAACCAAGGATGCTTAGCAATGGAGATTGGTGTGGGAATTTTTGGAAGGGATCGATTGGGTTGACTGGTTACCAAGATGTAGGTCCCACTCCTGATCTTCTCCTTATCAGATTTTAATTTTATACCGAGTGAACTAATTTTGCAAGCACATATTAACCCTGGTCAGTTCCTTCTCTTTACCAAAACTCAATAAGCCAGACTAGTAATTTATTTCCAATACTTTGGCCACCTCATGAGAAGAGAAGAATCCTTGGAAAAGACCCTGATGTTGGGAAAGATTGAGGGCACTAGGAGAAGGGGACGACAGAGGACAAGATGGTTGGACAGTGTTCTCGAAGCTACGAACATGAGTTTGACCAAACTGCGGGAGGCAGTGCAAGACAGGAGTGCCTGGCGTGCTCTGGTCCATGGGGTCACGAAGAGTCGGACACGACTAAACGACTAAACAACAACAAAGTAATTTATTATTTCAGTTATAACCTATGAATAAAGAATACTTACATCCATGTAATTCTCCAAAGGCTCAGCGGCATTTGCGTTGCCTTGGCTGGGGAAATACTTTGAGCCCAAGTTGTGAGGATGTTTCTCCAGGTATTTTTCCAGCAGCCCATGTTCTTTAAGATTTTGCCTCAGGGATTTCCCTTTCTTCAGAGGGACCCTAAACAGCAAAGGATGAGAAGGGGAAAAAGAAAGAAAGATGGCAAGGTGATAGGAGAAAAAAAAATTCTAGTTATCAAAGCTTGCAAAGCAAAGTTTGTTTTAGGACTTTCAGTATTTGCAATGTAGTAGACCTTGGAGATCCTAGTCAAGAATAGCTTCACCAAGTTTTTTATAGAAAGATGGCACATCCTACCCTAAGAATGTATAGGGCTTTTGTAGCTGGCTGAATAGATACCGTAGATAATTTTTTTAATGCTTTCTTTAGTTCTTGGGGGTAGAACTGAGGCATAGCAAAGGGTTTATGGCTTGCTTGGCATCAGAGACAGAAAGTTTGCTGAAAGAGCTTGTTGAACAAAGTTTAGAGCCTGGTTAGGATATGTGGCCTTCCAGATGTTGTTGGATTCCAAAACCCATCAGTCCCAGTTAGCATGGCCAATAGTGAAGACTGATGAGAGTTGTATCTAACAAAATCTGGAGGGCTATAGGTTCACCACCCCTGATTTAAAAATAAGGCTGGATGTTTCTGAAGAAGAGTGTACCTCCTTTCCTTCAAGAAAGCTGAAATCCCAGTACTTACTTGGTCACCAAGCACTGGGAGAGTGCCACCAAGCCCAGAAGCAAAAGCAACTTCATGATGTCTCCTTTATCCCCAAGCCGTTGATGAAAATGAAATGTGGGTCCCAATGTAGAGCAACACAGCAGGGTGCTTCTTCTTATATACATGGAGCTCCAAGTCTTTCATATTGTATTTGCAACTCCGATAAGAAATGCAAACCTTCCTGATAAGATTTTTTTTATGCCCTTAAAGAAAAGGCTTACAGGAACGTTCCAAGTTCATTCATTTCCATTTGCATTAGGATCTTGACCTAAAAGGGTGCTGAAACTCATGTGACATTAAAACCCATCAGAACACATTGGCAGGTGTCAAGGGCACTTATATAATGGATTGTATTCAACCAAGTCCTACTTAGAGTAGACCGATTGATATACATGGGCCTAAGTTCACAGTGTCTATCAATTCTAATGGGCCTACTCTGAGTAGGACTTAGTTTACAAAAAAAGAAAACATTTTCTTATTATAGTACTCAGGACAATAAGCACAAATATGTTTTCTTCAAAAAAAAAAACACCCCAAAAATGTAAGGAATTGTATTTTAAATATGCTGTTTAATAATATTTTATATTGTAGCACAGCAGCATAGCTAAAGATCACCTGATAGTTGAACTCCTAGAAACTGTGGTAAATGCAGTCACTCATCTTTGTTATTCTGGGTGTGTTTGGGACAGACAGCAATAAGTTGTCACTGGGAGAATGCAACCCCTTCCCCTAAACTAGCATGTTGGTTGCATTTGCAGTAGTACTACGTGAAATCTGGTTGCATTAGTGTAATGGGAGCCAGTCTTATGATGCCATTGATATCATTAATAGTAAGGCACAAAGCTAGACCCTTTTCCTGTCCATGTGCCATTTTATGAACTTTTAAAAAAATAGGAGCCAACTTTTTTTAAAAAAAAATCTAGCCTCTCTTTCAAAGCATTTTTAAAGTACATGGGTTGTCAAAACTAACTTGAGACATTTTGCTGTAACTCTCCTGTTCCATTTACAAAAGACTAGCTATTAAATCTTACTTCAGCCCTGGTGATGGACACCTGCTGTACTTGAGGGCATTGGTCTATCTTAGTTGGTGCAGGAAAGGCCGTTTGATAAACACATCCCTAGTCATTCCTTGCTTTTAATCATCTGCTGCCTCACTCTGCCTAACAGTAGGGCCAATGCTGTGCATTATTTGAGTTGTGATGGATCTAGAGTTTTGTGCATTTGTGATGGATCTAGAGTTTTGTGCATTATTTGAGTTGTGATGGATCTAGAATACTTCTGCTACTGATACTTCTGCTACTGCATCCATTGCAGAGCAGAAAACATTTTCCCACATGAAAGCTTATACCCAGAATAAACTTAGTTGGTCTCTAAGGTGCTACTGGACATTTTTTTAAATTAAAGTTAATTTATTTTCTGAGAAATAGTGATTTCCCATAAAACAACAAATTTTTAAATGTACAATAAAAGCCATTATTCTCCAGAAAGGTAGCAAACCCAGATTTGCTGTAAGGTCATATATGAAACAGTGTTACAGGCATCTATTGAAGGTGTGACAGCACAGTTACATATACTCACGTACGGTTATGATTCTGGATGGGGTAACTGCAAGTGAAGTGCTTAGAAAAGTTAGGGTTTTTCCATCAGACACTGTCATTGCAAGCATTAGATAACAAACTTTATTTACCATTAAAGCTATTGGGGTCCTGAACTGGCAGGAACAAGCAAACCCCCAGAAAATTAAGTGGATTGCAATGTGGGATAGATGTGTATGAGTTCTCGGGCGACCTTTACTAAAGTTATTGTGCTGACTGGCCTGATACTGCCATGCTGCATATCTGCTCCTTATTTATCGTAAAAGATGAAAATGGCATTGCAAATACTGTTTATCAGCTGCCTCCTGATACTCTTGTGTAGTTTGTTAATTAATGGAATTTAATTGCTTGGGGACATTTCGCAGAAAGAGTAGATTATAGAACTCAATAAATTGGTGAAACTGATAAATAGTTTCCGTTAGTTTTAATTTCTTGACCTATAATGCCTCCAATCCTGGGCATCTCAGGTCACAAACATCAGCTGACTTGGTAAACCTGTATCTAGACTGGGGGTTGGGGAGATTCTCATGATATAACACTCCTTCATTAAAAAAAAAGAGAGTAAAGGTCCTGATCAAACAATAAACACCCGAGAAAAGGCTTGTAATGTAGGCTTCTCCCTGACACGCCAGTTTTCTATGTGTGGGAATTTAATCTTGAGAGTCCCATTTGAAATGGTGCAATCCAGGAAGAGAATTATCACTTCATCTGCTGCTTGAGAAGTAGACCTTGTAATGTTCCCTAGTAATTTTACTCTTCTTCCACTTGCTTGTCTGAAAATGCCCCTGGGTAACTATGAGCCCAGTTGACAGGGCAGGTGTTATAGCTCCTAGATAAAGAATGTGCATCAGTTAGATTTTATGGCATTGCCAAAATTGTGACAATGCTAACTTGCCCAACAAGGTCTTATATGTGTATACGGCTGATGGAAAAGGTGCCACAAGCTCTATCATGTTCAATGTAGTGTTAACCCACGTTGTTTACATGTTTATTGTTGGACAGCTGTAATCTCCCACTTCTCAGGGCATCCTCAGTGTTTGCTTGCTCTCATAGTCCCTTGGTTTGCATGGCCTGGTCATGCTTTATCTCTCCCAAATTCTTCCGTTTCATTTTAAAAACTCTAACAAGAACTGCACAATTTTGCATCTGTGAGTAGCAACTGCACTTGCTTGTAAAGGCGCATCTTTTACATTTTACATTTCTTCTCATGGTAGCTCATCCAAGGCATTTACATTATTGTGCATAAAGTGTAAACAAGAGCACAGGAACAGTCAACTTCTGAACCAGAGGATGTGAGCAAGGACATAGGAGCAGGGAAAAGAGAAATATAATAAGCTGTACCCACATACAAGGGCAAATTAGTAGGATTTCTATGGTCAATTTATTTGTGTGCTGCTTCATAAACTGAACTGGGGAAATAAGTGCATTTCCTATTCTCTGCAGTAATGATAGCTGGGGAGAAGGGAGACCCGTCTCACTTATAATCTCAGCACAGTAGATTGCGGCTTACACCTCTTCACTGAATAAAACAGAGCAGGAAAGCCTACCAGCCAACCTGAAGGTGAAGGTGAGATCCTCTTTAGTAACCATAGTGTTAAGCACACTCCAGTTCTTTGAACAGTGACAAGTTCCAGCGGTTCAGACACTCACCCAGGTTTGGCTCATTTTGAAGGAAATGATGCAGGAGGCATATATTATGGCTTTGTATACTTGTTTGCATTTATTTACAAATATTTAAACTGAGCATTGTTGTTGTTGTTGAGTCGTTTAGTTGTGTCCGACTCTTTGTGACCCCATGGACCAGAGCACGCCAGGCACTATTGTCTTCCACTGCCTCCCGCAGTAGCTTTGAGAACTAAACTGAGCATAGGTAGAGGCCAACCCAGCCAAAATGAATGTGAGGGCGATCTGGCTGCAACATCTGTCACCCCATTGATCGCCAGGGTTGATTCGGCTGATCTGGCTGGCTAGGCGGGTGTCCCCTTCCTCCCTCACCGCTCCATGTGCGTCCCTCCTGAAGCTGCGCGCTCGGTGGAAGAGGACGACCTTCCCAGATAGAAGGAGTGTACCGTTCTTCAGTCAAGGGTATACGATAGCTGCGCTCCCCTGCTAGAACCTCCAAACAAGCTCAAGGCCCAGCCAAAATCTACTTCTCCCACATCGTATCTCTTAGGGGACAGCCAGGAATCTTTTTGTTTTTGTTCACTAAAACATCAAATGAGGAGGGGCAGAGATATCACTTTCAGGTATGCTAAAGCCATTATTCCATTAGGCAGAAGGAGGCACATGCCTCAGGCAGCAGGTGTTGGTGGCAAGGAGTGGTGGTTGTTGTTTAGGCATTTAGTCGTGTCCAACTCTTCGTGACCCCATGGACCAGAGCACGCCAGGCACAGGCCAGGAGTGGAAGCAAGGTGTTTGAAGACATACCGTGGCTGTGTATGCACACCTCCCTGCTGCCTTCAGGTGCTGTGGAGAATGTATCCCATAACTGATGAACTAAGACTTGTCTGGCTTTTGAATGTGAGGAAATGCACCAGTTCAGGCAGCAAAATAGGCCAGCTGTTGAGAGAAATTAGCCACTCTATTCAGTTTCGATATCAGCACATCACCTGCCTAAGGAAGGAGATACTTGGCAGAACTACTAAGGTAATCTTCAGTAGTTATTCCGGTTCATCTCCTGGCCAAACTCCAGAATCATAGAATGTCCCTGAAGGTAGCTCAGTCTAAATTAAATTCTTTACTTGGAATGCTTTAATTTGATTTCACCAGTAAGATAAGTAAATGAATACCACATTGAGCTTCATCAAATTGTGTCACTTGGAAATAAACTCTCTTGCTTTGTTTGAAGACTGGCAGTGATAAAGTGTCCGCCATTAAATTAGCAGTGTTCACCAATGATTAAAAAAACATGCATTTTCTTTCCTATTGGAATTTGGAAGCTAGTCATTGGTTATTGCCACTCCTTTCCTTCTTGATTAGAGAGCAGCACTTTTTAGTACCCAGTATTTTTCCACTGAAGGTATATGGCTATAATCAAGTGACTTCTGAACCTTTTCTCTGTTTTTGATAAACCAAATGGATTTGAGTTCCTTAAATATTTTGCTTTACATGACCCAAGGACTTGAATCGTTTTGGCTACTGTAGAAATGTCTGTTAGCATTCTTGCTTTGTTATCACAGGTGGTGCAAGGTGGTTCCCAAACAGCTCCTGGATGTTTGTCCCAATATCTTAACAGTGGTTAATGGAAAGTGTTGCCAGCTAAATGCTAACTACAGCAGGTAATTTGAGCCACATGGAAACACTATATTCGGCATCCTGTTACGGGTATGAATATCTAGGGGGTTAACTCTTCCAATGCTAAATACCGTACATAGTGTATCCAGCACCATGCAAAAGGCAGGAAACCCAGAACCAGCTCCATGCACACTTTGAAAAGTTGGCTATGTGGACTCCATAGCCCATGCTAGTCAATAACAGGTTGGTAGACTGATAGCAGATGACCAGGATGGGCTACAGCCTTCTGCTGCACATACTTTGTGAACTAGCTGTACTGACAGAGCAGATCCACAAGCCACTTTTCTTGGCTCACTTCCATTTCTGGGGGAAATGGAACTGCAGGAAGGTAAGCTATGGGAGGGGGTGGGTGGGTTCTGCTCCCCCCACTCATGTGCTCCCTCTTTTTTTTTTGAAGAAAAATGAGCTCCACCCCCTCCACTTTGTATGTGCTCACTGACTTGGGTTTAAATAAACGGGTCTGTCATAATCACATGCAATTTGAATCAATCTCCTAAATCAGCTCCCTAGATATTCTCTATGTGGGGTACGTCTTTGCATGAACTGTGTTCTGCCATGAAACAATTCTTTGCTTTCTTACAGTGCTCAGTGTAAGATGCCTAGGATGCCTATGACCTTCTCTAGCACAAACCTGACCATGTATGGAGATCATCAGTGGCCGTGCTCAAATTCATAGGTTAAGTGGGTGACTCCCAGCGACAGACTTTTTTTGATGCGGCATTCGGTAGTCGCACCTGCCCTGTGGAATGCCCTCCTGGCAGATGTCAAAGAGCTAAACAACTATATAGTTTTTTGTAGACATGGAGGATTTTCCCACCTCACCTGTCTCTTAGCACTGGCATAGCTCTAGAGGAAGTATATCAAGAAGCAGCTGGGCAGGTTAATAAGCATTTTGTTATTTGCCTTTTGCAGCTGAAATACCAAATGGCGGAAGAAGCCATTCACATTAGTATTTTTATCTTATAAAGCTAGTAGATACATGTGTAAAAGCCTCTTAGGGGAAGTCTTATTTTAACAGCTGGTGATTTTGAAAATAAAAAAAGACTGGACGCTTGTCCCAATTACCAGCTTTTTCTGTTGTGCTGGGAAGTCATAGAAATTTTCTTTTATGGAATATAAACTAAAGGCAATTAGTTTTTGCTGTGCAAGAAACCCCAACAAAACCATGTGCTCTAGTTCTTGATGTTTCATGTATGCCCTTTGCAGGTCAAAAATTTGTATTCTACAAGGTTCAAGCCTAAGATTGTCCACTCTCCTCAACAACATGGACTAGATGTTGCATTTATGGCACACCTGCGAGCTACGCCTACTCTATTTTCAACTAAGAGCCACAAAGTTTTCCTATACCCCTGAGTTCTATCCAACATTAATCATTCTCAAGAGCAGACTCACTGAAATCAGTTGACACTATTAGTTTGCGTCCAGTAAAATTAGTGGATCTACTCTGAGTAGAAATTTGTTGGACACAACTCCCCATGCCTTATGGGTTTATAACACAGCTACTGGTAAGTCATTGTTTTTTCTAAATTCAGATCAAATCTGGTTTAGGGAAACACATCAAAACACAGTTTCCTCATAAACAACAGGATGGACATGGCTTGTGGCTAATGTTCTTCCCAAACCAGCAGTGGAGCGCACTGGATGCAGAGTAAATGCAAGTTCCTACATAGCTTGTGTGTCCATTTCTGTTGTCTCAGCTTAGGGCTTCTTTCACCTTCAGGGTTGCTGTACTAATTTATTTAGAGCTGGGGCTGGCCCTTGGCTGGCCGGTCCTTTTCTTGGCTGATGCTGGTCTTGACAGAAAGGAACTGGAGAACTTTAGGTGGACCACATCTGAGCAGGACAGTCGACATGAAATAAAGTGATGGTATGTAAAGAAAGAAAGCGTTTATTTCTAGTTATCTAAAAGAAGAATCAGTTAAAAAACAAACCAAACCAAGAGGACTACACCAAAGTTGTAGAAATAATGAACCAAGCCAACAAGTGTGTAGAAGATTTGCATTTAATAGACTGTTAAGGAGTTTCCAGTATTGCAAGATGCCTCCTAAGGCGCTTTATGGGTGCCTGCACGGAGAGAAATTTAATGCACAAGGGGATCCTTTAGGTAACAGCCCCTCCTCGCACTGGCTACCGCCAAAGCCTCCCCGAGAGAGCATATGGAAATATCCGTCGCAACTCCCTGCCACGTGGCCGGGGGGAGGAGACTTCACGTCACGACTCCGCCCGCCCACCCCGCCACGTATTACCCGCCCTTTCCTCGACCACTGGGGGGGGGGTGCGAGGGCGAATAAACTCCGCCTACTCTCGCCCCGCGACGGATGCACCAGCCCGCTGCGCGGCTTCCCCCGGCCGACAAAATGGCCGCGGCGGAGGTGCCGCGCACCGTTCTCATTGGTTCTGCCTGCGGAACATACCACCTCTGCTACTTTAGGGGGGGGGGAAATGAGCTTCAAGTTAATCCCTCCCTTCTTGGTTCGGAGTAGAATGAGCGCACAGAGTTTCCGGATCTCCACCGGAAGCCGGAAGTACTTCGGCGGCAAGGGATTCCCTCTTCTGTTCTGCTTTTCACTCCCCCACCTCCGGATCATCGCAGGTAAATCGCGACCCTTACGGGAGTTTTATCACTTAACCCTTCCTCGCGCCGTCTGGAGCTGCGTGGTCTTGCTTCATTCGAGTGGAGGGTGTGTAGGTGTGTGAGAGGAGTCCAATGTGCGGGCGGCACCTTCCCCGCCACCTGCTCCTAGTGGGCAGGATCCGACTCCTCGCCCCGTGGATCTGAGCGATGGAGGGTGGTCATCGCTTGGCTTCTGAAATGGCCAGAGAGGGAACTGAGGCTTGTGCTCTTCTGGCAGCCACGCCTTCCCTGAGAGGAGAATCTCCTCCTCCTCCTCCTCCGCTTAGGTGTTAAGGGATGGTTTGACTAGGGGCAGCTTGCTACGTGCTCAAAGATGTGTCGTCCCTTTACAGCAACACTTTCTAACTTTTTGGGGGGTAGGGGTGGGGGATACTCATGGCACTGAAAACAAATCCTAGTGTGAATCTCTGGTTCAGCTTAAAAGGGGAGGGGACCATGCTCATTTTAATATAGCAAATCGGATTGAATGATTGTGTGCCCCCCCCCTTTTGGCTGCCTCTGAGGTTGTGGTTAAAGAAGGGGAAAGCCAACTGTGGTACCAGAAATGCATGTGTATAAATACAATAAATAATATTATTAACTCTGTTATATTTTACTTTTGAACTTCTTGCTTATCAGTTACCCTACCCCCAGGTATATGTTTCCTACTGGTATTCCAGTGAACAAACAGCAACTTCCTCTGTAGCTAGTATTTTCCTTGCAAATCTCATGCTGCCTCACCTGTCATTGACAACTGAGCATCTATTGTCTTCCCACTCCTCAATGCAACATAGAAATGATTCCTGCAACTTTGATAGTGCTTGTGTCCAGTATTGGCGCAAAGCAAGGATTCGTGCTAATGCTTATTCACATTCTGGACTTACTGGAATGTTCTCTGTTTTTGCCACTTGCAGAGAACAGCTTTGTAGCTGTGACAACTCATGTGGATGGCCTGTAAAGACATGTGCAAAACATACTTTCCATTCTGCTGATGTAATTGAGTCTTGCTTGCATATGTGCATACCTTTCAAGAACTGGCATACATGGGATAAACCCTATAAACATGTGCAATGATACCCTGGAAAGATGTGGAGTATCTCTTTGGTCCAGTCTGCTAACTAACAAATGCTTCCTGGCTAGCCCCCAGAGTTCACTAAGAGACCTGCTAAATAAGTGCTCACCTCTCATCTGTCATTGAGCACATTACACATTGTACAGGCAGTTTCGTACATTACAAAGAGGGGGAAATGATCTGCTACTGAGTGTATGCTCAAGGGGGTATACACTCAATAGGACCTTAGGTGTAGATGTAAAAATTGAATATGTCTAGTGGCCCCCAGCTGCTCAAATTGTGGCACTAATCTTGGCATGAAAATAGCTTTCCCTCCCACAGACGTGCTTAATTCATTCGGTTTTGGAGGCAGGTAGGCTAACACAAGGTTGACTTGAATTCTCTTGCAGATACTGATGCAGGATCCTCAGAGCCAAACCTGTGAAATGTTTTGCTTCAACAAGAGGTAGAAGAGCTACTACCAGGTAAGTAACAGCTTATGATCCTTGCCAGTTTGTTGTTTGTGCCACCTGCTGTGTGCAAATTTTGGTTTAGAAAAGGCTAAGACTATGGGTCATATGCAGTGCTTTTGGCGAAATTCAACGGGAGCAGCATGGCATCCATTTTCTCTCCTCCCCCTGTGCTCTCTACAACTTTCCAAAGCTGATTTGGGATGTGGGGAGGCGGAGGGGATAGGAGAAGAAGCTTCATTGTGCTCACAGGAGTATGTTGTGTTGTTGGAACCTGCATTGGATGCCACCCCCCCTAGCATTGAACAGAATATTTGGAAAATAAGGACCAGTGGGAAAAGAGGGGGGTTGTTTTGTTGCTGGTACATGGGTAGAAGTGCCAGATGGATTCTGCCAGTGAGCACCGCTGCATCCTCACTGCCATCATGCCTCACCCCCATTCCATCCCCAAAAGTGTTTTTTTTTTAATAGTTTTTATTATTTAAAATCAACAAAGCAGCAAATACACACTTACATATAAAAAGGAATAATAAGGTGGGGAGAATAATAGGGGAGGGGCGAGAGAATCAACGATACAATAAAGAAGATCAAAAAAGAAAAAAGAAGGGGAAAAAAAGAAAAAGAAAAAAGAGGGCAAAAGAAACCCTTATTCTTCCAATATTTCGTCAAAACTTATCCTCACAGGTTTACAGAACAAATAAGAATACAAAACAAATACACTCATCACATCTACATACAGATACTTCCTGTCCCTTTTGTTGCACACTTTTCTATATCTTATGTTTCACAGGCTTATATTAATGATATCTCTTTTTCCTCCTCCTTATTATTCTAATCCTTTCTGTTTCTCTCAAGCATCATTCAATGTCCATGAGTAGAGAGCTATTTGGGTAATATGTTTTAAGATAATTCTTATACACTCTCCACTCTTTCGCTGTCTTTTGTACGGGTATATCTCTCATTGAATCTGTCAACCATGCCATCCTGATATAGTTTAACATTTGTGTTTGCCAGTCTATTACTGTGGGCAGCGTCTCGCTCTTCCAATTTTTAGCTACCAAGATTCTAGCAGCGGTCACAGCGTATAGGCATAAAGATCTTATTTCCTTATTTATTTCTGATGGTAGGATATTTAAAAGAAACATTTCAGGCATTTTTTTAAATGTTATTTTAAACATTTTCTTTAGTTCTTCGTATATCTTGTTCCAGTATTCTTTTATATTTTTGCAGGACCACCACATGTGGTAGTATGTGCCATCTTCTTTCTTGCACCTCCAGCACCTCGGATTCATACCCCCATACATTTTAGCCAGCTTACATGGTGTTAAATGCCAACGGTATATCATTTTCATACAATTTTCTCTTAGGTTGAAACATGCTGTAAATTTTAGATCTTTATCCCACAATCTCTCCCACTGATCCATGTTGATGTTATAACCCAAGTCTTGGGCCCATTTAATCATTGGGGTTTTAGTTTGCTCCTCGATCGTCTCCCATTCTAAAAGATAGTCGTACAATAGGGAAATTTTCTTCTTCCTTATTTTTGTTATTATCTTTTCAAATCTTGACATTTCTGTTGCTAACCCTGTCTCTCTATCTACGATTAGTTTCTGATTCAGTTCAAAATATTGTAGCCAGCTCGTTAATTGATTTTTAATTTCTTCATACTTTCTCAGTACTGGTTTCCCTTCTGTTGTCTCTAGTACTGTTCTGTATGTGGGCCAGTTGTTACTCATATTTCTCCTTTTAACCGCAATGGCCTCTGTGGGAGAGGTCCAGAGTGATATTTTGGGCTCCAATATCCCTTTGTACCTAATCCACAGCCTAAAGAGGGATTTCCTTATCACATGATTAAGGAACCCTTTGTGTACTTTTATTTTCCCGTAGATCAGGTATGCGTGCCAACCGAATCGCCTATCGTGGCCTTCTAGATCTAATATGTCTGTTCTTTCTAGTTTTATCCATTCTCCTAGCCACACTAATCCCACCGCTGCGTGGTATATTTCGAGGTCGGGTAGCGCAAATCCACCTCTTGATTTTTTATCAATTAATGATAAATGCTTTATTCTGGGCTTTTTGCCGCACCAGACGAATCTTACAATTTCCCTCCTCCATTCCTTAAAGCACTTAGATCCTCCTAAGATTGGGATCGTCTGAAATAGGAACATTAATTTGGGCAGAACATTCATTTTGACAGCTGATACGCGCCCCCAAAGGGATAGATGTAACTTGTTCCAGGCCTCCATATTTCTTTTAATTTCTTTCCATACTTTTTGATAATTATCCTCAAACAAATTTAGGTTATTATTTGAAATCCAAATTCCCAAATATTTCCACTTATTTTTTATTTCCAATCCAGTTTCCCAAAAGTGTGTTTGTATGTGTTGGAAGCTGCCCAGAGTGGCTGGGGCAACCGAGCCAGATGGACGGCGTATTGCTGCCAGGCTTGCACTGACAAGGCATTCCATCAAAGTGTGATATTGAATTCCATCCCTTGACTTTAACGAGAGTAGATGTGGTGGGACAGCAAGGGGAAGAAACTATGTTTGAAGGATCTGATGAACTGTTGAAACGTCAGGTGTTAATCTGGAGCCATAGGACTACTGAGTTTGGTTAATCCTAGAATCGGCCACAATGGGCACATGCAATGGGAAACTGTGGCAGTGTGACTGAGTAATCTTTGTAGGGTTGACTGGGTGGAATTACAGTGTTTGTATAAGGTTACATTGCAGTGTAGTCGAAACAAAATTCTAAGTATGTTTGGTACTTGGCCAATAAATGATTCCTAAATTATTATTCCTAATACATCTTGGCTGACAAGATGATGAGAAAAGCACCACTTGGCAGTCAGCAGATGATGAAGGCCCAACATGACTGCTAGAGGTGCTGAGATAGCATTACTCAAGACACATATTATGTTTTCCCTTGGAAAACACTGGGTATAGAAAGGAAATGGAAAAAGTTGTTCCTACCTCTGATCAGTACAAAAAACAAAGAGTAAGGTAGACTTACTCACTTAACTGAGGAAGGAAAAGAACCACCAGATCCTTTGATATTAATAGACACTGGTAGCTATGAACTGTTGAGAAACTTGAAATGAGTTTAAATAATTTAATTTCACTCTTAATTTGACGGTGTGGAGTGACTATAGGTTGACTGGGTGGAATTCAACTTCACTCTCATCCAGCTGTTCCATCTGTGCAAGCATTGCAGTTTGCTAAGTGGAACAATCCTCCCCTTGCACAGTTTTGGGGTTCTCCCAACCAGGGCGGAGAGTAGAGGAAAGCCAGAAGTCTTTGCATCCGGGCTTCCTTCTATGGGGCTGTTTAGATGAATTCAGCTGCCTAGAGTTTTTGCGTTGAGTGACTAATAAATCAAATTAACAACAACAAGATAATGTGAAGTAAGTGTATAAAGTATTTGAGATTATAATTGCTTTATTGTTTCTTTATTCCCTGCCTTTGTATTGGGTATTGTGCCTCCACTTAATTTGTTTCTATTGCAATCTGGAGTTGGTTGCTCCCCTTCCTGATTTGGCTTTACTTAACAGGGAGTGATTACAAATCCTCATTTTCAAAAGAGATCATTTTTGTATACCCCTTATGTACCCAGTTGGCTGCTGTGCTCCACAGGAGAGGGTCTCCCGCACATATTGTCTCATCAGCAAGTCCATTCTTTATAATATTCTTTAGAGTAGTGGGAGCTGGCCTTTGGAGCTCACTTCTGTTAAATATAAGACAATTGTCTTTTTGGTGCCTTCTGAAGACCTTTTCTTTTTTGACCAGCTTTTAAATGTAGATCTTCATCCAACTCTGTATCTGTGCTGGATGTGAAATTGTTTTTAGATATGCAAGTTGCCTTGGGATATAATCTTGGTTTTGTTGTTGATGTTTTTTGTACTGTGAAATCACTTTGAGATATTTTATGGGAAGTGAATTATAAACAAAATCAAATAAATACTTTTAAGCAGATCAGAGCAGTATCTGAACCAGACCTTGTGCCAAAAATTGTGCACTGACTGTTGCTAAATGAGCAGGAAGTATGGAGAGAGAGCTTGCCTAATTCCTCATTGTTCCAAAACAAAGGCGAGCCGTTTTAGACTAGATATTCAGACAAAGGGAGAGTGAGCTACAGGACTATTGTGAGTTTCTCAGATACAAATTACATAATATTATATATACAAATAGTTTATGTTATATATACTGTATTCTGAATGGGTGGTTTCTTATGCTTGATGTTTCCTAATTTTGTATGCTTTCACACATAGAACTTTTCAGTTATTGGGCTGCCTGAGTGTAAAAAGGTAAAGGTAAAGGACCCCTGACAGCTAAGTCCAGTCGCAGACGACTAGGGTTGCGGCACTCATCTCGCTTTACAGGCCGAGGGAGCCAGCGTTTGTCTGCAGACAGTTTTTCCAGGTCATGTGGCCAGCATGACTGAGCTGCTTCTGGTGAAACCAGAGCAGCGCATGGAAACGCCATTTACCTTCCCGCCAGAGCAGTACCTATTTATCTACTTGCATTTTTGGTGTGCTTTTGAACTGCTAGGTTGGCAGGAGCTGGGACCGAGCAATGGAGCTCACCCCGTCGTGGGGATTCAAACCGCCGACCTTCTGATCAGCAAGCCCAAGAGGCTCAGTGGTTTACCTGGCACCTAAAGTGATGCAGGGACATTGCAGATTCCCATGCAGATCCTGCTACTTCAAACAGTGGGCTGGGGATTAGCAAGACGAGGATGGATTACAGAGTTTAAAAACAGGGTTATTGTGCAAAGGAACACACTATGTACAAAATGACAATGTATAACTGGCACGTGCATGCAGAAAGTGCAACATGCATAGGGACTTTCCTGCTCTACTAAATCTGGAAGAAAAATATCATGTGTTATTGGGCTAACACTCACATGTGGCAAGTATAGTCTTAAATCCAACATGCCAAAATGAAGGAGGGAGGAATGTGATGTGCCACTATGCATTGGTTCTGCCTTATGTGGAAATAGAGCTTCTATGGTTTTTCTCATTCCAACTTATGAGAAAAAACTAAAGGCTGTGAAACTTGGGGTCAAAACAGTGAAAAGGTGGACAGAGGAAGCAAAGCTTAAGCTTCAGGCCTGCTTTGATTGCACTGATTGGAGCACCTTTGAAATGGCCTCAAATAACCTGGATGAATTTACAGACACTGTGACATCATATATTAGTTTCTGTGAAGACTTATGCGTGCCTACTAAAGCCTTGCGCATATACAATAATAATAAACCCTGGTTTACAGGAAAACTAAAGCAACTCCGATATGCTAAAGAGGAGGCTCATAGGAAAGGAGATAGAATTTTGTACAACCAAGCTAGGAATGCACTGACCAAGGAAATTAAAGTGGCAAAACGAATTTATGGTGAAAAACCGCAGACTCAATTCTCAAACAGAGACTCGGCTACTTTTTGGAAGAATTTACAGAATATTACTGGGTATAAGAGAAAATCTTCTTCTGCTCCAGAGAGTCAAAAATTGGCAAATGACCTGAATCAGTTTTATAGCAGGTTCAAAAGTCAAGCATTATCAACTAGTGCCATTCAGTTGGAGCCAGAGGTATCAATAACCACCTCGACCTGTTCTGAAACCACCCCGCTGGTAATCTGGGAAAAACATGTATGGAGCCTTTTACAGAAACAGAAGGCCAGAAAAGCTCCAGGTGCAGATGGTGTGATCCTCTTTGCTTGAAAGTGTGTGCGGCACAATTGGCTCCAATTCACACACACATTGTCACAGTGGCCGGAGTGGACTACTTCAGAGTAACGACGCTACGCAGCTCTGCATTTTATTCTTTTATTGGTGCTGCGTATTTACAGTGCTCAAGTCATTGCTATTTACACGGAGCGATGTTGTCAGTCGGTTTCAGAACCTCCTAATGGCTTTTGGCGCGTCTTTCTCCAACACAAAAGCTTTGGCAGACCCATCCTCTTGCCCCTCCTCTTCCTGCGTAATTCTGGAGTTGGGGGGATGGGTCTTCCCCCCTTACTTGCCCCTTCCTGTCCCACCTGGGACCCTGGCTCCTCTACCTTGCCTGAGCCTCGGACACGACTTCCTGCTTCCCCACTGGAATCGGAACTCTCCCTGCTTTCCCCTTTGCTCGGGGACGGGCTTGAACTCAGGAGGGGAGGGACTTCGCGATATCCCCTGTCCCTCACATCCACCCCCCTCCCAAGCTCTCCTTCACCCCTCCCCAGGCCCCCCCCATGTGTCGGTGACGACTGGAAGCCTAAAAACTCGGTGCTCTCCGAGCCCGTTGGTGTGAACACCTCCCCCCAGTCCTGCGAGCCCCCCCCTTCCGCCTGGGAGGACGGGAATCCCAAAAAGTCCGTGGCGTCAGAGCTGGTGGGGGTAAAAATGTTTTGCCAATCTGCTCCTTCCTCTGACTGGGTGGATCTTGGCGACACCCATACCTCATCCTCTGGTTCCTCAAACTCCGCTTCCCAGCGCCATGGTGAGCTGTTCTCCCGTGCCTCCTCCTCCCCCTCCCTTTCCATGTGCCAGGGCTTGGGTCTGTGGGGAAAGAGGGCGTGAAATTCTTCCACCAAGAATTCCTCCTGTATCTGAGTGGCGGGAACCCATTCATTCTGGGACGGTGGAGCATCCTCCCATGCCATGAGGTACTCCAGGCCCCCCACCCCCCACCTTGAATCCAGGATGGCCGTGGCCTCATTGAGTTGCTCCCTGCTTTCCCTCTCCCCCCCTCCCTCGGGGGTTTGTTCGCTGTCTCTGAGCCTGCTGCTTTCCCTGTACGGCGACAGCAGCGATCTATGAAACACTGGATGCACCCTCATGTCCTCTGGCAGTGCCAGCCTGTATGCCACCGGGTTGACCTGTTGCGTGACCGTGAAGGGGCCCAGCCATTTGGGTGCCAGCTTTTTGCACCTCCCTCTGGTGGGAAGGCCCTCCGAGGACAACCACACCTTGTCCCCCACCCTGATGACCTCCCCTTGTCGCCTGTGGCGATCTGCCCCCTTTTTGTACGCTTCCTTGGCCCTCTCCAAGTGTTCTCTGAGCTGCTGGTGCACCGTCTCCAGTTCCTCTGCCCAATCCTCAGCCTGTGGGCCCTCCTCCTCCTCCTCCCTCTCCCTCTCTGGGAAAGATCTGAGGTCGCGCCCGTAATTGGCCTTAAAGGGCGACACCCCTGTGGAGACGTGCACTGCATTGTTGTAGGCAAATTCTGCTAGTGGCAAGCGATCCACCCAGTCCGTTTGCCGCTGGCTGACGTAGCATCTCAGGTACTGCTGCAGAATGGCGTTGACCCTCTCCGCTTGTCCGTTGGTCTGCGGGTGTCTAGCCGTCGACAAGCTGACCTCCACCTGCAGGAGGTTCATGAGCCGCCGCCAGAACCTGGAAACAAATTGGCGGCCACGATCCGAAATAACCCTTAAAGGTAATCCATGCAGTCTGAAAATGTGATCAACAAACAGTTTGGCTGTCTCTTCTGCCGAGACTGCCCTGGCACACGGTATAAAGTGACACATTTTGGACATGAGGTCCACCACCACCAACACTGCAGTCTTACCCCTGGACGAAGGCAGATCTGTGATGAAGTCCATGGACACCACTTCCCACGGCCTGTGTGGTGTGGCTAAGGGCTCCAGCAACCCTGGTGGCGCTGCTCTGACCACCTTCGCCCGCTGGCAGGTGGTACAGCCCCTTACATAGTCTCGAACATCTTCCCTCACCCCTGGCCACCAGAAGTGTCTCATGACTAGGTGAGTGGTCTTGTCCCTTCCAAAATGCCCCGCTGTAGGGTTGTCGTGCATCTGCTTGAGGACCGTACGTCGAAGCTGGGTGGTGGGTAGGTACAGCGCACCCTTGTAGAAAAGCAGCCCTCTGCGTTCTGCAAAGTCTTTTGCCTGCTCCCTCCCCCCTCTCAGTTCTCTGAAGATGCGGTTGGCAAATTCATCCGCTGCCGTCAGTGCTGTGAGTTCTGCCTCGCTCACCACTGCTGCTCCGCAGGACCATGCCGACGGGGGGAAAATGTGCCTTGGGGCTGGTGGCGCCTCCTCCTCCATGTACTCTGGCTTGCGGGAGAGGGCATCCGCCCTGACATTCTGCTCTCCTGGGATGTAGTGTATGGAGAAGTTGAAGTTCGAGAAGAACTCCGCCCACCGTATCTGCCGCTGGTTGAGCACCCTGGCAGTTCTCCAGAACTCCAGGTTCTTGTGGTCTGTGCACACCTGGATGGGGTGCTTGGCGCCCACCAGGAAGTGTCTCCAGTGCTGGAACGCCGCGTGGATCGCAAGAAGTTCCCGATCAAAAACTGTGTAGTTTCGCTCGGGCTGGGTCAACTTCCTGGAGAAGAAGGCACAGGGTCTCCACTCTCTGTTGGCGTCCAGTTGCAACAAAATGGCGCCCACAGCCTTATCAGAAGCATCTGTTTCAATGCGTAGGGGCGCGTCCTGAACCACGTGGAACAGGTTCTGGTCTGAGGCGAACACCCTCTTGAGGCTTTCGAACGCTGCTTGCGCCTCTGGTGTCCACCTGAACTTCTGCTTGCCTCTCAGGCAGTCAGTGATGGGAGCCGTAACTCGAGAGAAGTTCTTGATGAACTTCCTGTAGAAGTTGGCAAAGCCTAGTAGGCGTTGGGCATCTTTGCGCGTCCTGGGGCTGTGCCAGTCCAGGATGGTCTGCACCTTGTCCTCGTCCATTGCCAGCCCCTTGTCTGACAGCTTGTAGCCCAGGAAGTCCACCTCCTTGGTGTGAAACTTGCACTTCTCCAGCTTCACATACAGGTGGTTCTCCTTCAGGCGCTGTAACACCTCCCTGACGTCCTTCACGTGCTGCACTGGGTCGTTGGAGTAAATAAGGATGTCATCCAGAAAGACCAAGCATTTCCTGAAGAGTAGGGACCCCAGGACGTGGTGCATGAAGGCCTGGAAGCATGCTGAGCCCCCTTGCAACCCGAAGGGCATCACCAGATATTCAAAAGAGCCCAGAGGCGTGAACATCGTGGTTTTCCACTCATCGCCTTCCCGGATCCTGATCAAGTTGTACGCCCCCCTCAGGTCTAGCTTGGTGAAAATCTTGCCTCTGCGTGCCGCTGTCAGGAGATCATCCACTCTGGGCATGGGGAAAGCCACTGGCTCTGTCACCGAATTCAGCCGTCTAAAATCCACCACAAGACGGCGCTGTTGCGTGTCTTTCTTGTCCACCCAGAAGACCGGGCTGCCCCCTGCTGCCTTGCTTTCTCTGATGAACCCCCGCTTGAGGTTCTTGTCGATAAAAGCGCGCAGATCCTCCAGTTCCTGGTCTGACATGGCGTACAGCTTGGCTGGGGGTATAGTTGCCCCAGGCACCAGGTTGATCTGGCAGTCAAAAGGCCTGTGTGGGGGCAGGTGGTCGGACTCCGCTTCACTGAAGACCTCCTGCAGGTCCCAGTATGGTTTGGGTATCGCCTCACCCCCTTTGACGTGCATGGTGGCCACCGTGGCTATCGGAGGCCCCTCCCCTGGTTGGTGCTGCATGCAATGTTCCAGGCAAAAGTCCGATCCAAAAGTGATGCATCTCTGATGCCAACTTATGGAGGGGTCGTGGCGCGCCAGCCAGCTCATGCCCAAAACGATTGGGGGGTCTGAGATGGTGGTGACGTTGAATGCCAGTGTCTCTGAGTGCCTTCCAACCGTCATTCTCATGGGGGGGGTTTGATGAGTGATGGCCCCTCCCAGCAGCTCTCTGCCGTCAATGGTTGCCACGTGCAGAGGAAAATCCAGCTGCAGAAGCTGGATCTGGTGCTCTTCTGCAAAGTTTCTCGAGAAGAAGTTGGCTGAGGCACCACTGTCAATTAGGGCGAGGACCGTCAATGGATAGCCATTTGGGAGCGTGAGCGTCACTTCTAGAACCACTCCTGCTCTGGGAGGGGTGGGCTGGCTCTGCTCCTCTCTGTGCGGGTGGGTGGGCTGGGGCTGTTGTCTGCTGACTGTGCCTGGCTGCCGCCCCTTGTCTCCTGCAGCCAGGCTTTCCCGTTTCCCTGCTGTGGTGCTGCGTCAGTGGGGGAGGGCACAACCGTTCCCGCCTTTCCTTGCCACTCCCTGCGATGTGGGCAGTCTCTGACGAGATGCTGGGGGGAGTTGCAGAGAAAGCAATTCCCACCCCTTCCCTCCTTGCGTCTTGGCGCCGCTGGGGTTTGAAAAGCCCGCGCGCGCGCGCTATCAATCTGCATGGGTTCCTGGTCCTGACTGGCCCCAGGCGTGGCTTGAAAGGGTTGTTGAGGGAGTGGCTTCTCCTGCGACCGTGGGAACCAAGCCCGCTTTGCGCGCGTTGCTTGCTTGTCGCTCCATCTGGATTCCTGCCTCACCCCCACCGCCAGAGCCGCTTTGCTCAGTTGATCCATATTACTGGGCTTTGGACCTCTCGAGAGCTCATCCTTCACCTCCTCATGCAACCCCAAGTAAAACGCCGCTTGCATTGGGGCAGACTCCAGATCCCACCCCAATCTGTGCACCAGCATGGTGAATTTCGCCCAATACGCGCGAACTGTCATATTTCCTTGGCGTAAATTATGAAGTTCCTCCTTAGTCTGGTCCATATGACTATCGGACGAATACATCGTTTTCAAACCTTCTAGAAATAGTTTGACATTCTTCATGCAAGGATTCCTTGTTGCAATTAACGGTCTTAGCCACTCCCTGGCCGCCCCTGTAAGGTGCTCCACAATAAACGCTACTCTGTGCTCATCATCAGGGAACTCATCGTGGTGCAGCTCAAGAGCATACACAATCTCAGTCTCAAAGCCCTGAAACTCCTTCGGGTCTCCATTGAACTTGCTTACTAGGGTCCCGGCTCTCCTTCCTGGCAGCACTTGGACTTGGGGTGCCCCTCCCGCCTTGTTTTTCTCTGCATCCAGCTTGTTTTGGAGGTCTACCGCCACCGCCCTTAAATGCTGCTCTTTTTCCTGGAGCTCTCTCACCTGTTCCGCAAGTTGTAGCCGGTCGTCCTGGACCTTCTTAGTCTCCTCTTTAGCTGCCTTCAATTCTCCCTGCGCCTGCAGCGACAGCTGTTGCAGTTCTAGCTGGGCTTGCTCAGCGATCTGCCGCCACTTCTCCGCCTCTGACACGCTCATCCCGGCAACTCCAAAGTAGCCCAAAAAGGATTAGGAGGTTGCTGTCACAGTGGCCGGAGTGGACTACTTCAGAGTAACGACGCTACGCAGCTCTGCATTTTATTCTTTTATTGGTGCTGCGTATTTACAGTGCTCAAGTCATTGCTATTTACACGGAGCGATGTTGTCAGTCGGTTTCAGAACCTCCTAATGGCTTTTGGCGCGTCTTTCTCCAACACAAAAGCTTTGGCAGACCCATCCTCTTGCCCCTCCTCTTCCTGCGTAATTCTGGAGTTGGGGGGATGGGTCTTCCCCCCTTACTTGCCCCTTCCTGTCCCACCTGGGACCCTGGCTCCTCTACCTTGCCTGAGCCTCGGACACGACTTCCTGCTTCCCCACTGGAATCGGAACTCTCCCTGCTTTCCCCTTTGCTCGGGGACGGGCTTGAACTCAGGAGGGGAGGGACTTCGCGATATCCCCTGTCCCTCACACACATGTTTAATCGTTCTTTGGAGTTGTGTAGAGTCCCTTCATGCTTTAAACATTCCATCATCATTCCTGTACCTAAGAAACCTTCCATCAGTGTGATGAACGATTATAGACCGGTTGCTTTAACATCTGGGGTAATGGAAGTATTTGAGAGACTAGTGCTGGCCTACTTGAAAAACATTACTGATCCCTTGCTGGATCCTTTGCAATTTGCTTATCGAGCTAGTAGGTCAGTAGATGACACAATCAACATGGCATTGCACTACATCCTGCAACACCTGGATTCCTTGCAGACCTAGGTGCGAGTTCTGTTTGTGGACTTTAGCTCAGCTTTTAATACTATTGCCCCATCTAAATTGTTTTCTAAATTACTTCATCTTAATTTACCTGCCCCTGTTTGCCGATGGATATACAGCTTTTTAACGGACAGGAGGCAGCAGGTGAGGTTGGGGGAAATTATATCGAACAACAATACCATCAATACAGGTGCTTCCCAGGGGTGTGTCCTTTCCCTACTGCTTTTCTCTCTATACACAAATGACTGTAGCTCAACTGATCCATCAGTTAAGATCTTGAAATTTGCTGATGACACAACAGTTATTGGGCTTATCCAGGAGGAAGATGAATCTACATATAGGCGGGAAGTAGACCATCTTGTTTCGTGGTGCACCAGAAATAATTTGGTACTAAATGCCCAAAAGACAGTTGAAATGGTAATTGATTTCAGAAGGCACTCTTCTGTCCTGCCGCCAATTTCCATCCTTGGTAACATGGTTGCAGTAGTAGAGTCCTTTAAGTTCCTGGGTTCTATAATTTCTCAAAAGTTAAATTGGTCAAGCAACATCAATAGTATTATTAAAAAGGTCCACCAGAGGTTGTATTTTCTGCATCAACTAAGGAAATTTAATTTGCCCCAGGAAGTGTTCCAATTTTACAGAAGCATCATTGAACCTGTTCTCTGTAATTCTATTACTGCTTGGTGCGGTACAGCCTCCAAGATAGACAAGAAAAGGCTCCAATGAGCTGTAAGAAGTGCAGAAAGGGTAATTGGTGCTAGCTTGCCTACAATAGAGTCAATCTATGCTACCAGAGTTAAGAAGAGAGCAGAGAGAATGGCAGCAGATCCTTTACATCCCTGCCATCATCTGCTAGATTTACTCCCATCTGGACGTCGCTACAGGTCTTCATATACAAAATCGGCTAGGCACAGGAACAGGTTTTTCCCTTGTGCCATTAAATTGTTAAATTTGTAGGTGTGTAGCTGAAGGGGAGGTCAATTATGGGTGGGTTTCTTTGCTTATTTGTAATGTGAGTGGAACAGTGTGTGTATGTTTACATTGCAATGTAGCCGAAACAAATTCCAAGTATGTTGGAAAATGTACTTGGCCAATAATAAATTATTATTATTATTATTATTATTATTTATTATAAACTAACAATGAAAATGATAGTCACCCTGCAGTCATATAAACAGTAATAAGGGTAAAGACCTTTATTATCAACACATGTAAGGATTGGAACGCCTAGCATGGGATATAAAACCTGCTAATCACTTGTGCTTTCTCTTTTGACTATTAGTATAGGAGGTATTAATAAGCCTCCTAAATGATGATGGCATTCAGAGACAAGACTGTGGATGAGCTGAAGGAGCTTCAGGACAATTCAGAGGAGATTGAACGCTTGGCATTGGAGTCTAATGAGGTTAGAATATTTTAGAATGCATCAGAAGAACTGGACTGGAATGGGGGGAACTTAAGGGGAGCCACCTTTCCCTAACAATGGCCTGTCTTTATCAGGTTCAGGATGTCCAGTTGGAAAGGGAGATGGCTTTGGCCACAAATCGCAGTCTGGCAGAGCGGAACCTGAAGTTTCAGGAACCCCTCGAAACAGGGCGTGCAAACCTCTCGGACAAATATCACGAACTGCAGAAGCTGGTCGAACAATGCCAGGAGCAAAAGGCAAAACTGGGTAACGTTTCAGATCTCCTCAGCCCCGGGTGGGGGATCAGTAGGCTACCCCCCCCCCCCCGAACCAGATTTACTTCTTGTGATTCCTCTTCTGTGTTCGGATGTATGCAGGTGAACCCTAGGGTTAGCCACTCCTGATCTGGAAATGGCTCCTGTTTCTTGACACCTGTCCGTTGCAAATGTGGATGGTCATCAAGGAGGGAGGGTCATTTATGAGAAAATATTTTGGTTCCCTCTTTTCTGAGCCTTCTAGCAGCCTGAACAGACTGATGGTGTGCACCATAGTTTCAATGCAATTTGTGCCTGGATAACCATAGAAAGCTATGTGCTTGCATATAGGCAACAGAGACCTCTGTTCTTCTTGATCTCCCCAACCTCCCTCTCTCAGCTGTGGCTGGATTGTTGTGTGGTGGCAGCTCTGAAAGCAATGGGAGCTGTGCCTTCAGAGGTGACACTCTTCACGTATATCTGCTTCTGCAGAGCCAGGAACTGACATTGTCACTGAGATGGAGGGAAGGAGACATGCTTGTTTTGCATGGCATTTTTAACCACCCTTCTTTATTCTTTCCCCATCCCACCAGAGAAATTCTCAGCAGCGATGCAACCTGGCACCCTGTTAAATCTTCTGGAGGTAGAAGGGCAGAAAATCGAAGAAGAATCTGAGGTTAGCCTATGATTTAAACTCAAGAGGAAACAAGACTCATGCCTGATACTGTTTGTTAATACTGATGATCTATTCTGAGCTTACCTCTCTCCATGCTGACCCTCGTACACCCAGACTGTCAGCCAGGACTGTGTCACCTCTCCTTTCTCACATCCAAAATTCAAGTCAGCATAAGAATCATCTTGTAATGTAGTTCATGTGTTTTGTTTTACTGAGCTTGTTTGGGTGGCCAGTCAGCAGCATGGGCCCAATAAACCACACAAGCGTCAAGAGTTTATGGCACTCCAGTGCGGTGGCAAGGAACCTGACTGTGGCTTAGGGTCCGACATGCCCTTGTGTTTGGCTCTCTCTCGGTATTTTACCTTCCTCCTTCCCAGGATGGTAGACTAGGTGCAAAACTGAGCCAAGGAACTGAGGGCTACAAATGCACTTGAGGGACACTATTTCATAGGTGGACTTGTGGGAACCTGGTCACCATTGTTCTGGAGCAATGGACAGGTTGCCTGAGAGGATCCAGTTTCTCTCTCGCCACGCCCACCCCCTGCCCAGTCTGTTTCACTGTGAGTAGTCATTGGGAGATGGAAGGTACATGCTGCGATGAAGAACGCAGCAGAGAACCTTGTTCCTTACTACAAATGAAAGCCCTGGTTCAATTGTCTTTTTACATTGCAGATGATGGCTGAAAAGTTCCTGGAGGGCGAAGTGCCTCTGGAGACATTCCTGGAGCAGTTTTCCTCCATGAGGAAGTTGTCCCATCTACGGCGGGTGAAAGTGGAGAAGCTTCAGGAAGTGTTGAGGAAGTCTCAGTCTTCCCAAGAGCCAGCCAGAAGCTCTGCGTTCAACCACCAGCATCCTTCCCCGATGCCTTCTGGGCCTGCAAACCAGCAGCCGCAGAATAGCCTGGCTGGGGGACTGCCCTATCCTTTACCTTACAGTCTCTCCCCTTGCATGCCCACCGGCCCTTCAGCTCATGGAGCTCTCCAGCCAGCTTCTTTTGCAGGAGCACCTGTTATGGTGGGACATGTCGCCTCCTCTCAGCCAAGTAGCCAAGCCCCATATCCAAATAGATCACCTTCTGGTCCTGGGTACCCACCTGTCTCTTCTAGCAGTTCATTACCCCAGCCTCAGGTAGGAGACCCATCTGCATCCTCTGGGTACTCTTGGTCTCCCTCCAGAGCACCCCCTTCTGGACCAGGATACCCTCAGCTTCCTGTTAGGGCTCCATCTACAGGACCAGGATACCCCCAGTCTCCATTTTTTCCACCAGCGGGAAGGCCCCAGTGCCCTTATCCTACCCAGCCTTCAGTGCCTAACTACCCCATCCCTTCCCAGCCTCCATATCCCACAGGTCCAAGCCCACCGTTTGGGTATCCACCACATCCACCCCTGCCCCCTCAGGGCCCTTCTTGGCCAGGATACTAGTCCCTGTTCCCAGGCAGTATACTTTTTCATAGCAGCCTGATGAATTGATTTTTGCTAGCTGCTGAAGCCCAAGATGAAAACTTGGGTGCATCCTCTTGAGAGACATACTTCCGTAAGCATTATATTGATGGCATGTGTGGTTTGATGCTGTAAGAGTCGGAAAGGAACGGCTGTGTGGGATGGTTCCATTTCCTGAGTATCAGCAGGCAATGACTGTTGGCAGCATTCAGTGGCCAGCTGTACTGACTAAGCAGTCCGTCCAAGCCATAGTATAAAATACAAATCTAGGCCCAGACACTTAGCTGACGTATACTGGCATTGTTCCAAGTAAGCCGCTTACTGGCCGCAGCTTGGATCTGGTCCTGTGCGTGTGTGTGTCGTTTTCTACTTTACTACATTAGAGTATCTATAATACATAAATAAAATGGATTCTGCTCACTTTATATTTTCCACGAAACTCATGATGGAGAAATCAGGTCAGCATTTCTGATGTGAAGAGCATGTTTTCCAGAAGAGGAATGAATGAATGATTTCTTCTGGCACCAAGAAAATGTACTATTTACTAGACAGTAGGTAGAAAGCACAGCCCAGCTAACACAAATGGAGAATGAAAAGCTCCCTCACCTAGCCTCAGCTGCAGTCAAGTGTCCATCAGTCGGTCTGAGGTGGCTGTTCCCATAGAGGTTAGCTAGTTTGCATGTTCCTTTCCTCCAGTGTGTTTTTATTATGGCTTATTTGTCTTTATCCTCCCTTCTGAGGGTAAACAGTGGATGTATTAGTTGTACTAATAATTAGTATGTGGAAGGTGTGAGCTAGCAGATCTTGGAACGGTTCGTTGAACAATAAGACAGCAAGTTTGACTTTTATAGAAAGTCAAATCGCTCTGTGTTTTTATACGTGGGAATAATGGACAAAATGTTATTGTTCCTCTTTCCATTGTTGATTGTAGTTTGCTTCACTGAAGCATGTAGGCCTCTTTGGCTGCCCTTTTTCTTCAGTAACCTCTTGGTGTAAGAGAGGACTTTGATAATGAAAGCCTCTCCCTCTTTGTTTGTTGTCCCACTTCAGCTGACAAGAAGAAACACTGGCTACCAAGTGAGGAAACCAAGGGGATCTAATGTAGATCAAAATAGCTTTGCTAAGCACTTTATCCTTTTGCTTGCCCGTAATTTATTTTTTAAAAATAGACTACTAATAGATATGACCCGGTAGAATGTGCCTGGAATTTGATGGAAGCAATTCCATATCTGTGATTAATTATGGTAATAAAACTTGGATGAATTGCACAGAAGCTTATGATTATGACTTTTGGAAATGGAGTTGTGGTGATTGATATCTGATATTGATGCCTCTTTTTTGCTTGCTAAACATCTTCCCTTCGACTTCTAGTTTGTGTCAATAAGGCCTTTCACCTTTCATCTCACAGAGTCATATGTTTCCTTGTCGTATCTGAATGTTCCTCGTGTCTGTGCCCTACTTAAGAGATCCATTTGTGCATCTTTCTTCCCCATGGACTAATAAACTTTGCCCTTCTCAGCCTCCTTCAACACCATGTTTCCTCTGTCTTGTCCATTGCAATTTCTACCATCCATTTGCCCTTTCCTTATTGATGTATTTAGTGTTGTTCTGTTTCGGTATACTGTAATTAACCTCTCCTGTGGAAGGCAATGACTTTTTAACTCTCAGCTCCCCAACTTTGAACTATTAGCTTTATCATCTATACTAGGTTAGACTCTAACCTAACACTAGATCAGAGGTGATATACCTTCTTTGCTCCAAGGGGTGCATGGGCCACATGACAAAAGCGAGTATAGCCACCCCATACTCTCATACACACTCTCGCATGGATGAGTGCATGTCGACACATACAAGACAAGTGTGATGGGCCTTACCTTTGCCTGCATGCACATAGTTTTGCATCACAAATTAATACATTTTATGTAGGAGGAGGAGATCTTGGCAGTACTTGCAGAGAATACATTCTGAAAATAGCTGTCCTATGTGCACTAAAATTAGGTCCTGGAGGACTGCATGTGAAAAATTCTGTTTGTAGATAAATATGGACAGTACTCTGAAAACTGACTATAGAAAGTAGAATTGACCAGGGCTCTTAAGATGGTTCTTAAAGAGTCCAAAAGCCAAAGTAAGCACATTTCTTCCATTTTTCTGCTTTGTAAATAAAACTGTTTTCTTTTTCTTTTGTAATCCCATACAAATCAATGGAGTGGTTAAATTGTCTAGGACAGAACAGGTTTTTTGTCTAGTCAATTTCATTCCGAAGGGAAACCACTTTTTTGTTTTTAACTGCATTTCTAGTCTCAACTTTCTACCTTGGAACTTACAATCGTATGGTCTTTGCCTTTGTCTTTACAACAACCCTGTCAGGTAGGTCAGCTGGAGGTAACACAATGAGCATCACGGCTGAGTGCAGATATGAACAAATCTCTCTCTACTAATTCAACACACTAACCACGACACCATGTGTGTAATTACATGTATGGTAATCTTTTAACCTACTAACATCATTTTTAAAATTCCAGAAGTACCTTTATAAAAAAAGTTCTTTGGATCAGGAAGGGGGAGTATTATTATTTAGGCACAGAGCATGGCAACCTCCTAAATTATACTGAAGTTCCACAATTATTTATAGGTTTTTACTGTGAGGATCATCGTAAGGGGTAACTGCGCACTTCACAAAGAATTTCACTGGCAGCTTTCAAACTGCTGTCTCACTTTGCAACTGAAAACTATGAAATGGCTTCTGCATCATTTAAATGTCTAAAAAGTCTTTGAAATGTATGGAAGCTTGTATCAATGGGTATTGCATTGAACGGGACGAGAGGCAACTTTGTACAATATGCCAACCAGCCTTTAGTCTCTGAACTGTGGCCCACCACTTAACTGTCATTGTGCCCAGTCTCAAATACAAAATACATTAAGCTCCTGCCAGTTTGCATGTCTGGGGTGTCCCCTCCTGCTTTTATTATACTTCCAGATATTAAACATGAATATACACAATTTACAAATTCCAGATGCACTCACGTGCAAAACAAAGAGTTGACATTAAAAACCCACAGCTATACTTGCCCAATTATGACAAATCTATAAACATATAATCTAGTTTAGTCAATAAGACATTAGCTACTAGGGTAAACTGTTGTGCTTGGAAATATTCTTTAAAAAGCAGTCCTAGTTTGTTCAATAACGACAGCTTTCCCTTGTTTTGGTTTTGGTTTTAATTCATACTTTCCTGTCTTAACTCTGAATGGTTACCCAGCCAATTGCACAACATTGTCAGAAATCTTGCCCAGCTAGCGCTTGCGAGGGACCTTAGCATTTTTTGAGACAGTCCTAATTTTTGCAGTGATCGCCATTGAGAGATCTAGGTACAATCTAGCAACATTCACCAACCTTGTGTCCTCTAGCACAGGCTGGGGCTGATGGGAATCGTCCTAAACAACTGCAGGGTGCAGTATAAGGTTGGCAAAGACTGTACTACAGCTGAAGTCCAAAGGTCATTTTTATAGCCCCTCAAACAGAGAGAACCTAACATAATTCCACTATGAGGTTTGAATATAGAACAACAGTGGATGATTTGAGGTAGAGATCCTAATTCCTCTCAGTGCATTGAAAAGGAAATCCAGTGGCTTTGCTATTCCATCTCTATGAAGGTAGAGAAGGTATATATGGTTGCAAGGAGGATGCTGATGGTATTTCACACTGATTTGTGTGGGTGGAAAGCTTTTTCCAGTTTTGCTGACCCCAGCCTTCCCTTGTATTGGATTCCATCTGTATCTGCAGGGGAGATCATGAATCCCACAAAATTAATATTTCATTTCATTCAGTATTTTAAGAAGTGACAATGCAATTACTGAAGTTTGTAGGATTATATCCTACAGGTTTTGCCTGACTCACAGCTAAAGCGCCTGTCTAAACTCTCATTGTTTGCACACACAGCAAAAATCAGTTTTAATTTATGCTACAGGCCTGCCCTATTTCTGGTGTTTTCTTTCAACCTAAGGATCTGCAAACACGAACAAAAAACAAATAATCAGAGATCAGCTTGGGCGTGAAAGTTTCTTGAAATAGCCATGCATACCTTTCCGATTTTACAGCCGTTGTGCAGAACATAAGTCGTAATCACTGTCAGAAGAGTTGTCTGGGGGGTTGGAGGATCTGTTGCTTGCCCCTTCCAGAGCTGTACAAAAAGAAAAATAGAAAAATACTGTAATGTTTCAAAGGGAATTGCATATTCCAGGGAAATACTAAAATAACAGAGACTAAAGTAGCAGCAGGATATGCCGTAATGCTTTTAGTATTTCAAGGATCTCCCTTTGCATTAGTGTGGTACAAACTCAATAACTGTCTTCATCCAATCACCTTACATTTACCGTATTTTTTGCTCCATAAGAGGCACCTGACCATAGGGCACACCTACTTTTTGGAGGAGGAAAACAAGACAAAAATATTTTGCTTTCTTGAATTGTCCTAGGCATAGCAGCCAACACCTAGAGGCCTAGATGCCTTTGCCCCCCCATTAAATATTTGAGGAAGTCATCCCCCCCCATGTTGATGGGCATTGTCATCCATATAGTGTGCATGCACTTTGTCTTGAGGTCAATTGCAGCGGTTCTCAACTTGTGGGTCCCCAGATGTTGATGAACTACAACTCCCATCATCCCTGAGCTCTGGCTTTGCTAGCTAGAGGTGATGGGAGTTGTAGTTCAGCAACATCTGGGGACTCACAGGTTGAGAAAGGCTGAGACGGTATGTGAGGTGGGGCTCACCTGCCCCCCCCCAAATATTTTATTCAAGTTGGAAGAGGGAGGGAGGGAAGGAAGGCGAGAGAGAAAGAGAGAGAAGGAAGGAAGGGGTGTGTGTGTGAGAGAGAGAGGGGGGGGGAAGGAAGGCTCTGGCTCTGGCTTTCGCTCCATAGGATGCACGGACTTTCCCCTTTCCTTTTTGGGAGGGGAAAAGTGCGTCTTATGGAGCGAAAAATACGGTGTATGTTGCATTTCCTTAATAGAGGTCAAGATCTTAACAACAATTAATTCCAACAATTCATCAGCTTGCACCCCAGTATACCAGTGCATGCTATTGTTATATTTTTTCTAGATAACTGCCTACAATTATGTGGATTGCTTCCTAATACCGGTGGTGAGTGGCTGGTGTTTCCTCTTTATTTTCTGGAGATGTTTTCTTAACAGGGCACTTACCTGCATGGTAAGAGTCTAAAGTCAACACCGAGGGGGGGTGGGGGGCGGGAGGAGAGGGGAGAAGAAAGGTTTTCGGCAGTTTGAATTTGGGGGTAGACACAGTTTTTAGCTGGAGCTGGTTAAAAAAAAATACTGAGGCACACTTGTGGTGCAGATCCTCTCTGGGAATCTGATGCAGAATTAGTGATTGCGCTGAAAGAGCCCTTCTGCTGCCACTATGGTCTCTCTCACTCTCTGTGTACACACACACACACACACACACACACACACACACACACACACACACACGGATAGAATCATATTTGAGGAGGCCTTGTAGGCCACCTAGCTAAACATTCAGCTCATTGCAGGAAACCCAGAGCTAGAGCATCCCCAACAGAAGGCTGTCCAATCTGTGCTTGAATACCTCTGGTAAGGGAGAGCCTATTATCCCTGCAGATAATTGGCTCAATTGTGAAACTTCTTACTTTAAAGAAGATGTAATATTCCCTCCTGTGGATTAAGCCCAACAGATCAGGTTCTGCCCTCTGGGGCAGCAGAGAACAAGATACTGCAAAGGCATCGTATGTCTCCTGCATTCTCGTTGGAAGGAAACAAAACCTTGCAGCGCTGTCAGTGAATTTCTAATTGCTTGGAGAATTGGGGAGTGTTTAAGACTGTTACCTAAGGGCCAGAAAAGACTAAAAACCCTCCTCTTTCGGAAAATATTTTGAATGCCAAGAGAATGGTTTTAATACTGTCTTCTTGTGTTTTCATTGCTCACTGATAATGGGCTTTGATCCAGAGAATGGCATGGAGTGTTCCATGAGTGCAACAGGGCTTTCTTGACCCTTTCTGCTACAGCCACTCATTCTCCCCTGAAAAGCCACACTTAATTGGTTGGAGGTCTCTCCAGCACAGGATGTGTTTGCTACAACAGGCTACTTCTGGGGTGGGAGAAATTGTTGGAAATTGATGCTCCTGCTGCCTGCGTAAGTGGGAGTGCTTTCCATTTGCTTATGCAGATATTTGTATTCAAACCATTGGATCGCCTTGGATCAATATAATATACAATTCGCCTTGAGCAATGTAATAAACAATAAAATATGAAGAAGGGTATTGGGGAAACAGGTCCAGGATGAAGAGACTTTTCCAAGAATATGTGCCAATGGTTGTGCAAAAGGAATGGATGCAGTGCCAAACCATGTGATGATGTGTGTGAATGCAGCCTATGCAGCTAAGACTGGAGTAACATAAAGCCTCAAGGTCAGGCACAGAACTAAAAATTATCATCAGTCATAATACTCTATTGGTTCGGACGGCACATGACACTCACATTTCCCAGCATCAACAATATGAATGGTATGTAAACTCATTCAATTTAATACCAAGAATGCCAGCCTGGGCTGCAGTAGGACTGGTATCCTTTGGAACACAGTGGATTTTTAAAGAAAGGTCATGTGATACACACTATAGGACTTTAAAACCCCACCTATTGTATGTTACCTGCATAGGGTGAGAGAGAAAGGTTTTTCTTCAGGGCTGGATACTCATTTTCTTCCTGAACCTCTTGGCTTTCAGGACGTAGCTGGAACGTGACAGAACTGCTGCGATGGAATGAAACTAAATAAAAGCATAATGTGGAATCACTTTCTATCCAGAAAATATCCTAACTTTCAGTTAAATATACATCTCATTGTTTAATGAAAGGAACATAATGAATATATTGGCTTCCTAGCTTTTGGTTTGCTGCAACAAAGAAGCTATTTCTTGCCTCTAGAGGGAGTAAACGATCTTACTGTGATCTCTGAAAGATGATAACATGTACTGTAATCATCAAAAATCTAATAGCATATATGTATGGAAGTTCAGTTTTCTGCTATGATGTTTCAGACATAAATGTGGAACAATGGAACAGTGATTATTAGATTGGGTCTCTGACCCTAACAGTCCAAGGGGTAAAGAATAAGTGGAGTGTTTATTACAGTATGATAACATCGCTTCTGTATCTCTGTAATATCATGCTATAATAAAACTCCACATTTGGCTGTACATAGTAGGAAATGGAAACCCAGATTACACATAACAGTGGTACCTCTACTTACGAATTTAATGCGTGTACATCATACTTGCTAGGTAGCAAATGATAGTCTGTTACTGAGTCAAGTAACACCAGGTTGGTCTGTCTGAAACCAAACTGGCCAGAGTTGCAAGTTAGGCATGCCTGTTAAAACAGTTTATAATGCGAATGTAAAACCTGAAACACCTGGGATGCATGTTCAATAACTCTGTCTATTCCATATTAACATTACACAACCTCAAAAGAGGTTCACATGGATTTATTCATGTCTTGCATGTGTCTTGGGTTGAGAGGTAGCTGGATTTGTTCTTATCCACCACCTTGTTGATTTCATGCTGTTTATGTTTCTCCTATGCTCATGGCATAGATATTATATTGCTATTGTTTTAGCTTATTTTGATTGCATTTTGTATTTTATGGATTTTAATTTTTGTAAAACACCATGGAGACTTGCTTGAAGGACAGAATAAAAATGCCATACATGCGTACATACATACCATTTTGATTCATTCCATTTGGGCCAATCCACTGGTGCTCTCTGTTTTTTGAATCTGCAGTGGGGTAGAGGGAAGGGACGTTTGATAGGTCATTAAGCAAGATAGAGCATAGGCAAAAATAAATACTCTGTGCCAAACTGCATGGCTCTAAAAATGATGTAGTTAAGGCACATTAGCTGTTATGGCCTATATACTAGGAGTGTGGAACCTCCAGACCTTGGGACTCTCACTAGGACATGCTCCCTCTGCTGCTCTTCTGAATGTTTTTGCCTGGCTGAAATATGCCACTGAACTGTGATAATGCCTCTTGCTTTCCTAGACAGAGGATGGAGAAAAGTGGGTATGTGTACTGTAAACACTAAGGTAAGGGTGGGCAAATCTGCCTACTTCAGTTCTTACAAGTTTCTCACTTTCCCAATATTAAATTCAGCGCTCCACATTTCTGCAACAATTTGAGAGTTTTTTTTTTAAATGCTCATGAATTTTTTTTAGAACTTTAGTGTGAGTTTCTCCTACCGGTAGCATCTCAGTCCATCAGTGAGTAGCCTTAAGTAAGCCACTCCCTTATGGCCTCAGCGCCCCCCCCCCATATGCTTCAGTGCTAAAAGTCACATGGTCATGTTAGCACCAGACCCTGAGGGCTCCCCTATGATGGTATGAATAGGTCCTTAGACTGGGAGCATTGTTCTACAAAACAGAAGAGCTTCTAGTTTGCCACAACAAAAGAATGCCACTTACATTTCTTCAACAGCTTTTTATAGGTTGGGGAAACACAGAAAAACAGGAGGGCAGCTGTGAGGACAAGACCCAGCAGGATTCCCAAGACGGTCTCAGCATTGGACACCCTGGGCTTGGAAACTTGGTCTGGAGACAGAAGTTGAGATTACATATTATTTCATCCCTAGAGGAAGCTCGCCCTCAGATAAATGTTAGTGCCTCTGACACTTAACAGCAAAACCGGCTGCTCCCTTCCATTCACCGGATTGTGCTCATCTTTTTATCTCATCGTCCGTACTAAACCTGCAAATCTATCTTCCAAAATTCATTCCTACTATGCTACAGAAAACTCATACATAGGCTGTGTCTACACCACATGATTAAAGCACAGCCCCTTGTCTCAAGAATCCTGGGAACTGTAGTTTGTTAATGATGCTGGGAATTGCAGCTCTGTAAATTCCCAGGATTCTTTTTGTGTGCGAGGGCCTGTGTGTGTGTGCGTGTGTGCAGGCTAAGTCAAGCTTCAGCTTTCAACCTTCACTGCAAACAGCATTCAAATACTATTTACCAACCTCGGTGTTCACGATAGCAACAGAGTTGTAAAGAAAATGACTGGTATACTTCAAATCTTACTTTCGGAGAGCCCAGGAAATTACAAGCCATTCCACATTTAATCAATCAACCAACCACATGAAATAAGGCGGCAAAATGTGGTAGTGGAATTCTGGACTGCACCCATTCAGACTACAGTGGGGGCTGGGGCCATATTTGAGAATGTCCCCCTATGTAAAAACATGTAAAAAGTTAATAAACAGATATTAAACTAATGCATCATAGCAAAAGGCTTAGCCCTGGTGTTCAAGTTTACTATATTTATTTTATCTCATTAAAAAAATATTCATATACCACTTGATTACATTAAAACCATTATGTGATTTATTTACCCCCCCCCAAAAAAATGGATGGAGCTTATTATTATTAATTGTAAAATGAGGGAATTTGGTATTCTAAAAAAATACTATCCTATACCTGCAGTCTGATCGAATCCAGAATTCTACAACTTCAGCTGATTACAGTTGTGTATCAAATGTATACAACCGCCTCTCACCCCGCAATGCTAAGATGGAATTCCATATAATCCAAATGAGGAAAGCAGAGCATAGGTGTGCTCTTCTAGTCAGCCTTGCCCACCTGAACATTTAACCAAGGTTATCAAGCACCCTTGTGTCTTGTCGAGACAGCCCAAGCTAAGGTTCCTTTGCTCACACTGCACCGTCGACCAGTGGGCAGGCAACGGATTCCTCCACGCCAGGTCCTTAAGTCCTACTGAAGCTTCACACTTTGCTCCTTGGCAATCCCTGGGTGCTAACCCATCCCACCAGCTTTGCAAAGCCAGGCAAACCATTTCCCAGCGACCTCCAAACTTCAGCTCCGTAGTCCCAGAGCATAAAGAGGTCCCATCTTCTAGCCTTATCCTTGGAGCAACTGTAAGAGAAAGACAGCAGGGAAGTGAGTGTAAGGCACTGTCAAAGTTGTGTGGCAGTACAGTGGTCAACAGCATGAGCTGCAAGTGTCTGGCTTGGATGTGAATTTTATCCCTGAACTCAGTGGTGCCTGGTGCCATTGGGACTGCTAGGGTAGAAGGCAGGGAGGTCAACCGCAGGCGAAGCCAGAGCCAGTGACAGGCAGAGTCCATTCTAGTTTTGTCCCCATCCATCTCCCTGCTAAGACTTAAAGAGGAGGAAGCTGACAGGCAGTATAAGACTTACTTCACCGTTGGCTGTATTGCTTTAGTTGCCCGAAATAAGACCCAGAAGGATGTCTCCAAACAGGGTGGATGGGTAAGGAAAATGGCATATAACCCCCTGCATGGCATCATCTCTGATGATGCCCATGGTAGGGGAAACATGATTTCACATACTTTCACGGGCTCTACTAGCTTTACAAGAAAGATCTTGCGATCAGGTCATGGTTGATAAGCGATAACTAGGAAAGCGATACGAAATAACAGTCAGCATGATGGTAACTTTATATAAGCAGATAGCAAGGCTACAGTTGGGGTGTTGAATAAAGGACATTGCAAAAGTGCAGCAAAAGACAACCAAAATGATGAATGGTGGGAGCATTCACCTTACAAGAGGGAGCTAAAGTGTCACTGCTTTCGCGTTTGGAGGGGGAAATTACACAGGCTGCAAACTTTTATATACGGTACATTTAGCTGGAACAAAGCCGCATTGAAAGTGGGATTGTCTCATGAGTAGACATGTATACGATAATGACAATGAGAACATTTAGGATATTGATATTATAAGTATGCATAACGGGGAGAAATTGGACGGAGAAGGGTTTTTCTTAAGATACTCAAACTTTGGGTCATCCAATTAAACTGACTGGCAGCTAGTTCAGGACAGATAAAAGAAAGCAGTCCTTCACACAACACATCATTAATGTATGGAATCTACCGCTACAGAATACGGCTATGCTATCTAGTTTAGATGGTTTTAAAGGGGATTAAACAAAGGCATGGAAGAGAGGCCTATTGACAATTATTAGATGGGAAAACAAATTTTTAAAATCACAATTATGATTTCTGTAGCTTTGATCACTTGCAGCAGAATCAATAAAGAGTTGGGGGATTTGTGCTTCTTAGTTTTCTTACCAGTGGGTTTTAAGGAGGTCACGAAAGGTGCTGTTGTTGGCTGTGATACTGTTGAGGTTTCCATGGGATCTGAAATGATCAATGCAACCAAAGGGATGAGCTCAACCCAAAGAAGAAAAAGAGCTATAGCTTTTAAGAGGGGTCGCACAGGGGGAACCGGGGAGTGAGTTTATCAGTATTGCTATAGGCAAGAGCCAAGAGCAGCCTTCTATAGATAGGTTTCCCCTTTGGTTCAAACTGAACCACACATGAAAACGTGCAGAGTGAGTTTTTCAGAGCTTGTCCCAGCACGGAAAAAAGGTGAAACTTGTAATCAGGTCTTGGTAACTGTTGGCAGGCAACTTGATGGCTCCTGATCTCCCTTGTTATATCAGACTTGGACTGGACAGCCCTCAAGTGGATAATGTTTTTAAATAGAGGGCTGTCCCCTGACAGCCTTTCAGAGCAGAGGACCTTCCTCTCTAGAGCAGTGTTTCTCAACCTTTTTTGGGCCAAGGCACACTTGTTCCATGAACACACTTGTTCCAGGCACGTGACAATGCAAATCGCCCTTCTCGTTGCCGCACATCGCGGCACACCAGCCAGCATCTCACGGCACACTAGTGTGTCGCGGAACAGCGGTTGAGAAACGCTGCTCTAGAGTACCCCCCCCCCGTATGTAAATTGTACTGTGGTAAGTCATGTTAATATTTAGAGGCAGATCCACCTGCTTTCTAGGGGGAGTTAATATTTAGAGGTAGATGCACCTGCCTTCTAGGGGGAAGAAGAACTATTGCTGTTGTTTAGGCTGCCACACAACCAGACATTACCAGGAGTTCAAAGGCAGAAATGACGTCTGGGAGGATTTTTTTGAAATGCAGTGCTTTGTCCTGGATCTTAGGCGAGTCAATCGAAAATCGTGTTTTGGGTTTTGTCTAAAAAAAGCTCAACAACTTTCAGGGTGTCCTGGTTTTTTACTTTTAGAAATATGGCAACCCTACTGTTGTTAAGATGGCTGACTGCATTTAGTGGCTTTAGGCCTCAAATGTGTCTCTATCGTAAGTTTACATTCAGTTGAAGGTTTGTCTGCTCTTAGCGGAAGCCAGAGAACACCTCTGAATCTCTAGTACAATGCGAAGTCGCTTCCAAAACACCCCTGCTACTCTTCTATGTCACACTTGTTTTGCCCAAAGAGAGAATGCAAGCAGGAAGGAGTGTTTTAACTACCTTGACAAACCAAGGCCAAATGGGAAGTGCAGTTGGATTCTTGCAGGGCGCAGTCCTTCAGGGCTGTCTCATTTCCCTGGCAGCCCAACACGAGCATCTCTTGCTTCTGCGGTTCTTTGGCAAACGGTTGCAGCAGTCCAAAGGGAAAACCGCAGCCTAGCTGTTTACAGGCAAGGTCTGCATTCTGCTGTGTCCAACCTGTGCTACAAATGCTCTTCCATTTGCCTGCGAGATAAATCTCCAACAACCCAGAACACTTGGAGCTGGTACCGCTGAGCCTCACAGTCCGTTCTGTTGGGGAAACACTAAGATACTGAAGACATCCAGGCAAAACCATCGAACATAGCATCACCCCCTGCACCTTCTCCCTCCTCTTGGGGCAGCCGATCAATTTTGCTTCCACACAGCAGTTTATTGTGGGCTCATACGAGCAAGTTTAGCACAGCAACAACATCTTCATCAAAATGCTATCTTGTCCTGTATTATTTCCCTGTGATCCAGTTTTACCACTTCCATGGAAAAAACACAATTTTAGAAAAAACGTACCAGTGGAAACGGTAAATCCAGATTAAATTGTGGTGATGGGAAAGTATAGGATGGCATTATGATGAAGATGCCATGTGGATGTGGTCCAAAACTAGAATGCATACCTTGCCTTTGACACCTGAAAAATATACGCTTGTATTCAATGTGGCACTGTGTCATTCATTGTATAAGTGGAACAGTTTCCGCGTATCCAACAGGACTTCCCCCCTCTTGCTTGCCCCTGTTCACCTTCCTAAGTCTGTTATGGGGTTTCTCCTAACCCTCTGGAGCAGATTTGGGAACAGTTCAGGGCACACACTGGGGGAGGGGGGAAAGTCCTGTGCAAGATGAAATACCTATTCTTTTGATAGTAAATTGTTTTAACTGTTATCCGTATTTACATTGTTGTAATGCGCCCTGGGACATTATGGTGAACAGCAGATAAGAAACCTAATTCTGATGAAGATGATGATGATGATGATGATAATAGCAAAAATAACAATAACAATCAGCAGCACTGAGCCCACAATACACTGCCACGTTGAAGACGAAAGACTTGTGTCTCATGATCATGGCTTAACTCTCCCACACTGAAATAGATGTGATTTAAATGTGCTTAATTATGGATGCCTCATGCCCTTTCTTATTAAAAAACATGGAAATTAAATGTCAATTGGGACATGGCACAGCATAAGGCAGAAACTGACCTAGCTATGCACCATCTTTACAGGTATAAATCATGAAAGTGGAATCCATGTGGTGAAGCGGAATCCTATGCATGTCGACTCACGAATGCATTTCACTCTTCGATGGGACTTGCTCCCAGGCAAATACGTATGTGGCTGTAATGCAGTTAAAGCAAATCACTGACCCCACTGATTGAATAAGTATACTGACCTCCAGGGGTTTCACTTTGTCCATCATCACAAGTGACCACTGCAAATAAAGGAACATAGTAAAAAAACACACCAACCAACCATAAAGTGGGGCAGAAGCCCATAAGCTGTGTGTGAGTGGATGGGAGAATTTCTAGATTCATCGCCCATCCATACGCCCACACCACATGGCATATGGCTCTTGAGAATCTTTCTACAGCTTTTTCGGGACGTGCTGAAGGAACTGAAATGAGAAAGGGCCCCTAGAAAAGCCCCTGCCCCAACACACACACATGCATTGAACACCACAAGGTTCTTGGGATTTGGGGGGAAAAGGCATCCCCCCACTTGTGCGTGACTGACTTGCACACGACCACATCTACACAAGCAATGGGAAATAAATAATCCCATTCTTAACCTGAAATGGCAGAAGAGAGCTGGAAATTCCTCATAACTCATGAGGAGACCCTTCCCAGAGCCCGAAGAGGACGTCAGTGAGCCAAAAGTCCAGAAAAAGAAGAGACTCCAAGGGTTCCAAAATGGCAGCCAGGAGCTCTCGCTGCTACCACGCTATGCTATTGGGTGGGAAGCTTATGTACTGCAGTGGGCTCCTATCACACATTCTGCTTACGTGCATGGAGGCCCGGAACGTAACCCCCACGTAGGTGGGGAGTTGCCTGTACATAGCGACACATCCATCAGTTAAGTATGTCAGCGTCTGCTATATTTATATGTTACCCAATAGTATTGTACCTAGCTCACCCTAAAGCCGTTCCAGCCCTGATGCTCACTACAATAAACCTCTTAACACCAACTATATGTTGCCAGTCTGCAAACGCAAATAAGGAAGGGGGTAGAACCATATGCCCCCTGTGAGTCTGCTGGTCCCCCTTGGCTGGGTTTTGATATGTGAGGGGGTAAAGCCATTTTCAGCATCTGTGCAGATGCGAGTCCCTGCGCCACACTGTGCTGGTTTAGCCCATGGGCCTTAGGTTGCTGACCCCTGATGTAATACGACCAGGGCTTTTTTCAGCTGGAACTCACTGGAACTCAGTTCTGGTACCTCTGAGGTGGACACCATTGCCATTCTAAGAGAATGAGGGAGGTGAGTTCCGGCACCTCTTTTTCTCGAAAAACAGCACTGAATAGGACTATTTCTACACACCACTTTCTTGAGCATAATATCAATATCTGAGTATTGTAAATATGGAAGAAATAGATGCCTGAAATGCAACGACAGCAATAGCAGCAGCTACACATTTTGACAAACGTAGTTTTTACATGCGCATTGCAGACTTGATGAAAGCCACTTTAAGCATAATGTGTAAATATGCCCTGAGCCTATGAAGCAGATGAACTGTGCTTGAAAACCATAAAACCCACTGGGAAAGCCTGTCCACAGGCTCCTTTGACATTAATGAGAAAAGTGCAAAAGAACAAATTTATGTTGTTCCTATTCATTCCAAAGGAACGTGTGCAGGAGATATTCCTTACAGATGCAAATTAGGCCCTTTGTCTCCTTCTGATTACCACACCAATTACCATCTTTTCTTACTGTTCTCAGAAGAACAATTTGATTAAGCGGAATTTGGATGTACATCGAGAGTAGTGAATAATAATTAAAGATACGGGTTAAGGGCTCAAGTTAGATTTCTGCTGAGCTCAGTGGAGCTGTCCCGTTTTGTACCAAGGGAATTTTCTCTCCCCGTTAGACCTGACAATTAAGCATGCAACATAATTAGACCTCCACCTACTTTAAACCACCTTGCTTCTCCCCCTCCATTTATAAAAACACAAATCCATGTAACCATTTCAGCAAAGACTGTGCTCTCATGAAGGAAGAACGTACCCAATATGTTTTACATTTTCACATCTGTAGGTGCATGCAACAAACATGTTTGCAAGGTTTAACTCTAGCTCCCTGGCAATTGTGAATGTGCTGGCATGGCTTTGCAGCTCCATGTACCAAGCAGCCCTCTTACTGGACCCCAGCCAGGTCCTGAACCTCACTGCCTCCCGCATCTACCATCAAGTGTCTATTCTGAATGGGCAATGATCTCGGCACTATCCAGGCTTTGATTACTGCATTGTTTTAAACAGCCAGTTGCATGGAAGCTCACTGCATGAATGTGATTTGTGCATGTGTGTGTGTGCGCATGTGTTGTGTAGTTAGCTGCCACAGGGAAGCTTCAGCAGCATCAGGATCATGGAGGGTAGGGCGAGGAAGCTTAACCCTTTCTCTCACTGCTGTGGTCCTTGACAAAATTTGCCTCTCTGAAGCTGCTATTTGCATTTCAAGGGACGCTCCAGTTAGCATCATTGGAGGCCTTCCTTGAAATGCAAACAACACCTTAGGAGTGGCAATTTTGGATAGAGAGAGTCAGACTTTCTCTCTCCAGCCTCTAGGGATAAGAGGCTGCTCAACTTTCCTATCAGCTGCTATTTGTAGAACAAACAAGGTGCACATTAATTACATTAAAAAATCAAGGCCATCTCCTGTTTAGCCTTCAGGCATCCCAGCTTGCCTATTTCGCCTCAGCCGATATCCACATTACTTTTTACTAGGGAAGAGCAAAACTGTTAATTTCAGTTTCTGGAACTTTCCCATTTTTCCCCAATCTCAAATTCAGTTCTACATATTTCCCCATCAATTTACATTGACGTCTGCATGAAAATTCACGAGAAATCATGCCCATTTCTTCCAGCATACACATTTTCACATTAAACTTTGCCTAATATACACACTTTTACAAAGCAGTTTCCTCTAATACAATGCATTTTTATGGTTATTTCCCCTTTTATCCACACTTCAACATAGTTCTATGCATTTGTATACACATTACTTGGCTGCGCAGCTGAATTGCAAAATTCAGAGAAGCGCAAATTTTGAAGGATGGCGAAGGTTTGGTTAGCATATGGTTGCAATAATAATAATAATAATAATAATAATAATAATAATAATAATAATAATAATATATTTATACCCCGCCCATCTGGCAGGGTTTCCCCGGCTGCTCTGGGCGGCTTCCAACAGAAATATTAGAATACACTAATTTCTTAAACATTAAAAGCTTCCCTAAACAGGGCTGCCTTCAGATGTCCTCTAAAAGTCTGGTAGTTATTCTTCTTTTTGATGTCTGGTGGGAGGGCGTTCCACAGGGTGGGTGCCACTACTGAGAAGGCCCTCTGCCTGGTTCCCTGTAACTTGTCTTCTTGCAACAAGGGAACCGCCAGAAGGCCCTTGGCGCTGGACCTCAAATTTGGTAGATTCACCTCTAAATGTGAACTGTATTGAATTTATCTCACATTCCTAATTGTTCATTATGCATTTATTCTCTGACCACACCCGCACTGAAGCAACTCAGAGTGACAGCATGAAACAATCCTGACAGGATCATTTGAGTTAGCCTGAAAGAATGACAGCAGCTACTGAAGTGAAATTCACAGCAGAGATCCAAGTTCCTGATGGATCATTTAACTTCGTTTTTAATTTTCAAAGCAGCCACACGAGCCTCCAATTTTTTATCACAGCAGCGGTTTAACCCTTTCTGTGCCTCAAACTAAATGCCTCCTCCCTCAGAGCTGCTGTTAACTGGGGTGTGTGGGGATATAGGTACCTAATGGTAGCATTTGGATCAGGGAGCCAACATGGATGAAAGTGTTAAACGTATCTTCCACTCCCTCTCCTGCCTTAAAATTAAAAAAATAAACTAGAAGATCTAATATGGAACCCCCTGGACATCACTTCAGTTTTGTCTCAGAGTGGGAATCTGAACATACCTTCCCTCCACCCAAATCTAATTATATTAACCCCTGTACTGAGTAGTGCCGCATCACACTTTTATAAGACGACCCATTTTTGGCGGGCACACCAATGCCGTAATATTGCTACGCCCAGCAAATTTGTAATGTCTGGATAATATTCAAATATGTGTGCCTGCTTGGAGCCCTTGATAGGTCCAGGGCTCTCTTGAAAACAAGGATGAGAGAGATGGAAATGAATGACTGGTTCAGGTTGGGTTGAGGGAGTCAACATGGACTTAAACTGGGCACACTAGGATTACAGCTAGGAACCATACACACTGATTTCAGTGTATCTGGTCCTCGAATTAATATTTATGGCAGCTGTTCTACACGCACTTACCCAGAAACCCTGTTACTTCTGAGCAGATACCCAAAAGTTTGTTCTTTGAGTGGATATGCATTGCGGTGGGCTAAATTTTTTTAAAAACCAGAGCTTTCCTCCCCAAAAAACCATAGTAACAACCAGAAGCTTTCTTGTTAGGCATTTTAGGCCAAGACCTACTGAAAGAGAAGAGGATGCTGTTTACGAACGCTACTACAGCGGCGAGAGTCTTGATGGCACAAAATGTGAAGACTGGAGAAGTACCAACTAAAGAACAATGGCAAGAAAAACTGATGAACTATGCAGAAATGGCAAAATTGACGGACAGACTTCGGGAAAAAGGCAACAGTGACTTTGAAAGAGAATGGGAACCATTTATAACATACCTGCAGAAACAAAGGAAGACTGTTGATGGCAGGATTTAAATAAACACTCACACCTTTATCAACAAAAATATGTAGAAAATAAAGAAATAATATTTTGTTTGTTTGTTTAGAAACAGCAGTATGTAATAGGTGAAAAATAAATCAGAAGTGGAAGTTGGGGGAAGCCCAGGAGGGGTGGGAAGAGGGAATGTAATATGAATGTTATGGATATGCGATGTTTGTAATAATTGAAAAAGAAAATTGAATACTTTTTTTAAAAAAAGAAAAAGAAAAGTTTTACAAACCTTTGCTCTTTATTCTTTGTTATATTCAGCCAGCTTGGACTTTTATAAGGAAAGACAAGACCCGCAAACATTTGGGAAATGAAATAAATAAAGTGATGCATTTTCAGAGTGCCACGCGCACCTTTGAGGCGGGGATGGGGGACGTACATCTTTCCTGTTTACTTTTAGTATTTATTTGTTTACAGCTATATCCAACAGCGCCAGAAGTGCTAACTGTTTTTTTCTTTTTTAATAAACAAACAACATAAAAATGAAAGGAACTTTATCAAAACATGCTTGGAAAAAAACTAGATTTAAGTCATAATGCTTAACTCCCATTTACTTTTAATCATCACATATCGGGGCCGGCCCACCTATGTGGCAAGATGAGGTGGCCACCTCGGGCGGCAAGATCCAGAGGGGCAGCTGATCCAAGGAATGCATCATTGGCTGCCACTGCTGCGGTGGCAGCAACAGCTGTGGCGTGCTCCTTGGAGGCCGAATGTGCCACCTCCTTGGCAGCCCCCCTCTCAATGCCACCTCTACAGCAGCATCTTGGCAAATTGCTGATCTCCTCCCACCCATGTTCCTGATGTAGATATTTTTTTACCCCGCTTGTTCCTGATGTGGATCTTCACTCAGCTGTTCTTCCCTGGTCAGGGATGGGCAGTGAGAACGCCATTTTGTGGTTCACCTCAAGGGGCCAAAATGTATTGGGCAGGCCCTGTCACATATAGGACAGGACACTTTCAACGTGCAAAACTTTAAACATTCCTTATGACATTTGCCATCTTTTTTTACCACTGTGTGAGGGTGATAATTTTCATTCTCCTTTTACATTTGGAGAGCTGAGGCTGAGACAAAGCGACTTGTCCAGAGCTGGTCAGGGACCCAAGAACAAGCAGCAAAGTTAATCCATCTCCCGGGGTCAAATGCCAACATGCTGTGTCCTGAATCATTCTGAATTACCCATGCAGAGTCCCCCACAGGGCCCTGAAATAATTGTCCATTGTGTGAACACCCTCTTAATTGCTGTAAACAACAAGGGCACAATACTCTGATGTCCACTGTCACTTGAAAACAAAAGCCAGACTCGTATCTCTTAAATAAATGTGATTTCTCATATTAGGCAACATTATTGCCTGAAACCCCCCAGAATGGTCCCTTAACACAAGCTCAGTCATCCCTGGAGACTCTTGGGTTATTATGACTATTATTATTAAATTTATTACCTGTCCTTCTCTGGCATGTCCCAGGGCAGGCTGCAACAATTTAAAATTCAGAACTAAAAACAATTAAAGCAAATTACAGTTGATTCCCAGTTAATCATTAGATGTTTTGCCTGATTGCAATTAGGGTCCTCTCCAAACTGTCACTGTTTTATGGGAGCGTTTCAATCATGTATCAGCAAATTTAGGTTTTTGCAGTTAAAGTAGACTGAAGTGCTCTGGTGCTACAACCCCATACCTTCCAACATTTCTCTGATGAAAACAGGGACGTCCTAATCAATAACAATAACAATGACAATTTTATTTATACCCCGTCCGTCTGACTGGGTTGCCCCAGCCACTCTGAACGGCTTCCAACATATATAAAACAAACAACACATTAAAAAAAACTTCCTTATACAGGGCTGCCTTTAGATGTCTTCTAAAAGTTGTACAGTTACTTATCTCCTCGGCTCGGAGGTCACATAATTCCATACCCTCCAATGAAACTAGGAACGTCCTATCATACCCTCCAACATGTCTCCAATGAAAATAGGGACATCTTTAGGAAAAGGGGGACATTTCAGGGTCAAATCAGAAACTGGGACAGCTTCTGTAAATCCGGGACTGTCCCAGGAAAATAGGGACACTTGGAGGCTCTGCAAACCCACTTTTTAAAACAGACTTTTCACGGTAAGGATATTGTGTGACAATGCACAAGGAAGCCTGGGATAACAATCGAGTGGCGGGAAGTCACGTAACCTCCGAGAAAACCACTCAGAATGAATGCTCAGTAAACAGCAATGATTTCTGTAAACAGCAAGCTTTCTGCAAGCAAATGAAGCTAAATGCTCAATAAATAACACATCTGGAGGCACCACAGAACACAAACCTCAAAACGTATATTTATCTAGAGAAAGCTCCACTGGGAATTTTTTATTATAATCTTCCGCTATTAATGCCCTGGCATGGGTGACATCTATCATTATCATCAGATAATGATTTTCAGGTTTAATAGATATATATTCTATGCACCACATGTTACAAGGGATACTGTGGGACAGGGACCGCTAGCCTGGTAGTGTGAAATAAACATTATGTAAAGTAAAGTAAATGTACTAAACTAGGCCACAGTAATGCAGAATTAAAGCACTGTTGGTATGCTCTGCACAATTTAGAATCTGCAAGCATCCATATACTCTCCCCACTGCCATCTCTCCCATTTTAAACAATTTGAGGTGAACTGATTTTGTCCCCCGAACTTGATTTTCCAGTGACAGCCTACGATCAGCCTTCCATCTATCTTCAGCATCCAGGTAATAGTTCTTTATTACATCGATCCATCTATCTATATCTTTACTCGTAGCTAGAAGAACTGACATTGTATTGCACTAAAATAAAGCAAAAATCTTCTGCTATCATGGACAGTCCCCCTTGATAATATAAAGTTCACTATCTCTAGTTAAATGAAAACATAACAAGGGTAGACAGATAAAAAGAGCTTTGATCGTGTCCAGGCACAATGGAGAAGGGAGCAGAAGGAAGGTTTGGAGTTCAGAATGAACCGCTTGCTGGTCCAAATGATGAGCAATAGTTCCACCAGCAGACTTCGACCCAAGCTGCTAATTCAGATGTAGCAATGCTTAGTGCCCCCTGTCCCCACAATCACAGTGGAAGTGCATTTGCAGCACTCATACAGGACTGTGTGTGCAAGGGTTTCCTTCCACACATTAACCTCACTTGCTAAAGTGGAGAGACTTCTGCTCTTATTTAGGATCCTGGGCTTGGTTTGAAATGCTTTTCTTTTCTCCTAGAAAACAGGTTGGTTTGCATCTGAGCACATTTTGCCCTCAAATACATAAGATATGGCGTTTATTTCCTTTTTTTTAATCTATGAAGTTATTGCTCTGACCCAACAGAGGAGGCAGTTGAGACAATCAGTGCTAAGAAATATTAAATCAGGGGTCAGCAAACTTTTTCAGCCCGGGGGGGGGGGCAGTCCACTGCCCACTATATTTTGGAAGAAAAAATATATGAATGAATTCCTATGCCCCACAAATAACCCAGAGATGCATTTTAAATAAAAGCATACATTCTACTCATGTAAAAACACGCTGACTCCTGGACCATCCATGGGCCGGATCTAAAAGGTGATTGGGCCGGCCCCGGCCCCAGGCCATAGTTTGCCTACCCATGTATTAAATAATATATAGAGGGTGCATCATCTCAGTTCTGCAGGATCAAAGCTACTGCCACTAACAGCAGTTCTAGACCTTGCTGCAGGGTTGTAGCAAAATGCAATAACAAAAAGAAAGCACCATTAAGACTTGTCTGAAAAAGCCTGGAAGAAAAGGTATGAAGAGCATGAGACTCCTAATCTCAGGGTTGTGAGTTCAAGCCCTATGTTGAGCAAAAGATTCCTACATTGCAGGGGGTTGGACTAGATGACCCTCGTGGTCCCATCCAATTCTAAGATTCTAAGTAGCCGCATTAAAACAAGTGGTGATGAGCACTGAGAGCAAGCAAGAACGAGCAATATCAGTTTTAAAAGTTGGTGTGGATTTGGCCCCGGGTCTAAATTGGTATCGTGAAAATGAGATGTAATCGAGCTGAGAATCTCTCTGACTGCTGATAAAGAGTTCATAAAAGCAGAGATATCTTTGGGGTGAGTTACACTGGTCCATCATGCCCTTATATTGAAGTCTCTTGCAGCAGCTGCTTAGATAATACAGGTGAAACTCGGAAAATTGGAATATCGTCGAAAAGTGCATTTATTTCAGTAATGCAACTTATTATTATTTCTTTTTCTTTTAATTTTTACAAATGCTTTCTTCTGGAAATTCCACAGTAATAAAACAAATAGTTACAACAATACAAAAATAAACATCGCTATTACATTTCATTAATTACATTCCATTTATAATTGACCCGCCTAACGACAAATAATTACAATTACAACAAATAAAGGCTTGACGACTGGGCGTATAAGACGATCCCCAACTTTTCCACTTAAAATATAGAGTCTGGGATATACTCGCTGTATAAAAAATACGACCCGGCATATAAGACGACCCCCGACTTTTGAGAAGTTTTTCTTGGGTTAAAAAGTAGTCTTATACGCAGGAATATACAGTATCTCATATATTGGTTTCACCTTTTAAGTTGCATTACTGAAATAAATGCACTTTTCGATGATATTCTAATTTTCCGAGTTTCACCTGTAAGCAGTTTATATAACATCAATTAAGAAAATACATTTTGACAGTGAAAATAGACAAAAGAATAAGTAGCAAGTCGGTCTCCAAAATTTGTTCAACGTGCAGGTAATGCACCTCAACTACAGCAACCTAAAAGCCCAAATGGAAAGTCTTCAATAATCTTCCATAAACTGTGAGGGGATTTGCCAGGTACTCTTCTCTAGGGAGCGAGTGTCAAAGAAAGCAACCCCCCCCACCCCTGGACAGAGAAAGCCCGCCGACCGTCCATCTGCCCTTGACCATAATTACATGAACGAAGGAACACATGATAGAGAAAGCTCTGGATATCACAGTGCATGGGGGAGAACATATGGGAGAATGTTCCTTCAGATAATCTGGGCCTAGGCCAATATTAGCATTGGCATCCACTGGCCCTCTTTACCCAGCCAGCCCGTTTGTTGACAGATGCTCTGTTGATCAGGGACAGCTGAATGCCCCTCCAAGGGTTGTGACATTTCTGAATGCACTCCAGAATCAAGAGAGCTCCATCAGAGCTCTTATAATTTCTACAGGACTTTCCCCAAAAGGCTCAAAATGCTTCACGTGCGCTAACTCAAAAATCCTGTATTATCATCATTTATAAAGATTCTGGGGAGGTCGGGGGGGGGGGATTGTGGTTGTTTAAAGCCAACCAGTGAGTTTACAACTCTGCTGAGTTTTGAACCACTCCTTCCATGGAATAGCCTTTGATAGCACTACTCACCCCACATCCCCACCAATGTCACTGGGACAAAGGCTAGAAGAGGATTGAATTTCATCGGCACGTTCCTCCTCATCCGACAATATACAGCCAGCACTTTCGTGTTCCTGCCCTGATGCTTCTCTGCTACCTGCTCTAGGCAAAGGGAGGGGTTGGGGAGGAAGGCAGTGTACTTTCTCACCGTCCTGATGTGGTTTTTCTGCGTCATGTCTAAGTTGCTTGAACTGTGCATTCTGTACCAGTCTTCTCTCTTTATCCTTCAGAGTCCTAGAGCTGCTCCCCAGCCTCCCCAGACCTGGCCACAAAAAATACAACAACAATAATAGTAATAATAATAATCCCCATTTGCTTCCGCATAGAGATGGGTGATCTGTCAATTCCAGTTTCTCTCGGTTTCTCATTTTCCCAGCATTACATCTCCACATTTCTGTATCCATTTGCAATATTTTTTAAAATTCCCCTAAGATACACTTTCTTTGCATGCAGTTTTGCCTGAAATACACTTACTTTCTTCTTCTTCTTTTGCAAACAATCTCCCCTAATGTAATGTGTGTGTGTGTATTCACTAACATTAATTTGTATGCCTACTTCCCCTTAACACTGTATGACCATTTTTGTACACATTATTTGGTTGAAGAACTGCATCACATAATTGGGAGAAGTGTGCCTTTTGAAAGACAACTGTGTTTCAGTTTGCGTATTACTTTGGAAAGTGAAGATTAGGCCATTTGCATTAGAAGTTGAAATGGGTAATATTTCTCGCCACCTCTGCTTCCACAGCAGGCACTGGAACCCATGGAGGGAGTCTCTCAAAGTACAGTGGTAACTCAGGTTACAGATGCTTCAGGTTACAGACTCCACTAACCCAGAAATAGTACCTCAGGTTAAGAACTTTGCTTCAGGAAGAGAACAGAAATCGCGCGGCGGCAGTGGATGGCCCCATTAGCTAAAGTGGTACCTCAGGTTAAGAACAGTTTCAGGTTAAGAACGGACCTCTAGTACCTCTTAACCCGAGGTACCACTGTAGAGTGAGAATTTAGTCTAAATGAGGGGACAGAGAAACACCCATGCCATATAACTTACTGCTTATCCTCAAAAGCAGAGGTACTACCCTGGTCTGGAAGGAACGCCTTTTGAGAAGTTTTGTGTCGAGGACTGAGGGGTGGAAGGTGTTTGGCAATCCTCTTTGGTGTTAACTTGAGGCCTCACTGAGTATTGTAATAGAGTCTGGCAAAGCTTTCATCCTGCCACACAGCAATAAATTCAATTGGTCACTTTTCGCTATCATGGCAGTGTGGTGCTGCTGGGTGACCATCTAACAGTTAAACCAAGGTGAAAGGCAGGCTGCTCACTAATTCTGGTTGCCATGGAAACTAGTCAGATTTAGGATCACTGACAGGCTAGTAATTTTAAAATTCTAGTACCTGCATGGAGCCTGAGTGGTTTTTGCTAGATGCGCAGGCACAGCCCAGTGCAAAAGCAGTCTGTAAACATACATACGGTGCGCAACTGTTGCAGAATCATTATTAGTCACCGGTTATTAGTTCACGAGCATACCATCTGCACAGCCTTGACACCACACTCCGATGAAGCTCTACAGAGACTCCTCAACTGTTTTGCACAAGGGAGTTTGACCTTACCATCAGCCTGACGAATCCTGGGTCAGGACATCCTGGGTCAGGACATTGTCAGCACTCCAAGCATCAGCACTGGTGACCACATGCTTGAAGTGGTACATGATTTTGTCTACCTAGGCTCCCCCTGTAAGCAGCAGCCTCTCCATCGACGCTGGGCTGGGCAAGCCTATTGGCAAGGCAGCTATGGCAATGGCTCGCCTCTCCAAAAGGGTATGGGAGAATGTGATGCTAACATCCAATACCAAGATGAAGGTCTGCCAGGCTTGTATGTTGAGCTCTCTGCTCTGTGGTAGTGAGACGTGGGCAACTTACAACCACCTGAAGCGATGCCTCTAAGTCTTCCACGTGTGCTATGTCAGGAAGATTTTTGGGCATCACATAGCGGGACAGAGACTCAAACAAAGATGTGCTCTCCAAAGCCCACATTCCCAGCAGGTTCACACTCCTGTCTCAGTGTTGTCTATGCTGGCTTGCTCATGTCCACAGAATGGAAGATGGCAGGATCCCCAAGAACGTGTTCTTCAGGGAGCTGGCTTCAGGCACCAGGCCTGTTGCTAGACCAACTCTGTGTTACAAAGATGTCTGCAAAAGTGGCATGGAGCCTGGCAACACCAACACAACTAGACGTCTTCATCTGCCCCAGCTGCAACAAAAGATGTCTCTCCTGTATCTGCTTCTACAGCCACAGCAGGCACTATAACCTTCCAACAGTTTGACTTCACTCCGAAAAGGTGCACTCCTCCATTGTCTCCCAACCAACCTTGCACATACCAGCTGCACATGACATCAGACAGTCCCTCAAGTATCACTGTCTCCCAGAGTACAATTGTGCCACATTTGGACATGAGGAAAGAATACATTGTGAGTAGAGCAGATAGTTCAAAGAAGGGAGCCAAGCAACATACTCAGGTCAAGTCACACATATATATGTTTATGGAATTATGTATATAGAAGATGTTCTAGGAAATATTTACCCATTTTATAGAAGGGTAACAGTGAGGCTGAAAGGGTCCCAAGGACAACAAATGACTCTGTGGCAGAGCAGATATCACACAGAGCAGGCTTCTTTCCTTTGGCATCTTTCCCTCCTCTACTTGCCACTGCTGCTCACCCTCTTTCAGTCCAGCCCCTAACTGCACGGAGGGAGTCCTCTGCATGTACAGCAATGTCTGTGGATTGGTGTGGAGGTGCCCATTAATCTGAGGTACCTCTTTCTGGAAGAAGCTGAGAAGGTCCTACCTGACAGGCAAGGAGATGGTCCTGCCCAAGTGGAGAGACAAAGCCTTCTGAGCCAGAAGACCAGAAAGAAGAACCAGCAGCTCCACAGAGACTCCACCAGAGTCCGCTGACTCTAAAGGAACAGTTGTTTGAGGGAAAGGCTGCCAGTTGAGCCCAGCACCTGAAACAGCAGCACTCAAGCCTTTAAACCAAATATATCTATATGTGTGTTAAAAGGAACTGGAAACAGATCAGAGCAGGTGTAGCCAATTCAATGCTCTCCAGGTGTTGTTGGCCTGCAAATCCCATCAGTCCCAGCCAGCATGGTGAATAGGATCCTGGGGGTTGTAGTCTAACAACATCTGGAAGGCATCACCATAGCTACCTGACTTAGACTGTCTGCAATAAAATGTTGCAGTGTGGAGTGCTCCTCTTTAGTATTCCAGCCAATCAGCCATGCCTCCTTCCAGAATACTCCATTCCATTCCCTCCTCCTTTTGGTTTTCTGTTTTCTTTCTTCCCCACCCCAATAGTCAGGAGTCTGTTGAAGTGAGCATGTTCAACCATTGCTGGCCTGATTTGGTTTTCCCCCACCCCCAGGTGCCCCCCATACGTTTCTTTGTCCTTCTACAAACCTTGAAATTACCCCAAGCCCACTGAAGCCTTCCTTTCTTGTGGGTGCTGCCATCTTGGCTACATAGATGGGAATTAGAATGATGCTAACCTGATTTATATGCTTCATGCTGAACTGGTTTAGCTGCTAGCAGTAATTTTAGTTTCGTACTCTCCATGACATGGAAGTTATTTGTTCTTTAACCACTGAATTACTGTATCCGTGCTTGTTCATTAACTTCCTGATTCCTTAGCTCCAAAATAAAACATCCGGAAGCCTGTTAACTTTTGGCTGAAACCCACACTGTCAAGCTTTCAACACCCATCCAGGGAAGTATTGTAAATGAGGTACTACATTATAATAGGTCAGTATTTACATGATGCAGACTCCTCTAGAGTCAATGGGGCATGTCTCTCCTGGCAGGTGCTCGTGGTCTACAGCTATTACAGTTCATGCTAACTTAACACCAGCTTGGTATCTGGCAAATAATATCCACAAAGGAGGCCGCCTGAGCAATAACATTGATGTGGTTGTTGCATAAAACTAGGCCTTGCCTGACAGAAATAACTGCCTTTGTTTCAATAATAGCTTGCCACTTCCTGTACCTGTTTTGGGTTTCTGACAATTTTTGTTTCCAATTTTTCTTTTTTTTTGGCTCCTTCTATATTTACTCTCTTGTTATCTCTGTCTGTGGTCTCTGTTTGAGGTGAGAAAGTTTTCTGCTCCAAGCGACAGGAAATTTGCAGGCAACACTCAGTTGGGGGCAGGTTACCTTCCCGCCCAACTGTGCAGAGCTGACTCGAGGCTCATACACCCAGCAGCCTCTCTCTGTCTCTCCTCAGGAAGGTGAAGCAGCAAATGCATGCATAAAAATCAAAACTGTTATCAGCACAAAGCTGCATACAGAGTCTAGGCCATTGCTGAAACGATGTGCACCAGCTGGGTTAGCTTAATCTTGATAATAACTCGCTAAGCCCTGCCATTCAGCTCTTGAAAGGTCACCGGGGCGTTGCTGCCGACATCCCTTTCAAGTTATTGTTGCCTTAGATGCAATCAAAGCTCCTATCCTGTTCAAAGCCTCACTCAAAGAAGGTGAGCCTCAGATAGTGGAGGATCATGGGACCATCTTGATAGTTGGTGTTTCTGGAAAAGCTTGAAAATTTCATTAAACACAACAGGCCCTGTCATATCCATCTGGCCATAGAACATGTAGAAGCATTCCCATGGAGCCATCTTAGAAGCTGGTGAGATTAGAGCCCAAGGGTGGGATATTTTGGGAAACAGTTGTTTAACATTGATCTTGCCTGTATTGTCCTCAGAATCCACCACCTGTGGTGGAACAGCCTGAAATTTACAGTCTGAAGAGGGACATGTCAGAAGCAGCATCACTGTTTCATTTACAGTGGTGCCTCACTAGACGAATTTAATTTGTTCTGTGAGTCAATTCGTTTTGCGAAAAATTTGTCTAGCGAATCCCATAGGAATGCATTGAATTTTATTTTTTTATTTTTTTGCCCATAGGAACGCATTAATTGAATTTCAATGCATTCCTATGGGAAACCGCAATTTGCTAGATGAATTTTTCACAAAACGAATTCGTCTAGCGAGGCAAAATCTGTATCGAAAAATCTCTTCGTTAAGCGAAAAATTAGTCTTACAGGGCATTCATCTAGCGAGGCACCACTGTATTATTTGTTTATTGCATTTATACCCCACCTTTTCTCCAAGGAGCTCAATGTGCTGTGCCTGGTTCTCACCCTCCTCATTTAATCCCCACAACAACCTTGTGAGGTAGGGTAGATTAGACTAAGAGGAATATACTGACCCCCAAGGATACTCAGTGAGCTTCATGGATTTGAACCCAGATCACCCCAAGCATCAGATTCTTGTCCATAACAATGGCACCCCTCTCCCAACGGATCCTGGGAAATGTAGTTTATCCCTCACAGAACTAAAATTCACAGCACTTTTAGTGAACCAGGGTTCCTAGGATTCTTTGGAGGAAGCCAAGTGCTTTGCAAGTGTGGTATGGATGTGACCTCATTGTCTCCTGAAGCAATTCATGTCAGTACAAAAGGAAAGGCAGGCAGACCAGCGCAGCTTACCAGCTAAAAAGACACAGAAGGGAAGGAGAAAGGAAGGGAAAGGTAGAGTGGAGGGTCCTTAAAGGTCAGAACAAAGGTCAGAACAGCGTGGTCTCCAGTTGGGGCCAGGCTGATCTTCTCTTGCTGGTGATCTTCCTTGAATAGCAACTGGTGGCTTGTTTTCCTTTGGCCAATAGATATATTTCTGTGAGCTCTATTTGGCTCAGGAAGGATATGCTAGTCGTCAGGAAACAACTTCAGGTCTTTTGGCATCTTAAAGCTTAACGATTATCATTACGGCATAAACATTCATGGACTCTAGTCTACTTCATCAGATGCCTGAAGTGTAACTTACACTGGAAATCATATACACATGGTTGTGGGGCATGCGCGTGTTTTGGATGGGTGAAGAGATGTGAGATCAGAACAAAGTACAATTCAAAAAGAAGAGGCTATTTCCTAAAAGCAAAATAATTACCGTGACCAATTAACAAGGCAGTGCTGGTGATAACACAAACATCCTGGCCTTGGTCAGCTAATTAACACATACAGTGTGATAAAAAAAATCCATAATCATGATTGATTCAAGCTGTAGGGGAGCTTGAATCAGTTGCCTGGTATATTCTAATTCAGCACTTTCATATTGGAGTTTCCCTTTCCCTCACAGAGCTACAATTCCCAGAGTTCCCTGGGAAGAGGGACTGACTGTTAAACCACTCAGAATTGCGGCTCTTTGAGGGGGAATACAGATCTCCTAACAACTCTCAGCACCTTTAACAAACTACAGTTCCCAGGATTAATTGGGGGGGACAGGGACTGACTGTTTATTGTGGTATAATTACCGCGTTTCTCCGAAAATAAGACACTGTCTTATATTTATTTTTCCTCAAAAATACACACTATGGCTTATTTTCAGGAGATGTCTTATTTTTTTTTAAATTAAGTATGGCACAGTTTAACCTACAAGGTTAAACTGTCTATCCCTATGGCTTATTTTCGTGGAATGGCTTATATTCCTTGAATGCTTAAAAATCCTGCTATGGCTTATTTTATGGCTATGGCTTATTTTAGGAGAAACAGGGTATTACTTTAAATGTATAGTGCAGATGGAGCCAAACTGCTAAATTGAATACCTACTTTAAAAATGGTAATGTTACTGCCAGTGGCTCTTTGACGCAGCAAAAGTCTTTCCATATATTTTACTGCTTTTTCTCCTCTTCTTTTACCAGGTTGGTAGGTTTTGTTTGTTTGTTTGTTTGTTTGTGTTGTTGTTGTTGGTGGTGGTGGTGGTATTTGGACCTAAACATTGATACAGTATTTACAAAATACGCCTATTCACAGATCATAAAAATATACAGTACTATGCATATAAGTCTACATTCAGTGGGGTTTACCCCTAGTACCGTGTGTGCGCATAGGATTCCAGTGTTCATGCCCCCCACCTACAGAGGCACAGTGCTTCCCACCCCCTCTATTTCCAACTGTCTCACTCTCAGGAATGGCCATGGGGCAGGGGGTGTTTCTTCAAAGCAAGGCATTCTGGGTGAGATGGCCAGGAAACTGCCTGTGTTGTGGTTTGCCATGGTAGTTAGTAATGCAGCTTAAATGTAGAATAAATTGTAATGGGAGGAGGAGGAGGGGATGACAAGAGAAAGGAGGACTGGAGCAGGAGGAGGAGGAGGAGTGGTGGGTAGAAACAGCACAGCTGCCTGCCTTAGGCAGCAGAATCTCTTGCACCAGCCCTGAGCTTGAGCTGTTGATAGTTTAATTATTTCCTGTGACACAAAAGGAAATTTGTTTGTATGAGGCTTGCATGTTTTACATGCAGAACAGAAGAAGAGGTCACGAGCTGCCGACTGATTCCCCAGATGGAGAAACAAAGTGAGAGTCTGCTGTTGATCTGTCGGCAAGGGCGCTTTGTGATATGCAGATGCTCAGAGCCGCCTCTGGCTCCCAGTGCCTGAGCAGATGGGAAATGGCATCTCCGAGGGATTCCAGGGAGGCAAATTACATTTGGATGTTGCAGGCTGGCGATCTGAACCTCTCCTGTTTCCCTTCCTTAGCTTCAGATTCCTCCATCAAAGCAAATTGGGCTGCAGCTCTGACAACAGCTTCCCCCATAGCTGATTTAGCACAGTTGAGGGAAACTGTGTGTGTGTCTGTTGTGGAGAGCTCTCTCAAGGGAGAGTTCCCAAGAAACACAGAACTCTCCCCTCTCCACAAAGCTGGGATGAGGAACCTGTGGCCTGTGGCCTTGGCCTAATTTCACGAGGCTCTAATTCCATGTGGTGTGCAGGGATGGGCTAGCAGAGAGAGGAGGAGGCCTTGCTTGCATGCCACATCAAGCTAAGATATGGCGTACTAGAACTGCATGGACTTGTTGGCTTCCACAAGTTCCACAAGAGAGAAGCTCACTGCTGCTTTGCACCCCTCCCCCCAGCTATTTTATTCCTGTGTCACGCCAAGCTAATGTTGTAGTCAGTTAAGAGTACGGGGAATTGTAGCTCTGCAGGTGTGAAACTACAGTTCCCTGGAAGTATATTTCCGGGTTTTTGCCATGCACACATGCGCAGAAGCGCTCTACCACCCTGTGTGTGTGTGCGCAGAAGCAGTCCTCCGGTTGCAGAAACCTTGGGATCCGACCGGAGCTCCGGAACGGATCCCGTCCACAACCGGAGGTACTACTGTATATACAACCTGAGCCTATGATGGAGGGGCTCATGGCATTAACACCCCAAGAAGTCCTTCCTTCTCCCTTAGCCACAGCCTTGGAGTCAGGCAGAAATCAAGCATGTCTCTCATTCACAGGCTTTAGCCTGCCTCCTGCTTCTAGCCCAGCTCTCTCACAGAACTCTGGTTTCTGTCCTTCTAACTACCAGCTGGTGGTGGTGGGAGTAACCATTTGTCCTCTGGCACAGAGCCACTTCTTTTGTTACCTGAATGACCCATACTTAGGGGGCCACTACCAAGCTGGCCTGGCTATTCCACCAGTTGAATCCTAGTTGGATCTAGGAATGAGAAGGGACTCAGGCATACAGCCTAATGCCCCCACAAACTCACAACAATATCAATGTATAAGATTACTGGGGAAATTAATGTAATTCTCCTAAGCCCACCATGACACACACCCCTTTCATTGCTCATGGTACCTGCTTTATTTGAGAGTCCTGCCTTGCAGGGGCTTGCACTAGATGACCCTCAGGGCCCCTTCCATTTCTACAATTCCGTCATTCTGTTTCAAGGTTGTGCTCCACTTGCTTCCACCTTGGTCAGTCAAGTGGCCATCAAATACAGTTCCAGATAAATTCAAAGAGTAACTAGGGGAAAATGAAAGAATTAAGTTTAATTCCAGACAAGCAGGAGTCCTGAACGTCAAATAAATACACCGCTACCTGTCATGTATCTTATCATGTCATTACCTACACCCAGCTCAGCTGATCCTTACTTTGGGACATTGTATTTAGGGTTGCATTGTTATTGCCTAAGAGTTAAGGTAAAGATCTGTTTTTTATATTTGATTGTGTTTTATTGATCTGCTGCTCATAGAGATCTGAATCCATTTTTCAAAACCTTGCAATGCAACCTCCTTCTGCTACATCCTGTGGATGGGGAACCTTTCTCAGCTTCTGCTGTATTATTTGTGTGGCATTAAGTGAAATAATTTTTAACAGCCCCTTTATTCTATCCCTCCTGCATTCTCGAATAAGATTTTCCTTTTCATTCCTTTGGCTGAAACTAAATTTAGAACCAGCTGCAGTGTTTCTAATGAAATCCAGTGGGGTCGCCAGGGCGACGGTTGATCATAAATCATTTCAATGACAGAGCAACCCAGGAAAAATCTAAATAGGCAGAAATATATCCTATTTGTAGCCGAAACCTTCCTGTATTCAATGGGGGAAGACTGTGCATCAAGGTCCCAATCCCTCAGTGCCTCTCTGAAGTTTCTTTCAAATCTTTGCCTCATATTGACCTGCAGACTTAAAGTAACATTTGTGGGTGCCAGATCTCCAGTGGGGGCTATCTAATGAGCATTTGCTCCACTTTGTTTGTAGGGATGATAGACGATGTTACATCAAATCAAGAGTTATCCCACACTTTCCTGTGCATTTCCCTTATCACAGGAAGTCTGAGCCTTTGAGGAAGCGGGTTTGTTGTACAAGGCCTGCCAATCAACTATATTTGCCCAACCTGCATTTGCAGGCATGAGCTGAATGACATCTGATTTTTTACTCTGAATTGTGGGCTGGAATCATGTGAACCAAACAATCATCTGGTGCTGGTTTAATCCAAAGCCTCTTGGAGATTGCTCCACATGAAGTTGTTGTTTAGTCGTGTCCGACTCTTCATGACCCCATGGACCAGAGCACGCCAGGCACTCCTGTCTTGCACTGCCTCCCGCAGTTTGGTCAGACTCATGTTGGTAGCTTTGAGAACACTGTCCAACCATCTCGTCCTCTGTCGTCCCCTTCTCCTAGTGCCCTCCATCTTTCCCAACATCAGGGTCTTTTCCAGGGAGTCTTCTCTTCTCATGATGTGACCAAAGTATTGGAGCCTCGGCTTCAGGATCTGTCCTTCCAGTGAGCACTCAGGGCTGATTTCCTTCCGAATGGATAGGTTTGATCTTCTTGCAGTCCATGGGACTCTCAAGAGTCTTCTCCAGCACCACATGAAAAGCCACCCCAAATCGCAGAGGTCACAGAAATGGCCCCTAAGGCATCGAAAGAGCATAGGAATCTCCCATGCTGGCATGTACTTTGTTGCCAGATGGAGGCAGGCAGAGCTCTGCTGATTTACTGCTCTGTTTCCCAGTTAGTAATCAGCTCAGAGAGACAGACACATAATGACTGATGAGTGTTTGTGACACCGTTGACCTCATTGAATTTTCTGCATTGTTAAATTGCAGGCACGTTGCTAGCTTTGGGCCCTTGGGTGCACTTTATTGATCCTCTCAGCTCTTGGGGTGGGGAAAGTGGTTCATGCCATGCAAACAGCACAAAGGGTCTTGGGGCTCTCAGGCAACAAAGTCGGCAGAATTGGAGCTGGGAGCAGATCAACTGACATGCATGCTTTTGGTCACAGAAGCACATTTTCTAGAGAAGAGGACGTTCTTCATCACAGCTTCTGCCAGGATGTGGATTCCTGCTGCTTCTGTTACTCTTGCAGCAATCTGCATTTTTTCCTATAGACTTATTCCGTACCCTTTCTAGGGCTCAAGGCAGTCTATAATATTTCCGTGGCATATTTATCACTAAATACCTTGTGTTGGGGTGGTGGTGGTGGTGAAGTCACTGGTTTGCCCACTCATAAGCCCTTTCTTGTCATGACAAACTGGTTATTTAATTGCTGGCCAGTGCTGAGATTTTTAGCTTGATCTAGCTCTAGCTACATGTACAGTGGAACCTCGGTTTTCGAATGTAATCCGTTCCGGAAGTCTGTTTGACTTCTGAAATGTTCGAAAACCGAGGATCAGTGGGCTGGCTGCAAAGTCAATGGGGGGAAAAATGAAAAATGCGCCTCTGAAGCCATTCGAATTCTGAGGTGTGTTCAAAAACGGAAGCATTCACCTCTGGGTTTCCGGCTTCCGAAACATTTGGCAGCTGAGATCGATTTCCATTTACTATATGGTCTGGGTGTTTTGTTTTGTTTTGTTTTGTTTTGCTTCAAAATTACCAGCTAAGAGCTAAGGCAAGATACAAACTGGGGATTTTGCAGCTGACATTCTTAAACCACTATGTTACACTAATGCTAGTATTTACTGTGTGGGAACTTCATCACCTTCTTCTGAATCTGAAACCATTTCTACCTATTGTTGTAGCAAAACTCCCCCTGAAATTTACAAGGAGCTTTGTCCTTCAGCTTCCAGTCCCTTGAATGCAACATGCTCATTAACATGTGCTGGTTGGAGTCAGACTCAGGGTAACCATTTGCAGGAGTTGTTTCCTGATTGATTCCAGTGATTTATCCTAACTGAAGCTCTGGCCTGCTGCTACATGGACTTGCTTGTTAATCTCGGCAGCCTGAATTGCTCACTTACAGCCAGCGCACACAAAACAAACATCTGTCACCACCAGGAGACCACTTTCAAATGGCACTTTGCGGCACCTGCTTCCTTCTCGGCGACTGCTTGCGTACAGAGGTTGGTTCGCCACATATCTGAAGGGTTGCAAAAGCAGGCATGAAAACCCCAAATCCCTGTGTCAGGGCACTGCAAAAGTAGGGAGGGAGGCTTTCCTCATAAGGCCCAACAGGGAAATATGTTCCATTCAGATAAGGTCAGGAATACTGATGCTCCAGAATAAAAGGTAAAGGGACCCCTGACCATTAGGTCCAGCCGTGACCGACTCTGGGGTTGCGGCGCTCATCTCGCGTTATTGGCCGAGGGAGCCGGCGTACAGCTTCCAGGTCATGTGGCCAGCATGACAAAGCCGCTTCTGGCGAACCAGAGCAGCACACGGAAATGCCGTTTACCTTCCTGCTGTAGCTGTACCTATTTATCTACTTGCACTTTGACGTGCTTTTGAACTGCTAGGTTGGCAGGCGCTGGGACCGAGCAATGGGAGCTCACCCCGTTGTGGGGATTTGAACCGCCGACCTTCTGATCGGCAAGCCCTAGGCTCTGTGGTTTCATCCACAGTGCTACCCACATCCCTTTGCTCCAGAATACCTGCACCTTAAAAAATTAAATTAAATTAAACTGCAGCACTTACAATCTCTCATGGTGGTAATGGTGGACCGAAACAAAATGGCTCCTGTATGATCAGGGAAGGAGCAACTGAATGAGAGTGGGAAACCACCCACCAGATTGTTATTGCCACACCCATCAAAACCTGAGCTGTAAAACTGCTCTGGAACACCCACACCTAAGTTTTTGGCGCTGCTGTTCCAGATCTTTCCCACATTATCTGCAATTGGGGGAAAATGGATGGCAGCAGGAGGGCAGAGGTAAAGGATGAAGATGGGGATGCAGATGCCTTGGTAAAAAATAAAATCCTGTCAGAACTATTGGGAGAAATGCTGTAAAACAGTCTTCACCAACCTGGTGCCCTTCAGGTGTTTTGAACTACACCTTCCCTCAGCCTCTGCCACTATATTGGCCGGGGCTGAAAGGAACCATAGTCCAAAATACTTGGAGGGCACCAGGCTGACAGAGTCTGCTATGGAAGCACTCTAGTTGTCTATTTAGCCCTCCTCTGACCAACATGTAATCTTCCAAGGGTAGAGGTGTCTTTCCCACACTTTTTAATGGAGCTGTGGAGGATTGAACCAGGGACTGCCTGAATGCAAAGAAGATAATTCAAATGTGCAATAGCTTGCTGCAAGTGTAGCAGACCTAATTTTCCTGTTCTGATGGAAGGTTATTAACTCCGCCATCAAAACTGCCGAGGAGGTGAAACCTGCTATTTTCAGTCTTTCTGGGAAGTGGTGAGAGAACTGAGTAGCTGATTAATCAAGCTCAGTAGCAAGGCTTTCGGGTGTGCATTAGACGTGCAGCATGCCAGATACATTTGCATTAGTTAATGTACTGTGTAATGCATATATTTTAAACAGTGGCAGTGCAGACATAACCCATCTCACAGTCCAATCGTACTCTGTTCTGCTACAGAGCGTAGAGGGTTAATAAAGTCTAATAGTCATAATCACGTCGCACACAGAAGCACCATGAGTTACAGGGAGCAATGTGTGCATCAGGCACACTTTATATTAAGGCAGTGAGCCCCAACGATTGAGCCGTTTGATCAAATATTTGCATGAAAAGGCTGCTTTGAAAATTCAAATAAATATTCATAACCAATTTTCAGCTGCGTTCGCGTGGATCTTAACCAGATCAACGGAATCTCCCGGAGTTGCTCTTAGCTCATTTCCCCAGCTATGCTGGAGTCCACTAAATGTATTGGTTTGCCCCACATTATAATCTGAAAACATCAGAAGTGTGAGCTTTCTATATTCATGGCCCACAGCTAAGGCACAGGCTCTTTATCGATTTTCTGGAAGCTTCTGCCGGCTGAAGCATGTGTGTGAGAGTGACACACACACACACACACACACACACACACACACACACACATCCCTGTAGGCTTGACACTGTCATTGCTAAAGCGGGGAGGAAAATGAATGCTCTGTGGAAAATAAAATATTTTCCACACACAAAAATCCTTACTAATCACAACAGTCCGTACTATAAACCCATTTAAGCTCAATGAGACTATGGCTCATTCCCATTGTAAATATTGCATGCTTGAGTGCTGGAAGCATAGAGCTGCCACATAAGAAATTATGCAAAAATAAAAGGGAGGAGGAAAGTAGAAATAAATTACAAACGGCAGATCATTCAAAATGGCACAGGTAGTCATGGGAGGGAATTGCGACACATCAGAAAGTGGTGTGATGGGCTGTTTCAGTGGTGTTCTTTATTTGTACTTTTCACTCCCCCCCCCTTCCCTAGATGGTCGCAGGATGGGTTACCAAAAAAAGGGGGGTACAATTAAAACTAGTACAATTGAAATTGAAATCGTAAAATAAAACCACATTATCCCAATCACCCATCACACACACCCCATTTTTAAATTGCACTTCTTGTAAGAATTTCTGTTTCCTAGCAACTAGAGTTAGTAGTCTGAAAACTGGAAAATGGAGATTTCTGCAATGGAACTGCTTGCTGGTTTGATGTCTGGGGTAGTTTAGTGATGTGGTTACACACAGAGCTGGCCCTGCTATTAGGCAAATTGAGGCAACTGCCTCAGACAATGTTTATTGGGAGATGAAGGGCGATGGCAACCCCCTGCCATTTCTTCTGAGCGTCCTAGCCATTCCACTTCATAGGAAGACAGAACTGTGTGTGCCCTGCGGCCTGCTCTGTGCCGCCACAACCAGCCTGAATTCAGGTGTGGTGTCCCATCACCACAGTTAAACTAGTCCAGTCAGCTTCCATTTGTGGAACTGGGGTGTGGGGGCATAATTTTGTCCTTCATCTCAGGCAGCATAATGTCTTAGTGAAAATTGACACCCTCCAACATTTATCTGATGAAAATGGGGACATCCTATTCCACACCCTCCAACAATTCTCTGATGAAAATAAACATCCCCTCCAATATTTCTCCAATGAAACTAGGGATGTCTTATATCCTGTATAGATAATATGAAAACACATTTAAAGATCTTACCTTACATAAAGCTCTTTGGTCTTGGTTATGGTGGCTACTGTGGAATCTGCTGGATTGATTGGTTCTATCAACAGGTGTCTTTTGTGCAGGTAGTGTAACGAGCTGGGATTACAGGTAAGACCTCTCCCTTACAGCAGGTGCTTCTAATCTCAGCTCCTTACATACAGTGAAGATACCAGGTAGCCTGACATCTGGCTGGTTGATAGGGTACCAAATACTTACCACATTCACTCATTATAATGCACCTCAATCTCTGACTTTTGTCGTTTGGGTTTCTGGGGGTTTTCCTGTCGATTTCCTGTCTCTCACAGCTAATATGAACGTACTATTAAAACTATGGACTGGTCATTTCTTTGTCAGAGGGCAAACGGGCAAATTTAGCAGGGGATCAAATACTCTCCCCCCCCCTCACCGTAAGTCTACGGGGTCATGCCAGCACTTCAACCTAGCAGTTTGAAAGCACGCCAGTGCAAGTAGACAATTAGGTACCACTGTGGCGGGAAGGTAAACAGCGTTTCTGTGTGCTCTGGTTTCCGTCACGGTGTTCTGTTGTGCCAGAAGTGCTTTAGTCATGCTGGCCACATGACCCGGAAAGCTGTCTGTGGACAAACAACGGCTCCCTCGGCCAGAAAGTGAGATGAGTGCTGCACCCCATAGTCACCTTTGACTGGACTTAACCGTCCAGGGGTCCTTTACCTTTTTTTTACCTTGTAATTATATTTGAGGTGTGTGTCTGAGAGAGATAGACAGCAATGAAAAAATGGTATTTACATCATTGGAGAGAAGAAGTATTATATCCTATTTCTTGGTGGTTGTGGGTGATGCTGAATTTTTGAATGGGCACTTCCTATCCTTTACTTTTCTGGGCTGCAGGTGTTCTTTGTTTCTATTTCAACTCTTCCTCAGGCTTGTGGTTTGGGGGCAAAGCTTCTTTTGCTCTCAGTCTATATGAGAACCCATCTGAGCTGATAAACAGCTGGAGGATGTGGGGTACAAGGTGGTGAATTTTCCACTGAAGCTGGTTTGCACACATGCGGCCTTTTCTCAGCACCCTGCCCTTGGCTCCCTCCCTCTTCTGGTACATGCGTGCGTGCGCACATGCGCACACCCTTACAGAACGATCAGGTAGATGCCAGTGATTCAGATGGGTGCATAGGCTTAATTGAAATGAAATAACCTATTTTATCCAGCGCACAGAACAGGAGATGAAGGAGCCGGAGGAGGGAAACTGTAACCCGCAGATAGAGATGATAAAAAGGGGCAGAAGGTTTGAGGAAGGAGATACAGATCAGGAGTTGAGTTTCAAGTGGAAAGAGGCAACCTTCATTTATTTATTTCCTTCATCATTAAGATGCCATTTGATGTGGCAAAGGGAGCAGCAGCAGCAGGAAGAGGAGCACGCTAGGCTAAAAAATGTCCACACTGTCCTTGACTGAGAAATCTGGAAAGCAAGCTAATTGGAAGTGGCCATATGAAATGGTAATGTGGCACCCAGGTTCTCTGAAGTACCCTGTCAGGCTGCCAACTGTTCTGTAGAGCAACGTGAGCCCTGAATGAGTCCTGTCCTTGTTATAAGCTGAAATACGCCTTCTATCTTCTCGAGCTCTGATCAGGCATGTGCCAGTGTTTTCCCACAGCCTGACGTTTAAGTCAGCTGGGCGTCATTTTAAAAAGTCAAATCTCAGTGCCAGGCAATGGGCCATTTCAGATTTGCTGCATCCAAATGAGCTCAGATTCGCAAATGACCAATTATAGCAGAAGTTGTCCTTCCCATCACCACCCTGGTAAGCCACTACAGCACCTTGCATTGTAAATTCCTGCAGTGTCAACTTGTCGCAATCAATTTGAACGTGACACCAGGAGGGTTAGAAAAACTGACCCGCACAGTGTATTGTGTAGCTAACGTCTCATATAAACTGAGCTCTCCTATGTGTGCAGAGTTAGCATGCTAACGCAATGCCTGTCAGGGTCACACATCCTTGGCATTATATGAACTCATCTAGAAACAAAGCGACCTGGTTTAAATGAGACATCAGGTGCTTGGAGTGCTTGCAGTAGCTTAGGACCAGCCCAGTGCCAATAGAAAATGTAGGAATCTGCAATGCTTGCACAATCACATCTCATACAGTTCTTGCAGTGGCAATGGACTTACTAGCTGGGGGAGTCTGCATGTTCTCAGGAGCAAAATATTGAGGTTTGACTGCTAGGTAAATGCCATTTCATGCACAATGCTTGTGATTGCAATGGATATACTTGCTGGGATATTGAGGGCCAGCAACCATATTTCCCCAATGACAACATCAGTTGAGGGCAGCCCATGTGGAGAACAGCTCAGCTGTACTGAAGTTAACTCTATTTGTATGTAATGGCTTCAGCACTTGTTGGATATGGGTTTGGGTGCTATTCTCAAAAGTAGCAACACAGCAAAATGAGTGATCTCTCCTACTTGGTGCAGCCCCACCCAATTTAGCACGATCATCTTCTACCAAATGTCTAGTTCCTTGTCATCAGCAGAGGTGGGCAATTAGCCTGAATGCTGTTCTGCAACGAAAGTTGCTTGGCTTCACCAGGACCACTAGGTGGCAATACGGGTTGCAGGACATCACAGGACAAGCGACTCTGCTACAATAGGAGAAAGGAACCATACCCAGAATTCAGATTGGCATATCTCAGAATTCAGATTGGCATTCTGTTACATTTGACTCAGAAGAGACCCACTAAAATTAATGACCATGACTAAGTTAGGCCTATTAATATCAGTAGGTTAACTCTTGAGTAAAACTTAATTGAATCCTACCCTTAGATTAATTTTTAATGCATTATAAAGCACTTAATTGCTTTAGGTGGAGGATTGTCTTAATCACCACCACACACTTTCAGTAAATCTTCCATGTTTAGAAGCGGTGTGCCTCTGATTACCAGATACTCGGGGACACATAACAAGAGAAGGGACTCTTGCTTATGAGCTCCCCAGGGGACATTTGCTGATTATTGTTGGAGAAAGTGTCCTGGATTGCATGGGCATCCAATCAGATCTCCAAGGCAATGGAGGAATCAGTACCTTATGATGCTCTGATGCACTGAATCAGTAGGTGTTGTGTATTGAGTCAAAGGATTTTATATCTGTATTATTATTGTCTGTATTTGCATTAGGATAAAGTAACTGCCTTTTGGTTCCAGAGGGTACAGCTACTATTGGTTCATTTAAGCTGCTGTATTTGGATCCTCTGTCTTATTGGTTTCCTCCAAAAGGCAGCACTGTGATTGCTTGATATTGTTCCCTCCAAAATGTATCCCTTCCTAGCTAGTCCCCTGTCCCTATAAATGTAGCTTTCCTCTCCTCAGTCTTCAGTCTTGTTCACTTTAATAAAGAGCTGTTACTAGAGAACTGTCTCCAGCATGTTTTGTCAAGAGAGCTGAAATCACAAACCCCACGTCACAACAACTGGCGACGAAGATGGGATCCGGAATGCTGAGGAGCGGTTAAACACAACCCTGCCTCAGAGTCCGGATTGCAGCTGAGAACAAGACTCACTGGCCAGCTGAGAAGACGACCCTGCCCGCTAGGACAATGGAGAGTCCAAGGGTATTGGAGCCCTTCCAGCCATCAGAGCCCCACACCTGGGAAGACTACGTCGAACGCTTCGAGTTCTTTGCAGTGGCTCAAGGGATCACCGATGCCAGCAAAAGAAGGGCCACATTCCTGAGCTACTGTGGGCCCGAGACCTTCAAGCTGGCCAAGGCATTACTTGCTCCAGCGAAGCTGAGTGAGACATCTCTCAAAGATATTCTTGCCTGCCTAACAAGCCACTTGCCTACTGAGACCAAGATGGCCCGGCGGATGGAGTTCCATAAGAGGCAGCAGCATGCTGGGGAGTCTGTATCCACATTTCTGGCTGAACTCCGGAAGCTCGCTCAGCACTGCGGCTTCCAAAATCTGGAAGAGACTCTCCTGGATCGGTTTATTGGTGGTCTGAGCAGCAAGAAAGCCAGAAGACGCATCGTGGCTAAAGAAGAGGTTACCCTTGCTTCAGCCTTGAAAGAGGCCACCGCCACGGAGAATTATGAAAGAGAGGAGCTTGATGCCAGTCGCAAGGCCACTAAGCCACAGATAGAAGTTGCGCATGCCATGGACGAGCTAGAGGCTACTCCGAGCCAGAGCCCAGTCCGTGGGGTCGAGTCGGTGCGTCAGGCCTGCACAGTGCACAGAGATCGCCGAGGCAGTTGCCCAGGTTGTGGCGGAAACCATGAAAGGAAGAGTTGTCGTTTCAGGGATGCTATCTGCCGGACGTGCGGAAAGACGGGTCACATCGCCAGGGTCTGTAGATCGGCGGCGTCGGGAGCGACAGGAGCACCTAGACTGGAGCATCGCAGACCGCCCACAGCAACTCGTTTTCTAAAGAACTGCCACTACGTAACGGAGATCAACGGGAGGGCCGTGCAGTTTCCAGCGCAAGGCAAGGCACACGTCAAGGTGAAGATTGAGGGTCAGCAGTGCGACATGGAGGTGGACTCCGGATCCGCATTCACCATCGTGTCGGACCAGACCGCGAAGACATTCTTCCCCAGGGGTAAGTTGCCCCCTCTGGAGCCCTTTCCGGCAACCTTGCAGTCGTACTCAGCAGGCCGCATCCATGTTATGGGAATGTGTGCCGTGAGAGTACAGTTCCGGGACAAACAGGCTGTACTCAAACTGGTGATTGCGAAGGGCAGTCGCCCCAGTCTCCTGGGCACTGACTGGTTCCCTGCCCTGGGACTGAGTATCTCAGGGCTTAATTCAATCCAAACCTGCCCTGAGATGAGTGAGGTATTATGCAAGGAATTTGCTGGTCTCTTTAATGGAAAACTGGGTTGTTATAAAGGGCCCCCAGTTGACTTCGAGTTGGACCCCGGGGTGGCTCCAATCCGACTCAAACCAAGGCGAGTGCCATTTGCACTGCAACCCAAGATCGAGGCAGAGCTGGATAAATTGGTCAAGCAGGGAGTTCTCTCACCCGTGGACTCTGCTAAGTGGGAGACTCCAATCGTCACACCCCTTAAAGCAAATGGGGAAGTCAGGATATGTGCAGATTACAAATGTACTATCAATAAGGCACTCAGGGGAAACTCATACCCCATTCCAGTCGTATCACATCTGTTGGCTAAACTGGCTGGGGGCAAGGTGTTCGCCAAAATTGACCTGGCACAAGCTTACCAACAGCTGCCAGTAACCCCACAATCAGCGGAAGCACAGACTATTGTCACACATAAAGGGGCGTTCAGAGTTAACAGATTACAGTTCGGAGTTTGTGTGGCCCCAGGGATTTTTCAAGGGCTCATGGAACGCCTGTTAAGAGGTCTGCCGGGGGTCTTGCCATTTTTTGATGATGTTTTGATTGCTGGAAAAGACCCACAGGAACTGGTTGCGCGTGTCCGTGCAGTGTTGCTCAAGTTCAAGGAGGTGGGGTTGCAACTGAAAAAAGAAAAATGCAGTTTTGGGGTGCCAACTGTGGATTTCTTGGGGTTTAAAATTGATGCATCAGGCATCCACCCCACAGATGCTAAGATTAAGGCCATCATCGAGGCACCACGACCACAGAACAAGACGGAGTTGCAGTCATTCCTGGGACTTATTAACTTTTATCATTCGTTCTTACCCCAGAAAGCTTCGGTAGCTGAACCATTACATAGACTATTGCAGAAAAAGAATGTGTGGCGATGGGGGCGGGAGCAGCAGAAGGCTTTTGACTCCTTGCGAGGAATGCTGAGTAGCAGGAGCGTCCTTGCTCATTATGATGAGTCAAAGCCGCTGGTCCTGGCATGTGATGCCTCTCAATACGGTCTGGGGGCTGTGCTGAGTCATAGGGAACCGGATGGGTCGGAGAAGCCCATCTCTTTCTATTCCCGTACGTTGTCGCCCACAGAGCGCAACTATGCTCAAATTGATAAAGAGGCACTGGCTATTGTGTCCGGAATCAAAAGGTTCTATGATTATTTGTACGGTCGCCATTTCTCCATTGAAACGGACCACAAACCACTGTTAGGGTTGTTTAACCCAAACAAACAAACGCCACAAATTCTCTCCCCCAGAATGTTGCGTTGGTCAATATTCCTGAATGGGTTCCAGTACACCTTGACCCATGTGCCGGGGAAACAGTTGTGCCATGCTGATGCGCTGAGTCGATTGCCCCTTCCTGGCGGGAGCAATGAGGATCCTGCTCCGGCGGAGCACATTATGATGCTAGAAACACTTCCGGGGGCTCCTGTAACAGCTACGGATATAGCTGAGAAAACTAGGAAAGATGCTGTTCTCTCCCGTGTGCTCACTTGGGTGGGGAGGGGGTGGCCAGGTGGTCCGCATGAAGAAAAATTCAGGCCTTATGCGACAAGGCAGCACGAATTGTCCATGCATAAGGGTTGTCTCCTATGGGGAGATAGGGTGATAATCCCAGCACCACTGAGAAACAGGGTTCTTGAGACGCTTCACATGGGACACCCGGGAATGGTCAGGATGAAGTCGCTAGCCCGATGTTATGTGTGGTGGCCTGGAATGGACCAGAACATAGAACAATGGGTACGAACATGCAAGGCATGCCAAGAGGTGCGGCCAGAAGTGGCCAGAGCACCAGTCCACTGGTGGGAGCAGTCCAGGACTCCCTGGAGCCGGCTACACATAGATTTTGCTGGGCCATTCCAAGGGAAGGTCTTTTTGGTTATCGTTGATGCATATTCCAAATGGTTAGAAGTGGCGATGGTCCCTAGCATGGCATCAGTTGCCGTAATCAAGGTGTTGAGGCAGCTGTTTGCTACCCACGGGTTACCTGAGACCATTGTATCAGATAATGGGGCAGCTTTTGTATCCCAAGAATTCAGGGCATTCTTGGCTGATAACTTTATAAGAGGGGTCACATCCGCGCCCTTTCACCCATCCTCCAATGGGCAGGCTGAGCGCATGGTAAGAACAGCCAAAGAATCCATTGCGCGCTTAATGGAGGGTAACTGGTCGGCTCGCATTGCGCGAATGTTATTTTTGCAGCATGCGACGCCATGTACTGCGACGGGCAAGTCGCCAGCCGAGCTGCTCTTAGGTAGAAGACTGGTAACGGTGCTGGATTATGTCCACCCAGATAAAATGCCAAACCGTAATTCAAGAGCAACCCCCCAGGCTGAGACTGACACAACAAGGTATCTCGCCCCTGAAGATCTGGTCTGGGTGAGGAACTATTCACGAGGTCCGCGGTGGGTGGCCGGTGTGATCACCCGGGCTAGTGGACCTGTGTCCTATTATGTGACCTTGGAAAATGGGCAAGTTTGGAAGAGACATATAGATCAGCTGAGGCGCCGGGCGCTCAGCAGGGAGGAGTCAGATAATTCATCCCTGGCTAATGACGCACAGCTGCAAGACCAGAGTGAAAATGGTCCAGAGGTACAGTCACCAGGGGCTTCAGCAAATGAACCAGGGTCTGCTAGTCCTCATGATGACGAGGTACAGGTCGGGGACCCTGAGATGTCTGGGACTCCATCTGTTCCTGATGAAACCACTATAGCAGCCCCTCCACCACAGGTAACACCCAATCCAGAACCTGCAACACCTGTTGTCAGGAGATCAGGTAGAAGTTGTAGGACCCCACAGTACCTGAGGGATTACGTCTGCTGTGCTCACTAGGGGGGGAGGGGTGTTGTGTATTGAGTCAAAGGATTTTATATCTGTATTATTATTGTCTGTATTTGCATTAGGATAAAGTAACTGCCTTTTGGTTCCAGAGGGTACAGCTACTATTGGTTCATTTAAGCTGCTGTATTTGGATCCTCTGTCTTATTGGTTTCCTCCAAAAGGCAGCACTGTGATTGCTTGATATTGTTCCCTCCAAAATGTATCCCTTCCTAGCTAGTCCCCTGTCCCTATAAATGTAGCTTTCCTCTCCTCAGTCTTCAGTCTTGTTCACTTTAATAAAGAGCTGTTACTAGAGAACTGTCTCCAGCATGTTTTGTCAAGAGAGCTGAAATCACAAACCCCACGTCACAACAGTAGGTATTTCAGAAGTGGGCACAAAATCCTATCCCATCAATATGCACGAATTGTTAAACTCAAAACAGGAGGGGGTTGTTCTGTGCTTCTTCTTCTTCTTCTTCTTCTTCTTCTTCTTCTTCTTCTTCTTCTTCTTCTTCTTCTTCTTCTTCTTCTTCTTCTTCTTCTGAGCAGTGCCTTCTGAATTGCACAGATCCCTCCCATGCATCATCTCAGGAGACTTAACTAGTGGAGAGACTCTTTCCCTTGGGGGAAAAGGTGATGCTCAGCATAAATAGATGTGAGGCAGTATGTATATTATTATGCTGGACAGCACGAGTCTGCAGTGCTTCTGCTGTGGGGGGGGGGGTATGTAGCACAGCTCTGTTCTGGAATGCAACTTTGAAAAAGGTATATATATTTGTTGTGACTTGACATCTGCTCCCTGTCCATAGGGAATCTTATCCGCAGGCATTACTGAGGATTCTCTTCATTTGGAGTAACTCTCTTTGCCAGGCATTGTCACATCTGTTATATCAGGGCTGGGGCTTTGTTTCAGAGAGACATGTAGAGGAAGGTGGGAGAAATGGGTGCATTCTAGAAATCATATCCTGCATTTTGCAAATACTTATATTTCTTTGGAATATGTGAAATTAATCCCAATTTAGTTCTCATTTATTTCAGTGGGAACGAATTCATGGTTAGTTTTGCATAGATTCTAAAGGGACCCAAGTGCAACTTATTTATCCTGGATCTAATCTTGAGCATTTTAAAGATTGGAGTTATATTTCTTGCAAATATCAGACGCAGCATGTGCTGGCCTGAGGAGCATTAAATGTAAGAGAAATGCCACTCAGTGCTAATCAGACTCTGCCCCTGAGTAAGCCAATCATGTCTCCCTGCTGAGTGCATATGGGGTAAGAGAGCAGGGCTTCTTTGGAAGAAACTCCAATTTCCTGGAATTCCCAGGAGAGACTCACACAACCTCTTCCCTGTTCTCTTTCCATGGAAGCTTAAAACCTTTTCAAATTTCAGATTGCATTAGCTAACTGTTAAGTTTTGTCGATTGGCGACTGCTATTTCTAACACTCTTTAAGTTTCAGGTAGGTAGCCGTGTTGGTCTGACGTAGTCGAAACAAACAAACAAACAAAAATTCCTTCCAGTAGCACCTTAGAGACTAACTAAGTTTGTCATTGGTATGAGCTTTCGTGTGCATTCACATTTCTTCAGATACACACCGAAGAAGTGTCCATGCACACGAAAGCTCATACCAATGACAAACTTAGTTGGTCTCTAAGGTGCTACTGGAAGGAATTTTATTTTTATTTTTTGTTTCGACTCTTTAGGTTTGTTGCTGTTTGATTGCCTCTCTCTTTTTAAATTTTGTGTGCATTTTTATTGTTGGTCCTGTTGTCGGTTGTTATCGTTTGGTCCTGTTGTAAAATGCTGTGGAATCCCTTTTTGATGAAATGCAGCATAAAAAATATTTTTATTATAAAATAAATAGCATGCACGGTACACATTTGTCACATTCACTCTATTCATTCTTATGCGTAGACATCAAAATATTTTTTAAAACCGACTTTCCAAGGCTCCACTTTCCAAGGCTCCTCAGCCAGCTCTATGGTGGGGTTAGGTTTCTTCCCTTAGCACATTTCATTTTTCAACAAAGGGAAGAAACCTAACCCCACCATAGAGCTGGCTGAGGAGCCTTGGAAAGTGGCATAGCATTAAGTCTCTCTCTGCTGGCAGAGACAGAATTTTGCTGGCAGAATGGCATTAGATTGCTAGAAAGGCCCTGGAACACCAGTGAAGAGCACAGATGTTCCACTGGTGGGAGTGGAAACAGGACAAGTTGGACATAGACACAGATATGCCACATTTCCCCCAACCCATCCACAGAAATGGAGAAACACCACAGCAGCCCCTGGGGCTGGTGCAATTAACCCCCTCTATTGTAGTTAATGGGAGGGAAGACAAACAGGATGCCCCCATCTCCCGCACTGCCCGCAGCAATAATGGCATAGCAATGGATGTGGTGATGACTCTACAAGCCAATCTCTGGAATGCCTCCCTGCTCTAGCATAGATGTAAATCAGGGTTGCTCTACTTAGGACTCTCTTATGAAGATCTAGAAGAGACACGGACCAGCCAGAGCCTTTGAGAACCTCACAGACAACGAGTGCCAGAGACTGGTAGAGCCCAAACAGTAGTCGCTGCCTAGCTCTTGATTCTGGCTTCTGGGTGCCCAGTAGCCCCCTACCCCTCCCTCACAGGCTGCACCTCCAATTCCAAAATCTGTAAGGAGAATGAAAAGCAGATATTCAAATTGCCATCATTACAAAAGTGCCACCGTCTACCTTACCATGCTGGGATGAGTAATACGAATTTGATCCCTGCTTCAGTAGAATGCAACTCTCTTACTAAATAGAAGGTGCCTGTGCTTGGGTTTCATCAGATACATTCATTTCTGCCATTTGATGCTTCCAGTCCTGGCTACAGTGCAACACAAAGTGATTTGGGTGGCCTTACAGTTAACCCAGACAGTATACTCCCAGACACATAGAGCAGCTGTCATTGCTGTGTGTGGCTTTCTGGAAGTTGCAGGATTCCCATAAGCCCCAGCCGGCATGGCTGACAGTCAGAGTTCTTCAGTGGCCCACAGGTTTCTCAGCCCTGGCCTTAGACCATACACGAAGCTGCCTTATATCTAGTCAGAACGCTGGTCCATCTAGCCTAGCATCAGCAACTCTCCAGGGTGTCTACGTAGCCAAGGTCCTTCCCAGCCTAGTTACCTGAGATGCTTTGAACTGGAGACACCAAGGACTGCATCTGGGCCTGACTGCATGCAAAGCTCTTTGCTGCCAGCTGAACTCTGGTTCTTCCCCAAATTTGCTTCCGTAGCCGAAAGAACTGCTGTCCTCCTTTCGTCTCAGGAGCTCACGGGCCTTTACATGCCCCAGAGCAGAAAGCTAAAATTGCTGTGAGGTGGGGCAAGTCCCGGCAATCAGTGCTCCATTCCCCACAGTGAGGAGGAAAGCAGAGCCCCTGAAACAGCAATTCTGGCTTTCTTCAGGTGGAATAGCATTGACTAATCCCATCAAGAAAGCATCCCACCCTTATCCAAGAAACCCTGGCATTTAACTAAGAATGGAAGAAATTGTCAGAGAGGCTCTGGTTCCTAGAGCGAGGACTTTGTTTTAGCCCCATCCTTGGTAGCACCTCAGGGGAAGTCTGTGTTGGTGATGTAACACCATTCAAGGGACTGGCCAGTGCTTATTGCTGGAAGCTTCTGCCTCAGCTGCTTGGATTTTGAAGCTAGAAGTCAGCCTGCTGAGGCTGTAGGAATATCAGTGTATCAACTGCTTTGTGACAGTGCACTGCTGGCTAGCCATACAAACTGGGGAAAGGAAATCTATCTGAGACCTCAGTTCTTTTCTTCACACACACAACCCCCTAGTTATTCTCTCAATAGCACAAGTTGGACATCTCAGGCAGAATAAACACACGGCTCTGTGACTACAACAAATTTCTAGTTGGTCCTGGGAATGGAGTATCTCCCATGTATCTTTGTGGGAATTGGTCTTCTTCCAAAATGCTGGATCCTTGAGGCCCAGACTATGGGAACAGGTAGGTTGCTTTCAGTTCTCAGCCTTGCCATCACTCGTGGCCGTTTCTGATGGAGGCGTTGCTGACGACAGATGGAACAGCATCATCCCAGCTGCATCCCCGCCCTTTAGGCCCACATGTCATCATAATCGCTGCTGCTGTCAAATGAGCTGTTCCCAGGCCCAGCCTTGCAGTTCACCAAAGGTCTGGGGGAAGTTGTCGAACCTGAAGCAAAGAAATGAGGGCATTTCAGGTCAGCTGCCAAGAAGCAGAAGGAAGGAAGAAGCTCAGAAGGAAAAGATGCTGAGGGGAAAGCTGAGGTGCTTGGTGCCCTAACTATCCAGCTGCGAAACCTCTCTGGAGGTCTTGCCGGGTAATGCGGGAGAAAACTATCGGCTTCTCAGAGTGGAGAGCTCTGCCCCCCCCATACTTCTCTCTTGCTGTGCTTGACCATTGCTAGAGCCCTGCATTGTGGGCTGCAGTAATTGGCAGCCCTATATTTAGATGAGGATGTGTAGCACCCACAGCCCTTAACTGTCCCACAATAGGAATCCATTTTGTCTAAGCCTCAGATGGCCACCTGGTCAGACACTCCCCCCCCCTAAGCAATGCTATATGGCCCCTGTCAGCTCTACTGACTTTTAATCAAATGTCTGGCCATGGGTTTCATGTGGAATATTTTTCTTTAACGTTGCATCTCTCTTTTGCATCTAACATGTAGGTACATTTGCAAACGTGTGTGTAACACAATGCCTGGCCACACATGCTCCATAACTGCAAAGCCTTCATTACCAGATAGTGTCAATTTCATTACAGAGAATGACCTCACTTTTGAAGGGATCAGTTTGTGCTCGTCTCTGACGTTCAAAGTAGATACAACCTTGTTTTATTTTGCGATGACCTTTGAATGTGCTAGCTGACTAATTAAAGTTCCATTGATAACAATCCTACGCTTCACCTCCAAAGGAAGGCTCGTTTCCTGGATGGCTTTCCTGTTGCTCTGGTTTCTGGATGTTCTCATACCAGTCTGCGTCTCCAGAAGAGGTGCTGTCACTGTCTTCAGCTGCAGGTCCTGCTGGAGAAAACCATGGACTTCATATGGCAGTGAGGAACTGGATCCAGCACAAGAAATCAGCAACAGCATCACAATTACTACGTACCTCCAGAAAGGTACAGAAAGGCTCTCACCTGCCTGTGGATAGGCCTCTGAAGTGGGGTGCTTGTTGTCCCCCTCCTCGTGCATAGCTGGCATTGCAAAATTGTAACGGGGAGGGTCTTCATCAGTCACTCGGTTTCGAAGAGAATCTGAAACCAGGGGCCAAACAGACTTCAATCTTCAAGCTCCCAGATGCAGGGGAAGGGGAGAAGGAGGTTTCTTTCAAAACACAGGGGTAGGAGGATCCACAGAATATCCCTGTCACTCCCACCACCACCAAATGACTTAGAAGCACAAGTTGATTTGTCAGGAAATAATAATAATAATAATAATAATAATAATAATAATAATAATAATAATAAATATTTATACCCCCACCCTCCCCAGCCAAGGCCGGGCTCAGGGCGGCTAACACCGGAGATAAAACAGCTGATTGAATTACAGCTGATTGAAAGTAGGCAATTATATATGCTGTATTCAAACTGCACACCTCTGAACCCTCAAACTTGCAGATCCTTTAACCCTAAGTTCCCACAACTCTTAAAGTTTACAAGGTTTGCCCCTTGTGGCTTTTTGTGTTTTTCCCCCCTTTCCGGGCGCACCAAAAGGGCAAAATTCCTCGTCAGGTCTGCCTGAGTGCCTTCCTGCTCCCTCCTTCCCCAGCCCTCTCCTGCTGCCTCTCTCCCAACCTTGCCCCAACTAGCTGCAGAGCATTTTCTGCTCCCTACCCAGTCCCTGCACAAACCCACTGATGGGAGTTTATTGGAGTGGGGGTGAAGAAACACGCTGGACACATACTCAGCTTCCTAAATGCAACCCCTGTTATAGCTAACAAACATTAAATTGCCTCTGAATGTGGATTGCATAGATGTGGGGCACAAAAGTCTAACTTGCATCTCTCAGTAGAAAACCTGCACTTAATCTGCTTTTAAAGTTTGCAATGGGAAAATCTTCGGGGACTGTGGAGGGAGGGAGTTAGGGAAATAGCAGGTGGGCCAAGCGGCACCAAGGAACAGAAGTGATGGGGAAGGAAGTGTTTAAGCAGCCTAACTAAATATTAAAAATCAAATGTGTGGCATGCAGTTTTGCCTGCATTTTCCCTTTAATACTGATCCAAGTCAGACTTCCGAAACTGCTGCGAGTCATGCAGAGGGGTGTGTGTGAATATATACTGGGATATATTGGGAGTGGGGGGGGGGAATGGGTGGAATTTTGATTAGGAAAACAGCACAAAGGAAAGGGATAAACATCCCCCAATCCTGATCAAATCCTTTTGGCTCCCTTAAAGTAGAACGACAAAGGATCTGACAAGAGAGCAGTGTGTGCCTGGCAGTGGTGAGATGCTCACTGTAGAAGGTAGACAGTTGCACAGGTGGTTTGCTGTTGAAATCATAGTGTTCGTAGTCGGAATCAGAGTCTTCACTAAGGGGTGTTGGCAGCACTGCCGTTGCTGAAAGGGAGAAAGAAACATGAGTCCACTCAGGGAGAAGCAGCTAGTAGAGCCACCAGGCAGGACTTCAGGGCACAAGTCCAAGGTCAACTCAGAAGAGAAATGCAGCCTACACCCAACCTTCTCTATCTGCTACTGCCAGGGCTCTTGCGCCGCCAGGGGATAGGTGAGTTTTATTGTCGCACAACATAGGAATCCAACACAACAGTTGCACTAGTTGAAACTCACATCACGGCAGATTGCATGATCCATCGTGCAACGAAGCTGCCAGCAACCTGCTTATGAATTCTCCAGCGTAATAGCATTTCACTGGCACAAAATATTCCAACCATTTTATCAGATGCATGCAATGCTATCTTTGCTTGGCAGAGTAGATAGATAGCTTGTAGATAGACACAAACACAGAGAGACATGAAGGAGTAATGCAACCAGTGAAATCAGAGGGAAACGAAATACAAAAAAGGCACTCTCAGACACTTACATTAAGTAACCCTTCACAGAGCCTCATTGATGATAAACACAAAAGTCTTGGAACGGGTACTGGCATTTATACAATATTTAAAGTACCATACAGTAGATTTTCTAGCTTTGGCTTTTTTTGGAGTTATATTATCTATTTAAATGTTTTTTTTTAAAAAAAAAATAACTATTTTTTATGAAAATAAAATGGTTGAACTGAGAGGACTCATGATAGGGGCAATGTTATCAAAACAAACAACATCGCTGGTAGTATGAGGCTGGAAATAACTGGGATTCAGTAGCAAATACCAGCTCTGAGGTAGGGACTTTCCTCAGGAAAACTGCTTGTTATGATCCTGATAATTATAAAACATATCCAACCACCAGCATTATTGGATAACTGCAGCAAAGAAGAGATTGGAATTGTTACTGTGTCTCAGTAGCCTTTATGAGGCGGGAGAACACATGAGAGAAGTGATAATATAGTGCTACCATTTCGCTCCCAGCCTTATGGGCTACTGTCTCGTAGATTCTGGCCCAAACCATCAAACATGGAAACTAGTAACTGCCAGGAAGACGAGAGAGAGAGAGAGAGAGAGAGAGAGAGAGGTGGTTGGTGGAATAAGGGAGATACAAGTGATGCCAGCAAGCTATAACTACCCATACCTTCTTCTTTGGGGAGGCTTGTGGGGACTTGCTGATAGTTGTTGCGTGTTCGAGTGGCTGAGACTTGCATGCTGTGATTTAGAAGGATGGGGGCAGCTGTTGAGGCACAGGGATTGGCACTATCTGCAACTGAAAACAGATATTTCATTCCCTACGGCTTCCCTGCAAAGGGACTTTGCACGCAGATAGGAGTTTGACTCCTGCTCTGACAACAGTGGAACTGGTGAGCCTGTGGCTTTCTAGATGTTGTCAGACTACAACTCCCAACATCCGTGACCATTGGCTGGGCTGGGCTGATGGGAGGAGTCCAGCAACATCTAGAGGGCCACAGGTCCCTCCTTCTTGGCCTATACAGGCTTCCCTTCCACTCCTCAGAGGGTGCTGAGGTGACATTCTCACAACCAACTTCCACTCGTATGAGTAACTATTGCATTATCTGAGGCAGGGGGAAACCAACACCCAAGCTGCCAACTGAGTAGTGGAAAAGTGAAATATTCCCCCAACAGATGTGCTCTGTAAGAAAAGAATAGCACCTGCACATATTTACTATGGAAAAAGCTGATAGTTTGGAAAGGTCCAAAGGAAATAGAGACCCTCCATAGTAACTAAAGACAGGTCAGATATGACGTATGGCAATCCATATCGGATTTTTGCCAAATTTCCTTGCTTGCTCAACAACTTTGGGCAAAACATTTCACCCTGCTCTTTCTAGGCACAGTGAATTTTTAAGAGTGGGTTTTCGCAGGAAAAGCTCTGAAGCAAAAAAGAAAAAAAAGGGTGTGGGTGCTCAGACACTGAGCTTTAAATTGCGGGCTGTGCCTGGAAAAAGCAGAGGAAAGTTAAGTGCCAATAAGCCCAAAGTTGCATGCCTGGGTAACATCATTCATTCATGTAAAAGAAGTAAACATGAAAGCATTTTCTGGTCATCATACATAGCAAAACGACAACATCATACATAGCAAAAAACAAACCCCAAAAACAAAGAAATAGTGATTAGACACAATTTCCATCTCATATTAAGAAAACAAAAATGGTGTTGCCTGGCACTAAAAGGACAACAGAACAGGCACTTAGTGAGCTTCCTCAGAGACAGCTCCCTAGAAGTGGGGCACCACACCCAAGCAAGCCCCTCTCCCCTGTTTTGACCTGCCTCACCTCTGATGACAGGGGCACCTAGACAGGGCTGGCCCGATACCTTTTGGCCCCTGAGACAGACCCCAAAATGGCACCCCCCCCCCATCCCTGCCAAGGAAGAAGGAGTGAGGGAAGATTGGAAACAATTGGGGTGGGGAGACAGATCAACGTTGGGATCTGCTACTCCTGTGGATCCTGCCACCTGAGGCAGTTGCCTCACTTTACCTCATGGGCCAAACCTGCACCCAGAGGATGGTCTCTGAAGGACATGATAGGTATGCACCAGCACTCTGAACTGTGTCTGGAAACAGACCTGGCATCAGTGGCTTTTTAAAAGCAACGTGGAGATACGTTCTGTTCACGTGGTTGCAGTTAGCAGCTTTGCGATTGTGTGTAGCACATAATTTTGGGGGTTTTTTTGCATGTAAATGTTTCAAAAGGGGGCCAAGAAGTAGGGATATGCTACTAAACTATAGGGAAAAAACATCTGCCAAAATGACAGCCCGCAGGCTGGCTGGATGTTGCATCTTTAAAGCAAAAGAAATGAGTTTCTGACATGAATCCATATAACTAAATGCCCATAACAGGGGAGAAAATGAACACCTGGAGTCCCGAGAGATAGTGGCTCAATTATGCACTTTTCTCTGAGAGGCTTCTAAGTCTCATTTGCAATCAACCCTTATTCCTGAAATCTATCTGCACTCTCCTTCAGATTTCAGGAAGCATTATAGACTTGTTATAAAGGAGGCTTCTGGAAGTGGCAGGGGTACATGGAGACTGAAAAACATTTGACAGCTCGTGACAGCTTCTTGTTGGCAATATGAATCCATGGCAGGGACATTTTGGAGCATTCCTGATCCCTGCCAGGAAGGGATCTGGCATCTGTTTCGAAGCCTTCCTATAGTGGCTGTCCAAAACACAGTATATTATATCCACTCCACCAAATTTCCCATAGCATTGTTTATACATAGATTCCCTCCCTCTGTAGTGCTGGTGATGCCCAGCATACCAATGGTACCGTTTTCCCTTCGCCTGTGTCGCAAAACGGTGACAATTAGAGTCAGAATGGCCAAGAAAAGGAGAAGACCCAGGACGATGCAGAGAATTTGCAGTATCTGGTATGATGGTCGAACATCTAAGTTCTCAGGTGCAGTCCAACCTGCAAATGGAAACATTAGCAGTTGTGGGTGGGTGGGTGGTAAAGATGGACAATAGAAGAAGAAGAAGAAGAAGAAGAAGAAGAAGAAGAAGAAGAAGAAGAAGAAGAAGAAGAAGAAGAAGAAGAAGAAGAAGAAGACAATTTCAGTTTCTCTCCATTTTCCCAGCTCAGTTCATCCCATGATGATTTTTTTTCCAAGTAGGCATTAAAATATATATGCATTTTGTGCAAAAACATTATCCTAATATAGCTATTTTTTTGTACACAATTATGCAGAGTGGATTTATGTTGCATTTGTGATGTCCTATTATGTTATTGTTATTTATTGTTTGTAAGGTGCTTTGGGATTCATTTGAATGAAAAGTGGAATAAAAATACAACCAGTCAATTAGTTTCCCCCAACAGAATGCTTTTTGCATGCTGATTTCAACGGATAAGCACATTTTTGCATGCATTCTTTGGTTTGCGAACCACATGGCAAAATTGAAAGTAGTGCAGATTTCAAAGGAGAGCTGTATGCCGATTTGCTAATTGGTTCAGGAAGTGTGAATTTGAAAAAATTGCATTAAATGCAAAATAAGCAAATCCTCACCCACTCACACTATCCCGCCTCTAATGTGTGGAAGGGAGAAGGGCAAGGAAGAGGGAAACAGCCTTCTAAACTTGTGTTGGATTTTGTGCAATTTCTGTGTTGCTGTTGTTGTTGCTGGTGCAGTTGTTATGAGTTTGGGAAGGGGGGAGTAGGCTGTATGCCAAGACCCTTCTAATGTCTGGGCCCCCTCCTAATTCCTGGAATAGCCAGGCTTGCTTCCTGGTGAGCTAATGGGCCACTAAGGAAACAACAGGAGTGGATCTGGGTGCGCCCCCCTCCCTCAACTCACAAGTAGCTAGAAAGACAAAGGCCAGAGTTGAGAGTGGAATTATGTGTGCTGGAAGCTGGAAGCAAGGCAGAGCACCAGAGCCATGCCTGATTTCTCCTGTAATCCAAGGCTGCAGCTATGAGAGAAGCAGGGCCTTGTGGGGGTGTTAATGCTGTGAACCCCTGCATTGCAGGCTCTGGTTGTAAATATGTGCAAGTAAACCATAAACCATATTAACCGTATGTATCCGCTGTACCTCATTCCAAAGGAAACATGAATCCTGAGTAAGTGCCTGGAACCCCTGGAATCTTGCACCACTCAGGAGATTGGGGTGGCATGTAACAATATCAGTGTTTCCCAACCTTGGGTCTCCAGCTGTTTTCGGACTACAATTCCCATCATCCCTGACCATTGGTCTTGCTAGCTGGGGAAGATGGGAGTTGTAGTTTAAAAACAGCTGGAGACCCAAGGTTGGGAAACACTGACCTAGAGGACACAGACCAGGAACAAGGGTTATATAAAGATAACAGCAGGTGTGGTGTGGAGAGTTTAGAGCAGGCATCCCCAAACTTCGGCCCTCCAGATGTTTTGGACTACAATTCCCATCTTCCCTGACCACTGCTCCTGTTAGCTAGGGATCATGGGAGTTGTAGGCCAAAACATCTGGAGGGCCGCAGTTTGGGGATGCCTGGTTTAGAGGGTGGGTGTTTGTTCATATGGGTACTGATCACACAGGCAGACAAGACCAAACAAGCTGAGATCATGATTTTATGCTACCTCCTTTTGTAACGCCTGAGCACAGGCTGGAGATGTGATACTGTCTGCAGGAGAAAGTGCCTTGAGCTTGAACTTACGTGGACTGGTCAGGTGGGAGACTGGAGTCACTGCTTCTGTCGCTTGTGTGTTTGCAGGGCCCGCCAAACCCTGTGAGCCTGAAATCCAGAAAAGAGCACAGAAGAGTAAAGAACCAGCAACACCTAACGGCCATATTAGTTTTTGGGTTAGAGAGCAGGAGACAGAGAAAGAGGGTCTAGACTGCATCTTCTCAGGATCCTGGGTGGGTGAGAAGGGGACCCCCAAGCTCCTGCTTTTTCCTCTTAGTTTCTCCCCTGCATAGTTTTTACGATTCTGTTTTATTGTATTTTAATCATAGATTTTAAGCAAATCAGCAGCAGCACAGGGAGAGCCAGAGACCCTCCCTCATTTGCAATATTGAGCTCAGGCCGACGAAGCAGCAGCCTGTGCTGGTTTCATGCCAGCACCCGGCAGCCATGCAGATCAGCAGGAAACAGTGTCAGGTAAAGCACATTGCAGGCTTGGGGTAAAACAGAGACAACTGGAAGCTCCTTTAGACTGTGATGCATGTTGTGACAGTGGCTTCTGCACCATCAAATGAGTTACCTAGCAACTCTGCAACGCAACCAGGGCACTTTCAGGTGGTGGGTGGGTCTGTTGCCAAGTGACATCTCAATCACCCCCCCCCCTTCAGGAAAGCCAAACAGCATCATGGCATAATGTCCCTGCTGAAGCAGGGGAGCCAGAAGGGACCCCTTGCTTGGACCCTGTGGCTACTATCTGTATTGGGCTGGCATGGCATAGATTTCAACCACTCCTCTTTCTATGCAAATGGTGGTGAAATGAATTCAATAATGGAAAAAATGAGAAACCAAGAAAACTGAAATTGACAAATCCTGCTACAGTGGAACCTTGGTTGTCGAACGTAATCCGTTCTGGAAGACGGTTCGACTTCCAAAATGTTCAACAACACAAAGGGCTGTTGGAAATTTCCACTGAGAAAATGGAAAAAACATGCAGCAGAAGCCATTCGGCTTCCGAGGCACGTTCGAAAACGGAAGCGTTTACTTCTGGGTTTTCTGTGTACAGGTTCCGAAGCATTCAGCTTCTGAGACACTCGAAAACCGAGGTTCCAGCCTGTTGCTATGTGTTGTTCACTCATCTCACCTGCCTGCTGCTGTAAAGGGTTTAATGGTGTGCCTAGTTAAGTGCTAATTATCACTCAGTGAGATTTCTGCACCTGATTGCTATTCAGCTCCCACCTTACCATTGTTCTTCTTTATCTACCTACCAATTAAGATTTTATTTTATGCGTCCAATGAAGAGGGCCTGAGTTTATGAAAGGTTACGCCATAATAGATTTGCTAGTCATTAAGGTGCCTCATGGAAGCACTTGGATCATTTTTTTTGGACTGGCAGCAAACGGGGAACAAATAGCCCAGTTCACCAAGGTGATCGGCTATGCCTGCAAGGGGAAGAATCCCAGGCTCCAGGTGGGATTTCTGTCTCCATTTCAGCTAGTGATCTAAATTTGGCCTGTCTTTACTCTGGAATGCTTTTTAGGCATGTGATCTATTCTTGGCTTCACCTTCTGCAGACAGTCCACAGGTGAGAATGTGTTAAATGGATATTAATGTCTGGCAAAGCAAAAATGCAGGCAAGTCCTTAATCTTGAAGGGAGGTGGTGGTAGGAAAGCTCCAGGCAGATAGTGGTGAGGACTGGACAATCGCTTGTCCCTGGGGATCTTGTGGCACCAGAACAGGACATCCAGGGAAGCTGAATGTTGAAAGATTCAGGACAGACTGCACCCCAAAAGCAGGACTTCTTCACGCAGCACATGAAACTATGGAACTTGCTCCCACAGGAGGCTGTGATGGCCACCAACTTGGAGCCTTTGAAAGAGGATTAGACAAATTCACAGAGTTTATCAATGATGGCTACTAGCCATGATGGCTACGTTCTGCCGCCACAGTTGGGAGGCAGCAATACTTCTGAATGGCAGATGCTGGAAACCACAGGAAGGGAGAGTGTTCTTGTGCTCCTGTTCTGCTTCTTGGTTTCCCATGGGCATCTGGTTGGCCAATGTGAGAACAGGATGCTGCACTAGATGGGCCATTTGGCCTGATCCAACAGGATCTTCTGATGTTCATATCTGCCTATTTCAGTTGCTCTCGGTTTCTCTCCCCCCCCCCCCAGGACTTAAGTTCAGGACATGGTCAGAGAATGGCATTGCAAAATTGAATTCCCAGGGAGGGTGGCATTTTGGTTCACACGGCACTTTGGAAAGTTCAGGTGACATAGCTTTTTGCCTTTAAACGCCAACTGAATCAGAGTTCTCCCCTGTCCTTACCTGTTCCTACCATTAACTACCTCTGTGGTTGAAATCTGCACCAGAGAGAGGGAGAGAAAAAGAGAAGGCACACTGGAAATGCCAGCTAAGGGCAATTACCATTGCAGATCACACCAGCAGCTGCAAACTGGGCAGCACACACATTGCTATTGTTGTAGAGCCAGGTGCAGCTGGCGAGTGACTTTTCCGTTCCAAAGCAGTCATAGAACATCTTGCCCATCAGCGTGTGGTTGAAAGGCACTCTCGTGACTGAGGCCTTCTGACTGCAGTTCAATGAGTGACAGAGCACATCAGCCTCATTCTGGTACCAGTTACCATCACACACAGTGTTCCAGGTGCCCCGGTAATAAACCTCCACTCGGCCGGCACAAGCATCTAGCCCTTCTGACAGCCGCCACTCCTGGTGCTCTGCAGAGGTGATGGGAGTGAAGGAGAGAAATAGAATCAGCAAAGATAAAACAGCCGGGGAAATGCCACTCTTATGCTGTAATATGCTACTACATTACCAGCACCAGTTATTTCCTTTTCTTGTAGGCCAGAGCTATGTCTGTTACATAGAAGGCATTTTCATGTGTGATGCTAAGAACTGTAGCAGAGCTGTTTCCTGTATCTGAGGATTGAGATTGCCATGCTGATCAGAACATGTATTCAAGTTTAAAATTTCTCTCTTCTGTTTGCTAGATCATAGCATTCAGAAACAATGGACCAGGCAGAGGCTAAGGACATGGTAGGATGCCCATTTGGTTTCAAGGTTGTCATCTTCCATTTTCTGTCCCACAGTAACAAATGCCATTTTCCTTCCTTTGTCTTCTTATGGATATTTTAAAAAATGAGCTCCCATCCAAAGCGGGGGGGGGGGGGTTTGACGTTTCAATTCAGCAATCAGGACGTCAAATGCTACCATGTGTCTCAAAGTCGCTTTGGGTGTCATGTGTGAAAACAGCGGGGATGTGCTTAGCATAACTTATGCTAATATGCTTTCTGGGAAACATTCCAAGAGAAGATTCCATGGGAGGTGGGGAGGTCAGCGCAGGAGATCTCCCCATTCTTGCTAAGCGCCAGGGCCGTCTTAAGCCCATCCAGCGCCCTGGCGTTAGGTCCCTCCAGCGCCCCCCTCCAGAGCCTCTCCAAGGGCCCGGGAGTGCCAAGCGGACTGCGGCAGCAGCGGGAGGCCACCTCTGAGGACTCCGCGCTGCGTATCCTTCTCGTTTCCCCAGCGCTGGGTTCCGCTCAGTCAAGGTTCGCCACCAGCCCGCGCACTGCGGGACCAGCAAGAGCTGCTTGGGTGCTGTGCGCGCGCTGGTGGCGAAGCTCGACTGAGCGGAACCCAGCGCTGGGGAAATGAGAAGGAGGCGCAGCGCGGGGTCCTCAGAGAAGGAGCGCAGTCCTGGCCAGATCTCCGGAACCCTGCGCTCACTTGGCACCCTTCCAGCGCCCTCCAGCGCCCAGCGCCCAGCGCCATAGTTCTCCACACCACTAGCCTCTATGGCTAGGATGGGCCTGCTAAGCGCCGACACCCTGGTTTGCAGGCCAGGCGTTAGGAGGAACAGGGCTACATGTTTTTCAAGGGAGCTACATTCAGTACACATGGTTGTAAAAACACCTGCACTACTTGCTTGGGCCTGGGACCTTTTCAGAGACATAAAGTTTGTTTCATGGTTTATTACTGAAAAAGATAAAGGCGGTCCTCCTGATGTCTCCAGCTGCCCCAGAGAAAAATGCAGGACTGGAGGGACCTTTGTTTGGCCTGATCCAGGAGGGCTCTGCTTCATATATTTTTACTGATCTCTATTGAAAACAAAAAACAAAACTGAACCCTGTGGGGAGCAGCCATTTCTCTTGAGATGGTACTGAGCTAAAACTGATAAAGATGCGTCTATCTTTAAGAATAGACAAAGGTCCGTATAGTTAAAGCTACGGTTTTCCCAGTAGTGATGTATGGAAGTGAGAGCTGGCCCATGAAGAAGACTGATCGCCAAAGAATTGATGCTTTCGAATTATGGTGCTGGAGGAGACTCTTGAGAGTCCCATGGACTGCAAGAAGATGAAACCTATCCATTCTGAAGGAAATCAGCCCTGAGTGCTCACTGGAAGGACAGATCGTGAAGCTGAGGCTCCAATACTTTGGCCACCTCATGAGAAGAGAAGACTCCCTGGAAAAGACCCTGATGCTGGGAAAGATGGAGGGCACAAGGAGAAGGGGATGACAGAGGACGAGATGGTTGAACAGTGTTCTCGAAGCTACCAACATGAGTTTGACCAAACTGCGGGAGGCAGTGGAAGACAGGAATGCCTGGCGTGCTATGGTCCATGGGGTCACGAAGAGTCGGACACGACTAAACGACTAAACAACAACAACATCTTTAAGGAATAGATTTCTGCTTGATCTTTCCGTTTAGCTCTGCACAAGAGATGCACTTCTGTCACACGGCTTTCAGAAAATATATGCATGGGACATGAAATTTAAAGCAAGGATGTCCCAGTGTCCACATGCAGTTACCATTAGGCCAGCAACACCATTTTATCTGGTACTGGGAATTCCTTTCTGTACTAGTTCTTGGCTGCTCCATCAGGCTCAGAATACAGACAAAAAGGAAAAAGGATTGAAAATGCCCTGGCTGCTTCTTCTGACAAGTTTTAATGAGGTGGGTGGAAAGACTTCTGCTTCCCCTTGTCCTCCGTTACAAGTCTTGGAATGGAGGGAAGGAAAGCAAGGATGTCAAGCAACTTCTACCCTGTCTCCTCCCACCTCCAACAATACTTCCACATTTGGTGGAGTCTCCAAGTATTAGCATGGCAACGTGAGTCTGATCATTAAGGTGTGATTATGGGATAATGAGAGTTTGTCTCCTCCAGGATCAGGAAATGGGCAGTTCTTTGGGTTGTCTGTATGAGTAGATGCATGTATGTGTGCACATGTGCGCACACACACAGAGAGGAAAATATCTGTGCTGACCTGAACATATTACACCGGCATCTTCCTTGTGTCCACAGTCATGGTTCCTCTCGAATGGACAGTCCCACAAAAAAGACTCATTCCCCAAGCACTTCACTTCATCCAAATGGATGGGGCCTGTCCCCTTCTGGAAATGAGAGGCAATAGGAGCCTGAAGAGCCCAACCGCAATGCAGTTGCCGGCACACAACGCCAGCATCAGCCAGGTCCCAGTTGTCATCACATATGGTGCCCCAGGTACCGTTATATTCAACCTCCACCCTGCCGGAACAGTTGCTTCTTCCATCCACCAAACGTAGCTTCCGTGTTTCTGCAGGAAAGATGCAGAGAAGTGTTGGGTCAGAAGTCACACAGTGAGAGAACAAAGAAATAGAAGGATGATAGTGGGTGGATAGATAGATAGATAGATAGATAGATAGATAGATAGATAGATAGATAGATAGATAGATTTACAGATCTAAATTTAATATAGTACAACTTGCTAAAACAGCAAGGCAAAGAAAGCCCATACATTCCAAAGCTCCCAACATCCTGATGTTACTTGGGAAATTCAGATCTGGCATGGATAAACACATGTATGAAGCTGATGTATTGAGTTGGTTCATGCATGCATGTCCATCACTTGATGACTCACATGTAGGAATGTTCCTCACAGATATATCCATGGTTTTATCTTGCTAAACATTTACATGAGTGCAACAACTTTTGGCTGCAAAATGTGAGTTCCCCGCCCTCTCCTCTCCTCATACAGCCCCACCCAAATCTGCTCTAGGTTTCCCCCCAACTTGGGGGGTGCATGGGGAAAGGAGAGGGTGGGGAAGTTACACTGCACAGCTAAAAGTTGTTGCACTAGCATTACTGTTTAGTTGGATGCCTCCCACAGATACAACTTTCATATCCCCTCATTTCCCCTTGCTTTGCAATGAAAGCCCCCCCCCCACAAAACCTGAATCCGTTTGTCATATTCAACTCCAAATTATTCAGCCCCAGTTCACAGACGCAGCAGAATGAGATTTTTTTGGGGGGTGGTGTCAGGTGGTTGCATGGTCTGTATTTTAAAAAGAAGAAAAACCAACAACACCAAAAGAAATGCTTAATGACAGAAAACCAGTGCAATGTTATTGACTTAGAACCATTCTCCTCAGCTTGCTACGTGCAGGAAGTTAAAAGCAAAAGTATGGAAAAGCCGTTGAAAGTGGTATCCCCACCTGCAATTTGAGGATTTTATCAACTCATTCTGTTGCATAGGTAGACACAGCCACATTGCTAAGTAATCAAGGTCTGGTGTGCACATGCAGCAGAATAAGGTAGCAGAATTCTGGGGGGGGGGCAAGGGGGATTGTACCACCTTAGACAGTAGGTAGAAGGATGGCATTTTTGTTTGCTCTTCCGTGTACCAAATTTCCTGCAGGTAAAACAACAACAACAACTAGCTCACCAGGGAGAAAGGTCTCATTCCCACCCTCCGCTGTGCCACTTTCCTGACTGCAGAATGTTCAGCTTTGGGTTGTTGTTTTTAAATTGAAAAATATGGTGTGTGTCCCCCACCTGCGGTATGAAGTGACACAGTACACTCTACCACCTCTGAACACTTCCAGCTCATTGCCACATCATTCTGCTCTACATGTACAGTAGGTCCAAGCCATGAGAAATCAAGTGATAGAATTGCATGTGGGAATGTTGTTACCCACCCTGTGATGTTTCTGATTCTGTAGCTAATGAGATAACCGGAATCCAACAGTTGGGGAAATACAGACTGGTCCACCCACTTTTTTTTCTATCTGAGAGGCATTCTCAGTATAGCATGGTGAAAAGGAATGCCGTAGTTCAGTGGAAACTTCCCTAGGTTCAATTTCTGGCATCTCCAGGTAGGACTGGGAATTATCCCCCTGCCTGAAACTCTGGAGAGCTGCTGCCGGTCAGTGTAGACAGTACTGAACTAGATAGATCAGTGGTGGCCCTACTGCGTATAAGACTGTGTCCTCTGCTCCTATGTTCCTAAGGCATCTCGGCTTGAGGCTGTCTGGAGGGGAGGTTGTTTGTTTCCTTCAGAGCTGTGCAAACAGATACATATTTCCTTCCCTCCGTCATGATTCATGAAACCAGCATGGGAGAAAGGTATGTGTGGGTTGAACACTAATTAAAAAGTACTATTGGGCTGGACTCTGTACTGTACTCAGAGATTTACAGTATTTTTAGGATTAAAACACCCACACCCCGATAAGCCCAAAGCTCACAAATCAGTGGGGCCTCAGTATGGTATAGCCCCATTGAAGACAGTGACAATATTGATTCGGCCAAAAAGGCCAATCCCGGCTTATGTTGCTACAGAAACTGCCTGAGATTCAGCCAGTGAGTCCAGGATAGGGGGTCCATATTCCTTTTTTTATTATTTTTACAGAGGTCAGTCCTCCATTGGAAGGGCTGTCAGAAGAGACTCCCCAACTTGGTGGCCTTCAGATATTTTGGACTACAGGGATGGTCCATGGTCAAGGGTGAAGGGAGTTGCAGTCATGCAACACCTGAAGGGCACCAGGTAAGAGAAAGACAGTCCTCTATTTGGCTGAGTCCTCTATATGAAGTGCTGTCTGGTTTGAAAGAACCATAAGAAGGGAAACTGGGGGTGCGGGAGGCTTGAGGTGGCCCCTCAGCAGCTAAAGCCCCTGGACACCAGAAACACATTTCACCTGGTCACAATCTTCCCCACAATGGTGAGATGTATTTTATTTCTCTTTAGATTATACCAGTTGTGTCTAAATTTGCGCCCCTACAGATGAATTAACATATGCAAATATTAGGCAGATTTGCATCCTCTCTTTTTTTTAGCGATGAACAAGTGACTCCCCTAGTCCAGGAAGTGGGTGCTAAAGGGGAAAAAAGCACACCAACCTCAACTTCGCTTTATCCGTGGGATGGGTGCAACACAATTTGCCACCCACACAACTTCCTGCCCCTTTGATGAAAATGTCACTGAGGTGAGTGCACACGGAGCTCAGGTAACCTCAAAAACCAGTGATGAGGTAAGCTCTGCTCCCTGGGAGGAATCCCAGCAGGTGGGGGCTGGCTTGGGCCATTTTTGCACAGCTTGGAGACTAGTGTAAATTGACCGCCTCACCCCGTCTCTGCCCTGTATGCAAGCAGGCTAATGGGAACTGAATGAAAGCCCATCCAGACTCCAAAACAAAAGATGCGCAATTGTGTCTTAGGGTGGTGTCTACTCTGAACCATATGCGTTCCATCATGTCCCAGATCCAAGAAGTGGGGTGAAAGATGTGCTTATAAAAATCTGCACATCCTCATGTCCTTATCTTAGTGAAGAAGTCAATCCACTCTGAATATCATTGGTGCAACTCTTGATAGATTAGCCCTTCAGGATATCGTGCTTGCTCTTCATATGTAAGTTAAGGTGTCTGTCATTTGCAGCAGAGTCAACATGCCGCTATGAGATGTAGTGTGTCTGGTTAAAAAGTCTGTGCCTTTTGTGAATCTGACACCACGGGCAGATGCAAGGATGTATGTACAGAAACCCTATTCCTAATACTATGCCCATCAAAATATAAATCAAATTGTTTACTTCCTAATTACTTGGCCCTTCTCTGGCCCTTCTCTATGCAATCCATTGCTTATTCTTCTTCCGTGATGTCCCTGTTCTGACCAACTTGGCAATTAGACTATCCATTGTTTTGCCCATCAATATCTGATTCACACACAAACACACACACACATATATGTATGCTCAGCTGAATTGTACCCTTTTCTTCCCCAGCCACAGGACTATGTCACATCCACTAACAAGGTGATGTTCACATGCAAAACTGATTCAGTCCCTTCAAATACTAGATAAGACTTGGAGTAAAAGAAAGATTCAAGAGCACTTGCTTTGGATCAGGGCAGTGTTTCACAACCACACTTATAGCCTAGGGAATAGAGAGGCTGGAAAGTGGAGAGGCATCGCTCTCTCAAGAGGGGTCTCTCAGTGCAAACTGTCAAAAGGTGACAGTTTATGGTTTATGGTTATCCCCCATCGAAGCAATCACAATTAAGAGAGTTGATATGGATAGACAATGGGCAACCTACAGGGAATTGCTGGACTTTGCAGGGGGCAAACCCAGACTGAAACTTAATAAGCCATACAGTGGTACCTCTACTTACGAATGACTCGACTTACGAATGTTTCTACTTACGAATGGAGCTCCGTCCGCCATCTTGGATGCTGTTTAGATAGGATTTTTTCTACTTATGAATTTTTAGATAGGGATTTAGATAGGGTTACTTACAATTTTTTTTCTCCCAATGCATTCCTATGGGATTCGACTTACAAATTTTTTCGACTTAAGAATGTGCGACAAAAGCTCACAATTTGAAAAAGAACTGTTGCAAAATGAGGATAAACATCTGTCTAAAATGTATAACTTCTTATTAGAATAGGAAACAAAATACGAACTAGTTAAAGCATCAATGACACACTGGGCAATAGATATAGGACACAATATAGGCCTAAACCTCTGGGAGAAACTTTGGAAAAGTGATCTGAAATTTACTCCGTGTTATTTGCTGAAAGAGAATTATTTGAAAATGATTCATTAATGGTCCAAAGGTGAGTTGAAGGAGGAGGTGATTGACAGTTGATCCTGATGTGTTCACCATGTCATCACCCACACCAAATTGGATCTGCCCAGCACCTGACACTCAGCTGGTCCTGAATGAATATACAGTATTAGTAGTAAAAATGGCCTTACAAACCAGCCACGCAAAAACACACCACAGATAGTGCTTAGCCTACCCTTTCGTATTCTTACCTGGCTCTGCAGTTGGGCTGCCTTCAGTGCTATTTCCAATGGCAGGAGACCCGGTTGGCTTTGCCTGGACTGAAACAGAAACAGGAAAGATTTGGAAGTGAATAATCACTGGTGTCTGATTCCAAGACTCCAGCACAAAAAGCGCACATCATTGGGAGTGGGGGGAGAACCATGGAGCGACACCCTAGGTGATCTGAAGTGCTTCTGCTGAATATAATTAAGTGCTAGTTAGAATTGGTATGATTGGTAAATACTTATTGAGAGATCAAACTGTGCAGCTGAAATATTGTTGGAGGCTCTTTTCTAGCTGGAGAGCTAGTTTTAGGGCAAGCTATCCGTTTCAATGTCACTCAATTCCTCGTTTTTCGAATCTTAAATTCAGTTCACCACACTTCCACATCAGTATGTGAATTATCCCCACCCCACCCCTCTCCAGGCCTCATGAAAATTTGTCAGCACTTTTGTGTTCATTTCACCTAATATAGACACTTCTGTGTGTAATTTTGCCTAATATACATGTTGTTGCAAGCACTTACCCCCTAATATAATGCATTTTTGTATATTATTTTCACTGATATATGCATTTCACCATATATAGGCATTTTTGTACACCTTTTTCAGTTGAAGAACCACATCGCAAATTTTGAGAAGTGTGAATTTCAAAGGATGGCTGTGTTTCAGTTTGAACCAACTTTCTGCCCCATTTCTATTCCCTCAGTTGATACTGATTAAATGTACAGTACAGTAGTTGTAAAAATGGCCTTATGAAACAGCCCTGGAGAAACTACCAAAGATATAAAAGGGTTTAGCTGTTCGGTACGTAATACAGTGATACCTCGGTTTACAAACTTAATCCATTCTGAAGTCTGTTCTTTTCTTTTTTTAAATCATTTTTATTAAATTTTCCGAATTAACAATTCAATCAAATCACATTAAATTATACATATACATATCCAAATATTCTGTCAAATTTTATATCTATCTATCTATCTATCTATCTATCTATCTATCTATCTATCTATCTATCTATCTATCTATCTCTTGGGACTCCCCATGCTTCAAGGTTTGGAGGGCTCTGATCTGTAAGTCCGTTCTTAATCCGAAACTGTTCTTAAACTGAGGCACGCCGGTGCCCTTCCACTGTTCAGATTCTGTTCTTAGACCAAGGTAAAGTTCTCAAACCTGGACACTACTTCCAATTTTGTGGAGTTTGTAAACCGAATCGTTCATAAACAGGACTGTTCTTAAACCGAGGTACCACTGTATCTCTTTTTATAAATATCAAAAGTTCAGTATCTTTTTGCATTCAACAAGCATATAAAACCCATAGGGATAAATTACAATGCTACCAAAATGCAGTTCTTTGTGGAAACTGCACATAAACTGTTGGTTCCAAAAATCAATCTTAAAAGTAGAGATTGCAGCAGGAGGGGTGACTCTTAGATACGTATATTATTAACACAGAGTTAAAATATACAATCTCAGTCGAATCTGATTTTTGACACATTTTTATTTTCATTTTTTTCTGGAAATTTATTTTTTTAAGTACGTTAAGAGATCATATTTGCATTAATAAATGAAGTTTTCTATTAAAATGAAACTGTATTATAAATGCAAACTTATTCTTCACTATTCAAATCCTTGATATTTATTCCAGCGGATTTGAAGCCAGCATCCTGTTGTTTTATTTTGTCTGTTGCTGAAAATCAGAAAATATTTTGTAAAACAATATTTACAGTTTACACCAGCCCTGAATTACATGAAACGTGAAATAACAACATTAAGCAAATCGGCATTGCGAAACTCAAGTGCAAACAGCATATCAAGACCATTGGTGAAATTATCAGATCTGTTTCAAATGCAGCTTTTAGAGCTAGTCTTCAATTTCATGCACCACCACCACAAAATTGAGTCTCACAATTTGGGGAATATTTAAAATGTTATAGAACATCTATTAATATTTACAGCTCAGTTACCCAAGATGCCTTTTCCTTTTGTGACATTTCGGCCATTGCCAATGGGAATGCCACAAAAATGGCTCCACATCTGTTTAAACCTCTGATTTGATGAATGATTTCTATATTCTTCACGAAATGTAGATGGATGGTATCATAAGCTGCTTCTCGACAGGCAATTCTCAACACTATGCGTTCATTGCTCTTTGTCTACATGCAGAATTGCAGCAGTGTTTCCACACTTGCAGAAGTTTTGTGTTTTGTGCGTGCTGAACCTCACACAATGTCCTTCCACGTGTTTGCAAGGTTCCTTCCCACAATTGCTGAGGAAACAAGGACTGATCATAAAAAGATTACTATGTTGTCCGGACACCCTGTAAAAACTGTGAATTAATGACGCATGACAATTCCAAAACAAATACTGTATATTCCTGCGTATAAGACTACTTTTTAACCCAGGAAAATCTTCTCAAAAGTCGGGGATCGTCTTATACGCCGGGTCATATTTCTTATACGGTGAGTATATCCCAAACTCTATATTTTAATTGGAAAAGTTGGGGGTCGTATTATACGCCAGTCATCTTATACGCCGGAATATACGGTACCTTGTCTCGAAGCAACTATAGTCAGCTTTTTGTTGTCCAAGCAGATGCCCTTGGAATGCAGGGTGAGATTTATTGGCTGGCTGTGTGTGTGTGCGTGTGTGTGTGTGTGTGTGTGTGCGTGCAGCTGAATTGTACCCTTTTCTTCCCTAGCCACAGGACTATGTCACATCCACAAATGTGGATGGAACATTAGGTGATGTTCACATGCAAAACTGTGACACTCCTAACAGAGAGGCAAGTCCATTGCAATTCTGCACAGAGCTTACAATGGAAGAGTAATGAATGGATAGTATTAGGAACTGTCCATCTAGAAGGAACGTACATCGTGTGGACCACCCCACCACTGCTGTAAAATATGAGTGAACAAGGTATAGCAAATCCACAATGAACACCTCATCTGGAAGCAGTCATAGACAGGATCGCTTTTCTGTATAAACCAGAGACAAGGATGATGTGGGGGTTGGGTTATGTATTAAGTTAAGCTAAGTCAGGAGTTTAACACTCCTGTTTTCTGATCAAGACGTTCTGGGGCAAATGCCCTTCTCCTCCCGGTCAAACTGCAGAGAACCCAAAAGGTGCAGCAGATCAATGAGAATTGGCTTATTTTCTTTGGTGTTTGGGTCCACCAGAATTAGAATGGCTAAGCTGTGCTAAAGGGAGGAGCAAACAGAAGTTGGTGTGTGACAATATAGACTACCCACCCAAACAGCATCATATACTTGGCAAACCAACCACTCCCAAAATGTACAAATCAGCTCTAATACATGAGCAGTACCTGCAGATATATAACAGGTAATTTTTTACTTATCAGATTTTCTGCAGGGAGGCGAAATCCAGATCATTTTTTTAATTTTTTAAAAAAGTTTGGCTAGCATTTTGATAATGACATTGTATGGATGCTGAAAAAACTTGTGGGGATGAGTACCACCAATTTCGCAATAAACTCCCATCTGAAAAATCCCAATTTTCAAATACAAACCCAGATGAAACTGCAAGGAGAAATGCAAGCTAAACAACAAGATTCTCCTTCTGTGGATGTCTTTTACTTTAAACTTTTACTAATGAAGCATGCTAGGAGATAGCCGTAGACCAACTTTCACAAGGACAGGTCATTTGATTCTAAGCTTATGGCAAGTTTTACCCCCTATTTGTGTGAATAACAAATCCAACTATTCAGGTGCCACCACTCCTGCATAGTAATCAAATCACGCTAGGTCACAATGGGAATTAATTTTCCATGTGGTTAATTGTTGAACTCATAGCCTCCCCCCCCCAATGACCTGAAGAGTGTTTAAAATGACTGACATGAACTGAGTGACATTCTTATAGAATATTAATATATGTATGGATCAGCTGATGGTGGATTTTGCTTCACTGCTTCATAGACAGAATAAGAAATAAGAACAATACATTTTGAGAACACAGGTCAGTTTTATGAATTTATAATGTACCATATAACCTCTTTGAATCAGTAGCTCCTGTTGCAAACAATGAGCTCAATCCACCAACCGCTGCTACTGATTGCACAGAAGATCTTTGTGTGAATCATCCCACACGTCTTTCTGTCCACGCAAACTCCACTAAGATGAACTGAAACTGTACAGTAGTAGCAATGTCAATCACCTAGATTCAAGGAGGCCAATCCACATAATGGAATATGTTCCTACATAAAAGTATCAACTCCATCCCAGACTGCAGGACAAGTGCTTCTGCTCCATATGCATCGTAAGCACTTTCGGCTCAAATGTCTCTGATCACGTAAGGACCACTGATGTGACTGCAACTTGCATGGCAGCTCCACATTCTGCTCTAGTAGTGTCTGGGCAGTTCTTCACTGATGCCATGCTATGCCCAACAGGAAGCCATCAGAGGCACAAGTTGCAAGAAGGCAATGTCTATTTAAAATTGCAGGGGACTTCGATGAGCAAGATTTGCTTCTGAGTAGGGAGATGGGCAAATATCTCAATTTCAGTTTCTCACTTTTCCAATCTGAAGCTCACTTCCCCACATTTTTTTTTAAAGTCTTCATGAAAATCCATCAGCATTTGAGTATAGTTTATTGTGAAATGTGACCTCGACTGTCTTTTCTGACATGCTGTTATTATTATGAAATCTGGGATACAGCTCATAGAATTGTAACCTTGGAAAGCATCCCAAAGATCATCTTCTTGCAAAGATCAACTGGCCCCTACAAAGCAGGAATATGCAGCTGTCCAATACGGGGATTGAACTTGCAACCTTGGCATTATCAGCACCATGCCCTAACCGATGGAGCTAGGTAGATCAATATTTCTATGCAATGCTTAAAATCTGGGGTAGAAAATGAGGTGCCGATATCCAAATATTCATGGTGCCATGGATGCCAGAACAAAATAGCTGTCATGGCCAGCAAAAAAGGAGATATTGATACTCCATACTGCCATAGAAATTCCTGTTTTTAAATATATTTGCTGTAAGAAGCAGTGAATTTCTTGTGATGTTGATTCCTTTTCTTTTTCTTGTTTCTTTATTATTTTTTCGGTGATGTTTTTCTAGAGAAAGAGGTGCTGGAACTCGCCACCTGTTCTCCTAGAATGGCAATGGCACACACCTGAGAGGTGCCGCAACTGAGTTCCAGCAAGTTCTGGCTGAGGAAAAGCCCAGATTTTTTTCACTGCAAAATATAATCCAATTATATATAATGATAGAAAGTCAGATACAACGTCAATGGAGAAATAAAGCTCACCCTACTGGGCACTCAGCAGGTGTATTAGCAGAGGATGTTGGTTTCCTGTGAGATATTTTAATTTTAATTGCACATGTTCAGTATCAATAACGTTTTTCAAAATCATCATTAAAAATGAGTCGAAAATGCACAAATGATGAAAAGATCAGTGGGACTGATCTGCTGCAAACATATACCACTGAAGAGATGCTGTACCCTTCTTGTCACATCACCAACTATCGCTATTCCCTTGCCAATTGATTCAAAGCAAGTAGATTGGGTAATTGAGTTTCAGATAATGAGAGATGTGCTGTACAGTATATGCACCGTTGCCAAATAGGTGCTGTCAAACACTGAAGGAAACAACAGGGTAGGAAGGAAGGAAACCTTTTATTATTCTCTCCTTATTTTACTTCTTTTAAAAATAATACTAATCCCGCCCTTCTAAAATGATTCATAGCAACTTGCAACTAACTCACTGCAAACAAGGAAACAAATCAAAATCACACAACAAAACCAAAACTGCACTTCTGCAGAAACAGAAAGATGCAAATGAGTACACTGTAATCAAAGCAGCAAAAAACAGAAGAAAGCAGGAACAAATCGGTAAGCGTACACACCACACAGCTAAAGCACATTGCTACACTGTGTACCCTTCACAGTGCTACAATTCCCAGCACCCTTATCAAATTATAGTTCCCAGGACACTTTGGAGGAAGTTACGTGCTTTAAATGTTTGGTGTGTACGGATGCGAAAGCAGGATTCACTGACCACAAAGCCTCCTTCAAGCACTTAGTTTTAACCTGAAGACTTTCTTGCCTGGGCCAGGTGGGCCTCCATGGGGAGGCAGTTCCATAAGTTCGGCACCACTACTCAAAAGTCCCTGCTCCTAGTGGAGACCCACTGAACTTGATGGGAGCACATGGTGTGGCACCTCAGATGTTGAACCAACTGCACAAATGTGCTACTCTCCAATTTATGTAGTAAGGAAACATTAATTAAATGTAGCACACACACAACATGCAATCCATGGAATTAATGAAAAATTGTCAGTTTTGTACAAATGCTTTCTCTGCAGTGGCTCCCTGTCTGTGGAATGCTCTCCCCAGGGAAGTTCGCCTGGCGCCTTCATTTTACACCTTTAGGTGCGAGGCAAAAACGTTCCTTTGGTTGATCCAATTTAAATCCTTTTAAAGTGTTTTTTTGGGGGGGGGGCTATTGGGTTGTTTTTATTTTTATTAGGTATTTTGTGGTTCTATATCTTGATTTTATTCTGTGAACCACCCTGAGACCCCCGGGTGTAGGGTGGTATATAAATTATAACAACAACAACAACAACAACAACCATCAGCTCCCAGTTTTATTCACGTCCAGTTTGTAGGCTTTCCAGAGACATTTGGATAGCCTTATTGAAAACAGAACTAGAGTGAAATTTACTAATCCAGCAAATCTCTTACACAGTTTTGGTCCCTGATTATTACGGTATAGACCAAGCTCTCAGTGAAATAAAGGTAAAGGTAAAGGGACCCCTGACCATTAGGTCCAGTCGTGACCGACTCTGGGGTTGCACGCTCATCTCACATTATCTGACTCAAAAATACTTTCAGAATTAACTTGGTATCTCTTGACTCATCACTTACTTGCACCACTGTGGGGTAATGGTTTGAATGCCCGCCTAGGAGACTAAGGTTCAAATTCCCACTCAGCCGTGGAGTTCGCTGGGTGGCTTTGAGCCTGTCACTATCTCTCAGCCTTCCCACCATAGCGCTGTTGTGAGGACAAAATGAGGAGAGGGAGAGCCATGAGCTCCTTGCAGCAAAGGTGCAATGGAAATGTAACAAATAAATAATATCAGGTAAAGGACCCTTGGACAGTTAAGTCCAGTCAAAGGTGATTATGGGGTTGCAGCGCTCATTTTGCTTTCCAGCCGAGGGAGCAGGCGTTAGTCCACAGACAGTTTTCTGGGTCATGTGGCCAGCCATGAATAAACTGCTTCTGGCTCAACGGGACCCCGTGACGGAAACCAGAGCACATGGAAAAACCGTTTACCTTCCCGCCACAGTGGTACCTGTTTATCTACATACTTGCACTGGCATGCTTTCGAACTGCTTGGTTGGCAGGAGCTGCGACAGAACAGGAGCTCAACCCGTCATGGGGATTTGAACCGCCAACCTAATAAATAATATCAACGTGGACCAAAATGGTTTTCTGAGGGAGGAATTTCCTTCTGACAATCAATTTTGGGAGGGGGCGACCTGCGGCCTTCAGGATTTTTCCACTTCCATTTCTTGTGTTAGAATCATAGAGTTGGAAGGCACCATGAGGGTCATCTAGCCCAATCCCCTGTAATGCAGAAATATTTTGCCCAACATGGGGCTCAAACTCATGACCCTGAGATTAAGAGTCTCTTGCTCTACTGACTGAGCTTTCCCAAGTTATTGCTGGGCACCTATTCCCATTTACCAATAACTTCTGGAGAGCACCACACTGACGGCCTGGGCAGCAGAAGGGTAATTAAATACTGGAGCAAAACCAAGAATAGCTAAAAAGATCAACATCCATATTATCTGAGATGCATATAAAGCATTTGAATAGATTATAACATGGTAATTCTGTCTGTATTTATTTGGACATTGAGTCTTAATGTTTGTGTCTAATGTGGCTTTCTCTTGAGCAAGTGTGCTTAGGATATACACATCTATGCCCTCTTACTTGGCAATGCATGTGCTTATTTGATTTGCAATTTTCACTGATGCTCACTGAGCTAGAATTATTCAAATTGTTTTCGGTGACAAAGCAGTAAGCAAAATAGCCGAGGATGTTCCATTAACCTTCATGCTCCCATTAAAGTCAATGTCTATCACAATTAGACAGGAGCAGGGGATATAATAAAATGTAATCTCTTTATACTCTGATAATGCGGCTATTCCATCTCTGATCCAGTTGTATCTCTTCACAAAACCCTACAGATTATCCCTAGTTACAGCCTTCATCACCCAGGGCATAAAATCAATGAGCAGAAATAGAGATTATTGGGCATTAAATATATCTGCTCGCCGTACATATCCATGTACACAAAATTGCAATTTTTATTCATTCCTTGGAAATTTATTCTCATCAAATACTTAGAACTAAGAATATATGCAGACTTGTCAGTGAACAATATGAGCTCACAAACAAAAAGAAAAACCACAGGTGATTACGGTAGGAAGGATCACTGTAATTAAAATAAATGTTGCCTCAAAATTAAGTTCTCAATGAATATTATACCAATATTTATCTGATAGAAAATTTTGGAATTATTTGTCTAAAATTATTTATACTGGTGGGGAAGAAAAATCTCAGTGAAGGAAAGAAAATGATTGACTAGGAGAGATATAGATAGATAGATAGATAGATAGATAGATAGATAGATAGATTGTGTGTGTGTGTGTGTGTGTGTGTGTGTGTGTGTGTGTGTGTAATTACAACTCTGATTATTTTCATTAATATATTTTCAAAATGAGAGCAAAAGACTGGACAGCTATTCCATTGCAAGCTCCATCATGAATGCTGAATAAGAACAGATTAGCCTCTATTACAGATAAACCAATTCTTTGGCTAGCAGTGTGAACTCAAGACAAACAGAATCATTTTAAGCTCCATAATCCCCTCATTTGCATCCATGCTTTATAGTACAAACTTTAATTGGCATGAATAGCATAAGAATAGAATGTTACTGTGAGTATCAAAGCCTTTTTACAGTGTAATCCAATACATTTCTGCTCAGAAATAAGAACTCACTGACTTCAATGGACCATACTCCCGGGTAAGTGTGAAGAGGATTGCCGCCTTAAATTCGTGATTTCCCTCCCTCTGCTTGTAATTATGTTTTATAACAAAAAACTATAACCAATGAATCAAAGCCCTCCTCTCTTCCGTTTTTCCCACCACAACACTTTTTGCATGAAATAGATAAAAGAAAAGCTTTATTAGGCAGCACACATATTGGGGAGTTATTTAATTCAGAATATTAAAATAATTTTATGTTATAAAAATGCTTTTCCTATCACAATTTGGGGTTGGATGTTGCAAGGGAAATCTACTCTTACCGTTATATGAATAATCACTCGTTTTATGTTTGTTCCAGTTTGAAAGACATAATCTTTCAAGCTTTAATATATAGCAACAACTAGCTTTTGTAATCTTGGGTGCCATTCAACTCTCCAGATAGCGATCCACAAATCAGAACAATGTTTGGATGCACAACCTAGCCCCCTAGTTAAGAACAAACTAGATGTAGTCCCACTGTGTGTGTGTGTGTGACTGGGGGTGCAATGCTGGGGTGTGTGGTTAAACACTATCCATGGCATTTTCCTGATTCAATCCCCCCCCCCACATTGACTATTAACTGCAGGGGGGAAATATAAGTACAGTACCTGTAGGTCTAAGAGCAGCTATGTGTGTTGTTTACATCAGGAAAATAGCCCTGGCAGGGCATTTAAGGTAACAAACAAACTAAATAAATAAATCAGGAGATCGGACATGGATTTAATCCGTTTTGGCCCTCAGAAACTTCAAAATTGGCACATTTGGTCAGACATCATAATGGATAGCAAAGAATTAGCTACTTCCAGGTGAGATGAACTTCTTTTCATTTTCGTAATAATTATCTAGGACAGCATAATAACGTGGTTACTCTTTCTCAACGAAATATCAGCATCCATTAACTGAATATTTTAAATAATACATACAGTACATTGATTTTAAAAATGAAATGAATTAAATAAAATATAACCATCTCTCAAGAAAAACGTCCTAGCAAATGGAGAAAGTGCTTCAAGAAATCACGAAAACACAAGATCAGTCCCAGTGGGTCAGACCATTGAGTCTAAAAGATCCAGTCTTCTAGAGTGTTTGGGCATTTTGTTCTGGCCTGCAACAGCTGACACTGAAAGGAAAAGGCTTTCATCATCCTTGGTCACTTATCCACCAGTTTCTCTTCTTATTAACAATCTATTTTAGTAATGGTCTCATCTAAACTTCCTCTGCTGCAAAAATAACCGGCAGGCGGACAAGGCAGGGAGGAAGAAATAACACTTTCTGTTTTGGTGTGTCTTGTTCTTGAACATCCTAAGCCAGAATGGAGGCCTATTTCTTCTGTTTTTCGAAGAACCACCCTTGGGTGATACAGGAGCAGGATGCGGCTGGAGGGTAACAAAATGTTAAGATGGATCAAATCCCATCAGCAAAGTATCAGCTTGGGGTGTGTGTGTGTTTCCCCTTTGGGGTCAATAGATTAGATCTCTAGCTGTTGTAAACAAAACAAATAGTCAGTTCTGAAACAATTAAATCAAGGGCAGTCAGGCTGTCTACTCAAGGAACTTTGGGTCTGATTAAGAATGATGACACTTGAAGCCTCCTCTCGTAGCCAAGTTCAGTGGAAAGGTCAGACACCAAAGGATTGATGGATCCAAAGTCTAAGGTCAGGAACCAGAACACTTGAAAAATGAGAGTTAACCATATTAAACTGAAGAACTCAAAGCACCTGGCAATAAAAACAGCCTCTGATATATTGTGACCATGCACATTGGCCTACAGACAACCTTCCAGGCAGCTGCTTCAGTTTCTCCAGCAGTGAGTACTGCCTGCAATTGTTTGCACCAAAAGGAGGGCTTGGCTTCAGAAATCAGGTCACTGTGTCTGCCTGTCCGCTGCACACTTGGGTATTATTCTGTATAAGCCACTTAGGTCCAAGCAACAGGGCACCACCCCTGCTTTCCTACAGCCTAAGAGAACTCCTTGTTACAACTGGGTTATTTTAGGCTAAACATTTTTGTCTCTCTACCCACCCCGTCTCCTGGAAGGCTGTACCCTGGAGGGCTTATGCCATTTTAGTCTCACTCTCTTTCATGCTAACCTGACGGTCTCTCTGCTATAGCCTATCAGCTTTCTTTCAACATAAAAGCAGCATCTTTTCAGAACAGGAAGTAAATGGCCTTGACATAGTAAGGATTCTCCCCAGCCCTGAAGCACTTCGATGTTTATCATCATCTAGCATCACATGGTCTGAATTAATTACCCCAGTTCCCATTTCTGAAGATTTATCCCACTGAATAAAGCCAGACTGCTTCCACTACGATAGGAACATAATCATGTTCTTTTAGGTTAAATCGTACCGATTTACCTGCCTCGTATTTTCAAAAGCGAAATCGCAACCACAAAGTAAGATCTGATCCCATATGGCCTTCCACGCACAGAAGCTGCCAGACGCGCCGCTCCTATCAAGATAAACTCACAGCGTTTGGAACCTATTACAGCTCATCTGCAAATCCCTTTTCACTGATATGCTACAGATCAGCCAGAGGGCAAGATTCTCTGGCACACCAGAAGGAGGGAAATACTGTATATTCCGGCATATAAGACAACTGGGTGTATAAGATGACCCCCAACTTTTCCAGTTAAAATACAGAGATTGGGATATACTCACCGTACAAGAAATACGACCTTTTCAAGAAACCAGAATCCTTCCTACTGGGTATAGTCGGAAAAGAGATCCCTAAGAAAAATGTACTTTTTTTTATGTATGCCACAACAGCGGCAAGAGTACTACTAGCCAAGAACTGGAGGTCTCATGAACTACCAACAGTCGACGATTGGCAAATGAAGATGATGGAGTATATGGAGATGGCTGAGATGACCGGGAGAATCCGTGACCGGGGAGAAGAAGCGACTGAAGAAGATTGGAAAGATTTCAAAATATATTTGAAAAAATATGCTAAAATTGTATATTAAGATTAGATTTAGAATTCTATAGACACTGTGGATTTAGAGAATATGTCAAGTAGTTAGAGGGATGAAAGATTTGAAATAATTTGAAATTTATATAAAAATGTATAAGAAATTGCTAAAGATAAAAATGAAATGAAACGCAGATTGATGGAACCCGAGGAGGTCTCTACACATAGTGTTAAATGAATTTGGAGCTAAATTTGGATTATTATTTTTTGTTCCTTCTTTTTCTCTTCTTTGTTGTTGTAAATGTATTTTTTGTATGTTTTTGTTATTCCTTTGTTTATAAAATTAATAAAAATTATTATAAATAAAAAAAAGAAATACGACCCGCCATATAAGACGACCCCTGACTTTTGAGAAGATTTTCCTGGGTTAAAAAGTAGTCTTATACGCAGGAATATACGGTACTATTATCTTGTTCACCCTGACTGAAACTTGTTCCTAGCAAAGGTTTACCGCTATCCCAAAAGCACTGGCTGCACGTCCTTAGAAAAGCCTGATTTCCATAATCCACCAAAGAATGAATCATATGGCCAGAGGTCAGGCCCCTGGCTGATCTAAATTGGCAGAGCTTGACTGCTGCTTACTTAGCTGTACAAAAACAAACCGGTAAATGCAAGACAGGAACCTTGAAACAAACAAAGCATCAGGGATGGCAATTGTTGGCCGTTTCAAAATGCTCCAGATCCCTTTTTTAATCTCCCGGCTCCTGGACTACACAGGCAAGCAAGATAAAATGTACTGCACCAGTTCAGACAGCAGGGAAGAGATGTCTTTTTTCTATTGCTCTGCCATGTTAAGAAAACTATTGAAAGTCAAAAAGAAACTCATTGGAGAGAATATTTCAAGCCTAGCCTTGGCCCTGCTTTGCTAGCTTTCTACTTGTGGTGAGTTTCTGGACATATTACATATCCTCCAACATTATCCGATGAAAATAGGTAAAGGTAAAGGGACCCCTGACCATTTGGTCCAGTCGTGACCGACTCTGGGGTTGCGCGCTCATCTCGCATTATTGGCCGAGGGAGCCGGCGTACAGCTTTCAGGTCATGTGGCCAGCATGACAAAGCCGCTTCTGGCGAACCAAAGCAGCACACGGAAATGCCGTTTACCTTCCCGCTGTAGCGGTACCTATTTATCTACTTGCACTTTGCCGTGCTTTTGAACTGCTAGGTTGGCAGGAGCTGGGACCGAGCAATGGGAGCTCACCCCACCGTGAGGATTCGAACCACCGACCTTCTGATCAGCAAGCCCTAGGCTCTGTGGTTTAACCCATAGCGCCATCTGCGTCCCTAATCCGATGAAAATAGGGACGTTCTATTCTTTTATCAATCATAATAATAATAATAATCATCATCATCATCATCCCCTGTCCATATGACTGGGTTGCCCCAGCCGCTCTGGGCAGCTTCCAACATAAATAAAAATATAATAAAAACATTAAATATTTTATTAAAAACTTCCCTATACAGAGCTGCCTTCAGATATCTTCTCAAGGTTGTATAATTACTTATCTCCTTTGCTCCATCCCCTCCAACATTTCTCTGATGAGAATAGGGATGTCCTAAGGAGAAGCAGGACATTCCAGGATCATATTAGAAACGGCTTCTGTAAATCCGGGACTGCCTCTGGAACATAGGGACACTTGGAGGGTCTGACATTAACATGTATGATTCTCCACTTGTAGTGCAGTATCCCATTCTGCCATCTCAGGGTTCTGCCACCACATTTGGCCGTATCAGGGCTGGCCCTACCATTAAGCAAAGTGAAGTGACCACATCAGGCGACAGGTGCCAGAAGGCAGGGAGTATGTTTTGGAGGTGTGCCACATAGCACACCCCATAAGGCAACCTACCACCTTCAAATACAGTGGAGGTCATGAGGCAATCACCGGTGTTGAAACTACATTCAATGGCCTGTTCAGCTCACTTCTGTACATGGAATGTGGGAGGAGGGAGCCATCTTGTTATTCGGCTCAGGCAGCAAAATGCCTTAGGCCGGATGCAGACCACACCTAAAGTCCCTACCTGTGTAAGCTTTCCAGAGGCACCAGGTACATTTACATGGGTTAAACCACAGAGCCTAGGGCTTGCCGATCAGAAGGTCGGCGGTTTGAATCCCCGCGACGGGGTGAGCTCCCGTTGCTCGGTCCCAGCTCCTGCCAACCTAGCAGTTTGAAAGCACCTCAAAGTGCAAGTAGATAAATAGGTGCCGCTACAGCGGGAAGGTAAATGGCGTTTCCGTGTGCTGCTCTGGTTCGCCAGAAGTGGCTTTGTCATGCTGGCCACATGACCTGGAAGCTGTATGCCGGCTCCCTCGGCCAATAATGCGAGATGAGCGCCGCAACCCCAGACTCGGTCACGACTGGACCTAATGGTCAGGGGTCCCTTTACCTTTACCTAATTTACATGAGCACTGACTTCTTTGTGTCTAACTCATTGATGGTGAGACCACAGGTACAAGAAGGCTTTGTGCAGTTCTGGTCTTCGCCTTGCCTCAAAAAGGATATTTTTAGAGACAGAAAAGGCTTTTTTTTAAGGGCAACCAGAATAATCAATGAGTTGCAGAAGCTCCCCTTTGAGGGGAGATTACAACATTTGGAACTTTTTTAGTTTAGGACAAATGATAGAGGTCCATAAGATTGCCTATGGATGTGTTTTTCTCTCACCCTCGTAATACTAAAACCCTGCGATGCTGAATTTTGAAAGACTCAGGACAGAGAAAACAAAGTATTTTTTTCAAAGAATGCACTCCAGCTACTGAATTCACTCTGAAAAGGTGCAGTGATGGCCACCAACTTAGATAGCTTTAAAAGAGGACTGGACAAATTTGGGGAATAAAAGGTTCCCAGTGGCTAAATAGCCGTGATGACTATATCTTACCCCCACTGTCAGAGGCAGAATGCCCCTGAATATCAGCTGCTGGGAATCACAAGTGGAGAGTGTGCTGGTAAACTCAGATCCTGCTTGTGGGCTCCCCATAGGCACCTAGCTGGCTGCACTGAGAACAGGATGGTGGTCTCGATGGGTCTTTGGCCTGATCCAGCAGAGCTCATTCATATGTTCTTTCATAGTACTCTAGTGGCACACTCACCTAGGCAACTGATCACTCTTAGATATAATTACCATGTGATAATGCACATGTATGGTAAGTGCATTTAAAAGTGACCAGGCCCATCTGGGAAGCTTATATAAGTAAGGGTTTCCCCTGCGGCTTGCGTCAGTCCATGGCCTCACCTAGCATAAACGGACAAAACGATAAATGATTTGATGGCCTTCATCAAAGAAGAAATGGCTAACCTTCTTGCAAGGAATAACTGGACTAGAATTTCAACAGAGATAGTAGAAAGCAGGTATTCAGCTACTGGCACGGGACACCAGGGCCCAGCCCTACCATGAGGCAGAGAGAGGCAGCTGCCTCAGGTAGCAATTGTAGAGGAGGGGCGTATGGCTCCAGCCCTCACCATTCCCCTGAGTTCGCTAACCTGCTACATCCAGGTGCTGTGTAGAAAACACTGTACTATCACCAGTGCTGAAGTAAGATATAACTGCCAGTCCAATTGGATTTTATATATGGGATGGGAGGGTGCCATTTTGTCCTTTGCCTCAGGCAGTAAAATATCTTGGGCAGGACCTGCTGTGCATTCTGCATATGTTGGCCATCTTATTCAGGGCCAAACTAGTCAGTCGGGGAAACATTTGAGCACATTCTCTCCTCTGGTTTTTTTTTTAATAAATAAATAAACAGCAACCATAAAAAGCCGGGCAGCAGAATCAGACCCAGGCAATAAAAATGTCCCCATGCATACAGCAGCTTTGGGTTAGTGATTTTCACCAGGATCATAGCATAAGACGAAGGTGTTACATCTTCTTCACCATGCTGAGAGGTCCTGATCCTGACAGCTGTCTCCCCCTGATTGCTGCTTATTTTTAAAACGTGAAGTATATTTGTACATTTAACTCATTGTTTAGTTTGTGCGGGCATAAAGCAGGGGCATAGCAGAGTGAACTCAAAACACAAAAAGTAAATAAGCCTCAGCTAATTAGCCTGAGCTTCAAGAAACAAAAGACAATGGTCAGATGATTGGCTTGGCGGGTGTTTAAATAAATTTCAAGGAAGCTGGGATTATTTACCCCTGTTGCAATTGAATCTGGCCCACCATTTCCCAAGGAACTTATTTTAGAACAATTCAGGATTCATCACTGACCCCCCCACGCTACACACAAGCCTGCAACTAGGTTCAGTTATGGATTTTATTATAGTGTTAATTTAATTGCTCATTTAAAAGGAGATGGAGATGGAGGCTCAAGCAAGGAATGTTGTCAAAAGACAGGGAATAATAAAAAATAAGCAAGTATATTAAATTAAAACATGAGTTTTGTATTGGTAGAAATAATTGTATTTACAATCTTGGAGATTAAAAAACTCAATTACGTACTGGAAAATTACACACGAAAATTGCACACGAAATTGCACACGAAAGCTCATACCAAAATAAAAACTTAGTTGGTCTTTAAGGTGCTACTGAAGGAATTTTTTTATTTTGTTTCGACTCAGACCAAACACGGCTACCTACCTGTAACTAGTACTGGAAAATTGATCTACTTTCTTACTGCATTGATCAACACACCCTTATAGTTTACGTTGCAGGGGGGATTTTTCATTTCCTTGCTGCTTCTCTTATGTGGCCCCAATCCAGAGAAATATTCCCAAAGACTTATGTTGCACTTACCATTTCAAAGATGGATCTAGTCAGGACTGCAGAAGTATCTGTATGGGTCAAACTAGACAGGACACTAAATGGGTCACTTGAAAATGCTTCACTTTTTGTAAACCGCTTTAAGGTATTTTTTAACAATCAAACAGTATATAAATTTTACAAGATAAATAAATAAAATGTATCAGAGTAGTTTAAAATTTGTAATAATAGACATTGGGGGGGGGGGATTTCATCTGGATTGCAATGTACAGAGAGGAGAATTTAATCCTCCCCTTCCTACCAGTGTTCCTGACAAAAACTGCCTTTCATGCTGCTATTTGCCTTAGAAAACACACTTTAATTGGTGCCAATTAGATTTCTGTTGGGATCATGGCTGCAGTGGGAAGAGCTAAACCTCCCCTTCCTGCACTCTAAGATTCCAATGAGAATCCACCCAGCCATTATTGCAATTTAGAAATTCCCAGACCTGCTTCCAAGTTTGGCCGTCAGCCTTAATCAGCTCTCAGGTGAGACAGGTATTAGGAGGAAGGTGAACCTTGGACATGAAACAAGGTCAAATGCAGCCCTTCAGTCATGTATGGAAGCCCACTAGGGACAGTATAGGCATTTTTGGTTTTGCTGCTTGCCTGAACAACAGACACTGTCAAGTGTCTGGCAGGACAAAATGCATAACTGTTGCACTGCAGCTGACTTGATGGGTCGTAAGTTGTTCAGGCCTGCATTTAAAAAATCAGTCAAGACCAGAATTTCAGTCACTGTAAAATGGGAGACCTGCATTAGTTGGTGGCTGGGGAGCACTTAAAAATAAATAAAAAGTCTTAATCCTAAACACAATGAATAGAATTCCAACAAAATCTCCATTATTTTGGGTGCTACCAGACTGCTGTTATTTTCAGATGGGATTCACTTACATACCGACAACTTCAGGTTGTGCAATCAAAGTTGGTTTGGTACTTTTGCTCAACAAACTCGCTTTCCCCCCCAAAACTGGATTTTTCTGCAATGAGGAAAGTGGTGGGAAAATGCCACAAAAAGTGGAGGATTACAATGGCTTGAGGCAATGTTGCATAAGCTCCCCACAAATAAACCAGAGTGAATGCTTCATAAACAGCCAACATGGTTTAACTTCTGCACAAGCTTTGTGCAAACAAATCAAGATGTGTGCTCAATAAACAGGTTGTCTAGAAAAGACCTATATAAGGACATCCATACAGGCATCATATAAAGTAGTACATATTGAATGAGACAGAAACGGTGTTGGTCCCTTTCTTGAAAAAAGAGCTCTAAAAGCCAAGCAGAGGTGTGATCACAATTTTCCTTCTACTCTGGATTAATGAATCTGTAATAATGACTACACCCTGGTTGGGTGTTCACAATGGCGAGTGCTGTTTCGAATCATTACTGTCTCCCCCCTGCCCCCCATACAGGCATCCATCAATAGAGCCTAAGGAGGCTAAAAACAAACAATCAATACAACATCAACACCAACACCAAAAAAACCAATAAAACAGTTAAAAGAACAGTGCTAGCAAAAATGCACAACAGTCCAAGACTTTTTTGCTTCCTGAGGCAGAATAACTAATGGTGCAATATCACTCTCCCCACTTTTAAGGTGCAGAGTGCCCAAAATTGGCTGAGTAATTTGGGCACTTTATTTCAAACAACCCAGGCAGAAAATCTCACAGGTTTTTTCCCTGACGGTCAAAAAGTAACAATAATAACCTTTTCATGACACTCGAAATCAGCTGCCTGAGACAACTAGTTCACCCTACCTAATGTCAGGGCTGGTTCTGCATCAGCCACCAAAGGCTCGGGAGAAGAAGAACTACAGGACTACTAGATTGGCTTGCATGAGTGTCACTGAGGAATTTATTCTATAAACAGGGTACAATCAAAGAGAACGCCCTGTCCACTGTTGCTTCCTGTGTTATTCATATAAATGGTATTAAAGTGATGCAGTACTTAATTCTATTAATATGATGGTCTAAAAGCCAGGAGTGGGGATGGTGTGGCCTTCCAGATGTTACTGGACTACTACAGCATCTTTAACCATTGGCCATGTTGGCTGGAGCTCATGGGAGTTGAAGTCCAAGAATGTCAGGAGAACCACAGCTTCGCCACATCTGGTTTAACCAGGCTAGTAATATGCATATATGATTTTTTCCCCTCCTTTTTGAACAGCACAATGTTCTCCTGGGACTACTTTTATGTCCATTCCTGCCCCGCTTTTTCCAATAGGCTTCTGCCTTTTAATCTTCATCTTCGGTTCGCTTTACATGCAAAGCTGGGTAGTATTTATTAAGCAACGTAGACTAGGAAATTTAGCAATTATGGGGCAAGAATTTAGATCCCCTTATATATTGGTGACAGGCTGAAAAAAGGCAGCAAAGAGTAGGACTAAAATAACAGGCCTTACAATGGAGGGAAGTAAGCAGTGGTGTTCCTCAAGGGTCTGTATTGGCTTGGGAACCCACATCTACTTGTTTATACATGATATAATGTTTGGGGTGAGAAGAGAAGTGGTCAAGTTGTGGCCAGCCACCTTTGGTACAAGGTGCTAGACTAGGTGGATGCTTAACTCAGCAGGGCACTTATATTCGTAAGAAATCGCTAGTCAATTCCCTCCTTCGTGATTCATGTAGTGATAATTGGAGACATGAAGCCCTCTTCATGAGCTAAATTTTCAAGAAAAGAAAAGAAAAAAGGCAAACAGCTGAAAGAAGGAGGAATTCAAGACAGATTCTTGTATCCATCTGTTTCTACCAAGCTGAAAGTGGGCTTCTGAGTTCAGATGCTCATATTGGGAATAAATGGAAAGGTGTTGCCTTTTCAAATTACAGCAGGCATACCCCCTCCCCATGTTTCCCCATATTTGGAAAAATAGTGAGAACAAGTGGGCATAAAATGCCAGATTGGTTTCTGAATAATGAGGACACTGTTGGTCCAGGACCAGAACAGTAGACCTGTCATCTGTAGACCACTTGGTCTGATATGTCAACTTCACATCTCAAAGAGGCTGACATTCACTGTCATTTGATGTCCATTTTAGAGACATGAGTAATGAGGGTGAAAATTAGTTTCTTTTCCCATCCTTTGGGGTATGGGTATTATGGGTATTAACCAAAATCTTCCCCCCCCCCCGCTTTTTGCCAGCAGGAAGTGGGATCACAAATGAATGGTCTCTTCTTGACTTGAGAACAGAACAAAGAAAACAGAAAAGTGGGCACCTGAAAGCCTCAGGTGCTGCAAACTGGTATTGGCCTCAAAGAAGGCAGCACCAGATGAGCATTCATCTACCACAGAAAGCCGGGCCAAATGTTGTGGATGGCAGATGGAGAGATGCACTGAACTGTCATCACATCTAAAGGACTTACAGAGAAAGCTGAACAGAGCCAGAGAGAGCCAGCATGGACATAAATGAAAATACGGAACCAAGCGAGAAATCGAGAGAGGTACCTTTTCTGATCGCCATTAAGGAAAGGGTCATTAGCAGCACATCCATCAGGTCCATCGTGCATGAGAGTGCACTGACTGAACAGCAATGATCTTCAGAGCTGGGGAGAGGAAAAGGACCAGCACGCTCTTCATTTCATTCTCCTCCTGACGTAGTGATTAGTTTCCATACAGTAGTTTATTTCGTTTGCTTGTGGTTTCAATCGACTCAGGAAACTGTCGTTACAATCTTAGTCCTGGTGGCAACTCAAGCAGAATGAAACATGAAGCAATGTGAGAAAATGGTATTGGGGGTGGTGAGGGGGCAGGAAAGCAAAATGAAACCCATGTGAAATAATACTGGAGAGTAAGATAGGCTACCACAAGCCACCAGCATTAGGATGTCCATCACTACGGCCAGGCGTGTCAGGAGTATGGGCAGGAATCAGGCTCTGGGGCCAGTAGTGCTTTGCAGGACTGGGGCCTGCCTCAGCTTGTGCTGGAGAAGCAAGGAGTGGCCACTCAGGTGAAGACCTCAGCTTGTGCTGGAGAGGCAAGGAGTGGTCACTCAGGTGAGGCCACTTGGATATATCACTGCACCTGGTGGCAGGAGCTGGGAGGGATAAAAGCTCAGCATTTCCCTTCAGCTCTTTGCCACAGCAACACTATCCCTGCCTGGTTGCCTCTGGCCTCTTGCTCCTTGGACCCTTGCCAATGCCTTGATCCTCAACTCTTGGACCTTTGCCTTGCCGACGCCTTGCTCCTCGACTCCTAGACCTTTGCCTCAGCCTTGCTCCTTGACCCTGCGACTGCCTGCTGCTGGACCATCAGCCCTGCACCTGTTCCTGCTTCTACATCACCATCTTCCCTCTGGTCCTGACGTCCTCAGTCAGGGCTTCAACCGACCGGACCGTGACAAGGGGACACACACAAAGAACCAAGGCCCTGGTAGTTATACACATCGTTCCTTGTCTCAGAAATAGATGCTTCTGGAGTTGTCTTGTTATTTTGGCTCCAGGACCTTCTTGTTCCTCCTTCCTCTAGAGGCCAGACATGTGAAAGAATAGTGTTTTTGTTTTGTTTTGTTTTTTGTTTTGTTTCAAAATTAAGATACTGATTTTTAAAAAATACAGAGCAAGAAACAAATCCCCAATCACCACCTTCCTGCTCCCTGGTCAAACCAGCTAGCGATATACAAATCATCCCAAAGTGCTTTCCCATATATATCCCCATGTGCCAGGCAGGCAGAAACCATGTTCTTTTGTTGTAGCATATACCCTGTTTCTCCTAAAATAAGACATACCCATAAAATAAGCCATAGCAGGATTTCTAAGCGTTTACGCAATATAAGCCATACCCCGAAAATAAGGCATAGTGATAGGCACAGTTCTGAAGGGCACCAAGGAAGAGGCTAGGCTGGACATGTAATAAAAAATAAGGCATCCCCTGAAAATAAGCCACCGTGGGTTGTGGGGTTTTTTTTTTTTTTTTTTTTTGAGGAAAAATAAATATGACGGTGTCTTACTTTCAGAGAAACACTGGTATAATAAAACTGGACCAAATTAAATAGAATTTGCCAGGTGTATGTCAGATTTATTTGCATACGCAGCTTGTGGGTCAACTTTTCCATTAATGCCAAGATCCAAGTCTGGATAGTCCAATCCCAAAACAAGTCTCCAGCCTGGGTTCTCCGGTACTTGGCAACCGTCAGTTTAGCTGCTATGATAGGATATATAACTAAGCCTTTACAAAGCAGTGTTTCGACATCGGAATCAAAAACAGAAAGAGCAAGCCTGGTGTCAGGTGAAAGTTTTTGTTTAGCTATATGTTCGATTTCCTGAAACACTTCACTCAAATAAAGCAACTTTGGAGCAAGACCACTGCAGGTAATTTTAAAAAGCTGGTTGACCTGCATTCTCTCCAGCAGCTGTTATATCCGCTACTCAATATCCTGCTAAGCCGCTATAGATAGAAGTGCCAAGGATGGGTAGGTTTAATAGTGCTTTCCTTGACTCTAGCTGAATCTGACCAAAGAAGCAGAGCAACCCAGATTGCCTACCATTCCTAATCAGATATAGGCATCCCTGTATCACCTTCCCAATACTTTTTAAATTCATAATTAAAACCTTTAGGTGTCTGAGCAAGCATTTTGTAAAGCTTCTTTTGAATTCCAAAGAAGTCAAAGATCTAGTAGCATGCCTTTTGATCTCAGGGTGAGTTATTAAGTAGAAAGTATGATAGATATGTATGAATATTGGTCACTGACTATAATGAAGAGATTGATTGATAAACTGATAGATATGTATCCGATGAAATGGAACATCTTTTAATTTGGTTTGAATCAGATCACCCTTCAGAAGTGCTGGCCTCGTTTAAATCACCACTTTCTCATTTCCTGAAAATATATCTATCTGGGTTCTGAAATAAAGGGTGTTCAGTAACAGGTCATGAAAGAGAGGGAAGGTCCAAAAATCTAACCATGAGATCTGCAGATCGCCCTGGATCATTAACAATATATTTTTTAAATGAGAGGCATTGTGCTATCACTGAAGGTTTGGTAAGGGCAGATATTTTTGACTGGTTGGAGCAAACCAAACTGCCTTTTGAAGTCACAGCCGCTTTTTGCCATTTATTGAGGGGAGACTTGTGTATTCACAGGAGAATAGTTTGAAAAAGAAAAGGTAATTTTGGAAGCCACGTCATTTTTATGGCTGCTGTCCAACCCAGGCAGGACCAAGTGGCAATTTTCCAATTTTGTAATTGGAGTTTGAATTCTGAAATCAGCCATTTATAATTTAGGGTAAAGTCAGTGTCCACAAAAATGCATGTTATTATTCATGAGATATTTTTTAAAAATGACAAATTCTTGTGGAAATGTGGAGAAGTGATTTTTTAAGATTGGAAAAATGAGAAACTTCGGGGACTGAAATTGACAGATGCGTCTATCCCTAACCACAACCCTCTCTCATCAAACCAGTGTTGTTGTTTTTCTGGGGGGGGGGATGCAGGGTTACGCATACCCCTAAACATTTTGTGAATCTTTGTACTTTTGTCCATTTACTGTATTTATTTTTCACAAATTGAACTATAAAATGGTGATTTTCTTGAGTCAAAATGAGAGTACCCCTAAACATTTTTAAAAGAAAAAAAGCACTGCATCAAACCATTTGTTACCTGTAGTAACATTTCCAGTTGAATGGACAGCACATCCTGTGGCCTTTAATCTGGTGCTCTTACCCAGATAAATTAGGAGGAACCACAGACAGGCAAAAGTATGTCACCTCACCTCACACTTTTAAAGTTACTTCTGCCCTAAGTCCTCTGCACAAAGCAAACCACCACATGCAAGGCCCATGAAGTTTAACTGCTGCCCTCTAATGGAGAGCAGTCAACACTACAGAAATGCATGGCTGCATGGGGCTGCAGGGTTGACATGATATCGAAGACATATCGACCCACAGCAAATCATTATCTTGACCTTACTTTGGACATGATCTAGGAGGCTGCCACACTGTCATTTATTGTGAACCTGGTAGCTGCTCCTGTATGCAAGTTCTGTGCAGCGTCCACACAACTTTGTACTCATCAAAATGCCCTCCCTGCCTGCCTGTCTCTCACACACAGTCCATATTTACCATTTCTGCCTTTTTTGTTTTTGTTCCTTATTGATTTTCTGCAGATATGGTAGACTTCTCGCATTTTGATGAGGATGTTGTGTGGACACTGTGCAAAACATCCATGCATTTAGCAGTGCCAAGTCCACTGCTGTGAGGAAGTCCCCCGAAGTCAAAATAAAGTACAATGGCGGTTTCCCTTAACCAACGGAACTTAATTTGAAAAGACCATCTGAGCATCACTTGTCACTGTAAGGAAGCAGACAGTGGGGCTTCCAAATCTTGTGAGAAGTGCTGGCAAGTGAATGTGCTTCTGCTTCTTGCAGTTCCATTGTACTATCCAAAGGGAAATACAAGCGGGGCGGGGGGGCGGGGGTGTGCAAGCCATATGCTTGAGCCAGTGCAAGAGAGTGGATTTTGTGCCAGGAGACACATGGCCCTAGTCATATACAAACACAATCTGTTGCGGGTATCAATCTGCTTGGTTGTAACTCAGCCACAGAGGAGAAGAATCACTGCCATTTTTTAAATTTGGAATGAGATTTCCATATCAGATGTCCCCCTCTTTATTTGCTTGTTAAATTGGATACAACTGCCAGGCAGAAAAGGGCAACCCAAATAATCCATAGGCTGGAGAAACAGATGGCAGATTTCTACAGGCACTTTCAAGCCTGCCTTCACAGAAGAAAGAAACAAAAGATGAGAATTCTGCGCTCAGAAAAGCATTGTTCTGCAGTCCTGTGGTACTGTGGCTTTCATTCTGCCCTTCCCTCTATAGATGTATAATCTAGATTAGACAGGCAAATCTGGAATAAAGGCAGGAGGTGGAGGATAAATCTTTCCATCTAGTAGCACCATGATTGTTTCTCCTGTCTGTTCAAGGCAGACATGGGGGATCTGTAGCCCTACAGATGTTGTTTGACTACAACTGCTATCAGCGCCAGATAGCACAGCTATGGTCAGGGATTGATGGGAGCTGTCATCCAGAAAGAGTGGCTTGCCGACACTTGGTGTAATGTTTTAATACCATAGCCATTTGGGTAGAGGGAAGCCTGTCCACAAAGGAGCTGAAGTGGCTTTGCTAACTGCAGGAGGAGTCTGTCAAGACGTGTAACAGCAATAGCCATGACTGACTCCCACTGCAAGTTACATGATGACCCAAAGAGAAGGTCTGCCTATTGCACCTGGAGACTAGTCCCTCCAGAACGTCCACCACAGCTATAACCTTGCAGCTGCCTTGCACCCCCTCCAGCTTCATTCACATCAACATTCCTCCCTCCCCATGACGCCCAAAAGGAAATGTCACTCTTGATTATTTGTTAATTACTCACCACCCAGAGCCGATTATTGTGGAGGCACAGTAGTTAATGGCTGAGTTGATTTATACATCTTTCAATTTGCCACTTAACAGCCCCTAGCAATGACTGTCTTTACAAATGCCTCATTAAATTTCATTTAGTTAAATGTCTTTTGCCTTGTTACACAAAGGATTTTTTAAAACTCTTTTTTGGAAAATAGTTTTCTCAGCTGGTCGGTACCTATTTTTCTCGTTATGTCTACAGGTTACAAGTGTATATTGGATTTGTAGCGGAACCTGCCAACTTTGCCTCTCACAGTGCCTTGTTACTTGGCAAGTAGATCTTGTTGGTACCTATTAAATGCTGAAATTGTGGAAATTTTAGTAGTTTTGGAGTGGGACACCTTGAGCAACCCTAAAAGATTAAGACATCCCAAAATGGGAAAAGGAGAGGCAGCCTCAGGAATATGTCTTTTGAAGGTCACGTGTATTTCAAGATGTGTTTTCTTTAAGTTTTCATGGGGGCGGGAACCCTGATTCTCTGCCCTATTAGCACAGCTTCCAGGGTGGTTAACAACCATAAAAGCAATCAATGCAATGAAGCGAAAACATCGGCACAATGTAATTGGCAGCGCAACCCTATAGATGTCTACTCAGAAGTGCACCCTGCTGAGGTCAATGGAACTAACTTCCAAGGAAGATGATTATAGAACTGCAGCCTAAAAGAGCAAAATGGAAACAGCAGGGGAAGATAAAAATAGGTGAGCATAACCAGCAGAAGAACTACTCAGCTGGCATTTAAGAATGCTGGGGGAAATGGAAGAAGAAAGCTCTCTGACTGGCAAATAAGAAAGGTGTGAGAGTGAGGCACCAGTCCAGAAGGGAAGCAGTCCAGAAGTGAGGCCAAAAAAAATGAGACTGAGGAGGTAATATGTTTTAGCAATGGGATATGTACAGTCTTCAGAAGGGAAGAGGACAGGATTACTGACATTCCCTACATGAGACAGCTACTGTACTAGTTTCTATTTTCATTGATTCAAAGTATTCAAAGCTACTTTTTGAGGTTAAGTAGCGTACAAAAGAATCTATGAGACAATGACATGTCATAGTGGTGTACATTATTATAAGAAGGCTTGTCTGAAATACATAAGCTCAAGGTAGAGAACCCTTTTTATTTCAAGGGCTGCATTCTCACAGAGTTATCTGCTGGGGGCCACATACAAGCAGTATGTAGGGCCAGAGGCAAACTGCAGGTAGAGTCAGAGGTGAGTGGCATTTGTAGCTTCCTCTCTCTCTGCCACCACATATTTTTATGGGCTTGCTGATTAGGGCCCCCCCCTCACACCCACCCACACCCAGAAGAGGGAGCCAGCAAGGGAAGATGGCCTTAATTATGGGCTGAGTGAGAGCCAACTGACTCAGAAGGTATCAGTGGGATCTGTTGCCTGGCAACTACCAACATGGAAAGACTAGCCTTCACTGAGTGAGATTCAGCTGCTCAGTCCCACTCTCCTGAGCAGAGAGGTCAACACTGAGCTCTGATGCCTATTAGGCAGAGGCCAAATGGAAACATCAAGGAAAACCATGGATATGAGCAAGAAATGCCACCAATATAATCCTTACTTACACACCCATATAATCCTTACACCCTACAGAAACCATGTTAATTTTGTTATTGACAACTAGGGGTGGACAAATCTGTCAAATTTGGTTTCTCTCAGTTTCTCATTTTTCAATAGACAATAAAGTTTCATTCATTTGTTCATTTTTCTGACCTTAAGTTCAGCTCTCCAGATTTCTAGATCTGTTTGCATTTTTTTTAAGTCCCAATGAAAATTCACCAGCATTTTAGTGTGAATTTTTCCTAATACACATGTTTTGAATCTAATTTTGCAAAGCAATTTCCAATACAAAGCATTTTTAATGTTTCATATGCATTTTATTCACACTTTGCCCCAATATATGCATTTTTGTACACAACTGTCAGGTGGACACCTGTGTTACAAAATTCAGAGAAGTGACGATTTCAAAGGATGGCCCTAATTTGGTCCGTATATTGCTTCAGAAAGTGTGAATTAGAATCACCTTTAAATGTGAACTGAACCAAATTTCTTCCTAGCCTTACTGACAACAGACCTGAATGTGATCTCCATTGTGGTAACATTTTGTGAGAGGCTCTCCCATAGCCCTTGTGCAAGTATTTTACCCTAAGACACTAAGGAATGAGAGAATATTGTTTTGATGCGCAACAGACTACATACTAAGCGGATAACATGACCAGACAATTGAAACAATACACAGAGGACTCTTAATTGACACATGAGGATTAGTCAGTTAAAACCTGCAGTGCTTTCAATTGTCCAGCCACATTACCCACTTTAAAGAACGTTTACCTTGTAGGGCTACTTTAGTATTGCTTTTCAGAGAGGAATTTCCAGCTGCAAATGTTCATTGCTTTTAGCATTTAATCCATACACCTCTTTCAACTACTTTAATTGGAACAGATAGTGTTTTATCCATCAGCTACTGAAGAAAATTTGTGTTTGAACATGCACTTTACTAATTTAACCACAATAATTTCCATAGGAATTATGTTTATCTTGGTAGAACTGTCATTTTGTCAGCAGGAGTTGAGGAATTTAATTCCAGGGTTAAATGATGCCTGCTTCCAGATGGGCGGCTCCTAAAACTATTCATTTATTCTCTTTCTCTGTGTGCTACACATGAAATTGCAATTGACTCTCCGCACTGCTGGGGGTGAAATCACCATGTGAATGGGGAAGGGGGAGGTACAATTCACCTCTAAAGCAGCATATATTCTTTTTTTCCCTTCTTTATTTTTAAAGACAAGCATCTGTCTGGGTTTCTCCAATATGGCTCTGCCTGGGATGTGCGCTTATGGCTGCAGCCTTTCCTCAGTGACTAGCATAGGAATCTGGATCAAATTGCTTTATCAAAATGCTATTTTGGCTAAACAATGGTATAAGGTACTCAGAGCCTACTGGGAGGATATGGGGTTTGGGGAAGTATAGAAATTCAAATGAAGTTCAGCACAAATTTCAGAGGGGGTTAAATTGCCCAGGAAAGGTCCCTGGGATGTGAACAACTTTGCCCAGGCCAGCTGGTCCCTCCCAACCACTCTGCATACAACTCCTTTCTTGAACTGGACTTTGCTCATTCTCTTAAAAAAATACTGTAGTTATGCTATTGTGCAAGAGGAGAGAGCTCTTTAAGAGCTCTATAAGAACTGTGCACTTAACTGTACAAACAAACGTCTGTGAGGGCCCTTAATCTTGCTTTGTTTTTGGCGTCGGTTCACAAATATGACTTGAAGGAATGCAAATATTAAAACAGTTGCTGATTTTTTTTATCGTGATTGGGACAGTCCAATGGGCAGAGAAAGAAGCAGATTTCAGAATGAGAGGAAAATTTATTTTTAACTAAAAAAAAAATGGGAAGGAACACAATTCTTTACACCACAGGCTGTTGAAGTAAAATGGCAGCAGAGAAATGTCTCTTGGCTACCTCCCTAATCCAATGCTTGTGTGGTGCTGGACTAGGAGTCAGAACAGTAATCTACCCTCTTCCAATTGGTACAAACCACACCTGCCTCACTTATTAATTCTGTGCCTCTTCTGCAGGCCAATGGTGAATAACCCTTTCCCCCCCACATACAAGTTTTTAGATTCCCTAAAGGTCCATCTTTCAAGAACATTAATACACATTGCTGGTGTATATGGGACCAATAATTCCTCTCTTTCTTTCCTTTGGGGTCACTTGTGTTCACAGATTAAGGGTAAAAGTAAGCATTATCCTACTCTGTTGATTTTCATCATTTTCATAAGGAAGTTTAATGGATTGATGTCCCAATGAGGGATGTCCCACTGAGAGAGCTCTCGTCGTCCAGAGTGCCGCAATAAGGGTGTTTTTGCTGACTCATCAACAGAGGGGAAGGAATGAAGAACATAACCATTTCTAGGCCTTGTTATTGAGGCAGACAACCTCTCTTTAGCCTGCCATGAGCTAAAGCAGATGTGCATTGCTCTAGGTAACACAGAGCCCTCAGGACACTTCCAAACCCCTCTCTCCAGCTACACACCCCTTGAGGTTTTCTGCCTGGTTGCAAATGTGTCCTTGAGGTATGATAATGACGCTTGCTTGTCTGGGTGGAGGGCAGAGAGGGGCAGGTGAGTGTGTACAGTAGCATCTGTCAGGGCTGCATGGGCGCCTTGCTCTCCTGACTTCCCTATGCCATGAATTGGTGCAGGATCCCAAGAGGTGGAGGGGAAAGTCAGTGGGGATCTCTGCACGGTGCAACACGGCATCGGATTGGCTCTGCCACTGCACCGCACCGTGCCAGGCTCCCTTTACCATCTTGGTAACTGGCAGCAACATGTGGTGTTGGGAAATCAAGAAAGGCACGCATCTCCACCTGTGCGGCCCTACCAGCCACGTGTGTGTGTGTGTGTGTGTGTGTGTGTGTGTGTGTGTGTGTGTGTAGAAACTAGCCTGCTGTACAAAGGCAAACATTTGCATTAATTGCTCTGTTCACTTTTGTCTGTCTCCGGCCCTTCCCATCACTGGCAAGTGGCTCCCGGAGGTTTGCTAAAAAAAGAATTCTGCCTATAGGCTAAAAAAGGTCCTGCAATACTGGGATAGGAGAGACAAATATGGATATCTGGAGGGAGCTGCTTATTGTTGGTTCCCCCTGGGAATTCCCAAGGTTTGGGAAAGCCTTGAGCAAAATGTGTGTTGGCCAGGGTAGGGAGGAAGGTACTATTGTGGTTGGCCATTCTCCTGCCTCTCATCTAGTTGTGAGAGCCTCATAGGAAAAGGCTAAACTTTTTGCTTTGTTTTTAAAGTCAAATAAATAGATGATTTATTAAAGAGCTGTTTTAAAAAAACCACTGTGAGAAGGGATGGAAGACTGTAAAGTGGGAGGGAAGAAAATATGATTGTGACTCATGGGAAAAGGGAACCAGCTCTGCCTCACGGAAAATGAAAGTTTCCTTTCAGAGAAAAGAGCTGTCATATGACATCTGTATTTGAGCAGAGAAATGAGGAAGTGCAAGGAGCACTGTGAGAGGCTCTGGAGTAGAAAGAGGATCCCTGGGAAGAAAGACTCGGAGGAAAAGACAGAGACGGGAAAGGGAGAGGCCGAGAGGATAGGCAGGTACTAGGCTGATAAAGAACTCAGATCCCAAGGCAGGGCCTGCATGGCCTCGCTGGGGGCCCGGGAGGAGCGGAAGCCCCTCATAAGGCAGGAGGAGGCCCCTGGCAGGCCTGCCGCATCTCCCTTTGAGGGCAGAAAGACTGCCTGTGCTGCTGTGCTGCTGGTGGAGATTCTGGAGCGAACCGCTTTTTTTGGCATCGTCTCCAACCTCGTCCTGTACCTCAACAGCAGCAACTTCAACTGGGGCGGCGCCCAGTCTTCGCGTGCGGCATTGCTCTTCTTGGGGGCCTCCTACCTGTTTTCTCCCATCGGGGGTTGGCTTGCAGATGCTTACCTGGGCCGCTACTGGACCATTGCATTCAGCTTCCTGCTCTACTTGCTGTCGGCCTGCCTCCTGCCAGCCGTGGCCTCGCAAGGTGGTCGGCTCTGGCTGTGCGGGGAGATGCCAGCTTACCCAGTACAACCCCCCTGCAAAAATGGTAGTACAGACTGCAACCAGCAATTGCCAAGTCAATATTGTGCCCCTCTTATGTACAGTGGTCTACTGCTCCTGGCCCTGAGCATCAGCTCTGTCAAAGCCAACCTCACACCATTCGGCGCTGACCAGGTAAGAGATCTGAGCTCACATCTACCTTTCCTATTTATACAAGGAGGATACTAGTGTTAACTTCTCTCCTTGTTTCATGGGCTCCTCCTGTCTTCAATATACATTGATGAGTAAACACAATACCTCTGAAGTATATTCACAATGGTTTGTTTTTTTCTCTTAAAGAATTCTGGGCACTGTGATTTATTAAAAGTTGCTGGGAATTGTAAATCTGTGAGGGGGGAAATAGAGGGCCCAGAATTCTTTGAGGGAATTCTGTGCTTTAAGGGCAAAGTGTATATGCAGCCTTTGGCTCATTGTCTCCTGACTCTTGTTAAAAGCAGAATGCATTATTTTAGTTTATGTTTACATACAGTGGTGCCTCGCAAGATGAATTTAATTCATTCTGTGAGTCAATTTGTTTTGCGAAAAATTCGTCTTGCGAATCCCATAGGAATGCATTGAATTTTTTATTTTATTTTTGCCCATAGGAATGCATTATTTGAAGTTCAATGCATTCCTATGGGAAACAGCGATTCGCTAGACAAACTTTTCACAAAACGAATTCGTCTTGCGAAGCAACCTCCGATCGCAAAACCCATTCATCTAGCGAAAAATTCGTCTAGCAGGGCATTTGTCTAGCGAGGTACCACTGTACTTCCTTATATCCTGCTTTTCGGTACAGATTTTCAGCAATAGCAATATAAGAAAATTAATTAAATCAAAAATAGAAAAGGCCTCCAAAAATTGAAAAGCTTTTACCTGCGGCCGAAAAGATAGCAGACTCGTTGTGAAGCAAACCTCTCTGGGGAGAACCTTCTAAAGTAGGGGCCCTGACTAAAGCATATTTTTCACTATGCTGGCTTTTCTTCATCTTCAGTAGTTTTTCAATTAAATGTAGCTTTTATCTTTCTATGTGTTATTTTTCTGAAAAAGACAATAAAAGCTTTTTCGTTTTTTTAAAAAGTAGAATTATTGTTATCATCGCCATCATCAATAGTAGTAATAACAATAACCCACCCTTCACCCTAAAATCACAGGGTTACAACAATTAAAACACAATGTTAAAAACAACTTGAAACAACTTACAATCACAGAAATAAAGCAGGTCTTAAAAATATACATCTAAGCTGTGAAAAGGCAGGGTAAAAAGTCTATCTTTAGGATTCAGCAAAAGCTGTGTAATGAAGAGGCCTCCTCCATGATAAGGGAATTCCTTCCCCAGGGTCTCCACCTCCCCCCCAAAAAACCTCTGAGAGAAAGAGGCGTACTTTCAGGTATTCAGGAGCCCAGATTGTTTAGGGCTGTGGTATGAGAATGGTTTCTGATGTCTGTACCAATAGGGTCAATGCTTCTGCCATGCTCAGTTTCCACCCAGAACACCATTAAAACCAAACAAACATGTGTAAAAGCATCTGGAGCCAGGGGTCTTTCAAATTTGTAGGAGATTAGGCAACTTCCTGACTGAGCTCCTTACAAAGAACAGTGGATAAGTCTTCTCCTCACCAGGGTTTGGTGTGTCAGGATACAGCTGCCTCTGTCAAACTCAACCTCAGGACCCCCTTGGTTTGCACCTCATTCAAATATCTTTTGTGGTATCCCACAAAAGAGTTTTTCATGTGTGCACATCAGCCTTGCAAATAAGACCATAAGACCACAACAGTTATCCACCCCTACAAATGTTTACTAGTCCTAGTCCACTTATACTTGGACGGAAAGGACCCATTGTCTTTCAGGTTTCAAATATATCCCTTGCTGGTCACATGGAGACAATTCTTACAGGGATAAGTCACACAAGCAACTTGTCTATCAAACCATGGTCTCACCCCCCTGTACTTTTAAAAATTTGAAGGTGACGGACCGTGGCCGGGATGCCACCCGACGTTTCTTCAACTGGTTCTACTGGAGCATTAATATTGGGGCTGTGATCTCTCTGCTGGTAATTGCCTTCATCCAGCAGAATGTGGACTTTCTTACTGGCTATGCCATCCCTGCTGGCTGCCTGGCCCTGGCCCTCATCGTCTTCCTCCTGGCTGCCCCCACCTTTGTCACAAAGCCTGCGGCTGGCAGTCAAGTCTACCCCATCTTCCAGTTGGCCCTCCAGAAAAGCTGCTGTGGCCGAGCAATCCAGAAGATGACCACCAAAACCAGGTAAAGCAGAGGATATCTCTTTCGGCTGGCCAAGGCCATTTACCCTATGGGACTTTCCTCTGAGCAGTGCTGGATTATGTGCTTAGGACTGGCATGTAAAGGTAAAGGTAAAGGTACCCCTGACCATTAGGTCCAGTCGTGACAGACTCTGGGGTTGCGCGCTCATCTCGCATTATTGGCCGAGGGAGCCGGCGTACAGCTTTCAGGTCATGTGGCCAGCATGACAAAGCCGCTTCTGGCAAACCAGAGCAGCACATGGAAACGCCGTTTACTTCCTGCTGTAGCGGTTCCTATTTATCTACTTGCACTTTGAAGTGCTTTCGAACTGCTAGGTTGGCAGGAGCTGGGACCAAGCAACGGGAGCTCACCCCGTCACAGGGATTCGAACCACCGACCTTCTGATCAGCAAGCCCTAGGCTCAGTAGTTTAACCACAGCGCCACCTGGGTCCCTACAGGACTGGCATGAGCACCACTCAAAAAGCATGTGTGTAGCAGTTGGTTTAAAAAACAAAACAAAACTTCTTTAGATCACTCAGAAAGGGTTAAGCATTACCTTACCTTACAGGAAGGAGTTAACCTTCACCTACGGCATTAACACAGTGCAGGTGTACAGATGCAGCAAATCACGTGGCAGAATATTGAGGGAAATATGGACTTTACCACTTTAGGATGCAAGTAGGGAGTGATATTAAAAAAAAAACGGGGTCCACCAGATAAAATGGTTATTGTTTGGTCTGTTCTCTATGAAGTTAGCTTTCTACTTTCAGAGAGTTTCTTAAACACACACACACACACACACAAAATAATTTTAAAAAATGGCATACCCTGCTAAAGTCTGAAGTAATACAGCCTATCCAATCTCTTCATTCTGTTGCGTTTTCGGACAAGGCCACATAAACTTATCCTGAGGGAATAGCTTCTTAATTAATTTAATATTCTATTTTTTCCATAATCTGGTGGGAAAAAGCACAGTGAAAATGTGACTAGCAAAGCTGAGCCCTGGAATCATTGGGAGCTCTCATATTATTTGGTTGGTCCACTTGTGTTGTGTGGAAAGGGACCGTATAAAAAGACCCCTCAAGAAGGGCGGGAAGTATCTTCCAGTTGCAGTAGGTGAAGCAATGCATGCTTCTCACTCACCAAGTGCACTGGAATCTGCCAGATAAGATACTGAGTCAGGCCATTAGTCCTTCGAGAGCAAGGGTGGGGCATTTTTGGTAATAATAATAATAATATATTTATTATTTATACCCCGCCCATCTGGCTGGGTTCCCCCAGCCACTCAGGGCGGCTTCCAACAAAATATTAAAATACACAAATCCATCAGACATTAAAAGCTTCCCTAAACAGGGCTGCCTTCAGATGCCTTCTAAAAGTCTGGTAATTGTTGTTCTCTTTAACCTCTGGTGGGAGGGCATTCCACCGGGCGGGTGCCACTACCGAGAAGGCCATCTGCCTGGTTCCCTGTAACTTGGCTTCTCGTAGCGAGGGAACCACCAGAAGGCCCTCGGCGCAGGACCTCAGTGTCCAGGCAGAACGATGGGGGGTGGAAATGCTCCTTCAGGTATACTGGACCAAGGCCGTTTAGGTTCTCCAGATGGTGTTGGAGTTCCCATTATTCCTTACTACAGACCATTTCTGAAGGGTGTGATGGGAGCTGTAGTCCAACAACACCTGGAGGGCCAGAGGGTTCCCCATTCGTGGACTAGCCCAATATTGTTTGCTCTGACTGGCAGCAGGTTTGCCACGATTTCAGATGGGTTTTTCTTTGCCCTGCCTAAAAATGTCAGGAATTGAACCTGGAACCTTCTTCATCCAAAGCATATGCTTCACCACCCACAGAACTCTCTTTACAGCAAAGATGGAAAGCCCGTGGTCCTCCAGATGTTGTTGAACTACAGCTTTTGTTGTCCTTGACCGTAGGCTGTGGCTGGTTGTGGCTGATGGTTGTGGCTGATGGGAGTTGTGGCCCTCTATGTTATCTGATGCCAAGTTTCTTATCCTTTACAGCAGGGCAGGAGCAGAAACAATTCTCACTCTACTTCCAACCCATAGGAATGCACTCTCAGGGCCAAGGCTCAAAGGGGCTGTGGTCTTTGTGGGAAATAGATGGTTACTTTGTCCACCTTTGAACAGGTTGTTGAGTTCCGGGGAATGTTACTTCAGGCTCTGCAATAACAGTCTTGATTCCTATAAATGAAGTGAAACTGCTATTTGGGGATAAGAAGCCCACATGAACTCATTTGAAGCCTGGAGTGAGACCCTGGTCATGTTATAAAAGCCCTGATACACTTCTGGTGTTCCTTTTATCTACAGAACACATAGTAACCAGTCAGAAGCCGAGGCTAATGGCTCACTTTCAGGTCCAAGGACTCAGCCTGTGGGGATGTCACATGAGAATATTGCCAACTTCCAAGTGATAATGAAGATTCTACCTGTGTTGCTGACTCTCATCCCGTACTGGATGGTCTATTTCCAGGTAGGGCATGGCATCGTTTCCCTATTCTGGTCGGAAGCCCTGATCCATTTAGTGCAGGTATGGGGAAGCTGTGGCCCTCTGGATGTTGCTGAACTACAGCTCGCAGCATCCCTGACCATTGGCCATGCTGGCTTGGGCTGATGGGAGTTGGAGTCCAAAAACATTTGGAGGCTTACAGCTTCCCCATACCTGGTTTAGTGGCTGAAGTTAGAAGAAGTGGAGGGTTAAAGGATGTCCTTTCATTGCCAAAATATTCTTAAACCATGTGTGACTTCATATTTTCATAATAATAGTACATAATAGTAATAGTGTTGTACAGGAACCCTCTCCATTTGGTCACTTTACACTAAGCATTTGGCCTACATGAGCTCTGCCCCGTCCTTAGCAGGGAAGCAAATTCAACTAGGATTGCAACCCACTATGCATTCATGTGGGCTCAAGCCCAAATTTAGTTCCAAGCAAACTTGCATAGGGTGATCAGACTGCAAGGTTCCTAGCAGGGCTAGATTTGGACCTTTAGAGGCCCTAAGCACTTAAAGGATTTTGGTTCCCTCTTCTGTTTCTAATTCAAAATATAAACAATATTAAAAATAAAATTTATTTTTTGAAATGAAATGAAACCTACAGTAAGATGGGAAATAATGTTTATTTTTATATATTTGTATAAATAATGTTTGTGTTTGTTCAGCTGCACCATATGGTACATGGTAAATCTTGCAATGTGAAAAAAATCTGTGGTGCCCCCTTCCATTGGTGCCCTAAGCACGTGCTTATTTTGCTTAATGGTTAATCCAGCCCTGGTTCCTAGTCTCTTGAGTTATTAGAGAGGAGGGGCTATAGGAAAAAAAACAGGAGTCTGCCCATTTCATTTCCCCCTTGGTTCCTGTTGGCTTTTACAGCACAGCTGTAAAGCTGACAAGCAGTTACTATAAACTGAAATGAAATGCATATTAAAAAGCAAAGTTATGGAAGCAGAGGTGTTTCTATTCCCGTACATGTTTTTCAACAAGGTATAAATCCTTGTTTGTAGGTGAGTGGGTTGCCAAGAAAATGTGAAACCATTTATCCCAAAGAGATATTTGCGAGGGGAAAGGAGCAAGCATGGAGACAACAATAAAACAGATTATTCTAAATGTTAAAAATTGCTCAGGAGGATGCCTGTTTTGATACAAGCTCATGGTGTTTCCATACAACACGGTTTCACTTATCCACTCTGAGGTGCTATGGCACTAAGTCAGCTGTTGAGAGAGGTCTTCCTTCTTCAAGGCACCAGGCATCTCAGCAGGGATAGGGAACTTCACGAGGATACACATTGCACAGAATACATGGCCTCTTATGTTATCATTTAAATACACACGAACTCGCTTTCACTGATTGCTGGGGATAGGTCTGCAAAACAGTGGGGAAATGGTACCTCATTCCGAGGAAAAGTAGGTGCCCTTGCTGTGGTTGGCTTTGTGATGTCATCATGTAGCTAAATCTGATTGGCCAACTACAGGGCAACCGATCCCTGAGGTGCTCAGATAATGAATTTCACTGTTCTTGCAGCATCTGCCCTGGCTATGTTTGTTTGTTTATTTTGCAATTGTGACCCCATATATTACACAGGCTGACCCCACTCCTGTGTTTTTGTTTCCCTTACTTAAACCCTCTTTTGGTCTCAAGAGACATTTCTTTATGGTTCTGGCTGCTTTATAGGACAGAAAGTAGGGGGTTTTGTACCGTGCACAGGATTTGGGTGACAATTTCCACTTTTGTAACCGAGGCAGCTGAATACGCAAATGCAATCAGATCTGCATATCTAGCCACCAGGGAGAGAACACATTAAATGTTTCTTATTGGCATTTAATATGATCAGGGATTTAAACAGCTCTGGCTGGCTTTATTAGATGCATTATTTGTGAGTTTCGGGGAGACTTAATATCACTGACAATGATTTAAGAGTTCCTGAATTTTACAACAGATTCCTGAATTTTACAACAGTTGTTGCAAAATTGTTTCCTTATTTCTTCACATCAAGAAATAACACAAGAATATTTGTCTGTATGTGGTGGGCATTGCCAATGAGCTCCATACTTTTGATCACCACAGAGCTTATACCAGTGGTTCCCAAACTTTTTTGGTTCCATAAACTCACCCCCAGTGCTGCTTAACCTACCTTAGGAGAAGCTTTATTAGTGCTTTGCATGCCCCACTAAGGAAGATAATAACACAATAAAATTCAAAGCAGTAACAATTATTTGCACATTTATTAAAAATCCAGTTGAAACTATTTAGTTAATTCAACAAAATTGATTAGCTTGATCCAGATATATCAGCTGCTCAGAATCTGATTGTCATTTACACTTCCAGTGCTTCCCCCCCTCTTTGGGAACCACTGGCTTAGACCTTGACAGTCAGCTGTCAACAATCAAAGACTCCTGATCTTTCTAGCTGAGTATATATATCTTTAATGGCATTCCTCTTGTCTTGCGTTTTAGATGCAGTCAACCTACTACCTGCAGGGTCTGCACCTCTACATCCCCAATATCTTTCAGAGGAGTCAGCAGAACAACAGTGCTTTCTCAGTGGCCGAAGATGGTCACTACACGGTAGGCCATGAGAAACAATGCTGTGTGGCTTCGTTAGACCTTGAGAAGACGGTGTAAGAACTGTCCAGCCCAGATGACAAAGCTTGATCCAGGGGATGAGCTGTGATGACTTGGGTCACATTGTGACACATGTGGCAACCATCACAACAAATGTCTCTTTTAAGTGGAGGAGATACGGGTGCTCAACAGCTCCAATGAAGAGGCTGAGCCTATGGTGAATGTGTTAAGGAACAACAGGGCTTCTTCAGGGAAGGGACATAAAGCAATAGCCTGGTTCTGCCCAGAGCAACATTCCTCCTCCTCTGCAACAGCCCAGGCACAACCCCTATTTTTATAGGCAGAATAGCTGCTGACGAGCTGCATGTGATTCTGGCAATGATAACATGCCTCAGACACCACAAACAGAAGAGAAATTGTTCCACGTCCCCTCAGGCCCCAAACTGTGTTGTGCTAAGCTAAGGGGAGAGTTGAGATGAGAGTAAGGATGGGATGCATATGCAGGAGAGAATGAGAGATTCTGGGGAAAGAACTCAGGCATTCATGTTGGCTTTGGACTTCTTTCTTAAGGGAATGCCCTTCTATTTCATGAATAGGAAGCAGTCTCTTTTATTTGAAGGACTTAAACGGCATTGATTTATTCCCCCCTCCCATCCTTTCTGATATTGCTTGCCCGTCTCCTCAGTTTGGTAGCTGTGGTGCTTTTATTACTATTTCTCAACTTCATTCCGGGGAAAACATCCTCAGAATATGCAAAAATGATCCATATAGTGGTCTCTGGAAATCTGTTGAAAAAATGGATGTGTGGGCTCATTTCCTTCTTGCAAGGAGCCAACCATATGCAGAGATTGCCACGAACAGGACTGTGCTTTTTGCACACTCTGCAAAACACTCTATTGTGGAGAATATGATAAAAGCATGATCATGTAATTGGATTGCTTAACCAACCCATGATAATCAGGGGTGAGACAGCACACTGTGATATTGGGCATCCACTACATGTTTAGAAGGTTGTGCCAATTGGCCACGACAGTCGGGGACAGTTGACACAATCAGATTAGTGCATTCAAAAATGTTGGTTGCATGACATTCCATCAAACAGGTGTTCCCACATCCACTAGCTCCATAGAAGTGTCACTGGTATCTGTAAACAGAGCTTTTTTCAGTTGGAACTCACTGGTACTTAGTTTCAGCACCTCTCAAGTGGGCACTATAGCCATTATAAGAGAATAAGAGAGGCATTCATGGTGAGTTCCTGCACCTCTTTTTCTAGAAAAACAATACTGCCTGTAAATATATCTGAAGAGCTCTCTCTCCCTCTCCCTCTCCAGTTCCCAGATGCCTGGCTCCTTCTAGCGAATGTGGTGGTTCTGCTGGTCCTGGTCCCACTAAAAGACCGGGTCATAGACCCGTTCCTGTCAAAGAGGAAGCTATTGCCTTCAGCACTAAAGAGGATGGCTCTAGGCATGTTCTTTGGGCTTGCCTCAGTTGTTGTTGCAGGTGAGTCATTCATTCATCTGTATCAATCCCAACCGCTTCCAGTCAGGCAGGGCCGTAGCTAGGGGGTGGTGAGGAAGGCCCCTACCAGGGGTGCAGGTCAGGGGGCGCGCGCGCGCAAAATTGGCTTAAAATATGTCCATAAATATGTCTATAAATAAAAATATTGATTATTGCCTCATAAGAAAAGGTTTTTAATAGAGGGTCTTTATATGATATGCGGGACCCTCTTTTTTGTTTCTGTCCCACATTCCTTTTTCTTTAAATTTCTGTGGCTAGGGGTGCAATCTGGACAGTTCTGCCAGGGGCGCAAGATCACCTAGCTACGGCTCTGCAGGCAGGTAGCTCCAAATGCCACCCAATCATTGCTCTTCCATTGTATCTACCACTGCAGTTGCAATGAACTTTGTGCAACTCGCCGTGTTCTGTCTTCATCAATGGGCATGAGTTTTGTGAGCGGAACCATTTGAAACTCAGCACACATTCACTATAACCCTTGTGGGTGCCATTATAACCCCATGTTACTTTTTAAATTGATGTTTTAATGATATCACTAAAACACCTTTCCATTTTTTAAAAAAATATTGAAAGAGATAACAGGGATGATACACCATACAGCTGTTATACTTCAATAATGTTCTGACCTTATATTATAGTGTTATAATGCTAGATCTTTCTTTCCTGTTTTTTAAAAAAATGTTATCCCTGGAAACACATTTTAGTGATAATTAAAACAAAAACAAAAACACAGTAATTAAATTGTGCTCACCACAAATATTATAAATAACCAGTGCATGCTGAGCAGTGATAGGTTCAGTAGCTCAGTATGTTACTGTCCCACATCTTTAAGAAAGATGGAAAAGTAGCACTAAACACACCTGTATATGATTGTGCTGCTTTTCCATTCTTCCGGGAAAGGGGGGGAGAGCTGGGCATTCTGTGTTCCAAGGGAAGATGGAAGAATCACAGGGAAAAGGAGAGGAAAATAATGCCTGGATGACGATACAGGCGGTCATGAGGCTGCCTGTAGAAAGTGATTGCCTAACGGACAGCAATTCTAAAGTAAATGCCTCATAAGGGAAGCACTCCCTAGTTCCTATTTTTAGAGTAAAACCAATTGAGCCCAAAGCATAAAATATAATAGGTTTAGCAGCCACCTTGCTCCAATAGAATCAGAAACAAGGCTTCAGGAATAAGGAATGCTATTTTATCAGTACCAGGAATCAATTTGTATTTCATGAAATAGCATGCATTACAATTGTCCTGTAATTATACTACTTCACAATGCAGATGGGGGATTGTAGGTTTCTGAATTCCTCTACCATGTAAACAACAACAATAACAACAAACAATAAAAACTCAGTTACCAGTACTTAAAAAATAGCACCCTGGGGAGTAAGCATTGTGACGTTATCCTGGGAATAGCACCCTGGGAAGGGAACCTTTGTTACAAAGTGCGTTCAGTCATGCCTTACACATACAATGCACAAATGCATACTACTCACTTAGAAGGACTATCCCAGGCATCCCCAAACTGCAGCCCTCCAGATGTTTTGGCCTACAACTCCCATGATCCCTAGCTAACAGGACCAGTGGTCAGGGATGATGGGAATTGTAGTCCAAAACATCTGGAGGGCCGAAGTTTGGGGGTGCCTGGACTATACTATCTGCTTTTTTCTGAAGACCTGCCCCGAGCGTTGCTTTCCAGATGTCCAGGTTGCAATGCAAATATCAGGGTGCATTAGCCAGTGCTGATTGCCCACCAGGCCTGGCAATCATCGGCACAGGCTGTGCAGTCCATATAGCTGCTTTCCAATTCCTGCAGTGTGCGCAGGGGTCTCCCAGGTCAAAGATGCCAACGTTTCCCTAGCACATTGCCTGCCTAATGAGCATTCCTGCGGCCAGTTGGCATCATCAGGGCATGCTCACAATATAGAGATTCACTCAAAACCCTGGCAAGGCTTTGTAGAGCAGCAGGGCCATCTTCCACGGCTGGAAGATGGAGAAGGGCAGGACAATTGTGGACAAGGGGACAAGGGGAGGGGGAATTAAATTGCTCTCCCCCTTGTTAGAAAGGCCCTATCCAGAAGCCTGCTGGAAATTCCTGAAGAAGCATCTAATAATGCAGTTCTGGACATTTGCTGCATCTGGAAAACTCCTCTAGAACTTCATACTGTTGCTGACATTTAATGCAGTATCTTGACTGGGAGCAAGAGTGTACTGCTTTCCTGGTTGTCTTATGTAAGCCCAGTTTAGTCATGAGATGCCTGGCATGGTCTGAGGAGTCAGGAGCCGGGTTTGCCCTCACAATGAAAGGACAACTAGGAACACCTCCTTGCAACTAAAACACAATGTATGTTTCATTCTTCCCTCATGTTAACGAGATTGTGGGTGCCAGGCACCTCTAATCCCTGGATCCAGGGGTTCAGGAAACGTGATTAAAAGATAAGCCAGGTGGTGCTGTGGGTTAAACCACAGAGCCTAGGGCTTGCTGATCAGAAGGTCGGCGGTGTTTCCGTGTGCTGCTCTGGTTCGCCAGAAGCGGCTTAGTCATGCTGGCCACATGACCTGGAAGCTGTACGCTTGCTCCCTCGGCCAATAACGCGAGATGAGCGCCGCAACCCCAGAGTTGGTCATGACTGGACCTAATGGTCAGGGGTGCCTTTACCTTTACCTTAGCTTCTTCATGAGGTACTCACCATCAAAAGAGAACAAAGGAAAGGCAATGAGTCATTAAGAAAGCAGTGGAGCTGGATTGCAAATGGGTGGGGCTCTTAGATAGTGAGAAGGACAAAGCCTGTTTCTTAGAGAGCAGAGCTTTCTGTGGAGTGACCTACGGTAGAATAGGGAAAAGTTGCAGGCTGGAGAGGGAGAGAGAGAGAGAGAGAGAGAGAGAGAGAGAGAGGGAGAGAGAGAGTCATGGCTGATTTCTGCTTGAATCCAAGGCTGTGGCTATGGGAGAAACAAGACCCTTTTGAGGTGTTAATGTTGTGAACCCCTCCATCGTAGGCTCAGGTTGCATATATGTGTAAATAACCATATTTCATAAAGACACCACAGTCTCCGCTGTGCCTCATTTACAAAAGGAAACAGAGGCACCAGGTAAGCATCTGGAACCCCTGGAATCTCACACTGCTCGGAGATTTGGGTGGCATGCAACTTTATGTTCCATCCTTTCCCTTTTGTGCTACACTCCCTCTCTCTCAGTCATTATCACCCTTAAAGAACCATTTAGGCCTACACCTCTTGCCATTGTGACATGATAAGGACTCATTGCAACAGCAATCTGAGGAGGAGGGGAGATTCATTTGAAGCATTAATTGGCAAATGAGGAAAGTGCACAGAAGTGTACCACATGGCTCTCTTTTAAGCTGTTAGCTGGTGGAATACTCTCATTAAAGGAACAGCAAATGGTCCTGTACACACACACAGGGGGGGGGGGCAGAGAGAGAGGCAGAGAGGCAGAGAGAGAGAGGCATGGCCTATAATTAAATATACAGTATCCCATCTGTGAAATGCATCCTGACTATGGGTCTAAAGGCTGCTTCTACTCAATAGGTGTTCTGGAGTCTGAGCGTCTGAAATACGTGAACAATGGGACCATCTCACAGAGAATTGGGAAGGATGTTTACAATGCAGCCCCGCTCTACATTTGGTGGCAAATCCCTCAATACCTGCTCATCGGAATCAGCGAAATCTTTGCCAGCATTCCTGGTAAGCAGCACAGAAGAGTTTTCTATGGCACTAGCAAACAGTTGCCGGGAACTGCACACAAAGGGGAAGGGGGTCAATGGAAGCCTGAATACAGCTATGGTTTATGGAGCCTTGATTAATGGTTTAAAAATACCTGGTACTTTTGCTCTTCTGGTTAATCAACACTCCTTTCTCCCAGGGCTGGAGTTTGCCTACTCAGAAGCTCCCAAATCTATGCAAGGAGCCATCATGGGTCTCTTCTTCTTCATTTCCGGTGTGGGATCACTTTTAGGATCTGGCCTCCTGACACTGCTCTCTGTGCCGGCCATTGGCTGGATGCACTGCCCAGAGGATTTCGGTAAGTGATAAATCTGCTGCCCTTTAGCCACAAGTAGCGGGTAAAATCGGACAGTAGGGAGCGTTAAAGGCCTCTTGACATGTCCCTCCTAGGGTCTGGGCTTTGGCCTATGTCCAAGTTATAATGGCAGGACAGCGTAGGCAAGAAAGGAACCTGGTGTGTCTGAGAAGCTGCAAAGAAGGTATGTTGTCAGGAGGCTGCTGTAGACAGAGAATAGGAGGAAAGAATTGCCTGGAGTGGTGAATGCTGCAGTCCTGTGGCAATGGGACTCCCTGCTGCTGGCCTGCTTTGTGTATGTACACTAATGGCTCTCCCTTTTTCTCCCCAAGGGAACATTAACAAATGTCGGATGGATTATTATTTCTTCCTGCTGGCCGGGATTCAGACAGTAACCTGTGTCCTCTTTGTCTGGATCTCCATCCGCTACGAGCACCAGCAGCAGCAGTCCCCCTGCCTCCGCTCTGCTGGCCGCGAGCACAACTAACATCCTCTGCCTTCTTCCACCGGGACTGCAAAGAGGCGCCAGAGTCCCCTGGATCTCAGCATGCTGCAGAATCCCCACCACTGTGGCCTATATGGTTAACTGCTGGGATGTTGCGGAGGCCAATGGTATATAAAAGGATTAGAGAAATTAATTGGGGATAGAGCTGTCAGTGGCAGCCAGCCAAAGACGACAACCGCACGTTCAAAGTGTCATTAACGTCTTAGTTCTCGAATCTGAGCCCGGGGAGCCCAAATTAATTATCCCGGGATATAAGCCGCTGTGACTAAGTCACACAGACCCGTTCTCTGACCTGGCAAAGCTGCTCTTGCTCCTGTGAGTACTTAACATTCCTTTTGCAGTTCAGCTGTCCTTTTTGGCGGCGGGATTAAACCCAAAAATAAGAGGGGAGTTCTCCCTGTATCTCTCCTCCCTCTACCCCCCCTCCTTCTCGTGCCCCCTCCCATGCCCAAGCCAATGACAAGACCATTCTATCTTTAAGCCACTGTGCAGCCTTCTTGAAAGTCACCTCCTCGGGGAAATTATTCTCTCTGGCCAAGGATAAGTGTAGCAGATGGAGATGTGGCTGGTGATGGGTTAAGAAATCAGATATATACAGCAAAGCTTTTCACGCAACGAGATTTGGTGTGGAGGGATCCACAGTCCTCTTCTGAGAATGGACATGGCCTTTAATGTGTGCCCCATCAGTTACTGAGAGCCAGTTTTGTCACAGAGAAAATGACACCTGTTGCCCTGCTTCTGGGGGGCATGACTTCTGTTGCATGAAAAAAAGAAAGTGGTGGGCCTGGGATTTGAAGAGCACAACAGTGTTAATGGGTTGTGGAATGGGGACTTCCTGACTGCTCCCTCCCACCTCACGGCAGCCCTTAGACACAAACATCCAGCAATGGCAGGAGGTGCGGTATGGCAGGGACTGCAATGGGGCAGGGAAATCAGAGGAATCTGACAGGGGTGTCCTGGGGAAGCTTTAAGTACTTTAAGACCTATGTGGATCCAAGCACTTGTTTTTTGAACGTATGCAATGTGAACCTATGACACTTCATTTTACATGTGGGGAATACAGGGGTTGATCTATATTGTGGAATGGAAACCGCTGTCACTTTCAATTAAAACAAACAAACAACTGATCCTCTGACTGATCAAACTTCACTTACAAACGTGAGCCGGCACAAAATCTAAAATGATGTTTTGATCATTGCTTTAGTAAGCCTTCTTGTGGCCTTCTTGTGGCCTTTTAAGTCCATCTCAGCATTCTTTTTGGAATGCAAAGAAGAGTAGAATTATCTTTGCAATGCCAAAACTCCAAAAGTGAAAAGCTTGTTTCTGTGTGGAAGAAGCCAGGCATAGATGCGGGTCAAAGGCGACAGGTTGTTCCTAGTTTGGCATCTTTAACTTGGCAGGGGCTTTAATCTGGACCACAGCATCAAATGCACCCAGCTGGGCTGGATTCCGCTGCAGCTCGTGTCAGCTCAGTGTGCTGGATTTGCTCTTCAGCTGTCGTTATGAATTTTTAAAATTAAAATCAATGCCAAACTCCCTAAAGAAACATTCTGTGCTTGAGAAGACTCCCGTAGAATCCCAGAGAGAAGTTGCACAGGGGCCTCGTCTTACTTTTCCTGGTAATATGAAATCTAATCCTAAATGATTTATGACCAGTGGGCCTGTAGCTTATCGGCATATTTGAGGAGTGACAGGAGGACGGAAGGTGGCAGTTAGAAGGGCCTCCCACAGAGACAAGTTTCAACAGCGCAGAGGAGAGGGCTCCTGTCATTCAAAATCGTTGCATGGAAGAAGAGGGGGTTTTTGGCAGGTGTCTCCTGCAAGGATGGGGAAAGGGGTACTTGCTGAATTTCCTTCCATACAGGGAAAAATTGGTGGTAGGATAACATCAGCTCTAGGTTGGGCAAGACACCCCTCCTGCATTGAGTCTAGCACCTCATCACAGTTCTCACCAGCTGCTGCCCCTCTTCCTTTTCTGCCTCCTCCTGCTACCACCTGCTTGTTAGCAGCAGAAAGCCAATGAGCACCCAGGCAGGTGAATAAGCAAGTAGGTTGCAAAGGTGGCGAGGAGGAGGTCCTCTTGCCACAGAGGTGTGGCCCCCTGGCAGACGACGGACTGCACTGATCTCTCGGTGCCGGTTCTGCCTCCTGCGTGCCTGACCTGAATCTGGCTAGCAGGGAGTGTTGCCCATGACCAGCCAAGCAAGGAAAGCAAGCAATTGAGTCCAAAACACAGAAAACTTCCGTTATTTTCAATTATCATTTATTTTTATTAACAATGTAAGAATTAAAAATCTTCCATAAATAAAAGGACTTGCCTGGCAGCCTCCCAATACTACAGGTATAAAATATGAGCGATTGTACAAAACTGTTAAAAGACACCAGGCACACAGCTGGGGTGAAAAAGGACCGGCCGGTGCTTGCTGGAGTTCTGCCCTTGCCCGGCTTGTTTTTTTCTTTTTTGGAGGTGGGGTGTGGGAGTTGCGGGGAGGGGAAGAGCCCCAGGCTCAAAACCACAGGAAGGAAGGGACACTCGCTGTTCAAACCACCACAATGGACACAAACTGGCAATGAGGGTCAAAGCAATAAGGGAGGTCCGGGGGAAAGAAGGTACCCCCACTGGCCCCCCAGGATTCCCCTCCAGAACACATCGCAGTTGGCTTGCTGTTGCTGCTGCTGCTGCGCAGCTGATTTCCAGCCTGCAAAACCCTCACCCCACCCCCCTACTCTAGTTAGAAACCTCTTTGGGTGGGAGTAGGGGAGAAGCAAGGTTCTGTCCCTGCAAGGGAGAGGTAGCTCCACTGAGGCCATAGCAGGAAGGGGAGGACTCCAACCCAGCACATCCCCCTCCAGCATGAAAAGAGCGGGCTTAGTGGTGCAGCCAAGGAAGGAGATCTCTAACATAGAGAGAGAAGCAGAAGTATCCCTGGCCGAGTAACCCAAGGCTGGTTTCCTGTTGTGTAGAGCCCTCTTCAGAAAGGGGGGGAAGGGGAGAACGCCCAGCTGGATGACCCTAGGAGAGCACCCAAGGGGGGAGCTTGCAGGTGCCGATCCCTTATTGGTTTGCCCCTATGGGTACAGGTGGGGCACGGGAGAGCCAGAGGTCAGGAGCTGCCCCGGATCCTCTCCATGTAGCTGCGCAGCTCGTCTGGGTCATGCAGCCCCATGTCCTCGCACACCCAGCGGATGTCGTCTTCGCTGGCCACCAGGATGGACTGAACAGCAGGAGCGGAAGGCGGGGGGCTGGGAGCGGAACCAGGGGGGGACGCGAAGGTCACAAACTCCACGCGCTTCCGCCGGCCACCCACCTCCCTGCCCTCCTTCTTTCTAGACAAGGTGGTGGTGAGGGCTGGGCTCCCAGGGGCAGGCAGGCCTAGAGTGCTGGCAGAAATGCCCGTCTCTGGCCCTGGCGGTGGCAGTGGCGGCGGACCTGGGCTCTCCTGAGCCACAGCCTCCAGCTTGCCTTCTGGCCCCGCACAGCAACAGCACCCATCGCTGGTGCAGGAAGGGCCCAGGGGTTGGTCCTGGCAGTGCGGGTGGCGCAGATCCAGCTGCCTGCTGAGCTCCTCTTGGTCGGTGCCCAGCCAGACCCAGTTGTGGGGCTGCGGGGCGGAAGAGGCCAGCCCCGAACCGGCATCGGGAGGCTCCTTGCGCTGGTAGCGGAGGACAAAGACCACGCAGTTGATGAGGAAGATGAAAATGGCGAGGCAGAAAACCCCCAGCAGAACGTACATCCCTATCTCCAGATCTGTCACCTTGGCAGGGGCCTTCACCATCTCCTCTTCCTCCTCCACCACCTCCACCTCCTCGGGATGGTTATAGGAGCTGCCGCCAGGCTCCTCAAATTTGGTCATGGGTGGCCCCACTCCCACCGGGCTGCGCCTCCGCGACCCCCTTCCGCTTTCAGTGACAGCTGCAACCGTCACCGCTTCGCCTGACATGGCGCCTTCCGCTCGCTGGAAAGGGGGCTCACCGTGGAGACCGGGGTCGTGCTGCTGTGGGCTGCCTGTGGTCGGGAGGTGCTGGCCAAAGTTCACTTCCAGCCACATGGTGCCCTGGGAGAGGGGGGCCCTATGCTTGCCCTTGCGGCAGGAGTCTGGCGAGTGCAGGCTCAGCTGCAGGAGGGATCCTTGGCCTGGCCCCTCCGCCACGGCCACAGGGCGAGCCTGCTCCTCATCCAGCCGCACGGAGACCACGCGAGGGTTCAGCGAAGAAAGCGAGAGCACCGCATCCCGCCAGCCATAAAGCTCTATGGGAGCCAAGGTGTGGTCGGTGAATACCAGCCAGAGGGTCAGCACTGCTTCCTGCAAGGAAAGGGAATGTGGGATCAGGAGGTGGAGGAGATCACACAGATAAGACACATGCCTGAGTTTAATATGGGGTAGGATTGCCATATCTGGAGCAGTGCATGCTGGGACTGACCCCCTGTAACCTGGGTAATTGCCCCCTCAGGGCTGGAGGTCAAAAGGCTGGCTTTTATATGAATTTCACGCTTGCCTGATTTGTGGCTCTTTTTTTTGGTGTTGCTTTGGTGTTGATTCTGATTTTTTTTATGTCATTTGTACTGAAGCTTTTTTATGTATTGAATTGCGTTTTGCAAATCTGCCTGGAGGACTTGGGTTGGTTCTCCTTTTCCAGGTCCTCATTTGTGGAGGCAAGGAAACTCACAACACAGCTGTGCCAAGCTACATGTGTGTACAGGTAGATTTTGCCAGACTGGAGGAGACACAAGGCTGCGGGTTTCAGTGGCAGCCATGAAATCCAGTTCCTACCTGGATGGACCACAGCAGGATGTGGGCTTCATCTTCCATGTGCACCCTCCACCACTTCCTTGGACCAAATGGCTGATGAGCCTTAAACTTGCCACACCACCAACTGCCCAGTAGGACCCTTCCTCTGCTACCTACTGCAGCATCTTCTCACCTGCTTCAGGGAACGCAGAGCAGAGAGTCCCTGACACGTTGCAGTGAAGACATTCAGGTGTCCTGGCTCCACGGAGAGTGTCAGCGAGAGGCCTGAGACTAGCTGGGCCTGCAGCTCTGAGATGGAGACCTTCTCCTCTGTCACAACCAGGGTCTGCTCTCCCAGGATAGAGTCAGAAACAGGAGAACGCACCTGAACCAGAGGATAGAGAGGACATGATGACCCTCAAGAGGAGACTCTTTGCAGAACCAGTACCTTTATTCTTTGATATTCTTCTGAATTGCTTCAGCTTGTAAATAGATAACTAGTACCAAGCGTCCTCTGGTGTGTAAGGGAAGCTGGTTCCCCACTAGTGGTTGACAAATATATGTAAAAGGAAAATGCTATTAATATTTGTAAGACTGCCATATTCCTCTTTCTTTGTAGCCTCCCTGCATTCACCACTGGGGCGTTCACACATTACATTCAACAAGTGTAGAGTATGTGAACTCAAACAGTTGAGCTGCACTTGCATAATTATTCACATGTAATGTTCAGTGAACATACCATTTGTGTGCTTGTGTTCCCAACTGTTGAGCTGTACAAATAAACAAGTGTACACAGGTAACCTTTCACACAAACGCTTGTACATGTGTCAATACAGCTTGTGCCTGTACCTGTCACCCTACCCTGGGATCTTTCCCACTTTGTTCCCCACTTAAGTGTTCTGTCTTCTGACTCCCTCCTCCCGCAGCAAACCATATCACCTATCCTAACTGTGTTCAGATCACAACCACCTGTTCACAGGTGTTCATTCTTCCCATTGCTCCACCTTTCCCCCAAACACCTCTGCTATCCTGTAACATCCAAACCACATGCCCAGACTTCTAGGCAATCCATCTGCAGTAGGTTATCATCCCACATCAAGCAAGCTTCTCACCCCACTTCATCTCAGCAGCCAACAAACAGCCTCTCTTTCCCCCCTGGCCAGCTCCTTACCTCCACAGATGTCATTCCTGGTTCCTGGCCAACCACTACATTTCCACCTTCCAGTGTTGCCACCCGGGGGTCCTGGATTCTAGCGTGCTTTTGCACCAGATGAGAGACATCCAGCAGCCAATCAGAGCTTGGCATGTAGGTCAGGTGACGGCCACCATCTAGTGGGTGAGCCACAAAATGGGCAAGGAAACGGACTCCGGCACGCTGGTACTGGAGACGGCAGCCACGAGCTCTTCTCTCGGCTTCCTCTCCACCGTCTTCAGGCTCTGTTGGGCTGCTGCTCAGAAGAGGAGGGATAACTTGCTCTGAGCATTTATAATGGCACATTTCAAGTAATGCACTCAAGGTGCATTATCTCAGTAATCCCGACAAAAGCTTCATAAAAGAGGTTGGAATTATCCCCAAGTAAACCCTTACATGAAATTAACGTCGTCTACACCTTCCTACAAGAGTACCGAGTGTCCCAAGCGTGCACAATGTGATTCCTACCATTTTTAGATTTTATTTTAGCAGTCTGTATCATCAACACAAGACCTCTAAGTAGTTTCCAATGAAAATTCCCAAAATATTCATTTGGAAAAAAATCGATAAAAGCAAAGATTAAAACCAAGTAAACATAACAAGTTAAAATTAAATCTGAACTTTTAAAAAATACATAGTAGAATTACATGCTAAAATTATATGCCTGGGTAGGGTTTCTGAAACAAATAAAGGTTTTCAGCACATAACACCGGTCCTAAAAGACCTACATTGGCTCCCAGTACGTTTCCGAGCACAATTCAAAGTGTTGGTGTTGACCTTTAAAGCCCTAAACGGCCTCGGTCCGGTATACCTGAAGGAGCGTCTCCACCCCCATCGTTCTGCCCGGACACTGAGGTCCAGCTCCGAGGGCCTTCTGGCGGTTCCCTCATTACGAGAAGCCAAGTTACAGGGAACCAGGCAGAGGGCCTTCTCGGTAGTGGCACCCACCCTGTGGAATGCCCTCCCACTAGAGGTCAAAGAGAACAATTACCAGACCTTTAGAAGGCATCTCAAGGCAGCCCTGTTTAGGGAAGCTTTTAATGTTTGATGGATTTCTGTATTTTAGAATTTCTGTTTTTTTGGAAGCCGCCCAGAGTGGCTGGGGGAACCCGGCCAGATGGGCGGGGTATAAATAATAAATTATTATTATTATTATTATTATTATTATTATTATTATTATTATTATTATTCAGTAGGTGCTGAAATGCTACAGCAAAGGCACCTGCCCACATCAATGGGCGGGGAGTTCCAAAGAATGAGATGATATTTTCTATTATAACTTGAGTCAGGTGGCCATCCTGCTGTGCAGCTTAGGTACTTTGCACCAAGGCAAAAAAATTGTCTCCTTCCACACTCTCATGCTTCTCTTCCCTTCTCCTCCCTTACCCTTTCCCCTCTGTGTGTTATTTTAGATTGTGAGCTCTTAGGGAGAATGATGTGTAAAGCACCTAGTAGTTTGTAGGCACTATATTATACCATAATTAACATCATCATCTCTTGCTTGCTGTGCACTGGGTATTAATCAAGGCACCAGCAGCAGCCATGCTTTGTTTGTTCGTTGATCATTAAAGATGTTCAAGGAACTTCCAGACAATACAATATGTCTGGGGCACTGTAGCCATTAATCTCTCTGCCAAAATGCAAATAGAAATAATCAATTTCCCAAGTTATTTTTCAGCGATTTAGGTATCTCCCCCGCAGCCACCTGACAGGATAACAGGAACCATTTATTAAAGAACCGTAGAGGCCAGTGCCAGAAAAGGTACCGACACAGGGGAAAGCCACTATGAAGACAGGAATCAAAGGGGAGGGGAGCAGAGCAGTGCTGTCTTGCCTTAGAGAAGACATGTATTCCCAGCATCAACCAACAGGTTGATGTCAACAAAGACTATGGTGCATTTTGAAACCATGCTCCTAGACCATCCATGACCATCCAAATAGCACCTTAAACCAAGGTTATGGTTGCCACAACAGAATGTCTATTCGCCAGGGGGTTGGACTAGGTGACTCTCAGGGTGCCTCGAACACTACATGATTCTACTACAGGCATCCCCAAACTTCGGCCCTCCAGATGTTTTGGACTACAATTCCCATCTTCCCCGACCACTGGTCCTGTTAGCTAGGAATCATGGGAGTTGTAGGCTAAAACATCTGGAGCGCCACAGTTTGGGGATGCCTGTTCTACTATCTCAACTACATTGCTTGACTGTAGCTTGCTCTTACAACAATCCACTTGTCTCGGTATGCAGGAAGGAGAAAAACACACGGTGGAAATGGAAAGGGTATTAACTACAGACTAAGGCAGAGGTTTTAAGCTGTGATCTGTGAGTCTATTTGAGGGGCCTGTGGAAAGGCTGAAGCACAAGTATATTTGTACTCAGTCCTCCACTTACTTTCCTTGATGTGATGATGGAGGACTAAGATGCCCAGCAAGGGGGCCCCAATTTGCACAGAAGCACAAGACTTTGCTACGCACAAGTCATGGCTGGATGGAGATGTCAGTCATCAACCTGGCGCCCAGAAATCTCCACGCAGTTGCAACTTGATCTGCGCCAGTAGCAAAATGTGCCTGGGGAATTTTAAACACTGTCCATGAATACATCATTCTGTTTTGCATTCTTTGTTCTCTCCGGGCCACATGACAACAGCTGTCTATATGGAACCACTGGGCTTGCATGGAGGAATGAGAAGTCGCCTACCCTACAACTCTGGCTGTTGACTAAATCAGGGATGGGGATCCTTTGACACCCGCCTGCCAAGATGTTGCTGGATTGCAACTTCCACCACCCCTCACCACTGGGCATGGTGGCTGGAGCTGATGGGAGCTGGGAGTCTGAGTTGGCTGGAAGGCCACGGGTTCCCCATCCCTGCTCTAAACACTCCCTTGAGATTATCCCTCATACCTTCCCTCTCCTCTTGCTTAAGCACAGAGAGCACACAGACCTCCCTCTGTGGTGCAAACACTGGGCTCTGTCAACCCAGTGCTGGTGACCCACTTGGTTCCATAGCACTTACCCATCTGGGGCCGGACCAGGTACCCTCCAGCCTCGCACCTGCTCTAGAGAGGTGTCTGTCAGCTCAATGCGCAGGGGCAGTAGTGGGGCCCAGACAGTAAAGAGCAGTGAAGCGTGCAGCCGACGGTACCAGAAATCCACCCGTACGCCACGTGCCCCTCGGCTCTCTTTCCCCCCTACGTAGACAGCGTCACACACGTCAGATACCTGAGGGAAAATTGAGGAACACATCAAGAAGGTCTACAAATGCAGACACAAGCGCCCAGGTATATGCTGGAAGACCGCATAAGGGTGCAGAGCAGGTGAGAAGAAAGATGTTCAGGTCCCATTTCTGATTATGGGCCTGGCCATAGGCCTGTTATATGCTTCCTCTTCCCTCCCCCTGATGTGCAGTTTGTTCAGCGACTGTAGGCAGGAACTCTTATGGGGCCCACCTTCTTATAGCCTACTGAAGGGCCCAAGATTTGTGGTAGGGGAAAGAGGAGAGTGGGGGGGGGGTTGAGGGGGACAGGGAGAGGTACATTTGTCTTTCCTGTGGCCCAACATTTTTCACAATCACTTTAGCCCAACCCATGAAAAGACAAGAGGAAGAGGACAAAGTAAGCTGATAAATAGAAACACCAGATTTACACAAAATGGGCGTCTGGTCATTTTGGAGGCTACAGAGACTTGTCCCAGAGATATGGGCAAAGAATGAAGTCTGGAGTTAAGACCCCTAGGAAGCAGTTTTTAATCCTATGGCCACAGAGAGGGAAACAGACCCTTTGTGAGGCATATTAGCTTCTCACCTGCAGGACCTGCTTGTTGGAAGACTCACAGCCCATCTGGTCCGTGACCTCGGATACTGCTCCCCCAGTCTCTACCACAACCAGCTTCACAGGCACTGAGTGGGGGATTCCTGTGAGGAGGGCAGTGTTCACAATCTCCTGCTCCTGAAGAGGGTCAAGGAAAAAGAAGAAGTGAGGAACCAGTGTTAGATGCCCCTCAGGGGTACCTTATGAGAAGGGGAAGCACAGCCCTCCTAGGCCTCACCTTCACCAGTGGAACCAAGGCCCGCACATCTCGCTCCGACACTTGGATCTCCCACACCATCTTGTCCTTCTCAGCCTCGGGGTCCTGGCCAGGATACTCCACTTGCCAAGTGACAGGACGGTTAGAAGCTAGGCCCCCTGTGCCATTCTCCACGACAAAATCCAGATACAGGAACTCTGGGGAATCTGCTGCCCTAGATGGAGATAAGGATAGGCAACAACACACTAATCGTAAAGCAGAAGTAAACACAGAGCCCACGAGAAGCTGGGCAGATCATAGAATTTCATTGTGCCTGTTCAACTTAGATCAGTGAAGGAGGCCTTTCGAGATTGTCCTGCTACTATCAGAAGCACAGTTGGAAGAAGCAGGGGTGATGGGCACTCTCTTCTGTGGAGCCCAGAAGGTGGAGGACTTTGCCCTGGGCCCCCTCAGTCTTGGTTTTCTGTCATGACCTGAAAAGGTTTTTTATTCCAGCAGGCTTTTGTCTGAACCTCTGGAATGATGCTGAGATTTGTACTGTCTCTTAATGCTATGTGACTTGTTCTCAATTTTTGTTCATTACAGAGTGAAAAGGTTGGATAGGAATAAAAACACCCAATATTTTTTCAAATAAATTCCTGAATTTCTATTTAACTGGTTAACCAAGCTTACAGGGGTGACAAACAGTTAAGCTTCACACATCACTGGACCCAGTCTTTTATTCAGGCTACAACAGAGAATAAGGAGGAGACACTATTATCAAATATTGCTTAGAGACAGTCTGGACCAATGAAAGTTGCCCCAGCCACCTGGAGTTGACATTCCTTTATAGAGGATAAGGACAGGGTTTGGTGTGTTTTTCTGTCTCAATGTTCTCTTATCTCCTTACTTTCTTCACGGAGAGAGGTGAAGGGTGAGCCTGTCAAAACAAGACTATCTACATTATTGTAGCTGAACAGTATAGCTCTCCCTCGAGAGTCCCTTGTATAGTTTTTGTGTTCAGCAGACAGACAATTCCACTGAAAGAGATATAGTAAGGGCTGTGAGTATATTCCAATTCCACAAGAACTTCAAAAAACAAACACCACAGAAGTGATACTGGATACAGAATCCAATTTCCTGAAAATCTTAGCTTTCATTTGAAATAAACAAAACGTTTCTAGCCCTCATGACAGCGGAGGTATGCCAATAGAAGTCCAGTGAGCACCTACCTCCAGTCCAAGCCACTAGTAAGGGAACGCCGACAAGTGACCAGAGCGGTGTGGTGTTTAGCACCCTTGAACTTGTCCAGCTTTGCAGTCCAAGCCTCTGGCCTAGTAGGGCGAGCTGCCAAAACCTGTAACCCTTTTTTCACCTTGATCCTGAAAGGAAAAGCAGCATAGTAAGGTGTGCAGACAGGAAAAAACCAGCAAAACAGCTTCACAGCAGCTCTGATGATAGGCTAAGGAATAATGAGGATCAGGGCCCAGAGGAATGAGCACCCCAAGGCTTGAACTGCCTATAATCGAGGGAAGACAGCACCAGCGAGCTAGTGTAGCATAGTGGCTAACAGAATGAGCTGTGGATCAGGAAGTCCCCAGTTTGATTCTTGCCTCTGTCATGAAGTGACCTTAGATAAACCGTCTTGAGCGATAAGAATACTGACGCGTAAGTTTTTTTTAAGGATCACAACTAAATAACACATGCAAAGGGCCTGAACACTTGAAAGTGCTCTCTGATTGTTAAGAATTAACATAACCGCCATTGACTAGAAAGCTCCCCCTAAGAATTCAGATTCCTTTGTCATTCACTGGAATGAGAACGTTATGGCTGGAATCCCAAAGCCTGGCTCCCCTAACTCACCGGAGGATCAGTAGGTCGGCCGTGAAGTTCTGCTGCAGGATGAGAGTGGCTGTAAAGAGCTGCCCCGGGCGAAGGACCATGTCTGGGACGCGGACCATCACGTTGTCGTCCAACCGCACTTCCTGGCGCCGTGGCAGGCTCATTACCCTGATATCGACCGGGCCCACGTAGTGCAGTCGCTCCTTGCCACCCTCAGCGCCCGGACGTGGCCTTTCCCGGGGTCGGACAGGGGGGCACTCTCTTGGCACCCTCCCGGGTAGCGTGGGCTCCAGGGTGTAGTACAGCTCAGCCCGCAGAGGAGTGATGGTGGAATCCTCTCCCTTCCTTTGGCTGCTGGTGGGTGCAGGAGAGAACCAGCGAGCGGGGAGCTCTAGTTCCACCACACACACACCCAGCGGTGCCTGGTCAGGAGAAGCAGAGAGAGAGAGACAAACCATGTGCTCCTTTTAAGTCCCTCCTCATGGTATGTGAACCCATGCAGCAGCCTTACACCAAGTCAGGCCATTGGTCTGTCTAGTCCAGTATGGCCTGCTCTGATTGAGCCTCAAGGATCTCAGGAAAGGTCTCTCTCAGACTAGCTCTCTGGGATGCTTATAATTGGAGATGCCAGAAACGGGCCTTCTGGACATGCAGCAATAGCTCCACCATTGAGCTATAGTCCCTTACTTTGGGAGTTCAAGAAAGCTACTCTCACCTCACCTTACCTTACAACTAGGGCCAGCCCAATACACTTTGATGACTGATGCAGAGCAAGAAATGCCGCCCGGAAGCTGCTCTTTCTCTCCCCACAACCTGCCTTAAGTGGCAACCACTCTCTTCCTCTCAACCAGCCTTGGTAGGGCAGCTATCCCACCTCAGTTTGATAGACACATTGAGTGACTGACCAAGAGGGCCTCAGAGGTCCCACTTTTTGCCGCTGTGGTGCAAGCTCTTTCTGGGCCTATCCCATGCCACAATACCTCACTCTGATGAAAGGGGCATTGGGGGCAGGGTAGCTGCAGGAATAGCTGCTGTCCACTTTGGTCCAGTGACCAGACAATAGCTTTTGTTTTGTTCCTGTGCCACTTAGTTAGGTAGTGGTAAGTGATGGTGGCTCTATGGCCTGGGCTGACACACGCAGGGCCCAAATTTGCCAAAGGGTGGGTAGGTGACAGCGGGGTGGTGGGTGGGACTGTGGGAGGCCAGCCATGGGGGGCTGGGTGGTGAGAAGTGCCATCTGCTCCCCTGCACATTCTGCCACCTGAGTTAAGAGGCTCACCTTGCTTCATGGAAGGGCCCGTCCTGCTTGTCACTATATTCCATTTCCACTAGTTCTTGCTCAGGCATCCCCAAACTTCGGCCCTCCAGATGTTTTGGACTACAATTCCCATCTTCCCCGACCACTGGTCCTGTTAGCTAGGGATCATGGGAGTTGTAGGCCAAAACATCTGGAAGGCCTCAGTTTGGGGATGCCTGTTCTTGCTCATCATGTTTCTCTCTCCTTCTGTCCCTGTCTTTTTTATCTCACCCAGCCCACCAATCTTCTGGTGGGGATTTGAAGCCGTAGTAGTAAAGAAGGGCCAGCATGCAGCAGGAAGCCCACGTCAAGGGGGAACTTCACAGACTCACTCTGACATTACCAGGCCACCAGCTCAAAAAAAAAAAGGCAGCTCTGACAGTTACCACATGCTTGGCCTCAGGATGCAGAGGGAGCTCTCTGCTGAGCTTGGCCACCACTCAACCGGTTGCCACCGGTAACTGACAGGGGGCTCAGGGAATAAAGCTAATGGGGCTACTATAGGGAAGGCCAAGTTGAACTGCTGACATTTTGCAGCCCTTTACAAGTTGGATATTAAACCTCCCAGGCTTCAGCAAGAGCAACGTGATGGCTTTAAGAATCACTGACTTGCTCACAAATGCCTCTTCCATGTTAACAGATTGAACTATCCCCCAACACCAAGAGAAGAACAGAATATGCACTCTCCCTTCTCCATATAAGCACCCTGAGGGCAGCTTCACACATTACAGAAAGCCCTGGTAAATAGAGCTGTGAGTCACATTTGATTTCTGCATTTCCAGGAAACCTGCAAGAGTAGAATCCCTGCATTTCTCAATGTGTGAAGCTGCAGTGAAGCGTCCTCAATACAGAAGCCAACACCTGCCTAGGGTAATTCCAGTGCTTTATCATTTCGGTCTTCTTCCCAGCAAAATACTAAACATTTTCACATGTGTTCTGAATGAACATTGGAGAGCTTGTTAAATGTTGCTTTCTTTTGATGAGTGGTATGAGTGTGTAATTAAAAACAACAACAACCAGTTATTTTAAAAGCAGAAATATTCCCCACACACAGATATTTAGAAAAGAGCCCATTCATCTTTTTATGGGGGGCAAAGAGGTTTTTCCAGTTTTGGAAACAGTTTCGTATTATCCAACAGAAATAACAATGATATAGAACAGAAATAACAATGCTATAGAAAACAAGGCACCCGTTGTATAAATTTAACATTCTGTGTAAGAGGGGATTTTTCTCACCTCTGGAGAACTATAATGACAAGCTTCCTCTCCTGAAATTCTCTTTCCTTTCCAATCATTACAAGTGCTTGAGCCCTGATGTCATAGAATCACAGAATTGTAGAGTTGGGGGGGGGGGAACTACATGGGGCTTGAACCCAAAACAATGAGATTAAGAGTCTCATGCTATCCATCTCTGCTCTAGAATCACAGTGCTGGAAGGAGCCTCATGAGTTCTGCCACCTGGAACACCAGGGATTTGTAGACTTAAACCACAGCAGGTGGAAGTTTGTCCATTCTCTTCTTAAAAATTAAATAAAAATCCAACGAAGGGGATTCATATGGCACCCCTGGGCAGCTTCGACATACCACTTTCTAGTTTGTTGATAGATGCTTACAAGAGAATCCTTACAGTGAAACATACTAGAACGTATTCTGTGGGCCTTTGTCAGCCTGGTGCCCTTCAGATGTTTGGGACTACAACTCCCGTCAGCCCCTGTGAGGAGAGAGTGCTGGTAAGAATAGCAGTCCCAAACATGGGGAGAGCATCGGGCTGGTGAAAACTATCCCGTGACATTTCAGGGTCATGTATCAAATCTCTCCCAAGCAAGGCAGTTGGCGGGGACGACGACTACCCAAAAGAGTGGCATCTCATTGACCAACCTGGAGGTGGCAGGCACGGTGAACCACCTGGGCCTGGTGGAAGACATGTAAGGTGACGCACGGCAGGTCCTGCTGTCTTGACATCCAGTCCTGCCCTTGGAGGTGGAAGAGCACCCTGGTGTATGGCTCGTAAGGGGACACTGTGCCCTCAATGGACAAAGCCCGGATGTCCCAGGCAGTGGAGATGTCCGTGAATTGGGAGTCATCAGCTGGTATCGCCTGGGGGAGAGAGGAAGTCTTGAGCTCTGCTGAAGCACCTCACAGCAGGAATCAAGAAAGGAAAGGGACTTGGCTCAGTTCAGGAGTCCCCTTGCACAGCTGCATGTGATTATTTACCTGCTGAGCTGTGAAAGGGGGGTAGCCAGCTTGGATGGTGGGCTTCCCTGACAGTCGACGGTGGAGGAAGAGGAAGGTCTCTGAGCGGGAGCCGAGGGAGGCATTTCCTGGCATGTAGCGGTCCGTACGCTGAAGACGGAAGTACTCTGGGCCATTTAGCACTTTGAGTTCGGCTGGAAGGTACACCACATCAGGAGACTCAGATTCACAGTCCGCTGCAAAGAGAACCACGTCCATCAACATCAGCCTTTCAACCTCTCCCCATACCCCAGTCCATACACATGCTCTTCCACAAAACCCTTCACTGACTAGCGATAGGAAAGGCTGAAATAAAGGCAGTGAATACTTGCCAGAGTTCAGGTGACCCACCTTCCATGTGTTCAAATGGGTGCAGGGAGCATGGGGTTATACAGACTAGTCATAATCCCCAGAGACAAGTGCAGCAGTCATGGCCCCTGGTGTCTGCATGTTTGGCCAGTGTGCGAAGGGGCTCCATGCACAGACCGAGCTCCTTGATGCAATGGAGGACTCTGGCGTCCAATCAGGATGCTCCCCTCACATGTAGGGTTGCCAGACTCAATAGTGGACAGGACTTCTGTGCCTTTAATTGCCCTGCTCTCTTTTGAGCCTGGAAACCTTAAAGAGAAACCAGCAGACCCTTTGCTTGGAAATAAAACAAAGGGTCTGCTGGTTTCCCTTTAAGGTTTCCAGACTCAAAAGAGAGCAGGGCAATTAAAGGCACAGAAGTCCTGTCCTCTATTGAGTCTGGCAACCCTACTCACATGGGGGAGTCCTAGACATGTTCAGTAAATCTCCTTCACACACGGCTGCATGCATGGAGAGATGTGTGGCTGCTGCATGCATCAGTAACCTCAGCCCTCACATGCTATTTCAATGCATGGGTGGGGCCTTTGAAACCTTTAATCTTGTCTGAACCAGGAATCAAAGTCAAACCTCATGTGTTCCAGCCTCAGGCCTAGGATTCAAGAGCCAGAACCACTCTGACTTCCTCTGCCCCCCCCCTTACCCTACTATACTGAAATCAAGGTGTGGAAAAGGTAAAAGCAGTGACAATTCTCCACATAAGTTTCACGCACATGCTGTTGCAGTACTCATACACATTCTGGAAAGCAAAAACACCACTTCCAATTTGTCTCTCGGGAAGATATTTCAGGAAGTTTCTCATATCTCTCCAATCGATGTTCTAATAACTGTAGAGCCCTGATACCCACTCCTGTTACAGAATCAGACTATAGATTTGGCCCCCAGCACAGCGTCTCTGATTCATGGCTGATCTTGCATTGCCTTTTTTATTATGATGATGATTTCTTTCCCTCCTTAGAAACCCGATGTTCAGCTGTCTATGGAGCTGCCAAATGAGCAAAGAGCAATGTGTGTAAAAAACCAAACCAAGAAAACCCAAAGTTATTTACATATCCCTGTATATTTTAGGATTCAGAGTTTAGCATTTAGCTATACCATCTGTTTAGTATAAGTGTGGTAGATATGCCACTAAAGGGGATAAAGGGCACAGTTGTCCATATACAAAACTAGAGAAAAATAACAAGGAGAGCCACCCAAACCTTGCATTCATTTCTAGCTAAATAGTTACAGGAATTGGGGCCTATCAGAATAACTCACTTTAACTACAGTATATTGAGCCAATAACAGGTGGTCTGTCTGTAGAAGCTTAAAGAATGGGCTGCATGTGGTACACCACAAAAATGGGCTGCGTGAAAAGGCACACCACAAAAATTGCCAAGCAGTTCTTGCTTTTGAATTGGGGTTATGGGCACATAACCTTGGTTAAAGATTCTGAGCCATACCTGCCAAGTTCGTGACCTAAAGATCCGGGATCGGCAGCACGCGCATGACCGGAAATTGCGTGACGCAACTTCCAGTGGCGCTTCGCCCTTCTATGGGCACCAGAAAATGGCGGCACCAGCGCCGGAAGTCGCTTCCGCGCATGACCGGAAACACGTAAAAGCGACTTCCGGCGCCGGCGCCGCCATTTTCTGATGCCCATAGAAGGGCAAATCGCCACCGGAAGTCGCGTCACGCAACTTCCGGTCATGCGCGGAAGCGACTTCCGGCGCCGGCGCCGCCATTTTCTGGTGCCCATAGAAGGGCAAAGCGGCACCAGAAAAATGGCCGCCGGGCCGAAGCCGATTTAAGGGACAATACCGGGATTTAAACCTAAACGGGAGACCGCCGGGAAACGGTAAGAAAAAAGGGGTTTTCCCAGCGGATACGGGATACTTGGCAGCTATGTTCTGAGCAGTAGTCATCATTTATTTGGTGAGGGTGAACCTAAATCCACTATCATTTAGCCTGTCTTGGACAGCTGATTGGCCTTAACTGTGCTGTGGGTGTGATCCGGAAGCAAAGTTAGTAAGAGGGACCTGCAACAAACATGTCAGTGTACAGTGCTCCTGTTCAGAGTTCCAACCAACCAGCCACGGCCTCTACCAGGATACTCCATTCCATTTCCTCTCTCCTGACCCCATTTTCAGCCTTTTCACTCTCAATAGTCAACATTCCATGCCCAGTGAACACACTCAGTCCTCTATGGGCTGCTTTGAGATTCCCCCTCCCCCTGCAAATAGGATTTGTACTTCTGGAAATCTTGGGGTCTCATGTTCAGTACGGATTATACTATTTTGGCTACATGACAATCCATACTCCCTCACTATTAATATACAGGCTACATCACCTTTTAGCTTCAAATCAGTTATTTGAAAAATGGGACCTATAATTGGTAATCTGAGAAGTGAGAGCTGGACCATAAAGAAGGCTGATCGCCAAAGAATTGATGCTTTTGAATTATGGTGCTGGAGGAGACTCTTGAGAGTTCCATGGACTGCAAGAAGATCAAACCTCTCCATTCTTAAGGAAATCAGCCCTGAGTGCTCCCTGGAAGGACAGATCATGAAGCTGAGGCTCCAATACTTTGGCCACCTCATTAGAAGAGAAGAATCCTTGGAAAAGACCCTGATGTTGGGAAAGATTGAGGGCACTAGGAGAAGGGGACGTCAGAGGACAAGATGGTTGGACAGTGTTCTCTAAGCTACGAACATGAGTTTGACCAAACTGCGGGAGGCAGTGCAAGACAGGAGTGCCTGGCGTGCTATGGTCCATGGGGTCACGAAGAGTCGGACACGACTAAACAACTAAACAACAACAATTGGTAATCTAATAAACTCTAACAAAAGTACAATGCTATCAAAATATTTTTTAAAACTGCTCAATAAGCATAACATTTCAAGCTTCTAAAAGATTAAATATGCAGTATTTTTTTTAATGGTCTGGAAAAGAAGATTAAATTATGCCACATTCATGGAGAATTTTCTACCTCTCTTTGAAAATCCCACAAAGGTAGTACGGAAATGCATGCGGCCAGAGAATGCATGAATGACAATGTGAGATGCATGGCATTTGGCAGTTAGATATGAGCCAACCTAGTTCTGTTTATGGGATCAGGCAGATTCCTAGCCCAAGGCAGCGATACTCCACCTCCTGCCAAGGTCCATCTCTGGATGTCTTCATGCTTGAATGGCAGCTAAGACACAGAAATCCTACCGTGTGTATATGTGTGTGTGTGTGGTTTTTTAAAAAATAAAAACAAACCATATTTCTGAATGAATCCAAGAGCCTTTCATTCTAATTTACCACCACAAACTCAAACTGAGCTGATTTGGGCATCTCACTGATTTGGAAAAATCAAGTTCTATGATTTTGTAAACTGCGCTTCATGGTATATTATGCCTAAGAGGCCCGAGGAGGTAGAGCAGAGTATATGAGATGATAGGAAAAGTAAAAATTAGGTCATTATTCAAGATTACAGACGCCTTAACTGTCTGTATTTTCAATTCTCGCAGAGACTGTGTACCATGCTTTGGAGAGACCTAAGAAACAGATCCTAGTTTCACTTCCCTCTGGCTTCTTACTACTGGTTCTCATCCATCCCTTAGCTTCCCACACACCCTGTGGATTCGATTTCAAGCTCATTCAGGGGCAGAATTACATGTTACGTGTTGACCCATGATTGTTTTTAGTGGCATTTCCTTCCTCTTCTGTACACTGCAGCCAACAAAGCTGAGGTTTGAAGGAGGAGAGCATTGGCACAGAGGGCGAGAGGGGCTTCATAAACCCTTTCCCTTGCGCTGGTTCCCTGTCAAAAATACCCTACACACTTAAAAAAAACTTACGAAGGAAAAAAATGTGTATACACCTCTCCTTTCTTCAGCTGAGGTAAGAGCAGTTGGGGAGGTAAATTTTCAGAAGAAAAGTAGCACAATTTATTTATTTATTCATTCATTTATTATTATTGTTTTCAATCTTATGCATTTCAATAATTTTACAATCATTTTAACATTTCAAAACTTGACTTCCTTCCCCTTCTTTATGCAATTTCTTATTTTATATATATATATTCTACATATTCCAAATTCACTTAATTTACTCATTTATACCTCTACTTTAAATAAGTGTGTATGGAGTTCCTGGGCTGCCTGAACAACAGGACTCCCCTCTTGCAGGAATAGATATTTACTAAAATAGAATAGTGCCAGGGCTCTTTCAACTAAAGACTTTCTCTCCCAATGCAGCAGTATACCAGTTTGCCGACTATTGCCCCCAGTCTTACCTGGGGCATGGTAGACATAAGTGTACTGCAAAAACGAGAGCATTGAGTTTACATCTTTTTAATTTCTTCATTGTGTTAGTAATCCTAGGGCAGCACTCACCTGGGAGATCTCCTGCACAAGCGCCGCTGAGGTGAATGAAAGCGCTGCCGCACTCTTGTGTAGCTAGCCCCTGTTGTTTTCAATGGAGCCTGAACAAGAGATCTCCCGTGGTGGATTGTGCCACAAGCAAATTTAAAATCCTTAGTTGTCTTAATGTCAGGCTGTTATCTGAAACCGTAGCTGCCTTTTGGGGAAGAGAAAATGCTCTCGTTATGGAGGATTTTAAACCAAGGCATTTAAAAGAATCCAAAAGCACAAGACAAATTCAGAATAAATGGAATTGCAGAAGGAAAATGACATCCTTTTTAAAGACACATCCAATTATTAGGAATACTGTACCTAGAGCTACTAGCAATTCTGCTTTTGTGGTGTTCATGAAAAGCCTGGGGAGATTTTGTTTGTGTGTGTTAAAAAGTCTAAGGTGTTTGCATTTATGCTTGTTTCCCATTAGAAATGCAAACCTCATCTTTCTCTGAATTCTCTGGACACCCAGAGAGCGGTACAAACACATCATCAGAAGAGAAAATGGAATGAAAAAGCTCAAGTAGCTGAGAGAGAAAGGGATTTCAAGTCAGATCATTTAACTCTTTGGACCACACATCATAGCTGTCTATCGCCAAAGAACTAAGTGACAGTCAGCAAAATATATATATTTTTTTTAACAAGTCTCATCTTTTAATCTTCTCTCCCTGGAATTAATAAACCATGATCAGGTCAAACATCAGTTGGGTGGGTGTGGATGAATATATCAACTACACCAGTGTCAGAAAGAACCCCCCTTTTTTTTCCCTTTATGAAGAGTAGTACTCAGAAGGTGGCAAAAGACCAGCATTAATTAAGCAGGGGAAAGCAGGGATTAGGGAGAGCAGAGACACATCTTTTTAAGGGATGGTTATTTCCGCACAAAAGCTCTGTCAAACACAATGGATGCCCCTTATTTCAAAAGCTCCAGAGAATGGACACCACAATTTTGCCCTGCCCTTTATTTTTAATTTTTGCAATTTGATAGAAGAACGGAACAAAGCCTTGGCATTCTTATAATCCAGTTTGTACACTCTTACATCGCATCTGTTTGGTGGGTTTCAATAAAAAGAGGGGGGGAGGCAATATGCTGGTCAAAATTGGTTAGCGATGGGTCATTTTAAGGCAGGTGTGGAACCCACCAGAATAAACCAGTAAAGAGCTCCTTTGGCACCCACTGTACCTAATGAAACTTCCGATCGGTCCGCTAATATGCTTTGTTCAGTTTTGTTAACATTTCTATTGACACCCCAGTTCCACCTGGGATTTGAGGTTTTCCAAAGCAGCCATTTTAATGCTGTGAGATGTGCAAGGGAGGGATTGTAGTTCTGTTTTGGTGAATGTTGTTTTTCCTTCCCTAGCAATTATTTTGTGTATGGGGAGGAAATATTCAAATAGATTTTGGAGTTTAGCTTTAATTTGGGATTTCTCCAGCTCCCAAACAATGTTAAAAATGATAATGATGCTGCTCTTAATTAACTGAAACCTAATTAGAGGTTCCGCTGAATTATCAATCTGGGGGGGAAAGGCATCATGATCCTAGCATTAAAGGAGCCTGAGGGGGAGGGGGCACGTGTGGTGTGTAGTAGTAGCAGGCTGCCCCATTGGGAGGACAGTTGTAGCGGTCCATCGGGGGGGGGGGATGCGGTCATGGAAATGGCATTCAGCACATCACTCGGGATGAATCTTTTGAAGGCTGCTGCCTTGAGGTTTCGGTGTTTTTCAGCTGCCCTTCAAAAACAAGAATAGCTTCTCCAGTTGTAAAGAAACCCTTCCAGCTGCAACCTCAGCAAGATACAGAGATGCCCACTTGTGTCCGAGGGGTCAGGTCAAGCACTGTTGCTGCACTGGGGCAGGGGATGGTTGCCAAGGGTATTAATATCCCTTTAAAACTGGGACAATGAAGGGTTTTTCTTTTCTTTTTTTAGCAGGCAGCAAGTCCACCATCCCTTCTCCTCCAATTGTGAAGGGCCAATCACCCAAACGCCATATTCTAGCATGCGGGGGTGCTCTCTCAAAATGACGCTGTTCATTTCCCCAACGCTAGAATATTCCTGTCCCACCATTCCTCCAGTGTAGTGGAGGTTATCTGTTTTATTCTGGCCCTAGACAATCATAGAATTGTAGAGTTGGAAGGGACCACAAGGGCCATCTAGTCCAACCCCTTGCAATGCAGGAATATTTTGCCCATCACGGGGCTTGAATCCACAACCCTGAGATTAAGGGTCTCATGCTCTGCTGGCTGAGCTATCCCAGTATGATAGATAGATGGTAGGTAGGTAGATGATGGGTAGGTAGGTAGGTAGGTAGGTAGGTAGGTAGATAGATAGATAGATAGATAGATAGATAGATAGATAGATAGATACAGATATGTATGCATTTGCAATAGATTCTGGTTATAGTTCTGTAAAATGGGTTCACAGATTGTCCAAATGATGCACAGTAGGTGAGCTCCTTCTGGCTGGGTGGAGGTTTGAGCCCAGGTTTAACTGATTCAAATCCAACCCATTAACACTGCTCTGGCTTGGTCCCCCAATGCCAGAAGCTAATGTACAGCCAATTCTTCAAAGGGCACCACATGCAAAGAAACTGCACACAAAGGGCTATAAGAACAGGACAGTTTTGGGTGGCTGAATGCAATCTTCCCAGTGTCCCTGATCTTGCAAGTGCCATAGAGTCCAACCCTGCTCCACTACCACTGCAGACAAGAGCAGAGAGATCAGAACCATCTATTTCACCCATATTTCTCTAATATTACCGTATCTGCACATTTCGTTTTGTGCTTGTGATTATCACATGTTTTGTAGGGTTGGGTGGCATATAATATCAATATGAGTTGTCACATCCCTGTTTTTTACAAGGATTCCACCCAATTCTTCTGGGTTAAAGTGAAAGCACCAAAGCAGGATGTGGTCCTGGCACAGCTGTGTTCGTGGACATGTTAACACTGCACCTTTTTTTTTGCTCCCGCCACGTGCATCTAGAAATAAGGGTACAGCACCAAACCAAACACCTTTGTTCGTGACAATCTCAAAGGAGATTCCGACTAAACATCAGGAAGAACTCTCTGACAGTAAGAGGTGTTTGACAGTGGAATGGGCTCCCCGGAAGGTGGCGGACTCTCCATCACTGGAGGTTTTTAAGCAGAGGTTGGAAGGCCATCTGTCATGGATGCTTTAGCTGAGAGTCCTGCATTGCAGGGGGTTGGACTAGATGACCCTCAGGGTCCCTTCAAACTCTCCCATGCTATGAGCTCAGTGTGTCACACAGGTGCGGCCCTGGAGGACAAGGACCAAGCCATAGGCATGGATGGGCTTGCAAGCATTGAATGAAGAACAAGCCCTCCCATTCCCCTGCGCTATACACATTCATGCTCTGCTAGAGTTGGCCAAGTGATGTTGGGTGAGAATCGTAGAATGACAGAGCTGGAAGGGACCTCAGAGGTCATGTTAGTTCAACCCCTCCTCAAGGCAGCACCAACAATGCAGGGTGCAATGACATCATCCTTGACAGATTGCTATCAAGTCTGCTTAAATGTGGAAGAGAGACCAACCACCACCTCCCAAAGCAGCCTGACCCACTTTTGAATATCTTGTACATTTCTCTTAATGTTTAACCCAAATCTTCTTCTCTACAATTTCTGTCCGCTGGTTTTAGAGCTGCCCTCTGTAGCAGCAGCAGCAGCAGAAAAAAAAGTCTGCTCCACCTTCCACATGGCAGATATTCAGAGTGCACTATCCTGTATCCCTTTAATCCTGATGCTGTCCTGGACTTCTTTGGGAGAAAGGGCAGGATATCAATTTAATACATAAATGAACCTTCTCTTCTTTGGGCTAAATAGGAGAGTCAGCATCAGTCAGATTCTAGGCACTAGTGGAGCAACCAAACAAAAAATACTGGCTGTGATTCAGGGAAAGCAGTAAGTTTTCAAAAAGACTAAAAAGCCAAATCCCTAGATGGGAGCTGGCAAGTAATTCCCCACCCAAATCCTCTTGCTCTGCGTATGCCATCCCAGCTCAGGGAATTAGGAACGCCCCAACCAAAATATTATTACAGTCTGCCATCCAGCACTACAAAGGAAATGGAAATACAGGGACAAAAAGGGCACACACAAAAAGAAATCTTCAGAGGAGATCAGATTCCCTTAAGCAAGCAAATAAAAGACATGAAGGGACCAAGAAAGCAATAGTGAAAGTCAGAGATTGAAAGGGGGAGGAATCTGGAGATAAGGGTGAATTACAAAAGGAAGTTTATTTTAGGCTTTATTAGACATTTACCCCAAAAGTGTGTTTGTGTGTGTGTGTGTGTGTGCGCGCGCGCGCGCGCTTTAAAAAAAACCTTACACTCCCCTCTTTTTCCACAAAGATGTTTTTTTAAAAAATCACATTTTTTTGAAAACCAGAAAAATTAAATCTACTCCTGAGAGCATGTATAACTTTTTACAATAGTTGAGCAAGGATACCCTTCACTCAAACTTGGAACAGCACATTTTAATTGCGTGACAGCCATGTAGAAGTTACAAAAAATACTTTTTGACCAAAGAAAATCATATATCCCACAAACGGACAGTGCAATCCTGTCCTCCTCATCTTATGTTTGCCAGACAAGGACAGTATCCTGACTATATTGCACTGATCTTGGAGGTCATTATAGTGGGGGTGTAGAAGTGCTCTGCCCAACAGTAAGGGTCTTGTGGCACCTTGAAGACTAACAAATTTTATTATGGCATACCTGTACGTCATTTTTAAAACGGCTAAGACTTTAAGGTGCCACAAGACTCTTTTTGTTGTGTTTGCTGTGACCTACTAACAATACAGCTGCCCCTAACAATGAAGCTACACACAGACGGAGCTGTGCATCTGTGGCCATAATGCAACCTCCATAAACTTGAGCAGTTCTGCTCTCCCCACTCAATCCTCTGCATGCGGAGCATTAATGATGTTGAGCCCTGCGGGGATCCCTTATCGCACCTCCCACAGGCTCTGGGTCGGGTCACAGACTTTCCCCTGAGGAAGCAGCAGATGGCTGAGAGATACCATGACATCACACCCTGCCCCTCTAGGTTACAGAAGGAGAAAGGAAACAAGTGGGCTCTTTACAAATTTAGCTTCTTCCTCCCTTAGGGCGAAACCTCTTGTCACCTCTGCTCCCCCCCCCCCTGCTAATCACTATTTCTTCCATCAATTTCCCCCTCGTCAGCTGGACAACATGATCCAGATATATAACCTGTCCTCTTCATTCTTGGATTGATTTGAGTTTCCCCGCTTTCCTTCCAAACAAACCTCAGTGGGTGGGTGGGTGCAACACCCTTCAAGGTCTGTCTGTCTGTCTATCTATCTATCTATCTATCTATCTATCATCTCCCTGTGCTTCTCTCCCTCTCTCTTTTGACCATCAGAACCCTCTTCCTTTGATATGCCATCTTGTACACCAGTTTTTCCCCAGCGATGCTCCCATCTAAAGCACCCACCAGTTCTGCAATCACTTCAAAAGCAGCGACTGCGAACAATAAATGTATCCGCCACCGCTTTGAGATCTTGCAGGCAATAACAATTTCCTGGTAGCTTCACAGGCTCCCCTTGAATGAACAGGACCAAGGGGAGGATTTATTCATCACTTTTTAAATGGTTCCGTTGATGACTGATGCTCAGAAGCATCCTTTGCTCCAAGGAGACTAAATGAGCTTTCTGTGCATGGAACAAGAATTCAACACAGGAACAATCTGATCAAAACAATGTTGGGCGCCTCTTCTTTGACCAAAACCACCAGAGATATGTTGTGGAGGATATCATTCATGAAGCCAAAAGCCATCTGCATTAAGGGATCGACTTAGGTCGTATTCCTTCATCAATGGCTGTGCATATGGCTCTGGAGGCAGTTTTTAAATCAGCCAGGCGCACAGTTGTGCAGTTAACATTAGTGAAGGGGCAGAAGCACTGCTTGGCACCCTCTGCTTAATAGGAATTTATACTAGAGCTGGGAGAATTGGTGCTATAATCTCAACAACTGTGCTTAAAAGAGGAAACGGTGGAGGAAATGCTCACTCTTCAGCACAGCTGAAAAGTGTTGCTACTCACTACAGCAGTATGTGGTCATTTATAAGCCTTGATAAGAGATTCTAAACCAAGGCAAGACTATTGGCACATTCTGACTACAACAAATTGCCTGTGGAAAAATGATTGTAGAACATCAAAGTCAGATAACAGTAACAGTGTCAGAGCAGGCACAAATAAATCAGCATAAGGACCCATATTGGGAGAAAAGCTTCTTCAGAAGGCTGAAGTGAGGACTGGGGAATAGGGTGGAGCATTTGAGGGGAGAGGTTCAGCCAGAACAGGTAGAATTCTGCTCTCTCTTTCTCCACACAATATACAATTTCATCAGCTTCAGCTTCCCAAGGGAAGAAGTATCAGCTCTAAGGCTTGAATCATTTGCAAGTAGTCTACGCATCTTGCAGGCTTGGAGGGTGGGGGGGGGGGGAGATACACTGTGGGGAATAATCATGTCTTGCTGAAAAAAGGGGTGGGGGTTACCAAAAGCTAATTAAATTACAGCAGCAACTGAAGAGGCATTTGCATTTCAAGATAAGTCCTGGGGAAATCTGTTTCTTCCCTCACCCCCACCCCTTTCAGAAGCAGGTAGAGGAAAGGCGCATAAAAGATGAGATAGCAACCGCAAAGCACATGGGGGGTCCTATGGGGTGCAGAGTGGGGGCCCAGAGTTGGCTCGGTCCCGAAGCTACCTTGGGGAAAACTTCTGTTTTGAAAGCCGGCATGTAAATCGGTAAACAAATAAATGAAAATGCGGGGTGGAGGGGGTCGAAAGGATGCTCCACTTCAACCTGAGGAGATCGAGTGGGGTGGGAGAATTGCTGGCCCGGGAAACAAATGGAGGGGCACCTCCTTGGAGATCAGGGAGCAGCGCTCAAGGGTCCGAAGCGGGGGAGCAGGGGGAGAAGAGCCCATTGGCTCCCCACGCACACAAACCCCGAACACGCGCAGAGATGTTCAGCTGTTTCCATGGAGATCCGAAGTGAAGGCAGTATAGTTTTTCAAAACCTGCTTTTTTTAAAAGAGGGTCCCTACCAGGGGGAAGGGACGGCATCGGTTTCTGACGGGGGAGGGCGCTCCATCGCTTTAGGAACACGCGAGACCCCCACATGCAAGTCGCGATCGCACCCCCATTTCCCAGCCAGGGGCAAAAAAAAAGCAGCGGGGGGGAGCTGGGGGCTGGATCGGCGAGGGAGCCCAAGCTCCAGCCAGGACTCACCTTCGGGGGCGCGCAGGCTGAGCAGCGCGACGGCCAGCAAGAGCCAGCGGGCAGCAGCACAAGGGGGCTCCATTCTCCAGGAGCCGATCCGTTCCCAACTCCGGCTCAGATCCCCACTCCCGGCGCTGTGGAGCGCATGTTCTCTCTCTCTCTCTCTCTCTCTCACACACACACACACACACACACACACACACACACACACACAACACACAAACACACGGCAGTCCGGCTCCGCTGCGGCGCCAAACTCCAGGTGCGAGCGGGCAGTCAGCGCCGCCAGCCGTGCGCGATCGCCGGTGCGCTGCGCAAGCCGCGCATCCCTGCCCGGGCCGCCGCCGCCGGGCTGCTCAGCCTCAGACAATAGAGGCAGGCAGGCAGGGGGAGGGGACCGGAGCACATGGGATCAGCACCTTCCCGCTGCGCCGCTGGGTCCTAAAGCGCCTCTTGAGATCCCCCTCGATGACGGGCGACCCAGTGCCCACTAGCCGCACCGCTCCGGTACAGGTGCGAAGCCAGCTCCAAACAAGGCGGGGCCGGGGCGCGGCGGGAGAGGGCGAGTAGCTGAGCGGATCTGGGAGGCCAAGGGGAGCGAGAGCGGCAGGGTCAAAACGCGAAGGGGAGGAGGAAATCCAAGGAAGTGGATTCCCGCGAAAGAGCGGGGAGAAGGAAAGGGCGATCGCGGAGGGGACTCTTCCAGGCGGCTGTCTTACTCCGTTATCCAGTACAGAACTGTTCGCACACTTCACTTCTGCTGCTGTTTCCAGTGGTTTCCAATTTTCACCCTTTAAAATATTCGGACAAGAAAGCGGCCACGCATTTTATGTCTTGAGATGATGAGAATTTCACCGTAGTTTTCCTTAAGGTATCCTGGGGGTAAAATAAAAATAAACCCAGCCCATCTGACTGGGTTGCAAAAGAAAAATAAGGTGCTATTTTAATTAAAAAAATTTTTTTTACAAAATACTAATAAATACTTCACACTGGTTAAGTTTCCTTAATGCGGTCTGCCCCTCCAACGTTGTTAATTTTGAGGCCTGAAGTAGATTTAACAGTTAATATAGGGTGGCTTTCCAAGCTTTGTTCTTTTGTACAAAGCCTTATAAGAGGCATGCAAATAGTGTTTGCCCCCCCCCCCCAAAAAAAACCTTTTTAATTTTAATTTTGCAGGTGACATTATTTCCTATTCACATTTGTTGTTGTTGTTGTTTAGTCGTTTAGTCGTGTCCGACTCTTCATGACCCCATGGACCAGAGCACGCCAGGCACTCCTGTCTTCCACTGCCTCCCGCAGTTTGGTCAAACTCATGTTCGTAGCTTCGAGAACACTGTCCAACCATCTCGTCCTCTGTCGTCCCCTTCTCCTAGTGCCCTCAATCTTTCCCAACATCAGGGTCTTTTCCAGGGAGTCTTCTCTTCTCATGAGGTGGCCAAAGTATTGGAGCCTCAGCTTCACAATCTGTCCTTCCAGGGAGCACTCAGGGCTGATTTCCTTAAGAATGGATAGGTTTGATCTTCTTGCAGTCCATGGGACTCTCAAGAGTCTCCTCCAGCACCTTAATTCAAAAGCATCAATTCTTCGGCGATCAGCCTTCTTTATGGTCCAGCTCTCACTTCCATACACCACTACTGGGAAAACCATAGCTTTAACTATACGGACCTTTGTAGGCAAGGTGATGTCTCTGCTTTTTAAGATGCTGTCTAGGTTTGTCATTGCTTTTCTCCCAAGAAGCAGGCGTCTTTTAATTTCGTGACGGCTGTCACCATCTGCAGTGATCAAGGAGCCCAAGAAAGTAAAATCTCACATTAGTTTACAACATTTGGATTTTCTGTACAGGGAAATGGCCTGGAAAAGTAGGATTCAAGCAGCATGTGAGGGACCGTTTAAATTCAAGACTTCATGCAATCCTAAGAAACAGAAAGAACTCTTGTCAGGTTTGATCAAGCCCTCATTTACAGATTTTGACAGCCTGTCAGACAAAAGAGGAAAATCTACCTAAAATAATTCCCCAGTTCACATTAATCTGACTATATGGAACCACCACTGTTGAACACATGAGTAAAAAACAGTCTGAATCCCCCACTGAAGTTCGGTGTAGTTTCAGCCAGCTAATTGAATGCCAGTTCAAAGGGACTAGCTTGCTTCAACTAAAAGATCAGCAGATCCCTCCTCCTTCTACTGGCTGAATCTTCCACAGGATCTCACTTTGTTCTGACCATGGACAGAAGGAGTTATTGCATTGAAGGGAGCCTAGTTAGCCTAGTTAACACCTGATCCACTCCTTCAGTATGCTGAAATCCACACACACCCCGCATGAGATCAGTGGAACTTTTTGCAGAAGGGAATGTGAGGCTGACACTAAGCTGCAGTGTATGATTTGTGGTAGAACAAGGGCTCAGGATTTTGTTTTCAAAACCACTACTGAGTCCTGGAGCAGCCAAAGCAACAATGGAGAAAATACCTCTGAGCATTTGCAGAATGCACCAAGCAACCTCTGCCATTTAGGATTAAGGAGTTTAGAATTAAGGAACGGGATTTCCAGAGTTGCTGAGATGGCTCCCAGGCAGACTTGATCACCATTCCATTTACTGTAGTCTGAAAATCAAAAAGCCTTGGAGATAATATTTTCTCCAAGGCCATCAAGTGAGTTCTGTGGCGTGTAAGTTGACACCTGAATGTCTTTCAGAAGTCAGGCATGCACCAAAATGTGGGAGTCCTTCTGTTCATATTGCCAGCCAGCCATGTGATGCTCTTTGCCAGGAAACACTATTCCATTCCATCTCAATAGGTTTCTGTAAAGTGGCTTTTGTTTTTTGTACTTAGGCAAACCTCAGAGTCTCCATGAACTTGCTAAGGCCTCCCTTTTATGAGTGGGTTGTGCCATTTTGGCTAACTAAAGATAGGCAGTCAGAGAAGGCATTTAGGATGCCTTAATTTGCTCTGGTAATGCTGGCTCACATACCTCTAAAGGTAAAGGTAAAGGGACCCCTGACCATTAGGTCCAGTTGCGGACGACTCTGGGGTTGTGGCACTCATCTCGCTTTATTGGCTGAGGGAGCCGGCATACAGCTTCCAGGTCATGTGGCCAGCATGACTAAGCCGCTTCTGGCAAACCAGAGCAGCCCACGGAAATGCCGTTTACCAGTACCTTCCCACCGGAGCGGTACCTACTGTGTTTCTCATATTTTAAGTCATCCCTACAAAATAAGCCATGGCAGGATTTTCCTGAGTTGAAGAAATATAAGACATACCCCAAAAATAAGCCGTAGTGGTGGGAGCAGGTCTGGATGGCGCCATGGAAGAGGAAGATGCCTGTCAGCGCCCAGAACCGGATGCTGTTGCCCCTCCAAAATGCCCAGCAGCATGCACCGCGCCAAGCGCTGACCCGTCGGCGGGACTGGCAAGAGCCGCAGCACGTGCTGCTCCAAGCTCCAACCCGGCAGCGGGACACAGCAACAACAAAAAAACACCCGGCCAAGCCTTCATTGGCTGCCACGGCTGCCACTCGCTGGTCCCTCCCGGAGCTCCTTTGCGAAGAGGCTGCCCCACCGGAGCTTTGAACTGCTGTGCGCGGAGGCAGCAGCGGCGGTGAGTCTCGCTGGGAGCTCGGCGCCAAGCAGGAGCAAGTGAAAAAAGCCCCGAGCTTGAGCGCGCTGTGGCTCTTGCTGCGTCCCGCCGCCGCATCAGAGCTTGGAGCAGCGCACGCTGCGGGTCTTGCCAGTCCCGCCGCCGGGTTGGCGCTTGGCGCTGGCGCGGCTCCAAGCCCCGACCCGGCGGCGGGACGCAGCAAGACCCGCAGCGCGCGCCGCGTGGAGTCCCGACCCGTCGGGACCCAGCAGCGTGCCCTGCTGAAGCGCCGATAACGCGCCCAGCAGCACAGCAGCAGCCAGTTCCGGGCGCCGAGCCGCGACAGGAAGAGGAGGTACCATACCGTAATTTTTTTTAAAAAAAATAAGACCCCCCCCCCAAAAAATAAGCCATAGGCTTATTTTCTTGAGTACAAATAATTATAAGACGTGTCTTATAATATGAGAAACATGGTATTTATCTACTTGCACTTTGATGTGCTTTCGAACTGCTAGGTTGGCAGAAGCAGGGACTGAGCAACGGGAGCTCACTCCATCGTGGGGATTCGAACCACCAACCTTCTGATCGGCAAGCCCTAGGCTCTGCGGTTTAACCCACAGCACCACCTGCGCTGCTACTACTACTACTAGTCCTTATAAACCAAAATGGAATCTCCTTACTCAGAGACAGTAGACCTCACATCCCCACCTGCAGGGAAGAAACAAAGAGATATAGCGGTCCCCAAAATGGCCTACTTCTGAGTTTCCTTGGGGCAAGAGACGGCCACTGCTGGAACCAGAGTACTACTAGCCACAATTGCTGTGCTTCACCTCCACTGCCACAGGCAGTATGCTTCTGAATACCCATTGCTGGAAACTGCAGGAGGGAAGAGAGCTATTGCACTCAGGATGCTGCTTGTGGGTTTTTCCTAGGTATCTGGTTGGCCACAGTGAGAAGAGAATGCTAGACTAGGGAGGCATGAAGGCTAATGTACTTATTTAGTTGTTGTTGTTTAGTCGTTTAGTCGTGTCTGACTCTTTGTGACCCCATGGATCATAGCATGCCAGGCACTCCTGTCTTCCACTGCCTCCCGCAGTTTGGTCAAACTCATGTTCGTAGCTTCAAGGACACTGTCCAACCATCTCGTCCTCTGTCATCCCCTTCTCCTTCTGCCCTCCATCTTTCCCAGCATCAGGGTCTTTTCCAGGGAGACTTCTCTTCTCATGAGGTGGCCAAAGTATTGGAGCCTCAGCTTCAGGATCTGTCCTTCCAGTGAGCACTCGGGCCTGATTTCCTTCAGAATGGATAGGTTTGATCTTCTTGCAGTCCATGGGACTCTAGTATGCAGCCCCAAATGCAGTTCGCTTTGTAGAATTGTGTTGGTTACCTCAAGGGATGCTCTAGCAAAGAAATGCAGTAAGAATAAAACAGACTTAAGTAGGACACATACGCCGTGTTCCCCCTTTTTTAAGACACCGTCTTATAACTTTTTTCCCTCAAAAAAACACAGAGTGTCTTATTTTCAGGGGATGTCTTATTTTTTAATTAGGTTTTTAATTACCTTACGGCCTCCTCAGCCGGGCCAGGCCGCTGGCTCAGGGTGCTGCTGGGCGCTCCTCCGCTGGGCCAGGCGGAGGTGAGGCTGCTGGTTCGGGTGCTCCGCCCGGGGCTGCTGGGCGCTCCGCGCTACAGCAGCCAGTTCCAGGCGGCAGGGTGGCAGGCCTCCTTGGCTGGGCCAGGCAGAGGCAAGACCGCTGGCTCGGGCGCTCCGCGCGCTCGCCGTTGCAGCAGCAGCCAGTTCCAGGCCCTAAGCTGGCAGGCCTCCTCCTCCTGCTGCTGCAGTCCCGCTGGCTGGCTGGGGCACTCGGCAGTCTTGCTCACGGCATGGAGGTACTGTATGTCTTATTTTCAGGGTATGTCTTATATTTCGCAAATGCTTAAACATCCTGCCATGGCTTATTTTATGACTACGTCTTTAAAAAGGGGGAACACAGTAGTAAGCAAATAGAATGTAAAATAGAGACGTCTGTACAGCAAAACAGATAGGGGTGCAAATCAGTCTCTGATATTAGATGTGAATCAAGCAAATGTTTATTCACTTGGGTATCTGCCAAACCAAGAAGATGAAAAGCCAGGAGTGGGGTAGGAGATTTGCATTAAAAGGAGAATTTCCACCAGTTGCAGCTTCACCTAGTGTTCACACTGCCACACTTACAAAAGCAGTGTCGTGTTAGCCTGTTAGTGTTGCACAAAAACATGTAAGAGAACAGAATGTTGGTACTGTTCAGATTTCTGTTGGGGAGAACACCGAATTGAGCCTTTTATATTTTCCAACTTTGTATAACCTCTATTATAGGATGGGGTTGAGCAGAAGTGGGTTTCATTCTCAAAAGAAAGGCATCCTGATTCAATACATGCTCAGGGACACTGTGCTCTCAAATCCTGTTTTGGAAAATATAAACCTTTGTTGTCAAGACAACGGCACTCAAAAGCTGATTCTCTGTGACACACACACACTATGGAAGATGCCAGATTTTAAAAATCACATCAAAAGTTAGAAACCTGGAGTGAGATCGAAGACTGTATGAACCAAAAGCCACAGAGGAGCTTTTAATGGATTTCAGCATTTAGAGAGTTGAAGAGGGTATTTCCTTTGCCGAGGAGCAGCAGAGGGGTCCTGTTGCAGCTTGTCATGAACACTGAGGTTCCCTAGCACCTCCCTGTGGTATTATCATCACCTCTGGGCTTTCGTACCCAAGTGACAAGTTCCAACTCGCCTGCCCCCAAGAAAATGAGTGAATGTATTTCTGGGCCCAGCAAGAACAATTATCAGCACAATTATATTGCTCTTAGAAAAGTGCTCCGTCCTTTCAGCCCGGAGAAAGGCACTGACTGATATATTTTGGTGGTGGTGGGGCCCTCCCCACCCTCTTTCACGTCCTGCATTCAAAATGGAAATCCAGGTTGCAGAAATGACATCATGGCTGCCATTTTGTTTACACCACCAGCAGCACTGGGTGTTGAGGACTGAGGGAGGTGAGAAGTTCACGATGCAAGATAACTTTAAATCCCAGTTCTCACAATGCAGGCCGAGTGCGAACGGCACCTGCATTCCGGCGACATGCGTTAAACACGCTATGTTAAATGTGGGGTTCCATTTAATGTGCCTGCGTTTTGAAAGGAAGGAAGAAGAAAGTTGCTGAAGGGTAAGGGGGGGAGAGATCAGGATCCGATTGCAGGAGCTTCATTCCTGCAGCAAATACAGCAAATCCTTGAAAATGTGCAATTATTTTTGAGCCCACAATTTCTAGGCAGGCTTCCATTCAAATTTCTAGACTGGTAAATGAATTCCAACCTCTTATTGTGGAAAATAAATGTTTTCTATTTTGCAATAAGCTGTCATTTGCATATCAAGTCGCACAGAGCAGTGGCAGTGTGCAGCTGTTGCTTGTTGGAACTCGCCTGTCTGATCACCGGCTACCGCACTGCAAGTTATTCACTCATTTAATGAACACGGTTGCTGTATTGCGGCCTCGCAAATCCAGGCAGCCTCATTTACATAGGATGTGATTTATTCATGATGAATAGCAACCTTATGGATGTGCATAGTGCACATGCTAAATTAGCATACTTCACTCTTGCTATTTCCAGCAGATGGTTTCTCTCTGTACCAGCTGCAAAACAAGGAGGAGTGAAGGCACATTCAGTGGAAGGACTTATCTGACCATTTCTCAGTGTCAGGGGAGATAAAAAGCCCTGAGTGGAAGCGCAGAAATGCCTGCCCACAACAGGATTGCCTCTTTTACCCGCTCTGTCATTACATCTCCGTCTGTTAAAACACTGGCAACCTTATTCTCACAGTTAACATGCAGAAGATGCCCATTATAGATAGAGGTTCAGTGCTGATTTAGCATGCTTCAGCTCATTGACTTTACAAGGTTGAATTGTCACCATTACAAATTGTACAAACTGGAATATATACTGTACAAGTAGAGCCTGCAACAAAATGTTGCAGCATGGGTGCTTTTCTTCCAGAAATTTTATTCTATTGCCCATCTGCTTTCTGCCCCACCATCCAACAGTTAGCATTCTATGCCCACTGAGGAACCTATGTAGCCCTCAAGATTTTGTGCGTGTACATCTTCTATAAATTTTATTTCCTATTTGAGGTTTTTGAATCACCGTATAAATCAGCAACAGATTGATTAGTACACTTATTCAAAGACAGGAGGCAACATATCTGTATATATGCAGCTGCTCTTGTTTTGTTTCTTGGTGAGCTTCTCCATCAATGCAATTTGCCATGATTTGATGTATCAACAGCCCAAATCTGCCCCTTTCGAGTCTTTCTAGTAATGTGCCATTGCCACTCTTGCTGCTAATAGCTTATGACTGATTAAAGTTTTAAAATGTAACATTTTCATGTTCTTGAGCAAGGAGGTTTTTTTTATTTTATTTTTACAATATGGGTACCAATTATTTTGTCCATTTCCAGAGGGGGGAAAAATCCCAAAATTTTGCTACCGTACCTCACCACAGGTTCTCCAGCACCATGCTGGGGGGGGGGTTGATATATGGCGTTTTCACAAGGGTTTCCCCGAGTCAGCGACATACAGACCAGCCCTGGAATATTTGCGATTGCTATTAGCTTATAAGATGATACTCCAGATATTGCTGGCCTATACCTTCCATCAGCCCCGACTACTGTATCGGCCATGCTGGCTGCAGCTGATGGGCTTCAGGTTCCCCATCTCTTCTCAAAACTGGAAACAAAGAAAGGGAAAGCAAGCAAATGGAGACTGAGAGCACAATCTGTTTTCTGTTCTGTGACCTCAAATACAGGGAATTGTGGGGAAGTTAAATTCTTGTGCATAGCTCAAACAGTTGCAGCATCATAGCCAGAGAGCCACATTTCCCCTTAACGGCTCAGAAAGATTCTCAGTCTGCAGTCCAGGGGTCATTTTTCTCATCTTTAGCTGACCCTGCACTGCACAAGAGACATCTTTGCTTGCTCAAGTACTTTCACGTTGTCCAAAGCAGGTTCAGAGGCAGCCCAAGACATTTTGCTGCCTGAGGCAGTGCAGCAATTCCCTCCTCCAGAGGTCATAGTGCATAAGTAGCAAAGAAAGGTCAAGTTATTTTGACACCTGAGGCAAAGAAAACAAAACAAAATCCCATAAGCATCTCTCCCGCCCATAGCTGCCAAGTTATCCCTTTTTTTAAGGGAAATTCCCTTATGCTGAATAGGCTTCCTCGTGAGAAAAGGGAAAACTTGGCAGCTATGCTCCCGCCTCTTCTTGTAGGTGAAAAGACAAGAAGAATTGTATTTTGCAGCCCTTTGCATAGGCATCTGTTTGGGCAGTGTGAGGAAGCTGGCTCACTAGTTAATGATCTTTCTATTGCTAAATGGGGTACGTTGCCTTTGGGACACAGAAAGTGACCTGCAATTTTTGACATTTTTTTATTGTCCGGTTTTGCAACTTTTTATTGGGCATCAAAACTCTGCCAAATCCGTTTGACCTGAGACTGGTCTTAAAGGTAAAGGTACCCCTGACCGTTAGGTCCAGTCGCGGATGACTCTGGGGTTGCGGTGCTCATCTCGCCCTATTGGCCGAGGGAGCCAGCGTTTGTCCCACGGTTTCCAGGTCATGTGGCCAGCATGACTAAGCTGCTTCTGGCGAACCAGAGCAGCACACGGAAACACTGTTTACCTTCCCGCCAGAGCAGTACCTATTTATCTACTTGGACTTTGACGTGCTTACGAACTACTAGGTTGGCAGGAACTGGGACCGAGCAATGGGATCTCACCCCATCACGGGGATTGAAACTGCTGACCTTCTGATCGGCAAGCCCTAGGCTCTGTGGTTTAGACCACAGCGCCACCTGCGTCCCATGAGACTGGTCTTACTCGATGCCAAAAGCAGAGCACTGCCCCCATGGGCTCTGAGACACTCATAAGAACATAACAGATATGCATAACAGATATGCAGGATCAGGCAGGATCAAGCACCCTGTTCTCAAAGTGGCCAACCAGATGCCCAAGGAAAGTCTGCAATCGGGACCTGAGTGCAACAGTAGTCGCTACAGGTCTGATTCCCCAGCAACTGGAATATTCAGAGGCACACTGGTAGAACATACATAGCTGTCATGGTTAGTAGCCCCTCTTCCCTGTGATATGTCACCTGTTTAACAGCATTCGAAACAGGTCAGCCTGCTAGATGCTTTGAGGGGTGACTGTAAAGTGGGCTGTACTGTACAGTCTTCCTGTCTAATAAGGCACCAGACACAGCTATGTGTTTTTGAAATGGTACAATCAGCTTTGCACCCGATATGTAACAGTCTCAGTGCAGCAAGACGAGATAAGGAGGTGGGGGGGGGGGAGGCAAGGAGACCCTCTAGTCTAGAACTTGCAAGCAAACTGAACACAAGAGGGCAGTGGCTGCGCAGGGAAGCAATTAGAGAGGGATCCGGAAAAGAGAGGAAGATAGAACACAGAGAGGATTAGAACATAAGCATCTTTTAAGATCAGAACATCCCAACCTCTGTCTTCCCAGAGCCTGTCCCTAGCGGATGGGCCATATGAGTGGCAGGAGGATATAGAGGATAGAAAGCTTTTTATCTGTGGGATGCCAGTTTAAACCCAACAAAGGCTAAATCAATATTTGAAGCCATTTGTATATTCAGCACATTTTGCTTGTTTGTTTGTTCTTGCCTCAGTTGCATTTAGAATCCATTTGAAAATGAAATTCACAAGGAGACTGTGACATTTGGCCTCAGCCAGATGTTTCCCAATAGTTATTATTTTGAGTCTTGTTAATTTGCTATTTTCGTATTATGGGATTGCCTCCTCACCATCACAATTCACAAGGCAACCTTTTATTTGATGGATGAATGAATAAATAAGAAGTGTGGGGTGACACGAGACTCTAATGAGCTGAGCTTAAATATTTGACTAATCAAAGGGTTGGTTTTGATTTATTCATTCATACATTAATTCATTTATTAAAAACAGACAAACAAGCATCTGACTTGTTAAAGGTTTGCAGAGCATGCAAGATCAGTTAACATATTGTTAGCTGATTAACAAGTGGAAGCTTAAAAATCCAATCTACGAATGAGAAGACGCTGTAAACCCCAAGGTTGCTAAGTGAACAAAATCAGTTTCTATCTCGCAAACGACCTCCCGCGGCCTCATTATTAAAAGCTGAATTGTTGATACAGCACTGCCTTAGGTATGGGATTTCCAACACTGGCATGAGGGCAAAACTGGTGCTGGGAGCTAAGATCTGAGCTCAGTCCCACCCCTCCACCACAAGCACCAGCAATACATTCTTTGTCAGGAAACAGTAACCAACATGATTGTGGTGCGTCAAAGGTACAATTTATACAGTATGGCAGGGGTCCCCTGTGTGAGGCCCTCCAGATGTTGTTGGACACCAACTCCCATCATTCCTGCCCATTGGTCATGCTAGTTGGGGCTGATGGGAGTTGGAGCCCAACAACATCTGGAGGGCCTCACATTGTCTGCTCCTGCAGCAGGCGATCTGGTGTGCCAGTTGAGGATGGGAAGTCTGGGTCTTCTGGCACCTCATTTAAAAAAAATCAAAATAAAAAATACTGTTATTCTTATTTAAAAAATAACCGCAAACTTTAATTTGAAATCCTCACTCCCCACCCTGGTAACCTGAAATGTCCACCTTATGCAGGATAATAAAAAAAGGCTACTGGATGTGGAGGCAGATTCTGTCCTATTAGGGATAGCGGAACAGGGCAAAGCAAAGATCAGGAAATGGGTGGAGGCTGAAGAGCTTCCTAAACTTCTAATAAGCTAGAGAGTCGCAGATAAAAGTGGGCTTAAGGTCTGACTCGGTAGAAGGCCATTCCCTATGCTCCTAATGTTTGCTGTCTCTTGCTGAGGTTATTCCTGTTTGAACTTGTGGGACTGATTAGGCTTTAAAGAAGCAGCTCACCCCAAGAGCTATTTGCTGGTGCAGATGTGTAAGCAGTTGGGTTGCTGTATGAATTGTGGGGAGGGGAGGGGGAGAGAGAAAAGCTCTGGACTGCTTTTTAATAAGCCCAGGGATGCTGCCCAGAAGTGCCACTGTGCAAATTGCTGTTTGTGGCGTGACAGCTAAAGAGAGGCTTCTGTAGCAGGCTTCGAGCCAAATTCGTATTTATAAAAGGCAGGGATGAGAAAATCATTACATAACAATGAGAGCAGGCACGAGAGGAAACCGTTGAAAACTCTTTGCGTCTTCAGCTTACCCAGGAAGAGCAGAGAATTGCCAGAACTACCAGTAATCTCTCATTAGGTCCTTAGAATATACAGCATCACCCAGAGGAAAGAGCTCGGTTTCTGGGCCAGGAGATTTAAGGCTGGCTGGTGTTACTAACTATATTCACTTTTGCAATTTGTGGATGTGAAGCAGGTTGGCTCAGCTGAATATTTCCTCTTAGCTCCCAGAGAATGGCAAAAACGCTTCCCTTCTGTGAAACTCCATCCCCTGCCCACCTGCACATACACCCCCCCTCTAATCCAGGCAAGCACACAAAAGGCTCCTGTGCAGGATTAAAAGACACAGCATCTCTGCCTTTGACTCTGTTTGGATTCCACATGCAGGGACTCCATGGATTTGGATGGCAAGAAATTGGGCATCCATATATTTACAGTACATTTCTACTGTCACAGGAGGCATCTGGAGAAGGCTTAAGTTGGCAGAGCGGGATATGCATTTCAATGGTCTAATGTGTGCCCTGCACAGCTCCATGTTCAGATCCTGGGAATAACGCGTACACAATCCACCCAAGTGTTATCTGCTTTTAAGTCCCATTTAGCCAACTGCATGCTGTCTGTCCAGATTCATAATCTGGCTTCACACCTGTATGCAGTCGTTTCAGGTATTTGAGGATTCTTGAGCAAAGGAATGCAGTCCCTCCCTTCCACCACCGCTGTCCATTCATCTTTCTCTGCATCTAAGCTATACAGCCACCTGGAGAAAACCCATAAAGTGAGCAGCAACAGCAGCCCCTTCTCATTTATGTTGCTCATTGCTCGTTTATAAAGGACAAGCGAACAGGCAGTGACAGCAAAGCAGTGACAGGAGGGGGACCTGGAGGTTGGCAGTAAAGGGAAAGGTACCCCTGAGCGTTAGGTCCAGTCGCAGGCAACTCTGGGGTTGCAGCGCTCATCTTGCTCTATTGGTTGAGGGAGCCAGCGTTTGTCCCAGTTTCCAGGTCATGTGGCCAGCATGACTAAGCTGCTTCTTGTGAACCAGAGCAGCACATGGAAACACCTTTTACCTTCCTGCCAGAGTGGTACCTATTTATCTACTTGCACTTTGACGTGCTTTCGAACTGCTAGGTTGGCAGGAGTAGGGACCGACCAACGGGAGCTCACCCCGTTGCGGGGATTCGAACCACCGACCTTCTGATCGGCAAGCCCTAGGCTCTTTGGTTTAACCCACAGCGCCACCCGCGTCCCGCGAGGTTGGCAGTAGGCTCCAGCAATTGCCCACTCCTGATACTAGGCCTGTCTCTATGGTTCATGTACCACACCCTTTTTACTGCAGTGTAGTGGGAGTATAGAAAGCACAGCTATCCTACTGCAGAGGCAATGTAGGGTTCCCACAGGAATTTATCTACAGCCGACCACTGCCACTCTAAGTGCAGATACTCAATAAGCAGATACCATGATCCTAAGCCAATTACTCATAAATCAGAGAGCAGGGTTCAGATCCCCACTCAGTCATAAAGCACTGAGCAGACCATGTTTCCTTGAATAGTTAACTTCACTTGTGCCTTGTGATTTATTGCTGACCTGCTCCTGATACCCACTCCCTACAAAGTCTCAAGGTATCAGCATCTGCCAACATTTTAGTGTACAGTCGTACCTCGGGTTACGACCACCTCGGTTTGCGAACAGTTCGGGTTACGAACTGCGCAAACCCGGAAGTGTTTTCGCCACGCGCGCGATCTGCGCATGCGCAAACCGTAAAAATCGTGCTTTGCGCATGCGCAAAATGGCAGAGCCCATCGCGTTCGGGTTATGAACTATTCGGGTTACGAACTGCGATCCGGAACGGATCGCGTTCGTAACCCGAGGTATTACTGTATCATAGACTGGAGAGGAGTCATCCGGGAGAATCCTGGTAAAAATTGACTTGGGGACAGCTGAAATAGTTATTAGACACATTCACTAGAGCAGCCCCAATATTTTCAGCTACATTGCAATTTGGTATGAACTGTGAAAATGCACACCTGTGATAGAATAAGGGTGCAATACTATGCAAACTTAGAAGCTAGGGCCATTGAACATGCATCAGAACATGGGGTTTGATCACTGAACATGATCAGATCACAAGATAGCCCTGCAAACATACACATAGGTGCACCTATTTTTAAAATATTGCCTAGTGCCTGGGTCAAACCAAGAACAGTTCCAGCTCATATTTTTGACATTGGTGCTAAGAGAAGCTTATAGTGGTCTAGCTCAGGGATTTAAGCATCACCTCTGCTTAAAAAATGAAAGGATGACTGAAAACATACACAATAAAAGGAAAGAGAAAATGATTAAATACGTTTTTATTTAGAAGAGTGTAAAAATACCCCATTTGTTTAAAAACTGGCAGTTTAAAAATACATATTGCCAACAGATATGTACCATTGAGTGAGTTATGCCTCCAAGCCAAAACAAGCAGAAAAAGTACTTGAATCTGGGCTTGTGATTCCATTTGCTAGAGGTACAAATTCTGTCTGGAGGGAAGATCTATGAACATTCACTTTTGTCTATGGCTGATTTCTGCCCAGAATAAAGCAGTTGAACGCTACTTGCCATTGGTTCTACATGAGTATCTTTGGCTTATAAGGAACTGGAAATGAAACACGCTTTCCCAGCACATGCATGCACGCACGCACGCACGCACGCACACACACACACACACACACACAAACAACATTGTGGTTTGTTCTGTTGCCATCATAATCATGAAAATCAGCTTTAGCTTTCAAGAAGGCACTTGCCTTTACTGTCCGATATACAAACTGGCATGCTAGTGAAACATACAAGACTGAGATTCTCACAGCAATCTCTTCAACACCCCATTCTTCTATCCCGATATGCAGCACTATAGAGAAGCTGATATTAAAAGTAATAATTGAGTGAACAGCAGCCACACTTCACCAGCAAGCTCATCATCCAAGAGGAAGATGAAAGGTAGAGGTCTAGAAGGAGGAGGTACGAAAGAACCCGAAACAAAACACAAGACAGGGAAGTCAAGAGATGGAGAGAGCTTTTAACAGGTCACTGGAGTGACAATTGGTAAGATAGTATCCCAGAATCATTCATCTCCTATACAGAAGTTCCATTAAGTATTTCCATGTTCTTACTTAGCTATGAGTGAAAGATTCACAAGAGCGCATAAACAGTCTAGGAGGGAATCTTGGAGTAAGTGAAGAAAGCAAGAAAACAGTTGCCTCTTATTGAAGGTACATGGAGATTATAAGCTTCCCAGAACTTCATTCTTCATCCAGGTGCTTGGCAGAGCGCCTCTGCCTGCGCTGCAGCTCTGCCACTTGGCACTTCAAGCTGCGCACTTCGGCTTCTAGTCGGGCCCCTGAGTGGTTTGACCCACTCAGCCAACCAAGCAGGACATACAGCGTAAGTAAACCTGATAGAAGCATAGTTTGCACAGAACGATCAGGCACTGAGGTGACAATAAACATAAAGCAGGCCCCAAAGAGGACAAACTTGAGGCCCCACATGATGCGGCTCAAGATGGCGACCAACACACTCAACAGCAGCGACAACGCCCAATAACCAAGCAGAGCAGCCAGGCCCCAGAGCAGCGCTGTCTGCACCTGTTCAGGGTTTAGCTTCAGGAACTGAGTTGCACGCTCCCCTGGAACACAAAGGAGAAAGGGAAAAGTTTTAATAAAATCATTCAACCCAGTGTGGCACTACACCATTTCATGACTATGGCATCACTACATTCCAGAAAGGAAGCATCCCTCCCACAATGCATCAGTACAGGCTCTAAGATGCTGCTGCTACTACTACTGCTGCTAATAATAATAATAGTTCGTTTGTTTTTGTTTGCTTGTTGCCCATCTGACTAGGTTACCCCAGCTACTCCGGGCGGTTCCAACAAATTAAACACAGAAAGACATCAAACATTAAATTTTTTAAATGTGGGAGTCCACATTTTTGTCTCAATGAAAACAGCTTAAGTGTCAGCATCAAAGGGAGAAATTCCTCTGCCCAAGCAAACCAGTTCTTTCTGGGCATGGCACTGCTCAACTGAACTGTGCAGACAGAGATACAGGGCTGGTTCATACAACAAATTTGTATTTACCATTGCAGATATGCTTGACAGCATGTAATACATCTATTTGTCACAATAGGATACTGACAGACTACTCCTAAAATATATGATGTGGGAAATAGACTTGAGGCTGCAATTTGAGCACACTTGTAAATATTCTACTTTGAACTCAGTGAAGCCTATCTCAAGAGTTCTGAAGCACAAAGTGGGGGGGGGGGTCAAAACACACTTTTGTTGGAAGGATGAAAGACACCAAGATATAAATTTATAAGCACATTATTTCTCAGAAAAAAATGAACTGGGAAACTAGCTAATACCAGATCAAACTATTTAGAAGAAACTATGTGGCGCAAAAATATGTTAAAATTAGATAATAAACGGCTTTGGAAAAATATTTTCTGAACACTTTTTACAAAATCCATTTCACTTTAGGTGTTGTTGTCACCTTTGTCATTTTAAAAAGATCAGATTCAATTTGAAAGCTTTAACCCACTGACCCTGAAAATCAATTTTATACACACAGAGGAAACACGGGGTTGGAATCTAATTAACCACTTCTGGATGCTTAAAGACTTGGATATGCCTAGAGGGATTTAAATCTGTACAACATTATCTGCCACAATCAAAAACACCATTTGGAAAGTCACATCCAGTTCACAAACAGGAAGTGTTAACATCACAAACCTATGCTTTATTTGCTTGGAAGACAGCCCCACTGAGTTGAGTACGGCTGCAGCCTAGGTTGCTCATGCTTTAAAGACAAATAAGCAAGAAGGGGGGACTGAATATGCGACATCCTTTGGGTGGTATTCAGCTAAGCTTGACAGAGAGTAAACCCACGGAAATGAATGAACATGGCTAAGTTATGTTAATTACTGTAATTTTAATGGGTCTTCTCTAAGTAAAATTTAGTTGAACACCACTACCCCGTCTTTCCGTGCAACCTACCTCCTGGTCACTTACCAGCTATTCCAAAGGAAGTAAGGAGCTGCCCTGTAATTTGAGCCACAACAAATAATGCTGAAGAGATCCCAGAGGACACCATCCAGACCAGAGAAGAGATATTCTGCAAGAAGAGAAGATGCACACATGGGTGTTTCCTATTCACTCCATTACCACCCGTCAGAATTCAAAAGGGCTGTCCACACAGTTAGAACCCATCTGCTTGGGTAATGAAATGTAGCGATGGATAGCTCCCTCAGCTGATGAAATGAGTGGGAATTAAATAAAGAGCAACAAGATGACATAAAACTGGTCAAAATCAGTATTGTCATAGATTTAATTTAATCATCTAGAAAAAGCAGATGGTACAACTCTCCTTGGACTCATACCAACACAGAACAAAGCTAAAGGAATTTATGCTGGAAATGTTCCTGCCTGTTCAAAATGCCAACACAAAGTAAACTAGCATGTCAAGGCAATACGCTGACTGGTTTCCCCACCACCACTACATAGCAAAGTGTTCAATCATGTAATCCCCAACTGCATTCTAAAGTGGTTCAATCCAGAAAGAGCTGTTCACTGTGCTTTCCCCCCTAAACATTTAGCTTATTTGTCCACCGGTTAGCTACTTGCCACAGATACATGAAAACCACTAAATATCAACATCATCACCATCATTTTATTGAATTTATATGCCACCCTATACCCCCAGGTATAGGGGCAGTTAACATGAACTTCTTTCTTACCTCATTCAGTATTCTAAAGTTCTCTCGTCCAATCAAATCCTCCATTGTCTGACTCACAGCACGACCCACTTGGGATAGAAAGTCCGGTTCGGCATACTTTGCTCGCTTTGGCTGACTCTGGGCATTGGTTATTCCCACGTTAGTGAGCACAAGCAGTGCTACTACGGCCAAGATTGGTTTTGGCAGGGGCTGGAAGCAGCTCCGTAAAGTGAGGCCCCATTTAGTCATCGCTCCAGCTGTTGTCTTTGCAACCAACTTCTCTGCAAAATAGGAGAGATCCCTAAAGTCATGTTTATCTGGTGCTGCAAGCAATCTAAGGAGTGACAAGGGTGACATATTAGCCATGCAAATGTATGCCGCCTCTTCTCACTACAACACCCACTACATAAAGAGAAATTAAGTAGAAAGGTGAGCAGAGCAGACTACTAACTAGTTAGATGAAACCATTAGTTCCATTGCCCCATGCCAGAGTCAAATGCAAGCAAAATGGATTCTGCATACAAACAAAAAGTCGAACTTCATGCAAGAGGATGACCTGGACTAAGTACATTTTGCATGCAACAAGACAAACTGTGTTGAACAATAGCAGTAACTGGATGAAGCACACACCCCCTGTACAAATACTAAGCCAGGGGTTGGGAACCTATGGCTCTCTAGATTAAGTTGAGCTCCAACTCCCATCAGCCACAGGCTAATACCGGTAGGGAGATCAAGCAGCTCTCTAATGAACGCTAGAGACTATCGTACTCCTGTCTGCTCGGCAGTATTTTTCTAGCAACCTATGCAGAGGGAAACAGGGGATCTACAAAAAGGAAGGTGAAAATCTGTCTTGCAGGTAGGTGCAGGACTGACTTGGTCTTAAGTCACTGGGAGAAAAGTCTAAATAAAGGGCCACGACCCCACACGCCTCTCTCGTTTCTCTTACAGAGATACAACCTCACTCCGCCCCCCAAACACAATTCCCCCTCACCTGTCCTTCTCCTCACTTTTTGAAGCCCCTCCTTAGCTTGACTTATTCTCTTCCCCCAGCACCTGTTTACAGAAGCGCAGGGAATCGTCTGCTCCCGCCTTGAAGTCGTTAATGGCACGAGGGTGCTCTCGCTCCTGGCTGCTCCCGAGAGATCCGCTCTAAGATTCCCACCAGCAGCGCCTACCTGCGCCAGAGGGCGCACGTGCCGAACGGGGGCTGCTGATTGGCCGTCGCCGCTGCGGGGAAAAAGCAGAGCGGGTGCTGCTTACCTGGGTACTTGGCCTAGAGAGGGGAATTCCGGAGCGAGCAGCTTTATCTCACCCCCCTCTCTCCATTCAAATATAGCTCCAGGCCCCGTTGCACTCTGGGAAATGCAGTCCAAAAGGAACGAGCAAGGCGCGCCACGCTCTATCCAGGAGCATGCCGGGAATTGCAGTTCTTCTTTACAGAGACTTTCACACGAGTTAAAGTGTCTGCTTCTCACTTCCCGCAGCAAATAGTGCGTCGGATCCAATCACAATTAGGCTCGGGGGTCGTTACTGGGATTTTACATTGTCATTCGGTGGGTGGTGCCGCCTTCAGGCTCGTAATTATGGAAGATATCTAGGTTCTTATCTCGATATGAAACTCCAGGGCTCCTTAAGGCATTTCTGCTGCCGCTTCTCTTCCCTGGGATGGAACGGGAGATGTGTTTACGAGGTCAGGAGGGAATCTATATTGCAGCGCATGTAGTTGTAATTAACAAGAAGAAATGGCAAAGAAAGCGGCTCCTCTCTAACTTGGGGAGTTTATATTGCGTGAAACCTGTGCGTTTTCAGCACGCTTAAAAAGGGGGGGTTTACGACGCTCCTGCGGTGTATTAACATCACAGGGCGCAGAGGGAGTTGAGACTGGGCTGGATTTTCAGCAAAACAATCTCCTTACCAAACACATATCGGATAGCACTATTAACCTCGTTAAACTGCAGAGGACAGCAAGAACCACTTCTGCTCGCCTGAACGCTGTACAGGAGAGCAGAAGTCTCAACTCCCTCTCCGCCCTGTGATGTTAATACACCGCAGGAGCGTCGTAAACCCCCCTTTTTTAAGCGTGCTGAAAACGCACAGGTTTCACGCAATATAAACTCCCCAAGTTAGAGAGGAGCCGCTTTCTTTGCCATTTCTGTGCCCCGCTGCCTTGACGTGCGAACACGCTGCACTTCCCAATACTTTAAAAACAAATACCCACGAAATAAGAGTTAGGAGGAGGAGCTGCTGCTCCATTTGCTACTGCAACTGGATGGATGCATTACAATTCTTTAGTTCTCCATTGTTTTCTAGAATTTTGCCGCGAGAAAGAGGGGCCCGCGGAGCAGGAGCGAAAAGGCTTCCATATACGGAATAGCACACGCACAGTTTAACGCGGCTATTCCTCGGTCCAAATGCATGCCGGGAGTTGTAGTTGATCGGGAGCACTGGAGCCCTCCGGATCCGGAAGGTGGTTGCCTTTCCTGGTCCGTTTGGCCTCACAGCGATGCCTTGCTTTCCTTCCTTCCGGAAGTGCGGAGGCGGGAGGAAGAAGAAGATTCCGCTTCCGGCCGATTGCTGGAGTCTCCCGCGCGCTGGCGTCTGGCGCGCGGTACGGTTTAAAGAAGCTGGCCCCGGCCACCGGAAGTAGAATCCTCCTCCTCGATCTCGTGGCCCGGAAGCGGCCGTGAGGCAGAGACCGAAGAGGCGCTCGCCATGTCCCTCATCTGCTCCAGTGAGTGACTCGCTTTCGCCTTTTCTCGTGCCCCTTTCGGCCTTCTGGCTCCTCACAGCATGGGGGGGCAGGGGGCAGGGGAGGGAGCAGCCAGTGGTCTACAGTTGGTGGGGAAAGGGAAAGCAGCGGGGGGCGGGGGAGTTGAGGGTTCCAGCCACAGTAATGCTGGTCATGAGGATGTGTTAAATACATTGCTATGGGCGGTTGCATGGCTCTCTCCTGTGTCCACAGAGCTCCACGTGCCCAGTCTACTTGCCCCAGACCTTTAAAATAACCCAGCAGCACAATTCAGCAACAGTGCTGTTCTGTCCCCCGGTTGAGATGCTGAGGCTGAGAGTGTGGTTTCCCCAAGACTGCCTGGCCAGTTCATAAAAGAGATGAGGTTCAAACAGCGGGGCTTCCTGTTTTGCAGCTCTGCCTCTTAACCACCACTCAAATCTCCTCCGCTTGCGCCACTAGGGATGGTGTTTGTGACATTTCCCAGTTTGGTTTTATGCATGTTCACTCAGGAGTAAGTCTCAGGATACCTGAAGTAGCTAAATCTTTAGTAAGTATGTTTAGTTTTGCAGCCTCAACAATGGAACCTCAATCTTGAAGCACAAAACTCTCGGTTGGATCTTTTAAGATTAATCTTAATTGTCTTTCTGAGGGTCCAAAGATGTTGGAATGGCGGGTAAATAACATTCTTATGACCTTGCCTTTCATTTCTGGTAACAAAAACAATGGGTTACTCTGATCTGTCCGCTCAGAGATGAGAATCGACTCATTGGGTCTTATAGACTGATCTCTGCCGGAACATTTTATACGAAAATGCAGTTTCTAATCATGTAAATAAATAAAAAGGTAGCAAAATTTGGGCCACTGTTGTTATGGACAGGTACTTAAAAGATTTGCTTGACAATGGACACTGTTAAATTGTCTTTATTAACCATTTAGTTTTCTTGTAACTTTTAAATTAATTACAAAGTTATTAATTTATGTCACATTAAGGTGGTGGAGTGCTTTACAGAATTTGGTAATGATATCAGAGCAGCTCTGCAGCTGTTCCTATTTTTCAGATGAATGACTGGGAGTAAGTGGGGTGCCCAAAGCTGCTGAGTTATAGTATGAAGCTTGGTTATTATACAATCAATAAGCGAAATAGCCTATGATCATATAGGCATTTCTTTGAACAGGCACCAGCCTCTGACTAATCTTGTTAATCAAACCAGAATGTAAATTCTAGTTTACTATTACTTCATAGCTGTAATGAGAGAACCTTATTTGAGTTATTCTGAGTGCTGGAAATACATTATTATAAAGAGGTGTTAGCACACTTCTGGTTAACACTTTAAAAATACTCTTGGTGGTGGGCTGTTTGTGCCCCCCCCCGGCCCAGGGTTATGCTACAGATGAAATAGTATCTTTAACAAGCTTGTATAGTTCTGCAGAATTAGCAGGTACAACAGAGTAGCACAGATGTCTTGAATATATCACCTCCAGCTGAATGTATCTAGAAAACAGACTTGTTGAGTGGATCTAAGAATTTTCTTTTAATTACTCCTTGGTCTGTTTGAATGCACCTGTAATTGTGCATTCAGTTATGTGGGTGTAATTGGAATTTTGCATCTCGAGGCATTGAAAGAAGTCTGTGGGTGTAATTTGAATGCACAACTTCTCTCTTTCTAAGACTGCAGGCTTTCTCAATCATATTCTATCAGATTCAGAAGCTCTTACTAATTCTCCTAAGAGACTATGACAATCCTAACTGAATGTTAACTAATTGCAACTTTGCGCTTCACAGGTACCACATGCCAAATATTAAAAGAGCATTATGGAATGGCCTCTACCCTCAGCTCTTTAGGTTTAGTTATTTCTATATATTTGGATTCTTTAGGCCAAAATTATTTAGGCTTGACTTGGCTAAGATGGACAAGTTTTCTGACTGTCAATGGGAAAATCTTAATTATGGCTTAAACAGTACTAGATGGGAAGCAGCAGACAGTAAAATTTTGGCAAAGGAGTAACGCTCTCTCAAGGTCTGCATTAATGGGTGGCCCACACTTAGAGTTCTTACACACTTGCAATTTATTGTACATGTAGGTGATTTCTGCCTCTTTTTAATCAATACAACTATCAGCTGCTGGTTCCTTCCCCAGTCACTAGTCTAGTTTAGAATTTACACATTGCTCATCAGGGTACGTGGGCAGGAGAGCCCCATTATGCTAGTGCATTTGCTTCTGCTACAACGCCAGTTAGTTGAATTCAGGGCATTAGTTTTTAATCATTTATTTGTATACCACTATTCCAAAGTTAAAAACATGTTCAAGGCAGCTCACAACAAAAAATACATAGCTACAAACATAACAAAAATAGTCATAAACACAGTGTTCAGATATATAAGGTAGGTGCCAAATAGCTCCTTAAACCAAGGTTGCAGTCGCCAAAATGGAATGTCTAGTTGCCATTTTTGGGCAAGATGGTTCTAAAGTCTTATTTTTCAAATGATGGACTGATTGATTCTCAGTCAAACATCTGGCTTGTTCAAATTACAACCTTGAGCTAGGTTAAGAGGTTTGAGAACTTAAAAGAAGAAAAGTCACTTGATCCAGGGACATACATACATACATTGGCCTACCGTATTCCAACCTCTCTTTTTTTAAATGATGACTACTCCTGCTCAGGCTGCACAGTAAAAGCAATTTGGTTCCAGAAATTCATTCTGACTGTGCAGATAAAATATAACTGATAGAATTCTACAGGTTGGTGTATTCGGTTACAAAAACAGTCCAGATCCAATGATCCCCAGATGATGGAGGTGGCAGGCACCATCCTAGCCTCCAAACATCTTCACTTGGTCACAACTGGTCGAAAGCCAGCTGCAAGATGCGCCTGGCTAATTTCGAACCCCGCATAAACAATAAACACCACATTGAAAAGAAGATAATGGCTCTCAAAGTGAACCATTCACAGTGGGATCAGGTGTGTTATTGCCCTAACTCTATTCATTATTTTCATTACCAGGCATCCCCAAACTGCGGCCCTCCGGATGTTTTGGCGTACAACTCCCATGATCCCTAGCTAAGAGGACCAGTAGTCCGGGATGATGGGAATTGTAGTCCTAAACATCTGGAGGGACGAAGTTTGGGGATGCCTGTCCTACACTTTGTCGAAGGGAAACTCCCCACTGGAGTAGAAATCATATATTGAACAAATGGAAAGCTCTTCAATCTGAGCAGGCTGAAAGCAAAGAGTAAGGTTACTGTAACTTGTGTCATAGAGCTTCAGTATGCTGATGACAATGTAGTGTGCGCACACTCAGAGGATGACCTCCAAACCATCCTAAATATCTTTGCAGAAGCTTACGAAAAGCTTGGCCTATCACTCAACATCCATACACTCAACATCCAAAAAACCAAAGTGCTGTACCAACAAGTACAAAACAACCCCTCTGCAGCACCACAGATCCAACTCAATGGTGCAACATTGGAAAATGTTGATCACTTCTCCTACCTGGGCAGTTACCTTTCCACAAGGGCCAACATTGATGCCGAAATCCAGCATCGCCTGAGCTCTACGGCTTTCTCCCGATTGAAGTGCGGAGTGTTTGAGGACCGGGACATTCGCAGGGAAACCAAAATGCTTGTTTACAAAGCTGTTGCACTACCAACCTTACTGTATGCTTGTGAAACATGGACCACTTATAAACGCCATCTCCAACTCCTCGAAAGATTCCATCAACGGTGTCTCCGAAAAATTTTACACATCACTTGGGAAGACAGGCAAGCTAATATCAGTGTACTGGAAGAAGCAAAGATCACCAGTGTTGAAGCAATGATTCTTCAACATCAACTTTGTTGGACAGGCCATGTTGTGCGGATGCCTGACGATCATCTTCCAAAGCAACTACTCTATTCTGAACTGGAAAGCGTAATCCTGGTGGTCAACAAAAGAGGTTTAAAGACTGTCTCAAGGCAAATCTTAAAAAATGTAGTATAAACACTGACAACTGGGAAACACTGGCCTTCAAGTGCTCCATTTGGAGAACAGCCTTTACCAAAGGTGTCATGGGCTTTGAAGAAATTCGATCTCAGGGCGCAAGGGAGAAACGTGCTAAGAGGAAGGCTGGCTTGGCAAATCCACACCGTCATCAACTCCCGCCCGGAAACCAATGTCCCCACTGTGGAAGGACGTGGGGATCCACAATTGGCCTCCACAGTCACTTACAGACTTATTGTTAAAACCATGTTTATGGAAGACAATCTTACTCGGCTATGTGTGATCGCCGAAGAAGAAGAAACAGTAAACACAACATCGAAAAGAACACGACCAAATCTAACAATTTCCACATAAATCATAAGATACAAAATAAAGCTACAGAAAACAGCAACAAACCCCTCTAAACAATACCCCAGCCCAATATTCTGTTCAGCAGCCTCAGCTTTTGTAGCTGGAGTTATTCAGGGCCCCGCCCTCCTAGGTCAGGTGGAAAAAGGCTTCCAAGGCAGGTCTTCGATGGGTTCACATTATGGTCAGTTTATGAAAAACATTCCTATGTTGAGTTCTCACCAGTAATGTGCAGGAATTGTTATCCATGTTGTAACATTTTCCTGCTCCTGCTCCACATAATTGGCTGTTGCTTGTGGGGTAGGGAAATGTGCAGTGCAGTGATGTCATGAGGCAGGAACAAATAGATCTGTGACATCCAATGTAACCCTTCAGCATCAGGCTGCTAGTTGGCAGGAGTTTCTAATATATGTGCTTCCATGACTGAAATTTAACAAGTGGAAGGGCAAAAATTCAGCTTTGCCCATTGTACATTGATGTCTAACAGTTGTGTATTAGACCTTGGGCTGGATCCATACCAAGTTAGTTCAGCTTGGGTCTCGCTGAAATCAGTGGGACTTGGGTTCAGCTAACTTGATCCCGACACAACCCATAGTATGTGACATACTGTGCATCTTTGGTTGGTAGGCTTTGTGAAGTCGTAGAATCATTTAATTGTAGAGTTGGAAAGGGGCCCTGAGGTCTTCTGATTCTGTGGTTTTGCTTTTGGTGTCAATTTACAAATATGACATGAAGGAATGCAAATATTAAAACAGTTGCATTTGATTTTTTTTATTGCTATTGGGACAGAAGAAGAACCAGAAGAAGAAACTTAAATGTCTTCCTTTTTAAACTTAAATAATTAGTAGGAACACAATCATCGTCAAAGCTTATACATGGTGCAATTTAAAGAGCATATGACTGTGTTTTTCTCAGTGGCAGGATCTGGGCACAGCCCAAATTGAAAGATTGTGTAGTTTAGTGCATTGTGTTATGGCTCAGGTCATCTTAGTCAAGGAAGAGTAAGTTGCACATGAATACATACTGGAAGTTATGCCTGTCAGGAGTTCAGTGGTGGCTGATGCCCATTGAGTTTGGTAGGGCAGAGCAAGAAGTCAGAAGCCAAGGGTAGGTGGAGCCAGAGGCAATGGCTAGCAGACTCAAACAATTAGAGTTTTGTCCCCATTCTCCCTGCCGAGTTCTACAAGGGCAACACAAGAGACTAAAGTGGGGGTGTGTGTGCAGGCAACAAGAGCCACCACCTTGGACCAGATGTAAGAAAGAAGGCATATGTGGTGGGGGAAGCACTGGTTGGGGGCAAACATAGGCTGCTGGTGCAGTTCTCCATTCTCCCTACAAACCAGCCTCCATCGTCACGGTTTGTCCATTTCTTCACACAATGCCTAAACTAGTAATTCTGAAGCTAGATTAATTTTGTAGTTAAGGTGTCATGCTCTTGTTTTTACAAAAGTATAGCTAATCAAAAGGAAACATGATGTGCTACAACATTTTTACTGTAGATTCCATTGGGCTGGGATACTTCATTTCCCCTATTACTTCTGTATCTCTACTTCCTAAAGTGCTATGAAACATATGGATGGTTGAATGACTTGTGCCAATTCTTCCTACTGTCCCTTTTCTTGCAGTTTCAAATGAGGTGCCTGAGCATCCCTGTGTTTCTCCTGTCTCAAACCATGTCTATGAGCGAAGACTGATTGAAAAGTATATTGCAGAGAATGGGACTGATCCGGTGAACAACCAGCCACTTTCTGAAGAGCAACTTATAGATATCAAAGGTGAGGAAGGTCTTCTCCTTTTAAGACCTTGGGTGGCAGGGAATTCTTGAAACCTGGCTGCTGACTGATAAAGGGTGTTGTGCTTGAACAAATGGTCAGAGATGATAGAGTCTGACAATACCTGAAGAGCATGACATTAGTTACCCCTGTTCCAGGCTATGCTGAAACCAGGATGTTATGAGGTACTGGTCTAGCATATTGCACAACAGGAAAAGTTAAATCAAATATGGATAAGGATAGTCTCTCTGCCTTGCTATTTTGTTGTCTAATATGACTGTTCCAAATGCTTCAGGGCCAGGTGAGGTTATAAATGGGTCTAGATAAAGGAAGGGTTGCTAACAAAAGTATTTGGTGGTTTAAACCAGGGGTAGGGAGCTTGTGACCCTCCAAATGCTATTGGACTACTTCTCTTACCATCACTGGCCATGCTGGTTGGGGCTGATGGAGTTGGAATGTAGGACCATCTAGAGGGCCACAGCTTACCCACTTTTGCTTTTAACCCAAGAGTCGTCTGCATACTCGCCTTAGTAACGTCAACATCTATGTCCCCCCACTTGCCTTCCTGCTTCAGCAAAACTCCCTTTACTCCCAGCTCTTTCTTTGCCTTAGCTTGCTTGTGGTTCCTTCCATCTGACCCACAATCCCTGTGGCCTTCTGCTCCCCCCACAGTTCACTTTTTTGGCTTCTCAGTGCATGAATGACATGAGCAATGGATAAAGGCAAATAGGTGGTTGTTGAATTGCAGCAGTTAATAAAGCTTGCAAAAGGCATGTGCCTTTTGAACCATTCTTCCAAGCAGCCTTGATTTTAAAGGTGTGTAAGGCAGGTTTGTAAGGATAATAATGGACGGCTCTTTCTGGAAGTAATGCTTTCTTGTTCCTTTATAATTCCCAGTTGCCCACCCAATTCGGCCAAAGCCACCATCTGCTACTAGCATTCCAGCCATTCTAAAGGCACTTCAAGATGAATGGGTAAGTATATTTAAAACATATATTTGGGGGGGGGGGGCTTCTCCTCTGCTTGCTGAGATGATGGAACTGGAAATGTTCTCCTCTGTGACTTGAGGCATTCCTCCCTGCTTTCAGCCATGCTTAAGAGTGGCAGGAAGCAAGAACGTTCAGGATTGGAAAGTTTTGGGAGGAAGGAGACTTCTAAGCCAGGAGTAGTTTGCTCCTCAGAAAAAAATCAATACAGCACAATGTTTTGGCCAGATATTCAAGAAACTACTCCGGTGTTTAATGCAATATAGCCTAGCTGTTGCTGTGCCATAAATCAGTTACTATGCTGATGTGCTTCCTTAGGATGCTGTCATGCTGCACAGTTTCACGCTACGCCAGCAGCTGCAGACTACACGTCAGGAATTGTCCCATGCGCTATACCAGCATGATGCTGCCTGCCGTGTCATTGCCCGTCTCACCAAAGAGGTCACTGCTGCGAGAGAAGGTAAAGACTCGGAAGATACGTTCTTTGGGTGGTGTCCACTGTCCAGGGAAGCAGTCCACAGTGCCAGCTTTAACCTGCCAAACCACCTTCTCTCTCTCTCTCCCCAGCTTTGGCAACTCTGAAACCCCAGGCTGGCCTCATCGTTCCCCAGGCTGTACCTTCTTCACAACCCAACGCTGTGGTAAGTCAAACACATGTATCGGTCAATAATTCTCTTTGTGCTCTGTCTTTCTTCTCTGTGCTAATCATGCTCTTCGTTGTCTTCCTGCAGGGTGCTGGTGAACCAATGGACTTAGGAGAGCTGGCTGGAATGACCCCAGAGATTATCCAGAAGGTAAGAAATATCCCTGGCTTGCTATTGGCCATCCAGATCATGCTATAGCTATACAGTTAAGACCTCCCAATCTGAGCTCTATAGCTGGTTTTGTAGGAACATGCCACTCCCACACTGTTGTGCCTTCCCTTTCTACATTACGGCTGCAGTGTCTGACAGGTCAATCAGTTGCAGCTTCTTCCGCTCTCCTGCTTTTCGGGAATCACTGATAGCACCCTGGCTGACAGAGCAAGCAGAAAAGGGTGGGCAGACAGATGCAATAACCTCTTCTCTGTCCTGGGACCATTTCCCAGCAGCAACCGGCAAAAAGTAGAGTGGGTCAGCAGCATTGTCCCCTGCTTATTGATGTGCTAGCATACCATGCTTGAAGCTGGCTTCTCCTAATGCTGTTCTGTTTTGCAGCTTCAAGACAAAGCCACGGTGCTGACCACGGAGCGTAAAAAGGTGAGTGCCGCTATTACAATATTTGCTCTGCAGGCGGGGAAACACGGAGTGATCCAGGGGTGCTTGCAGTATGTTTGACTGCTGCTAAGGTGCAGCTCCCTGTCCTGGGATGCTCCTGTTACAAGGAGATTAGTTCTATGTTGTCTTCTTGGCAGAGAGGGAAGACCGTGCCAGAGGAGCTGGTGAAGCCGGAAGAACTCAGCAGGTACCGGCAGGTGGCTTCACATGTGGTGAGTATGGTGATCATAATTGATTGGGAAGGCTACCATGAAGGAATCATCTCATCTAAGCCGAACACTTCCTAGGTTTTATCAAGAATACTTTTGAGCATCCTCTCTCCATCTGAACAACTCTGCACTAGCTATCCATTGATCTAAGCCACCGGTAGAGAACCATGACAGGCTACTTTGACAAATGGGCAGGATTCCACTCACCTGCCAATCACCTGATGTCAGGTGACAAGCAAGACATGAAATCACCACTGACCGGTGCTGACTTGAAATCTGCTTTCTGTAGGGGTCACTCAATGCTGGAGGGCATGCTGTCACCACCTGATTCATGATGACAGCAACTCTTCTTTGCCAATGAAAAATTAGGAGCACACTTTAAGGCTCTCTATTGTGAATTGGAAGCTGCATCTCTGCCTGCCTCACACCTGATCTCTTATATGCCAGACATGGACTGGAGGTTTTCCTTGTCTGCTGGAAGTTTAACCATATTTTGCAATACGCTGGCCTGGAGTGTGAAGGCTCTGAGCTCTTGGACCTCTGCTGTCTCCTCCAGCCTTTCCAAATTAACAATTCTGTGCTGCTTTTGTGGCCGAGACCAAACTGGTGTTGCTCTTTGCTTCCAGCTTCTCTCGATTCTGGAACAGCTTCAAGCTCACTTACCATTTGATTGCACAAGGAAAATAATCGATCTTGCTATTGATACCAGGATCACCACTGTTCTTTCATTACTGTTGCTGTAGGCTTGGAGCCGAGCCTGCAGATTCCTGTCCAATCATGAGGAAAGATTGCTTGTTCTATCAGGGATACAAACTGGGAAAAGTTTGGGATCAAGTCAAGTGTTTGCAGACATTTCTCTTGTATAAGATGAGTCATTTTGCTTGACTCTTGTTGAGATGAAGCAGTAGGCCCTCTCTCTTCCTTCCCTCTCTCTTCCTTTGCACTGAAACATTAATGTCAACAATGTTGCTTTTGCACAGGGACTACACAGTGCCAGTATTCCTGGCATCCTTGCTCTCGACTTGTGTCCTTCTGACACCAACAAGATCCTCACAGGTATGTCAGGACTTCTGTTTCAGTTCCTTTCCTGAGTAAAGTGTTAGGACAGTTTGAGCCATGGGGTCCTTTGCTCTCTTCAAAAAGCCATCTCTTCTCCTTTGGTTCCATGCTTGGGTTTGCATGTAGGTATGGGCAGATCAGCCTATTTTCATTCCGGGTTACTTTTGCTTGTGGTTGATCTTGGGTCTTTCCTGTCTGGGGTTTTGTAGATTAAAATGAAACTACAAAAACATTTCAGATATTATATACATTTGTCCTGTAAAATACTCATTTCTGTATGCTTCCCAATGCATTTCTCCCTAGATTTTTCTATGAATTTTGTTTTTTCAATGCATGCGTCCTTAGACAATATGTGCTGAAGGAGTGTAGGGTGATCACCTTCAATGGGCGTTTGTGGTCTCTTTGTTTTCCAGGTGGAGCTGATAAGAATGTTGTTGTCTTTGACAAGACCTCAGAGCAGATCCTGGCGACACTGAAAGGTCACACCAAGAAGGTCACCAGTGTAGTCTTCCATCCTTCCCAGGTAAAGACTGTCATTTGTTGCCTGCCTCATTCCCTCCACCCCCATGCCCCTTATTTATATTTATTAAAATATTTAATATAACTTTAGCGTGTCGTTGAATTTCCTCTGCAGTTGCCAGAAACAATTGTATGATCTCCCTTGAGGTCCCCTTATAGACAGAGAATGCACTCCATAGGTCGCCTCTTGAGCTGATGATTAAGGACACAACTGTTTTTTCTGCTTCTGAATTCAATAAACAAAGCTCTTGTTTCAGCCTAACTCTTTGGGCTTCATTCGCTCTCCCCTGCAGGAACTGGTGTTCTCGGCTTCGCCAGATGCTACTATCCGGATCTGGTCAGTCCCCAGTGTTTCATGTGTGCAGGTTGTGCGTGCCCATGAGAGTGCCGTGACAGGGCTGAGTCTCCATGCCACAGGCGATTACCTACTGAGCTCCTCTGATGACCAGGTGAGATCGAAACCAGAGATGGTCAGGCCCAGATTGTGTTAACTGTAAAGCTCTTCATTTTTAAACATTTCTATCTCATTTTTTAACATAACAATTCTTCCAAAGTGGTTAGAGATAACAATTAATAAAAACAATCTAGTTCACAATGAAAAGGTACAAACGTTGACATTAAAAAAAAACAAAAACCTAAGCATAAAACAGTAAGGATTAGTCAAAGAAAGCTTTCCAGAAGAGACATTTTGCCATATACAAACCTTCCACCTTTCCTCTATTTCAGTATTGGGCTTTCTCTGACATCCAGACCGGTCGTGTTCTCACCAAGGTCACAGATGAAACTTCTGGCTGTGGTAGGGGCTCTGCATTTGGTATTTTGGTGAAACTTGCTTGGGAGAGGGGAGAATCTGCATGTTTAGTGTGGTCTGGTTTGGCCATAATGTTAAACCATAGTTTAGTGTTCTGAGAACCACCATAGCTTTCCTCCAGCCTTGTGCACTCCCCCTCCAGTACAGCCTCAAGGAGGAATCAAAAAACTGCTGCTTCTGTTTTTTGTGTAACCACAGCTTGCAGTGTTGGCTGAACCTGGACAAACAGAGCTGTCATGACTGTGGTTAATGGAAACAAGTTGATATCAAGTAATAGTTTATTTGCTCATTTCAACTAAGCTTATTTAAGATTAATTGCAGTTTAGCATGTTGCACAAACTAAACTGTGGTTAATCGAAACCAGAAGTGGCAGCTTCTAGTCTCCTGATGATTGCACTGGGGAAGAAGGGAGACTTTAGATGAGCCTTGTGCGGAGGACTAGGCTCATTCTCATAAAGCTGAACCATAGATTAGCATCATTCCCAAGCACAGCTCATGTTTTGATACATGGGTGGGAGAAGGCTGGGTAGGGACTTCATTTTCCCATAGGAATGGCTTTCTCTCAGCTTTGTGATGATTCACTATCTCCTTTCTCTGCAGCTCTGACCTGTGCCCAGTTTCATCCTGATGGGCTTATTTTTGGGACAGGAACAATGGACTCTCAGATTAAGATCTGGGACTTGAAGGTGAGAAAAGGCTTGGAATATTGAGCTCCTTCATGATATCTACCTTAAGGATAGCTGATAATGTTACCCTGTTTCTCATATTTTAAGACATACCCATAAAATAAGCCATAGCAGGATTTTTAAGCATTCAAGGAATATAAGCCATACCCCGAAAATAAGACATAGTGATAGGAGCAGCAGCAATGCCAGCCGCGGCAGGAGGAAGAGGAAAAAAATAAGACATCCCTTGAAAATAAGCCATAGTGTGTTTCTTTGAGGAAAAAATAAATATAAGACATGTCTTATAATATGAGAAACACGGTATGTGACGCATATTGGAATATTCCCAAGTGCTTTATAAATGCTGACTCCTTGTCCATATTATTGAATGAGAAATTGCATGAAAGCTAGGCTTGCAGAGTTATTTGAGATCTCAAAAACCTGCTCTGCAATAACTCAGAATAGGGCTTTTGGCACGACTGTCTCAGTTCTGTGGAAGAACATTCCTGTTGACAGCCACACACTATCTGCACTTTTGGGGGAAAATATTTGAACATTTTTGTTCAAACAGGGTTTCCCAGGAGGATAAATGGGTATTTGCCAGGAGTGTCTACTTGTTAGGGTTTTAGTCTTGTTTTAAATGTATTTGTGGTTTTCGTTGTTTTAACTGCTTTTAATTATATTATGTATAGATTGCCTTGAGACGGTGGTTTAGAAAGTAATTGATAGACATTGATTATAATGGTACTAATATGAGCAAGGAATACTCAAGTGGTGCTACTACTGCCCATTCTAGAGCTGGAACTAGATTTAGAATAGCCAAAGATTCTACTAGTATCTTCCAGGTATCTCCCGTAGTTTTTGTTAAGTGAATGGTGCCACAGACCCCCCAAGTGGGTTACGCAAACCCTCTGGGTGCCACAGACCACCAGTTGGGAACCACTGAGTTAGAGACATCTCACACTGATGTCATGAGAAAGTGGTGCTTATTAACATGCTTAAATTTTCTATACAATTTCAACAAGTCTTCTAGGGCCCCTACTGCAAGTTCTCCCACATCAAGAGATTCGTTTTAGTTTTGCCACTGAAAACACTGGAAGCACTTTTCTTTCAGCGACTCAACCTGTTTGGGGGCCCACTATCTAAAGACCAGTTTTAATTACCTGTCTACCTGAAAGTTGCTATCACTTCCTAAGAGGAGCCACACTCAAAATGCCATGCAGAAAGTATGTCACAAGGAGGATAAGCTCGCTCTTTTATTCACTGTGCAGGCAGGGAAGGTGTAGAAGCTTTGCATCCTTTGGAAAGATAGGATCAGGTCTCTAACATGTACTGACTTGTTTTTCTTAGGAACGGACCAACGTTGCAAACTTCCCAGGACACTCTGGCCCTATTACTAGCATTGCCTTCTCTGAGAATGGGTACTACCTGGCCACGGCTGCTGACGACTCCTCTGTCAAACTCTGGGATCTGCGCAAACTGAAGAACTTTAAGACCCTGCAACTGGACAACAACTTTGAGGTTTGTGTGACCCTCTCTTGCTCTAGTAGGCCTGTATTCCTTCCCCTTCTTTTCTTGACAGCACTTGGAATTTCCTCATGTTCCTCCCATTCATTTTCTCTACCCTTTTGGCAGCTCTCTGAACCTAGCACAGCTGCTTCCTCTAGTTTGGTGCACCTCCTTTAAATGGACAGAGGTTGCTACTGCCCCAGCCTGAGAGGACTGGGCCCAGCTACTTCTGAAGTGGATGTGTTCATCTCAAATACCATTTTTTCTCTTTAGGTGAAGTCCCTCATATTTGACCAGAGTGGCACCTATTTGGCCCTAGGTGGCACTGATGTCCAAGTCTACATCTGTAAGCAATGGACGGAGGTTCTCCACTTCACAGGTAAGGGGGGTCCTGGGTCCTGTGTGCCATTCTTGAAGGGCTTTGAGGTGACAAAACAATGAAATGATTTCTCACTCAACTGTCTTTGTTTCCTTTCCTACAGAGCATAGCGGCCTGACCACCGGAGTGGCCTTTGGGCATCATGCTAAGTTCCTTGCTTCGACAGGCATGGACAGAAGCCTGAAATTCTACAGTGTGTAGTTCCTCCTACCAGGATGCAATGAGAGCAAAGCCTATTCTTCACTGTAGTGTTAAGATAATCGGGGCAACCATGGGGCACATGGGTGGGGGGTGGGAGGGATATGGGGGAAATAGGGTGCATCATAGCTTTTTATCTTGGTTCAGGCTACCTGTAGAATGGAAAGTTGAGCCCAGTACTACATGAACTTGTTTTCCTCTGTTCCTTCAGCTTTGTCTGTGCTGTGATTGTAACAATATTGAGCCAAACCCATCCAGTGTTGACTATCAAATGAGGGTTGGTGGCAAGAATTAAAGCTGAGGAAAGGGATGGGGAGATGTGCAGGTTTTTTTGTATGCAACTCTCTAGTTTCATTAAAAAAGAATATTAAACTATAACCATTGAAGTGTCTAAATAAGCAAATGTGAAGGGAAGCTGTACCTCTCTCTCACACACACTCAAGCATAAAACATTTCAGCCTCACTCACTGGGTGAGGGTTGGTTTTTTTAAAAAGTACTTTCATCTTACTAGAAACTTATGTTAACATACTTATCTACCTGTATCAGCAAATGTGGAGGGCAAGACACTTTAGAGTGTGGTGTACAGCTAGGAAACTCCCCACTCCCAGCTGGAAAGCTAAGATTTGCTCCACATGTAATCAGGTGTACAGGTTCAAAAAATTGAAAATAAATTCCTTGATAGTTGAGATGTACAGTGGTACCTCGGTTTATGAACACAATTGGTTCCGGAAGTCTGTTCATAAACTGAAGCGAACTTTCCCATTGAAAGTAATGGAAAGTGAATTAATCCGTTCCAGTTGGGTTCGTGGTGTTCATAAACTGAAAATTCGTAAACCGAGGTGTTCATAAACCGAGGTTCCACTGTATTTTATAGCCAACACTAGCTCTATGAAGTAAAGACACAATGGAATGAAATATCCGACTCTCACTTTCTCGTCCCTTTTAAGTTTACTTTCTTGTGCATAAAGGGGAATGTATAGTGACAGACCAAAATCTGAAAGTGGGGCAGATGTTCCCCTTGCCATGCTAATGAGCTCCTGGTTTGGATGGGAACTTCTAGATTGTTGTAGCCCCTGATGTTTAACTAACTGGTGGGTAATGGCAAGAATCGTAAGACACTGGAGGGTTGCCCTGCTTTTATTGCAAGCAGTACTGTGGACCAGTTGTGTTATATCTTTGGTTGTCACCAATAAGCTTTTCTCTAAGTAATCCACACAGTGGGGAAATAACTTTTAGGGCTGCAATACAATCCAAGTTCTTGGGAGTAAGCCCTTTGAAACAAGTGGGACTTTATGTATTTTCAGTATACATAGATCAACATGCATGGAATGCACCATTACCCCCACTTGTTGATATTAGTCTACATAAGAAGAAGCCTGCTTGATTTAGACCAATGTCCCATCTAGTCCAGCATCCTGTGCAGGATCTGTGGAAATGTTTTTTTTTATTTCATGTTCTGGATTTGTTCTAGATATTTACTCATGCTTTTATTCAAATCCATTTTGTGGAGAGGCATTTTTGTTTCCTCTTGCAGCAGAATGGAGGAACTGGGAATAACAGTTCTACAGATCAAGTATCCACTATGATAGGCAACATTAAGAACTCAAAACATTGCATTTCCAGGCTTATAAGCGCAAGAAAGGGTCATATGAAGCACTGATTGTTTCACCAGGGATGGTTCCACTAAAATTATGTAGGTGATGGGGAGGAAAGTGGAGATGCCTTTAACCTGTTAGCAAAGAGACAGCATACCTGGTCATTTAAGCAACTGGTATGTCAGAAGAATTACTGGAAACAATGAAAGTTTACAACTTTTTAATTTATGCATTTTCCCATCAGTACTAGAGTTTTGTCACTCTGCTTCTCTTTTTCCAGAGTACGATCACAACAACAAACAAGATTATACCCACTAACGGCAGTGCCACCAAGCATATCAGGGCCAGATCTCCACTGGAGCTCATGTCTGTGGAAAAGAAAAGAGGCTTGCACTTATTTTGCAAGATTTATGTACAACTTAATAAAAAAAGAAATCTTAAGTGGTTTCCATAAAGTGGTATAGATAACTTAAAAATAGCAATTAAAACTCTAAAGACAGTAAACATAATAAAACCAGTAGATTTGAAAAACATACATGATATTACAAGTTCTGAGTAGGCTTGCTCAAACAAAAACATTTTTAGCAGACATAAGCAGTACAACGAAGGGTCTGCCCAATATCAATAGGCAATGAGCACTAGAGAACAGAACAGAACATAACAGAAGAAGCTGCCATACACAAAATCAGACCATTGGTTCATCCAGCTCCATATTGTCTACATTGACTGGCTGCAGCTCCCCAGGGTTTCAGGCAAGGAAGCTCTCCCAACCCTACCTGGAGATGCTAGGGTTTGAACCCAGAACCTCCTGTATGCAAACAAGCTCTGCTACTGAGCTAGGTCCTGCCCCAGCAAGTACTGCTACATGAAAAAGTGTCATGCCAAGTGCAGAATGAACACTATGTGGCACTTGTAAGGGTGATATAGTTACACATCAAAGCTGGCACATTTGGGGCATGGCATTCCTTTGCCCCTCTTGAAACAACATATTGACTTCCCTAGCCAAGGACCCAGGGTATGTTCTATTGGGACAAAGCTAGCAGAGTATACTCTGGATAAAACTGGGTCTGTGAGACAGTTTATTACGCGCATGGTCTCAAGAGCTGCAGTGGTCAGGGTAGGGTGCTCACCTGAGCTCCTGTTGCTGCAGCTTGTCAGGAGAAAGCAGCGTGGTGACAGCAAATGGTGTGAGTGCACTTTGCCATTGCCCCCTGCCCCACTGATAAGCCATGGTGACACTAGTGATGGGAGGGCAGATAAATGCCACAGCGAGCAGTACTCATGAGCTAAAAAGTTGTGATTGTTAGGAGGACATTGGCAGTCATGTTTATGACTTGTGACACACACACCCCAGTGTAGTTGGCTGCTTCAGACATAAATCCATACTGAGTTTGTTTCTTACAAAGGACTATATATAAGATGACTGAAATTTAGTGTTGATGGCGAAACTATGTTAATACCTGTTCAAAAATATACAGCATTTTCATCATCTCAACTCACTCAATGGTCCCATGAATTACTGCAGTGCCAACCACCAATTACCTTTCTTCCATTTGACTTGTTTATCATGAGTCTGGCTGCTTTCTTGAAAGATCACACCTCCATAAGTGCTTACTAGGTCAAAGGATTCTGTCCCATTGCCCGTCTCCAAAAACCGACGACTTCCTAAAAAGGGAGTTGGAGAGAGAAAGCAGGTATAAACTCTACTGGGCCACCTTGTGCCGTATACAATTTTGAAGGTAAGAAGGAAAAGGAGCACAGCATTGATCATATTGTTAGAGCTAGAAGCCTGCAGGAGGGCTAAAGACAGATACAACCCTTTACAAAAAGAGTATTTGCATTCTGAATGCTTGACCCTAGTAAAAAACCATAGCCAGACCCCTACACATCAGGACTGAAGCTTTTGGGGGGCGGGTTGCTGAGCACCAGCATCACATATCAGCAGGCCAGCACTGCTAAGTGGGAAGATTCTGCTGAGAAGGATCATTTGAGGTTAGGAGTCAGAGCACCTGGTTGTTGGAGTGTCCTTGTATATGGGCTGTTAGAATTGGCGGTAAGTGCCAGCAGCCTAGTTTCAAGGTTTGTGATGAGGCAATATGCTGTTAAAAATAGCACATAAGAGCTACTTGAACAGGGAGGGTGTTTATCAGGTACCTATTCATTCATACTTTGTCGCTAGTTGCAGCCCATCAAGCTCTTAGTGCTCTGCATTTATGCCCCCAGTTCCAAGTTCCATACCAAGATCTATTTTTGTTTACTAGTCATGGGCAGCGAGTTCCACTTGTGCATGCTGGAAATACTGGTAGCAGCCTATTTGGATTCAAATAAGCCTTTTACGGTATGACAGCAAAGCCATTTGGACTTACTTGCAGCCACTGGCATTTGACACACTTTCCTGCAGGACTGCAGGTGAGATGGGTGGCAAACAGACACACTGCAGAAGAGGTACACCTAGGAAAGACATTGCATTAGATAAGCTTGCTAGCAGAGGAGTCAACCCAAGTCTTCCAAGATATTTTAATAAAATCCTCAAGGTCATTGAGGTAAACATTTACAAAGTAAATTATCTCCCTACAGTTAAGGCATAATTCTAAATGTGCATTAATGAGAGTGGGAGGGGAACCTCTGGGCCCATGGACCTAATCTTTAAGCTTGCCAAGCTGCCTAGTTTTGCCCCACTGCCATGCCCACCTGACAAGTGAGGGACATGTAAAACATGTTGCAAATGAACATTAAGAGTGTTCTCCTGATGGTTCCTTTGACAGCATGGCTTGCGTTCAAGTAGAATTAAATTCAGCACCATTTAAATTTGGCACCTAATGCAAGCCATGCTGCCTAGGCTCAGATCCACTCGGGGACTCTTGACTGAAGCTTACGGGGGGATCAGATATCTGCCCAGAGCAAGATAGCTTGCATTTTGAGATAAATTTAAACAGCTGAATTCAGCATTCATCCTACTTCTGCTCCTGTGCCACACAGCACCTGACTGAAGCTCATGGACCACTGCAGGTCCGCAGAGCACAATTTCGGAGCCCTTACTCGAGCTCAGCTGCAGTAGGAATTCTGTCTCTTACCAATCCATCCAGCACCATATAAGTGGCAGAATCCACAAATGTAAATGTAGCAATGGTGAAACGCTGGTAATGGTCTGGAAAGTGCAGCTGAGACGTGGCAGGCCCCATAGGAATCATCTGGGTTCTGTAGTTATCACCTTCAAATGGGCACCTGGGGAAAAGAGGCATTGCCATTTGAGCAGAGAACAGTATAGAATCATAGAGCTGGAAGAGACCATAAGGGCCATCCAATCCAACCCCCTGCCAAGCAGGAAACACCATCAAAGTATTCCTGACATATGGCTGTCAAGCCTCTGCTTAAAGACCTCCAAAGGAGAGTCCACCACACTCCTTGTCCTTGGCAGCAAATTCCACTGTCGAACAGCTCTTACTGTCAGGAAGTTCTTCCTTCTTTCTTGTAGTTTGAATCCATTGCTCCATGTCCGCTTCTCTGGAGCAGCAAAAAACAACCTTTCTCCCTCCTCTATATGACATCATTTTATATATTTGAACATGACTATCATATCACCCCTTAATCTTCTCTTCTCCAGGCTAAACATACCCAGCTCCCTAAGCTGTTCCTCATAAGGCATCGTTTCCAGACCTTTGGCCATTTTGGTTGCCCTCCTCTGGTATACGTTCCAGCTTGTCAGTATCCTTCTTGAACTGTGGTGCCCAGAACTGGACACAGTACTCTAGGTGAGGTCTGACCAGAGCAGAATACAGTGGTACTATTACTTCCCTTGATTCTAGAGGATAGCAATCCATAGAGAGAAACCAGCAGAATTCCTCCTTCCTACTTAACTCACCCATCCACCAGAATTGGCCACTGCAGTTGCTCAAGGGGGTTAGGGGTTGGAGTAGCCCAGCATTCATGCAGAACCAGAACCAAGGACGGGTCCATTCTCTGCAGGACGCGAACCTCCACATACACAGGGTCCCTCAGTATCTTCACCACAGGATAGTCTGCATCCGAGTAGTAGGAGCTGTAACTGTAGTCTGGGTACAAGAGGCAAAGCGAAAGTTAGCACCTGTATGGGACTTCAGAGGGAGCACCCTTGGAACCAGAAGGTGAAAGCACACCTACCTGTAGCAATACGCAGTTCAAAGCGGAGAGGCCCCATCTGGATAACTGGAGCAGGTGTGGGAGGAAAGAAGACTTCAACCTGAACTGGCAAGAAGTCGGTGGCATTGTAGATGCAGCGAGTATTGAGGCTGCATATGGAAGACAGGACAGCAGGATGATGCATAGTCTTGCCATGTTCAGTAGCCTTGTCACATATCTGAAGTTCTCAAAAAGATTCTTACATTTTCCTGGCCCATTAGGCAGCAGATCTTTTTTGATGGATACCTGTATATCCCTGTTAATACCCCTCTCAAACAATACTGGATGTGATTTAAATTACTGTCTTCCAAAAGCACTGTTGATTGAAACCACACTTTTCCTCCACATGTCTCATTTTTGAAGCAAGATTCCTCACTTGAGCACCTGAATGATTGTGCTTATGCACCTGAAAAGTAGTTTGCAACCAACAGCTGTTACCCTACTGGAAAATCTAAATTACAGTCGTACCTTGGATCCTGAACACCTTGCAAGTCTAAAGTTTTGGCTCCCGAACACCGCAAACCCAGAAGTGAGTGTTCCAGTTTGCAAACGTTCTTTGGAACCCACATGTCCGACGCAGGAGCTTCCTGCAGCCAATTGGAGGCCACGCCTTGGTTTCAGAATGTTTTGGAAGTCGAATGGACTTCCAGAATACATTCTGTTCGACTTCAACAGATACCACTGTACTTCAGAAGACTGCTATGGTTACCAGACGTCCCCAGGAAACGTGGCAGCGGCAGTCTCAGCAGCCCGGAGCCAGCCTGGTAGCGCAGTTGTCTCCGGCTGGTTTCAGGAGCTGCTCGTTGCCGTCGTCACTGCCGAAGGGGAACCGGGGACATCCGGTGGTACAGATCTTCCCCCTTCCCCCTTTGTTCTGACAGATTGGAGGAGACTCAGGAGTTACGAGTGGGTGGCCGTTGCCCAGGAGCGGCACAAGGCGCACAGTTTCGCTGCCAGGCAAGGTGCAAAGCCCTTCTTTCACACCCTGTGAAACATAAATGCGCAGAGTTTTTAAAAACTGGGCAATGGCCGGCCGCCTGCCCACGACTCCCAAGCCTCCCCCGAACAAAGGGGGAAGGGAGAAGGAAACGAGGGAGGCTTGGGAGTCACAAGTGGGTGGTGCGCTGTTGCCGTTTTTTTATAAAAAAAACTCTGCACATTTATGTTTCACAGGGTGCAAAAGAAGGGCTTTGGACCTTTATACAATATGGATGTGTGCTTGGGCCCAGGGTCTTTTGCTTCACCATCCCCACTACTGGCTCCCTGTTGCTACTCAGCTTCAGAAGAAGAAGAAAAAGTGTCCTCGGATTCATTTAAAAAAAATCTGGTAACCAGTGGTGCTAGGAACAGTAGGCCTGCTCTGGTTAGGACCAGCATGATGCCTCTTAGACATAGTATAGAGAGCAACCACCACCTCAGTAATGCGTGGGAGAGATCAACTTACATGAAGGTGCTGTCCCGGGTAATAAAACCATCTGGCCCTCTTAAGATATCAACGCCTGAAACCAACTGGTTTTCATAGATCAGTCTGCCACCAGTCATCTAGGAAGGAACAGCAGCACATGTATAATTCTTTTTATCAAGCTTCAAGGTCCAGGTGAAGGGACACTTGCCTAAGGTGCATCCTCACCTGAATCGTAGTGCCACAGTGTGTGAGAGGGAAGTGGAAGATCAAGAAAGACTCCGTTTTCCTGACAGGGTCACATCCTCCTTGGGCATAGGACAGCTTGACACTGTCAAGGACGATGGGGTAGTCCAACATATCCCTGGAGACAACCAGAATGAAGTGGCCATCTCGAAGGCATTGGACAGTGACTGCAAAGCACAAACACAACACAAGAGTCATAAGCTGGAATTTGCCATCTTTTGCAGAACCTAAAACTCTTAAGTTTCAAAAGAAACACGAGCTTTCTGTCTTCTCCTTGCACAAACCTGGGGCAGGCTCCATTCAGATTGAGGGGAGGACTTCATTTTTCAGCTGCCCTAAAATGTCAGTAGATAAGTTCTCTATTTGCTGCTAAGTCACACAAGTCCTATTAGGAAATGCTCACAGGACTTGGTTCCTCCATATGAATCAATATACAATTGACAGTGCCAGTAGAGGAAGAACTGGTTTCCTGAGACAGAGAGAGTCCTAACCGTGACAGCTCTAGATACTGTGAACCTGCAGCATGAACCCAGGTTCACAGGTTGCACTGTAGACATGTTAAACTGTCCACTGTGAATTGCAACATCACGTTTCTCCAAATGATGGACATGCAATGCTACACAATTTGTTTTCAGAATTCTATACCTCCAGACATCGCTATATACACCAGCTTGTTAAAGTTATACACACAGCAGTGTTACAATTGCACCATCGCCCACTGAAAAATAAAAATAAAATTGGTCTTTCAAGAAAAAAAAAACAGCAGGTACAGGAGACAAGAAAGAGGAAAGAACAAGAAAAATATTCTTCAAATCCCTTCCCTCAGCATATGGTCTCCATATGGCTATGTGTGGAAGGTACTGTTTTATGTGTTTCTGAGACGGACCATGGCTTTCTGTGTTTGGGAGGCAAGAGGAAGGATAGGATCTGGAATTTGGAGGAAACTCTCCCTCTGCCTGTCTGGCTGTTTTTTGGCGCTGGTGAGATGCTCCTCAGAGGGTTGGTGGTTCTCTGTTTGGTGGGGTATAACATAACACAATTTTTGAAAATATAGTTTTGGCAAAATGGGTTAAAAAACCCACATGCTATTCAATTTTTTAAAAGACCCCACACATTTTGGCCACTGTGAAACATGCTTAAATGTTGGTTTGGTAGAGGTCACAGACAAAATATTTCTTTAAATATCTGCATGCAGGCCCAACAGGACCTGAGATTTCTAGAGCTTCCAGAGAATGAGTGAACGAATCTTTATTTGCATCAGCCATACCACCAGCCATACCAATAAAACACACAATACGATATACAAAGACAGCAGGAAGTAGAAACTGAGGGAACCCCACCCCACAGCACAAATGAATCCCTTCAAGCAGAGTTTAGAACTCTGAAGAGCCTGGAACGGGAAGGTAAAGTAACCCCAGATAGCATGGTATAGAAGCTGTTTCTACCCCACTTAAGGACCAATTCAGATGTTTTTTATTGTGCTTTCATGATTATTTACACTCATGATGCTACTGGAGCAGTCACATGCAGCCCAGCTTTCAATACTATTTGTGCCTAACAAAAATGTGGGGGGGGGGAATGTCATATTATTTCATTTGCAATCATTGCATGTCCTGTAAATTCCTGTTGAAATCCCAGGTCTCTCTTCATACCATAAATGTTATGAGTTTTATTGTTGCTTTACAGGCCCCTCCAGACAGCAATAATGTGGTAGCGTCAGGGAAGCACTACAAAGCAACATGAAACCATCACTAGTGCACTATTATTGTGTCAAGAACATGATACAAAATACACCCATATTAAAACACTAGCCTGGAGGGGCCTTTAAGCAGTACTATATAGTAGGCTATCCTGGTTTGTGCTGCTTTGAACTGTGCTGGATACATATTCATCCTGCTAGCCTCTGGATTCTCAGCAGTAGCCAGCACAGGACAGAATCCCAGTGTGGTTTTTAGTGTCAGGTGTATTGAACTCAGCATGGCTGGGAGTTCATCTGTAGGAGTTTTTAAAACCATGTTACTGGGGGGAGTAGCTAGGGTGCTTTGCTCCTCCCCCAGACAACCTGCTGTGCTACCTGGAGCTAGGCCATGATTTCGCTTAGCATGACATCTAAATGCAGGCTCATGGTTTCCCTTGATCTAGAGAAGACACAAGCTGTAGACAAGGTTTGTCCCTGGCTTGCTGCCTGTGGGTTGGGGCAAACCATGAGCTCTGGTTCAGATGCAATGCTAAGCCAAAAGCCATTATTCAGTAGCAGCAGAACAACTGGGGAAGGAGTGAATTGGCTGCATTCCCCCCCCCCCCCTCTGTGAACAACTGCTTGTACATCCATCATTTGGTTTAGCATTATGTGCAAACCAGGCTATTATTTCCTTAGTACAAGCAATGAATTACCATGGTTGCCAGCCCAATTTACCACCAGCACCCCAGACAGAAAACAAAGACACTGAAAGTATTTTGCCCTTTACCTGTGTTGCCATAGTAACATGGAGTAGTTTGATCCCTCTCATCATAACAGCATCCAGTCTGGTAACATTCAGCTTGTCCTAGTGAGCCTCCACAGGGAATCTTTCCAGATGAAACCTGGCACTGCTCCTGGGTTAGACGAGAACCTAGGAGGGCAAGAAAAGAGCTATGGCATTATCTGGAGCATGGTAAAGTATGCCCTATTAGGACTCTATTGCATGCCACGTTAAGCCAGATTTTAAAATAAGCAATAGCTTGGTGTGAATGAGTAGTGGGTCAGTCCCCACAACGAACAAGTGGGAAGCCAAGAACAAATTTTTTTGTGCCCAATGAATCATTAATGGAAGTAGAATGTTCTATTTAAAGGAACTACGTTTCCGAGCACAGTTCAAAGTGTTGGTGCTGACCTTTAAAGCCCTAAATGGCCTCAGTCCAGTATACCTGAAGGAGCATCTCCACCCCCATCGTTCTGCCCGGACACTGAGGTCCAGTACCGAGGGCCTTCTGGCGGTTCCCTCGTTGCGAGAAGCCAAGTTGCAGGGAACCAGGCAGAGGGCCTTCTCGGTGGTGGTGCCCGCCCTGTGGAACGTCCTCCCATCAGATGTCAAAGAGAAAAACAGCTACCAGATTTTTAGAAGACATCTGAAGGCAGCCCTGTTTAGGGAGGCTTTAAATGTTTAATAGATTATTTTATTTCATTTTTCTGTTAGAAGCTGCCCAGAGTGGCTGGGGAAACCCAGCCAGATGGGCGGGGTATAAATAATAAATTATTTTTATTTATTTATTTATTTATTTATTTATTTATTTATTATTATTATTATTATTATTATTATTATTATTATTATATCAGATATTCAGAGGCAGAAATAGATCACATTCTTCATATACTTGAATCCATTGCTTCATCCTTGCCATGTGGTATAAATACAATAGAGTTTCCCTGACACTCCATATGTGGAATTAGTATGCAACACTAAAACAAAGTCGGTGATCAATAGTCTGAACCTTATGCAGAACAACTACTACTGTATTCACATAATACCCATCAGTATTATTTACTTGGTTCAGAATGCTTCTATTTTACTTAACAGCACAGAACACAGAGTTGTGCTTAATGTTAACATAGCAAAATGATCACATACCTATACTATAGAGGCCAGAAGGGTGCATGAGGCCAGGATGGAGAGAAGGCACTGGCTGCACAAGGCTGGGCCGAGGCAGTGGACGCACTTGGCCGGGTTGCACTAGGCCAGGCTGCGGCTGCGGTCGTACTTCACCAGGCTGAAGCCATGAGTGCACTTGGCCAGGCTGAGGCAGTGGGCGTACTTGGCCGGGCTGAGGCTGCGGCTGAGGCATTGGGCGCACTTGGCCGGGGTGCGGCTGTGGCCATACTTCGCCAGGCTGTGGCTGAGGCCGTGGGCGCACTAGGCCGGGTTGTGGCCGAGGCTGTACTTCACCTGGCTGCGGCTGAGGCATTGGGCGCACTTGGCTGGGCAGCGGCTGTGGCTGAGGCAACGGGTGTATTTGGCCGGGCTGAGGCTGTGGGTGAACTATGCCAGGCTGGGGCTCTGGGCGTATTAGGCCAGGCACTGGACGCTCTAGGCCAGGCTGAGGCTGTGGGCGCACTATCCCAGGCTGGGGCGCTGGGCGTATTAGGCCAGGCACTGGACGCTCTAGGCCAGGCCAAGGCTGGGGCTGAGGGCGCACTATGCCAGGCTGAGGAGGAGGCTGAGGCCATGGGTGCGCTTGGCCAGGCTGAGGGTGTGGGTGCACTAGGCCGGGCTGCGGCCGAGGCCACGGGCGCACTAGGCCAGGCTGGGGCTCTGGGTGTATTAGGCCAGGCACTGGACGCTCTAGGCCAGGCTGGGGCTTAGACTGTGGACGCTCTAGGCCAGGCCAAGGCTGGGTCTGAGGGCGCACTATGCCAGGCTGGGGCTCTGGGCGTATTAGGCCAGGCACTGGACGCTCTAAGCCAGGCTGGGGCTGAGGCTGTGGGCGCACCAAGCCAGGCTGGGGCTCTGGGCGTATTAGGCCAGGAACTGGACGCTCTAAGCCAGGCTGGGGCTGAGGCTGTGGGCGCACCAAGCCAGGCTGGGGCTCTGGGCGTATTAGGCCAGGAACTGGACGCTCTAAGCCAGGCTGGGGCTGAGGCTGTGGGCGCACCAAGCCAGGCTGGGGCTCTGGGCGTATTAGGCCAGGAACTGGACGCTCTAAGCCAGGCTGGGGCTGAGGGCGCACTATGCCAGGTTGGGGCTCTGGGCGTATTAGGCCAGGCACTGGACGCTCTAAGCCAGGCTGAGGCTGTGGGCGCACTATGCCAGGCTGGGGCTCAGGGCGTATTAGGCCAGGCACTGGACGCTCTAAGCCAGGCTGAGGCTGTGGGCGCACTATGCCAGGCTGGGGCTCAGGGCGTATTAGGCCAGGAACTGGACGCTCTAAGCCAGGCTGAGGCTGTGGGCGCACTATGCCAGGCTGGGGCTCAGGGCGTATTAGGCCAGGAACTGGACGCTCTAAGCCAGGCTGAGGCTGTGGGCGCACTATGCCAGGCTGGGGCTCAGGGCGTATTAGGCCAGGAACAGGACGCTCTAAGCCAGGCTGGGGCTGAGGCTGTGGGCGCACCAAGCCAGGCTGGGGCTCTGGGCGTATTAGGCCAGGAACTGGACGCTCTAAGCCAGGCTGGGGCTGGGGCTGTGGGCGCACTATTCCAGGCTGGGGCTCTGGGCGTATTAGGCCAGGAACTGGACGCTCTAAGCCAGGCTGAGGCTGTGGGCGCACTATGCCAGGTTGGGGCTCTGGGCGTATTAGGCCAGGCACTGGATGCTCTAGGCCAGGCTGGGGCTGAGGCTGTGGGCGCACTAAGCCAGGCTGGGGCTCTGGGCGTATTAGGCCAGGAACTGGACGCTCTAAGCCAGGCTGGGGCTGAGGCTGTGGGCGCACCAAACCAGGCTGGGGCTCTGGGCGTATTAGGCCAGGAACTGGACGCTCTAAGCCAGGCTGTGGCTGTGGGCGCACTATGCCAGGTTGGGACTCTGGGCGTATTAGGCCAGGCACTGGATGCTCTAGGCCAGGCTGGGGCTGAGGCTGTGGGCGCACTAAGCCAGGCTGGGGCTCTGGGCGTATTAGGCCAGGAACTGGACGCTCTAAGCCAGGCTGGGGCTGAGGCTGTGGGCGCACCAAACCAGGCTGGGGCTCTGGGCGTATTAGGCCAGGAACTGGACGCTCTAAGCCAGGCTGAGGCTGTGGGCGCACTATGCCAGGTTGGGACTCTGGGCGTATTAGGCCAGGCACTGGACGCTCTAGGCCAGGCTGGGGCTGGGGCTGTGGGCGCACTATGCCAGGCTGGGGCTCTGGGCGTATTAGGCCAGGCACTGGACGCTCTAGGCCAGGCTGGGGCTCTGGGCGTATTAGGCCAGGCACTGGATGCTCTAAACCAGGCCAAGGCTGGGGCTGGGGCTGTGGGCGCACTATGCCAGGTTGGGGCTCTGGGCGTATTAGGCCAGGCACTGGATGCTCTAGGCCAGGCTGGGGCTCTGGGCGTATTAGGCCAGGCACTGGACGCTCTAGGCCAGGCTGGGGCTCTGGGCGTATTAGGCCAGGCACTGGACGCTCTAAACCAGGCCAAGGCTGGGGCTGGGGCTGTGGGCGCACTATGCCAGGTTGGGGCTCTGGGCGTATTAGGCCAGGCACTGGACGCTCTAGGCCAGGCTGGGGTTGGGGCTGGGGGCGCACTATTCCAGGCTGGGGCTCTGGGCGTATTAGGCCAGGCACTGGACGCTCTAGGCCAGGCTGAGGCTGTGGGCGCACTATGCCAGGTTGGGGCTCTGGGCGTATTAGGCCAGGCACTGGACGCTCTAGGCCAGGCTGGGGCTGAGGTCGTGGGTGCACCTGACTGGGCCAAGGCTGAGGCAGCGGGAACTCTAGGCCAGGCTGGGGATGAGGCAGAGGGCGCACCACGTCAGGCTGAGGCTGAGGCACATGACGCATGTTGTCCTCTGGTGCTGGGACATATTCTTGTGGCTTGGGGCATATTATGCTGATATCATGGGAGGCAACAACTCTTCCGTTGCTTGTTAGTTCTTCTACCCGGACTTTCAAGTTATTGCTGTTATCCTGCAGGATACATTGAACCAGAATGTTATAGAGTAGTTGCAAGTTTCTGTCACATTGATGAGTCAGGACAGATAGAGAATACTGTACTGAGGTTTTAGAGTCAAATACCAACGTGCCTGTTACAAGGCATTATCATAGTCTTGCTATGACCTATGAATCTTGTTTTGATTGTAAACTTAAATTTATTTGGCAGAATACTGACTAAGCCAGTGGACTGGATTGCTGGGTGCCAGGTGAGAAGCATCCTCCTAAAACATCTAAAAGCTCATCTTAAATGTCTACACAACAGAACTAATTTTCTTGACAGAGGATTTCTGCTGCCATTAGTTGGCCAAGATCTTGGGCAGAATTCAACTAACCTGTGTGCATGGCATGAGGTCCAATTACTCAACAGGACTTTCCCTGCTCTCCTCCCCCTTGTGGACCTTGTTCCCCTTGGGATTCACGGAGTTCTACATCTTGTTTTTAGGCTGTTCAGTTCTCTACTGCACATGTTGCTATACTTTGGAGAACAATTCTACCCTTTCTTATACTTGGACTTTCTGCATAGCCAGCTATGAACCTGTGCCTCCCAAATGTTGCTAGATTCCGAAGGTAGCTATAAATGTAAAAACTAAACCCAGCCAGCATGTCTGATGGAAATTGGCAGTTGGGTAACAGGTTCCCTACCTCCAAGTTAGGCCTAATACCTGCCTTATAGCAAGGTTTCCTGAAATTATGTGCTTAGAAGAGTGGGAGACTCAAATTCTTGCTCAGTCAAGAAGTTCATGGGCTGACCAATCACTCCCTCTCAACCTAAAGTACCTCACAGGACTGCTGGAAGAACAGATGGAGCTGGGAAGATCCCCAGCAGCCCCTTTCACATGTGAAGGGGACTCATACAGAACAGGGCTACTTCTCTGCCTTTGGAGTCCATCTGCCCAAGCCGAACATCTGCAAGCAAAAGCTTACATTGCTCTTTTCCAGAGTCCTAAAACCCTAAACACGCTCTCAGAAGGGCTGCTTATACAATTCCCTTCAGGTCTTAAGGGCACAATCCAGATGTCTATATAAAATTATATTATGTTATTCAGAATGACAATGTTGGCCATGCAGTATGGGGTTTCTAAGGAAGCCTGCAACACAAAATCCAGAAGAGCCTCACCTTCTTTAGTATGTGACAGCCATCATAGCCAGCAGAGAAAGCAATAGCCCCATCATTAGATGTGATCCAGTGGCGGCAGATTGAGCAATTCGAAACTTCAAAGGCTGTCCCAAACTCATCTGTTGATGTGAGGTTAATGCATTAGCTACCAAGAGATGCAACAGCTCAAGAAAACTTATTTGCAGGAGAAAGCAAACATTGGTTGAGACTCCTAAAGTTCTTCAAATGTGTGTCCCTTATTATCAGTTAGTGCCTGAACTACATAGAGAAAACTTTTCACTTGCTTTGAAATCCAATAATAAGGCCAATTCAAGAGTTATGCCTCCAACAACAGGTGCTAGACCAACATGATCATTATTGCTGGAATTATTTCAGTGAGTATTCTCCATAGGACCAAGGAAAAACATGTGACAACAGTCAGTTAATATGCCTGTTAACTGGAGAGGGGGCTCTGCTGGAATCCATATGTGCCAACAATTGTAGGTTTAATCAGATGCCAGACTAAGGCCACATTCACACCATACATTTAAAGCAGTATCATACCACTTTAAATAGTCATGGCTTCCCATCCTCCAAAGAATACTAGGAACTGCAAATAAGTGTGCTGAGAGTTGCTTGGAGGCCCTTCCAGAGCTACAGTTCACAGAGTAGTTGATCAATCCCTCTTCACAGAGAACTCTGGAAATTTTTAACTCTGGGGGGAGGGCACTAGGGGGTATCTTACCTCTACATGCCCTTAACCTTCAGATCCCAGGATTCTTTGGGGGAAGCCATGGCTGTTTAAAGTGGCATGTTGCTGCTTTAAATGAGAAGTGCAAGTAGAGCCTAAATTATACTGTTGTCTCCTAAAAATTTTTTTAACAAGTAGAACAATTGTCTTAAATCAAGCTTTTTAATAAAGCCTAATTTGGGGAGAATGTTTGCTGTTTTTTGAGTTTCTATTCTTGCCACCACACCCACCAAGCCTTAGCTCTAGCCACACGTACAGAAACTGCAACTCTCCCCGTGGCCTCTCCAGTTTCACAGCTTTGAGCATTTTCTTCAACTAAATCTTCTCATTCTAGATATAGATATCCAAAACCACGCAAGAGAAAAGCTGCTGTTGCCACAAAGCTGTCACAGCCTACCACAAGGGGGGCGGCTGGCAAGGAGCATCACTCCCATTACAAGGAGTGTGGGGTATTCTGAAGTGCTCCACTGAAGCAACACAGCTTTCAATACAGCTGAGCAAGGCAGCTGCTGCAGCATTTTAGAAAAATAGTACAGTACTGTGGGATTTAATGGGAGCTAAAAGCCTGCAGCTTCTATAGCTTGCCAGAAACCCCTTTCCTTGGTTATTTTTTAGACAACCAGAATAAGAGGGCAACTACATACCTCTGCTTCCCTGTGACCTCTCCCTGGTCAGTACTAACAAATAACATACAGAAGCAAGACCTGCTGTTTGGCATCCACCTTCCAAAGAACCATTCTGCCATAGGTTAGCATAAAGCAGGGGTCCTACCACTCCAACCTTTTAAGACCCAGGGACACATTTGAGAAGCCAAGGAACTTTTGTGGGCACCACAAAAAAATGCCCATTTCACAGAGGAAAGACTGACAGCGCTGGAAAAACTCTCCCCAAAGTGGAAGACACCTACACACATCTCAAAACAAATCAGACAAAAATGCAGGCAACCATTCCACCAAATAACCCTTCCAAACCCTCACACTTAAAACACAATAAAAATAAATTGAGAGGGGCAGGAGACTTGGCAGACACCAAGGGAGGCATCGTGGGGCACCGTGGGACACCACTGAGGAGCCCAGATAAAGTCTTATTATTTCTTCAAGAGGAAAGTGAGCCTTCCTTACCCACAACTTTAAAGCGGACATCTCGGCCTGGGCTAGGAAACACAAGCAGCTGCATGCTGTACTCCCCACAGTTGTAATGATATGGTGAGGGTAAGGAGCCCACCCTCCAAAAGTCACCTTGCCCTTGGCACAGCCCCAGAATCACCAAGATGGCTAACCCCCCCAAATCTCTGTAGCCCCAGACCATGGCTGCAGCAGCCAAAGCAAAAACAGAAGCAGAGCCCTGGCAGCCCCTCCCCATAGGAGGAAAGCTGGTAAGGACGCTGGCATTATATAGGGTCAGTGGAGGTGGGCCTCCTGAAGCAAGAACTCATCAACGAGCAGAGCCTGCACCTGGGGATCCATCCGCAGGGAATTGATAGGGGACCGGGTCAAAAGTGCAAAACCCGGCCAAAAGAGAAAACGTCTCTGCTCTCCCAATACAGTACTAATCTCTCTTCCACTATGAATGGACACGAGGCAGCATAAATCGAGGAAGACCTTGTTCTTCCACTTTTTTTTTGGGGGGGGGGGTCATATTTGTACACCACTCTTCATCCAAAAAAGCTCCCAGACCAGCCTTCATACAATCAAAACAAGACAGTCCCTATACGCCGGCTTCCAAGCCCCACCCCCTCCAAAAAAAACAACAACACCCAAAAACAAAACAAAACACGACATGCAAAGAAAAGGAGACAAGGAGGGTCCAAGCCCTATGAACACTTATGTACTTGGGACTCAATCGATCTCACTGAATTTAATGGGTCCTATATCAAGGGTTCCCAGGTCATTAGCTGCCCTTTCTCTCCTAATTTTCCACCCACCTGATTGCCCTTCTGTTTTTATCTCTCCCCCCTTGTTCTTCCTTCACCTCTTTCCTTATGCTTCAACTCTTCTCGTTGAGATTTCATCCTTGCCCTTCCTGGCAGGACTCTTGTGTCTTTAAAGGATATGGGAATGGGGAAGCAGGTGTGTGGGCATGAAATGTGAAGCACCCTGAACTGCTCCCTAACAATACCCTGCTATTAGGTGATGCTAGGAGACATTTTGAAGAACTTTGCCACTTCGTTTGCAAACTCTTTTAATTATTCACATTTTCATAGAATTGTAGAGTTGGAAGGGACCCTGAGAGTCATCTAGTTCAACCCCCTGCAATGCAGGAATCTCGGCTAAAGCATCCATGACAGATGGACATCCAACCTCTGCTTAAAAACCTCTCTACCCATCTTGGCCTTTAAAGGCGATGCCAGTGCATACTTGGGCAGAATACTGATCACCATTAAAATGTGTTTGTGTTGATCACTGTGCTTGGGAAAAGGTTGCATATCGACTAACAACCCCAAGATAAAACATACTGGGGTCAGGCTGTGAGACTTTGAGGTGAGTAGTAACAGTTAGAAATTCTCTTGGAAGAAGGTGCTGCAGAAATAAAAATCCTTTCTGATATGTATCATCTTATTAGGAGGCACATTTTCAGTTCATCTTCTTTCTCCCTATGGCTCCCTTTTCATTTCAGTAACATGAGTAGCAGCGGACATTCTGCGATGATCTGCAATCGCTCGTCACACAATTTCACATTAAAAAGAGCAACCACTCCATATTTCTACAAAGCTATCAAAGGATCTGGGTGGGAAATATACTGTTCTGGTCCTCTAGGGTTATGCTAGTTTTGCACAAAGACACTTCCCAAAGTCAATTAAAGGGTCAGCGCATGAAAGTGTGTGCTTAACCCCATTCACAGGGAATTCAGGGCAGTTTGGTGGAACATTTATGGAAGCTCGCATTGTCCAGAGTCAAGGGGTACTTCCCAACTGCAGCTTTTAGGGCTCCCTCACCCATTATTACTCTTCCTCTGTAAGCTACATGAGAATCTACAATTGACACTTTGTGGGGGAGATTATAGTGCTTTCTGTGTGCATGTACATCAGGCTGCGCTCTAGCTGTGATATAGAATGCAATCAGGGCCTTTTCTTTTCCAGCTGGAACTCACCAGAACTCAGTTCCAGCACCTCTCAGACATGCCCCATTGCCATTCTAAGAGAACAAGGGAGGTGTTCATGGTGAGTTCCAGCACCTCTTTATCTAGAAAAATAGCACTGGATGCAATCATTATTTTAGTGATTATTTCTTAGGATAAAGACCACAGTTTCACAAAACAAAACTGTCATAAAGATTGTCTTTTATTTGAAAAACAAATTTGGAAGGAAGCAGGTGGCACTGTGGTCTAAACCACCGAGCCTCTTGGGCTTGTGAATCGGAAGGTTGGTGGTTCGAATTCCCACAACAGGGTGAGCTCCCGTTGCTCTGTCCCAGCTCCTCCCAACCTAGCAATTCGAAAGCATACCAGTGCAAGCAGATAAATAGATACTGCTGTGGCAGGAAGGTAAACTGTGTTTTCGTGCGCTCTGTTGCACCAGAAGCAGTTTAATCATCTGGCCACATGACCCAAGCAGCTGTCTGTAGACAAACGCCGGCTCCCTCGGCCTGAAAGTGAGATGAGTGTTGCATCCCATGGTCGCCTTTGACTGGACTTAACCGTCCAGGGGTCCTTTACCCTTTTTTTACCTTTTATTTGAATGTTTCAAATCCATCAGCACCAAGACATGTTGTCCTTTTGATCATAAGAAAAGCTAGCAAACAGCATTGCTGCTGCAAAAATCAGCTCCCTGGGGGCATCTAGTGGACAAAAAAGGGAAATGCTAACATTCACTTAAATGCCCAATATTTCTGATATGACTGGGGATGAAAATTCTTTAAAGTACAAATTACTGTAAAGCAGTAGTTGCTAGGCAACAACTATTAATAGTACAATCCTATGCATGTTTACTTAGCATGCAAGTCCCACTAAATTCAATGGGACTGAGGCTATGGTAAACAGGATTAGGACTGCAACCTGGGCATCATAGAATAAAAAAACTGAAGATTTGGAAGGGACCCTGAGGGTCATTTAGTCCAACCCCCTGCAATGCAGGAATCACAGCTCTTAGTAGCTTTCTTTGAAACAATAAATGAAAACTGTATAAATGCAAAACAGCATCCATATAATGGTACCAAAATGACAGCCCTGCTGCCCCATTTAATCTGCAGAAAATCTAAGTTGGGGGCTGGGGAGAAAACCTATTGCCAATGACTTGCTTGCATTTTAAACAGAAGACGTAATCATTATGGGTGCTTTTAGTGTGGGGCTTAATCTTGCATATTCTCACTCTTTGATTTGTTCTCTTTATCCACCATACAGTATCATCTTTCCTATATCCCATAATTCACTGACACTTCAGCAGCACTGCTCTGCATTCCATCTTTGCTTTTTCCCATTGCTAATGCTTGCCTAATATTCTAGTTATCCCTGGGGGAAGCCATTTGTTTGTACGTCTTTGAAAAAACTGTGCAATCTCTGCAAACTGAATTAAATCTGAAAATGGTATGCCTTCGGAGAAAGAACCCTGCATCTTATAAAGACTCAAGCATAATTCATCACTGTTCCATCAGAACCAAATTCCCTTGCAAGCTTGTTCATCACTGGCATGCTAATCACCCTCATTGGGAATATTTTGTAGATGCACATGGCAAATTGGCACATGTACAGTCAACGCAATTGACAGTGCACACAAAATGTATATGCTTCCAACTTTGGACTTAGAGAGGCTGCATGTTGTTATGAATAGGGTCACCAAAGGTGGAATGTTAAAAAATGGGATGTTGCTCTTTGCCACCCACTAGAGGAGGATGGTTTCATGGGGTTTGTTTATCCTTGTTCTTCCTTTATCTACTATAGTTCACTTTAAGGCTCGATAATTACATCACGCCTTAGTTAGTCTATTCTTAGTAGCCTGCAGCAGATATTTGCACATAGATGGCAGCAGTTCATTGTACAATGCCAGCACATGCGGAAAGTAGTTACTCTTTGCAAGTCTTTTTCGCTACTGCCTTGGCGGTTGGTCCCTCCTCCTTGCATGCAACAGGTAGCCACAGATTTGTTCTGGCTTCTGACAATTATCAGGCTTTTCTGGTATTGTTAAGCTCCTAAAAATGGTTAGAAATGGTTCTACTGAGCAAGGCTGAGCTGGAAATTGCTTTTGGGTGGGTTGACTGAAACAAGTAGTGCTTAATTGGGAAGAGAATTTGCCAGAGCCTTGGTAGATACTGTACTTTTTTTTCCATTATTATTCAGCAGAGGTGACCCACCTTTCTGAACCAGTGGGCACATTTGGAATTTAGAGAAAGTGCTATGGGCACCAGTTACAAAAATGCAAGCAAACCTCCACTTCCCATCAATGGCGAGGAGGGTGGAAAGGTACCTCTTTGAACCTGACCTCTGTTCTGAACATCCCGGCATCCAATGAAATGTGCACATGTTTAAGGGAGCGTGTTTAAGGTAGGGGAAGATGAGTCAGTACAAACAATCTCTTGTGCCCTGTTGATTTTTGAGGGGATATTTACTGAGGCATTATTTAATTGCAACTGGTGGGCACTAGTGGAAAGGCTGGTACCTACAGGAGCCCGTGTGGCAACCTTATACCCTCTTCGGACACAGTCAAGTGGGAGATGCTTTTCCATGGGGCCACCTCACATGGTAGAAGGGTGTACATACAGTACTTAAGATATCAATGACTTCCCTTCTTCTCTTCACATAGTTCATTTTACACATCTTATATCCCTGCATATTTTACAAAAACTATACCAATCAGTTTTCCATTATTACATCCATCAAAATTTATTTACACTGTTGATTTTACCTTAATGCTGCCAGCATTTTCAGCTGTACACAATTATTTCCCACATATTCAATAAATGTTTTCCAATCTCCTTTAAACATATGTTCTTCTTGTTCTCTTATTCTATATGTTAAGTCTGCAAGTTGTGCATATTCTGTCAACTTCAGTTGCCATTCTTTGGTTGGGACCTCGCTTGTTTTCCATTTGGGGGCTAGCAAAACACAGGCCACAGTTGTTGCACACATAAACAACCTTTTCTGACACCTGGGAATTTAAGTCTGAATTATCCCCAACAGAAAGGACTCTGGTTTTGGGGGGAAAGCAATTTTAAACATTTTTTTAATTCATTCTAAATGATTTCCCAATACCTGTACAGAAATTATTATATACATAATTTCAGCGGTTTAAGAAAAATACTGTAATTCTTTTAATTTTAAGATGTGTCATCAGGTGCTGTCATATAACTCAGTGCATGATCTGTGATCCAAATCCAGATGTTCACATTCTACAGAAATAGAAGTATGTATGCAAATGTAGAGACACACTTCAGACAGAAAGAGAAACCTCAGCTTTGCTGGTTTCTTTGTATACAGCACAATTTTGAGGAGGCTGCCACAATGCGAAGCATGACATATGGTTTTTCTGTCACTGACACGTTAGTTGTAGCTAAAGGAACCTGTCAGTTATGCTAGTGTGCCCACATACAGGCCTAGGGACCAATCCAAACCCATGATCTACTTAGCTGTCCAATTCAGCCAGCTTCTTATAGTTAGGATTGCTTTGCATGGCTCCATATATTCCCCATGGACGATCTTGGGTGTTACGAGCCCAGAAGAGGCCCTTTTGCTAGTTTCACTGCCCTCAGAAGTTTGGGGAGTGGGTTTGGAGAAGTTTGGGACAGATTGCCCACCTGCCAATCACCTGAAAGAACTTCAAACGAAATAGTCGGGAGTGCGCTTCCAGTTCTTCCTTCCTTCCTTTCTTTGCAGAGGTAGCTTAATTTGAAAATACGTTTGCAAAAGAAAAATGATTCCCCCCCACCCTTTGAATTCAAGACAGGGACTCGAAGGAAGCTTTGGGAGCACACTGTTAAGTGCTGTGCCCATTGTTCCTTTGTAGTCAAAAGTGAGTGCTTTTTTGAATCCGGTGCCTTTTCCTGTCACCTTGATCTTGTCAATCACCTTTTGTGATTTGTAGTTGTGGTTTATTTTATTTCTAATGTGGTAGCTTGGCAGAGCTTGAAATGTCCCTTTCACCCAAGTGCTGAAGATCACACAGAACAGGGGGAGGGGGATTATGGTCCCCATTTGACAGATGAGCAAGTGTAGCAAAGTGGCCCCAATCACCCCCCAAAGAAGCATGAGACAGGCAGAAGGACGGAAGGCAGTTCGCAGAGGCCTAACACTGTCACAGGCTTCTGACCACGCATTTGTCATTCTGACGAGTGCTCTTGAAATACCATGTCACAGGGATATTCTCACTCCGATGGTCTTCCGTGTGTGGGCTGATTCACTGGATCAAGTCTGGAACTAGAATACGTTGCCTGAGCTGGCTTTCCTTCCTTCCGCTATTAGTAATTGCTCTTTCCAACTGGGCCAAGATGAAGCTCAAGGAATTTCTGGATCTCCTTCCAGGAGTGCTCCTGGGCTTTGGCGTGCAGTTCCACTTCACCTCCCCATTGGTTAGGCAAGAGAGTACTCCGGAAAGCAGAGCAGTAGCAAAGCGGGGATCCGGGGGGCTCTAGGAGGTGCCCAGCCCCCGGATACGATAGCAAAGCACAGTTCCTTTTCCCATGCTGCTTTGCTCTGGCTATGGCCGCCTCAGCAAATAACTTGCTGTTTAGGCTTTGGTCGCTTTCTGACACCACAAAGAGCACAGGCCCTTGGGCCTTCTCCAGAGGGATGGCCGAGGTGTGATGTCTTTCATCCAAAGGACCTTCCATGACATGGTAAGAGGACATTGTCCCTATTTCAGTGACGAGAACCTTCTCAACAGCATAAGGGATGGCAGGGATATAGATGTCACGAAAGCGAAGTGATGCGCCTCTCATACCCGTGGCACCGTTGATGCACACAGCAGCCACGATCTGGTCTAAGAAGGTGATCATGGCCAGTGCGATTTCCGATCCTTTGGACAGCCCAACGACTCCAAGTCCCGGGCCTCTGACCTGGCGGGGGAAGAAGGGAGGGAACCACACATACACATAGCTATTTAATCAACAGCATGAGAGGCAGGTGCAAGTACAGTTTTGTAAGAAGGAAGGCTACAAACGGGTTTATATGTAAATAAATTAGCTTAGCCAGAATGCTGTGCTGCTGAGTCTGTTACACAACTGCGCAAGCCTCTGCAGATGTGGAAGGTGTGCTGGTGCTTCATCACACCAGTCACTGTGATGTTTGGGCTGAAGAACGCTCCAGACGCTCCTGAACGATCTCCCAGGAGGGAGGGAACATGCCAGTCGGGTATGTGTCTATGCCATGGCCTTACTCACGAGTAGGCACCCTCCTGGACATGCCGATAGTTCTTAGCTATCTTATTCATAAAAGCCTCTGTCATTCATTAATTTCTTTTCCTTAAACTCTTTCCTGATCTGTCAATTTTTGGGGTTCTCTATATTCTTCACTCCTGCCAACCTAGCAGTTCGAAAGCACGTCAAAATGCAAGTAGATAAATAGGAACCACTACAGCGGGAAGGTAAACGGCGTTTCCGTGCGCTGCTCTGGTTTGCCAGAAGCGGCTTAGTCATGCTGGCCACATGACCTGGAAGCTATACGCCGGCTCCCTCGGCCAATAATGCGAGATGAGTGCGCAATCCCAGAGTCGGTCACGACTGGACCTAATGGTCAGGGGTCCCTTTACCTTTACCTTTTTATATTCTTCACAAGGTTAATCTAGACACAACCAAATTTTTGTACTTGAGCCCTGTTTGCACAAATATTCATTCAAGCACTCCCATTGTTTCTGAATTATAGTCTTTGGTTTATGCCTTATTAAGTCCGTCAGTTTCGCTAACTCCAGGTACTTGCATAATTTACTTAACCATTCCCCCTTTGTTGGAATATAATTTCCTTTCCAATGGCTTGCTACTAACATTTTTGCTGCCGTTGTTGCATACATAAAGATATTAATTTTATCTCTGGGGATATCATTATTCAAAATTCCTAATAAATATGCTTCTGCCCTTTTGGTATATGATGTTTTTATCAATTTTTTTAATCTCTTCATGGATCATATGCTCAAAATTTCTTGATTTCTGGACAGGTCCACCACATATGATATAGTGTACCAGTCGTTCTATTGCAGGGGTAGGCAGCCTCAGGCCCGTGGGCCGGATGTGGCCCAATCACCGTCTCAATCCGGCCCACAGATGGCCCGGGAATCAGCGTGTTTTTATATGAGTAGAATGTGTCCTTTTATTTAAAATGCATCTCTGGGTTATTTGTGGGGCCTGCCAGGCTGAAAAAGGTTGCTGACCCCTGCTCTATTGCATCTCCAGCATTTGTTACTAATTGATTTATTTATTTTTGCCAGTCTATCTGGTGCTAAATACCACCTGTGATGCATCTTCATATAATTCTCTCTTAATAGGTAACAGGCCGTGAAATTTATATTTTTTGTCCATAATTTTTTCCAGTCTTTATATTCAATTGTGTAACCTAAATCTCGTTCCCACTTTTGTATATTCTTTCCTTTAACTTCTTGTTCTGAATCAACATTATCTAATAATCTATACATTTTGGAGAGTGTTTTTTGATTATTCTGAAGAACTTCTTTTTCTAGTTTTGATATTTTATTCCCAAACCCCCTGGTCTTTATATCTTTCTCGTATGTAGCTTTAAGTTTTAAAATATTCTAGCCAGTTTATTCCCATTATTTTAAGTTCTTCATATTCTTTTAATGTTTCCATTCGTTCCTTTTACCAAATCTCTGTAAATTGGCCAGATAGTTTTCGTGTTATTTTTTTAATGTCGAGGTTGCCTCTATTGGGGAAGTCCACCATGGAGTTCTTTCTATAATTCTCTCTTTCGTTCTCTCCCATACCTCAAATAAGGCCTTTCTCACTAGATGATTCGTGAATCCTTTATGCATTTGCATTTTTCCGTAAAATAGATATCCATGCCAACCGTAAATTTTGTCCCTTCCCTCCAATTCCAAGAATTCGGTATTTTTTAATAGCATCCACTCTTTCAGCCAACTCCAGCACACCGCTAGTGGCATATTATCTAGTGGTGCCCTTCCTTACAGGCAAGCTCTTTCTAAATGGTTTATACACAACTGAGTCCTGCTCAGCAGGGATCTCCTGCCAGGCTAATGAACAGCTTCCTCTCTGTAGCTCCTTCCCCTTGTATGTATTGCTTCCTCTTCAGCAGGGCTGGGGAATTAGAGATGAATTACCCCTTCAATCTAACCTGAGCTCCAGCTCACGTCCTACCTGATCATTGGCTGTGCTGGCTGGGGCTGATGGGAGACCGAGTCTGGACCACAGGTGTGCCACCTCTGCCATATAAAGTCAGCTTCTGCTCCCACAAAATGTGTGTGTGTGTGTGTGTGTGTGTGTGATGTCTTGGGCGTGTCCGTTTTCAGCTGGATCAATTCCATACAAAGACAAAATGATGCTTGGGAGATCCTACTGTACTGTACAAAACCTGGGGACTACCTAGCGATGCCTGTGTTAGACTAGCTTTGTCTGATCAAGTGCATGTCACTATATACTCCAGAATCCTGTTTGGTGCCATTTCGGCAGCGCATTCCTTGTGGGGACCCAGGCTTCTCCTGCACCCTCGTGGGTCAGTTTTGACATTTGGGTGGGACCACACACCCACAAATCATTTAAGATCGTTATCATGTCAGATGATTGAGAGGTGGCTCGCCTGTCAAAGTTGGCCTGCCAGGCCAAAAATGTTCCTCACTCCTGATCTATTTTAATCTCTATTGCCCCACTACAGAGTGCCCTTGGAATGAGATAGAAGAAAATATACCCTCTCAGACATACCTTGGGATGTTTTAAGAGTAGTATGGATGCTTCCTCAAAATATTCCAGGTCCACTTCTTCCAGGCTCTGTGGGAGGTCATCATATCCAAAGAAAGCCAGAGCTAGAACAGCAAAGCCTTTATTGGCCAGCAGGATGGCTCGAAACTCAATGAGACCTCCAGACCCACCAAATAGGTCAATCACCCCCGGAAATGGCCCAGGCCCTGCAGAGAGTCCAAGAAAGGGAGAGCAACTATGAGCGAAGGTACTTGTAATTGTCTGGAATAAGAACCTCCCTCCCGCCCTGTCTTTGGAGGTCTCTGAGACCATGCAGGGTGGGGAGGAGGAAGGGGGTGACCTTGGAGAGGGCAATAAAAGCAACCTGGGCATGTGAGCAATGTGTGTCCCACAATGAGGGAAGAGAAGGACTGCACGATTGTAGGGAAGGTTCAGAAACAAATGGGAAAGTTGCATACAGACGTACAGGACAGGGGGCACTTCTCTTTATTCTTATAACCCAGAATGTATTACAGTGGTACCTCTACTTACGAATTTAATGCGTTGCGAACACACATTTGTAAGTCGGAAAAAATTGTAAGTCGAAGCAACCCTATCTAAAAATTCGTAAGTAGAAAAAATCCTATCTAAACCACATCCAAGATGGCGGACGGAGCTCCATTCGTAAGTAGAAACATTTGTAAGTAGAGTTATTCGTAAGTAGAGGCACCACTGTATATTGACTCTCTCATCCAGGTACTGATGAAGCCCCAGGCCTCATAGGTTCATCTATGCATTAAGTGCTTGCAGACCATCTACTGAGCCCACTAGGCCAGAGCAGGCCCACTGATGGGGTGGTGTGAAGCATCTGCCTCACCCTGCCTGCCCCACTGCTGGTGGAATGCCCCCCCCCTGTTGCTAGTGAGAGGGAGGCGTTATGGCATGTGGTGTTGCCGTTCATCTTCTCTGCCCCGGAGGCAGGAAAGACGAGGGGCAATGCCTTGAGGAACGTGCCGGCGCTCGCTGGGTTTGGCAGGCGGCGGTGGGGATGTTCTGACGACAGCGGAAGTAGGGTGGGATGCAGCAGCAAGGGTAGCCCATTCCCGTTTTACCACAAGTTGCAAAAGAGGGGTGGGCTGCCCCTGCACTAGGCCATTCCTCGTTGTAGTTAATCACCCGGGAGGGGAGAGAAAGCACAAATCAGTTTTCTTACCTGGTGGCAAGAAAAGGGAGCCCCGAACTTTGCCTTCTTTTACCTGGACACGTTCCACTCCATGGGCCGCGTACCATCTCTCCACAGTGCAAGTGGCCAGTGGTACCTCATTGGGCGAAGGAATTAATACCACAGAGGCAAAGAGGTTGACCTGGACGAGGAAAGGGCTGCCTGTCACGTTGCGTTTCATCAGCCTGCGGAACTTTTTATCTGCCTTCAGGGAGGAGAAGAGGCCCATGGGCCAAACGCCTACATAGTCCCCGCCTAGAGCAGCCGCCTGCTTCACGTCCACCTCCCCAGACAGATTTGCTCGGAAGTAGGCTCTGGATTGAAACTTCTCTCCCATGTCATCTGTGAGCAATGCATGCAGTGTTACCAGCTGGGAAGGGTCCAGGCCAGAGGCGCGAATCCACACCGGTGAGTCGGCTAGTGAGCTTTTCGGGGTGACAGTGAGGCAGGCCATGGCAGCAACCTGAGGAAACTGAATAAGTGACATTTCCAATAAGTTAGGGAACTGTAAGAATGAATGAAGGAGGTGCTCAGCTTCCCTACTTCCCCAAGAGCAATTCTTGCCCTTAACCTCTGATTGAAGCTTTCTCCTTTCCTCTTTTACACAAACACTTTTATCCTCTGATGAACTTAGTGAAGTAGATTGGTATGAGCAGTAGCAACTGGCTGAAGATCATTCAGTGAGCTTTATGGCTGAGCGGAGAAAATTAAAACTCCACTCTGTCCTAGTTCAAGGTTGGTAGTCGACCAAGTTTTACACCAGAGCTTTCCAAACTGTGTGTTGCAACACATGAGTGCTTTGTCAGCTACAGTGTGTGGGTGTGTCCTTTAAAACGCTCCCCACACTCCTCCTGGGGCTGGTAAAGGGTGCAGGAAGCCCACTTGATTGCTAGTTGAACTGAATTACCGTGCTGCAAAATGATGCATGTCTAAAAAGGGTGTCACCAACATGAAAAGTTTGGAAAGCTGTTTTACACAGAGCAGGCCCATTGAATTTAATTGACATGGCTAAGTTAGCTTGATTAATTTCAGTGCATTTACTTTGAGTAAAACTCAGCCGACACAAGCTTTTAACCAAGTCCTTTTCCTCCTTGGAGGTGAAACTCCTCCATGCACTAAACGGTTTGCTCACTTGCGCGCTAGAAGAAGCCCGCCTGCCCGCGCTTGCAATCGAAGCTGCACTTGGCCTTCGCTTCCCGCTACCGCTATGGCCGTGCTGGCTGGGGCTGGAAGGTCGCCGCTTCCCACTCCGCCCGCCAGCCAAAGGAGCGCGGCGAGCAGATCTTCCTTTCCCTCCAGGCGTCCACAAATCCTACGCGCCTTTCCCCACGCGCCCGGGCGACGATGGGTTCTGCACTCACCGCGACTTGAATGGCTCAGGACCCGGAGGGGTTGCAGCCGCCAGCTCCTCTCTCTCTCTCTCTCGGTGCTCCGCAGGTGCCCAGTACAGGACCTTGTCGGATCCTCGCCAGGGTAGCGCCTCCCCGGGCAGGGCACGATTCCGTGGACGGGCGCCAAGCGGGGAGTTGCGCCCGCGTCACGTGACTTGGCGCGGCTGCCTCTGGAGCAAAGGGAGGTTAGATAAGGCGAGGCAAGTCGGTGCGAGAAGAAGTGAAACATCATCCCACACCCGCGCTGGTGTTGCTCAAGGAGAGGATTCAGGGCGTATTGGGAGTGGGTGGGGAGGTAGCTGCCCCTCCTCACCGCCAGATGAGCCGCCCTCCCCCACTGTTCCAGCTTCGATGGCCTTTGACTCAAAAATGTGTAAAGTTATTTCCTTTAGTTTTCCAGCTTGCTGTTTCTGGCATGGTATGCATTAGCTCACATTCCTGCATGGCAGGGGGTTGGACTAGATGACCCTGGAGGTTCCTTCCTACTCTGCACTGATTCAGCATCTCATCTGGTTGTTTCAGTCCCTCCCCTGGCCTTTGAGAGAACTCCAAACAAATGTACAGGGTGAGTCCTTTAAAAGAGGCCCCTTGGATACAGAGTACACATGTTCCACTGGGCCTCTTTTAAAAGACTCACCCTGTATATCCCAGTGTGAGGAATGATTCTGTGCTTGGAATAAAGTGTGAACTGCCGGTGCTTTTTAAATGGGTGGCTTCGCTTTGTCATATTTATCAGTTAGCAAGATGGCATTTTAAAAGTATTTAACCCCCATTCTATAAGCTGCCTTGAAAGGTCAGCTAGCTCAGGGAGACAGCACAGAAATTGATTTAAATAAATAAAATACAGCTAGCACCAATAGAGAGGTGGTATGTGATTGACATTATTCACTCTGATTTAGAAAACTTACCTTGCTGGATAAGAAATATATAGCTCACATGTAACATTAACTCTGCCCCTCTCCAATATTGTTCTTTGGTAAGATAGTTCATTCTGAATAGAAATAATATTCTAGCAAACTGTAAGATGTATTGGATGAGGAAATCATTCCCTCCAGTAGCAAACTCAAGGAGGGATGTTTGATACTGTCTTCAACTGTTTTAAGGCATCAGACAAAGACTTTTCTCTTTTCCTGGGTTTTTGGACCTTAGTTTGAAGTGCGACACTGTGGCCTTTTTGAGTGGGGATGGGCTCTGTACATCCTCATTTTTATTTGTATAGCTGTGTTTTTATATTTTATCAGATGCTCTTAATAATGTAAGTTGCTTTGAGACGTCACTCTGTGAGAAAAGTGACATATTTTTTATTACTATTATTCTCAGCAGAGGGCTTTGTAAGGCTTCTGGGAAACAAAGAGAATCCCAAGGTTCACAGAAGTTACATTTGGGGGGGGGGCGGTTATCTATGGGGGGAAGGAACACCCCCCTCCAAAAAATGAAAACCAGGGAGGGGGGAGGGAATGAAGAATCTTGGGAAGGGGCATGGCTGGCTGGAGCCTTCAAACAAGAGCACTCCATGCTACGTTTAGCTGTGCTTCTGTTGTGATATTTCACACTTGATGAAGATAAAGTTGTTTTCCCCTACAAAGGGCTGTAAATGGTTTTTGCTCTAGTTTCTGCTCAGGAGCTGCTGCTTTGGACAACTCTGGGTCTGTTGCAAAAAGGTCCCTTCAGGAGGTAGGGGAAATTGCGCATTGTGGAACCTCTGCTGTTTGTCCCTCAGAACCCAATATTTTCAGTAGTGGAGGGGGCTGCCCATTTCCGCCCTGCTCCACACGAATTCTCCATGAGACCTAACTCATGTCAATATTCAAAGCCTCAGATCAGTAAAAAAAAATATGAGACTTTGCTCTCTGCAACTAATTTGCAACCTTTCATGTTGGGCAGCCAAGTATGGGATAATCATTGACAGGTGAATGCAGCTTAGTTTTTCATCAGGAAAGATCAGGATCATGTTATACAATGTACAAAAACTGAACCACTCCCCTCCCTTATTTTTTGAAAACAGCAGAATCATACAACAAGCTCTTTCTGAAACCGGAGGCTTGTACAACAGCTCTTGTTCACAACCCTTTCTGTGCTCATATGGAGATTTGCTAGATTGGAGTCTTAGCCTGGTTGAATGTATGCCAAAAATATGCCAAAGCTTAAAAATGTTCCCAGCTAATCAGAACCCACCCCACCCCCCACCAACAAAAGGACCACTGCCTACTTCAGAAGCTTACAGAAAAAGTTTCTGGATTTGAGCCAGTGTGGTGCAATGGCTAGACAAGACCAGGAGACTGAGGTTACCCTTTGCTCTGCTGAAACCCATTTACTGGTAGTCATGAAACTCATTTGGTGACAATGGGCCATCTTTCAGCCATTCTGCCCAATGAAATGCTTTGTTGTAAGGAGAAAAGTTCCATGTAAGCTGTCTTGATCTCCTTCAAGGAAAGTTTAAGATAGCAATGTAATAAAATAAAAACAAAGCGTGTTTTTAGGGTGACTTGTGCCATTAATAAAAAATGCTGAAGCCTGAGGGCTTTCATGGAAGACAAGCCCCCCCCCCAATACAGAGAGGAGACTTTCATCACTAACCTTGACAGTCAAGCCCCAGACATTAGCAGTCGCCTGACACCACAAAGCTAAAATATCACACAGGTGCATAAATCCAGAAAGCAATGATTTTAATAAATGCAGAACCAGTCAAATGTCCCATTCCATCCCTAACCCAGAAGAATACCTTTACAACAGCAACCAGGTTATTTATGATCTTTCATATATAACCCTACAGTCTGGAAGTTTGCCCCAAAAAAGATGTCTCAGCACTTCATTCTGGAGGATTTTGCTTTGCCATCTCCACAGAAAAGCAAATGGGAGGCTTCAGCTAAGGGGCATCTGGATGCAATGTAGCCTTCTCTGGAAGAATCTGATCTCCGGGGCCAAGAGAAGCCAGGGAGCAAACCAGCAGTGCACCTGGCCAGTGCATCTCAAGAAGTCATTTTCAATGCACAGAGAGTGGGGAGGGAGACCCGCCTCGGCCTCATTCCTTGGCTGCTTTGCGCTGCGTTTGGCGTTTCTGCAGCAATGCCAGTGTGTCCCGCTTCTCAATGCGACGCAATTGCTTCTTCTTTGCACGCTTCAGTTTTGCTGGATTCCGAATCTGAAGGAAGGAGCAGAAAAGAAATGTCAATGGGGCTGCCAGCACTTTTGCATATGAGACTTAAGAACTCTTAGGAAGAACAAGTCTCCTACTCCTCACCAGAGGCTTCAGAACAGGGATAGACAAGAATTTGGACTTGGGGGTACTGGATTTTTACTGGATCCAGAGATCCACCAACCAGAATATCAAGGGCAAAAGATATAGTAAACTTTGAATGAAAGGATTACGAGTGCAGGAGATTTATCTTGAGTACCAGAACTGAATTCACACTTCTCCCATGCACCTGCCCTCCTCCAATACACACTCTTCATTTCATCAGTATAATTTAGGAAGGATGGAGGGTTTTTTTTTAATTTATGTGTGATACGACTAAACAATTGGGAGTCATGCATCTTTGGAGACATTCTTCAAATTATCCAGAGATCTGCAAAAGCATCTTGATCTATAATTTGGCACGCACCATATTATGTCCAATATTGTTTTACAACATGAGACTGAAGGTTTTGTGAACACACCATTATTCTTACTAATAAAAGGTAGGTAAAGGACCCCTGGACAGTTAAGTCCAGTCAAAGGCGACTATGGGTTGCGGCGCTCATCTCGCTTTCAGGCCAAGGGAGCCAGCATTTGTCCACAGACAGCTCTCCGGGTCATGTTGCCAGCATGACTAAACCACTTCTGGCGCAATGGAACACCATTGACGGAACATTACCATTTTTAATATAGATCAATTATAACTGGTATGCATGAGACAATGACAAGTGAATCTTTGGAAAGCAGCTCTGCAATGGTGCCAGCCAGGAAAAGCGAAATATAGTGGGCCAACAGCTGTAAACGGGACTCTGTTTTAACCAAAGCATCAGAACAAGGAAAAATGACATCTCGAGAGATGAAACTGCATGTCCAGAAAAGCTGTGCCCATTTGCCTAGGCATGAAAGGCTCCATGGTAAGGAAACAGATTATGACGTTTGAGCCACACAGCCAGAAAAGGCCTTGCAATCCTGAGACCTAGAGCTATGCAGATGGGCATCTGAAAGATGATGGAAGTGCCTTGCAAGCCCAGAAACTTTCCATGTCAGTCTTGCAATCCACAGATTATAAGAACTGTGGAGATGGTCCATTCTTGAAACAAAGTCCTTTCAGCACCCCAAGGATAGGAGCTGTAGTCATCTGGAGGGCACCACGTTGGCTACTCCTGGATTAGACACTATTCTTGCAAGATTTTGGCTCCACCCCATTCTTGCATTGATAACTAGGATTATAGATTTTCAGCTACGTTCACATGGTATTAGTCTGGCTGGAGTCTCACCCATTTTGCTATACAGCATCGTATCTCCATGACTACATTGGGCAAAAAAATCCTTCATGCTCCCTTCCAACTCTACAGTTCTATGATTTTTTGACTTGGAAAACTCTCAGGGCTAGACACTCATGGCTTGACAGCATGTTGCCATCAAACAATTACATGCAAGGGCTGGTCTGAAAGAGCTTGTAGGGCAGTTACTGTTTCACACAGCCTCACCCCTGCTCCAGGCCATTGCTTCCTATCCTGCAAGATAGTGCTGTGCTGCCATAACTCAATGGAACCCACAAAACATTAGCAGCTCAAGCGGTGGTGTTTTCTGTAATAATTGGCTTGGTGCCGTGGGAACTGAAAGGTCTGGGCCAGTGTCAACAGCATCCACTGGCTTCCAGCACACTTGGCTCAATAAGTTGTGGACATATAGTAATTGTAAGGTGAAATAAGCAGCCTCTCCATCACCCATCCTACCACCAGAAAGACAAGCTTGAAGCTTCTGTACTAATAACTGAAAACAATTTCTAGCCTACACCTCTCTTGGCTCACTCTCACGGGAAACAAAAATGGTGCCCTAGTTTAAGCAGATTTATACGTAAAACGAGTGTTAGGCTAAACTCAACCTAGGGTAAGTGAGGGTTTGGATAAACTTTGCATATTTGTTAGATTAAAACAGGCTCACACCTCCCCTAAACACTCCTCCTCAATTAGCAACTAGGAAGCATGGTCTAACATGTCATTTCTATCAAGCTAAGCACAACACAGAGAGAACAGATGATCTGTGTTATTGCAACAGTGCTTCTCTTCTCACAGAAGGCAAGTTTCTTCTTCAAGAGAAAACTAAGGACTTAAAAGGGGAGACTCACCACTTGCACAACCTCTGCTTTCCGCTCATTCTCCAGTCTTCTTCTTAAATTTTCTTCCCTTCGTAGTTTTTTCTCCTAAAGGGAGAAGACAGTAAAACCTGTTATACACATTATTTTAGAGCCACAGCAGTGGAAATTTGAATCCTGATCTCCCAGGTCCTAGTCTAATCCCTCGAATTACTACAGCACACTGGCTTCCTAGAGTACTTATGCTATGGGGCAGCTATATATATATTAAGTATATTATTCTGGATTCTTTTATTTGATGTTTTAATGTGTTGGGGGAAAATCCCAAAGCAGTTTATTTTAAGATAAAAGGCAGTACAGAAATGAATAATAATAATAATAAAGTTCATTGGTGCCTAGACATTCTGTTGTGGCGACTGTAACCCAGGTTTAAGGTGGCATTTGGAAATCAGCTTATATATCTGAGTTTCTAACACTGCCCAGAAGAGAGGACATGTGTCACAGCAAAGAAAACCCTCTAACTTAGTACTGCATAACAGATAGTCCTTGAACATGAAGGGCTTATCCAAATATCTTAACCTGTCGCCAGGACAATACTGGGGTGTGGAGGTGATCTTTAAAGTATTTAGGTCCCAGGTTTTATAAGATATCAATAAAACTTTTGAGTTCAGATTAGTAATATTTTGAAAGACAGTGCAAGTCTTTCAGTACATGTATGGCTTCAGCCAGCTACTGCACTTAATAACCAGGGAGTTGCATTGTATGCTAACTGTAGCTTCCATGTTGTCTTCAAGGGCAGCACCACGTGCAACACCCTGCAGTAATCCAAGAGAGGTTATCAGAACATGTATTACCATGAAAAGTCTATCCCAGGTCCAGGAATGGTAGTACCTGGCGATCTAGTCAGAGCTGGCACTCCTAGCTACTTAAGACACAAGCATGGATCTCCAGCAACAAAGAGGAATCTAGGCACATCCTTGGATTACACACCTGTTCCTTCAAAGGGGACCCAACTCTATTCAGAACAGGCCATCTTGCCTGCTTCCAGACCTAGCAGCCACTATTCAACAGACCACTTTATATCACAATTCTCTCTCACCTCACGCTCCTTTCGCTTTTCTTCCACCAACTGCCGTGCAAAATCTTTGACTAGTTTCTTTTCCTGACGTTCCTTCATCTTGCGTTCCCAGGAGGTACGCAAAGGCTTATCCAGAGTCATGTGAGAAAACCTAGCAAGGAGAAAACGGAGCCATTATCAACCACTGCCATGAGCGTAATTCCATACAAAAGCTTTAAACTTTTGCTTTAAATGTGTATAGGCTTTTGCTTTAAACATATATACTACTTTTTGCTCTTAACTCTTTTTAGTTATTTTTAATGTACATCACCTTGATATGGTTGTTTAGGTAAAAGGTAAAGGGACGCCTGACTGTTAAGTCCAGTCACAGATGACTCTGGGGTTGTGGCGCTCATCTCGCTTTACAGGCCGAGGGAGCCAGTGTTTGTCTGCAGACAGCTTCCAGGTCATGTGGCCAGCATGACTAAGCTGCTTCTGGCGAACCAGAGCAGCACACAGAAACGCTGTAGCGGTACCTATTTATCTACCTGCACTTTGATGTGCTTTCAAACTGCTAGGTTGGCAGGAGCTGGGACCGAGCAACGGGAGCTCACCCCGTTGCGGGGATTCGAACTGCCGACCTTCTGATCGGCAAGCCCTAGGCTCTGTGGTTTAGGCCACAGCGCCACCCGCGTCCTATGGTTTTTTAGAAGGTGCTTAATAAATCAATGACGATAACAAGTGAAGCTTGTTTCTAAGTTCCTACGGGTATTCATCAGACCAGGCTGCACACTTCGCAGGCCATGCTCTCCACAGACTGGCAAAGACACTGGAGAACAAGTGGAAACGATTGGAGAGGGCTTATTTAAGCATAGCAAACCACCTGTGAGTCTAATTGGTTTCAAAATCAGAGCAAAAATTAACTGCACGCGACTTGCTTGTTAACCTTCATTTTGCACCATACGCAAACGCAGTAAGCGCCGCAAAACAAGGTCCCGCCACCTAAAGGCGAAGATCAAACTCTCACCGCTTCTTGCCGGTGTCTTTCCATACCCGCCCCGATTTAGGCTTTCCTCTGGGGATGGCGGGCGCCTCCTTCCGCTTCGTGCCCGGGGAAGCTGCTGGCGGTTTCCCTGGTCCAGCTTCTACCGCGGCGGCCGTTTCTTCGCCGTTCCCGGGCTGCCGGACCTGCTCACTTCGGTCAGTGTCTGAAGGGGGCTGCTCACTCAGCGGCTCCGCTTCAGAAACAAGCGCCGCCATAGCCCGCTCGCCGGTTCCCCCGGAAACTGCTGCTCTGCCTCCCTCCACGTGGGAGAGATACAGGGACGTCCCCCTCGGATGACGTTTCGTCCTCGAGTATATGCGTAGAGCAACGCGAGTGGCCTGTTACGCCCAGGCGCGTGAGGGAAACATGGGCGGAGACAGCCCTTTGACCGCAATTGGCCAATTGCCCTTGCTGCGAAGAGTTGCGGTCTTACCCGTTCCGTAACAAAACTTCCGGTATTTGGTGTGATTCTTCACATGCGGGGCAACAGCAGCGGAAATACATGAAACTCAAAAGGGTTGAAAGTTCACCTTGCAGCGCGTTGAAATGACAGACAGACAGACAGACAGACAGACAGACAAGCAAGCAAGCCCTTGATGACTGGCACACACTCACATCCGCCAGTGCATTGCAGGGGTTGGACTAGATAACCCTTGTATGCATACTGTCTTAAAGGGACTGTTGTGATTTATTTATTAAAAGGAAATTTGGCTGCAATCTACAAGTTGTTTTATTTTAGGATAAAAAGGAGTGGAGACTGTAAGCTAAAGTTTTCACTGTAGCTCTCAGCAGCACTAATTTTAATCATAAACATTTCATTTATAGGTCTGAACACCACAGAAGGAAGTAGCAGAACCTGCACACGAGCATCCATAAAAGAACAAATCACGGAGAAGCATTGAAATTTATTAGCAAACCACTTCACACACCAAATGACAAATATATTTTAGTCTGAATGCAGAAGGCACATGGCAGGTGATGTATAACAACATTCAATTCGATAATCAGACCTGAGATATATAAAAACTATATATAAAAAATTAGAAAGTTGATTTGGACTAGGCACAAAAAGATTCTGATAAACACACAATGCCAGCAATATATTTATCCAAAAATATATATGTGCAGTAGTTTAGAAGAGGAGCTTATTTCCATACATATTTTAAATGAATGCAACAGTTCATCTTTATATACCTGGTTACATTTTCTGTTAAAACAAGTGTGTGCTCTTTAGTTTCACTGCTATAAAAAAATGATAACAATAGAAAAACTAATGCATGGGCTGTTTTAATTTTGATCATATATTTTGTGGTTTTATATTTTGATTTTGTTCTGTGAACTGCCCTGAGATCTCCGGGTATAGGGCAGTATATAAATTCAATAAATAAAAATAATAATGCCTCCTAAAGTGTGTACAGTCATTATATGGACTCTGGGCTCTTTTTTCAATAACAATAATATGTCTGAGAGGATGGCCTGCCTATATCCAGCACTGTGAATTCATTGAGAAATCAAGTAATAAAGCCTACCCTGGTAGGTAAAAAAGGTAAAGGACCCCTGGACAGCTACCAGTAAGTCCAGTCAAATGTGACTATAGGGTGTGGCACTCTTCTTGCTTTCAGGCCGAGGGAGCCAGTGTTTGTCTATAGACAGCTTTCCAGGTCATGTGGCAAGCACAACTATACCTCTACAATGACGGAAGCTAGAGAGCACAGAAACGCCATATACCTTCTAGTCACAGAGGTATCTATTTATCTACTTCCACTGGTGTGCTTTTGAACTGCTAGGTTGGCAGGAGCTAGGACAGCGCAACAAGAGCTCACCCTGTTGCAGGGATTTGAACCGCCAACCTTCCGATCAGCAACCTGAAGAGGCTCAGTGGTTTAGACCACAGCGCTACGTGTTCCCTACCTGGTAGGTATGCTTTTAGGATGTCGAGTGGTGATAGCACTGGCGTTCTCAAATGCTCCCCAAGTTGAACAATTCCTTGCAACTACAAAACTAGCACCTTAGGAAGAACTATTCAAGCTTGTCCCCCAGAAACAGGCTTTTTGCTTCATTCTGCTGATTGCCCAAACTGGCCCACAAAGGTTTAAACATTTTTTTCTGCCTCTGGAAATTATACTGTATGATATCACAATGTGGACAAGCTTTGACAAACTTGTTTGCTTGCTATGAATATGGAATCTGTCACACTGTCCTACCTATTACACTTTGGTCAACATCTCAGTTGTTACAAATGCAACACATCATCAATGCATCTTACTACTCTTTGATCCCATCCCTTTTTATAGTGTAACAAAAGTAAACAAATTTAAGCAGATCTCTCTCTCTTTCAAATACCAACCTTTAAGCCTCCAGATGAGGTTTCTGCATAACATTTTTTAACAGCATCTCCTTCAAGTACTTTCATGAAGTAACTGTCTCCAAGTTACAGTAGAGCTGAGCTATCGTAATCTTACCTCTAGTGAATTTTCTCAGGCAGATTTTCAGCTGTCTAAGAAACATCGCTATGGGAACCAAGGGGAACCAACATGTAGGAAGACTGGAAGCTTTTTCATACCAGTCAGAATGTTGACCTTTCCAGCTCAGTACTGTCTAAAGCGACTGAGAGCAGATTATCAAGGTTTCGGACAGTAGTCTCTGTCTGGAGATGCCAGGGACTGAGCCATTTGCATGCAGTGGCTTAGAAGCCCATCAGAAAGTCTGATTGTGCTCTGGAGAGGTAAAAGAGAACACTGTGTTCTTCCCTTAAATGCCCCCAATTCTATACACTCAGAAAGAAGTCACATTCTTCATTGGTATTTATTCTGAGATTAAGTGTCCATAAGATTGCAGCATTAAGTGCAATTGTATGCATTTAGAGGTAAGATCAATTGGGTTCAACGTGATGTATTCCCAGGTGTGTACAAGATTGCTGCATTAGGGTACCAGGGCAACCTGAAGAGTGGAAGGGATAGACTTAATCTACCTTTCTTCCCTGGTTGCAGACAGGCTAAGATGCTGATGAAATGTTTTCCAGTATGAGAATGCTTGATTTAATGTGAACTGTTCCTGTGGAAGAATATGTGTTGTGCATTCATTAAAAACCCACATCAGTTTTCCCTGCAGAAAGATCCACAAGCAGTTTTTTAACTGGCTCAAAGAGCTAGATATTTTCTTGAAAAATTTACAGCACTTTCCCTTCCAATATAGTGTGTATTTATATGAGTCTCATCAGCATCACAGTGTCCATTTCATTACCACAAACCTAAATTTCATGTTGGAATAAGCACAGGCAATCTGTTTGGGCTCTCTCATCACCAAACCCAGGAGAATTTAGAGATCAGACTGTGGTCTTCCAGGAACAGACAGGAAAGGCCCAAAATGTAAACTTTTAAAAAGGTACAGGGATTTCCCTTTCTTGATAATGCACAAAAGTGAAGAAGAGAAGTCTTGGATTTGGAAAAGCTTCTTTTCAGCTTATGTGGCAGGACCCATAGAGGAGAGTCACAAGCAAGTTTATAGTTTGTTTTCTCTTTCTAAAGAAAGCCAGGCAAGAGATTAGCAGGATTCCTGCAGTCCATCTTGGAAAAGGTGAAGTATCTGAAAGAAGTTCATAGCTGTGTAGCTCTAAGCAAGAGAGACCTCTATAATTGCTGCAAATGGTGTGACAAGAAGTGCCAGGAGAAGCCTTATCACAATGCCTGGAAAAAACAAGCAGAAGAGCAAAGCTGGTAATTGTTCTCTGCAAGCTTGACCCATCCTCTACCCAGACACAACTTTTGCCTCCTTCCATTATTCTAAGAGAAATGTAGGAGCCAGCCCTTTCAGGCGAGAGCCAGGTACCACTGAAATCCCTGCAAAGAGGGAAAGTGAGGATCACAAAAAAATGAAATTATTTCATTGAGATCAGATTCTGTTCAGTTTTTGATGGGGAAAGGGCATGACTCAAAGCCATGTCAGGGAGAGGGGAGAGAACACATTTGAAATTTGCAGGCTACTACCAAGCTTATGGTTTTCTTTTCACATAGCTGAGTGAAGAACGCTGTTGATTTAGGGCTGGGTTTGTCCCAGCCACAGCAAACCTGTGATGGAAAAAGGGCAGGGATTCATCCTCACCATCTGCCGATAGAGTTGTTGTTGTGAAGATCTGAATCCAACTACCAGGGCAGCGACAGCTATGGACAGTTCAAGGACTGAAAAGATGATAAACACCGCATTCAGACCATATATCAGCGTCTGTGGGAAAAGGCAATAAACAGTTGCACGGGTTGCTATTTATACAGCTCCAGAATTGAAAGCGCAATATAAAAAAAAACCCATCGCTTGGACGTACAAGAGTTAACCTTCCAAAGCAGCTAAGTCCTGCGATGTCTCTTTCAGTAACACCACTTTGAAAGATTCTGAAGAAGGTACATGAAATCCTCCAGGGGCAGCAAGGTGAACAAATCTAAAGAGGGTCTTCATGCTGAAGCCTAACAGTTGAAAGGTTGACTTAGGCTGTGTACACATGACTAGTTTAAAACACCGCCAGGTTGTCCTTTTTCTCAATTGAAGCTGGTTTGCGGTGAAAAATGCATACAAAGTGCATCATAAGAAAGGACGGGATAGATAATGGATTGCGCCTAGTGTTGTGTGCACACTGTTTTTCATTACTTTCCATTAAATGTTTGTTCTAGACAAACCTCAAACTCGGCCCTCCAGATGTTTTGAGACTACAATTCCCATCATCCCTGGCCACTGGTCCTGCTAGCTAGGGATCATGGGAGTTGTAGGCCAAAAAGTTACAGGGAACCAGGCAGAGGGCCTTCTCAGTAGTGGCACCCCCCTTTGGAACGCCCTCCCACCAGATGTCAAAGAGAAAAACAACTACCAAACTTTCAGAAGACATCTTAAGGCAGCCCTGTTTCGGGAAGGTTTTAATGTTTAATAGATTATTGCATTTTAATGTTCTGTTCTGTTGGAAGCCGCCTAGAGTGACTAGGGAAATAAAATACAAAATAAATTTTGATCCACTGGGAGTTTTTAGCACGATTCAAGCCCTTCCGTTATTTTGTCTTAAATTGCACCACAGATTCCCAGTCTAGAGTCTATCTCTCTCCCTTCTTATTTTTCTCTTTCACAAAAGTATCTCACATACATTTGTAAACATCAGAGGGAAAGGGGATATCACATTATCCCCACTCTTGAATGGCAGAGACACCATACAGGATGTCTTTATGCTCCTTGTTGGTCACTGACAATGTCTTGTGAGGGTTAGTAGAGCCTCTCAATTGTGAATTGGCTATTTTTGTCTTCCTATAAGCCAATGGTTCTCGAAGCTACGAACATGAGCTTGACCAAACTGCGGGAGGCAGTGCAAGACAGGAGTGCCTGGCGTGCTATGGTCCATGGGGTCACGAAGAGTCGGACACGACTAAACGACTAAACAACAACAAAGCCAATGGTAAGGCAGAATTATTTCATTTAGGCATAAAACAGTTCTGAAGAGTCTCTAGATGCCTGAAGCCTTTGCTGAATCAGACCACTTTAAGCAAATTATAGACTGCTGCTACATGCACATGAAGACATAGGGGGAAAGCTTACCTGAATAGAATTGGAGCAATAACCATAACGCATATCAGAATCATGACACAAGTCTCCTTGTTGATGGGTTTGTGCAATCTCAGTACTATGGAGGATTACAGCAACCAATGCAGCAACACAAACTAGCAAGTTGGCAGCAGAGCAAGCTTTCACCTATACATTGAAACAAAATAAATTAAGAGTTGCTCTATTACATTACTTCCATGTCTCTGACAAGTAATCATCTATAGTTGGTCTCAGAATTTACAGTCTTGATTTCTTTGGAGCCCTACATATGCATTCCTGAGCGATCCCTTTGCTCTAGAACAGGCATCCCCAAACTCGCCCCTCCAGATGTTTTGGGACTACAACTCCCATCATCCCTAGCTAACAGGGACGATGGGAATTGTAGTCCCAAAACATCTGGAGGGCCAGATTTGGGGATGCTTGCTCTAGACGTTTGCTTTCTTGGTTGCCAATATTCACAAGTTTCTTTTAGACCACAGGTGGAGAAGCTGTGGCCCTCCAGATGTCGTTACTCCCATCAGCCCCAGCCCAAACGGCCAATGGTCAGGGATGTTGGGAGTTGTAGTCCAAGAACATTTGCAGGACTACAGCTTCCTCACCCTGGTGCGAGGCAGATTGCCTATGATAGATTGCAGTGAATGTCCCAAATCTGGCCTTTCTCACAACAATGTAGACATTATGATTGTACAGTGGTACCTTGGATTACAGACACTTCAGATTACAGATGCTTCAGGTTACAGACTCCGCTAACCCAGAAATAGTACCTCGGGTTAAGAACTTTGCTTAAGGATGAGAACAGAAATTGTACAGTGGTGGCATGGCGGCAGCGGGAGGCCCCATTAGCTAAAGTGATACCTCAGGTTAAGAACAGTTTCAGGTTAAGAACGGACCTCCAGAACGAATTAAATTCTTAATCCGAGGTACCACTGTATTAGAGAATTATTAAACTGACTCACATATCCTACGAAAATAACCTGACCATCTCTCAGCAACTTCACCTTGCTTCCATTACAACAATTTGTCTTTATTTGAGCTTTGTCTTCTCAAGGCCTTGGCCAGAACAAACCAGGGATCTGTATGGTTGTACAGTACAGCTGAGCAAACAACCCTGAAGACGTATTGGCAACAGCTTTAGACACACCTTTATTATGTCAATTTTTTGAAAAAGATACTTGGGAGAAATTTTACCAGCCATTGAAGATCTCTTTTCTCCATTTCCACCAACAATGACCCAGAGACCAGGAGCTGCACAGGGAAGGAAAAACCAAGAACAATCAGCAGGCTGAGTCTCATTCCATACAGAAACTAGAGCACAGAGACTCACAAGTCAGGTTGCATTGGTCAGAAAGGCCAAAACCTTCTCTAACCCCACCACCTCCTAAGCTCACTCCAACCAGAGGCTTTCTTACATTACCAACTGAGGTTAGTAAGATGTGAACCAACTCAAAAGCCACCTCTGTAAAGAGTCCCAAACTTGAGTACTAAACAAACACATTGTTGTATGTGAAGAAGATGCAAGTACCTATTAGACAGAATGGCATCTCCCCAAATAGATTTGCAGCAGAACAAACACTTGGGCAGACCACAGGCAGGGGTGTTGAATTTTCTTCTTTGGCAATCACTCGTAGTCAAGTAAGATTGTCTTGCATCATGGGCGTACCCAGCGCGGGGCAGGGGGGCAGCTGCCCCCTAGAAGCAAAAGGGGGGTGGTATAAAACAGCTCGTGGCGCACGCTGTTGTCAAGGCAGTTCACCGTCTCGGTCAGGTACACGATCTTGCCGCAGCAGGCAGGGTCATCTTAACTATACCAGCCGCCATGGTCCGGCGCCCTGCCAGGCAGGGCCAGGCACAGCGGGCAGCTGGAGAGCACGGCACGACAGGCAGGGACGCTGCCAGCTGTGCTCCGCCTTGGCCTGCTCAGCTAAAGCGAAGTGGCAGCAGCGGCAGCAAAGCTGCCTCCGCCGAGGGAAACCTGGACCTGGACCTGGGCTAACTTCAGCTCACACTCCTTCAAGTCACAGCGAGCACAGCTGCCTTGTTTTAGTCACCGCTGCCGGTAAAGGAGCGGGCGAGGCAGAAGTGCAAGTGCAGGTGGCTCTGGCTGGAAACAGCCCCCTCCCCTCGGGGGGGCGTGGATGTTGACCACGCCTCCTGGGGGATCCTGGCCACGTCATCGCCAGCCAGCCAGCCAATCGGGGGGGGCGTGGTTGGCGTTGCCTCCCCCCCTAGTTTTGATCCTGGGTACGCCCATGTCTTGCATGAAAATGGTCTTAACAGTGAGTCTGTGTGGAGGCCAATTCTGGATCCACATGTCCTTCCACAGTGGATACATAAGTTTCTGGGCAGGATTTGATCACAGTGAGGGTTTGCCAAACATGCCTTCCTCTTAGCCTGTTTCTCCTTTTCGCCCTGAGTTCATGCTTTTTCAAAGTCCACTACACCTTTGGTAAAGGCTGTTCTCCAATTGGAGTGCTCGCAGGCCCGTGTTTCCCAGTTATCAGTGCTTATACTACATTTTTAAAGATTTGCCTTGAGAGCGTCTTTAAACCTCTTTTGTTGTCCACCAGTATTTCACTTTCCATTCTTTAGTTGGGAATAGAGTACAGTAGTTGCTTTGGAAGACGATAATCAGGCAGGCCACAGGCAGGGGTGTTGAGTACCTCATGCCTTGTTTCCCCTCAAGGACCAACAATTTATTATGGCAGAAGCTTTTGTGGATTGTAACCCACAAAAGCTTCTGCCACAATATTTCTGTTAGCCTTTTAAGGTACTGCACTATTCGTTGTTGTTTTCGCTACAACACACCAATATGGATACCCCAATGGGAAATGGTTACCTTGATTTAGGATTCAACCTCTTTGTGGCTCTAGGCCTCTGTGTCTAAAATTAGAGAGGCCTTCCCAGAAGCTTTGGTAGGTGAATGAGCCTCCAAGCCTCCCAGCCAAAGTCTGCTTACCAAGATCCCGAACCAGAAGTAGACCCCACTCTTCACAGTCAGGGTCTTTGAATCTTCTTGTGCTGCTGTCAGGGCAACTCCAAAACATATCTCTATAGCCCCCACAACGATCTGCACAGTCTGGGGAGAAAGAACAATGATATTGTGGACAAATGCTATAACCCTTGCCAGCTTCACCACCACCCTTCTTCTCCACATTGTTCTGTTTCCAATCACCTCCCTCATCACTATCAGGAACATAGAAAGCTACCTTATAGAGACAGAACATTGGGTCCGTCCAGGATTTGGGCTAGTTTGACAAGCCTACAGAACCTTACCCCAAGGGCCTTGGGAAGCATATTCTTGGTGGTTTTGCTATAGGTTGGTGCACCGTGCGATACAGTGACAGTAGTTCCTGACGTATTTGCTGTGCCTGCTTCCTGCTGGCCTGGCTGAACGACTTTTGAGATGATCCTCACATTTCCGCATTCTGTCACAGTGGTGGACATTTCTGGACAAAAGAGAGGATAATGAACTTAGTAAGCAGGGGATGAACAGAACAAGCTGGACCCAGAGGCTGGTCATGACATGCACATATGTGCTCTCTACAGAACGACGCCATGCCCCTTCTCTCCTGGCACCACCAGTCTGCAGTGGGAGCTACGTTCCATACATATTAGGCAACTCATTCTCCAAGTTCCTATACTTAAGTGGCCTAGATGGTACTATTCACAAAAAAGCTGGAGGCTTAAGGGAACCTCGAGGTTTGCAGAAGCACAAAAAACTCTAATAAGGACCCCTTGCTCCCCCATGCCCCCAAAATGACCAGCCAAAGGAGGACTAAGCAGACCCAGTGGACACAGAATGTTACCTGGGTGTCGGCAGGTGAGACAGAATGCAGCATCCTGAAAAAGGGTGTGGCTGGCACCTTGACTACGAGCACTCTGCACTGCGACATTTTGTCGCAGGATGCACTGGTAGCACTCACGAGTGGAGGGCTACTCTTTACCTAAAAGGAGGCAGTATCTTCCCGGCTCTGTTCATTAATACCTGCAAACTCTCAAACTGATTAAAGCCCTGAGCTATATGGCTCCACCGCTGTCACTCTGGAGAGCATCATTTTATATACAAGAATTGTGACGAGTTTCCTATGTTGTCTCCTCTCCAAGATGCGCTAAAAACTTAAGAAGCCTCCCTTCTCACCAGTATTAGCAAGAGCAGTTCCTGCTTAGCATTTTAACAAAGGCTGAATAGGCTCCAGTTTTATTCTCACTTCTCAGCTTCGGACACTGTTTCCAGGATCTCTTCCAACCAAAGGGTCCATGAAATGATATCCTTCAAAGGAAGACCTCCTGCCAGTATACTTGGAAGCCCCTTCTCTGGCCAAATATGGGCTGCAAGTTTGGATTTGATATCCCCTTTATCACTACCCTAAGGAGTCTCAAAGCGGCTAACATTCTCCTTTCCCTTCCTCCCCCACAACAAACACCCTGTGAGGTGAGTGGGGCTGAGAGACTTCAAAGAAGTGTGACTAGCCCAAGGTCACCCAGCAGCTGCGTGTGGAGGAGCGGGGACACGAACCCGGTTCACCAGATTATGAGTCCACTGCTCTTAACCACTACACCACACTGGCTGACTGGTGCTCTCTCTCCCTGCTAACCCCATGAACATTCTCTGGTTTCACTGAAAACCACAATGGTGGTCAAAAACTATCAAGATAACTAATTCCTCCCTATTGCCTCATATTCTACATGGGATTGCTCAATTTGTTCCAGAGGGGATGGTAACATATTATTTAAGAACAACAAGTTAGGAAAGAGAAAAAGAGCAGCGTCATCACACCAAGGGCCTAGCCCTAGCCGACAGAGGAGCCATTTGCACACGTTGGCAATTGCATGAGTGGCATTAAAGAAATAATGCTGATGGAGCAAGCAGACTCCTGTGACATCTTAAGGGGACCAATTTATAGATTTCTTCCTGCCATTGTTGCTGCCACAAAAGCCTTCTTCGTAAGGACAACTTCCACAGTAATGCGCATGCATGAAACATTGTGCATCAGCTACCTTCAGTGATATCTATGCAGCACCAATATTGCAGCTATGGTATCAAAAGGCAGTTGAGAGATGGGTTGTGGGAACAACAGGGTCACACTCCCTGACTCTCTCCCACCAAGGTCATCCCTCAGGGCGACCAAGAAAGAGTGGCCAGGATGGGGGTGGGGGTCAGAAGCGCACACCTGGCCAGGGTGCTTATCTGGCGCCGTGGTGCACGGATCCCTCCAGCACCCCCACCCCACCCCCATGTTTCCCTCCAGGCGGGCAGCAGCTGGAGGGCAGCTTCTCCGGCGGGATGGAGGCTCCGGGCGCCGCGCAGCGAGGCATGGCGGGTGAGGCGGGGCTGGAGGGCGGCTCCTCTGGCAGGGAGGAGGCTCCGGGCATGGCAGAGGCGGACAAGGGTGGCAAGCTGATGCCGGGAGGCGCCGCGTCCAGCCTCCACCTCCCCCCTGCACCTGGCTTCTTGTTGGATATGCTGATCTTCCGCCTGAATATTCAGCTTTCATTTGTTTTAAAAAGTCTGTTACCCTTTCACTTATGGTGATAAAAGCAAAATGTGCAGGTCTACAGAGAACTTTAAGACTGTGTGCACACTGCATCCAGTATATACCACCCCTGCTGATTTGGAAAGTGACAGGCACACAACATTAACCAAAGTCCACAGCTATCCTGCCCTTTGTTAAATGAAATATTTACATTTTGATGCATTTCCCCTCAAACCTGCTTAGATCAGAATTGGGGGAAGGGAAAACCACCTAAAGAAGGATGTTGTTTTAAGCTGGTAATGTGTACACAGCCTAAATGCACAACGCTAAAATTCTGGTACAAAATGCTGACACTCTTGAGTCGCTCTTCTACTCTCTCCGTCTTCCTCTGTGTTTTAAGCAACATTTTAAAAAGGCATTGATCTCTTTGGCGCAGACCTCCTCAGACTGAGGTTATAGGTTATGACAACAACCCACCTGTCAAAGACCCATGCTCCAAATTATATGAGGTCACTAAGACATGGCATAAAAGGAGGGTGATTTGACAAGGGGTCTGTTAGGAAACTGGACAAAAGCAAACAGAGAATCAGCACAGAAGCAAATACCCTTTTGCATTCTGCATAAGACAAACAGGCCAGTCTCCAAGCAAAAGAACACACAGTTCTGACATCAGTAGTGGCAATATCTAAAAACTGGGGTTGGGGTTGGGCATTTCAACCATTTTGTAACTGATTTTAAAGTGTCCGTCCTTGAACAAAGGAATTGCAGAGGGAGGCAACAGGTCATTTAGAGGTTTAATGCTGTTTAATATTGCTTTTTTTCATTAAAACAACTGCCTGTGATTAATTAGTTTGTCCATGTCGAGATAATGCATTAACATCAACAACTGTTTTGTGAATGGCCACGGTTAACAACGTAATTATCCCTGTTTGGACTGCCAGCCTCGCATTTCTCTGTGACCTCACTGTTATAATCTTCCCCCATGTACTACGCAGAACACTTCACGAATCCGATGAATGGACTCTAGCCCACGAAAGATTCTGCCAGAATACATTTGTTACTAGTCTTTAAGCTGCCGCAACCCCTTTGGCTGCTTCGGAAGCAAATGTGGAGCAGCCTTTTTTTTTAAAAAAAAGGCAACGTTGATCAAAGACGGAAATTGATTCTCTCACGAGCTGTCAAATTCTCCTGTGGGTTTTCTTCTTTTAGGGCGGGGGACGTTTCCTCAACTGTATCTGATGCACACGTTTCCCTCCTGCCTTGGGGTTTCCACTAAGCTGCAGATTTACCCCCCACCTGCCACTCTTTCCTCCCCCAACCCCAAAAAGCACGCTCATGTTGGAGCAGGGGATGCAAACAGGAGGACAAGCTCACCAGCGATGAAGTCGTGCTCGCCTGCAAAATGCGGGGTTTGCAAAGGTTGGTCTCGCCCTTTTGGAAGGCGCGTCAGTGGAAGCCAGGATCCGTGTCTGGATAATGTTTACCGCCTCTGCTTCTCTCTTGGTGTCTCTCGTGCAAATGGTCGCGAGGGATCCTCCTAGAGATCTAGACTAGAGAGCTTAGCTTGCGCCTCCTGCCTGGAAACGAATGGCCAGGATCCAGCAGGGGGCAGAATGGAGCTGATAGATGGCGTTCGTGAACTGTCTTTCTGCTCCCGGAGTTCTTCTTGTGCAGTAAACACATTCTTGCCTACCTGCCAGAACCGTTACAATTACAGCATTGTCAAAATCGGGGGCTTGGAGAGGGATAAAGTGAGGAAAAAGAGAGGGACGCAACCTTACCGGTAGCAGGCAACATTATTAGCATTGATAAAGGTGCGCAAATGGTGTTTTTAGGGTGTTCAAAATGCTTTTCGTACATTATTAAAGTCAATTTATTCATTTTAAATGTTGCTGTATACATATATATGTGTGTATTGTTCCTGCTGCGTAAATTTTAGTGTATTATCTTTGTGTTTTATGATTTTTTATGATTCTTCTGATTTTGTAAGCTGGTCTGTGACCGAAAGAATAAATTCTTTATGCTTTATGTCATGTAAGGATTGCTCAAGCCATGGAAAAAAGGAAAGAGACGCCCTAGAAATTCAGAGGAAGGCAAAAATGAAGCGGGGGGGGGGGGAGAGAGAAAACACAGCAAAAATGGCGAATGATTCAGTGCTACTTAAGGGCTCAAGTAGAGGATAGGAGGACCACTTAAAGATCACCAAAGAAGAGGACAAAATAAGATATATTTATTTACAGCTTAGGGGGTAGAGCATGAGACTCTTAATTTCAGGGTTGTGGGTTCAAGCCCCACGTTTGCAAAAGATTCCTGCATTGCAGGGGGTTGGGCTAGACGACCCTCGTGAGTATCTTCCAAGGGACAATTCTATGATTCTATGATATGTGCAAGTGCTCATTTTTAGGAACAGTTGGAGTCAATATTGCCTCTCTTTATATAAAGAAAATTCTGGTCAGTTATTGTGATGACTGAATCCATTATGTTCCATGTTTCCAGTACACAAGAATATGGTATGTAAATTTATTGTTTAATGTTTATGTTATGTTACTTAGTTTTGTATAAAATTATATTACATTATGTTCGTTTATATAATCCAGAGTATGCACGGCTGACGAAGCCTGGTTGGGCGGAACAAGGAATTATCCTGGAATCCTTGTCTTATTTTCTGCATGTGCCATACTTTCAAGTTTTTCATCTGATACCTACTTACAAGGAACGCTAGAATTCTCAAAAACATCAACACGTGGAACACTACAAGACTGATTTAAGCATTCCACATCGTGGTTATTGCTAATACAGTGGTACCTCTGGTTAAGAACTTAATTCGTTCCGGAGGTCCGTTCTTAACCTGAAACTGTTCTTAACCTGAGGTACCACTTTAGCTACTGGAGTCTCCCGCTGCCACCGCACCGCTGCCGTGCGATTTCTGTTCTCATCCTGAAGCAAAGTTCTTAACCTGAGGTACTACTTCCAGGTTAGCGGAGTCTGTAACCTGAAGCGTTTGTAACCAGAGGTACCACTGTATAAGAACTGAATAAGACTCTATCTCCTGATCAATCTGCCGGACTTTAATCTCTCAGAATATGTTCCGCTCATACGATAATTTGGTCTATGGAATTACATATTGTGACATGATATGTTGAATTGTCTTTTGAAATAGAAGTTACACTGTTACACACAGCCTGTTACATCGTGTGTGTCGTTACCAGAGGCAAAATCTAGCAATAATCATTAAAGTTTAAAAAGAAATATAATTAATCTGTTTAATGGAATATATCCTAACTACACTTACTAGGGTGTAAGCCCTACAGGAGAAAGTAAGGACTTACTTGGGAGTAAAACATGCCTAGATTTATGTTCTCACATGGTTGCATATGTGTGCAGGCACCTGCACGCAGCCACATCAATATGGCAGATAGTGCAACAAAAGAGGAGAGTTGGAAAGGAATAGTCATTAAGAGGGAAGTCAGGGTTAAATTCAGCGATTTTGTAAGAAATGTACAAAAAGAAGGAGTGAGAAGGGAGAGAGAGGGGAAGTGAAACAATAAGCAAGTTTCTGATCCTCATTCTGAAAAAGACGCAAGGCGTTCAGCTTGCTAAGTGTGTTTCCCAGAATCCTTTGCAACGTTCTTTAAATCCACTGTTACTGTGTTCCTCTTGTGGCTGCTAATTCTGATGGGTTGTCCTTGATTTGTGGCCTTCTTTCTGCTGCAACCTTTTCCCCAATATCCAGGTGTCAGGACATGGACAGGGATACAGGACAGGGATACAGGTGTCAGGACATGGACGTAGCCAGGGAAGCCCCCACTAAATCAAGTAAATAAATAAAAATACTTAACTGGCCAATTGCCTGCTCTCCCCCCCCCAATATATCCATGTGTCAGGAGAAGGGAAAGGAGGACTGTCTTGCCAAGCAGCAGTTCTCTCTGCTGGATTACTGAGTACACATTGCAAAGTTGATTCTTGCAAAACTGTCCCAGGCGGAAGTGAAGGGCTTCAAATCACTTGCTTTCCTTTGCACTTCTTTTCTTAGAAATCATTAGATGTAATTCAGATGGGGGCAGGATGGTGAAACTTACGGAAGAAACCACAAGAAAGGAGAAGATGGTTACTTCTTCCCAGTATTTAGTGACAATGGGAAAAGTTTGTACTGAACAAACACTGAATTGTTTTCAGGTTCATGTAGAGTGCTTCTTCAGATGACCTGTTTGTTGAGCATTTGTACTGATTTCTTTTCCTTTATTTTATTTAACAAGATTGTTGATCGTCAAAATAAACAGGAAAATATGCTGTAGAAAAACACCCCTCTAAGCAGTTTGCTTACATAAAGATAAGGCAGAGGCTATAGTGGATACATAAATATATTAGGTATCAGGTAAAAACATTTCTCTTTACCCAGGCCTTCAGCCATTAAATAATCTATGGCCTAAATGTGGGGGGCTGTTATGATTGTGCTGTGTATTATTAAGCTGAGTAAGTTTTATTCTTTTTTTAAAAATATATATATTGAGTTTTACATTGCAAATTTAAATTCAAACATTAAACATCATCATCATTTAGGATTCCCTGAATCCTTTGACTCCCCTCCACCCTTCCATGGTTACCATTTTCAATCTTTTCCCACTACTTCACTAATTTTCTCTATTTTTCTTATTTAATTCCCTTTTACCTTAGTTTTTAGTACATTACAAACATTACTTGTTCTCTTAAGTACAATATAATTCCCCCCCCATTCCTTCTTAAAGTTCTTCTCTTCCTGGTTTCTGATTTTCCTGGTCAATTTCACCATTTCGGCGTAGTCCATCATTTTCATCAGCCATTCATCTCTGGTCACATATATAAATAATCGTCTCTGCTCCTTTGGTATCTCCGCACCTAAAATTCCTATTTAAAAAGTGTCTGGTTTTTCCACAAATGTTGTTTTAAACATTTTCCCCCAACTCATATATCATTTCCCAGAATGCTTTTGTTATATTGCATGTCCACCACATGTGGTAGAATGTGCCTGCTTTCTCCTTACATTTCCAGCATACATTAGAAGCAGTTCTATACATCTTAGCTAATTTTGTAGGTGTTAAATACCACCGATAAATCATTTTCATATAGTTTTCCTTCAACACACAGCATGCTGGAAATTCTAAGTCATCCCTCCATAACTTTTCCCAAGATGAAAATTGGGTGTTGTGCCCAATATCTTGTGCCCATTGTATCGTTACTGATTTAACTTCTTCATCCTTAGTATGCTACCCTAGTAACAATTTATATATTTTAGCAATAAAACCCCAGCAAGTTGTTGCAGAAAGGCAGCTTTGTTTTTTGCAGGGACAGAAATGTGAATCAAAATGTTCTGGTCCTCAATAGGGCAGACAGAAATCCTTATGGTTTCCAATTGTTTCTGTAAACTTATTTACTAAATTATAACCTATGGCCAAAACTCATAAAAAATTATGGTGATGGTGAAAGTCATTGGTGCTGAGATATATATTACCATGGGCACAGCACCACAGTCTACACTCAGAGTAAGCAGACTTACCTGTAGGAAGCACCATTTATTCTCCTGCTAGGTCCATTTGGATAGGCTTAGAAAGGTGGCTTATATTGAATGCCTCCCCACCCCCCATTCCAGAAACAATTAGAACGGTTTTTTCTTGTTGTTAATTTGCTATGGGAATAAGGATGCAAAACTATTTTCTCTCTCTCTCTCTCACTAGAGTATCTCACATTAAAGAGAGAGAGAACACCACCCCTACTCAGACTGTGAGTTCTCCATGTAAACAACCACTAACAGCTGCAGTCGTTCTATCATGGGGCATCACAATGCTCAGTTGGGTATAATGTTTGTTTTGAAACCATTTTTCTGATGATGTCTGCCCTGGTGGGCACCTTTTTTTTAAAAAAAATCCTCCAGGAGTCCAATTGCAGGACCAAGAAGCCAGAGAGCTGTGTGCTTGAGAACTCTGGGGGTGGCTTGCAACCAACTCCTCTTCGTTTTGTGCATTTGAAACTCTGCTTGCCATGCTCTGGGCTTTGTGCTAAAGCACAGTGACTTGGTCTACTGATTATGGTTTCCACTTTCTGCTGTGGTGTTCCATTCCTCTTGCACTGTTCCAACCACCCTGACGAACGTGATTTATGTAGCTGTTGAGTTCACTTGCTTCTAGCTTTCAGCTTCCTGTTCCAAAAATAGCGTTTCAAAATTCACAGAAGCAAAACTATTGGATGGGTTGCGGTTAAACAGCGAAACAGGTTTTTCTCTCTTTGTAAAGTTTATTTATTTCAAAGCACCACCTGTTTGAAAGCAGCAGGACCATCCCTGCATGCAATGAAGCACTAACCATGCTCTGGACCCTACTAGATCCCCACTGCTAGATTTCAGAAGCCAGGAAAGGCAAGATTTAAGAGGGCACCTGACTGTTTCAGCTGAAACTGATCCCACATCACATCATTGCTTCTTGCACTGGGTATTCTACCAGAGCTGCAACAACTGCATCAAGATCACTCCAAAGTCAAGCAACTTTATCCTCAAAATGTAGCTAATCCTTCCACCATATCTAAAGGTTTGGTATCTGTTATATACAAGGTGTTAATTTAATAGGGTTGCCAGACTCAATAGAGGACAGGACTTCTGTGCCTTTAATTGCCCTGCTCTCTTGAGTCTGGAAACCTTAAAGAGAAACCAGCAGACCCTTTGCTTGGAAATTAAACAATGGGTCTGCTGGTTTCTCTTTAAGGTTTCCAGACTCAAAAGAGCAGGGCAATTAAAGGCACAGAGGTCCTGCCCTCTATTGAGTCTGGCAACCCTATAATTGAAACTGAGTTTGGTAATCTCACAGCTGCAAAAATCCCAGGGGAAGCAGATGTCCCTATGGAACATCCCAATGCCAAATGAAATGCACTCTGGTCCAAAATACCTTTGAAATTGGTGTTTGCCCAGCTGAGAGTGTCATCATTAAAATTATTACATAGATGACACCTTACTCTTGTTCAAATTTCTTACATATAAGCCCAGGCACCTCAGCTGATTGGTGGTCAGGATGTGGGGGAAGCTGGGTCATATTTCCACATGTGGTGCTCATGCAAAGCAGTTCAACCCTTTTGGTCCTCAATTTACTGGGGAGTTGAATTCAGTATTAATTTCCAGATGTCCGCCGATCTCGTCCTACTTGGAATTTTTGATGCTTCAGATTCACAGCTTCACTGCAAGGAATGTTGGCCTTTCTTTTAGTTGCAGCACACATGGAGGGAGCCTGGTATTGGTGCACAATGGAGCACCTGAACATTGATTCATGGTACATGAGGATCTGGCCAAGCGGAATTTTAAGCCCTTTAATCTCTACAATACCTGGCAAGCATTCCTTGACTTCACACAAGAGCGCCATGTTCGGAACCCACCTTTGAGAAATGGTGGCAACCTGTGGGGAGATCTACTAAGCTAACCTCAGAAATGAGACATGGATATGACACTGTGGTTATTCTGAAGTTCCTAGTGTTGCTGCTCTGTTGTTGTCACCACAAGAAATGGAAAATAATAATAATAATAATAATAATAATAATAATAATAATAATAATAATAATAACAAATGCTCCAGAGATCCCACCCCCCACAGTAGGAATCAGTAACTGCTGGGCCATCTGAAGTGCAGGTTAGCAAATGTACTCATCAAAAGCCAGGAAAACCATTTCATGATTTTATTGAAAAAGCTGCATGGGTAAACATTTTGGATGGGCACATAAGAACTTAAGAAGAGGCTTCTGGATCAGGACAATGGTCCATCTGGTGTAGCATCCCGAGCGAAATAGTATGGCTGACCCCCTATTATGGTGTTGTGTTCAGCCATTCATATATCTGCACATATTTGCATATGAATAAAACAATAGTTCTTGAAAGAGAACATTCTTCACTTTTAGTTGACGCAAAAAAACAAGCAACAGCTTAGAGCATGTATTGTATACAATGTAGCAGAAGGAGGGAGATCTCTTTTTTTAAACATGGTATCAGCAGCCACCCACAGTTGTTTGTTTTTTATGTGCTCATATTAAAACTGTATAAAAGTGTCAGGGTTCAATCCTACACATGTTTGGTTGATTTGATTGACATCCTATGCCCTTTTAAAATGTGGGGTTTCTTTTGGGGTGGGGGTTATTTGGTGGTTGTTGCTGTTTTAATTTTGATTATGGATTTTGTGGTTTTATATTTTGATTTTATTTTGTAAACCGCCCTGAGACCTGTGGGTACAAAGTGGTATATAAATTCAACAAATAATAATAATAATAATAATAATAATAATAATAATAACAACAACAACAACAACCAGGTGTGCAACCCCCACTCCAACATGTGTGGTAATTCCATACCTTAACATTTTAGACTATTAATCAAATTGGGTAATCTACTAAAAATTGCAGTGACAGCACATAGCCTGGGTTGATAGATATATTTGCAAAAAAAGTCAATACATCAATAATATTTCACTTCCTGGATTCTTGGAAGTGATATCTTTGATCACTTTTCTCTGGGGTTCTTTAGTAAGCCTCTTCCTTGGAAGAAAGTGCAGCACTGGAGGCTGGAGGAGCAGGGTTGTCTTCACCAGGATTCACACCACCTCGAAAGGTGGTGTACTGCATGAAAGTAATGGCCTGAAACACACACAAACATACATTGTTATGATGGTGTCCTTTTTTCCATGCCACCATTATCTAAACCAGGCACCCCCAAACTCGGCCCGCCAGATGTTTTGGGACTACTATTCCCATCATCCCTGACCACTGGTCCTGTTAGCTAGGGATGATGGGAGTTGTAGTCCCAAAACATTTGGAGGGCCAAGTTTGGGGATGCCTGAGCTAAACAATTGCTCTAAATTCTTAAATCCCTCTGTAGCTGAACTCTACCAGTGCAGCCGATACCACACTGATAAGGAATAGGGTCATTCAAGCCTTTTACAGACATATCAAATGCTATTGCTGTACATGGGGGATGCATGAATAAGGAAGAGAAGACTTCCTAGGCTGCATCAGACTCGTGGTCCAGAACCATGGTCCTCTACTGTAGATAACAGCTGGCGATGCCAAGAGAGCTGAAAAGGATCCCATTGGGAGCCTGAAGGCATTTCTAAAATCCACGCATCAATATCTCCTCCATACCATATTTTCAATACAATCTGCTTAATTTCTGAGCGAGGCTTTCCAATGCTTACCCTCTCATTGTTACAGCAGACGGCCAGGCACCCAAAATGTGCTGTGAAAACTGCAATGCAGAACTCCAGGGCGGTGAACAGGAAGAGGAGGACTCCGAGACCAGTGCCTATTTGGTAGCTTAACTGCAAAGCAGAGAAGCAGGTGACATGACAACAGCTCTGTGTACCAGAAAATCATCTCAGTGGTTTCAATGCAGCTCATAAGAAAAATTCTGACCTGACAACAGTGAAAAATTCATGTGGAGAAGAGCTGGAGGCAGTGGTGATGACTATTTAGAATCATTTGGGCAAGAGGTCATACTGACTTACATCTGCCTCTTTGGATATAACACAGTAAGACACATGGCTGTGCAGCTGGGACCTTCTTAGCATGTTTGCATTTTGCAGCATCACAAAGCAAATCTCCAGGCATTCAGTGAATAGGATTTAGAAGGCCCTGATACATGTAGTGCACACATAAGGCGAAAAACCTCATCTGAGCCTTGCCACCTGCATGAAGGCTGCTAATATACGACAGGACACACAAGAACTATCCAATGTACATTCTGATCGATATAATATCAGGTTGCATGGCAGGTGAATCAGAAAAAAACCCATTTAAGCCACACATATTAGTTTTGCTATTGACCCTTCTATGTCGTTGGGAGCTACTGTGTCAAAAGGGACCCAGGTGGCGCTGTGGGTTAAACCACTGAGCCTAGGGCTTGCTGATCAGAAGGTTGGCGGTTCGAATCCCTGCGACGGGGTGAGCTCCCGTTGCTCGGTCCCAGCTCCTGCCAACCTAGCAGTTCGAAAGCACGTCAAAATGCAAGTAGATAAATAGGAACAGCGGGAAGGTAAACGGCGTTTCCGTGTGCTGCTCTGGTTCGCCAGAAGCGGCTTTGTCATGCTGGCCACATGACCTGGAAGCTATACGCCGGCTCCCTCGGCCAATAATGTGAGATGAGCACGCAACCTCAGAGTCGGTCACGACTGGACCTAATGGTTACCTTTACTGTGTCAAAAAACAAAGACGCTATCAGCACTATACATTTAAAGCAGCAGCATCCTACTTTAAACCATCACAACTTACCCAAAGCATAGCTGCCAAGTTTTCCCTTTTCTCGCGAGGAAGCCTATTCAGCATAAGGGAAAATCCCTTTAAAAAAGGGATAACTTGGCAGCTATGACCCAAAGAATCCCAGGAAGTTTTTTTAAGGGTGCTGAGAGTTGTTTGTCTTCCCAAAGAGCTACAATTCCCAGAATTCCCAGAGGCTGGTCTCTTGGAAGTGGCAACTGCTTGCAGTGCAAGCAAAGCTCAAGGTGGGTCTGGGTTTATCTCCCTTTCTTCAGATTTTGCCCACAATGTCAACATTTTTTGGAACTTGTTCACTTACCTCATGAGAATACTTGTCCTGATTAGGATAATAACGATCTTTCCGAACAGCATTTAGACACAGCTCCATCAAATAGAGCACGATGCCAATTAATGCCATTATAGAACTGGTGATGTTCATTCCCACGCAGCATTTCACCTGAAAGATGAAAAACAGAGGTCCATCTTCAAAGGCAAATAGTCTAATGAAGAGAGTCATACCCAAACAATGTGAAGCGAAATGCCTGAGTTCAAGCTATACTGAGGTTTTCATCAGAGGAAATAGAAAACTAAAGACCAGTCTGAAGCAGTGTGAAGGATCTGTCATCCACACAAAACTGTGCAGGCTTCCTATTATTTGTACTGATGTTTGGAATGAACTAGTTCAGTCGAATGAAGTTCACGGAATTAGTTCAAAAATCTCTAAACTTCACGTGAAAGTAGTTCCTATAATTGCTAGGTGAACAGAACATGAACTAAGTTCAAACTGGAGGTGCAAGGGAAGGAAGCCAGTCCCCGGGCACACATGGAGTGTAATATAACTGAGGACTCAGCTACACTGGCAAAGAAAAAAATGCTTTATATGCGTTGTTTGTGCATTCTAACACTAGATGGGGCTGTGGAGTCCCGCTTTTGCTAACCCGATTTCTCATACAAAATTTGCAATGTGTTTAACTGAAACGCTTCTTTGATGTGCCTAGATCCAGTCTGAGTCTATGAAACTGGATTTGATGTGCCTGGATAGCTCAGTTAGTTAGAGATCATGGTGCTGATAACACCAAGGTTGCAGGTTCAATCCCTGTATGGGCCAGCTGCATATTCATACATTGTAGGAGGTTGAACTAGATGGTTCAACTGCTTGTGCTGTCTGCATAGTTCTCAGGTATGAGAACTTGCAAAGCGATGTCTGCAAAAGTGTTTGAGAAAACCCTCAAACAGCAGTACTTCAAGGACTGAGGTCTAACCAAAATTTTCGTGTCTGTTGTGAGTTATTTTAAGGGTAATTTCTGGTAAGCCTCAACAGACAAAACCCTCAAACAGCAGTACTTCGAGGACTGAGGTCTGTGTGTGTAGCTAGGCAAGCAAGGAGGGCATGTGTTCTACATAACAAATTGCCACTTCCTGCTGCCCTCTACTGTGTAGCCAGCAAGCAACGGTTGACATTCTTAGCCTCTGTAAACTCTACCAGACTTTTATGCTCCCCAGCAACATAATGCTCCCCCCCGGTGATTACCACCTGATTTACTTTACTTCTGTTGGATGCATTTAGGATTTAGAACCCCACATATCTGGAAGCAAGTCCAGTTGAATTCAGTAGGGCTTACTTCTAAGTAGATGTGGTTGGGTTTGCACTGCAATCCAGATTGATGAATGGAAAAAGCATGCTGAGGGTGCATAAGGGCGCTTTTAAAAAGTTGGGTAACCAAAAGCAGGAGAGAAGTGACAGAGAAGCTATCCCTCAATGGGCCGCCACCTTTTCTGGGATTTCCTAGGGAGCTGCAGTACCGAACGGCAGTGCACTAAAGATCAAGCCACAGACTCTTCTTCCTAAGAGCTGCTCTAGTATGCAGGCAGCAAGGGCCCTGGGCCCTGGAACAAGACCCCCACTTTGAATCTCATGGTAGCACCTTCCAGCCAGGGTGGGGATCAAGAGGTGTTACTTGAAGGAGCTTTGGCTACCCTCTGTTCTAGGTTGGCTGCGGATCTTGAGCACCTGTCTTACAGGCTGCTTTGATTTACGATAGTGTATGAAGACAGTTACTATAGTGCCCCTCCAGATATCCTTTCAATTGCACATTCGTTATTATTTGTTCTCATGATGCTGTTGGGACAGTCACATGGGATCCTGCTTTCACATGTTTGCACTTGCAAACGTTTTGAGGAAGTCAGACTGTATTGTTTCTGATCAGTGCATATCTTGTAATAATAATAATAATAATAATAATAATAATAATAATAATAATAATATTTATTTGTACCCCACCCATCTGGCTGGGTTTCCCCAGACACTCTGGGCGGCTTCCAACAAAGATTAAAAATACATTAAAATATCACACATTAAAAACTTCCCTGAACAGCGCTGCCTTCAGATGTCTTCTAAATGTCAGGTAGTTATTTATCTCTTTGACATCTGATGAGACTTCCTGCTGACATCCTACAACTTTTTATACTGCAAGTGTTCTGGTTTACTTTTGTCCTGCTTTTGCTATGCTATAGCCATTCAGGCAGCAATTGTGGCAATGCTGCAGAACCACCTGCAATAAAACATCAGTCTGCAGGGGCCCATATACCCAGACATGTAACAAGAAGGCTAAGTTATTTGTTTGTTTATCCAGCAATGCAAACGAGGAGGGAATGGTGTGTATCTCACCATGCTTGTATTAAGATATTTCTCAACTGACACAGCCAGGGATCCAGAAATAATGAACTATTCAGGAGAAGAAAAAGAAAAGATCATATGGGTTGTTCCCTAAAAAATGACATAACATTTTCCTTAGTCCCAACATGTCAGTACTTTGGGATTGATGTCAGATAACAGCATTATTTTCTTCTTTTACCAAAGAACAGTCAACTATTGGCTTTCTGAATATCACTCCAACATAAATGCATTGAAAACTGACAAGGAAATTTGTTTGTTTGTTTTAATTAAAATGTTTTTGAACATGTGAATATAAGCTCCCCCCTTCCTGTTGAACCATGTGTGCCAGTCCATTGCAGTCCTATGAGCACCACTGCTGCAAAGGCTTTGCCCAAGTTTTCCTGGATGGGGCAGGATGACTTAACTGTCTCAACCAAAAGCATTGCTTTTGGTAAACAAATGGAACTAAAAAACTTTCTACATTTCTTGGGGAAGCCCTTCTGGGATACTACAACTTGGTTTCAATCTGCACTATATATTTAAAGATGTGTTATAGTCACTTTAAATAGTCATGTCCCTCCCTCCCTCAAAGAATCCGAGAACTGCAGCTTGTCAAGGGAGCTGGGAGTTAAGGGTGCGGTGCACAGAGCTACAATTCTCCGAGTGGTTTAACAATCAGTTCCTCTTCCCATGGAACAGTGGGAACTATAGGTCTGTGAAGGGAATAGGGGTCTCGGAGCCGGCCTTAGCAAAGCATTTATGCTTGCCAGACAGAACAACCCCTCCTCTCTTGCTCCAACTGCACTGTTCAGGGGGTTATTGTCACCTTTCTGAGCAAATTTGGGGAGGGTGGGGGCATAGGAGGTGAAGAGCGGAGGAAGTCTCATTATGCCAGTAGGAATCCTGACACTGGCTTCCACTAGTGCAACAACTTAGTTGACTCCAGCCTACAGACTTCACTTCTACATAAAAGAGTAAATGCTTTGGGGGACACCACTGGGGTGGAGGTAAGGAGGTTTCCTGCATGAGCACATTTCCTTCAGCTATGTCTATTCCATTTCACAGAAGTGTGTGTGTGTGTGTGTGTGTGTGTGTGTGTGTGTGAGAGAGAGAGAGAGAGAGAGAGAGAGAGAGAGAGAGAGAGAGATTATGACTTGTCTACTAGCTACTAGCTATAGGGATGTGGGTGGCGCTGTGGGTTAAACCACAGAGCCTAGGGCTTGCTGATCAGAAGGTCAGCAGTTCAAATCGCCGCGATGGGGTGAGCTCCCGTTGCTCGGTCCCAGCTCCTGCCAACCTAGCAGTTCGAAAGCACGTCAAAGTGCAAGTAGATAAATAGGCACCGCTCCTGCAGGAAGGTAAACAGCGTTTCCGTGTGCTGCTCTGGTTCACCAGAAGTGGCTTTGTCATGCTGGCCACATGACCTGGAAGCTGTACGCCGGCTCCCTCGGCCAATAATGCGAGATGAGCGCCGCAACCCAAGAGTCAGTCACGACTGGACCTAATGGTCAGGGGTCCCTTTACCTTTACTAGCTATTAGTTCTCAATACAAAGGAAGTCAGCAATTGAATAGGAACATAATGGAGACTTCCCCTCCAAGATAAAATCTGTGTACATACATCATACACTTAAAACACACACACACACCACGGCCAATAAAAATGGGAAATGTAGTTTATCCTGTACAGAGCTACAATTCCTAGCACCCTTAAACTACACTTTAGGATGGTTGAGCGTGTGTGGAGGATGTGCTTTAAATGTGCATTAAATGAATGCTATGTATGCAGCCCTAAATTTTATGACCACAGACAATGAAATAGATTGGTCCTCAAAGACAAATAACCAACTACTTACAAAAAGTCCAGCCCAGAATGGATAACCTCCAAAAGCAGCAAAAATCATATACTGGTAGTAACTTATAAGAACAAGGGAGACAGCCCCAAAGCCAATGTGTACCAATCCAATCATGATCTGGATAACCTGGGAGAGAAAATTACACAAACAAGATCAAACAGTTTCCTGAGCCCCGATAAGAGGGAAGAAGAAGAAAAAAAACCTGAATAATGACTTCAAACTGCCCCCACAGAAAAATAGTAAAGAGCATCTCAGGTCCCTAGATTGTGTGAGGAATATCCTCCTCTAAGTCCTTGTAATGGTGTCTGATAATTTGAACCTTTCCTATGTTTTATTCCTGTAGCTCGTGGCATCAATGAATGTGGCATAATTTGATATAAAGAGACCCCCCACCATGGAACTACCTTTGACCCTGGTACTTGTCGTTCCCTTAAACGTGCCCTGGAAGGTATGAGTAGATATCCTGACCTTGTAACACTTAATGTAAATATCAGCACACAAATTCTGTGTCTTGCTTTTTCTTTTCTTCATAGTATGGATACCATGGCAAATTGTCATAGGGTGATGACTTTTTCGTTTTTTCCCCTCAAAAATTATTTTCTGTAGCACAAATGGATGAACGTTTGCCTATTAATGACTAAAATGAGGTATATTCCACTGAAATATTTAAAAAGGTTACGCACAAACCGTTTTTAATTTTTTTGTATGCCGTTTTACCATTTCATAAAATTGTATTAACAATTCTATATATATTTCGTATCAAATTTGGACACAACACCACATTCCACAATGGGGAGTGTTCTTAGCAACATAGGGTATACAAATGTCACACCTGCGCAAGGTAAAAGCCCCCTTTTGGGACCTCAAAACTCAGCCAGCAGACCCTGCCAGGCATGCTGGAAAAAGGACCTACAGGAGAGGTAGCAAAACATCGTCCTCTAGCGGCGTCTATACTGTTACTGCAACTAAAAAAAAACTTCCTTGTGTGTTTGATGACCCTATATAAAAAAACCTCCTTGTGTGTTTGATGACCCACATACATATGTGACTCTAAAGCTTGGGTTCAGTTTTATATCTGCTTACAGTGACTTCAAAAATGGTCAAAAACTGATAAATAAAAATTTTAAAATCATTTTGTGCATGAGGTGTTTTTTTAATCAAATCTCTTTGAAAGTAAGATTTTATCTAATCTTTAATGAAAGCTCATCAAATTATGATACAGGGAAATGAGGTTGTAAAAAAGTCATCACCCTAATGCCCACTCTTGAGGTTTTGGAGATAGTTAGGGATCCTATTTGCTCTCAAGATCAAGATGCATATGCTGTGTGATTTGCTGCCCACTTATTGTGCAACTTTGCTGCCTGAAAGCAGCACCCATATACTCTGTCACATTAATTTAAATTAATAAACCAATCTTTGTTTATTTCCTGGTGTATGAACTTCTTTATGGTGCATAAGGTTAAGGGTAAACACATTTATAGCAGAAAAACATTTCATCCCAACAAAAGTTCCTAAACCTCTTGGGGAATACATATGAGTGCTGGACACAAATGTGGGTTCAAATACACCCCACATAACACCCTGTTTTTCCACTGGCTGACAACATTATTTATATTCTTCTCCTTTAAAGCCAATGAGTCGTGTCATCACTTTGCGAATTAAGGCTTGTGGTTGCCAGAGCAGGCTATTGAAACTGCCTCTTGTCATGTCCCTAACAGCTCCACGATTCTGAAACAAATGGGTTCATTAACTGTGGCACCAGAAATGTGATTAATTTAATCGAATGCTCTTGTCAGTTGATATACATTGATGCCACCACCTGCCCTGTTAAGACTCGTATGTTAGAACACTGATCGCGCATTAGAGGCAAAATCAGAGGACACTGGTTGAACACTTTATTGAACAAAACCACCCTTGCGATGTCTTTCACTTTTTTGTTGTAAAGCACATATCTTCAACTCACTCCACTGGAGTTCATGTGTCCAGATTACTTTCCCAGATGGAGTCCAAGTATATGAACTCAATACACTAGTTCCACATGGATTAAATTCAACATTAGAATTTGCAGGATTCATGTAATTACATGCAGCTGTGTTTGTGGGCTTTCGGCCGCTATGTCTTTAAATTTGTGAGCCCTACCCATGTTTCCTGAGGAGGTTTAACCAACTGAAGGATATTGTGCTCTTTCTATGCTCCTTCCAATGGAAACATGCAGATGGGGACAGGTAAGTTTCTATAGATATTTTTTGTATTAGTGGGACTGGGGGTATTAACTATGTATGTGTGAATAGACTACTTATTATCTCACCTTTATTCTTGTAGATATACCCCTGCTTTAAGTCGTTTACATACTGTCTTCTCCTCTGATTTGGAGAGGAGTATTGTCTTCTTGTAAACTGAACACTTTGCATTGCCATTTGCCAGTCATCAGTAATACTTAACTAAGTCACCCACCCAACCAGCCCAAGCTAACACATCTAACACATCCACATTGGGTAAGAGAATAATTTAGACCATCCTTTGCATTACCCTCTTAGAATCATAGAGTTGGAAGAGACCACAAGGGCCATCCAGTCCAACCCCCTGCCAAGCAGGAAACACCATCAAAGCATTCTTGACATATGCCTGTCAAGCCTCTGCTTAAAGACCTCCAAAGAAGGAGACTCCACCACACTCCTTGGCAGCAAATTCCACTGTCGAACAGCTCTTACTGTCAGGAAGTTCTTCCTAATGTTTAGGTGGAATCTTCTTTCTTGTAGCTTGAATCCATTGCTCCATGTCCGCTTCTCTGGAGCAGCAGAAAACAACCTTTCTCCCTCCTCTATATGGCATCCTTTAATATGTTTGAACATGGCTATCATATCACCCCTTAACCTTCTCTTCTCCAGGCTAAACATGCCCAGCTCCCTAAGCCGTTCCTCATAAGGCATTGTTTCCAGGCCTTTGACTATTTTGGATGCCCTCCTCTGAACATGTTCCAGCTTGTCAGTATCCTTCTTTAACTGTGGTGCCCAGAACTGGACACAGTACTCCAGGTGAGGTCTGACCAGAGCAGAATACAGTGGTACTATTTGAACCTGTTGATAAGATTAGTCTTTTCTGCACTGACATCACTCTTGCAGGGAAACCACTGAACATAAGCCTGAACATGAACAAATCTCAATTTCACTTACCCCCAGAGTTTTGGTCTCTACATAGCGGATTTTCTCCATGCCTCCCACCTGCCCGTTCCGCTGAGGCTGGTTATCAGGGCCTTCGAGCTGCTGACCTCCATAGAGAACTGTCTCTGGTAGTTGGAGAACAGTATTTGGGGCCCCCTGGCCTGCCTGGTTTATGTTGTCACAATTTGGGGGAAGGAACACTATGGTTCTGTTAGCCATTGCTGCTGGATCTGTTGCCTTCGCTGAGATGTCTGTAAAAACAACCCTTATCAACCAATAAATGAGCTGAGGCTGTAAAATGGAGGGGTGGAAATGGAAGTAAAAGGAGGATGTGAACAACCAGGTGTGAAAGACGACAGAGTGTGAAAGAAGGAAGACAAAGAACTTGGAGGAAGCATGAAGGACTGAATGGTCTGAGGAAGAGGAAATAGTAATGTTCCTGTGGCTGCTATTCTACCATCTTATCTCTCTGTTTCATTTAATTTCATTGTACGCAGGTTGTACAATGACAAGGAAGGTATTATTATTACACACAGCCAAAGGTGTCAAGTTGTGCCCAACATTGGAAGGTAAGAGAGAGGAGGATGGAGGTGATGGGCAGGGGAGGAAGGGCTCAGCCTCTTCTGCCCCCTCAAGGTTGGGGTTACCCAGCCCCAGCCCAAAGACTTTTTTGGGGGGAGACTGAAGATGCCCTGGCCCTATAGGAGCTTGTGCCTTTGCATTCAACACTCCCACCCCCAGTTCTCCTTTCCCACCAGGTCTGCTGTTGAGCCAGGAAGACTCATTGAAAGAGAATCACCCAGCACGGAAGCTATAACTGCTTAGAAACTTGAACCCCTACTCAAGTAAGCACAACTGTTGTGGATGCATTCACTTGAGAGTAGCCCTTTTTCCTGGTGCCAGAGGAACTAGTAGGGATGCCACCTGAGACAGAATCGTAAGGTGCATCACAATATCTTTCTCTGCCTATATAGGCCGTTCCCATTTTGGTTGGCCATTACCTCCCCAAACTGAGATTCTGGAGAGTGATCACACTTGCCCAGTGGATGAATTCTTAGATAAAAGACTCAACCCTTCTACATGCTCTGCTTTGGTTGAACTAGTAACTTCTGTTCCCTAGAGGGGTCCTGGCTGTTCAGTAGTGAGGAGAAAGACCTCTGCATGTTATCACAAACACCCTGTTAATCCTTCAAGCTTTTCAGAGCTGAGCCCTGAATCAAATCAAGCCCATGCCCCCAAATTCATTTAACTCAGTCAAACTGTACTCACGCAACACTTCTTGATGAGCTTCTTCTCAGCCTGCCAGGGTGAATGTGATGCTGAGAGTAAAAGGGAAGTGGGGTGGTATTTATTCAATTTCAGGCAGAACCTATTCAAGATGTGGTCACATCATCTACCAGCACAAACCACACTGGAAGCATTGCAGCCATCCATTGCTAACCAAGTTATTGTAAGTGAAGTCATAACTGTTAATATCTTCAAAGTAAGTTTCCAATTTTTCTTCCTCCCTGCAGAAGAATTGTTAGCACAATAAGATCCTTTCTTCAACTGTCACTTTACATGCTTCATTGAAGGCTTCAGGTGTAAATATGTGTAAAATAAACCATATTTCTTAAAGACACTCATCTCCGCTGTGCCTCATGCCAAAGGAACACAAGCTCTAAAGTGCCAAGACTTCTGGAATCTCTTTTAACAATATAGTTCATGCAATATCTTGCAAAAGTAGATAATCAGGAACCTTGTTATTTTTTCTACTTCTTTCTTTTCCCTTTGTTGGAATTGTATAATTTCAAATGTTATTTACTGTCTCTGTTATGACAGTACTGTATGCTATTGTGCATTTTTATTGGTTATTTTCTTATCTTGTAATAATTGAGAGTAGGGCAGGTGGAAGTGAGATAATCCTCACCCATTAGTTGATACGTTGAATTGATTTTTCCTCACACTCAGACAGGAGCAGGTAGCTTCTGTTCTATAGAAGATAGAGGCTTCTAAATGTGGTCAAAAAACCCCTGTTATTCAAACCTTGCAGAGCTGTGCCCTAGATGAAAATTAATTTGACTTCTTCTGAAAGCACTGATGTTACATTTCTTGGTGTTTGTTCTCAGCCTCCAAGCATATGTACAATCTCACCAAGAAATAATAAGAAGTGAAAGCAGTGCTTCAGGTGGTACTAAAGTGGAAGCAGGATGGCTTTTAAAAATATGTGCAGGAACCACAATTACCACACCTGACATTTTCTAGAAAATGCCCTACAGGAAAAACACTAGAAACTTAGAGTAGGCTCAGCCAGGTGAAGGCTTAAGATCACAAGCAGGTTATTTAAATATCATAAATGTGTTGTTGGCAACAGGGTTCCCCTCCCCAAAGGGTAAATCTGGATTAGATGGGTTAAAAATACAGGCTAACTGATGGTGTCATGTGAGTGCTGTGAAAAGCTTGCATAAGGGGCTCTGATCTCACCATAAGCACCCATCTAGAAGCACCCTTAGACTGAAGGGTGGGGTTGGGGAACCAAGTACACCTTAACAAAAATTGCCATATTCTAGTTCCCCAAATCTGGGCGGACTAATTTGCATGACTTGCAAATTTGCTAATTATACAAATCATGTGTTGGGCTAGGGAATGTTTAAACAGCCACTCTTAGCTCCCAAATTCCAATGCCAAACCATTTCTTGAAACGGATGGTTCAGTTTTCTTTGACACTTTTGGGTGCGACGTGTATTTGAAGTGTGGTTTGGGGGGCTTGGCCCCTGATGTGTGCCTGCCAGGTGCTCTGATTCGCCAGCCTCCCAGGGCAGTGAGTCTTTGAAACTAGGAGCCTCAGTGTGTCTCTTGGGATGTCAAGTACCCTTTCGTCCCCAATCTGTGCTCAAGCCAGCAACTGAGTGCTGCTGTGGTGTCCAATTCAACCACGCTTAAAAGAAAACTAGTGGCCCTTCAATTTTACGCATGTATAGCGAGAGATGCATAAAGTCCTAGTCCCATTTTTGCTCCAGTATGTGTGTTGGTGAGGGGTGGAACCAGGCGGTGGAATCACACTCCTCTTCAACATGTTCACTCCTCATCTCAGCCGTATACTCATGTTTGCTTCATGCTTATAATCAGCTGAGATCCAGCTTCTTTGACATCTTTTAGAAGTTGTGGTTCACTTGACTGGTTTTTGTTGTCCTTGATTTTGCTTCTACGAGCCATATTTTCATGTCTATCCTACCTAGTGGAGGTAGGATAGGCAGACACTTGGAAACACAACTTCTAAGTTTTTCAGCTGAAGTGCCATGCACAGGGGAGCCTATTAAACGGGAGCTGGATTTGTGGTCCTTGGAAGAAGATGAAGCTGTCTTCCCACATGGCTGCCTCACAGCTCTGCACTGGAACAGTCTGGGCAAGAGCCTGCAGTATTTACATCTAGCCTTGTCTATAGCCTCTTGTGAAGCTGGGAGAGAGGCTAGCAATGGAGAGACAGCTTGATTTCCCACCAGCGATTAAGGCCCCAAATACAGGAGAGTCTGTGTCCATCAGAACTTGTCCAGGGAGGTGCAGGCATCTAAGCATCTTTAGCAGCTTTTTGCGATACTAGCGGCATTATGCTCTGTGTAACCAAGTAAGGTGGTTTTATGTTTACTGAAAATAGGTGGAATAGTTTTAGACCCTCCTTAATGAAGTAGGAGGACATCTTACTCTATCCCAGCTCTATTTGAGCACTGATTCTTTGCTTAATCAGAGATATTCTTTTTTCATCTCACCATACAATGGTGCCTCGGTTGAAGAACAGTCCTGTTTACGGACGATTCGGTTTACGAACTCCACAAAACCGGAAGTAGTGAGGTCTGAGAACGGAATCCGAATGGTGGAAGGGCACCGGCGGCAGGAGGCCTCATATGGGAAAGCGTGCCTTGGTTTAAGAATGGTTTTGGTTTAAGAACGGACTTCCAGAACGTCTTAAGATTGTAAACCGAGGTACCACTGTATTTATTTTCCATTTAAGTGCTCACTTTCCCCTTTTCTACTTGTAGACTAAGATGAGATAAATAAACTAATGGTGGGGGATAGAAGGACCTGGCAATTTCTGTTCCCTCAGTTTCTCTTTATCCCAATCTGAAATTCATTTCTCCACATTTCTGCAGCAATTTGCATTAAGAAAATCCTCAGGAACATTCTTTAGTATTCTAGTGTGAATTTCTCCTAATAAACATGTTTATTGTACTTTTTTGAGTAGTGTTTATATTTTTGCATGCAGTTGCTCCAAATATAATGCATTTTTATTTGATTTTCACAAATATATCCATTATGACCAATGTTTCCCCCCCCCCCCGGGGGTACTCAAGGGTACACAGTACTGACACCTCTTTTTGTTGTTAAAAAGTGTGGTGCTTACTGTAACAACTTCGTGGTGTGTACCGGAACCTATTTTTCTAGAAAAAAAGCACTGATTATAATGTACTTTCCCCTAAAATATGCAGTTTTGTAAGCATTCATTAGCTGGAGAACTGCATCACAAATTTCGTATAAGTGAGAATTTCAAAGGATATATGTGTGTTGGTCAGGTGCACTGAGTTCTGCTCAACATTGTGGGCGCCTGATGCAGCCCCGCTGCAGCGCATGACACATTGGTTCACCCAGCCAGGCACCTACAGCGAAAATTTTGTGGGTGCCTCAGCCTCCCCCCCCCAGCCCTCCAGAGATGGTGCCTATGGTTTCGGTCATTTTTATCTGATTCTCACAAGCAGAAGACAGGGGCAGTAAATCTGTACCATAAAATGGCATATGGGATTTCAAATTTTTGAACATTTGCCCATACACAAAATTCCACGTCGCTGGCTGCAGTCATGTGCATGAACAGCAGCATACTGTACAGTACAGGGAAACTAGGGAAGATGGGAACTACACTTTCAAGCTTTCATTGCATCCCTTGATGCTGCTACATGGTGGGGAGAGTTACGTAGGTAGCAGAGCATTCATTAGATCCTTTCTGAGCAAGTGCAGCAAAGTCTAGGGGTGGTAGATGTGGAACTACATTTTCCACTGTGGCCTTGAATATACTGTAGAATCAGCAGCAAATTAGGGACTATGAAAGGCCACAGGATCTGGAGAATCTGAGAAGTCAGGGAATGAGAAAGAAGCTACAGTAGAGGAACCCAAAATGGAACCATTAGAGATTGTTCTGGTATTTGGAGGAATCTGGGTTTGAGTTTAAATGGATACCACCCCACCCCCACACCATTTTCCAGCCTTGGTGCATCCCTGCTAGATTTGGAAGGCAGTTATAGACATAATTGCAGGTATTGAGCAGAATCAATATTATTTTATTTCTGGAATTTTATTTCAGCTGAATTTCTGGTGAAGCACCTCCCATAACCTGTCTCTTTAATAGCCCTCAACACTTGGGGAAAGCACTATATCAGAATAGGCTGGTGGAGCTGGATTGTTTTCAGCAGGGGCCAGAACATCTCCAACGATAACAATGGGCACAAGGTCCATGTCCTGAAACACAGGTGAGGTAGATCATTGCAAAAAATTATTTTCATCACTGGCACCATCATGGTGACTGTCTTCAGTACCAAGACCTTTATATTCATTAAATAAAGTAATTATCCCAAATTATTACAAAGCAGAACTCTAACTGCATGGCTGATGCCACACATCTTCATTTGTAGGTATCTCCCTCCACACCAGTCATTCTCAAAAATGCACATGATTCTTATTATGTATTTAAGTGATTGTCGGAGCTTCTAAGCAGTGTACATAACAATGTAAAAAGCATACAGCAGATAAAAACAATCTGTGAAGAGGGTTTCCAGCTATGTCACCAGTCAATACGGTAGTTGTCACTCCTTACTGCCCTCGCTGCCTCTGTGGGCAGTGAGGAGGTTCAGGCATAGGAAAGCCAGGATTTAAGAGGCAGAAATCCTGGCAATGTTCCCCAGTGGGGTTTGGGGAGCTCACGGCATCCCACTGTGCCACTCAAGACCATATCTACCAACTTGAAAGACAAAGTGGGTGTGACCTGGGAGGGTGTCCCTGCCATGGACGAGCCTCTGTCTCCAGCATGATTTGTGGTTGGTTTCTCCATAATTCGGACAATTGGCATTAATCAAGAGGTGCTCCTGGACCAACATATGCTAATGGGCTGCAATCAGTCAGCTGCTAGAAGGAGTGGGCTTGGGTCTTTGAAGGTATCTGCATGTTTTCTTTGAAGTTTGAGAATCCTTACAACAGCCAGAATAGGAAGGGGGAGGACAAGGTGCTTTGTGCTTTCTTGTGGTTTTCAAATGGTCTCCTTTTTTCCTGTCCTCTGCTACATAATGAAAAGGATGTGTGTAGCCGCTGCTATGTTATTCTGTTTGTTACTTCCGAGGGGGGGGGCTTTTAATTTATGCTCAACAGGAAATTTAACAAGGTTTTACTATGCCCTTCCCCCTCAACAGAGGCTGAATGGACTTTATTTAAAATTATTCCTGGACTGGACTAGGAGTGTTGTTGGAGGAATGCAGTGGGTGGGAGGGTGGGGGGAGAATGAACTGCTGCCAAACTGATGTGGTAAAGAGGCTGAATGTGAGAAAAGATCTTGTTTTTAACTATGTGCCGAGGAAGAACTCCAGAGTGGAATTTTAATGGCAGAGTTTAGATATGCCGTGAGTTATTTATGGCTGCAGCTCATACGCTAGTTAGGAATGGAATGTGACCCTGTACAATCCAGATAAATATTGCACAGAACTGAACAATGGAACTGAACAATGGAATATAGTAATTAACTATTCCAGCACACCAGGTCTGAAACAACAATGTATATGAAGGGCACATGAAATGGATTATTTATTCATAAGATGTAACAGAGATGCTGTTTGTAAGGTGAAATAAGTGACCGGCTGGAAGAATGGTTTAACAGCAAGTGAAGGGTGTCAATTGGCCTCTAAATAAGAAATGATGCGACTATGTGAAGAAATGATGATGATCATATGTTTGGAACAGGAGTGGGAAACCTGTTTTTAAGAAATTGTATTAAATTAGATTAATTTGGTTTGATTTGTAATAATTTGGAAAATGAATAAAAAATAATTTGAAAAACAACAACAATCCATGCAGAAATCAGGCTTGATGAGCCCACAGCTGATGGTGTGTGTATGACTTCAATCATATACAGTAACTGACCCCCAAGGAAAGCAGGTTTGAAGTTACTGCCCACCAGCTGATAGGTGATTACTTCAAGCCTGCTTATCAGCAGCACTTCAAAGCATGGTGAAGGGCTTTGAAGTCCAGATGATCATCACCTGACATCAATGTGACATCAGGTGATTGACTGGTTGACACTTTCATCTACCTGTCAGTTTTGGCCCACAAGAAGTATGGGAGATAAGGATCTGGTGTACTGGCCAGATCAGTTTCCCCATGCCTGATTCAGTAAGTATGAAACACCAGGAGCCACAGACGTAGAAATGGAAGTGAGTCTCCTAGTGGATATATCCCCTCTTTCCCATTCCCCCTTTAAGCTAGTATCACACCACAGATACCAGCTGAAGTTTATGAGGAAGCTACAAATGCCTGATACTAGCATAGCAGCATTTTTCATTCAGGTTCATTTGTTTTCATAGCTCAGGTGTGGCTTCCTCTAGACGCTGTTGGGCTGCAGTTCCCATCCACCCCAGCCAGCATGACCAACAGTCAGGAATCATGAGATTTGTAGATCAACAGCATCATATTGTCTAACCCTGGCATTTTCATCTTACCAGCTTTCTAGAACAAACGCTTACCATCTCCTTGTTACAGCAGGTTGCCTGACACCCAAAATGCGCTGTCGGAATGGTGATGCAGAACTCCAGCAAGCAGAACAAGAGATGCACAGCACAAAACCCGTTACCTACTTTGTTGAAAACCTGCAGAACAGAGAAGCAGGTGAAATGACAACTCTTAAATGGTTCTCTATATTGGTAAATCTAGTGCTCCCCCCCAAAAAAAATGTTTCAGGGTACTCTCATTTTGACTCAAGAAAATCACCATTTTATAGGCCAAACTTTCATCAGTAAAGCACCCACACATCCACATTCCTCACTGCTTCACACATTAAACACTCGCTTCCGTCTGAGACTCAGGAAACACCAGGAAAGGAAATGAAGCCGCAGGTAGGTAGGTAGCAACAGAACTGACGATTCACTGTACTAGAGAAAGAACTAAAAATATATATTAAGATTTAGTTTCTTCTTCCATTAGATTCACAAAATGTTTAGGAGTATGCGTACCCCTGTGCCCCCCTGAAAAAACCCCACTGAATAAATCATGAAGCCTCTCCTCCCTGCCAAGGAAGAAGGGGCAAGTGAAGATCTAGATAAGGAGCAAAAATCTAGATCAGGATCTGCTGCCCACATGGATTCTGCTGCCTGAGGCGTTTGCCTCACACACCTCATTAGTGGGCCAGCCCTTCTTGTCCACACAAGGACAGCTAGGGCCGCCTTTGAAAGGGGATCAATGTTGGCCTCAATCTTGCGTTTCTTTCTGCATTTATTTATTTTAATAGCATATCTCATGTTCCACCACAGCTTACAGAGTAAAATAACACAGCATCCACAATGAATATAATAGCAAGCTAAATTAAAAGCACATCAGCGTTAAAATATGCAAGATAATATAGCAATTATCCATTAAATGCCTTCTAGAATAACTAAAAGTGTTCATAGGTTATCTAGAGAGATGGTAAGAAAGGAGGCTTGGTGGACTTTGCCATTGAGTTGCCAGAGAACAATCACTGATATCCAGTTTTTAGGTCGTTTAGAGCTTTGAAGGTGAATCCCAGTATTTAAACTGAGCTCTGGTTTCTGAGTTCAGTTGGTAATACGGTGTCTTAAGCGTATGTGGCGCCGGGGTGCAAAGATGCTCCTGGCGCCCCGCCCCCCCAGGTTGCCCAGTCCCAGGCGCGCGGGAGGGCGGAGCTGGCTGGCCGCCTCAGTGTCTTGTTGGCTCAATCGCCCCCAAACTTGTGGCACAGAGCCACCCACAGCAGAAGAGCTCACCAAGGTGCTCTGACCGACGGGTGGGCTCTTCCCCGGCCTCAACTCTCAGGCCCTGGACTCTCGGCCTGGCGCCCCTGAGAGCCCAGCTCCCGGGTGCCCCGCACCCCTAGCACCTATGGGTAAGACGGCCCTGATCAATGCATTATGTACTGGCAGTCATGCTCCTACCAGCATTCTGGCAACCCAATATTGAACTTATAGTTTCTGAATTCCAACCAAATGTTACAGGGTGGATTGCTCCTGTTCACTGTTCTAGGCTGCATACACACCATAAAGTTAATGTACACATGGAACTACAGATCCAAATTTTTCTGTGTTTGCTTTTGTGCACATGAACACTTTGAGTTGAACTCATATCTCAGTGTTTCCCAATTCACATTGGAGGGCAGTGATGAATGGGGTGTATTCACTCCAATCAGTATCATCTCTGTGTTACAGAAACTTGAGGTCCATCGTGATCAAACACACAGTTATTTGTTTACCTTTTTATTTTTGAGATTCAAGTTTTCCATTATACCAGACTTGCACAAAACAGTAAGTTAAAAAACCAAAATGTATTTTTTAGAAAAACATAAATGATGATGATGATGATGATGAAACTTGTATGCCATGTCTGGCCCCATCAGCTGCCCACCATGGAGTGCCTTGCCAAAGGAAGTAGGGGTGTGTGGTGACAGATGTCACCGAGCAAACTGTCAACACACACACAAAAAACAAAAACCCACCTACGCAATGTTCTTCAGTACATCCACAGCAGGAGAGCATGTGGTTTTATGTTGGATTTCCCACCCCACCCCACCCTTCATACCCATGGCCTGGAAAAAATTGAAACAAATGGGGGGAAAGTGCGGATGATGCCCCAAAACATGCATGCATGGGATGCATCAAATCCACTTTAAACTGCCATGTGTACACAGCCCCAGGCAGTCCTGTTGATCCTCCATGACATTTTGCTTCCTGTCCTATGTGGTTTCCTGTTGTTTCCCCCCAACAGTCATTCAACATTCTGCAATTACTCAGCATGCTTAGTCTGCTCAGCTGCAAACTTTGGGGTTTCAGTAAGCCTGATAACTCCACCTTGTGAATGGATGGTTCCACTTCCCTACACACAGTAGAATCAAAGAATCATAGAATCATAGAGGAAGAGACCACAAGGGTCATCCAGTCCAACCCCCTGCCAAGCAGGAAACACCATAACATAGGAATCTGCTATATGCTACCTCAGTAGGAACATAGGAACTGCTTTGGTTGCAGAAGATCCCAGATTCCAGTCTCAGCATCTCTAAGTATGACTGGAGATGTCCCCTGCCTGAAATCCTGGGGAACTGCTGCCAGTAGACAATTCTGAACTAAATGAAAAGTGCTTCTCTCTATGCTATCCCTGCCTCTCCATCTTCTCCCCACAACAACCCTGTCAAGAAGTTTAGAATATAGGTAAGTAGCCGTGTTGGTCTGCCGTAGTCAAAACAAAATAAAAAAAATCCTTCCAGTAGCACCTTACAGACCAACTAAGACAAACTTAGTTGGTCTCTAAGGTGCTACTGGAAGGGATTTTTTTAAAGTAGTTTAGGCTGAGAAATGGTGACTGAACTCTATTGCCAAGTGAGGGGGTTCAATCTGGGGCTCCCTAGCTTTAGTCCAATGCTCTAACCACTACACCACACTGGCTCATGATATGAGAGCTCTGCCTGTTGTGTATTGGAAGCGTTGAAGTGACAATTGCTCCTGTTGGTAAACCACTGAAATCACCAGGGACAGAAACACGAGCAGATGACACCTGTACTTACCCCCAAAGTCTTAGCCTCTACTTTTACATTCTTATCCAATTCCCTCACCCAACGCTTCCGCTCAGGTTGGTTGCTTCCAAGCTGCTCATCTATATATTGTGCCACTCCTGGTGGTTGCCCAACAGTAGCATGGATCCCCTGGACTGCCTGAATTATGTCGGCTCCATTTGGAAGAATGAACGCTATTATTCCATTTTGTCTTCTCACTGGATCTGTTGTCATAGCTGAATTGTCTGCAAAAACCAACCAACCAACAAAAACAAATCAAAATAGCAAACAACCTCCTCTCAGATTTGGACAAATATAACAAACTTTCCCCTACACACAGAAAGAGGAAGTTCCACTGAGCTATGGCCCTTCCATCTGTTCACACGAATCCCTCAAATGTTTGATAAAAACCATGGCTTGCTTGGCATCTGAAAAGACAGTCCCTGTCCTCAGGCCCACAATCTGAGAGACACAACCCAAAAATGAAAAGGGCCGAAAAACCACAAATTATTTGTTATAGAGGTCTTATATATATATGAGCTGATCGTTGCTGGTCTTTCAGCAGAGCCAGTGGAGACTGTAATAGTTTTAAGAGAGTCCCTTGTACATTGACTCAAGCAGTGTCACACTTCCCCGTTCCCCGTGCACCAGGAGAACCACCAAATAGTTGCTTCATTAAGCAGATGATAAACAGGACAAGATCTGAGGCCAGATGAAACACGTACGCCAGAAATCCCATGCACTGAGTCATAGAAGTAGCAACAGTTGCAATCAATCTTTCTTTACATGCTGTGAACAAGATCCCCTTTCTCAACCCAAACATTTCCCAGTAATAAACCAACAAGTCAATGGACCCAGGCTCTGAATATTGTGGAGTCAGATATTACAAGCGCTGAACTCACTGAAGGGGGGGTTAAGCCTTTACCACCAACCCATCATGAAGTCATGATACTTTGCTGGCATATGTACGGTCCAGCTCAGAGTCTGTGTGGTCCTTTGCTTTTCCTCTAGTTCAGGCAGAGGCCCCTCCTGCTGAGATTGTCAGGGTGATGTTCCATTGAAGGCTCTCATGAGGAGTAGTTAGGCTGCGGCACAGCTGAAGCATGAGTTCTCCTCAGGTGCCTAAGGTTCCTTCAGTAGATAGTTCCTTCCATAGGCTTTGCATTGTAAGAACATGGCTTAGTTCTTTTGCACATCACCGTTGCAGGGACCCATTCCTTCTCTGCTTGCATCCAGATCTGTCCCCGTTCCTCAAGGAAGGCATAAAGCATTGGTATAATAATGTTGCTTATGGCAGCCTCCAGCTGCTCATGGGCTCCAGTAATCAATAAAAATAACATGACATAAAGTAATCCAATGACACAAATACAATATAAATCATATAGAATGATTAACAAATAATCAGTGAAACAATTACAATTTATAAAACTCTGTTAACAAAGCAACAACTAAAAAAAGCTAAAGATCACAAGTCCTATTATATGATTAACGAATCAAGGCAGCATTTATAATCTAATATTGTAAGCAATATTAACCACATTAACAAAATAGCAACTAAAAAAATAAACTGCCGTGTTTCCCCGAAAATAAGCCATACCCTGAAAATAAGCCATAGTGATAGGCAGTTTAACCTTGTAGGTTAAACTGTACCATACTTAATAATAATAATAATAATAATAATAATAATAATAATAATAATAATAAAGACATCCCCTGAAAATAAGCCACCGTTTGTTTTTTTGAGGAAAAATAAATATAAGACGGTGTCTTATTTTTGGAGAAACACGGCGAGCACTCTTAAGTTCATACACACACTCTCCCCATGATTCATAGTTATTTGCTCTCTTCAGTTCCATAAAATGCACATAATGCCTGTTGCAAAGTCAGCTCAGCCAGGTGCCATGATGGATGGGGTCCTCTGGTAGTGGTCCCTGGTGGAGGTGGGGTTCTTGGGCCTACCACCAGTGGTAAGGTGCTGGTTGATTCTGGGTGGCCTGTCCAGGCACCACTGATGAGAAACTCACCCACATCGCTCCCAATAATCAGGTTGTCCTGATTATCAGGATAATACCGATAATCAGGAGGTTGATTCCCAGTCAAGTAAGACGTAGGTAAGCCTGACACTCCAGAGTAGCGAGAAAGGGAATAGAAAGCCAGGTGGCACTTCCTTATGTAAAAGATTCAGGATTCCCATGCCACCTGCCCTTAAAACGGGTTCTGGTTATTCAAAAGTAAGGGGGAAACCCCCTGGGACTCTTTGAGAGGACAACAGTATCCTTTACAAAGATGTGTCTTGGATCAATTAAGCACCAACCCCAAATAAAGTTAAATACCTCTAAATCAGGCATGTCAAACCTGCGGCCCTCCAGATGTTTTGGCCTACAACTCCCATGATCCCTAGCTAGCAGGACCAGTGGTTGGGGAAGATGGGAATTGTAGTCCAAAACATCTGGAGGGCCGCAGGTTTGACATGCCTGCTCTAAATGTACTTTACGTCGCCCTGCTTCATTCACTCTTTCTCAGTCTCTCAGTGTGTCAGAAATCTCACCAGGAAGTAATCAGCACCAGACTTAACCAGCAGATGTCCCAGTATATTGAGCTCCCTTTGATAGACCGAACAAATGGAGGGTAATATCTTTGTAGGTGGGAGGAGACATCACACTTTGCCAAGGGGACAGCGTAGTTTATTTCTGAGACTATATTATAGCATAGCTGAAAGACAGGTTAACCCATTGCTGCCCTAAACAAAATCTGGAAAAAAAAGGTGAAGCTGCCTCGGCTATAGTATCATCGTTGCAAAATATGCTTGGAAGTGATGAGGTAGAGATAGAAATGTAGTTCACTTTACTTATATAGGCAAATCTACCTAATTTGTCTTTTCCAAAAGAGCATGCATTCTGAAACAGGTGAGCCTTTGAAATGTGTGCATCTCTGAATTTTGTAATGCAGTCCTCCAGTCACGTAATGTGTACAAAATGCATGTACTGGGGTAAGGCATGCAAAAAATTCATAAATTAGTTAAAGCATAGCCTTGTATTTGGGGAAGTTGTCCTTTGCAAAAATGTGTAAATTGGGCAAAATTGAATACCCAGAAATTCATGCCAAATGCTGCTGAATTTTCTTAAGCACTTGGTTTTTTTGGGGGGGGGGAACCCACCCCTGTCTTCGCTTGGAGTATTTGTGTGCTTGAATAAAAACTTGAACATGCCTATTACTCAATGTTCTGTGTTCAGAGTTGCTCTTTGATGGAAAATGTTTCAGCTGACTGCTTTGTATAACTTGTACAGTAAAATCGCAATTTCAACTTTACACAATTGAAGGCTGTCCGGTTGAAATCACACAAATTAAAGGCATAATCACAAAAATTAAATTAAATTAATCACACAGGTTGAATTAAATCATACAAATTAAATTAAATCAATCACACAAATTAAAGCTATTTTGTTTTTCCTGGCATGGTAAGAGCTTTTAAACTCTTTGCCTTGCTTACCAGGTTCTGGGATGCTCTCGCAAGATCTCACAGGAACTTGAATGACCCCACAAAATCTCAAAGAGCACCCCAGAGCCTGATAAGCTTGGGGGTGGGGGCAAGGCCTGTTTGGTGCATGGCTCCAAAAAGGTAAGGCTACTTGTGCTGGGTTGATTTGAATATACATGTTTCTGCCTATACAAACCATCCCCAGAACATAACACATGTGATTGTATTGTATCGGTTAATTGTTCATTCAGTCGTAGAAAGAGAAACAGTTCCTAGGATACCTTTGAAAAAAAGCAGATTGTGTAATGTGCTTGCCTCCTAATTTGAACATTTGTGTTTGTTTCTCAGTTTCACAGATAACCCACAAATAACAGAACATCCTGCTGCTTATACGTGTTTTCAGCCCAGAACAGGAAGACAGTATGCAGACACTTTATTATTCACTGGCTGGAGAAAGCTGAAGAGTGAAAACAAACAATTCAGGAAATACACCAATTTCCTGTGGAAAACCCCCAGTCTAGGGGTAGGAGTTGGAGTTTAGATTTTGACCCAAGGTGACCTTCATTTTTATCAAGGGATGGGGATGAGGGAGAGACAAGCTATGCAGTGTACTGTATATACTTTGTACAATATTGCGACATAAGGAAGTTCTTTTACTGCTTCCAGACATCTGCTGCTATTCATATCATATCTAGTAATGTTTGCTTCTGGCGTTAAATTTGCCTTCTGTAGTTGACCTTTGTGATGTTTTATTTTGAAGTCTTTATGATAGCATTTTAGGTTCCTGTTAATTATGTTACTTCAAATGTATACTCATATTTGACTTTTTTCTTCAATGCTTTATTCGGGATTGTTTTAGTTGTTTTAATACAGGTTGTAAAGCACTTTGAGATCCCCCCCCCTAAAAATATAAAGCAGATTAGAAATGGAATGACTAAAAATAATTATTGTAGCTTTAAGTAAACAGCTCTAAAGAGTATTAGCTGCTGTCTTCAATAGCATATCCTCTTTTGTTCTTATGCACTTCACAGGTTCTGGAAGAGATTGTTCCCTAAAAACAGAAAAGAAGGTTTTACATGTCACTATGAGGTATACATCTGAACCCACATGTGTGTCCACCACATTTCCAAGCAGCTTAGAATCTTTTGCTGGAGTTAAAATGTGTGTGCATTATGAATATGTATTTCTGCCCTTGATCTTATGCCTAATAAGGCGTTCACACATCACAGCCATGAGCATTGTTCTGATGGCAAATAATACTTACAAATATCCCACCCCAGAATAGATAGCCCACAAGAAGAGGCAAAATACTGTATTGTAACCTGGAGCACAAGCAAAAAATGAGATAACCCCCCAAGCCAATGAAGATCACTCCAATTAAGATCTGGATTGCCTGTGAGAAAAAAGTGCAGACAAAAATCAAATGGCACCCTCAGTCCTGATACAGGTGAAAAAACAAAAGACATGCAAAAAAGAAATAGCCACAGACACCTCAAGTCCTTAGGTTGTGTGCCTATCCCTTCCCCTGGCTGTTACCTCATTGAACAAACAGTTGATAAACAACTTACACACATTTAACAGGTGTGATTTTAACTTTACATGCTTGAAGGCTGGCTGGTTGAAATTGCACAAATTAAATACACACAAGACAGAGAGCTTAAAAGCTTTAAAGCTCTCAGACTGGCTTAACAAGTCTGGGAAGCTCTTGTGAGATCTTTCCATAAGATTTCTCTGACTGTCTCTTCCCCCTTCATTGTTTATCTCCATTTATATCTTTTATATAGTAATCCTATGCACATCCTACTAGGGGTGAATGAATAGGACAATGTCGGTTTCTATCAGTTTCTCTCTATTAAGACTAGAATAATGAGAAACTGAGAGAGTCACATTTGTTCATCCCTAGATCAATTTGCCAAATATTTATTTATTTATTATTAAATTCTGTCAGGATTTTGGCATGGCTTTCTCCTATTATGTGTTATGTTATTTGTATATTCTCTTCACTGATAGATGTATTTTATGTGCCCTTTCCCCTAATATGCATATTCTCTACACTTTTTTCATTCGAAAACTGTATCACAAAATTCAGAGAAGCGTGACTTTATAAGGACAGAGGTGTTTTGGTTCTTATATTGTTTCGGAAAATGCAAATTAGGTAGGTTTGCAGCAAAGTGCAAACAAAATATACCTTCTCCCCCATTTGTTTAATTTCCTCCAAGGCTGCTTATATAGGAGTATATCAATTGTTGGAGAACAAAACAACACCCCTGAAACTCCAGAGTATTCTATTTTTTTAAAAAAAAATCTATGAAACAGAGGAGGCTAAATTGTGACCCTTCAGATATTGATGGACCCACCCCACCTCCCATCAGCCCCAGCCACCATGGGCAATGGGCCGATTTGATGGGAGTTGGAGTCTAGCAGCATCCAGAGAGCCACAAGTCAGCCACTCCTGCTATAAAACTTAAAAAAGGAGTAAAAAGAATCCCCCACAGCTGAATAACATTGCCTATCTTAAAACCACCTAAAGCAACTTTCCAAGAAAAGATGGGATTCTGGTGGACTTGATGATGCCAAAAGTTAAGGAGTTCCAGAAACCTGGGGCGACCACTGGAAATCTCTACTGCCTAGTCAGAAGTACCAGTAAGTCTCATTGTATTAATTGAAACGTATTTCAAAGTGTCCATTGGATTGAAGCATTAGTGACCCTCTACTCCTCCCCACTACTGAATCAGTGTTAAGCAATGTGAACATTCAGGAGAAGCCAGCTGCTCTTAATTACTGTCTAATCCATCTCTTTCTGTCTATTCATGGGGAACATTTTAGAAAACTAAACATTCACATCTTTGACGTGTTGAGTGCAATGGGTGCCTTGCACTATATCAGAGACCAACATCATCAGGAAGAACCCTGAATATTTCAGTGTTCCTGTGCATTAGGGTGTCAGCTGGCCAGTCAGATATGTCAAAAGCCTTGGAATATCACCAACAAATCTGGATGATCCTTTGCTGGGTAGTAACCTGTTAAGAAAACCCTGTGGATCAGTTTAGTCTTTCCTACACTGACATTTCTCTCATGGCAGGAAATGCACCACCACGCAATGGACCTAAACATATCAAACACACTTCCCCCAGAGGCTTGGTCTCGGCTTTACGAAGCTTATTCAACAACCCGCCTTGATTTTCTTGGTTGTTGGGACTTCCATGCTGTTGTCCTGCATATTGTACATGGTGCACCATTCCAGCTGGTTGGGGACCAGGGAAATATTACACATATTACACATGACATATCTTCAAAAATGCTTTTTATGATATTCTCTGTATGCTGTTGATGTTGTGGTTGTTAGATCCATTACCTACCCTTCTGCAGCAGGTCCAGGGTGGGTTCTAACAATTAAAAAAATCAATGTTAAAAACAGTGAAAAGAAATTACTGTCACAGGAGAAAGGAGGGTCCTATTGTGTGTAATTCCTCAGTGGATATGTGTAAATCCTCAGTACAGGAAGAAACAGGAAGTGCTGTCAGCATGGCAATGTCCCTTTCTCAACTGCCATTTTACAAAATCTTCTTGCTCAACCTGTAGTGGAGGGCCAACGAAGGTGCTGAAACTCACACTAGATGATTCTAGAAATACTGAGTTCCTCTTATGAGACATGAATGCATGTTCATATTCTACCACTGATATGCTCAAAATAGTAGCATGTGTATTGAGCACTTGAAGGTTCTTTGTTTTGCGTGTTTAGACTCTATCTATTGCGTGTTTAGACTCTATACCTTGCAAGTTGTGATGATTTGCTACGCAGCAGGCGAAACCCAAATGGCACCAGCCAATCAGCCAAGTGGGGAAAATTCCTGCCATGCCCATCCCAACGACAGGCAACACATGATGGAATAGCAAGGTCAAGCGCGCAAGCCCTAAATATAGGGAGAGGTGGGCGGGTGTTCCAATGCACTGACCAAGAGAGAAAGCTCAGGGTCAAATGCATTGGCAAATATAGGTCCCTTGATCCATTTGGCTAGCGTCCCATTGGTCAGATTAAACCCAGCAACAAGGGACCTACCAATCGGGTGTTGTGGCTATCTAATCGTACCTGCCCACAACACAAGGGTTTGGTCGCCAGGTCTCACTGCAACTCTTTGAGGGAGGACACGATTAATCATCAGTCAACGCTTATCACATACTCTTAAAAGTCATATACCGATGTACCCACCATTGTTTAACGCTTTAGACAACCCTCAGGCTTGTACTGAAACGTGTTATATCAAAAACTCTCATGTACCACTTCAATGTTTGACTGTGCGTTATGTGCTTTTGTTGAAAGAATATGGGAAATGCATATCAGAAACCTATCAACAAAAGCTATGATAATTCCCCAGTATTCATACCCTCAAAGTGTCCAGGGGCAGTGCTGGAATTATGAAAGCTATCCGAGCTTCTGATTTGATCCTAGAATGTCCCTCTTTTCCCCACCAGCATTGCCAACACCGAGCTCAGGGACGGAGGATGAGCCGACGCTTTTACTGAGTGATGGCAATGGCAGTCGTGGCAGCTGTGAGGCAGCATCCTCTTGCCTCTCCATGGGCTGTCCATGGCTGCTGCTGTGAGCCTCCTCCCTGCTGGAGAGTTGTGGGGAGGACAGGCTGCTGCCATCGAGGCTCAGCCCCACATGACACTCCAGCTCTGAGGAGCAGGCAGAGGGCAGGGCCGCCCTCGGTGGGAAGAAAGGTGTAGAGGAGCATAAGGAGCCTTGATTATATGTATGTACGTGTGTACACACACACACACACACAGCTTTGTTTAATCCTATCCACCCCCATCGTTCAGCCCGGACACTGAGATCCAGCGCCGAGGGCCTTCTGGCGGTTCCCTCACTGTGAGAAGCAAAGCTACAGGGAACTGGGCAGAGGGCCTTCTCGGTAGTGCCACCCGCCCTGTGGAACACCCTCCCATCAGAGGTCAGAGAGATAAACAACTACCTGACATTTAGAAAATACCTAAAGGCAGCCCTGTTTAGGGAAGTTTTTAATCTGTGATATTTGATGTATTTTAATGTTTGTTGGAAGCCACCCAGAGTGGCAGGGGAAGCCCAGCCAGATGGACGGGGTATAATAATAATAATAATAATAATAATAATAATAATAATAATAATAATTTAATCTTGCCCCTTTCTAAAATTTATTTATTAGTGTGTGTTTTTCTTTTTGTCAATCTACTGAAGAATCAAATAAAATAAAATCAGGATTAAGGGGTTTCCTCAGGACAGCAGGGTGTGTGTGTGCTGTGTCTCATTGGTGTAGTGGTGGCACTTCTCCTTCTTCTGATAGGAAATGCGCTGTGGAGGGGGGAATGGGGGTTGAGGAGGGTCCGTTGGTGGGGAATGAGAAATGTCCCCATTTTCGTCTGTGTTCCTCATGTGCTTCACAGTGTCATATAGGGCTAGCTTCATTCCCAGCGAAGCTTTAAGTCACAACCCTGGAGTCCCCCTGTTTTAACATTTCAGTGTCAGGCATTTCTTATTGAACCTTATCTGAAGAATGATCTCCCACCATCTGCAGGATCTTTAAGGCCCCAGCTTCTTCAAAAGGATGTTTGTGAAAATACTTATTCACATTTCTCAAGAAAAGGAACTGACAGACAGTAAAAAAAACACCAAACCACAGTTTTTCATAACAGTTCTCCCAAAGAGTTGAAGAAGAGCCTTTTTACTCTTCTTTCTTAACATTCTTCGTATTTTGCCCTAGAGACAAAGAGGCAACTACATATAAGGATTCCAGTCTCTGACACTGGACAAATAGTGGTTGAGGCTGGAGTGATAATTTATTTATTCATGTGATCTTTGACATTAGCTTATTTAACTTCCATGTTCAGCACAAACCTCAGTATGGTATGTGGGAGCAAATAACTACACATAGGCACGAGGTGATGTTTAAAATGGCCAAATATTAATAATTACAGCTTACAGAGATCAGCATGGTAGGGAACAGAGTTCCGTTCATTAAGCAGTTTGCTCACTGGCGGATATCCCCTTCCAAACCTACCATATGTCCTGGAATAACTTCAAAGGGAATTGCACGATCATTTCCCCCACCCCGTGACGCTAAGGACTCACCTTGGTTTTGTGACTGTAAATTGTTTTAAAATGTTATAATATTGTGCTTTAATTGTTGCAACCCTCTCTGTGTCCTTTACATCAAGTATTAGGACATCATGATATTTACTCATGTCTGCCAGGTCACATTTAAGATTAAGACTCCTACCTGAGTCAAGATAGTTCATAATATTGGTTAATAATATATATATGATAAGAATAATATTGGAGAAAACTGGATATTGAAACTTGCTTAACCTAAATCATATATCCCAGTTTTCAGTGGCCCTTTAAAGTATGCTTCACGCATACGCAGTCAGCAGTTGACCTGGTTAAGAAAACACCACCAAGAGCGCAGGGTATTATCTCCCTTATATGAAACCCCTTACTAGCTGCACACTTGAAAAAGTATGCAGATGAAAATACAAACAGTTGGGTTTCTTTAACTAAAAAACAAACTGACTCTAAAGAGACTTTAAACTAAAGATAAATGCTTTCTCTCTTAGCAATGTTATCTACCCACATTCAAAACCTCCCACAAACCTCCCATTAAACTACCCAAGAATTAACAGCATTCTAGCATTATAACTAAGCAATCATACTAAGATTCAACTAAGGAATCCCTTAAACTGAGAACAACTGAGAGAGTGATCTACTTAGAGATGAATCAAACTGAAAGATCTAACTAAGAGATACAGAAGGCTTTCTGGCAGAGCCTTATATACAAGAAGCAGAGCCCACGCCTGTGGGCAATTAACAGAAATCACCTGCACCTGTTTCTCTTAAACAGACAGTATTTACATTAGACCGGCTCTAAAGTAACTTGACTATTCAAAAAAATCCAACACATAATGGGGGACTTTTTGGGTATCAGGTTTTGCCAACTTCATTGATGCCATGAGCCACAGAAATAAACCACACAAAAAGTTCAGATTGGGACCCATCGTTACAATGTATATTGAGACACATGCCCTGAGCAAGCATGGTAAGATGCTACTATATGATAAGGAAGGCTCCAGAGCCTAATGAAAAAGAGTTTTTCTTCTTCAAGTCCCTAGAATATGAGAAGCCCATTCCACAGAAATTCAGAGCAAGGCTTTCAATGTGGTTGCCACTTCAGATTCGTTTATTTCATTCTATTGTTTTATTTCTGCATTTTTATACCGCCCGATTAACTATGTTCTCCAAGCAGTTGACAAAAGTTGTAGCCACAGATTGCAAAAAATGTTGGGAAACTGGTCATGTTTTAATTTTGAGGCTGCTTGATTCTTCGTGAGAGATCACCAAAAACCTCCATCTTAGGCTCTTTACTAAGCTTTTAAATTGTGGGAAGAATATGTACCATCATAGACCACAGGCTCAGGGTTGTCTTCAGCAGGACTTCCATTTTGTGGCAATACAGTTGTGGCCTGAAAGACAAACAAAATTAATCTACTATATAAAATATGGCAATTGTCGATGGACTAGGAATTTCTACAAAGCAAGGAGGCCTTGGGAAGAAAGGAGAGAAACTTCATCTTCAGCATATTGCGTTTGAGACAACAATGAAAGCAGAAACATCTGGAGATGTGAAGGGCCAGAGGTCTTCTTGAATTTTGCTGCCTTTTATAAAATTATATAAAGAATGGGGGACTTTCTAGAACAGTGCTCATCAAACTTAGATTCCCAGTTGTTGTTGGTCTACACAACACACCATCCCCAGCCAGCTTAGCCAGTAGTCATTGCTGATGGGACAGAGCCGTAGCTAAGGGGACAGGATGGGACTTGTTGGGTTCTTTGCCCCAGGTGAAGCTTTCAGAGGGGCACCATTGAGGCTCCCAGCCTGTGTGTGTGTGTGTGTGTGTGTGTGTGTGTGTGTGTGTGTGTGTACACACAAATGTGCATAGGGGTATGTGCCAAACTGGGTCTTTGACTTGGGTGAAATAAAGCCTAGTTTCGCCCCTGGATGGGAGATGGAGTTCAACAACACCTGGGGGCCCAGTGTTGAAGAAAGCTGTTCTAGGCTGCATCAGACTCAGGATCCAGACCCAGCATCTATGATGGAATACCCCTAAAGATTGAAGGAGGCTAGTTATATCCACAAATAAATATATTCTCTGTACCATCTTCTCCTTGGGCTTTTAAGAATGTTCCTCTTAAAACTTGAAAAAAGATTTTGAAATACTTACCATGTCGTTGCTGGCTGCCTTCAACCCAAGATGTGCTAAGGAAACAGTGATGGCAAACTCCAGCATGCTGAGCAAGAGGAGAAGAACAGCGAGAGCAGTACCTGCAGACTACGCAGCAGAGAACCATGAATTGCATTAAGTACTTGTTCCTCCTACAAATTTGTCCAGTTGTAGCATTGAATTACATCCTGCCCTACAACCTACTCTTAAAAAGCAGCTTGGGAAGAGTTGGGGACAGTGCAGTGGTGACAACTCTGATCCATTTGATTAAAGTGCCAAACGCACACCTGGCAAGATTTGATAGTCTGCTATACTTGGAACACACACATGAAGCTAAAAATAGGTGAAGGCTCTTAATTTGGCATAGAACACATTCTTGTTAATTCATCACATTGTATTACATTGTACTATATTGTTAAATCAGCTGTACAGTCAAACCTCGGATCCCGAACACCTCTGTTTTGGAACATTTCAGCTACTGAATGCTGAAAACCCAGAAATAAAAACTCCAGTTTTTGAACGTTTTTTGGAAGCTGAATGTCTGATGTGGCTTTCGCTTGAGTGCAGGAAGCTCCTGCAACCAATCGGAAGCCGCGCCTTCATTACGGAACATTTCGGAAGCTGAACTGGATTCCAGAACGGATTACTGTACATTTGACAACCGAGGTTTGACTGTATTATGGATCAGCTAAAGGCAAGAGCAATCTAAGGTGCCCATGTGAGAGTACCCTCACATAGCAACCCTCCCTTGGCATTTGCCTCAAGTCCTTTTAGAACCCTGGGATCTGCAGATGACAGTGTAGCAAAGGACACATGTCACACCATTATTTCAGAACCAGATTAAATGGAAGGAGTCCATCATAGCCTTGGAGGACAAGCACAATTGCATTCTCTGTTGAAATGGCATGTGAACACCAGTGTACATTATTCTTTCCTTCACCCCCTACCAACAATGTTGGTAGTAGTCTTCATTGTGTACATCTTTGCCATCCTTCAGCTGTATCGGGTTGGCTAACCTTTGGGTCCACTGGATGTTGCTGGACGACACCTCCCCTCACAGCTTTACTGTTGGGCATGCAGAGTGGGGCTGCTGGGAGGAGTCCAAGGACATCTGGAAGGCCACACCTTGGCCACACCTGTCCCACATCCCTTGCCCAAAGTGACAAATGCCTGAGCAGTGGCCCATTCAAGAGGTGCCCATGGATCCCACTACAATAGTTGGTTTGGAGATCTATGCTCCACCAAACACAGTTGGGGTTGCACTGAAAAGTATCAGGTGTTATAGACTAATAAACACAATATAACATGGCTTTAATATACCCAGGCACCCAACATTGGCATTCAACCATGTATTGTTAGGATGGTTCTGAGAACTGGAGTTGTATTCACTGAACGAGGCACTGAAGTGCCAAATAATTTCTCCTAGACTCACAAGTTTGCCAGAATCCCACATTTCTAAAGGCACAACCCAAAATGAAAAGAAAGGACATGCATGGTCAAAAGAACCACACGGGCAATTTCAGCTTTACTTGCTGTTTTCTCCACAGTATTCCCCACTGCCTCAGAGACAAGCTGCCTTTGCAGTGGCTGGTCTCTTTTGCTGTGGGAACTTGTGCTTTGAAAACAGGAAGCTAAGCTCAAAGTAGGTGCATGATTCTTTCCCATCGACACACGTTCTCATTCTTGGGTGTTGCCTATAAAGTCAATGCTTTTCATACTTGCTTGTATATGCTTGTTCACTTACCTGCAGAAGAAAGCCTTCAGAATCACTATAATCTCTTCTATCATTCATAGCTATCTCCATTGCATATAGAATGATGCCAATTGTGGCCATTATAGCACTTATGATGTTCATTCTCACACTGGATATAACCTGAGAGAGAGAGAGAGAGAATGAGGCTACCAACAAAAAACTCGTTATCTGAAGAAGTGTGCATGCACATGAAAGCTCATACCTATGACAAACTTAGTTGGTCTCTAAGGTGCTGCTGGAAGGAATTTTTTTTATTTTGTTTCAACAAAAAACTTAACTGCCTTAAATTCACCACCCCCTCTACCCTTGATTCCTAACCTGATTTGCTGGTGAGATGTACTATTCATTTGTAGACATTATCTAGGCACTGCAGGGCAGTAAAGGCCAAACCAATAGACCCTTCTGTCTCATAGGTAACCTAGTGCCCAGGGAATAAAGTGTCTGTCCCATGTTGAAAGTTCCCAATACCCTACCCCCCACCCCTTGGGATAAAGGTTCATGGAATCAAGAGTTAGGATGGAGAAGAAGGAAAGAAGCAAGTGAAAACATTCTACATCTCACCAAGGCTTTGCTTGGGTATTTCTCAGCTGCCACAGACAGTGATCCTGAAAAAATGAACTATCCAAAAGAAAAAGAAGAAAATTCATTTTGCAACAGTTCACTTAAAAATACAGGAAAATCAATCTACTTTCAACTACATAGCACTATGGCATAACGGGAGTGGTGTCAGGTGATGACATAATCTTTTCCCTTATGGGCAAATTGTTAACTGAATCACCTATGAAGACAGATTCGAACTTGTATATAACGTATACATGCATTTCTGTCATTATTATTTTTTAGAATTCAGGGCATGACACATTATTTCATTTCATTTCACTTTCATTTCCTTTCACTTCATAATAATTATATGACAATTCCATTTTACAGAAATAAAGCAAAGGGTGAGAGCGGCTTATTTCCCCCACTGTTAGGTATCTGCACCCAAAAAGCTAAACACTGAATAGCCATTCTAATGTAGATCTCTTCCTTAAAGTCACAGAACCATGGGCACTGAAACAAACTTCATTCTCAAAGGCAAGTAATACAGGTACTTACAAATATTCCACTCCAGAATGGATAACCTATAACAGAAGTGAAAAGTCTGTAATATCGGCGAAAACGAACAATTACAATTGTCCCCAAGCTAATGTAGATCAGTCCCAGCATGACCTGGATGGCCTGTGAGGAAAAAAGTACAGACAAGATCAAACATTCCCCTCCAAGGTGGCTTACATATTAAAACAAGAGTACATCAACTGTGAGAGAACAAAATAAACATCCCTGAAACTCCCAAGTATTCTATAAAAATTCTGCTGCCCTTCAGATATTGCTGATCCCCAACTCTCATCAGCTCCCATGGTCAATGGTCAAGTATGAGAGGAACTGGGGTCCAACAACCTCTCAAGAACCACAATTTAACCACACTTTATACTCTTTATACCTATGATTGTGTCGCTGCCCACCCTAGAAATAGGGTTGTCAAATTTGCAGATGACACAACCGTGATCGGGCTCATCTCTGATAAGGAGGGTGAAACTGAGTATATAGATGAGGTGGAGCAGCTGACAGAATGGTGCAGAGTCAACAACTTGCTCATAAACACAAAGAAAACTAAGGAGCTTGTGGTGGACTTTAGGAGACAGAAGAACGAGGTCCAGCCACTTTTGATTGACGGAATTTGTGTGGAGAGGGTAACAACGTTTAGATTTCTAGGCATTGAGTTACAGGAGGATCTGTCCTGGAGTGTTAATACAAGGGGGCTTGTGAAGAAGGCGCAGCAGAGACTGTATTTTTTTGAGAATTTTAAGGAAAAACCATCTTCCACAAAAGCTGCTGCTTGCCTTCTATCACTGTGCCATACAGAGCGTGCTCACGTACGGTTTATGTGTGTGGTATGGAAGCTGTACTTCCCAGGACAGAGCAGGGCTGTGTAGAATTATTAAAACAGCAGAGAGCATTATTGGCTGCTCATTCACCACCTTAGAACAAATTTACACCACCAGGTGCCATAGAAAAGCACTAGATATATCAAGAGATCCAACGCACCCTGGTCACCATTTCTTTCAGCTCCTGCCATCGGGACGGAGATATAGAACAATGCAGGCAAGAACGAGCCGTCTCAGGAACAGTTTCTTCTCTAGAGCAATTTTAGCCTTAAATGGAAAGCCTGGACTTTGAAGTCATCTTATTTTACTTGTTATTTTGTATTATATTTACTGTTTTTAATTAGGTTTTTGTAATTTTGGGTTATGCGGAATGCTTTATCTGAGTGGATGTAGCAACCGAGTAATTTCGTTGTTCCCACAAGGGGACAATGACAATAAAGATATTTTTTTTAAAAAACTTGCTCTGAAGCACGATTTATTATTATTATTATTATTATTATTATTAATAATAATAATAATAATAAAGGAGCAGTAAGAAATCCCTACTAAAAGCCGCTTAAAACAGCATTCCCCAAAAGGTGTGATTGTGGTGGACTTCTGGATGCCCACATGTAATAAGTTTCTGAAGCCTGGGGCCACCACTGGAGATCCCTACTGCTGAGTCAGTAAGTGTCCATGGGATAGGGCTGCCATACGTCCAGATTCGGCCCTCAAAAAGCTCAACAAGTTTGCCAAAAAGAGCTTTGGGTTTGCACTTTTTGAAATATGGCAACCCTACCATGGGATTGAAGATTTAGTGACCATTTGCTCTGCTCCCCCCCCCCCCCCGCCACTCCTGCTAAGAGGAGGCATAAAGGCAGATAAAAAGAGAGATAAGAGAAACTTCCAGATGTTCTTTCTATCAACTCCAGTTCTCTCTTGGCCTAGAAAACTCAACAGACACAACTTTCACATGGTGAATATAATGGGATCCTTGGACTATCAGTTTTCAGAACACAATCTCATCAGGGATTACCCTGAAAATTTCACTGCTCTTCTGTATGAGTGAGTCAGTTGGCCAGTCAGTCAGTGAGGGCCAAAAGTATTGAAATATCTGGTTGAATCTTTGTCTAGTAGTACCCTGGTAAGATACCTCTGTAAATCAGTTTAGTCCAGGCATCCCCAAACTTCGGCCCTCCAGATGTTTTGGACTACAGTTCCCATCTTCCCTGACCACTGGTCCTGTTAGCTAGGGATCATGGGAGTTGTAGGCCAAAACATCTGGAGGGCCGCAGTTTGGGGATGCCTGGTTTAGTCCTTCCTACACTCTTGGCAGGAAGGTACCACCACTCCATGGACCTGAACATATCAAAGAAACTTACCCCCAGAGTCTTGATCTCTATTTTACGGAGTTTCTTCAACAAATCTTCTTGAATCTGTTCGTTGTTGGAACCTCCAGGCTGTTGGCCTACATTTTGTATACATTGCACTGTCCCTGCTGGTTGAAGTCCAGGGAAATCCTGACCTGCTTGGATAGCACCATCAGAGGGAATCATCACTACTGTTCCATTAGACTTTATCACTGGATCTGTTGCCATAGCTGAGATGTCTGCAAAATGCAACCCATTTGGGGGGGGGAATGAAAATGTCAGCCTCTAATTTCCTAAAATATTAAAGGGACACGGCAGGAGCCTTTAGTTAAGGCAATTGGCTAACAAAAATAACACCCCTGCCATGATAAGCCTCACAATCTATAGCTTATGAAAGTGACGCCTGCAGAGCCAAGGGCTTTAAATTTATGGATAGAGATAATCTTTCATTGGGACCATCAACATTTCATAAGTCAATGCAGGATCAGAAAAAAAACATAGGATATCTATGCCAGTCACAGTTACACATAGGTGGCCGTGTCGGTCTGAAGAAGTGCGCATGCACACGAAAGCTCATACCAACGACAAACTTAGGTGGTCTCTAAGGTGCTACTGGAAGGATTTTTTAAAATTTTGTTTTATACCAGTCACAGACATTTCACCCTCCACATCTGGATTTAGGCAGATGGACCAAGGAAATCTGTGGGTACATGGAGTCATAAGAAAGCGCAATTTGTGACATTGCGCAACATCATTATTGATCATGGGGTCTGTTAAGGCATCAGCCTTCGCTTCCAGTCTTCCAGCTGTGTAGAGCTGGAGTCAAGATGAGAGAGGTTTTCATCATAATCTCTAGTACAGTACACAGTTCTGACTTCAGGGAAAGAGTCTGCTCTTGAAATCTGAAACCCACAGCAAAACTCTTGACTGTTAACAAGGCTGGCCCAACACCTTTCCATAATATGAGAATCAGGGTCAGCCCCAAAGGTTTTGCTGCTGGAAGCAGACCATTAATTACTTATGACCAACCAATTAGAAAACCTTGCTGCCTGATTTACACATCTGTCCCTGCCTTCATCTACTCCCTGAAATTCTGCCACTGAAATTCTGCACTGTTAGGACCAACTCTAGTAAACACACAAAATAGTGTAAGATTCAAACCTTCCACAACTCCAATAAGGTCAGATGTACCTTCAGTTCTTTGAAAAGGTTCTTCAGCAGTGAAGGGAAATCCCTCTGCACTTGCTCAGAAGCACTTGGTTATTCCTTCAAGTCTTTCAGAGCTGAGCCTTGGATCAAATTAACTACTCTCCCCAAATACATTAACTCACATCTAAGCACATTACACTCCCTGATGTGCTTGTTCTCAGCATGATAATCTATCCACAAAGTGATAATGAAAACAGTGCTTATTGTTAGAAAATAGGAAGAAAGATGGTGTTGTTTCAAGTTATTATTTTTAGGATGTGGTTTATCCAACCAACCAAGTATTTGCAAACTTGGTTATAATAAATGAAGTCAGCTATTATTCGGATCCAATGTTACACATGACATACCTGCAAAAATGCTTTTTAAATATATTTCCGTCGTTTTGCTGATGTCCTTATTATAATTTTTACCTGCCCTTCAGCAACAGGTCCAGGGTGGGTTCCAACAGTTTAAAAAATCAGTATTAAAAACAGTGAAAATAAATTTACTGCCACAGGAAAAGGGAGGGTCCTATTGTGTGCAATTCCTCAGGGGATGTGTGTAAATCCTCAGTACAGGAAGAAACAGGAAGTGCTGTCGGCATGGCAATGTCCCTTCCTCAATTGCCATTTTACAAAATATTTTTATTCAACCTGTAGTGGAGGGTCATCCAAGGCACTGAAATTCACACTGGGTGAATGTAGGAATACAGAGTTCCTCATCTGAGACATGAATGCCTACTCATATTCTGTAACACTCAAGATCAGGCATCCCCCAACCACTGGTCCTGTTAGCTAGGGATCATGGGAGTTGTAGGCCAAAACATCTGGAGGGCCGCAGTTTGGGGATGCCTGCTCAAGATGTTAGCAAGTGTATTAAACACTTGAAGGCTCTTTGGTTAATTGCCACCTATGTACTTTCAAAGGCCAAGTATTGATGGATGTATCCGCAGATTTGTAATGCTTCAGCCAACTGTCAACCCACAAGCTTATTGGTTACAGCTGTTTTTAATACTGATTTTTTAAACTGTTGGGACCCACTCCGGACCTGTTGCTGAAGGGCAGGTAAAAATTATCTCTGGGGTTGTTGTGTAGGGGTGTGTGTGTGTGTGTGTGTGTGTGTGTGTGTGTGAGAGAGAGAGAGAGAGAGAGAGAGAGAGAGAGAGAGAGAGAGAGAGAGAGAGAGAGATCCATGCCACTCCTTAAAGGCTAGAATATATAAACATGGGAAGTGAGAGCTGGACCATAAAGAAGGCTGATCGCCGAAGAATTGATGCTTTTGAATTAAGCTGCTGGAGGACTTGAGAGTCCCATGGACTATTCAGACCGGGTCTCTCCATTGTTTTACGTTTGGTAATAAGTTGCAGTTCATCAACTTCTCTTTCCAGTCTATTTCTGAAATTCTTTTGTAATAAGACAGCTACTTTGAGATCTTGTATAGAATGTCCTGGGAGATTGAAGTGTTCTCCTACTGGTTTCTCTGTCTTGTGATTTCTGATGTCAGATTTATGTCCATTTATCCTTTGGCGTAGGGTTTGGCCTGTTTTCCGATACTTGTGTTACTTGTGCTACACTTGTTTTTATGTAGGGAATAATTTCGGAGATCACACACACACACACATATATGAAGTTCATAAAGGAAATAAATAATAGAAGCCCTGCTTCTGCGTGTTAACTGTGTCAGAGGAGGGAGGCTGTGATTGTTCAGTGTGGGGTGGGGAGCAGCAGCTCAGCAGCACTTTCTCTTATGTAACTGTTCTTCCTCCTAAATAAGTCTGGCCTTTCATTCAATGGCTGCTCTTGGGTGGCTCAGGTATTGCTGTCTCAGTGGTCCTCAGCTGTAAAATGGAACCAAGCTCTTCAAAATGGTATAAACACTATAGAGTCCAAGTGAGGTTTCTGCTTTTATAATGCCCTCAGAATCCTCCTTTACTTTTGGGAATAGATATCCTGGCTTATCACAGGAACAGTGAACGCTTTTGAGTTTAATGGTTTCTTCATGATTTTCTGTGATGCTTTTTCAACCCCTTGCTACTAGGGATGGGAGAATATCAAATTTGGGTCCTCTCAATTGTTCATTTCTCTAGTCTTAAAATTCAGTTCCCCACATTAGTTTGCAATTGTTTAAAAAAGTCCTCATGAAAACTCATTAGTATTTTACTGCAAATCTCTCCTAATATACACACCAATATGCCATTTCCCCCCATATACACATTTTTGAAGAACTGCTTCCCATAATAGAATGCATTTTTGTACAGTATGTTCTTTTCACTAACGTGCATTTTTATGCACACTTTATGCCAATATATGCATTTTTGTTCACATTACTCTGTTGGAATCATTGAATTGTAGAGTTGCAAGGAACCCTAAGGCAATGTAGGAATCTCAGCTAGAACATCCATGACACATGACCATCCAACCTCTGCTTGACAACCTCCGCGGGAGGAGAGTCCACCACCTCCCAAGGGAGTCCGTTCCACTGTCAAACAGCTCTTGCCATCAGAAAGTTCCTCCTGATGTTTAGTCAAAATCTTCTTTCTTGTAACTTGAAGCCGTTGCTTTGAGTCCTACCCTCCAGAGCAGAAGGAAACAAGCTTGCTCCGTCTTCCATGTATCAACCCTTTAGATATTTGAAGAGGGCTATTAGTCTACTCTTTACCAGGTTTAACATACTCAACTCCTTCAGACTTGATTTCTATAGCCTTTATCACGTTGGTCACCCTCTTTTGCACATGTTTCCGCTTGTCAATATCCTTCTTGAATTGTGGTGCCCAGAACTGGTCACAGTGCTCCAGTTGGGGTCTGATCAAGGCAGAATGGAGTGGTACTACTATTCCCTTTGATGTGGGCATTATATTTCTGTTGATGCAGCCTAGAATTGCACTAGCCTGTTTTTGATGCTGTATGACACTGCTGCCTAAGCATGTTTAATCAGAGAAAAGTCATTGTTAACATATACTAAGGAATGGAAACCTTTTAAAGAAATTTTGCGTGAAAAAGAAAATGAATAAATGACGTTTGGGTTTGAGAACTGAAGATAATGTTGCTTTATAGAAAGTAGTTTAGACAAGTATTATATTGGAGTGGATGAGTTGAATAATGTTTATATATCACTGATAGACGAAGAATCAGAAGTTCTCTATTTTCTTAACTCTATTTTTTTCTCTTTTACTCCTTTTCCACCCCTCTTTCTTTAACCCCTCCCCCCACTTCTTTTCCTTTGGGTTTGTTTTCATAAAGATTAACATTTTAGTTTTGATTTTTTTAAAAAAGATATTTGATAATAATATTTGTATTCCTTTCTAAATTCTAATAACATTTTATTAAAAATGGATATATGTGCCAAAAAACAGAAAAATGAGTGTTAATTAGACTCCTTTAAGCAGCATCTCCCATATACAACTTCTCCCTTGGATTCTTCACTCATTCTTGGGGAAAGAATCCACAGTACTGTAAGCCGGAGGAGCAGAAGCTGGAGGAGGAGGAGCACAATTGCCTTCAGCGGGAGCCGCATCAACAGTGTAGGGAATATAAACCATTGCCTGTAAAACCGAAGAGTAATTCATCAGAAGAAGACATGTGCCATGTCATCACCACTGTCATAATCACCATCCTCAGCATTCAGGGGCCACCGCCACTCTGTCATCATCATGAAGGAGGGCGAGAACATCACAGAAGGGGCAGGGCCAGCGAGCAATTCTGATTGTGTGAGCATCAGTGTTAAAATATCGGGAAAGGGCTGGTGCTGGCAGATTATCAGTTTGCTACTGCACTTCCTGCTCTGCAGTTCTCCAAATCCTTGGGTTTTGCTCTAAAAGTTGCATGACAGCTAAATCCTGCCTAGGCAAACTGGGACAAGGAGTGAAGCCTTTGTCCCCATATTCTACTACTGCACAGTGCACTGCTGCATGTTGGTGTAATGTGAACAATGGGTGTAATTGCACAGTGCTTGGGCTCATGTCTTGAGGAGCACATCCCCCACGTTCTGAGATAAGGGTGCCAGGTGCACTGGGTTACCATAACAACACCAGGGAGGTCAAGTATGTTGACTTGCTGAGTCATTCACCCTCCCATTGGTTCAGGAAATGTGCCTCAGGTATAAATCCGAAGACTCTGCTGGGGCTCCACACTCTGCTGATACATCTAGCTCACTCAGTAGAGCATGAGATTCTTAATCTCAGGGCTGTGGGTTTGAGCCCCACATTGGGCAAAAGATTCCTGCATTGCAGGGGGTTGGACTAGACGACCCACGTGGTCCCTTCCAACTCTACAATTCTATGATTTGAATGCGATATCTATCACACTGGTTGAGGTCTGGTGAGCTAACAACTGACTTCCACAAGTCACCAACACTGCACGCCTTGAAATTTACCCACGTCAGCTGGGTGCACTGGAAACAGCCCGAGACTTTGCAAGCATCAGGGTCTGCTTCAGCAAAGGATGTAAATTTAACAGAGGACAGCTTAGTTCACAATGGCGCAAGAGATGGGAAGAGAAGACATGCGCTGTCTCAGGCTGCCCTGAACCTTCTCCCATTTGCTACTGTCTAGCCTGGCATACAAGGAACTGCTGCTTTGTTGCCCTCTCTGCAATAATTCTACAACCAAGCAGTCAGAAATGGTGGAGAACTTTATTAGAGTTAAGGGTAGTCTTCTTCTGGGTCCTGCCTGGACCTAACGACCAACAACAAGCAACAAAGATGGAAGAGAAACCAAAGTACCGGTAACTGCTATGACGCTAAGAGGTCATGTCAAAACAAGTGAACCGCATAGTTAGCAAACACCAACAAGAAATATACGTCACAATATAACACTCCCCAAAAGAGCTGGCACCAAAACTGGCACTGAGAAACCCTGAGGGATTTTTTTTAAGTTTGGCAACTCTGAGTAATATTTCTTAGGTTATTTCTTGGGTTGCTTTCCCACTCTGGAATTGCGATCCTTCATTTGTTCACCTACGATGGAGAGAGAACCAAACAAAACCGTTCTTAGCACAATGAATTCCAATATTTTTCAAACTGCCCACTTCTTTGTTTATGCAGATGTGATTTGTGGACATTTTTTTCTGACTTTCAATACCCTGCATTGCCAGCCCATCCACTGCGGACAGGCAAAGTGCTATTGAAGCACATGGAATGGTATCTGTGAATGGTGTACCTTGTGATTCCCTGTAATCTCTGCAGAGATGTGCTGAGGCATCTTGCCATTAGGGATGCCTTAAGTATCTTGGTGTGCCTTTTATTTTATTTTATTTTCTAAAGCCAATAGAGGTCTCCCCTCACCAATGTGCAAAAGCTCACATACAAAAATGGCAGCACTTCAAAGAGGTATCATTGCAGTTGCCCCTTCTTACCCACTTTCCCCCCTCAATTCTCTACTGACATGCATGCTTGCTCCAACTCCACAATGGTGTTTTTTTTTCTAGGCCTCCTGTTATGATATATTTGGTACTGACAAAATTCTAACAAGCAAATGGGAGCAGCACAACAAAACTGTCTACTTCAAATAAAACAAGAAGCAATGGAATGTGGGGGAAGATAAGGTGATTGGCAGTGAGCCCGGGAATAATTTCTACTAACTGAAAAAGAATTACAAGAATAGGAAGAGTGATGGGGCCTTAGGTCCAGCAAAGAACAAGCAGTGGAAGTCCAAGAGGCAGTGCCCGCCTGAGCTCTGCTGCCTGCCCTGCTGCCAGTGCAGAAGTGGTGCTGGTAAGAGCTGTTCGGCAGTGGAATTTGCTACCAAGGAGTGTGGTGGAGTCTCCTTCTTTGGAGGTCTTTAAGCAGAGGCTTGACAGCCATCTGCCAGGAATGCTTTGATGGTGTTTCCTGCTTGGCAGGGGGTTGGACTGGATGGTCCTTGTGGTCTCTTCCAACTCTATGATTCTATGGTAGCAGTGCCAGTTTCTAGAAGCTTCCTCGGTTATGAACAAGATCTGCTAAAACTCTAAGCAAGGTATCAAATGCTTACCTGGTCATTGGAACAGCAGGTTAACTGGTACCCAAAATATGCTGATGAGACAGCAATGCAGAACTCCAGAATGCTGAACAAGAGGAGAACGGCGACAAGAACAATACTTGCAGCCTGTGGAGCACAGAAGTGTGTGGAAAGGCATTTATCATACAGTTCTAAGTACTGAAAATTAAATTTAGCTGAAACATAAAAGTGTCCTAGTCTCCATCTTCTGTGTAACGTAATCTATGAATCAGCCTGGGAAAATCTGCTGGTAATGGTGACAATTTTGAATAATTTGATTAAGGTGTCTGCTTCACATACAAATACATCTTGAAACGTACAATTGTAAAACCAAGGATAGAGAGTATAGTGCCGTAGTTACCCTTAGCCTTTTTTTTTTTTTTTGCCCCGGATGAAGCCTCTAGAAAGGCACCATGAACCCGGGCAGAGACCGTCATAGCACGTTTGTGTTTTGCAGCATCTCAAAGCAGGGCTACCAACCCATGCTTGACACTGTTTGGTAGACAATGGAACCTGGAATGCCCTCTCACAACTCTAGAAATGGTCATTTGAGCTTCATTTATTTATTCCAAAATGCCCAGTAAAACAGCACCAAAAAACCCAACAACTTGAAATAAGGTGTATCCCTCTTTCTGGATCCTGCCCATAAAGACTTCGAACTAAATAATTGCAGTCATGGGATGACTTCTGTGAGTACAACAGAAGATCTCCCTCTTCTCACCCCACACCTGCAGATTTGGAGGTGGGGTGGCACGCGGGGAGGGGAGAGGAAGGGGAAGTTCCATTGAGTTCACATAAGTTGTTTCTCACATACGCTGATTAGTTGGATACAGTACAAAGTTCTGTGTGGCGTTCTTTTCACTTACCTTTGTCCAATAATATCCGTAATCACTTGAACTGTAATCAAAAGGAGTTACATACAGCCCTACCAAATACAGAATGATGCCAGCTAATGCCATTGCAGCACTTGTGATATTCATTCCTAAGCTGCCTCGCACCTGAAAGAAACAAAGAATGTCATTTGCAGGCTACTAAAAATACAAAGCAAGCAGAGTGTTACACGCCACCCCATAGTGCGAGGTTCCTGGGGTCCAGGCGCTTACCTGAAACACCTGGGTTCGTGCTTCATTTAGAAATGAAGCACAGCAGAGACTGTGATGTCTTTATGATATAGGGTTTAATTACACATACAGATATACAACCTGAGCCTGCAATGGAGACGCTCCTAGGATTAAACGTTAACATTTACTAACCCCAAGTATGAGAAGAGAAGCCCAGGTACCCCACAGACCCATAACACAAGGTTACTTTATAGTTAAATTATCTGATAAGAACATGAAACTGCCCATCTTGATTCTTCTGTGGGAGAGCTTCTAGTGGTTCTGGCAATATTTTGAATTAAGGTAACCTCCATAAAATGATTTCGTGTTAGTTATTGAGCTCCTTCAAATCATGTCATTTTTGTTGTATACAATAATGCGTATATTACATATAACATGCATCCCACGCAGCCCAATCTGTTTCAGGCCTGCTGCAGGTCATTCCAGTTTGATTTGTTATTTGGGTCAGCATCCGATTAGTGAAATCCAAAGCTGTTTTGCTCCCATGGCCTATAGTGGAGAATCTAAAAATCGTTGCCATTTTTTTGCTTTTCACATAAATGGATAGAATTTCATAGCTGCCAAGTTATCCCTTTTTTACAGGGATTTTCCCTTATGCTGAATAGGCTTCCTCGCGAGAAAAGGGAAAACTTGGCAGCTATGGAATTTACATATACCAGTGAGGTGGAGCGGTTAAAATGTCAAATTAGGATCTGGGAGACCAGGGTTCAAATTCCCACTTGGCCATGAAGCACAGTGGGTGACTTTGGGCAAGTCTAACGCACCTCACGTGGTTCTTGTGGGGATTAATTGAGGAGGGGGAGAGTCATGTATGCCACATTGAACTCCCTGAAAAGAAGGTGGGGTATAAATGAAATAAATAAATGGCCCAAAATGTGTCACAACAAAATCCCTTTGATTCGTTTGAGGGCCAGCATGGTATAGAAGCTAGAATGTGGGACTAGGCCTTGGGAGATGACAGTTCAAATCCCCACTCAGCCATGAAGCTCACTTGGTGACCTTGGGCCAGTCACCATCTCTCAGCCTAACCTACCTCACAGGGTTGTTGTGAAGATAAAACAGGGAGGAGAACTACCTTGAGCTCTTTGGAGGAAAGGTTGGATATAAATATAATAGTAAATAAATAAATTTACAGAGCTACTCCAGTGTGGATCACCAAGCCTCTTGATGCAACATGCGACCTGCAGTGCTCTAGCACCATGAAGGGAATATCAGAAGGGGCACAGCGAATGCACATTTCCTGGCTTGAGTGCTGAAAGAAGGGGGACAGGTCCAGCTGGCAGACTCAAGGCTGCCTCTGCATTCTCCATTGGTCAAAGAGGGTCCTCATTTCAGACCAAGGCTGGTCTGGTCAAGATGGATGTTTGTGGGAACAGGGGGTGGGACTTGATGGAGGCTCCTTGTTCCAGAACTTGGGCTTGAAGATCTATAGGGGAAGCTGCCAATATGGCCTTGGATTTGTAATAAGAAGGAAGCATGTTAACTGGCATGTCCAGGATCACAGAAGAGATTAAAACTGCCACATTTCTTTCTCTCTTACCAGACAGCGAGTTGCATGTTTCTCAGCTGACACCGACAGGGATCCAGAAATAACGAACTGCACAAAACAAGGGAAAAGACGCTTTTGACTGAAGTTCATTTAAAATTTTCGAAAACATGCCCTCTACAATGAAAAACTGGGTTATATCAGATAACAGAACTTTTTCTCTCTTGAAGTTCACAAGTTTATCCTTCTAGGAAGAGAAGCATTACATCATATTAGAAGCACATATATGCATAATTAAAGGTAAAGGTACACCTGACCATTAGGTCCAGTCGTGGACGACTCTGGGGTTGCGGCGCTCATCTCGCTCTATAGGCCGAGGGAGCCGGTGTTTGTTCGCAGAAAACCTCCGGGTCATGTGGCCAGCATGACAAAGCCGATTATAACAAACCAGAGCAGCGCACGGAAACACCGTTTACCTTCCCACCTGAGCGGTACCTATTTTTCTACTTTGACTTGACGTGCTTTTGAACTGGTGGGTGGGCAGGAGCTGGGACGGAGCAACGGGAGCTCACCCCGTCGCGGGGATTCGAACCACCCACCTTTCGATCAGCAAGCCCTAGGCTCTGTGGTTTAGACCACAGCGCCTCCCACGTCCCTATACATGCATAATTACACATATTCAAATAGTGGCCTTAATTCTGTAAGTGCTGTTCCTTGTGTAGCCAGAGTAACACCATCCACACAAAAGGCACATGGGGGACGGTATTAGCAGGCTTGGGAAACCCCAGTTTCAGAAGTGCAAGAAATATTTGGGATGGGGTGGGGTGGTAGGAAATGAAAAGAGGAAGGGGAAAAAACTCAGAACAGCCTAGTGAGGACTAGGGCCTAGCATAGCCAATGGTGGTGGGAGTTGTAGTCCAGGAACAACTGGAGAGCCATGGTTTGGACACCACTGGCCTACTTAATCCAAATGCTTTCTAGAAAAGCTGCCTGATGATGAAAAAGGAAGCAGTGTGTTAGAAGATAAAGTAAGTTCAGATATAAACTCAAGAAATGAAGCCATTTCTACGATTCCAAATCTGTTATTAATCCTTAAAATGAGTAGGGAAAGCCTTCTTAATGACACAGCTGTTCTGTTACCAGTCACCCATTCTCCACACACAAGGAGCCACCATCTGAAAGGAATTTGGATGTAGATCTGCAAAGTCTAAATTCAACACTGATACACGCTGTCGCTCAAAAGGCCAATGATATTCTACTTACAAATAGTCCACCCCAGAATGGGTAACCTAAAGTAGTAGCAAGAGTTGATATCCAGGGACAAAGAACAGCCGAGACACTCCCAAAGCCAATGTGCATCAAACCAATTAAGATCTGGACGGCCTGTAGGAACAAAATGCACAAAACAGCACATCAGTTTCCCTTTGGTAAATAAAGAACTGAAATGCATTCTCCCCACCTCATGATCCTGACCCAGGTCCCCTACTATAATGGATTATCTCTACTAAAATGCATTTCTGTATGTCATTTTAATTCATATATGTATCTGTAGAGACATGTTCCGGTAGCATGTACACTTCTTTGGTTGGAGAACTGGATAACAAAATTCAGAGAACTACATTTTAGTCTGCCTATTGTTTTGGGAAGTGCAAGTTTGGTTGGTTTCCAGGGAAAATGTAAACCAAACTGGTTTTCTCCCTCAACCCCCTGCCAGGGAGCAACTATGCAATTATATGCAATATGCATTTAATGCACTGGGACTTATTTCCAGGTTATTATGTATAGAGTTGTATAGTCAAAGTTCCACTGAACTCAACAAGACTTATCGGTACTTCCAAGTAGAAACATGACCCTAAGCATTGGACCTCCATGTTGGCAGCTCTCAAATACACTTACCCCCAGAGTCTTGGTCTCCACTTTGACAAGTTTCTCCATCCACCCTGGTTGTTGGGAATGTTGTGGCTGGTTGTTGGGGCTTCCAACCTGTTGGCCTGCATATTTTATGTATTGTGCCATCCCTGATGGCAGGGTAGCAGCACTAAGGACTCCCTGGCCTGCTTGGCTAACACTGGCATTAGTTTTGGGAATCAGCATCACGGTTGTATTAGCCATTATCTGCAAAAAAACAACAACCGACCAACCAAAGAAACAATTTAAAAAAAACAAACCACTCAGATTTGGGCAAATGTTACAAATCCCCTGCTGCCACTGCTTCCCAAACACACCCAAACACAGACTCATACATGATGTATACTAAAACTGAAATCGGGCAGGTCAGCTGCTTCCAGTGGATTGGCTCAGGGGGATAAAGCCAGCAGGGCAATTGTTTGTGAGTAAAGCCTGTGCTGCTCTTTGCACTTAAGAAGGAAAGGACGTTCCCAGCCAAAAGGAGATTTTAAAAAATGCCCCCCCCCCATTTATGCCCCAGAAATACATATATACCTAAAATGTGAAGGAAGCCAAGCCTCCTAACAGTAGCAGATGGCATGGGGTGGGGTGGACAGCTGAGAGCCGAGTTGCTGCTATTTACCAGGAGGGAGAGGAGGGGAAATCAGCTGAGCATGGCTGGCCAGCACCCCTCCCCCCCACAATTGATGGACATTGCCGTCCCAACAGTGTGTGTGTGCCATGTCTTCTGATCAGGGTGGATAAAAATCCAAGATTATTATTATTATTTTTAAAAAAGGAATAAAAAATGGATTTTTAAAAAAATTACATTGGATTTTTAAAAAGAAATAAAATGCTTTTGGAGGAATTTTCTATTTAAGTTACATTATGGTCCAAAGGCTATTCATCAAGAAATAAGGATTTGTTTTTAATTATGTAGCATGAGACTTTACATGCAATATTTAAATTTTTGGTAAATTAATTCCATTAACTTGCTCCCTAGACCCCTGCCCGTCCTGGCTGATTAGAGCGTGTCCAGACGAGGTACGGGGCCCCCTGGTTGAGATTATCAACTTGTCTCTCAGTTCAGGGACTTTCCCAGAGGAGTTGAAGGAAGCAGTGGTGCGTCCGCTCTTAAAGAAAGCATCGTCAGATCCACTAGATCTATCCAATTATCGCCCTGTTTCAAATCTTCCATACTTGGGTAAGATAATTGAAAGAGCGGTTGCCGAACAGCTCGGTAGGTTTCTGGATGAAACATCAGCTTTAGATCCATTCCAGTCCAGCTTTCGTCCCGGCCACGGGACCGAGACAGCACTGGTCGCCCTAACAGATGACCTCCGTAAACAGCTGGATCAAGGCGGGTCAGGGCTGCTGATTCTTCTAGATCTGTCAGCCGCCTTCGACATGGTCGATTATGAGCTTTTAGACCACCGCCTTGCCGACGTGGGGATTCAGGGTACAGTCCAACAATGGCTGCGTTCCTTTATCTCAGATCGGGGACAGAGGGTGGTGCTAGGGAGGGGGTTGTCACCGCGGCATTCCTTGGTGTGTGGAGTCCCGCAAGGTGCAATCCTTTCCCCAATGCTTTTTAATATCTTCATGCGCCCCCTTGCCCAGATTGTCCGGAGTTTTGGGCTGGGTTGTCATCAATATGCTGATGACACCCAGATTTATCTGTTGATGGATGGCCGTCCTGCCTCGGCCCCGGACACATTGACCAAGTGCCTGGAAGCTGTTGCTGGATGGCTACGTGGGAGTCGGCTGAAGCTAAATCCTTCGAAGACAGAGGTCCTCTGGCTGGGTCGGGATGACATGGGGCGGGGGGGCCAACTTCCATCTTTCGCTGGGGCCCAATTAGTGTCAGCCCCTTCTGTCAAGAGCTTGGGGGTAACCTTGGATGCCTCCCTTTCCATGGAGGCACAGGTTGCAACCACAGCCAAGGTGGCATTTTTCCATCTCCGCCGCATTAAGCAGTTGGTCCCCTATCTCTATCAACCTGATCTAGCCACAGTGATCCATGCGATGGTCACCTCTAGGCTTGATTATTGTAACTCGCTCTACGCGGGGCTGCCCTTGAAACTGACCCAGAAACTCCAGCGGGTGCAGAATGCCGCGGCGAGGCTCCTTACGGGGTCCCGGCTGCGGGATCATATTCATCCAGTGCTTTACCAACTGCACTGGCTCCCGGTGGAGTACAGGATCAGGTTCAAGGTGCTGGTTTTGACCTTTAAAGCCTTATGCGGCTTAGGACCCTCGTACCTACGGGACCGCCTCTCCCGGTATGACCCACAGAGGACATTACGGTCCACAAATAATAACATATTGGAGATCCCGAGTCACAAGGTGGCTAGGCTGGCCTCGACCAGGACCAGGGCCTTCTCAGTACTGGCCCCGACCTGGTGGAACGCTCTGTCTCAGGAGACTAGGGCCCTGCGGGATTTGTCATCTTTTCGTAGGGCCTGCAAGACAGAGCTGTTTCGTTTGGCCTTTGGACTGACGCAGTCTGACCCCACGGTTACCCTCCCCTAAGGTTTTATTTATAATGGTTTTATCTTATTCGTAGATTTTTAATTTTAAAATTGAATTTTAACATTGTATTATTCTGTTGTTTTAACTGAATTGTTTCTTTTATATTTGTGTTGATATTATTTGTTGTTAGCCGCCCTGAGCCCGGTCTTGACTGGGAAGGGCGGGGTATAAATAAAAATTATTATTATTATTATTATTATTATTATTATTATTATTATTATTATTAATCCATTCACATTGTCATGCTCTTCCAGAGGTTTCCAAGAGATTATTTGGGGCAGTTTTTCTAACAAGAAGTTATTATCACAGATGCTGGTTTTTGCAGTTCTCAAAAGTGTGAATCTGTGGATCTGCAGAGATAGCATGCCTTTTCTTCACAGGAAAAATGTTATAAAATAGACATACAGAGTCGAGGAAAAGACCTTAATCCCATTCTTCCTTTGCAAATTTATATACACAGAATCAAATTCTTACCTCTTAAATGCTAAATTCCAAGAGGTTCAATGAATAGACTGTTTGGAGTGGAAGAGATCTGCACAAGTAGCTAACTGTAAAGGAGTAAAAATGAAAAGTGCAACCTTGTGAGCAGAATACTCCACAAGTCTTGGGAACCTTGTGTAATAATTGTGCAAGTCTGTGCAACTCAGACTTGGGGCAAATGCTGAAGGCACTTCAGGGCTGGCAACCTCTTCCCAATCCCACTGGGTTCCAACAAATGCATCAACTTAACTGCACAGAATAGGCACTTGAATGTAGAAGCAAATCCAAAGGGGTGGGGGTGGAAATAGTACCGGTAACAGGAATTGTTTTAGTTAAATAGATTGTTTAAATTGTTATTAAGGAAATGATTATTTTTCACCTTCCAACAAAGTACAGCAGAAAAGTTGTCCAAATACGTATAAACAGTTAACTTCTTTAACCTCACAATAATTTCATAATTATCCGTCTATGTATTTCTAATAGTATAACCAAATCAGTAATTTCTGATATAACTGTTATAGGGTGGCAATGACCAGGGCCAGAATAATCCTGGTCAGACCATGCAGGCCCTAAAAGCAAGAGGAACTCCATTTTCTAAATCTCTCTGCCTCTGATAGAAAGTAAATTAGACAGCACTTTGCTCACAGGCACAGCATGTTTGCACATCTAATGCAAAGATCTAACCACACACAGCACTTCTAAGAAATTCTAGCATAAACCACAAGAGCAAGAGGATGTAGCCCACCGCAAATTATAAGTAGAGCACAACCACAATTGTGCCTGTAAAATTCCACATAGACACGTGTATGAAGGTACCAGGTACATAACGCCACCTAGTAGAGTTGGGCGGGTGACTTTGCATCTTGGGGTGCTCTCTCTTGATTGGTTGATGAAGTACTGCAGAAAGGCTGATCTTCACTTCACTCTGTCAAAAAGGTATAAAAGCACTCTGTGTATGCCCATGGGTCGGGCAGAATGAGGAATGGTTTTTTCCCTACTGCTCCATATTGTTTTGCCGACAAACCAATAATAAAATTGTTCAACTGCCTGAGATTTCGTCTGGTCAATTTGGGAAGCCAATCATCCATATTACATTTCTGGTGTCCTAACATTTCTGGTGCCGTGACTCGGATGAGGGCTTTTCCCTGAACCAGAGGCAGTCCCCTTTTTGCCCCACTGGACAGGGCGCAGATTCCTAACGGCGCCTCTGGTCTGGTGCACACCGGCACTTTTTCCGGAGGATCAGAGGTGGCCCTTGAGTTTCCGTGCCCTGGACGAAGAGGCAAAAGGACCGAGGTTGGAAGGGAAGAACAGGAAAAGCCGGCTGGGGTAAGTAGAAAGGGAAAAGGTACCTTGAAGGGAATTGGCCCCCTTTAATGAGGGGAAGGGAGATCCTGATCACATCTCCAGCGTGTTGGTAGTACTCAGTTAATTAGAGGTCAACTGGGAAAACCATGCGCTTTGGGTAAGAGGCAAAGGGAGGAGGAAAATGTGTATGTTAGTAGTCAGTAGGGAGGAGGTCCCCTGACAAATAGACACTTAGGAAACAAGGAAAAACTGGGAGGTAGAGTGTGGTAAAGTGTCCAATGCATGGTATGTGTGGCAAAGTTTGCAGTGTGTGCTGTGAATGAGGGGATACTTTACAGGGCCATAAATGGGAGGAGTATGGTCAAGAGGAGGGAAAAATGTGATTTCCCTAGAATTCATGGTAGATAAATTCAGAATGTCATAAAAGAAATTTAATTTACAAGTCCTGCCAACAACAAGTTCAGAGAAAAAGGGTGGCGCAAACCAGTATTCCCCCCCCCCCCAGAGAGAAGAAAGGCATTTTGAGAAAGAAGATGAAGAGAAAGGCAGTGGTTAAACAGCAACAAATAATGGCTCAAGGACCAGTGAGGAACCAGAAGGGGTTCAAAGGTCACTGGTGAAGGTCAGTTGCTAGGACGGAGATGTCTCGGTCAATGTAAAAGAGGAAGGAAGAGTGTTCGGAGAAAGATGGGACAAGGGGGTCCCAGCAGAAGAGAGTTCGTCGGTTTGGCAGGCATGGCAAAGAGCCATGGTCAAGGTGACTTAAGAGTTACCTGCATCTGGACTTTGTTATAAATATAGGCACCCAGTATTCTGCTTTTAAATATCCTTGAAACAGCCCCCCCCCAAAAAAAACCAAAAGAAGCATCAGACTGATTTTATGCCTAAAAGGGCTGTACAAACAGACAGCGGAGGATTGGTTCAGAAAAATCATCTCTGCAACCTTTAGAATGCTATTCACCATACTAGAAATGAGGCTACCCCCCCCCCACAGGAAACTGACAAAATGCCAGTAACGGTGCTCAGAAAATGTTTTCATATGCTTCAGCTGGCTTCAAAAGAAAAGAAAAGAAAAAAATCATGTACTTAAGTAGTTCACAACGCAAGAGACAATAGATTTTATTTGAACAATTATAATCTTTTCCCCAAGTCCTGTTGTAGCTGTGCAGACTTTAGTTTTTGGGGAAACTTACAAGAATGGGGAAAAAAGAGACATTTGAGTCCTTCTAAAAGCAAACTACGTTTAAAGGGTTTTACCCTCCTACCTGCAACCCCATTTCATATGTTTTTGTGACAGCAACGTTGGAAAATTTGTAGAACTGCATATTTTAATGAAATGAATGTTTATCAACTAAAGAATTCAGGATAAGGTAGAAGGAAGTTATACTGAATGGAGATTTGTGTGTAAAGACATTGTCTGTTTGAATCTAACACTACCATTGGAAGACAGGCTGCGAAAAATCTCAAGCAGTCTCTCAAACCTCCGGCAGAGATGTGTGGCGTAACCCCCCTTATTTGGTTACACAAGCGATTCTGCATGATTTGTATTTGCACAACTTGCTTTCTCCTGCAACCTGCACTTAGAGACTGTGGCTGTGCCTGGCTGGTGTTGCCATTTCGGACATTCTATTGTGTGACATTGTGTGACCAAGACCGTTGCTGTGAAAGTAGGGAGAAAAAGATGTTATGCTTTGGAGGTCCACGTTTCAGCTTACAAAAACACTACTGCTCTAAATGCTTTGACTTTAAAAAATTTTATGTCTCACGGAAACAGCCCGTTGCTACAAAGCAGCTGTAAGTTTTTTCTTCTTCTAGAAACCACAAGACTTTGCATAATTTGAAAAACAGGCTTCAGTATCCTAGCAGAACTCAGCCGTCGGCAGCTGGATGGGAGGCAAATACGGATTTAAAGGACCCCTCCTTAACCCTGCACATGCATGAAGTTCTGTGGAAGGAAAGAGAAACCACGGGGAGATCCTGAAAGATGGACCAGACGTGGAATCCTGTTGCAAGCCTTGTGAAATTCGGCAAAGACTGCTGTAAGGCACTGCTGCTATATCCCAGAGATGACTTCTCAACTAACTGCTGCTACATCCCAGAGATGACTTCTGTGTGCCAGACACACCTCAATGTCCAATACGTGGGACGCACTACCTCGGAGAGTTTGGTGGTGGACTAACCAGCAAGAAGTTCTAAAACAGCAGCGGCAGCTACAAGGACAATCTCTCTCTCCCCCCCCTCCTTTGTTTTTTATCTACAGGAAATCACTCGAGCGAACAGCGTGTAGCCTTGCGGAGCCTGACACGATGGTTCCAGCCTGACGCTAGCGAGTCCCTGAGTGAATCCTTGAAGGAAGGGAGACGAGACCCTCTTCATTCCTAGGTGGTGAGGTATCCATTCCATCCGGTGAAAGTGCCTGAGATGACCCCCTGGATCCACACCCTGCTGTACCTAATCAGGAGTGGGTACCCAGCGCACGGTGCACCAGTTTCCCCTTGCAGCGTCTGACCGGCAAAAGACGCCCAGCGCATGGGAAACCGAAGTAGCCCCTGCTGTGACACTCCGGACGCTGTCACTCGACGCACGGGTTGAGGAATGTCCATCTTATGCAGCACCAAACATCAAGGAGACAAGGAGACGCAGTAAATCTTAGACCCTTATATATGTATGTATGTATGTATATTTGTATGGGAGGCATCAATTGAGTGGGACCCACAGTAGAAGTCTACCTGCCCCCAAAGCAGTATCCTTAATTTGGAAGGAAGGGCAGTGTACCTGCCTCACTTGAGCGAACAGACCCAAAACAGTTTCAGAAATTGAACCATGGGGTGGGTTCCAGCAACTCCCTAGGTCATACAGATATGGGGAGGGTTCCAGCAACTCCCTAGGTGATACAGGGCTATAGCTGGGTTGGGGATGTAACTGGAAGAGCTGGCCAGGTGCACCCCTCAGTTCTGGCTTTGGAAATGATGGGAGAAGCTTCTGGTAGCCCACTGATATCTAATGCAAGCCTCTCCTGATTCTGGCAAACTGGAACAATAGCCATTCTTTCTGTAGCCAAATGCTCAGCTAGGACAAACCTCCAATTGTTATATATATATATATATATATATATATTCCTGGCCTTTAGAACTGTGTAGGAACTTTTGAAACCCACTGATTTGCATTGAAGCCCAGTACTGAGCTGAGAGAGAACTGTGTATTTTCCTGCTGACATAAAGTTTTGGAAACAGTGGCTAAAGCCCCTTGGCTTTTAGATTTCCAGCAACTATAGTATCCTAGTATCTCTGAAGACTAGTGTGGCCATTATAGATTCATGGCCCACCTGAGAGAAAGAACCCTTTGTTGCCAAAAGTCTGTATTGCGATTTTTTTGTTGTGCCTCAAATGGAAATGCAATGTAGTAGAAAGTGGCACTTGTGCTTCGACAAAAATGATGTTTGTATAATGCAAATATGTGTTCCCAGTTAGGTCTAACACGAAGGCTAAAAACTTCAACAGAAAATGCTTAGGAGTTATGGAAATAGATTAATCAAAAGCTGAACCAGGCTTAAATTCAGCAAGCATTTTTACTCTGCTTTATAGCATCAAGCTGAAGCAGGAAAAAAAAAACTTTCATGGTTATTTTACACTGACAGTTCTGCAGACTGAATGCCTTAATCTACAGGCTCTCAGAGTTTGTGTATAGCCCTATGAATTAGCTGATGGTGTCTATCCTAACAATGAATTATCCTTTCCCCCTTAGGAAAGTTTCCAACCCCATGTGTATGTGTGGTAGCATTTTTAAGAAACTGCTTAGTAATGCACGTTATTCACAAGTTTTAGAAACACTAGCTTGTATACCTTAAGTTAAGAAGTTTCAAAATGAAGGTCTGAATGTGCCAGGTAACAAAATTTAGGTCTGTTTGTAAAATATTTTGCTATTTGATTTAAGAAAAGCAATGTACTATGTCTTTAATGACTGCTAGTTCCTGATCACAGCCGGAGGTTCCTGGAACCTTTTTAGTTCTGGTGACACTAAGAAACATTTAACAGCCTTGGTCAGGTATTTTAACTGTTCAGTAGAAAAGGCAGCCCCCACCCCGAAGTTATCTATCTGCCTTGCACTATTTCCCTGGAAGTCAAAAACCTAACATTTGAGCAAGCTTCCAGTTAGCCTTCTTCTGCCCTACATACTTCTTTGAAGCCCAGCAATCTTCTGAGGGCTCTGAAGTCTCTCAATAAAAAAGCATGAGGTTTTGGCCAGACTCTCAGGACTAGACGCAGCTGGCCAGGTAGCCCTTCTGAACTCCTCCTGCTGTGTGTACATCAATCAGGCTCAACGCGTGGTGACCGATATTGGACGGATCAGGGAACTAACATCGGTATACAACCAGAGTAAACGTGTTGAGAGTGATGTTAAAAACATTAAGAAGCAGGCTGATCTGTACCACAAGGTTAGCCTAGACGGTGAAGGTCTGCCCAGTGTATGGAGTTAGATTAGTTCTTGGCTCCCAGGTTGGTCATAGTTAAAAGAGATTCTGCTCATAATTTTAATTTTCTTTCTTATTGTCTTAGCCCTATGCAGAACCTTGGTCTGTATAAACCTTCTGGTAACCCTTCTGAGACAAGCTGAATAACAAGCCTGGGAAAAGTCAGCAGAAGCTTCCTCACTTACTTTGCTCTCTGTTGCCCATCCTTTGGCCTAACATTGGAGCATGGGAAGCTGCTGGCTCCTCTGTAGAATCATAGAGTTGGAAGAGACCACAAGGGCCATTCAGTTCAACCCCCTGCCAAGCAGGAAACACCAGGAAACACTGTAGTGCGATGGGTCAATCAAATGGAGATGCAGAAACACACCTGTTCTTCATCTCCATATTGAAGAGGAGGGAATATAGGGTGGCAATGACCAGGGCCAGAATAATCCTGGTCAGACCATGCAGGCCCTAAAAGCAAGAGGAACTCCATTTTCTAAATCTCTCTGCCTCTGATAGAAAGTAAATTAGACAGCACTTTGCACACAGGCACAGCATGTTTGCACATCTAATGCAAAGATCTAACCACACACAGCACTTCTAAGAAATTCTAGCATAAACCACAAGAGCAAGAGGATGTAGCCCACCGCAAATTATAAGTAGAGCACAACCACAATTGTGCCTGTAAAATTCCACATAGACACGTGTATGAAGGTACCAGGTACATAACGCCACCTAGTAGAGTTGGGCGGGTGACTTTGCATCTTGGGGTGCTCTCTCTTGATTGGTTGATGAAGTACTGCAGAAAGGCTGATCTTCACTTCACTCTGTCAAAAAGGTATAAAAGCACTCTGTGTATGCCCATGGGTCGGGCAGAATGAGGAATGGTTTTTTCCCTACTGCTCCATATTGTTTTGCCGACAAACCAATAATAAAATTGTTCAACTGCCTGAGATTTCGTCTGGTCAATTTGGGAAGCCAATCATCCATATTACATTTCTGGTGTCCTAACACTGTAAAAGCGACTCTGAAAATTTATTACTCCAAAAATGAAACCTTCATTTGGTTGTCAATATTAAGATTATACCAGCAAGAATGAGTCTTTCTGTAAAAAAAAAAAAATTTAAATCAAATCCACCTGGCTTCTGATTGATTGTGTGGGGCAGGACTTACCTGCCCCCCCCAAATACTTTATTCATATTGACACCCCTGCTCACACCCCACAAACTCATGCCAATATCGTTAGGGTCAAAATCTTTTGTCTTTTTGATGCTTGAGAAGGTTATGGTATTGACCTCTTTAGAAGTCCTGAGCTTTGAGTCCCCCCAGAGACTCATAATGAAGAACTTTAACATGTGCACAGCACTAACCTTGCTGCTTCCTCACCTCTCACCCTTCTCTTTGCCAGTAAACTGCAGAGACTTGGCTCTCTCTACCTCACCATGCTGATCACCACTGCCTCCCAAGAGGGTGGATAAAAAGCAATGATTTGTTTTTCCAAAAAAAATATCAAATAAATCAGATTTTTATTTAAATCAGATTTTTAAAAAATTAAATCGATTTTTAAAAATTTAAATTGGATTTTAAATATAAAATGCTTTTGGAGGAAAGATCTTTCTAAAGATAGTTTTCTATATAAGTTGCATTAAAGTCCAAAGGCTATTCATCAGGAAATAAGGATTTGTTTTAAGTTTTTCATGTGTGCTAAAACTCAGTCTGTTTTATTTTTTAAAAGTGTTTAACCACATCAGTTAACAAACATGGATATATATGCTCAGTGCTTTTTTTTCTGGAGGGACGCAGGGGGACACATACCCCTAAACATTTTGTGAATCTTTGTACTTTTCGCCAGTTAGTTTTTATTTTTCCCGATCTGAACTATAAAATGGTGATTTTCTTGAGTCAAAATGAGAGTACCCCTAACATTTTTTAAAAGAAAAAAACACTAATAATGTTGTTTTAGTTAAATAAATTGTTTAAATTGTTATTAAGGAAATGATTATTTTTCTCCTTTCAATAAAGTACAGCAGAAAAGTTGTCCAAATATACACATTTCACTTATTAAACCTCACAATAATTTCATAATTATCGGTCTATGCATATCTAATAGTATAATCAAATCAGTATTTTTTTTATATAACTGTAAAAACTACGGTACTCTGAAACTTTATTATTCCAAAAATGAAACCTTCACCTGGTTGTAAATATTAAGATTATACCAGCAAGAATGAGTCTTTCTATTAAAAAATGATTTAAATCAACTATTTTTCTCCTTCCAATAAAGTACAGCACAAAAGTTGTCCAAATATAAACGGTTAACTTATTAAAGCTCACAATAATTTCATAATTATCTGTCTATGCATTTCTAATAACATAACCAAACCAGTAATTTTTGATATAACTGTAAAAGCTACTTTAAAAATTTATTACTCCAGGCCTTCCTTATTCTTCAGCCCTCTCTAAAGTTTCATTTTGCATGCCATGCCATATAAGACATTGTCTCTCCCTTGCCTTTAGCATGGGGGTTCAGAACAACATTCACTATACAGTAATAAAACAATTCCTTCAGTAGCACCTTAAAGACCAACTAAGTTTTTATTTTGGTATGAGTTTTCGTGTGCATGCACACTTCTTCAGATTTCTGAAGAAGTGTGCATGCACACAAATGCTCATACCAAAATAAAAAACTTAGTTGGTCTTTAATGTGCTACTGAAGGAATTTTTTTATTTTGCTTCGACTCAGACCAACACGGCTACCTACCTGTAACTAGAACATTCACTATAGTAACACTGCAGAATGATTTCTAAACTGAGGTGCTTGTGAGAGGAGAAGCAGCAGCTTGCCCAGGGCTTAATTTTCCAAAGAAAAGACTTCCACACACTGTGGCAGGGTTAAAAAAAAGTGCCTTCTGTTCCTTGTTGGGGTTCAGGAGGGGGGAAGCCCATGTTCAGCAGAACCATTTTATTCTTTCAGGCCTTTCCCAATTGAGCCCTGGATCAAATCAAATACTGTCCCCAAATCAATTTAATTAACCCTGTCCAAAAGTACTTACGTTGCACCCCTTGATCTGCACACAGTGTGCGTCTCAGGTATCACCAGGAAGCAATAGGAAGTGAAAGCAATAGGTGTTAAAAAGGGGGAAGGGCTTCCCCTTTCCTTCCTGTTGTTTCATTTCACTGTTGATTGCGCTGGACTTTTTCAGTTTCTTTTTATATACATATAATATTTTTATTAGATTTTCTACAAAGGTAACAAAAGCAAAAACAAACAATAACAAAAACTAACAAACCACAACAGAAAAGAAAATAAACACGAAAACAATATCAAATCCCTGCAAAAAAGAAAAAGGATTCTCTGAATCCTGTGACTTCCCTCCACCCCCTCCCCAAGTTCTTTAGATTTCCTTTTCAACTCCATATTGTAACTACTCCAAATTTCTTTTTCTCCCATTTTCTATACTATCTCTAAAATTACAAGTGTTCTTAAAATCCTGCCAGTGTTTTAACCTGTTTACAATACTTTTGCAAATACATAACAAACATTTCCCATTATTTTAAATTTCTTGTCATCTTGATTTCTGGGTTTTCCTGTTAATTTCGCCAGTTCAGCATAGTCCATTAACTTGGTTTGCCAATCTTTGGTCGGGACTGCTTCCTCTTTCCATCTTGGGGCTAACAGTATCCAAGCGGCCGTTATCACATATACAAACAAATTATTCTGGTCTTTTGGAACCTCCGCTCCCACAATTCCTAATAGAAAGGCTTCTGGTTTTTTTAACAAAGGTTTGTTATATCTGTATTGTCCCTGTTATACCCAATTGCAAATTCAAATGTATCCCTGTCGTATTTTATGACTTCCCTGATATTGTATGTGAGCTGGAACCAGTCTGTGATCAAAATAATAAATTTATTCGTTTAACAAAGGTTCCTCTGAACATCTTTTTCATTTCATTATAAATCATTTCCCATTTTCTTTGACAACCTCACATTTCCACCCCATATGATAAAATGTACCCTCTGTTTCTTTACATTTCCAACACTTATTAGATCTTGTTCTATATATTTTTCACAATATACATTTAAATCTGGTAGGGAGAAGCCACCTCTATCTTTAGAGTCTATTAACAACTTATGCTTTATTCTTGTTTTCCCCAGCCATATAAACCTTGAAATATCCCTTTGCCATTCCCTAATGGGTCCTGGCCCGCTGACAACCGGAATTGATTGGAACAGAAATAACATTCTTGGCAATACTTTCATTTTTATCACAGAAATCCTTCCCCCAAATGATAAATTCATCCTGCCCCAAATCTCCAAATTTCTCTTTATTTCTTTTCACACAGGCAGATAATTATCCTTTTATACAAATTGATATTCTTTGCTGTCAGCCACACTCCTAAATATTTGACCTTTTTATTTATTACATCACTAACTTTTTGTAGTTCATTTTTATTTTGTTCTGTCATGTTTTTCCACCAACAACTTAGTTTTGCTTTTATTAAGCTTAGTAAAACAAGCCTGGCTAGTCTTGCCATTTCATTCCTTTCTTCTGTCTCTGAATCCAGACCAAAGACAGCCTTGAGGAGCTGGGATGTTTAACTTGCCAGGCCCCACGTAGCTTTGCAAATGTGCCAACAGTTTTACTGCTCAGATGTCCCACTGAAAATGGGGTAGTTGTGGGGTAAGGGTGAGGAGACATCTGACACCACAAAAGCAGGGCCGGATTTAGGTTTGATGAGGCCCTAGGCTACTGAAGGTAATGGGGCCCTTTATATGTCCAGCTGTCCTTTGTCAACAAATCGTTTTTTGTGTTGAATATATGCTATATGGTAATTGATTGACCTAATAGGTATCTAAAGCCATTTGCACGTGCAGAATGTAGGCACCCTATATATAGAAATGCGCAAACCAGTGATATTTTAGGGAGCAGGCAGGGCCCATTACTTACATCATAGGAGCCTACACAACAGAAAACACTGTTGCTGTATACAGTGGAACCTCGGTTTATGAACACCTCGGTTTATGAATTTTTGGTTTACGAACACCGCAGACCCATCTGGAACGGATTAATTCACTTTCCATTACTTTCAATGAGAAAGTTCGCTTCAGTTTATGAATGCTTCAGTTTATGAACAGACTTCTGGAACCAATTACACCCATGCTTCGGGTTAAGTACGCTTCAGGTTGAGTACTCCACGGACCCGTCTGGAACGGATTAATCCACTTTCCATTACTTTCAATGGGAAAGTTCGCTTCAGTTTATGAACGCTTCAGTTTAAGTACTCCGTGGACCGTCTGGAACAGATTAATCCACTTTCCATTACTTTCAATGGGAAAGTTCGCTTCAGTTTATGAACGCTTCAGTTTATGAACAGACTTCCGGAACCAATTGTGTTCATAAACCGAGGTACCACTGTATAGGTTTTATTTTACAGTATTTGTTTTTTATCTTATATTTTGGAAATGTACATCCAGTTTTTTCCCTTTAAATGTTTTTGGGGGCCCCCAAGAGAGTGGGGCCCTAAGCTATAGCTTTTTTAGCTTATAGGTGAATCCGGCACTGCACAAAAGCATGCTTGTGTTCTTTACAGTTTGCAGTCAACTGAGTTAGAGGCAGCACTTAACCAGAGAGGGGCTGGGCCCTTGATCTATGTGGAGTATCAGTTGGTATCTTGATTGGATTAGACATTATTTTTGTAAGTGTAAAGGTAAAGGACCCCTGACAGTTAAGTCCAGTCGTGAACGACTCTGGGGTTGCGGCGCTCATCTCGCTTTACTGGCCGAGGGAGCCAACGTTTGTCCGCAGACAGTTTTTCCGGGTCATGTGGCCAGCATGACTAAGCCGCTTCTAGCGAAACCAAAGCAGCGCACGGAAACCCCGTTTACCTTCCCGCAGGAGCGGTACCTATTTATCTACTTGCACTTTGACGTGCTTTCGAACTGCTAGGTGGGCAGGAGCTGGGACCGAGCAACCGGAGCTCACCCCATTGTAGGGATTCGAACCTTCCAATCGGCAAGCCCTAGGCTCTGTGGTTTAGACCACAGCGCCACCCGCGTCCCAAATTATTTTTGTATATACAATTCATTAATGTAACTCTCACCCAAAGTCCGTGTGCTACACTTGTTTTTATGTAGGGAATCATTTTGGCTATTTATATATATGGTTGTTTTATTTGTGTGTTTCCCCTGTTGTGAAACCACTTCAAAATTTCACTTAATAGGAAACAGTTCATAAAGGAAATAAATGATAATAGAAGCCCTGCTTCTGCGTGTTAACTGAGTCAGAGGAGGGCAGTTGTGATTGTTCAGTGTGGGGTGGGAGCAGCAGCTCAGCAGCACTTTCTCTTATGTAACTGTTCATCTTCCACATATACCCGTGACTAGTGGTTAAAATGTGGTTTGTCCTTGCTACTAAGAATGGGAGAATATCAAATTTGGGTCCTCTCAATTGTTCACTTCTCCAATCTAAACATTCAGTTCCCCACATTAGTTTGCAATTGTTTTTAAAAAGTCCTCATCAAAACTCATCAGTATTTTACTGCAAATCTCTCCTAATATACACACTAATATACACACATTTTTGAAGAACTGTTTCCCATAACAGAATGCAATTTTATATGTTCTTTCCACTAACATGCATTTTTATGCACACTTTTTGCCAATATATGCAATTTGTTCACATTACAGTGGTACCTCGGGTTAAGAACTTAATTCGTTCCGGAGGTCCGTTCTTAACCTGAAACCATTCTTAACCTGAGACAACACTTTAGCTAATGGGGCCTCCTGCTGCCGCCACGCCGCCAGAGCACAATTTCTGTTCTCATCCTAAAGCAAAGTTCTTAATCCAAAGTACTATTTCTGGGTTAGCGGAGTCTAACCTGAAGCGTATGTAACATGAAGCGTATGTAACCCAAGGTACCACTGTACTCAGGGGCGTAGGCAGGGGGGCAGTTGCCCCCCCTAGAACACAGGCGTACCCAGGGGGGGTACGCCCCTAGAGAGAGCGTGTCAAAGGGAGCCTTAGAAGTGGCGTGTGTCAGTGGGTATTTAAAGAAAAAAGAAAAGTGGGGGGCTTACACTTCTGGCGGCAAGGCTGCCTCCCCCCCAACTTGCAACTTGGGCGGCTCCACGTGAGCCTGTGGAGCAATTTCCGCGTTCATCCTGAAGATGATTTATTGTTCATTGACCATGCCTCCTGGGAGAGTCCACCACCTCCCAAGGGAGTCCGTTCCATTGAAAACAGCTCTTGCCATCAGAAAGTTCTTCCTGATGTTTAGTCGAAATCTTCTTTCTTGTAACTTAGAGCCGTTGCTTTAAGTCCTACCCTCCAGAGCAGAAGGAAACAAGCTTGCTCCGTCTTCCATGTATAAACACTTTAGATATTTGAAGAGGACTATTACTCTCCTCTTTACCAGATTTTAAAAACCCAACTCCTTTTTTTTTAAATAATAATTTTTATTAATTTTATACAAACAAAACAAACAAAACAAACATACAATATAAAACTGTCCCTTCGTTTTCCCTCCACCCACCGGTCCACCTCTGCCACCAGTGGTACCCGTGGGCTTTAAGAATCAAAGAGGTCCTTTGTAAGTTGGGTTTGGCCTCCCCCCTCCCTCCTCCCCCCACATCCCCCCCCTGCCACTGAAAGGACAGGAATGGAGGAGCTCTGAGGATTGGTTTCCCCCAGCTCTTTCATAAACATACATAAACAAATATAAACATAACAACAAAAGGGAAGAGTTTTAACTCCCCAATTCTTATTATCCTAACATTGTAATTGTGACTTCCTCGATACTCTTCCTCCTGGTTTTCCTAACAAACTCTGATTGCTTATGGCGGGTTTTCTATTCCAAATTAAAATCCTTTTCTTATAATATTAACTCAATCCTCCTCCTTTTCCATGCTGCCCTCCCACAGGTCCCCTCCTGCCACAAGAGGAACCTGTAGGGCACAGCATTTCCAAGGTTCCATTATATCCCTTCCTCACCCCTCTGAGCACCCCCTGCCACTGAGTATCTCAGAGTAAGGAGAGGAGAGTAGGCAGCTTTCTGCCTAGACACCTAACTTAACTTACAAAAAATTACATTAACCTAAAAATTCTTTCCTAGCCATTCTTATACTCCCTCAAGAAAACACAACTTTTTTTTCTTTCTTTTTTACACTCCATCTCCTTTCCCTAAGTCTTTTCCCCCAATTGGATCAGCATTTCCGTTAACAAGCCAAGATTTCGAAAACCGTCTTTCAAAAGCCAAGACAAAACCTTTTAACTAAAATTTTCACCCCACACCCATTCTTTCCCAAATCCATTTCCAGGCCTTTGCCCCCCCCCTGCCCCTGTCCTTCCCATCCCTCAAAAACACCACCCCACATTTTAACCCCTCCAGGATCTTCAATTCCATTGATCTTTAAGTTCCTTTGCTTCTCATTTTCTTGCTCTGCTTGTTTTTCTTCCTTTTGAAATCCATACTTTGCTTCATCCCAAACATATTTGTTATAGTCCAAGTCCTCTTCAATACTTTCATCAAGTTGTTTCTCCTCACACACAGTCTCAGACTCAGCAATCTCCAAATCCAAATTGTCCTCTAAGTCCTGAACTTGGACTTCAACCTCAACTGATGATAAATTGGGATGTTGCCGTTCCTTGTAAATGTCTTCCCATGTTTGTAGATAGTTCAGCACAGCCTCCTGGAAGGCTCGAGAGTACTTTGTTTTCATACTTCTCTTAACCGCAGACAAACAGGAGGTAGGGAAGATGACTTCCGGGAGGCAAGATGGCGTGCGGCACGGATTCGCAAAGCTCCTGAGAGCGAGCAACGTGTCCGCGCCATCCGACCAGCCCCCGGACCACCGGAGCCGCCGAAACTGCTGCCGCCGTGTCGCGGGCGCCGAGAGAGCCCGGTGGACCAACCGGGGAGCCGCTGGAAGACCCCCGACGACCTCACCGGGCTAGGGACGTGGGCGCCCGGCCAGCGGCCGGCAAAAGTCCAAGGCCTCGAAGTCCGGGATCACCCTCCGCGTCGCGGTAGCCGCGCGGGTGTCAGAGGCTCCCGGCGGACCAGGCGGGGAGCCGCTGAGGCCCCCCGCGGGCCCGCCGGACCGAAGCCGACGCCACCGGACCAACGACCTGCCGGAGCTACGAGGCCCAGCTGAGACCGCTCACCTCGTGGCGATCCGGAGAAGGCCGGCCTTGAAACAACAGCTGCCGCCGCCATCCCAGCAAGGGAGAAGAGGGGGAAGGAAACCCCCCGAAAAGAAGGACGGGCCCGATCCCACCGCTCCTGCTCCGCCGCCGCCGCCGCTGCAGCCACCCCCAAGGACTCGGGGGGTCGGGAGACTCAGTTCCACCTCCATTTCTCCTTTATAAAGGGAGAACAATAAACCTTGCACCCTTCCCTACTTTATCTTATTTTAATTCACTCTTGCTAGCCTGCTCTTGCCTGTTTGCCTAATTTTTTTTTTTTGTTATCTATTCTGTTATCATTACTACTGTTACCTCTACCTCCATCTTCACCCTTACCCTTCTACTTTCATCTCTCTAATCCCCCTTTGAGCGAGCACGCGATTGAGCCCTGGCCCAGCCTGAGCCCACCTCACCACAGTCCAGCGAGCCAGAAGCAGGCCGGAGCCCAGAGGGAGGCCCTCTGAAAAAGACCTCTTTCAGTATTTTTAAAATATTTTTCATAATTTTTTTTCCCTCCCTCTTAGCACATACAATTTTTTTTTCTCAAACATATTCACACACACACACACACACACACACACATATATACACACACACACACATACATACACTAACAAAAATATATTCTTCCTCTTTTTAAAATATATTTTTTTTCCACTATTTTTTCGCTAATTTTTTGCTACCTGCTCTATTATCACAACTACTGCTACTTCTACCCCCATTTTCACCCTTACCCTTCTGTTTTCACTTCTCTAATTCCCCTTGGTTCTTCCCCCCTCCCCAAAGCAACACCTTTACACCACTAATATCACATCACCCCCCACTTCGTTACAAGTACCCAACCCTCCCCCTTTACTCAGCTCTTCCTTAGCACACCCACCCACCCCACTTCTCACCCCCATGCAGATTTGACCATTTTATTTTACTTAATTGTTTAAAGCCACCCCATACCTACCCCTACCACCTTACTTTTTAAAAGGGGACCACTGCCGCTGAAACCTCCCCTCACTTGATCTACGGCTATCACCCCTACCCCCTCCACATACCTTTAAATACACTGTTCTCCGCCCCAGCCCCAACTCCTCAACTTGTACCCCATTTTAAGTTTGTTTGTTTCCCACTCCCTCCCCTTAACCCCTAAATCTACACACCCATACCTCCCCACCCCCTTCAATAACAACCCCCCTGCAAACCCTACCTCGTACCAAACCAAAAATCACCAACAAAAGATATTATCAGTGCGACTACTCCACCTCCTCCCTCTCTCTCCCCCCTTCCTTCTTTTCACTCCCTCTTTCCCTCCCTCTCCCTCCTTCTCACCCCCTATCCCCCCCTCCCCTCCACCCCCTAGCTACTCTCCAACCCCCCAACCCCTGTTTTTCTTTCTTGCTCCTAAACCCCTTCCTCCCTCATCCCTCCCACCCCTGACCACTATACTACCGCGCCTGATTTGCCCTAAAACAGTACTCTGCCAGCCTTAATTCTTTTAAGCACAACCCAGACAAGACACAAATGACCGCCTAATCCAGACGCTCTGAACCGCCACCAACCAATAACGCCTGAACAATCCAGCGACAAACAGCAATCAGGAACCACCAACACCACTACCTCTAACCACAACACACCATACCTCAAGAGGTCACCAAGCAGACCTTGAATCAAAGCCACAAGGGAGAACGAGACGACACCAGCCAGGGAAATGGCGAACAGCACTGAGACCATAACACCCCCTCAAGGTGACGACCACCCAACAACAAATCCAGAGCCGAGGGAAATGGAAGCAAAACTAACAGAGAGAATAACAAAAAGACTAACAAAACAATTAGCAAAACAACTGGAGGAAACAGTAGCCCCCCTACGGGCACTTATCGACGAACTAACCTCCAAGATGGTAGCCTTAGAGAATAAAAACCAAATACAGGAAAAAATAATTGAGCAACAACAGGAGGAAAACGCACACTTGAAAAAGAAACTGGTCGAACTGGAGACAGAAAACGAAGAATTGAGAATCAAACAAGCGGACCTTGAAGATCGCAGTAGACGCTGCAATATCCGCTTCCGCAACTTCCCCGAAAGAGCAGAGGAAAGAGGTCCAACAGAACTAATTGTTAACTGGTTGAAGGACACTATCCCAAATCTACAACTTGAGGCAAACGACCTGGAGAGGGCCCACAGAGCCCTAAAACCCATGCCGAATCCCGACGCCTCCCCAAGGGACATCATCGTGCGCTTCGCACGTTACAAAAAGAAAGAGGAGATATGGAATTACCTCAAAACCTCAACTAACCTCCAATACAAAAACAACCACATATTGGCCTTACAAGACCTGTCCCAGGACACCCTGAATCGGAGAAAAATGCTACGCCCATGCACCCGAAGTCTCCAAGAAGCAGAGATCAGATACCGATGGGGCTTCCCCTTCCGCCTCATTGTAACAAACAAGACAACACAGTACACAGCTACTAACAAAACTGAAGCCCAGCAACTACTGAAGAACCTCGGACTCAACACCCCACCGGAATGGCTTCAAGATGACCCACCAAGCGACAGCCAAGACCAAGACAACGAAACGACAGCAAATAACTGGACGAAAGTACAGAACAACAGGAAGAAAAAGAAGATACAAAGGCAACACAACGCACGCCAAAACAACGCACGCCAGTTCAACCAAACACCGTCACGCACAGAACTATTCGGCCGAGCATATGACACAAGAAGCAGGGTCAACGAAACCAACACGACACAGAGGAACGACCATACTACCACAACAACCACAACTAAGTGAAGCAACCGGAAAACATCCCAAACTGAAGGACTGGTGATTCCCCCCCTTCCCCCACCCCCTCCCCCTACCCCCATAAGGCCATAAACATAGCTAACACCAGCTACTCCACCCCCCCAGCCCCACACCCTCACGGAAACTGCCACTCCAACACCAGTCCTAACACCCTCAACCACAACCCACACCCCTACCATCCTCCCCAATCCACACTAAGGAAAAATAACAACCGTAACATTCATAACACAACTTACATTCAGGCTAAAAGATGACACATAACCAGCACAATGGTGGCACCAGAGCGTACCAACACCCGCACCCACACCCCAACATAACAACAATGTTGCTATTAACATTAGCAACATTGTTCCTAACTCTTACACCCAGCATGCATGCCACAAGGATGCTTTACACAGTCTCGCTGATCACCCCCCATCGTAAACGACAAGGGGGAAGGCCTGTCTCTGAACATGGCCCCCCACGTCAGCCGAGACCCAGGGCCAACTGGCCAAAGGCCGGATGGCCCAAAATACCCCGAACGAACACCTATATAAATACATATAGGGAATTCTCTACAACCTCCCCCCTACTCTTTAACCCAAATCTAACTCCAACCCCATTAGCCCCCCACCCACCACCCCCTAGGTCAGTGCAACCTCAACAGTTCAGTAAACAGCATGAAGTGAGAGACACAGGACAACCCGAATGGGTTGGCAAGGAATCGCTCCATATAATAGACAAACATGACGGATAGCTTAAAAGCAATTACACTAAATGTAAGGGGGCTGGGAAATCCCATCAAAAGAAAGCGCATCACCTCATACATAAATACCATGAAACCACACATCGCCTTCCTACAAGAAATACACAACCCCCCCAAAAGGAACAGACTACTGAGCGACCCCCGCTTCAGCCAACAGTGGGTGGCACAGGGCTCAGGTAAGGCCCGCGGAGTAGCCGTAATACTTCATAGAGACCTAAACTTCAAAGCCACAACAGTCCTAAAGGACAAAAGAGGCAGATTCATCTTCATCAAAGGAACAATAGATGGCAAAACTAAACTGACAATTGGCTCTATATATGCCCCAAACTCGAAACAACTAGAATTCTTCCAGAAGACACTGAACAAGTTCCTCTCCTTCTCGGAAGGGGAAGCAATCCTAGGAGGTGACCTCAACCTAAATATAAAAGGCATATCCCTGAAAAACACTCAACCCACAACCCCAGGGGCAACCTTCCTTCATGGGAAACCCCCAACAACGAGGGACCCTTACAAGTTACTAAAACTATTAAAAAACAGAGGCCTCTATGACATTTGGAGTGAGCTGCACCCAGGAGACACCACCCACACATTCCAATCTGGACGTCACGGCACAACGTCCAGATTGGACAGCATTCTACTCTCACAGAGCCTGATTCCCCTGGTGGAATCATCTAACATAGGCAACATTAAAATAACAGACCACGCCCCAGTAGAAGTCACCATTAAAATAGGAGAGAGAACACACAGTACTCCATCATGGTCCTTCAGCCCCATCCTAACCACAAACAAACAAATCAGAGAAAATCTTACAAAGACCCTCCAAAACTATTTCAAAGAAAATGATGTAGACAACACAGCGACCCCCCTCCTATGGGACGCAATGAAAGCGGTCACCAGAGGAGCATGCATAAAAGAGAAAACATTCCTCAAAAAACAAACCTCCACACAGATTAGTAAAATGGAACAAGACATTACCGCCCTCACATCACGCTACAAACAAACAGGAGCCAAAAAACTCCTTAAACTTATAGAACAAAAAAGAAGAGAAATAGACTCCCTAGAAATTAACAAAACAATGATCAGTATTCTATATTCTAAACAACGCTTCTATGAACACGGAGGGAAGAACTCCAGACTATTAGCAAATAGATGTAGGAAACGAACACTCAAAACAAAAATACACTGCATCACCAAAAAGGACGGCAACATAACATTCTCCCCCAGAGAAATAACCTCAGAATTTGCAGAATTCTACTCCAACCTATACACTTCCTGTAATCCACCCGAGAAGGAAATCCAAAAATTCCTAGCAGGACTGACCATGCCTAACCTAACAGATGAGGAACGGGAATTCATGGACAGTCCTATCACCCCAGTGGAAATAGACACGGTCCTGAAAAACTTGAAACCACACAAAGCCCCGGGCCCAGACGGCTTCACTGCAGAATTCTATAAAAAATTCAAAGAACCCCTGCTGCCCTACATGACACGCCTGTTTAACGACATCATGAAAGGGGGGCCCATCCCCAAAACATGGAACCATTCCAAAATAGTATCCATCCCAAAACCTTTGAAGGACAATCTCAAAGTAGAATCATACCGCCCGATTTCACTAATAAACCAAGACTACAAAATATTCACAACAATCCTGGCCAATCGCCTAAAAACTTTCTTAGGTAAGTTAATAGCCCCAGACCAGACCGGCTTTGTCCCCGGTCGCAATATCACGGACCCCATCAGGAAACTACTGAACCTAATTGAACACAGCAAGGCAACTAAACTCCCATTGACAATTATGTCCTTAGACATCCTCAAAGCCTTTGATTGCCTAGAATGGAAATACCTATTAGCAGTACTAACTAACATGAAATTTGGCCCCAACTTCCTACAAACCCTCAAACAAATATACTCCCAAGCCTCGGCTAAATGCAGAATTAATAACATGGACTCGAACACCATAGCAATCCAAAGAGGCACAAAGCAAGGATGCCCATTATCTCCCTTCCTATTCATTCTGGCTCTAGAGCCCCTAGCAATCCGAATGCGAGCGTCCACAGACATCAAGGGAGTGGAAATAAAAGGCAGAACATACAAACTAGGGCTCTTCGCAGACGACCTAATGATCACAACATCAGACCCCTTAAACACAGCGATCTCCCTAATCAGAGAACTCAACACATTTGCAGTGGTGTCTGGCCTACAAGTAAACTTTGCAAAATCAGAAGCCATGTGCTTCCACACCCCTCCTCACACCCAGAAAGAACTCACTAATATCACTAAGATAAAACTCTGTCATACCAAGTTCAGATACCTAGGGGTACAAATAACCAAAAACCTCAACAAATTATACCTGCACAACTATAAACCCCTGTGGCAGCAAATAAACAAAGACCTAAAGAGATGGAGCAATATGAACTTCACCCTCTCAGATAAAATGGCCATGATCAAAATGATCACTCTCCCAAAATTAACCTACTTATTCCAAACCCTCCCAATCTGGATCCCCCCAACCCAACTTCGCAGATGGCAGAAAAAACTATACTCTTTTATCTTCTCGCATAAAAAACCAAGAATAAGCACCAAATACCTGCACCTTCCCACCTCACAAGGAGGATGGGGAATCCCCAACATAGAAACATATTATAGAGCCAACCAAATACGACATATAATCCCATATATACTGGAAGATGAAACAAAACAATGGATACACTTAGAAAGGGACACGATTGATAGTATTTGCACCTCAGCATACCCACTCCTCCCAAACAAACTAAGGAAGATTCCCGCAACACTAAACAGGTACACACAAACCATGTTCAAAGCATGGAAAACAGAGACAGACAAATTATCCCCAACCTCATCCCCACTAATCCCCCTGGCTTACCATCCGCTATTCCACCATGCAGCACAAAACCTCCAGATAAAAACCTGGCAGACCAAAGGCTTATATCGCCTAATAGACTTTTATAAAAACAACCAACCTATGACAACACAAGAAATACAGGACAAACTAGAAGACATCCAAATATCCTGGTTAGCACAACACCAACTACATGCCCTCTTAAACAATCCAGTTGTAAAATCAGCAGCGACCAGACCCCTAACTACCTTTGAAAACCTCATCCTGACGACGAAGGGACAGGGCAAAGGGATGGTATCTGCAATATATAAAATACTGCTCCAAAACCCCACGAGCCCCCTAGACACAATCAAAAGACAATGGGAAGACGACATAGGCTATGAAATTAATCCCGCCCAATGGACCAAAATGTGGTCTAAACCCCCCTTTAAATCCATATCAGCAAAAAGAAAAGAACTCACTCTGAAAATCATCTACAGGTGGTACCTAACACCACGGAAACTAGCGATAATACGCCCAGGAACATCACCAAAATGCTGGAGAGGATGCACCTCAACAGGCACATACTTCCACATGTGGTGGGAGTGCCCCAAAATCCAACTATTCTGGAAAACAACCATAAGAGAAATAGGTAAAATAACCCAACAAACTTTAGAATTCACCCCAGAACTGGCCTTGCTAAACATCTTCCAGGACAATAACGCGCACCTACATCACAAAGAACTCATAACCCACTTACTCTCAGCAACCAGAAGCACCATAACCAGACACTGGAAAGACCTGTCAGGAATAAACATGGACCATTGGTACCAAATAGTATGGGAAACAGCCCTACTAGAAAAATTAACCAATAAGTTGAAACTGACACGGGGACAAATAGAAGGGGATGGCTTCACCCCGGTATGGTTCCCCTTTATCACATACACAGCCCAACAAGATAACGACAAAAACCCACCAACAGCATACAAATCCATATGGTTAACCTGACCCACAACACTCACCCCCTTGCTCACAAACAAAACAAAGACCACCACAGCTAACCACAAAGGAACAACCATATCCTAGGCCAACCCCAGCATCTCTCACCAACAAAGGAAAACAAGCGAACAACAGAGAACCTATGCAAATGTCGCTGACAAGAAAAAACCCACCCCACCCACCCTCCCCCCACCCACTATCCTTCCCCTCCCCTCACCAATGTCTCAACAAACAAAACTGAAATTGTAACAATCTTAAGAGAGACATTGCTCTCATCTCTGTAAACCAAGAAAATCCTTAATAAAAATGATTTAAAAATAAAAAAAAAATAAAAAAAAACAGGAGGTAGGGAACAAAGGGTGCTGGAAAATTCCTTCCTCAGACGATCGACTCCATTTTGGCTGTTCTTTTCCTTTGTTCTTTGACTCAATCACAAATCCATTCTTAATTCCAATTTAAATAGTACTACCACGTTTTCAATCAATTTTTACTGTTCACAGCAATGCAATAAATCCACCCGGTCTTTTGACAGTTTGACAGCTTTTGACAGCTGTCAAAGCGCTCTTCCCCTTAATAATGCTGTACCTCAAGGGGTGCTGGACTCGGGAGCTGAGATGGTTCGAAAAGATCTTTTTTTCCTCTCGGGTCCACAGTCCCAAATACTTTTTCGTCGTTCGGCTTAGGTTTATTTAAAGCGCCTCCCAGTTTTCCATTAGGAAGAGACCGACTTCCGTTTCTTTAAAGTCTCTCCTATTTTTCCAATTAATGAATTTAAAGTCCAAATCAAAATTCCACTTACTTCATGGAAACCTTTAATTTTATTTGGAAGAATCCGCCGCTTGCCGGGTCAGGACTCGGAGCTTCGCTTCTCGGAGGTAAGATATAGCCCAAAATGGCTCCCGCGGTTCCACCCCGCCGGCTCTCGATCGCTCTATTGAGCTCTCGGGCAGCGGGGGATCCGCAAAACGGAGCAGCCGCTGGGCGCGTGAGTCACCGGGACTCTCTACCCGGTGCTTTTACGGGGAGTCCGCTCGCTCTGCGGACTTCCCCCCCCCTCCGCGAGGCCAGGGACTTCGGCACGCGAAGTCCCTGCGTCCTTCTCTCCGCCGCGACAGACCGGAAGTCCTAAAACCCAACTCCTTCAGACTTGGTTTCTAGATCCTTTATCATGTTGGTCACCCTCTTTTGCACATGTTCCAGCGTGCCAATATCCTTCTTAAAATGTGGTGCCCAGAACTGGACACAGTGCTCCACTTGGTGTCTGACCAAGGCAGAATGGAGTGGTACTACTATTCCCCTTGATGTGGACATTATACTGCTGTTGATGCAGCCTAGAATTGCACTAGCCCTTTTTTTTGTTGTTGCTGTATCACACTGTTGACTAGGTTTTGATCTACTAAGACCCCTAGACCCTTTATTTCAATATATGATTGCAGTGGCAAGACTTTTATATGAACTGAGATGGAAAAACTCATAATTACCAACAACAGAGGAGTAGTTATTAAAATTATTGAACTTAGTTGAGAGTGCAAAATTGACATGTTTAATCAGAGAAAAGTCATTGTTAACATATACTAACGACTGGAAATCTCTTATAGAATTTTTGCATGAAAAAGAAAATGAATAAATGACATTTGGGTTTGAGAACTGAATATAATGTTGGTTTATAGAAGGTAGTTTTGACGGGTGTTATATTGGAGTGGATGAGCTGATATATAGCTGATAGATTAAGAATCAGAAGTTCTTCATTTTCTTAACTTTATTTTTTCTCTTTTAATCCCTTTTCTATCTCTCTTTCTCCCCCCCCCTTCCCCACTCTTCTTTTCCTTTGGGTTTGTGCTTTCATCAACATTTTAGTTTTGATTTTTTTAAAAAGATATTTTAAAAAGATTTTTGATTTTTTGTCAAAAATATATCTTTCTAAATTCTAGTAAAATTTTATTTAAAATGATTACATGTGCCAAAAAAGTCAGAAAAGCAAATGAGTGTTAATTTTACTCCTTTAGCAGCATCTCCCAAATACAACTTCTCCCTTGGATTCTTCACTCATTCTTGGGAAAAGAATCCACAGTACTGTAAGCTGGAGGGGGAGCAGTAGCTGGAGGAGGAGGAGGAGGAACACAATTGCCTTCAGCGGGAGCCGCATCAACAGTGTAGGGAACATAAACCATTGCCTGTAAAACCGAAGAATAATTCATCAGAAGAAGACATGTATCACCATTGTCATAATCACCATCCTGGCAGCATTCAGGGGCTGCCACCACTCTGGTCATCATCAAGGAGGAGGGCGAGACCATCACAGAAGGGGCAGGGCCAGTGAGCAATTCTGATTGTGTGAGCATCAGTGTTAAAATATCGGGAAAGGGCTGGTGCTGGCAGATTACCAATTTGCAACTGCACTTCCTGCTCTGCAGTTCTCCAAATCCTTGGGTTTTGCTCTAAAAGTTGCATGACAGCTAAATCCTGCCTAGGCAAACTGGGACAAGGAATGAAGCCTTTGTCCCCATATTCTACTACTGCATAGTGCACTGCTGCATGTTGGTGCAATGTGAACAATGGGTTTAATTGCACAGTGCTTGGGCTCATGTCTTGAGCACATCCCCCACGTCTGGATGTTCTGAGATAAGGGTGCCAGATTTCGGCAAGATCTTACCAGGAGTCAGCGCTGACGCAAGCGTTTTGCAGGTGCCACTGCTGGTGCTTTGTGGCCACCCCCATGCCATGCAGGCAAGAGAGGGATGGTGCTGTTGGGGTGGCGGGGGGCAAGGGGGTAAATGAACACAAAAATGTCTGGGACTTCCTTCTTTAAAAAGATTCCTGCCCTCAAGGCAGTAGTTTGATCATTCACTCTCTGCCGAGTTTAGAGATAAACTGGGCAATGCCTTCTTTGCCTCAGTCTTCTCCAAGAAAGAAAAAAACGCCCGACCTGAAGAATATGGAGCAGATGATTCAGCAGGGGAAACACAGCCCAGAATAAGTAAGGAGGTAGTACAAGAATACTTGGCTAGTTTAGATGTATTCAAGTCTCCAGGGCCAGATGAACTACATCCAAGAGTATTAAAAGAACTGGCAGAGGTGATTTCAGAACCACTGGCAATAATCTTTGAAAATTCCTGGAGAACAGGCGAAGTTCCAGCAGACTGGAGGAGGGCAAATGTTGTCCCTATTTTCAAAAAGGGGAAAAGAGAGGACCCAAACAATTACCGCCCAGTCAGCCTGACATCAATACCAGGAAAGATTCTAGAGCAGATCATTAAGCAAACAGTCTGTGAGCACCTAGAAAGAAACTCTGTGATCACTAAAAGTCAGCATGGGTTCCTGAAAAATAAGTCATGTCAGACTAATCTGATCTCATTTTTTGACAGAATTACAAGCCTGGTAGATGAAGGGAACGCTGTGGATGTAGCCTATCTTGATTTCAGCAAGGCCTTTGACAAAGTGCCCCATGGTATTCTTGTAAAGAAGCTGGTAAAATGTGGGCTAGACAATGCTACCATTCAGTGGATTTGTAGCTGGCTTACTGACCGAACCCACAGGGTGCTCATCAATGGCTCCTCCTCATCCTGGAGAGTAGTGACTAGTGGGGTGCCACAGGGTTCTGTCTTGGGCCCAGTCTTGTTCAACATCTTTATCAATGACTTGGATGATGGGCTTGAGGGAATCCTGAGCAAGTTTGCAGATGACACCAAATTGGGAGGGGTGGCTAACACCCCAGAGGACAGGATCACACTTCAGAATGACCTTAACAGATTAGACAACTGGGCCAAAGCAAACAAGATGAATTTTAACAAGGAGAAATGTAAAGTACTACACTTGGGCAAAAAAAATGAAAGGCACAAATACAGGATGGGAGACACCTGGCTTGAGAGCAGTACATGTGAAAAGGATCTAGGAGTTTTGGTTGACCACAAACTTGACATGAGTCAGCAGTGTGATGCAGCAGCTAAAAAAGCCAATGCAATTCTGGGCTGCATCAATAGGAGTATAGCATCTAGATCAAGGGAAGTAATAGTACCACTGTATTCTGCTCTGGTCAGACCTCACCTGGAGTATTGTGTCCAGTTCTGGGCACCACAGTTCAAGAAGGATACTGATAAGCTGGAACGTGTCCAGAAGAGGGCAACCAAAATGGTCAAAGGCCTGGAAACGATGCCTTATGAGGAACGGCTTAGGGAGCTGGGTATGTTTAGCCTGGAGAAGAGAAGGTTAAGGGGTGATATGATAACCATGTTCAAATATATAAAAGGATGTCATATAGAGGAGGGAGAACGGTTGTTTTCTGCTGCTCCAGAGAAGCGGACACGGAGCAACGGATTCAAACTACAAGAAAGAAAATTCCACCTAAACATTAGGAAGAACTTCCTGACAGTAAGAGCTGTTCGGCAGTGGAATTTGCTGCCAAGGAGTGTGGTGGAGTCTCCTTCTTTGGAGGTCTTTAAGCAGAGGCTTGACAGCCATCTGTCAGGAATGCTTTGATTGTGTTTCCTGCTTGGCAGGGGGTTGGACTGGATGGCCCTTGTGGTCTCTTCCAACTCTATGATTCTATGATTCTATGATTCTATGATTCTATGGGTTATTTGTTTGGGGTTCGTATTTCCTCTTAAAGAGTGTTTATGATCAACACTGGATTCACAGCACTAGACTCCAGGTATGAACATCTATCTGTGCAAGAGAGAAGTCCTCAGTAAACCGGGTGTAATTTTTCTTCGTTGTATTGTTTCATGTGTTCAAGGAAAATATTCCACACACTTTAACACTTATAATCCTCTCCAAACCTCTCAACAAGATCTACTTAAACTCTAAGCAAGGTATCAAATGCTTACCGGGTCATTGGAACAGCAGCTTAACTTGCACCCCAAATGTGCTAATGAGACAGCGATGCAGAACTCCAGACTGCTGAACAAGAGGAAAACAACGGCAAAACCAGTACTTAAACCCTGTGGAGCACAGAAGCGAGTAGAAAGTCATTTATCATACAGTTCTAAGTACTGTCAATTAAGTTTAGTTGCAACATTAAAAAGTGTCCTAGTCTCCACCTTCTATGTAACTTAACCTTCTGGGAATCAGCCTGTGAAAATCTGCTGGTAATGGTGACAATTTTGAATAATTTGATTAAGGCGTCTGCTTCACGTACCTCTTGAAACGTACAATTGTAAAACCAAGCATAGAGAGTAAAGTGTCATAGCTACTGGGGTTGGAGGGGTTAGCTGGTTCCCCCCCCCCCCAGGATGAAGCCTCCAAAAGGGCCCCATTAGGGGTCCCAGCCTCTGTGTGTGTGTGTGTGTGTGTGTGTGTACGGAAATGTGCTGGGTCTTTGACCCGGGTGAAATAAAGCCTAGTTTCGCCCCTGGTGAATTTGAACCTGGGCAGAGACCCTCATAGCATGCTTGTGTTTTGCAGCATCCCAAAGCAGGGCTACCAACCCAGGATTGACACTGTTTGGTAGGCAGTGGAACCTGGAATGCCCTCACACAACTCAGAGTCATTTGAGCCTCATTTAAAGTCTCTAATATGGGATATCTGCAAAAGAACAACCCTGTGCACATTCTCGTTAGACAAAGGAACAGCCAGTTTAAATGACTGCTTAGTGGAAAGATGTTTGCACAGCTAAGTAGCAAGCACAGAGCAGTAATAATAGTAGCACTAATAAACCTTCACTGGAGGTTTTTAAACAGAGGTGATGGATACTTTAGTTGAGATTCCCGCATCGCAGGGGGTTGGACTAGATGACTCTCAGGGTCCCTTCCAACTCTGCGATTCTGTGATTCTGAGGCTAAATTGAAGAACTTAATTTAAAAGCAAAATCACTGAGTGTGCTGATCTCAAGAGTCTGGTAGCCTGCCTCCCCATAGCCACAAAAATTCTAGAGTGCTGTGCAAATGAGGTAGAATGAAAGAAGCCTCTGTTGTGTGGGCAGAATTTCTTCGAGCAATTGGAGGATAGTTTTCAACAAAGCACTAATAATTGCTGTAAAAGGCCACACTGACTACCAGTTCCAAAAGCTGCCTTTAACTAGAATTCTAGAAAATCTGCCACCCCAAAACTTCGAAGGTAAAAAAATGTTTTTAAAAGCCCAGTAAAACAGCACCAATAAAAACTTTAAATAAGGCATATCGTTCCAAATGGCACGCAAAATCAGAGTCTGTGACCAAGGGCCACATTGTCCACAGGCTAAAGCATGTAACTCCATCTACATGATGGAGGAGGCTTTAAAGTAGCAGAACTGATGCCTAGTGGGTATTCATCTGTTTTTGAAAGAGAACAAACTGTAGAAAGCTATGGAGAAAGAACAGCTTAAGGCCAAATGGTAAAGCATTTCTGTCCAGACTTCAGAGTCTTCCAGAATGCTGGGTTTCCAAAGCTACAAACCAAAATACAAAGAAGGGACCTGGGTGGGTAGGAGAACCATGTGGACAGCTTCAACTTTGCTTGCTATTTTCACTGCTGAAGAGGCAAGCTACCTTTTAAACTAAATAGTGGCTAGTCTCTTTAGCAGTGAGAAGTGATGTGTTGAAAACAGAAAGCAAAACTGATGGTGGTTGGGATTTCTCCCTCTTTCTGGATCCTGCCCATAAAAGACATCAAACTGAATCATTGCAGTCATGGGAGGGCTTCTGTGAGTACAACAGAACATCTCCCTCTTCTTCTTCCTCTCACCCCACACCTGCAGATTTGGAGGTGGGGGGGCACATAGGGAGAGGAGACGAAGGGAAAGTTCCGTTGGGTTCACATAAATTGTTTCTCACATACTGTGGTACCTCGACTTCCGAAGGCGATCCGTTCCGCAGCGCTGTCCGGAAGTCGAAACCTTCGGATGTCGAAGCGTCCATTCTGCGCATGCGTAAAGCGCTATTTTGTGCTTTGCGCATGCGCAGACCGCACACACCGCTTCTGCGCAGGCGCAGAACGTGCACGTGGTGAAAATACTTTCGCGTTTGCGGACTTCGGAAGTTGAAACCTTTGGAAATCGAGGCATTCGGAAGTCGAGGTACCACTGTACACAGATTAGTTGGATACAGTCCAAAGTTCTGTATGGCGTTCTTTCCACTTACCTTTGCCCAATAATATTCGTAATCATATGAACGAAAAGAAAAAGGACCTACAGACAGCTCTACCAAATACAGAATGATGCCAACTAATGCCATTACAGCACTTGTGATATTCATTCCTACGCTGCATCGCACCTGAAAGAAACAAAGAATGTCATTTGTAGGCTACTAAAAATACAAAGCAAGCATAGTGTTACACGCCACCCCAGTCTCCAAGTGGTACGAGATTCCTGGGGTTCAGGCGGTTTACCTGAAACACCTGGGTTCGTGTTTCATTTAGAAATGAGTCACAGCGGAGACTGTGATGTCTTTATGATATGTGGTTTAATTATACATACAGATGTACAACCTGAGCCTGCAATGGAGAAGCTTCTAGGATTACCCTCCAAAATAATCCCATAGTACCACCTTGGATTCACACTGACATAGTGCTCTGACTCCCCATCTCTTCAGCTTGCTGTGTTTGCAAAATACAACTATTTTCCCTCCTGCTTACAACATGGAAAATGCAATCCTCCCAAAAACTGCTCTCCCAAGGCTTTGTCTTTCTACTCACCAAGCTCAGGGAGGGTGAAATATATTCGGAGTCGAGAGTGAATTTCATGCTCTTTATTCAGCTCATAGTCATCAAGGAGAAGAAGAGAAGAAGAATGGCTCTTTTCCCAAAACCATCTGCTTATATACATTATTTACACAATGGGCCTTGCATGATTGGCTACCTCAGGGCTACACCTGTGGGCCAATCAGGTTGTGGATTGACTTCTGCCTGCAGCCTGATTGCCTGCTCCTACAGGCCAATCAGGTTGCAGATTCACTTCTACCAGCCGCCTGATTGGCTGCTCCTACAGGCCAATCAGGTTGCGGATTCACTTTCACCTGGAGCTGGATTGGGTAGCTCCTGCGGACCAATCAGACTGCTGATTCTGAATCCTTTTGTTCTAGGATTCAGCTCAGTACATAACACGAGGGGCTTTCCCTATTTGCCTGCTGGTACAGAATCTCTGCTTCGTTACTGGCCTGTCTACCTGTCCTTCCCTTCCTCCCCGCCCCCACTTGATGGTTTCTGGTCAGGGAAAAACTGGTTTGGCTTGTTTTTTAGCACTTTCCTACGCATTTCAATATTCTAAGCAGTGATAAAACGTTAACATTTACTAACCCCAAGTATGAGAAGAGGAGCCCAGGTACCCCACAGACCCATAACACAAGGTTACCTTAAAGTTAAGTTATCTGATAAGAACATGAAGCTGCCCAGCTTGACTCTTCTGTGAGAGAGTTTCTAGTAGTTCTGGCAATATTTTGAATTAAGGTAACCTCCATAAAATAATTTCATGTTAGTTACTGAGCTCCTTCAAATCATGTCATTTTTGTTGTATACATGATACATATATACAACAACATCTTACTATGCACTGTTCTACCCATTTTGATGATTGAAGGAAAGTAGTTGTTCAGGAATGTTCGTCTATTGAGTTCTTAATATAAATTAAATGTCAACACAATTCCTGTGTTGAATCTTTGGGGGAGGAGGGGTAGGCAGTATTTCCCTTATGGAAAAATAATTTTTAGTTTGTTGAGCAATCAGCCTTCACAAACCTGGCACCCTCCTAATGTTTTCAGACTCCAACTCCCATCAGCCTCAGCAACTAGGCCAAGTTCTGTTGTGTTTGGAAGTAGTTGTTTCATGCCTGCTGCGGGTCATTCCGATTTGATTTATTCTTCGTGTTAGCATCCGATTAGTGAAATCCAAACCTGTTTTGCCCCCATGGCCTATAGTGGGGAATCTCAAAATTGTTATATATATATATATATTGCTTTTCGCATAAATGGATAGAATTTGCATATGCCAGTGAGGATTATCAGAAGGGGCACAGCGAATGTATAATTCTTTGCTAGAGTCCTGAAAGAAGGGCAACAGGTCCAGCTGGCAGACCCAAGTCTTCCTCTGCATTTTCCATTGGTCAAAAAGGGTCCTCATTTCAGACCAAGGCTGGGCTGGTCAAGGTGGATGTTTATGGAAACAGATGGTGGGACTTGATGGAGGCTCCTTGTTCCAGAACTTGGGCTTGAAGCATGGGCGTACCCAGGATCAAAACTAGGGGGGGCAAGGGGAGGGGCCAAGGCACGGAAGGGGAGGGGCCACAAAGTGGGCGGGAACGGCGAACCCGCGCTCCGCCGGGCTGTGCCCCTCCCTAGAAGCAGGGCTGGTGGGCGGAGGCGGAGCCCAGCCCAGCGGAGCGCGAGTTCAGCGTTCCCGCCCGCCGCGCCGTGCTCTCTGGTTCCCCGCCGCGCTTGGCCTTGCCAGAGGGCGCGACGGGGAGCTGGAGGGAGGGCGCAGCGCGGCGGGCGGGAACGACGAACTCGCGCTCCGCCGGGCTGTGCCCCTCCCTATAAGCAGGGCTGGTGGGCGGAGGCGGATCCCAGCCCAGCGGAGCGCGAGTTCGGCGTTCCCGCCCACCGCGCCGCGCTCCCTGGTTCCCCGCCGCGCTTGGCCTTGCCTGAGGGCGCGCCGGGGAGCTGGAGGGAGGGTGCGGCGTGGCGCGGCGGGAATGGCGAACTCGCGCTCCGCCGGGCTGTGCTCCGCCTCTGCCCACCAGCCCTGCTTCTAGAGTAGGGCAGCTGCCCTAACTTGCCCCGTGGTGGGTACGCCCTTGGCTTGAAGATCTACAGGGGAAGCTGTCAATATGGCCTTGGATTTGTAATAAGAAGGAAGCATGTTAACTGGCATTTCCAGGATCACAGAACAGATTAAAACTGCCACATTTCTTTCTCTCTTACCAGACAGCGAGTTGCATGTTTCTCAGCTGACACCGACAGGGATCCAGAAATAATGAACTGCACAAAACAAGGGAAAAGATGCATTTGACGCATTTAAATTTTCAAAAACAGGCCCTCTACTATGAAAAACTGGGTTAAATCAGATAACAGAACTTTTTCTCTCTTGAAGTTCACAAGTTTATCCTTCTAGGAAGAGAAGCATTATGTCATATTAGAAGCACATATATGGATAATTAAAGGTAAAGGTACATCTGACCATTAGGTCCAGTCACGGACGACTCTGGGGTTGCAGCGCTCATCTCGCTCTATAGGCTGAGGGAGCCGGTGTTTGTCTGCAGAAAACTTCCGGGTCATGTTGCCAGCATGACAAAGCCGCTTCTGGCGAACCAGAGCAGCGCACGGAAACACCGTTTACCTTCCCACCGGAAATACCTTCCCTATTTATCTACTTGGACTTGACGATGGATGTGCTTTCGAACTGCTAGGTGGGCAGGAGCTGGGACCGAGCAACGGGAGCTCACCCCGTCGCGGGGATTTGAACTGCCAACCAATACATATTCAAATAGTGGCCTTAATTCTGTAAGTGCTGTTCCTTGTGTAAGCAGAGTTACACCATCAACACAAAAGGGACATGGGGGACAGTATTAGCAAGCTTGGGGAAACCCAGTTTCAGAAGTGCAAAAAATATTTGAGGTGGGGTGGTAGGAAATGAAAAAAAGAAGAAAAAACTCAGAACAGCCTAGGGAGAACTGAGTCTGGTTGGCAACCTCAGAGTGCTGGCTGAAGTGGAATTCCCATGAAGGAGAGGGATGGAATGGAGAGTGCTGGAAGAGGGCATAGTTGGCAAGAGCCCTACAACTCCCAGTAGCCCTTGCCAGCATGCATAGCCAATAGCCAGGGATGATGGGAGAGCCACAGGTTAAACATCACTGGCTTACTTAATCCAAATGCTTTCTAGAAAAGATGCATTTAAGCCTGAAGACTAAAAACTATAAACTCAAGAAATGAAGCCTTTTCTACAATTATAAATCCTTATGTAGTGCGAGGGGAGTTTTGGGGAAGGATTAAACCTTGGTTCTTGCCCTGTGTAGCTTAAAGGAATGTGTGTTTGGCTCTCCTTTAAAGAGAAACGTTCCCCTTTTGGTTTTCCTTAATTGCTTGGATGTGATTTACTGCTCCGCCTGGAAGGAAGAAGATGTTATCTGGGTCCCAACGTGGATTTATAGGGTTAAATGTTAAATCCACTACAGCTGGGGTAATTTGGGTCCTGGGTTGTAAAAGAGCAGTCAATTGTAATTAGTCTGTTGGTCCCGGATGTATGTTATCTCAGACCTGGGAAATTAGGGAGAGATTCGTACCCCAGGGCTTTTGTGAATTAACATTCTCACAGCTGCAGTACATTGTTTTGATATGGGGAATTAGGAGATAGGTCTTTAACCATTGGATCTTGGCTGATTAAAGAATCCCTTCGATTGGTTTAAGATCACAATACCTTGTGGGATCAAAGAGGATCTATACAGTGGTACCTCGGTTTGCGACCGCAATCCGTTCTGCGGAGGCGGTCGCTCCCCAAATTGGTCGCTTGCCAAAGGCATGCTTCTGTGCGAAGTGCCGATAGAGCGCTTCTGTGCACGCGTGCGCTGCACAGATCACTTCTGCGCATCAGAGTGCTGCGGAACCCGGATGTAAACACTTCCAGGTCTGCGGTGGTCGGAAACCGAAGCGGTCACTCCCTGAGGCGGTCGCAAACCAAGGTTTGACTGTACTCCGCATCTAGAGATGCAAATGCTGTCCTTTGGCAACCTTTGTCGGATGCTAATGTCTGTCGTTGAGAGAATTACTGGAAGACTGCCAGGGTGTTAGCCATGCCCCTTGCTGGAGGGCAGGGACCTGATGGAAAGACTCTTTGATTTAATACTAAAGTGACCTTTTAGGAGTGAGTACATTAGCTAGCGATATTAAACAATGTTTTTATTTTAATTTGTATGCTTTGTAAGAAACGTGTACCCTTTTTACGGTATAAGTATTTTGTTTTACAATAAATACTGAAAAGTATTTCTTGCTTTGCCTTAATTGCCTTTGAATGAGTGAAGCTGAGTCCAGAGCCGGAACATTTGGCCTCTACTAGATATTTTGTTGTTAATTGGGTTTACAATTTGTGAGCCAAGTCGTGCAACCCAGATAAGGGTGGAAGTAGACTCCCTAAAATTTCTATGGGGTTGTACGGGCGGGGAGTGCTGGCAGCCTGTTGGTAGTTGTATTGCCAAGCTCTAGGACAGCCCCGGCTTGAGGAGCTTCTAAGAACCCCTACACCTTAAAATGAGTAGGGTGCACTTTGGGGAAAGCCTTCTTAATGACACAACTATTCTGTTACCAGTCGCCCATTCTCCACACGCAAGGAGGGATTTAGATGCAGATCAGCAAAGTCTAAATTCAAAATCGTAGGCACTGATACACGCTGTCGCTCAAAAAGTAAATGACATTCTGCTTACAAACAGTCCACCCCAGAATGGGTAACCTCCAACAGTAGCAAGAGTCAATAACCAGGTACAAAGAACAGCCGAGACACTTCCAAAGCCAATGTGTATCAAACCAATTAAGATCTGGATGGCCTGTAGGAACAAAATGCACAAAACGGCATATCAGTTTCCCTTGGGTAAATTCAAAACTGAAACACATTATCCCCACCTGATGATCCTCACCCAGTTCCCCACTGCACCTGCTAGTAAACTGAACTCTGCTCCCTCTCCATGCAAGTAGTAGGGCATAGCATACCCCCCTGCACATTTAACAAGCCATTTCCTTTACTATAGCGCATTTCTGTATGTCATTTTAATTAATATATGCATTTGTAGACACCTGTTCCCCTAACATGTGTACATTTCTTTGGCTGGAGAACTGTATCACAAAATTCAGAGAACTGCATTTTAGTCTGGATATTGTTTTGGGGAGTACAAATTTGGTTGGTTTCCAGGGAAAATGCAAACCAAACTGGTTTTCTCCCTCACCGCCCCCTCTGCCAGGGAGCAACAGTGCAATCATATGCAATATTCATTTAATTCATTGGACCTCTACGTTGGCAGATCTCAAATACACTTACCCCCAGAGTCTTGGCCTCCATTTTGACAAGTTTCTTCATCCACCCTGCTTGAGGTTGATTGTTGGGGCTTGGAACCTGCTGGCTTACATATTGTATGTATTGAAACGTCCCTGGTGGTAGGGTAACAGCACCAAGGGCCCCCTGGCCTGCTTGGCTAACACTGGCATTAGTTTGGGGAATCAGCACCACGGTTGTATTAGCCATTATCTGCAAAAAAAAAACACACACCAAAGAAACAATTTTTTAAAAATAACCACTCAGATTTGGGCAAATGTTACAAATCCCCTCCTGCTGCCACTGCTTCCCAAACACACCCAAACACAGACTCATACATGATGTACAGTGGTACCTCGACTTACGAACGACTTGACAACCGAATTTTTCGACTTACGAATGGGGCAAATGGCTGCATGCTTACGAATTTCTCGACATCCGAACGGAAACCGCGGCGGTTTTAGATAGGGTTTTTTTGACTTACGAATTTTTAGATGGGGTTGCTTCGACATACGAATTTTTCCGTTTCCAATGCATTCCTATGGGAAATTGCGTTCCCAATGGCGCTTTCGACTTACGAATTTTTCTACCTACGAAGGTGCCTTTGGAACGGATTAAATTTGTAAGTCGAGGCACCACTGTATACTAAAACTTCAGCTGCTACCAGTGGATTGGCTCATGGGGATAAAGTCAGCAGGGCAATTGTTTGTGAGCAAAGCCTGTGCTGGCTATTTGCACTTAAGAAGGAAGTTCCTAGCCAAAAGGAGATTTAAAAAACAGTTTCCCTCTTTAAGCCCGAGAAATACATACATATATACTGTACCTCAAACGTGAAGGAAGCCAAGCCTCCTAACAGTAGCAGATGGCATGGCGTGGGGTGGGGTGGGGTGACAGCCGACAGCCAAGTTGCTACCAGGGAGAGGAGGAGGGGCACTCATTTACACCCCTGCTCACACCCTACAAACTCATGACAATATCATTAAGGACAACATCTTTTGTCTTTTTGATGTTTGAGAGGGTTATGGTATTGAACCGCAGGGACTTGGCTGTCTCCACCTCACCATGCTGTTCACCGCTGCGTCCCAAGGCAGAGACTACAACAAATCATTTTGTCTGAAACTAAGGAACAGCCGCAACAAACTACGGGCGCAGGCCTTCCTTATTCTTCAGCCTTCTCTAAAGTGTCCTAGTTTCATTTTGCATGCCATGCCATATAAGGCATTGCCTCTCCCTTGCCTTTAACATGGGTTTCGAAGACATTCACTATAGTAACACTGCAGAATGATTTCAAAAAGTTTCATAAAGTGGCAACCAAGTTAATTCTCAGGATTGGGGGGCAAGGAGGTACTATGCAGATGTTTACATAGGGTTAAAGATCTGCTCTTGACTACACTCAAGGTTCAATTTGTCAAGAGGGGGGAAGTGTACTTTAATATACGGATGAGATCCAGCCTGGAGACTCGAACTGACCATGCTTCACCTTGACTCATTCATCCCAAAATTCAGCGACTTCCCTATTGACGATAAGGTGGAAATCTACAAATCAACCAGTACAGTATATAGCAATTAGAGAAGTGGTCCTTTACCTTTTCTTGGGGGGTGGTGGTGGTGTCACAGACCTCTTTGAGAAGCTGACGGAAGCTAGGCGCCCCCCCCAATGCAGATAAACACACACACAAAAATTTGCATGCAATTTATTTGATTGGGTTGGATTTTTCTTGGATTTTTCTTATGTCCAGTTCACAGTCTTCCAACGCTCATCAATGCACCTCATCATGTTCAAATCCCCACTCAGCCTTGAAGCTCCCTAGGTGACCTAGGGACATTCTTTCTCTCAGCCTTGTTGTACAACGGGAAGGAGGAGAACCACCTTCTGTACCTTGGACAAAAGGTGGTATGCAAATGTAACAAACACCTACAATATATATTTTTTTAAATGCTTTTGTGGGTACAATAGCCACTTTTGAGGGAATAATGTCTGCCAAGTGTCACACAAATAGGTGTAGAGATGGGAGGGAATTGTGAAAAACGCCTTTAGTTTGCCTTAAAAAGGGGGGGTTATGCTCTCTTTCCCACCCCTGGGGGGTCTTGCACGGTGTTTGTTTTGTATGTATCGTGTTGCGCACATGTTCACACATAGTGTTGCTGTTGTTACTAAACACTCCTGTAAAAAAACACCCCTGGTTTCAAAGCCCTCGCAGCCCCAGCTCCCTAATCATTGGGGTTTATTTTAAGAGAAGCTGGGGGGTGAGCTATGCTTCACTCTTCCTCACAAATCAGAGCAGGCAGGAATATCAGTGGGCACCTACCACTGGACCAGATGTCCTCCTCCTGGACTATTCTATCTCCTGCGTCTGCTTGGCTGCGGGACCCAGAGGTCCCCAAGCCGGCCATTGCCACTGGTGTACTGTCTGGTGGAGCAGGTAGAGGAGGTGCCCTGATCCTGCTGCTCAGCCCAATGGCAGGTTGCCTGGGAACACCTGCCTTGCCCAACAGACGATGTGAATCCAAGTGAAGGATCAGGGGGGCGGTGAATTGCAAGGGGGCAGAGCTTGATTCAGGATATGGAAACACAGGACGTACATGAAACCCGTTATTTGCAGTACTCTAGATAATTCTGGAACCGCAGACTGTGCCAGACAAACATGAAGAGCAGAGAACAGTTCCTGCTAGGTTCCTTTTGGGTTGTGCACCAACAGGGCTTTTTTTTCTAGCCAGAACTCAATGAAACTCTGTTCCGGCACCTCTCAGGTGGGCGCCATTGCCATTATAAGAGAACAAGGAGACGTTCATCGTGAGTTCCAGCACCTCTTTTTTCTAGGAAAATAGCACTGTATACCAACTATACCAGATTCTATTCAGGGCTTCAGAGACACGGAAGGGAAGGAGGAGTCAGCATTATTCTTGACCTAATCTAGCTCTTCTCTTGACCCATTTAAACTTTTATTAGGCATGCTGGTGCCCACACAGACCTCTAAGCATGAGGCAGGGGCATACAATAGCTTTATGTATCTTATCAGTAAAGTGTTTCTTGACCTCCCCTCCCTCCCTGTACCATGGCAGGGAAGGAAATACTGCTTTGAAAACATGGTTGTAAAGATTCGTTTCATAATTTGCATTGGCACTGTGAACTTTGATCTTAATCTTGATGGCAGTGTTGCGGTTGATGGCAGAATTGACATCCTGAAAGTTTCTAACGGGAAGAGTTTGAACAGGAAGAGACTGGATTTGTTTGTTAACTGCATTCTTCAGTTTATAATGCAGCTCTTATGAATTGTTAGGAAAGGGGCTGAGCAAGTTCCAGCTGCTTAATCCTATGCCTTTATCTCAGAATATTTTGGCGGGAACTGCTGCCTTGTATGGCACCCAGGAAAAAGGCGGGTACACTGTGTGATTTCTGTTCCTGTGGTAGATTTGAGTGTGGTTTTCTTCTGAGATTCATCCATAAGCTGCTTTGAAAGCCTTTGTGCTAAAAACCGGGATAGAAGCATTCTAAATAGTAGAACTCTAATTCTAAATATAATAATTGGAACATGTAATCCACATGGCCTAAGGATTTGTGAGCTGAGGATTATAGCTCAGCAGTCGTCCTGTATCACGAGGGGCTTGTGACGTGTCGTATAGACAGGAAACAGGAAGTAGTACCTGTTGCTATTGTGTATCTGTATATATGACATCGTCTGTTTCTGTTCTGTCTGTTGTGCTGAAGCTTCCATCCAGGATGGATCTATCTTCCCCAGGTTGGAGTTGTTTTAAGAAATAAATCTTACTTGTTTTAATGAACAAGGGAGTGAAAGTGATTTATTTCATAGGCGCTGAAAGCTGGATAAGTTTCCGCTGCTACAAACTGCAATTAAGCTGTTATCTCAACTTCAGAAGGAAGAATTCCGAGATGTTTAGAAGCAGGCTGCGCAACGGGAGCGCACTGGACAGTTATTTGCTACGCAGCTTGGACTTGGATGCAGGCAAATAGATGCCTGACAAGCGTGCTAAGCAAGGAGTTTTTGCTACGCTTCTACAACTCTGCTTAAAAGTACAGTTGTACTTTGAGAGGTGGAACTAGTGGGGGAAAGATGAAACAGTATTTTATTAAGGATGGAAGAGGGAGGGAAGGGAGGAAGAAATAGAGAGAGGGATAACTCACATTTGTGGGTGCCTCTGGGTGACACTGTGATGCTGGAACTCTGCAGCAAGAGGAAGATACCGGTACGCCTGTACAGGAGCCTTGTAAGCAGCTTTCTCTCTGCTTGATTTACAGCAGGCACTTCCAACAGGTAGATTGTGATCTAACAGTAGATCACTGGATGTCTGTGGTAGATCACTGCTAGATCATTGGCACCCCTTAAAAAAAACTCACGCAAAATTTTCCTCCTCCCTAAAAAAAGCTGAACTATGACCTGAAGCCCTAAACAAAAATAGGCCTCCCTCCCTCCTAAAAGAAGCTCAACAAGTGTGACCTAACCCCCCCAAAACAGGGCTTTCCTTCCTTAAAAAAACTCAACAGCTTTGACCTAAACCCCCCAAAAGGGGGTAGATCACTCCCAGTTTTTAACTCTGTGAGTCAATCAGAGTCTCTTGGGAGGTGGCCACTCCTGATTTACAGTATACAGATGCAGGAGGAGGGGCAGACTGGAACACCACTGCTTTTTATAAACATCACTGTGTCTATTAAAGCTACAGCCCCCCTTTTTCTTATACAGCTGTGTTCCCACCCCCACCCCAGCAAGCGGAGACCAAGCTGCTCTCACTAAAGCAAAGAGGGGGAAAGTGCTGGTTATGGTCTTTAAAATACATTAATTTTTTGCTTCTAGGGGGGCAGCTGCCCCCCTGCCCCCCTGCCTACGCCCATGCTTCCACATGCCTGATAAGCTAATGCAAACCCCCTCCACACAAATATATTTGACCAACCCTGTTAAAGAAGAAATACCCTGAACATGTGCGGTTGTATAATTTTTTTAAAAAACCACATAGTACCAGAAAGGCAACACGAATAAAATGGCATTTGATTCTGCTGCCCTGGTGCTGCATATGCTTATTTGGGAATATGCAAACCATGTTGTTGTAGGAAAGGATTGTTTATTTTAAAAGTAAAAATAGTAAAATGAACTTCTGTAACCATAGACATGCCTGGATAATAAATGTTGTTTTAAAATGAAGAAAGGGTAAATGCAGTATCCATTGGCATGCCCACAACACTCAAGGTCCTGGGTCTCTGTGCCTTGGCCTCCATAATCTGCTACTCTCCAGGTCGGGGTCCCCAAACTAAGGCCCGGGGGCCGGATGCGGCCCAATCGCCTTCTGAATCCGGCCCACGGACGGTCCGGGAATCAGCATGTTTTTACATGAGTAGAATGTGTCCTTTTATTTAAAATGCATCTCTGGGTTATTTGTGGGGCCTGCCTGGTGTTTTTACATGAGTAGAATGTGTCCTTTTATTTAAAATGCATCTCTGGGTTATTTGTGGGGCAAAGGAATTCGTTCATTCCCCCCCCCCAAAATATAGTCCGGCCCCCCACAAGGTCTGAGGGACAGTGGACTGGCCCCCTGCTGAAAAAGTTTGCTGACCCCTGCTCCAGGTGATCATGGGGGGGGGGTTGGGCCTTGGGGGAGCTGGATCTTAGCCCTGAGATTCAGCCCTACAGTTTTGTATTCCTTTCCTTTCTTTTAACCCCTAGCTAACATTACTGAAATGTTAAGAGCCTTTGTCTGAGAAAGAACCTTTGTCTTAGTAAGTGTCCCTTACCAAGAGAAAGAACCTTTGTCTCAGTAAGTGTCTCTTAGTTAGATTATGGAATGAACAAGTGACATCAGAAATGGTCTCAAACCATCTAGCTCTGGGCTTTTTCTGATGCAACAACCACTTCATATATTTAAAGTACTCTTATATCCAGTCAGAGCACATCAGAGCACAGTTCCGGCACTTCTCCGGTGACTTACTGTAAGAACTTCAAGATGAGTTCTGGCACCTATTTTTCTTGAAAAAAAGCACTGCTTATATCACTTTAATAATCATGGTTTCCTCCAAAGAGTCCTGGAAAGTATAATTTGTTAAAGGCAGGGGTGGACTTTGGTAATACGGAGCCCTGAATGAGGACAAAAATTGCCCCTTCCTCAAACAATATATCTTATTTTCACAATTATTAATTTTGGTACAGTTGTTTTTTATGGATATTCTCAGCTGGTATCCATATAAATAAAGATATTATTATTATTAATCTCCATAGCTTGGCACCCTGTGCAGGGGAACCACGCGTACCACCCTCAATTTGGAGCTGTTAAGGATGCTGAAACTTGTTAGGAAACCCTTCACAAAGCTAGAATTCCCAGCACCCTGAAGAAATTACAGTTCCCAGGGTCGGGGCGGTGGGGGTGGGGAGCCGTAACTGTTAAAGTGGTATAAGAGCATATTAATTGTATGATGTGGTTGTGGCTGCTATTCCTCTCTAAGCAGAGATGCTTGAGAGAGAGGAGGAGGAGAAGCTTGCCCAGGGCTTAATTTTCCAAAGAAAAGACTTCCACACACCGTGGCAGGGATAATTTAAAAAAGTGCCTTCTGTTCCTTGTCGGGGTTCAAGAGGGGAAAACTCTCTGCTCATGTTCAGCAGAACCATTTTATTCTTTCAAGCCTCTCCCAGTTGAGGCCTGGATCAAATCAAACACTGTCCCCAAATTGAATTAACTCTGTCCAAAAGTACTTACGTTACACTCCTTGATCTGCTCGTCCTCGTCCTTGCAGTGTGAGTCTCCAGGTATCACCAGGTAGAAATGAGAAGTGAAAGCAATAGTGTATAAAAGGGGTGTTTACACAGCACCAGACTCTGACTCATCCCCTTTCTTTCCTTTTGTCTCATTCCACTGTTGATTACTCTACAGTACTCTGGACTTTTCCCATTTCAGATATTTACCTCGCTCCTGCCAAGGAACTCCGAAATAACTTTCTGTCTTCTGTCTTGGCTTGCCTTTGTACTCTGCATTGAGACTGTCCTGCATGTGTGGTGTGTGTGTGTGATTTGTTTAATCTCAGGTGTTCCTTTTCACCTCCCAGAGAGATCTTCCAAACTTGTACAAAATGCTCGTTTTGGACTACCGTGGAGCTAAGTGAATCTCTTAAATCCTGTCTTTTAGTCCTACCGTAGGCCGCTTCCACACCATGCGTTTAAAGGATTACTGTACCACTTAACAGTCATGGCTTCTAAAGAATTCCAAGGACTGGAGTTTGCTAACAGTGCTGAGAGTTATGAGGAGTCCCCCTACTTCCCTTATAGTAGCTCTGTGAGGGAAATAGGGGTCTCCTAACAACTCTCAGTACCCTCATTTCCCCCCACAGAGCTAGATTCCAGACCCTCCAAGTGTCCCTATTTTCCAGGGACAGTCCCAGATTTACAGCTGCTGTCCCAGTTTCTGACTGGATCCCAGGATGTCTCTATTTTCATCAGAGAAATGTTGGAGGGTATGGAGTATCAGACCCCCCAAGCCATCTGAAGGCAGTTCTGTGTAGGGAGTTTTTAAAAAATGTTTAATGTTTTATTACATTTTTATACTTTCCTGGGCTCCTTGATCACTGCAGACAGGGCAGGCTCTAGGCCCGCCCCCGGTGGCGCGGGGCGCCAGGGCACCAGGGGCGCCGCTGCGCCCACTGAGAGACGCGGCTGGGGCTGCCCCAGGCGCGCCTCCGCTGTTCAGCGGCTTCGGGCCTCTCTCAGGAGGTGCGCGGGCCTGGGGCCGCCTCTGCCGCACGCAGGCGTGGCGCAACAGGGGTGGGCAGCGCCCCCTGGCCCAGGGCCGGCCCTACGGCAGGCTGGGTGGCGCAGTGCAGCTGCGCCCGCCCGCTCGCCGCGCTGGGAAACGGGGCGGGGCGCCGGACGGATCCATCTCACCATGGCGCCAGGGCGCCGGGCATGCTTAAGACGGCCCTGACTGCAGATGGTGACAGCAGTCACGAAATTAAAAGCCTGCTTCTTGGGAGAAAAGCAATGACAAACCTAGACAACATCTTTAAAAGCAGAGACATCACCTTGCCAACAAAGGTCCGTATAGTTAAAGCTATGGTTTTCCCAGTAGTGATGTATGGAAGTGGGAGCTGGACCATAAAGAAGGCTGATTGCCGAAGAATTGATGCTTTTGAATTATGGTGCTGGAGGAGACTCTTGAGAGTCCCATGGACTGCAAGAAGATCAAACCTATCAATTCTGAAGGAAATCAGCCCTGAGTGTTCACTGGAAGGACAGATCCCGAATCTGAGGCTCCAGTAATTTGGCCACCTCTTGAGAAGAGAAGACTCCCTGGAAAAGACCCTGATGTTGGGAAAGATGGAGGGCACAAGGAGAAGGGGACAACAGAGGATGAAATGGTTGGACAGTGTTTGTGAAGATACGAACATGAGTTTGACCAAACTGCAGGAGGCGGTGGAAGACAGGAGTGCCTGGTGTGCTATGGTCCATGGGGTCACAAAGAGTCGGACACGACTAAACGACTAAACAACAACAACAACATTTTTATATATAGTATGTTTGAAGTTACCCAGAGTGGCTGGGGCAACCCAGTCAGATGGGTAGTGTATAAATTGTAAAATTATTATGAAATAGGATGTCCTGGAATGTCCCACTTTTCCTTAGGATTTCCCTATTTTCATCGGAGAAATGTTGGAGGGTATGAGATTCCAGAGTTCCCTGCGAAAAGTGATGGACTGTTAAACCGCTCTGGAAATTGTAGCACCGTAAGGAGAATAGGGATTTCCTAACAACTCTCAGCATCTTTAACAAACTAAACTTCCTGATACAGTGGTACCTTGAACGCCGAAAACCTGGAAGTAATTGCTTCCGTTTTTTAATGCATTTTTGGAAGTCGAATCGCTTCCACTGAGTTTTTTTTGCTTTTCAATTTTCTCAATGGAAATTGCAGGCGCCCCTTTGTGCCTCGATTTTCAAACGTTTTGGAAGCCAAACCGTCTTCCGGAACAGATTACGTTCGAAAACCGAGGTACCACTGTACTCTTTGGGGTAAGCCAAGACTGTTACAGTGCTATAATACTGCATTAAATGTATAGTACATATGGCCCTAATATTTCACTAACAGAAATCTCAGCAACAGAAGATAGGGCAGAGAGAAGTGCTGGAACTTTTAGTTTATTCTTAAGCTCAACTGTTCAGTGCTAAAGAGAATCTGCTTTGCGGATTCTCAGAAACGATCAACTAGTTAACTATTATTTCTGTTAAAGAATTCAATGAATGCACTGATTATTATTTTGTCTCACTGTTCCTCAGCTGTAAAATGGAACCAGTCTCTTTAAAATAGTAGAAATGCAATCGTGTGCATGTGAGAGTTTTACTTTTCTGAACCCCTCGGAGCACAACCTGTGACTCTTCTGCCATTGAGAAATGAGAGTAAGGCTGCAATAGATCCCATTCTATAGGGATAGGACGCAGGCCCCTATCTTATCACGGAGATGAATGAACCCCTTTTTGGCTTTCTGTTTTCTTTCTGTTTTTACATTATGCTTGTATCACCAGACCTTTTTTCACTGTCTGTTACACTGGAGTTCCCTCTAGTGTCCTGATGTTCCTATTGCAATCTTCCAATGACCTGCTAATTTCCTTCCCCTGTCCAGCCCAGCACAATGAGGCTAGTTCAGGGGTCTGCAACCTGTGGCTCCGGAGCCGCATGTGGCTCTTTTACACCTTTGCTGCGGCTCTGGAGCGGATACGAGGGGAGGAGGCGTCCGAGCCATGCGCCGCCTGAGCCATGCGGCGGCGCCCGCCGGAGTCCACAACTCCGCTGTGCGCGTGCGCTGTGCAAAAAGGATGCAAGGTGACGTTAGCAGCCCGGGGAGCGTGGTCGGCCCCCTCCCTGCATCAGCCCCTCCCCGCCGCATTTCTGCAGCCAATAGGCTCACGGGGGGGGGGGGGGGCGAGGGCGGAGTTATTTATTTTTTTAAACAGGCGCGCTTCTTCCCGCCCAGCAGCAGAAAAGGCTTGCGGGCTCGGAGCACGTGTTTGCTGCTGCTGCTCCTGCCTGCGGCCTGCCTGTGGCCTCCTGCCGGCCTGGTCAGGAGATTGAGGTAGATGTATTAATCAATGGGTTGATTCAATATGAGGAAATTTTATAAGTTCACTTGATGGGAGCAACAAACATGAAACCATACAGGTGTCCTAATAAGGGAGTCAGAGTTTTGCCCATTCCCAGTAATCAAGGCAGCCCAAACTCATAAGGCAGTGGTTGCTGGTGCCCATTCCCAGTAATCAAGGCAGCCCAAACTCAAAGTTATTTTTATAATGACGAGGATGACGTTGGGCCCTCATTATTAATTATTATTTACATCAGGCACTGATTATGATTTATGGTACACTGGGGCCCTGATTAATTTTCTATGGCATTTGGGGGCATTGATTATTGGGCATAGCAAATTTTGCTATGGGGCCCTCTGATTTCTAATTACGTCCCTGTTTTGCGGCTCCCAGTTTATTTTTTTCTTCGTAAACGGGTCCAAGTGGCTCTTTTTGTCTTAAAGGTTGCAGACCCCTGGGCTAGTTCATCCCCTGCTCCTCTCCTCCATTCTGCCCTCCTCAGGCTTGCTATTACCTCTGCGGTTTAAATATCTTTTCTGGGATTGGGGTAACACTGTGCTGCTGCTGGCCACAACTGCACTCTGTTGCTTTTGACCTGCCCTATGGCTTACTTCTATCAATCGAGCCTTCGTGCCAAGCAGATGCGAATCTCAGCCATGATCACTTCCTGCATTGTATAATTGGGTGCTTTATGTATTTGACTTGCTGTGCGGTTTTTGGTTTGCTTCCCTCATCGCCAGCAGCCATATGCCTGCATGCACTTTGAGTTCCTGTTTCCTACTTGTGGCATATCTGAGACTCTTTGCTTTCACTACACCTTTATCTAAAAAGCTTGCTGAACTCCATCTCCACACACCTAAAGGATCAGATCTGTAGTCCAGAAGTGCTCATTGATCCTGCACTGACACCTGATTTAAGTGACTTGAAGCACCTTTTATCTGCTTTGGCTGATATATCAGCTTCAAACTGGGTGGCGGTAGCTTAGCCACAATTACCAATGCACTTCTAACTTAAACTATTATAACGTGTTGCATGACATTTCCTTTAAAATGGTCTGGAAACCGCAGCAGAACCCAAGCAGGAACACAATATTTTTATGAGTGCCCTTACTTTCAACCAGGAAATGATGGAAGGTTTGTACTCCTTCTATGTGATCAGAAGTTTACATTAACAGGACAACTAATGACAAAGTTATGAACACATCAGGTTTGTTTTCAAATGATTTTCTTGGCTAGAATCATGAAGCTTCCCTGGGGATTGTGGCAGTCATATTACAAAGGAGTGGAATGTGTAACCTGAGGTACGGCAACCTCATATATTATCACCTGACTGTTCTTTTCCTCTCCTGAGGTGGAATATTCTAGGGCTGTATACAACTCCACCCAGGACAAAATGGGCACACTGAACACGCAGTGACCTAGCTTCAGAGAGAAAAAGGCAACAAAAGTGGACATTTTAAAGAGCTTCTACTAACGAGTTAAAAAGAGAAGAGAGAACAGTCATCATTTTTGCTTCTAACATTTATTCGCATCCGTTTTGTCTAACAGAAACCCATTGTGCACTTCATAACTAATGAAGTAATGTAGGGTTCATATATTCTGGCTGTAACTTTAGGTTTATCCATATATTTATCCTTATAAGTGAAATCCCATCTCTTAACTACAAGCATTTACAAAATTAAAGTTATAAAACCAGTAGATTAAAAAATGTGTAAAAAGTTACAAGTCTCATATTAATCAGTTCATGACAATATTTACATGAAAATGGGATGGGATGGTTTTGCAGGAAAGCAAACAAAATAGTTCAGCCATGGTTAAGATGTTGATGTGGTCAGGATCATGGCTACAAATCAGTTCTTTGGTATAAATTTCAAAGAGAAACTGAGCTAACATCATCACAGTAGCTCCTGTCTCATGGATGGACGTGGGAAGGAGGATGTTTTGCATGACTTGCAGCTATGCTGTCATGGTGAAAAACTGTGACCCTCCTGAGGCAGCAAAAGCTTGGAAACCATGACTCCTTTCTCTCGCTTAACGGCAAAACCAGTCAATGTCATGATAAGTCTGTCAGGATTATTTTGTTCAGAGTATCACAGTCCATGAGAAACTTGGCATAAGGCTACCTAGATATTAGAACAGAGATTGAGAGAAAAGAGGCAAATAAAGAGTGACTGTTGGAATTTCCCATAACGCTGGAAGGTTCCGCAAGACATTTTGACAGACATCTTGTTCTGTTCTCACACTAGTCTCCTTCACCATTGTACAGGTGAAGAGAACTCCCCATGTAGAAGGGGAAGTGGAGCAGCACCCAGGGGTGTAGGAAGGGGGGTGCGGTGGGGGCAGTCCGCCCCGGGTGTCACCCCAGAGGGGGGGGGTGAGAAAATCGCCTGGGCGGATTGCGCCACCGCACTGCAATCGGACTCCTGCAGGATCATGCCGCCACGCCACAATCGGCTGCCCCCCGGGCGGATCGCCATGCAATGCCATGTTCGGCCCCCTGGGAGGATTGTCCCACCCCGTGGGCAGATCGCCCCGCCACCAGGTGCATGGCATATGTGCCACTCCAGGTGCTCGAGCGGCTAGCTCCGCTGCTGGCAGCAATGCCAGGTGCCTCCCTTGTTCTAACCATAGCATATAAAAAGGGGAACCTACATCCGAATATTTTTCCATGTATAGGCTTTCCTACAATCTGGAACCTTGGCAGAATCAGGGGTCAAGATCAGGTAGCGCTATATATGTGTAGGCTTCCCTTATTCAATCAACTACACTCAATGCATGAAAGTTGGAAGTGAGCCAAAGGCACACTAATGCAGCCCCACTCTGCTCATGGGGTCATCTTTGACATATAAGGCATTAAAGAGGCTTATTCATTCTGTTTTAGCTTTTTTAAATTAATGGCATTGAACTTCATTATATTTCTCAAAGGGACACAGGACCTTATACTGAATTAGGCTGCATTCACATGCTAGTTTATTCCGTTTCCATAACTGTTCCCTTCTGCATTGTATTTGAACTTTCCTAAAAGCCACTTTCGGGGACCCAGGTGGCGCTGTGGGTTAAACCACAGAGTCTAGGGCTTGCTGATCAGAAGGTCGGCGATTCAAATCCCCGCGATGGAGTGAGCTCCCGTTGCTCGGTCCCAGCTCCTGCCCACCTAGCAGTTCGAAAGCACATCAAAGTGCAAGTAGATAAATAGGGACCGCTCCGGCGGGAAGGTAAACGGCGTTTCCGTGCGCTGCTCTGGTTTGCCAGAAGCAGCTTTGTCATGCTGGCCACATGACCCGGAAGCTGTCTGTGGACAAATGCTGGCTCCCTCAGCCTATAGAGCGAGATGAGCGCCGCAACCCCAGAGTCGGACACGCATGGACCTAATGGTCAGGGGCCCCTTTACCTTTACCTAAAAGCCACTTTCAGGAATACAGTACAAGTTTAGCGCTAATTCCCATGATAGTTTAAAATGGTTTTGTTTTTTTCTGGGGGTTTTGTTCACTAAAAGATGAGAACTGGAAGAGAATCCCCCCCCCCACTGCGTCCTTGTAGATGAGAATAACCAGGAAGAAATTCCAGTGCATGTATGGTAAGGTCAAAGGAATAATTTGTTTTGCAGCGGACTCAACCAATCTGACAAGGCTCCGGTTGCCATAAGTCCATAATTACCCAGGCATATCCAGAATACTGCAGTCGCAAGCAGTGTCTGGGCTGAAATTGGCTAAATATCCTGGAAAATCCATGTCGGCAGGGTCGTTTTTGCTGATTTCCCTCAGGAATAGCTCAAAACTTTGCCAAAAAAAGTTCAACAACTTTTCTGTCAGGATTTTCACTTTTTGACACATGGCAACCCTAGACAAGGCTGGACTTGCTTGCAGATCAGAATACAACTCCCAGTTAGATCGCACATTTATAAGGATTCTGCAGTACATTATTGGTAAAGGGCATACCTATTTTAAATTTGTACAAAATTCACATTTTACAGGAAAACACATTGAAAAGAATTGGGAAATGCATATTTGATGAAAATTTGACATAAGAGGTGCATACAAAATGTGTACAATTTAAATAGAAACTTTTTGTCCATCCTTTGAGCAACAAAAAAAATCTATACAACAACCGCATGGAACAAACCTATGATTTAGTGCCGGCAAAACTGAGAGAGGACAGAATCAGGCTGATCAGTCTATCTCTGGCTGAAGAATATGTACAGAGCAACAGTGGGGTTTCAAAGAGACGTGCCTTTTTATTCCCAGGCCTTTCTCCCAAAACTATGTACATAACACACCAAAGACACATCTGAAGTTTGTGATTTACTTGGCATTCCAGAGGGCCTGAATTGGGTGTAATTGTTCTTAGGAGTCTCATCTTGGCTTTTCTATTCCCCCTGGCTTGTGGGTTCATAGCACGGGTTGGCATGTGCTTCATAAGATGGAGGAGGACCTATTGGCAGAAGATCTCCTTGGTGTGGTATGACTGCATCTGGCACATCATATATTGCCTGGAAAGTAGATTACAATGAACAATTAGAAGGTCTCAGATGCTATTATTATCCTTCCAGATGCCACCACTGACTTAATTTTCTCCCAGTAGCATCTCCTCCTCCTTTCAATTCCCTAGAGGCCATCTGGTTCCCATTTTGCCAAAGCAAACATCTTACAAGTTTCACCCCCGCACCCCAGAAGAAGTCCCGTGGAGATGCTTACCTCTTCACCTTGACGGGATACTGCTTCATACCCAAAACTTAGAGAGACCATTCCAATGAACAACTCCAGGATGGCAAATATCAAGATGACATTAAAAAGTCCTAGGGCTACTCTCTGCCAAACATAAAGCCATACCGTCAGATCATATTAAAGTTACACAATTCAGGATAACTGAATCTCCACAGAAAACTACTCAAGTAATAGATGATAAAATAAAAGACCCATTGTTTGTCTTCAGATAGCAATACTGTTCAATTATAATAGTAAATAATGTTTTAAATATTAAACATTTTAATTTAAGATTGATCAGTATTTTGCCTTAAATATTGTTGCAACTTGTAATTCAGCTTCCCAGGTCCTATGGTTCTGAAACACACTCATAAAGAGGTTCTGACAACACCAACATCTGGACCACCAAGTTTTAGATTTGGCATTTGCTAATGTGTGATATATCCGGCACCCAAAGGGATAAAAGCAATTTCCTCATTTACTTGGATGCTTTTTTATACAGGCAATGGCCGATTTACATGTTTCCCATTGATGTGCAACCGCAAGCACATGCATCACAGCAACCCGGAAGTGGCCAGAAAGGAGGTGGGGTGCAGTGTGCTAATGTGTGCTCCACCAACATGCGTGGGAGCCAGGAACATAACCCCATGTATATATATAAATAATGGAAACAAGTTAAAATTAGCTGTGATCTTAAGAAATCACAGCCATGGGGTGACAATCAGGTTTTCTGCGGATTGCCATTTGTTCCGATTTATCACTAAAGAGTGGGTTTTCCAGGGGGAAATGGATGGGGCAAACACAAACCCGCTTGGACCTATGCTTAGAAAGCACAGGCCAAGCAGAGGTACAGATGAGCCCTCTGTTATCTATTAAACTTCAGCTGCTGATTCAAGCTCCACAAAGGGATTGACAAGTCAGGTTTATTTGCAGAGCTTGTGTTTTTAACACTCCAGCCTGTAGCAGGGTTTCTCTGTAGTCCAAGTGATGTCTGAGGCGCTTGGCTGTACCTGAGAGCAGGGTACACAGTTAATTCATTGTCCCTGGTTCCAATATATTTGCCATCAAAGAGTCAAACTAGTCTCTATGTGGCTGAAGTGTTAAATTCAATTGTTGCTAGATGACTTATTAGCCTTAGCCTTATTAGTACTACCATATTAGTGCAGTCAATGATGTAACTCTATCTCTGCATGGTCTGTGCAGGAGTGTTGGTGCTGGGACCCTCTGCTCCTGCTGCTTAAGGACATGTGGCTCATCTTGTGAACTCCTTTCCTGCCACATCTACAAGCTGGCAGTGGAAGGAGACACAGCCTTAAAAAGTTGTAAGGGTGCCATTATATTAAATCAAGCTCTGCCTGATTCCTTTATAGCTCAGGTGACTAAGAAAGGCCTATTTTATCTCCCTGGCTTAACCTACCCTCCTGCCAGATCCTCCTATCCAGTAGCAGTTTCACTTCACACCACTTGGTAAATGGCAAGGGATACAATGAGGGCAGAGCAAATAAAGGATGAGGATTGCAGTGGAAAACAAAAAAATCTCAGGAGTTTGGCAGCCAACCCCATTTGCTGCATCCAGGTTAAGATTTTGCAAAGTTTTTTGCAGATAAAACCGCTCAGATTCGGGAAGAGGTAGACTCCACCGTGGGAGCAGGGCCAGGGCGGGAGAGTGCTAGAGTTCTGTCTAGTCCAGTTGTGTGGGACCAATTTCAATCTGTTACAGTGGTACCTCGACTTACGAATTTAATCCGTTCCAAACGGACCTTCGTAAGTTGAAAAAATTGTAAGTCGAAGCCAATGGAGGGGAAAATTTTAAGAAATTCGTAAGTCGAAAAAATCCTATCTAAACCGCATCCAAAATGGCGGACAGAACTCCGTTCATAACTCGAAACATTTGTAAGTCGAGTTATTCGTAAGTCGAGGTACCACTGTACTTCCGAGGATGTGGACAGGCTGCTTGGACGAGTGAAACCAACCACCTGTCTCCTTGATCCTTGCCCATCCTGGCTTATAAAAGCTAGCCGAAAAGGGCTGGGCGATGGGCTTCACAGGGTGGTGAATGCTTCTCTCTGCAAGGGAGCCTTCCCAGACGCACTGAAAGAGACGGTTATTAAACCGCAGCTTAAAAAACCATCTTTAGATGCGACCAATATGGCCAACTATCACCCAGTCTCAAATCTTCCATTCTTGGGCAAGGTCTATTGAGCAAGTGGTTGCTGAACAACTCCAGGCACGCCTGGAAGAAGCAGACCATTTGGATCCCTTCCAGTCGGGATTCAGGCCTCATCATGGGACTGAAACTGCCTTGGTTGCACTGGTCGATGATCTCCAGCGGGCTAGGGACAAAGGTGAGAGCTGTTTCCTAGTCCTGCTAGATCTCTCAGCGGCTTTTGACACCATTGGCCGTAACATACTTCTGGTCCGTCTAGAGGGGTTGGGAACTGGGGGCACTGTTATACAGTGGTTCCGCTCCTTCCTCTTGGGCCGTGTTCAGAAAGTGGTGATGGGGGATGAGTGTTCAGACCCCTGGGCTCTCACTTGTGGGGTGCCTCAGGGTTCTGTCCTCTCCCCCATGCTCTTTAACATCTACATGCAGCTGCTGGGAGAGATCATCAGGGGGGTTGGGCTGGGTGTTCATCAGTATGCGGATGATACCCAGCTCTACCTCTCTTTCAAATCAGAACCAGTGAAGGCGGTGAAGGTCCTGTGTGAGTGTCTGGAGGCAGTTAGAGGTTGGATGGCAGCTAACAGATTGAGCTTGAATCCTGCCAAGACAGAAGTACTGTTTTTGGGAGACAGGAGGCGGGCAGGTGTGGAGGACTCCCTGGTCCTGAATGGGGTAACTGTGCCCCTGAAGGACCAGGTGCGCAGCCTGGGAGTTGTTTTGGACTCACAGCTGTCCATGGAGGCACAGGTCAATTCTGTGTCCAGGGCAGCTGTCTACCAGCTCCATCTGGTACGCAGGCTGAGACCCTACCTCCCCACAGACTGTCTTGCAAGAGTGGTGCATGCTCTAGTTATCTCTTGCTTGGATTACTGCAATGCGCTCTACGTGGGGCTACCTTTGAAGGTGACCCGGAAACTACAATTAATCCAGAATGTGGTAGCTAGACTGGTGACTGGGAGCGGCCGCCAAGACCACATAACACCGGTCTTGAAAGACCTACATTGGCTCCCAGTATGTTTCCGAGCACAATTCAAAGTGTTGGTGCTGACCTTTAAAGCCCTAAACAGCCTTGGTCCAGTATACCTGAAGGAGCGTCTCCACCCCTATTGTTCTGCCCGGACACTGAGGTCCAGTTCCGAGGGCCTTCTGGTGGTTCCATCACTATGAGAAGCCAAGTTACAGGGAACCAGGCAGAGGGCCTTCTCGGTAGTGGCACCTGCCCTGTGGAACGCCCACCCATTAGATGTCAAAGAGAGAAACAACTACCAGACTTTTAGAAGACATCTGAAGGCAGCCCTGTTTAGGGAAGCTTTTAATGTTTAATAGATTATTGCATTTTAATGTTCTGTTGGAAGCCACCCAGAGTGGCTGGGGAAACTCAGTCAGATGGGTGGGGTATTAATGATGATGATGATGATGATAATAAGGGAGCTTTCAGATGCAGCCCATGTTGGATTTTGTTTTGAATAGTCATTACTTTAGTGCTGGTCTAATGTAAACACTGTCTGTTTAAGAGAAACAGGTGCAAGCGTTTCTCTTAATTGCTCACAGGCGTGGGCTCTGTTTTTTGTATATAAGGCTCTGCCAGAAAGCCCTCCTCATCTCTTTGCTAGATCTTGCAGTTTGATACATCTTGTTATGGAGCACTCTCTGTTTGTTCTTAGTTTAAGAGATCCCTTTAGTTAAACCTTAGTATAATTACTTTGTTTGCTGATAGTTCTCGGGTAGTTTAATGAGAGTTTTGTGGGAGGTTTTGGATGTGGGAGAAAGTATTTATCTTGAGTTTAAAGCCTTTAGAGTCAGTTTGTTTTTCATCTGTATGCTTTGACAAGCATACAGCTAGTAAGGGGTTTCACACAAGGCAGATTATACCCTACACTCTTGGTGGTGTTTTACTTAGCCAGGTCAACTTCTAACTGCGCATACTCTGCGTGAAGCATACTTTAAGGGGCCACTGGTAACTGGGTGATTTGTGTTTAATACCCAGTCATTCCCAATATTATTTTTACTTTATATATTAAAGTTCCAACAGCCCATTCAACTGCTGCTAAAATAAGTTCAGAACTCAACATTCCAAAAAGCAGGCTTACCCAGCGTATTAAGTCAGAGGTTGTATAATAAAAAGGGGAAAGATTTTCATCTATGATGAGAACAATTATCCCAACAGCTGCAGCAAGAATGCTCACAATGTTCAGGCATGTGCTGACTTTCATCTGTAAGAAACAAATACACCCTTAGGGTACAAGCTATTCTGGTCATGCTGCATAGCAACCTGACAAAAGCCTTATTCCAGGGATAGCCAATACAGTGCCTTCCAAGTGTTGCTGGCCATCCCAGCATCCCTGAGCAATGGCCCTGCTGGCCGGGGCTGATGGGAGTTGTAGTCTCAAGGGCACCATGTCGGCTACCCCAGCCCTATTCAGATATTCTTAAACATGGTGGGGGAGGTGGGCTGTGCACACTGCTCCCAGCCCCTCCACCCACCCCACATCTTCCTGAGTTGAGTGGGAAGGTTTAAAGGAGGAAGTGCTTTTGACCGGGTGCAGTGACTGTCCTCCCTATGAACAAGAACCTAGGGTTCTTTGTGGTGGAGAGAACTGCAAGCATGCAAACCAAACATGGTTATACCCCACTTCAGATCTTTCTGTAGACTTCCCACTACCCTTCCACAGATACAGCTAAAAAAATGCATGACTAGAACTACTGACACCATCTCTACGAATGGAATTGCAAGGGTTTGGGGGTTGTTGTTTTTTTACCTCCTTTTGACTATGTGAAAACTAGGGCTGTCTGAAAATGGCACCCCCAAATTCCACCCAAGTTATTTGTGAGCATTAAAAGAAGTGGGAGTTTTGCAGATATTATCCGTGGGTGGACTGAAATTCTCCAAGTGTTCAGGAAGAGCTTGGAAAAAGAAAACGTGGTTGTTTTTTTAAAGTATCAGAAAATTGTTTTCTGATAAATTTTGGACAAGCCTACTTCTTAGATCAATTATGCAGGGATGAAATACTGCTTCAGTCCAAGGTCAGACCTTAGCAACAACTGCCAATAGAAGTCAGATTATTTCCAGGAATCTCTCTAAGAAAATTCCATTTTATTTGATTAGGATATTTGCGCAGTAACTGCAGAGAAGGCTCGATGATTAAAAGAGTCTCAGCCATGCTATTCCAAGACCTCTCTGAAGGAGATACAAGGTTTGGGGCTCCGATAAGAGTTGGCTGCTCTTATCTGGGGGGAAATTCTGAACAAGGAGGATGCTACAGATTCTGTAGCCCTGAAGTCCTGACAGGAGGATTTTTAGAAGTCTTGTGTCAGCTGTACTGAGCTCCCAAAGAAAGTGTGAGATATATGTGCAATAAATGGTGGGTTGAGAGGCAGGGCAGGATGTGAGGAACCAGACTCACCTGAAGGGATGATCTGTTATGCTCAGTTATCACCAGTGCAGATCCCGAAATGATGAACTGGGTCACACAAGAAAAAAATCAGGATTAGAGTAAAACTTCACTCCAAATTCAAGTGGGAAAAGACTTATGCAGATAAAAGAGGATGCTGATAAATGACAATCTGTCTACGGGAGTTGTGAGGCAAAAGTAAGGGGCCAGGGGCAAGATAATTAGGACAGGAAAAAATGCACTACGTGCATTTCCTGAATGTGATTATTTTTTCTGTTGTAGTTACCATTCCTGTCTTTGATGCATAACCCACCATCTCCTCGAAAACAGGAAATTGGAGTTCAGCCTTGAGCTAATAAGCTGCAATTCCTCAGTGTAGTGTCTGAGCATTCAAAGAAATGGAACTCGTGTGTGCGCGCGCACACACACACACACACACACACACGTTATATGATGGTATCCCTACCTGCATTAAATTGTCTCAACTCAACCTGGCAAATTATCTGAATTCAGTTTGGTATTCCTAAGAGAAACCAGCAATTTTGGGTTTCTTATACAAATGACCGCTAAATTTAGGCTCAACTTGGGAGCTGCTTCTATGTGGGTTCCAAAATGCACAGAAGGCATTTGATCCCAGAAACCACGTGGACAAGGCCAATTTTCTGCCTAGTTGATACCCTCCCTGCTGGTCAACTGTTGGATGTAAAAAGACTAGGCAATTAATAATCGAAAATGGATGTAAAAAGACTATGCAATTAGTAATCACATTCAAGTGCTATTGATTTCATTAAACATCTAACTGCTTTTCAATTCCCTATTATTAGGGTTTCTTGAATGGCGAGGTTCTCTTTCCCTTAGAGCACTGGAAAGGTTGCCTGCAGCAGTCACTTGTCAAATGGGGAGGTTGGCTGGCACAGTTTGCATTTGTTTGATTTGAACTGATGCTACTTACGATGAATCCGCCCCAGTACACATATCCAGAGGGCACAGTTTGTGATCGCCTTCCGTCCAAGAGAAGGGTCAAGAGGCTCCCAAAACTAATGTGAACAAAGCCAATCAGAATCTGGATAGCCTGTAATATTTAGAATTGAATAGAACAGGTGAGATGAGTCCTAGCATCTTTGACAGTCCTTGTTTGGGGAGACATTTGAAACTGAAGGAACTGTCCAGACCGCTGACCAACTTTTGTCTCATCATAAAACATCCTCCCCATTCCCAAAGAGCAGCATTTCAGAGTTTTAAAAGTCCATTTTTTTAAACATGCCCCATATATCGTGCAAATGTATGGTTGTAAAAATGACATTTTAAACAAACGAAAAGGTACACAGCGCACAGAGGAGTGAGACAATTGCCATGCTTATTTTACAGTTTCATATCCTGCCTTTCCACCATTTAGGCTTTCTATTGAAACAGCTACACGTGTTGCTTGAGGGGGGGAAGCTAAGCTCACCTGAACTGACTGGGCCAAAGAAGTGCTACCAGCTCCTGGTTTGGGGTATATCTACCCCACCTAGTGCAACAGGAATTCTCACGCAATGCCTCATATAAAGTTCCTCCCTTCCTAACAGCAGCCAGAATTAGGATTGCGGAAGTGAGGCGAAGGGGTGTGTATGTTTATACAGATATAGATATAGATATAGATAACTTTAACACACTTTCAGAGGGAGGAGCAAAGAGGGTGAGAGAAGAAGTGGCATTCAGAAAACATTGGTGTGTCTGTGGGGTGGGGGAATTCCATTGCAACTCCGTTTTTTAAAGCACTGCTGAGAACTGGCAGGGGGGGGGAGAGGGAAACCTGGATTTTCCCTCAAAGCAGATGTTCCAGGTGTTCAGCTTGGATGGGACCATTTAAAATTTCTCTCCGTTTCTCACTTTTCCAATCTTAATTTCAATTCTCCACATTTCCCTACAAATCACCATTTCCCTCCCTCCCCAAAAAGTTTTCTTTCAGGGTGAATTTATCTTACCACGCACACATTTGAGCACGCAGTTTCGCCAAACATAGACATTTAGCACAGCAATTGTACCTGAACAGAAAACATTTGATGGTGAAGCATATTTCAGAGAAGTGTGCAATTTGAAAAATGCCTACAGTGCATTTTGGTGTGCATATTGTGCCAGAGAATGTGAATTAGGTGAGTTGAGTTCATCTTTCAATGCAGACTGAACTGAATTATTTCCCCACACTCCTTGACGTGAATCAGAATATCAGAGCTGGGGTGAGTGAATTGTGACAGAGAGCCAATGCTTGGTGGATTAGCTAGTCTACAAAGAAACCTCTTTATTGGTGATCAGAATTGTATGAGATAGGTCACTTACCCCTAGTACCCTGGGTTCTCCTCTGCGTTCTGTACCTAAGTTAACAGCTGGCTCAGTTCCTACATAGAGATGACTCCTTGAATAGACTGCTCCGAGTGGCTGGCCATCCAAATGCATGGCACCAGTTGGGTACAAAATATGGTTGGGGTGGCTGGCCATCACACCATGTTGAGGAATAACCACGAACGCTTGGTTGTCCATGCTGAGCAATGCAGCTACTGTAACAGAGTGGAAGGAGAAAAGAATCCATGAATTCATTCATGAAAAGTGCACATCGTTCTTCTTTGCTCTGAGTTTGATATGGGCTCTCTCAGGCATATGCAATGACAGGAGACAGTTCTATGTTGCTATGTTGCTGGTAGAAACAAGCTGACTGGGGCTGGTAGCAGTTGTAGTCCAAAATGTCTTGAGGGCATCAAGTTGTGGAAGACTGGTGTACAACAGGGGTGGGGAAACTTTTTTAGCCACATTTGTAGGCAACCTTCTGGGAACTGCATGCTGCTGGCGGGCAGGGCCAGAACCACAGAGCAATGGATGTGGCTCTTACCTTTGTACAGAGGTTTGCGCGCGCACACACACACACACACACACACACACACAGTCTCCACTCAGGCAAATAAGAGGCATCATCACATTTCATGGCCACATTCTAGCCAGACAAAAGTACTCAGGGAGAAATCACAAACTGATGCAGAAATGGGACAGAACAGATTTATGAACAAATGAATGAACAAATGATCAACGAATGAATGAATGAATGAATGAATGAATGAATGAATGTACAACTGACAGACTTGTTATAGACTGTTCCCTAAATACATCAGAATTCCATGCTCTCCAGTGTAGTAGTAGTAGTTCCAGTGATTTTTACAGATTCACTTCATGCCGGAATCATATATATAGATTACGGATGGACGGTTTTCTCAATTTCATTCTCTCGGTTTCTCATTTTCAAATTTCAAATTCATGTATCCACATTAGTTTGCAATTTTTAAAAAAGTCCTCATGAAAATTCATCAGCATTGTACTGCAAAATTGCTCCTAGTAACCACGTTTTGGGTGTAGTTGTGCCTAACGCACACAATTATGGAAAGCACTTTCGCCTTATATTCTGCATTTTTGTACGTTATTTTCACAAATATATGTTACCTGGCTGGAAAACTATACTGCAAAAATTGGAGAAGTGTGAATTTGGAAGGCTGATTGTGTAATGCTTTGTGTATTGTTTTCAAAAGTGCAGATGAGGAACTTTTGAAATTATTTTCTTTTTCTGAAATTAATGTATAAGATGGAAATGTATTGATTGTATTGATTGCATTAGTTCAATAAAGCTTAAAAGCATTTTTTTAAAAAAGTGCAGATGAGGTAGATTCACCTTTAAATACAAACAATGGATATCCCCCCCCATCCCTAAATAAGAGTAAGAAATAGGGGTGGGATTTAACTATGTTGTATGTGTGAGAAAATGTATACTTGTGCAGTTCCCTCCTTTCCCTTGGCCCATGCACCCTTAGGCCCCTTAAATCATCATTGGAGGGTTAAAGGAACCTCCAGAACTGGTTCAGGGGGTGCACAGGTGGAAAGGGGGTGGGGAGAAGTCCCATTGTGTGAGTTGAGCTTGTTCCCTATACCCCACTTGGTGCTACATTGAGTCTCACTCTAGGTATTCTATTGCCTGTTTCAAGGGCAAATGGGTTCACATCCACTGCCACCTCCACGCCACCCCTGCACATTTGCCCTCTTTCTAGCAGCATGAAAAAGATGTAATTCTTTACCCTGGAGATTCTCCCTCCCTGCCTTTCTCCGTACCCTCCCCCACCTCTTCCTGTGAGAGGCCTCAGCCACCAACAGTGACCAATGATCCTCCTAATTATGACCCAAGGTGATAATTAAAGAGGTGATAGGACTCACTATATTTCCCGACCTTGCAGATTCTGCTTTCCCTCTGGGGTGTTCGAATTCCACTCAGTCAACCAGGAAGCTTGCTCAGAATTTTAAGGAAGTATCATTTGTTGCTGTTGGACTTTTGACCTTATATGCTTGGTCATATCCATCTGCCCCACCCTTCTCCTGCAGGTACATCCCAGTTCTACCTTCATCATGTTTATGCTTGCCACAGTCCCTTCTATTAAAGAGCCTCTCTATACCCTAGAGCAGCGTTTCTCAACCGCTGTTCCGCGGCACACTAGTGTGCCGCGAGACGCTGGCTGGTGTGCCGCGACGTGCGGCGACGAGAAGGGCGATTCGCATTGTCACGTGCCTGGCGGCCGCCAATACACATCTCTAACCCGCCGGAAAGCAATATTTCTCCTCCTCTTTCCCAAAGCTCAGTGCAAACGACTGGAGGGTGGTTTTAGAGTCTAGGGAGGCCCCCTAGGGAGGCGCGCTCCAGATCCGCCGCCGGCCCCCCTTAAGCCGCATCGAGGTTGCTCCGCCTCCCCTGACTCCTTCGCCCGTCCTTCGCCATGGCTGCGCGGCGGACGCTGGGCTTCGCGGTCCGGAATTACTCGCAAGCAGCAGCCAAGGTAACCTTTCGCCTTTGAGCCGCCCCGCAGCTCCCCTGGAAGTGCACGCGCCCTTGTATAATTTGGCAAGTGTTTCTTACAGTCCTAATTATATAGTCAATATAGGGCGGCACAGAGTTAAATTTTTTAACTTCTTTAATGGTGGTGTGCCTCGTGATTTTTTTCATGGAACAAGTGTGCCGTGGCCCAAAAAAGGTTGAGAAACACTGCCCTAGAGCAGAGTTTTCCAAACTTTTCATGTTGGCGACACACTTTTTAGACATCCATCATTTCGCAACACAGTAATCCAGTTTACTAGCAAACCAGAGGTTAACTAACTTTTTTACAGCCGCGGCAGCCATGCGAAGAACGTTCGGGTGACACACCTACACACTGCAGCCGACACACTAATGTGTGTCATGACACACAGTTTGGAAAGTTCTGCCCTAGAGCATTATTTTTATATTTTTATTTCATTTCAAATATTTCTATACTGTACAGCTTTTCTATTTGCTGGATGTTTTCCAGCACCCTCCTTAAAACACTGTTGTTCAGGAAAGCTTATCTAGACTTCTCCTGTCAATGTGTCTTTTTGTCTACTGTTGATGTTTATCATGTCAGTGTTTTAAAATGGCCACTCACCCACTCCAGCGGTGGGTGTTGGTTGCAACGTGGCATGGGGCTTCCTCATCCTCCTCCCGCAGCCATGCCATGTCCCCCTGAGCATTGCTACCGCCCCCTGGCTGTTGTGGTGCCTGATGGGTTCCTGCCAAACCCAGATTCAAATTCTGGCCTATCTGCGGCATCTTGGGGGTGGGGCAACAGGAGCGGACTGCATTTGGTGAGGCTTCTCTCTGGTCCACTCCCACAGCTTAAAAGGGGGGTCTGAAGCAGCCACATTTATTAAGAATTTAAATATTTGAGGTGGGGTATTTGAGGCAGAAGTAAATAGAGAAAATGATGTGGCTCACATATTTATACAGCAAGCAGAGCCATAGCTACCAGGGAGGCTGGCCAGGTTTTTTGCCCTGGGTGAAGAAGAAGAGAAGAGGAGGAGTTTGGATTTGATATCCCGCTTTATCACTACCTGAAGGAGTCTCAAAGCGGCTCACAATCTCCTTTCCCTTCCTCCCCCACAACAAACACTCTATGAGGTGAGTGGGGCTGAGAGACATCAGAGAAGTGTGACTAGCCCAAGGTCACCCAGCAGCTGCATGTGGAGGAGCGGGGAAGCGAACCCGGTTCACCAGATTACGAGTCCATTGCTCTTAACCACTACACCACACTGGCGAAGCCTCCAGAGGGGTGCCATTGAAACTCCCTGCTTGTGTGTGTATATATGCAAATGCACATGGGTGAATTGGTGCCAAACTGGGTCTTGGACCCAGGTGAAATAAAAGCTAGTTTTGTCCCTGCAGTAAGCCACAAGTCCCATCATGTGGAAGTCAGGTTTCTATACACAAACAACCATGCGTTTCTCTCAATTTTCCATCCAAACAAGCAAAGGGCATGATCACTGCTCAAGGACACTTCAGCCTGGTAAAACCACTCAAGGACCAAGGCCAGTGAGGGGTCCTGGTCTGCGGCAGAAGGGTGGTCCTAGGGAAGAGTCCCAGGGCCCAGAGAGAGACACCTAGAGAACATATTCACCGCTCAAGGCTGAGGAGTCCCACCCCATCAATAGAGCCTTACAAATCATAGTGATTACTACTGCACTCTTTAGAACAGGCATTCCCAAACTCGGCCCTCCAGATGTTTTGGGACTACAATTCCCATCATCCCTGACCACTGGTCCTGTTAGCTAGGGATGATGGGAGTTGTAGTCCCAAAACATCTGGAGAGGGAGGTAGTAAAATCTGGAGAGGGAGAGGGAGGTAGTAAACATCTGGAGAGGGAGGTAGTAAAATCTAAATCAACAAGGGGAGGAAAGGGGGTAAGGAATGAAAGGAAATAATAGGGAAATGAGCCGAATATCCAATAATATGAAAATAGCTTAATCAGCAACAATACAACTGTGTCCGAAGAGCTCCTTCACCATGCTAAAACCGCAGGGGTCCGTTGCACTGGCAAAAGTGAAACCAAAAGCTGCCCACCAAGAATTTATACCCGCTACCGCTATCAATCATGAACTTGCAACATGACTTTCCCCCCAGCAACAAACTGTCCAATCACCCTGTGGCCATTTAGACTAATCTGCCCAGCAACCCCAGGGGATGTCCTGTTAACCCTACCTCAACACGTGCTCTCAATGAATAGAGAACCCGATTTGTAGTCCCAGAACATCTGGAGGGCCGAGTTTGGGGGTGCCTGCTTTAGAACACTGTATATCCCTAGAAATGGGTGAGCCCCAGCTGCAATTTAGAATGGAACTGACACAAATGAGTTGATTTGGGCCAATTATAATTGCCCCACTAATTAACTTACAATTGGGCCTCCTCAATGGGACCCTCTATTACCCCTTCCTTCCCCTAACATACTCAGCGATGAGGGTAGTGAGGTTTGCAGGAGAGCTTTTGTCAGGCCCACATGCCACTGGAAGTGTCGTTCCTACGATTCTTTCCTGACAACTCTGGATGCTGATGCAGCACACTTGTGGCAGCATTTGGGATCCTCCTGCGAGGGCTTGATGCCACCGCGTAAGCTAAGCTTTGAGTAGGCAGTGGAACAGTGGTGAGGGCATGACCAACTGGGTGGACCCAGGCCTCCAATGAGACTGGGCCTGGCTCAGCAGGGGCTTGCAGGAGCCAGAATGCAAAGGTTGGAATTCAATGTCACGCTAGGGTGACAATTCCATCAGTGCAAGCATTTTGCTGGCCAAGCAGAACCATCTCCCTGCCCTCGTGTGCTGTTCCGGCGGTTCTCCTGACCAGATTTGGAGAGGGCACGAGGATCACATGGGGCTTGGCTTCCGCAAGGGGCTCCTTGTGCTGGCTTTGCTCTGCACATTAAGGCCTCCTCTGCACGGGGTCATCATCAGTAAGGAAAATGACCCAAAGAGTCAGTGTCTTATAGTAAAACCTGCAGGCTGCTTCACCTCAACTTTTGCCAGGTCGAGGCTTAGGTTACCATTGTCACATGTTATCGTTCTTTGTGGCAGCTTTTTCAATATCTGAAGAATGATCTAAAATTGTTTCTTTACACTGCTTGCTCTAGCTTTTCTGCAGCTGGCTTGTATCCAAAAGCCACTTTCACCGACGGAGCAATTTCCCACCATTAGTAGGAGAGGCTGAATTAGCACCATTTATGTGGCAAAGCTTGTCTGAGTGATAAGAGTGCTGGAAATAGAAACTTGGAAGGAACATCTCATTGGGGTTTTAATGCAACATTTCACAGTTCTATCTCTGGAACAGCAGAGGGCAGAACATCGTTTTCTTTATTCACATATCTGCATAAGAAATGCGATGTTAATAAACACATTTGCCAACAAGTACCCTTTTTATCAACCAGTGTAGACTTTTTTCAACCAATGTAGAAGAATTTCTACTTTATGAAGGTCACAGACCATGGAGAGAGACCATAATATTTGCAGAGCCCATTGCAGCGCAGACGCAGACCCATTTTATGCATGTTTACTTGAAAAAAGTAGTCCCACTGTCTGATTGAAAATGGCCTCTTAAGGAGAAGCCAGTTAGAGGCTTGGGCTTTAGAAATTATGTAATAAGTAGATGGGTCAGATATTATTACCCTTTTGAACATAATTTATGATAAGATTTGATAAAGATCTTAAAAGCTTAAGTTTTAAGAACCTTTGTCTCAGAGGTTCTCATTCACAGAGTGTGAGGAATAAGCGGAGGGGGGGAGGCTTGGGTTTTTATAATGCCTTACTTATTGTGATACAAAAGTTCTTTCACTGTCTCCCAACTTTATTTCATAATAATTTATGCTTTCTCCGAAACTGCTTTGTTAATTTATAGCAATGTCAATAAATAACAATGGAATTCACTCTTTGTATTTTCCGCATTTCATTTCCTTCTGACCTCACTATTTACAGTTCCTTCCCAGCAGTCATGCCTATCTGAAAACACATGAATGTGAAGAATAATTACTGAGCTTTTGGATTAGATGTTACAGTTTTGGCTAACAGCAGGGACACTCTGCATTAACATTCAGTGCAAGTCTACACAGGTCAGAGTCACAAGTTAGAGAATGCATCCTTCAGGTGGCACTGGATATCCATTTCAGTGTTTTATTGACAAAGAAATATTTGGATGGGCACAGCGTAGGGCCATCCCCATAATAGAGGAGGGGGAAAGCTTAACACAATTGAATTGAACAATCTGTTAATCTGTTTGTACTGTAATTATTTGTATGGTTTTAATAAATTTTATATTTTATATCATTTTAATTCCACCAGTATTAAATTGCTTTTTTATGATTGTTTTGTCTATGTTTTTAGCGGCTCTTGTTCTTGTTTGTAAGCTGCCTTGGGTCTCATCAGGGCAAAAGGTGTGGGGGTCATTCCACATCAAGTGATCCAATGACTTTTACCTTACCATTTTATATTGCTTTCAGTTTCCTAAAAGTAGTATAAGGTCCCAAATCTCAGTTTTTAATTTTTTATCTCATGCCGTTTTTGAATTAGAGGGTTTGAAACTTCCAAAAAGAAAGAAAGAAAGAAAAAGACAATTTTGGCCTTCCTGAACTACACAAAAAAATACCAATCTCTTCAGAATACCATGGGCTTTAATATGATATGGCACATGATGGAGTTACTTTAAATTTTAAAGTCAAGTTACCAAATTTTAAATTTAAGTCCAAAAATTTTCATCTTTATGAGCCTGGCAGTAGTAGTAGTAATAATAATAATAATAATAATAATAATAATAATAGGGGCAGAAAGGGGGCAAGTATCCAGGGGGCAATCCCGCCAACCATTGCACCCAATGTGTTTTGACTATATGCAATTTTGGCTTTAAGTGTGAAACGTAACCCTCATTGAGGGCTGGCTGTACATGGCTATCACTCCCTAGTTTCCCCCCCCCCTGCATTTCATTTCTTTCTGACTCTCCCGTTTACAGTCCCACACCTAAACCGTGTGTGTGTGTGTGTGTGTGTGTGTGTTAGTCTTTAAGATGCCACACGACTCTCTTGCTGTTTTGATTTTGCTATCACTCTGTATTTGGATTTAATCTTCAACTGCATCACTGATATGTTATACATTTTGTGTTAAATGGTGGGTGAAAATACAATACCTTAACATTTCATTAAGAACTTGCATGCCTAAAAGCCCAATAATGAATCTTGAAGATCTGTAAAAACATCAATGCCCAGAAGCCCAATAATGAACACTCCCTTGTCTGAAAACCTTCTATATATTTACCAGCTGAAGTTAGCATAATGAAAGGTATTGCCTTACCATGTTTTTGTCACTGGAAACCAGATGCAATTTCAAGGCAGAATGGGACAAGCAGAGGGTTCTGCATTATGCATTAGGGTATCACAGCACTAACTGGGGGATGAAGACCAAGACACTTGGGCTAAACGCTCCATTTGTTTCATATGTTTAGCACCACAACCCACAGAAAGCACTGTGCAATATACCACTAGAACTCAGGTGTTTGCATACATGTGCAACATAATGAAACAGGTGGATCTCCACCCCCCACACACCTCCAGTTTAAATTATTGTCTGAAGCCACTTCTCTGCATATCCCAAATTAGAACCCACACATCCCATGGTTTGTCTTTCCTTCCATTCACACCTTGTCATCCCTGCAGGTCACATTTCAACCCCTTCTAGACTGCCGGCTCTGCAAAGAGATTAGATTGCGTCGCAGTGGCCTGCTGCCGCACTGCTAAGCTTCCATCTGCTTCCCTTCTTTCACCAGTGTTGGTGGCAAAGTCAGCCGTTGAAGGAGAAATATGACCATGCACACACAGAACACCAGCTGGGCTCTGATGAGATCTCAGGTGAAGAGAGATGCCTGCAAAGAACCCAGGGCAAGGTCTGAGGCCAGAGGAAGGATTTCCTGCATCAGGCAGGGTGTTGGGGCTCCAGATAGTCCACAAGGCCTCCTCCAACTGGATGATCTGAGTTTATTTATTCTTAAAAAAAAAATACATTCAGCCATTTTATAAAATATCAGGGCAGTGTGCAGCAATAGGTATACAATAAAACACAAAACATCATGAAAAATGGTACAAAATAATCACTGAAATGACCACATTGACTTGTCGGCATTAGGTGGTCTTCAAGAGAGGCCTGAACATCAAAAGAGAGGGTGCCTGTCAAATCTCTGCTGGAGAGCCCCTGGAGTTGCAGGTGTGGCTAGGAGAGACTTTTAGCAGCTATGGCTGGTAAATACATTCATGGCCATTCCCTGATCAGGATTGTTTGACCACAGTTGTCCATGCATTCTAACCTCATGGCTGGATTACTGCAATGTGCTCTATGTGTAGCCACCCCTGTGATTGATCTGCATAGCTGCCAAGTTTTACCTTTTCTCGCGAGGAAGCCTATTCAGCATAAGGGAAAATCCCTTTAAAAAAGGGATAACTTGGAAGCTATGTTGATCTGGTGGTTGCAGCTGGTGCAGAACGGAGGAGCTACGTAGGTTGTTTTTGTGAGCAAACTACTACCATCATAACAACACTTCACTTGCAGGATTTGCACTGGCTGCCAAGTTTGCTACCAGGCCAAGTTCAGGGTGTTAGTACCAACATGTAAATCCCTATACAGCTCAGAACAAGGTTGCTTGAGAAGCGCCTTATACACCCAGTAGATTGCTGTGTTTTGCAGGAGAGTTTCTCCTGTGAGTTCCACAGACCTCAGAAGTGTTAGTATTTTAGCTATCCTTAGCTGCTTCAGCAAGGACTGTTAGGTTTGGTGTAAATCACATGAGTGTCTGAGAGAGTGTGAGAACGGAAGTTTATCTTATATCTTCCGCCTAAGTGTTGCTATTGTATGTGTTAGTTTCACTTCTGCAGTGTTGCAGTTCTGTACTCTTGTTTGGAGAACACAGACGTGAATTATGGAGTCTCTGTACTGTATATAGTCTGTAAATAAACGTAGTTTAGATCTACGGATGTTTCTCTCTTCTTGGCTGCAGCATGCTAGAAGACTTGCGTCCTCTTCTCATATGAGGAGGGTCTCATATTACTCGCACTTTGGACTGAAGGAACATGCTAGCCACAGAGGGCCTCACGGGAATCGCTCAGGGGTCTTGGAGTCCAGCGTCTTCGAGAGAGCATCACCCGACAAGAAGCCCTCTCCACAGTAGCTCAGAGCAGGGCTTTTCGTGTGGCTGCCCCTGTTCTGTGGAACAGCATTTCTGTCGAAATACAGCAGGCAATCACTATCTGCACTTTCCAGAAACAATTGAAGATAGTTATTGTTCTGACAGGCTTTCCTAGCTGGGTAAATGAGTATTCAGCATAAGTGTCCACTTTTTAGGGTTTTAGTCTTGCTTTAAGTGTGGTTTTTGTGTTCTTAACAGATTTTAATTATCTTATGTGCACACTGCCTTGAGACAGTGGTTTAGAAGGCAATTAATAAAGCAATAAAAGTAAATTTACAACAGGCTCTTGCTGCTGATTGTAATAACCAGATAGAAGGGCAGCCAAGGAATGAACACAAGCAGCAATAAACAATACCCGAGCCTAGATAAATAAAAACTTTATATGGCTTATTTTTAAACCGAAGTCAGCAACCACTGTTGCTGCTGTTTTTCAGTTCCTAGAAGGTAAAGGTAAAGGTAAAGGGGCCCCTGACCATCAGGTCCAGTTGTGTCCGACTCTGGGGTTGCGGCGCTCATCTCGCTCTATAGGCCGAGGGAGCCAGCGTTTGTCCGCAGACAGCTTCCGGGTCATGTGGCCAGCATGACAAAGCTGCTTCTGGTGAACCAGAGCAGCGCACAGAAACGCCGTTTACCTTCCCGCCGGAGCGGTCCCTATTTATCTACTTACACTTTGATGTGCTTTCGAACTGCTAGGTTGGCAGGAGCTGGGACCGAGCAACGGGAGCTCACCCCATTGCAGGGATTCAAACCACCGACCTTCTGCTCAGCAAGCCCTAGACTCTGTGGTTTAACCCACAGCGCCACCTGGGTCCCTTAGAAGGTAAAAGAAGAGCAAATTATTTGAGATCACAAGGACTGAAGGAGAAACAGTCTTATAGGTACAATGAAGCAGGATATGTCCTTTTGCTCTAAGGTACATGAAAAGGGCCAGGGCAGAGACAATGTGACCCCCATGAGGAATCCCTGGCAGCCCCATATTTCTTATTTTATCCGCAGAATGGTAGGCACCCACCTTGGGAAACTTTAGCACCACCTCTGCAACTCCAGCACCGTATTTGCACCAAGTCCAAACCGTAAGGCTGTGTAGAAATGCGTCGTCAATGTTTGTTCCAAAGTGTGGCAATTCCCTTTTCTAGGGCGTTCATCGAAACCTCAAGCCAGATGGAGCACAAGATCTTCTTGCTCATCTTGGCATTCAGCTAAGCTGGGAGATGTATTTTCAATTACTATAATAGGATGCAGCACTGCCTCAGCACTAAATGATGTTAAATAGTTTTAGCAATGATAGCATTATATCCTGATCTTCTTTTAAAACCTGTCAACATATGGCCGGAGCCTCCAGCCAAATACAAGCTGAAATCGATACACAGAAAACAATTCAGTTAGGCTTTGTTTTCCCCTCCGGCCTTTTAAAGCGCAAGAACAACCAATAGGAGCACACTACAAACCTGTGTCCCTTCTTCTTTCAGGCCTGATTCTACAGCATTGCCAGGAAGACCACATCTAATTATGGGTTGAAAAATTTCCATAACAACAACAAAACACCTCCTTCCTACAAACCATATGTCCAAATACAGATAATAAACCAAACACAAATCATATAGCATGCCCCCTCGCAGGACCTTTGCTTTGCTGAGACTGGTTCAGGTGCCCAAGTATGTTTTCCTGGGTGACGGAAGGTCAGTTAACCTCTATTTAAATACTGCCTTTTCACATTTTGCATGCTGCATAACCACAGAAATTCCAATCAAACACTGTATTTGACTAGAAGGCTGAACAGAATGTTTCAATCACTAGGCAACGGGCCTGTTAAAATTTATTCGTACCATCTGGGCAATTGACATCAGGACAATAATAGACTCTGATTTCCAGAAATCTGGTCTGTGCTGAGTCCAGTTCCTTTTCCCTTAAAGTAGAGGTGGAGAACCTGCACAGATGGCCCACAGCCCAGGGTTGGCACCACTATGAGCCTTTCTGATTTGAGGCAGCCACCGCAAACAGCACTCTGGGAGGAGTGGCAGGTTTGGGTCTGGGTTCTGCGCCCAACCTCCCTGCCTCCTGCCTGCATAATCTTCTACCCGGGACAGTTTCTTCACACTTACGAATCCCTTTCTATCCTCTCTCTTTCCACTCTTCACCCTCTCAAAACATGCCTCCTCCTTCCATTCCTCTTGCAGCCTTTGTGAGATCTTGAGGAGGCCACCAAAGCCCACAAGAGAGTTCCTAGAACTCAGTAGGAAGGCTGAAATTGCGCTAGTTAAAACTGCGCAAGTTGCGAGTTAACGGTATCCCAGAAACACCAGCATCTCCAGTCACCCTCATTCCAAGCAAACCAAAACCCAAGTGTGCCCTGGCATCTGTGGAATCTCTCACCACTTGGAGATCAGGGTGCATGTAACAATATTAAGGTCCATCTCCAACAAGTTCTGGTTATCGTTTTCCTGAAAAGTGGTTCACTCAGGCTAAAGGTGCTTCATTTCCTCTCAAACCTTTTGGTCAGGTTAGAGATCATATTCGGCCATCCTCACCCAGTTTGCAAAATATACTACTCCATTCCATGTCCCAGACAGATTCCTAAAGCATTGTGCTCTCTCAGGGTCCAGAAAACTGTAAAACTGGGGGCAGGGGGGTGGGATTACTAAGAGAATCTCATCCATGCTGCATTTCACATGCTGTGTTGCCCTACATCAAGTTGTTATGTAATGTTGCCTCAGAAACTGCCTTGCTGCTTGCCTCATGCAAGTTCTTTGTGGGCTTATCCTGCTGAATTGTACAATGGCAGTTTCCTATTGCTTTAGCTTATTGGTTCAGTAGATATACATCTCTCTCTCTCTCTCTCTCTCTCTCTCTCTCTCTCTCTCACTCACTCACACACACACACACACACACACACTTGCTGTGATATTTTTTTAAAAATCAGCCTTGTTCTGTTATAGACAGGAGACAGAGTCGATACAGTGCACAGTAAGACCAGCTAAAAACTCTGTTGCTGTATTAAGCAGCTAACCTACTATTACCTCAGATTAAGCTCTTTCAGTGCATTTTTTACAACCTTTTTACTCTCCTCTGACTAGCTGCTTCAGGCAAGGTTTTATGTCTAATCAACCCTTTCAGGATTCATCTACTTTACACTACAGTTCATACTCGTCCACTTTAAAACCAGTCATTGATATTATCTACACAGTGGATGAGCACTCAGCATCACTGTGGGCAGGTGGCAGAATAAATGCCTGGGCTAAGTCTGAACGCTGAATTTTAAAATGCAGTGTTCAGATACTGAGACCTGGGTTTGGGGGCGCATAGCCAAGAAGTTAGACTCTGAAGGCATATTTGAGTGTTTTATTACTATTACACTGAGTGTTTTGTTATATTACATTCTAATAGGTGTCTTATAAGTATGGTGCTCTTTATCTTTGAATATTAATCCACTTTGAGCATTCACAGAAATAGATAATGACTATCTTGTGCCCGCCCCCTGTCCCCCAATTCATTGGAACTCCTTCTGTGAGACAGCTATCCGGCTGCAATGAAGAGAGCAACAGGATGGTGAGTTAGTTCACCATTTTGTTCTGGATGGAGTAAGAGCAAGCATCTGCAGGAGGATGGATCTTCTGTTAGGGACAACAAAGAACAGTCAAAAGACAGGTGTATGTTGTTTCAGGTAGATAATTTATTTTCATTTTAAAAAATCATACCCATGAAAAGCAAGATCAGACCTAGAAAGAGTGAATCAGCTGCAGACTCTAAAACCTAAAATTGTCTAGGACCATATAAACAGCTACAAGATTCAGACCTCGGTGAGGCCACTCAATATTAGGTATCCCTGTTTCACAGACAGGCATTAAATAGTAGAAATTCCCCATGAAAACATGCTCTGAAGAAACATTAACCAAGATGCTCAGAAGCCAGCGGAATGGATTCCGACATAGCCATTCCCAGTTCCTTATAACAACAATACAAAATATCAAAAAACACTACTTGCTACTTACACAGTATGCAGTCAATAACCCGCCCCACCCTGAACAAAACCAGCAATCACCCAGCCCAGGACTCTTGGAAACCAAGAGCACAATTGACCGGGAATCTCTCTTTCTCAAGCCTTCTTGAAATGAATGGATGCCGCAAATCTTCTGGTGCAGCTCCCATTCATTTCAATAGCGCCCAAGCTGGAGGATTTTATGTTTGACTGTGTTGCAATCTTTCATTCCATTAGGCACACTGAAGTTGCATTCAGTTCAGTGGGACTCTAAGCACATATAACAAGGTTCAGGGCTGCCACCTAAATGCCCCCATACTTGCTGCAGATCCTCTTGGGTCAAAAAGTTAATTTCTTTTAAACCAACAGGGCTCACACACACCCCTCCTAGTTACCAATGTACGGTAGGAGCAGAGATTAGTCCCACTTGCGCCTCTTGTTCCTGGGCCTGCCTCAAGTGCCATGGCTGACCTTGAAGAGTGTGAGGAAATGCTAGAGGTCTACCTTGAAAATCAATCAGTGTGGAATGTTGCCAAAAGTTTTCTGGTGTCCACTAACAATGGGCATCATGTCTTAACTCCAGGTAAGTTTCCGGCTCCAGAATGACTAATGCTAGGGGAGGAGCCAATAATCCAGAATGTATACCGTGTCTGCTTTAAGCTCATCACCCCTGCAAGCTATACAAAGAGAGTGTGAAGGATCCCTCTAGGGAACAAACGAGGAGAAAATTTCCCAGGTGTTGTTCTATGGATATTCTTAATGGATATGTATGTACACTTAACTGAAATAAATGCAGCAGTATGCGGCACTCAATAAAACTCAGCATTGTCGATGAAACTTCCTATGACCAATCAGCTTTCCAAATTGATTCCCATGAGCTGCTTTCTACAATGCACCCACACCTTGGAGGTGTAGAGGGGGACAAATGTAGAGACTGGGACCAAGGCAGTCCCATACTCTGGCTACTTCTCAGGAGGTTCAACTTTGGGAGAGAGTCTTTAAAAACCATCTGCAACCCAGTGAGCCATCCAAATCAACACCACGTACTGTTTTTCTCTTACATTTTGCACCAGGGTCACCAATGGAGCCAGCCAGAGGCAGAAAAAACGCACTCATGACTTTCCCGTGCTCCTACATGCTTCCCTTCCGCGTTCTTCTCTGGGTCTCCAGCTGACCTGGGACCGCCACCCCCCAATACTACACCATCTTCAAACACACTTTAACATGTTAATAATCCACGTTCCAAACTCATGGTGAGCTCCATAAACGGCCTATGCAAAAAAGAGGAGTCCAAATGTTACCTCCTAGTCCAAGGCAGAGCATATCAAGCCGCATGCTTCTTAGCCACAGTCTAAAGCTGAGACTGTACTGGAGAAAGAAGAGAGATGGTCCCTTTGGCCTCGCTGGCCTGGCAGCTGGAATACTGGCAGTAATTGACGGAACTCTGTCATGCAGGAAAGGGCCAGCGTTGACACCTCAAAATAGGTGCAGCTGGTGTGATTTCTCCATACAGATTCCTCCTCTTGAGTCTTCTACACAGTCTCTACTTTTAAATCGTAACTTACATCGTTGGAATTTGGCGGATGGGTTGCTGATGATTCTACAGATGCGGCCTCAGTATCTGTCCTGATGGTGTTCGGTTCAATCAATATGGCCTAGAAAACAGAAGAAATTTAAACTTGATTTAAATTATAAACTTGATTATAAATAATGTTAATAAATAATACATTTTTATTTATACCCTGCCCTTCCCAGTTTAAAAACTGGGCTCAGGATGGTTAACAGCAAATACTGTATAAACATTGATTAAAATGCGACTTAAAAACAGCATAAAATACAACATAAAATGCAGCATCAATATCAATAAAATTCTAAAATTCAGGGGTCTTTTTTTTGGGGGGGGGAGACCCAGTCAGTAGACATCAAGTGGTATTATCAAGTGGTATTATTAGCTGGTATTATCACATTTCTTATCCCTATCCAACCAAAGCTATATTCCTATCAGCTAAAATATGTACCCCAGGACGTATCTGAATGTATTAATTTCAATTTTCATCCTTTTCTCATTTTTTCCAGTCTTAAATTTAGTTCTCCACATTTCTGCATCAGTTTGTAGACACTTTTTGTTTTTTGTTTTGTTTTTTAAAAAGAAATCATTTAAATTTCTCATAATTTAAGTGCAAAGTTTTCTTAATATATGCATTTCATAATACTTTATAACATATTTTTGGAGTTGATTTTCACTAATAAATGCACTTTATGCACACTTTCCTGTAATATAATGCATTTTTGAATTTTATTTTCACTTACATATGCATTTGTAAGCATGCTTTCCCCTAATGCATGCAGTTTTAGTACTCATTACTTGGTTTGAGAACTGAATCACAAAATTTGGAGATGTGGATTTTGAAGGATATTATTTCAGAAAATGCAAATTAAGTAGTTTTGCATTAAAATGTGAACCGGTTCCCCCACTATCTGCCCAACCTAATTGGGTCATATGCATTTACAGTGGTACCTCTACTTACGAATAACTCTACTTACGAATCTTTCTACTCACGAACGGAGCTCCGTCCGCCATCTTGGATGCGGTTTAGATAGGATTTTTTCTACTTATGCATTCTACAACGCATTCCTATGGGATTCGACTTACAATTTTTTTCGACTTACGAATGTGCGTTCGGAACGCATTAAATTCGTAAATAGAGGTACCACTGTACTTATGCAGCTGATTGAAGTGTAACTAATACACTCTGGCCCCCAAACACAGATACAATTGCAATTCTGATGAGAATTATACACTTACCTCATTGGAATCAGAACGGGTTGCCTTACACCAAAAATATGCAGTGGCAGTTGCGATGCAAAATTCCACAATGGTGAATGTCAGCAATACAATGGCAATCCTATTGCCTGTCTTCTCCAAAACGGAAACAAACACAATGTTAGAAAGCTGATCACCACACTGAACTTTATCCATTTACCTTCTCTTTATCCCATGAACCTGCCTAGATTCGTACCTTTCCCCCCTCTATTCTGTGTGAATGCAGGAAGAAGTTCTTTGAAGCTGTCGACCAAATCAGCTTTGATCTGGCTGTGGCATGGGTGTCTAGCTGCTAATAGGAGATGAGACTCTGGCTGTAATCCTGGGAGTAATCCTTATTGAACACAGTGGGACTTACTTATGAGTAAACATGCATAGGATTATTATCAGGCTGCCTGTGTCCTTTTTTTTTTCTTTAGAAGTTTTATTCATGTTTGGGATTTTTACATACATTACCGTATATTATCTCCTTCCAATTTTTAAATTTCCCGTACAGTTTTTTCCTTTCCCTCCCTTCCCGCCCCCCCTACCCACATCCATTGGAAGGGTTCAGACAGTTGACCTCAGCCATGGGCATAGCGTCTTTAGTTTCCACCGAATGTCTTTTGTTCCAGTAGTTTCTATCCATTGAAGATAAGGGTTCCATCTGTTCCTTATCGTGGTGTACTTGACCTTCCACGTTGTTTCCTGTAACGTGACTGCAACAATGTCCGACTGAATAAGTTCATACAAATAACTATTCCATGCCTCTACTGTCCATTTTTCAAAGCTATTGTTGCCTTTCCCGCTAATATCATAGTTTTGAAGGTAAGCTGGTCACCTTTCTTTATAGCCATGTTTCCAAGTACTGTATACCCATTGTTATGAAATCAAAGTCTATTGAAAGCTTCACTTAAAAAAATTCATTGATAACCTTTAGAATTTTATTCCAATATTTCTTTACCTCTGGGCATTCCCAGTACATATGAGAAAACCATCCCTTGGCTTGTTTACAGTGCCAACAGTTAGAATTCATTCCTGCTACCATATTAGCTAGCTGGGCCGGGGTTCTGTACCATTTTAGAAAGAATTTTAATTCCAGCTCCCTAAATTTGCTTATTTTAATCTCATTTATTCCTTTCATTATCCTTTCGACCGTTGATTTGCTAACTTGTTCTTTCTTACTCCACATCTTTTGAATAAGTTGGTTTGTCTGTTTCTTATTTGCAATCATTCTCTTATAGATTTTGCCTATCATTCCTTGTTTCGTTTTTTCCATTTGTTTGTATAGTTCCTCTATTGGCTCTTCTGAACACATATTTCCTATCTCTTGGGCTTTAGAAATTTTATTGTATAGTCCTCCAATTTTTAACCAATATTGGTTGCCTATGTTCTCTATTACTTCCTGCAATGACTTTAAGGACTCTCCTCTATACATATCTTTAACTATATGATATCCCTTAGTGTTTAAAATTTTCCACCATTTGTGATCTTCTATTACATCATAAATGCTTTCTAAGGGTGCACTTTGAGAAATCTTTTTAACCATAAAGGTTGCCATTTCCTCCATATACCTAATGCCAATTTCCTGGGGCCTATTGCAGGTTTCAAATCTTTGGTTACATTATTTGTGAAAATTCCAAATCTTCCTGCACCATTGTTTACCTCGTCTTCAAATTTAATCCACTTTTGTTTGTTTTCAACTGTGATTTCTAGTAAAGTTTTTAATTGAACAGCTTTGTAATAATTGTAGGTGTTTGGGAGGCCTCACTCTAATTCTGATTTGTGGTTGTACACAATAAATTGTGTGGTTGTACACAAATCTCTTTTGTATCCTTGATTATTTACTTCCAAATATCCATTGTCTTATCTCACGATTCCATTGTTCCAATTGCTGTTTTCTCATTCCTAATGGGATAGCTTGGAAGAGATGGCTCAACTTAGGGACTCAGAACATTTTGGTAACCTTGACTCTAGCTGTAATACTTAGAGTTTTGTTTCTCCATCTTTTCATATCCTTTAGTATTTTATTCCATACCTTCTTATAGTTCAGTTCTGCCATTTTGTTAATATTTCTGCAGTGTTCAATGTCCAGGTATTTTATTCTTTTAGACCCCAGGCCCATTCCTGTTATGTTGTTAATTGCTTTTTCCCCGGCTAGATTCGCATTAAAATACATTATTTCTGATTTTGTTATATTTACCCCTAATCTGGAATATTCCTCAAAATCTTCTAATATTATCTTTATTTCTTTTATCCCTTCCTTAGAATTTGTTATGATTACAATAATATCATCTGCATACAAATTTATTGTCATTTCCTCTTTCCCAGTCTTATAGCTCTCTATCCTTCCACAGTTCCTTATCCTTTCCGCTAATTATTCTATGGCCATTATAAATAGGAACGGCAAAAGAAGACACCCCTGCCGAATGCATCTGCATTTTGGGAAAGGTTGGGATTATTCACCATTAACTCTCACCACTCTTGTGTCCTTAGTCCAAATGATTAAGCTTGAGAAAACACCCAGTGCTGTACTTTTATGCCAGCTCTTTAAAGCTTTTTGGCTCTCTCTGTGTAAGAGAGACAGACAGAGAGAGACAGAGAGAGAATGTGAGGTGGAAGGGAGAGAGAGAGAGAGAGAGATGTTCCCTGCACAGTCTGGCTCCAGTCTCAGCTGGAGACTTTCAAGATTCATGACTAATAAATAGCACCACAATGTCAGTCACCTTAGGTTCTCTCTTAACCAGGATCTGGAAACAAGATCTTCTGAAGCTGGTTAGCAAACCCTACTTAAGATCAGGGCCAGACCATGACCAGGGCCTGAGGTGAAGGACAAGATGGTGCCCTCCTACGACCCTCAAGCCCACTGGCCTGGGAGTCAAATCTTACTTCAACACTGGCAATGGGACAATGCCCTTCATCACACCTGTGACTAGCAAGCAAACTCAAGGGGTGAAGAGAAGGCTGTGTTCCAAACCCATCAGTACCTGCTGCCTGAGGCAACTGCCTCACTTTGACTAATGGCAGGGCCAGCTCAGATGGCATCCTGGTTGCTAGCATTTACCATGGTTCATTGTGCTGATGCACCACCTAACAACGGTAAAGGCTAGCAGGGGGAAGGTGGCAGAATGAGATTTATGTTAGAGAGAGCTGGGTGAGGGAACATGTGGGCAGCTTTTCCCCTAGTGAATTTCACATTGTACAATGCCAACACAGAAGTGGGGCAAGCATCACGACAATAATGTGGTGCCTGACAGTATGGATGTGCGGGCTGTGCAATGGTTGCTCTTTGAGACTGTGCTATCCACATCTTGACCCTCGCCTACCATTTGGGATCCTGACAGTCCCTATGCAGCTGGCATGCTGACTCTGTTGTATGCTTGGCAGCGTTTACAGTCACCTTAAGCACATTGTAAATGCTAGTCCATTTATATTAAAATATGCATGTACTAACTCCTCTGACCCCCCCCACACCCCGTTAATCTCAAAAAGTTACGTTGTTGCTGAGGTATGGAAACTTACCATAACCAGAGAATAGTGATGATTATCATCGTAATGAAATGACCCATTTTTGCTCAGGTCTACTATAAAAGTCAATATTCCAAGTAATGCAAAGATGGCACTGATGATATTCATGGCTTGGGAGCCTTTCACCTGAAAAACATAAAACACTGAATGCAGGCTATTTGGGAGGAGGGATTCTGCTAATTTAAAGTGGTAGACAACTGGAGGAGCTGCCATCCTCTTATACTGTATAGTCTTTGCTTGGGAACTCCAGTCTCTCAGTTCCAATGTCAAGTGAGACTCATGATGTGAAGCACCCAGAGAGAGTGGATCTGGCAGCCATGGAAGCTGCTTAGGCTGAAAGACACAAATGGCAGCTTTGGAGGGAGCTGAAGGCGGCATGATAGAGACATCACTGCCTGTGATATACTCTTTTTTTTGTCTCGCTGTGATCTCTGCTCAAATAGGTTTTCTGAAACACTCCTCGCCCTCAATGCATCCCTGAAGAGAGACAATAGGGGTATGAACGCCATCAGCAGCAATGCCTCTGTTGTCTGCTATTGTCTGCCTCCAGCTTTGGATCACCCAAGAATAATATATCAACTTTCCTCTGCTTGAAACTCTCACCCTCTCTGCAGCTGCTTCATCTGGGTTCCCGGAGATTCAAAACCTCACTACAAAGGCATTCTTCAAAGTTCTTCCCATAAGACTAAGGAAAACTTCAAATGCAGCCCCATCATCCTTTGCATGCTTACTCAGATATAAGCTCAGTTGAATTCAGTGAGGGTGAGTCGTGTGGCAATTCTGTGCATATTTACTTGGAGGTAAAGCATTCAGTGGGACTTACTCTCATGTAAGTGGCTATAGGACTGCAGCCCTAATCTAGTAGATCTAAGGGAACCTGCAGCCCTCCAGTTGTTACTGGACTCCAGTTCCCATCAGACCCAGCCAACATGGCCAGTGGTGATGGATAATGGGAGTTGTAGTCCAACAGCAGCTGGAGGGCCATTCCCAATTTTCCATTCCTGACCTAAAGCTTTGTATTTACAATAATTCACAGGAATGGACTGAAAGGGCCTTGGAAGGACATGCCAGAAAGCAGAACAGTGCTTCTTGCTCTTGCAGGAAACATTATATGGAGAAGCTGTAAGGAAGATGACTAAATACTGGGCCACAGGAGAGGGGACATTGTTATCCTCCACACCCTCCTCCTCCAAGTGGCACAGTACAAGCCTCTCACTCTGTCCAATTTGTGGCTAGTCCATCTGGAATATATGGCAACTCAAAAAGGAGTGCAGTAATGCCACCAGAAGTAGCCCCATTCCTGCCCTGCCGTTTCATAAATACGGTATCTACCACAGTATCCTTTGCACATATCGCATAGCTCTTGCTAGCCGTACTCCCCATTATAAAACCAAGCTTCAGCAAGGCGGCTGCATCATCTACCCTCAGACCTGGGTATATGTCCCTTTGTGGTGTACTGAGCCTTTCAATGCTGTGCAAAAACTCTCTATATAAAGCAGAGACTTCCCCTGAAATAGGACCACATATATTTCATGAAAGCCAGGTGTACCAAACCTATGGCCCCCAATATGCTTTTGGACTCTATATCCCATCAGCATCAGCCAACCTTGCTAATAGCCAAGCACGATGGGAGTTGTAGTTCAACAGTATCTGGAGGGCAGAAGTTCCACTTCCCTGATGTCATCTATCAGGGCTGAAATCAGGCTTTGAATGGGACTTTCTTTAACCTCAGAATCCACTTTCACTTCAGATTATTGTTACAAAGTCTCCACTATTTCTTCATTGCATTTATATTCTATATTTCCTCCAGGAAGCTCAAGTAGCACATATGGTTCTCTCCCCCACCCCTCCCACAACCTGTCCTCACAGCAACCCTATGAAGTAAGTAAGGCTGAGAAATAGTGACCAGCACAAATTCTCCTCCTGAGCTTCATGGCTGAATAAGGATTTGAACCAGAATCTCCTCAGTTCTAGTCCAATGTTCTTTAACCACTACACCACAACACACTGTTGCTCAGTTGATCCCCGGAACCTGCCAAACCTTAGCTGTTCATCTGAGGTGAGCAGAGTTAGACTACAGTTAAAAGAACGGCTGACTTCAACTCACTGCACACTCTGTAGGGCTCTTCTCAGCACCAATTGAGAGGCATCCGGAGACAATGAACTGTTCGGGAGGAAGGAAACAAGTGTGTAATTGATAGTCATGTTAAAGGCAGTCACCCTTCCCACAATCACTGGACCCACCTTAGAAGGCTCTGATAGAAATCGAGAGGAAGATTGATACCATCCTTGCTGGCTTTTCATTTATTTTTAAGGATGGTTTGTTAAAGGAAGAAAAGCCTATTATAGCCTGTTAATCACATGTAACTAGGTTGCCCCATCATCTGGCCAGGTCAGATTTCCCACATGTAAAAGATCTCTACTGTCTGGGACAGCTCATCTTCTTACAACTCACTTAACATCCCAGTCGTCTACTTCAATGTTCCATTCTGGGCCTCAAAACTAAGACTATTTCTGTACTTTCTCTTGGCAGGCACCTCATACCTCCAAAAGGAAGTTGGAGACGCAAGATGAATGAGGCCTGACACCTCTGCCCTGCTCTGAGCCTAGGCAGAGCCAACCCCAGAATAATGGTTGATCAAGTGATCGCTGAAGTGACTGGGGTGATGTGGAGCCATGCTAAGGATTCTCTGCTTCGGAGCCACAGAAAGAGTGTAGTGCATTTGATGTCGTTGATTTTAGAGCTGAGATGAAACTTTTGGTTTTGTGAGTGTCAAAAATAAAAGAAGGTAAAATAAAAAGAAAGAAAGACAAAAAAGAGCCTCCTATTTTTGCAGTGTTGAACACTTGTGAACATATCTGACATTGACTTTAGCCCTCTTCAAGTGGTTTATGTTTGAGTTAAGTGACCACAAAAAGGGGGAGCTGTGGGGACAAGCATGCTAGCCCACCCCTGTTGCCTTCCCCTCTGCAAGTTGGGTGGTGGTGGTGGTGGTGGTAAACGTATGAACTGAAGAGCCTGCCATTTGGATCTGTTAGGATTCCGTTTCACACACAGGAAGACTCCGTGAGTACAGGAGGCCCCTCACTTTGTACATTCACCTTACAAGTCATGGAAGGTGATGGGAACAGCACCAGCGGTGTGGAATTAGTGCCCTATGCACACCCATCATGAGTTTACCTAACATACAGAATATTCAAAGAGGGCTCTTGTCTCATTGCTGGTCTTCTCTGAGCCATTTCCCTTTTCATCCTTTGCCCTCACAGTCTTCTTTAGCCTCTTTCCCCCACGCTGCCGTTTATTCCAATGGTGAACCATTTTATTTTGTCAATGGTTACACAAAGAAGGGGTGCGAATCTTAGGCGATGATGTCAAGGAAGCTTGAAAACAACAGAACCCACTGATCACCTCAGACAAAGTGGCTGAGGACTGTGAGGGCAGAAAGTATCAAAACAATCTGATTACTCAGTGAGACAAGTATCCTTAGCAGTCCTTTGTCTGGCTGTGTTAATTTCAAGGTGAATGTTTGCCGGAGCCCTAATCAGGGCAGGAGTGAGGAACAGATGCATCTTGGGGAAGAGGTTTTGCAGAAACAACTTAAGGGTGATTTCATACGCGAGGCTTAAATAATCTTTGAACCTCTCCATTGCTCAGCCATGGCCAATTTTAATCAGGCTATGCCAGCACTTTCAGACTGCTCCTAGGGTGCCAGCGCATAGGCCGGCAATGCAGAAGCCTAGCATTTTAATTCTCCACAATGCCCCAGAGTAACATGATATCAGGGGCATGGCAGGCAATTTATCATGGGGGCTTGAAGCTGCCCATTGCCACCAGCAGGTAAGCCTGAAGCCAAGGACACCCTGTAAGAGGAGGAGGGGCACCAGAAAAGCCCTCTGCCAAGGGCCCCCTCAGATTTGGAGATGGCTCTGTTAGAAAGCAGAACCGGGGCTTTTACAATATAAGTGTGCCTTCTGCGCCCCTTAGGTTTCCCATTCGCATCCCATCGCAATTTAAAGCAAGGATCACTTTAAGCCTCACACACAAAAAGGTAAAAGACAACACAGAAGGACACCAATAGACAGCGAAGGAAAATCGAGCTATAGAGTGAGACTGCCCAAGGCAAGTACCGGTAAGTTGTATGAAGTGGATGGAGAATGGAAGATGTGAACAGACTGCAATGTGAAAAATGAGATGTTGATGGAACTTCTCAGAAAAGACAGCCACAGGTTAACAGTAGGAGTGAACATTGGCAGTGCACCCCACCCTAACCTCACCCATTGCTAGGCAGCCATTTCCCCATGCATTTGCCCTAAAGTAAGGTCAGGATGCACCCACTATTTTCTGTATGATCTGCTATAGAAAGTAACTTGCAAAAGCGGCATTTTCAGATCACATTTCATGAACTGCATTTGTTTAGCACTCCACACTTCCTTCCTTCCTTCCTTCCTTCCTTCCTTCCTTCCTTCCTTCCTTTCCTTCCTTCCTTCCTTTCCTTCCTTCCTTTCTTTTTTTAAAAAAGTGTAAACATGTGGGTTTCATTACAGAAGCAAAGACTTTTCCACTTATCTGGCCAGAATTCTCATGCTATTTCTTCCCTTTCCACTAGCCCACCCTCACCCTGATCCTAGTTGCTGGTGTATTTTTAGTTTCCTTGCACTGCAAAGTTTGTGTCCACTGCATCTATGCAACTTCTACCAGAGACACCTTAGCAACCCATCTGCTCCTCAAACTGGTTCCTTCCCAATTCTTCCTTGAAATTGCAAGAGTGCAATATTGTGCAGTCTGTCATTAATAAGGAACAATAGTTTAGGCTCACAACTCCAGGAGGAGGAGGCGGCACATGTGTACAGGAGTATAGGGAGAGAGGGAGAAATTTGATTCAGTATGTATTTAAAGCTGAACATATCAAATTCATACCCTATCCTTCAAAATTCTCACATCAGAATTTTACAGTGCTGTTCTCCACCCCAAAAATGCTTCCAAGAACACATATATTAGGGATAAGAATGGAGGTATTGTTGAAAAAGAACACACAAAAATGCATTATATCAGGAGGGGGGAATTGCTTGACAAAAATGTGTACATTATTCAAAAGTGCATATAAAAATGTGTTTAATGGGAGAAATTGGCACTAAAACACTGGTGAATTTTCAAGAGGATTTTGAAAATTATTACTGCAAAAAGCAGACAACTGAGTTCAAAATTAGAAAAATGAGAAAACGAGAGAACCAAAATTGACATCCCTTCCATCCCTATATGGGAAATGTGTACTGAAGCAATACAAGATAAAAATGAACCAGAGATGATAAGGGCTTAACTAAACATTACAGGGAATGCATCCTGGCAGACCAATATCTGCCCCCTTCATCTCCTTGATAATGTCACTGTGATTAGTATTTCCCCACTGCAGTTAACTGGCAGCTACCGAGGATGGGGAAATAAATGCTTGACAGCATGATGTCATTTCACATGTTGATCTGACATGTTTATTTGACATTAATGGTGACATGCATATGGCATGGCAGGGCAGGGCGAGTCATGTAAGCTGGCAGCAGCTATGTGTCCTATTAACATCTGATTAAGCCCTGAAAGTGGTAAATATATCAGAAGAACAAAATTCTCTCTATATTCGAATACTGGATATTCAATATATTGAATTTCCCTAAACCTTGTCAAATGATTTAGAGCATAGAATTTATGCATGTTAAGGAAATAGCAGGGGAGTCCACAAAGATCTCAAAAAGCATTTGCTATCCCTGATCCTAAACCCCTTTTTCCCATGAATTAAGTCCAATGGAACTTCTTAACAAGTAAGGCTGCGCAATAAGCAAATGGTTAAGTAAGAATTCTTGCTGTCGTTCCTCTTCCATTAGAGGGTGGCAAGCTGGCAGAGAGGAGGAAGATCCACAAAGAGGCAGGGCCACATGGTTGCACTTTTCTGGCTTGGTTGCACGGTGACATCGTAAGAACGACCACAGAGAAGCCATACTGCATATCAGCTTGGGCAGATGGTAACCCAACATGGATCCTGATTAAAGTATGTGTTTGCTGTCTGCATGCAAGTTAAAACAGGCTCTGGGTAATCATGTGCTGTCCTTCTTCAAAGTTCCTTCTCCCATGCAGCAAGAGGAGGTGTTGAGAAGCCACAGAGAACTCTTGTATTTTAAAACACCTATTATGATGTTTCACTGGGAATAGACAGGGCCAGAAGGCCGGCTTGGATAAGTGCTTGGAAGGAATGAACTAATTCAGATGAACTAATTCACTGAATTGAAAAAAATCTCTGAATTACATTGGAAAGAAGCTGTTATAATTACTGGGTGAACACTGTGGAACTCTGGGCAATTTCTAATTCGATAAAATTTCAATTCTTAACTCTGTTTGTTTGTGGCCAATGCATTTACCATTTTTACCTATCTGAAAAGTGATGCTCCTATTTAAGCTTAAAGAACACAGTTCTTGGGGGTTATAAGTAAAGCAAATTTTGAAATTACACAGTGTGTGCTTTCTTAGACTTATTGAGTATATTTTACATTTAAGCAGAGCAGCTTGTAGAACTCTGAAGGCTGGGGGGAAATGCCAAGGATGATGTGAACAAAATATGAATTGAAGGGATCTAGTCCAACCCCCTGAAATGCAGGAATCTCAACTTGAACTGTACTGTACTTGATTCCTTTTGGGAGGGGTGCAATGCATCTAATTCCTTATTAAAATGAACTTTCCAAGTACTGGCTAGGACTCACGTTATTCACAGAGCACTGCTGAAAACACCTTCCTGAGGGGCTAGCTCTACTATCAGGCAGAGTGGAGTCATTGCCTCAGGAGTAGAGCCCCTGAGCCCCTCAGCTAAATTTGCCGCAGGCCTGTCAATATACCCCCTGAACTAGCCTGCTGCTCTCAGGTGCACGGTGCTATCACATTGACAGCATTGAAGTAAGGTTTAACTGCCAATCTAGTCAGCATCAGTACAGTGGTACCTCGGTTTATGAACACAATTGGTTCCGGAAGTCTGTTCATAAACTGAAGCGTTCATAAACTGAAGCGAACTTTCCCATTGAAAGTAATGGAAAGTGGATTAATCCGTTCCAGACGGGTCCGTGGAGTACTTAAACTGAAGCGTTCATAAACTGAAACATGGGTGTAATTGGTTCCGGAAGTCTGTTCATAAACTGAAGCGTTCATAAACTGAAGTGAACTTTCCCATTAAAAGTAATGGAAAGTGAATTAATCCGTTCCGGATGGGTCTGCGGTGTTCATAAACCGAAAATTCATAAACCGAGGTGTTCATAAACCGAGGTTCCACTGTACATAGAATGGGTGGAGACGCCATCTTGTGTTTTGTCTCAGACAGGGAAAAGTTTGGGGCTGGCCCTGCCTTCCCCAGCATCAAAGTCTGCATACCATAAGCAGAAGGGTCTTCCAATCTAACTGCTGATGTTCTGCCATGTCACTCTGAAAATGGCAGCTCTGCCCAGCCAGTGAACTGCACCCTTCAACCCAACAAGATTAGGTGAACAGAGAATCCAGTAAGACCAGTTTTGGCACTAGGTGGCACTGGATTTAGTTGTGGCTGGGTGAAGTCTGCAGTTGCTGCTCTGGTCTTGTTGGAGAGAGACAGGAAAGCTCTTGTCTAGCTCGCTGGACTCTGTCTCCTCTAACCCAGTGATTTGTAAACAGCCTCCTAACTTGTCTGCTCCTTCCCTCCTAGCAATAGCCTTTTAGTTAGACCCAATGCCAGCATTAGCAACTCCTTGCATGCTGAGTAAAGGTGGCCAGGAGTCAGAGAAGGTGGGGAGGGGGGAGAAGGTGAAAGGGTCAGAGGCATAGCTGCCAAGTTTTCCCTTTTCTCGCGAGGAAGCCTATTCAGCATAAGGGAAAATCCCTGTAAAAAAGGGATAACTTGGCAGCTATGGTCAGAGGAGGTGTTGAAGAAAATTTAAAAGGGATATACAAGGCAATCCTTGTTACCAGTATATAAACCAGGAATAAAAGGGGAATACATAGGAGAGAGAAACTGTTCTGGGAATGAGAAGTGGTTGTAAAAGGACCAGGAAGAATGGATGACAGAAATTGGAAATTGTGGGATATGGTACTAGTGTGAAAGGAGAATGGGAAAAGAAATTACAGGAGATTTTTTTAAAAACACACACACACACAACACATTTAGAGAGGTATGTGGGGATGAGGAGAGAAAAATATAAAAGAAAAAGCCTTCTTAATGGATCAGAGAGGCTGTCACAAATAGCTCCAGAGCAAAGGTCTGTACTTGAGGAAGGCTTAGGTATGGAACCCTTGCCATTAGGAAAATGCTGGAGCAAATAATGTAGGAATGTCCAAAGATGGATTAGATATTAGTAGGAAATGATGTCAGTAATTGCCAGCTGATTATGCCAAACTCTTCCTCCATTTGCCACCATTTTGTGACTGTTGGGGCTCAGTAATATGAGCCTTGAGAGCAGAAAAGGTGAGAACCTCTTGCTGTAGGCCTTCCATGACATGAAACCATGGTTCTGGACCGGCTCCTTAATGCTAGCTGGAAGGCCTCCACGGGTCTAATGAACTTTTAGCCTGTCAATGGACTTTTAAAAAATCCATTATCCAGAGACAAAGATTGCTTTTTTATGCCTCCCAAGTCTTAGGGTCACTCCTTCAAAAAGAATGAATTCACTATCTAATACCAAAGTTAGTTTGGTTGCCTCAGGAGATGGAAAATAGGTGGCAAATGTACAGACATTCACTGGGATGTTTATGTAATCACAATTCCAACCATAACACAACCACCACCTCATTTTGGTTTGGTTTTTCAAGGTTTATGTATGTGAAATACTTGCTAATCTTTTACAAAGCTTTGGAGGTGACATTTTGTCAAAAGATAACCAGGTGCTTGCTTCTGCCATAGACAGAAAGAGGTTTTTTTAAAAAAAAAACCTTAGGGTTGAAGGCACATTTTATCCTTTCTGTAAAAAAAGAACTAGTTGTGAGACTTGGAAACATTTTATATGACTGTGTGTTTTCACTTTATTTCAGTTACTGAAAAACTGAAATTACTGTTGTTTTTTCAGCATGAACTGCAACAGCTACGTTTAATAGGCTATATCTTTCTGCAGTCTTACATTCCCAAAGCCCTTTTACATGTTCCATGTTGTTGGAAGAGAAGACTATGAGTTGATGTTGCAGTCACGTAGTGTGGACAGGCACTACGTTATCTAAGATAATGTAGCCACCCTTTGGTACAACAATCTGGGCTGTTAAACGTTAATTTAGACTGCTGCAGTGGAAATTATACCTGGCTATTACCTGGTGATTTATTCTATGCTCCAGGCCCCAACCCCTGGAATCTTGCACCACTTGGAGATTGAGGTGGCATGTAACAATATCCTAAAAAAATAAATACCCTCAAATAAGGCCAAACCCCAAATAAGACTAGCGTGGCTCTCAGACCTGAATCCCTGAACCTATTTACAGAAGGTGCTTGTAATTACCAATCTTTTGGACTGGAACATAAGGAAATGAGGGCAAGGGTGTCCCTCTCTCTAAGGCTGCCACCCACAGTAGCTATATAACATTTGATAGATCTCCTGCAGATCTTCTTTTGAGTAGTTCAATATTCATAATTTCAAATTATGACTCAGGAAAACTACACACGTTACACAACAGTGTGTAAAGAAGCCCTGCTCAGTGTTTGTTTGTTTGTTTGTTTGTTTTAATGAAAAGTTGCCTCAGGAGGCTGCGATTTTGAGGGGAGTAGCAAAGGTGGTGCTATGCTTAACTCTTCCCTTGCTGGCTAATTTTCTGTTGCAACATTGCTCCTTCCAAAGCTGCTTTCTCCCTATTCCCCTAGGGAAGAAAAATCCCATTTTGATGTCTGGAAACCGAGGGTAGCGCATCCTGTTTCGCTGTTTGAGAAGAAATGGGGAATGCCACCCTGCCCGTGCCCCACTGCCCCTGCAGTGGCAGTGTGAAGCAGCAGCAGCGGCAACAGTAGGTTCCAGCAAGACCTTGCCAAAATCTCTCAAGATCTTGCTGGAAATCAGCGCTGAGTCCAGCACCACTTCTCCACCTGTAGTGGAGGCAGCAGGGCAGGTGCAGAAGGCACTAGCTTGAACCCTTCCACCACCTGAAGCAGCTTCTTCTCTGCCTAATGGTAGCCCTGCTGGAAACCTGTGAGGGCAGGTGATTTTGTACACACACACACACACACACACACACACACACACACACACACACAGCTTAGCATCCTTTCCCCCCTGCCACTTTTCCACTTGAAATTTAAGCCTTCCAAGAGTGCTTTTCATTTCATTTTAGTCAGAAATTAATTAAACCCAGGTAGTTTGCACCTAAGGGTTCGTGCATTTCTGTGTAATTCTGCATGGAGACCCAAAGGAGACATCTTTGGGTGACAAGATGTAAAACAGACTTTGCAGCAGAAAGGGCATTGTGTCTTTAGAGTTTTTGACACATTTGATTAAGTTTTGCACAGATTTTGTGTGGAAAGTGTGTGTGGGGGGGAGAGAAACCACACACATTCTAGACAGTGTCTGATTTCTCTAACATGAAATTTCTCAGAAGTAAATACTAAATTTATCCCTAGGAATTTAGTCCAAGGATCTCAGCACAACACAAACTTTACATATACAATCATTTATGTATTTTGCTCTCTAGAATGAGGAAGAGAGCATCTGAAAAGGTTTGATTTTCATTTTTGATTTTTTAAATGTAAATTGGCATCTCCCCAAAATGAAAACGTTTTCATTTTTAGTTGCACTACACTAACAATACAGTATAACGAAAAGAGAAGAATTCTGGACACTTCAAAACAAAACTGAAGAGGGAGGGAAGGAAGTCCAAATTTATAACATATTTTTTGAACATAAAGGACAATGTTAGGCAAAACACTTAACGAGTTTCAAAATGGATTACACACTTTTGAAAGATGAAAAACATCGTCTCTGTTGTCATTATAAACCAAGAGAGGATCTGATGGCTTCACTCCACAGCATTGCCTGAAATCTCCATTGGGGCTGCAATCCTACACCCACTTACCTGGTAGTAAGCTCCACTGAACTCAATGGAATTTACTTCCGAGTAGACAAGTCTAGGATTGTGCTGCAAATCACTGTAGTCCAGGAGTTTTCTGATGGCTCTGCAAACTTCTCCTTCAACAACTGATGCCCCTTCCAGGCTGTTACTATCTCTTTCTCACACTTGGCATGCCAACTCTCTTTCCAGTTTTTCCTTCCTCACTCTTCCACCTCGCTCCCCATCTTCCCAGGGGGGCTTGTCCAGTCCCATGTGTGATACTCACGGATGCTCCTCCCAAGAAGGGGATCTCTCCAGACACAAAGTATGAGGTATATACACTGGTCAAGGTGCTGAGAATGATCCCAAAGCTAATGTGTATGAAGCCAGTCATGATCTGGATGGTCTGTGGGAACAATCAGGGGAATAATACTTGGCACTTGATGGTCTAAATTAACATTCACACACACACACACACACACACACACACACACACACCCTTAATGATTACACCAACTTCGAAGGACTGATGCCAGAGAATCTACTGAGTTGATCTTTTTAATGGTAAGATCACTATTCCTTATGTTCTAGGTAGGACATCTTTCTGCTGAGAAAGTGCTTTCACGATTTTCATCTATTTCATTTGACTTTGTGTATCAGACAATCTTTATGTTCTCAGCACTTCCCGACTGTTCACCAGTATAGTTAATGTCATCTGGTAACTAAATGAAAGCTGACATTTACAAAATCTGCTCTAATTAACACTTCTGTATTGTTGGCAGAGGAGGAGGACATCCCACTAAAATCTACTCCAAACCAGGCTGAGCTGATCCAGGTGCACCTATGAGCAAGTAAGAGAAAGTGAGATTTGGAGGAGGGGGTTTGTGACCATTGCAAATTCTGGTCTTTTGGTTAACTCAGAATCAGCCAGATTATGGGAGATCGCAGAGGATGTATGCAGAATGTATTCAAATAAGCTGGATTCAGGTCACCAGCCATTTATGATAGGGCCACATCTATCTATCTGCACACATCCTGGTTTTACCACCTGCCTGGCACAGCAAAAATGGGAGGTGGGAGATACCTAGCAGGCTACAACTTATGACTGATGTTTAGCTGGGTCATAAATTACACAAGGCTATTCTAAACGAGGCAGTGGAGAATATCAAGTGAAATGTGTTCTTCTGCCCTGGCCTGTACACAGGGGACCATGTTTATCTGGTTTGCCACTGCTCTGGATTTTGTGAGGCATGTGTAAAAGGACTCTGTTAAATCCAGTTTTCAACTCAAATTGCTGTTGGTTGTACAAATATTAACAGTTTGGGCAAGAACAAACCGCCACCATGTTACAGCCAAAGAAACCGCAGCCATAGTGTAACATAAGCCTCTTGCATTTTGGTCAGCTGGAGAGACACTGATTAGGGCTCATAATACGTGGAAGATGCTTCTATTTGGAGCCTGTTTAAAGGCAGAAGAAGCCTGTGCCTGTCTGCCTTTTGGGATTTAGTCTGTTTTAGGACCATTCTTCTGTCCTGGCATTGGGTGACAAGCAGCTGAAGGGAAAGGGCCAGGAAAACGTAGACAAGTGCAAGGAGGAAAAGAAGGTAGCAGCTGTCAGAAGGTAATTGACAACATTACACGTTGGGGCTGAGTTGGTCAAAGTGGATCCCTCTAGATGTTGACGGATTACAACTGGCATCAGCCCTAGCCAGCTGTGACCAAAGATCAGGGATGATAGGAATCATAGTCCACAATATATGGAGGGAACCACTTTGGCTACCTTTGGGGAAGGTGCACATGAGAATAGTGTTTGTAGGGGTGGAGGGACAATATTTCTTCTGCTAGGTTTCCTCACAGTAACAAGTAAGAAACAACAACGGTGTGAGCATTAGGAAAGGAGCCACTAGGTGACAAGTCTGACACCTTCAGAGTTGCTAAATCACTTTTTCAAAGTTAAAGGACTCTGTTGAACTATACTGATGCATCTGGTGAAAATGGTAGGTGTATGTGAAATTACAGGCCAGGCCACATCTTCACTGCTGGTGAATTAGGTCCCACTTGGTGGAGCATCAGTTTTACTGGCTCAAAACCAAGTAGAATTTGCCATCCACAGGAGATTACCACTTGCATCTACTCCACACACAGTAGAATTGACTGGGACAACCCGACCAAGGTTTCTGAATTTACAAATAACCTGATATTTACTAGCCCCCATTTCTTCCTTTTTTAATGTCTGTCTGTCTGTCTGTCTGTCTGCCTGCCTGCTGCGGGGGAATTGTGTGCCTCTCATTTTTATCTGAACATAATCTTCATCTCCGTGCATTTGTGCTCCCATGAATTGTGCAGATTGTGAGGCTTGGTAAGAGAAAACAAGGCACACAGTATGAATTGCATTTGTGCCAACAGATGGGCAGGAAGAGTAGGGCTGCAATCGCATGCCCACTTTCCTGGGAATAAACCCCATTGAATACAGTGGGACTTACTTCTTAGTAGGCATGTGTAGGATTGCACTGTAAATGTTCTTTTCAGCATGGTGCAGCCTAGCACAGCAGTGTGCTGACATCAATTCCTCTGACAGGCTATTTTTGTGGTGACCCAAAGCACTCTTATAGCATATCTGTTGCCTCACAAGCCCACACGCTCTGGTTGGGAGCTGGGCTGTGTTCATAAAGGGAGTCGGTGTTGCTGGTCTGGGAAATCCCAGCACAGCAGCATACCTATTTTTAGAAGGTAGGGAAAAGTCTGTTTCCATGCTTTCATAATTCACTGTAGCATTAATGCATCGAATCAGCCATGAGATTTCCCTTTGTAAATGTAGTCTGTGCTGGACTCTCATTTATTCTGAACCTGTGGCAGGACCAGTACACATGAGTGTGTAGTAGACACAGCAGTTACTTTCTATGCAGATTCCAACTGATATGGCCGTGTGCTTAAGCTATTGTCTTAAAGGCAGCCCCATGCATTTTGTCTTCTTACAATTGCAGAATAAGAAACCTTTTTCACATGCATAAAGAGAGTGGCATGGAATCTGGGCTTGATAAAGACATTGTACTGAGCAGGTCCACTCAGTAATGTGGCCCTAAAGCCTTCTCTTTCCCCAAAGTGTTGCCCTCTGTCTTGCTATCTCCCATCATCGGTCTGTAAAGAGGCAGGAGAGTAAAGAGGGGAGAAGCCTGTTGTGGGGAGGGTGTGCTGCTGCGCCTTATTATCTGCAAACCATTGCAAGAGTGTTCTGACTCTGCCCTTAACATTCAGAACAAGGCAAGCTTGAAAACCCCACTCTGCCTCCAGGATCAGTGCCAAGACTTGTTTTGAGTCACCACTCACCAAGACTCAGCCATGGAACCCATTTTAAAAGCTAGTTCTGAGCTCTGGCAGGAGTATGTGGATTAATAGTGAGGAGAAGGCCTCTGGGCATGTGCAAAGTATTCACACCTACACACACACACACCATATCGGGAATTAGTGTTCAGGGCCGCAGGTGAGGTTTGTAAGCAGTCCAATTTCCCGCATCAGACTGATGCAGGGATAGGCGCCCATGCCCCCACTTCCCCAATGTTGATGGACTCCAGCTGCCATCTGAACCAGCCAATGGTCAGCGATGAAAGGAGCTGTAGTCTAACAAGACCTGTAGGACCACAGGTTCCCTGCTCATGGTCGGTCTAGTCCAGTACTGTATTCTGTTTCCAATTGCATTCAGCCCTTTGTCAGCCCATTGTGTCTGGAAAACTCAGAAGCAGGGCATAAAAGCAATGGCCCTCCCTTGTCTGTCCCCAACACCAGGCATTACGGGGTATACTGCCTTTGAACATGAAGGCTCCATTTAGTTGCTGTAGGCTAACAGTGATGGGCACAGCAATTCTCTCTCGCAAATAGTGGTGCTAGGATTCGATCATGTTCCGCTGCCTATTTCTGCCTTTTGTGCTGTGTTGCTAGAGCGATGCTGCTCACTTCCTTCATGTACCGAGGCACGAATGCTCATCTGTCGCCTCCCCTAAAATTGATGCTGAAGTCTGCAAGCCCGTAGCACGCACCAGGGCACCGGGCATTTTAGAGGTAGCGACCAGCAGGGTCTTTTCCCACTCTCCTTTCTGGCTGCAGATTTAGTTACTGCTCCTTGGGAATATTTAGCATATGAATACACACACACACACATACATATATATATACACACACAAAACCACGAGCTGCTCTCAAAAAGCTATTCCCTTTCATCTGAGAGGCATAATAAATCCCCAGGTTAGTTTAAGGGACCATAATGATTAGCTGTCCTGATGTTTCTCCCCCGTCCCCCGTCCTGCTTCTCTCTCTTTCTCTCACACATGCTTAATTCAGAAACAGGAGAGATCTAGAATAACACTGCCCCCTAAGTTAGGAGATCGGATGCCATTTCAGGGAAATCCACCCCAGTCCTCTCCATCCATCCATCCTCCTCCTCCTCCTCTTCCTCCCTCCCCCCCAATATTCCAGCTCACCTCCCTCCCCAAAGTGCCTCCCCCAACGTTCTGTCACTCACCCCCAGCACTCGATTCTTCCCTTTGGGAATGGTTTCCACTGTGTACATCACAGTCCTTCTCCCCAGCCGGAAGGTCCCCATTCCCTGCATGGGGAACTAGCTGGCGCGTTTGCTCCCAAGCCTACTCGGTCCCTAGCAACTGAACACTCAGCTGCCCCACGCAGGCTGAGCATGGATGGCAGCTCGCTTGGCCTGGCTGTGCTCAGCTCCAGCACTCTCTCTTCTAGGGAAAGGAGAAAGAGTGGTCTTATTGGCTTCTGTCAGTGGTGATGTCACACACAGTCGGATATGCTGCAGAAAAGGCAGAACGGGGTGGTGGTGATGGGGGATTCATTCCCTCTTCCTGCTGCTGCTCATAGGTAAATCCTGCTTCTGCCAGAACTGCTTCCTCAGCAAGCACAAAGGCAAAACCAGGGTGTGTGTGTGTGTTTTGCATGATGCTACCAAATTCCAGGGAAATAAATGCTTAGTTTGGAAACACTGATGAAAATCCCTGTGACGGGAGTTTGCTGCAAAAAGAGATGGAAAACTGTGAACATGAGGTACCAAGGAAGTGGTCAGAAAACCCTCCTGCACCAAAGGAAAAGATTCTTGGATCTTCTCCATGGCGATGCAAAATCCACCTTGAAATGTCGCTTTTGTTTTATTCATTTGCCACATTACATTTTATATAATGCTTATACATTTGTATCTTTTCCTCCCAGAAACTTAAGGCCATGTACATTGTCTTCCTCACCCCCGTTTTATCCTCACAAAACTCTGTGAGGTGGCGACTGGTCCAGATTCATCCAGTGAGCTTCATGGCTGATGAGTGTTTTGGACCCGGCTCTCTGTAATCTTTGCCTTGCAACACTAGACCGTGCTGGTGCATCTCACCTAAATATGAGATAGAAGGTGCAATCCTATAAACGTCTACCCAAAAGTAAGTCCTGCTGATTTCAGTGGGACTTGGTTCCAAGTAAATGTGTGTAGGATTAAAGCCTGAGTTGTCTCTTTCAAAGTCATTGTAGCTTCAGACTCGGTCCTGCCTTGCCCCAAGTTTGTGTCTTTGTTTGTCTTGCCAAATGAGATCTGCAGAGTATCTCATTTCTGCTTGTGGCATCTTGTGGCCTGGATTCCATTTGCTGAGGTTGTGTGGATCTAATCAGCCTTTGGGTGCTGCAGGGAGTTCCAAGAACTACCATATTTCATTCTAAAGCCAACCAGGGATCCCCCCTTCCCTCTGGCAATGTGCCAGAGGTATTAACTTGTGGTAAGTAGATACAACTCCTCCACCTGATTAGGAATAGGACAGATTAAGGCATTAATTTGGAAAGAATCAAGTGAACATTTCTTCTGACCTTAATTCCTCTTTTAGGGTGTGTTTATACAAACAAAAAGCCACATTATTTTAGCCTCATACTTTTTTGAACTAAAACCCATGTAGCTTAAGATCAGGCTTCCTCAAACTCGGCTCTCCAGATGTTTTTGGCCTACAACTCCCATGATCCCTAGCTAGCAGGACCAGTGGTCAGGGATGATGGGAATTGTAGTCTCAAAGCATCTGGGGGGCTGAGTTTGAGGAAGCCTGCTTAAGATCCTTTTTGCACTTTGGAGCAGTCCGCTATCCCTGAAGTTCTTCTTGCCTGATTGATCTATACTCTGTTTCTACCCACCTCTGCTTACTCAGCTGCATAAACATAATACAATACATTCTCTCTTCATAGAGTCAAAGAGGTTTCTGCTCCCAATGGTAGAGGATGAACAGGCTATTTTCCAACTCAAAAGTCTTGGATGCTTGAGCTGTCCATGAGGGCTACTATAGCAAGCATCAACTACAGTCATACCTCGGTTTAAGTACGCCTCGGTTTGAATATTTTCAGTTTAAGTACTCCGCGGACCCGTCTGGAACGGATTAATCCACTTTCCATTTCAATGGGAAAGTTTGCTTCAGGTTAAGTACGCTTCAGGTTAAGTACAGACTTCCGGAACCAATTGTGTTTGTAAACCGAGGTACCACTGTAGTGACGATTTGTAGTCACTAGAACAGTGGTTTTCAACCAGTGTGCCTTGAATGATGGTCAGGGGTGCCACAGGCAACACTGGCCTCTTTCCTTCGCTCCCTCCTTTGATGCCCTCTCACATCTCTGCCCCCCAAAGGCTTGCACAGCTGTTTGTTGCAGCAGCCCTGGCTACAGGCTCCCCAGGCGAATGGCGCCTCTGGGTCTGGTCAGGGGGTGCTTCCCAGGCCCCTGTGGGGCAGTGGGAGGAGGTACCTCTCTTTGAGGCAGGGGAGCAGCTCAGAGACCAGAGGCGGCGGCGGCAGCAGCCCAGAGGGCTCCCAAGTGGAGGGGAGGGGAGAGGAAGCTGAGGGAACACTCTGCAAGGAGTGTTCACAAAGGGGTGAGAGGCTGCCAGCTCTGCAGGCAAGGGGTGACTTTACTAGGCTTCTGAGCCCCCAGGGGTGCTGCAGAAAGAAGGTAGTTGGACAAGGGAGCTGTTGACCCAAAAAGGTTGAAAACCTGTGCACTAGAAGCATTAGCTACAGTGTATTGAAAGCAACAGCCCAAGAGGAGGCAATTCCTGCATAAAAAGGATGCAAGTTTAAACGGAAGACTGCCTTGTCACTCAACCAGCCAACCATAGAATAGCCACCACATGTATAGATCACGCAGACACCCTCTGTTACTGTGGTATAAGAAGTAGTGTTTGAGAAACTGAATAAAAACTTTGTATGAGTATAAACATGGTCCACATGAGGCTCAACTACACAACCTTCAGTAGGGAGAAACAAGCAAAGAGTACAATCAACTAATGGGTTAATCTGGCTGCAGATAGATCCAATTCCCAGGCAAATAACCATTTCCTTGTACGTCTCCATTCATTAAAGATAGATGCTGGAATCATTTTAGGTTTAGTAGACAATTAGCTAATATTTCATGAAAAGTACTTAGCTGTAATAGAGAACATTTCGAGATTCCATTAGTTGCTTTCTGTGAAGAAAGGTGTGTTATTTTTTGCTTTCCCAAAGTAATGTTATACTATACTGCCACTCCTAAAAATATACACATGCTGCTAGACAGAGTGCCATCATAAAATGCAGCATTAAAATACTGATGGATTACAAGTTCTGTTCTTGTAAATACTGTAGCTCCTTGTTTTCTGGGGAGGGGGGTGCTTTCTGCCTCCCAAATTCCTTTTGGATAACATGGATTCAGATTCTGTCCTTACTCAAGATCTAACCAGTTGGTAATATATCTTAAAGTGCAGAGGGGGAACAATATCTACAGCAGGTCAAATTGGCAATTGGCCAGCTATGGTGGAGCATAGAGACTGTCTTCTCCCGTAATGTAGTTCAGCTTGCTTGCCTGCTTGCTTGCATCTCCTGGATTCGCAGGTCCTTTTGGACCCAGAAGAGGGCAGAACAGGGGTGGGGCGGAATGGGCAGAGTGGGCTTATGAACATTCCACCAATGTGCATGGGGGCCAGGAACGCAACCCCGCACAAAATGGTTGCCGCCTATACAATGGAACAGCTAGTAGATAGTGTATGTGCATTTTTGGTTGGAGCATAAAAGCAGATGGGGCTACCACAGAATTTAGGTGACAGTGCCAGTATGCCTAATAGAGCACAAAGATGTTACACCCACAACTGTCAAAATGGAGCTGATTCATCTATCAGTTTCTACATGGTGGTGCCACCCTACAGTCACTTTTGAGGAGAGGCCTGGCATGATGAGCCAGTCTTTTGGGATCATGACTCAGTCTGTATTCAGTGGCAGCAGCAGCATCCAAAACTAGAGGCGTCACATTGCAAAGTGAGCTGTTCCACTTGTACTGACCCCATGGTCTCCCCAATGAACTCATGGATAGCAATACAGAGAGATCTGAACATAAGAAGATCATGATGCATCATCTCAAAGGCCCATCTAGTCCAGCCTCCTGTTCTCACAGTGGACAACCAGAGACCCTCGGGAATCCCACAAGCAGGACCTTGTGATTCTCAGCAACTGGTATTTGGAGGCAAACTGGCACAGTTTCTGTGGGGCTTATGGAGACTGGATATACAGAGCCAGCTCTTGTGGGCATGTCGTAAGGGGAAGAATATTGGATGTGATGCATACAAGTGGCCTGTCTGTCAAGGATGTTGCCACCCATCGTGAGTTAACACATGCCCCATCTCCACTTATCAACCTGCCAAGAGACAGAGACGTAGGTTATTAACCTTGTCACATAGTGTCAGAGGCTAGCGTTCCATAATCACATCTGTGCAGAGATCTGGATGGTTTGAAGTAAATTATAGGCAACCGATGAAGTCAACCATGGATAAATATGTTTGGTTTAAGTTAAATTTAATAGATTTATAAACTGCTTTGTAAGAAAACCCCAAACAAGCCAGCCAAAGCATAAATTCAATTCAGCAGAGTATGAACAGTATACAGTATATCTCCCAAGGATTCTAGAACAAGGGCTCCTACAGTATGTGGCTGTGTGGATGACCTCACCCTTGGCACTTCCTATACGGAAACTGTCTGGATGCCTCATGACAGGCAGAGATTTGGCCTTCTGTTTCTGCATAGCCCTGGGCAGTGATGCCGTTGGGAACTCAGAGGGTGCTGGGGAGGGGAGGGTCTAGGAGAGCTAGTCAGTGGACAGGAGGAGTGAGGTGTCCGTTACCCATCTCTTCTGTGTTCTGAGGTCACAGGTTGACCAAGCAGAAGACACACGTGTGTGTGTGTGTGTGTGTGTGTGTGAGAGAGAGAGAGAGATTTGTGTGAGCGGAACAGCTAATTAGCACAACCACCATGGAGACTGTGCACATGATCTGACTGTGAAAAGCAAATCCTGCACACAGTCTGTTGAATACACAAGTATGCATGAATGCTCAGCAACTGAGTGTGCCTGATCCCACTTCCTATTTTCCTGTATTTGTATAATGTCTGAAAGGGATTGCAGTTGGGGCTGGACATGTGGAGCATGATCCCAATCTCCAATCCACATGTTCTCTGAATGTGTGAAAATGTATTTGATGTTGACTCCCAGTTGCATATGCAACCAAGCACCACTGACAAGGAGCACTGCATCTGAATGAGCATCACATGATGGTACAAAAGTTCTATCTGTAAGGGCTGGTCTGGAACAGCATATTCAGACATGCACGTCACTAAGATCATGTGATGCTATAGTCAGTGCACGATGAACTCGCAGGGTGCACTCCTAAGCATAGCTATATGAGGCAGCAAGTCCCTTTGAACTCAGTAGGATTTATTTCTGATTAAGCATGTTTCATCTCAGGCTGCCTGGGTTAGCCAATGTAGTTCAATCCAGGTGTGGATTACATCTCCCACCACCCCTGATCATTGGCCATTTTGACTGGGCTGATGGGAGTTGTGATCTAAAACACCCGGAGGTCATTACAGTGGCTACCCCTGCTGTAAATGAAATACTGGTCTGTACAAAGAGACCAAACGAGTCCTTTCACTGGCTAAAAGCACTGCTTGAGTCCAAATGACTCCTTCAAATAGGACATAAATAGCACTTTGTGCAGGCCCATGCCACTGCCCCCTTGCCCAAATGTGAATGCCACCCTGTATGAAAAGAATTGGAGCTATTAAAGGAGAATGACTCAAGGAGACCTACATGCAGCCTTTTTACTGAATCTGGCATGGGGGGTATTGGGGACAGAAGCCTGCAGGGGTCTTTCTCTGGATGGAGAGGAAAAGCTCTGGTGAGTCATCGCAAACCTTCCTCTCTTGCTCGGTGTGAACTCAGCAAACTGTATGGTGTTGACAGTGATGCAAAGAGAGAGTAGGGGGAAGGAGGGAGGGAAGTCCATCTGTGCTTAGGCAGAGAGAGAGGAGGAGATGGATGGAGGGGAGAGAGAGAGAGAAACCAAGTCTGAAAACACGTTTGCAGCAAGTGAAAAGGGCGGACTATATTGCCTGAGCATGTGGCAGAAGACCCAGGGAACTGGGCTGGATCTGGTTTTGTTTGTGACCGTGCCACAAGGACACATGAGGCTCTCAGAAGGACTGACAGCTCATCCCCACGCAGCCTTTTCATCTGGGGAGAAAGCAAACAAAACGGCAGGGCTATAAGTAGGCACAGATGGAATCAGTGCAGCTAAAAAAAGCACCAGCCGCTGAAGCGTCACATAAAGCTCAGCCCCCAAGGTTTGAAAGCATTCCATCATTATTTATTCTCCTTCCCTTCCCTCCTCCCCTTCTCAGTGTTATTTCAGAGCAAGCCGGTCTCACGATGAGCTGCATCTTCATCTGCAGCAAACCAGCAATGGCTGTAAAGGGGAGTGGGGGAAACACACAAACACACACGTGTGGATTTGCATCCACTGGAGAGTGGGTGCCTGCATCATCCTCACCGCCGGGGAGCTGGTTGGGCTGCTATAGCACAGAGCTGCAAACTGGGAGCTCTGGCAGTAATTTAATTGCCCAGGCAGGACTCAGCAGACACCCCCCACCCTGTTTAAGTGTTATGCATAAGACCAGCATGTGAGCAGGGACATGTAAAATAGTCCAGCCCTTAGTGCTGTGAGAAGAACACCTGTATGTGGATTAGGGTTTTCCAAGAAATAAATAAATAACAGAGGGCTCCTGGGCACCCACAGGAAAGCATGCCTGTTGTTTCTCTGCTCTGGGATTCCTTCCTTCCAGTAAGATTCTGCTAGGCAGGAGGTGCGGGCGGGGTGTGTGTGTCTGATACATCAATGCCTTGCATGCGACTAGATCATTCAATCAGTCCCAGTACAGAAGGGCAGGTGCAATATCTACCCAGACAGAAAGGGACACTTTGAAACTATGGTGCCTTCAGATAGTGGCATCAAGGGTTTCCTTGGAAATGTGAAGCATGGAAATTCATCCTTTACATCCTGACAGAGCTGTATTGGTAGTTTTCATCCTGTTTTATGGGGGGATCCTAGGATTCCCTGGAAACTTATAAGGGTATGTGAATGAGAAGATTAGGAATGGTATACAAACATCCTTAAAAAGCACCCTCCTCTGTTGGTGTCCACCTAAAATGTCCAGCTGCAAGGGATTTCAGATGGGATCGAGGTGCATCAGCTTACAGAGAACGGTGAACCATAACGGTGAACCAAACAATACTTCTGTGAAACATGTGTACACCCTCAAACCCACCCCAGAATCCTCTGCAATGTGGAAGGGCTCCATGGCTGGAGCATAGGGATTCCTTGGCAGTCTTTTGGGCTCCAGGAAGTTAAGCAGTCTGATCACCATTTTCTAGAGGAGGAAACAACTTTTAGGCCTGGCCATGGGACTGAGTCTGCCTTGGTTTCCCTGCTGGATGACCTCGGTATGCGTGAGATGGGGGAGGACAAGCTTGCTCCTGCTTCTTGATCTCCCGTTGGCTTTTGATACCACTGACCATGGTATTCTCTTGGACCAGCTCCAGGCAATGGGAACTAGGGACATTGTACTGTACAGTGATTCCATTCCTACCTTCGGGACCATGTAGAATTGTACCGACAAGAGGAATTCCTCAAAATCTTTCACTTTCAAGGAAAAAGAGATTACGGTATTCATCCCAAACTCCAATTATGTCATGCTTTATCCCACCACCAATATTGCTCTTAATCAGGTAGGAATGGGAATTTAGTAGTCCCAGCTGCTGATATGATGGTTGTGTTGTCTTCTGGTGTTATGTAGGAACTCACTACAAGCTGAGTTAATGGTTAATCAATGGCCCATCTTCTGTTGACCTGTGATGTTTGCTTTCTTGCTGCATCCCCCCCTTGCTACATTCTATGCAACTGCACTCTTATTTCTCTGTTCTATCATATCCACATTTTGATTATTGTTAAGCTTCTATTAGGGCTTTTTCAAATGTGAAGTTATCTTTCATAAGTAGCTTTTCCTGTATGTGTTTTGAATTTGATCCCATTGGGATTCTGTCCTTTAGCATGTCATCCCCGTCTATGAAAGCACAGTGCTTGAGGATTAACTGCAGCTGGGTTACTCACTACTATAGCTTCTATTGGACCCTTGTTTCTCTGATTTAAAAAGTTTCATCTCCATGGAGGAGTTTTTTTCATGGCACACACTAGGCCTCAAAAGCTTCAGACTGCTTGAATCTGTCTTCTCTGCTTCTGTAAGCTTGCCACTACAGAGCCAAGTTTGTTTCTGCTCTTTTGTCCAACACATATTAGAAAATGAGCAGCTTTAGGGGCTGTAGACCACATATCGGCCCCTGCAAATATCAGTTCCATTAACTCCTTCTGTCTTGTCCAGTTCACTGCTGTGCTTCCAGTTTCAAAATCCATAAGTTACTTTCTGATATTCTGTATGTAGGCAGTGGTCCATCAAACCTCTGACGCCATGTGTTGCATTCTGCTATTGTGTATGAATTCTCCACAAGCTGAGTTAATGGTTGTTGTTGTTTAGTCGTTTAGTCATGTCCGACTCTTCGTGACCCCATGGACCATAGCACGCCAGGCACTCCTGTCTTCCACTACCTCCCGCAGTTTGGTCCCCTTCTCCTAGTGCCCTCCATCTTTCCCAACATCAAGGTCTTTTCCAAGGATTCTTCTCTTCTCATGAGGTGGCCAAAGTATTGGAGCCTCAGCTTCACGATCTGTCCTTCCAGTGAGCACTCAGGGCTGATTTCCTTAAGAATGGATAGGTTTGATCTTCTTGCAGTCCATGGGACTCTCAAGAGTCTCCTCCAGCACCATAATTCAAAAGCATCAATTCTTCGGCGATCAGCCTTCTTTATGGTCCAGCTCTCACTTCCATACATCACTACTGGGAGAAGGAATTGGCAAGCCACTCCAGTATCCCTGCCAAGAAAACTCTATGGAGTTAATGGTTAAACAAACTTAATTTCTGACGAGGGCTGGAAGCCTGCATAGAGTCATAACAAATTTTTCCAGTCAGGCCATACATTGTGAGTCAGCTAGCCAGGAGCTGGCCTACTGGTTCATAGCTGTTTCTCTTAAAGATGTTTAATTTAAGGTTACCAGATAAAAAAAATTCCTTCAGTAGCACCTTAAAGACCAACTAAGTTTATATTTTGGTATGAGCTTTCGTGTGCATGCACACTTCTTAAGGTTACCAGATGTCCCCGCTTCCCGGGGACAGTCCCCAGATTTACAAATCAGTCCCCTGACAAAATCCATCTACTTAGTAAGAAGTTGAAAACTGCCCCTGTATTCCTTTTAAAAAATCTGGTAACCTTAGTTTAGTTGATAATGCACATGTTAATAGGAATGTAAATTGAGTGGTTTATGTGCATAACAACTGAAGATTGTGTAGATTCACCAGGCCTCATGGAGAAGGTGCACATAATCAATTCATGAAGAGGGAATTGTGCATATTTCCCAGTCAATATTCATAGTCTCTAACAGGCCTTGGAGAATGTGCTTATATCAACTGAATTTTGTACATTCTCCAACCAAAATTTGGAATCTTATGTGGCCAACATACCCCACCCCCCCCACCCCGGTCATAAACTGGCTGGGGCTCCAGATGGAGATTAACTTTGTTAGCTGAATAGCACAAGGGGAATCCTGGGGAGAAGCAAGTTTTAAGCTTTTCCCCAACCACCCAGGAAATGTGTTGTTGTTGTTGTTTTTACTACACATGGCTGTTTCAGCTGAGCAGCACAAGGAGGATCACAGGATAGGGAAAGTTTTAAATCCCACCCCACCCCCTATTTGCCCTAACAGACCAGCCTCCACTGCCATGTCCCCTGAAGAAAAGGCTCTCTGGATGATTTTTAGAGATGGAGCTGTGCTTTATATTTTTGATTGTAGTTTATGTTATTATCCTTGTAATTTTGCTTTTGTATTTTCTTCTGTTTTTGTATTATTTGTTCATTTTATTCAATGCTTGTTTGTATGATGAATAAGTGTTTAAAAAGAGAGCGAGAGAGCGATGGAGATGGAGCTGTGGCGGCCTCTGGTGGATAACTTGGGCGACTCAAAAGAGCGGCAATATGCAAAGTCCTGCACCTGCCCGCACATTTTAGGGCCAGCTGTTGCTTAGAGGGATGGAGCCGTCGAACGACCTCAGAAGCACAGGCTCGTGTGAGGAAACCTCGTGATATGTGAAGGGCTTCCCTTCCAGGCGGTTGGATATTCCCAGCAAAACTGACAGTTCAAGACGCAGCATATTCTCTCCTTCGACATATCAATTTTGTAGCTAATAACTAAAGAGAGATTAGCAGGGGTGGAGGACTTGACCTCAGCCCTCCTGAAACTCTGAGGGAACCGTTGCCAGATAGCGCAGCCAGACTAAGGCTTCCCAAGCCGCAGCCTGCTTCATTCAGGTGGACCACGCAGCACCTGTGGAATTGTGATCGAAATTGACAGGAGGCAGCGCATTAAGTACCCACATTGATTTTTAAGTGCGTTTCGTGGCTTCTTGCGTTGCATTTCAGTTTGAATTGTGTGGGGTTCATCTTGTGATAGGCAAAATAGAGATGTAGAAGAATGAATGAAGAGAGAGAGAGAGAGAGAGAGAGAGAGAGAGAGAGAGAGAGAGAGAGAGAGAGAAGCTGCAATATTTAAAAGCATATAAAATTGCTACAGCGGGCCAAACAAACGAACAAAAAAACCATTCCGTGCTCCACCAGGTCCCTCAGCAATTTATAATTTACACAAAGCTAGATGACGCAATGGTCGGCCGTTTGTGTAAGGCAGCGTCGTGTGTCCCTAAAGAGCGCCAAGCAACCTCTGGGGATTTGCGCAGCCTCAGGAAGAGGGTATAGGATTGCACCAGGACAGATAACCCCCGGGAATAAGGGTTGCCCAAGGGCAAAGAAGATGGGACTCCCGCGCCCTCGACAGGCGAGGGAATTGCAGCAGATGCGACCGGGCGAGCGACACCGGAGGAAACTTCCGCTTCTGCAGTTACTAAAGGCGAAGGAGGAGCAACCGTATTCCGCCGCAGGTGTCAGCCCTGACCAGCAATGAGCGTGATTTCCGAGCGAGACCCATCGCGTCCCATGCCACTTCGGGCTAAGCACCGCGTTGCAAGCTCAAAAACCGCTAGTTGCTGGCAGACACTGCGAAAAGTTTTCCTGGTCGCTCATATTTTAATGTCGTTCCCGGTGAAGAAAACAGTAACGCCAAGTCGGGCGAGCTGGCCGGGTTGGATTTGATTTTTGCAAACGGGATGGGGCGGAAACAGGCGAGCGCGTGGCTTCGTTGGCGCGTTGTTGCTTATCTGCGGAGCATCTTCCGCCCTCCTTGCATTGTGGGCGCTGTAGTTCCTCCGTGCCTTGCCCAGGGCCGGGGCCTCGTCAGAACTACAGTCCCCAGGAGGCACCGGTCCCTCCCCGCCTCACCTCTCTCCACGTGCGAGAGGCTGCTGGCGCCTGGGGGAGGGCTTTGCGCCGAGAGGCGCCTGCAGAGCTCCTTCCCCGCGCGGCGCTGTGAGAGTCGCGCGCTGCTCAGGGACAGGATGGCGGCGGGGTGCCGCTTGCGAGGAGCCTGAATCCGTGCATTGGGAGAGCAAGAGGCAAAAGGTAGGAGAAGGGGCCGGGAGAGCAGGGGGGCGACGGGCCTGTGGCGGGCGCCGGGACCAGCCTTGTTAGCCAGAGGGAAATGTTTGGGATGCCACCTGGGAGATGCAGGGCCGCCAAGGGCTCTATCCTGCAAAAAACCGCAAAACCCCAATGCTCCCTAACTAGGCTGGTCCTGGAAAGAGATGCGGAACTTGTTGCAGCTTTTGATACTCTGTGCAAAGGAGCATAGGTCAGGTCAGGTGTCTCGCCCACGTTGCTCCTGTGTCAAATATATGTTTTGACACCTGGGAAGCCGTGTGTGAGGTAGTAAAACTTGTCGCGGCCACACCTTGCCGCGCGTTTGAAGGGGTGTTTAGTTTTTAGTTTTTTTAACTTAATGTATGCAGGCCTTTAAAACGTGTATCCCGGCCGCTCCTTTGAAAAAGCTGAAGGTGGCTTATGACACGGGGTGAAATTAAACAGGAGAACGAGATTACGAAAATATCAGAATACAAAAGCAGATATGAAGCAGCAATTAAAGTAATTGGCTGCCTTCCAACAGTGGAAACAATTCCTTGCAACAAGTTAAAAGCAGAAAACATTCACACACCCAATTCATGCTCCCAAAGCTTTTCTAAACAGGAAGGTTTTAGTGGTAAAGTCTTTCTAAACAGGAAGGTGTTGGTGGTAAATATATCCTGAAACGGTGCTTGTTTACAGTGCAAATATCCTAACAATGCTTAGAAGTAAATCCTATTGTGTTCACAAATAGGCTTCCTGGTTTTTAGGATGGCAACTTTAAACTATGGAAGATCTGTAACGCATATACCAAACTCTGCTGTTAAGTGGGGAGGGGGGCTCATTTTTAATGACTGCAGCTGTGGAATACAGTACTGATGTTCTCCTGATGAGCCTACAGATCATTATGTAGTCCTCCAGACCTATGTGTTTTTTTTTACAATAATTGTTATAAAGTAATGTAGATGGTGATATATTTAGTCAGACTGGACCCCCCCCCCCATACAATTGGCGCACTCATACAACTCCCAAAGCTATTTTTTATTTTTAAAAAACACCTGTTCATTGCCCCCAAAATAGAGAACTATCCTAGAGGTTTTTAATCTGAGGCTGGTTGACCACCTGCATTGAGAGAGTTGGACTGCATGACTTTTGGAATTCCAGCTCTCTGAATCTTGGCCCTTTACTTGTAAGTGCCAAGCACAATGTACATTCCCCCCTCTGCTGAAGAGAATATGTGTGCACACAAGCAATTGTATGTAAATATTAGTAGGGTTAATTGCTGTAGTTCTCGTGAACTGGTATAGGAGCAGCCGTCTACTGCATTGGTGTTTATAACATTCCAAGGGAGTAAGTTGCGTAATAAACCACATGTGACTAGCTGGCTGGCTTTCTTTACATACAGTATTTGGTTGAGAGCTGAATGTAATCTTACAGCTACTTAAACTACATCATATAATACATTCAGAAAATCACAGGCAGAGGAATGCTAACCAGGTAGATTCTGTTACATGTCACCCCAAACTCCAAGCAGTGCGAGATTCCAGGGGTACCAGGCACTCTTAGCAGGGTCTGTGTTTCCTTTTGGGCAATGAGACACAACAGAGACTGTGGTGTCTTTATGATAACCTGTATATACCCATATACCCTTTATTGAATCCATATATTTTAGGTGAGTCTTGACCCTCCAAAAAACTTATAAGAATATGTTAGTGTACCTCCTGTGTGAGATGAATATGCATCCTAGCTGCTTTTGGCTAGGGTTTTTTCTTGGGGGGGGGAATGTAAACCATCAGTTTTGGCTTTCCATTCACTCCTATGGGATGAATTTAGTTGCACCCACAATTACAGTGGTGCAAGTTATGCCAAATTATGTGGGTGGGACTAGTGGGTGGCATAAGAAAAAAGCATAAATTTGTTTCTCCTTCACTCCACCAATTCCTCAGCCTCGATGCTGTTTGCAAACACCATGGGAGACGTGAGGACAGCTGGCAGTCCCCAGCGGTATCAGGCCCTCCTGGCCGGCTGCCGGGCGATCTCCACCCTCCGGCGTAAGCGTGAAATAACGACCCAGGCTTTAGAAGCCAGGACATGCTGTAGTAGAAGGACCCACTGTGCAGCAGAAACGATGCGAGAGAGAGGAATGTGGCATATTTACAAGCGTTAATTTAAGCATATCTCAGGAGAGAGAAAAGCATGTCTGCTCTCCTTCGTGATCAGTGCAGAATAATAATAATAATAATAATAATAATAAATAATTTATTATTCGTACCCTGCCCATCTGGCCGGGTTTCCCCAGCCACTCTGGGCACCTTCCAACAAAAAATTAAAATACATTAAAATGTCACACATTTAAAAACTTCCCTAAACATGCCTTCAGATGTCTTCTAAATGTCAGGTAGTTCTTTATCTCTTTGACATCTGATGGGAGGGCGTTCCACAGGGTGGGTGCCACTACTGAGAAGGCCCTCTGCCTGCTTCCCTGCAGCTTTGCTTCTCGCAGTGAGGGATCCGTCAGAAGGCCCTCGGCGCTGGACTTCCGTGTCCGGGCAGAACGAATGTGCACCTATGAGAGATGCTGGGCTTGTGGATAGACTGGCCCCAGGCATTTGGGATTTTATGGGCTGCCCCAAACCAGCGCTTTGGCCAGTTTGGTTCAGTGCAAATTGTGGGAACATTGGAAGCTGCCTTATACTCAGTCAGACCATTGGTCCATCCAGCTCACTTGCATTGTCCGCCTTGTTTGATGGTGGCTCTCCAGGGTTTCAGGTCTCTTGCAGTACCGGCATAATATGCTCATTTACACACACACACACACACACACAAAAAAAAAATTATCTGGCCTTTAATACTGTATCTCAGAGTGGGTAACAGTAATTCAGGAAAACAACCAAAACAGAATGAGGCCATAAAACACATACATAAGACCATTCAGTTCCACACTGCTGAATGAATTCCAGTCATGTATCGAATGCTTGCATGGACAGCCATGTTTCAGTGCACCGAAGCCTCTTCACAACCACTTGAACCAGCTGAAAAACCCAATTGGTCTTGAAAAGTAACTTCATGTACCATGCATGCCAGTATTTAGTGGTCAGTAGTTAATCATAAGTATTAACCACTGTTATTGCCACTCATTCCTCATTCAGAGCCTGTGTGTTACAGCAGCGGCAGTGTTGGATTTGTATGGCTGGCAAACTTGGTTCTTATCCTTGCTCAGTTACAATGTGACCAATGTGTCCTTGGGTATTTTTCAGCCCACCTACCTCGCAGGGCTGTTGTGAGCCTTAAAGAAACCTCTGCTCTAAGCTGCTTGGAGTAAAAGAGTAGAAAACAAATGTATCAGTCCAGCTGATTAAACTCTGCTTCAGCATTCCTTGGTTTTTTGAAGTTCTGATCTGGCAGCCTTCAAGCATTCACAGGCACCATTTGGAAGCAGACTTGAAAGGCATTGTAGTGGCAGCAGGGGAGCGGGAACCAGTGTGTTGTTTGTTCTCTTAGATTTGTAGCTACAAAATTAAATAAATTCCTACCCAGATGATGGGGGTATTAGTTTGCAATGTTCCAACTAGGAAATTTGACGCGGTGCCAAACTCTCATTTTTCTGCAGTCACACCTATTTGTGCTGGAGGCTTTTCTGTGGCCAAGGGACAGGGATGGTGTGAAAAGAGCTCCTCTCTCCTACAACTGATTGAGACGACGTGGGCGAGCCATGTCTGCTGAGGCTGGAAACCCCGAAAAGCAACCCCCCGACCCACCCCCGGACCCACGCTGGAAGCTCCTTGTGTTCTACCTCTGTTTCTATGGCTTCATGAACCAGATCAGACCTGGAGAGAGCTTCATCACACCGTACCTGTTGGGGTCAGAGAAGAACTTCACAAAGGAAGAGGTGAGCTCAGGGGAGAGTTGCAGAAGGCCAAAGGGAGCCCTGGCATGTGAACGGAGCATGTTTTCCCAAGTAGCTCCTGGTTTGGGGCAGTAGGCTAGGGATGGCTGCTTCTTCATCCCCATATCCTTCCTGTGTGTGCTGGTGGGAAAATTGAGAGGTGGAAGTGGATCAGGGTATGGCTTCAGTGGGTGGCCCATGGGGAGGAGAGGGGTGGCTGGGATGTGCAGAAGACAGGTGGGCATAGGCTTCCTGTTGTGCAGCTACACATTAGGAGACATGTCCAAACATTGAGGGCTTATCCACACTTACCTTTCCCCAGCTTTTTCCAGCCACGGTCTGCGATTTAAAGCTCTGTGTCAGAGCACTTTTTTCCTCCTCCTTCGTAGCTTTCCCCATGGAAACCTGCACTTTAAAGCTCTATTGGAGCAAACAGCAATTGGAGGAAAACACAAATAGACATTTGCTCCAATTCAGCTTTAAGGAGCAGGTTTTTGTAGAGAAAGCTTGGGGCAAAACAACTAAAGGTAAGTGTGGATAAGCCTTGAGCTATCAGAAGCACAGACTGGCTTGGGAGATGGTGGACTCTCATTTGCTTGAGGTATTTAAGCAGAGGCTGGATGACCAGCTCAGGGATGTTGAGGCTGCATCCTGCATTGTAGAGCCTACGCTTAGTAGAGTGTCCGACAAAGTAACCTCCACGGTCCTTTCCAGTGCCGTAATTTGGTGATTCTGGACACAAAGGGCAGTGAGAGAAGAGGCTTGTGCTGAGCCAGTGCCAGCGTACGCAGCCCTTGCCATGCAGCATTGCATGCCTGATGGGAAATGGATTGTGCTTCACGTAGTTAACAAAGTAATGGAAATCACTGGGAAAGTGTTTTATCGTTTGGTCACAGTGCTGCAGGGTGCCAGTGTGCTTCTTTTTTAATTAAATGCAACCAAAAAGAACATCCTGTTGTCTGCCTGCCTGTTTAACAGTTTGAGTTTGTAAGTGAATTGTTCAGCTGGGTTAGCTAAGTAAGCATCTTGAGTTACCTGCTCACTGTGAACTGTTCTAACAATGTAGGATCTTTTTGCCCAGGAAGGAAGCAACATGTTTAAATGCATTGGGCTTTCTCTCTTTCTTTCTTTCTTTCTCTCTCCCTTTCTTCAAATGCTGCATTGTTTTAAGATTCCCCCCTTTGTTGTTCCTCTTCCCGTTCATTCCATCCATCCTTAGTTGTTTTCTTTCCTTTGGATTTAGCACTTTTGGGTGGCTGGGTACCTTTGGGAGATGGGACACAGCGTTCCTTCCTGCTGGCAGATGGCATCAAAGTGTATCTTTGCCCCTAACTGTAGCTAAGGAATTACTCAGCAACTTCTTACTTCAACCATGACCTCCTTTTCTTTCACAATCTGCTCCTGGCTATTCTCTAGTAGTTTCAGCAACAAGTGGTGCTCTCTGCCAGGAGACAGAGGGCATATTGGAAGAGTGCAGTTAATAATGAGAAGGAGGAGGGCAGTGAAGTGGTGTAAATTGCAGAGCATGTGGAAGGCCCTGATTCTCATAAATCTAGTGAAATCCCTTGCACATCTTATCCAGCTCTCGTTGACTTGCTTTGGACACCACACCAAACCATGTTTTTGACACTGATGGAGCAGTTAGGAACTCAAGCACTCCCTGATCCAATTCATGGCAATTCCCTGCCTCTTTCCTGGTTTGAGGAGAGCCATTTAATCCCACCTGGCAAACTGGTTTTCAATCCCAGGGCGAGCTCATACCATAGATGAGTTTTTGGACTAAATGGTTAACTACTGTATGCTCTGAACCAGAGTAGGAGGCAGGGGATCACCATGCAGAATGGGAAGAGAAGGAGGGAGTACATTAGCACAAGACTCCTGGGTCCTCATTCACAATAGGGCAAGCTACCATTTGACATTACCTCTGAACTGCCCCAGTTCTCTGGCTTGATACCTTGGTAGCCTTGATCTGTCAATAAAGCCTCAAGCTTCCAAGACATGCAAACATTTGCTCCTTATCTGGAAGTAACAGGTTAAGGTGCAGAGTTGTTAACTGAAGCTTCTCTCTGAGATAGTGAAGCATTGTTGACCTGTTACTTCTAGTAAGTAAACATTGGGACTAAGTCAAGGGCTCAGTGTGGTGTAGTGGTTAAGAGCGGTAGACTTGTAATCTGGGGAACCGGGTTCGCGTCTCCGCTCCTCCACATGCAGCTGCTGGGTGACCTTGGGCTAGTCACACTTCTCTGAAGTCTCTCAGCCCCACTCACCTCACAGGGTGTCTGTTGTGGGGGAGGAAGGGAAAGGAGATTGTTGGCCACTTTGAGACTCCTTAGGGTAGTGATAAAGCAGGATATCAAATCCATACTTCTCTTCCTCCTCCTCCTCCTCCTCTTCCTCTTCTTCTTCTTCTTCTTCTTCTTCTTCTTCTTCTTCTTCTTCTTCTTCTTCTTCTTCTTCTTCTTCTCTCCTCCTCCTCCTCCTCCTCCTCCTCCTCCTCCTCCTCCTCCTCCTCCTCCTCCTCATGAATAGAGCCAAACCACCTTGTGTGTGTGACTTGAACAGTGTTTCAGGGAGAGGGTTCCGCAGCAAGGAAGCATATACAGTGGTACCTCATGTCGCGAACAGGATCTGTTCCAGCGGCCCGTTCGCAACATGAAAAGGCCGCAACATGAAGCGCCACATCTGTGCACGCACGTGACACGATGCGGTGCTTCTGTGTATGCGCAAAACGCGATTTAGCACTTCTGCGCATGCACGCAGGTTACGGATGCACCAAACCCAGAAGTAGCCCATTCCGGGACTTCCGGGTTCGGTGCGTCCGTATCCTGAAAAGACACAACATGAAGCGGACGTATCATGAGGTATGACTGTATTTCTGCTCAAAGGAGATGGGGTACTGCCAGTCTTCTTCATGTGACTTCTGAGGATGAATACACTCTGGGGACTTCATTCCACTCAGTTACAATTGCAGTCAGAATGATCATTTTTGCTGGAGGATAATTGGTGTGTGTTGACTGTGGGGGCGAGAAGAGAGGGGAGATTTGGGGGTGTGATTTACAAAGTAAAGAACTGAACATTGCCAGGTAGTAAATGCCTAACAAGGAATCAAACTGAGCACTAGAACATTAATTTGATATAAACGTTTCAGTATTTGCTTTTTCTACTGATGTCTCATTTAAAAACTACAAATGGATCTAATCACAGATTTCAATATTACAAAAAGCCACATGCTGAAATCATTATCTTGGGAATGATCCTATTGCGCGAAAGAAAAATAGCAAGTATTTCTGAGTCTCGTCAGTTTTCAGCAGAGAGTTGACCATGTTTGAATCTTTTCCATTCAAATCATTGGGATTTTTTTTATCAGATCATGCCCTACTGCAGGGGTCCCCAACCTTCTTAGGCCCACATAAACAATTGCAAATTTAATAAATTGCCATTGGCATCACAGAATTCCAGTTTCACAGAAGAAAAATTGGCAAAGCTTGTGGATCTCCCCCCCCCAAAAAAATACAATAGCCAAAGCAGCGGCAGAAACTCCAAAGCAGGCAAAAAAAAGCAGAAAACACCTCCCAAATATAGGCAAAATCCACACACCACAAACAAAAGAAAAGTGGGCAAAACATCTCTCAAACACTTTCCCCCCTCCAAAAATAAAATAATAAAAAAATCAGTTAAAGCACACAATCAAACCAAAAATCATGCCAAATACCCCCTACGTCATGCACAGAGGCATTCTGGGGACATTTAGGTCAGAAGGTGAAGTATCTAGATGGCCTGCAAAGTGTTTTCCAATCAGCTCAGTGCCATTCATGTGGAAAATAATAATCCTCAATTGAAAAACTGAAAAGGGTGAGAATCTTGGTGGGTACTAAGGGAGTTTTGAGAGTGCCATGGTGCTTTTGGGAGGACACCAACCCTAGTGCATTGGAAGACCCTCTGCCATGACAGATATAGAGAAATACAGATCATACTCAGGGAAGCTTGAAGCTCCCCTTGCTTGATTTAATGATACATTCAATTTCAATTGTTTGTTTTGTAAAGTAGCTGTTTGAGTACAAATATTTTCCCTTGGTCTTTCCAAATAATGATATTAAAATGTCTGTGCTGGTAACCTCCCACATTTTTCAAATAGTAAATTTTCTAAACTTAGAATTATTGTAAACTTAGATTTTTGATTTTTTATTTTGTTCACATTTTGGACATAATAAATTAAAAAATGCTTTCAGTTGGTTAATCTGTCCACTAGCCAACAGCGCTTCTTCTTGCTTTTTTATTATCTAGCAATTTAAAAAGCACCCTTCACAAATGTTGTATGGATTTCTCTGTTACTAGCTTTAAGCGGGGAGGGGGAGAAGTCTGTATTCCACGACTCCCCCCAATTCTGAGAACTCTGAACTGCCTTAAAGAATATGAGCTGGGATTGCAACAGCCTTGCTGAACTTAACTCTCTGACCTGCTGACCTAATTTCCTGGTGGTTTATGTTTAAACCATCTATCTCTCCCTTTAGCAATGAATAATTTCTATTTTCTGTCCTCAAAGGCCTCTCTGGGACATGGGGCAACTCTCATCCCGCACAGGCCTGGCTGGGAGAGGTGACAGGGAGGCAGCCTGTATACATACATGATCACGTAATTCTGCCTTCCAACTTTGCCCTTTTGGAAGGGCCAAAGCTCAGAGACATGCTGATTACTGTGTGAGCAGTTTCTTTACATCCTGAAAGGACAAAGGGTGTGTGGGTGTGTGTACAGAATCTCTCCAGACTTAGGCACTCTTTCTCTCTGATTTTTTTGCCCCACTCATTTAACTTTTTTGATGTTCAGTGGAGCAGTAAACCCTGGCCCGAAGGGAGGCTCCCATTTTCCACTCTTTTGGGGCAGGGGGCACGGATGGTGTGAAAGTAAGGAAAGCCATTCCATGGCTCCCACTAGAACTTTGTGTATCCTTCTAAGCCTCTCCCAGCCTAAAAGACGAGGAGATTGAGGGAAGGCAGTGGCCTTGCTAGTGATAGATTGAAATATCCTACAGGTTGAATTCAATGAGGTAGTACCGTACTTTGAGACATAGTGCTGGACTATGGTAAAAAATATAGTTCCAGCACATGCCAGTGGACACAGAGCAGTTCCTAGAGCAGGAAAAATTGTAGGACCACATCCATAATTATTGCCCTAGAACAGAGATTTCAACCCTGTGTATTGGCTCAGCCTATGACCTCTATGTGTTCACATTTCCCAAACTCATTGAACAGAAAACCAAACAGGAACTGCCCACAGATAGACAAATAGACACAAATAGGTTCTGCTAAGTCAGGCATCCCCAGACTTCGGCCCTCCAGATGTTTTGGACTACAATTCCCATCTTCCCCGACCACTGGTCCTGTTAGCTAGGGATCATGGGAGTTGTAGGCCAAAACATCTGGAGGGCCGCAGTTTGGGGGTGCCTGTGCTAAGTGCTTGGATGGCAAGCCACTTGGCACCCCTGTGTATGTCCACGATGAAAGAACGGTGCAATATAATAAATGGCCTATATAAGTGAGGCATGTCCAAAGTCCGTTTTGGCCCCCGTGGTAGTACAGTGGACGCTTGGGTTGCGAACGTGATCCATGTGGGAGGCACGTTCACAACCTGTGCCTGTGCACGCGCGGGTTGCGATTCGGCGCTTCTGTGCATGCACAAAGCGCAATTTAGTGTTTCTGCGCATGCATGTGGACCGAAACCCGGAAGTAACCCGCTCCAGTACTTTCGGGTTTGGCATGGAGTGCAACCCGAAAAGACGCAACCTGAAGCAGCTGTAACCCAAGGTATGACTGTATATGTCCTGGGGTAAAATCCTAAAACAACTTTGGTCGGCCCTCATGCATGTTGTTCACTTCATCAAATCTGGCCCTTTTTGAAAAAAGTTTGGGCACCCCTGATATAAGCCAACAATTTATGTGCAGCCCTCTCAGGATCTAGGACTATCAGCCCTACAGATTTCAATATGAAGATAATAGATGCTCTTATAGATCAAGCCCATATACTTTAAAAATAAGAGCTGTGGTCAGGATTGCAGATTTGCCTTTGAAATATAGCAAAACAGTCGGGATGGCTCAAGTGTTAACTAAGGATATGTGGATTTTCTCCCAGGCACACCAATTTATGGGCAAATTATGTGTAAAGCATACACAAATGCCTGCAATTTTATGGTCTAGGTAGCATTTAAAACACAACTTGACAGGGTGGTTGTGCCAAATGTCCCTTGCGGCATCCATCATAATGTTTTGTCTCTCCTGATGGGGCAAGTGAGTTTAACCTTCCATGAGTCCTGTTCACGAGGCTGTCCCTTCCGCACCGCCCCCCCCACCACTCATTGGGCGAAAGCTTTATTTTTTGGGTCTGTGTCCTAGCAGGGCAGCTCTGGCCAAGGATCAGAGTCCCTCCTGCTGATTTGTTTCCATGGCTAGAAAAGAAGCAAGTTCCAATCAAAAGAGGCTGGAAGAAGCTTAGCTGACCTCCTTAGCAAGGGACCTGGAAGGGGGGTGGTGTCTGCTTTTGGGCTCCCAATGAAAGGAGCTCGAGATGTTTTGTTTTTGCAAGACCAAATATTTGTAATTAGGCAACTGTGATCAGCAGGTGCCTTTCCAGAAATCAAGGGGCCCCCAGGACATTTTGCACAGTTCAGCAGATTTGAGTGTCACCAGCGCCTCGCCTCCCTTGAACCAGCACACAGTGCTGTGCTTGTATTAGTATGCTTGCCTGCTCTGTGCACTGTGTAAAGTGTTCTCAGTGCACTGCAAAACGATACCGGAAAACAGGTGATCAAAATAGTGCAGGGTTAGGACTCCCAAAGTTGGTTGCAGTGAGAGCCTCTCCTAATTTAAAAGCGGTCATGGTTAAGGAAAGCCAGTTAATCCAGAAGGAGGTTAGCAGCAGATTCTGGCTGAGGTTGAACTCCTTCTAAAGGACCAAGTTTGCAGTTTGCGGGGTCTGTCCAGACCCTATACAAATCAATCTGTGGAAGGACAGACAGCAGTGGCTAGGAGCGCCCTTACCAGCTTTGGCTGTTACAGCAGCCAAAGGCCCTATCTTAGTGTGATAAATCTTGCTTCAGTTACCCATGCACTGGCTACCTCCAAACTAGACTGCTGCAATGGGTTTAAAGTAGGGCTTCCTTTGAAGATTGTTTGGGAACATCAAGTAGTGCAAAATGCAGCTGCCCAGATGTTAGTTGGGATAAAGCACTCAGAACATATGGCTTCAGTATTATATCAGCTGCACTGGCTGCCAGTTTGTTTCCAGGCCCAATTATAAGAGCTAGTTAAAATAGAGTTTCTTGAAGGACCATCTATGCCCATATGTTGGGCATATGCCTGGACCTTCCTGTTGACCTCAGCTCGTAGATCTGTCAGTGGGTAAATTAGACTGGCAGCACATGTGATAGGGATTTTTTGTGTGTGGTGTGCTCCTGTTTAAGAAGCTCCCTTCCCCAAGACTTTTATTTCACTCCCTGCTTTTGTTTGTTTGTGAGCCCAAATGTCTTCCCCATCTGCTTTTGGTTAAGATAAGCTGGAGTGACTGGCTGGAGTGCATCTGTGCTATTTGTTGCTCTTGTTTTGTATTTATGAGTTAAATATTTATTGATTTTAATGGCATGGTTAATAAAGTTTTGTTTTGTACTGCTTTGATTTTTTTTTTATTCTAAGCTGTTTTGGGCAACATAGAAATAGCTTACATATATCAGTAAAAACGGCCTGAGCCAACAGTAACAATTCACCTCCTAGGAGAATTCACCCTTGCCTGCCTTCAGCAAGCAAGTAAAGGAAACTTCACTGTGAACCGTGGACTACTTAGTAATGCCTAGGTAGCTTGGTAAACTGACCCGGTCATAAAGTTATTACTAAAGTAAAATGTCAGGTTGTGCATTTTGGAAGATGGAATATAGGTCAGAGCGATTACGGCTTGATGAACCACAGAATTCCGTGTGGATTTGCTGAGGAAGGTTAGTAGTGATAGCATACGAAGTACTGAGTGTGCTTTTCCAGACAGAGTTTGGATGTATTAACTTGGAGTTAAAAATGTTTAACATTGTGTCTGATGGCAGAATGCTGTGCATGCAGATTAAAGCCACCATTTCTTCATGCTCTCACTTAGTGATTTGGGAGATCTACGACATGGGATTTAGAGCATAGTCGTAATAATGCCAATCTCGTTACGTAGATGTACCAGCACCGGGGTCAAGGGCCATAGCTCAGTGGTAGAGCATGGTCCCAGTTTCAATCCCTGGCATCTCTTGATAGGGCCGAGAAAACCTGTGGCTCTCTAGGTTTTGTTGGACTAGAACTCCCATAATACCAGACCATTGGTCATTAGCTGCCCTCCTCTGGGGCAGACAATTACTGAACTAGATGAGCTCGATATAAGGAAGTTTCCTATGTGGGGTTGCTTTTGGAAGTTCCATCAGTGCAATCACTTTGGGAGGCGTTGGGGGTTTAGCTTCTGGAGATTGGGCTCTGCCATATTGCACTTGTGGACCCTTGGATTATGGCAGAACACACACAAAGTCTAGACTGCTGTCTTTTGCAGTAGCCTCTTGCGTACGCGCTGGGGTGGTTGTGTTGAAACCTCATTGATTTACCATGTGCTGTTGCTTCAAGAGGGGGGCATATCATGCCTCTGCACATCTTGCTCAGCAAAAGAAATGTAGGAAGAGAGCTCCAAATCAGTGGTTGAGGGAAAATAGGGACTAGGTTGTTTGACTACAGATATAGTGAGAATCTTTGTTCCTAACATCTGGGGTTCTCAAACCCAGCTTTGGGTTGGCATCACTTGGGGCTTTGAGGGGCAGGGTGTTCATAGAGTTTTGTCGTTCGTTGTTGGAAGGCGTTGCAATTGCTTTGGTTTTTCTCTCTCAGGTAACCAATGAAATCACACCTGTGCTGTCCTACTCATACATGGCTGTCTTGGTGCCCATCTTCCTGTTGACCGACTACCTGCGGTACAAGCCGGTGCTGGTGCTGCAGAGCCTGAGCCACATTGCCATCTGGCTGCTGCTAATCTTTGGGACCAGCATCCTTGCCATGCAGTTCATGGAATTCTTCTACGGCATCACCATGGCGGCACGGGTGGCCTACTCTTCGTACATCTTCTCCCTGGTCACCCCTTCGCGCTACCAGCGCATGGCTAGCTATTCCCGTACCTCGGTCCTCATGGGAGTCTTCACCAGTTCCGTGCTGGGGCAGCTCTGTGTCACAGTGGGGGGCACCACCTTCACGACGCTGAATTACATCTCCCTGGGGTTCATGGCCTTTGGGCTGCTGCTGACGCTCTTCCTGGAACGCCCCAAGCGCAGCCTCTTCTTCAACAGGAGTGAGCCTATGTGCAATGGCACCTCGCCCTCCGAGCGCGACAAAATGAACCCTGAGGCCGGGGATCCAGGGTGGCACAAGGCCCCCACCTGGAAGAACATGGTCTTTTTCCGGATGTTAAAGGAGCTGGCGGCATTTGTACGGCTGCCGCAGTTAAGACTTTGGTCCCTTTGGTGGATATTCAATTCTGCTGGCTACTATCTAATACTGTATTATGTGCAGATTTTGTGGAATGAGATATATCCCACAAGAGACAACAGGAAAATCTACAACGGAGGCGTGGAGGCGGCTTCAACGCTCCTCGGTATATAGAGCCTCCCCCATTTCCTGTTTGAGCTTGATTGTAGCCCCACCCCACCCTTTTCTCTCTCTGCTTTATGCCCCAAATATGAATTCAGAGCACCTAGCGGGGTCTCCTAGACCTAGACCACGGTCCTAAAGTACTGTATTTTTCCATCTATAAGATGCCCCCATGTATAAGACGTCCCCTATTTTGGGGACTCAGATTTAAGAAAATGGGGGGAGATGGCTCATTTTATAAGACGCCCCCTAATTTTTGACATTATTTTTTAGGGAAAAAACAGTCTTATACATGGAAAAATACAGTACATTCATGCAAAGGCAATTTCTGCTAAAATTACTTGGGTTTAAAGTAACTTCAGGTGATGCACCTCAGGGATCTCCCTGCATGGAGAGTGTAGGCCAACCATTCCACTAACCTTCCCCAGCCTGGTGCTTGCAAGGTTGGTCTACCAGCATGCTTTAATGTGTGCTAAAGCTCAGGGATGATGTGCATGCTCTGCATGCAGATGGGTAGAAGCTCAGTATTTGCCATCTCCAGCCAAAAGGGATTGTAGGGTCACTGTCAACCAGAACAGGGAGCATTGGGAGCAGATGCAGTAGTGGCTACACCCAAGAACTTGATCAGTCTGGTGCACTTCGGAAAGAGCACTGGCTTTCCTGAGTTGCCTCTCAACTCTCTGGGTTTTACATTGCAGTTTCCCAGCTGGTACCATGTTTAGAAACATACTGTTAAGAGTTTTACTCTTTCCCCACACCCAGAAGTTGTTTCATTTACATCATCCTAAAAACCATGCTAGAACTTTGGTGTATACTTGAATTCATTGCATCTCTGGTGCAAAAGGCTGGTACCCATTACAGGAAATTATGTTGAAAGTGACCCACCTCTTACCTTTATAGATGGATCCAGAGCAACTTGGTTATGAAACATTTTTAAGGGCTTGTCTCAGGACAAGTTTCCCCCCCTGCTTCTGTGAGAGTTGCACTTTACTGAAGCTGAATCCCATTCAGTATCTGTAAAAAAAAAAAGCCACCCAAAAAACCTTGCTTGCTAAATCCAATTAGGAAGGGCAAAAAAATCCTCTCCCCATTTACTTTTCGTTGCAGAACTGACATAGAAATAACTTGCCGCATAGTCCTTCTAGGGCAGGGCAGGGGAACCTGTAGCCCTCCAGATGTTTGGACTTCTGGCTGGGGAAGATTGCAATAACATCTGGAGTGCCATCATCTCTCTCCCTCCCCCCGGCCATTCTAGGACATTTTTTGTCCTTCGTATGGTAGTAATGTCCCCATTTTTCAGCCGCTCAGCAGTATACAGTTTAATTCCTGCAAACAAAAAACTGTCCAGACAGAACATAAAATATTCCAAGAAATTATTGGGGATTTTTTTTGTCATTGTGTGCATGTGTGTATCCTAGTTTAAAGTGTTGGGGTAAAAATGTCTGGAGCAAAAGGTGTTCAGGGAAGCAAAGGCAAGTGCCCAAAGAGAAAGTTCTTCCTCAATTACCTTGGGCTTAAAATAATCTCCTTGGATATTTGGGGTAGAAATTGTCCCTTGGGTTTTTCCAAACAATGACTGTTCTGCTGTGTGCCTTGTTGCGAGTGCCGCTTTGGAGAGTGGAGGCCTTGCTGTCCATATCTGGTCCTCTCATCCACATCTTGACAACATCTATGTGTCTTTGCAGGTGCCATCACCTCCTTTGCTGCAGGCTACGTGAAGATCCGTTGGAGACTGTGGTCAGAGCTTGTGATTGGTGTAGTGACGGCATTCCAGGCAGGCCTCCTTTTGCTGATGAACACTACTGCCAACATCTGGCTCTGCTACGTGGCTTACATCCTCTTCAGGGGCTCCTACCAGTTCCTTGTGCCTATAGCCATGTGAGTGGTGAGAACAACTTGATGACTAGGCCTCCATTAGTCACGTTGGTGGTGAGGAACATAAAGTTTATGATATCCGTCGTTACCTGGATATATATCATCATTCTCACTCTTTTCAACATGCAAAAAGACATGGGGGGGGTTTTTTGCATGCATACCCCAATATATAGTAGACCAGCTTAGCTTTCTAGTATCTGCTTTGCTAAAGGAGGGATTGTAATGCTAATACCGTATATACTGGCGTATAAGACGGCTTTTGAACCCAGGAATTTTTTTTCAAAAGTTGGGGGCCCGTCTTATACGCCGGGTCCAAGAATCTGCGGTCACCGCATACGGTGGGGGGAGCTCAAAAACGGCCGCATCCCCACTGTATGCAGTGACCATATGAACACAAAGAAGCGCGCTCGGGAGGGGGCTGCTCCCCGCCAGGGAGAATGTCTCCCTCATGGCTTTGTGACCTGGATCAGCACAGAGATACAGTTTTGTGTATTTCATTGGTGTCAAGCTGCTGCCTCTTCTCTTTTTGTCAGCGCAAAGCAAAGGGATCTTTCCGTCTCTCTCTCTCTCTCCGCTCTCTCTTTAACTGCTCTGCTCAGCGTCTTTCGCTGGCTGTGTGAGCCTCCGATGTCTCTGCCTCTCTATTTCTCTCCTCTCTATGGTTTCTTTCCCCCTTTTGATCTATGTCTCTGCCTCCCTCTCCCTCTCCCTCTCCCTCTCCCTCTCCCTCTCTATGGCTTCTATTCCCCTTTTGCTCATTCAGCCAGCCTCGTTGTCTCTCTCTCCGCTCTCTCTTTCACTGCTGCTCAGCGTCTTTCGCTGGCTGTGTGAGGTTTCTTTCCCCCTTTTGCTCGATGTCTCTGCCTCTCTATCTCTTCCTCTCTATGGTTTCTTTCCCCCCTTTTGCTCGATGTCTCTGCTTCTCTATCTCTCCTCTCTCTGGCTTCTTTCCCCCTCTCAATAACTAAGCAAACAAACAAACCACCATTTCCCCGGCTGCAGACTTGAGTGCTGGAGAAGACAGCCTCCCCTCCCCTCCACGCCAAAAAAGGGCTGGAGTACATCCCAAATTCTATATTTTAACTTGAAAAGTAAGGGGTCGTCTTATACGCCCAGTCGCCTTATACGCCAGCATATACGGTATGTATTTTCTCCCCTGTAAGGATGCCAAGAATAACCTTTTGGTCCCAGGGTAGATGGAGGCTTTTAGTATTCAGCCTAGGTTAACAAGCTACAGCGATTGCTGCTGATGTTCTGAATGATTAGCTAATTTTCTGGAAATGCTAAGGCGGGGATGGTTAACTAAATACAAAGAACTGGATTAGGTGGTCTTTAGCACTCTTCCAGGCCAGCAACTGTATGCCTTTAACCATTGGATGTTTCACTAACATCAGTGATAAAAGTATTACAGCTTCCCAAACTCTCCTCTTGGTGTAAACACTCCTAAGCTTCCTTATAAGGCAGGCATCCCCAAACTTGGCCCTCCAGTTATTTTGGGACTACAACTCCCATCACCCCTAGCTAACAGGACCAGTGGTCAGGGATGATGGGAATTGGAGCTGGAGGGCTGAGTTTGGGGGTGCCTGTTCTAAGGCCAACACAAAATAACTAGCGTTAGCCCCATCTCTATGCCATCTTCGGCTTGTAAGTGAAAATGCATTGATCTTTGTGAGTGCCTTGCTTGTCGGTGATGCTGCAGCATACCATCTGTGGCTGTTATCCTCGGATGGATAACCTGTGGCCCTCCCTGTGGGACTTGCAAAGCTATCACAGGGATAACTGGCTTGGGATGGCCAAGCATTCATAGCAGCGTCACCTTTTGATCCTTCAGTATCAGGACTGTGAACTACCATCAGCCCCAGGGAACATAGCCAGTGGTCTGGGATCGTGGGAGCTGTAGTCCTTCATTGTCTGGAGGGCCACAGGCTAGCCACCCTTACCCTGAGCCATAAAGCAAACCCTCCTTTTGTCCTTGGTGCCTTTTCAGTGATTGCGAGCAGAACTAACCTGCCTTCCTCTTTCTCTCGCTTTGACAAAAGTTTCCAGATTGCAGCTTCCCTGTCCAAAGAGCTCTGTGCCCTGGTGTTTGGAATCAACACTTTTCTCGCCACAGTTCTCAAGACTGTCATCACCATCATCATAACAGATAAGAGCGGTCTGGGTCTCTCAATCCACCCTCAGGTAAGAGGCACAAGTTACGCTGAGGCTTGCGGTAGCGGGCTTTTGACCAGTTCTAGCTGCCTTTGGGGCTTACTTTGTAGGTTCCTCCTATGGAAGAAGGTGGTCCTTTGAATAATCTAGTGAACCACATAGTGGGAACTCAAAGGGACTTATTTGCAATGGATCCTCTTGTCTTGCTTGGCCCACTTTTGGCTGTTGGCCCCATTCTATGCTTTGCCCATCATGTTTTGGAGTGGAAGCAGGGCTGGCAAAAACTCAAAGGCATGTAAGCCAAGAAAAATAGAACTTCTGTTCTTTATCTTCCTTATTTATTTATGTTAAGAGACTTATGCCCTTGCTTTGGGTAGGTTTCTAGGGTGGCTAGTAGTCACTCAGTTCTGCCCTTTCCAGAAAATGAAAGGTTTGTTCCAGTCTTAACACAGTCATCCTGAACACATGCCAACTCACATGATTTCAGTGGAACTTGTTGCCAAGCAAAGTTCTGCTGAGTTAACAGAACTACCCCCTAATAAACATGTAAATTGCTACTAATCCTTGCCGTTTGCTGATTTCTCTTACATTGTCCTCAACAAAAGCTCCATCCATTCTGCAAGAACTGAGCTTATATTTTTTTAAAAAAAATATGCTGATCAGGAAGCTGCAAATGTAATCTGTTCCCGTAAGGGCTGTCATTGCTGGCTCATGGCTGTGATGGGCTTAACAAAGCCTTGTAATTACCCGCTGCTCATGTGACAAGAAATGGTGGCAGTGCGTTGGAATAGCATGGCAGCAGGATATGCATGTGTGTTTAAATCTTCCTTATTGGAAGTAGCGGGCGCAGATTGGAGAAATATTTGGTTGGGTTAGTTCAAGTAGACTTTATCAATGAGGCTGGAGGAAAAGCAAGGTGCCTTTTTTAGCTAGAGTTCCAGCTTTATGTATGTCACTGCAAATGAGGTTGGCAGATGTACATCATGAGTGGAATTCCTGCTACTGTCAGAGATGGGATATGATTTTGACTTAGGATAGCTACATAGAACATCCCAGCTCAGATGCTGTGTTCTGGCAAACAGAAAGCAGTGGGGGACAACTGCTGTTATGCCTGTATGTGGGAACTTGAGGGGAATTTTCACCTAGCTGGCTGCTAGAGTAGATGGACCTCTGATCCAATGGGGCTCTTCCTGTTCTTAAAGGAGTTTCCCTCCTAGCTCTATTCTGTGCTTCTGTGGGCTGCTGATCATTTCTGATTTTTTTAGTGCTTTAGAGGAAAATAAGACACTGGGCCTCAACACATCATCTCTCCCCCTTTCTCTTTTCCAGTTCTACGTTTACTTCAGCTATTTCACGCTCCTGACAGTGGTGTATCTTTCTGCATCTGTGTATGTGGCTGTGAAGCATAATGGATGCAGAAAACCTCCAGAGGAAGCGCCACCCAAGGAACTCAGCATGCCAGTTGAGGACAGAGGCACAGAGCTGGCTAACTTGGAAGTATGAGAAAACGGTGGATGGGGAAGAAAAGAGGAGCTGGCCTACCTGCATACTCCCAGCTGGGATGCAACACACAGAACTCCCACGTTAATCAGCACTTAGAAGCGTCTCAGCTTTCCAGAGTATCAGGTCACTGCAGAAGGAAAAGGCCTTCCTTGACTTTTGGGCGTGTGCATCAGCAGCATGCAACCAGACGACTAGATTTCCCCCCAGTCTTGGTCATTGTGCGTGGCATAGGCTCCTGAGCTCAGGTGAGATTATGGAGACATTTGCCAGTGTTATGGTTGGTACCTGGTGATTTTATGAATGTAGTTTTAAACACCGAAAATACTCTGCACGCTTTCCCCTCAGCCTTTAAACGAGTCAACAGCGAGCAAGATGGATGCAGGTACTTTTTTAAAAATAATAATAATACAATAGTTTTACATTTTATAAAACAACCAATTTGTTACCAGTAGATATACTCTGCTGGGAGTTATGAATTGCAATATTTGTTGGAGCTCAATTTTCTTAGGAGGAAAGCTTCTTCTCATATTTTGCTTTTAAAAGTTAGAGTTATGCTTAAGAAAACAGGACTGAGAGTAAGACGTCCTCTCATCCATTTGGGACAGTGAGTGAGAAGCACAATGCGCTTTTAACAACCACTTTAGATCCTCCGGAGGAACATAATCCTTGGGAAGTATACACCTGCATTTTGTTCTGACTTGTAAATTCTTGTTCTCTTCCACTTTCCCCACCAAAGACGATTGATTTTCAAATACCTTCACTGTCACATACTAATTTATACTGGACGCAGTAGTATGCTCAGTGGGCATTTGAGAGGAAGGTGGGAGTGATCAGGTCTTTAGCAGATGACTTTCCAAACTAGCTTGGACTTTTCATGTGGTTTTGCCTCCAGGGGCCACAAATCCTTCTAGACCAGTAGGCCATGGGTGGTAGTCACAGAGTGGCTGCTTAATATAAAATGGTAGCCATATGAAAAGGAGCATGGCCACAAAAAGGTGTAGCTGTGCCCCCCCCCCAATCAGCCCCATAGGCACTCGATTGCTCATGAAAAGCTCTTTTGTGATGCTGTTCCGTGCAGAAGGGAGGATGAAATGTGTGCTGGGAGTACATTCAATGTAGAAAGACCAAATCAGTGCAAACAGTCTATTATTGTGCATCGTGGGCCTGTGAGTGCCACCCTGGCACGTCCTGCCTAAAAGGCACTTTTCCAGTTCTTCTGGAGCAAATGGAGTCAGGATTCAGTTCAGGGACATAGTTGCAATTCCATGCAAATGAACAACAAATAACAAGAGGATACTTTCCTTTATTCAGTGCCTTTAGAAAACAGTTTATAGAACACAACACACAACTGACAAAGATATAGAGATCCACAGGCTTTTAAAATTGCATTAAAAATTTCACAAAATACAGTAGACAGTAATAAACTGATTGTGTGACTTGCACAGGCTCCCCCGCCCTATCTGGTAATAAAATTTCAGAAAGACAATCAATGAAAGCTAGGTAGAAATTTAGCACCTTGGTTTGTCAAAACAGACTCAAATGCTCAGACATTAATGTGTTTAAAACAGAACTGATACACAGCAATCATCTGCCTGGCCAAGGCTTCTGGCACTGAAGTGGAAGGGCTGTGATGGGGGGGGGGGGGAGAGCTCCTAGAAGCTCAGTCACAGTTAAGCCCATAAGCATGACTTCAGTCACTCTGCATTCAGCACTAAAATGGCAAAATACTGCTTGCCTACCTGTGCTTGGGTGACACACACTAACAGACAGTGACTAGTGTGAACTCTAGTCCTTCCCCCTCCTCGAAAATGTCAGCACGATGCCATTCTGCTCTGATGCAGCAGAAGAAATGCTGGAAAATACAGCTATTACAGGCACGTCCAACAGGTAGATTGTGATCTACCGGTAGATCACTGCCCCCCCCCAAAAGAAGCTCAAGTTTTGCTCCCCTAAAAAAGCTCAACATTTCCCCCTGCACCCCCCCAAAACAGTGCTTTCCTCCTCCCTAAAAAAAAGTTCAACATCTTTGACCTGAACCCCCCAAAAAGGGGGCAGATCACTGCCAGTCTTTAACTCTGTGAGTAGATCGCAGTCTCTTGGGAGTTGGCCACCCCTGAGCTATTAGAAATGGCTTAGTTCTGGTGGTTCCTACCACAGTGTATTGAGGACAGGGGAGAGAAATGAAAGGGTCATTACTGGACAGATAGAGTTCTTAATTGCCTAAACTTTGTATTATCTCTTATGTTGGAGCAGTTGCTAATAACAGATTCCAGATCTGAGATATTTAGGGATATTTAGGAGAACATTCCTGGCTGGAGGATTATAAATCTGATCCCCTGCTACAAACACAACTCGCCATAGGTCCATCTGTTCTTCGGGGTCTCAGGTAGGATGCTTTCACCTCACCTGTTATTTTACAGTGGAGGTGCCAGGACTTGAACCTGGGTCCTTCTGCATGCAAAGCATAGGTTCTGCACCACTGGGCTTTGGTCACACTTCTGATAGGTTAAAGCAACAGAGGGTTCTGAGAGCTAGCATGACCCCCAAGGCTTCAGCCAGGACGGCCTGCCACTTTTGCACTAACCTGTTTTCTTTGAATATGGCTAGTAGAGGCATCCTCTATGGAGAATGGAGGAAGGCAGGGCAAGTAAAGTATAAAAATGTATAAAAACAAACCACAAATCCAAATACTGATTGTTACAACGGCAAGCAATTTCTTCTTCCATTATGGCCTGTAAGGAGACTGGCTTAGGCAAAAGTCACTTAGGAAGCTGTTAACACCTCTAGTTCTCTTTTAGAGCTAAACAATGTGAAAGTGGTGGGTGGGGGAAGAAGCAAAGGAGAGAACTCTGCCATAGCAAGACTTGAAGGTTCAGTCTCACTACTCTGGGCATGTCTCAGCAAAGGATACTGTCAACTCTGCAACAAAAATCGCAACCAGCTATGAAGAGTGTTTGCATCTATGTTTGGAAATAAGGCATTATGCTGGCTGCTGAGTCAAGCAGAGATAAGGGAGTGTATTTTCTGCAAGCCCATATATTACTCTCAGGGGAGGGGGGGCAGACAATCAAATTCCTGGTCTCTTTGGCAGGATTTTTTTCTCCTTGGTACTATGCACAACAGAAAAGCCGCCTCAGTGTTTACAGAAATCTTAATTTTGATGATTATGCACTGTCCAGCAGGGTCTAAGCTTGTGTTATTTAGCACCATGTCCCCACTATAAGGCAGGCGGTGCCAAGTTACCTGCAGCGCTACACTGACAGTAAGGGGGACGCTGCTGTTTGAGGGCTACCTTATGTTAATTCAGCCACAATAAATAGACTTTCTGACCTATCCCAACATGGCCTTGGCTTTTTTAAGGGGCCACCTGAGTGGAATGGAATGGGGGGGGAGAGGCAAACAGGGAAGCTTAACACACACAAACAATTCAAGGGTTAAACATGAGCAGGATCAGAGCGAGAAAGAGAGTTAACTGCTCCATGTACCACACTTGCCTGGAGATTGCCTTGCACACAAGCCTGTTCTGCTCCAGCCCCTCCAGCAGGCAGGTATGATTCACAGCAGCCACGCCAGGAGGAAAGAGACAAAACATTCAGCACCAGAGCTGCGCTGGAAGACACTCTTTGGCTTTGTCACTCATTCATCTGCTTGACTGATATATTACGGAACTGCTTGGGCACATGATCCTGTGGGGGGTGGGGGGTGGGAACCGCTTGCCCATTTCCCCTGTTCCTTAAAGGAAAACATTTGGGTTCCCTTCCTCCACCTGCAGCCAGTGCTTTTGTTGTGTGCCATTTTTTTATTTCTTGGAAGAAGTCATGAAGCTGTTTTCAATGCAGAGGACGATGAAGGCGTTCTTGCAGCTGCTGCTCTTCTGCTCGAGTAGCTTGCCCGACGCCAGCGAGGAAGCCTGCCCTGTCACCACTGTGTCGTCTGTCCTCCAGGTCTCACAGTAGCTCTCTGTTAGCCGCCGTCCCTTTGAGTCAGAGCCATGCCACACAGACTTCTGAGGCCTGAAACACACCAGAGCGTTAGGGGCTGTTTCACACGTAAGTGGCTGCAGGTGCCCCAGCCATCACGGCTCCCCCTTGGGCTGATGCTTCATGGGCTTCATAGAGTGTTAACTCTCAAAGCCCCCAATCTTGCCACATAAAGTGGGGGCAGCCAGTCTGGGCAGCATCTCGTAGGAATGAACTGCTGCCAGCCTTGGGATAAGATACCTGGGACATTTACTCCACTTCTTGACCTTGGACAGTCTTTTGGGAAGGAAGATATTGCTACACACACACATCATATTGCTGGGGCAACATAAAATGCTTGGCGTAGCCAACCCACTTGGTGTCTAAACATTTCGTTCCTGAAAACCTGCCCCCAAGAGAAGCATCACATGAGGCTGGAAAAAGAAGACAAGATAGCAAACACATTCCTCTTCTCTTTGCCTGATCTTTATAAACAAAGGAATCTTCTTTGATGCCCGTGGAGTTGCAGAGCCAGAGAGGCCAGGCCCAGCTGGTGGGGCAGCAAACCTGCAACCATCGCACATTCCCTGATCTTCAGACAGACAAAACGCATTTCCCCCACCTACCATGCAGAGTCTCTCAGGACGTCCCTTCCGTCAAAGGAGAAGATGCGAACCCCAGTTCTCAATGGAGCATCAGTGCCAGAGAAAAGGTTCTCCCAATTATTAAACAACAATTCATCCTGGAAAGGAACAGAAATGGGCAATGTAATAATGTAACTGCTCTGAGAATACTTTCTGCCTGTCTGATAACTTTGAGACAGGCTGCCCTTTCTATAGACAAGACCTTGGGACCTTGCATGTCCCACGTTCAATCCCTGGTGCCTATGGTTTTAAATATCTTAAGCAACTGGTCTGGGAAAGGCCCTGCCTGAGAACCTGGAAGGACAGCTGCCAGTCTCCCAGTTCAATGCAAGGCAGTTCTTTACAGAAGTATTCAAGGTGACGGCTTGATCTGCATTACAGATCAAGTATTAAAGATAAAGGTATTACCTTTCAAAGTTGGTTTAAACCTTTTTATGAACAGTAAATAAATATTAGGGGTTGTTAAGAGATGATGCCGCCTTGCAGGCTTGCCCCTGACCACTAGTTCTAGCCTCAATGAACACAACTTAGAGGTTGCAATCCTGCACGGGGCAGGAAAGGAAGACAGCAATCCCATCGCTGAGCTTCATGTGCGCCTTCCGCTGTCACGAAGCGTTGTGTTTGCTAAGGCCTCTGACCAGACGTACCCTGAGGTTGACAATAGGCACCGTGCCCCTGTCTGCTCTGCGCACTATGCTGTAGAGGTCTTGCAGTCGGGAGGAGAGGAACGCTCGGAAGGTGCCCGTCAGTCCAACCTCCCTGGCTTGCTGGAAGCACTGGAAGTCAGCTCCTCGGATTCCCCGCATGCTGCCACTCAGGGGAGTGTTCAGGGCTATGAGGTGGAGCTGGAAAAGCAAGAAGATGACCACACATGAGAAGGAGCCTGTACCACCAATACACAAGGGAGCTCTCGGTGCAACTGGCAGAGGTGCTAAGAATGCAAGGGGGAGGAATGTCCGGCCACCACAATACAAGCAGCCAGTCAGCAACGGGGCTGAGTATGGGGGTCTTTGCACCTTGATTCCTGATGCTGCTGCTGCTTTCTGGGACTCCTGAGAATCATGAGAGGCCAGCCCTGTTATTTCTCTCACTGGAAATCATTCATTGTTTGGGGGACATTTCAGAAGTACCGTGTTTCTCATATTATAAGACATGTCTTATATTTATTTTTTCCTCAAAAAAACACACTATGACTTATTTTCAAGGGGTGTCTTATTTTTTTCCTCCTCCTGCCGCGGCCGGCATTGCTGCTGCGCCTATCACTATGTCTTATTTTCGGGGTATGGCTTATATTCCTTGAATGCTTAAAAATCCTGCTATGGCTTATTTTATGGGTATGTCTTAAAATATGAGAAACAGGGTAGTTTGCCTATTCAATGGTTATGTCCACAAAGCAGTCAAATTATAACTGAAATGCAGAGGATATAGTATGTAGTAACGCCCTTGCCCTCATCAGAGCTATAGTGACACGGCTCTGGGGTGCATTCAATCAAATGAGAACTGGATATATTGTACAAATTGTGTGGGTGTGGACTAGCCAGCCGGTCAGCCCCTGTAGTCTCTGCTTCAAAGGCAACCTATACCAAGTTGTAAGTATAGGGTGGCCCCATGGAGCAGCCTGGGATGGAGTGGGTACGTTGTTGACTGGCTGCCTAGATCTGAAGCAAAGGGATGCAGGCACGCTCTCTGAGGGGATTGGGCCCTTTGGGCCCTTCAAGCCATGAACTCACACCCTTCAGAGGTTTCCATGTTTGATTGAGATTCTTGAAAGGGCCTCTTGCTCATTCATCCCTACTGCTGGCAAAGAAGCCCATTCAGATTCCTCTAACTGTGACAAGCATTGTTTTAACCTAGAGGAGAACTTTTACTAAGGTGTGAGGAGTATTTTGATCTGGGGACCACACTGTACAGCAGGCCACCCCTGGCATACATAGTAATGACATGTTGCTGTAATTCATTCTACGACTGCATAACTACATGTGGTGATGATGATGATAATGATTTTGATGATGATGATGATTTTGATGCATTTATGGAAAGTCTACCTTTGATGGATCTCTGTATTTTAGAATTTCTGTTTTGTTGGAAGCCGCCCAGAGTGGCTGGGGGAACCCGGCCAGATGGGCGGGGTATAAATAATAAATTATTATTATTATTATTATTATTAACTAGCCACAAGACATGAATCAAAATAAGGGGAGAGGCACTGCCAGAGGGCTCACAGTCTAAAAGGTGCAACAGGCAGCAGTGTTCTCTCACTCATTGCTGGGGGCAGACCATCATGCTAAGCTAGGTGGACAACCTGTGCAGAGGAGACCTTCAAGATGGTAGTCAGGAGGCAGGGGGCCCTTTGGTGCTAGCTGCTTTCATGACCCCACTCTCAGTGTCTCTATGTAGGGCCAATTGAGGCAGCCACCCAAGCAAAAACACCAAACTGCAGGAGGGGACTCTGCCAGGGTGTACAGGGCACTCACGGCAGGCTGGAAGTCATGGTGGGTGTGGACGGCAGAAGGAGCGGCATCGGGCTGGCGGTTGAGGAAGAAGGCGTCCAGTGGCTCCTGCTGGTGCTGGGCTCCCTGGTGTGGCTGGTGGATGGCGGGTTGCTCAGGAAGGCGGTGCTGGTTGGCCACACTCTCATCCCCTCTCCAGGGCTTGGCAGTGGAGTAAGCGCTGTATTCTCGGTGGGAATGCACAGGCAAATGCTGTTGGAAGGGGCGCTGGGATCCAGATGATGAAGCCGTTCCTCCATGGGAGTAGTGGACATTGGGAGGCCGATCATATACCTCATTGTCCTGCAGCGGAATGAAGGGTAATGTTCCTAGAACCCTTTCTAAGTGTCCTCTTAGGGGGTCCGTCTCACAGAAGAGCACAGGTCAAATAAAGCCAACTCGTAGCACAATCATCCGGCTGCATTACCAGCAGAGCCAAGCATGTACAGCACCAGTCTGAACCTACATCAGCTGCATCCCAGTACAGGTGATCCAAAATCCTTAGTATCCCACCGTGGACCTGATCATTCAAGTCACACTCCCCCTGCATGGCATGCCTCATTTGGATTTCCCCTGATCTATACCCGAGTGCACCATATACGTCACCATATATTGAAACCCAAGCACTAAACATTCTAAAGATTGACAATCCCTGGATCTCAAGACTCCTAGCAAGCTTGGAATGACCCACAATAGACCTAGTCCATGCTACAACACCAGATAATAATGTTTCACTTACCAGCCCAGGGCCAGAGATGGATATTCTTTCCTCAAGCTGAAATTAAATCAGAACAAGTCATTTTACCCTTTATATGATGTGTTTGGCTTACTTTGTAACACTTATAAGAACCCTAGGTTGGTCTTATTATCTCCAAATTGCAGGTCTGAAGTCTTGCCTAGGACCGCCCAATGAATTCATGGTTGAGGAAATATTTCATCTAGGGAAATTCCCAGCTCACAGTTCGCTCTATACCACCAGCGCCGTATTACTATTACTCTTTAGGATGAATTTTGCTATTTTCAAATGCATATTTCGTTTTGGAGGGAAAGGGAACATTTGCCAGAATGAAATAAAAGCTGTAGGTGTTGCAACCTGAAACATATCCAGGAATTCATTTGGTAAGAAGGAAACAATGTCTCTGGATCCCATATCAGATTGTTTCAAGTAAGCTTCTTCCAAATCAAGCCAGAGGAAGCTCATTCATCGCTACAAGGGAGCGTTTCTTCCTGGCATAGCATTCTCTGGCATTGCAATTAGCAGTCGGTTCTGCATTGCTCTGAGCATCTGCCAATACCCCACAGAGAAAGACCGCTCTCCAAGGTAGTAGTCCACCTACGGTCTTGCCCCAAGTCTGCTGTGTTCACACACATCATACTCACAAGGACTCTCCTGAAACCACTGCGGACACGGATGTAGAGCTCTTCCCTGTCCCGGATGAAAAGGAGCTGTCCTTCTGGCACCTCATGCGCTCTGCCCATCATGCTCTGATAGGTTGGCAAGATCCGCAGCTGCCAGAAAACAAATCATTTGAAAAAGGAACAATGAGAAGGTCACAGCCATTAATCTGTCTGAAGTACAAGGTGGCGGCTCACCATTAAAACAATTTATATTTGGTGCGCTTGTAAACTGCAGGCATATTGATGACAGCCCTTGCTTTAATCACACAGGGTTCTTCATCAAATAGAGAGCACCTGAGTTACAATGGGTCATCGTTACAGTCAGATTCACAGGCCAGGTGCCAGAAGCCAATAACAAACTTCACGGTCATCACTCTTACAGTGTTACCGTGTCTATTACAACAAATATTTGTTGTAATTCCCATAAATTGGAGTGGCGTTGCTTTCCATTAGCACCCTAGAGCTTTCCAGAACTAGCAACAGCTGTTCCTATTTGCATGGCTTGCAGCAGCAGCAGCTCTTCCTCCTCCTATTGTCCATGCTCATAGAAGGAGCATCATCCATCACTCTGGCAGTGGCCATCTCTAGCCAATGTGTTAAATCCTTGCTTGAGCAAAACCCATCAGGGCCACCCACAGGAAGGTAGCTTGCTCCACCCCCACTCCCAGCCCCACGAAAGGAACAGCAGTGACCCACTGCCTCTTTTTCTTACCCCAGAAGAAGATGCATCACTGGTGCCTGGAGTTCCCGGTGGTCCTGGTGGCCCCGGTGGCCCAGGAATACTGATCGCTGGAAATGAAACAAACCCGGAGCTAAATATTCGCACAAAGCTTGTTTTTAAGGCCCAAAGCAGGGCCATTTGCAATGAGCAGGTGGGAAAGGATCAGGCATTTACTCACATTGCCTATGGGGTCCTGGAAAGGAAGGGGGTCCTGGAGGGCCAGGTGGACCCGGGGCTCCTGGGGTCCCTGGGCGCCCCTCAAATCCTGCGCCAGGAGGCCCTTGGGGGCCAGGAGGGCCAGGGGGCCCTCTAATACTGTCCCCTTTGGGGCCCTGAAGAAGCAAATAACATACATGTATATTAGAACCACTGAAGTTTTACTCAATGGCAGAAACATCCACCTGTCGGTACTGATCCATCTAAGCAATTAATTAAACTCATAGCCAAATGCATAGTTCTAATCCTTCCTCCCCCTTTCTCCTTCCATTGCTCCACACAAACACATCCCTCTTCCAGCTTCCTAGGTCCCGCGGCACATGGAGCAAAGGAAATGTTAGAGTTTAGCTCCATGCCCCAAGGCAAATTATCCAAAGCTCTACCAACCAGTAACCTTTCCATTCCAGGTGCCCACCCCACAACCTGCCTCCTCTCTCACTTCCCTTGTTCTTCCGCCTGCTACTACAGTCTCTCTCCACTGCTTCTGCCACTCTGGGCAAAACAGCATTTGGAATGGTGGAGAGCCTCGTGGGATAAGAGAAGGCTACTTACAAAGCAAGCCCCCCCCCATCAGAAAGATGTAAAACAAAATCTGCCACCTGTGGCAGCTACCCTACTGTGCCTAATGGCAGGGACAGTAATGCCCAGCCGCTTGGGTGAAAAGCTAAGCTTGATTGCCAAAAGCAAAGACCTTGATGGGATGAGTAAATGGCAGAAGATAAAAAACATTGGAAGAGGGGAGGAATAGGTATATGGCTCTGCATCAAACACGGACCATGCCGAGAGCGGATTAACCTCACGGTGACAAGCTGTTACTTTCCTCAAACATTGCTCTCAGGCCATTGATCTGCTCTGGAGCATCACACACTCATACTAAGTGTATACAAGCACTTGCTATGCAGCAATGCACTTGAGAACTTCTGCACTTTGGAGATTGGGTGCTTGTCCTTCTCTGCCCAAATCCTCTACCAAAGGTGCCACTTACACACTCAGTTTCCCCTGACTTGGAAAGTATTCTAAAATGCAGAAGACTATGCCGTGGTACAAAGATGCTGGCCACCACGCCTCGTAACAATGCAGTGTGGGGTATCTTACCGGAAGACCAGGATATCCTGGGGGGCCTGGGGGTCCAACAGCACTTGATCCAAACAATCCTCCTCCGCCTGGCTCACCCTTTTCACCTTTCAGCCCTGGGTCCCCTCTCTCCCCTCTTTCTCCCTATGGAAAGATATTAAATAAGCAAATATACAGCGGTCAAACAAAATGCATTCTCCTATCTCAGCTCCAAGATTAGCACTATTTCCTTCTAGACTTGTTCCTCTGGCTTATCCACACTTCCCCTTGTGCTGTGCCTAGAAAACGGGTCCGAGCAGTTTTCTGCTTCACCCATGCTTTCTAGGCATGAGTCAGAGCGGTCTGTCACATTAGGGAATATCTGAGTAAAACTGGTTCATTGGGCAGACCTCTCTCTCTCTCTCCCCCCTACATCTTGCACCCCGCACCAATACACCAGTTGAACTTTAGTTGTTGAGCCACTGTAATGACAGGTGAAGACACCTCCTAGCTGAAGTTTCAGCAATATTCAGGGGCAACTAATGTGAACACCATTAAAACTGACAAAGGGGAAGGGGGAGAGAGAAAAATACAATCATTCAAAATATATTAAATAAAATGAAAAAATTGTTTAAAATATCCTTTAATAAAAAACCAGAAGCTTTCCTTTTGGGAATTACAGATTCTCAAAAAGGTAAGAGAGATCTTTCTATATGCTACGGTCGCAGCAAGAGTTCTCACTGCGGCAAACTGGAAGAGTGATAAAGTTCCCTCAAGATTAGAATGGATTCAAAAATTGGCTGAATATGTGGAACTAGATAGCTTGTCATAAAAAATAAAAAATAAACCAAAACAGGTATTTATCTCAAAATGGGAAATCTTTAATATTTATTTGAAAAATAACAATTGTAGCTTAAAAGTCTGTCACAGCTTTTGAGTAATCTCAGTAGTAGTTTCAAGTACGAAGCATAATTTAAAATAGTTTATAAAGTCAGTTGAACTCTAAAAAAACATTATGTTATGGCAGTGAACAAATGATGAGAAATTGAAGTAAGGAGTAGATGGGAAGTCCGTTCTATAGAAAAAGACCATTTTTATTTAAGGATTTTGAGATTATGATTCAATGTATTTAATTTCCTTTTTTGCTTTATGTTGGTGGGTATTTGTTTTTTCTTTCTGGTGTATGTTAAGGTGAAAATGAAAATAAAAAGATTTTTAAAAATATATCTTAAATAAAATAACTGGTTTTAAATTGTATTGTACTGGTTGTGGTAATGATGGTGGCTGGTTATAAAGTTTTATGTTTTTGTATTGTACAATGGTCTTCATAATTTGTTTTCTGTCCTTCAGGTGGTTTTTTTTAAAAACAAAAAACACTATGAAAGCCACCTTACAAGGATAGTTACCCAAAAAGGCAGCTTGTAAATTTTAGAAGCAAACAGTAAATCAAACAAAAAGGCCTTTTGCCTATCCCTGTGACCCTGGCCTCATTAAATGCAAAGCGGCCCAAACTTGTTTGCCATCCTAGTGTGTCCTCCCCCCAGCAAAACCCCTTAAGCTTCTTTTTATATTCTGTATATTCATCCCAAATGACAGACACTTACCCTGAAGGTGGAGCCAAATCTGCTGAGGTCATAAGGGAACTGGCCTTGTGACAAAGGGAGAAGAAAGGGAGAAGAATGAGATGTTTGTAATGGCAAAGAAACCAACTCCACTCACTGTGGGGCTTCTTTCCATTATGATCTTTGGATCTTTCTCTTATGATGGGCCTTCATAGCACAACCCAGCCATTTATGACTGTATGGGAAATGGCTTTTGTGTATTACTGGGTGAAAAATTTGGAAACAATACTTATGTAAAATGCATTATTGTGCTAATAAGCCTTGTACTTGTACTGATAAGGCTTGCACTGAAAAAGCCAGATTTTTCTCCAGGAGGATACAAACAAGCTCAGCTAGGCTTTGGCTTCCTGCACAATGAAAAGGAGGGGCCATAGCTCAGAGGTACATCTGTTGCCTGCTTTGCACATAGGTTTGATCTCTGGCTTCTATGCTTAAGGAATTCAGGTAGCAAAGGTGGCACCGGTGCATGTAACTGGACTAGATGACACCAGGTTTGTTCCAGCCCTATAGGTCTTAGGTTTTGTAGAGTACCCCGTGGTAAGCAGTGCAAGAACTAGCCTGTACAAAAGCTGTTGGATGCACCTAGCTGGAGACATAAAATAGGAACGATAGGCTAATAGTGACGGAAACCTGCTGCAAAGCAAGAACTTGTGTGGTGCAGCTGCCTCAGAACAACACACCTAAACCACAGCATGCTACAGGTCTAAGGCAGGAGCAGGGAGGTGAGGTTTATTGGAGGTGTGCAATGCTTAGATAAGAGTTGAGTGCCACACGGCTCAAGCACATGAGCCAAGTCACAAGAGGCTTCCATGACTGCCACTAGCTCATGAATCCATGATACCTCCTGGTAAGTGTTGGTTAAAAGGTGGAAGTTAAATGTAGGTAGCAACACTGCAGGAATCTTACCTGGGGGCCCAGGAGGACCCACATCACCTTTTTCTCCCTTCGGACCAGCAGAACCATGGTAGCCTGAAACAAAGTACTGGCATAAGGCTAGACAATCCCCAAGAGCCAGTGAGAAGGCACTGCACATCCATAGGCCAAAACTTCCAGAACCACTAGAGGAATGTACTCATTACACTACCGCAAGGGTATTAATTGCACATTCGGTTCAGATTAAAATGATTCCAAATGCCTTTTAGAAGGAAACAATGTTATGGTTCTGTACAGCAAGGGTAGCTAATCTTTCCAGGTGCAAGGGCCACATCACCCTGCAATGGTGTGGGCCGCAAGTCAGCTGCCCCACATGTGCCCACTCATCAGATGGGATGATCTGCAAACACTCCACCCAGCCGAGTATCATAATCAGGGTGGAAACAGCTGTGTTTCCACCAGTGCTCTACACCATTTCCCCCCTCTAGCGGCATTGCTACTGCCACCAAATTGGTTCAGGGATCTGGTGTGCAACCAAGAAAAGTTTGGTGGGCTGGACAGCAGGTCCCAATGCCTACTTGTGCAATGACTGACATTAATATGGGACGTCTTTAATGGTGACGCATAGAGCACCATGGAAAGGGAATTATGAATCCACCCTTTCATGCTTCTATAGAGGGATTCACCCCAGGAATCTGATGGGGAAAGCCGATCTTTGTCATCCAACCCCATGCTTTAACCGCTTCTGCAACATCCTTACCAGGCAATCCTGGAGGCCCTGGTGGTCCCACTTCACCAAATCCCTGAAGTAGCAAACAAACAAACAAATAAATAAATAAATAAAGCCCCCCCATGAAATACATTATTACCCAATCATTGTATAACTAACAAGACATTCACTTTATGGCATTTCCACATGTTTCCCCCTAGCAAGGAAAATGCACTTAGGCCATTACTCACATTGTTGTCATAAATAGGCACTATGCTGCCCGGAGGACCTGGGGGGCCAGGAGGACCAGGGAGCCCTGGAGGACCCTAGAGAGGAAGAGAAAAACAGGCATCCCATTATGTGGGGAACTGACTGAGCACAGAACAGACGGAATAGAACAGGACACTAGCCAATATCCACCATTGTGACAATTCTGCAACCCCCCCTGTATCTTTGTGGGTGGTGGGTGCTGCTCCTGGTTTTAACTGGAACACAAGATTGTGCGATGTGGCATTGCTTCTACTTCCAAGACTTGCCGTCAACTCAAAAGGTGGAAGACAGGAAGATGATACAGCCAGTGGAATGCATCCTGCATTCTGTTCCACCTCCTTATCATGCATGTCACCGGCATTTACAAAAACAAACAAGGTTTGTGCTTCTTTCCACCACCCACAGACAATACTTTCCCCAAATCTCAGACTCTAGGCTTCAAATATTTCATTATTCTGTCTGCAACAGCAGAGGAAACCAGAGTGTTCACACACAATATACTTGACAAAATTGTTCTTGCAGTGCATGGACCAGGATTAGCATTGCTTTACTAGAGTCCACATGATGGGTGGTTATGACACTCTCGTATTGGGGCACGAGAGCCCAGGGGTCTGGCAACAGCACAGAATTAGGCCTATGATTTTGCTTGCCTCCCCAATGCTGTGCTGCTGCCTGCTCCCTGGCTCTAAGTAGACCAGAAGCAAAATCACTCCAATGCAAAGGGGATGCATATACCCACTGCAGCACACATGAGAAATAGTGCTCTCACAAAAAATGTTTGGCCACTGCTGCATTTGGATACTTTTAGCCACACTAGGACAAGAGCAAGGTCATTTTCAGATGCCCCTTGGGGAGCCATGAGACCTTTTTCTTCTCTCATAACAGAGTCTGATAATGCTCGTGCTCGGGGTTACAGTGGGATACAAAGGCCATCAAAGCTAGCAGCACTGCATGCCAGCCTTCAGCGTAAACTGCACTACGCAGAGAGATGTGTCAGTTTCCCGCTTACCCTTAAGCCCAGGCCTCCTCTTGAGTCTGCTGGGTCACCTTTTTCTCCTTTCAACCCGTTCATACCAGGTCGGCCCTGCAAAGGACAAAAAGCCACTGGTGAGTCAGCTTAATGGACATTAGTAATGACACAGTGCTAATGAGGATTCAGAGTATAAAGAATGCTACAAACATCACTTTTTGTGCTCCCATCGGGTGAAGTGAAAGGGCTAAGGGAGAAGAATCTACTGAGATCTCACGATTTCTCTATGGGGAGCTCCTACGTACTACTACTGAAACTAAATGCCTCAAGAGTAGGGGAAACTATGCTGCAGTTCTGTCTAGAATAGATGATTTAACTGCAAAGGCCAGCACAAAGGTTAGAATTAAAGGGAACAAACAGCAGGTGAAACCCTTGGTACTATCATAGATCCCTGGAGGAAGCTGATGGCAGATTTTGCTGGTGTCGCATGACAAATCTCTGTCCTTTCTTAGCACTGTCACACACCTGCAAGACATAGAGACAGTAGCCAAGCCAGAACCACTCTGTCGAACAAGAAAGAGGGGCTTGTAGGACCAGGAGAAGGGCAGTTTCATCCTGACTGGAGAAAGACAACCCTGAAAAAAGGAATGCAGGGGCAAACCTTGTGTTGGTAGGAGCAGCATGGCCAGGAACTCCCAGCAGAATGTGAGACAGGAAAGAGGATGGTCCTGTTGTACATCTAAATGTACCCAGAGCCTCCATGCTTATGGGAGGAAGGAGTGCCAGTTGAGGGGACCCAGAGGCATAATTCCACTTCCAGATGCATGCAGAGCCACTGAGTGTTTCTTATGGCGCTTGCATCCCCTTTTGTTAATGGTTCAGTCTGGAGTGAATTAATGCTGGAGTCTGATTTCTGTAGCTTCCCTTCGAATTTATCTAGCAGAGAGGTAACAGTGACTATTCGAGAGGTGGATGAAGTTACTCCTCTTCCCCCATTCTGTCTATAATAAGGGAATGTACATTTGAAGACAATCTAAAAATCAAAATTCTTACAGGTCTTCCAGGAAAGCCGATTTCTCCTTTCTGTCCATGCCGCCCAGGTGGCCCCTAGAAGAAGAACAAAGAGAAAAGTCAGGCTTAGAAAGATGGTAAGAGATTGTAAATGCGAGTTCCCGCAATATCTGCTACAGGATTTATAATTCCAAATGGAAGCAGAAGACAAGGAAATCATCATTCCCTCTAATAGCAAACTCAGGAAGTGAGTGCTGACAAAATATAGACACCAGAGGGGAGAGGGATACCCTGCTTACACTCCTTATGGCTTACAGTAACTTGGGGAAGGGCAGGGCTGGCAGGCAGAAACCTGAACAGGAGAACTCCTACTAGGAGATGAAAACACACCGCAATATTTGGCTGCAGACTCAACTTTCCTAAGTAACCACACTGAAATAAATAGGAGCTACACAAAAGCTCTACTAGCAACACCACACACAACAATAACAACAACAGAGAGGACAATTTGATTATATCATCCATGCTTAATGGATGTTTAGATCTATGTAAATTCCTTGCATATAAGCAAATATACCCTGTGTAACTTACTGCTGGTCCCACAGGTCCTCGCAGGCCTGGTTCACCCTGGTGATAAAAGCAGAGGCAATTAGACCCTCCAAACAAGCTGCTTACAGTCATCCCGATTTGCTTGTGCAAAGTTTACCGCGGGGTTAAATTATCTTCAGTCTTTATTAAGCATTCATTTCGATTTGTTTGCAGGGTAGATATAAAACAATGAACGTTCATCCCGCATTCACCTGCTTTTCTTGTGGGTACACTCCACACTTTTCAAGGCATTTCCCCATCACTTTCTAAACAGCAAATAAGCCAAATCATTTTAAAAAGTGGATTTGTTCTACTAGGGCAAGAGAGCCCTTTATTCCACTTGTAATGTGCATACCTAAAGTTCTGGTATGCGCTTGAATCCCTCCCACAAAATAGTGACAGTGGAGGTATCCCATACTATTATTTAGAACAGAGGAGATGAACCCCCTCTCTCCAGCCCCACTTCGCACCCCAAGTACTTTGCCTGACTGGAGTGTATCCTCGATATTTGATAATGCCTCTTGCTTCTCTGCATGAAAACTACAGAGAGGTTTGTGAGTGTGTGTAGAGAAACTAGCTTACTGGACAAAGTTGAAATGTACACTTTTTCCTCTGGCTCCGTCTGCCACTGATCTTGGCAGGTTGCCCTGAAGGGAATGTCCTGATTTAGAGCATCCTAGGCTAGAGGCAAGCACATGGTTGCTAAGGGTCAAACTAGACCTTCATTGGAGATTTTGCATGAATCTGCATGTTTTTTTCTTATATAATACAGACATGTGAGGGGACAATCCTTTTCAAGAAAGGATTGCCTCTCCAGCACAATAAGAATGACCCCACAAACAGGCCTCATGGCTAAAAGTCTTAAGGGGAAAAAAGTCTCCCTTGGAGGCTTCTCGGCTGTGATTATTCAGATCTTGCTGGGGAGGGAGGGGACATAAGCCTTGATATGTGATGCATTCAACCCCTGACTTTGCCTGTAATTAAATAATATTAATAAACTAGATATGAGCAAATAAACACCTTATGGTCCTTAACAAAGAAAAGGGGACTCTCTTTCTCCCCCCCCCCCCACTTTTACCAGGGTGGTAATCGGGGAGAGACAAAGCAACATTGGTACAAACATCTTATTGCTTGGAACTTCCCGAAACCTGGCAACGCCCATGTCCCCTGCCCACTCAATCACCACACAAAGGCTGTGAGTGGTTCTTGCCAGAGAACAACCTCACCAACCATAGTCACTTTCATGGTCACATTGCAATGAATATTCTCTCCTCCCTTTCCCCAGAAAAGATCTGAATGGTACAGATCACGTCGGTAATCCCATGTGTGCGTTTGCTAACACAGCTTTCGCAGAGGGTGCACACCCAAAAACTCAGTGGCACACTCTCCCAGAAGCATGGGTGGGGGGCTCTCAATCTTTCACTCTCTTTTAGAGGGGCTCTATACCAGTCTTTACACCATGGAGGGGGAAATCCTTCAGCTTCTCGTTATACAGTAGCAAAACTGGGTAAATGAGAGAGAGAGAAATTCAAATGAGAGCAAAACATGCTCATTTCTACCTTTTCTCCTTTTGGATTAGTTGCTATGACTGTCCCATCAGGGCCGATTATAACCCCTGGCTCTCCTTTTTCACCCTGTCCAAAAGACAAATGGCAAGAATGAAGACAAAATGCTTGTGAAAATATAAACTTTGCAAAACAGGCAAAAAAATTCCTCTGGAACCAGGCCTCTGGCCTTTAACTATATATGCGGCCTTTTAGAAATAGGTGGGATGTTTTAATGTATTTATTGGGGGGGGGGTTGTTTGGTTGTAAGTCACTTTGGGTTGTTTTGGGCAAGATAAAGTGACTAACAAATGTAATAAATAATTACAACTGAAGTATTGCTCCAGAGGAAACATGACCCATGTTATAAGCTATCTAGTACAGTGGAACCTCGGTTTATGAACACCTTGGTTTATGAATTTTCGGTTTACGAACACCGCGGACCCATCTGGAACGGATTAATTCACTTTCCATTACTTTCAATGGGAAAGTTCGCTTCAGTTTATGAACAGACTTCCGGAACCAATTACACCCATGCTTCGGGTTAAGTACACTTCAGGTTGAGTACTCCGCGGACCCGTCTGGAATGGATTAATCCACTTTCCATTACTTTCAATGGGAAAGTTTGCTTCAGTTTATGAACACTTCAGTTTAAGTACTCCGCGGACCATCTGGAACAGATTAATCCACTTTCCATTACTTTCAATGGGAAAGTTCACTTCAGTTTATGAACAGACTTCCAGAACCAATTGTGTTCATAAACCGAGGTACCACTGTACAATGATCTTATTGAAGTAAGATTCCCCGACAGAGGATGGTGGCTGGCAATAGTGAGCATTTGGAGAGAGTTCGTGGAAGCATGAAATGCTATGCATGCCCTTAATCAATCATTGTAAGGCTGAAGTACAAAGACATAGAAATTGGTACTTTGGAAAGATATTTGGATTATGGAAAACAATTTGGAACTAAGGCTGCAATCCTAACCGTGTCTACTCAAAAGCAAGTCCTACTGAATTCAAAGGGGCTCACTCCCAGGTAAGCAGGGTGAGGGTTGTAGCCAGGAGCCAAATTGTAGGAATCCTCTTGATAGTGAATAAATTTGCATTGTGGTGATCAAGTTCCAAACTGGAATGCTTAAGAAAGGGACTGTGTATCGCCTTTGGTCCAGGGGGTAGGGCTCAAACCAATGGCTTCAAGTTACAAGAAAGAAGATTCCAACTAAACACCACGAAGTACTTTCTGACAGAGCTGTTCAACAGTGGAATGGACTCCCTTGCAAGGTGGTGGACTCTCCTTCCATGGAGGTTTTTAAGCAGAGGTTGGACAGCCATCTGTCATAGGATTGTAGAGTTGGAAGGGAGCATGAAGGTCGATTAGTCGAACCCCCTGCAATGCAGGAATATTTTGCCCAACATGGGGCTTGAACCTGTGACCTTCATGGATGCTTTAGTTGAGATTCCTAGATGAGCCTTGGGGGTCCCTTCCAATTCTATGATTATCTTACCTTTGGACCTGAAGATCCCGGAACACCTGCAGATCCTGTGTCACCTTTTGGTCCCACTGGCCCCTGTAGATGGAACCACAGAGAATTACACCTGAGGACATTGACACATGGCCCATCTTTTCAGTACCAGGAGTCAATGGAGCAATATTGCTTTGCTTTGATCTGCTTGCCTTGGCCTAAGGATGAGCTTCTGGTCTACGAATAACACCAAGAAAGTCATCAAAATAGTAGTCTTCATATTTTGGGGGAAGCTGGCTGTGGAAAGCGCCAGAGAAGCTCTGCTTTAAAACAAGTAAGGCCAATCTGCACACACACACACACACACACACACACACACACACACACACACACCCTTCCTGTTTTGTCATCTCTCGTTCCATTCCTTGTCCAACATACACAACCGCTGACAAAATAAAAACAAGCAAAACATAACAAAAGCTCGATGGCTGCCAAGTCTCAAAGCTGCCCTCCTTTGCATCTGGTTGCTCGAGGGCAGCTCTCCGCCAGAACAGACCCCAAGGGGGGAGAGCTGCTCACTGAGGCTTGGAGCAATGTCACCCAACCCCTTGCCAGGGCAGGTTCACACACATTTATTCTGACTTCAATTGGCTCTGTTCAGAACATACGGTATTAGTACAGCTGCAAAGTCTGTAGTAGTAGAAATAGGCCACTGTGGGGTTTTTATTTTTTTTGGGGGGGGGGAGGTGAATCATACAATCTACATGCAAATAAGCCTTTCAAAGGAAATCAAGCTCAAGTCACAGTGCCAAGACTTTTAAAAGGGGGTTGTGATTAGACACTTGCCTGTGCCAAAATTGCCTCCAGGTGACCAACCTAGGAAGCTTTCTAGGAAACTTTTTTACACATATGCAGATGTTGTTGTTTAGTCGTTTAGTCGTGTCCGACTCTTCGTGACCCCATGGACCAGAGCACGCCAGGCACTCCTGTCTTCCACTGCCTCCCGTAGTTTGGTCAAACTCATGTTGGTAGCTTCGAGAACACTGTCCAACCATCTCATCCATTTACTGACAGATAGATGTCAGTAAATGGACCAGTTACAGGCATGTCAAACCTGCGGCCCTCCAGATGTTTTGGGCTACAATTCCCATCTTCCCCAACCACTGGTCCTGCTAGCTAGGGATCATGGGAGTTGTAGGCCAAAACATCTGGAGGGCCGCAGTTTTGACGTGCCTGGACTAGTAAACTGGTTTCTTTGTTGGAGTGCTAGCAAATGTTAAACTGTTTCTTTGTTGGAGTGCTAGCAACTGTTGTGGACTTTACTCACAGTGCTGACTTAGGGCTCATCCACACTTGCTTTGGGGCTGCACTTTCTAGGTACAAGTCTGGGATTTCTAGGTCTCTGTCAGAGTGTTCCCCTCCCCTTCCTGCCGCATACCCCAGGGAAACCTGTGTTTTACTGCTGAATCGGAGCAAACGGCAATCAGGTTTTCAGCAGAATGTCATTTCTTCGATTCAGCAACAAAAACAGGTAAATGGCTTTCCTGGAGAAAGCTGCAGAAGGTGGAGGGGAAAACGCTCCGACCTGGACCTGGACCTGGAAATCCCAGACCTGTACCTAGAAAGTGCAGCACAAAAGGAAATGTGTATGAGCCCTTACACATGTGCTGCAATCTTTCTCTTGCAACAAAGGAAGCCACTGTATACTAATAAAAAAACTTTGACATGCCCTTCCTGCTCCAGCCACTGGTAAACTGCAAAGATGTACAGCAGCCGAATTCTTACAATCTGAGCACTGTGAAGCCACTGGGCCGTATTCAACCACATTTTTGCACTAGCACAAGGGGATTCTCCCTCCCTCCGTGTGCACCCTATGCTGTCCCCAAATCTGTCCTGGAGGGTTGGGAGTTCCCCCACCCGTAACAGATTTAGGGGAACACAGATGAGAGAAGAGGCAGAGATGGTTCTGTTGCACAAGGAGAAATCCTTGCACTGAAGGAATGATCTGCTTAGTGCTACATTGAACATTACCCAGTATGACTAGTACTGAGTCAACTACTTACTGGGAAGCCAGCATGCCCTTGTTTGCCCTGCAAGAAGAAACAGGGTAGCATAAATAACATATAAAATAAATAATAGTATTATCTCCAGCCCTTTGAATTTTAAAATAAATTGTTTGCACATAATCAGCCAAGCCCATATGTGTGGGTCACTATAGCTGCTCAGCCATGGTCTTGGAAACAGAGGCTGAGCCCTAACAAAGTGCATCAAATTAAGCGGTGTGGTGAGGATAACGGGGAATGTCTCATAATTCATTCTCACTCTTGCGCCAGCTTAGCTTCTGAAGCAGTTTATAAGTGGCTTTGTACATTTGTATGGATATGATACACATCAGCAATGTGAGGATCTGCAGCGCAGATGTTTTTATGCTTGATGCTTATTTATAATTGACATCTATGACAGGTGGATGTTGAGTCAGCCTCCTGAAGACCCAGAAACCAATCAGGGCTGGGTGAAGTATTATCCAATTGGGAGAGAGTAGAGAACAAAAAGTTAGAACAACAGTTAAACTGTCAGGTAAGGTTTGACTGTCAGGTAAAGATCAGGCAGGGCTTGGTTGGAGCCTAGATCGGGCTTCGAAATGGTTTAGCTGGGGATTAATCGGGTGGTTAGGGGCTTGCTAAACAAGGCAACAATATTATTCCCCTGTGGGGAAGGAAAATATCTTAGAAGGGGCTGGAAGTGATTTACTGGCTTAGTAGAACAAATGGTCATTCTAGGAGGAATCAGTTTAATCAGAAACAGGTTTAAAGTGAAGGTTTAAGTGCTTTACCTTATCAGTGAAATCAATAAGCTCTAATGCTCATCAAATACGTTTAAATAAAACTTCAGTTTTGTTTATATAGTGCCCCATCCTCTGGCTGAGGGATAAGTTTCCTTTCACAATATTAAAAATCCTTGCTGTTGGTTATGAGAAAACGCTACCACATAAAGATAATACCAGACCTCTCAAGTGTTACTGACGGGGAGTGTCTAAGTGTTCAAACACCCCAAACCAGGTCATTTTACCTCACTCCCATCTTTATTTTTTTCACTCGCTCCCATCTTAATTGAGGAAGTTTGCCACAACATCCTTCTCACAAAATCAGAGTAAGGTGATCACTAGAATAGAAATTGCTTTTTACTTACCTCTGGGCCTGGCAGAGTAGGTAAGGTTTTCTGAAAAATAATAGTGAAAGGGTATACTGTACTTAAAATGTAATCTTTATTGTATTTCCTCATATTCTTTGGCAGGGCAAACTAAAGTCTGATCCAAAGTCCAGTAAAATGCCACAAATTTCTTACCAATGACCTTGAATGGTTTATTCTTATTCCTACCATTATCCTGTCATTTCTATTAAATCAACAGTAGCTGGAGAAAATAGATGGACTTGAATTCAACATCATGCTATTACAATCGGTCAATCGGTGAAAGTATTTCAGCTTCTCTGATGGGACAATTCTCTTCTCTCCCCCCCCCCCCGCTGGCTGGGATTCTGGGGGTTCCTCAGGGATACATCCCAAGTCCAGGAGTTCTTGTGCTGGCTCCCACTAGCACTATTATTTAATCTGACCCCATATTTTCTCAGCATGAGGACCCACTGGCTTAAAAGAGAAATTTAAACCTTGCAATCTAATACATGTCTACTCAGAAGAATGCCCAACTGAGTTCAAGGACTTCTAGACCCCTTTGCCTAAAAACTAAATGAGCAGGGAAGATTGTTACCCTATTGAAGCGAGCCACGCCAACAAGGAACACGTAGAAATTTTCCTCGAGGCAATCACCTATTGGTTCAAACCATGGTTTAGCATGAACGTGCAAGCCTACAAGCTCCCCACCAGGACACTGCAGACACTTCCCTCCTCTCAGTCATTTTGCTGCTGAGCTGCCATGACCTAAATCATGCTTTGGCTTAGTGTGTCATCTAAACTCACGGTTTTAGCTCTCCTAGACAAACCACAAGCTGTAAGTAAATCAAGAACAACCTTGGTTATAGTTCATGATCTGTCTGGAGACAGGTAATTCATGAGCTCAGGTTTGGACAACATTCGAAGCAAAGTCATGGCTTAACTCCATGCAGCACAGTGGCAAAATGACTGGACATGAGCAAAGTCGCCATGATCTCCTCCCTAGGAGCCTGTAGGCTCACACGTTCGCACTAGTTTGCCTTAGTGTGGTGTGTGAACCAAGCCAATGTCTGCCAAGAAGGAAACTGAGAACTATCAGTCATTGAACTTCAGGGTATTAATATTTTCGTGGTCGATGCTGAACTAGAAAATACAGAAACAAATTACCCTTATAATTAGAAATAATGAAGTGATTCTGTGAGAAATGGCTTCTCTAAGGAATCGTATCATTTTGATTCACAGCATATAACATGATTTTGCAGAAGTAAGAGGAAGGGGTCAATAAAAAAGCACAAATATCCTTACATCATCACTGGGCAGGAGGATGACTTGTCCTGGAGGGCCGGGGGGTCCAGGAGGACCTGGCAGTCCTACTCCATCTTGACCTCGTTCACCCTCAAAAGAAAAGAAAGAGAACGTTTGAATGTGGTGCAGAATTCAGCAGCCAGCTTGCTCACAGGGGCAAGATAGTTTGAGCATATAACACCAATTCTGGCCTGATTGCACTGGCTGCCAATTAGTTTTTCGGCCTAATTAAAAGTGCTGGTTTTGACCTATAAAGCCTTCAACAGTTCAGGACCGCAATACCTCAAGGACTGCCTCTCCCCATATGAACCAACCCGGACGCTGCAATCATCATCTGAGGTTCTTCTTCGTGTGCTTCCTCTATATGAGGTCTGGAGGGTGGCAACACAAGAACAGGCCTTTTCTGCAGTGGCTCCTCATTTGTGGAATGTCCTCCCCAGTTAGGCTCACCTGGTGTCATCATTATATATCTTTAGATGCCAGGCAAAAACTTTCCTCTATAACCAGACCTCTGTCCTTTAACTATGGCCTTTTAAACAGGGGTGGGGTATTGTTTTCGTTTGTTACTATGGTATGTATTTCTGTGTTTTTATATTGTAAACGACCCTGTGATCCTTGGATGAAGGGCAGTATAAATAATAATAATAATAATAATAATAATAATAATAAAGTTTTTAGGGGGTGATTTGCAAAACCTCTTAACTGCACACATTCTAGCCCATTTTCTGTTTGTTTGTTAAAAGTATTTGTATACTTCAATGTCATTTTAAAAATTGAATTGGTTTACAACAGTTAAAATACAGTAACAACAAAATTTAAAACAGATCACCAGCTGACTATTAGGGAAACTGCTGCAAGCCAATCCTGGCCCGACTACACTTTACCGTAACGTGTTGTGTGTGCGCACACACACTCATACGCACACAAACAGAACTTCTCCTGAAATCCATGGGGGTACTTACTTTAGGCCCTGGGTCTCCAGCGTCACCCTTTGTCCCCTGAAATGAGAAAGATGGGGGAGACAAACACATTTTCAGGGAAGGATACAGATTTGCACAATGGAGAATTGTGTCTGGTGAAGAACTGTGTTGCAAGTGACCGCCAGTGTGGTCCAGCAGATGGAGACCTGGACAAGGATCCAGAAGATCTGGGCTGAACTCCCACACTTCAGTCATGGACTCATTGGGTGGGCTTTGGGTCACCTCACATCACTCAATCTGTTCTCCATTTACAAACAAGGAAGAAGAGTGATCCCTCTCTTGGGACTATCCCAGGGATGAGTGCAATTAATATTGTTGCATTTGAGGTGTGTGATTACTTACAGATGAGGACAACAACATTGTCACTATGTGAGGGCACACACCAGACATGGGAGATGAGAATAATACAGCTGTGTCCATGTTCAGCAGTGAGCTGCAAATTTTGTGCTTCCTGCAGGGTTTCTACCTGAGCTACACTTACATACAGAAGGCTGCATCCAACTAGGCTCTACTCAGAAGGGAGCCATCTAAATTAACAAACTAAGTCTGTTCATTTCAATTGGATACAACCTATTCATTGTTTGTAGGGGTATCTTAATTTTCCGCTTTTTACTTTTCAAAAAGAAACATTTGTAGGATATTCTTTTCTGCGAGTTCGTCAGAAAGATGCCAAGAACGAGAGAGGAATGACTGCACTGAAATTCATGCTCACCTGTGGTCCCGGGAAACCCTCTAGCCCAGGATGACCATCCAGACCTGCCAATCCAGGGTCTCCCTGCAAACAAACAAAGGAGCCTAATAAGGGATCCTAACCTTCCCCACAAATGCCACTCAGCAATCCAGTCCAGCTCCCAGTACGTAACAGAACACTACAGTACAGTAACAAAACATCTCTTAAAAACCAGCAGTCATGGTAGGGGAGGTGGAGACAAAGTTCTCCACATACTTCTCAAGCTTTATGACATGGCCTTACCTTCACTCCAGGTAAACCTGGGAGGCCAGGGCTGCCGACATCACCCTGAAAATTAACAAAAAGCAGAAGGCCTATTTTTACTGGTCACATTAAATAAAAGATGTGCTCTGTAATTTTTCTATTTTGGTTTTCCCTTTGAGTCCTAGCCCAGACTATCTTTTTGTGCTATTGATGGTGGGATGGAACTTGACAGTATGTGACACATGTGCAGCACCATCTAAACTGGACTGGTCCTGCTCTGCTAGGGCAGTTGGAGTGATGCCCCTTGCCTTTTGACAGTCCTGTTTTTGAGTCAGTATGCATCCTTTGTGAGAGCCAAGATGTTGCACCAAAATGAAGAGGTTATCCTAGTCTGAATGACAAGGGCCAGGACTAAGGAAAGCGTCGTGACAGACTCATCTTGCTGTACAATAACCCTTCCCTACCCACACCTGATTCATGCATGCCTTGCACAATATATTTGCACCAACCTGAATTCCTATACTAGTTCAACACTCTGAGTGCTTCATTGTAACAACACCACAAAACTCAGTAGTCCTCTGCCCCCTCCACCTACCACCACCCACGTTTTGCCTTATATAGTGAACTAATATGATTGGCCTGTTATGGAAAGGATCTTAATTGAGTAGGGAAGTGATTTTTAAAAAGAGAACTGGACACTAAATGGAGCAGGCAGAGAGATGGATACCTTCATTTGTGGTTGCAGTTCTGGCTTAAAACAAGCTAAGCCATACTGCCTACCAACCAACTAGTTAAATACACAGCAGAAAACAGCAACAACAAAATAGTAACAACAATAATTCTGACCTTGAGTCCTGGAAGCCCTGGTGGTCCCTATAAAAATATAAATGGTCATCAACTCATTTCTGTCAGATTTCATGACCTATAGAAGAGCACAATCTCCTCAAAGCCATATTTATACCTGTTATGCGTATTTAGCATTCATTAAGAATATCGACATACTTTTTATAGCGTAACTTAAGGTCTGCTGTTCAGATCTTAAGTATCACAGTCTACAGGCAAGGTCTGTCTTTTCAGAGTATGCCTGACACTCAGCTGTGGACTAGGACATTAACATGGCAATTAGTGGAATATGCTTGTTTCTGCAAGAGGAACAACAACAGACTGGAAGGTCTCCAGCTGGACACTGGCAACATGGAAAGCTTTTAATGCATGTCCAATACAGACCCAGGCAATAATATGCCATCATCCTGTAGATGAGGTCAGAAGATGACTTCAAAGGCTCATAACTTTCTTGTTTGGTCTGCACCCCTTAATCACAAGTGGTAGCACATGGCCACACAGTGCTGAAAGGTTAACCTCAACACTCGTAAAAAATATAAACTGATTAGCAACCCATTCCTATGCATTTTTACTCATAAATAAAGCTTGTGTTGTTCAAATCCTGCATGCCCCCAAGCAGGTGCTCGCAGTGCTGGAGTCTCTGGAGGAAGGCAATGCTGAGAAATGGAATGAGGAATACCTGTGGCCCTTCTGGTCCACGTGCTCCAGGAACAGCAGAAACCAACGGCAGCCCTGAGCCCTCCATGTCATCCTAAGAAAGAATGGATGTTGTTAGTCTCCAGGCAGAATTGTCATCAGGTAAAGCCTGTGGAGAAAAGCCCTAATCCCTTGCCATCCATTTTGCTTGAGCAAGCCAGACAAGTCCAAGTTCCCAAATACACAAGCACAGGATAGGTCCCTCTGGAAGCAACATCAAGAAATCCCAGTGAGAGGGAACACTAAGATGGTCACATCCCCAGGAGCTTCCTGTCATTGCCACCCCTCTACTCCCCTACAGGTGTTTACAAACTACATAGCAAATAATTGGCTGAGAAGTGCCACTGGACACTCAACTGTAATGTGGGTAAGGTAAAGGGACCCCTGCCAATTAAGTCTGGTGGTCGCAAACAACTCTGGGGTTGCGGCGCTCCCATGTGCCTAAAACACTTGGTTCATGCTATGGAGGTACAGAAATTGGGATTGACGGAGAAAAGCCAGTCGCTCTGGTCTTTGGGAGAGATGCAGTGGATAATTCTGACCATCTCCTGCTCCCTCAAACTACTCTACTCTTCCTTGTTGCTTCCTTTTCCTTATACCTTTCCTTCTAAAATATCTATGTGACACCACTCCGCTCTCACATCCTTCAAATCCCTCTTTTCCCAGGAAACCTTTGACTTAGACCCTTAGTCTTCATCTCCTACTGAAGCAAAGTCTCAACATAGTCACCATACATTTAAATCACCCCCCCCCCAAAGAATGCTGGGAAGGTGAGTTCAAGGGGGCTGGAAACTGTAGGTCTGTAAGCTGCAGTTCCCAGGATTCTTTGGGGCAAAAGCAATGACTGTTGAAGTGGTATGAATGTGTGGCTGTAACCTGTGTGTAACTTAATTTAATGCACATTCACCTATTTACCCTTGCCTCCACCTCTCTCTCCTCCTTTTATTGGCTTCATCCATGTTCACATTTAGTTTGAAAAGAGGAACATTTCTCTTTGTTTGGTACTCTGTTAAGCACCTCACACACTGATGGAACAACTAGTAGTAGTACAACCACGTTTTCCCAACATTTTGTACTTCTTGGGTCTTATGGAGCCCACTGTATTCAACAATGGTGTTTCAAATATGGTACTCACAAATCCAGGCCCAAAGCCTGGCCCGGGTGGGCCAGGAGGACCAGGTTGTCCTCGGGGACCCATGGGCCCAGGAAGGCCTGCCAGGCCAGTTTCACCCGGTGCTCCCGGCGACCCTGCATCTCCTTTACTGCCCTGGAAGAAAATGGGAAAGGATGTTTGAAAAGAGCAAAGAGAAGTAAAGTACAAGAGGGCCCAAAATAGCCTGGTAATAGGATATTATGCACAGTATTTCTGAAAGAAAACCTTGCAATGCTGCCTCTCTCTCGTTACATGCATTACAAACATCTGTATGTGCATCACATCCCAGAATGTCACATGCTTCTCCGTGTCCAGGGCAGCTGTTTATCAGCTCCATCTGGTACGCAGGCTGAGTCCCTACCTGCCCAGTGACTGTCTCTCCAGAGTGGTGCATGCTCTAGTTATCTCTCGCTTGGACTACTGCAATGCGCTCTACGTGGGGCTACCTTTGAAGGTGACCCGGAAACTACAACTAATCCAGAATGCGGCAGCTAGACTGGTGACTGGGAGCGGCCGCCAAGATCACATAACACCGGTCCTAAAAGACCTACATTGGCTCCCAGTACGTTTCCGAGCACAATTCAAAGTGTTGGTGTTGACCTTTAAAGCCCTAAACGGCCTCGGTCCGGTATACCTGAAGGAGCGTCTCCACCCCCATCGTTCTGCCCGGACACTGAGGTCCAGCTCCGAGGGCCTTCTGGCGGTTCCCTCATTACGAGAAGCCAAGTTACAGGGAACCAGGCAGAGGGCCTTCTCGGTAGTGGCACCCACCCTGTGGAATGCCCTCCCACTAGAGGTCAAAGAGAACAATTACCAGACCTTTAGAAGGCATCTCAAGGCAGCCCTGTTTAGGGAAGCTTTTAATGTTTGATGGATTTCTGTATTTTAGAATTTCTGTTTTTTTGGAAGCCGCCCAGAGTGGCTGGGGGAACCCGGCCAGATGGGCGGGGTATAAATAATAAATTATTATTATTATTATTATTATGCTTCTGATTTGCGCTCTGTTGTCAGATGCTCACACTGGTTGAAGTGTACAATGCCACAAGTGTTACAATGATATAAGTGTGTGCAGCTGAACAGAGGAAGCACCCTAAATTGCATAAAATGGGGGACTAACTCAGCCTGCATTTTTTTAATTTTGCAGCTGTCAAATTGCAGCTGACTTAGCATGTAGATATGCACCACACAGAACCTCTTAATGCATACAAGAGTTTATTTGCACCCTTGTACAGGAGTGGTTTCTGTAGCCCAAACTGGTGGTCTACAAACACGTTTAAGTCTTTTATATAAGCAAGTGTACTGGGGATATGTAAGGAAATCTGACGTCAGACACACTGGCTTCAGGACTGTACCCAAAGTCTGCATTTTGTTCATTATCAGGCAGAACATGTGCACTAAAAAGAGAAAGTAAATTATGGTCTATGGGAAGTGTAGCTTACGGAAAATATAGACTGCTTTTATTTTATCCCTAGATGCTATTGTCTTATCAGCGTTCAATAATACTGTAAAGGCATTCTCATCTGAAATGTTTTTAAGCTTGCTTTTAATAAAATAATGTCAAAAACCCTAAGGTTAAAGGATCTTCTTTTACATTTCTTAAGACTGCTGGGTTAATAGAAGGAGATGTGGATATATGTGTCATTTCCAGTGCCTAGGTGAGAAAAGAAACCTTACATGGCTATTTTTTTAAAATGGGACTACCACCACCAATTAGGCCAGTTCAAAGAACATGTTAGAAAACACCCAGAGCTGCATGTCGTACTGAAACAGAGGCCGCGGGTCTTTCTCCCCACAATTCCACAACATGCAGGATCACAATGTATTGTTATTCCACCTCTGCACACATATCAGACTGCATTTTTTGTGCCACACAAACACATGCGCAGAGACGTTACCTCCATTTGTTGTCTTCCCCTGTATGGGGCTCTGTAGTAGTAAGAAAGTATCTCTAACACATCAGGGGAGATAGGAAGCAGAGTGTTCTAGTTAGGTGGGGGAAAGTAAATGGAAAATAGGAAGGTTGGGAAGCAGGAAAAGAAGAATAAATGTCTAAACCACCTAGGAGAGAAGACAACCTCAGTCTTACTCTGCCCTGTCCTTGTACTGTACTGTACCCAGAAAGTGAGCTATTCTACCTTAGGTCCAGGTGCTCCTGGGAGGCCTAGTTCTCCTGGTTCTCCCTGGAAACAGCAAAGGAAAAGAAGTGTGAATTTTCTTTTCTTTTTTACTAAATCCAAGCCAGAGGCAGCCTATTTTCTCAGGCTTGCTGAGGCAGGATTACAGCTCCGTGAAAGGAACTTGCACAGCTAAGAGAGAAATATACATACACTAGCTCCATTCAGCCCAGGCTGGCCAGCTATTCCATCTTTTCCTGGAGAACCGGGAGGGCCCTGGAAAAGATCAGAAAAGGAAAGTTGCTTTAAAAGCTGCCATCAGCCAGTTTGCATCCATTAATCCCAAGCCCATTCTTTGTCAAAGGATACCGTCTCTTCCCTGTAAAAAAGAACTACATATTGTACACATCTTTGTGTACCAAAAGAATGAAAGCTATTTTCACTGGGTGCAACTTTTGCAGGAGGGTATGTGTTGGATTTTTATTGGAAAGATTGCTGTGTGTGTGTGTGTGTGTTAGTTATTATTTTATTTATTACATTTATATATCACCTTTTTCTTCCATGTACAGTAGCTCAAGCTACTCCAGATGTTGGCCCTCCAGATGTTTTAGGACTACAATTCCCATCATCCTTGACCACTGGTCCTGTTAGCTAGGGATGATGGGAGTTGTAGTCCCGAAACATCTGCAGGGCCAAGTTTGCGTATGCCTGGGTTAGGCTAAGTGATGATGATTGCCCCAAGTCACCCAGTGAGCTTCATGGCTAAGTAGGGATTCGATCCCCCACTCTCCCAGGTCCTAGTCCAATGCTCTAACCACTACATCACACTTGCTCACTGTTTCTTCACTCCAAGATGTGTCCACAAAGCACTTTTCTCCCTGTGATGCTGCGGCTGTGTGTTTATTCATAAAAGAAGCTCCATTGTTTGGAACTGTGCAGAGAAGCACCTCCCCCAAAGGAAAAGTAGGTTGTCCTGCGCTCCACAAGCTACTAGTTTAGACTGTCATACTTGCAACTCTTGGCTACAAGATTATGCAATAGTCACATCATTATATCTCATGCTTATATTTGGGGTACCATTTCAGCTTTCGGTGATGCTCACACATACATAGACCTATTTGTGACTTATACCCAAAGCAGCAGAACAGAAACCTAAAGTTCATATGCATCCAATTAACCAAGACCACGTTTCAGGTTACCTCCCTAAAAATGCTGCTAACGCAATACAGGGAGACTATAATGTGCAATAACTTGAAGGGTTTGGTAACACCTGGCAAGCTTTTACGTAGTGCACTAACTCCAGCAACCCCACAGGAGCACAACAAAGCAGCAGGCAAAGGCTCCCACCCCTATCCAAGCCTCTGGAACTGCAGTGGAAAAGTTGACAGCCAAAGCCAAAACCCCATAATACTGGGATCTGGAGCAGTTTCTGGAGACAGACTTGCATTATATCATCCTCAATTATTCATTCCCCGCATCTTCTTTAACTTACAGGAGGCCCTGGAGGTCCTGGGCTGCCATCTCTACCTGGCACTCCAGGGAGGCCAGGGGGCCCTGGAAGGTCACTGCCATCCGTCCCAATTCTTCCAGGTTGTCCTGGCAAGCCAGGTACACCAGGTGGTCCCGGGGGCCCAGGTTGTCCTCTGGGGCCCTGAAACACAACAAACAGGATTCAAAATCAGGTGTGAACATATAATATAAGAGAGCATTTGTGGTACAAGTTAACTTTTGAGGAGCATGCCATACACCACCTCCCCAGAAGAAACCCTTCTGAATGCAGCACCGCTTTTTGGTACTTACACGTAAGGTTTCCAAATCCCCTCCAAAACCAGAGCCTTCCATATCGATAAATGTCTGGAAGAAAAGCACACTGTTCTATAAGCACACCAATGAGAAAGGTGTAACTCTGGCTTCTTTGCTGTGAGTTTAACAGTTTAAGGAGTTGAGATTATCCCGAATGAGAGAGTCAGACTCAAGACATTGTGATGGGTGTTCTAATAATTGAGAAAGAAAAGTGCACACACTCTCTCACTCTCTCTCAAATTGCCTTGTATTTATTTTATTTATTATTCAATTGTTCAGCCTGCAAGGGCTCACAGCACTTCTTACAATAAAAAGCAGTACGATATTTAAGAGCAAAACAGATCATAAATACGGCAACAAAAACAGCATGAAAAATAAACTCTTAAAAGGTCTGGGCAAACAAAATGATTTTTACTGGATGTAAAAAAAAGAAAAAGAAAACACGCTCAGAAAATTAATGCATACAATAAAAAATTATGCCATGCATAGACTTGTTATTTTTTTTAAATGGAAGAGTGGTTTATAAATATTTAAATAAAGGGAGGGGGGAGAGGGAAGGGTGAAATGTGGCTTCAGAGGAAAGCAGACAGCTACACCAGACAGCTTCAACCAGGGGGGGGGGCAGTGACAAGGAGAATGGCTTCTTCCCATGCATTTATTGTGGGTATCTGGGACTCACCAACTTGTCCAGTTTTGAACTGAATCCTGGTTGCCCGGGTGGTCCGGGTGGCCCAGGAGGACCTCTTGGACCAATGCCTGCATCACCCTAGGTGAAGAGAGGAAATGACAGAGCTGAGAGCATTGGCCACACTTTCGCAAAGCAGCCACAAATGAAATCTGCTCAGAAAACACCGATGGCTGCTGAACTTGAGAGTTCAATGATACCAGAATATGCTCATGTGACGGAAACTCATACCTTTTCACCTTTCTGGCCAGGCTCTCCCAGCGTCCCAGGGAATCCTTGAGGGCCAACATCACCCTGCAAAAGAAGTAAGTCAGGGAAGTGATGACGTCTGGTTGATCCAAGAAGAGCCACACAGAAGCATCTACAACATGTTTATAAACAACAACACCCCCCCACACACAGTTGCACATCATGCCCCATTCACATACCACGCAAGGTTTTCTTCTTGGTTACAAGCTCATGATTAATCTAGAGAAAACCACAAGCCCAGGTTCAAATGATGCTCTAAAGGCAGGCATCCCCAAACTTCGGCCCTCCAGATGTTTTGGACTACAATCCCCATCATACCTGACCACTGGTTCTGTTAGCTAGGGATCATGGGAGTTGTAGGCCAAAACATCTGGAGGGCCACAGTTTGGGGGTGCCTGCTCTAAGGCCATTTGGCTAACTCAGCCCATCACAGCTGCAGATAGGTCTGTGGAGGAAGAAAGCAGCTATAAGCTCCTTCCCAATTTGGTTTAGAGTGACATGCAAACCAGACCACTGTGCAAGGCAGCTGAAAGTCACCCCAAGATGAAGTGCCTTCTGAGGAACAGCACCTGCCACCCGGGCGCTACATTAAGAAAATCTGCCTATAGAATAATAGAATTGTAGGGTTGGGAGGGACCCTGGGGGTCACATCTAGTCCAACCCCCTGCAATGCAGGAATCTCAGCTAAGCAACCATGACAGATGATAAAACCAAGTTCCTGTTGAGAAGCAGTACACACACCATGCATGCTGGTGGCTTAGTTTACAATGTTCTAACTATTTTGACGTCTCATAAACAAACATTTGTGACAAAATACCATACACAGACATGCTTGAAAGTGATGCGATAAAGTATTTCTATAAAATGTTAATACATTTACAGTAAAACATTTTTATTTTAAAATATATTTATTTATTTTTAAACTATGATCAGGTTGTTTACTGTTATGTTTACTGTTACTGTTACACAGGCACTTTGTCTGCACCAAAAAATTAAAAACCCCAAATAGGGATTTCAAGGTTCAGGAAAGAGAAACTCCAAGAACTGTAATTATTTTTCTATACTCCAAAAATAGGCAATAGAAGAGAGAAACTACTTTTTATGGAAAGCGCTAAAGTTAAATCTATTTCCCCACAACTATACCAGTTGAGGAATTTATCTTGAAAAGTTGAGGGACAAAAGAGCAGAACTTACTGGTTTTCCATCCTCACCAGGATCTCCCTAGTAAGAATAAAATGTAGGAGGTTAGCAAATGCCAGACATTTTCTACAAAGTTGTAATTCAGCAGCTATCATTTCAAGCTGCCCCAAGTCCCAGGCCTACTTTTCTTGGTACCTCTTCAGCACTTACAAAGCAACTGGGTTGAGACAGCTGGAGGAACAGAGTATGCAATCAAAAAAGCAGGAGAAAATTTCCCTAAAGAGAACATTATGCAGAAAACAAACTCAATAATGTGTGAAAGATTGGTGGCTAATTTCATTACTGTACTAGTAGGGACTACATAGGTGAGAATTACTTACATTTTGAAATCTCCATTAAAAAAATACCATCTGGGAGTCTGGTACAGGGGCTCTCACCTGCAGCTCTAGAGGTGTTTTATAAATTGGCCGCACACCAGCAGTTTAGGCACTTGCTGCTTTCACAGATCACAGTAAATCAAACTTTATTATGTTTGCTATGGAATGCAGTTGGTTCGTGCTTCACTCCTCCCCTAAGATGAGCTCCCTGCTTTTGTGATACATCTCAGCTGGGGATTGTTGCTTCTTTTGCTCCAGCCCATGAAATCAAGGTTTGTTCTTGGTTTACCAATCATTATTTGTTTGAGTGAAACAAGTTACAATCCTAATCTGAACATGACACCAGAACAGGAATTGTGGTTTGTTGCTTCTGCTCCTGTTACAGAAAGAGCAAAGAAGGTGCCACCTGTCTGGTAAACCATGAACTGGTAGTTTAACTACCAAGAAACTATGGTTTGCTGTGACGTGTTGACTGGGCCATTATTTTAACAGCAAGGATTCAAAGAGAGCAAGTGGTTTGCATAGCTGAACAACCCCTTTTCCTCCGTAACACAAACCCTGCACTTGAAACCAGACGTTATCTTTTAAAAAGTTCACTTACAGGCTCTCCATCCTTTCCGGGCAAGCCATCTTTCCCAGGCAGCCCTGGTGGCCCCAGGGGTCCTGGAGGCCCAGCAACCTGCTCCACCACAGAACCGTCAGGGCGCTGCACGATGGTCCCAGGAGGGCCTGGGGGCCCAGCAGGGCCAGGAGACCCTTGGGCACCAGGCTCCCCTTTCTGTCCTTTCGAGCCTGGGTATCCAAAGCCAGCATTTCCCTAGACATGGTTGGGGGGGAGGGAGAGAGAGATGGAAAATGAAAGCAAGCAGATACTATTTCCTCATGAGAATATAGAAGTGGGCATCTGCCAGATGTGACTCACTGACCCCTCTTACTACCTGCTTTCCTCTCTTAAAAGTATTTCTCTGCTGGTATTCATGTGCTTTGGGGGGGGGGGCTTCCTTTATTCCAGCCACAAATCCCTATCCTCTTCCAAATAATTGCTACTGGCAAGCTCAACACCAGCAGAGCTTTAGATAAGGAGGTATTTGGAGCAAGGATATATCCTCCCACGGCACACAATTGCCATATTGCAAATACAGATATCCATAGCGCATACAGTTATGCACACAAACAGAAAAAAACAACATATGTAATTTTCAAGGAAAGATGAGCAGTAAGTCTGATATTAATTACTGCCAAGTGCCCAGAGTCACATCCTTTCTGCCCATATGGGGCTGGTCCAGATGCTGCTTCACCATCCTGTCCAACCACCACCTTGGGTGGCAAGAGAACAGCTGCAACCCAGCTCCTTAAAGGGCCCCCACATGTGAGCAACAGGGTGAGCTGCAGTTCCATCTCCATTCCTTGGTAACTTGCAATAAGCCAAGGAACCAGGGGCGTACCCAGGATCAAAATGGGGGGGGGGTGGCAAGAGAGGGGAAGAGAGAGGGAAGGAAGGAAGGAGGGAGGGAGGGAGGAAAGGTGGGTGGGAGAGAGAGAGAGAGGAGGGAGGGAGGGAGGGAGGGAGGGAGGAAAGAAAGAAAGAAAGAAAGAAAGAAAGAAAGAGAAAGAAAGAAGGAGAGAGAGAGAGAGAGAGAGAGAGAGAGAGAGAGAGAGAGAGAAGGGAGGGAGGGAGGGAGGGAGGGAGGGAGGGAGGGAGGGAGGAAGAGGGGGGAAGGAAGGATGGAGCTCCTGTCCGCCCCGCCCCCCAGCTCAGGCTGCTTCTCCCCCCCCCATGTTCCTGTCGCTGGCTACAGACGCGGAGGGGGCGGAAACAACCCAATTTCAGGCTGCTTCTCGCCCTCCCCACATTTCTGTCGCTGGCTGCAACCGCGGAGGGGGTGAAAACAGCCCGATTTCCATAACCCGCAGCGACTTTTCCCCTTCAGTTTTCGGAGGGAAAAAGTGTGGGTTATGGTCCGTAAAATATGGTAGGGTTTTTTTTGCTTCTGGGGGGGCAGCTGCCCCCCCACCCCTCGCTGTGTACGCCCATGCAAGGAACTCTCAAAAAGGTGTGTTGGTTGCACACCATGTTCTAGAATAAGGCTGTGCATCAGCATCCTGGCTCCAGTTCTCTGTGAGTGCAGACATTACTGCATCAGAAACCACCACTCAGACCCCAAGGCACTATCTGGGCAATTGCTCATTTGGTGCGACTGAGTGTTAAGAGACCAGATGATGGTGATGGTGATGATTTTATTTGTACCCCATCCATCTGCCTGGGTTGCCACTCTGGGTGGTTTCCAACATATATAAAAACCATAATAAATTTAAAAGTTATATTCAGTAAAATATTTGCTCTGGAGTTATAACCAGTAAAATCTTTGGGATATTCACTAATTTACATAAATCTTAGGGGTGCATTACTGGAGGGATGTCATTCTGTTATAGCTAGCATCTGTTTCAATCTCTGGCATGCCTGTCTGAACCCCTAGAGAGTCACTGCCAATCCATATAGACAATACCAAGCTAGATAGACCAGTGGTCTGACTCTGTGTAAGGCACAGCTGCCTATATTTCTATATTGATGAACTTATAACTTTCATTTAAAAATACAAGTGGGGCCTGCTCCAAAGTGATGACTCCTTCTGCTCAAGGTTTCAGCCAGCCATGCCCTCTTCAGGTTACTCCATTCCATTCTTCCTCTCCACCTTGTTGTCACACACAGCTAGAGCCCTATAGGTACTAAGCACATTCAGCTCCGAGTGGGCTACTTTGTGTGTGACGGTGCTATTTTGGCTATATAATGATCCCCACTCTGAGAATGAGTTCACTGTTAGTGTATAGGATAGTTACGCTCTACATTTCCTAGTAGGAATCTACCTAAATAAATTATCATCATCACATGAAGCCACTTTTAAAGCAAACAATGCAACAGCTGGGCTCACCTTAACACCCAGCTCTCCTTTTTCTCCCTGCAAAAACAAACACACACAAACACAAGGCTTTTCAGTACAGCAAAACATAGCAAAATGAGGTTGAATTCTCTGTTTTAGGAAACAAACACCCGCTGACAATCAAACTTCCTTTTGTGGCAAAGGAAATGAGTTCATGGGTCATGTCTTTGACAATGGATGAATTAACTGATATGTTTTTTCATTAACACCAGCCACACCTCACGTCCCATAAGTTACGTTTTCTACAAGACCTAAAAAAGGAAAGTTCACAGTACAGGGTTGCAAGAAGCATCTCTTTCAAAAAGGGGGAGCATTAGTGTGATGAGCATAAGAAGCCGCCTTCTTCCTGGTTCATACACTTCAATATTCACCTCTTACCACACTCTACAATCAGATAGGCTAGATTTCCCCCCAGACTGGTGTCCTCCAAATATTTCAGGCTATAGTTCCATTAGCCCCAAGCGGTGTAGCTGTACTGGCTGGGGCTGATGGGAATTGTAGTCCAAAACTCCTGGAGTGCACCAGATTGAAGAAAGCTAAAGTAGGCTTTGTGTCTTTCCACTGGGCAAGCGATTAACACTAAGAAAACTGCCCTCTGCTGTTCCAGATTTATGTCTTGAGTATAAACATGACTGAAAGATGAAAGAGAGAGCAGAAAGGTGCTGGTGGTGGGAAATGATTTCACATATTGGCAGCAGCAGAATGTGAGCAGGTGTCATAATTCTGATTATCTGTGATCCCACTTCATGGCAATACCAGGACTCGTTTGGTTCCTTCCTTCCTGAAGGCTTTTGTTTTAAAGGTTAGTGATACTCTCTCCTCCACCCATCCACAACTCATATAGATTCACGGCAGGATTTACAGCAGACCTTCTCAAGTTTGTTTGCAAACCGACCAGATTTGGTGAAGAGTCACTTCACCGCACATGAAAAAAAAAAATCACGTTTCCCCCCCTTTATTCTGAAAGAGCAAAATGTCGCTCATCCCAGCCCAACAAAATGCTCAGAAACTCCAATCACAGTGACTTCTGCAACAATGAAGGCATCCGAGAGGCGGCAAAGCTCAAGGCAGGGAGCAAGTGATGCAAAAGAGAGTGGTGGTGAGACTCTATTCCTTTAGGTATCAACAATAATAACTTTGTCCCTTTTGGATGAAAACAGAAAGGGAGAGCCACACATTACCTTTTCGCCTTTAGCACCATTTGTCAGCAGAACTTCACCAACTCCAGAGTCCCCTTTAGTGCCACGTTCACCTTTTTCACCAGGGTCCCCTTTTTCTCCTTTGACTCCAACTATGATGGAAATATAAAGATAAGCATGTATAAATTATCTGTTGTGAAGGTAATTCTGCATTTCTGCAAAATTGAGAGAATGAAAATCAGATGCTTGGCATTCAGATTCAACATGAAAATGCTGTCAGACATTAGTGGATTTATAAAGAAAGGTCTTTTTCTTCTTTATAATTCTGATGTTCATGTCCAGAGTTCTTCTGGTAAAAAGGGGTTTTATTTAGTAGTAGTATTACCTACTGACATGCATGACATTGAAAAAACTGTCCTCTTCAATAAATTAACTAAAATAATCAAATACACGAACAACTATTGGTGCCTTTCTATAACCCTCTCAACTTTAATCACAAGACCTTCCAAAGCCCCAGTCTGAAAAATCTTGGGTGATATTTAATGACAGATGTATTCAGTGCATGCTTTGAGTACAGCATGTCTTTCATACTAGGGGTGATAAATATGGCATTAAAAAGAGGTGTAATCAAGGGGAAGGAACGATGTGGTAGGGTTGTGACAAAATTAAAAAATTATGGAACACTGTCTATTACAAAAATTTTTAAATGTTCAGACAAACTTTTGAGAAGAAACTTGAAGCCTTTCTTCTAGGCATTATGTCAATTGATATTTCAAATGATAAAAAAGGGTGTTCCTACATGCTACAACAGCAGCAAGAATGTTAATTGCTAGAATTGGAAGGGGGATAGGACATCAACAAAGGAAGAACAGCAAACTAAATTGTATGAGTATTTGGAATTAGCAAGAATGACAGAGGCAATTGGGAACCAACCAAACCAAAAATTCAAAAGCGAGTGGGAATGTGTAAAAGATTATCTGGGAAAACACTGCTCTCAAATAAAATCCTTGATACGTTTTGACTAAATTTTGCAAAGGAAAGATCAGATAGATAAGATATATTATGTATTAGAAAGGCAATAAGGAAAAACAACAGAAAAAAGACAGAAGCCGCACTGAGGCGGTGGGAAGTCACTTGTGTAGAAATATTGTTATTGTTTGGTTTTTATATGTGTACAATATATGTAAAAGAGTGAATGGAATATGTATATGACTAACCAATTTAAAACTCAATAAAAAGCAATTTATTTATTTTTAAAAGGGAGGCTTCATTGGCATTCTCTCTGCTGTAGTTCAAAACCTGTTTCCTCATAGCTACCCAACTGAAATTGCACGCTTGCATACCAATGAACTGCATGCTGATTCAGTTGACAAACATGCCCCAGCCCATGTTTCAAGGGGCATTGAAGTGTTTGTTTGTTGCTTTTTAAAAAAAAGGGAATTGCAGAACTGTTCCACGGATGGGAAGGTGGCAAGTCGTGACCTTACAGGTGCCAGGCAATCTGTGTCATCCATAGCCATTTCCATTAACATGAAAGTGGTTTGTTTATCAGTGCCCACTGCTAGAGAAGAAAGGAATGTTTAGATTGTATGCAGTAAGGATGCTTTCAAAATCAGCTCTGCTTTTGCATTTAAAAAAGATACCTCTGTGTTCACTCCCGAGGCCTACATTTCTACTTGCTCTGAGCAAGCACTACAAACCATTTTTCCCTGCCCAAAGCTTGACATGAGGAATGTGTGACATTCAAGGTTTTTCTTTTCCACTCATTTCTGTTCAGCACTATCAAGAAAGCTTGAATAGTCAGAACTACAATGGTTTTTTAAGGGACTGTCCCCAGCCATATAGAAAAACTAGACTTACCTCCTGAAGACAATGGGGGGCCTTCTTCTAGTTTGGTTAATTCAGTTTGCAAGTGGAGTTTCTCTTCTGGCTGGCTGGGCTTTTTCGCAATTGGGGGAGAAGTGACAGGTGGTGGTTCTGGCAGACTTGAGAGCGATACCTGGGCCAAGGGAGCAGGACTGAAGTAAACAATCACTTGTTCTGTCATAGGCAACCTAAGGCAAACTCTTTGCTCCTGCAAGCCTAATAACGGGGAGCACTTGCACTGTTGATCTTGTGCTATAAATATTTCACCTCAAAATATCATGGAAAATTTGAACTGCTTAAAAAAAGGAATAAAAGGGAAACTCTAAAGTTAACGACTGTTAACGACTGCAATGGGTCTTGCTTTTTCCTGCAAGACCAATTGCAGTTGTCGTTAACAGTCGTCAACAGGTTTACCACTCCTATCAGCCAATCACCCATTCCCACCACCCTTCTGAGTAATACCCCTCCCCACCCTCTGACTATACATAAGGGTCTGGTGACTTCTGTTTCAGTGTACCTGAAGAAGTGTGCATGCACACAAAAGCTCATACCAATGACAAACTTAGTTGGTCTCTAAGGTGCTACTGGAAGGAATTTATTTTTTTTGGTTTCGACTACGTCAGACCAACACGGCTACCTACCTGTAACTAGATATTTCACAGACATTGATCATGGATATATTATTTACTGGTATGGAAAATAAATAAAATAAGCAAATAAATGTACTTTCAGGACATCTGGTTTTATCTCCACAGTTACTATATTTGCAGTCTGATCCTATGTATGTTTACTCAAAAGCAAGTCCTACTAAACTGAATGAGGCTTCCTACAGAGATGGGAAGAAAGCAGCCTTAAAACAAAAGACAGTACAGTTTTGAAAAGTTCAGTGTTGTTATGAAGTTTGCAAATGTAAGTTTGATATAATCCAAATATTCATTACACACATACTTCTTCTGCCCCCACAAAGGTTTCAAAATTTCCAGAAACTTTGTACAGTACTGTATTTGCCTAGAAAAGAGAGATCAGATCGTCTGCTATTACACCTCTAGGCCAGTGGGTGGCACGGTTGTTCCACATCCAAATGCATGAGAAAAGTGAAGACTGCCAGGAAATCTCTTGGAGCCAGTCATGTGTCTAGCATCTTTTGTCCTAGTTTACATCATTAGATAGAAACTAGAACTGTCCCCTGTATGCATGAAACACTTGCACACTACTGTTTGCCAGTGTGGTGTGGTGTTTAAGAGTGTTCCGGGTTCAAAATCCTAATGCTGCTCAGCTACGGAGCTCATTTGGGTGATTTTGGACCAGTCACTCTCTTGCACCCTAATGCACCTCACAGGGTTAGTGCAATTTGTTACAAAGTGACCTTTGTTAAGGTGCTTCGAAGTGGAGCTCTGAGGGCTAAACCACAGTTCCTTGTGCATAATTGCTTTTATTGGAAGCTATACTCTCTACCCTCAGGAATATCAGCAGCTCCTTCTTTTGTACAAAAACTGGGTGACCAACAATTAAGGGAAGAGTTAAAATATATTTTGAAAAATATACTTATTTAGCATTTTTCCTGCTAAAATGCTATGGAATTGGGTAAAAACCAACTCTGGGAAGCAGCTTGTCAATATGTTTTAGACTATTCTTATTTTCCAGAACTGAGCTCTGCATTGACCTTGAATAAGTGTCAACTAAGGGATTGGCTCTTCTGGATAGACTCCAGAAGGGACCTGCAACTAATCAGGAACACCCAATCTTACCCTTGGTATCTACTCCTGAGAACAGAGAATTTCAGAGCTAGCAATCTGATCAAACTATCACCAGTTTCTCTAAGAAATGTCTTTACTGAACTGCATTTCCAAGTGATGCCCGCTGCAGTTTTGGATGGCCACTATAACAATGTCCCATACACAGAATTTGCATTTCCGGTCATCCTCAGGTGGAAAGCATCACTCATTATCCATTAGCCTGACCCAAGAGATCACTTTCTGAAATCTCTTTTTTTTTCTTCATAAGTAAGCAGGTACACTCTGTTATAAATGGTTTGCTTTCTTTTGAGTGACAGTAATAGCTTTGTAACATGCAGAGCAGCCATCTATGCAATGACTGCAAAAAAGATCAGGAAAAGAGAATTAAATAAAATCACTATGTTGTTTCGGTGATTCAGAGGTTTAAGCTAGATTTAAGCTTGTTGGTGTCTCTGGCATCTCCTCTTTCTCATGGATGTTGTCTTAGAATATTATGGATGGATGTTCTGTTTTATTTTATTAATACTATTGCTATATGCTTGTCATGGCCTTTTGCAAGAACAATAAACTTATGAATGAACGAAACTACAGTTCTCAGCATTCTTTTGGGGAAGGGAATGTGCTTTAAAGGGTCAGTGTGTACACAGCCTAAGGTACCAGGAGTACTGGGAGAGGGGTGTGTGTATGTGGATAAATAGTTAAAATGTGAGTAAAATAAATAGCACCCCTTGCATATGTTTGTGCACACATGTGCATGCATACATTACCTCTTCCTTCAGTGTAATGTATGGTGATGAGTCTTCACGTAAAAGCTACTGAACATTTCTGTGACATTGCTTTCAGTACTGCAAGTTCTAAACATCCCTGCTCCAGAGACCCCTTTTAAGAGACATCATGACTACAGGTTGTAGCAGGCTAACATCCACAAGAACTACCAACAAATAAGCATCCTTATACACAGGTTGAATACAGGAGGAGGCATTAAGCAACACTCTGCCTGAACGGTTAATCCTGGGTCCTGCAACATTTGGGGCCAAATTCGCAGAGGACAGAAAATTCTAAGGACAGAGTTGCTAAGTTCATTGCTAAATTAAGAGCACATTCTGGGCTGTTGTGCGCATGAGTGTCCTGCCTTACATTTCCATTCATTATTAAGTTTGTTCAGAACTGATCCAAGCGCAGTGGCTTCCAAGGACTAAATCTGCAATGTATAGAATCAATTTAAAAATTAAGTTATCATGAGTGTTGATTGAGTGACAGGTGCATGGCTGCATTTATTCCAGCAAAATTAAAGATGCTCATGAAAGAACATTATCCCTGATTTAAGCCCTTGTGTTTATTGATTTAACACTTCAGTCATGTTGGTCCAGGGTTTTATATGCCGAGTAGAATCCAGGCTGGCTTCACAAAGTGTAAAAATATACTTTGAAAAAATAAACTTTGGGAAGGCCATTCTATGCAATGAAGTGATTGTTTTTGCAACTTGATCTTTCATTAGTTCTGGCTGGGAGGATGGCTCTTATCTCAAAGCCAGGGAGAGATTTCTGGTAATCCCATGAGAAAAGGAAGGAAAGGAAAACTCTCAAGTTATCTAATTTTTGCAGGAAAACACACAAAGCAGCTGAGAAATGAATAGGCTCCAAACACCATCCATCAGCTACCCTGTGGACATACTAGTGGTGATTTTAAAATGTATCTTTTTACAAAGAGCTGCATGAACAAGGAAGTGACACTTCATTTCTGGGGAAGCTGTTACCCATCTTTGGTAAGGTACTTGGATCAACATTAACAAGGAAGAGTGGCAAATTCAAAGCATGTGTTGTCAATGTGTGGCAAGAAACAGTATGCTGCTGCAGAGGCTACCATCTGGGAGGAAAACATTAGGGATCTCACAGAGTGCTGTAAAACATCCCTATGTTTGATGTGTGAATAGAATACAGACTCAACAAATTAGACATACAGGGTATTTCAAAAAGACCTCAATCCCTGGAGTTGATGTCAAACATGGACATATTTTGCAGAAGAAAATTAGTGTGTAAAATTTGCTACATAGCAACAGGAATGCGGGGGGCAACGAAGAGAGGATTGCATTGCTTTAAATCTATACTTCTTAAATGGAAATTTTAAAACAGCAGGAACTAGACATTAAAGGTCATCTGTGTCAATAATGCAAGGTTTAAAACTGAACGGAAAAAGTATAATGGTGCACTCATCCATTTCCCAGCTATAGGGTTTTAGGACGCTGCAGAAGAGCTCCCAATTCCACCAGAAGCAGGAAACTGCTGCCTCTTGCCAAAAACACTGCTGCCAAAATGGTAACAAGTATCGCAGAAAGGTGTAGCTGCCCATCAGCAGAATTCCTACCATGGATCCCCCAGAGTGAGGTAGAGTGGTAGGTGAGGGGCACAGCTACACCAGATCTTGACTAACCCGTCTCAGTCCAAGGATCCAGGCAGAAATGCCAGAAATCAATGTCAGGACAGAGCCTGGCATAAGTAATTCCTTTTTCATTGACTCAAATGGGAACCATCTCATTTTGTCTCACCTGCCCCTCCCTGCCTTACCTTGGAATGGCTTCGGCACTGTAAATGGACCAAGGCAGAGCTCAGGACCTCTAGATTCTAAGCCATGCAACAGTTCAGTAAATTATTTTAAAGTGTTAGTGATGCAAACAATACACTGATTAAGGAGCTAAGATCAAGGGGTTTGTGCAGTCTTGCTACAAAGCAATAAAGCTTGTTGCTACAGAGAAGGAAGAAAATCATATTTTTTATAAAAGATGCAGTAAAGATGCTTTGTTGTTATTGCAGATTGTGACCAAACATACGAGGTTCAGGAAGAGCAATTTTCTTCCAAATGCAAATAATTTTTGCTCACATCTATATGTGTGTGTTTTTTTTGTGGAGAGAAAAAACACAGATTCTCGTCGTCAGTCCAGAAAGGCAAGGTTTGTGGGTCTGGTGGAAAAGGCTACTGGACTGCACTTAAATTGCCCATGTTTCCACATTTGCCTGTATCTCATCATCCAAAATGTTGCATTGGTGTGCCAGGAGCAAACACCCAACAATCTGCTCACATACACATTATTGCTGGACTAGCTTTTAGGGGGTGGGAGGGAAGCGGCATTAACCATGATGTGGGTAATCAGATGTGGGCGAGACAAAGAGGAAATCTGAAGAAGTAGAAAGTTAGCAGTCTAGAATTATGTGACGCACCACTGAAAACAGTCAGCAGCATGCCTGGTATGCTGTGCCTAGCCAAATGCTTGGATGGTGCCAAAAACCCAACAGCAGCGATCCTCCATTAGTAGGAAATGAGGAGTCCAGCTTGACCAGCTGCCTCAAAACATTATTGCCCTGGAAAAACCTCATATCCTTAATGATACAGATGTCTAAGCTTGGACACATTATTTGGATTAGCACAAAGGGGCAAGTTTCCAGGCTGCACTGCACATCTGGTGGAAAGAGGATAACTAGCAGATCATCTCTGGACTCTTGAAATCTTCCTTCGGGTAACTGAAATGTACAATGCCTGAAGCTGTGTTTTTAGAGTATAGAGAAACAAACGCATGGGCATACCATATGTACACTATATACACGGTGATAACACCAACTTGCAGCTCTCTTTGGTAGTTGAGAAACTTGCCAGCTTCGTTCATATCCTGGCAATTGCTAACTGTTATTGCAATGTGTTGCACATGGGGAGTATTCGAAGACTCTTCAGAAGTTGTTGCCAGTAAAAATGCCATCACCGGCATTGTGGCCAAACTTAGAATTTGGCTGAATTTAGAGAAGTGGGTGACACTGATCACTTTTTTTCAAAACTGGCAACTTGTTTGCTTTCAAGCAAGATTCTGGACATTAGTTATCACTTATTAAAGCCTGCTGTGCACACTTCCTCCCCACTCCATGCCTTCGGAGACTAGCCCTTCTTGATCCAGAACTAAATACAGGGATCCAAGAACTTCCAGAAGCTATCCAGAAGACAACAACAGTCTCATTCATTATGTAGTAGAAAATAAAACTCAAAGAGGGCTGGATTTAACTAACAGGTTAAATGCAAGGACTTGTACTAGTACAATGGGGTTTCTCCCTTCTCCTCCCCGTGTACTCCCATGGCCCCCCCAACAAACTGCCTCAAGGGTAATTGGGAGAACCTCCAGAACAACATGGAGTGGGGAGGAATGATCCATCAGGGAAGCAGAAATAAGGCTTCAGGGCAGGTTACAGCAATTTCAAATTCAGTATTAAAATAAATTTAAACAAATTGAAGTCACAGAAAGAGGGAATGTCACTCTAATCCCATTCTATCTTTTCTTCCACTGCCACCCAACTTTTCTCAGATGGGCAGGTATTAATAATAAAATATTTTATTTTTTAATTACTACTACTACTACTACTACTACTTTCATTCCAATTATTAATGCTAACAAACAATAGTAAGGTCCCAAACCATGGCCCCTTCCTAACCCTGCTTTGCCCATCCCTTGCAGATTCTAACTTCTCTGGACAGGAGCTACATCACTTTTCTTTTCCATAAAATGCTCAGCATACTGCTGTTGCTAGGTAAAATGCAAAGCAGCAGCAGGAAAACAAATTAGAGCATTACAAATGTTCTAATTACACAGTACGTAGATCATTATCTTAAAAATGAAATAGCACCCTGGGTAGAGATCCCTTTCCTTGTTGAAATGACCCTTGTGTTAAGGCAAGAAGTTATAGCATGAACTTACTTGCATGAGCAGAACGTGTGGGACAGTAAGAGGTGCAGATATGCACCAGAAAAAGTTTGGTTGGCATGTGCTGACTTTCCCAAGTTTTCCATTTATGACCACCCTGACCTCGTCAACTTAATACTACATAAAGAATCTCACCCTTCGCTGCTCAAAGGAAAAGCAACACTTATTTACCAGGTTCCTTGTAGCTCTTACATATTTTCTACTTACAGCAGTACAGTTGTGCTTTAGAGGCAATTAGAAATCCAGCCAAGCTTCAGGTTTCTGCTAACTCAGCACAAGGTTAGCTGAAGGTGGAGGGGGGTCCCTGCCATTGTGCTAGCTTTCTTTCCCCAAATATACACTTCCTAAGGGGAGTAATAGGGACCCAGGTGGCGCTGTGGTTAAACCACTGAGCCTAGGGCTTGCTGATCAGAAGGTCAGCGGTTCGAATCCCTGTGACGGGGTGAGCTCCCGTTGATTGGTCCCAGCTCCTGCCAACCTAGCAGTTCGAAAGCACGTCAAAATGCAAGTAGATAAATAGGAACCGCTACAGCGGGAAGGTAAACGGCGTTTCCATGTGCTGCTCTGGTTTGCCAGAAGCGCCTTTGTCATGCTGGCCACATGACCTGGAAGCTATACGCCGGCTCCCTCAGCCAATAATGCGAGATGAGCGCGCAACCCCAGAGTCGGTCACGACTGGACCTAATGGTCAGGGGTCCCTTTACCTTTACCTTAAGGGGAGTAATATACACTTCCTAAGGGGAGTAAGGGAGTTCCCACAAAAAAAACCCACACCTTTTAAACTTCCGAATCTGGATTGTTACGATGTGTGTCTTTGACATTCAATAAGCAAATGTAGCAAATACAAAAGCCAATTCGGTTGTTACCCAGCCACACGTTTCCTAAAGTCTACACCTCTTTGCCCTCTTTTAAAATTGGTCTGGGGATGGGTATTCCCACTCATGATTTTTGCCTAAAATTTTACTTGGGGAGAGCCCCGTGAAACCCCATGCTTTCCCATTCATTATTCCTGGAATCAATAGTTTGCTTTTCATGTTGTTTCCACCTTCAGCTCCACCCACCCATGGCAGAGTCAGAAAATCAGAGAAACTGAGAATCAGAAAACCGGATAATCAGGCAATCATTTGGCATCCACAAAAGGAGCAAGGACCCAATACATATTACTAAAGAGAGAAAATAAATCTGTTATTGGAAGCATCACAATCAATCAATCAAAACAAACAAGGAGAACATGCACATGTTTTGCACATATATTGTTTGATCGCAACTTTATATATGAGCACTAAACAAGGAAAAGTAAAATAAAAAATTAAGTATGCACAGAAAACCAGAAGCGTGCTGCTCAAAGCTATAGAGACAATTGGAAAAAATTATCCTACAGGGGCAGGGGCAGAAAGAAGGAAAGGAGGTGGAAGCAGATCACCCCAACACAATTCCCAGGCTTAGAAGAGGGTTTTCTGTGGATTGACGTTTGTTCCAATACAGCAGTAAATAGTGGGTTTTCTCGGGGAAAGTGGAGGGACAAAAAAAGAGAGCAAAATATCTCTCTTGAATCCATGATAATAGATTGATACAAAATACTAGAAATCACAGGACAAACAGAAGTGTGGATGGACCCTAAGTGTCATGAACTGGCAGAACGATGGGGAGGAGGAAGAGGATCCTGACAAGGGGTGTAGCTGGGACTGGGACAAATCAGGGCAAGCTGGGGATGGGGAAGGACAAGTTGGTACTCACGGGGTGATGGAGGATGGCAAGGAGGTGGGGGTCAGTGCACAGGAACCAGAGCAGCAGGACCCCTCACCAGAGCCAGAGGGGCCCCCGTTTCCATGATCATGGCAGGCTCAGAAGCATAGGGAGCAGGGGGAAAGATGATCTTGGAGGCTGAGGCAGGCAAGGGCCCACAGCCCAGCTGTGGCCAGGTGAGACTCGCTAGGTCTGGGAGAAGGTGTGTGATTCCTCAGCTGGAGCAGGTGAGGGTCATGTGACTCGTTAAGCCCAGATGCTGCCATCAACATGAAGAGTATAAAAGGGCAACAAAGCCCAGGTGCTGTATCTGCCCAACTGCCCATGTTGATGGACCTTGACTTGGATGCCCCTGGACCTCTCACGGGACTGTGCTTGCGAGGGGCTGACCTGCAGATGCCCTGATCCCTGGATCAGCTGCAGAGGCAGGAGCCTAGTCTGACTGAACTTGGGCCTTGTTGGCTTGCCAAAGTTGCATGCTAGCATCTGCTGTGGGATGGTGCCCTCCAGCAGGACATGCCGCCAGGTACCCTGTGGTTCAGGGCACTAAGAAAGATATCGGCTTAGAAAAGGGTTTCTCTTTCTCAAGTTGATAATAAGTAAAAGATGCCAGCTTTGCTTTTCAAGTTCTATTGCACCTTTCAGAGCATAACGTTTTTTCTTATCATTTTTACCTCTTCTGCTGCATGAACTAAACTGAAAGATAGCAAAGTGCCATGTACTGTGGGACTGGACAGAAGAGCAGAAGAAGTCAACTAGATGCCTACTGGCCAATTAGATGACTATGGGAAGCCCCAAAGTGGCACTCTCCCCACTTGCAATTCCCGGAAACAGGTGTTCACAGGCATATTGCCTCTGATGGTAACCTTAATCATCTCACACATCCTCGCTTTTTATCTTCTTCAGTTTATACTGATGCCACACACTGCACAGCCGTAGGTTCTAACCACAAGATGACAGACAAAATGGATAACTTTCTGCTGTCATCGCACCTACCGTGTTTCCCCTTTTTTAAGACGTAGTCATTATATAAGCCATAGCAGGATTTCTAAGCAATTGCGCGATACAAGCCATACCCCGAAAATAAGACATACTGATAGACCCTTCACCCACTAGCAATAACCCCCCTCCCGCCAGCCAACTCCCCCCTTAAAAATCTCTCCCCATTTTGCTGTCGCTCCACAGACACGTATTTCCTTTAAAAGCTTGTAAAAATGCACCGAACATCCGTAGCTGCTGGCTGCCGAAGCCTTGTGATTTCCCTTCCCCGTTTCTGAGAGCATTTTTTTAAATAAAAAGATCCAAAAATAATTTTTTTAGCCAAGCTGTGTAAGCTCTACTTGGTGAAGGGGAGAAAAGTGGGGTGGGGAGGAGATGAAGGCACGAGGAAGAAAAGAGGGGCCATTGAAGAATGCAAAGGCTGTTTTCCCTTTTAGGGAGAGACCTCCGTGTGCGCGTCTGTCTCTCTCCCCCCCCCTGCGTCTGTCTGTCTGTCTGTCTGTCTGTCTGTCTGTCTCTCTCTCTCTCTCTCTCTCTCTCTCTCTCTCACACACACACACACACACAGCCCACCTCTCGCTTCCCCCCACCTTTCCCTAAATTCCCTTCCATTCAATGCACGTCCCGTGTCTGATTGTTGTCTCATTGCTTTTACCGGGCATAAAGCAGCCTTTTAAAAATCCTGCTGCAGTTTTCTTTCTACCTTATGCTGCTTGGTTGTCTGTGGAGCTGCCCCTTTAAGGATTTGTAAGTAGTCTGGATCGCAGTCCTTGCCTTGGGGACTTTTTTTTAGGGCCGGGGAGAGAGGGCTGCACCAGGGACGCACACACCTCCCTTCCCTCAGACTCGTAATAAAAATACCAGTAAGACATCCCACCAAAAATAAGCCACCCTGTGGTTTTTTGAGGAAAAAAAGTAATAAGACGGTGTCTTAAAAAGGGGGAAACACGGTAGAAGTGGTTCTTCTTTGCTACACTACACATCTTTTGCATTTCCCTGCTGGAAATGCAGTAAGACTGACACAAGTAGTTCATAAGGACCACTTTCCTTCCTCTGCCTCCAGCAGCTCCATACTTGTGGCAAATGAGTCCTCCGACTCGCTCACCACAAGCAGATGCTACTACTTTGAGGAACATTATCAATTTCCTTGGTGTGGGTTTGAGTGGTGTCATGCAACGAGACCACCCATTTGTCACAACCAGAGCAAAAAAGTGAATAATAATAGCCGCCCCATATGCATCAACCCTAACAGCAAGGATAACTCAAACAAGGATTTTAGAAAGCATGGAAAGTTAAGGCAAGGCAGAGCAACATCAGGAACACAGACTAGAACTCACCCTTTCCTTTTCTGACAGCTGCGGCCTTTCTTCAGCTCCACTTCCACCATCTCCAGATATCTAAAGAGGTTTTTGTTTAAATGAAAGATAAAGGTAAGCAGAGGATGCAGATGCAAATGAAGGATGGTTGCACTAACTTGATTAAAGCATTCAATATAGTCAATTGTTTCTGGGGGGGGGGACCTTTTAAATGCAAAAGCCGGGCTATGACCATAGCAACAGAAGTTTGGTGTAAAAATATATCAACATGCCTCCACCATATGCAGAAAACTAATCCTCAAGGCACACTCAGCTGTTGTGAAGTGGTGTCTTCTCTCAACATTTATGGAACCCTTTTCTTCTTAAAAGCTTACCTCTTCTCTTAAGTGGGCAAGGAGGGTCTCTGCTATAGGCTTCTATCCCTGCCAACCAGGTTAAATCAACAGTGGCAGGTGACAGAGCTTTTTAACTACTCTCTTCCTATGGCTCACCCTCCTGCAGGAACCCATTGGCACCAGGTGTTTCTGGGCTTCTGAAGGCAAACGAAGATGGTTTTTTCAAGGCATTTAACCAAATGGTTTCCTAATTTGCTTGGGATTTATGATAAAATATCTTAGTGGCAGATACAGTCAAACTTGTAAACAGCCTCTGTTTTAAAGAAAAAGTGGCATAGAAATTCATTGCATAAACAAACACCACTGCAGTCTTGCTCTTTGTTGACTTTAAGATGAGAAATATTTTAACTGGCCAATGGAAATACTATCAAGTGAGGACCTGGAAACCAAATAGTTTAATCCAGTGAGCACACTACTTTCTATGGTCTAATAAGACAGTAGAGGAAATTTTCAAAAGGGTCCCCAACCTCTCAAAAGCACAAGTCTTCTGATTTTGCAATGACTTCCTGGGATTTGTGAATCAAGTCCCAAGAGGTTCCTCTTCACATTAAGGGATTTCTATACATTATTCTGGGATAACAACTCCTTAATTTACTTCATCCTTCTCCTTCCCTGAAAGGAAGGCGGGTCGTTTTGACTACGAGGGAGGCACATATACAGTGATAGCTTGGTTTACGAACTTAATCCGTGTTCCGGAAGTCGATTCTTAAACCAAAGCATTCTTAAACCAAGGCGTGCTTTCCCATGGCAGCGGGAGTCTCAATTTACAAACGGAACACACTCAACAGGAAGCAGAACATGTTCTGCTTCCAAGGCAAAGTTCACAAACTAAAACACCTGCTTCCGGGTTTGCAGCATTCTTAATCCAAGTTGTTCATAAGCTAAGCTGTTCTTAAACCAAAGTACCACTGTACCAGAAAGAATGCAAAAGGGAGAAACTAGTTCTCAAAATTGCCAATAATTAAGGCTTATTACAGCTCAGTGCATTTCAGAACAGAAGTTCCTTATTCAGGAGTTATTTTAAACTTCTGAATTCTATAAACTAACCAGACTTTCACAAATCCTACGGTCTGGCTAAAGAGGTATGCCTTCAGAAAATACTGATCCAGACTGATTATTGATCTGCCACAAGGAGAAGATTGAAAGTTTCCACTTCAAATTAACTGCAGTTTAGCAAGTTATCTGAATCCTAAACTGTGGTTTATCTCAACTATTTTTTGAGAAAACAAAAAGTTTCATAAGTAATAGTTTTGAATTTGGCTTGTTTCCACTAACCATAGTTAAGATTAACCACATCTTCTCATAGTGCTAAATTATGGTTTGGTAGCAGTATGTCTGAACCACCCCGATATACAACAGCTTTAATATGGTCAAATCCTGAGCCACTTACCATATCAGAATCACTTACCATATCAGAATCATCATCATCTTCCTCACACTGGACATCAGCTGCGTGAGGATCTCCTTTCACTTTCAATTCTGCAATTACACCCTACAAAACCAGAAACACAGGCATCATTACTTTTTTAGCTTCCATGAAGCAGAGAGCATCACTCCCAGTTGTGGGGGAGTACAGCCCTCAGGCCTGCACCCTAATGATTGATTACGTTTCCTACTTGATTGTAAGCCAAGAGTCATTTCCGACACAGATGCAGCTTACTCATATTTCCAATGGCAATGGCTCTATTTCACAGAGTCCCCCTGGCACAAGCTGCAATGGTTGTTGCATCACTTCTAATTAAAGCGAACTGTTCATTGATCTCTCATTGTAGACCAGAGATATCCCACCTATGCTGATCAAAACTTTAGCATCCAATGTAAATTATTTACGGCAGGAGAACAAAAAAACATGTGGGAAGGAGGTTGGCAAGCAATGTCCCTTGTGGTAGAGAGATGGACTTTATATGCCTTTCTGGTCTCTTCAAAATCTATGGTTCTTTCTGATAAGAAGGTTTTTGGGTGGTCAAGCACACAGATTCAGCATTCCCAGTACCCACAAGTCTCATATGAATTACTTCCCCCCCCCCCCGAATCTTTGCAGCCTGAGGAGCAAACCAGCAGCAAGATGTTTCATTTGGGGTGGTACAGTGTCTCTGTCTGTCTGTCTGTCTGTCTGTCTGTCTGTCTGTCTGTCTGTCTGTCTGTCACACACACACACACAGAGGCAGGGCTTTTTTTCAACTGGAACTCAGTTCTGGCACCTCTCAGGTGGGCATCATTGTCATTCTAAGAGAACGAGGGAGGGGTTCATTGTGAGTTCTGGCACCTCTTTTTCTAGAAAAATAGCACTGTATAACACAAAATTATTGCACTGCTTGGTATGACTCTCCTCCAGCATCTTCTCTGCCCCCCTCACTCCCACATACTTCATTTCCAGCATAGTGCTACACTAAAGCACCCATGGGGGTGACTGCCAAGTAGACATCGAAATGTCCAGATTGTCTTTAAGGAGGTAGTAAGTTTCTTTCATCCGAGCATTTAAGCATGGTTCATATATTTGAGGTAATACACATGGTAGGTCCTTGATTAAATCAGATGCAGTTAAAGTACCAGTTTGTCGCCGTCGTTTTTCTGCATAAAAGCAGTGCAACTACACAAAACATAAACGTTTTCAGCATCAACTTTTGCAGTACAAGATGAATTAATGAAATAACGTCTAGTGTGGCAACCCGATACCTGAATGCTACAATGTTCACACCTGCCTTACTTGCCTCAGATACATTCCAAAGGCTGTGTTTTGCAGTGCCAAACAAGAGCAGCTGTGGGCATGTAACAGCCTAACCACTTAGGTCCTAGGCACACATGCAGAGCTTAGGAGTTAAGAATGGACTAAAAGTCAGTTTCATTCCTTTATGGTCTAGTTTATAAAAGCAGTTTTAACAACTTTGTTCCATCATTTTTGACAGATTGAGAGTTCGGAAGGAAGGAAGGAAGGAAGGAAGGAAGGAAGGAAGGAAGGAATGTTTAGAGGAGAAATGTGAACATTTTCTGTTCCCACCACATACTGTTACAGTGAAGCTGATGCCCCCATTCACCCAGCTCACATTTGTCAGAATCCAAAGCGAACCTAAATATTTTAAATATGTGGGGAGACACTAGCTTTCCTCCTTAAACAAATATGTGACGTGTAGCCTAACTGATGCCCATAACTGAGTTTGAGATAAAGCTACGCTTCAAATCAGGCTGATGGGTACCACTAAGAAATACATTGCAGTGTGCCCACTGGTTCCTTGCTTGAGTTGAACCTTTGCTCTGCAGGCAAAGAGGTGATGACTTGTTCCCATGCAGCCCTAATATGTGATTCATATTTTGTGATTCATCAGACTGTTAGACAGACAAAGGGGTAGCTTTTAGGCAATGTCAGTTCTCCAGAGCCAAGGGGTGGGGTGAGGGATGCAGGCACTATAAAAAAAATATCATGTGTTAGATGAAATTTTACAGTGGATCCATTCCATCTGAGTTTACAATTTGGAAGGAAACTGAGAGCACAGCGTGACCATAAGCCAACAAGCTGCCCCTTAAATCTAACGGAACATTCCTGCTCCAGCCTGCCGACTGAGCCAATTTAATGGGAGTCACTGACAAAAGCCACAGAGGAGGACAAGATAAGTTTTTAACCAAAGTTCTATGTGTGCAGCTGCCCCTTCAAAGCTATTCTGCAGTAGACTCACAAAGGTTTTTTCATAGCACAGAGAGCATACAAACAGGAGTGATCTCCCTGCCATCTTCTTTCTTCTATGCTCGCAAAAGCCAAGCAACTCCCTCATTTGCAGGAAAACAGCCGGTCCCATAACTCAAAAGCATATTTCAGTAAACTGTTACAAATGCATGCACCCACACACATTCTCTGCTTTAATTTGAAGAAACTGCTCGTCACAAGTTGTGCAGATCACCTTTGCTTCCCTCAGCCTCTCTGGTGGCTACTGAAATTGCTTACATAGAGATGGCTTTCAACAAAAATTATGAACATTTAGGAATAGCTCAGATCAGCAGCTTCCATCCTAACTTCTGAGAATTGAAGCAAACCAACGCTTTTGGTGAACAGCAGATTGATCGGTCTTACATCAGCTAAGAACCAATGACACGCGTTCCTTTCTTTCCTGTTCACAAGCAGCAATGGTTTTAATGAGCCATGTGTGGTAAAAAATTAGTTGCAAAGAAATATTGCTAAAAGCTCCAGGTATCTCCACTACCAGTTCCCTACTGCCTCTTCACCAGTGATGGATCAAAAGACTTACAATGCTGAATCTTTCTATTCTCCTGACTTGATGGCTCTAGATGATGGATAGCCAAGGTGGTACCAATTTTGTGGTACAACAGTGTTTAATTTGGTCTCAGGAAACCTGCAAGCTCAGAGAGCCTTTAGAAAGAAGCAATCTTTGAAGACCCATTTCTGCAATGGCTCAATTCAAACAAACATCCAAAGTGTGATTTGGAGGATAAATTGAGGTATAAAGGTAAAGGTAAAGGGGTAAAGGGACCCCTGACCATTAGGTCCAGTCGTGACAGACTCTGGGGTTGCGCGCTCATCTCGCATTATTGGCCGAGGAAGCCGGCGTATAGCTTCCAGGTCATGTGGCCAGCATGACAAAGCCACTTCTGGAGAACCAGAGCAGCACACGGAAACACCGTTTACCTTCCCGCTGTAGCGGTTCCTATTTATCTACTAGCATTTTTTAACGTGCTTTCGAACTGCTAGGTTGGCAGGAGCTGGGACCGAGCAACGGGAGCTCACCCCGTCACAGGGATTCGAACCGCTGACCTTCTGATCAGCAAGCCCTAGGCTCAGTGGTTTAACCCACAGCGCCACCTGGGTCCCTGAGTTATAGTGGATGCCAATGTGGTCTAGGGGGTATTAGAGGAGGGGTGGCACCTCTGATGTCGTCTTTTTGGGGTAGTTTGTCCACCTTTGGTCCCCATCCTGCACCCAGTTCTCACCTGCAGCTCCTAGAAAATGTCAGCATGCAACAGCAGCCATACCCAGGAAGCGGATTCAACTGGATGGATAAACTACATGAGGGTAGCCGTGGGGTCTCAAACCCTTGGAAAGTTTGGGACTTCCACAGCATGCAAAGGCAGGCTGCAGCAAACTGAGTGGATGAGACCAATAGTGGGTCCAACAGTCATAGTATAGATTCTGATGTTGAATACAGTAGATGGGCAGAATTTAAGGAGGCAGTCAACCACTCCTCACACTTAATCATATTCATCATTGGTGAGCCAACAGCAGTGCTGCCTTTTCTTGATCATGTATGAAACAAGAACTATAAAGCACCAGCATTCTAAAAAGGTCTTACAATTCAAGACCGCCACTAACCCTTTCTCCTTGCCTTTTTGATAATTACCAATTTGACACAGCCATAACCATATCTGCCAAGTCTCCCGTTTTTCGCGGGGAATCCCCCGGATTTTAATCCGTTTCCCGCTGTTATCCCAAATAGAAAAAAAAAATCCCGTAATTCTCCCGATTTTCTACCTGCCAGGGAGGCTCCTTCTGCGCATGTCTGGACATGCGCAGAACCGATTTCGGGTGCCGCTCTGCCCATGTCTGGGCACCGGAAATCGGACAGAGCAGCACTGGAAGTCGCTTCTACGCATGTCGTGTAGAAGCGACTTCCAGTGCTGCTCTGCCCATGCGTAGAAGCGACTTCCGGTGCCGCGCCGCTGCTGATCCCAGATTTTTCAACGGGAGACTTGGCAGCTATGGCCATAACTCTGACCCCCCTTCCTTTCCCATACGTTTATTATGCTCCCCCCAGGTAGAAGTGAACATTTCTATGCACAGTGAGGTCTTCATCTGGGAGACTGCCAGGGCTCTATGTGGAGGATTTACCAACCGCATCTCACTGTAAACACAGCACACAATACATCATCACCTCATGCTCTTAGGGTAAGAGAGTAGAAACAGGAGGCAGGCAAGGACAGGTCAGAGGCTTCAAGTAGCTGCACGACCAAAAGTGGGGCGAACAGACAAACAAGGTGCTCTTATTCTTAACGAGAGAGCAGTTAAGGACAGGACAGCCTTCTGTGAGGAAATCAGCAAACAATTTATTGTGATCTCTCTAAAATCCTCCCACTGCTCATCATTCCAATCTTCATTTTGAGGGCGAAGAGAACAAGGAAGCTGCTGGTGGAAACAAGGTGCAGCTGCTATTATGGAGTAGGTGGGCCAGCTTTGGGTTTCTCATAATCTTTTGCAAGGGGAAAATATTCACAAGCCCCCTTTGCTTACCTTTTTGGTGTGCTATTCACTGTCTCCCTGAAACTGGTCCTTTCCTTGATATGTAGCATTGGCTAAAAAACAACCTCAAACATTCCATACCAGACACGCCATAATATTATAGGCAGCACAATGTTATCAAAGAGCACATCTCATTCAGTTCTGCATTGAAGGCAATGTTTCTTGACCTCACTTTTCAGTATGTTCGCCCTGCTTTGCAACTCCTATAAAAACTTGAAAGAAAGAAAGAAAGAAAGAAAGAAAGAAAGAAAGAAAGAAAGAAAGAAAGAAAGAAGGGGAGGTGCATTTCATGGGAGAATGGGGCTGAAAGTAGGTTTTTTGTGAAACATACGCTGCTGTTTCAAATCAGCACTAGGCCAAGGGCATTTTAAAATGTATGCCTAAGTCCAAGTTCCCAATTTTTCTTTTAAACATCTGAATTTCAGAGCCTATGTATGGTTATGTTTTCCTGACTAGGATTTAAAGTTTCTTTCTATGCCAAATCCTTGGTTTCAAGAACAGAGAGTGATCAATATTAATTCCCTTATTTTTCCCACTCTAAAGGAGGAAAATGCATGTGTTTATAAACTGTAGAATCTTCTCAACAATATTTCATCCATTAGCTTTGTTAGGATGCTACAATTTGTTTGCATTCCTGAAGATAATCCACACTTCTTTAGCATTTATTTAGTCTTTACAACTACTGTATACATCTGAAGCACAACGAATTCTTTCCTAAAAGTTCAATCCAAAACATATATGCCCTGTCTGCATGTAATGCTAAATAATGTTTTAGTGGTATGAGATCAAATCACAGTGAGCCTTAAACTCATGTGCACCTCCATACACATCCTCCAGTGTGGCGGTGAAGATGAGACTGGAAGCTTCCAATTCCAATTTAGGTTAACCATAGTTTAACATTCCATCCAAATCCTAAACTGTAATTAATCTTAACTATCATCGTGAACCCAGGTGGTGCTGTGGTTTAAACCACAGAGTCTAGGGCTTGCTGATCAGAAGGTCGGCGGTTCGAATCCCTGCAATGGGGTGAGCTCCCATTGCTTGGTCCCAGCTCCTGCCAACCTAGCAGTTCAAAAGCACATCAAAGTGCAAGTAGATAAATAGGCGGGAAGGTAAACGGCATTTCCGTGCGCTGCTCTGGTTTGCCAGAAGCAGCTTAGTCATGGTGGCCACATGACCCGGAAGCTGTCTGCGGACAAACACCGGCTCCCTCGGCCTATAGAGCGAGATGAGCGCCGCAATCCCAGAGTCGGACACGACTGGACCTGATGGTCAGGGGCCCCTTTACATTTACCTATCGTCGTGAAACTTAACTATCAGTGAAAACAAACTAGCTTCATAAACTGTGATTCAAAGTTGGCTCGTGGTAGGTCATTCCACAGTTCACTGAGATGGTAATGAATATTCCAGTTCACATTGGCTTAATTCAGATATAATGACAAACCATGGTTAAACTTTAGCAACAAGCCTGCATGAGCCACAGGCTCACATGTTACCTGCTTCATTTGGGGGGGGGTGTACAAACTATGTCTAAACTCAAGGAACTGAGGCTCATTCTAACTGGCATCTCACTGGCATCCTGCACAAACTATTATGAACCCCATGTAGTATTGACTGTGCCCTTCAACAGTGTTGGATGATATAGTATCACCTACCGCATCAGTGCATCAACATAAACATATTACCCTGTAACACACCAACACTGTGAGGGCATTTCAGTGTAGAAATAGAAGCTAAACTACTTTGGATGGAGGATGCCAGTCATACCTGAACCAAGTAAAGAGCACAACTGAACCAAAGCATCTCTTCTGGAATTAAAGAAACCCTTAACTTTTCAAATGTAGAGTGCTTAAATGAGGCTGCACACACCTTCTGCTGTACCCCAAGTGGCAATATCTGTCTTTGTGTGCTGTGGATTCCCTATGTCAGCCTTTACCAAAGGTGTCATGGGCTTTGAAGACACTCGATCTCAGGTCGCAAGGGAGAAACGTGCTAAGAGGAAGGCATGCTTGGCAAATCCACACCGTGATCAACTCCCGCCCAGAAACCAATGTCTCCACTGTGGAAGGACGTGTGGATCCAGAAATGGCCTCCACAGTCACTTACGGACCCATTGCTAAAACCGTGTTTATGGAAGGCAATCTTACTCGGATACGAGTGATCGCCAAAGAAGAAGAAGAAGAAGATGTAAGCCTTTACTGATGAGTGTGTGTGTGTGTGTGTGTGTGTGTGTGTGTGTGTGTGTGTGTGTGGAATTGCTGCTTTCAAAAGGTAGGTGCACAAAGACTTGAGGTGGGGGATAAATAAACCACATATTTTGAAACTCTTGATTTACACCAGATCCACAGTACTCCAAACAACCTCTTCAGAAAGATTTCTAAATAGATAAACATTCACTGGCACAGCTCTAGAGTAAAACTAGTCATCATCTTTTTAAAACACGCAAAAACCTGTGTACACTCACAGGGGTCAAGTCTATTTTTGTATTTTCCATCCAAACCCTGTTGCAGGCCATGGATGACTCTAATCCTGTTCTTGACCCAATACAAAGCTACCCTTAGACTTATTACATGGAATGTTTCCCCATCTGGAGTCTGATTTAACGCTCACAGGCAGGATGCCTGAGACAGGGAGGGTAACGAGTTGTGTTCTAATCAGTCTGTTTTGCAGATGGTGCAAAATAAAAGTTTCCTCCAGATTTTGTTCTTTGAAACAAACCAGAGTTGACACATATTTTAAAAAATCATACTTGCTGACATTTACTGCTCCCTTGCTCTTTTCAGTAAATAAATTAGTCTCCCATTATGTCTCATCAAGTGTTTTTGTACTGCTTTTGTACTGTACTGTAAGAGGAGTCTTGTTGGATCAGACCAACGGCCCATCTAGTTCAGCATTTTTTTTCCACAATGGCCAACCCGATGCAAGCAGGACCTGTGTGCAATAGCTGTCTCTCCCCACTTGTGACTGGTATTCAGAGGCATACTGCTTCCCCACAGTGAGGACAGAACATACGTAATCATCATGGCTAGTAGCCATTGATAGCCTCGTCCTCCATGAATTCATATAATCCTCTTCCTAAAGTCATCCAAGTTGGTGGTCGCTACTACTTCTCATGGGAACAAATTCCGTAGTTTACCAATGTGCTATGTAAGAACATGTAAGAACTTCTAGTTCAGTCACCTGCAGCTACTGTTTAACATTCCTCCTGCATTCTGGTAGCAGCAGACTAAAGAAAGTATCTGTTGCGTGTATCCCCTATGAATATCCACATCTGTTACTGAGTGGGCAGGGAAAACTGCTCCCCAAGGCAATCTGTGCTGAAAAGCAGCAAAAGCAGCATTTATCACATTTTCCAATCAGTTTTCAACAAGGCTTGGGGTAGAAATACACCATGCTTTTGTCTGCAGACATCAGCTGTAGAAAATTCTGGCCACCCTCCTCCACCACTACCACCCGCAAAAGAAGAATGCAGCAATGGATTTGATCTCAGTGGGGAGGGCCAAGTACAAATCACAGGGGTCACTAGACTGACAAATTAAGCCAGTGTCTGGAAATGAACTTGATGGTGGAAAATGTTAATTACTTCCCCTTTGTTTTTCACTCTGGATGATACACTGGAATGATTATTCAGATTCTTAAAGCTCTTTGCAAAGTTAAAAAAATAATCTCTTTCTGGAAAAAGAAAGATAGACTTCAAAAGACAGACGAAGTTGCCACTGTCACTTATAAGTACTGGCTATAATCACTTCCATATATTCTTCATCAGATTCTTCACAATGGCAATTCATTGGGTTGGCGTGAAAAGAAACATCAAAATACCTTTCAGTGTTCATTGATAGATGTGCATAATGAACATCCACACCAAAGTAAAATGGATACAGGCAAAAAAGATTTTAAAACCACAAAAATCACAATTTCTACAAACTAACCTACATTCTGCCGCTGAAACATCCAGGAAATCATATTCAGTAACATTACACTACTGAGCTAACTTTGGTCTACTGAGGCTGCCAAACATGGGAACTAGACAACCATCTGTCAGCTGCACAAAACACACATATATACAGACAGTTCTCCATAAAATGAGATAATGATCATGCATGCTGAATTTGATCTATATATAAGGAAACACACACAGGTTAAGAACCCCTAGTTAGACTAGAGGCTCTTTCCCATGCTCTGGTGAGGTCCTCATGTGCATGAATAAGAGAATGGGCAAATTCTCATCCCACAATAAACAGATGCTTCTATAAAAAGCAGTGAGTGATCCCACAACAGATCAATGCCCAGGAGATGTATGGTAGGCTTGCAATTAATAATTCACAGGGGGAAACATCACTATTCTTGTATCTTTGGATTGCCAGCTCCTTACTGGGCCTCTTTTCTCACCAGTGAAAGGCAAATGCAGATGGGAAATTGGAGCATGAGGCAGCCTGTGTACAAGAGCAAGGAGAAAGCTCCTTGATAGAAACTTTGGGTAAGCCAACAACATGTCAGTGGATTTTTAATTTTGATTTTGCTTGTTCCCACTTCCTTGGTCTACTGAATCACACAAGGCCAAATTATGTATTTCAACACTCTCTGTTCACTGTGAACTCACATCAGCCTGTGGCCATTTTCACTGGAAATAATGCCTTGGTGTAAGTCCATGCTCACCTGGTATTTATCGGGATCAGCTCCTCCAGCTTGTGCCACAAAAAGCCCCGAGCCGTCTTCCAGCTCCATCTCATCAGGCGAGCGTTCAAAACGGACCCGCTCGAACTCCTCGCAGTCTACGTAGAGAACGACTTCCTCATCCTGCACACTGATGGCAAAGCGAGTCCACTGATTGACTAGGGAAGGCACTGTGAATGCAGCAGCAGCATAGGAGTTCTGAGAGCCAGGCTCCGTATAATAGAAAATGATCTGCTGTTTTCCATCTTTCACCTCTGACAGCTTCACGCCAACATAAATGATTGACTGGGAAGCATCTGTGATAGCAAAAAGGACGCCTGCCTTGTCTGTGGTGGGCTGCACATGGAACAAGAGCGAGAAGTCTCTGTAAAAAGGGCTGGGAAGGTGGTACCGTGCCACTTGTCCAGTGTTGGCATCCAGTCCAAACACATAGCCAGGGCTGTTGTCTGGGCCATACACTTTGGTTATCTGGTCTGGTGGGGGGTCTCCAATCAGCTCCAAGAGGCCAACTTCTGTGCTGAAGTTTTCTGGTGAAGGGAGAAAAAAGGCATTTCAGAAATAAGCTAGACAGTGTTGTTGAGTACAGTATGGATACATTCATATAGGAGCGCCTTCCAAGTATCAGTGATATCGCTCAAACCCACATTGAAAGGCAGAAAACTGTGGACTGAACCCAGCGAAAGAGTCCCACTAGTGTAAGGCCCTCTAGCTGCGCAATGAAAATTTCTTGCCCCCTGTGCCCTCCCTAAATCTGCTCCAAAGGGTTGAAAGGAAACCCATATGAGATTTAGGGGGTCCACAGGGAAAGGAGAGGGAGGGAAGTTCCACTGTGCAGCCAAAACTGTTTACATTGGCAGAATTGTTTAGTTGGATACCTCCCTATATCTCAAAAAAATCCTGGAGAGGCAAGTTTGCAGTATGCAGTGTACATCACGGTGCAGGTAAGAGTGCACACCTAATAAACATATTTTAGGATCAAGCCTATTCTCTTGACTGTAATTTGTTTTAAATGCTTTGAGAACTATATTTTTTAATTGTTGTAACCCACCCAGAGACCTCATGGTGAAGGGTGGGAAAGAAATCTAAACCATCGCCAGCTATCTTCAAGGCAGCTTGTGCCTCCAGTTGCAAAGCTGAACTAAGGAGCCATCACACTTACACTTAGCAGCAATAAACAATTTGCTAGAAAGAATCAACAATGTAAATTGATGAGCTCAATGCCATAACTCAACAACTTAAGTCTCTCGGATCCTGAATATTTTCAAGGAATAAAATACTGTATGCTCACAACATTCTGCTTCCATGTACTTTAAGAGTGTCAGGCTTCAAGTACCTATCTGAGATATTAATTTCAAAAGACACTTTTATGCACACACACAAGAATGGACTAAACAGATATGCTCATTAAAGGCTATATATGCAGAAAGGCATGTGTGAATGAGCCCACTACATTATGCATGAGCTTTACTGCATGGAAAATCTGCCACCCTGAGAGAACCAGCTCTATTTTCCTTCTTGGCTTACTTCATGTTTCAAGAACTCAGAATGGCTGTTCAATTTATCACCACTCGGGGGGGGGGGAACCCCACCCCAAACAAACTAAACACAGTTCAACAATTTGGTTTTTATTAGGGAAGCATCACTAGATGAATAAAGTTGCCTCTGTAATGCTTTGGGGGAGAATTTGGCCTATGACGAATTCCATGATTATTATAGCTTCATAAAAAATAATAATTGCAAAGCTTCAAATGGAAGCCCATGGGCAAGCTTTAAAAATGTAGAGTGGTTAATATGAGTTTTGACCTCCATCCAGGGGGGTACCTAGTGGTTGGCTAGGTTGGCCCCCACCATGGGTGGGCACAAAAATTGTGAAGAAAGACAAAGAGAGCCAATGATTGCCTAGGGGGCACGGGATGGCAGGGGTGTCAAGGGCACAAGGGAGCCTAGGTATGTCTCTGCCTCCATCCTATGCTGCCTTTTGGATTGTGCAGAGAACATTTTACTAATCAGATTACAGTAGCACAACAGGACAGAGGCATTAGTTTATTAGCTGATCTGTTTTAGTTACCCTGAGAGGTTGCCTATGGCATTAATTTAACAAAGCACAATGGAACAATTAGAAAAGCTGGATGACTAGGATTATAATAATGAATAACAATTGTACATTATAATTAGAAATAATAGCTGCTGTGATACCCGCATGCATCAGCTGAAATCAAAGAAAATGTGTGTTTTTTTCTTTAGAACTTTTTCCACTCATAAGTTATTACACTCAAGTCAATCCGCTAAAGGTCATAAGGTTAATTGTTTAGCATTTCTTCAAACAGGTGACAGCTCTGCAAAAAGTGTGTGCGGTATTGGCAATGTTGAATGGTGAATGTTCACTTAAATGTCAGAATAAGCCCAGCAATAAACATAGAACCAGGAATGGCCCCCAACCTCTGCGTTTACTGCAGAAATGCATGTTCATTTACACACATATACCGTTCACAACTGATTATTATTATTATTATTATTATTATTATTATTATTTATGATTTATGATTTATGATTTATACCCCACCCATCTGACTGGGTTTCCCCAGCCACTCTGGGCGGCTTCCAACAGAAAAATAAAACACAGTAATCTATTAAACATTAAAAGCCTCCCTAAACAGGGCTGCCTGATAGTACATTTTGTTGTAGCATATTCTAAAACAAATTAAATGTGAATCTGCCCTGACATTCTCTTGACCAAAGGCTCACAAAAACCTGGAGCCAGCAATGCCTCGAAAAAAGCAAATTTAAGAAGACAGCTGAAAAGCCCCTCTGTTCTTCCTCTTTCTAGGCAGCTATTTACATTTCAATTAGATTACTGGTACTTAAATACATAATAAGCCACCCAACCCATGACACGTTCCTTTTCTTCAATGCAATTCAGATAATACAACCAGTGTATGGACTGTCTATAGGCCATTCCCTGGCGTTTTTGTGACAGCATGGGCCGGAAGACACAAAGGGCATGGCCCATTATGGGAGATAGTGCAAATCATGAATGCAAGTAGCTTAATATGTTGAGAATAAAGGGATTATTTTAAATCATTTTAGTAAAATACAAAATTATTAGTGTGAGTTGTGCCATGGGCCTATCAGTCACCCAAGCACTTTTGCTCTCACTCACTTCCAACCAAGGCCAACACTACATATTTATGACAAAATCCCCCATATTTGTCTCATATTGGTAATACTGAGACGAGGGAAGAGAAATTGCAGGGGGAAATGCGTAACTGGGTGGGGTTTGCAACCCTTCTCCCACCTGTCAGTACTGACTTCTGTAGGCTGTTTGCCCTTGATAGACTTTGGGGAAGAGAATGGATCCAGTGAGGCATTTGTAAGGGAGAATTGGTAGGAAGAATTCAGCACATAATTAAGCAGTCTGCAACATGTGCATTGTCAACTAAATATCTGGCATGTGGCCCCATTCAATAGAAACAGCTATGACCCAGGCAGCTAGCTCCTGGAGAGCTGACAAAGCAGTGTGACCTAGTTGGAGAAGTTAACTAGTACTCTGTAAAAATAAAGTTTGTTCTACCATGAACTCAGCTCTTAGTGAGTTTCTACATCCACAGCAGCAGGGGGCAACACACAGCCCTCCTGGTGTTCAGCCCTCTGTTCTCACAGTGGACAACCAGAGGAAAGCCTGAAAGCATGCCACGATCACAAACAGCAAGTGTTATTCAGAGGCATACTGCTTCTGGAGTAGTGCACAGCCACTCCCAATATTGCTTTGGCAAATTCAGGTTTGGAAACCTACATACAAACGTGTGTCCTTTAGAATGTGTGTGACAGGCTTCAGCCAAAGTTCCAGGGCATAAAATATACAATACAATAGCAATGATAAACAGCAGCAGTTAAAAACAACCACACCAGGCAAAATAAAACTGTTTTAGCCCGGTGCCCAAGGGGCTAAAGTTCCTTCCTGTGATAGGAATCTACCTAGAAGGTCCTCCCTCTCTCTGGTCACCACCCACCTCTCCTCAGATGGTGGTGCTACCCAGAGGACAACCTCTAAAGATGACACTGCATGGGCAGATTGATACAGGAACAGCTGTCCCTTCAGATAGCTGGTTCCCATGCTGTATGAGCATGTAAAGGGGAAGCACCATGGCCAGTGCACCAATGAGGCGATGTGAAGCAGCCTGCCTCAGGCAGCATGCTCCACATGGGCGGGGAAATCCTGACCACCACCACCCTGCCGCTGCCATTGCATCTCCACTTCTTTTCTTCCAACTGTCACCCCTCTCTGGCCTCAGTGGCAGCAGCTTCTGACTTGGCTTTGGGTAAGCTGAAGACACAGCCCAAAGTCAAAGCCAAGGAGAGTAGCAGCAATGCTTTGCAGAACGCTCCCTTTCCACCAAGACTCTCAGCACAAAGGGGGCATTCCTGCAGAGTGGCTGCTTTGCCACTGGTCTCCTCCCACACTGCTGAGGCACATGCCTGGATTTGGGTGTGGGGGCAGCAATGCTTCTTGCCAAAAGGTCTCTGTCCACCCCCTGGGAAGCACCTACATTCTTAATTGCCATTGGAAGTAGACTGGGAGCTAGCGAAATTCTTGAAGTGCTGGCAACATGTGTTCGCAATGGCCAATCCCAGTATGTAGCCCGCTGTACTTTAAAATAAGTTAGCAGTTTCCTGTTTCCAATGATAGTCCCAAATACAGCACATTACAGTTTACAGTAGTCAAGGCAACTTAATCCAGTCTTGCCCTGAGCAATTGGTTTGAATACTGCATTTCATTTTTCCTTATACTTCCCATGGATTTATATTTCCATATTGTTGACATTAAGGCTGAAAATTCAAAGTGAAGGGCCTGAAATAACTCTTGAGGGGCCAGCCTCCTTTCCCACTGTAATGACAGTCGTGGCTGCTAGCACTTTGTTTTGAAAACCATGTCATCAAAGGCAAATGTTCAAAATCCTCTCTCAAATTATTTCCTGTTCCACAGGGATAGCATTTTATTGATTTTCAAGGCTTACATGAAACGTACCATAACGTCAGCATCTGTTGCTTTCTGGCAGTGGTTGTACAGTAGGGACTAATTAACACCAACAACTGGTTCAGTGCTGTTTTGGTTTGTTTGGCTAGAGGAAGAAAAAGTCTTCCCAAACCACAACTGGAAATCCCTTCAGCAAGTCTCCTGCGGCTCTGCAGAAGACTCCAGTTGAAAAATTCATCCTGAGAATGTGAACTCAGCAAAGCCTGCTTCCCTTTCCACTCTAGCCCCAAGAGGATGGAGGCCACTCATTGCCATTTTTATCCACTCGTTAAATGAAGGATGAAGATTCACATAGATACAGTCATTGAGTTTCTAACTATGCAGAGAGATAGCATAGTTGGCGGTTACCATCAGGAACAAAAGGGTGCTTACAGTATTCGAGAAACTCGAAAAATTAGAGGACAGATTAAGATGGGGCAGTGAATCCTGAGCAATGGGTAATGAAGTCGCCAGCCAGATCTACATTTCAAATATGAAGATTTATATGAAGATAAAAATAATAGTCTTTCTCCTGCAATACTCTTCTCTACAAAGTCTTAGGGCTCATCCACATTTACCTTTTGCCCTACACTTTCTAGGCATACGTAGCTCCACACTTTAAAACTCTGTGAACAAGCACTTTTTTGTTTGCCCCGGTGCTTTCCCCTCGAAAAGCTGCTCTTCACCACTAAATCAGAGCAAACGGCAAGCCTTGGAAAACCATCCTGGGCAGCTTCCAGCAAAATATAAAAACTAAAATGAGGTCATTTTCAGCGGCACTCCTGTGACAACTGTAACATGTGCCTATTGGTACGATTACCCTTGTACTCCCCACCCAATCCCGCTATTTAGCCTTTTGAGGGTGATAAGAATAGCCATCTCTGTCACTGATCGCAACTCAACCTCCTGCTCTATGAAGAAAACTAAGAAGTCACTGAAGCAAGTAAAGTGGTGCCTCGCAAGACAAATTTAATTCGTTCCGCGAGTCAATTCGTTCTGCGAAAAATTCGTCTTGCAAATCGCGGTTTCCCATAGGAATGCATTGAAATTTCTTTTTTTGCCCATAGGAACACATTAATTAAATTTCAATGCATTCCTATGGGAAACTGCGATTCGCAAGATGAATTTTTCGCAAAACGAATTCGTCTTGCGAGTCACCATCAGATCGCAAGACACATTCGTCTTGTGAAAAATTTGTCTTGCAGGGCATTCGTCTTGCAAGGTACCACTGTAAAACTTCATTTTCTGGGAGTTGAAACGAAGCAGCTGTGTTTGCACCAAAACCTTGGAAGAGATCCTAGCACATATAATGTTCTCTTACACGAAATAGACTTGAGGGCTTTTCACACAATTAAAAAAGGGGGGAGTTTTGCTTCAAAACATTTGAAGGGGATATGTTTGTTTGCAAACTCCTATAAATAGATAGCTGGGAGTTTCACAGGGTGTATGTTGGCAATATATTTACAGACATGGGTCTCTCCTTCAAACATTATACTGCAAATGCCTCTTTCCTTTTGGTATTGTGTGCAAAGGCTCTCAAACAGAGCAGGCATCCAAAACCATCGCCACACTCCAGAGTTCATGGCCCTTCTGCTTGAGCTCCAGGGAAAGTTGTTCCCATTAAAGTGCACAGCTGTGAGAAATCTAGCAAAGCGAACAGACTTGGGCTAGGAGAGGGAAAGGATGAAATATCTATGCAGCTCGCTGCTCTGGACTTAATGCTGACCTTGAGTCACCTCCGTATTAGTTTGCTTGTAAAATGAGGTGACACGAACAGGAGGAAAGCGCTGCACTGCTCAAAGACAAATGCAGGCCAGTATCTGCTAATATCAGTGACAGCGAGTAGAAAGAAAAATGTGATTCATATCTTTCCCACTCCCCACCCACAACTTAATTCCCATGTACAAAGCCGTCAGTCATCTTGAATGGAAAACTTTTCCTGGCTGCAGTTTCAGTTGTGGAACACCTGGCTGTAGGAAAGATGACAAATCACAATGGCAATCATTCCCTGGAGTTGGGGAAACAAGTTGCCTTGGCAATAGGATCTGCAAACATCATAATGGCATGGCCTGAGGAGGATATATTTTAAAGGTATATCCCTATAGAGCAGCCTTCACCCATGCAAACATCTGGAGAGCACCTACTTGGTGAAGGCTCCTTTATAGGGAAATAACTGTAGCATCACTCTATAGGGGGGGGGAGGGTTTTACAGCAAGCTGTATCTATGACGTTTTTGGTGTGGCCACTTGCCGCTTTCATTTTTTTAATTTTTGCCAGAAATTACCCCATCCCATCCCAAAAGCCTCCAACATTGCCAATCCTACATTCTGTTGTTGTTGTTGTTGTTGTTGTTGTTGTTGTTGTTGTTGTTGTTTTATATACCACTCATCACACTGGGTTGCGCAGAAATGAATGCCACATAATATTCAGGGGTTCAAAGACCTCCGCAACTTCAGATAACCATAAAGGGAAACAAAATATTGCACTAAACACCAGGAACATGCAACTCAATAGGAGAACATGTAAGTTTGTGAGAGTATTTTGAATTTCTGATGGCCCTTGCCATCAGATTTCATGGCACCAAGTGACCTGACACCTCTAATTTTTCCTGTTTTGACACAGCTGTGGCTTGGTAAAATAGGACACATAGGATATAATTGGGATAAATGACCTCTTGACCTCTTTGTAGGGTACATCCAATTTGAATTAATTTCTGTTCAACCACTAGAAGTACTGTATACATTTCCACTTTCAAATAAACTATACTGAGCCTAAACTTTCTAAAGGCATTCCTGCACCAGCTGTTTTCCCCAGGACATGTTCAGGAACAGCTGGTGCCATCCACACAGCAGCCTGTCTGGTGTCCTTGATCTCGACTCCAATTCCAGGCTCCAATTTGCTGTGTTTGCCCATAATGTTCCTCACAATGCCCAAGCACATGATGTCTGCAGCAACTTTTTCTTTGTCCCTTCCCTGCTCCAAAAGGTGAAGGGAAAAAAAGAGTGCTGGTGCAGATACTTCACATGGCAGTTGTATTTCTCAAGCTGTATCATTGTTCACTTACCGTCAGCATTCACAAATATATAAAGGGTGAAAGAAAGATACATACGGTATCTCCAATGCAAGGTGACATATGATGTGCATGAACTAGGAAGGTGCAACTGACCTCAGTTCCCTGGCACATGTTTAGTGAGTGTCTGGAGATGCATGCCTCCCTTTCATAGAGTGTCGCTGCAGTATGTGCATGAATCTGGTTTGTTTCAATTTAAGATTATCCCCAGTTTAGGCTGTGGACAGCACTCTAAACTGCAACACACTAAACTCCATCTAAAATGGAATTGGAAGCTTGCTCAGAGCCACACTGAATGAGAAAAGATATGGGAAAGAGCGTGTAAGCCCAGGAGGAAACTCATTTTCCTAACAACAACAACAAAACACGCTCTAGCTATTATGTCCAAATGCTGCCATAAAGGAAATGCAACCTTTAATGTACAATCCTATACACCAGGGGCAGCCAAGAGGGTGTCCTTCAGATGCTGCTGGACTCCAACTCCCACTAGCCCTAGCCAGCAGGCCATTGGGGCAAAGATGATGAGATGAGCCCTGTTGGATCAGACCAAAGGCCCATCTAAGCCAGCATCCTGTTCCCACAGTGGCCAACCAGATGCTTATGTGAAGCCTGGAAGCAAGACCTGAGCGCAACAGCACTCTCCCAAGGCATAGCATTCCACTGTTAGTTTCATGAGAAAATGTATGAAACTGATGAATGCAATTGCACTGAGCCCAACACACACAATATTCTCTTGCAACCCCCTCCCTGCATTGCAAATTCTCTTCCTCTACTCCATGGGAAAGCCTCCTAGATCGACATTCCATGCCTCCCAACTCCACTGCACATTTGTACGTTTTGAATGGAAATGGAAATAATTATAAACAAAAGTACATTGAGTTTTCTCTCAAGGCATGCTGGAGTTTTCATATCCAGAAATTATTCTCTTACCAGCCCCAGCAGAACATCTGGCTATGTTCACGACCTGACCCTCACAGCAAATTCTTATTTTTCTGGCATTGTTTTACAGCTCTTCTCAATCACCCACACAGTGGGTGAGATTTTTTCCTAACACATGTCGTTTCTTCAAGTTAGAGCCAAAAAGTGCTAATAACCTCTTTCACTATACAAAAAAAGGGTTGAAACTCAAAATGCTGTTTTAAAAATTCAAGCTTTCAATTACATACATTTTATCCAAAACCGAAAAACTCTTTTAAAAAAAAAGAGTAAGTAAAAGTGCAGCAAAATTTGCTACGATTCAAAGATAAAGAGTGTGTGGGCATAGGGTGGGTTAAGAAGTCGGGGTGCGGGGTGGAGAGATGAATAAATCCAAAAGAACAATAATGTAAATGTCCTCAAAACCCAGCTGACTATCGTGATGAAGGCATGAACTCAAGACTCATAAGGAGCAATTTCATGGAGAAGATTTTAAAACCAGCGTCAAAATGAAAACGGAGAGAAGAACCTGAGAAATAAAAAGCATGATGGTTTTCCCAAGTACCTTGGGAGGAATACAGGAATGTACTTGGTTTCCCACGCTTGCAAAGTGTTCATGGCTAAGGGAAAGAAAGATTATTTTGCACAGAGAGATAACTTTAATCACATCCACAGACTTGAAAGGAAAATATCAATCAACAGCTGCATTGCTGCAACTTTCACCATTGTGGGAGAGGTTTTCTAGGTCAAAAAAGGGTCATTGTGTATTTAGAACCCTCCTCATATTCGGGGGGGGGGGGTCAGGAACCATTACTTTTAAAGAGTTCACTTTACACTATAGTAAAGCAAGACCATGGGGGTGGGGATTATCAAAAGCCAGGAGGCAAGTTTCCCCTCCAGGAATGCCACCTAGAAGAGAAACATTCTGCAACATTTGAGACAAACATTAACCACAGTCCTGAGACTCATTGACCCATAAGCAAACAAACTGACCTGTCTTATGTGCTATTTGCATTTTAGTTGTACTCACAAGCTGCTTAATCTCCAAAAGACATTAGCCTAACAAAATTTAAATGTGCTTGATCAGTAAAAACTCAAGACACACAGTGGGCGTTTCTATAAAATCTTGACAGGGGTGGGGGGTGCGGGAACTGAAGTAAACAGAAAGCATTCTTTTTCTGTGAAAAATTAAGAGGGTGAAAATTAGAGCATTTCGTCGTCAAAAAACAAACAAGCAAACCCTAATTATTTCAAGCCCATGAAATGTTGCCATTTGGCCTCTGCAGATGTTATGCTTTGAGCCAAAGGACCCTCGAAACCATACATAAGAGTAACTTTTGAGATAACAGAGAAAATGTGCAGCCAAGGACCTTTCACTACCACGCTCAAGTATCTAATATAAAGGGAGGCTGTCAGATCTACAACCCACAGGAAATAGCAAAGGGACACCCCACACAACTTCAGGACCCAGGACCATGCTGCTTTCTGACCCTGCCCAGTGCCAATACTGTGAACAAAGATAACCCTGTGTCTGTTGTGACTCACACATCGCCATAAGGAAGATTAATGGCTCCTAGAGGATGATCAGTCAAAGGAAATTACCAGATGCCTCCTTATCCCCTTTATATATAACAAATTGTTGAAAAGTTCACAAAGCAGATCTCATAGCAGGAGCCTGCCACCTTACAGACAGCTTTGGAGCAAAAGCCAGCCATGGAACTACTTTGAACCTTATACTAGAAGAATATTGGTCTAATGCAGCCTTTGGTCTAAGGCAGTGCCTTCCATCAGCTTTGCCTGGTGGCCTGCTGAACCCCTATCTGTACAAGGAAAGATTGACTTCTGTTGCCCATGCTCTGGTAACTTATAGGTTAGATTGCTGCAATGTGTTATACTTGGGACTGCCTCTGAAGATGGTTCAGAAACTTCAGCTGGTTCAGAATTCAGCACCCAGCTTGCTCACCAGCGCAAGATGGTTTGAGCATATAACACAGATCCTGGTTTGACTATACTGGCTGACAGTTTCCAGGCCACATTCAAACTTCTGCTTTTGACCTATAAATGGCTTAGGATCACAATACGCCCAAGGACCACCTCTCCCCATATCAACTGACCCAGAACCTGCAGAAGGTCCAGAGGGTGGCAACACAAGAAAGGGCCTTTTGTGCAGTGGCGCCCTGCTTGTGGAATGCTCTCCCCAGGGAGGCTCACCTGGCGCCTTCATAACATATCTTTAAGTGCCAGGCAAAAACATTCTTCTGCCACCTTTTAAACTTGGGGGGGGGTATTGTTTTTGTTTATTATTACAGTATGCAATTTTGTGTTTTTATAATGTAAACCGCCCTGTGATCCCCAAATGAGGGGCAGTATAGAGATTTCAATTAATTAATTAATGTCATTTAACATCAAAATGCAGCTTATGAAGCAATAGCACCACAACACAATAAATAACAGAATTAAAAGACATCAAAAAAGCAAACAAAGCTGACCAAACTGTGGGAGGCAGTGGAAGACAGGAGTGCCTGGCGTGCTTTGGTCCATGGGGTCACGAAGAGTCGGACACGACTAAACGACTAAACAACAACAACAAAAACAAGTGATAAAAGCATTGTTGTTTAGTCGTGTCCGACTCTTCATGACCCCATGGACCAAAGCACGCCAGGCACTCCTATCTTCCACTGCCTCCCACAGCTTGGTCAAACTCATGTTCGTAGCTTCAAGAACACTGTCCACCATCTTGTCCTCTGTCGTCCCCTTCTCCTAGTGCCATCAATCTTTCCCAACATCAGGGTCTTTTCCAGGGAGTCTTCTCTTCTCATGAGGTGGCCAAAGTATTGGAGCCTCAGCTTCAGGATCTGTCCTTCCAGTGAGCACTCAGGGCTGATTTCCTTCAGAATGGATAGGTTTGATCTTCTTGCAGTCCATGGGACTCTCAAGAGTCTCCTCCAGCACCATAATTCAAAAGCATCAATTCTTCGGCGATCAGCCTTCTTTATGGTCCAGCTCTCACTTCCATACACCACTACTGGGAAAACCATAGCTTTAACTATACAGACCCTTGTCAGCAAGGTGATGTCTCTACTTTTTTAAGATGCTGTCTAGGTTTGTCATTGCTTTTCTCCCAAGAAGCAGGCGTAAGAACATAAAAAAGAGTCTGCTGGATCAGGCCAACGGCCCATCTGGGCCAGCATCCTATTCTTACAGTGGCTAACCAGATGACTGCGGGAAACCCATAAAAAGAACCTGCGTACAAGAACATTCTCTCCTCCTGTGGTTTCCAGCAACTGTACAAGGGTCCTCAATGTCATTAAGGGGAGAGACTTCACCCAGCACATGGTACCAGGTAAACATATCTAGAGAGAAATCTATACCTAGGCACTACCACAGAAATCTCTCCAAATGTTAATGTGATGATAATGTGATGGTGCTGTGTTATTATAATCTTGTGAATACTCCCCAAAAAAGAATGGCTTGAACAAGAGCATATTGAACAGTTTGTTTCTCAGTTTTTAAAGAAATGCTTCTATACCTTCGTAATACAAATTATTGTTTCCAGCTCTGCTTCACAGCCCTGAGGCCTAGAACAAGAAATACTTAGAAATTCAGGTTCCCAGAAAGCAGAGCTTCAAGAAAACCTTAAGCAGCTGTGCTATTCCTTGAGTCAAAAGAGCCTAGGGCCATCCTAAAGGCACTCCTTCCCCACCCTGCCCTTCAAAACCCACTCCCTACTTTCTCCCCCTGTCCTTCCCCCACCGTCCAATGCAATTAAGTCTTATAAGAAAATCCTGTGAAGCAGGGAAAGCCAAAAAATGAACAGGGAGTTTCCTTGGAACGCATGCAGTTCAATGCAACGTATCATGTGTCAGTTTCCCTTAAAACAGTTCCATCTAGAACACTTACATGAAGTTTACAATGTGAGGTTTTCACATGAAATTCAGGTTTATCCTAGGATAAACTGGCAGCCATAAAGAATCAAGCCTCTCACTTCATATAAGTGCATCTAAGAGCATTCTGTTCAATTAAACATTACAATGGAGATTAAGGTGGTTCCATCTTCAATACACATGCTTACAAAGATGTGCGATACAAAATAATAAAAAAATCCTTCCAGTAGCACCTTAGAGACCAACTAAGTTTGTCATTGGTATGAGCTTTCGTGTGCTTGCACACTTCTTCAGATCAGTGTGATGAGACTATATGATAGGCCTTCACTGTAGCTATAGGGACACTTTTGCTGCTGCTACTGGGTTTTTTGTTTTTGTTTTTACAATATTAGCAATCAAACAGATGGTGTAAAGTGTAATTCCTTAATTTTTTAGGAGATCGTGTTCATGAACATCTGCAGATGGGTACGAGAGTAGTCCCCTCTCCTGGATTTCCAGATTCCCAGCTTTCGTTCAAAAACAGGGGTGGGAGCACAATTTTCCCTTGTAGAACCTGAGATCCAAAGCAAAAAATACTGATACGGATGCCCCCCAAAGAGAACCCTTTAGGCATCCAGGATTGTAGCACAGCTTTAATTGGGCAGTAGCATGTCTACCCAAAAGCAGCAGCAGAGCCAGGAGTTCATGATTTTTGTAATTCATGTCTTATTTTACACCAGAAAAATGTTACTCCCCCACCAGTAAAACTATTTAAAAAATCTTACCAATACCATTAATCACTATCACTATCAATAATAGTGATCAAATTAATTGCTATTATGTACATCAACATTGCAGGGGAAAGGGCTGTGTCTGAGAGAGTGTGGCTTATGCCAGTCCTGCAAAGTAACCCAATGTTATACCCATTTTCTAGGGCGGAGGAGGACAAGTTGGTGCATGAGAACCCTGTATTGTTAACCTAGGGCGCTGTTTTTTTCTCAGGGAAATTCAGGGCGGGCTATGAAGTTGACTGTAGCAGTAAGGTCATTCATTAAGGGCTAGAGGAAGTAGATGGAGCCAGAGAAAGGATTGAGTTTTCAACTGTGGCAGGACCCTGTCTGGATGCCAGGTCTAGCTGCGGATGGATGGCAGGTCTACCCTCACAGAGAAACAATGGAAGAGTTGACCTGGGATACAAGTTTTTCAGGATCTGCATGGGACAAGCAGATACTCAGTCACGAAATCCACCAGAAAAGGTTGCCCTGTTCCCAGATGCATGGTACAGATCTATACTTTGCCCCCCTTCCCTGGAAAAATTCTAGCAGGTACCCATGGTGTTATGTGTGCACATGTGGTGGAGGGAGGAGATAAGAATGGGAACATTGGGTTCATCAGCCAAGCACACAGCACTGTACGAAACAGACTGCACCAATTGGATTCATGTCCAGACCCGACCAAAGAGATTCTCCCCCCCCCCAGGATTGCTGACTACAATACTGTATTCTATTATATCCTCTTGACAGCTGTAAAAATTACAAGGCACGAATGCCAGCAAGTTTGGGACATGATGCAAATGTTTGCCCTGAACTGGTGCCATTAAAGAGAGAGGGTGTATGCCAGATGTTTCAAATTATGAAGTTGCTTAAACTCATATCCATACTCCTGTAAGGGGTAGGCAAACATTTGTGGGGGGGGGGTTTCTTTTTAAAAAACCCTCTTTTATCCATACTTATAGCAATAGAAAGAATTGCATAAAATGCATGTTCTTTGAAGGTGCAGCCTCAAATATGGATTTTGTGCTTGTGTGCACATTACCACTTACTCTGCCTTCAGTGCACTCTTACCACTGGTGTTGAATGCTGAGTACACATGATGTTAGTCACAGTCCATATGTTTCTTGTTGTTTCTTGAGAAATACTGTGATTTGATGTGTTTTCCCTCAATCCAGCTTCCATCCAGTTTGAAACCATAACTGTTGATTAAGGTGAGGTGTGTAGTTTTAGGACAGCCATGGAGCATGCGCAGATGACAGCTACCAGTACGTTCAGCATGGGGAAACAAATTAGCTAATATGTATCGTGTGAAGCCATCCCAGAGTCCTTTCTGGTGTGTACAGCAACATAAAAAGCATATTTGATACGCAGTGGCAGGAAACTGCTAACATGTACCATATTGGCCTGAATATAAGCCGCACTTTTTTTTCCAAATTCCGACTGTGGAAAGTTAAAGTGCGGCTTAAATTCGTGATCTTACAAAAATTGACTTTTACAATATCGCTGTAGGGTTTTCTTCTACATTTGCCATTTACGGGTGTGAGTGCCTGCAGAATTTTAGGGGAGAAGCTTATATTTGGTTATTATCTTTTTTTGTCCGTCCGCCCCCCCCCCCGAATTTTAAAGGTGCGGGTTATTTGCGGGCGTGGCTTATATCCAGGCCAATACAGTATATAGCCAGAGTCAACTCCAGGAACATTCTAGAGCTCTTAGGGAACTCTATACAGTACTTAATTTTCCCATTTTAAGATTATAATTTTAACTATCAGCACATACTGGGGTAGTAAGGTAGTTGTGTTTCCACCATGTTTCTCTGTTTCCACAGCAACCTGGTATTAACCCGAGTAAGTGATTGACACTCACAAGAATTTGAAATGTGGTGAATATTAGTTTTCACAAGCTAATGCCAGTTGAACTTTGTGAATGTGGAAAAATTTACATCAGCAAATGTGTGCAGTAAGCCAAATGGGACAGTCATGTATATCAAATAAGTAATGGGTGGCTGGAATCCCTATTTTCTCCAGGACTGTCACCACTCACATGTAAATATTGACTTCTAGCCCAAAAGTCTAAGCAGGACTGCTGGGCTCCTAATTTGGCCTCTGAGGCCACTTCCTCCAAGGCACACCCACTCACACTGATAAGAAGTGACTTCAATCACAAAATGTGCCTGGCGCCTGGAGAATTGTGAACACTGTCTAAAGGGTTAAAGTAAAATCAATCCAAGTGCATGTAAATGTGCGAAAATTAGACATTTCCTTTAGGAAGTAAAAGGGTTACAGCAATCAGCATCTGAGCATACACAAAAATGATGGAGTTTGACGCTTAAGTCAATGCAGAACACACATGCACTGAAAATAGAAATTAGCTCACAATCAGTCGGCTTTCCCAGGTAACATAGTGGGATAAATGAAAAGTTGCTCAGACCTGTGCTTTCTGGGCATGGGACAAGCAGAAGTGTGGACAAGCCCTCAGCGTTCCCCGCTACAGTGAGAAGCATTGTATTTCTACTTCAGCTATAGTAATTGTTTCTAAATGTGTGCGCATAAACATAAACTAGCACGTGCAAATTAGTACAGTACATGCAAATGAATGTCCTTTTTGCCCTCTTTCTGAGCAATACATAAGTGGCCATCCTAAATACCGCTGCTACATAAGCAATCACAAAGAGGAAAGGAAGAAACCAGCCCTCTTCTCTTTCCGATAAGTGCACTGACAAAAACCTCCTCCTGTCCTCCTGCCCCACCACATCACCATCAAGTGTAGCATAGAACAAAACATGGTATTTCAATGCACTGAAATGAACCCAACCTTACAAAGTACATTTTAACCCTAACCAGCAACCTTTGGAAGAAATTGATCCACAGCAAACATAAACATTTTGAAACATCTGAACCCACCAGAGTCAAACAGGGTGGAGTAATAGCCAATGAGGTACAGAACCAGAGTGGACGCAGAACATTCGTATGGCATCTTCTCCTGAGAGTTCAAAAGGCAATCCAAATCCTGGCTGAGAATGAGTTCAGCTTAATGGGAGGGTGGGGGGCACCACAGCATCCGCAGTCCTATTGCTCATGCTGGGCAAGGTGGAAGACAGGGAAAGGCAAAACACTGTGCCAGCCTGGAGCTGGTACAGTGATCAGGCATGGATCAGACACGATGTCTTATTGTGACAACAGTGGATTTGGCTTGGGATTCAGTGGATCCCAGGGCAGCTCAGCCATTCCTCCATGAAGCTCGGTACCAGTGGCATGGTGCTGGTATCACTCTGCAGGCAGAGTCCAACAAAGCCCAGCAGGGCTAAATAGAGGAACATTTCCACCCAATCCAAACCTGCTTCCCCCCAGCTTTTATAGCAGTTTCAATTGAAGTGTTTAGCGGCCAGGGAAAGGGAACTCCAATGAAGGATCCTGAGATCCCTAAAAAGGAAACAGTGAGTGACTAACTCATCAGTGAAAGCTGGAAAGAACCCCACAGTACAGTCCCAAATGCCTCCCTTGGCTCTTTAAAACTATGCGAGGCAGCTAAGACATCTCCACTGGTTCCTTGCACACAAGGCTATGCATGCTCTCTCGTGAAAGCCAAGAGAGGCAGCAGCAAAGGCAACTGCAGTAACCCTGTGTGCGCTCCTTCCTTCAGCTAGAAAAAGCACTGCTGCAGTATCCCACCAGTTGATCCCAACTTACAAGAAGAGAAGAAAGAATACAATCCCAAGGTTTAAAGCCTGAGGGCCTAAGGAGTCGGGACCCAGCCAGCCACCCCCTCTAAGTTGTTCTATCAACATTTGGGACATGTGTGTTTTCTATGAACTTTTCGCAACCTGTACTCATGGCAGGAACCACCTGCAGAATATGTACCTGCAGAATAAAGCATTGAAAATAGGGAAGCGTATTCATGGACCCTCAAGGGGAAAGGCTCCTTGAACATAAATTTTATTGTCAAGATGTGCATTTCCCATCTAACTAACTAGATATCCTTCTATGAGATTAGAGCATCCATCAGGGTTCTAGAAAGGCCAACAATACTAAGATTACAAAAAATAAAGGACAAAAATTAAGAACAAGACAAAGTAGAACAAACAACATCTTCCTAACACAACACCTCTCAACCTACTGGGGAACAACCGCCACCCTCCCAACACATTAATGAACAGAACATTGACCACCAACTACCACTGAAAAAATGTTACACAAAAAGGGACTCCACATGGACCCCTCCTGATGGACGCAATACTACACTAGATCTGTACATCAATTGCTTCCGCCACAGAATCCAACGGATGTGACCAGAAAACACCATCGCTTACAACAAAATCTAGACCATGCTGAAAGGAGAGCCATAGATAATCTCAGGAACAACCCAGACATTATAATTAAAGAGGCGGACAAGGGTGGAGCTGTAGTCATCATGAACAAAACTGATTACATCCAGGAGGCTCACAGGAAACTTTTACATAAAATTGGACTCAGACCCCACACAAGAATACAAAAAGAACAGAACAAGATTGTTAAGGAGCTACCCCCGCACATCCAAGAACAGATCCTCACAAACACACTAGCGGAACTTCAAACAGGAACTTTCTATCTTTCACATAAAATACACAAACCAGGAAATCCAGGGCGCCCCATCATCTCAGGTATTGGCACCATTACAGTGGGTGTTTCCAGCTATATGGACTCTGTTCTGAAACAATATGCCATCAGTGCTCCCAGCTACGTACGCGACACCACAGATTTTCTGAGGAAAATACAATCTTTGAATAATATTCCTAACAATACTATACTAGCCACTATGGATGTGGAATCTCTGTATACCAACATCCCACACAACGATGGTTTACAAGCCATAAGGAACACCATTTCAGATAAAACCACAGCGGACTTTGCTACCAAACTCTGCCATTTTGTCCTTACCCACAACCACTTCAAATTTGGTGATGACCTGTTCCTCCAGATCAGCGGCACAGCAATGGGCACCCGCATGGCCCCACAGTATGCCAACATCTTCATGGCAGATTTAGAACAACGTTTCCTAAACCCACTCAAACCTCTCTTGTACCTGCAATACATTGACGATATTTTTATTATCTGGACACATGGTCAACAGACCCTGGACATCTTCCACCAGACATTCAACCTAACAATGAACCAATCTATGCAGGAAATACATTTTTTGGACACTACTATAAAAACACAGGATGGGCGTATGGACACCACCTTATACCATAAACCAACTGACCGACAAACATATATACATGCTTCTAGCTACCATCCCAAACATACCAAACAATCCATTGTATATAGCCGGGCCCTACATTACAGCCGCATCTGTTCCAACTCTACAGACAGAGACTCTCACCTAAGAGATCTACAGCAAACCTTTTTAGAACTAAAATATCCGCCCAATGAAGTTAACAAATCAATAGAGCCAGACTGATACCCAGAGAGAACTTGCTGCAAGACAGACCCAAAAAAGAAAATAACAGAACACCACTAGTAATCACATACAGCTCCCAAGTTAAAACAGTTCAACGCATCATCAGTGATCTACAACCTATCCTAGACAATGACAGCTCTCTTTCTCAAGCTCCGGGAGGAAGACCTTTCCTTGCCTACAGACAGCCACCCAATCTTAAACAACTCCTCACCCACAATAATACAACCAGACTCAATATGGACGCTGGTACCAGAGCCTGCAATAAACCCAGATGCCAACTTTGCTGCCACATACACCCGAACAACACCATTACTGGCCCCAACACCACCAAACATACCATCTCAGGACTATTTAATTGCTCATCTTCTAACATTGTGTATGCCATCAAATCCCAACAGTGCCCTTCAGCTCTCTATATTGGACAAACAGGCCAAACCCTACGCCAAAGGATAAATGGACGTAAATCTGACATCAGGAATCACAAGACAGAGAAACCAGAAGGAGAACACTCCAGTCTCTCAGGACATTCTATACAAGATCTCAAAGTAGCTATCTTATTACAAAAGAATTTCAGAAATAGACTGGAAAGAGAAGTTGCTGAATTGCAACTTATTACCAAACTTAAAACCATGGAGAGATCTGGTCTGAATAGAGACAATGGATTCTTATCTCATTATACATGATAAAGCTATTTTTAGCCATCTCACCCCTTGCATTTTCCTGTAAGACCAATTGCAGTTATCAACAGTCGTCAACAGGTTTACCACTCCTATCAGCCAATCACCCATTCCCACCACCCTTCTGAGTAATACCCCTCCCCACCCTCTGACTATATATAAGGGTCTAGTGACTTCTGTTTCAGTGTATCTGAAGAAGTGTGCATGCACACGAAACCTCATACCAATGACAAACTTAGTTGGTCTCTAAGGTGCTACTGGAAGGAAAAAATAAAGGGTTTTATGCATGAAGATTCAATCTTGCGATGGAAGAAAAAGAACAATCACTCTAATTGGAAACCACACTGAAGAACGCCTTCCTCCCCACATGGCAGATGTGTGGACCGCTGAATCCCTGGACAGGAACATGTGCCTGAAATAACCACAATGTGGCACAAAGATAATAGTTCCACCGGGTGTGTGCAGAACAAAGCACATCTGAAGCACCATAGTGAATGTTATTCATACTGAGACACTTCTGCTCTGCATGCTCTCAGTAGATAAAAGTGCCATTTAAATATTTTAGTACAACGGTTCAATCTTAAGTTATCTTAGACTCAACTGGTGTCTAAGAAAGAGGCTCCTGCTTCAAGAAAAAACATGTTCTTTCTTGTAAGATCCTTAGCTTGTGTGAATCAATGAATCTTCAAAGAATCAAGGAAAGGAATTCAGGTCTGCTGCCAGGTTTCGGTGGGCCTTGAACAAGCTGCCCTCAAAGGGCACCCTTCAATGCAGACCCACTCCCCAGGAGCTTACCACCTGAGCCCTCAAAGCAGCAGTACTGTTGCAGCTGCCAAGCTCACACCCATTCAGCCCCAAGCCTCCCCTTTCAGACTCCCCTTTCCCTTCAGACATGCTTGAAGCCTTTTCTAGTGGTGACACCGGAAAGGGCTGGGAGTCAAGCTGCTGTTCTGTGAACAATTACACTGCTGCTGCCAGGTAAGCCCCACCAGCAAGCAAGCACAGGAGGGAAAGAGGTGGAGCAGCTGCCAGGCTCCTCCTCATGAGCCCTCAAGGGGGAGGCTGGCAGCAGTGCCATCACTAGAGGGTTCACATAACAGCAGGGCAAGCAAGCAGGCAGTCCTAGTGGGACTTATTCAAGATGTCTTGAATAAAATGGGTTTGTTTCAGAAGAGACAGTGAAGATTTTTATCCCAATGCATTCATGTGTCAATGCAGACAACTGTCTTTATAAATCCCACCAGGTATTGAGGAATGCTACCTTATTCTGTGGGTGTTTTTGTATGGAGGCTTTCCCTAAAAAGGAAGTGCAGCATCAAAACACTCAATAATGCTGTGTGGAGTTTTTTTCTGACCCTGCGATGCAAGATCTGTAAGAATTAATGATAAGGAAACGCCTGCTGGCTGCCTGTCTGAAGGAAGGAAGAGTATGACTGGGTGGAAAGCCAAGCAATCTTAACTTTTCCAGCTAACACTCAAATTAAAGAAGAAATATTACAGTAAAGAAAGTGAGCAGGCGTACATATTATTTTCAAAAAAACACTCTGGAGTGTTTTCACAAGTCAAATACCTGCAGACATAATGTGAGAACTAGTACGCAAATCCTATCTATTTTCAAAAGAAGATTTGTGAATTCTGGCAGCTATTTCAAGATTATTGATAGGCACAGGAGATAAAGATATGCACTCAGATATATAGCTACATATCATATCACAACTGGCCCCAAGGCAACGTTTTAAACATTCTGGACTTAGAAGTATGTGAGATCTGATTTTAAGATCAACTGTTCCCATAAATGTTATTTATTTTAGCCCCTAGTTTCTGTATTGTACAGCGTGTCCTTGTACAGCTAAAATTCTCTCCATTCAGTTCCCATCTGTAAAACCGGCAAACTACCGGTATATGCCAAACTTAGTCCTTTAAGGGCCTTTTCTGTTGTAGCACCTCTCCTATCCAAGCAAGGCCCATCAGCCCTCATCACTATGCTGTGTCAGGCAAATGGTGAAGATCTAACTTGATGAACTTTAATTTTGGCTGCCTCCCTTTTGTGTCTGGAACACCACCAAAACTGCTGGTCTAACCTTAACAAACACTGGGCTACTCTAGATGGTAGAGGGTATCCCACACCTTATTTTAGGCTCCTTGTATACATACCTATAAGCGGCAGCTCTCAATCCTACAACCCTACTAAGCTCAAGTGATGGAAATAATTTATCCGTGTTTACATTATGGATGCCAAGTCAATTCAAGTTCTTCAGCCCAACTGGGTCGTGAATCTGGGTTGCTTGCATATGCATATAATTATAGCAAACCCATAAAGGGAACCAATATGTTGAAGTTAATATCAGATGAACAATAAGGCAGTCAAAAATGGAAAGGTTGGATTCACACTCATTTGGCAGTCTTCATATCTGACCCACATAAAAGTGATTTAGCCAAAACAGCTAAAGCTAGATGTAATGGCTACTAAATTAAATGAAAACTGGCCTGTGTGTTCTTTGCAAAAATCAAGGTAACCTTTTCATCTTTAATGGTCCAAGGAACAGTGAAACATACAAGAGGATTAATTACTCCCATTCTGATTACATCTATCAATCTGGTGTGAATCCTAGTCTAAACCATTTCAACAACAAAAAAGCTATGTGATTGCAAATCCATTCCCCATTCCTCTTCCAGGAACCCAAACGTCTGATGGGACTTCTGCGGCTTCTGATTGGTTGCAGGAGCTTCCTACAGCCAATCAGAAGCCGCACCAAATGTTTTGGAAGTTGAATGGACTTCCAGAACGGATTCCATTTGACTTCCAAGGTACGACTGTAATTAGATTTTGGTTGCAGAATCCTGAGAATCTCAACTTATATTTTCTTAAAGCAAATAAATATCTAGCCGTGAAATGAAGCTTATGTTCCACTTCTATCCTGTCCACCTTCTTAAGATGCTTTCAGTGGCATTTGGGGCTCACAAAATCCCTGTGCAGTAAGGCTTAAGCTGAGATATAGGCTGCATTCAAATGAAATGCTAAACCGTGTTGGGCTATGTGAGCCTCAGACTTATGTATTATTGCCTCTTCCTCCAGCATGTCTGTGAGAGGGAAATGAGAAGCTTTTGCTTCCATTTTAGGCTAACGTCAGCTTGGTATGATATCTGAACCCAGACAAAATAGTTAGTGTTAAGTATGGCAGGGAGAGTGAGACCCACTTATCGAAACACATCACTCAACCACTATGCATCACAGTGTGCCTTGAAATTCCTCTCAGAAATTCTCAGAAAAAAGCACTGCATAGAAGTTCCAGGAATCAAGTATCATGCTTCATTGTGGGTCAAAGGCTATAGGATGCAACATTTTGAATGAAGTTAAGTAAACTTGGACCTCAGTGCTGGATAGGAGGCAGACTGGGAAACCTAAGTTTTTATGTTGAAAAGTAAGATTAGGATATAAGTGGTAATTACTACTACTACCGGTACTACTACTACTACTACCACTAATAATAATAATAAACTGCACTGCTTCTTGTCAATCCTCAGAAGATACAGAAGCAAATTTGGATAATTTATATAGGTTGGATACCCTGTATCCAGCCAGAGATTTGGGGAGTGTTGTACACACTATACCTTTAAAGCACATCCAAAGCCCATTTCATTCTTTTAAAGAATTCTGGGCACTGTAGTTCACTGCTTACAGTGTTGCAATTCCCTACAATCCTTAACTAACTACAGTGCCCAGAATTCTTTGAAAGAAAGAAATTGGCTTCAAAGGTAAAGTGTGTACTGTATATGCAGCCAGAGAGGGTACAACCCAGCTGGGACTTTTGAGCACATGGAATGGCATTTGATCCAATGGAGGAATCTGCTAATGGAGGGGTGATTTTTGCTTAGCCCCCCTCCCTGTGCAGCCCCCCCATGCCATCTTTCACCCTGCACTAGAGGGCCCCCAACCCCCTGAAGCAGGAGTGCCAATTTGGCCCTGTGACTGTGGGTGCCCGGGGCAGTGGGTGCCATGCAGCTTGTACAGCCCTGACACCTAATTTTGTGGGTGCCCGGCTCCTTCATGGGGAATTTTGTGGGTGCTCAGGCACCCAGGGCCACAGGGAGTTGGCACCTATGCTCTGAAGTTGATGTTCAGGGTGTGCTGCCGACCACTGCTGGATCAAAAACACTTATACCAGATGGAACACAAGGAATTTCATTCTTCTTAACTATTGTAGCCAATAGCCATTGATGGATTCATGGTAGACCTAATAGAAAGATATAAATCTGCCAAATAAAGAGGCATTGATGCCAACAGCTATCATAACATCCTGCGGCAATATACTCCATATCCTGGATTAATTACATGTTGCCAAAAGTATTTTTTTTCTGTCCTGAATCTACTGCCAAGCAATTTCACTGGATGACCCCCAAGTTCTAAAATTCTGAGACTGAGTGGATAACTCTCTGCCAGCAGAAATCTGAACTATCACAGAGGCACCAAGAAATAGTCATGTCTTGTAGGAACTTGCTTTCTAGAATGCTACAGTTAGGGCACACAGTAGAGAGAATGGGGAATTCCAAGATCTGGGAAAAGTGGAGACGCCCAATGCCAGGTAGCTAGGCAAAAAACATGTTTTTCGAAGATAAAGGACCTGCTAAAAGGGCATTACATTGCATAGCCTAAAATGTAAATGTGCTGGATATGAAGATGTGGGGGTGATAACCGAAGTTGTATTTCTTTCCAAATGTCACACAAAAAATTTAGCTCACTTAGGATACAATACAGGACACACACAACACTAATAATTAGGTATTTGACTTGTAAGAGTTTCCTATCATATTCCTACTCCCATGCATTTTTAAGCACCAATAGATGTTATTTATCACCACATATGTCACTGTGGGATTACATGCATTCTTAGGATATGAAGAGGCTTCACTTGAAAGATTTTTGTTAAATGAAGCAACCAAAGAAATTTTTATTAATTACAGCCCACTGATTTCATTCACTTCAGATGAGCGAAAATCTCTCTCTCTCTCTCTCTCTCTCTCTCTCTCTCTTACACACACACACACACACACATGCCCTCCATCAACTTATCTCTCATCCAGTTCCCATTAATTTCTCACTGTAGTGTTAAAGTTTCCCAAATGTTAAAAAGATTAGAATCTTAAGCAGCCGTCCCCAACCTGGTCCTTTCCAGTTGTTTTGGTCTACAACTGCTGTCATCCCTGACCATTGGGCATACTGGCTGGGGCTGTCCAAAACATCTGGAGAACACCAGGGTGAGGAAGGCTGATTGAAAACAAAGGTGGCCAACACTTTGGACAAGTTTGTCACAAGTCAAGCCCACAGTACACGTATCTCTACTGTACATTCAGTATACATGTAGCCTCCCATGTGTTGGTGGTGGCTTTCCCTGTAGTCTACAATGTAAATACATGGGCTACAACCAAGTTCATGGGCTCTCCTGCTCTTTCACAGAGTTCCGCAACACCTTCCCTTCCCACTTGCCTTTTGCCACTAGTGGTATCCATTCCACAGACTGGCAACTAATGCTATAATGTATGGCTCAGGACGATGCTCAGCACCAGGACCGTAAGCAATGGCGATCATCCTGCTTGTCAGTGAAAGAGAAATAGACACCTCCTTCATGCCCTCTCCTGAAAGATGGAGAGGCGTGATTTGTGTTATAAAGTTGCAAAGTGGCTGTTTTTAGTACCAGAATCCATCACAGAATTAGCTTACCTGGTTGTAGAGAGAGAGAGGGAGGGAGAAAGAGTTGGTAAGAGATATTATTGCCCCTGCCACATTACCTGCTGAAACATTAACAAACACACATGAATAAACACCATCCTCCGCTGGGAGAGAGTCACATGATATCGGAAGTTGCCCCTCTTTCAAATGAATCCAACACAGATCTTTCAGGGCCTCACAAAATCCCCGGCATGGTGGAGGTGTTATTGGAAGAGAAGCACTACACCCAGGTACCAGCAGCAAGCAGAAAAACCACTCCAAGTAGCGGTGACACCGAGTTTTAAGAAGCCCCTCCCACTCATGCAAAGCAGCCCGAATTTCCTCCTCACTGCCATGATGCAAATAATTCGGCACTCGGAAACGCTTCATGCCCAGGTTGTTGCAATATGACAGATTGGTCGGTAAGGGCAAGCAGTGGCCAGCTGTTGGAGTCAATCCAGGAAAGAAGGAAGGAAGCCCTGTGCTACTATTGCTAAAATGTTGCATAGTGTAGGTTAGTAGAAACTCAGAAGAGTCAGAGTTATTGGCAGGGGGGAAATCCATAACATTAATTGCATTTGAATTAGAAACAGAATCACTAGAGCGGTTCTTATGTGCATCAGCTACGGCTATCCCAGAATGCTTAAGGAAGGGGTGGCTTTTAAGGCTGAGATGGGTTCTATTGCCATTAGAGACTGATTTGTCTGGATCTGCGACATAATTGAATAGCCGGTGTTCTAAAGCACCCACCACCTTGTCTGCAATTCCAGCATGCATGCGGCTGCTATTAGCCTGAAGCTCCTGCAATCCCAAAACATTTGCACTGGACAAAATTCCTTGTTTTTCTGCGAAAGCTCCCCGGGGTGCCCTTGTTCCTGGGGTGGTGGCACTTCCTTGCCCCGCATCTGTGGATTCTTGAAAAGCCAACCTGGTGCCCCCAGTGTGATCATCTGGCGAAAATGAGAAAGAAGCACTACCTGGGGGTGGAATCTCAGGCTTCTTTAAGAGGACTTTAGTCTTGTTCCAGAGAACAGCAGGCTTTGTAGTCACTGAGAGAACCAGCTCTGGCTGCCCAGCTTCCAGGGAGGTCTGCACATCGTCGGTAGAGTTGGAAGTAGCATTTTGGGTGCCCACTGCCTCCGTCACAGGGATGGGAGATGCTGTCAGAAGATCAGCTGTTGCAGGTGCCTCAGTCCTCTCTGTCCCTGTGGTTGTCTTCTCGTCCCAGAGCTGAACCAAATTTCTGATTCCCTCAGCAACGTTTAATATTTCAGCCCCTACCCCTGCAATATTTCCTTCCCTGCTTTCCAGCTCAGAAGATGATGTAGCTGTAGGGATCGTTGTGGTTGCAGTCAAGTCTGGCCTTTTCAGGGTGAATATAGTCCACACTCTTCCCTTCTGCTGGGTAGTGCTTTCAAAGGGGGTGTTCAGGGTGGCAGCCTCAGGCGTGGCAAGTTGCTGTGCCGTCTGCTCCTCAGTAGTACCAGCAGCTTCTGTGGGTGGGAGGGTTTCTTCCTTCGAACCCCCCCACAGCCAACTCCAGCCCTGTGCATTGGATAAGCAACAGGTCAGCAACAGCAGAAGCCCAATGCTGAGCTCAGCTCGATCCATTAAAATGTTGCTTGGAGGGGGAGATGTGCTGTGTTGCAGTAAGTGGTGAATGGAAGAATTCACATTGATCTGTGTCCTCTGAAGCTCCGGGGTGAGGAAGCATGCCGCTCTCTTCCAAGTAGATATAAAACTAGTGGAGGCGTGGTTAAGAGAGCCCTCCCCTCCAGCAGCCTGCTTCCCATTACAGTAAATCAAAAACTAACTACAGCACAGCCAGCAAGGCTCTCAAAGGCAAGAGTGGTTCGAGCCACAAGCATATACTTGAAGATGCATTTGTTTCTATCCAATGCACAAGCACACACAAAAAGGCATACACCTAGAAGCCAGCAATTCTGCTCAATTGCTTCACCGTGTAAGCATTTTTCCTGTTTTCCCCCTGAAGCTCACAAAAGTATTTGGGCACGTTAAACTCCTCCCTGCCCCGAACTGATACTAAAAGGAGGCAGCGATCTTTCCCCTTCCTGGCTGATTACAGTTAATTTCCTTGACTTGAAATAATTAACATCAGCACTGAGAGTGCAGTGGTATCTCTTCTTTAGAGATATCCTTTCTAAAGGAGGAGGAACACAGCAGGAAACTTGCAGGAGAGTAGATATGCTCCAGTCACACAAGGGGAAGAATTCCTGTCTAGTTAAACTGTTAACATCAGCAGCTAAAGTTAAGCAGTTTTGAACCTAATTCATTTAACAGGAGAGTTAAATACTTGCTTATAATTCTGCTATTCAAATGAGCATAACTAAAAAGGTGTTTGTACAGTATTTGGCTTAATCATATCCATAGTTACTGTGACTGGGGGGAGGGAGGAAATGGGCTATCTTCAAATCAGGGACTTCCCTCCCCATACACATTATCACTGTCAACAGCCTATGTATTAGGTATTCACACACACACACACACATTAAGGTGCGAGTTAAGCCTCCCACATGCTCTCTTGAACCCTGTCCATTGTATCTGTTAAGATCTCACAGCTGGTTCCAGTTGATGCCTCACTTATGGAAAGGGTGATGCCCACCACACTGAACAAAAAGAGGCTGTGCATCCACTCCTAAGAGGACCGCCCTGGACCCTGAGGTCTTAGATAACTACTGCCCCGTCACAAATATTCCTTTATTGGGCAAGGTGATAGAAAGTGTGGTGGCTAGCCAACTACAATGGTACCGCGACTTACGAATGACAACCGAATTTTTCGACTTACGAATGGGGCAAATGGCCGCATGCTTACGAATTTCTTGACATCCGAACGGAAACCGTGGCAGTTTTAAATAGGGTTTTTTCAACTTACGAATTTTTAGATGGGGTCACTTTGACTTACGAATTTTTCCATTTCCTATGCATTCCTATGGGAAATTGCGTTTCCAATGGCGCTTTTCGACTTACGAATTTTTCGACCTACGAAGGCGCCTTCGGAACGGATTAAATTCGTAAGTCGAGGCACCACTGTACAGGCATGTCTAGATGAAGCAGGTTATCTAGACCCATTTCAATCTCGTTGAAAACAGCTCTGAAACAGCCTCAGTCAGCCTTACAATATGACCTTTATTTGGAGAGAGGCATAGGGAGTGCTACCTGTTGATTCTGCTTGACTTCTTAGCAGTGTTTGATATCACTGACCATGGTATCCTGGAGCAGCTCTGTGAGGTAGGGAATGGGAGGACTGTGTTACAGTAGCAGCATTTCTACCTAGGGGACAACAACTAGAGAGTAACATTGGAAGACTTCTGAATCATTGGGATTCATGCTGTTGGGTCACCATATCTATATGAAACTGGTAGGAGGTGCCATCTGGGGGCTTGGATGCAGTGTCATCAGTTTGCAGGTGACACACAACTCTTATCTCTCAATCCCAACTGAATAAGGAGGGGCTGTGCAAGTGTTGGGCCAGTGTCTGGGCAAATCCTGCCCATGAACTTTTGGATCAGCAAGCAGCTGATGCTGACATCTATAGAGTCAACAACACAAAAAGGTCTCCCATCTTGCCTTTTCATCACAACTGGCAACACTGGGTGCCTAGCAGCAAGTTATGGTGATGGAGGAGGGACCTCATTTTATTTCATTTAACCTTTCCAACGCAATCAAATTCAAAGTATCCGGGTAGAAAAGAAGTGGGAAAGCCTATGGCATTTTTTTTTTTAACAAGCAAAGCTGGGATTGTGAGCAACATGTCTAAGCATAACATGCCCTGCCCAATCCAGTCCCTGGCAGATGTAGTGTGGGGTTCTTCTAAATTCACCCAAAGCACAGATTTGCACTAGTTCACTCCAGCTCAGCATCATAATCTGTATGTGTCCCCACAAGTTATTACCCTCGGGTTGAAAAGATGGGAAGTGAAATCTTCCTGCAGAATAGAATAAACAATGCTACCAGATACATTCCATTGGGAGCCTCCCCTGAACAAAATAGCTGATATTAACGTCAGATTAACACAACCTGCTCATCAGAAATAAACTATTTTTCCCCTGCATGTTTTGCTACAGGCTCCTGGTTCAATCCACAATAGTCCTCAACCTTTTCAGACCAGAGACCTACTTGTAGCCCAAAAATACATTTGGGCACCCACTTTTTATTTATCATTTATTTATTGCATAAAATTTATATACTGCTTGATTGTACAGAAAAAAACCTCAAAACAGTTTACAAAAACATGAAGCAATAGCATTATTTTTGAAGCTTGCTGTTTTATTAGAATAGGGAATATTCCAGATAATCATATTTAATGAAAGAGCATATTTAAAAGCCAGGTGATAAACCAATTTTTCATGACATTTGTAGTTATTTCATGACTTTGATTGACACTTGGCATACATGATTTATTCCTGACATGAGTGTAGATTCCCATGCATGAGTCTGAATACAATAACTGACCATAACTCCCTCACACACCATCCACATAACTGGTATGGATAACTAACACACACACACTTCAAGCTGGGTAGAAATTTTTAATGCCAGAGCAAAAAAGGAACCAAAGTGCCCACAAACTGGTAGGACTTTGGAAGTGGAAAGCTGTTCCCCACTTCGCCCCATCCCACTTAGTTTTGCTGTGTCCAGCTGTAGTCCTATGCAGGCTTACTTGGGAGTAAGTCTTACTGAACTCAGTGGGACATACCTCTGAGTAAATATACACAGGATTGTGCTGCTAGGCAGATGAGATCTCTGATGTGCTTGCTCCTGAATTATCATCTTACTGCTGTCAGAATGATCCAACTTAAGTCAACATTCCATTGTTCACCCAACGGTTTGATAGCTCAGGCTCAAAATCTTGGCAGGAGCAGCATAGCCTAAAGTTCCTTTTGCACTGAAGCAGCTCAAAAGTCACCAACAGATGGCACACACTCAAGCGGGCACACAAATTATCACTTTTGTTCCTTCGTTCCTTATACCTCCGCCAAGGATTTCTTCAAATTTGGCAGCCCAAATATATTAAGCATATATACTAAATTATATAGTTCACATGATTTATGCTAGATGCAGATCTCGGGTTTTTTTCCTTCCTTCAATCATTTGTGGAAATCCAACATGAACTTCCAGCTCTGCTGCAGGCACTAACTCATGCTGTTCTTCTACATGATACATTTCCAAGGAATAAAATAAATTTAAAAAGAAAAGTCAAAGCTTCACCTTCCAATGAACTTTTGGGGTGTAGCTCAGAATGAAATCTCACACTCATTACCTCAGTTTTCCACTGCTTTGTAAGTGCAGGGTCAGAAGGCACTTCTGCAATCTCCTGTATCTCACAGAACAACATAATAGCATCCCACCTACGTCTGGGTATTTGAGGGAGAGTCTGCCAAAAACCCTCAACACTCTAGATTTCCAATTTATTCGTGACAAGATCCTCCCAAGATAAAATACAGTAAAACAAGTGTTTACATACCCCTAGGAACAAGTGTTCTTTACCCCAGTCATATTTCCTTTAATCTGTTACTGACCCCAGAATTGAATAAACCTATTATCTGTAAATCTCATTAAAGGATTATGATAACTGGGAAGTCCATATTCAAAAGGCATGTTCCTTGGCAAAAAGAAAGAACTTATCCAAAAAAAATGCTAAGGCTGGAGACAGATAAAAGAGAGTTTGGGTTCCCCCCCCCAAAAAAAAAAATTGTTGAAGAAAGTCTGAAAGAGGGCTAGGTTCTTTCGGAATGTCTACTGCGGGTGGTCATGTGTAGTACTTTACAGAGGCCAGTACTCTGTTCGAGAGCGATCAGAGGAAATGCCTCTATTTGAAAAGGCTGTCTGGTCCAGGACAAGTTTTAAAGAATCCTATGCAGGGACAGCTAGCAGGGACCTTGGTGTGGCCAATCAACAGTTAACACTTGGGAAAGTAGATGAAGCAAACACACAGGCTACCGTGTGTCTCCGAAAATAAGACACCATCTTATATTCATTTTTCCTTAAAAAAAACACTATGGCTTATTTTCAGGGGGTGTCTTATTTTTTTAATTAGGTATGGTACAGTTTAACCTACAAGGTTAAACTGCCTATCACTATGGCTTATTTTCGGGGTATGACATATTCCTTGAATGCTTAAAAATCCTGCTATGGATTATTTTATGGCTACGTCTTATTTTCGGAGAAACAGGGTACCTGGGCACAATCTTCCCTACTAGGGTGAGATGGAGAACCTGTGGACCGCCAGGTACGGCTGAGCTTGTTTGTTTGTTTGTTTGTTTGTATGCCTCCCTTCATCTGAAGGTGACGGGGCAGTTCACAACATAAAAACTACAGCTCCCATCACGCCTGGTCATTGGTCATACTGCTTGGGCTGATGGAAGCTGGAGTTCAACAACATCTGGAGGGCTCCTGGTTCCCCAGCTCTCATTTAAATTACTGTAATTATTTCCAAATTTGTATCTATGCATATACAAATCTGTGTCCTCTTTTGCCCTCTTAGCGGCCACTGTATGTACACCTGAATATGGTCCTACCACTGACTCGAAGTTGGAGTTAGATTATATGCAAGAAAAGAACTTGAGAGAGACATGTCCCTTGGCTTGAAACAAAATAATTTAACTCTTACTTTACAGCACTTTAGCAAACTCTTCCCCTCATTCCAGTTTTGCCTTTGCTCCAACACCAAACACCTCATCACCTATCTTGCAACCAGCAGAATGCAGCAATTTCGCATCTACATCTACACATGGAACTTAGCATTTCAGATTTCAACAGTATGTTGGAACAAAGTGGCTTCTGTTTTTCATCTGTATAACATGTCCATTATATAGGGGGATGCCCCTGCCATGAGTCAGCTAATTCAAACTCCTCTCCACAATCATGAATAGCTTTGGAAGACTGGGGAGTGGGGGAATGGGCTGGGGGAATGTTAACAGAGAATTGTTAACATCAAGTTTCCTTCTCTCCCTGAGCATTTTGCCTAATGTATTTTAAAATCTGGTTCCCCTCCCACCTCTCTCTGCATGTTTTCAGGATATTGTGCATCTACAGAGCTGACCCTTCTTCTAGCCCAGATTTTCTCTTTTCAATCAGCTCTATAAAAATGAAAAAAATCATTTCATTATTTTACAGAGAGTTTAGGAGACCAACCAATGGTCACTTTTCTCATTGGCTACACCTACTACAACTATTAACATTAGCTTGGCCATATGTCCTTTATGCAGGAAAGCCCAGTTTACAAACAAGTTAAACCAGAAAAGAGCAGGGCCCAGTGAATAGTATGAGAATAAGCAAATACTGTACTGTAGTTTTATTGAAACTCAGTGGCTGTACACCTGATCAGCAATCTTGACAGAACACGATTGTAAGTTCTGTATAAAAGTAATACTGGAATAGCTCAGTTGGTAGAGCATAAGGCTCTCAATCTCAGAGTTATGGGTTCAATCCCCATGTTTGGTAAAAGATCCCTGCATTGCAGGGGGTTGGAATGGATGGTCCTCATTGCCCCTTCCATCTCTCCAATGCAGTGATTCTATAATAAATGAAATAAACATTAAAAGGCAGAAAGGTGTGATTCAGCTAGTACACATAGGATCTATAGTGCAAACCTAAGCATGTCTATTCAGAAGGAAGTTCATATTTCCCAATATGTATGTTCAGGACTGGAGCTGGGCAGTGCAATCCTTTGTGTGTGCAGAACTAAGTTCCACTGAGTTCAATGGTGCGTGGGACCATTCAGTGTCACTGAAATCAGTGATCCTAAACTTACTTAACATTTGGCATCTGTCTATCTCAAGAAACAGTGGAGTGTGCCTCCGGGGGTGAAGTTAAACTGTTGTGTTAGCAGCACTGAAGTGACCATCCAACTGCCATAGGGACTCAACTCAGATTTGTGTAGGATTTATTCCTTAGCTTTTTCTTCTCCTGAAGATATCCTGCAAGGCAGCAGAGGTTTAGGATCCATAGCTGTCAAGTTTTCCCTTTTCTCGCGAGAAAGCCTATTCAGCATAAGGGAATTTCCCTTTAAAAAGGGGGGGGGAGAACTTGGCAGCTATGTTAGGATCAGAGTTTTCCTTCTCCTAGATAAGCTACCTTTCAAGGTTGACGAGCTCCCCCTGCACCTCACTTCCCTCTACATCACATGCACAAACCACCTTCTTGACCGTTGTACCCACGACTGGTCTCATCCACTCAAATCTGCTGGAGTCTGTCTTCTCATGCAGGGGAAGTCCCTAACTCACCAAGGGTTTGAAACCCACCAACTACCTTCCTCTGGTGTAGCCGGCCAGTCAAAGGCATTCCCAGTGTGTGGCCATTGTCACATGGAGACCGCTTCTAGGAGCCACAGGTAAGAGCTGAGTGCAGGGTGGAGACCAAAGGTGGACACACTACCCCAGAAGGAGCATGCTGTGTCTGTCACTAGAGATACTACCCCTCCCCTAACACCCCATACACCCCACTTACTTAACTACTCCAACTACATTGTAATGAGCTTTATTTTCTTAACTCCAGAACTAGTGTTTGTTTTGTTTCTTTAAAGGAGCCTCATCAATGGTCATATGATCACCTTATTTTGGCAAGATTTGTGTACAGAGGAACAATTTCCACATTGGAAATCATAATGCAAAATTACAGCAAAATACTTGAAGTTTGTCACAGTCCTCAGAAGAGAGGTGTTTCCAAAGTTCAATGTGAAAGAACTTTTAATGTTCCACACAAAGGACACCTTATGCAGCATTAACATTTTTTGTACAAACCTGTAATCATAGAAGATAACAGCTTGAAGAATCCAGGTATACATGTATTTACATGACTGCTTTCTGATTTAAAATGTAGTCAACCTATTTGTGTTTTTAATGTGCTGATGCCGAATTTCACAGGTGACTGCAAACATCTAAGACTACTCAAGCATGACTCTTTCCCCATTATTCCAGGAAAGAATGTTTTATTTTCACTACATTGTATTATTAAACATACAGAAAAGGCTGTGTATACTGTACTTATAATACTATATTGTAAGGCTATGGGCAGGGCTTTGCTGTCTTTTCATTTTATGTACAATAATCATACATGGAATTAATTCCATGCTATAAGAAAACTCAACTGCTCAGTGTCTATTCTATTACAGTGTTAAGGACAATAGGTTGAATGGCAATCTCTTTATTATCCATCCCACCCTCCTCCTCCTCCTCCTCCTCCTCCTCCTTCTTCTCTGTATATTTAGAAGTAACTGGAGATGAATGCATATTTCTGGTCCATTTAGCAAACAGCTAAGTGAGAGTGGAGAACTGGGTGAAGGTTGAATGGGGAAAGCATCTAAATTCATTCATATGGCACGGTATGTTCTTCCATTAATACCGGTATTATTATTATTTTAAAAATCTTAAAATTAAACACAATAAAATCAAACTCCAATTTAGGATTTGTTTATGCAGTTAAGAGATAATTCCAAGGTTGACGCAAGTTTTTTTAAAAAAATGTGAAGGAAAAGACAAAGATAACAATGTTAACCTTTGAATACTGGAATTTTTACTCCTTAGGGAGCCATGCAGCACAATCCTATGCAGAAGCAAGTCCTATCGTTTTCAGTGAGGCTTCCTCCCAAAGGAAGAACCTAGGCAGCTGCCGTATAACAATTCAGACCATTTCTCATCTATCTCAGTGTCACCTACACTTTCTAGAGTTTCAGGCATGAAGCTTTCCCAGCACTGGCTGGAGACGACAGAGATTGAACATGGGACCTTTCAGATGCAAAGCATACCCTCTACCACTGATCTGTGGTCTCTTCCCAGGTAAGTGTGGATCAGATGGCAGCCTAAATCATCAATGCTATCAATCAGTATCTAAAGAATTGCATGGAAAACATATGCATTTGCACTCCAGGTGCCATGAATGTAGTGATATTAGTAGTGGCTAGGGGGTGTGTGTAGTTGACTTGGCTTCCCAACCAATACAAATACAATTTATTACTAGTGGGTAGCATCTACCTATAGAGGTATAGATGGTTTTGGGACAGCTGAACTACATCTCCAATTGCACAATCTTCATTGCCAGTTTCCTGCCTCAATATGCCCCATATCTGCCCATTTCTATGCTACTGAGCAATACCAAGATGGTTTGCCAGGGTTGAACACACTGCTTTATGGAACTATGTTGTGGGCAGCTTACACCCTCCATACGCCTTCCATATGCGCTGCATCAGGAAGATTTTGGGCATCACACGGAAGCACAGAGTCTCAACAAAGATGTGCTCCCCAAGCCCACATTCCCAGCATGTTCACACTCCTGTCTCACTGTTGTCTGTGCAGACTTGGTCATGTCCACAGAATGGAAGATGGCAGGATCCCCAAGAACGTGCTCTTCGGGGAGCTGGCTTCAGGCACTGGCCTGCTGGCAGACCAACTCTGCATTACGAAGAGGTCTGCTAATGTGACGTTAAGGCTGGCAACATTGACCTCGCCATATGGGAATCCCTGGAGACAGTCAGGTCATGTATCCACAGAAGTGACCATATGAGGAATGACCACTGGGAGGAGCACACACAGAGAGAAAACAGCATGGTGCAGCTGTAGAAGCAAAACTAGGTGCCTTCATCTGCCCACCTGCAATAAAACATGCCCCTCCCGTACTGGTCTCTACAGCTATAGCAGGTGTTGTAACTCTCAAATGGTTTGACTTTACCCCCAAAGGTGCATTCTTCCATTGTCTCCCAAGACAGACGGATGCCAACAAGACAGGTTTTAAACTGACAACCTCCTGGTCTACATGCTGGTAGTGAACTACTTTTGGGGAGGTAAAGAAAAGGCAGTGGTTCATTTTAGGGCAGGTTTGGAAAACTGTGTATCACCTATGTAATATTCAGATATTTGCTTTGTTTACAAGACCAATTGCAGGGGCTCAGGAAGAGAGACAATGAATGCAAGTAAGAGAGGGATCATGCTGGCAGGCCCCTCACCCAGATCTCTGTGAATTCCTTGATTTTTCCTACTAGAACTTTAAAATTATGTCTGGATAAGTGGATCCACAAGCTCCCTCTTTCTATGAAAACAGCAGTGTTCTTTTGGAAGGATATGCTAAACCTAGCAAAATATCACTCTCCAGTGTTCTGGCAAAAAGTATGACATCTGAATATTTCATGTATATATTCACTTGTAGGAACATTTGACTGAGTTTCCAGAATGCTAGTAACATTTAACGTTTCCAGAATGCTAACAACATTTAACACAACATGCTTCTTCTTCTTCTTTGGCGATCCCTCATAGCCAAGTAAGATTGTCTTCCATAAACACGGTTTTAACAATGAGTCCGTAAGTGACTGTGGAGGCCAATTCTGGATCCACACATCCTTCCACAGTGGGGACATTGGTTTCCGGGCAGGAGTTGATTACGGTGTGGATTTGCCAAGCGTGCCTTCCTCTTACCACGTTTCTCCCTTGTGTCCTGAGTTCGAGTGTCTTCAAAGCCCATTACACCTTTGGTAAAGGCTGTTCTCCAACTGGAGCGCTCACAGGCAAGTGTTTCCTGATTGTTGGTGTTTTTTAGATTTGCCTTGAGACAGTCTTTAAACCTCTTTTGTTGACCATCTGCATCACGCTTTCCACTTTTAAGTTCGGAATAGAGCACAGTGGTACCTCTACTTATGAATAACTCTACTTAAGAATGTTTCTACTTACGAATGGAGCTACGTCCGCCATATTGGATGCGGTTTAGATAGGATTTTTTTCTACTTACGAATTTTTAGATAGGGTTGCTTCTACTTACGAATTTTTTCTCCCAATGCATTCCTATGGGATTTGACTTACATCTTTTTTCGACTTACAAATGTGTGTTCGAAACGCATTAAATTCGTAAGTAGAGGTACCACTGTAGTTGCTTTGGAAAACGATAATCAGGCATCCGCACAACATGACCAGCCCAATGAAGTTGATGTTGAAGAATCATTGTTTCAACACCGGTGATCTTTGCTTCTTCCAGTACACCGGTATTACTTTGCCTGTCTTCCCAAGTGATGTGTAAAAATTTTCTGACACACTGTTGATGGAATCTTTCGAGGAATTGGAGATGGCGTTTATAAGTGGTCCATGTTTCACAAGCATACAGTAAGGTTGGTAGTACAATAGCTTTGTAAACAAGCATTTTGGTTTCCCTGCGAATGTCCCGGTCCTCAAACACTCTGCACTTCAATTGGGAGAAAGCCGCACTTTCAGAGCTCAGGCAATGCTGGATTTCAGCATCAATGTCAGTCATTGTGGAAAGATAACTGCCCAGGTAGGAGAAGTGAACGACATTTTCCAACGTTACACCATTGAGTTGGATTTGTGGTGCTGCAGAGGGGTTATTTTGAAACTGACGGCTTGTGTAACCCACAACTGAAAAGCACCAGAGTCCCACCACTGCTACTTTTTTGTTTTGTCAAAAGTAGGGATGAATAGAAAGAGGAGGTGGTAGAGGAGACGGGTAGACCTATATGGCAGTAACAACAACAACAACAACACATGGGCCCCAAATGTCGGTTCCAAGTTTGAGAACTTATTCACTTAACTAATGGATTTTTGTGATATATTATTTTTTACCTCTCAAAGACCCAGTACAAATGGAACTCCCTCTTTCTGCTGGCTGTTTTCCCAGACTTCACAATATCTCCCCTCATGTCTTATCCTTGGCAGCTGTCACTGACAACATCCACCTCTCCACTCTGCTCCATTTTCTGAAAACAATGAATGGTGAAACAATCCTTCCCACTGTGAGGCTCCTTTCAGTCCCAGAGATAAAAAAAAGACACCCCCCCATAAGAACACATTCTTCTCCAAATAACTGTTTCCCCCATATTCCTCTTGTTTTCTATGGACCCTGACCTGGCAAATCTCTTAATGCATTTACATGACCCTCTATTGCCATGTCCTAGAGAATGTGAAGCCTGCCTTCAACAGAATATCACTGAAAGTGCAATTAATTGCTTCCTGTCTGGAGATGCATTAAGAAGCTATTGTATTTCAGATTTCAGGACCAGTTTCCATAAGAAAGGAAATGCACCGAAATCAGACCCACTAGGGAGCAGATAACATGGCAACAGAAGATTCTCTATTGCTCAGTTGGGAATCTGCCAGAAACCTGTTTTCTTTTCTGCACTTTTTTACACACACACAACTAAGTTGCGATGGGCAGTTCCACTATGGTCATATAATCCTGGAAAGAGCCATCACTACCCCCAGGAAGAGTCAAATTAAACATGATTCAGTAAATCTGTGAATACAATCTCTAATAGGGAGGGGTGAGAATTTGGATCAGACATACCCCTCAATCATCCCAATTGGACCAGGACATCCCAAAATTACAGAAGAAATCCTGGTTTCTGACTGGATCATGGGATGTCCTGTTTCTGCGGTCTTGCAATTATAAAATTGCTTCTTTGACCCTAAGACCTGCTTCCAAAGCTGTTGTATAGAGATGTTTTGTCATCACACTTCTTCACTTTCATAAATTCTACACGATTAGGCGAGCATCCAACCACTGAACTACAGCCTTTCCCACTTCCCTACTCCCACAATGAAATTCAATATTGCACTAAATAAAACTTGACTCTTTTCAGTTTAAACCCAAGCTTAGAGTCATTTGAATTAAAGCAACCACCACCTAGTCAAGAATATCACTTAAAGAAAACCTCCAAAAACATAAATTAATACATGAGCTGGGGGAAGAGGGGCCAAGCAAGAAAAAAGGATGTGAACATTTAAGCTTGTAGTTTCTCAAGGTCAATCAAAGGCGTTAACAAGGAGGCCTTTCTTCAGGAAGAGCAGCCAAAATTGATTTCTCATGCTGGTGACTCAAAGACCAAAGGGAGAGGGGCTGCTGTCTCAGTACCGCTGTACGGAAAATATTTTGAATCACTGTTGTACAGCTGGACTTAGTTTATTTGCCTCTAATATAGAAAATTAAAAATCTCCATCTGTGCTAATTTCTTGTTCCAAAATGTGAATGTAAATGTGAGTAGGCATATTCTGCTAGCACTAACTAGCTTTGCCCCTGGAGTCTGTGCCACTGTCAAACAGCTCTTACTGCCAGAAAGTTCTTCCTAGTGTTTAGTTGGAATCTCTTTTCTTGTAACTTGAATCCATTGGTTCAGGTACTAGTCTCCAGAGCGGGGGGGGGGGGGACAAGTATGCTCCATCCTCCATGAGTCCATTTTTGACAATAGATGCAGATCCACTGAGGGAGCACCCTGAGTTCAACTGGAGCATCCCCAGCACCAGATTTGGAATGGCACGTGCTTGTAATTCTTTACCTGCATGCAAGTCTGCCTGAATCAAGGCAGCAGCATCTGCAAATGCCACCAGTGTACAGGGAAGGGAGAGGGGAGAACCTCCTTGCCCTGCTGTTGGACTCCAAATCCTTCCTTCCAACAAACAGCCATGTTTCCTTCACCATACACTAACTAGCCTCATACCTCACCACAAAATTCAACATTATTGCAGTTTTGACATATGTGTTTGATGTCTTTTGCGGAGTAATCAATGCTCTGAATTAAAGCGCCACAAAGACACATGCTCAGTGGTGGCCACACGCACAGCCCTGCTTACAATATGCAAAAGTTACATAATCAAAACAGGCAAGAAAGACTTCATGAATTTCAGAGTGACTAAATATTTACTATCTTCCTTTACCATTAGAGAAAAAGCTAACAATGCAATCCTATACATGTGTACTGAGATTTAAAGCCCCACTGCATTCCATGGAAGACAGCTGCAGAAAACTGTGCACAGTACAGGACTACAGTACTGCTTAAATACTGCTTTTTAAATGACACCTTTAAATAAAGAGAAATATATACAGAGGAATCAATGGGATACAAGGCTATAACAGTGAGAAGGGAGGTATATCAGATAGGTAAAGGTAAAGGGACCCCTGACCATTAGGTCCAGTCGTGACCGACTCTGGGGTTGCGCGCTCATCTCGCATTATTGGCCGAGGGAGCCGGCGTATAGCTTCCAGGTCATGTGGCCAGCATGACAAAGCCGCTTCTGGCAAACCAGAGCAGCACACGGAAACGCCGTTTACCTTCCCGCTGTAGCGGTTCCTATTTATCTACTTGCACTTTGACATGCTTTCGAACTGCTAGGTTGGCAGGAGCTGGGACCAAGCAACGGGAGCTCACCCCGTCACAGGGATTCGAACCGCCGACCTTCTGATCAGCAAGCCCTAGGCTCAGTGGTTTAACCACAGTGCCACCTGGGTCCCTACCAGTGTACAAATCTGTGGAGCAGTTACGTTTAGGATGCTGTGCACAGTTCTGGTCACCCCATGTAGAAAAACATTATAAAGAACAGAAAAATGCAGCCAAAAGCAGCAAAGAGCTGGAGCACTTTGCCTTTGAGCAAAGTCTAAAGCAGGAATAGGGCAGATGTGGCCTTTCAGATGTTGAACTACAGTTCCCATCCTCCCTGACCACTGGCCAGGGTCCCATGGCTGAAGCTGATGTGTCACCACATGGTGAGACAAGTACAGGGATGAGCATATCTGTCCATTTTGGCTCCTCTCAAGTTTCTTGTTTTTCCAATCTTAAACTCAGTTTACCACACCTTTACATTCACATTTTGGAATAAGAAATTAGCACAGATGGGGATTTTTAATTTTCTATATTAGAGGCAAATAAACTAGTCCAGCTGTACAACAGTGATTCAAAATCACATCAGTTTGTGATATTGATTGATTTTGAAAATCCTCGTGAAAAACTGTCAACATTTTAGAGCACATTACTCCTAAAACACACATTTCCACAAGCGGTTTTGCCAGACATAATGCATTTTGTATGTTGTTGTCACCGACATGTTTGCTTTTATGTACACTTTCCACTAAAGTAGTACATATTTTTTGGGTTGGAGAACTACGTCGCAAAATTCAAAAGAGTGCACACTTTGAGGGATAGTTCCATTTGGGTTCATATATTGCTTCAGGAAGTGAGAATTGGGTAGGTTCACATGGAAGTGCCAAGTGAACTGACTGTGCTTCCCCTGCCATATTCCCACGGCTCCCAACCCGCAAGGTAAGCCACTGCCACATCATGTGCCAACAGCCATCTCACTAGTTTGCTGAAGATGACCTCTGTAAAAGCGTATGCTGTTCACAAGGGCGAAACACTTCCAGAGCCCTCTTCATTGAACTGCTTTCCTTTTGTTATTTCAAATTCTTGACTGTTGTAATCCTAGCCACAAGTTCGCAGTCTGACATATTTGTTCTGCCGACCAAATGGCGAATGACGGTTCTCGCCTGTCTCAATGCTAATGGCGGTAGCTGTTATAAAAAGTGACAGTTTACAAACACTCTGTGCTCCCTTCTGCTACTGATCTCATGTTATGTTTTCTGAGTAATGGCTGCTTCCTAAGCAACAAAGCTGGTTTAATGGCCTTATCAGCCACAGTGCCATAGCAGATTCCGTGTGAGCGTACCATGCATTCCTTTCCCATGTATATCAATTAAAATGTCTCACTGCATAGCCTGGCATGGATAAGGCAAAATAACAGATTTCTACCGGTTGTCTTTTTACCCTACCAGTTGTCTTTTCACAATTTCAGCTGCAAGTATACAATGCTGCAGTCAGGATGCATGTTGACACTCTGTTCACAAAACAATGTTTTTTAAGCTGTCAATCTACTGGGGTGTCTTTATTCAGATAATTCCAAAGCCTGCAGAAAAAAAATAAGGGCTGACTCCAAGTTTGACAAGGTGGGGGGGGGCAGCAAAATGTCGACTGGTCATGATTTCTAATTTGTTTTCACTTTGTGCATCGCCAGAAACCTGTGGCTGATAAACTAAGTGGGTTCTGGCAGTGGCAACAGCAGGTGGTGCCAGCAGTTGCCACCATTTAACTTTCCTACAATGCCCACGAAATTGTGTCACCCCAGGGCACGTTGAGAAATTCAAATGGTGGCTCCCAGTGCAGACCTTTTAAGAGGAGAGGCCCAGGACAGGCTGCAGCAGAGCACTCTGCAGGGACATTAAGGCTCTGGACAGCTGCTAGGCCTGAAAATTCTCCACAGGATATAGCTACACCATCACAACCTCCTGCTGAAATCTGGCCTTACCAGAAGCTTTTCACATTGCTGACTACCTGAGCCGTCTTCAATACAAGCAATATTAGGGGCATCGTTAGACAAGAGGTTGGAGAACTCCCACCCTCCCTTCCCCACAACCACCACTTCTCAGTTTGAAAGGTGAATTTCATTTGAAATTCAGTCATTGAATTGTTATTCAGGAGTACCTACCGGTAGATCTCTACTTGTTCTCCAGACAAAGTGACCATTATAAGCCTAGGTCTATTGGAGCCTCACCTTTCCAATGGCACTATGATGGTTAATCTAGGAGATGGTTATTTACTCTTCCCCCCCTGCTTCATTGAACTCAATGCATGCTGTGAATCCGCAAAGCCAAACCAGCTATTCCTGTTACAGACATACTATATTGGTGCCTTGCTCCAGTTACACACAAGGAAATTTAACTGGGTGATGGTACACAACAACACGATTGCTTCCTGGTGATGCACTGCATCTTCCATTTCCCTCACATAATGATCCCCATCCCTGCTCTTGTGAGAAAAATGACTGGACAAAACCCTTGAAGTGTTTTATCACAGAGAACAATAAAATAGAGCAAGGACAAGAAGTCAAAATAAAAACCTCTTCAGCAACTTCCCCGGGCACAGTCTTTGCAAGATTAATCCCTTGTAAGTCTATAACTGAAATCATGAGTGCTACCTAAGTGCTCACACCAAAATCAATGGGCTCTGTCCTGGCACGGCGACAAATGTTCCGTTGCTATGCCTTGCAGAGACATGAGTAATGTGCTTCACTTGTTAAATCAGAGTATGGCATATATCCTGGGAACAATGGATAAGACCTCCTATCGCTCTCCAAAAATCACTGGCACGCCTATTCTAAATACTTAGAAAGCTGCATAAGTGTGCTGAGTCTTCTGGCAGCCTGTCACCATGCTGAAATTCAAAACTGGCCTAAGAACAATCCTGCTTCTCTTCATAACTTCACTCTCCCTATATTCATTTTGTAAAAAGCACCTGTTAAAAGTAATTCCAGATGCAGGGCAGGGGGGTGGAAAGAAATTGGAAGGATATTTACCTTGCATTTTAGCAAGAGAAGAAAGAACAGGGAAAATCAAAAGATTTTACTAGATGCATGTATATCGGATAGGTATGCATATCAGGTGGACAAGTGGGTTTTTTTGTCAATGGCTCTGAGGATGTTGGGGTTTTTAATCAAGTGGGATATAAATTTTATGAAATGAATAACACCTTGCAGCTCAGCAAAACTTACAGTGCAGCCTATGTCGTGGAAATATTTCTTTCTCTTTCTTTGTTTTGCAATGTAATTACAGGCACACCATCTTCCAGCTTCATAGTTAACTAGAGCGCATGGCTTGATTACTGCACAGTAAGGAATGGGATATGTTGATGTTAACTGAAGGCTCTTAGATTTCATTATTCATATAATGCATAGCTGCCAAGTTTTCCCTTTTCTCGTGAGGAAGCCTATTCAGCATAAGGGGAAATCCCTGTAAAAAAGGGATAACTTGGCAGCTATGATATAATGATGTTGGGGTCCCTGGGGCTGAGGAGAAAAACCTGAGAATGTTTACGCAGCAAATAAACATGGTTTCAGCAATCAGATGGAGCCCAGGTGGTCTGCACCACTACTTATCCATCATTCTTTAAAAGCATATTGTCCTTATATCCTTCCCTGTTTCAATGACCCTGTCAACATGCTGCTACCGGTATTAAGGGAATGTCAGTGAATCGATTGTTGGATGTTAGAGATGGCATGGGGAGGCTCATTCCTGAAGCTCTCTGTGTGCAACCTTAAACAAGTTTCTATTTCTGCCTTAGCCAGGCCTACTTCCCAAAGTCATTTGTGAGGATGAAATGAAACAGCTGCCAAGCACTTTGCATGCTACAGAAATGCTACATTACGATCACTATGACTATTTATTAAATAAATTACGCTGAAGAGTAATAAAATTACTGTGCAATATAATTGCTTCAGAAAATGTTTCATAATCAGAGCAGCCACTGGCTCCAGCTTCTTAGAGAAACAAACATACTTTCTTCTTCTTCTTCTTTGTACTCTTCATCCCAAAGCCCTTTTATACTGCTTACAGGCACTTACTGGAATCAAGAACATTCCATATGTTCCATATTCCATTCATTTTACACTACACCTTTTGCTTCAAGAAGGGCAAAAACTTCCCATGTGCTTTCCCTTACATGTGTTAAGGAAAGATGGGGCCACAGAGCTCTAGACTCTAGACAGCATCATTTAGCATCAAGCTTCAAAAGGCTATTTGGCCGCACTGCTGAGTTTTTGAACTGATGCAGTGCGCAACACCTGTATCTACAGAAATGATCAATCAACATGAAAACAATTCTCTCTCCTTCTGGAGTTTCTCCACATCAAACCAAACAAGCATTCAGTGCTCCATGCAGTTCACATCTGGTCACCTCATCCAGGAGGGTTTGTTGCTGTTCCTGTTCCTGTGGTTTACTCTTCTGTATGTTTTATTGCCTCCCAGCCTGTTTATTTATCTAAACAAAAGCAACAAATACGTTGTTGTTCATTTTGCCAACAAGCCTGAAATGGTAAGAGATTACCAGCAGCTGACGAAAGAGAAGCATTTCCTGTCTCTGGTCTGGGCCAACGACTTACTTCCCAGGATCCAGCTTAAAAGCCTTGGTGGCCCCAGTCCACTGTTTAGCAATTAAGAGGGTGGAACGGAAAAATCATTTTTATTGGCAGTCACAGCAGAGGACTAAAACAAAAAAAGGACCACCGAAATCAAGTCTCAAGGCAAAATAAACTTTTAAGCACATACAGGGCCACCAGCACACCCCTTGGAAAAGAAGAGATGCTGAGAAATCCTCTCACCAAGTTAATATATAACACAGAAAATGTATCCCAGAAAATGGGAAATCAACACTCCATGGTCAGGTTACTGCTGTTAAATGTGCACCTACCGGAATGTGAAGGAGCAAAACCACCCACAGCCATTCCGCCAACAGTAGGGGCTGTCACAAAAACTGTGAAAGAGAGTCGTTAGCCCCATTTTCACAAAGCAAAAATAAACAAATATTTAAACGCACCCCATAAATTCCTTAAGGGCCATTTCAGTGTTGCCTAGGTAATCCAGGCTATCAGATAAAATCTTGATTCCTTGTCTTGCACTTCCCTGTTTTTATGAGACACAAATATTGTACAGTATTGGGACATATCCCAAGCTTGCAACGTTTTTGCTAGTTCCGGGCTGTAGCTCAGTGCTAGAAGAAATGTTTTGCATGCAGCAGGTCCCAGGTTCAATCTCTGGCATCTCCATGTAAGAAAGACTCCCTTTCTGAAACCCTGTAGAGCCACTGACAGTCAGTGTAGCCAATACTGAGCTAGAGAGACCAATGGTTTGACTTGGCAGAGGACTGCTTCCTATGTTGCCAAGCCTGGCACTGCCGACAAAGGAAGATGTACTCCTGGCAGAGTGTTACATTGTTGTTTAGTCGTTTCGTCGTGTCCGACTCTTCGTGACCCCATGGACCATAGCACGCAAGGCACTCCTGTCTTGCATTGCCTCCCGCAGTTTGGTCAAACTCATGTTCGTAGCTTCGAGAACACTGTCCAACCATCTTGTCCTCTGTCGTCTCCTTCTCCTAGTGCCCTCCATCTTTCCCAACATCAGGGTCTTTTCCAGGGAGTCTTCTCTTCTCATGAGGTGGCCAAAGTATTGGAGCCTCAGCTTCATGATCTGTCCTTCCAGGGAGCACTCAGGGCTGATTTCCTGAAGAATGGATAGGTTTGATCTTCTTGCAGTCCATGGGACTCTCAAGAGTCTCCTCCAGCACCATAATTCAAAAGCATCAATTCTTCGGCGATCAGCCTTCTTGATGGTCCAGCTCTCACTTCCATACATCACTACTGGGAAAACCATAGCTTTAACTATACGGACCTTTGTAGGCAAGGTGATGTCTCTGCTTTTTAAGATGCTGTCTAGGTTTGTCGAGTGTTACATTGCAGGACAGCTAATAAACAAGCACCGGTCACACAAAGGATACCACTGGCAACACATTTTCTTAACTCCCCTCCTCTCAGCACACTTTACTCCATTTTGATCAATGCTCAATTCCAATATCGTAACTTCACCAATATTTCCCCCCACCCTTGAAGCATGCCATGCAGCGTAGCAGGGGTGGGGAACCATTGTTAAGGGACTCAACAGCCAACCATCAAGGACTATGGAAGTTGAGTTCTTCTAACAACATCTGGAGTGCCAGTGTTTCTCCAGCCCAGCTTTATAGAAAGTCCTTTGATTAGATGGCTACACACACACTGTGTTCTCTCTCTCTCTCTCTCTCTGTGTGTGTGTGTGTGTGTGAGAGAGAAGATAAAGGAACGGACATTTGATGTTGACGATCTACAGGGTTACTTGAAATTAAGTGTACAGCAGCAAGCAATTGATGCCGTCTCACCACAACACATCTATTCAGTTACTGATTGCTGAGGTTATAAGGAAATCTTTAACTATTGGATGAACAAACTAAGTAAAGGTTTTTTTTTACTTAGGGAATTTTTATCTCCACCACACCCTGGTGAGACCTTCCCAAGGGTACCAGGTTGTCCACTGCTGTGATGAGAAGCCCAGTACAACAGTTCCTGTATTCTTGATTAAACTGAACAACAGGCCACCTTCCTTGCCCATATAAAGCTTCCACAGCCAGAACACTGGTTCCAATGGAGCCCAATACAATTTGTTCTGACTGGAGGTGACTCTTCAGGGTTTTGCATTGAAATGAACACTGCTCTCCAATACTCTTTAATTTAGCACTAGGCAGCTTTTTTCTATCAAGGGCCACACTCCCTCAAGGGTAAGCAGTTGGGGGCCACATGCCGACAGTGGGCAGGCGCAAAGACAGCGGTGCTTGGGTGCAAAGCCAGAAGTGAGCAGTGTTCAACAGCCTTCCGGGGAAGGGACACTCTAGCTAGAGGTCTGAACTGAAAAGGCCCTTCACCCCCTCCTCCTTCCATTCATTTTGGTTCTCCTCCCTTACATTCCCACCTCTCCCTTTTGGCTCCCATCACCACTACATGAAAGTAGGTTTAGATTCCCTACTCCTGCTTTAACTAGACATGCCGGAGCTTCTACCCTGGGCTTTCTTACATTTGCAGTTCAAATCCTCCCTATGCTCACAGATCTTGGGGGAGGAAAGAAACCCTTTCCCTAGAACCATTTCATTTGCCAATATTGTGCAAGTTTTAAGAATTATGGCAAAGCTGAAGCTTTGCAAGATCCCTCTAAGGCTATGTAGACATTAGTGGCTTAAAATGCAGTGAGGTCATTGCCCCCAATGTGTGTCAAGTCGCATGTGCTAACTACTATACACACCAGAGAGGGGGAGGGGATGTCGTAACCTGGTGCACATCACCTTTTGGGTTTCCCCATCCCTGCAGCACTCACCCCTCAATCCAATTTATGAAGCTGTTATATGTGCATGAGCCGTCATCCTTAAATGCACAGATCCTGTCTCAGATGTACACACACCTAAGCTGAACTGCAGAGTGAAGGTGCCTACAGGATAGCTCTGCATTGTGGGTAATGTCATGTGTACATGGATTCAAAAACCATCAGTGGGAGTGTGCTAGATCCAGGGCACACAGTGTAATGCGCATACGGCCTCAGTCATAAGCAGTGTAGACCAAACTTTTTTAGCTAACTAATGTTCTCTAGAGCAAGATGCTCACCCAATACAAATTCTGACTTTAAAGCCTACAAGCATTTAGGCAGCAGCACCTTTGAGCCACTTCACCATGTGAATCAGAAGGCTCCTATTTGTTTACTACTGATTTAGCTTTCTCTAGCCTTTGGGAAACAACTCTTCCGTTTCTAGCTCATTCAGTGCCATCTAGTGGCCAGCAACAATCTTGGTTGTGCAAAGTTTGTAGAGTGTTAGTACCTTGGAAAAGAAAGTGAAGAGAAGATCTATGAGAATCTCCCAGACCGATAAGCACACTCACATTAATGGATGAAAACATCATATTATAATTTTTAAACAAAACAAAGGAAAACCACAATCCAGTGTTTTGGTTGACAACAATGCATCAGGATTCCTAAAACATGGCATGCAAAAAAGCAAGTGGAATAAATGAACTTGGAACACTTTATTATGTACAAGCTTTTATACTGTTGCACCTTTCTACTGTCACCCAGTTCACTTTCATGAAGGAGCAATGTTAAAGGGATTGGGGGGGGTGTGTGAAAGAAGAGGCAATAAAGCACACATGGGCATCCCAAACCCAGGGCTATATCATTTGAAAGTCATTTCAATGTAACTTCTCATGAACTTTTGGGGCCACCTGTTTTGTCCTTCCTGAACCTAATCTTATCTATCTATCTATCTATCTATCTATCCCACATCATATCACCCTGGTACCATGAGTGAGTTGATTATGCTACTGGATTATCTATGTTGGGTATTAGAGAAAGGAAATGTGCCCATTCATTCTGCTTGACTCTTTTTAGTGGTTTTAATGTCTTTATGTATATTACTAGACATTATTCACTGCCCTAGGATCCTTTAGGGATGAAGTTTAGGGGGATTCTTTTTAAAGAGAACTGATAAATGAATATCTAGCTGTGACTAACAACCAAGAAAGGTAAGTCACTATTGCAATTCTCCCCCCACACCAGTGGCAGGTGGGCAGGAATGATGCTGAGTGAGTGTGTGGCCTGCCTAAAGCCACCTAATGAGTACATGGCAGGCAAGAACTAAACCAGGGGGTCCTGTGTCATAGCTCAAACTCTTAGGCACCACGCTGCTTCTGTGTGCTTTAAAAATTCTGATCTCAGCTACCATGGGTTGAACAGAGAGATGCATCTTAATAAATACTGCAGTGGAGCCCCATTTCTACACACAGAGACACTCACAGAGCAAGCAAACCTACCTTTGTGCCAGGCTGTGGGGGGAGTTGGACTGTCCAGCCTTGTTGGGTCTCCTGTCACTCTTAACACAGAACTCCCCATTGCACCTGCCAAATGTGTGAGCAGATATACAGTGCGGGCAGACAGTGGAAAACCTCAAAGCTTCACACCGGAGCAGCAATCTGCATCCCTCCCACTTGATCACTTACTCAGTAATACTTCTGACATCATCGTTATTCAGTTCTATGCACATGCCATTCTATTACTCTTTTAAAATTGCTGTTTTGTTATTGAATTCTACAAAGCACCCCTATAGTGTTTCAAAATAAGAGCACTCATGCAGCCCTTAGAGAAAGAGAGAGGGCAGGCTGCCCTATCACACAGGAAATGTTCCTCTATTTTACAAACCTTTGGCTTTCCAAAAATGATATAGTACTCTGTAAGCTTTACCCTTTGCTCTCAGCAGTGCTGAAATTTCATTTTGTTTCCAAGCAGAAATCCAGGAACACTGTAGCAAACGAGGATGGATTGCCATGCTACTGGTTCTGGATCAATGCTAGCCTAAGTATAATGCTAAGGATAAGATTCGGGTCCTTGCATTTTTTTTTCCTGGCAGGGCCACAAAGTTCACTGCATGCCCTCTGTGGCATCTCTCATTGCCCACAGAAGTCACTTCCAGCATTCTACGCCACACCTGTCTCTTCTTGGCAATTAAGGCAGACAGATACTCAGAGAACATACTGTAAGCAGAATTCCTGTTTTTGGCAGGGGACAGACAAGTGTGAAAGTACTAAGAAAGTGCTTAAATATTATTTGTGGGGGGAAGTTGCAAATCAAAAATAGCAACTCCAATTATTTTGAAAGAAAGTCACCATATCGCATTTTTCCTGGAATGAATGAGACTAGGGCATTTAAGAAGAATGGCAGCATTTTTTGAACCAGCAGAGGGAGCTACAAAGTTGGTCAGAATTGTTTCCTACAGCTTAAGACCAGTGAAACCTTTAAATTAATATATGTTGACATTTAGGAATAGGATCATATTACAACTGGAATTTATTTGAGAACTTATTTTAGGGGGCATAAAAATATATTGGGTCTTGTCTTTTTACCTTGAAAAACATTGAGCTGCCTTTAATTTATTTTTATTTTTAATGAGAGGAGGAGGAGGAAGAGGAGGAGGAGGAGGAATAAGAAGATTTGATACAACTACCCCAAAATTAGCAAGTCTGCATCCATTCTTCGCCTACTTTTATCTCAGCAGGTGGGATTGGATTTTTTAATGTTCATAATCATAGCATAAAATACTCCTACTCCGTACAGTTTTCTGGCCACACAGAAAGTAACAGAGCTGCTATTAACATTGTTTATGGTGGGAGATGATTGTCAGCCATCCACCCTCCAGAAGTGAAGCATCATGCCCAGTGTGGGGTACTCTGTAAGTAAGAGGCATTGCCAATCATCCTGTATTATCTCTTTCCCAAACATGGCCACAGTAATTCCCCAACCAGTGATTTGTTGTTGTTGTTAGAATACAGCATTTAACCAAACCCTCAGAAAGAGGCCAAGACCAATTTACATAAAATTATATCTCTCTTTCGCATATTTCAAATTGGTGCAAATGCTACCGGTATGTCAATTTCAATGCAGGCAACATTATCTACTCCCAACAGCAAAGTGGGCTGATCACCAAACACTTGCCCATGCAGCCCCTTCCATTGAAACCCAGTTGCTGTTGTTAAATAAATCCCTAAACAACAATTAATGTAGAATTTTAAAAAGTATTTAAAGGTTATGTAGAATTAAGACATGCTATTTCCCAAAATTAAATATCACAGACATTAATCTATGTATCCAAGCTATTTGTTGTCATTTTGAATTAAAGCCCACCATGAAGTATAGGGGGAAACTTTCAATGGCATGCTATAAAATATTCCCACTCAAACTCCAAAAACATCTTACAGTAGGCAAATCCAGAGATGGGACAATAATGAGAACTGCCCAGTATTTTCTATTACAATCCCTGCTTTTCAAGCACTTGCAGCTTTGATGGCATGGTAGTTTTGATTTTCTCTCATTTCCCACCCCACCTCTCATTTTGCACTTGTGCTATCTGCCTGAAGGATGATTTTCAGAACTAAAAGGGTCCTGTTGTATTCGGGAATGAGACCGATTCACATACGTGACAAAGAAATGTTCTGACTAACTTCATTGCTTCTGGGATCGGGAATTAGGAAGGCTGACATTAAGCAAGATCCAACATCTGAGAAACAGCTTTTATGTATGTATGTACAATGCATATTAAGTGCTTTGAAGTGCATTGTATAAATGCTAGATAGAATTTTATTTAAATCAATTTAAAATATCACAAAAATGTTTTTTTAAAAAAAAACTCAGAAACTATGAAACTGAAGGCATTAAGCTGATGGCCACTGTCAATGAAACCTTTAGCAGAAACAAAAATTCCCATTTCACAGCATGGTTATTTGAAGGCAGGATGATTAAATATAAATGAAACGGGGGGCAAAAAGGCATGATGAGGAAGGTGGCATTTCCACTATCTTGCACTCCTAAGTGACATGAGCATCGCATATGGGGGATAGGATTACTTAGTTAAAGAATCATTCCAGAGCTCTATATACGTAATGCAGCCAAGTAATTTCTACTCAAGAAGAGATTGCAGCTCATCCTTGATTGCAAGACAACATATTTCTCTCTCTTCTTGCCCAACTCAAGCCACCCACTGCCACTTCTGACCTGGGTAGGCCAGAGTTTCTTCTGTCCACCCACCACTGGGCAGGCTACTGCTAGAATGAATGAAAAAGGGGAAAGAGAGGAGGAAAGGGCAATCCACATACCCCAACCCATTCCATTAATGTGTGAGTAAAGAGCAACAATTTCTCTGCAACTTGGTCATATTGGCCTTCCCCACAGCTAGTGTGAAAAGTGTCTGCTTATTTATTTGTTTGTTTGTTTGTTTGTTTACCTCCTCTGCTGCTGAGTAGGACGTCTGGCCATTTGTGCTCAGACAGCCCAGCTGACTGGCAAACAGCTGAGCCCAAACTCTATGAGTGCACAGAGATCCCAGGTCTCATGAACTCTGACCAGAGTTAAAGAGACTTTATAGCCCAGCTATAATGGAAAGATGATATATTTAAAAAGCAGCAAGTCAATATGGCTGTATGTACACATGTACAGAGTTTTTAACTGTGTCCTAAAATGATGCAGAGGCTCTTTCTATACATGGGTATTTCCTTCAGATTTCACCCAGTGAGCATCCTGATTTGAACCCTGGTCTTCCAGGTCCTAGTCCAAAACACTACAAAAATCCAACATGTATACAGTACAGTGGTACATCAGGTTACAGACACTTCAAGTTACAGACTCCACTAACCCAGAAATAGTACCTCGGGTTAAGAATTCTGCTTCAGGATGAGAACCGAAATCGTGTGGTGGTGGTGCGGCAGCAGCGGGCAGCCCCATTAGTTAAAGTGGTACCTCAAGTTAAGAACAGTTTCAGGTTAAGAACGGACCTCTGGAACGAATTAAGTTCTTAACTCGAGGTACCACTGTAATCCTTACAAAAAAAAACACCTGTAAGGTAAATCAGTACTATCAACTCCCATGTTGCTGAGCTTGAGAGACCAGCTTGGTCAGGTCACACAGGAAGACAGCAAGTGTGACTTAGCACTGTTGCTTTTTCTGCCCCAAGACAAAATGCATAGTTCAACTTAGAGAGTTCTCTGTCACAAGATGTAGAAATAGTCACCAGCTTAGATGCCTTTAAAGGGGGGATTAGATAAATTCATGGAGGATGGGGTTATTTATGCCCATTAGTCCTGATAGCTGTATACCTCCAGGATCAGAGGCAGCACGATACTGAATGCCAATCACTGGGGAGTAGCAATGGGACAACAACCCCTGTGCTCCTGTCCTGCTTGGGGACTTCCTAGAAGCACCTGATAGAAAACTGCAAAATCACAGAATTGTAAAGTTGGAAGGGACCAGGAGAACATCTAGTCCAACCCCCTGCAATGCAGAAATCCTTTTGCCCAATGTGGGGCTTGAACCCACAACTCTGAAATCAAGAGTCTCAGACTCTACTGACTGAGCTAACTTGATGGATTATTGTTGTGATGCATCCATGCTGCGGCATCCTTGTGTAAGGAGCTCACACTGAAAAACCAACAGGCACACCATGTAAAACAGCAGCGTATCTGTAGCTGAGGTAATGCACTTAACGCAGCTCCCTCCTTCCCTCTCTCAGAATAGATTAAAGGCTACAAGATCAAGAAGTGTAGATAACAGCAGCAAGAATGCTCAGAACAAGTGAAATGATAACATTTCACATCCTAAGCAACAGAGCACTTGGGACAGTTTCCTGTGTATTAGAAACAGGCTTCGCTTGGGAGGCCAAGTTCCTTCCAACAGAAAGAAGGTTCTACCACAAGAAGGCATGCAGTGGAGCAGATGTGTATTTTAACCCCTCTTGTGATGTAATCTGAGACACTAGATAGGGGGGGGGAGAGAGGGAGAGATGAAAGGAAATACGTTTCAACAGAAAAGAGAATTCTACTGTAGGGGAATTCTAATATCAGAACGGGTCAGAGACAAGGATTGTGCTAACAGGTTTTCCCCTTTTCTTTTCTTTTCTTTTCTTTTTTAAAAAACGAATGTGTGGTCGAGTTTACCCATAATATGCTATCACGGCCAAGGCATGAACTATAGCTCTGGACCAATGTTTCCCAAACTTGCTACACCTGTTGTTGTTTAGTCGTTTAGTCGTGTCCGACTCTTCGTGACCCCGTGGACCATAGCACGCCAGGCACTCCTGTCTTCCACTGCCTTCCGCAGTTTGGTCAAACTCATGTTCGTAGCCTCGAGAACACTGTCCAACCATCTTGTCCTCTGTCGTCCCCTTCTCCTAGTGCCCTCAATCTTTCCCAACATCAGGGTCTTTTCCAAAGATTCTTCTCTTCTCATGAGGTGGCCAAAGTATTGGAGCCTCAGCTTCATGATCTGTCCTTCCAGTGAGCACTCAGGGCTGATTTCCTTAAGAATGGATAGGTTTGATCTTCTTGCAGTCCATGGGACTCTCAAGAGTCTCCTCCAGCACCATAGAGGGCTACACCTGAGGGCACACTTAAATGAATTAAAATTGGAGGCACACTTCATCCTTCAAAAAGGACAGCATGTTTATAATTTCTTGATTATGTCCCAGGACGATTGTCAGTCACCCCTAGGACAGTACTGTATAGTTAATACTACCTCCTGGTGTCCCATCATCCTACTGGCACAGTCAGATGTGGCTCAAGGATGTTAGTGATGCTTCAGAGACTGCTTCATCTATCCGTGAAATCGGATATATCGGGTAACCTTTGTATGTCTTTGCTTCCTCCATTAATGCATACAGCCTCCTTCTGTAATGGGGATAGAATTGGAGGGTGGATGCATCCCATATGGTAGCTTGATTTTTCAAGACACACATTAGAACACTAGTGTCCCAGCATACTCACTTTGAGAATCAATGCCCAAGACAAACAAATGCCACCCTGACTTTCCAGGGATTTTTCTGATATCTCGAATGGAGCATTTCAAAGCTCAAGCTTAAGCTACGCTTTCACTCAAAGCCATTGTAAGACTTTTCTTTCAGGTAACCACCTACCGTGTTTCCCCTTTTTTAATACATAGTCAAAAAGTAAGCCAGGGCAGGGTTTTTAAGCATTTGAGACATATAAGGCATACCCTGAAAATAAGCCATACTTCAGTGCCACGCAGAGCAAGACCACCAAGTGCCCCAGCCAGCTAGTGGGACCCAGCACGGTGGCCGCTACAGGAGGTGGAAGCCTGCCCGGTCGGGTCAGTGCCTGGAAGCGGCTGCGCAGCAGCCGATAAAGCGTGCAACAGCCGCACGGAGCACCGAGGGCACAAGCCAGCAGGATCCAGCTCCTGCAATGCCGGCTGCGGCAGGAGGAGGAAGCCTGCCGGGTCAGGTCGGCGCCCGGAAGCGGCGGCGACTGCAGCGCTAACAAAGCGCGAAGCAGCGCCGCACGGAGCACCAAGGGCACGAGCGGCAGGAGGAAAGAGAGAGAGGCTCGTTACTTGCAGCACTTTAAGAGAAACGATCTCCACATTCCGAGCCTCCCTTTTGCGCATGCGGGCGTGTTAAAGCCCCAATCGGTTCACTCCCCGCTTCCTCCTCGCCATCCGTCCCTTTCACACATTGCCTCGGCCCCGCAGACCCCTCTCTGGACATCTTCCCCTAAGTGCGGTGCTGCTTCGTGCTTTGTCAACGCTGCAGCCACCGCCGCTTCCGACAAAGCGCAAAGCAGCGCCGCACTCTGTGTGTGTGTGTGTGTGTGTGTGTGTGCACGTCCGTCTCTGTGCGTGCGCACGTCTCTCTCTCCCCTTGCGTCTCTCTCTGTCTCTCCGTCTCTGTGCGCACGCACGTCTCTCTCTCCCCTTGCGTCTCTCTCTCTGTGTGTGTGTGTGTGTGCGTGCGTGTCTCTCTCTCTCTCTGTGTGTTTGCGCGCGCGTCTCTCCCCCCCCCCCCCCGTGTGCACGTCTGTCTCTCTGTGTTTGCGCGCGCGTATCTCTCTCTCTCCCCCCCCCCGTGTGCACATCTCTCTCTCTCTCTCTCTCTCTCTCTCTCATGCTTTTGGAAGCATAAAGTGGCTCCAGTTGGGTGTACATTTGCCCAATGGGGAAGGTAATGGTATCTTCCTGGGCAATGCTGCTTACAGATGTTCTATGGCCATAGGGTGGTTCAGAATGGCTTCACCTTCTGGCTTTTTAAAAATCTGACATCCCCTCCCCATCTCGTTTTGCCAACAGACCCACTGCAAATCTGGAGGAGGAGTGGCTCTGGTGGGCTCTGAATAATCTCTCTCTCCCTTTCTCCTGGAGGAGGATCTGGTGTGTAGGACTTACAAACCTTCAGAGACCCAGCTCTTGGGGGGGGGGGCTTTTGGACACCACGCTTTGCCTCCCCTCTGATTGGGAACATTCTGGCATCGCAGGAGGTGGCCAAGCGGGTGGTGTCACTTCCGCGCCGGCCCCCGCTAGACTTGGCAATAAGATATAGTGATAGGCGCAGTTCTGGGGGGCACCAAGGAAGAGGCGAGGCTGGACACTGCGCCTCCGAGCAACAGCTCCAGCCCCGCCGGCAGCACCCTTAAGACAGCCCTGGATAAATGTACTGTAGATTGCTTTACCATACCGGTACTTATGTGGTAATAAAAAAAATAAGACACCACCTGAAAATAAGCCACCGTGTGTTTTTTTGAGGAAAAAAAGTTATAAGACGGTGTCTTAAAAAAGGGGAAACACGGTACATGGGAAGCACTTTTTATTGGTAGCTGAACTTTGCAAACCACGTGCAATAATCAATTAAAATATAAAGTGGTGCTTAGGACAGAAAAAACAGGCAGACAAAAGAATCAGCTGTTTAAATAACAGCGCAACATCCTTATTCACTTTCAATAATAGGTGCTGATTTGTCAGTCGTCCTTTCCTAATACCAAGGCACTGACAAAAGTCTTTACTGTTTATTATAGGGACTTGATGAAAGCCTTGATGAAGTTCATTTTTAATGATCTGCTGTGCTAATATCCCAAGGCCCTGTGGCAACCATAGGTGTTGATGGAAGATATAGAAGGAATATAAATGAGTTACAACACTGGGGACTCCTTAGACCAGAAGGCCTTGGTTTGCTAATCTGCAGGATCTGTTAGCAACACAGAGAAAAGCCAATGAGCCTTCCTTCTCCCCTGTATCTGGATTCTGTGTATCTTGGACAAAGAAGAGATTTCCTTCTAACTCAGCACTGAAAGAGAGGCAAAAGTTCCACTCCTGGATGGTTGGAGGCACATAAGCACTATAGAATGAATGATATGGATTTATTCCCCAGCTTTTGGATCTTGGCTGTCACACATTCAACACATGTCTGCATACAGTACATGGGGCAGGCACTCTGAGCAAGAAAAAAACATCAATGTGCATCACATGACCCCATTAGTCATGGTCCTCACCATATGGGCAAGGAAAAAGGAGGCATCCTCCCCTTCCCTCAGAATGAATAGGGCACAACAGGCCCCTCCCATCCCAGCTCAAGAGAAACCTGTAACGAAGAACACACACACAAAGCACTAATTATTAAAATTTCTATACCGCCCTTCATCCAAGGATTACAAGGCGGCTTACAATACAAAAACACAAACATCTCCAAAAGCAGTTAGTTTGACCTCCTCAGTTAGTTATCAATAATCACTTCTGACCAAATTCGCAGTTACACTAAATCCTGTGCCAGTTGATATGCAAGCGGGGCCCTAACCACTGACCTAAATCTAGGTAGGGGCACTTTCTTCTTGACGTCGTCACACAGAAACACTAAGGATCAACATGCCATTGAGCCAATCAATGCATTTGTCAACATGCAAGGTTAGTGCCGTGGAGAAAAGCCAATGAACCTTGCAGGTCCCTGGCATCTGAACTCTGCACAGCTTGGACAAGGAAAAGAGTTCCCTCTTGTTCAGTGCTGAGCTCAACTTAATTGTTTCATCCTCATCTAGTGTCTGTCCCCACCTAGAATATTTATTTATTTTTCATTTTATTGTCAAACAGTGCAGCCTGTTCTGGCCATGCTTTCTGAGCAAATGAAAACTCTAAGAGTTTGGTCTATAGCGGGATGGAAAGCCACATTTATCTTGTTACAACCACCACGAAGAGTCTTATGTGACACCTTAAAAACTAAGTGATTTATGGTGCTTACATACACAGATAAATAATTACACAATTTGTGCAGCCTTGTTCCTTGTTCCCCACTGCTCTGCAGGGAAGCCAATCAGTCAAAAGGATAAAATAAACTCTTGCAGTTAAGCATGTTTATGAGGTAGAGGAAACTAGAAAAATTAGCTGAGTTCTGGAGGCAGATGGTATCTTTACAATGGTTAAACTTTACAATTGTTTGAGATTATAATCTCAGTTTGACTGGAGTGAACCAATGATAGTTTAGACGCTCCGACGCTCCTTGACCAGAATTTGTTTGTTTACTGGGAACCAGAGGAAGTTGCTTAATCTCAGACTGGCTGAACTCAACTTTCTTCATAAAATATATGTACCCCGTATTTTTCCATCTATAAGACGCCTCCATGTATAAGACGCTCCCTATTTGGGGGGACTCCAATTTAAGAAAATGGGGGGAGGTACTATCTGTGTATAAGACGAGCCCAGATTTTGAACATGATTTTAGAGTAAAAACAACAACATAGTTTTATACATGGAAAAGTATGGTAATTTATGTGTAGAAATTATTATGAATGGCAAGAATTTAGGAATTTCCATTTATCAGTTAAACATATGGATGTGCTTTAATCAGGATTAAAATATTTTCAGCCCTCCAGGGGCATCATATAGGTAGGTTCTGATTAGGAGAATTCCTTTGTGGGGGGGGGGGGGGGGAACTGCCTTCGGTCAGGGATAGGCTCCAACCCTGGCTGCTTGGCTCATATGGAACCAGGGCTGGTGAACCTGAGACTCTACAGATGTTGGACTCCCACTCACACAAGCCTTAGGTGGCATCTGGAGGGCCAAAGCTCACCATTCCTGCATCAAGCTTTCATAAGAGATTAGAAAGTTAGTACCTCAGTCCCTATTTCAAGTACCTTTGTGGCACAACTGTGAGCTACAGAGGTAGGGCTTTTAGGTTAGGACGTCTCCTGGGCAACCATCTGTCATTATTTACAGAATAAGAATCTTTTAAAATATGTTTCAAATCATCTAGCACAGGACTGTCATAAGGAGGCAGCGCTCATGCTGCTGGATCGGAATATTTACCGTATAAGACGACTTTTTAACCCCAGGAAATTATTTCAAAAGCCGGGGATCGTCTTATACGCCAGGTACTACGAGTCACGGCTGCTCTATGGCGCTCCGGGCGCGCAGGAGGACCCGCCGGACCTCGCTGCCTCCGCTGCCCATGTAAGCAGCAGCCGTGCAAGGAGAAGGGACACACAAGGCTTTCCTCCCTCCTTCCTTCTCCCTGCATGGAAAGAAAGCGGCAGCCGTGTAAGCGGCTGCCGCTTTCTTTCTGTGCAGGGAGGAGGGAGGCACAACAGTCACGACGCACAGATCTTGGGAGGGGCGAGGCGAGGGGCTCCATTGGTTAAAATTACCATATTGAAGGGAGACTGAGGAACTGAGCAGGAGTCCTAGAGAGGATAGGAAATGAAATCCATGGACAGGTCCTCCAGAGCACAAGCCCCGCCCTCCCAAGGTCTTTCCTGTTGTCTCTCTGCTCTGCAAGTGCTGACTCGGCGGCTCCTTCTGGGTGGGCGGAAGGAGCAACTCAGCCCTCTGGAAGAGGGGTAGTTTTATACAGCGAGTGTATACCAAACTCTATATTTTAACTGGAAAAGTTGGGGGTCGTCTTATACGCCGTCATCTTATACGCCGGAATATACGGTAGTAGATTCTCTACTCTACCCTTCTAATGCAGAGTATCACTTTGACGGCTGCATCCTGCAGGCCCATAGTAAGAGGATCATGCTGCTGTATTAATCTCTCCACTACCTGAAGGTAATTACAAGAACCTCCTAGTGTTCAAGGAATGGTTGGTTTCTTTGTACAAACATGATTCTTGGCTGCTTTTGGATCTTCATTGGTTCTATGTTTCTTCAGCTTTGGAAATGAGAATTTAGCATTAGGCCGTATCACACACACCAACAGGCATTGTTCATCAGGGGCAACTTCTGAGAAGAGCATTTAACCTCAGGCACTTTTATCTTAAATCATCTTTGACCTCAGTGCCTAAAATGCAAGGTACAAATCAAACACTTGCAAAATAAGGAACAAACTGACACATGGGGGGATAACAGAGCTATTGGAACCAATTTTACTATCTTTAGAAAATGCTTTTGCATGAGACAATAGGGCATATTTCATAGGCTGGAAATTTATAGCATGGGGCAACTTTAGCTAACAAGGGCTGCAATCCTGAGCATCTTTTTTAAAAACAAAACTAATCAAAACCTTTAAAGGTTAGCCCTGTGGGATTCAATGAAACTTCAGGGTAAATTTGGGATTAGGCTTTACTACAGATGGCTCGGAGGGGGAATCTAACAAATGCAGGAATAGCAAAGAAGTGTTTCACCAAAACAAGCAAGCAAGCTTAATTTCATAAGGATTTTAAGAATCAGGTATTCAGTTCTGGAGTAACAATGTGGGGAAGTGAAAGGAAACAATATTGGATAGACAATCAAATGGAAATTAAGCTCTGCAAAATCACATCAAACAAAAGAGACCACACACTTCACAGAATGCAAGATGCAAGTAATCATACTTGTGGTACTGTCTAGGATTGGTTCTGAAGCAAGTCAGAAGATAACTGCTTTCCTACCACTAGAGATTTTAAATGCCACCCTTAAAAGTATCCAATTTTGCAACAGCAGAACTCTTACATGGTGCTATCAACTGTGACTTAAGCATGACAGTGAAATGTCATTGTTTCCCTGGATTAAACATGAATTGGTGACTGGAAATGGACTGACCTTTTGCTTCCATGTTTGCTGTTGTGAGGAAACTCCAATATTTAAACACTCATGGACCACCCACAACTGATGGCAAATTCCATGCACAGTGCCATTTAAACATGCACCATAGTTAAAATGAAAAATACGAACAATCCCTAATTGCATGTGTGTGAAATCATGTGAGATGGCAGGCCACCATGACAAACACTTGCATTCACAAAGCTTTCCATATAGCCTACAGTTCTCTTCCTAGAACCAAAAAAAACAGCAAATAGACACGGCAATCTCTTTTTTATGAGTCCAATTTGAATTAACAGGTTATCATATTCTCTTATCTGAACAGTTTAAAAAGAATATCTGCTGACATCCTTTCACAGTTTTAATTAAAGTGGTATTGAGGAGGGTTTTGGTTGTGGAGGGGAAAAGGAAGAATTCCACTACTCTAAACTTTTGAAGAATGATAAATTGACTCTGTTTTACTTCACTTGGGACTAATTGACAACTCAGAGATAAGGTGACATGGGGATATGATCGGAATGTGACCTCCTCACATAGTGCACACCACGAGCCCTTCCCATTAATAAATTACCTTCAAGACTAGGAAGAGCAGAATGGGATCCAAGAATGTTCAGCTGACTATCTTGCTAGGATAGCTTGAGATGGTTTGTTTAACCTTCAGTCTATTTGCCCACACTGTGCAGCTCCGTTCAAGCATTAAATATTTCAGACAGACACAAAATGGGCATTTGATTCATTTTCTTTGTTCTCAACAGAAGAGGAAATCACAGTGATTGGATGTCTTTGTGGAAAGAATTTGCACCAGAGTTGGGGGGGGGGTCACTTGGTTACAACATACGGTGGTCTTTAAATGAAAGGGGAGGGGAACTCAACTAAGAAAGCAGTATAAACACATTTGCATGGCATTTCTTTGCTCTAACAGCAGCTATTGAATAATAATGATAACAATAAAGGATTCCCATATGAGACTTTAATTTACCCCCATAATTATCACTTTCTAAAAAGGAAGTGAAGAGAGAAAATAGATATTCTGGTAAGGATTATAAAAATCAAATTGCATCAGAAGGAAACGGAAAGTCTTCTGATTCAACTGTCTGCCCTAAAAGTGAATCACCCACATTTTGGCAGATTACATCAACCTCTGCAGATTACATCATGTGGATTACATGTACAGAGCTAGCTCTAATAAAAGTGTGCCATGTGCCAAGAGTGCCTACGGGCAAGGAAAAGTTTGGCAAAAGATTCCAGATGAATTAAGAGAGTTAATTGCTGTCACATTCTATGGAAGAAGCTCTCATTCTGCCCACTCCAAGGATGCTAACCAACCAGAACTGGGGGGTGGGGGTGGGCAGGAGGAATCCCTCCCGCCCCATTATTATAATACGATCCTGAGCATAAAACAAAAACTATCCACCAAGCATACTTAACATAGCACTTCCTCAGATGGAGCAACAAGAGGAAGACAGCTATTTTCTCTAAACTTTTACTTATTCTCTACTTCACCCACCCCAATGAGAGCTGCCGAAATTAGATCATAATTAGATCCCTTCTCTTTCCTGGCAAATTGGTGCCAAAATTACACAAGGCTTACAGTGATGGAGGCTAAACAGTATGAACTGAGGGCATATAGATTAATTTGGTCTATTATAGGCACATAACTTAATACAGTCTAAAGCAGGGGTGGTCAACCTTTTTATACCTACTGCCCACTAATGCATCTTTCTTGGTGGTAAAATTTCCTTACCGCCCACCAGTGCTCGATGGAAGGAGGATTCATCTTGTGCCATAGAATCCCCTACCGCCCACCTAAACTCCTGAAATGGCCACTAGTGGGCAGTAGGGACCAGGTTGACAACCCCTGGTCTAAAGGGTCCAGGGGTTCAGGCAGAGGGCAACCCAAAACCCTACCTAGAAATGCCGGGGAGCAAACCTGGGACCCCCTGCATGCATAGCAAGTACTCTGCCCAATTATGAATACCATGGTAAGTATATCAACTGTAATTATCACTTAGATGGAATGTATTGTTGTGTTTTGCTTCTCATGAAAAGCAATTCATAGCAATAGCAAAGTAAACAGTAGACCTTCCGTGCATAAGAAGTTCCACGCTTCTGATGGACAGAATTTCTAAAATATGAACAATCCACATAACCACTGACTGGAGGTCCGGCCCCCCTGCCCCCCGCCCCACCCCCGGTTCCATTATTCCAACTTAGTCTGAAGGATTCCAGGCACGATGGTGTTTTGGAGATCAACGTCCATATAGAGCTGCAAGGAAAATTGGTTTGACACCTCACACAGCGGTGCTTTTAAGAAGAAAATTACATGAAGAGTTCTAGTCATGGACTTTAGCATAACACATAGTTTGGCCCTTGACATGAATGAGTGAATATTAGTCAGGAAGGAAAGCAACTCACACAACTTGCCCCATTGCATTGCTTTCCTGGAAAAAATGGATCCTTTTATTGATAAGACTCCGTTTTCAAATCCAGCCCTGAAGTGATTATAGCCAACTCCTTTCAGGTACCTTTCCCCCCCTACTGGAATTAAAACTGCAAGTGAAAATAGTTACACCACTAGTAATTGTACTTTATTTGACGACTAGCAACTGTACTTTACAGGACCCTCATCTCTGACCTCTAATTCCCAAACCATGACCATAATTTGCTTAGATGCACTCTGTAGGCAACAGCACACAAAATTGAGCAGCATAAGTAATAAGTAATAACTAATAACTTAAAAGTCTGCTCAACAGTGTGTCATGCCTATGGAGCTTAGTTTTCTTTCTTTTCTTATTAAAAATATGGATATCATGGAAATAATATTTAAGATGCATAAAGTCACTGGAGACAGTCTGATGCCCTTGCAAAGCCTGTTCACAGTTGAAGAGGGCAAAAGAAATATTGGAAAAATATTGTGGCAAAACAAGAGTGCAGTTTTGCAGCTGATCCAGACAGCATATGAGTAATGCATTCCAAAGACACTGGGATTGTTCAAGAGATAGGTCCATGCAGATCTGAACGTGAAACCAACTGGGTGTGACCCACCTCAAATACATACTGATTTTTTTTCCACCCTCAGGCGCCTAAGTTTTCCTAAACGCTACATGGCAATGATCACCTTAAATGTGGCCTGTGCAACTTGTGACCCATCAAGCCAAGCCAAGCCCACCAGCAATCTATGGCATCCCAACAGGGGCTTAATAAATGTTCTTCTGCCAAGCCTTAAGCAAACAGGTTTGGCACCAGCATGGCCCCATATCCCATTTATGGTGGTAAAGGGAGACCCATCTTTTGCTGTAACCCCTTTTAAGAAATGATGCACAATTGTTACTGCAGCTGGCAGGAAGGGCAAAAAATCCACTGCGGTCGTGATTTTAAGTACTGAGAAGTTCACTCAAGAGTTACTAATGTTAAATCATCACAGCTTTCCATGAGCTCTTCTTGTTCTAAGTGCTGCCTACAGACTTGCACAACATTCATCCTGTTCCCACATTTAGTCACGTTCACCACAAGCACAAAACAAGACAGACACATATAAACTTGTTTACAAAACACAAAGGCCAACTGAGAAAAGAGAAATTGCTTGACCCTGTCTTTACAAATCCATTCTATTCAGATTAAAGGGAAACTATATTTTTGTCTGAAAATTAACTTGTGGAAGAAAGATAATGTCTAAAAAACTTGACTTCCTCACTACTTAAATCTCTCACATGCTCGGGAAGCGTGCTGCATATGTGGCAGAGTTCAGAAATTCATTATTGCCTATGCCCGTAAGTGCAACATAAAGGATCCCCAATACTATGAGCATTCCTCTTTTCCATTCACAATTCAGCTGTACAAAGTTACAAGTGATACGCTTGGGAACTAATAATAAACATGATCCTGCCTTGAGGCAGCGAGTGGGAGATGGTCTTTTGTTCCATTCTGGTTCTTGGACTTTGCTATTAGCTGGATATGGCTGAGGATGAAAACTGTCAAAGGATATTATCTGTATCTCACAGTTACTACAGCCAGCAATGTAATATAGGGTAGTATTCACCAACTATGTCCCGTCAGCACAAAAGATTATGGCCAGCACAATGGGATTCCCCACTCCCAGCTTCTACCTTCACACACACCCTACGTCCTTCCCAAATCTGCTCCAGGATATTGGATGGACCCCTAGAGCAGATTTAGGGGGCACACGGGGAAAGAGAGGGAGAGACTGTTCCAATGCAGAAATAGAAATCTTTGTGCTGCTGTCATTCAAACACTGCTGAGGAAATGGATTTAAAAGAGGGTGAGACTATTAGTGGCTACTAGCTATGTGGCTATAGGGGCTATGTCCTACCTCCACTGTCAGAAGTAGTATGGCAATAAATGCCAGTTGCTGAGAATCTCAAGGGGACAGAGTGCTGCTGCTGCAGCTGCCCTTGGATCCTAGCTGCAGGCTTTCCATAGGCATCTGGTTGGCCACGGTGAGAACAGGATGCTGAACTAGAGGGGCCTTTGGTCTGATCCAGCAGGGTTGCTCTTCTGTTGTTCTTAAATTGTTTTCTAATTAGAGGCCTTTAAAATGGCTTTGGGGTAACTTCATGGCTAACTTAAAACATGGTAACTTCATGGCTAACTTCATGGCTAACTTCATGGCTAACTTAAAACAGACTTAGAACAGACTGGAAAGGGAAGTTGCTGAATTGGAAATCATTACCAAGCTTAAAACCATGGAAGCACCTGGGATGAATAGAGATATCGGATTCTTATCTCATTATGCATGATCAAGCTTTCTTTAGCACCTCAGCCCAGGACTAATTGCAGCCATCAGCAGCCATTAACACCCATCTACAGGTTTACCACTCCCATCAGCCCATCTCCCATTCCCACCCACCCCCACCACCCTCTGTATATATATAGGGTCTGACACTTCTGTTTCTAGTGTATCTGAAGAAGTGTGCATGCACACGAAAGCTCATACCAAAATATAAACTTAGTTGGTCTTTAAGGTGCTACTGAAGGAATTTTTTTTTAAATGCACATAAGCTGCTTTAGATAACAAAGTCTGCAAACAGGTGATCTGGTTTCAAATTCCAACACAATGCATTACTTCCCCACACTTAAAATTAGGATAATTACATCCTGTGGTTAAAGCTGATGGGGGGGAGTGTACACTAACAGTTGGGTGCTATATAAATTAACAACACATGCATCATATAATGCTGCCTAACCCTTTCCAGAACAAGAGACGGATCTTAATTTAACGTTTGAGAACTGATGGGTGCATGGAGGGATACTCTTAATGTAAATCATGCCAGTATTCATGCAACCATAATACAGTATTACGCAAAAGAATTGGCTCATTGGGTTTCTTTTCACATGTCACAATGCTGCCATTGTTTTGCTGACAATTGTTAATTATCTAGAAACTGAAAAGCCTGGTATTTCCAGCCTACAGAAATGGTAAGTTTGACTTATGGCAAAGGTTCCTTCTGTCCAATAGGTAGGAGGGCAGGTATAAGAGGGTTAATTTCTCTTCCAACTCAGATACATATTGGTGAATGTGTAACAATGTGATGTGTGAACCCTTATTTGGATGGTCCAAGAATAAAACGGGGGAGGGGGGAGCATCAGCTTTGCAGTTTCCTTTTTAATGTTTTGCCATCTAGTATCTAGGTCAGACATCCCCAGACTTCGGCCCTCCAGATGTTTTGGACTACAATTCCCATCATCCCTGACCACTGGTCCTCTTATGTAGGAATCATGGGAGTTGTAGGCCAAAACATCTGGAGGGCCGCAGTTTGGGGATGCCTGATCTAGGTGAACTTTGTTACCTTCCTTTATAATTCTCTGGAAATGTGTACCTAAGATTTTAATTTGTCTTCATGTTGAAAGTAGTACAGTACAAATTCTAATGCATCTTTCTACCACTTTTAGGGCACAAATAGCTATTAAAAGACGCAGAAGAAGAAGTGCTGTGATTGGTCACAGCAACACATTTTTAGGAGAGGTAGATTTATAGCATGTGCTCGTGCCCACCAAATTTATGGGGGGCGGGGAAGGCCAACAGTCTGTTACTTACAATAGTAAGTGAAGTAGAAAACCCTACCAGTATACCTGAAGGAGCGTCTCCACCCCCATCGTTCTGCCCGGACACTGAGGTCCAGCACCGAGGGCCTTCTGGCAGTTTCCTCACTGCGAGAAGCAAGCTACAGGGAACCAGGCAGAGGGCCTTCTCGGTAGTGGCACCCGCCCAGTGGAACACCCTCCCATCAGAGGTCAGAGAGATAAATAACTACCTGACATTTAGAAAATACCTAAAGGCAGCCCTGTTTAGGGAAGTTTTTAATCTGTGATATTTGATGTATTTTAATGTTTGTTGGAAGCTGCCCAGAGTTGCAAGGGAAGCCCAGCCAGATGGGAGGGGTATAAATAATAAATTATTATTATTATAGTACTACCAGAAAAGGAGGAATATTACACACTATCCAAACCCTCATGTACCACCAACGTTGTCCCACCAGGAATGCTACCTATTGAAAGGCTATTGCCCCAGCAACCTCAACTTTGCTTTTCCCTTTAGACAACATGAATGTTTGGTTGCCAATCGTTCGCAAGCACCCATAAAACAATAAAGCTTCACAATAGCTAGCATCAGCATTTCCCGTTCAGATGCACAGAGCATGAAACAGACTGCTCTCAAATACAGTTGACAAGCAGCACTATTTGATTGTTAGAGCCAGTCCATTGGGCATTAGATGAAGGATGCAGATGATTCCCATCCCATGTCCTGCTCCGATTAGTGTTTCTCTTCCTTTTGTTAGTACCAAAGCTAGTGCCGCATTAAACAAGTAGCCCTATTCATGTGACAGCCCTTCTGCTTGTTTAAACATCCCATAAGACTCCTCATCCTGGCTACATCTGCTCTGCCTACTATTACAGAATGCTAGACAGACACACACTCTCACCACTTCAGCCATCACCACCATTCAACATAAAACATATCACCCTCTCCTTGATAATGCACAACCCCAGCTATTTCTCTTGGGAAAACATGGCCTGCTTACTTAAATGTGATTGAGTTATGATGAGCTGGGTCTCTTGAGGTTCCAGACTGGAAGCCTTATCCCAGCCTACCTGAAGATGCCAGGGACTGAACCTGGGACCTTCTTTGAGCAAAGCAGATGCTCAACCACTGAGCTATAGCCCTCAAATACAAATGTCTGAAAACAGCTAATTACTCCGCTGTATGATAAATAAATATGCTTCTGCAGTGCTGGCTTTAAACATTTTCACACCTTTAGTGAAAGTAAAAAAAGATACCTCCTCTCTCAATTCTTTAAACTGGACTTCACACACTGTTTACATCAGAAGCCTGGAGGCAGAAAATATATATCCTTTCTGCTGGATTTGCTGACTTCCACAACCCCTTCGGCAAGGAATCAGGCTTATTAATAAAGAGGCAGACTACAAAGTCCAGAACCAAACAGAGGAAAAATAAACATGAACAAGCTGAGAGTGAAATGATTAACCATTGCCTTCAGGTGAACAGCAAAGCAGAAGGTAGTTCTGGCAACAGACTTACTAAGAGCAGCTAATGCCTTAAGGGTGAGAAATACAATAAAGGTGGATTGTTTTGAAATTTATGGTGATAACTGTGACTACAGATAGGTAGCTGTGTTGGTCTGACGTAGTCGAAATAAAATAAAAAAAATTCCTTCCAGCAGCACCTGAGAAACCAACTAAGTTTGTCATTGGTATGAGCTTTCGTGTGCATGCACACTCATACCAATGACAATGAAGAAGTGTGCATGCACACGAAAGCTCATACCAATGACAAACTTAGTTGGTCTCTAAGGTGCTGCTGGAAGGAATTTTCTTATTTTGTTGTGACTTAGCTGTTAAGTTATATCTGTAGTACCTTGCTCTTCCTGGGATATATCCAAGAAAGAGCAGATGCACTCTACGGGTAACTCCCCTTTTAGGTTTTCAAGAAATCATAGTTCCCAATTGCACATAAGGGCTAAATAATGTTCACCTAAATCTAATGAACGTGCAGAGACCTGAGGACAAGGTTTGCTTGCCACTGTGATCCTACTTCTTATCATGCCCCCTTTAACCCAATGAATTTATTCACCCTGAATTAATTTCTAGAGTATCTGTCCATGACCTACCGTACTCTCACAGAGTATAAAGTTCTTCCAAAAAATCATAATTCACCTAAATCATGTTCACCTAAATCTAGTGAGCTCCCCTAGAAGTGACTGGGGAAGAAATTATTCAACAATAATTCCTAATGAGTTCAATAATAATTACTGTTCTAATGAAACAAGCAGTGATGGTAGGTATATGCATACAATGTTGCTATTCCAAAACCAAAACCAAAAAAACCCAAAAACTCTATTTCAATGCCACAGTTTCATTTTCCAATAATTGGAAGGGAGGAACTATTCTTACACACTTATTTGCACAGGACACTTTGAATTTATTGTAAACCTTTCCTCCAATACTGGTGTACAGTTCAGTTACAGAGGAGAGTGGTTTTTCCCACACTGGTGCTGCTTTCTGGACTCTCTTTGCAAACACAGAAAATGCTGGAGCCAAGGAGGTGGGACAGCACTGGCACCACATACCATAGCAAGACTCAGTGACTGTCATCGTCATTCTCAAACATTAATCCACGTTGCTAAGCAACGAGCTGGGGAAGAAATGCAGTACTTTCGGATTAGCGTCTAGACTGCCTGACCTTTCCCTTGGTTTTTCTGGATATAATTGGCACAAAAATTCTGGGCCCATGAGTAGATAGCCATTTTAAGAAAAGTAAACGATTTGTAGTCCTAAAGGGCAAGATTTAAGGGCAGGAAAAGGGAGGCAGGAGCCTTGTATCTAAAAAAGGCCATCAAACTCTACCTGTTTTAGGAAAGTGATGTGCAAAGGAGAATTTCAGGCCTTGCAGTCCGGCTGCCAAGATTTTGATTTGCCCAGCAACCAACTCTAACAAAGGGTTCTTTCACTCAAGGGGATAATGTCAACTCTTCAATTAGCAAAGAAAGAACTGAAAGAAGATTATTACCTCCAGTGCTGCCGGGGTGGTGGTGGAAATCGCCTCCCCCTGACATTTTCATTAACTTTTTTTTTAAAAAAAGTCAATGTGACTAAAAAAGGTCAAGAAAAGATAACGTTGGCTTGTAGCTTCTCATTCCTAACTTTCATATATTGCTCCTTCTTTAGTGTATTATATATATTTACTGCTTCTTTAGTATATTACATATATTTACACACACAAGCATCCCCAATAACTTAAAATTGGGTAAGTTGTGTAGTTTGAAAATCACTACGTACTTTCAATTTCAGTCATCCTTGGATCAGGGGCTGGACTTTCTGCCTTTTCAGCACAACTTCAGCATTTCAGAGGCTAGCGGTAAATCCTGCTGGGCTACACCCTACACTGTGGCTTGGAAAGGTTGGACAGCCGTATAAAGTGAAAGCTGACTAATGGTGGAAGAAGACAGTTCATCCAATATGGAATAAAGAACTTGAGGGCTCATGCATGTTTTAGAATGGAAGTCCTGGATCACAGTACAGTACTGTATGTCTTTAGAAGGAGAAAGCTCAGGTTGTCAAAGTCTCAGGACCGACCCACCAATGAGACGACTGCCTTGGGTGGCAGGATCTATAGAGACAACAGATCCAGCCTCCAAGGAATACATCACCCACCACTGCTGCCACACACTCCCTGGAGGCCAGATCAGCTGTCTCCACCGCTGCCTGTCGCCCATGCCACTTCTTGACCCCCTAGGGAGGAGGTAGGGAGCTGCCCTCTGGGATCTCCTGGGCTATGCACCCACCCAGCATGATTCAGAAAGGGCCCCTTCCTCCCCCATAATGGTCTTTTTATTTAAACTTCAACCATCAGGTAAATCTGAGTTGATTCCTCCCCCCTTGTTCATGATGTAGATCTTCACTCACTCACCCCTTCTTCCTTGGTGCCTGGGGGCATTTTGTGGTTTGCCTCAGGTGCCAAAATGTATTTGGGCTGGCTCTGCAAACCTAGCCATAAGTGCTGGACGGCACTGGGGGGGTTCTGACCATCAGCACTGCCCTCTTAAATGGGATCCTTAGTACAGCCTTCCACTGCATGTATTTCAGCCAGTGTGATGACTCTATGCCACATATTGGCTATTGACGATGGAGAGTGCAGCGTAACTGGGGCATGGAAAAACAACTGAAGCTATAGTATACAATCAATAATTCCTGTGCTGTCCATACGGACTTGTCAAATCCCAGATACAGCAGATTTCCCCAAGGATATATGGGTAACCAGAAGGAAGACATGTATCCTCAGAGCCAAAGAATGTTGCAGTGGCACTCTAGGATCAGTGCCTGGGCCTAGAGTTGTTCCCAGCTGTCTTTTGGGTATCTCCAAGTGAATACTTTGATCAAGTAGCACAACAAGGTCAAGCCCTTTTGATTATTCTGGATTTCTCTTCCAACTCTATGATTCTATGATTCAACCAATGAATCATCGGGGGGGGGGGATTTAGGGTCACTTCACACTCTAATTCTAACAGGAAAATGCTATAGACCATCTTGTAAACTGGCTAGAACCAACATTTGAAGCATCTCTCTTAAAAGTGGCATGGCATTAATTACATGGATTCATTTAATGGGCTTGTTTTTATTATGTAACTGGCAACCGTGAGGAAGACTGAGTAGACTTGGGACCATGAGGCTGGGGGGTGATCATTCAACTCTCACTCTCACACACAAAATTTCCCTCTCTGAAGCTGTTATTTGCATTTCAAGGGAAGTTGCATTGGCCATGACTGGGAGTGAATGTTAACTCCCCCCCCCCTTTTCTACGGTCCCTAGTCTGCTTGTAACCTTCCCCTTGGCTGCTATTTATGTAACAAGAAACATGGACATTCATCACATACACACAATTAAGGTCATATCTAGTTTGGCCTTAAGATTCATTGGAAGAGGTACAAATCATGAAGTCCTTGATTCATAAACTGAGGATAAAATGAAAGCAAGGTATAAATAAGCAATTAAATTTTCTCCATATGCTTATTTTCAGTGAGTGACGGACATTTCACAAGTGCTTTTAAAGGATACATTTCGGATGAAATTCCACTTAAAACTAAACCATTTGCCCAGTTTCCTTAAGTGTGTGCATGAACACACACACACCCTACACCTTTCCCTGCCACCTGTGAATAAATAAATAAATGCACTGTTAAACCTTGGACAAAATGGTTCTGGAAGGTGAATATCTGCTTTGTGCCCTTATCTGCATTTCCTGGGGAAATTATCTCCTTTTGCATAATCCTAAAAAACACAGAGAGTTTGCCTACCATGTCAGTGGACTTAACATACGGTGACAATGATCGCTAATTAATAATTTGAAACCTCTTCCCTCAGAACTAAGTAAAGTCATATAATCTGTATTTAGAGGCACTTTCCTTCCAGCATTATCAGTCACCTGATTAACAATGTTGTCAGTGTTTTCCCTGGCAGGGCTCCAATGCCTTTAACAGCTGCATAATGAGATGAAAATTAGTGTATGAAGCTTTTCCATAGACATGAGGTGCAGTAATGAGAAATGCTTCAACCTCTGAATACCTGCTTGTTTGTTAATTGTTGAAGGTCCAGGATACCCGATTTCTAAGATATCAGATTTAAAGAGGAGAGAGGAACCCTACAAGAAAGGGCCACTTTGTCTTATGGGCCAGGGGAGCAAGGCCTGTTTTTTATGGCAGAAAGTCCTTGCATTGTGAAAGGACAAAAAGCCAAGGGGGAAATTGTATTTTACCTAAGATACCTACTCCTCGGGTTCTTTATTAAGCCCTATTCAAGCTTTCCCTTCATGTAGTTTTTATGACAAGGTACCACCAGGCATGTTCCATGGAATCAGTGATGAGGCTATCCTACATTTTTATTTAAAAGGGAAAAATAACTATTATCTGTACGTTTTATACCATGATGACAGCAACAGTTGGGTGATGCCTTGTGCTTTTAACATCTGTATGGCTGGCAAAAATTAAACAGGGTAAACCTTTTATACTATGGAATATAATTATGGAGAAATTCCACCTATTGACATTCTGTCTGTCAGACATATTGTTACTTGTGTGTGGCCCCCCTTTTACTTTTGGGCTCTATGCTTTAGCATAGCAACCTGTAATACTCCAAATGCTGATATTTTATCTTCCTCACCTCCCAATGAAGTGCACATGGATGAACTTGAAGTTTGTTCTGTAAAAGGATGAGCTGCAACTAGTTCCTTTAAAAATGAACTTTCCAGCTACTAATTCTCTCTGCGTATGTGTGTGAACTTTCTGTGCATTCTTCTACAGCACTGGAGTGAACTGGAGAGCAAATGTACTATATAGTTCAATGAATGTTCATTCAAGCCCATCCACCAAGCTCCTCCCCACTTGCTGGAAACTAAGTTGAGACCAAGACCTTTTTATATTTTGTGTGTCCCCAGCTTACTTTAATGTGAAATCAGACCTAGAAATAGCCAAACTAGCTATTGCACTATGATAGACTTTTATTACTCATAATGAACCACTGCAATATGAAAACTTAAAGGAGAAGGCCTAGACTAAATGGGAAACAGAATCCATCTTTTGTTAAAGTTAACAGGATGCACTATGTTTTCTTTATTAAATTTTGCTCATCGAGTGTGTGTGTGTGTGTGGTGTAGGTAACAGATCAGGAATGGCACTTCAGATGTTGTTCCAACTATCTCTGACCACTGGTGATGCTGGTTGGGGTTGATAGAAATTGGAATCCAACAATATCTGGAGGGCCACAGGTTTCCCATCCCTACAACAGACAGTGTAAAAAGCTTAATAAAGGCCTACATTTAACAGCTATGGATCAAGTAGTCCTTGGTAATTTAGAAGGCAAACAATAGGGATGTTTTAGGAAATACTATTAAGCAAGTGGATGTTTAAGCGGACATTAAGTCATTTGAATCTGCAGTTTTTGCTAACAAAATTGCTACTTATCTGTTTCAGTTGCATTACATACCCAATGCTGCAGGAAAGAAGCCATTTTTGAGCAATAATAAATTTACCAGGAATGTGTCTTGGACTTCTTTTACATGGGTATAGAAAGTGTTTTGTATGAGTAGAACAATGGTTTTGTTAAAGATCTGAGAATGAAGTGGCTACATACAGAATACTGGGCTAAATCTTCTGTTGACCTTTGAAAATATTAGTGTTACCCAAGCACGACTAAGGGGGGATTCCAGGGGCAAATTCCATATGCTTCAAGAAAATTATTAACATCACTGAGCTCATCTGTTTTGAGTATACTACTGTACTCTTCAAAGTTGAGAATGGGCTAGGCAAGCTGCAGAGGGGTGAGGAGAACAAGATTAAATGCATTTCAAAACAGAGACTTTTCAAATGGGCTGGTAGCAAAGACCGTAACTCAGTAGTAAAGCTTCTGCTTTGCATACAAAAATTCCTTCAGTAGCACCTGTATGCTTTGCATACAGATAGCCCCAGGTTTCATACTTAGCATCTCCAGGTAGGGTTGGGAATGGCCCCTGTCTTAAATCCCTGATAGCAGCTGCCAGTCAGTGTAGGCATTATTGAGCTGAATGGACCAAGCATATGAATCAGTGTAAGGCAGTATGTTCCTATCATGTTATGGATGACAAAACATACCTAGAATTAGTTCTACTTCAAAAATTATCAAGGCCGCAATGGCACCTTTTAGCCTTTCTTCGATTATAGCAGGGGCAACAAAAAGCCAGATCAGGGCAGTCAGAAAGCAATATTCCAAGAACGCAGCTGCATAAGAGTTGATTCTAGCAGCTGGTGAGACACCAGATAGTCCATGAACAGCACAGCCTTTGTCCTTCAAATGCCTGGGGTGAAATATAAACTCCTTAATACCTCCAGCACACCTTTCCTTTTTCACTACCTGCTACAGTGAATGCTTTCTTTTCCTAGACTTAATCTAAATGAGAACAGTCAGTTCGCTGCCAGTTCCTGCAACTTCATGAACCTCGAAGACATAGTAACATGAAATCATCAGGGATAGTATACCAGGTAAATTAAATGTGTTTCTTGAGAGCTGAATAATGACATCAAGGCTGATACAGCTTGCATTCTCAATGCACTTTGCATTTTTTGGTAAACTCAGGAGATAATCAGCAAACACTTCAGCTTACTTGCCTCTAGCCTCTGACTATGTTAAAGCTGTCCCCTTGCTCTTAAAAGCATTTATGGGGAGCATTTCTCAACAAGACTGAATGGAGTGTCAAACAAGATTTTCCTAGTTACTGAATCTGCACTGTCCATAGATTACTGTATAGTTAGAACTGACCATGAAGATCATCTAAGAGTCTGTTCCATTACACCTCCTATCCCTACCTCATCATAAAGACTGGGGCAGAGGTGTGAGACACTCTATTTTTAGGTCTGTAGACAACAGAGGAGCAGTGTTAGAAACTCAGATATATAAGCTACCGGTAGGTGCCAAATGGCTCCTTAAACCAGGGATACAGTCGCCAAAATGGAATGTCTAGTTGTCATTATTGGGCCGGACAGCTCAAAAGTCGTATTTTGCGATACATATTTTTGGTTCCTGAAATTCATCATTGATTGTGTAGATAAAATACAATCTACAGGATGTGTTGCTAGTGTGTGAAAACAGTCAAGATCCAAGGATCCTCAGGTATGCACCTCCAGATGGTGGAGACATCAGACACCATCCTGGAGCCCATACATTTTCACTTGGTCACAAGTGGCTGATAGCCAGGTGCAAAATGTGCCTGGTGCCTCGCCTGGTGAATTTCAAATTCTGCAAAGGAGGAAAGGGACCTTCCCTCGTGCTTGGATAGAGCTCCAGTTGAGAGACTCCCCCCTCCCCAGCTACCAGTTGCTATCACTGAGGCCACCAGAAGGAGAGGGAAAAGCAGCCCTTTACCATTGTCCATAATCCATTTAACATTTGTTACTAACTTGACCAGAGCTATGCTTTTTTAAATTAGATGCCTCTGCTACAGGATTCTTACAATAAACATCCAAACATTTCCAATAATGGTCATCAGGTATGCTTTCACCAGATAGGACAAGGAAGGCTTCACTTAAAAGGCTACATATGCTGCATTAGTACCCTGAGTTCCACATCCTTGAAGCATCAGCTACAATAAAAATGCTGCAAGAATGAAAGAGCATGACTCACACTGGACCACAAATTAGCAATTTCCTTGGAATAGTCCCAATCCAAGAGGCCTCCTGGGCTTGGATGTAGGAAGCCCAGTTTCAAACCTCCATTCAGAGTCAATTCACATTTTACTCTTCCGACACAGTCCTTGATGAACTTCAGTTGCACTTGTGAGCCGATTGCACTGAGAATTATGCCAGAGGAGATATGAGGGTAAGTGGGAATGAGCTATCACAAAAGTAACAACTTGCTAAATGGCATGTTTGTAAGAACAAGATGCAGCCCCACTGTATTTATGCTCATTACATGGATGCATTTCAGAAATTCCAGAGCCTCTCTGCTTCACTTTTAGCAGCGAGAAAGAAAAGAAGTGTTCCTCTAACCACAATTTCTGCACATTCCCATCCCAAGGTCAGTCTCTGTTCTTGGGCTCATGTTATGAGTCATCCTAGTTAAGAATAATTTCACAAGCCTTGTTCTCATGGGTCATACTGTACAACAAGGAGACTATTTCTGGGTCACTAGCATTGGAATCTGGACCTGCCGCTGTGTTGTCCCTCTGCTGCACAAATAGGATCAGAAGCCATCTCTCTCCCACAGTGGAGAAAAGTATTTTTGTCACCAGCACAACTTAAATCTCCCCTATGTTGATGGGAACCCATTCTGACAATCACAAGAAACAAACAAACAAAAAATATGCAAGCAGCTACAATTTCAAATGTGAGCACCCATAGTCAAGTATAAGCAGCTGTCCCATAAATTAGCTTATCCAAGATACAGTGGTGCCTCGACTTACGAATTTAATCTGTTCCAAAGGCACCTTCGTAGGTAAAAAAATTCGTAAGTCAAAATGCGCCATTGGAAACGCGATTTCCCATAGGAATGCATTGGAAACGAAAAAATTCGTAAGTCGAAGCAACCCCATCTAAAAATTAGTAAGTCGAAAAAACCCTATCTAAAACCACCGCGGTGTCCGTTTGGATGTCGAGAAATTTGTAAGCTTGCAGCCATTTGCCCCATTCGTAAGCCGAAAAATTCGGTTGTCGAGTCGTTCGTAAGTCGAGGTACCACTGTATGCCGAGCTTCACCAGGAAATTGAGAAGCCTACTGAAATAATCCATAGCTATTATTTTCACACTCATACCAGAGAATATTATAGTAAGATGAGGTTGAAATCTGCCCTGCACTAACCCGATGACAGAAATCAGAGCAAAGGTTTTCAAATTGTGTTTCTGGGAATCCTGGAATTCCTTAGCAGGAGGATCAGTAATGGTGAACAAGCTTAGTAGCAGTACATCGTGGAAATAGGTCAGGGATGATTCCAGGGGTAGCCAGCACTCCACTCATTACTCTCCCAGCTGTCAGTCACAGTATATTTGTTTTTAATGAGCATAGCAATCCTTGCTCCCGTAATAATGGCCTTTGCTATCTCTTTGCTCTCCTAAACTAGTTCTTTTGGGGAATTGCCTCTGGAAGAGCTATATGCCTATATGCAGCAACAGTTCAATTTGTAATTCTCCACTCTATTCAAAAGGCTAGTTTTTGCGTACAACTAGTTATTTTTTTGTTGGGGGCTTCCAGCAGACCTCTCCAGAAGCAGCATTCAGATTTGGCATCCATATAAAGTTGTTCAGCCATGGGCTATATGAACCACAACAACTGGATCACCATCAGTCATGCACAGACCACCCAATCCAGGTAATAAACAAGTATGTTGCAGTATTCTTTCAACCTACAAACACCTAGCCAATAGCTGGCAAGGTAGGGGATCCCGTCATAAGTACACAGCTGTGTGCATGAGAAGAAATTACTGTATTCCAAGTTAAACACATTTCATGCAGTAAATATTGCATGTATCCCACACACACCCTCAAAAAAAAGAGGGGCTGACAATCCATTGGATGGAATAAAGTGTTATAAAATGAGAATAAACAGATATGATTTGAATAATTTTGGGGAAATATTTGCCATCAGATATATTTAAGGATCATATATTTAAGGATCATTTAAATCCTTTTATTAATCTCACAGCTTTGGGCCACTGATATGTATCCAATGTTTAATCACAGATGTCTCCCTTATCACTTTGAACTCTCTTGAAATGCCAATTGTAATTCCTTTCTTGGTAAGCTCTCAATTTTTTAAAAAAGTACAGACAAACCCTTTGAAACTGCTCTTTAAAATGTAATCCCCCTAAACCATTAAAAACAGATTAGTCTAAAAAGAATTTGGTGTGCACACAGGAAAAACGGCAGTTAAAGAAACTTAAAAGGGAGGGGAAAGGATGAAGAAATTAAGTGGCATATTAAACTCTCTAATGGCTAAATTGCATAGCATTCACCAACAGCGTCATGCCACACACACGATCCAGGATAAAGGAAGAGTCAGTTCTTTCCCCATCATGTCCAGGTGCTGTTTCAGAAAATTAATTTCCAACATGGTCCAAAGGTCTGCTTCACATGTTTTTAAAAGTAGGGGCATTTGCAGAATATTCATCAGATGAGCCTTCAATGTGCAGTGCATCACTTGAAGGAGAGAAGATGATTTGCAAAACAAACAAATGTGGCTGGGAAGATTAGCCTCAGCCACATTCACAGTACAGTACCATGAAGTGGACACACAGTTCACTTCTGTTGGTATCATGTGGAGCAGGCCCAAGAGTTTTTTCAGCAAGGTGGGACACTTAAGCTCCAGCTGGTTCACCCACACCGTTCCAACTTCACTGCTGCCTTGCCCCAACACAACCAGGTAAGCCACTGTCAGGAAAGTGGTTCTGTGGCACCCCCACCACACCAGCTGCTCCTGGTTTTATTTGCACATAGATTCATTCCAGTTTATCAGGCATTTGCTTTTCAATTAGATCACTATAAGTATCCTCCTGGGCTATGGATTTTCATCCTCAGATTCTGCACCACCAGGCAGTTTCAGATTCTACATCCATAGGAAAATAAATGCACATTAGTGAAAATTCTCCCCCCCCCAATAAGCTGCCCAGTTTGCATGCTTCATCCCTTCGTTCTTTTGTCTGTCCTGAACCTACTAATAATCAATCTCATTGGATAACCCTAAATTTTTGTATAATGCGAAGAAAGTAATTGTTTGAAAAGTACTGATACTTTAGTCTGGTGCATTATTTCTAGAGAAGCAGAGTGTTTCATAATATCTCTTACCCCCCTCTACTCCCCCCCCAAAGGGTTACAATTAGGTCTGTCCTCTCTCAATGCTGCCTTGCCAGTAATTAGCCGAGCTTCCCCATCGATATATTCTTCCCTGAAATTTGCACTACATCTGCCTCATCTTGGAGAAAATAAGTCAGTCAATGATTCATGGTCAGTCAGACAGGCAGATCTGGTTGGCCATCAACTATTATAAAACTGATGTCCAGCTGCTGCCAAAATGGAATTTCTGAAAAGAAATGACTTACTAAATGGACCAAGTTCTTCCCACTGAGGCATTTTAATGGAAATTAAGTGCCTCACCTAACACATTTTTAAGCATATGCCCTTCAATCAGCCTTCAGTCAGTATTCTGCAAGTCTCTTTTTTTAATAACAATTTATTAAATTTTTCCAATTAAACACATTTAAAAACATTGAACAAAACAAACAAACATTCAATACAACACAATACATACATCACTCTTTTTAAACTTCTCACAATCTCCTATTAAGAATACTCCGCCGAGTTTGACTTCCCTCCCTCCCCTCAATAGGTTTTCTAATCAATTCTTATCTCGCAGTTCCTTTATATCTAGTCCTTAAAGTCAATTCGTAGGATTTATTTCAAGCCTGCAAGTGTCTTTAAACTTCTACAGTTCTTTTCCATATAATCCACAAATTTACTCCAGTCTCTTAGAAACCTTGTCTCCCTCTGGTTTCGAATCCTGCTAGTCAGTCTCGCTAATTCTGCATATTCAATCATCTTTGTCTGCCACTCTCCAATTGTCAGTAAGTCCTGGGTCTTCCATTTTTGGGCTAGTAATGTCCTCGCCGCGGTTGTCGCATACAGAAATAGAATATTGTCCTCCTTGGTTATCTCTTGACCTATCATTCCTAACAAAAATGCTTCTGGCTTTTTGGGAAAAGTATATTTAAAAATCTTTTTCAGTTCATTATAAATCATTTCCCAAAAACCTTTAACCTTTTCACATTTCCACCACATATGATAAAAATCCCCTTCCTTTTCATTGCATTTCCAGCACATTCTATTACTCATTCTATACATTTTTGCTAATTTCACTGGGGTTAAATGCCATCTATACATCATCTTCCAAACATTCTCTTTCAAGGCGGTACATGCTGTAAATTTTAATGTTTGGTTCCATAGTTTCAACCACGCATCATATTCAATATTATGCCCAAAGTCTTTTGCCCATTTCATCATTACCTCTTTCGTCAGTTCATCTTTAGTATACCATTCTAACAGCAAATTATACATTTTGGACAACAATTTTGTTCTGCCTTCTAGCAACTCTATTTGAAATTTGGAACTTCTCTCCTCAAAACCAATCTTTTTTATCTTTTATGAATATATCATTTATTTGGTGGTATTGCAGCCAGCTCGTCAAAGATACTTTGACCTCTTCATAGGGTTTTAATTTCCAACCTTGTTCAGATTTTCTTAAAAGTTCTTCATATATTGGTCTCTCCCCTTCCATATTCACCTTTTTCACTGTAATTACCTCCATTGGTGAAATCCACCATGGGGTCTTAGTCTCTAACAGCGCTTTGTTTCTTTCCCATACTTCAAATAGTGACCTTATCACATGATTTGTAAATCCTTTATGGGTTTTTTTCTTATCATACCAAAGATATGAATGCCAGCCTGCTCTGTTGTCGAATCCTTCCAGATCTAACAAATCCGTATTTCCCAATGTTATCCAGTCTTTTATCCAGCAGAGTCATGACGCTTCAAAGTATAATTTCAAGTCTGGCATGGAGAATCCGCCTCTTTCTTTCCTATCGACTAGAATTTTATATTTTATTCTTGGTTTCTTCCCCTGCCAGACAAATCTTTGTAAATCTTTTTGCCATTCTTTGAATTGTCTCGTCCCCTTTATGATAGGTATTGTTTGAAACAAGAATAACATTTTGGGTAGTACGTTCATCTTTATTGCTGCTATTCTGCCGAGAAACGACAACTTCTTCCTGTTCCATATTTCTAAATCCTTCTTTATTTCTTTCCATGCCGGTTCATAATTATCATTAAACAAATTTATATTTTTTGCTGTCATCCATAAGTATTCTGCAAGTCTCAATGCCACCTTGTTGGGTGCCTCTTAGGCATCTGGCTGACAACCACAAGAACAGGACGCTAGACTAGATGGGCCTTTGGTCTGATCTAGCAAGAGTTTTCCATAACCTCTTTATCCCGTCCATTAACAGATACAGATAGCACAAAACCAAATGGGAAGTCCCACCCTGCCAGGTAAAGCAGATCAAGGAAGCTACGTCACTGTATGTATCAAAACAGGAGCTGACTTGCATGAGAACCTGGCTCCTACCAACAGGTAATTTTGGTCATCAATGTAAGTGGCATGAAAATCATGCTCCTATCGGTAGATCACATGAAACACACAACCCTTTCAACTTTGGCAG